>NC_136427.1:241711217-244638717 GCF_052849685.1 Lactuca virosa
CGTTGCGATCAAGCCGACTCCTTTCCTTTGAAAACGAGTACCTGAAACCAAAACTGTAAACTGTAAGCACGAAGCTTAGTGAGTTCCCCCATCATACCACACACCATACAATAACATACTGTCAGGAAATTCTGGGGTGCCTGACTTACCCAGGTCAAGCCATTCTGGGGTGCTTGACTTACCCGTCGGTCTATTTCACCCGACTACCGAGGACTATTTCACCCCTACCACTACCACGCAATAATATAACACACATATACTGACAGACAATTCTGGGGCGCCTGACCTACCCAGGTCAAGCCATTATGGGGTGCTTGACTTACCCGTCGGTCCTTACGACCGACACACGAGGACAATTTCACCTCCTACTACTACCACATAATATCATATCATAACATACTGTCAGATAATTCTGGGGTGCCCGACCTACCCTTCAGTCCTAACGACCGAACTTGGGGACTATTCTCCCCCTACTACCACTATCACATATAACATATCATGCTAGCACATAAACATATCAAGTAGTAGCAAACCTAGATGAATATCACAAAGACAATCATCTAACATACAACTCCTACTGGTTGGCCGACATTGTGGTCGTAGACCCCCGCTACAGGAAGGTAACTCACCTCACACTGCTGAAGTCCCATAGACTCAACCCCACACTGCTGAAGTCCCGCAGACTCAACCCCAGCTGTTGGATGACAGATTCCCGAACTGTCAACACCAAAATAACACCCAATTAATAATCGGGTTCCAATACATAACCATAAGTCCATGTTTGGGGGTAAAAGGCTACTCTACCCCTAACTTGGCTTGATTCAAGCCCTAGGCCCAATCCAAAGGCCCAAAAGTCCAACTATGGCTCAAAGCCCAACATATGGCCCAATTTTCCAAATTGGGCCCAGGCTTATACATGGTCTTATTCTAAGGCCCAACATCATATAATCTTTAAGGTCCAAACTATGGCCCATCTATGACCCAATTTTCCAAATTGGGCCCAAACCCCTTACATGAGCCTTACCGTAGGCCCATTAAATTATTCTAGTCCAATTGCTTGATCTTGGATGGCCCATTAATAACCCAATCATCAAGGCCCGATAGAAAGGCCCAACAATAAACCCAAGTGAAATTAGGGTTTCACATAAAATGACGATTAGGGTTAAGTGTTTCTCACTAAACCCATTAAGGACTTAATCCTCTAAGGACTTAATCCATTAAGTCCAATATTGCTTAGATTAATCTTTGCCAATGATTATTATTTAATATCTCAAGTTATTAAATAATTTCCGTGTGTCCCGGTTAATTCCCCAAATTAGGGTTTTATTGGCATTAGGGTTTTCCAACCCAAATACTAGCCTATTTATCAATTTGTTGGGCTTTTAGGTCAATTAGGGCTTTATTGGGCCTATTAGGCCCACTAGAATATCATTAAGCCCATTAGGGTTTTATTGGGTCAATTAGGGTCTATTAGGGCTTACAAGGCCCATTAGGGTTTCAAGCACCCTAAACGAATCGAACTCAATGAGGGAAGCACACCGCCACCCGACACGGAGGCCGGTGGCGGCAGCCACCACCCTACGGTCGTGGTTTTCAATTTTCTTTTCATTACTTTTCCTTTAGATACATTTTTACAATGCTTAAACTCCAAATAATCACACACACACTAATACAAACACGCTTATAATGACACACACACCTAATTACATAGCAAAACACACATACACACAACCACCTTCCACGGTGGCTGGTGGTGGCGGAAGAGGGCGGCAGGCGGCGGCCACCATGGCTGGCGGCCATGGTGGTTCTTTTCCTTGGTCTCCAGCCAATAAACAACTACCCAAACGAAAACTTGAGCCCTTGCAGAACACGAACCCATCTCAGTCACCATCAAGGTGATGGGCGGCAAACGGAGTGGAACAACATCGGTTAACAGCGGCAATGGCTTGCCCTCTTCAATCCTGACGTCCCGCCGATGATGTTCTTCAGCCACAACAGCAGCAACCACGACTGGTTGCAGTGGATGCGGAGCGTCTTCAACTGGTGGCAACGGTGGTCGTAGCTGCGACACTGTGAGCATGGGGTGGAGAAAGGTGGCGACTAACGGCTGCTAGCTGCTGAGAGACGGGCTCCAAAGCGAGCGGCGAACGGAACGGTACCGGCAACAGCCGAGTGTGGCTGTGATCGGTGACTAGAAAGAGGGAAAGAAGAAGGGAACGACGAAAAGATGGCATCAGCGCTCATAGCTTCATCGGGGAGTCTTTGTCGTCGCCGGCATCGGTGTACAAGGGTGGTGCAACAGCGACTGACGGCGCCGGAAGTAGAGGAAGGAGGTGAGATGAATGGCGGCGGTTGGAACCGAGCATGGCGGCTGAAGAATTAGGTTTAGGGTTTTTGGTGTTGCATACGATTAATAAGAATATATACATATATGGGCTAACGGGGCGATGGGGAAGGGAGTCGGGTTCAAGTCCCGCTCCAACCAAATTTTATACACATATTACATATCAGCCCCCTCCCCATGACATCTTTTCAAATTAAATCTGAGTTTTACAATTTAGTCCCCAACATTTCAGCATCCTTTCCATTTAAGTCTCAATCTTACCAAACAATCCCTGACTCCTGAAAACCCTCACAAATTAAGTCCCAGAAATACACTGTTAGCCCCTGGAGATTCAAATCTTGCCAAACAGCCCCTAGCATCAGAATTCTATTCATGGTTGGTCCGGAAGTTACATTTTAACCCCCGACTTCTAAAAATCTTTACAAAATAAATTATGGATAATCCAATTTATAACATTTGGCTCCCAGAACCAACATCTCACTGAACATTATGAATTTTAGGGCTACTACTCTTTCATAAATTTTATTTATTTATCTATTAAATAAACAGGGTGTTACAAGAATAATGCTAATAAAAGAAAAGTAGAACTACCAATTACCTTATAGTGCATTCTTTCATATGGTATAAACCTTGTAGTGTATTCTTTATGCAGGAATCATATTATTGAGTTCAAGCTTATGTGTATTGAAACCATAAAGATATTACACCCATGAGTTATTGCATTCACATAATCTTCAACTAGATTTGATACACATTCCTATGTAATTTTATTGGTCTAAAACATACATCATCATCGTTCCTATGTCCCCCGACTGTTTTATACTTCCAAATATTTTATCATTTGGATTCAAGATTAGGTTCTTTATTTGGGTTTAAATTAAAGGGGTGTTTGGGATTGTTTTTTTAACCTAAAAAGTCCTTTTTTACTTATGGTTTTTTCCAAAATGAGTTTTTAATATGTGTTTGGATTAACTTTTGAGCGGACAAAAACCAAAAAGCCAAAAATCATCAAAAGTAAGCAATTCATGTCTTCTTGCCAAAAAGGCATTATGAAAAAGACTTTTAGATTTGCCAAACACCTTTTTAAACTTTTGACTTTTTGAAAAAGCCAAAAGTCTAATAAATCAGTTTGAAAAGTAACCCCAAACACCCTCTAAGATTACTTGTTACGCATTTGGAAATCTATAGTATAACGATTTGATTTTAATTCATTTTCTTTTTCTTTTATGACATTGAGTAGCGCTTGAGAGAGAAATAGTAAAAAAGGGTGGATGGTATGGTGGGGTGAGACCATCTTTTAGGTCCCGTTTGATAGTTTCTGTCTGGGAAAGTGCTGTCTGGTAAAGCGCTGTCTGGGAAAGTTTTCTGACTGGAAAAGAAACCATGTTGTTTGATTGTACATCTGATTGACTGTGCTGAATGATGAAAAATGACCATATTACCATAATGTTCTATACTGTGATGGATGAAATTGTTGAATAATTATAAAAACATACAAATTGTAATACAAAATCAAAATTACACAATAATCATTTAAAAATCCAAATACAAAATGTCATACAAAGTAATTAAACATCAATCAATTAAAATCCAAATAGAATATGGATTAGGTTGTTTGTAGTTTATTGTTTTTCAGGTTGATGTTACATTGCTATTCTTTCTAGCTCTTTAGTTTTTTTTATGACCCAACGTGTGATTCTTGGCCCGGTTTATGTCCGATAGTGGTGGGATAGATGAGGTTTTTTAAAATAACTTAGGATGGTGGTGGTGTTGTAAAAAAAAAAGAATTAATCCAATAAAAATGAATTAAAAAATTTAACTAAAAGAAATTAATAATCCAATAAAGTAATATTTATTAATATATAATTATTATATATTATAAATAATATTTATGAATATATAATAATCCAATAAAAAGAATTAATCCATAAAAAGGAAATTAAAAAAAAAGAATTATTTAAAAGAAATTAATAATCCAATAAAATAATATTTATTAATACATAAATATTATATATTAAGAATAATATTTCTTAATATAAAATAATATATCAAAAAAGTAATAATTCAATAAAAAATAAATTAAAAAAAAGTTATTTAAAAAAAATTAATAATCCAAGAAAGAAAGAAAGAGGCGGGGTTTGGGTCATAATTGTTTTTCCAACCCATTCAGCCAGAAAAATATGATTTTGGGGTTTTCTGGGAAAGACATATCTTACCGGGAAAGACCCATTTTTTTGTGCAAATCAAACAGTATTTTCAGTCCATTCAGCCAGAAAGATCTGTTTGGACCTGAAAAGATGCGTATCAGACCTTATTTTTCAAATATTCAAATTATACAAAAATGTTTAAAAATATGTAAAAAACATTAAAATGACAAAACAGTAGTTTTAACTATTATAATATCAAAACCATAGAAAATCTAGAAAACTCACAAGCTTAACCCATAGATGTAAGGTAAAATGTTTTTTAATATCCATATATAGTTTGTTACGACCAATCTAACTGTTCGTTGCAAAATTGATAATTTTCGACCCAAGTCCATGGGCCTAAACTATGAAATTCCAAAACGGGCGTCGTTAGTCATATGCCCAACCCAATTTCTATATCATATATAAAGCCCTCTGCCTAGGGTTTTCTGAATAATCAATCTCCTCATTCGTTCGGGAGCAGCCATCCTTCAATCTCTAGAACTGCATCAGGTAATACTCTGAATATGACCTCTTAGATTTCTTATGGATTTTATCAACTTGAAGTCATAGCTCACACGATTTATCGCCTCATCAATGTTCTGTTTGTGTTATTTGTATCACATCGATCAGTTTGGCTTAGAAGAAATACGATCGATTTAGTATTCTCTCGTTTAATTTTGTATTTTTAATGCCGATTGCACAACGAATCAAATTTCCATAAAAACATGACGACATTCGTGTTTTAATTAAACTGTTTTCCAGCGAGTGAAAGATGGAGTCACAGATCAAGCACGCGGTAGTGGTGAAAGTGATGGGAAGAACTGGATCGAGGGGTCAGGTCACACAGGTGAGGGTCAAGTTTCTTGATGACCAGAACCGTTTCATTATGAGAAATGTGAAGGGACCCGTCAGAGAAGGTGACGTTCTTACTTTGCTTGAGTCGGAGAGGGAGGCCAGGAGGCTGCGTTGATTTCTCACCTTATTCTCAACTTTTGAGGTTTGCTTAAGTTTTGGATTTTGTTCTTAGAAGATATGATTTGAGTAATATGTATTTGAGGCAAACTATTCTCATCTCATCTATGATTTCTACATCATTACTCTTGTAACAGACAATTGATTTAATGGTAGATCAATGCACATCTTGGGTTTATCGTTTTTTGAACACATTTTATTTTTACATTCATGGTAGTGCCAAGGTCATATTTTTCTATGCATATGTTTAAAACGTTTCTTGTAGTTACTGGATCACCTGTAAGAGTCTAGATGGGTTTAAAACGTTTTCACAGATTAGAACTACTGCTGACCTAACGAAATTACAGCCACCATAGCTATGGTTATTATTCTCTCTATCATCGGGTAATGGAATTCAAACGATACTGAGTGGGGTTATTTTTTAGATGCTTTATTGGATTGCTTAGAGGCTCTTTAGATGCTCACGAATCTATAGTAGTGTGGTTGCTAATGTAGTTGGATTGATGCTTGTTTGGACTTGTTGGTTTTGTTTTTATACAATGGGACTATTTGTAAATGAATCTGGTATTTTTTAAGGTCTAATGGGAGAAATCTATATAAGTTTCTAAAATGAAACATATCAATTATCAAGTGTGTTCATAATTTAGAAATGAGTCCAATCTTTTGAATAGTTATAGCTGGTCTTTACAATTTTATTTAGTTATTTAAAATAATTAAAAATGTTTCGAATCTTCTGAATAATTACAGTGGGTCTTTGCTATTCCTAACTCTTTTGATGTATGAGTATTCAATCTTAAACCAGTAATTCGGGATTGACTCGTTAAAAGCTAGACTCGAGATCGAATTAAACGAGCCTGAGCCGAGCTCGAGCCTAAATATGAGGCTCGTTTATTAAACGAGCTCGAGCCGAGCTTCAATTAGTGGGCTCGCGAGGCTCTCTCTCTCTCTCTATATATATATATATATATATATATATATATATATACACACACACACACAATGATATACATAGATATATATACACACACATATACATAGAGGCTCAATTAGGCTCGCAAGCCTACTAAATTGTTCACGAGCCGAGCTTGAGCTTCATTTTAAGGCTCGAATCGAGCTCAAGCTTCCTCAAAATTAAACGAGCCGAGCTCGAGCTTGGTCGGGTTCGGCTCGTTTACACCCCTAATTGTGCCTTTCTCTATCACCCTCTTGCATCTAAATAGCTATTGGTCATGCATTTTTACCATCTTGTCAACTGCTTTTTAATCCTAACAAAATGCACAATTAGTAACAAAAAGTGTACAAACTTTAAAAAGGTTACACTCTGACAAATAGTGGTACATAATAATAATAAAAATGAAAATAATAATAATAAAATTTTATGGAAGCCATTTGTTAAAAAAAAAAAAAAAAAAAATAATAATAATAATAATAATAAACGTTGCTAATGACTACTTAAAAATCTTCAAAAAGCATAAATTTTCAAGACATTCGAAACATCACACTCCTAATTTTCCAATATCTATTGTTAGCCGCCTCCAAAGGACCAGCTTCAAAAGAAGTTATAGATGTCAAGGTTCAACATATATAAAGAATTAAACAAAAAGGAAAATAAATATATTATTTATAACTTTAAGGTTTTCCAGCAAAAAAATGGTGCCTAAATAGTTTTATTTATTTATTTATTTATTTATTTATTTATTTAATCCAGAGAGTATGCCAAGAGGGTTTTTTTAGCAAAACATGGGGTGACTCACAATCAACTGAGGTCCATGTAAAATGCAGCACAGCCCCTTTGTAGTATACCAGACCTGTCATGTTTGCAAGTGGTAGTGTGTCGAATCTTTTGAATCATTACAATTAAACAATAAGCTTAAGACCTAGATTGAGTTTGTTCCATAGTAGCATTCATGGATTTGGGATATAACAATGTTTGGTGTGTGGGATACATTTAAGGTTTGACGATTATAATACAACTAGGGATTTTAACCAAGTCAATCTGATTGGGTTTTGGGTTAAATGCGTCAGGTTAATCAGTTTTTTTTTTTAAATAAAAGTTGACCCTAAATCCGACCTATTAAGGTTCGGGTTAATCGGGTTTTAGATTAGTCGGGTTGAAATCTGAAGTAAAATAATGTTGGCCATTCTAGCAAATAACTTACAAGTATGGGGACCAAAAGTGTAAAGTGTAAAAAAGTTAGACTGTAGAGTTTGTTTACATGTATGGAACCTAGGGTATTTTGCAAGCAAGATGGGGCTTGGAGAAATTTGAAGGGCTGTTGTTTTTAAATTTGTATTATGATTCTAATTGCGTGTACGACTTAAAAGTTAAAATGGTTTTATTTTACATGATGAAAGGCTTGTTATCCCATGGGCTTAAAATGGTTGTGCTGTACAAATTGTAAAAGATTGTTAATCTTAAGCGGGTTATTCAAGTTAACCTAAACCCGAATAATACAACTAAGAATTCAACCCGATACCCTACCCTAATTACATTTTCAGATTAGACGGGATAACCCGATTAATTTGAATTCACCTTTTTGCCCCTATCTAATTTTTGTATTCGGACTCAGTTTGGGTCAGATTAATTAGGTTTAGGCTGTTTTGACACCGCTAAATATAACTATAGAAGTATGTTTCTCAGTTGCTCTTTGCTAACCAATTGTATAACACTATAACTTCTTAGGGAGGAGGGAGTCATTCCCTCCCAACCCACTAAACCCACTGTCACATCAATTTTAGTCTATTCTTTTTCTTCATCTTTCCCAACCCACAACACACGGAAATCCTATCTTTCTCAATCTATTCAATTAAAAAAAATTCAAAAAAACTAAGATACAAGTTTTAAAGCACATGGTACAAGAGGAAATGAGAGAGAGAAAGTAGAGAGAGATGATGAAGTGAGTTAGTGAAACCAATTAAACAACCCGCTGAAGCGGGAGTGGTACCGACGATAACTCTATTGCTAATTAAGATTTTACCATGATTGTTTTGTATTTTTTTTAATTGATGAGTTTAGTGGGTTCAAAAAGATAAAGTTTTCGTATGTTGTGGGTTGGGAAAGATGAAAAAAAATAAAAGAGAAAAAGTGATATGACAGTGGGTTCAATGGGTTGGGAGGGAATCCCTCCTCCCTTATAGATGTTGGAATGATTAACAAACATTCCCTAACAAAAAAAATTCTCTAACAAAATGGTCTCTCTAACTAACAAAATGGTTCATGTTTTAATAAGAAAATTACAAAAATGGCCCCTATATAATAAACAAAGTACAACAAATAGTCCCTATAATAATTTCCAGAATAAGTTCCTGTGCGAATTATTTTTATAGGAATGGTACCTATGTTTCATAAAATCATAGATATGGTCCCTGCCTATTAGCAAAATTTATATAAATGGGCCATGTGTTTCACAAAATTATAGAAATGTTCCGCTTTACACAAAATTACAGAATTAATCTATGCTTAAAGCAAAATTACAGAAATTGCCCCAACATTCACAAAACTAGAGAAATGATCAATGTCTAATAAGAACTTTACAAAAATGTTCCCCATGTAAGAGAATATTAGAAAAATTATGTGGAAAATATAAGATTAATAAATCCGACAAAGCATAGACCACCCTCCTAGTTAATTTCATATAATGGGTTTGTATGTTTGGTGGGCCGATTGGGGATTCCCTGAAAATACAATTGGAAAACAAGTTTCTAAAGTCTAAATTTTAGCCACGATAAAATTCTGCAACTTTCTGAGCTGCGAAAGAAAAAAAGAAAAGAAAAGAGGGCGATGTGGAAAAGAGATCGTTGAATGTCTTAATCCACAAAGCACCATTCCCCTTGCTTAAATTATTTCTATGTCAGGGAAAAAAATGGGTCAATAGCTAATATAAAGATAAAAATAGACAAAAAAAAAAAAAAAAAGTGGTGGGATAAGTGCTTCTAAATTATTGAATTCACATGATTTTATCATATTTAAAGTTTGAAATTATGCACAATGATTGGATCAAATGATTAGTTGGTCAACCTAACAATCCCATATCTAATAAAATCTTGTATCATCGCAAATTGTTTACTTCTGATGTTTATGCTATACATCATCTTTTATTAGCGTGTAGTTCTTGACCATTAAGGTGAAAAGAATCATTCAACATTTCATGTAAGCCCAAAAAGACATACATCGTTTATTCATAGAAACACTTTAACCATAGATTAATCCCAATACTTATAACAAGAATGTCACAAATCTCACATGTAAGCACGCATACGTGGCCTTACAACTGACTGTGCACCATCAACGTATATCGTTGTCCCAGTCATGTAGCGTGAGTCATCACTTACCAGGTAGATCACGGTTGATGCCAGGTCATTCTTCGGGTCTAGCCACCTGTTCAATGGGTTTGCATCCTTCACCAGTTTTTCTGCCCTGTCTTTTCCCACTGATACTGGAAACTCATCATCTAAATGCAATCCACGAGCAATTGCATTAACCCTAATCTGATGCTTCCCGACCTCCATAGCTGATGTCTGATCACACAGAAACCAATCAAAGTTGCTATTAGGATTTTAGCACAGAATTTTACTTCTTTATATCATTTATAAAACGGATTGAAAGGGAAACAAAGATCAAAGTTACTTACTCTGACTAACTGATGAATTCCACCCAAACAAGCACCATATGCAGCTGCACCTGGATATATTCCTCTCTCACCACCAATTATCGAGGTCATGAATACGATCGATCCTCCTGATTTGTTATCCCTCATTCTTTTCGCAACAGCTTTCATCAGATACCAAGGGGCCATGAAGTTTATTCTAACAGTCTTTTTGAACTCAGCTTCAGACAATTGAAGTGGATCTTGCATCTTTCCTGTTTTTACCAGAAACCGAGTGATTTAATAATCTCAATTGTAATCATCATGCCATGAATCAATTTGCTCACAGAGCGCTGAAACGAGATATGGAAATTTGGCAGTTGATTTACCTTCATAAGTATAGCAATTTACTAGAGCATCCACTTTCCCCAAAATACTCCAGGTTTTCTCCACGGCTTCATCAAATACCGACTCTCTCTCCGATTCCATATCTAATCCAACGATTTCAATAGCAACTTCCTTCAGATCGTTGGTGATCCAATCCGCAACGCCCTTGAGGACCTTCTCGTCTCCCACTAACACCAACCTAAACAAAGAAATAAATACATTTGAATTAGTTCAATTCAGATTTCAGAGGTGAAATCCAGCAAACATATCGAAATTTTAGGCGCAAACATACCTGCATCCGCGTTTTGCTAAATGATAAGCGATGTTTCGTGAAACCGCATCACCGTTGATGGTGAGTAAAACCTTCTTTGCAGCCATTGAAGGATGAAAATGAAGCCAACGATCAATTAGATCGCAAAGGAAAACGAAGAGGAAGTTTGGAATTAATAGTGTTGACTGAGGTAGGTTCTTAACGAATTGCCGTCAGTTTTGACTCTTGACCCCTCCATATGGAAAACACGAAGACCAACCAAATTACATTATTACATGATATGGTCCGTAGACTATTGATTAATTGGCAATATCAGTCCTCTCATTTGACATGTTAGGCTTTGCAGCCCCTAAATGAAATTGTCTATATGTCAACATCGTCGATCACTGCTAACATAAGCAATATGAATCAAGAACCTCACCACATGTTATCAGTGATCAGTGAACAAAAGTGATTTGTTCAACTTGGTAATTTATTTTATTATTTATATTGACTGTTTTTATTTTATGACTTTGATTGTTAGGGTTTGACACCTTCAAATTGGTGAAGGAATTTGTATTAAAATATCAAATTCCTACTTTGGTCAGACAAGATTTTTCTGCAAAAACACGAAAGCCCATCAATATTTTTTGGGCTTAGGGCCACAACTTAGTCTGTGATTGTGATTATATTTAGGGGTTGTCTAAATGGACATCTCATTTTACCATTTAGACACTCTATATAATTTTTAAGGTTTTTTATTGTAAAAATTACATTGTTTTTTGAAAAAGATGATTAAAAATAGTTAACTATTGGTTGACTTTTGATAAAGATGTTTATAGGGTGTCTAAAGGGTGTCTTACTAGCAGCACCCTATATTTATAACTACCTAACGTTTGTCCATACTCGATAAAAGAATTCTAAAACAAGAGAACACGCACGCTGACATTTGCCATAGACCTTCCAACATGTTTATAGCATCATTAATTCAGTATTAAATAGAGGTGCACGAAAACCACGGATTTTTAAAGGGTGGGTATCTATTTTTTTTAATTGTTAATTGCATTTTTATGATTGTTTTTTTTATTGGTTTTATTTTTTATTATTATTTGTATTAGATAAAATTATGTGATTGGTCCATATAGTTTTTCAAAATAGGTTTCAATATAGATAATGGAGTGGGTTTTGTCCCTGATCTGATCCAAACCCGTACAAATTATACTCACTCCGTCTCAAAATTATAGTTCATCTTTCCTTTTTGGTTTGTCCCAAAATAATAGTCAACTTCTAAAAATAAATAACATTTTTACCAAAATACCCCCTCATTATTACTTAACCAACTAAGCATTTAATAGAACATTAAATGCAAAGTAAGGACAAAACTGTCATTTTATTAAATAAAGTTAGTGGTAATTAATGATTTTCTTAATATGTGTGTTTTTTGTCTGTGGACAATAATATTGGGACGGAGGGAGTATTTGTTTGGAGCGTAGTTTTTGATTTGTTTATCCGTTAACAACCCATACCCGCTAACCCTATTATTAAAATGGTCGGGCATGGATCATCATCGATCCGTTTCATTTATAACCCGCCCCGTATAAATTTTAGAATAATACATTTATATTTTATACTGCTCAACGTTTAATTTTAATTCAAATTGAAATTCGAAAGCCCAAAGGTCAAAGGTCAAAGGCCAAATTGTTTTTACCTAAGACTCGAGGAATTGACTTCTATACTTTCAGCCTTTTACCAAAAAATTATGATATCATTCAATTTATATTTCATCAAGCAATCGTTAATTCTATTTGTAAATCAATAAAACAATTTATTAACCGGAAGAAAGTTTGCAATTACTATCATAACAATCGACAATCAACAGTCATAAAACAATTGGAAATTGTTGCAATAGTGACTTTTAATTCCAATCGAAAGTCCTCGAGTACTTAATGTCTTTTTTAAATCAACATTTGTTTTATTTAATAAATGTTATTTTAAGTATTAAACTATAGTAGACATTTTTTATTTAAGAAATGTTATTTTAAGAATTAAGTAAAATGTATTTGATTATTCAAAAAACCTACAAGTTACGGGTGAGTTTGAATATCTGTTGATTCAGTGGATAAATGTATGAGTTTGACTATTCAAAACTCCACGGGTTATGAAGCGGATTTGGATCGGATTTTGAAATTTGTTAAAAGGGTTTAAATTAAGATCGTTTCGCTCCAAACCCGCTCCATTGTCATGTCTACATGGTGAGGATAACTATGATAGTCTTTACGTGTTCGGTCCATGTGGTATCATTTCTTGCATGGTTAATCTATGTTGTTTCATTTTGTTTCAAAATTGATCAGAAATTACTACTATACCCCTTATTTTTTATTATTTATATTTGTCTTTTCTATTTTAAATTATCATTTTAATTATAAAAAATAATAGAACAAAAATGTAACAACAAATTGAAATGCCAAATGAAGTGTAAGACAGCAGAGTAAATAATATTTTTAACTCTATTGATCAAATGAAACATGATACAATGGAATGGCTCAATTATTCATGGTGAATACAACACATTTAAGAACCTTTTTCTATTACAATAACACACACCTATATATAACTAAAAAGTTAAACAAAAAGATATTTTTTCGCAGGCGATCGAAAAATAAAGAAATGGTTAATCTATTCAAGATAATTACATATTTACAAAACATCGTCTCAAATTCATCCCATTTCATTATATTGAGGATGTGATATGGTTCTGAAGGATGAACATGATATGGACAATTCCTACAAGATTTCATTTTTGAACCAATAATCTATTTTTTTGATTTATTTATTCTATTCCATGATTGGAACATAGGATGATACATGTTACACCTTGATTATGAATCAGAAGTAGGGATGAGATTTAGAACCGGAAAACCGTACCGGAACCGGAACCGGTTCCGGTTATGGGTTTAAAAATTTGCTTTATCCGGGTTCGGGGTAATTCGGGTTTGGGTCCATCGGGTCCGGGTAAAGCGGGTCTAAAAACCAGAACCGATGTTAGGAACCGGAACCACTTTTAGGGCCGGAACCGGTTTTTGTGAAACGTTTAAAAGATGTATATCTCATTCGTTTAAACTCCGATTGACAACGATTTTTTCCAACGTGTAGTTTAGAGTTTGTACATGATTTTAGACTATAAATTTTCCATTTTTAGTTTTATATTCATTGACTTACAGTCCCCCAAAGTCGAGATATCAAAGCTGAAAGTTTTTAGTTTTTCAGTTCTTTTGTATTCTGTGAAAGTTTTAAAACATGCATATCTAATTCGTTTGAAGTCGGATTGACATGTGGTTTTTTCCAACTTGTAGTTTACAGTTTATACATGAGTTTTGACTATAATTTTTTCATTTTTGGTTTAATATTCAATGATTTACAATCTCCCGAAGTCGGGATATCAAAACTGAAAATTTACAAATTTTCAGCTATTTGTTTTTCTACTTTGTATTCTGTGAAAATGTTAACACATGCATATCTCATTCGTTTAAAGTCGGATTGACATGCGGTTTTTTCAGAGTGTAGTTTAGAGTTTGTACATGATTTTAGACTATAATTTTGTCAATTTTGGTTTCATAATTCAATGAGTTACAGTCCTCCAAAGTCGGGATATCAATATGAAAATTTTCAAAGTTCAACCCACTAAATAGTAAGTAATTACCAAAAAAATCATGTTTTTCCGGGTTTTCCGGTTCTAAAACCACTTTATCCGATTCCATCCTACCCACTTTGATGTTTCCGGGTTTTCCGGTTGTAGACCCACTTTACCCGGTACCGTACCCGGAACCGAACCGGAACCGGTTCCTATATACCGGTCCGGTTTCCGGTTCTATAAAATCTCGTTAATCGGTTCCGGGTTTTCCGAGTCCGGGTCCATCCGGTCTGGGTTTGGACCCACTTTCATCCCTAATCAGAAGAGAGATTTCAACTACTGGCACATTTATCCAACCATATATAAACATGCATACTATTCACACATGATGCGTACAACTACCTGTTCACACTAACATACATGTTAGGAGCACTAAAATAAGTCTATGTTCTAAGAAAATTCAAAGGAGCATAACATGCTCTATGAATAACTTTAGATTCAAAACACAAAAATATAACTTTGGATATCACAACAATTTTGTACCTAACATCCCCTTGTGATAAGTCCTAAAAGATCTTAAATCAACAATCAAACAACAATGAAGCCACACCGACCAATGATCTTCTTAGAACCAACTACCATGACAAATGATCTGTCACATCCTTTCAATCATACTATGAATTCTCGACACAATTTGTAAGTATGACAAGTATATTTTGAAGTGTGAAATATGGAAACCCTTATTTCTCACTGATCTGAAAAACAACTTGACTTATCTTTCCCTTGGATTGATAAACAACTCCCTATTCGGGAATATGTAAGATATGTCATTCCTTATACTTTATAATCCCTCTCAACTTTGTATTGGGACTCACAACAACCTTCTCAAACCTATAGTAAAACACCATAAATAAACGGACATGGGTAAATGCAATATGAAAGGATTTACGATCCATTTTTCAACAAATCACAAAATTATTTGGATTAATAAGAGAAAAGTCAACAATAGTAAATTAAGATTCTTCATCTTTACCCCTCAGAACTTTGAAATTTGGATCTTGGAAAATGTCTTCAAATAAAACTCCATTCTTAACATCCAGACCCTCTAAACTTTATATAAACTCTAACCTCATCTTGTACTTTCTCCAACACAATGTGAAATCTGATTTTCCTTTCTTTAAACCATACTCTTTTGATCTCTTGAACCGAAAGGGAGATAATAAAATCAAAATTAGTATGTAGTAACTTATAAGTGAAGATATAATAAAAACCAAATTAGAAAACACTTGTTTAAGTAAAATATTCTTCCGCTTTCATTTGCTTCCTTCACATACAGACACTGAAAAAGAACACACACATGGATTATAGTTACACTATGGGTACTCTAATAGACTAATATACCAAAATGGGCTCAAGGTCATATCGTTGATGAAGTTTTAAAGGAGGTTAAAATGGATTAAGGTAGATTGTTTTACCTTCATGACTATTAAGTCGACTTTTTAACCTTTATGACTCCTTTATTTGTAGTGCTTTGCTCCACCCAAACCAATCATATATCTCAAAATTAATAAACTTTGAAAAAAAAAGATTAACATGAACCAGATGAATATGAATTTATATTGACCAATCATATAACTCAAACACCACTTTTATCCACATCTATTGATATTGGTATACAATTTTGAGCCAACCAAGTGGAACTAGTAGGAAGACTGTTTGTCAATCATATTGACAACTGATAAATTATAATGATCAGACTAATCACATACATGTATTTGCACTTACATTTAGTTACATCTAATAGCAACATAGTTATAATATGTTATCCATATCATCAACATCCCATTATTTCCATAAATAGTTATGTATTGAAATAAGATATATGAATACTATTGTAACATCCCAAAATCAGAGTAAAATTGTTCATTTTTTTTCAAAAACAACCCAACGACCATAATTGTTTACAAAACATTGTTTCAAAAGTGATAATCAATAATCAAAGTATCCCAAAATCCAAATAACATAAAATCCAAAGGATGTGCACGGTCACGCCTTGCCTTGCCAAGATCATCTGAAGTACCTAAAACAATAAACTAAAACTGTAATCCAAAGCTTAGTGAGTTCCCCCAAACTACCACCACATAAACATATAATTAAAGAGATACTGGTTCCACAACCTCCTGGTTGGATTACCCCCGTCTCACAACCTTTCAGTTGGAATGCCCCGGTCTATATTGACTGACAACATAAAGTAGTAAAGTCTCAACCCCACCATACTATGTCGACATATACATAACAAATAACATATTTCCACTATCCAGTAACAAATAATCATATAACCAGTCAGCAGAAAAACAGGCTGATCTACAAATCTGAAAGAACCCCTTTCTAAACTTTCATATTTCTGAAAGACCCAAACTTTCATACTTGAAAATATAGTTACTCCAAAACATGCTACATGCATATTTATAAAACATTATCTTACATTGATAAAGTGATTACAAAAGATTGGATACAAACCGACTATGTTTTTATATTTTACATAACTACCCAGGATATTGTAATTTTATACAAACATAAACCGAAATACAAAAGTAATATTACAACTATTCTAAACCTTCCAACAGTATATGACTATACTGGTTACTTATTCCCTGCAAATTTGTTAAACATTGAGAGGGTAAGCGGTGACGCTTAGTGAGTTCAATAATAGATACAATATAACGTTATGCCATATATATACTTCAATATGGCAGAAGCAAAGGGGAACAAGGAACAACAAAGGCATATGAGACATAACAAATTCCATACTTGATAAATATAATCAATAAATTTTTGGCCCAAATGGCACAGAAGACATACAACTTCGGATTAACATTTTGGTAGATTTCAGGCTTATAACCCTGTCTAACCTTTTGCCAATACCATAGAATAGAAATCATTCTCTTACGGAGACATGTTCTACATGGCCAGAGGCTACATACCAGTACCAATATGAATCTAAGTCCTTTCACTGATCACATGGTCAAAGGTATTTCTTTTGCTATTAAAAAGAATAACGAATAAAAATAACACGGAAGGTACTCAAGAATATTATTTTGCTAGAATACTTAGGCTTTCAGCCTTATCTTAGAATACTACCGAAGCCAAAGTGATGCCTATGTCATACACTTCATGGTCAACGGTTCATACCAATACCCAAGTGATGCCTATGTCATACACTTCGTGGTCAGAGGTACAGTCTTGCTATAAAAATAGCGGAAATAATAACACGAGATGATAACATGGAAAAGCACATAGCACATATAACACATAACATACAATTGTTCCTATATATTAAACTCACCTTGAAATAACCTGGGGTCAAAATAATAATTTGTGCATCATTTCGGCTCTAAATATGACTTTATTCGTTGAAAACCGGGAGATTTATTGAAAACCGGGCTCTACCAAGGTAGAGCTTCAAAACCGAAAATATAAATTTTTCGGGCTTCTCGGGAACTTCAGGGCGTGTTACGGGTGCTATAGTTGATACCGGGGCTTCGGGGGATGAAGAGATAGTAAAAATATTGAAAAGGGGTGAAAAAGTGCCAATTTCTAAAAATTACCCGGGCAATCTCGCATGCCTTCTATTTATAGGGGCGAGCTGCGAGGGTTCGGCCGAGAAGGAGGAGTCAGCGAGGCACGTGGCATCAGCAGCGAAGGCCAGGTGGTGACCGCGGAGCAAAGCAGCTGGCTCGGACACGCGACAGCTTCTGCGAGGGGCACGTGCGAGGCATCGGACGGATGGGGCCTTCTAAGTGGACCGAACTTCGGTCCAACGGGGAAAGAGGGTGACGACTTTGGACCAATCAGCGGGTTTCGTTTAGAACTTTCGTTTTTGACGTTCTTTATATGCACGCGTAGGGAATATTATGCTCTACAACTTTCGTTTAGACTTCATCGGAAAATTTTAACTTTATTTTTATATTATTATTTTTAACAGACCGGGACTGGTAAATCCGTTAAAAATTCATAACTTCTTCATCCGACATCCGTTTTCGTCAGACTTTTTACCGTTGTACTACTAATGACGAGACCTTAGATTCTCGTTTAGGTTGTGTCGGCTAAAAATCACTCGATCTAAAATTCGAGTTTTTAGCTGTCTACTGCTAAGCTGAAACTTAGAAAAATCATAACTTCCTCATACGAAGTCAGATTTTGGCGTTCTTTTTATCGAACTTCTCGGTTTAACGAATACTACGACTTTCATTTAGATCACTAAGGCTAAAAAGTAGTTTATCAAAAACTCACTTTTTACGTCATTCGACACCGTGCCGGTTTTATCGCGGATCTTCGATTGGTCATAACTTCTTCGTTATAACTCAGATTTCGATGAGGTTTTCGCCTACATGTTTCTAACGAGATTATCTCCAACTTTCAATAATAAAATTTTACTTATTTCAAATTTTATATTTTCGCTAAATTTCACTATTTGGCTTTTAATTGGAATCTCATAAGACTTCCAATATTTTATGAGTGATTCTAAACATAGTTTTACTTCATTTCTAGTAAAAACTATCTGTTAGAACTCTACACTCAATTTCACATAATATTTCATAATATTATTAACTTTTTAAATTACATAACACGATTTCAAAACGTGTATGTTACAAATACCTCCTCCTTTTGAGGATTTCGTCCCCGAAATCACAACGATTTAGACAAATGAGGATATTTCGCTCTTATCTCATTCTTATTTTCCCTAAGTATAATTTGAATCTTATCAGTGGTGTCTTGAATCATTTCAGGACCACCAAGGATTTTCTGTCCTACATTATGCCAACATAATGGTGTTCACAGTTACTACCGAACTCTAAGACACATGCACGAAACATATCTTCTACTGTTTGGTTTGTTCTCTCCGTCTAACCATCTGTCTGGGGATGATAAGCTGTGTTGGGAGCAACTCGAGATCCCAATTCACTTTTCATACTCGCCCAAAAGTGAGAAGTGAAGCGAGTATCACGATCGGAAATAATCTTTAGTGGCACACCATGTCTCGCCACAATTTCGTCTAAGTAAACTTGTGCGTATTTCTCCATTAGAACCGTTATACGTATGGCGAGAAAATATGCACTCTTAATCAGTTGGTCGATAATTATCCAAATGCTATCATTCACAGTTTTCTTCTCCTCTTTCAAGGTATTAACTGTATAAGCCGGATAAGTAGAATATCCCTTCGATATAAATTTACGAGTTTTTAAGAAAGAAATTTATTATTTTCACCGTAGACATAAATAGAATCCTTCCTTTCGATAGGGATGCATATCATCTCTTCGTAGCACAAGAGTTCTGCGTAGTTCTTTGAAAATTGATTCATGTCAAGAATAATATCAAAGTTGGGAAAGAAGATAGGAATTAGGTTAGCAGGAAGGTTATAACTTTCAATTCCTATGACACTATCTCTATAGACTTTATCAGCAAGTAATGATATATTTCCTATATTATCTATATGAAATGATTGGACAATTGCGTAACAGGCAATTTGAAAAGAATGTGCGAATTTATAAGGCACGAAAGAATAAGGGGCATCACAATCAAATAAGATGTGAGCAGATCTAAAGTTTACGAGAAATTACTAGTCACAACATTCGAGTCCTAACTTACTTCCTCTGTGGTAATCTAAAATGTACGATTTTTAACTTTTGGTTTGCCCAAACATTGTCAAACTCTTCAAATTTCTTAATTATTAGCGGTGCTCAAACCTGCACCCGCTCATCATTCTCTATTGGGCCTTCGATCCTAATCTTTGAGTTAAAACTCAATTCTCATTGCAGACTCCTGCTCCTTCTTGTTTTATAGACTAAACCCAAGATAAGGCCTTTACTGTTGCTATAACAACAACTCGTATGGTCTTATTCTAATGACCTTTGATTTTATAACGCACAAGACACATAACGAACCAAACTCTTGTATTAGAATCAGATCGAATAAATCGAGCTGATGGAATAAAGAAAACAAAAAGAGTTTGATCAACACGTGGATGCTTCGGAACAGAAAGAATAGCACCACGTATCTCTAATTCGTGCTTTCGGACATACACATCAATTTTATCAAATGACAGAATATTTCGATTGATTACTAAATCACGGATTTCATACTGTAATCCTAAATTCTTCATCGCCTTCATAACAGGTAACATCTCTAGTTAATGGTTGCTCAATTCTTTAATGAAGATCGTTATATTTCTATCGACCATCTCGACCATCTCCTTCTTGACTGAAGTTTCGTCATTACTTAATACATGGCTTTCTAAACCAATCAACTTTATCTTTGTAGATTTATATTAATCGGACTCCACTCTTTATGACATTAAGATTTGAACGATAATTATCTTCTTAGTCATTACCGAAACGAAGGTAAAGACACACATGAATAAAACGGAATCATTTACTAGCTTCTTGGTAACCTTGTGACTTTTCCTGATCCAAGTGTGAGTCCTGTGCTTCCAGTAGTATAGGCCTCTACTACTATTCACACCTACTCATACTCGTCCCAAGTATTGTCTGCAGTTCCCAAGTCACCATTCAAAAGTTTTCACAAAGCAACTTTTCACACCCGAGTGTGTTCAAACAAGTACATACAACAATTCCTCCTAGACTCAACTAGGGTTTTCGCGTTTCTATCAAACATATCTTGAATTACTTATACTCGCCTTCTAAGATTCTTCTCACCCATATGCTCGATCTAGCATATTCTAATACTCTTTCATAGGTCGATAGAATTTTACTTCCAATTCTTCATATAAATTCTTTCTCGGGTAGTGTCTACTCTGCAAGACATACTACACCCAAAATTTACTCTAGCAATGTAGAGACAAACGGTTTTCAACTACTTGCATCATCTTCTAACTTATGTAATTCACCAGGCACCTTTGTTTATTTCATTATCCTTCCATGACATCGTTATTCTTGTATCTGAGTAAGTCTAAGTCTACTTCATAGGAGTCTATCCTAAGAAGTCTGCATTATAGCTGCATCTCAGCAAGCTCTACTAGCTTCAACTTGGTTCTCTGTCATTCCTAACTACCACATTTCTTCTCATATAATAATATGAGTGTATATCTTCTTCAACTAAGTACTCTACCTTACTCTAACAAGTAAGCCACTCAGCCTTTTCACAACTAAATAACCTATTTCACTATCCTAATCTTGTATGTTAAAGTCGGCTTAACACACAATGGAACTTCCATAAGGAAGTGATAGAAGTCAATCATCACTCAGTATTATTAAATACTAAGTCTGAGCATCCTGTATAGGGTTACTACTTGAACTACATACTACATTACAAAGTCTTGGCCTATTGAGTCTGAAAACTTCATTAGCCTTTCCTTTGATCTTCATTTAATTCTTCTAAATCTTGTACCACATAAATTTCAATACTGTCGAAGTATTTATCACCAGCTTCGGTTCTTCCGACTCTATAAACAATCACTGCTTCAATCTGGACAGCGATGGAACAACTTCATGGATTTGTACCAACACATTTATCTCGCCCAAATGTGTTTCAAACGTACATCATTCTTCTAAAGATGTTATTATTTCATCAAACATACTTTAAATGTATAATACCACTCTATTGGTATTAATACACTATTTACGATAACATTTTATATTTATTATTTTACGATATCCCGATATCGTTTATTTATAAACTTATTGATGTCAACTATCATAAGTCTCTCTATCACTTTGAAAAGTTTCAGGTAAATTCTATTACGAAAATTCTTAGAATTCTGAACATATACTTTTCTAAACCAAGGTCGGCAACAGACCTTAAACTTTCTCAAATAATAGTAATATAGGTATGAAACCTAAAGCATGCTATATTTACTTATCATTTAGCACTTAATAGAATATAAGGCATATCCCCTCTTAATATTCTAGTGCTTGTGTCCATTAGGTATTCAACCTAAAGTATACCAGATACATATTGTATCATCTTCACTTAACAATTCATGTTTAAGTCTAGAAATTCTCAAAATTCCAAGTTCACATAAACTAATTCTCTAAAATTTTTGAAGTAACTTAATATCTTAGAATACTAGGGTTTATCACTACCCAATACCCCACTTAAGTATTTCCTATGGTTTGTATCCATATATTTACAATGATTCAGTTCATATATTGAACTTCCAATAGTTTAAGTCTAAATACCAATCCGTGGTATTTAGTTCACTTAAACCACTTCTCTGATACCATGATTGAAAGAACCCCTTTCTAAACTTTCATATTTCTGAAAGACCCAAACTTTCATACTTGAAAATATAGTTACTCCAAAACATGCTACATGCATATTTATAAAACATTATCTTACATTGATAAAGTGATTACAAAAGATTGGATACAAACCGACTATGTTTTATATTTTACATAACTACCCAGGATATTGTAATTTTATACAAACATAAACCGAAATACAAAAGTAATATTACAACTATTCTAAACCTTCCAACAGTATATGACTATACTGGTTACTTATTCCCTGCAAATTTGTTAAACATTGAGAGGGTAAGCGGTGACGCTTAGTGAGTTCAATAATAGATACAATATAACGTTATGCCATATATATACTTCAATATGGCAGAAGCAAAGGGGAACAAGGAACAACAAAGGCATATGAGACATAACAAATTCCATACTTGATATATATAATCAATAAAGTTTTGGCCCAAATGGCACAGAAGACATACAACTTCGGATTAACATTTTGGTAGATTTCAGGCTTATAACCCTGTCTAACCTTTTGCCAATACCATAGAATAGAAATCATTCTCTTACGGAGACATGTTCTACATGGCCAGAGGCTACATACCAGTACCAATATGAATCTAAGTCCTTTCACTGATCACATGGTCAAAGGTATTTCTTTTGCTATTAAAAAGAATAACGAATAAAAATAACACGGAAGGTACTCAGGAATATTATTTTGCTAGAATACTTAGGCTTTCAGCCTTATCTTAGAATACTACCGAAGCCAAAGTGATGCCTATTTCATACACTTCATGGTCAACCGTTCATACCAATACCCAAGTGATGCCTATGTCATACACTTCGTGGTCAGAGGTACAGTCTTGCTATAAAAATAGCGGAAATAATAACACGAGATGATAACATGGAAAAGCACATAGCACATATAACACATAACATACAATTGTTCCTATATATTAAACTCACCTTGAAATAACCGGGGGTCAAAATAATAATTTGTGCAGCATTTCGGCTCTAAATATGACTTTATTCGTTGAAAACTGGGAGATTTATTGAAAACCGGGCTCTGCCAAGGTGGTGCTTCAAAACCGAAAATATAAATTTTTCGGGCTTCTCGGGAACTTCGGGGCGTGTTTCGGGTGCTATAGTTGATACCGGGGCTTCGGGGGATGACGAGATAGTAAAAATATTGAAAAGGGGTGAAAAAGTGCCAATTTCTAAAAATTACCCGGGCAATCTCGCATGCCTTCTATTTATAGGGGCGAGCTGCGAGGGTTCGGCCGAGAAGGAGGAGTCAGCAAGGCACGTGGCATCAGCAGCGAAGGCCAGGTGGTGACCGCGGAGCAAAGCAGCTGGCTCGGACACGCAACAGCTTCTGCGAGGGGCACGTGCGAGGCATCGGACGGATGGGGCCTTCTAAGTGGACCGAACTTCGGTCCAACGGGGAAAGAGGGTGACGACTTCGGACCAATCAGCGGGTGCAACGCTAGGCTGCGGTCCAATCAGAAGACGCCACGTGGAGGCTGCATGCGAAGGATGACGTGGCAGCACTATTCATGCGAAATTTCTCGAAAAATGTGCCAAATCTTGTAAAATCCATAACTTTCTCATACGGGCTCCGTTTTTGACGTTCTTTATATGCACGCGTAGGGAAAATTATGCTCTACAACTTTCGTTTAGACTTCATCGGAAAATTTTAACTTTATTTTTATATTATTATTTTTAACAGACCGGGACTGGTAAATCCGTTAAAAATTCATAACTTCTTCATTCGACATCCGTTTTCGTCAGACTTTTTACCGTTGTACTACTAATGACGAGGCCTTCGATTCTCGTTTAGGTTGTGTCGGCTAAAAATCGATCGATCTAAAATTCGAGTTTTTAGCTGTCTACTGCTAAGCTGAAACTTAGAAAAATCATAACTTCCTCATACGCAGTCAGATTTTGGCGTTCTTTTTATCGAACTTCTCGGTTTAACGAATACTACGACTTTCATTTAGATCAATAAGTCTAAAAAGTAGTTTATCAAAAACTCACTTTTTACGTCATTCGACACCGTGCCGGTTTTATCGCGGATCTTCGATTGGTCATAACTTCTTCGTTATAACTCGGATTTCGACGAGGTTTTCGCCTACATGTTTCTAACGAGATTATCTACAACTTTCAATAATAAAATTTTACTTATTTCAAATTTTATATTTTCGCTAAATTTCACTATTTGGCTTTTAATTGGAATTTCATAAGACTTCCAATATTTTATGAGTGATTCTAAACATAGTTTTACTTCATTTCTAGTAAAAACTATCTGTTAGAACTCTACACTCAATTTCACATAATATTTCATAATATTATTAACTTTTTAAATTACATAACACGATTTCAAAACGTGTATGTTACAAATACCTCCTCCTTTTGAGGATTTCATCCCCGAAATCACAACGATTTAGACAAATGAGGATATTTCGCTCTTATCTCATTCTTATTTTCCCTAAGTATAATTTGAATCTTATCAGTGGTGTCTTGAATCATTTCAGGACCACCAAGGATTTTCTGTCCTACATAATGCCAACATAATGGTGTTCACAGTTACTACCGAACTCTAAGACACATGCACGAAACATATCTTCTACTGTTTGGTTTGTTCTCTCCGTCTAACCATCTGTCTGGGGATGATAAGCTGTGTTGGGAGCAACTCGAGATCCCAATTCACTTTTCATACTCGCCCAAAAGTGAGAAGTGAAGCGAGTATCACGATCAGAAATAATCTTTAGTGGCACACCATGTCTCGCCACAATTTCGTCTAAGTAAACTTGTGCGTATTTCTCCACTAGAACCGTTGTACGTATGGCGAGAAAATATGCACTCTTAATCAGTTGGTCGATAATTATCCAAATGCTATCATTCACAGTTTTCTTCTCCTATTTCAAGGTATTAACTGTATAAGCCGGATAAGTAGAATATCCCTTCGATATAAATTTACGAGTTTTTAAGAAAGAAATTTATTATTTTCACCGTAGACATAAATAGAATCCTTCCTTTCGATAGGGATGCATATCATCTCTTCGTAGCACAAGAGTTCTGCGTAGTTCTTTGAAAATTTATTCATGTCAAGAATAATATCAAAGTTGGGAAAGAAGATAGGAATTAGGTTAGCAGGAAGGTTATAACTTTCAATTCCTATGACACTATCTCTATAGATTTTATCAGCAAGTAATGATATATTTCCTATATTATCTATATGAAATGATTGGACAATTGCGTAACAGGCAATTTGAAAAGAATGTGCGAATTTATAAGGCACGAAAGAATAAGGGGCATCACAATCAAATAAGATGTGAGCAGATCTAAAGTTTACGAGAAATTACTAGTCACAACATTCGAGTCCTAACTTACTTCCTCTGTGGTAATCTAAAATGTACGATTTTTAACTTTCGGTTTAACGAATACTACGACTTTCATTTAGATCACTAAGGCTAAAAAGTAGTTTATCAAAAACTCACTTTTTACGTCATTCGACACCGTGCCGGTTTTATCGCGGATCTTCGATTGGTCATAACTTCTTCGTTATAACTCGGATTTCGACGAGGTTTTCGCCTACATGTTTCTAACGAGATTATCTACAACTTTCAATAATAAAATTTTACTTATTTCAAATTTTATATTTTCGCTAAATTTCACTATTTGGCTTTTAATTGGAATCTCATAAGACTTCCAATATTTTATGAGTGATTCTAAACATACTTTTACTTCATTTCTAGTAAAAACTATCTGTTAGAACTCTACACTCAATTTCACATAATATTTCATAATATTATTAACTTTTTAAATTACATAACACGATTTCAAAACGTGTATGTTACAAAGTCACTACCGCATATCAACATTATATATACAAGGATATAGATCTAATAGATCAATACAACATAACAACATCCTATATACCTCGATACACAATCTAGTAGGCCAACATTGGTGCCTTCGACCCACGAGTACAGTGAGAAAAACTCACCTCTCAGTCTTAAAAGATCGCTGAACAGGACACTGCTGCGATTATTAGCTCTACCCGTCATCTATTCATTGGAACATGACCAAACTTTACTTATAATCAAACTACCCAAAATGCCCTTAGGTTAAACTTGGTCAAACCCATGTCAAAGTCAAAAAGTCGAAAGTCAACATGATTCAACTCAACTGAGTACGTTGGACGTACTTAGCCTGTACACGGGGAGTACTCGAGCTTGACCAGAAAACGTGGTGTTGACTGTGTACGCGCAACATACCATTTGGTATGACCAACATATGCAACTGCTTCTTCTCCCTTCTATTAAGGGCTTAATCCTTTGAGCTATTTCATCCAAATTCCATATCTAGTCCTCAAATGTTGTCCTTAACTATAAAGTTTCCAACTTTATGGTCTTGCATGGCTATTAAGTGCTCAATACCAAAAACCCTAACTTCTTAACTCATTAAGACATCCTAGTTCATGCATGGAAGGAAACTAATGACCAAGATCACATTTTTATGCTTCTAAACACACCAAAACGTCTGAAAGGACATATTATATGAATTAGAGTAACCCATACTCATAATACCAAGTTCATGGGACGAAAAGAACACAAATCCATGGATTAACAAGATCTAATCAATATTTCATCAAGTTCAGAGCTTTTTACCTTTAAATGGTGTCAAATGATTATGTGTTTCTGGATCCAAAGGGTTCCACCCTTCTAAGACAGTCTCCGCTTCTTTCTTCCTCCTTCAAGATCACCAAAACACACACAAATGACTCAAGATGCTCTCTAATTAACTAGGGTTTGCAAAGGGGTCGAAATGGGGCTTGGAGGATGATGAAAGAAAGAAGTCTTGAGAGTTAAGGATGTTTAAATAGGGTCCAAACCCTAAAAATTAGGGTTTGGGATTCTACCACGTACGCCCACCGTACGCGTGTTTTGCCCAAAAATTATAGAAATGCCACTATGGTCCAATTTGCAAACAATTCTCACACATAAGGGTTATAAATGTAATTTACTTGAATTTTGAAAGTTACAATTCCCCCCTCCCACTTGAATCAAACTTTGTCCTCGAATTCCGCTGCTGAGAACAACTCAGGATAGTGCTCCTGCATCTCTGCCTCAGGTTCCCAAGTCCATTCGGAACCCTTCCGCTGCTGCCACTGGAACTTGACCAAAGATACCACCTTGTTGTGTAAGGCCTTCGTCTTCCGATCCAAGATCGCCACTGGTCTCTCAACATAATTCAGGAGATCCTCAACCTGAATATCATCCAATGGAATAGCCATTGAATCATCAGCCACACACTCCCGAAGCTAAGACATATGGAAGGTGTTGTGAATATGATTGAGCTCCTCAGGCAAATCTAGCCTGTAAGCTACCTTGCCAACCCTGGCAATCACTCGAAATAGCCCGATATACCGGGGCCCCAACTTTCCCCTCTTCCTGAAGCGTATTACACCTTTACAGGGTAATACCTTCAGCAAAACCATGTCGCCGACCTGGAACTCCAACTTAGATCGACACTTTTCGGCATAACTTTTCTGCCGACTCTGAGCTGTCTGCAGTCTCTGCCTAATCTGCTGAATGAGCTATGTCGTCTGAAGGACTACCTCAGTCCTTCCCATGACACTATGGCCAACCTCTCCCCAACAAACTGATGGGTTTTGAGCATTCTAACACTTCCTAAGTGTACATGCAACCCTAATAACCTTGAATCTATGTTTTCTCTATATACATGCAAATTTCTTTTTCAAGGTTATTTCCTAACTAGCATGGCATGGGGATTACATAAAACATAAAAAACTAGTAGAAATACATACCTTGTTGTTGCTTGGATTCCTTCAAGACTTTGTGAGCCTAGCACCCCAAATGTTGTGCCTCAAATGCTTCACACAACACCACAAGACTTGGAATAACTTGAGAGAATACTTCTAGCACTCAAAATCGGTTATGCCCTCTCTAGTAACACTAGGTCCACTAGCTCACCATTTTGCTAGCCATAGGGTTCCTTTTATAGTGTTGTCACAATTAGGGTTTACACATGAATGCCCTTAATTGTCATGACTCTTGATTTCTCATGACCCATGGGTTTGTAACTCCCATGGACTATCCATGGAGCTCCATATGGTTATAACCAAAGCCATAAACCATGGATCATTAATCCACCATAAAAGAATTGATGATTGTCATAATCAACCCTATATATTTAATTAGTCTCACTTTGATCACCAAATTAATCCTAGATTAATACTTGATCAATACTAATTAAATAATACTATTATTAATATATTAGAACTTATAATATATTAATAATCATAAGTGCCTTATTCTCTCATTTAGTCTATCCAAGTATTGCAATGCCATGCAACCCAAATGGACCATGCCGGGTCGGGTCAAGTACATACCAAATAAAGTTATGGACTTAGACACTATATCCAACAGTCTCCCACTTGGATAAGTCTAATAACTATATTTGCAAATGTGACTTCAAAATCCGACTAGCAATCGTAGCTCTTTCAAAGTCTCTCGGAACTGAGATGATGATGATACGCCATTTAAGATAAGTGATCATAAAATCCTCTGTTCTCATGATATCAGCCGGACAAACACATGGAACATGGTCTTACTTATTGTCCAGCATTTGTTTCTCGATCTCTGATTTGTTTCGACATAGAACTAAATTGAACACATCAATTAGGTTCTGACTGGGCCCGGTACATAGGTCAAAACCAAATCATCGAGGGGCCCAGATATCGCTTCTATTTCTAGAAGGAACAGATAAACTTCGACTGATATGCTTGTACTAACTACTTGTTGAATTATTCACAAAGGCACGTTTTATAACATCGAATTACCAATGCGTTTTCGTACAATCAATGAATAACCAACTCATAGTCAACAACTCATATCTCTAGGTTTGAAGATTTATATGATATTACCGTCTCACGATCACTCGAGATAAATTCCATGAAGTGATGCAAGTGAGCGTGGGTTGGATCCAATACTCAGCCCTTATGAGTACTCATGAATGTTGTAGCAACCATTGCATTGTCCAAAGCACTTTTAGACAAATCATACAAGCCAAATTCATGACAGTCTTAAATCAATACTTACTTCCAAAGTTTGACTGACTGTGGATGGTTTGAATAATAACATAATTATTCTGGAAGTAAAAACATGCAAAATTGAAACATAGTAAACAATCAACACAAGATAGTAACACCTTACTCATAAATAAATAACAACTTTTATTTATCATCAAATGTCAATTACATTTTACAAGTTTCAGGAATCTAATTATTGAAACTAATATCATCCTTCAGCCCAATGCGCCTTGCATGCTGTAAATGCTTAACCCTGCTCAGTCCCTTCGTGAGGGGATCTGCCGGGTTCTCATCTGATGATACCCTCTTAGCCACGAGGAGTCCTTCTTCTATTCGATGTCTGATGAAATGGTATTTTCTGTCAATGTGCCTAGATCTCCCGTGATCTCTTGGTTCCTTAGCCAAAGCAACCGCACTTTCGCTGTCACAGAAAATTTCCATTGGCTCTTTTATAGCTGGTACAACTCCAAGGTCTCCGATGAAGTTCTTTAGCCATATCGCCTCCTTAGCTGCTTCACTTGCTGCTATGTACTCTGATTCACAAGTAGAATCAGCTACTGTCTCCTGCTTGGAACTTTTCCAAGTAATTGCCCCTCCATTTAGGATAAAGACCCAGCCTGACTGAGAGCGGAAATTATCCCTATCAGTCTGGAAGCTAGCATCGCTATATCCTTTCACTCTCAAGTCATCACTGCCTCCGAGGGTAAGGACCCAATCCTTAGTCCTCTGCAGATACTTGAGAATGTTCTTTACCGCTGTCCAGTGTGCCTTGCCAGGGTTCCCTTGATATCTACTGACCATGCTCAAAGCAAAGGCCACATCAGGGCGAGTACAAGTCATAGCATACATGATCGAGCCCACAGCGGAAGCATATGGTATATGACTCATTTCAGCTATCTCAGCCTCTGTACTCGGACTCTGAGTCTTACTCAGCTTGGCATTACTCTGGATTGGTAATTCTCCTTTCTTGGATTCTTGCATGCTGAACCTCTTCAGCACCTTATCCAAGTAAGTACTTTGACTAAGTCCAATTAGTCTCTTACTCCTATCTCTCAATATCCTTATCCCTAGGATATAGGCAGCTTCCCCAAGGTCCTTCATAGCGAAACACTTCCCAAGCCAGGACTTAACCTCCTGCAAGGTTGGGACGTCGTTTCCTATGAGAAGTATGTCATCCACATACAACACCAAGAAGCTAACTATGCTCCCACTAGCCCTGACATACACACAAGACTCATCCTCACTCCTAGAAAAGCCAAACTCTTTGACTTTCTCATCAAAGCAAAGATTCCATCCGCGAGATGCTTGTTTCAATCCATAAATGGATTTATCACGCTTACACACTCTATTAGGGTATCTTGTATCGACAAAACCCTCTGGTTGAGCCATGTAAACATCCTCAGCCAACTTTCCATTAAGGAAAGCGGTTTTGACATCCATTTGCCATATTTCATAATCATGAAATGCAGCTATGGCTAACAATACTCTAATAGACTTAATCTTAGCTACTGGTGAGAAGGTCTCATCATAGTCAACTCCCGGAGTTTGAGTAAAGCCCTTCGCAACCAGTCGCGCTTTGTAAGTATGTACCTTCCCATCCATGTCGGTCTTCTTCTTGAAGATCCATTTGCACCCAACTGTCTTACGACCTGGTACATTGTCAACCAAGTTCCAAACTTGATTGTCATACATGGACTGAATCTCGCTGTCCATAGCCTCCTTCCATTTAGCAGACTCAGGGCCTGCCATGGCTTCCCTGTAATTATTAGGTTCATCCAAATCTATTAGTGTACTATCACTAATAAATGTATCACCTTCAGTGGTGATGTGATAACCATAATAAAAATCAGGTGTGTTCCTCACCCTAGTGGAACGTCTTGGAGGTACAGACTCATCTATCGGATCAACAGGAGTTTCCTCCTCAGGTTGGTCGATAGCATTTGAGGTTCCTTCACCACTTGACTCTTGAAGCTCTTCAAGGTCAATTTGCCTCCTACTGTCCCCTTGGCTTATGAATTCTCTCTCACGAAAGACTCCTCTTCTTGCTACAAAGACCACATTATCACTGGGTCTGTAGAAGAGGTAACCAAAGGATCTATGTGGGTAGCCGATGAAAATACACCTCTCACTTCGAGGTTCAAGCTTATCATGAGTCTCACGCCTCACGAAAGCTTCACAACCCCAAATCTTGATGTGGTCCAAATTGGGAACTTTCCTAGTCCACATCTCGTGAGGTGTTTTGGCAACATTTTTAGTAGGGACTAGATTAAGGATATGGGCGGCAGTCTCTAAGGCATACCCCCAGAAAGAGATTGGTAACGAAGCTCGACTCATCATGGAACGAACCATATCCAACAAGGTTCGATTGCGCCTCTCAGCTACATCATTCAACTGTGGTGTTCTGGGAGGTGTCAATTGTGAGACAATCCCACATTCCTTAAGATAGTCAAGGAACTCAATGCTAAGATACTCTCCTACCCGATCGGATCGGAGCATCTTGATGTTCCTGCCCAATTGATTCTCCACTTCCTGCTTAAACTCTTTGAACTTTTCAAAGGTTTCTGACTTATGCTTGATTAAGTAAATATATCCATATCTACTGTAATCATCAGTAAAAGTCACATAATAGCGATTAGCATCCCTTGTAGCAACTCTGAAGGGCCCACACACATCCGTGTGTACAAGGTCCAACAAACCTTCACCCCTATCACAAGTACATGTGAAGGGTGACTTTGTCATTTTTCCAAGTAAACAAGACTCGCAACTATCATCTGACTTGAGGTCAAATGATTCCAAGACTCCAGCCTTTTGGAGTTGGCCTATGCGCTTCTTGTTAACATGTCCAAGACGACAATGCCACAAGGATGCTTTATCCATGCTATCTGAAGAATCAATATACAACACATTATTTCCTAGATTGTCTACAACATTCACGGCTTCATATACACCATCACAAGGTAATGCTTTAAAGTAAAATACATCATTGTAATAAACATTAATAACACCATTTTTATTATCAAATGAAAATGAAAAACCTTGTCTGTACAAGCCATGAAAAGAAATAATATTTCTCGCCATTTCGGGCGAGTAACAACACTTATTCAAATCTAACATTAACCCATTATTAAGCAATAAAGAATAAACTCCTATCTTGGTAACAGGTGATGCTTTCCTGTTGCCCATGACTAAGTTTATCTTCCCGTGCTCCACTTGCTCACTTCTTCTTAGTGCCTGCAAATCAGTACAAATGTGAATACCACACCCTGTATCAAGCACCCAAGAATTAGCATTAGATGAGTTGTTAGACAATATTGTGTAAATATCTGCATGGGTGGGTTTAACCTTCCCATCCTTTAGATCTTGCAGATATTTGGGGCAGCTTCGCTTGAAGTGTCCCTTATCCTGGCAATAGAAGCACTGTGCTTCCTTTGGGCTTGAAGAAGGAGTAATGGGACCTTTCTTTGTCCCACTTGAAGAGGAACCATCAAGAGTCTTACCCTTGGTACCCTTCGAAGGGCTTTTCCTCTTCTTACCCTTTCCCTGCCCAATAGCCAGAACAGGGGCTGTTGAAGGAGTAGAAGTAGCAACCGCTTTACCCTTAAGGCCATTTTCAGCTGTCCTTAAGAGTCCTTGAAGTTTGCTAAGTGTGACTTCCTCCTTGTTCATATGATAAGTCATACGAAACTGATCATAACTTGGAGGTAAGGAATGGAGAATGATGTCAATCGCCATTTCCTCAGGAAAGTCAACATTTAGCTTCAGCAACCGGTCAACGAACCTTTGCATCTTCTACAAGTGACCGGTGATGGGTTCACCATCCTTCATCCTTGTGGTTATCATGGAGGAGATGATTTCATACCTCTCCTGACGCGCGCTCTGATGGTACCTTTCCATCAGATCCAGGTGCATCTCATAGGGGTAGAAATCTTCATAGGATTTTTGAAGTTCAGGAGTCATGGTGGCCATCATGATGCATGCTACTTTAGTAGAATCCTTTTCATGTGCAACAAACTCCGCAAACTCTTCAGGAGTAGCAGTGGCTTCACTCACAACCTTAAGCTCCCTATCGAGGACATATTCTTTGTCCTCATAGCGGGTAATCATTCTGATGTTTCTGATCCACTCATTGAAATTGGATCCATCAAAGATGACCTTACCACACAAGTTCATAAGGGAAAAGGAGCCTGTTGGGTTTGAGCCAGAAGCATTGTTGGAAGACATCTGAAAGGAAAGAAAGACAAGTTTCATTAGATTAGGAATCCTTAATAATTCACCCAAATGAAATATTAAGGCTAGGATCCAACAAACTATTTATAGTTGGAAGAGGGATGCCGTAATCCATACTATAAAATATTTGAAGGTAGGTAAATGACGATTTACCAATTTCCACCATAAGAACGAAATATTTTATTATTAGGTTTTATTGGTTTTGAAACTCCTAGATCTTTTGAGATACATTGAACTTTTCAATGGCATGTTTGAATCTCGATTGTGCCCTCTCAAGTTTGTGACTGGGATGCCGAGGATCACAAACAAGGTGTGAATAACCATACAAATTGACTTGGTACCCTCAACAATATTACCTAATCGATGTGCCGGTTAACCACACACGCTCCACCGATCTATAATAAAGTCAAGTTACCCTTTGCCACTCTTACTAGTCCATGTTAGTGTGCCGGTTAACCACACACGCTCCACTAACGACTTGGTAAGGTACAAAGTGTAATTTTATGGGCTAGCATCAATTTCACATTTTCCTAAAGTAACTAAGATTGGGAATTTATAATGTATAGTTACTTTATAATTCATTATACTTTTAACAAGTATTTAAAGTCGTATCCTACCCGTTCGGCTAACGACCCTCCACCGATCAAGGAAGCGGTGGGTGAGAGTGGACACCCATTAAGTCACCATTTTATAGGCAACAACCTTATACCCCCCTTATAGACCGGCTTCGTGAATGAGGCCTACTAACGGTAAGAATGACATATTCTTATACATATCTATATAATAAAATTATAATAATAGTATAAGTGTTGATTTTTAAACTTTTTAAAAATCTAAGGTTTAATTTGGAATTAAAGTAATAAAGTGTAAGACTTTTCAAATTCCAAAACTTGAGGGCAAGATTTGAAACTATTCCAAGTCTCTTCAATTTGTAACTTATGAGTTTTAATGGTTCATAAAAATGAAGACTCTTCATTTTATGAAACCTCTTTAGTTCTTTAATCACAATTAAAAGAAGTGACTTTTGGTTATCCATAACTTGAGGACAAGTTATGGACACCATCATAGCCATTAAGATCATGAATTAAACACACATGGTGGTTACACATAATTCCTATGATCTTCTAAAAACTCATAAGAACACAAATTCATGTCAATCAATCTCAAGAAATCATATAAACATATACAATACTTGAAAATTGATAAAAGTCATGTAAAATGGGTTAACATAATCATTATCATTTTGAAAAACAGATTTTACAAGTCCAAAACAGATTGGGATAATGATCTTAATCCATTTCCAGCAACAAAACTCGAAAAAACTGCCCAGCACGCTCCTACTCGCCGAGTGCACTATTCTACTCGGCGAGTAGAATGAATTTGTTCATGGACTCGGCGAGTCCTCCCCATGGACTCGGCGAGTCCATTCGTCAGAATGCAGAATTTTCGGTTTTTAAGCAGTTTTGCATCAAGTATACAGAAAACAATCCTAGGCTCTGATACCACTGATGGGTTTTGAGCATTCTAACACTTCCTAAGTGTACATGCAACCCTAATAACCTTGAATCTATGTTTTCTCTATATACATGCAAATTTCTTTTTCAAGGTTATTTCCTAACTAGCATGGCATGGGGATTACATAAAACATAAAAAACTAGTAGAAATACATACCTTGTTGTTGCTTGGATTCCTTCAAGACTTTGTGAGCCTAGCACCCCAAATGTTGTGCCTCAAATGCTTCACACAACACCACAAGACTTGGAATAACTTGAGAGAATACTTCTAGCACTCAAAATCGGTTATGCCCTCTCTAGTAACACTAGGTCCACTAGCTCACCATTTTGCTAGCCATAGGGTTCCTTTTATAGTGTTGTCACAATTAGGGTTTACACATGAATGCCCTTAATTGTCATGACTCTTGATTTCTCATGACCCATGGGTTTGTAACTCCCATGGACTATCCATGGAGCTCCATATGGTTATAACCAAAGCCATAAACCATGGATCATTAATCCACCATAAAAGAATTGATGATTGTCATAATCAACCCTATATATTTAATTAGTCTCACTTTGATCACCAAATTAATCCTAGATTAATACTTGATCAATACTAATTAAATAATACTATTATTAATATATTAGAACTTATAATATATTAATAATCATAAGTGCCTTATTCTCTCATTTAGTCTATCCAAGTATTGCAATGCCATGCAACCCAAATGGACCATGCCGGGTCGGGTCAAGTACATACCAAATAAAGTTATGGACTTAGACACTATATCCATGCAGCTTCAGCTGCCGAGAAGCATAAGCAATAACCCTCCCCCGCTACATAAGCACCGCCCCCAGGCCTGTGATGGATGAATCACAAAATACCACAAAATCCTCAACAACCTCAGGGAGGGTCAACAGTAGGGCCTCACATAACTTCCGCCTCAAAATCTCGAACGCAACCTGCTGCTCAGGTCCCCAACAGAAATCCAAGCTCTTCCTCCTCATAAAAGTGAGGGGTACTGCAATCTTGGAGAAATCCTGAATGAATCTCTAATAATACCCTGATAATCCCAATAAACTCCTGATCTCAAATGGGGACTTCGAAACCTCCCACTACATCATAGACTCAATCTTGGCCGGATCAACCAAAATCTCGTTCTGGTTAACGAGATGCCCCAAGAACTGGACATCCAGTAACTAAAACTCACACTTTGAGAACTTGGCATAAATCCGTTCTCGCCTCAAAACTCCTAGAAGCTCTCGAAGGTGTTCCTCATGCTGCTCCCTGGTCTTGGAATACACCAAGATATCATCAATGAAAACAATGACTGATTGATCGAGCATCGTCCTGCATACCCGATTCATCAAATGCATAAATACCACAGACTTATTGGTGAGCCCAAATGGAATCACCATGAACTCGTAATGACCATAACAAGTCCGAAACAAGGTCTTCTCCACGTCCTCCTCTCTAACCCTCATCTGATGATACCCCAACCTCAAATCAATCTTGGAAAACCAAGATGCACCTTGCAACTGATCGAAGAGGTCATCAATCTGCGTAAGTGGGTAACGGCTCTTCACCATCAACTTGTTCAACGCACGGTAATCGATACACATCCAATGTGAACCATCCTTCTTCTTGACAAACAAAATTGGTGCTCCCCACAACGAACTGCTTGGCTTAATAAACCGCTTGCCTAATAGCTCCTGAAGTTGTGAGGATAACTCTTGCATCTCAGGTGGTGTTAATCGGTACGACGCCTTAGCAATCGGAGCCGCACCTAGAACCAAATTGATCCTGAAATCATCCTGCCTCTCAGGAGGCACACCGGGTAAATCCTCCGGGAACACATCTGCAAACTCTCTAACAACAAGTACGTCCAAAACCGAAATCTCCTTTCCAACCCGTGTATCAACCACATACGCAAGATAACCCATACACCCGTGCTGCAGATATTGCTGAGCCCTGACAGCAGAACAAAATGTTGATCCAATACTGGTACCCACTCCATAAATAACCATTTCTTCCCCACTTGGGGTTCGAACTACCACCCGCTGACCCTCGCAGTCAATCATATCCCCAAACCCGCTCAACCAATCCATCCCTGCTATCACACACACATCCCCTATGGAAATCAGAATCAGATCAATCAGATCTCGACACCCCAAAAATCTCTAAGACATAAACCTGATAAACGATCGATCCAGAAACCCCATGTTCGTTGGCGATATATGTGACATCCCCTAATTTCTCGGCCAGAAAAGACCGATTTAATTTATGTTTTTTAAAATAAAATCAGAGAAATCTTTTTAAAAGATGTTGCGGAATTGGTCCCCAAAACAAAATATGATAAAAGTTTGTCAAAACCTTTCTTTAATAAATATATAATTTCATTTCATATCAAAACCTCGGGATGTCATGTACCGATACAGATCAAAAGCATAAACAAGACATGATAAGCCTTTCGACAGTTATTTACAGCTACTGGCCTATAATCCAAAAATCTCTCATCGTCCTCCGACTATGCTCGGGGTCCACTACCTGTAACATAAAAAGCTGAGTGGGTCAGGCTTGGGAGCCTGGTGAGCATATAGGGTTTTCAACCCACAGTAATAATAAACTTATTAAGTTCATCAATCAACAATAACCCTGATTACCCATTTCCCGTTATCCTCACTTTACGTCCCTAAACACTTATCACAAGGGACCTAGCCTAAAGAATATCATCGGGATGGACACTACTGCTAAGGGGTTTCCTCAGCCATACATGTCCTAAAGGCAACCATGAGGGGGATGGAGTACAACGAACGAACACCCAAGTTTATTAACACCTACAGGTTGCGGGCCTGCTAGCGTTTCCACTGGACTGTCTAGAAAGTCCGTGGTTGTCATCTAAACTCCGCTAGATGACTAGATCACAAATTACATCGAGGCCTCTCATCATTTTATCTCATCGCACATCAACTATCTACCCATGTTTTACCCAACATATTTGTAGATAAAAATACATATACAGTTTAAAACTTGTATAAAACATCGATTCAACAGTCACCTCAATTAAACAATTAATATAATTACACGTAGCACGTATTTCATATAAAATACTTCATATCTAGGTGTAAGATGAAGGTGACTATACACTCACTTGATTTGATGAAAATCGGGCAGCAATTCGTTTCCTAAAACGTTCGTTTCTAATAAAACCGGGAGTTTTATATAGAAACCGGGCTCTGCGAGGGTCGGGCTTCGAAACCGAAAAGATAAATTTTTCGGGCTTCTCGGGCTCTTCGTGGCGTATTCCGGGGGTTATAATTGATACCGGGGCTTTGGGGGATGTTAAAATGAGAAAATATGAAGAAAGGGGCTAAATGTGGCAAAATTCCAAAAGTAACCGAGAAGGCTCGCAAGCCTTCTATTTATAGGAGGTCAGAGGTCGGCTTAGAAGGGAGGAGTCAGCACGCGAGGACACGTGGTAGCAGGGCGAAGGCGCGCAGCACATGGCTCGCACGTGCGAGGGTCTCGGTGGCAGCCTCTGATTGGACCGAGGTCTAGTCCGAGGCTTCGGACGTGGCACCCCCCTGCGAGACTCAGACACGTGATAAGGGACACGCGTCGGACTCCTAGTGGACGACTTCGGATTAGCTCTCCGGTTCGGATGACTCACGAGATCGGATGACTCAGCATAATTTCGGACACGTGTTGGATGCGAGGCGAGGACACGTGGCCGAAGTCCACGTATGCGAAAATTCCCGGTTTTGACATCATTTCTCGATTTTCGCGCCAAAACTTCTAAAATCCATAACTTTCGCATACGAGCTCCGTTTTTGACGTTCTTTATATGCACGCGTAGGTAAAATTATGCTCTACAACTTTAGTTTGGACTTCGTCAGCTAACTTTGATTTTAATTTTTATATTATTATTTTTAACAGACCGGGATAGAAAATCCGTTAAAAATTCATAACTTCTTCATCCGACGTCCGTTTTCGTCTGTCTTTTTACCGTTGTGCTACTATTGACGAGACCTTCGATTCTCGTTTAGGTCGTGTCGGCTAAAAATCACTCGATCTAAAATTCGAGTTTTTAGCTGTCTACTGCTAAGTTGAAACTTCGAAAAATCATAACTTCCTCATACGAAGTCAGATTTGGGCGTTCTTTTTATACCTACTCTCGGTTTAACGAACACTACGAGTTTCGTTTAGATCACTAAGTCTAAAAAGTAGTTTATCAAAAACTCACTTTTTACGACATTCGGCCCCGTGCCGGTTTTGTCGCGAAACTTCGACAGGTCATAACTTCTTCGTTATAAGTCGGATTTCGGTATTCTTTATATATCCGTAATCCTTGTCACCCCCACTACAAGTTTCTTAATAGATATCGACTTTATCTAATATTTATTTTTGACGTTCATTTTTATTCTTAATTAATTAAACCCTAATAATTAAGCATAAAACACATAAAACACATAATATTCACATAATTCCTTTTTCATTTCTTCAAAATGAGTTACAAAGGTTAACCTCGACTATAATGTCAATATTAATGCCTAGCCTAGAAACACGGGCTTTACAATATAAACCCGCAACGGACACTCCAACTCTCCAAGAGTCATATCAAAACCCTATTGAAGGACTAAGATACAAAGGACCGACTCGCACCTGAGTCAAAAAGCGTAAGAGAAAGCAAAGAGTTCACTAAGAAGGTACCTAACATCATTACGATCATAAACATACAAATAAATATATCGACAAAATAATAAATGGAAACATACCAATAACGACGTCCGACACTACACCGGCCTCCTCTGTAGTGAGCTGGAAAACACGACCTCGAGACCTCGGGGGTTCCGCCCTACCCTGGCGTCCATCTGTAATCCTTAGAGTGGATGGAGATGGAGCCTGCATCGACCTAGCCGCGAGCAATGGATACTGTGCCTTCACATGGCCCACCTGATCATAGTGATAACAATTTCTGGCACTCGGTACTGGGGATTGCTGATGACAATCCTTAGCATAATGTCCCTCCCTGCCATATTTATGGCATGCAGATGATGATCGACAAGCTCCCTTATGAACCTTTCCGCACTTGCCACAAGTGCTTCCCCTCTATCCCCCAGATCTCGAATTAGCGGGCTTGAAGCGCTTCGCTGCAGGCTGGGACTAAACATGAGCATGCCTCATCTCCCTCGTCTGAATCTCTATCTCAAACTCTTGCCTCCTCGCGGCATCTCGAAGCTCAGTGAGGGTACCATAACGCTATGTGGACATGAACAACCAAATATCCGTCTTGAGCATGCTCAAGTACCGAGTCATTTGAGCCAGCTCCAAAGCAGGAAACTCAGGGCAGAAAAGAGCCCTCTCAGTAAACATTTTGGTGATATCTGTCACTGACTCAATCATTTGTGTCAGATCCAAGTACTCCTGATCCAACCTCTCCCTCTCCACCAAGGGAACGTATCTCGCACGGAACATTTCTGAGAACTGCTCCCAAGTAACAACAACTCTATGCTTAGGAGTGTAAGTACCAGTCACCAATACTCAGGAGTGAAAGTACCTGTCACCAATCTCCACCAATCCTTCGCCCCTAACCCGAGAAGGTTCAGGGCGCACTTGACCTTCTGGTCAGCAGGGCAAGAACATGTGACGAAACAGCCCTCCACATCAGACATCCACCTTATAGCTACAATCGGGCCCATGAACCCATCAAACTCTACGAAGTTCGTATTGTCAAAGTCCCGATACTGTAAAACACTCTCCTCTCAAACCCCCACGACAACAACAACCGAAGTAGCTGCAACAACAACAGCCTCAGAAAGTGCAGCATAGCGATCATCGAATAGCTCAATCATGATGGTCTTGATAGACCCAAACAACTCCGGAATAGATCCCCGGACAACAATAGCCACCTCAGCGACACTTATCTCTCGTATCTGATTACCGGTCAACCCTGGCCTATCCTGGCCACTCGCTCCAGATCCAGAACCTGATCCCCTCGTGAATACCACACTGAAAATAAACCATAATATATATCAGAAATGCCACAATTCATACCATCATAACCGTTCCAGACAGAAGAAATGTTGGATAAGGTGTCTAAGTCCATAACTATTTCTGGTATGTACTTGACCCGACCTGGCATGGTCCAGTTGGGTTGCATGGCATCATGCATTTGGATAGACTAAATGAGAGAAATAACACTTGTTGTTTATTAAAATATTATAAGTTCTAGTATATTAATAGTATTATTTAATTAGTATTGATCAAGAATTAATCTAGAATTAATTAAGTGATCAAAAGGAGACTAATTAAATATATGGGTTGATTGTGTAAATCATCCATACTTGTATAGTGGGCTAAATGCTCCATGGATTATCTAGTTGGGCTAAGGTCCATAGGATGCTCCATGGGAGTTACAAACCCATGGGTCATGGAAATGAAGAGCCAAGTCACATTAGGGTTTACATGGTGTAACCCTAATGCAACACACTATATAAGCATACTTAGAGCAACCAAAATCGGCTACACTAGTGAGACAAGAGGGCAAGGCCGATTTCAAGTGTTATACAATTCTCTCAAAGTTTTTTCCAAGAGCATTTGGTGTTGTGTGAAACATTTGAGGCATCACACTTGGGGTTCTAGGCTCTCAAGTTTTTCAAGGAATCAAATCAACAATAAGGTATGTAATTCTAGCCATCTTTTATGATTAAAGTTCCCCATGTATGCTAGATAGGATTATGAACCTTGGAAAAAGTATTTTGCATGTATTTTAGACAAACATAGATCCAAGGTTTTCTAGGGTTGCATGTACACTTAGGAGTGTTACAATGCTCAAATGCCATCAGTGGTATTAGAGCCTAGGCTTGTTTGTTTGATACTTGATGCAAAATTATGAAAAAACTCGTTTTTATGCATTCTAAAGCATGAACTCGCCGAGTCCATGGGGGGACTCGACGAGTCCATGAGTAAAATCATCCTACTCGTCGAGTAGGTTCTTGCACTCGACGAGTAGGAGCCCCTGAGTGCAGTTTTTCGAATTTTGCTGCTGGAAATGGACTAAAAACATTACCCTAAACTGTTTTGGTGTTTTAAAACTTGTTTTAGATGGTGTAATGATTGTTCTAATCCATTTACAATGGCTAATATCAAAATTACATGATTATATGTGTTCATATGTTCTTGAAATTTTGATATGATTATTCATGTTATTATGAGTTCTTGATAGATCATAGGAATTTCTTGTTTAATGCTAAATTCATGATCTTTATGTGTTTTAATGGAGTCCATAACTTGTCCTCAAGTTATGGATAACTAAAAGTCACTTTGTATTAATTCCATTAAAAGAACACATAAGTTACAAAAATGAAGAGTCTTCATTTTAATAACTCATAAGTAATGAATTGAAAAGGTTTTGTAAAGTTACAAAACTTGCCCTCAAGTTTTGAAACATGTAAAGTCATCTAGTAAACTTTAGTTCCAACCCCTAGAATTTTAAAAGTTAAAATTCAACCCTTATACTTTATAATATTATAAGTTTAATAATATATATATATATATATATATATATATATATATATGTATAAGATCAAAGTCGTTTTACCGTTAGTAGGCCTCATTCACGAAGTCGGTCTATAAGGGGGTATAAGGTTGTTGCCTATAAAATGGCAGCTTAATGGGTGTCCACTCTCACCCACCGCTTCCTGGTGAAGGGTCGTTAGCCGAATAGGTAGGACAATGACTTAAAATTCTCATTAAAAGTATAATGATTATTATAAAGTAACTAAATGTTTTATAAATTCTCAATCTTAGTTACTTTAGGAAAATGTGAATAAAGTGCTAACCCATGAAATTACACTTTGCACTTTGATTAAGTCGTTAGTGGAGCGTGTGTGGTTAATCGGCACACTAACTTGGACTAAACAAGGTAGGCAAAGGGCGACTTAAGGTTTTTCATAGGTCGATGGAGCGCGTGTGGTTAACCAGCACGTCGATTAAGTGAAAAACATTAAGGGTACCAAGTAATTTGCATGGTTACTTCACACCTTGTTTTGTGATCCTCGGTATCCCAGTCACAAAACATGAAGGGCACAATCGAGATTGAAACATGCCATTGAAAAGTTCAATGAATCTCAAAAAGAATCTAGGAGTTTCTAAAAACCAAATAAAAACCTAATAATTTATATATTTTGTTTTTTTTTCATGGTGGAAATTGGTGAATCGTCATTCACCTACCTTTCAAATATGTTTTAGCTTAGATTACGGCATCCCTCTTCTAAGTTATAATATATTGTGATTGGATCCTAGCCTTAATATTACATTTGGGTGTTTTATTAAGGACTATCTTTATATCTAAACTGAACTTGTCTTTTCTTCTTTTCAGATGTCTACCAACAATGCTGCTCCTGGCTCAAACCCTACCGGCTCCTTCTCTCTCATGAACCTTTGTGGGAGAGTCATCTTTGATGGATCCAACTTTACAGATTGGATCAGGAACATCAGGATGGTCACTCGGTATGAGAACAAAGAATATGTTCTCGACAAGGAGCTTAAGGTACCCGAGCCGACTGCTACTCCTGAGGAGTTTGCTGAATATGAGGCACATGAAAGAGATGCTACCAAAGTGGCATGCATCATGATGGCCACTATGACAGCCGAGCTCCAAATGTCCTATGAGGACTACTATCCTTTTGAGATGCACCAGGATTTGATGGACCGCTACCATCAGAGTGCTCGTCAAGAGCGATATGAAATCATCTTCTCCATGATAACAATCCGAATGAAAGATGGTGAACCCATCACGGGCCACATGCAGAAAATGAAAAGGTATGTGGACCGTTTGATGAAGCTGAATGTGAATTCCCCGAGGAGTTAGCAATAGATATCATTTTGCACTCCTTACCATCGTGTTATGATCAATTCCGCATGACATACCACATGAACAAGGAAGAAGTCACCCTCAGCAAACTTCAAGGACTCTTGACGACCGCCGAAAGTGGTCTTAAAGGTAAGTCGGTTGTTACCACTCCAACTCCTACTCCAAACCCCGCACCTGTCCTGGCAATCGGGAAAGGTAGAGGGAAAAAGAGGAAGAACCCTTCGAAGGGTACCAAGGGTAAGACCCTTGATGGCTCCTCTTCAAGCGGAACCAAGAAAGGTTTCGTCACTCCTTCTTCTGATCCAAAAGAGGCTGTATGCTTCTATTGCCATGAAAAGGCGCACTGGAAGCGGAACTACCCAAAGTACCAGCAAGATTTGAAGGATGGGAAAGTGAAACCCAACCATGCATGTATTTACAATATATTATCTAATAACTCACCCTATTCTAACTCTTGGGTCCTTGATACCGGTTGTGGTATTCATATTTGTTCTGATTTGCAGGGACTAAGAAGAAGTGAGAATGTGGAGCATGGAAAGATAAACTTGATCATGGGGAATAGGAAAGTTTCACCTGTCACCAAGATTGGAGTTTATACTTTGTTGCTAAGTAGTGGGTTTACTTTAGATTTGAATAAATGTTGTTATTCGCCTGAAATGGCAAGAAATGTTATTTCCTTTCATGCTTTGTACAAACAAGGGTTTACCTTTTCTTTTGATAATGAAGTTGGTGGAATAAATGCTTTCTTTAATAATGTGTTTTATTTTAAAGCATTACCTTGTGATGGTGTGTATGAAGCTGTGTCTGTTGTAGATAATTTAGGAAATAATGTGTTGTGTATTGATTCTACTAATGATAATAACTTGGATAAAGCATCATTATGGCATTGTCATCTTGGACATGTAAGCAAGAAACGCATAGGCCAACTCCAAAAGGATGGAGTCTTGGAGTCATTTGACCTAAAGTCAGATGATAGTTGTGAATCATTCTTACTTGGAAAAATGACAAAGTCACCCTTCACAGGTTCTTGTGCTAGGGGTGAGGGTTTGTTGGATCTAGTACACACAGATGTGTGTGGACCCTTCAAAACTGCCACAAGGGATGCTAATCGTTATTATGTGACTTTTACAGATGATTATAGTAGATATGGATATGTCTACTTAATCAAGCATAAGTCAGAGACTTTCGATAGATTTAAAGAGTCTAAACAGGAAGTAGAGAATCAATTGGCTAGGAACATTAAGATGCTTCGATCCGATCGTGGTGGTGAGTATCTTAGTACAGAGTTCCTCGACTATCTTAAGGAATGTGGGGTTGTCTCACAATTGACACCTCCCAGGACACCACAATTGAATGGTGTAGCTGAGAGGCGTAATCGAACCTTGTTGGACATGGTTCGTTCCATGATGAGTCGAGCTACGCTACCAATCTCATTCTGGGGGTATGCCTTAGAGACTGCCGCCCACATCCTTAATCTGGTCCCTACAAAGAAGGTTGCCAAAACACCTCACGAGATGTAGACTGGAAAAGTTCCTAGTCTAGCCCACATCAATATTTGGGGTTGCGAAGCTTTCGTGAGACGCGAGACTCACGATAAGCTCGAACCTCGCAGTGAGAGGTGTATTTTCATTGGCTACCTACATAAATCCTTTGGTTACCTCTTCTACAGACCTAGTGAGAATGTGGTCTTTGTAGCAAGGAGAGGTGTCTTTCAAGAGAGAGAGTTCATAAGCCAAGGAAACAGTGGGAAGCAAATTGACCTTGAAGAAATTCAAGAGTCAAGTGGTGAAGGAACCTCAAACCCTAGCAGTCAACTTGAGGAGGAAACTCCTGTTGATCCGATTAACGAGTTTGTACCTTTGAGGCGTTCCACAAGGGTTAGGAATGCACCTGAGCACTACTATGGTTTTTATATTACTGCGGAAGGTGAGACACTTATCAGTGATGAGACACTGGTAAGTCTGGATGAACCTAACAGCTATGCGGAAGCCATGGCAGGCCCCGAGTCTGCTAAATGGAAAGAGGCAATGGACAGCGAGATACAGTCCATGTATGACAATCAAGTTTGGAACTTGGTTGACAATGTACCAGGTCGTAAGACAGTTGGGTGCAAATGGATCTTCAAGAAGAAGACCGACATGGATGGTAATGTACACACTTATAAGGCGCGACTGGTTGCAAAGGGCTTTTCTCAAACTCCAGGAGTTGATTATGATGAGACCTTTTCACCAGTAGCCAAGATTAAGTCTATTAGGGTATTGTTAGCCATTGCTGCATTTCATGACTATGAAATATGGCAAATGGATGTCAAAACCACTTTCCTTAATGGGAAGTTGGTTGAGGATGTTTACATGAGTCAGCCTGAGGGTTTTGTCAGTATAGAGAACCCTAATAGAGTGTGTAAGCTTGAGAAATCCATATATGGATTGAAACAAGCACCTCGCAGATGGAATCTTTGCTTTGATGAGAAAGTCAAAGAGTTTGGCTTTTCGAGGAGTGAAGATGAATCTTGTGTCTATGTCAAGGCTAGTGGGAGTATAGTTAGCTTTTTGGTACTGTATGTGGATGACATACTACTCATAGGAAATGACATCCCAACCTTCCAGGAAGTGAAGTCCTGACTTGGGAAGTGTTTCGCTATGGAAGACCTAGGAGAAGCTGGCTATATTCTAGGGATAAGGATTCTGAGAGATCGGAGTAAAAGACTAATTGGACTTAGTCAGAGTACCTACTTGGATAAAGTACTGAAGAGGTTCAGCATGCAAAATTCCATGAAAGGAGAGTTACCTATCCAGTGTAACGCCAGATTGAGTAAGACTCAGAGCCCGAGTACCGAGGCTGAGATAGTAGAAATGAGTCGAGTACCTTATGCTTCCGCTGTAGGCTCGATCATGTATGCTATGACTTGTACTCATCCTGATGTGGCCTTTGCCTTGAGCATGGTCAGCAGATATCAGGGTAACCCTGGCAAGGCTCACTGGACTGCGGTAAAGAACATTCTCAAGTACCTGTGGAGGACTAAGGACTGGGTCCTTACCCTTGGTGGGAGTGATGACTTGAGAGTTGTAGGGTATAGTGATGCTAGCTTCCAGACTGATAGGGATAATTTCCGCTCTCAGTCGGGCTTGGTCTTTACCTTAAACGGAGGAGCAATTACTTGGAAAAGTTCCAAGCAGGAGACAATGCCTGATTCAACTTGCGAATCAGAGTATATAGCGGCAAGCGAGGCAGCAAAGGAGGCAATATGGCTGAAGAACTTCATTGGAGACCTTGGAGTAGTACCAGCTATAAAGGAGCCTATAGAAATTTTCTGTGGTAGTGAAAGTGCAGTTGCCTTAGCCAAGGAACCAAGGGATCACGGGAGATCTAGACACATTGACAGAAAATACCATTTCATCAGACATCATATAGAAGAAGGACTCCTCGTGGCAAAGAGGGTATCATCGGATGAGAACCCAATAGATCCCCTCACGAAGGGACTGAGTAGGGCTAAGCATCTCCAGCACGCAAGGAGCATAGGGCTGAAGGATGATATTAGTTTTAGTAGTTAGATAGTTTTGAAATTTGTAAAGTGTAATTGACATTTGATGATGAATAAAAGTTGTGTTTATTTATGAGTAAAGTGTTACTATTTTTTGTCAATCGTTTACTATTATTTCTTTTGCATGTTTTGACTTCCAGAATATTTATGTTGTGTTTTACATATTATTCAAATTATCCACAGTCGGCCATATGTTGGAAGTAGATATGAATTAAGACTGTCATGAGTTGGTTGTAGATGTCTAAGATGTTGGACATGGCCTCAACACTCATGAGTGCTCATAAGTTCTGAGTATTGGATTCAACCCACGCTCGCTGGTATCACTTCATGGAATTTATCTCGAGTGATCGCGAGACGGTAATATCATATAAGTCTTCAAACCTAGAGATATGTCTTGTTGTCTATGAGTTGGTTATACATTGATCGTGCGAAAATGCATTGGTAACTCGATGTTATAAAACGTGCGTTTGTGTGTGATTTAACAAGTAGTAGAACAAGCATATGAGTCGAAGTTTATCTGTTCCTTCTTGGATTAGAAGCGATATCTGGGCCCCTCGATGATTTTGTTTTGACCTATGTACCGGGCCCGGTCAGAACTAAGTTAATGTGTTCAACTAAGTTTTATGTCAAACAAATCGGAAATCGAGAAACAAACTGCTGGACAATGAGTACGACATTGTTCCACGTATCTGTCCGGCTGATATCTAGAACAGAGGATTATATGATCACTTATCTTAAATAGCGTATCATCATCTTCTCAGTTCCGAGAGACCTTGAAAAGAGCTACGATTGCTGATCGGTTCCTGAAGTCATACTTGCAGTTATATTTATTAGACTTATCCAAGTGGGAGACTGTGGGATAAGGTGTCTAAGTCCATAACTATTTTTGGTATGTACTTGACCCGACCCGGCATGGTCCATTTGGGTTGCATGGCATCATGCATTTGGATAGACTAAATGAGAGAAATAACACTTGTGGTTTATTAATATATTATAAGTTCTAGTATATTAATAGTATTATTTAATTAGTATTGATCAAGAATTAATCTAGAATTAATTAAGTGATCAAAAGGAGACTAATTAAATATATGGGTTGATTGTGTAAATCATCCATACTTGTATAGTGGGCTAAATGCTCCATGGATTATCTAGTTGGGCTAAGGTCCATAGGATGCTCCATGGATGCTCCATGGGAGTTACAAACCGATGGGTCATGGAAATGAAGAGCCAAGTCACATTAGGGTTTACATGGTGTAACCCTAATTCAACACACTATATAAGCATACTTAGAGCAACCAAAATCGGATACACTAGTGAGACAAGAGGGCAAGGCCGATTTCAAGTGTTATATAATTCTCTCAAAGTTTATTCCAAGAGCATTTGGTGTTGTGTGAAACATTTGAGGCATCACACTTGGGGTGCTAGGCTCTCAAGGTTTTCAAGGAATCAAATCAACAACAAGGTATGTAATTCTAGCCATCTTTTATGATTAAAGTTCTCCATGTATGCTAGATAGGATTATGAACCTTGGAAAAAGTATTTTGCATGTATTTTAGACAAACATAGATCCAAGGTTTTCTAGGGTTGTATGTACACTTAGGAGTGTTAGAATGCTCAAATACCATCAAGAAACCCTCGGGGTTTGTGACTTCCTTGCTATGCATACGGGTCCTATGCTTCCAGTAGTACAGGCCCATACTACCTTCCACACTTACCCGTATTTGTCTCAAAGGATCATCACAAACTGCCCAAAACAAGTACACCAACCAGGATATGCATACATCCTATTCTCACTCTATCACGAGTGGCTAAACATTCCTCATCTAGACGGTTGCTCACACATATACTCATCTATGAAACTTCCACTAACCCTGCAGCCACTCGTGCATGCTAATCATCCATAACATTGGATCATATAGACAGTCGAATACTTGATTCTAAATAAGGCTAAACCAAACATTCTCGGGCTATAAAATCTAAGTTATATACGACTATGATGCATACATTAACCGGATATATTATTGATGTCAATTTCATACAAGAAGTCCTCCTAGGCTATCAGACATCATACATCAGGCAATTCTATCATGCAATCCTAGAAGATTCCTTGCCTATCACTGGCATACAATGTTATCATATCATAACAAATAACAGTGTGGTAATTTGGGCTATACTTTCTTGCTCCGGTTGATCGTACACATCGCATCCTTCCTTGGTTACTTTTAAAAACCATTTTGAAAACCTTTTTCAGTTCCTTAGTTTGAGTCTAGATTCACATGAATGTTCATCCAATTCTCTCAAACCAAGGCTCTATTACCAACTTGTAACATCCCAAAATCAGAGCTAAATTTTTCATTTTTTTAAAAAACAACCCAATGACCATAATTGTTTACAAAACATTGTTTCAAAAGTGATAATTAATAATCAAAGTATCCCAAAATCCAAATAACATAAAATCCGAAGGATGTGCACAATCATGCCTTCGCCTTGCCACGATCATCTGAAGTACCTAAAACAATAAACTGAAACTGTAAGCCAAAGATTAGTGAGTAACCCCAAAGTACAACCACACAAACATATAAGCAAACATATACTGGGTCCACAACCTCCTGGTTGGATTACCCCTGGCCCACAACCTTTCGGTTGGAATGTCTCGACCCACAACCTTTCGGTTGACTTGCCAATACGTATTGTGTCCACCACCTCCCGGTTAGATTACCCCCGACCCACAACCTTCCGATTGGAATGCCCCGCCCCACAACCTATCGGTTGGAATGCCCCGGTCTATTGACTGACAACACAAAGCAGTACAGTCTCAAACCCACCATACTATGTCGACATATACATAAAAAATAACATATATCCAGTAACAAATAATAATATAACCAGTCAGCAGAAAACAGGCTGATCTATAGATCACTACCGCATATCAACATCCTATATACCAGGATATAGATCTAACAGATCAGTACAACATAACAACATCCTATATACCTGGATACACAATCTAATGAGCCAACATTGGTGCCTTCGACCCACGAGTACAGTGAGGAAAACTCACCTCTCAGTCTGAAAAGATCGATGAACAGGACACCGCTCCAACTATCAGCTCTATCGATCACCTATTCATTGGAACATGACCAAACGTAACTTATAATCAAACTACTCAAAATGACCTTAGGTCAAACCCTGGTCAAAGTCAAAATCTCAAAATTCAATCTGAGTAAACTCAACTAAGTATGTTGAGCGTACTCACCCTATACGCGAGGCGTACTTGAGCTTGACCAGAAAACGGGGTGTTGACTGCGTACGCACAACATACCATATGGTACGCCCATTGTACGCGACTACCTCTTCTCCCTTCTATTAAGGGCTCAATCATTTAAGCTCTTTCGTCCAAATTCCATATCTAGTCCTCAAATGTTATATTTAACCATAAAGTTTCCAACTTTATGGTCTTACATGGCAATTAAGTGCTCAATACCAAAACCCCTAACTTCTTAATTCATTAAGACATCCTAGTTCATGCATGGAAGGAAATTAATGACCAAGATCATATTTTTATGCTTCTAAACACACCAAAATGTCTGAAGGGATAGCTTATATGAATTAGAGTAACCCATACTCATAATACCAAGCTCATGAGACGAAAAGAACACAAATCCATGGATTAACAAGATCTAATCAATATTTCATCAAGTTCAGAGCTTTTTACCTTTAAATGGTGCAAATGATAATGTGATTATGGATCCAAAGTGTTCCACCCTTCTAAGATGGTCTCCACTTCTTTCTTCCTCCTTCAACATCACTAAAACACACACAAATGACTCAAGATGCTCTCTAATTAACTAGGGTTTGCAAAGGGGTCGAAATGGGGCTTGGAGGATGATGAAAGAAAGAAGTCTTGAGAGTTAAGGATGTTTAAATAGGGTCCAAACCCTAAAAATTAGGGTTTGATATTCTGCCACGTAGGCTCAACATATGCGTGCTTTGCCCAAAAATTACGAAAATGCCACTATGGGCCAATTTGCAAACAATTCTCATACATAAGGGTTAGAAATGTAATTTACCTGAATTATGAATGTTACAACTATAATAAAAAAATAGACAAAAAGATTAGAAAATTATACAAATGATGAAATGAATTAAGTCCACTTTTTAAGCACATGGTATAGAGGGAGAAGAAAAAAATGGGAAGAAGTTTGAACTTTGGAGTGATTGAAAATTCAATGAATCGATTTTCATGGGTATCGCACCTCAGCTGTCAACTTTCAAAGCAGATGTCAGTATCATCCAAATTCACTCCCTAACTAACAACAATATAGATTAAGCATCAATATAGGAAGAAATGGATACATGATGGGTACATAAAAAATCAAATTTGAAAACATACCATGATTGTTAAACCTATAGCCCCAATCTATAGTTACAGAGTGTGCTCTTCAAAAAGATCCAATTAGGTCAATATACACATAAAAACATGTCTGAAAACCAAAACCTTGTACCAAAAGAAATTTGTATGCCTTCGTTTTTAAAAATCAAGAGATAAAAACCATTCAATAGATTTTGGGGAGTAATGGTATACATGGGAGTGGTTTAGGCCGATGTTTCTAGGGTTTCTTAATCAGAATAGAGGAAAAATTGTGTTAGGTGTAGCAATACTCCTGGTGTATGGATTCTATAGAGAATATGACTCATCCTTACAATGTTCAAAGAAAACGGTTGAGCTGCTCTCTGTAAGCATTTAATTGGAAGATAAAGACGGTGATAAGGATTACAGAGGGTCGATGCGACATCCCTATTTTTACGGCCATTTTAAAACTATTTTATTTGTAACACCCTATTTTGGGTCGTTTCTAAATTCGGGGTTGTGGACGAGAATTCGATCATTTAAAGGCTTTGGGCTTTGAGAAAGTAGATTTGGGTCTTATTAAAGGTTGATAATATTGGTTGTGAGGTCAAGGCCCTTGATTCGTATGCTGGACCCAAAGGGAAGAAAGAGGAAAGGTTATATTAGGCTTATTCCGATGGTTTTGGTTTTATTTGGGTTGGTGGTAAGTCAGAATTAACAAGATATAATTGTAGGGATCTTCGATACCTTTCCGTGCATATAAGGAACGCCGAAAACAGAGTTGGAACGAAGAAGTTATGTTCATTTGAAGTGAAGTTGAGAATTGGGAGTTGGTGGTACGTTGGGCGTACATATGATGTACGTAGGGCGTACATCATTAAAGAAGTGGCGGCGACTCCATGAGTACGCTCGACATACATATGAAGTATGCAGGGCGTACTCATGCAGATCTTACACCCTAAGTTTTAGGGTTTGGACCCTATTTAAAGAACCTTAAGTCCTTCAGACCTCCCTTACCTTCAGCTTCCACTCCCTCATTATGTTAACTCGAAACTGAAACGTCCCATTTTCACAACCAAAATTTTTTATTTTTATTAAGGTAAAATTTCCCAATTTATAAATCCATTATTAATAAAACTGTTTATTCCAAATTACATTTATTAAAAATTAGAATATCATAGAAAATGTGAAATCCTCAATGTTGCTGAAGAGTGTGTACAGTCCTGCCTTCGCCTTCCCATAAACATCGATGATACCTGAAACAATAAACAACTGGATAAGCATAAAGTTTAGTGAGTTTCCCCCAAAATACCACCACACAAACAAATAACATATACAATCAAACATGTCAGGTCCAGTCAACCATTGGGTTGGAATACTCCATGCCCAGACAACCTCCGGGTCCAGTGATCCTCGGATGGAATACCCAGGTTGGAATGCCAATATACAACAGGTCCAATCATCCATCGGGCTGGAATACCCAGGGTTTGTTGGCCTACCGCCTCAACCCTACCGCTCTTCCCGAGCCTCCATACCTACGGCTTACATCCGGCCCGCACCGGGTATCTTGACCTACAACACAAAGCAGGACCGCCTAAACCCAAACCAAACACAACATGTCGACATATAACAATCATGATCAAGTAGGCACAAAATATAGGCAAACAACACTCATACAGCTCACTACCGCCTACTAGTCCTCTCACATCATACAGTCCTGCTACTAGCTAACCTCCATAGAATGCGTAACCATAAGTAACCAGGGGTGAGATAGCCACCCACACAGATGATCCTACTCTAGAGCCACAACCAAACAAGGAACAGGCAAGAGAGCCTAGACCAAGAGTTATCAGGCTATCCTACATGACCACAAACAGTCCCCAAGGGCACTCCATAGATGACAACCAGCAAGCACATATAACATACAATTCTATAGATTATTACAACAAATCAACATACTCAATACCAAGAAACAGATCTAACAGATCACTACAGCATAACAACATACTCGATACCATAACATAGATGTAACAGATCACTATATCATAACAACATACTCGATACCAGAACACAGATCTAACAAATCACTACAACATAGCAGCATACCAAATATCAACAATCCAAGGAATGCATGGCTGTATATACGCAGAGGTGAGATAGTCACCCGAACAGATGATCCTACTATAGAACCACAACCAAATAAGGAACATGTAAGAGAGCGTAGATCAAGAGTCCTCAGTCTATCCTACATGACTATATACAGTCCCTAAGGCATCCCTCTATTAACATATAACCAAAACTGGTGGGCCGACATTGGTGCCTTCGACCCACGGGTATAGTGAGGCGAAACTCACCTTGATATGCGTGTAGGTAACCACCGCAGCAATGAAGAACTCTACCAGCTTCAACTCACTTCCAATCACCTACAGGAAGATACTTGAGTCAATCCCTGATCACAGGTCATAGTCACTCACTCACTTGCAATAGTGACTATTTCACATGAAATGACGATTAGGGTTCCACATAAAATGACGATTAGGGTTAAGTAAGAACACTTAACCCATTAAGGACTTAATCATCTAAGGGTAGGACTGGTTAAGGTTTGAATGAGTCATTCTCGAGTGAAACAATAATCCAGGAAATAGCCCAAATACGCCCCCGACCATTATTCAAAATAGATTTCCCCGATTATAGGCTTTTCACATGAAATCATAACTAGGGTTAGTGTTCCACACTAAACCCCTTAAGGAATTAATTCATTAAGCCCAATAAGACATTAAGTTAATCGTAGGGCATTACCGAGTATAATTTAAAGTTCAATTAACAATTTTAACGTGGGTCCCGACAAAACTCCAAAACTAGGGTTTTTCTTGTCATTAGGGTTTTCTAAACCCTAATTAGGGTTTCCAACCCCAAAATCATGCCACTCGGACTAAAGTTATATTTTTAGGTAATTTAATGTTTAATAAGTCGAGCACCACCCACTGCCACCTCGGATAGTGGTGGTCGGTGGTGGTCCGAGAGCAATGGCAAGACGGAACAGTCGCATGGCGGCGACGGCGACGCAGAGAAACGATAGAAGAAACGAAGAAGGTGGAAGGGGGGGGGGGTGCACCATTAATGAAGAGAGAGTCACAACAGCCACATGACTCGTTCATCTGGTCTCCCCACAATCATGGTGTCGGGCTCGCAACCCTCGTCTTCGTCGACAACGGGAGAAACGTCGGTGGTGCTCGAAGGTCTATGTCCGACTAGGAGGTGGCGGCGGCTGGAGGTATGGAGGCATAAGGGTGTCGGCTGAAGAATGAGTTTAGGGTTAGGGTTTGAGGAAGAAAAATGAGAGGCAAGGGAAGGGGATGTCGGGTTTTAGTCCCACCTCCACCCATCAAAAAAATTTCCACTTTTACACTATTAGTCCCTCCTTCCCCATTCTTTTTCAAATTAAGTCCATAATTTACTCTATAGCCCCCTGATTCCAAAAATCCTTTCAATACAAGTCCAAAAATTACCAAACAGCCCCCAACATCCAAAAATCTATTCATAACTAGTCCGAAAGTTACACTTTAACCCCTGATTTCCAGAATTTATAACATTTTACTCCTTGCGCTAATACTCTAATAAATTATTACGGATTTAGGGGAGTAAATTACTAAAATCGTCCCTATTGTTTGGTTAAAATTTCACGTTTGGTCTTAAGCTTGGTTTTTGCACTCGGATCGTCCCTATGGTTTGATTTTGTTGCATTTTTTTGTCCCTTACATACATAAAGTTAGGGACCAAATGTGTAATTTTGACCAAATCATATGGACGAAAAATGCAACAAAATCAAACCACAAGGACGATCCGAATGCAAAAAGAAAGTTAGGGACCAAATGTACAATTTTGACCAAACCATAGGGACTATTTTAGTAATTTACTCGGATTTAGGGCTAACAAAAAAATATATAAAAAATTACATCTTGGGGTTTTAGGGCTTATTATTTATTTATTTACTTATTTTATTTTATTTATTTTATTTTAAAGGAAATGTTACAGAAACTAGGGATGAGATTTAGAACCGGAAAACCGGAACCGGAACCGGAATCGGACCAGAACCGGAACCGTTAAAACCGAAATATATAGAACCGGTTCCGGTTCCGGGTTTATAAATTGGCTTTATCCGGGTTCCGGGTAATCCGGGTTTGGGTCCATCGGGTCCGGGTAAACCGGGTCTAAAAACCGGAACCGGTGTTTGGAACCGGAACCACTTTTAGGGCAGGAACCGGTTTTTGTGAAACGTTTAAAAGATGCATATCTCATTCGTTTCAACTCCGATTGACATGCAGTTTTTTCCAACATGTAGCTTAAAGTTTGTACATGATTTTAGACTATAAATTTGTCATTTTTAGTTTTATATTCATTGACTTACACTGCCCCAAAGTCGAGATATCAAAGCTGGAAGTTTTTAGTTTTTTAGTTTTTTTGTATTCGGTGAAAGTTTTAAAACAAACATATCTAATTTGTTTGAAGTCGGATTGACATGTGGTTTTTTATAATTTGTAGTTTACAGTTTGTACATGAATTTAGACTATAATTTTGTCATTTTTGGTTTAATATTCAATGATTTACAGTCCTCCGAAGTCGGGATATCAAAACTGAAAATTTTCAACTTTTCAGCTATTTGTTTTTGTAATTTGTATTCTGTGAAAATGTTAACACATGCATATCATATTCGTTTAAAGTCAGATTGACATGCGGTTTTTTCGAGAGTGTATTTTAGAGTTTGTACATGGTTTTAGACTATAATTTTGTTAATTTTGGTTTAATATTCAATGAGTTACAGTCCCCCAAAGTCGGGATATCAATATGAAAATTTTCAAAATTCAACCGACTAAGTAGTAAATAATTACCAAAAAATTCCGGTTTTTATGGGTTTTCCGGTTCTAAACCCACTTTATCCGGTTCCAACCTACCCATTTTGATGTTTCTGAGTTTTTCGGTTCTAGACCCACTTTACCCGGTATCGAACCGGAACCAGTTCTTATATACCGGTTCGGTTTCCAGTTCTACAAAATCCCGTTAACCGGTTACGGGTTTTCTGGGTCCGGGTCCATCCGGTCCGGGTTTGGACCTACTTTCATCCCTAACATAAACCCTAACCCTATTTGTGAGAGTTGAAGGCCTTATTGTGGTTCTTGTGTGTTCTTGGGAAGAAGGAATCAATTGGAGAAGCCTTGGTGAGTTTGAAGCTTGAAGATCCGGAACCTTCATCACCTTTACAAGCTTGAGGAAGTATAAAGGTTGAACCTTTATGATTCTCTTGCTTAGATCTTGGTTAGCTTAGAAAGTATCATGCTTTTGGTCCCATGACTTGGTTATTGTGAGTAGAAGCTACTATAAAGCTTAGGTTTAGCATTCCTGATGTTTCTGAGGTTCTTATGGCATAAAGATCGGATGTTGATGGTTACATTTCACCCATGCATGAATTGTTGGCCATTTTGTGAAGTTTGGAAACTAGTTTTTGGTTTTGGGTTCTCCCCAACCATGCAAAGTCATAAAACTTTAGACGTCCATTAGAGTCAGATATGAGAGTTGGACATGAGGTCTTAACGTATTAATAACTTAAAAAGTCGATTTGGCATCAGCTAGATTACGCAGGGCGTAACCCAGTCGTACGCAGCGCGTAACAGGTCATGCCCATTTTCTTTTTTGTGGATTCATGGTATACGGGGAGTAGTTATGGTGTACGCATGTCGTACTCCCAAGAATAAGAATATGTCACTTTGGGATTTGGGCCAAGTTGGGTGGGTTTAGCCTTGGATGGGTAAAATGGTATTTTACCCTTAGTGAAAGAGAATATGTAATGGACCTTGATGATGGGTTATTATCCTAATTATTGATTAGGGTTGGTTTCAATATGTTTAGGGTGAGGAGATTTCGTAGCAGCAACGTGTGTGTGAGTTTCGACTCTCTTCGGATGGAGGCAAGTCTTTTCACTGTACTTGTGGGTCGAAGGCACCAATGTCGGCCCATTGGATTATGTTGTAGGATGATAGTTGTCTTTATGAAACTTACTGACATGTCTGTATATGCTTGTTGTCTGTGTGACTCTTGCTAACATGACTGTATGCTTAGATGTAGGGGTGATATAGACCTGTACCGGTTGAAAGATATCGAGGGAGTCGGAAGGGACTCAGAGAGCCAGAAGGGACTCAAGGGTGAAATAGACTCGTTACAAATTTAGGATGAGGGATTTAAGGAGTTTTAGGCCATTAATTAAATTGATGTAAGGCCTGCAAAGATTAGTTTATGCATCCCAAGATTTTAAATATTAATGAAAAACGCTTCTGATGGGTTTTGATACAAATAAAATTAGTTTTTCATAAAAACCGGGCAACAGAAGCTTTAAAAATAAGAAGTTTATTTTCGAGTTTATAGTAAAACCAAACCATCTAGGATCCATTTATAGAGGTTAGAATAATATTAAAAACAACCATAAAGCATTTTAGGATTACAAGATTTGGAGCCTTTGAACCCATTTGGTTTTGGGGTGTTGATGAAGATAGAAAGATCAAAGAAGATGATCTTCTATACAAGTATACACCATCAAGAATAAAGCACTTGGAATGCTAGTGCATTCTTGTATTCTTGAGTGTCTTAAGCCTTTAAGAACTTAACCCAAATAGGCACTAAATGAGACAACTCAAAAAAAGCACCAACACTTGCAAGAACTTCAAAAGAAAAGCAAGAAGAGAAGTGTCTTAAGACACTTACGGTTTTGGAGAGGGGAAGAAAGAGAACCAAAGAAATAGCTCAAAACAAGTTCCATGCACTTTCTTATATACTGTCATGCAAGACATGCCTTTAGATTATAATAACATGAAGTAATGGTAGCCTTTAGGAGCATAGGGAGCATTAGAAGAAGGTCGATAAGCAACCTCTCTTCTTTAATAATGAATTCGGCCATGCCTTTAAAAGAAGAAAAAAAAATGTTTTGCTAGTTTCTTTAACTTAAAGACCAAATAACTAGTAAGTCCATGGTTTACCAAAGTGTCCAAAACATTTGTACATGACTTATAAATCATACCATATGATATAATAACTAGTTATGCTCTCTTTAATTATTATTTTCACAAAAACAATAATTATTCCCTAACTAAATACGAGAGTTGATATTATTTATTAATAATCATATTAATAATAAATATACAAAATGTGACAACTTGATAAAGGTGTGACCCTATACGATCATATGTTATTAACAATATCACTCAATAATGATTCTTTAGCATATAGACCCAAGAATCTCCCACTTACACAAGATTCATTATAGACTGACATAGACAGTAGATGGCGTCTAGTAACGGGCAACTGCCCTAACAGCATACGAAGGGTGCCATCTTATCGACAAGCAATTCCAGGAGCTCTAAGCTATAATTGTTACTAAAGGTGTGGTATCAATTATTCCTTTGTCTCAGACATCATGTTGAACATGAGATATGGATCGCGATCAATCTCATATGGTGTTAAACTTTTAGTAAGGCCTTAGATGTCAAACTCTCAATGGATAAGAGGAACAAATCCTATCTTGACTTCATATGCCCATCATGTAGTTCATGTTATACCCAACGATGGCCCTTATAACTGCCTTTTATGGAACAACATTAAACCATGTCAAAGCACAACAATTCCAACACTCTAAGTCCTAAATATGTATCTCAAGTCTAAGAATACAAAGATACAACCTTTTATCAAACATCACTTCTGACTATGATCCACAAAGTGATTTCGATGCAAGTCAGGTCCAATACTTATTCTCCTAATCAAGTACCTATGAAGTTGGTAGCAACTCTTGCTAATTTCATGTCCATGAAAATCAACCAAGCCATTTATATTCGTCTTACCTCATAGAGGAAATACTATATCCAATATATCAACTCATTACAAATATGTTGCTTGTACTATTCCAATATCCAAATACTAAATTTAAATAAAATACATCCACTTAGGACAACAAGGTCCTATAGCACCAACTTGACTTTCATGCTTTAGCAAATGATGGAACTTTGTTAAGTAGATTCCACAATCTTGATTTGTATAAACTTTACGAATACCAACATTTTCAGTTTATATATATATATATATATATATATATATATATATATATATATATATATATATATAGAGAGAGAGAGAGAGAGAGAACAATTGATAATGTATTAGATGCTTAAATATGACTAAGATACCAATACTTACGTACTGGGATTATTCATAGTCATAATGAACTATACATTAAGCATCTTTGTATGTGGTTCTCCAAACAACAATGTACTCTAACTTTGATGTGTAACCGTAATTAAAATCTACATGGAACTACTATCCATGTAATTTATCTTCATCTAAAATGGGGACACACCCGGTTGTGATTGAGAATTATTTCAATCTATTTGGAAGTTTAGCATATGTCTAACAGTTTAAAGTTTAAACACAACTTTCTTTCAAATACTCTGCATATTAGGAATATTTCTTTATTTCTCTCAAGTACTTTAGAATGTTCCTTTAATACACACTACGACTTATTCTCGGATTATACTGGTATCATTCAACATGCTCTAAGCATACTGTAACATCCTGTTTTCAAGACGTTTTCATTTCAAAATGGTGAATAAGGTTTGGGTATTAGCAGGGTTAGAATCCTTGAAGAAGTCGATTACTGGGCTCATTTGGAGGTGGGTGCTATATTGGATGTTTTGGGTTATTCGGTTGCGACTTGGAGCAAAAAGAGTATTTCGATAATTTGTCGACCGGGCTTTATGTGAAATGGATTTTAGATTCGGGATATCTGATGGAAAATATGAATTGATAAGAGTGTTGAGCATCTCGATGCCTTTCTACGGATATATGGATGGTCGAGATCGGGGTTGTATCGAGTGAGTTATGGCATTCGGAAGAGTTAGGGTTTGGGGGAAAACCCTAGTACATGGGGCATACCAAGTGATACGCAGGGCGTACCAAGGAGAAAAGGTCTATGCGAGGCGTAGCTGGGAAGAATGCGCAGCATAGGTGCGAGGGTTGAGTCGGGGTGCACGGCGTCGTACGCGGGGCGTACGAGGGTCAGAATGAAAAACCCTAATTTTAGGGATGGACACTATATAAAGAACATAATGCCTCAAAGGTCAGCCTCCATCTCACCCTTAGACAACTTTCACGAAACCCTAATCCTTTTTGTGTGTTCTTGGAGCTTGGAAGACCATTAGAAGAGTGTTTTGGTGATTTTGAAGAAGGTGCTCACTCTTGAAGATTCATTGAAGAAGCTAGAGCCTTTAGATCCAGAACCTCATCAGCCTTTGGCTCTCATCTGAGGTATAAAGTCTCAAACTTGGTGGTTATTTTCTTAGATCTCTTTTGGGTTGAGTTTATGGACTCTTTTGGTCCCATTGATGAAGTCCCTTGAGCCCATGCCATTTTTGGAGCTTAGAGTTGCCCCTCTCAGTGTTATTTGGGACCTAGAATCATAAAGTTGTTATCTTGGAAGTCTTAATGGGTTCATGCAAGAGTTAAGACCATTTTCATGGAAGTTGAATGCCATTTCGAGAGTTTGGGCTTATGTGGGGCATGCAACGCCACCAAGCCAGTGGCTTTATGGGTTTAAACGTTATTTAGGACTAAGATCTGTAGTTTGGTCTTATGGCTTAAATCATTAAGTGCTTAATGGAAAAGTGGGGTTAAGAGGGACGTACGCTGGGTGTACAAGCCATTAAGTGAGTACGCGCAGCGTACAACTGAGTACGCCCTGCGTACTCTGTCTGAGTGGGTTTGCATATTTGGGCTTCGGTTTGGGATGTCTTCATGGGCCCGATTGCTGGTGACTGGTTGGGCCATCTGAGAAAGGGTGTTTTGGATTAGAGTTAAGTCGTGGGCTTTAGAGTAAGGCCCAATTATGAGTTTGGGCCCAATTTGGAAAATTGGGCCATTAGTGGACCTTTTTGGTCTTGGGCCTTGGTGGGCCTAATGATTTGGCTTAGTAGTGGGCCTGGTTAGTTGGGCCATCTATGGGGCGTAGTGTTGGGGTGTAGCATTGTATAGTCTTTGATTATAGTGTTGGGTTGTTTTGACCCAGTTCAGGAGTCAGTGCGCATCAGCAACGACAACGTAGGGTTTCTCGCGTAGCACTTGAGGTGAGTCTTCTCACTATACTTACCTGAGTGGTAATACTGTGTGACCGGAGTGTCTTATTTGAGTTATCGACCAGAGGGTCCTACGTGCTTATATTGAGCTATGTGATATTATGCATCTTGTCTTTGTGAGATATGCTATATTATTTTGTGCCTTACTGAGTTAGGACCAGAGGGTCCAAACTGAGTTATGAGACCGGAGGGTCTTCACTGAGATATAGGACTGGAGGGTCCGACCCGAGCTGTGAGACCAGATGGTCTTCACTGAGACACATGACCGGAAGGTCCACACCGAGCCGTAAGACCGGAGGGTCCTCACCGAGATGCATGACCGGAGGGTCCATGCCGAGCTATAACCATGAGGGGCTTATTATTTGTGTATGTGGTATTTGGGGAACTCACTAAGCTTCGTGCTTACCGTGTTGTGTGATATGTGTTTCAGGTACTTCTCACGATTGCGAGAAGGCGACGGCTTGATTGTACACATCTGTTCGAGATTATGTGGAGGATTCTGTGATATTATCAGTTGTTTTGTTGATCTGTGTTTTTGATATTTGATACATTGTGGTTTTGAGAAAATGTGATATTGAGTTTTATGTGATTTAAAAATGAAAATTTTGTTTGAAAATTTACGATGTTACAAGTTGGTATCAGAGCCTTGGTTTGAGGGATTCGGATGTACTCTCGGGTATGTCTGGACTCAAACTGAGGATTTGAGAAAATTTTCTAAAAAGAAATGATTTTTCTAAAACGAGTAAGAGCTTTTAAGAGAAAACGAGATGGAGCAGTGTGTACAATCAGCCAGAGCCCGAACGGAGATTTCCCAAAATACCACTACTAGTTTACATTATGATATACTTATGAGATATTACAGTTGCATGCTAGAGAATAGGCTAGGTATTTCAGGAATTTAGAGCTAAAGTTTCCTGATTCATGATGCCTTAGCCTAGGGAATGCTATTGATTGATATTATCTGCTATTTTCTCTATGTATGTGATGAGCAGGAGTACCTAGCAGGAATCTTTTAGAGAGAGATTTGAGTAGAGGAGTAATCTCGGAGAGATACCTAGATGTGTATTTGAGGAATCTATTGAGAGAGTAGTTAGAGACCCACGAGAGGTAGGGTTGCCTGAGATCGGTGATACCTTTTGAGTAATGGATAGAGCGAGTGGAGTTGTAAGCTAGAGTGGCTTTATGTGCTGGTAGCGGTTATTTGATGACCGAATGCTGCTTGCTTTGTGATTTGTGGAACTCTTGATGATGGGAGTCAGCTACTAAGTGAATATGACGATATTCAGGAGGTAGATGGCTGGCATCATGAGGAGTTCTTGAACAGCTGATGGCAGAGAAGCATGAGAACCTAGGAGAGCCTAGGAAGTAATTTTCAGCCGATGAGTGCACTGTTTAGAGGTGAGAATTCACTGGGGAGCGAGCATGAGTAATGGGATTGGTTGATCGAGAGGGCTGAGCAGCTACTTAGGAGATCTGGGACGATCCGTGTGGAAAGTATGGGTAAATGTAGAAGGTAGTATGGGCCCGTACTACTGAAAGCAGAGGACCCATACTCGAAACAAGGAGAATTCGAGAGGTTCTAAGTAGCAGATTGAGAGAAGATAACATGGTTAGGGTACCATGATGCGTAGCAGAGTGTGCTTCCGTCCCACTGTGATTGTTCAGACTGAGAGTGGACATGGTAGATTGTGGGGCCAGAGGACCAGGTTGGTCGAGCTTCAACGGAGTATACCTTGTGAGGATAATTGAGATTAGATCCCGAGGGGTTTGACTGGTGAGGTGCCAGTTGGAGTCGCGGGACTCAAGGAATAGTGGAGATGACGTTTTATGGAGGATTGCGGTCTGGATTGAGTGATCGGCCAATGGTTGAGATGTCACTTTCTGTGACGAGAATTACAATATTTCCGCTTCCCGTGTGGAGCGAAAAAGATAACGAGCTTTCGGTTTTCAGAGTTTGGAGGTAAACCCCGTGGGGTAGCATGTAGTTCCGATATTTTCACCAGAGTATTTTATGGTATGTCTGCTGCGAGGTATGTCTTATACCGTGAGGGAGTCATCAGAGGGGACTGAGATGGATGAGGACAAGGATATGCCTTAGTTGAGTATAGTAAGGCATATTTTAGCAACAGTTCCAGGTAATCAAGAGAAGTATATCGGGGCGGTGGCCCTCGTTGTCTACGTTGTATATTGATGGTAAGGGTTGAGAGTCGTAAAAAATTCGGGACAGTCGAGATGTCCGGTGGTGTGTCGGTACAAAATTTTGGGTGACTAGAGGCAGTCACATTGGGAGGATTCCAAGGTTTTCATCTGAGATTTAGGATACTTAGAGTTATTTGGTCATTATCTGGAAGGTCATCGAGTGCTGCGAGGTACGTTCCATGAGTCGAGAATGGTACATCTGGTGAGCCAGACTGTAGTGTGGTCTGTTTGGTATGTCAATGGACAATGGTTCGAACCCTAAGTGGGGGAGAACTGGGGTCATGTGGTAGTCAAGGCAACATACAGAGCGAGATGATGCATGTTGCACATGCTCAGGAGAGAATGAGTGTTTTCACGGTAGGTGGCTGTTGGACAGGTATCCGATTAGGGTCCGTGTTTCTTCGGGTGTGTCAATGTTTGAGTTTCGAGACGGTTGGGTTGCTGAGGTCAAGATTCGATTGCTGAGAGATTGATAGTTCAATGTATAGATTGTTATCTGTACGCAGGGAAGGGCAGCAATTGATTTGTCAAACAACTTCAGAGTCGGTATGAGTAGCTTCGCATGGGCGAGATCAGTAGAGGATGGGGTTTTGGACTGTCGTCAATGTGTTCTCAGTCATGGACGATTCCTTCTGCTTCAAATTATGAGTTGGGTACTTTAAGGGTTCGATTTGTGTGGGTAGAAGATCAGTGGTCGTGGCAAGACATCATGAGATTTTGTGATGGTGTATCGAGGTATCCGAGTATGATACCCTAAATTGTTGGATTACTATGAGACTTGGGTTTGTCAGACGGCAAGGGGAACATCAAGCGATTATACTTACAGATGTGAGACCATCAATTAATTGTCGCCAGACGGGGATTATCTAAGGGTGTGACTGTGCTGAGGAAAATGCCTTGTCTACGAGAACTTTGGTCAAGAGTAGTGATGCATAATCTGGGTAGGTGTGTGCACCTAACTATGTTGGACCGCAGAGCATTAGATAGTGAACTCAGTGTGTTGATGACTTGATGATGAGATTGCGGGGAACCGTAGCATACATGAGTCAGAGAGAGTATCGTATGACTGCGGGGAGCCATATCATACATGAGTCAGAGAGAGAGAGTATCATATGACTACGAGGAGCCGTAGCATACATGAGTCAGAGAGGGAGTATCGTATGACTGCGGGGAACCGTAGCATACATGAGTCAGAGAGAGAGTATCGTATGATTGCGGGGAGCCGTAGCATACATGAGTCAGAGAGAGAATATCGTATGACTGCAGGGAGCCGTAGCATACATGAGTCAGAGAGAGAGAGAGAGAGAGAGTATCGTAAGACTGTAGCGAGCCGTAGCATTCATGAGTCAGCGAGAGAGAGTATAGTAATGCCTCTAGAGTTAGGTCAGGTTGTGTTCTGACCCAAAGGGATAAAGTGATAGCGTATGCATCGAGGCAATTGAAAGAGCATGAAAAGAACTACCCCACTCATGGTCTGGAGTTCGCAGCGGTAGTATTCTCCTTAAAGGTATGGAGAAGGAATTGAACATGAGGCAACGACGCTGGCTAGAGTTACTCAAGGAATACGATTGTGAGATACTTTACCACTCTGGTAAAGCAAATGTTGTTGCTAATGCTCTCAGTCGGAAGGTAAATCTTGAAAAGAAAAGGCCAAGAGCGTTGAGAATTAAAGTTGTCTCGACAATCGTGAAAGCTCAAGAGGAAGCTTTAGAGAGAAATGACCGAAAGGAGGAACATTTGGGCAAAACGTTGGTGTTTGATACAAACGGTCAAGGACTGAAGGTATTCAAAGATAGGATTTGGGTACCTAAGGCGGGAGGAGTAAGAGATCTTCTGATGGAAGAAGCTCACAAAACCATGTACTCGATTCATCCCGGCAGTACGAAAATGTATAGGGATCTAAAACCCTATTACTGGTGGCCGACGATGAAGCTCGATGTTGCTAAGTATGTGGCCGAGTGTGTAACTTGTTCTAGGGTTAAGGCACAACATCAGAAACCGTATGGGAGTTTAGAACCTTTGCCTATACCTATGGGCAGATGGGAAGACATCACTATGGATTTTGTGACCAAACTGCCCAGAACAAGGAACGGTCACGACATGATTTAGGTGGTCGTTGATCGCTTCACTAAGAGTGCGCATTTCATAACAGCCAACGAGAAATGGTCTATGGATAAACTTGCGAATTCTTATGTGAAGGAAATTGTGAAGCTTCACGGTGTTCCGTTAACGATTGTATCCGATCGTGACAGCCGTTTTACCTCAAGGTGTTGGAGGAGTCTGTAAGAGGAATTGGGTACCAAGTTGTGTTTGGATACAGCTTACCATCCGCAAACCGATGATCAGAGCGAATAAACGATTCAAACGTTGAAGGATATGCTGAGAGCATGTACCCTAGAATTCCAAGGTAACTGGGATAAACATTTACCTTTAGTAAAATTTTTCTATGGTAATAGTTTCCACTCGAACATCTAGATGGCACCTTATCACGCTTTGTACGGAGAAAAGTGTCGAGCCCCGTCATGTTGGCTGGAAGCTGAGGAACAACAGTTTATGGGACTTGAAATAGTCCATCAGACTGCTGAAAAGTTGAAAGTGATTAGGGAAAGGATGTTAGCTGCTCAAAAGAGCTATGCAGACAAGAAAAGACAGCCGATATCATTCGAAGTTGGAGATTCGGTTTTACTTAAAGTCTCGTCGTGGAAGGGACTTATAAGGTTTGGTAGAAGGGGAAAGTTGAGTCCAAGGTTTATTGGACCATTTAAAAGTTCTTCAGAGGATCGGGAATCAAGCTTACAAGCTAGAATTACCGGAAGAACTAGAGGGTATTGATAATACCTTTCATGTGTGTTATTTGAGAAATTTCACAGGAGGTGTGCCCGACATAATTCCCATTTCTGAATTAAGGTTGGATGTGAGCAAGAGGTTAATTGGAGAACCTGAGGCAGTCGTTGATCGTAAGACTAAGAAGTTGTAACACAAGATGGTCGATTTAGTGCTTGTGCGTTGGAAACATATAAATGGGCCAAATCCCACCTGGGAAACGGAGAGTGACATGGTGAGTCCCTACCCGTAGTTGTTTGTCGATGTGTGATTCCGGGGACGGAATCATCCTAAGGGGGAGAGAATTGTAATGCCCGTGTTTCTAGGCTAGGCATTAATATTGACGTGATAGTCTAGGTTAACCTTTGTGACTCATTTTGAAGAAATGAAAAGGAATTATGTGAATATTATGTGTTTTATGTGTTTTATGCTTAATTACTAGGAGTTAATTAATTAAGAATAAAAAAGAGCGTTGAAAATAAATATTAGATAAAGCCGATATTTATTAAGAAAGTTGTAGTGGTCGTGACAAGGATTACGGATATATAAAGAAGGCCGAAATCCGAGTTATAACGAAGGAGTTATGACCTGTCGAAGTTTCGCGACAAACCGGCAGGGTGCCGAATGTCGTAAAAAGTGAGTTTTTGATAAACTACTTTTTAGCCTTAGTGATATAAACGAAACTTGTAGTGTTCGTTAAACCGAGAGTAGGTATAAAAAGAATGCCCAAATCTGACTTCGTGAATGCCCAAATCTGACTTCGTATGAGGAAGTTATGATTTTTCGACGTTTCAGCTTAGCAGTAGACAGCTAAAAAAACTCGAATTTTAGATCGAATGATTTTTAGCCGACACAACCTAAACGAGAATCGAAGGTCTCGTAAATAGTAGCACAACGGTAAAAAGTCTGACGAAAACGGACGTCGGATGAAGAAGTTATGAAATTTTAACGGATTTCCTGTCCCGGTCTGTTAAAAATAATAATATAAAAATTAAAGTCAAAATTAGCCGACAAAGTCTAAACGAAAGTTGTAGAGCATAATTTTACCTACGCGTGCATATAAAGAACGTCAAAAACGGAGCTCGTATGCGAAAGTTATGGATTTTATAAGATTTGGTACAAAAATCGAGAAAAATCCCCAAAACCGAGGAATTTCGCACACGTGGACTTCGGCCACGTGTCCTCGCTTCGCATCCGACGCGTGTCCGGGAATGGCTGAGTCACCAAAGCCACCTGGCGAGGCATGTCATGTCCTTCTCGAGTCCGAGGTTCGGTCCAATAGGAGGCTGCCCCGTGTCCGATCTCGGTGTGTCAGCAGCAGCCTGTCCGAACCATAGAGTTGTCCGAAGTGGTCCAATCAGAAGCCTCCAACAGACCCTTCGCATGCGCAGCCCACGTGCGAGCCTTCCCTGCGAGCCCTCGGATCTGCGCCACCTGGAGCCTTCTCAGCCGTTGGATCAGGAGGCTCGCCCCTATAAATAGGAGGGTGCGAGACCTCCCGGGTATATTTTGGAAAATTGTCACTTTTAGCCCCTCTTTCCATATTTCTTTCATTTTAACGTCCCCCGAAGCACCGGTATCAATTATAACCCCCAGAATACGCCACGAAGTGCCCGAGAAGCCCGGAAAATTTATCTTTTCGGTTTCGAAGCCCGACCCTTGCAGAGCCCGGTTTCTCAATAAAACTCCCGGTTTTATTAGAAACGATCGTTTTAGGAAACGAATTGCTGCCCGATTTTCATTAAATCAGGTGAATGTGTAGTTACTTTCACCTTACACATAGATATGAAGTATTTTATATAAAATACGTGCTGTGTGAATATTTATTGTTTGTTTATTTGAGTTGGATGTTGAAGGAGTGATTTATACATGTTTTAAATAATTTAAACTGTATATGTATTTTTGTCTACAAAAATGTTGGGTAAAACATGGGTAGATGAAATAGTGGGTGTGTGATGAAAGGTGAGTTGGATAAATGAGATGATCAGTGATATAGATCATAAGTTGAGGGTGAGTGGTGAAAGGAGATCATAAGTTGAGGGTGAGTGGTGAAATATGAGATAAGCCCTTACCCAAACGGTGACCCCCGTCATTCAACAGAGTAGGGATGACAACCATGGACTATTCTAGACGGTCTGTGGAACACTAGCAGGCTTGCAACCTGTAGGTGTGTGAACTATACGTTCATCATGCGTACTCTAAAAAACCATTGACATGTATGACAGGGGTGAATACTGTCAATAATACTGTCAATAAATAAGAGCTATGAATTTAGCCCCTGTTGTATAAACCCTGGCGATGGTGTGACCTTGTGCCTATTCCTTAGGATGAATCCTTAGGAAGGAGTGATATTTGAATCTTGGGGTAAACCCTTAAGAAATAAATAAGATAATGTGGTTGGGGTAATTTGGTTGATTGATTGTTGTTTAAGTATAATAAATTTATTTATTGTGGATTGAAAACCCTATATGCTCACCAGGCTTCCAATCCTGACCCACTCAGCTTTTTATGATTACAGGTAGTAGACCCCGAGCATAGTCGGATGATGATGATGAGTGATTTTGGATTATAGGCCAGTAGTTATAAATAATTGTTGTAAGGCTTATAATGTCTTGTTTATGCTTTTGATCTGTATCGGAACATGACATCCCGAGGTTTTGATATAAAAAGGAAATTATATATTTCTTAAAGACAGGTTTTGACAAACTTTTATCATGTTTTGTTTTGGGGACCAATTCCGCAACATCTTTTAAAAAGATTTCTCTGATTTTATTTTAAAAATCATAAATTAAATCGGTCTTTTCTGGCCGAGAAATTAGGAGATGTTACAGTTGGTATCAGAGCATTAGTTTAAGCGAACTAAGAAATTGTAGTATTTCTAGACTTAAACTTAGAATGCTAAGTGATGATTGTGAGATGAGTGTCTACCATATTTTAGACACGAGCACTAGTTTATTTTAGGAAAGATGCCTAAAATGCTTTTATGTGCTAAATGCTATATGTTTGCCATATATGCCATTATTTGTTCGGATCTATGGTCTGTTGCCGACCGGATCTGGAAACCTTATGTGTGTAGCATTCTAAACGTATGAATACGATATTAGAACTAACATATAAATGTTTCGGAGTAATAACGAAGATTTAACGTCTATCGAAAATAAAGATCTAAATTCACCTACGATTGGTGTATAGATCGAAATGGCGAGTACGCAAAGTGAATTCGGAAACGATAATCCGCAGCCTGAGCCAATCACGATGACTGGGGTGCAGGCAATGGTGCGTACGATGTTGGATCAACAAATGGAAGAAACAAAACGTTTACTTCAACAAAGTAAGGATGAACTTACTGTGCCAGTACGTCAGGCATCTGTTCTTGAGGCAACTATTAGGGTTGCTAAGTCTATTGAAGAAATGATCAATGACAGGACCGCCAATAAGGTTGAAGTTGGCAAGAAGAGGAAATTTGAGGGGTCTTCAAGGCCCAACAAGAGCAACATATCCTCAAGGTTTGGCAGAAGAGGAGGTAAAGGAAAATGGTACGAGAAGTGCAAAAAGAAGCACTTCGGGAAATGTAGCGAAGAGGTGACCTGCTACAAGTGTGGAAAGACTAGGCATTATGCCAACGAGTGTACGATTCCCAAGAGGGTGTGTTACGTATGTAAGGAAGAAGGCCATATTTCTAAAGACTGTCCGAAGAAAAATGAAGTAACAAGGCCAAGTGCACCGCCAACGCCAAGGGAATTTCAGAATATCCTTGACGAAGCAATTAATAATGCTAGGAAGTAGAAGTAAAGACTTGATACTTGAAGATCAAGTTACGAAGTAGTAATGTGAATAGTAACAAGTGGTTTAGCCTATTAGAGGCATAGTATAGGGTAAACTTGAACTTTTATGTAATCGTTTCAAGGAAATAATATAAACCCTGGTTTTGTCATCTGATTAATGGAATGGTTGGTGTAATTCTTGAAGTTGTCCCATCGTCTGGAATTTCCATCACCAACCAAGTTGAAGTAGAATTGATGATTGAAGATACGCATGGAAGAAGTCCTAGTAGAGTCTAGGAAAATTTTATGATTAATTGGACACATTTGTATGTGTTAAATTGTTTTGTGATTTTATGACTTGGGGACTGCGAGACCGTACTTGGGACGAGTATGAGTAGGTTTGAATAGTAGTAGAGATCTATACTACTGGAAGCACAAGACTCACACTTGGATCAGGGAAAGTCACAAGGTTACCAAGGAACTAGTAATTGATTCCGTCTTATTCTAGTCTGTCGTTACCATCGTTTCGGTAATGACTAAGAAGATGATTGTTATTCTGACCTTAGAGGTCATATCGAATCGAGTCCGACTAAGATGAGTTTATTATGTGGTTCAGAGAACCAAGTTCGATGTAGTATTTGACTTAAGCCAGAAGATTGAAGTGAGAAATGATCAAAGCGATCAATAGAAGCATCACACTCATTGTTAAAGAAGTTGGTAGTTAGAAATGATACATGTTGAACTGTGATTGTATCACATTAAAACATGAAGGTAGGTATAGTTTGTTCTGAAATTTGTCCCTAGGAGATCTGAGTTTAAGTAGTGCAGTATACAATGAGAGATCATTAGAACATGACCCATCGGTCTGTTACAATAAATGAAGGAAAGTACTTATTCCAAGAAGAAGAAGGAGTCCTCAATAAGGATTTATTTTGTAAATCGAAGGTTTCGATTGAAAGTCCTATGGAGATCTGAAGCTTTTTTAGGATTAGCTGGATATTATCGCTGATTTATCCAAGGCTTTTCTTCGATCGCGACTCCATTGACAGCTTTGACCCACAAAGGAGCTGTCTATACTTGGAATAAGAAGCATAGGAAGCTTTGAGAAGTTAAAGAAGAAGTTATGTGAAGCACCGATTCTTTCGTTACCTAAAGGAGTTGATGACTTCACATTTTATAGTAATGCCTCTGGAGTTGGGTTAGGTTGTGTTCTGACCCAAAGGGATAAAGTGATAGCGTATGCATCGAGGCAATTGAAAGAGCATGAAAAGAACTACCCCACTCATGGTCTGGAGTTCGCAGCGGTAGTATTCGCCTTAAAGGTATGGAGAAGGAATTGAACATGAGGCAACGACGCTGGCTAGAGTTACTCAAGGACTACGATTGTGAGATACTTTACCACTCTGGTAAAGCAAATGTTGTTGCTAATTCTCTCAGTCGGAAGGTAAATCTTGAAAAGAAAAGGCCAAGAGCGTTGAGAATTGAAGTTGTCTCGACAATCGTGAAAGCTCAAGAGGAAGCTTTAGAGAGAAATTACCGAAAGGAGGAACGTTTGGGCAAAACGTTGGTGTTTGATACAAACGGTCAAGGACTGAAGGTATTCAAAGATAGGATTTGGGTACCTAAGGCGGGAGGAGTAAGAGATCTTCTGATGGAAGAAGCTCACAAAACCATGTACTCGATTCATCCAGGCAGTACGAAAATGTATAGGGATCTAAAACCCTATTACTGGTGGCCGACGATGAAGCTCGATGTTGCTAATTATGTGGCTGAGTGTGTAACTTGTGCTAGGGTTAAGGCACAACATCAGAAACTGTATGGGAGTTTAGAACCTTTGCCTATACCTATGGGCAGATGGGAAGACATCACTACGGATTTTGTGACCAAACTGCCCAGAACAAGGAACGGTCACGACATGATTTAGGTGGTCGTTGATCGCTTCACTAAGAGTGCGCATTTCATAGCAGCCAACGAGAAATGGTCTATGGATAAACTTGCGAATTCTTATGTGAAGGAAATTGTGAGGCTTCACGGTGTTCCGTTAACGATTGTATCCAATCGTGACAGCCGTTTTACCTTAAGGTGTTGGAGGAGTCTGTTAGAGGAATTGGGTACCAAGTTGTGTTTGGATACAGCTTACCATCCGCAAACCGATGGTCAGAGCGAATAAACGATTCAAACGTTGAAGGATATACTGAGAGCATCTACCCTGGAATTCCAAGGTAACTGGGATGAACATTTACCTTTAGTAAAAAATTTCTATGGTAATAGTTTCCACTCGAACATCTAGATGGCACCTTATCACGCTTTGTACGGAGAAAAGTGTCGAGCCCCGTCATGTTGGCTGGAAGCTGAGGAACAACAGTTTATGGGACTTGAAATAGTGCATCAGACTGCTGAAAAGTTGAAAGTGATTAGGGAAAGGATGTTAGCTGCTCAAAAGAGCTATGCTGACAAGAAAAGACAACCGATATCATTCAAAGTTGGAGATTCGGTTTTACTTAAAGTCTCGTCGTGGAAGGGACTTATAAGGTTTGGTAGAAGGGGAAAGTTGAGTCCAAGGTTTATTGGACCATTTAAAAGTTCTTCAGAGGATCGGGAATCAAGCTTACAAGCTAGAATTACCGGAAGAACTAGAGGGTATTGATAATACCTTGCATGTGTGTTATTTGAGAAAGTTCACGGGAGGTGTGCCCGACATAATTCCCATTTCTGAATTAAGGTTGGATGAGAGCAAGAGGTTAATTGGAGAACCTGAGGCAATCGTTGACCGTAAGACGAAGAAGTTGTAACACAAGATGGTCGATTTAGTGCTTGTGCGTTGGAAACATATAAATGGGCCAAATCCCACCTGGGAAACAGAGAGTGACATGGTGAGTCCCTACCCGTAGTTGTTTGTCGATGTGTGATTCCGGGGACGGAATCATCCTAAGGAGGAGAGAATTGTAATGCCCGTGTTTCTAGGCTAGGCATTAATATTGACGTGATAGTCTAGGTTAACCTTTGTGACTCATTTTGAAGAAATGAAAAGGAATTATGTGAATATTATGTGTTTTATGTGTTTTATGCTTAATTACTAGGAGTTAATTAATTAAGAATAATAAAGAGCGTCGAAAATAAATATTAGATAAAGCCGATATTTATTAAGAAAGTTGTAGTGGTCGTGACAAGGATTACGGATATATAAAGAATGCCGAAATCCGAGTTATAACGAAGAAGTTATGACCTGTCGAAGTTTCGCGACAAACCGGCACGGTGCCGAATGTCGTAAAAAGTGAGTTTTTGATAAACTACTTTTTAGCCTTAGTGATCTAAACGAAACTTGTAGTGTTCGTTAAACCGAGAGTAGGTATAAAAAGAATGCCCAAATCTGACTTCGTATGACGAAGTTATGATTTTTCGAAGTTTCAGCTTAGCAGTAGACAGCTAAAAAAACTCGAATTTTAAATTGAATGATTTTTAGCCGACACAACCTAAATGAGAATCGAAGGTCTCGTAAATAGTAGCACAACGGTAAAAAGTCTGACAAAAACGGACGTCGGATGAAGAAGTTATGAATTTTTAACGGATTTCCTGTCCCGGTCTGTTAAAAATAATAATATAAAAATTAAATTCAAAATTAGACGACGAAATCTAAACGAAAGTTGTAGAGCGTAATTTTACCTACGCGTGCATATAAAGAACGTCAAAAACGGAGTTCGTATGCGAAAGTTATGGATTTTATAAGATTTGGTGCAAAAATCGAGAAAAATCCCAAAAACCGAGGAATTTTGCACACGTGGACTTCGGCCACGTGTCCTCGCTTCGCATCCGACGCGTGTCCGAGAATGGCTGAGTCACCGAAGCCACCTGGCGAGGCATGTCATGTCTTTCTCGAGTCCGAGGTTCGGTCCAATAGGAGGCTGCCCCGTGTCCGATCTCGGTGTGTCAGCAGCAGCGTGTCCGAACCATAGAGTTGTCCGAAGTGGTCCAATCAGAAGCCTCCAACAGACCCTTCGCATGCGCAGCCCACGTGCGAGCCTTCCCTGCGAGCCCTCGGATCTGCGCCACCTGGAGCCTTCTCAGCCGTTGGATCAGGAGGCTCGCCCCTATAAATAGGAGGGTGCGAGACCTCCCGGGTATATTTTGGAAAATTGTCACTTTTAGCCTCTCTTTCCATATTTCTTTCATTTTAACGTCCCCCGAAGCACCGGTATCAATTATAACCCCCAGAATACGCCACGAAGTGCCCGAGAAGCCCGAAAAATTTATCTTTTCGGTTTCGAAGCCCGACCCTTGCAGAGCCCGGTTTCTCAATAAAACTCCCGGTTTTATTAGAAACGATCGTTTTAGGAAACGAATTGCTGCCCGATTTTCATTAAATCAGGTGAATGTGTAGTTACTTTCACCTTACACATAGATATGAAGTATTTTATATAAAATACGTGCTGTGTGAATATTTATTGTTTGTTTATTTGAGTTGGATGTTGAAGGAGTGATTTATACATGTTTTAAGTAATTTAAACTGTATATGTATTTTTATCTACAAAAATGTTGGGTAAAACATGGGTAGATGAAATAGTGGGTGTGTGATGAAAGGTGAGTTGGATAAATGAGATGATCAGTGATATAGATCATAAGTTGAGGGTGAGTGGTGAAAGGAGATCATAAGTTGTGGGTGAGTGGTGAAATATGAGATAAGCCCTTACCCAAACGGTGACCCCCGTCATTCAGCAGAGTAGGGATGACAACCATGGACTATTCTAGACGGTCTGTGGAACACTAGCAGGCTTGCAACCTGTAGGTGTGTGAACTATACGTTCATCAGGCGTACTCTAAAAAACCATTGACATGTATGACAGGGGTGAATACTGTCAATAATACTGTCAATAAATAAGAGCTATGAATTTAGCCCCTGTTGTATAAACCCTGGCGATGGTGTGACCTTGTGCCTATTCCTTAGGATGAATCCTTAGGAAGGAGTGATATTTGAATCTTAGGGTAAACCCTTAAGAAATAAATAAGATAATGTGGTTGGGGTAATTTGGTTGATTGATTGTTGTTTAAGTATAATAAATTTATTTATTGTGGGTTGAAAACCCTATATGCTCACCAGGCTTCCAAGCCTGACCCACTCAGCTTTTTATGATTACAGGTAGTGGACCCCGAGCATAGTCGGATGATGATGATGATGAGTGATTTTGGATTATAGGCCAGTAGTTATAAATAACTGTTGTAAGGCTTATAATGTCTTGTTTATGCTTTTGATCTGTATCGGAACATGACATCCCGAGGTTTTGATATAAAAAGGAAATTATATATTTCTTAAAGAAAGGTTTTGACAAACTTTTATCATGTTTTGTTTTGGGGACCAATTCCGCAACAACTTTTAAAAAGATTTCTCTGATTTTATTTTAAAAAGCATAAATTAAATCGGTCTTTTCTGGCCGAGAAATTAGGGGATGTCATAACAATCAACCCAAATTACCCATCCCCATTATCTTCTTTACTCTCAAGGATCTACCCTCAAAATTGTCTATTCCTCGTTAATTCATTCCTAAGGAAACAGAACGAAATCCATCGTTGCCAGGGTTTACTCAACAGGCACTAAGTCGCATAGTTGCCAGGGTTTAGGCACTAAGTCTCATAGTCGCCAGGGTTTATACAACAGGCACTAACTCACATAGTCGCCAGGGTTTAGGCACTAAGTCTCATAGTCGTCAGGGTTATCTCGTTTATCGACAATATCGTTTCCGAGAATCCACTCGCAATACATGTCAATGGGTTTTTAGAGTACAGCTGGTGAATACACAGTTCAAATACACCTACAGGTTGCGAGCCTGCTAGTGTCCACTGGACTGTCTAGAATAGTCCGTGGTTGTCATCCATACTCTGCTGAATGACGGGGCCAACACACGGGTAAAAGGCTTCTCTCATGGTTTACCTCTCACCCTTATCTCATGGTCTATATCATCTCTCATCATAATATTATTGTCACACAACAACTATTTCATCTACCCATGTTTTACCCAACACATTTTCTAGATATAAAATACATATACAGTTTAAATCATTTAAAACGTGTATAAAAATCTTTCACCCAGCATAGACAGCAAGCATTCAGACAATATGCACAAATAGCACGTAGTTTATATAAAATACTTCATATTTATGTGTAAGATGAAAGTAACTATGCACTCACTTGAAAAGGTGGTGACTCGGTACTCGGACAGCACTTCGTTATCTCAAAACAATTTTCCCTTGACAAAACCTAGTATCAATACCACTAGGATTTAGTCTAACGTTAACCGCGACTAATTAATAGTTTAGCCATTATTATTATTATATAAGTGTTAAACAACACTCTATATAACTCATAATAATAGCCCAAATAATTATTTTTAAGGACCTAATAACATTACTATAATTATTTAAAAGCTATATTAAAAATTTCATAGGCGTAGCTCACTTACAACGGATTTTAAAGAAAACCGGGCTTCGCTTGGAGCAGCGTTTCCGAACCGAAAGACCCTTTTTCTCGGGACTCCGGGAGCCTCGGGGCTTCCTTCGGGTGCTAGGGGGTTTACCTAGGTTTTAGGGGGGGGGGGGTTAAAACCCTTAGAGAGAGAAAGTAGTTTAGAGAGAGAAGGAGAATGGTGTGAAAAATCCGAGAAATCTCGCAGCTATTTATAGGCTGCTGGCTTGGGACTACGCTGCGCGTTCAGCAGCACTACGTTGGGCGTAGTTCGGATGAGGATGCCAGCTGCGTCCAGCTGTCTCGCACTTCGGACTCGGATGGATAAGAACCGAGGTACGCTGGGCGTACCCGACCTCGGACGCGGGGCGTAGAGCGAAGGCGACGTGTCTTCATCTGGTGCGAGGCCGTGGGGAGCAAGGGAAGGCTAGGATCGTGCCACGTCATCACAGTTTCGCAAATTGCACACTTACCTTCTAAAAATCATAACGTTCGCATACGAGCTCCGTTTTCGACGTTCTTTATATCCACGCGTAGGCGGGAACGTTCTCTACAACTTTCGTTTAGACTCCGTCGGCTAATTTTGACTTTATTTTAAACGTTATATTATTAACAGGCCGGGACATGATTGGTCCATTAAAATCTCATAACTTCTTCATTCGACGTCCGTTTTCATCTGTCTTTTTATCGTTACGCTACTATTAGTGAGATCTTCGATTCTCGTTTAGGTTGTGTCGGCTAAAAACCGCTCGATCTAATATTCGAACTTCGGGCTGTACACCGCTAAGCCGAAACTTCGAAAAATCATAACTTCCTCATAGGAAGTCAGATTTGGGCGTTCTTTTTATGGACGCTTTCGGTTTAACGTATTCTATGAATTTCGTTTAGATCGCTAAGGCTAAAACTCACTCTATCGTAAATTCACTATTTACGCTTCCCGGTGGCGTGCCGGTTTTGCCGTAAAACTTCGACGGGTCATAACTTCTTCGTTATAACTCGGATTTCGGCGTTCTTTATATGTACGGAACCCTTGAGACATATTCTACAACTTGGTTAAGATTATTTATTCTAAATAATCTTTTGTCAAAAATTCGTTTTCGACCCCTATTATCTCTAAATTAACTAGCCCGGATCTGCGGGCGTTACATTGAAGAATTCAGTTATTGGTCACATTTGGAGGTGGATGCTATATTGGATGTTTTGGGTTATTCGGTTGTGACTTGGAGCAAAAAGAGTATTTCGATAATTTGTCGATCGGGCTTTATGTGAAATGGATTATAGATTCGGGATATATGATGGCAAGTATGAATTGATAAGAGTGTTGAGCGTCTCGATGCCTTTCTATGGATATATCGATGGTCGAGATCGGGGCTGTATCGAGTGAGTAATGGCATTCGGAAGAGTTAGGGTTTGGGGGAAAACCCTAGTACGCGGGGCGTACCGAGTGATACGCAGGGCATACCGAGGAAAAAAGGTCTATGTGAGGCGTAGCTGGGAAGAATGCGCAGCATAGGTGCGAGGGTTGAGTCGGGGTGCGCGGCCTCGTACGCGGGGCGTACGAGGGTCAGAATGAAAAACCCTAATTTTAGGGATGGACACTATATAAAGAACATAATGCCTCAAAGGTCAGCCTCCATCTCACCCTTAGACAACTTTCACGAAACCCTAATCCTTTTTGTGTGTTCTTTGAGCTTGGAAGACCATTAGAAGAGTGTTTTGGTGATTTTGAAGAAGGTTCTCACTCTTGAAGATTCATTAAAGAAGCTAGAACCTTTAGATCCAGAACCTCATCAGCCTTTGGCTCTCATCTGAGGTATAAAGTCTCAAACTTGGTGGTTATTTTCTTAGATCTCTTTTGGGTTGAGTTTATGGACTCTTTTGGTCCCATTGATGAAGTCCCTTGAGCCCATGTCGTTTTTAGAGCTTAGAGTTGCCCCTCTCAGTGTTATTTGGAACCTAGAATCATAAAGTTGTTATATTGGAAGTTTTAATGGGTTCATGCAAGAGTTAAGACCATTTTCATGGAAGTTGAATGCCATTTCGGGAGTTTGGGCTTATTTGGGGCATGCAAAGCCACCAAACCAGTGACTTTATGGGTTTAATCGTTATTTAGGATTCAGATTTGTAGTTGGGTCTTATGGGTTAAATCATTAAGTGCTTAATGGAAAAGTGGGGTTAAGAGGGACGTACGCTGGGCATACAAGCCATTAAGTGAGTACGTGCAGCGTACAACTAAGTACGCCCTGCATACTCTGTCTGAGTGGGTTTGCATATTTGGGCTTCGGTTTGGGATGTCTTATTGGGCCAGATTGCTGGTGACTGGTTGGGCCATCCGAGAAAGGGTGTTTTGGATTAGAGTTAAGTCGTGGGCTTTAGAGTAAGGCCTAATTATGAGTTTGGGCCCAATTTGGAAAATTGGGCCATTAATGGACCTTTTTGGTCTTGGGCCTTGGTGGGCCCAATGAGTTGGGTCAGTAGTGGGCCTGGTTAGTTGGGCCATCTATAGGGCATAGTGTTGGGTTGTTTTGGCCCAATTCAGGAGACCGTGCTCAGCAACAACGACATCGTAGGGTTTATCGCGTAGCAGTTGAGGTGAGTCTTCTCACTATACTTACCTGAGTGGTAATACTGTGTGACCGGAGGGTCTTATTTGAGTTATCGACCGGAGGGTCCTATGTGCTTATATTGAGCTATGTGATATTATGCATCTTGTCTTTGTGATATATGCTATATTATTCTGTGCCTTACTGAGTTAGGACCAGAGGGTCCAAACTGAGTTATGAGACCGGAGGGTCTTCACTGAGATATAGGACTGGAGGGTCCGACCCGATCTGTGAGACCGGAGGGTCTTCACTGAGACACATGACCAGAGGGTCCACACCGATCCGTGAGACCGGAGGGTCCTCACCGAGACGCATGACCGGAGGGTCCATGTCGTGCTATAGCCATGAGAGGCTTATTATTTGTGTATGTGGTATTTTGGGGAACTCACTAAGCTTCGTGCTTACCGTGTTGTGTGATATGTGTTTCAGGTACTTCTCAGGATCACAGGAAGGCGCCGGCTTGATTGTACACACCTGTTCGAGATTATGTGGAGGATTCTGGGATATTATCAGTTGTTTTGTTGATCTGTGTTTTTGATATTTGATACATTGTGGTTGTAAGTCCCCAATCTGCTTGTTTATCAATCAGATCTGTTTGATGGTGCGGAATCCCAATCAAACGGATGATGCCAGATCAATAGAAGAAGAAGGAGAAGAAAAAGATGATGAATCTTGTATGAATTAATAAGAATGTAGATCCAGATACAAGAGATTTACACACACAAAACTTCTCTCTAGTTTCTCTCTCTAGAAGATGCTCTCCTTCTCTCTTGCCTTCCACACTCCCACACTTGTCTAGCCTTTCATGCACTCCTCACCCTATATATAGTAGACAAGGGCCGTACACGGGTTTACGGCCGTACACACCAACCGTAAACACATATATAGCCGTAAACACCGAGCTGTTTACGGTCCTAGACATAAAAATAAATTTTCCTAGAAAAGCAAAGTATAAACCAAAATTTAGACCCAACAATCTCCCCCTTGGTTTATAGTTTTCTTTTCTAATTGACCCAACAAGCTCCCCCTAAAAAGTAGCTGACTTTTCTTGTCAATCTTTATCGGGAGCTTGGCTTCATCATTAATCTTCAAATTCTTCACAGCTTCAAGATGAACTTGATGAATCTTCAATGAATGACTTCATCTTGAGTAGTTGGGCTTTTCTTCAGGATTTGGCGTTGAACGCACGTTGGGTGAGGAGGCTTCTTGAAAAGATTCTTGAAAGATAGCACTTTCAGCTTGAGAATCTTTAGAGAGAATATCAGAGAGAACTAATCTTCTGGATTACTTCAGCAGGTACACGATAGCAGCAGACTGATTGAGGAGGCTTCAATGCAATCCGTCACATAATCTTCAAGTACAGCTTGACCTTGCTTCTGGGGTCGAAAGATTGAATGTTTAAAGAATAATCTTCATTTCTTGCTCCTTCGAATGAGAATTCTTCGATGCTCACGGATAAAGCCTTGGCTCAGAAATTTTCAATTCAGTCTCCATGAGTCTCATCTCTGAATTCACTTTTCAAGACAAAACAAAACTGAAAGATAAAAAACAAAACTGAAAGATAAAAAACAAAACTAAAAACAAAATTTAGCACACAATATTTTTGGATTTTTCATATTTTCTGAAAAAATAAAACAGAAACAAAAATATTTTTGGATTTTTGATTTTCTTGAACAAGAAATAAAAAAGAAATAACACTATTTTTTGGATTTTTAATTTTCTGATTTTTGTTTGATTTTTGAATTTTCTGATTTTTGTTTGATTTTTGAATTTTTTTTAATTCTCCCCCTAAATTTGTGCATAGAGGAAAACTATGAACAAATTTAACAAAAAAAAAATTGGGATCAAAGTTGTCAGGCAATCCAATATCGTTTATCAGCACACGCCTGCATGTCTAGATCTGGTCAATCACCGATATTATGGTCCACTTAAACACAAAGGATGTTGACAATTTGGACAGATTATAAATGACAAGTCATTGTGATATATATTTCTAAATGGACATTTAGCTGACGACGACCAAGGATATTGTTGTCCACTTAAATTAAGCAACAAGATCTACAGACAACCTATTAAATGGTTCAATTTTAGATGTACTAGAACATGTTTCCCACTTCCCGATATACCCCGGTAATCAAGAACTTCCAAAGAACTCCTTACTTTAGGTGAGTATTCAAGCATTAAGAAAGAAGTTAGATATAGAAGTGCATATGTTGTATCCCAGGTCGGATGTCTTCCAATCACACAGAGGGAACAACATATGACTAACATAGATAGAGGTTTAGAGAGATAGTAGAGTGCATATGCTGTGTCCCAGGTCGGATCTTCCGATCACGCAGAGGGGACAGCATATGGCTAACAGATTGAAAGAATTTCATAGATAAGGAGGTGCGTAGAGATAGAGTTGTATATGTTGCATTCCAGGTCGGATATGTTCCAATCATGCAAAGGAAGCAACATATGACTGACAGATAGAAAGCAAGAAAATAATTTCCTACATACCTACTTTATCAGAACCCCCCAGTTGCCCTATCAATACCGGAATTAAAGACATGAGTCCATACACAAGGAAATGTTGAGCCACAGTTCTAGATAATTAACTTTTAGTGTATCTCGCAGGTTCCCATGTTCATCTCATTGCTCAATCTACCCGAGCGTCGTATGGTCAGTCTAAATGAAACTATCTAAGTCTATATTGTCTAGTCCTTTCATGGTCAATCAGTGTCTAGTCCATTTGAATCCTTTTGTGCCTACCAGCACATTGAATACAGAGTCTAGACAATTCGGCTTTCGTGCATTACACGAATTTCAGATTGCCCTTTAGCACTAGACTTTATATCACTTCCCAAAACAACCTACTAAAGAAAGACATATAAGGAAATTAAAGAAAATTGTCTTTGAAATGAAACAGTGTAAGATAAACTCAGGAGTATCGAGAAGAAAAATCAAATTGTACGTCAGCGATTGAATTTGCATCCAGAAGGTATGAGAATAGCACGCATAATCTCAGTACAGATCCGAAAATTCTTCATGTCATTAAGCACAAACTCCATGTGTGATCCCTTCCTTTCTTCCCTTCCCGCAAAGGACACATACTCTCAAACAATGTTCTGAGTGTTGTACGGTTGAGAGATGCCTCCTATCATGTGCCTGGAACAGCCACTATCAACAAACCGAAGTCTGATGATATGCCTCCATAGCTACTCCGACACAGAGTAGGATTAGTTGGCCTTTGGAACCCAGTCCATTTTGAAACTGGGTTGACCTTTGTCATCCTTGCACGGTATTATCTCCCATGACATATCTTGTTTATCACAAACAGAAGATGAAGAAACGTTAGAAGCATTAGGAGATTTGGGAGATTGAACCTTTGGTACCCATCTGTAGTCGGGTTTAACCCATTTCTTTTTCGAGCGGATGGGTGCCTCGGTACTTGATTTTGAACTTGAAGCCGATCGCTGAAATGACTTTGATCTGACCGATCTTGATTTCGCTGGAGCATCTCTTGGATTAGACTTCTTGGCCGGCATACCCTTCTTGTTGTTGGGAGTTGGATTCTTGGCCTTGGGAGTTGAACTATTGCCCTTCGTGGCATTCCAGTCGCCATTGTCTGAACGTGACCTTGAAGGATTTCTTTTGGAAAATCTCCCTCTTGGCGCGTTCTGCCAGCCTTGAGCGTAGTGGGGAACGTATATGCGATTTGGACAGTTTCGGGCAATGTGTCTAGGTGTTCCACAGTGAAAGCAAGTCTTTTTCTTCACGTAGGAGTTGTTTTTTCCTGCCCCTGGTGGCGTGTCCTTGCCTCGTCTCTGATTGTTCCCACAAGCACACTTGCAGCAAGTCGGCTGTTTCACTTGGTTTGGTGGCCTGTATTTCTCAACGGCAGGTTTGTCAGAAGTAACTGAGTTAGAAGCAACAGATTCAGAGTTTAAGGAGACATTTGTTTGTTCAACAGTTTTCTCTTTGTTCTCATCTTTCGTTACTTTACTTGCACAAGAAGTAGAAGCATTAGAATCGTTCAGCTCAACACTTTCTGGCACAACCACATCACAATTATCAAAGATATCATCAAATATATCGAAAAAATTTGATTCATCAGACTTTGATACAATTTTATTATCAGACACACTCTCTTCAGCTGCTTGCTTTGATTGACTTAAATATTGATCTGCATGGGAAGTAGAAACATTAGTATTTCCAACATTAATACTACCTCCTGACACAAATCCATATTTAAGATGTGGCTCTCTGTCTATTTCCTCTTTTGTCAAAGGGTTATTAGTATAGGTATGATTAAAAGGAGGAGGCACTTTATCATACCCTAAACCCTTTTGCTGATTCTCTTTGAATTGTAAATTATGTTCTATCATGGATGCAACTACTTCACTTGACACATCAAATTTTCTAAAAGTAAAATCTGCATTTTCAAATTTGTTTTTCAACGTGTCAAGCTCAGCAGTTACCTCAGCAAGTTGTTCTGTCCTTTCCTAAGTTGATATCCTTCGTATTTTAGGTCCTCGTTCTCTCTGCGTAATAATTCGATATGCTCAAGTAAATTTTTAACTTTATCAATGCATGTTTGAGAACAAGAAATTTTATTGACTTTGGTGTTTGAAGAACTCATTGTTTACCAAAAATGCCCTTTGATTTGAAAACTCAAAAGTCAACCTTAAAAGTCAAATTCAAAAAATCAAACTTAAAAAGTCAAACTTAAAAAGTCAAACCGAAAATCTAAATTTGAAAATTTTAAAGTCAAAGGTCAAACTTGAAAGTCAAAGTCAAAATTTTAAGTAAAAAGTCAAAATAAATTAAAAAATTAAAAGCTAAAATTTTTGGAAGAAAATAGAATTTAAATTAAAAGAAATTTGAATTTTGGGCTAAAAGTGTCAAATTGGCGAAATTAGGTGTGAATGGGAGTGCTTTTGAATTAAAATCGAAAGGAATGTAACACTAGTGATGCTAGAGTAGTTGGTAAGGCGGAGGTTTCAATACGCAGAGCACCTGGGTTCGAATCTTGCAACCCTCGATTTCCTTTTGATTATTTTCTGCTTGCTGCGTAGACTATATGATCTAAAAATGGAAGAGGTTTAACAAATTCCTTGCTAGTTCAAGTGATTTGATGCGTGTGTTGATAAATCAAGGGACCCGAGTTCGATCCCCGGCACCCCCAATTCGTTTTTTGAATTATCTCCGAAGCGAGTATGCAACGTACGTGTGCGATGATGCTGGCCGTAAACGAGACCGAACACGCCTGACCGAGATCGAGGACCGTGAACGTGAGGGCCATGAAATCTGAAGCCGTACACATGCGAAGACCGGCCGTGAACCTCGGACCGTAAACTCCGGGCCGTAAACACTTCGGAAACCCTAGCTGTTGGCCGTACACGCCGCCACCCCCTCGCTGGTTACGACCAAAAACAGCTTTTTTCACCCTTTTTGCTCCAAAACTCGATAAAAAAACTCGTTTTTATCAAAAACACGAAGAACAAACCCCCCCTAATTTTCAGAGATATATCCAAAAACGTAAAATCCTTCAAAAATAAGATCAAATAAGCTCCAGATCTGACAAAAATGATTGATACAATCCAAGCTCTGATACCACTTATAAGTCCCCAATCTGCTTGTGTATCAATCAGATCCGTTTGATGGTGCGGAATCCCAATCAAACGGATGATGCCAGATCAATAGAAGAAGAAGGAGAAGAAGAAGACGATGAATTTTGTATGAATTGATAAGAATGTAGATCCAGATACAAGAGATTCACACACACAAAACTTCTCTCTAGTTTCTCTCTCTAGAATATGCTCTCCTTCTCTCTTGCCTTCCACACTCCTACACTTGTCTAGCCTTTCATGCACTCCTCACCCTAAATATAGTATACAAGGGCCGTAAACCCCGTTTACGGCCGTACACACCAACCGTAAACACATATATAGCCGTAAACACCGAGATGTTTACGGTCCTAGTCATAAAAATAAATTTTCCTAGAAAAGCAAAGTATAAACCAAAATTTAGACCCAACAGTGGTTTTGAGAAAATGTGATATTGAGGTTTATGTGATTTAAAAATGAAAAATTTGTTTGAAAATTTACAGTGTTACACATATGACTTATTTGGCCTTCATGCATAATCATGGCATACATGATTAATCCAATTGCAACAACATATGTAATACAATCATATTATCTAGTTCAAAACATTATGCTAGGATTTTGAAGAGTGCTCAAAATCATTTCATGTGGTATTTGACAAGATAACTCTCTCAGAGTCCATTATCTTAAGCTCTTTAAGATCCTTGACAATTAATGTAATTTTATTTAATATTTATGTTTCCATGATCTATCTATATAGATCTTTATTCCAAGAATTAGTATGTCAATCAAATATAATACTAGGAATGTTAATGCATTCCCACTAGCTTTGTAGAAAACACAAGAGTCGTCTTGATTTATAGTTAAATCACACTATTCAATTAACTTATAAGAAAGAAGATTCTTACTTTGAGATGTTAGCTTAAATCCAGAAAGATTTTCATTCATGTATTTCTCTCATTTGGAAACTTACTTACTCTTTATAGTCATACTATATCGAGAAAGATTAATCAAACCCATACTTGATAATCATACATGAATTCATCTCTATGTATTTTATTAGTTTCTGATCAACTATTAAATAGGTTCTGGTTCCAGACTATGATGCAATTAGTTTATGGTTCTTTAGCTCTTAAATTTCTATATTGCTCCCACTTACAAAAATAACTTTCTAAGAATATGTCTTTTGGAATGACAATCAGTGGGCTTATGGAAACTTCATCCTAAACAATCATTTAGAATAGTCTACATAAATGTAGTTAATAGATGCTAGAGTGATCAAGCATATTATCTAATAGAAGTTCCATAACTCTATACCTTTTAGATAAGGATAAACCAATACATCCTCAGTCTAATGAAAGTATTTAATCTACTCTTTTGGTTGAAAAAATATATATTCAATATAGATCTGTTCCAGTGAGCATAACTCCAAAAAAAATTATAAAGTAAATAGTTCCTTTAAAAACATCATATAGTAGACTACAAGGTCTATGTTTTATCCTATTCAAAAACTTGTACTATTGACATTCATCCAGTGGCCAAGTGACCTTATCCCACTAGAGAATACAAAGGCTAACTTAAGCATCATAAGACAAATCCAAGCGACCAATTGATCCTGTGCCACAAGAACCGTACGAATGACGAGTGAGTGTTTTTGACGGAATGAGTTGTGAATGTATTCCACAACTCTTAAGATGTTCCAAGAAGACTTGGTTTACAAAACTCATTTTCTTTATCACAATGAAATGTTAATGATGGAATCATTAAGTTGTATTTCAATATTCACCATGAAACAATTTGAGCAAATCAAAAGTTTCAAGAACGAATAAAAGTCGTTAGTGAAATTGACTTAAGTATATATCACCAAATCTATTCATGGATTGAAAAGATTGCATACATCACTTATGTATAATTCTTTGTCAAGTCTTTTGTTCTTTAACTACTAATAGATAAATACACTTGCGAATCATCTTCCCATATAAATATGATTCATATATATAAAATGAATCAAGCTTATTTGCCTTAAAAAAATTCCATCCTTTGAAAGTTGGTATATGTGTTTCATATTTATATAGTTATGATGATTATGACATAGATAAGTTTGAATCAAATATCATTTGATGATTTAGGTGTTAAAATCACAACTATCAATTTAATGAAAGCTTATAGATTTACTTCATAAATAACATAATGAGAAAGTATTCTTAACACATAATACATCGTTTCAGAACATGAATGTGAACATCCATTAAATGATAACTAAATCTAGATTTATTCATAAATTTACAATTTTTACATGTCCCTATAAGAAGAGGTACAAAACATCTATTGTTCGAATATAGACTATAACAACACTTGTTATATCTTCAACACGAAATACCATTCGTTTGTAATCAGTAGATTATTTCATCCAATCATCAACAAATAATATCAATTATTAGTGTCACCTGAAGTATAACATGCTCAAGTGAATGATGGAAAAATAAATAGTTCTAGCATATAGATATCTGAAGTCTTGGTCAAGTTAGACTTCCTCAGCTCGATGAGATTAGAGGAGCATTTCCTCATTCAGTGTCTAATTTCTTCCATAATAGATACAACATTAATCATTATGGTCCTTTCTCGATCCCTGGGTTTATGCTGTATTTTCCATAACTTAACTATAAGTCTATTTGAGCACACAATCACTCATACTTTCATTTTATTCAATGATTAAACAATTTTAAAGCACATTATACTGTTCTGGATGAATACCTGCTTTACTTGATGAGCCATCTGATATGTTTCATAATTATCCAAGACTTTTTGCAAGTCAAGGTTAAGTACTCTAGTATGATGTGAGACATATTAACATCATCACAATAATACTTTCATCAAAGCATCATGATCAGACTAACTGGCTTGCAGAGGTTATTCAGGTATGTGATCTTTCAGTATATAATTTTTATTTACCCTTAAGGAAGAACCTCAAGGTATTATACTAGTTATAGAAATTATAACCATCCAATGTTACTATCTCTTGAAACTCAACAAGAGAGAGGTTTTACAGGGCGTACGAGTATTAACATTTATATATACAACATTCAACAAAATTTCATTTAGTACTTTCAATATTTATTCTTTAAAAATTAATACCTTTTATTGTTTCTAAAACATTAATTTATTAAAGTCTAGGATCCAAGTAATGAAACAAGTAAATGGTTAGGTGAAATTTATCCCATCCACTTAATCAAACTCGATAGGTAGTGATTACTAATTGCATAAAATATATAATTCCTAGATAATGGGATCCCAAAAAACTATTGCTTATCTTGGCATGTTTGATCCCATCTATGCCTTGGACCTTTCATGCTTAGGTGACCTTTATCATACAAGATTCCGATCAAGGTTTCCTACTTAAAACAACTTGTAGCATTACAACTAACTAGTGAATATGTGACCCTTATGTCACAAGAGAATACAAAACAACTCGGACATCATAAGACAATCCTAGTGGTTAGGTAACCCATCCCCCCAGTAAGACCGTACAAATGGTACCCGAGTGTTCTTCAAAATGACGGCAATGAGTTTCATTTTTAAGAAAAAGTTTTATATATGTTTGACAATATAGTTATAAAAACATGGTCACATGAATATTGCATGCATCCAACAATTCATGCACCCTTTTGTAAAAATCATATCACTTGTTATAAGGTTCTTTAGGTACCAAATAAAAATTCATTTTATTTACCATTAGCCGCGATCAATTATAAACTAATCCGATGTTTATAGTTTGTAGTAGAGTGTTAAGAACCGGTCACAGTCTTAATAAAATTTCATTCTATGAGTTTTGGATGAGTTCTAAACTCACAATTTTAAATATCTCCTTAATAATCAAAATCTTATAACTTTATGAATTTGTAGAATAAAACTCGTTTTATTTTAATAAACTCAATTTTATGCATCTTATGATAAAAGTCATATTTTGATGAACCAAAACATGGGTGATGATAATTATGTTTTAAGTCTAATATGGAATGTGTAACGCCCGTAGATCCGGGCTAGTCAATTTAGAGATAATAGGGGTCGAAAACGACTTTTCGACAAAAGATTATTTAGAATAAATAATCTTACCCAAGTTTTAGAATATATGTCTCAAGGGTTCCGTACATATAAAGAACGCCGAAATCCGAGTTATAACGAAGAAGTTATGACCCGTCGAAGTTTTACGGCAAAACCGGCACGGCACCGGGAAGCGTAAATAGTGAATTTACGATAGAGAGAGTTTTAGCCTTAGCGATCTAAACGAAAGTCGTAGAATACGTTAAACCGAGAGTGTCCATAAAAAGAACGCCCAAATCTGACTTCGTATGAGGAAGTTATGATTTTTCGAAGTTTCGGCTTAGCAGTGTACAGCCCAAAGTTCGAATATTAGATCGAGCGGTTTTTAGCGAACACAACCTAAACGAGAATCGAAGATCTCGTTAATAGTAGCATAACGATAAAAAGACAGACGAAAACGGACGACGGATGAAGAAGTTATGAATTTTTAACGGAACAATCCTGTCCCGGCCTGTTAAAAATATAACGTTTAAAATAAATTCAAAATTAGCCGACGGAATCTAAACGAAATTTGTAGAGTACGTTCCCGCCTACACGTGGATATAAAGAACGTCGAAAGCAGAGCTCGTATGCGAAAGTTATAATTTTTAGAAGTTGGGAAAGAAAAATGTGAAAGTGTGAGGGGGTGATGACGTGGCTCAATCAGGGCCGTCGCTTGCTGATCACGGTCTGGTCTTCGGATTCGGACACGTCGCCTCGCCATTACGCCCCGCGTCTGAAGTTGGGTACGCCCCGCGTACTCCGACTCTTATCCGTTCCGAGTGCAAGACAGCTGGAGGCTCGCTGGCAGCCTCATCCGAAGATATGCGCCGCGTAGCCAAGGATTACGCCCAACGTAGTCCGAGGCCTCGCAGGCTATAAAAGGGGGCGAGGGTTTCCGGATTTTTCACACCAATTTTCATTCTCTCTCTAGTTTCTTTCTCTCTCTAGCTCCCCAAACCACCCCTAAGCCCTAGGAAAAATCCCTAGCACCTAAAGGAAGCCCCGAGGCTCCCGGAGTCCCGAGAAAAAGGGTCTTTCGGTTCGGAAACGCTGCTCCGAGCAAAGCCCGGTTTTTAATAAAACCCGCTGTTTTCTCGAGGGAAATTGTTTTAAGAAGTAACGAAGCGCTGTTCGAGTGCAGAGTCACCACCTAATCAAGTGAGTGCATAGTTACTTTCATCTTACACATAGATATGAAGTATTTTATATAAACTACGTGCTATGTGTGCGTATTATCTGAGTACTTGCTGTCTATGTTGGATGAACGATTTTATACATGTTTTAAATGATTTAAACTTTATATATATATATATATATATATATATATATATATATATATATATATATATATATATATATATATATATATATATCTACGATAATATGTTGGGTAAAACATGGGTAGATGTAATAGATGGAATATGAGTTGGATGATAAGTTGAGAGGTGTTATAGACCACGAGGTGAGTGAGAGAGGTGGACGATGTGAGAAGCCTTTCCCAAACGATGGCCCCGTCATCTAGCAGAGTATGGATGACAACCACAGACTATTCTAGACAGTCCAGTGGAACACTAGCAGACTCGCAACCTGTAGGTGTTGTGAACGATGTATTCACCGGTGTACTCTAAAAAAAACTCATTGACATGTATTGCGAGTGGACTCTCGAAAACGATACTGTCAATAAACGAGATAACCCTAGCAGTTGTGCTCGAAGGACAATACTGGCAGCGGCGCGTCACATAGAATGTCACAATTCTGGCAGCTGTGCCTAAGTGATAGAACTAGCAGCTGTGCTTGACAGCTGTGTCATTGACAATGATGGACTTCGTACCTATTCCTTAGGATAATCCTTAGGAATGAATGAACGAGGAATAATTGATTCTTAGGGTAGATCCTTAAGAATAAAGAAGATAATGGGGATGGGTAATTGGGTTGATTGTTTGATTATTAAACATAATTATATTATTGTGGGTTGAAAACCCTATGTACTCACCAGGTTTCCCAACATGACTCACTCAGTTTATTTGTATCACAGGTGTCGATGTGAAGTCTTTACACTGAGAGATTTAAAAGAGATGTAGATCACTAGTGTAAATGAATGTAAGTCCTGTTTATGCTTATGTTTCTGTATTGACGATGACATCTCAAATGTTTTAAAATGAATAAAAATACATTTCTTCGGAAATGCTTTGATAACGTATTTATAATGTTTTTCTGGGAACAAATTCCGCAACATTTTTATCAAAAGAGGTACTCTGATTTTTATAAAGCATAAACAAAATCGGTCTTTTCTGGCCGTGAAAATGGGGATGTCACAGAATGCATAAAACATAATATCAACATGTTGCGTTAAGTTTAAAAACTAATATCATATATTAAGTTTCGACGTAAAAAATAATCACTAGTTTTATTTGCCGTTATAACGCTATAAACCGATGTTAGTCTTTTTAATAAAAACTTCTTATTTATTATAAAGACATGAAGTTTATATAATGTTTAAACCATTTTAAAGTTGGATATTTATAAGTTTTACAATAAAACTATTTTTAACAAAAAAAATCGATGTTTAACCGGTTTTTATAAATAGTCATTTATAAACATCTTATGTTACCTTTTAAATATTTTTTACTCAAACTTCAAGTGATATTTCTTTATGATAAATTGTTATTTAGTTTGTAAAAACTATTTTCATACATCAAACATAACATACAACAATCATAAAATAAACATCACATACATGCATTAAAATGTGTATAAACCAGACAATGTCTAGTAATAATTTTTGTGAGTCATCACAAGAATTATTAAGTATTTTCTAAAGGAGACACTTCAAAAGGTCTTCAAACTACCACTTTCCAAGTCAACTCATGCTTGCAAAATAACTTCAAATCTTCATGTTGTAAATGTTGTAACACTTAAACCATAAAGACTATATAATAAGCCCAAAACCAATAGTAGAAGCTCATGGTTGGGATTATGGTCTCAAGTGGTTAAGTCATCTTGAAAAAGGTCATTTATTTATCTTGTTACATTTAAAAAGAAATACAACTAGTTTAACTAATTTATTACAACAAATAAACAAATGAAAAATACATATTTATCTATACATCTTATGAATAAATAAATATCAATCAAACACAACACAAATGTTCAAATGACTTGTTTATACATAACAACATATCAAATATAATAACAAACAACTCTTTTTTTTCTAAGACAACTTTTATATAACCAAAATGCATGAAAAATTGTTATATATAAAAATAAACAATTTTAAACTACAAGTTGCTAAAGAAGACAAATATGAACATTTCTTAACCAAAAGAAATTTATGCTTGTTTTCCAAAAACCAAAGATTATCAAATATAAAAAAAATAATTCTAACATATAAAATATGGCTTTGATACCACTGATGGGTTTTGATACAAAATAAAATTAGTTTTTCATAAAAACCAGACAACAGAAGCTTTAAAAATAACAAGTTTATTTTCGAGTTTATAACAATACCAGACCATCTAGGATCAATATATAGATGTTAGAATGATATTAGAAACAACCATAAAGTGTTTTATAATGACAACATTTGGAGCCTTTGAACCCACTTGGTTTTGGGGTGTTGATGAAGATAGAAAAATCAAAGAAGATGATCTTCTCTACAAGTATCCACCATCAATAATAAAGCACCTGGAACGCTAGTTTCTTCTTCTATTCTTGAGTGTCTTAAGCCTTTAAGCACTTAACTCAAATAAGCACTAAGAGAGATAACTCAAAATCTCCAACACTTGCAAGAATTTCAAAAGAAAAACAAGAAGAGAAGTGTCTTAAGACACTTACGATTTTGGAGAGGGGAAGAAAAAGAACCAAAAAAATAGCTCAAAACAAGCTCAATGCACTTTCTTATATACTCCCATGCAAGACATGCCTTTGCTTTTTAAAAACATAAAGTAATGGTAGCCTTTAGGAGCATGCGAAGCATTAGAAGAAGGTATTGAATTAGGTGTCTAAGCCATTAACTAAATTATTATAAACTTAAATTATTAGCAAAGTCCTTTTGGGTTGCCCTCAAACCTAGTAAGAAACTGGAATGTTATTTGGAGAGAGAGACTGATTTATTAATATATTATATGATTAATAAATTAATTAGAAATAAAAATAAATAATTTATTAATATGTTTTGTGAAAATTATATTAATTCGAAATTATATTGTTTAATTATATATTAATCACAAATTAATTGGAATTAATTTTAGGATTAATTGGATTAATTAAAAGTAGAAGGAATAAAAGTGTCAATGTCCAAAAGTTTAACATTGACTGATTCTAAAACCTCCCTAGGAGAGGGGGCGGTTCTAGAGGGGATTAAGGAGCTTTTCTATGAGTTCTAGGAAGCTTAGGGTTGCTTGGGGGAATGAAAAGGGTTAGAGTTATCCAAAAGGAAACCTGCCTTTTATGCACCTCCTGAAGGGTTTCGGTTTTCACCTCTTCCAAGAAACTCTTAGAGCCGAAAATTATATCCTTTCCCCTCTCTATTCAATAAGCCTCCAACTGCTAGTGTTTGGGTGTGAGCCATCAGAGGTACGAGATTTCTGGTGACGACTTTCTGAAGTTCTACAAAGAAGGAATTCAAGTTTATTTACAATAATAAACTAAAAGGTATGTTTTCTATTAACCCTTCTCCAATTTCGAAAACAGTAATGTACTTTAGGGTTCTTGAATTTAAATTGTTGTTTGCATATCATAGTGAGAACATAGATCCTTTATGGTGTATGGGAACTTAGGGTTTTATGTTTTCCACAAAAAATATGATTTTTGTTACATATAAAATCCATCAGAAGGTTGATAAGCAACCTCTCTTCTTTAATAAAGAATTCGACCATGCCTTCAACAGAAGACAAAAAAAATGTTTTGCTAGTTTCTTTAACTAAAAGACCAAATAAGTTCATGGTTTACCAAAGTGTCCAAAACATTTGTTGTCATTGGGGATGTCACATATGGTGTTGTAATTTCATTAGCCGCATCTTACCTGTTTCAAGAAGGGATACATCGATGAACTTACATTTTCTTTTCTATGTTATGTTTGTTTCCACCTAAAATTTGGATATTGTATTTTGGTTGTTGATGAGTTTTGCGTTTAATTAAACTTTTCATATTTACGCCACGTGTGATCTGGAAGTCGTTTAAGATTAGCATGGACGTCCCTCCTTGGCTTCATGTACCATAAAAATAGAAACCATAGAGTCCTAAACGACCCTCCATTCATGAATTATGGAATAAAATGTGTCCCTAACAAGGATAAAATAGGCCAACAATTTGATATCAATAATAAGTTGAGTAAATTTTTTCAAGGCTCATGTCTAGGGATTACAACTAGCTTCCTTTTATTTAGCATAATATAACATCTCAATAACAGAAGTGATTGCAATTATAGGTACATAAAGAATAGTATAATTCATTGGTAAGAAAAAAGCTCAAGGGTGTAAAACTTGAATTATGCACATTCACTTCAAAATAAATGGCATAAAACTTAGAAAAATTGTACAATGAAGAATTGAAGTACAAAAATTACATCAAGAATTAAACTAAATCAACTACAATATCTCTATTCTCATCACTACATAAGAACAAATTCAAAGTTCAATGATTGTTGCTAATTTTTGGTAAAGTGTATATATATATATATATATATATATATATATATATATATATATATATATATATATATATATAAACACACACTAATGTTGCCCTTACACTTCTTCATGCCTTCCTTTCATGTTGTTTTTCTGACCCACTGATGCCATGTGAAACGATTTTCCAAAATAAAAGTTAAGTCTTTTAACTCACATGAGCAACTCAACAAGACGTTGAGAGACACATGCCTTAATTATAGCTTTAGTTTTGTCATTTTGTATCCTCAGAAAAATAAAAGAGAGCCCATCATGAATCTCCAACACCTCTTCATTATTTGAATGACAAGCATGTTGAATCTATATGCGCAAGAATCATTATTGAGTGACATTGCTAGTAATATATGATCCTATAGGGTCACACCTTTATCAAGTTGACACATTTTGTATATTTATTACTAATGTGATTATTAATAAATAATATCGATTTTTGTATTTTAATTAGGGAATAATTATTGTTTTGTGAAAATAATAATTATAAGAGAGTATAACTAATTATTATTTCATATGGTATGAATTAATAAGTCATGCACAACCTTTTGGACTAGTTGAATTTTTTTGTCTTTTACCAAAAGACAAAGTTTATATTTTATAAACTTATAATTTATAAAAATTAAAAAATTCCTCCTCTTTTGAGAGGTATGGCCAAAATTAATAAAATAATATGGAGGTTGTTTGTGAACCTCCATGCTTTGCTTTGTCTCCCCATGCTTCTAAAGGCTATACATACTTTGCATGGATTATATAAAAGATGTGTCTTGCATGATTTTTGGGGAATTTTGGTCTTATTTTCTCCTCTTAAGCCATATGGACGAAAATACTCTTTCTCTCCCCCCTCTCTCTTTTGAAGTTAGTTTGGTGGTTTAGAATCCTTCTTGAGTTGTCTCATTTAGTGCTTATTTGAGTTAAACACTTAAAGGCTTAAGACACTCAAGAATACAAAAAGGAACTAGCATTCCAAGTGCCTTACTCTTGATGGTGGATACTTGTAGAGAAGATCATATTCTTTGATCTTTCCATCTTCATCAACACCCCAAAACTAAGTGGGTTCAAATGCTTCAAAGGTTGTCATTCTAAACACTCTTTGGTTGTGTTTTTTTAAATTTCATTCTAACCTCTATAAATGGATTTATAATGGTTTGGTTTTATTACGAACTAAAAATAAACTTGTTATTTTTAAAGTCTCCAGTTGCTGGTTTTTTGTGAAAAACAAACTTATAATTTGTATAAAACTCATCAAAGCCGTTCCAAAGCAGGAAGTGTTGCTTTTGTCTGCATTCTATCAGTGAGACCCACTCCTACATAATGATAGTGTTGAAATAGAGGCATAAGGCATAATTAAATCGTAGCAATGGAATGTCGTGTGTTTTTAAAGTATGTATATAAGTGATTGATTCTAAACGGTTAACCAGTAAACAAGGTTAAAGGTTGATTTGGTAAAAACATTTTATGTCAAAAAGTGTTTTAATATTTATGGTCAATTCACAATTTCTTTTTAAATTATAATGATTTTAAAATATAATAAAGGATTATAAATTGTAAAAAAAACTTTGTTTAAAAAAGAGATTTAGGATGTTCGATATTTTGAAGGTTAACAAAGGTATGTACGATAATTGAATTTTAAACTGGACAAATATGTTGCTGTGAAGCTTAACAATAGTATATAAAAAATTATCCTAAATTTTGTTTCCAAATTAAATTCGTATCATGGTTTGTGATTGGTTTTAGTTTATTTCGTAATATTCTAGTTCTTTGTTAATTCCTTATTTATTTTTATAATATATTTAGGAATCAAATACAACATATTTTTCTTGCTTTTTGAAGTTAACTACAAATCTAATTCTATCCTAATAATGAAAATTATTTTTGTCAAATGTCATATTCTCATTGTATTTGACACATGTTATTATCTAAGATAATTTTATTTATTGTTTTTTCACTTGTCATTTTATAGTTTTTTTTTCTATTTTATTAAATTCCAAATAATATTTAAATATAATAATTATAACAAGTGTAATTATAAATGTATATTAATTTCATTAATGCAAGTTCCTTTTAATTTTCAAGTTTTTAAATTTAATCCAATTATTTTATTTGTTCATTTATCTATATTATTTGTTTAAATTTAAATAAAAAAAGTTTAAAAGTAACAAAGTGAACATTACATTTTAGTAATTCAATATTTTTCTTTTCTTTCTTTATAAATTTAAAATTTCCTAAATTTATAAATCTTCGTAAAAGTTTTGAATAAACATGTGTAGTATACTGAGTATCACAGCTAATAGTTATCAAATATATATAACTTCGGGGCATTTTTAGGAAGTTATGTAATATTTGACGAATTGAACCTTATATAATTAGAAAATTATATAAATTGTCCATGTGTTTCATGAAATACATAAACAGTCCATGTCTCATAGGGAACTTATAAAATGATCTATATGTTTCAGTAAGTTACAATAATGGTCCATGCCTCATAGTTAATTTAAAGAAATTGTCCCTATATTTTACAAAAATACAAATATGGTCCATGTATCTCACAAAATTAAGGAAATGGTCCTTGCTTTATTGCAAAATTATATAATTGGTTCACTGTGTTCATAAAATTATAGAAATAGCCCACACAAAATTTACATAAATAATTCTTGTATTTCACAAATTCACATAAATGATCATTATCTAACAAAGAATTTACACACAAAATTACAGAAAAATAATCCTAACTAATATCGAAATAACCGAAATAGTCCTTGTGTTTCAAAAAGTTATAAAATGGTAGCGAATTTACCAATATGATCCCTGTATTTCACAAAAATTACACAAAAGGTCTCTGTAAAACATATCATTACAAATTTGTGTAAAAAAACAAACGATTAATAAACCGATGTAACGCACGAACCATCACATAGTTTTTTTTTACAATTACATGTATAAAGAGTATACGACAAAGGGTCTAAAAGTTACATGTAAAAATCCAAGTGTTTCTTTACAATTGCATATACATCTATATTCTAGGTAATAAGTAAACTAGGATTTTTCCTGTCGCACGTTGCGGCGGCGTCAATCTATTTTTAAGTTGAATTTTGACAATTGAATTGATAAAATGTAACATCCCAAAATGTCATGACCAAAAATTTCATTTTTAAATCATTAATCAACCATAATCAAGTCATACATAAATCCTTATATGAAATCAAGTATCAATTCAACATATTTATTTCATCAAAGTAAACATCCCAGGCTAAAAACCTCTTGGTGTGTGCCATGCGATCATCCCGAGCTCTTCCCTCCGCTACCGGAAGTGCCTGAAACCAAAACTGAAAACCGTAAGCACGAAGCTTAGTGAGTTCCCCATACTACCACATACCAGACATATAACCACATACTGGGCCCCCGCCCACTGCGTCGAGACTTGCCCGACATCGGAATCGCTCCGGCATCGGGCCCCGCCCGACATCAGGCCCCGCCTGGCATCGAGCCCCGCTCGGTATACAGATCTGTTTCTCTTAGGCCCCGCCCGTCTCTGGGCCTCGCCCTCTAAACACATACAAACATATAACACAACACATAACAAATAACTAAATATACTCTACTATACTCCTGATCTAAGGCCTCGCCTAACTTGGGCCTCGCCCCTGTAACGCCCGGGTTTCGGGGCTAAGCATTTTAGACGATGTAATAGTCTAGGTCAACTATTGTAACTCTTTTGATGTAATAAAGATGAAATATTTGAGTATTTTGTGAATTATGTGAATTTATGTGCATATTGTTTAATTATAAATGTATAATTAATAAAGAATAAAAATACGCGTCAAAATTAAAGTATGAAATAAGCCCTATATCTTTACGTAAAGTTGTAGTGGTCGAAACAAGGATTCTGGAGATATAAAGAACGCCGAAATCCGAGTTATAACGAAAAAGTTATGACCCGTCGAAGTTTCGTGATGAAACCGGCACGATACCGGGAAGCGTAAATAGTGAATTTACGATAGAGCGAGTTTTAGCCTTAGCGATCTAAACGAAAGTCGTAGAAAACGTTAAACCGAGAGCGTCCACAAAAAGAACGCCCAAATCTGACTTCGTATGAGGAAGTTATGATTTTTCGAAGTTTCGGCTTAGCAGTGTACAGCCCGAAGTTCGAATATTAGATCGAGCGGTTTTTAGCCGACACAACCTAAACGAGAATCGAAGATATCATTAATAGTAGCACAACAATAAAAAGACAGACGAAAACGGACGTCGGATGAAGAAGTTATGAATTTTTAACGGACCAATCCTGTCCCGGCCTGTTAAAAATTTAACTTTTAAAATAAATTCAAAATTAGCCGACGGAGTCTAAACGAAAGTTATATAGTACGTTCCCTCCTACGCGTTGATATAAAGAACGTTGAAAACGGAGCTCGTATGCGAAAGTTATGATTTTTAGAAGTCGGAAAGGAAAATTGCGAAATCTGCAAGGAGGTGGTGACGTGGCCAAATCTCAGCCGTTGCTTGCTGAGCACGGCCTCGCATCTGATGATCGCCACGAAGCCTCGCATACGCGTCGCGTCCAAAGTTGGGTACGCCCGGCGTACCTTTGGCCTTATCCTTCCGAGTCCGAGTGCGAGCCAGCTGTATGCGAGCTAGAGCCCTATCCCATCTACGCCCCGCGTAGCCAAGGATTACGCCCAGCGTAGTCCGAGGCCTCGCAGGCTATAAAAGGGAGGCGAGGGTTTCCGGATTTTTCACTCATTTCTTCATTCCTTTCTCTCTCTACTTTCTCTCACTACCCATTTTAACCCCCTAAGCCATAGGAAAAATCCCTTGCACCCTAAGGAAGCCCCGAGGCTCCCGGAGTCCCGAGAAAAAGGGTCTTTCGGTTCGGAAACGCTGTTAATACCAAAGCCCGGTTTTCTTTAAAATCCGCTGTAAGTGAGCTACGCCTACGCAATTTTTAATATAACTTTTAAATAATTATAGTAATGTTATTAGGTCCTTAAAATAATTATTTGGGCTATTATTATGAGTTATATTGAGTGTTATTTAACGCTTATATAATAATAATAATAGATAGACTATTAATTAGTCGCGGTTAACGTTTATATAATAATAATAATAGATAGACTATTAATTAGTCGCGGTTAACGTTAAAACTAAACTCTAGTGGTATTGATACTAGGTTTTGGTCAAGGAAAAATTGTTTTAAGATAACGAAGTGCTGTTCAAGTACCGAGTCACCACCTAATCAGGTGAGTGCATAGCTACTTTCATCTTACACATAGATATGAAGTATTTTATATAAATTACGTGCTATGTGTGCATATTATCTGAATACTTGCTTTCTATGTTGGATGAATGATTTTATACACGTTTTTCATGATTTAAACTGTATATGTATTTTATATCTACAAAAATGTTGGGGTAAAACATGGGTAGATGTAATAAGACGATGTGTGATAAAATGATGAGAGGCCTCGATGTTGTTGGTGATCCAGTCATCTAGCGGAGTATAGATGACGACCACAGACTCTTCTAGACAGTCCAGTGGAACGCTAGCAGGCTCGCAACCTGTAGGTGTTTGTGAACGATGTGTTCACCGGTGTACTCCATCCCCCTCATGGTTGCCTTTAGGACATTTATTGTTGAGGAACCTCCTTAGCAATAGTGTCCATCCCGATGATGATCCTTAGGCTAGGTCCCTTATGATAGGTGTAGGGACGTAAAGTGAGGATAACGGGAACGGGTAATCGGGTATTGTTGATTGATGAAATTAATAAACTTATTTATTGTGGGTTGAAAACCCTATGTGCTCACCAGGCTCCCAAGCCTGACCCACTCAGTTTCATGTATTACAGGTAGTGGCGCTCGAGCATAGATGTGATGTTTTGGATGACGGATTACGGATATAAGCATGTAGATATGAAATAATGTAGTAAGGCTTATATTGTACTGTTTATGCTTTTGATCTGTATCGAACATGACATCCCGAGTCTTTTAATGAAATACATTTCCTTGGAAATGCTTTTGATAAATATTTATCATATTTTGTTTTGGGACAAATTCCGCAACACTTTTATTTAAAATGTTACTCTGATTTTCAAACAAGCATAAACAAAATCGGTCTTTTCTGACCGTGAAAATGGGGATGTCACAGTTGGTATCAGAGCATTAGTTTAAGCGAACTAGGAATTTGTAGGATTTCTAGACTTAAACTTAGAATGCTAAGCGATGATTGTGAGGTGTGAGCACTAGCTTATTTTAGGAATTATGCCTAAAATGCTTTTATGTGCTAAATGCTTTGTGTCTGATATGATGTTATTTGTTCGGATCTATGGTATGTTGCCGACCGGATCTGGAAACCTTATGTGTTTAGGATTCTAAACGTACGACTACGATATTAGAACTAGCATGAAAACGTTTCGGAGAGATAAGGATGATTTAAACAACTATCATGAATAAAGATCTAAATTCACCTTATTCGGTGTATAGATCAAAATGGCAAGGACCTGTAGCGGAAACGTGAATGCAAATGGGAACCGAGATCAACCCCCAGTGATACAGCAAATACCAGTCGTAGTAGAAGTTGCACCTGAGCCAATCACCATGGCTGGAGTACAAGCTATGATGCGGGCTATGTTAGCTGAACAAAGGGAAGAAATGAGGCAAATGATGCAAGAGAATAGGGACGAAGCCACCGTGCCCATTGTGCAACAAGAGCCGATTCCCGAGCAATCGGAGGAAGGTAACTATAGCCGCCATGTGAGTCAAGTTGGGACTCAAGGAGAACGAAGGAATGACCCGGAGAGGGGAAACGACAAGGATGGGCGGATGTATAAGAATTTCTTGGGTGCCAAGCCACCAAGTCTCTCAGGAAGCCCAAAGCCTGTTGAGATTATGGATTGGATCTCCGAAATGAAGATGGTGTTCGAGAGCTGCAACTGTAGCGAGAAACAGAAGACTGTCTTTGCAGTTAGGCAACTGAAAACTGGAGTCTTGAGCTGGTGGAAGCTATTGGCGGATACAATGTCGCGGGGAGAAGCCCTGAAAATGTCATGGGAAGAGTTCTTGGAACAACTGAAGATGCAGTACTGTTCAGCGATAGATCTGATTGATTTGAACAATGAGTTCCAAAATTTGAAGAAGGGAAGGATGAGCGTCGACGACTACGCTACTACATTCACAGAAACAATGAAGTTGTTTCCATACCTAGTGCCAACCGAACTCTCCAAAATTGAGAAGTTCGCAAACGGACTGCCAGCCGACTTTGGCCCGACAGTCAAGATGGCAACCACTCTGAAATTAGTTGTTCGAGCAGCTAAGAATGTGGAGACCTAGCAAAAGGAAAGGGGTCTGGAGAGGGCCGAGGCTGGTGAGAAAAGGAAATTCGATGGATCTTCAAGGTCCAACAAGAAAAGTAAATTCTCGAAGTCCGGTTCGAAGGGAGGAGGAGCCGAAGCAAAGTGGTGTGACAAGTGCAAGAAGAAGCACTCCGGAAAATACGACGGAGAAGTCACCTGCTTTAAGTGTGGAAAGACCGGGCACTATGCCAATGAATGCACCCTCACAAAGAAAGTCTGTTATGGGTGTGGCGAGGAAGGGCACATTTCGAGGGACTGCCCGAAGAAGAAGGAGGCAGGAAGACCCAACATTCCACCGAAGTCGAAGGCAAGAGCCTTCCAGATGACGCTCGAGGCTGCAAAGGAGGCAGCAGACGTCGCTTCAGGTACCTTTCTTGTAAATGGATTGCTTGCCAATATACTATTTGATTCGGGAGCAAACTATTCCTTTGTATCGCATAGATTTGGAGGAAAATTAGCATTGCCTGTAGAAAAACTTGATAATGCCCTAATTGTGGAAGTTGCGAGTGGCAAGTTTGTACCTGTTAGTAATCGTATTAAGAACATCGTCATCGACATAAACGAAAATGAATTCCACGAGGAGCTGTTACCCATAGAATTGAACGGTTTCGACATCGTTCTGGGAATGGATTGGCTTAGCGCCAACGATGCTGAGATTTAATGCCGAAAGAAGATAGTAAGGGTAAACCCACCCGGAAAAGAGTCATTTATGGTGTACGGGGACAAACGCCGAGTAAATTCTAGAATCATCTCCCTGATGAAAGCCAGAAAATGTTTGTCCAAGGGATGTGCATCATACTTGGCATTCGTAATCGATGCTAAGAAGGAAAAGAAAGAGGTGCAGTTGTGTGTGATTATCCGGAAGTCTTTCCCGAAGATCTTCCCGGATTACCACCTGATAGACAAGTGGAATTTCGGATAGACTTGTTTCCAGGTACAACACCGATAGCAAAGGCACCATACCGATTAGCACCGACGGAGATGAAGGAGCTTATGACGCAACTTCAGGAGTTGTTGGACAACGGTTTCATTCGACCTAGTTCATAACCCTGGGGAGCTCCGGTGCTATTCGTGAAGAAGAAAGACGGAAGCATGAGAATGTGTATAGACTACCGAGAGCTGAACAAGGCAACGGTGAAGAACAAGTATCCATTGCCAAGGATTGATGACCTATTCGATCAGCTGCAAGGTTCGAGCTACTTCTCAAAGATCGATCTTAGGTCAGGATATCATCAGCTGAAGGTGAGAGAGCAGGATATCGAGAAGACTGCGTTCAGAACGAGATATGGACACTACGAGTTCTTGGTTATGTCTTTTGGACTAACCAATGCTCCAGCAGCATTCATGGATTTGATGAACAAGGTTTGTAAACCATTCCTCAATAAGTCCGTGATAGTGTTCATAGATGACATTCTCATCTACTCGAAAAGCCAGGAGGAGCATGGCCATCATTTACAAGAAGTGTTGGAAGTCTTGAAGAAGGAGAAGCTATATGCAAAGTTCTCCAAGTGTGATTTTTGGATCCGAGAAGTCCAGTTCTTGGGTCATGTGGTTAACCAAGAAGGGATAATGGTTGACCCAGCAAAAATCGAAGTTGTAATGAAGTGGGAACGTCCAAAGAGTCCCACAGAGATTCGAAGCTTTCTTGGATTAGCTGGATATTACCGACGATTTATCCAAGGCTTTTCTTCGATAGCTGCTCCATTGACAGCTTTGACCCACAAAGGAGCTACTTATACATGGAGCGAGAAGCACGAAGAAGCATTCGAGAAGCTAAAGAAGAAGTTATGTGATGCACCGATTCTTTCTCTACCCGATGGAGTTGAAGACTTTGCGGTCTATAGTGACGCATCTGGAGTCGGGTTGGGTTGTGTTCTGACCCAAAGAGAAAAGGTGATAGCATACGCATCTCGACAATTGAAGGAGCACGAAAAGAACTACCCCACTCATGATTTGGAGTTGGCAGCGGTAGTTTTTGCTCTAAAGATATGGAGGCATTACCTCTATGGAACGAAGTGCCAACTTTTCACTGATCATAAGAGTCTCCAGTGTCTCTTTAATCAGAAGGAATTAAACATGAGACAACGACGCTAGCTAGAATTACTCAAGGACTATGACTGTGAGATACTTTACCACCCCGGTAAGGCAAATGTTGTTGCTGATGCCCTCAGTCGGAAAGTCAATATTGAAAGGAAGAGGCCAAGAGCGTTGAGAATAGAAGTTGTCTCGACGATTGTGGAAAGTATCAAGAAAACTCAAGAAGAAGCTTCAGAAAAGAATGACCGAAAGGAAGAACGTTTGGGAAGGACGTTGGTATTCGGTACAAACCGTCAAGGACTGAAGGTATTCCAAGATCGGATTTAGGTACCTAAGACGGGAGGAATAAGAGATCTTCTGATGGAAGAAGCTCACAAGACCATGTACTCGATTCATCCCTGTAGCACTAACATGTGTAGGGACCTAAAACCCTACTACTGGTGGCCGACGATGAAGCTCGATGTTGCAAAGTATGTGGCCGAGTGTGTAACTTGTGCAAGAGTTAAGGCACAACATCAGAAACAGTATGGGAGTTTAGAACCTTTACCTGTACCCATGGGTAAATGGGAAGACATCACCATGGATTTTGTGACTAAACTACCCAGGACGAAGAATGGTCACGACATGATTTTGGTGGTCGTGGATCGTTTCACTAAGAGTGCACACTTCATAGCAGCCAACGAGAGGTGGTCTATGGATAAGCTTGCAAATGCTTACGTGAAGGAAATTGTGAGACTTCACGGTGTTCCTCTAACGATTGTATCGGATCGTGATAGTCGTTTCACGTCAAGGTTTTGGAGAAGTCTACAGGAGGAATTGGGTACGAAGTTGTGTTTGAGTACGGCTTACCATCCACAGACTGATGGTCAGAGCGAAAGAACGATTCAAACGCTTGAAGATATGTTGAGAGCATGTACCCTCGAGTTCCAAGGGAACTGGGACAAGCACTTACCCCTGGTAGAATTTTCCTACAACAACAGTTTCCACTCGAGCGTCAAGATGGCACCTTATCAAGCCTTGTACGGATAGAAGTGTCGTACGTCGTCTTGTTGGCTTGAGGCTGGAGAAAAGCAGTTTATGGGCCCCGAGATAGTCCATGAGACTGCTGAGAAACTGAAGGTGATTAGGGAAAGAATGTTAGCAGCTCAGGATCGTCAGAAGAGCTATGGTGACAAGAAAAGACGACCGATGACCTTCGAAGTTGGGGATTCGGTTTTGCTTAAGGTCTCACCGTGGAAGGGACTTATAAGATTCGGAAAACGAGGAAAGCTAAGTCCAAGGTTTATTCGATCGTTCAAAGTTCTTCAGAAGATTGGTAACCAAGCTTACAAGCTAGAATTGCCCGAAGAACTCGATGGTATTCATAACACCTTCCATGTGTGTTATCTGAGGAAATTCACGGGAGAAGTTCCCGACATAATTCTGATCTCAGAGTTAAGGATGGATGAGAACAAGAGGCTGATTGAAGAGCCCGGGGCAATTGTTGACCGTAAGACTAAGAAGTTACGACGCAAGATGGTCGACTTAGTGCTAGTCCAATGGAAACATTCGAATGGGCCGGATCTCACTTGGGAAACAGAGGATGACATGATGAGTCGCTATCCGCATCTGTTTGCTGACGCATGATTCCGGGACGGAATCATCCTAAGGGGGAGAGAATTGTAACGCCCGGGTTTCGGGGCTAAGCATTTTAGACGATGTAATAGTCTAGGTCAACTATTGTAACTCTTTTGATGTAATAAAGATGAAATATTTGAGTATTTTGTGAATTATGTGAATTTATGTGCTTATTGTTTAATTATAAATGTATAATTAATAAAGAATAAAAATAAGCGTCAAAATTAAAGTATGAGATAAGCCCGATATCTTTACATAAAGTTGTAGTGGTCGAAACAAGGATTCCGGAGATATAAAGAACGCCGAAATCCGAGTTATAACGAAGAAGTTATGACCCGTCGAAGTTTCACGACGGAACCGGCACGATACCGGGAAGCGTAAATAGTGAATTTACGATAGAGCGAGTTTTAGCCTTAGCGATCTAAACGAAAGTCGTAGAAAACGTTAAACCGAGAGCGTCCATAAAAAGAACGCCAAAATCTGACTTCGTATGAGGAAGTTATGATTTTTCGAAGTTTCGGCTTAGTAGTGTACAGCCCGAAGTTCGAATATTAGATCGAGCAGTTTTTAGCCGACACAACCTAAACGAGAATCGAAGATCTCGTTAATAGTAGCACAACGATAAAAAGACAGACGAAAACGGACGTCGGATGAAGAAGTTATGAATTTTTAACGGACCAATCCTGTCCCGGCCTGTTAAAAATATAACTTTTAAAATAAAGTCAAAATTAGCCAACGGAGTCTAAACGAAAGTTGTAGAGTACGTTCCCGCCTACACGTGGATATAAAGAACGTCAAAAATGGAGCTCGTATGTGAAAGTTATGATTTTTAGAAGTCGGAAAGGAAAATTGCGAAATCTGCAAGGAGGTGGTGACGTGACCAAATCTCAGTCGTTGCTTGCTGAGCACGACCTCGCATCCGATGATCGCCACGAAGCCTCGCATACGCGTCGCGTCCAAAGTTGGGTACCCCCGGCGTACCTTTGGCCTTATCCTTCCGAGTCCGAGTGCGAGCCAGTTGTACGCGAGCTGGATCCCTATTCCATCTACGCCCCACGTAGCCAAGGATTACGCCCAGCGTAGTCCGAGGCCTCGCAGGCTATAAAAGGGGGGCGAGGGTTTCCGGATTTTTCACTCATTTCTTCATTCCTTTCTCTCTCTACTTTCTCTCACTACCCATTTTAACCCCCTAAGCCCTAGGAAAAATCCCTAGCACCCTAAGGAAGCCCCGAGGCTCCCGGAGTCCCGAGAAAAAGGTGTTGGATTAATGTCTAAGTCCATAACTATAATTGGTAAGACTTGACCCGACCCGGCATGGTCCATTTGGGTTGCATGGCATCATGCATTTGGATAGACTATAATGAGAGAAATAACACTTAAGGTTGGTTAATATATTATAAGTTCTAATATATTAATAAGGTTATTTAATTAGTATTGATCAAGAATTAATTTGGAATTAATTAAGTGATCAAAAGGAGACTAATTAAATATATGGGTTGATTGTGTAAATCATTCATTCTTATATATGTGGGCTTGTGATCCAAGATTCCTTATGTTGGACTAAGTCCATGGGGTGACCCATGGATACTCCATGGAGGTTAAAATCTATGGAGCATAAGGAATGGGTAAAGTTATGAGTTACATGGTGTAACCCTAATAGCCACCATATAAAAGAATCCCATGGCTCAAGAAATCGTGCACTAATGTGTGAGTGTGAGGGCTAGACGATTTCAAGGAGTGTTCAAGTTTCTCTCAAGTTATTCCAAGTGTATTTGGTGTTGTGTGAACCATTTGAGGTGTCACACTTGGGGCACTAGGCACTCAAGCTTCATGAAGACATTCTACATCAAAGAGGTATATATTCTATCTTGTTATATTTATTATTTTGTATGCTAGATTAGGATAATACCTTGGATGTTCATAATTGTATGTATAATAGAGAAAACATAGATCCAAGGTATTTAGGGTTGCATGTACACTTAGGAGTGTTAGAATGCTCATAACCCAACAGTGGTATCAGAGCCTAGGCTTGTTTTCTTGTTATACTTGCAAAAGTAGCTGAAAAATCGAGTTGGATGCATATATTCGATTGTTTTGGTTGGAATTGGACTAGGAACATTACCCTAAGATGTTTTTGGATTTATAAACTTGTTTTTGATGTGGTAATGTTCATGCTAATCCAATTTCTAAGATAATTGTCATAATTTCAAGATTTGTATTAGTTTGTATGTTCTTGCTAATTTCTTGAAGATTGATGATTTGAATTATCTTGTTCTTATGAGGTTCTTAGATTAATAGAAAAGTTGTGTGAAATAGTTGTTTTCAATCCATTTTAATCTAAGAGTTGATTCCAAAGTGTGTTTTTGTAACTTGTCCTCAAGTTATATGAAAAATCACATTTAAGAATCATAAAACTCATAAAAGTTGGCAAAGGTTACAAAATGAAGAGTCTAGTTCTAATTAAATGGTTTTATGACTCCATAACTTGTCCTCAAGTTATGGAGGTTCAAGAGTCTCTTCATTAAATTAAAAAAAAAGGTGTAACCTTAATTAGTTCCATAAGTTACAATAAAAAAAAGTTATTTTTTTTATTAATTAGTTTAAAGTCTTCCATAACTTGTCCTCAAGTTATGGAGGTTCAAGAGTCTCTTCATTAAATTAAAAAAAAGGTGTAACCTTAATTAGTTCCATAAGTTACAATAAAAAAAGTTATTTTTTTTATTAATTAGTTTAAAGTCTTCCATAACTTGTCCTCAAGTTATGGAACTTGAAGAGTTGTAATTAAAAAAAAACTACTTTAAACTCATAAGTTATGGAATTAATTAGTTTTGAATAGTTTCAAAACTTGCCCTCAAGTTTTGGAATTTGAAAAGTTTTCACTTATGAATACTTTAACTCCAAGTTAGCCCTTAGAATTTTAAAAGTTAAAATTCAACCCTTATACTTTATAGTATTATAAGTTAATAATAAATATATGTATAAGAGCAGGTCAGTCTTACCGTTAGTAGGCCTCATTCACGAAGCCGGTCTATAAGGGGGTATAAGGTTACTGCCTATAAAATGGCAGTTTAATGGGTGTCCACTCTCACCCACCGCTTCCTTGAATGGTGGAGGGTCGTTAGCCGAACGGGTAGGACAAGGACTATAATTCTCCCTTCATTAAAAGTATTAATGATAAATACTAAGTAACTAAACTTTTTATAAATTCCCAATCTTAGTTACTTAGGAAAATGTGAATAAGGTGCTAATCCATGAAATTACACTTTGCACTTTGTTTAAACCGTTAGTGGAGCGTGTGTGGTTAACCGGCACACTAACCTGGATTTAACAAAGTAGGCAAAGGGTAACTTAATATTTATCATAGTATCGGTGGAGCTCGTGTGGTTAACCGCCACATCGATTGAGGGGTAAATATTAAGGGTACCAAGTATATTTGCATGGTTACTTCACACCTTGTTTTGTGATCCTCGGCATCCCAGTCACAAAACCTGAAGGGCACACTCGAGATTGAAACATGCCTTTGAATAGTTCAATGAATCTCAAAGATCTAGGACTTTCAAATCCAATTAAAACCTAATAAATTATTTCGTTTTTCATGGTGGAAATTGGTGAATCGTCATTCACCTACCTTCAAATATTTTATAGCTTGGATTACGGCATCCCTCTTCTAAGTTATAAAATAGTTTGTTGTGTCCTAGCCTTAATATTTCATATTGGGTGTCATATTAAGGACTTTAAATCAACTATCTTGAATATCTCCCAAAAAGATGTCTGGTCTAGACATTTATGATCTTCCCAAATCTCTTGAAACAAGCTTTCCTAAATGAAGATGATGTCCCATGGATATCATACTTCTTTCACCTCCTCCAATTATTCTCCCTAACCCATAAGTTCCTAAAAAGTTTAAGGTCACTCAAGCCCTATTGGCAAGGCAAGGTCTAGGTGTGATCACATCTTGGAGATGTAGTCACATATTGACAAGCCGGGAGAGTTGGGTGTCAAAGTCTTGAGAAAGTTGGTGGCTCAACTACTTTCTAAGTCACATAGTGAGTTCTTTTGGGAATCCTATGAAACAGACTAAGACAAGACCCTTAATGATCTTATCTATTTGCTAAGATCAACTTCCTAAAACGCTATGGACATTGATAATGATGACATTGGATATCCAGTAAAGCTCTCTCTTCCCAATGGAAAGGGATCGGCCATAGTCAACTCGGTTGACCCAATGGTAAAGAGAGAGGCGAAGTCTGAGATAGTCCCATTATCAAGGGTCCATACGTAACTATTGCCAAAGGAAGGGGCATTGGTTACGAAGCTGCCAAATTTACCTAAGGATGTTAAAGTCAATAAGTTTGGCTCTACTTCAGGTAAAGTCCATTGTCTAACTCTATTAAGTACATGCTGATTCTGATCGCGAAGATGGATTTCAATCGCATGGTTCGGTGATCAGAATTTTGGGCTATTACTTAAGAGTTATGATATTTATATTGCTTAGGAATAGATAACAACAAGGTTTTCATATGGATTGTAAGGATAAGTTTTTCCGCAAAGTTTTAAAATAAAAGAAAAAGGTTTTGATTTTATTTATTTTAAGTATCCTTACAATGGCATTTGTGAAAAGTTGTTAATTATAAGATTCCATTGATAACAATATTGGAAAAATGGATTTGATTCTTTCGGTTGTGGTAGTGTCTAATATTACCAAATAAGGAAAGATTCTCATCACCCAAGGTTCAATTGGACCGAAACTTGGAATCATGCAAGTTGTATAGTATGATGAATGAGAACTTTCAGCTTGGAAAATTAAGACTAATTCCTTATGTGAATAAGGAAAGGACTAAGGGATCGAGTACACATTCTTGTGCACTGGTCAAGTCCACCACAAAAGATCAAGAAGACTATTCGTCATGATTTACTTAAGTTCAGTAAATATGATTATACTTATAAGTTTAAGTATAAGTCTGTAGCATTGGAGAAGTTTCAATGTGAGACAGAACGAATAAGAAGAATCAAAGTATGGCAGAAAGATAAAAGTTTCTCAAATCTGAAAAGATGGGAGAGTACTTTAGTATCATGTTTATGATCATCTTAATGATTAAGATACCATATCACAATTGGTCCTCTAAAGTCATCTTAGTGCATTCTTATGACTAAGAAGAGGAGTCATGAATTGTTGAAATGGTTAAATAAAAAAGATGAGTCATACTTCGTTCCAAAACAATTCTTAGAGTCATACTCCAAGATTGTAACTTGAGTGACATATCTTAAAGAGGGTTTGTTAACACTAGTCAAATGTAAGAGTAAAAGGTTATCTACTCTTGTACATTTGAAATTGGTAAGTTGTGATGTTTTGGATAAAACAGAGACCAACTTAGGCCAATTGTGTAAAGTGTTAGTCTTGATAAAGAATCTGCACTATCTCTTGAATATTTGACAATGGAGTCTTATATGTCAAGAGGACAGTGGGAGTCTTAAAGCTCTTGAAAGTTTCAAGACTTAATCAAGAATAAAACCTAAAGTCCTTCACTAGCACACGACTTGAGGTTTATAACCTATCGTGTTGAAATTTTTGTGCCTATTCAAGTTGGCTTTGCATAGGAGTTCTAAGAGTTCTCAATTGGTTGCACAACTACTTGGAAGCAATGGCAGGCACCTGAGCTGCCAAATGGCAAGAATTTAAGATTGCACAAGTTTAATCAATATGAGTTTGGATTTGTCACTAACCTTGTCTTATGATTATGGTTTTGACAAATTCACATGGATAAGAACACATACACTATTAAATCTAAGTGTCATAAGGTTTCTCTCCGATTCATGAAAATGATGGTGAGGAAACACTTTCACTAAGTAGATTATAGCTAGATAGCAATTGTGATATTTGCATTCTCAAAGTCGTTAGTGGAGTGTGTGTGGTTTACCGGCACACTAACATGGACTTGTGAGAAGTGGCAAAGGTCTAAACAATTGAGACTATGATTACGGCATCCCTTTTCATAGTTTTAAAATTGTTTAGACACACATGTGAGCTATCTAAGAGAGGTGTATGATTTTGATAAAGTTTTATCAAAACAATCTAGTATCAGAAATCTGAACTTTGGTAAGAAAGTCAGCTGATTTCTGAGTACATGTCAAAGCTAGTGGGAGCATAAGTGTTATGCTAATAATCATCATGTTAGTGGGAGCATGATAATTATGACAAAGGTTGCAAGTTAGCAATGTTAATTATAGAAAACAAAAGTTTCAATTCGTGAGATTGCAGGGGTTGAAAAAGTTGTTTTGCTATAATTAAGGGAGAGGAAATTATACTTCATTTCAAATCTAAAAGATTAGATTGAGATTTTAATCGTATTTAATCAAGGATATATATATGAATTTCATGATGGAATGGCTCAACATAAGGAAATTCTATATATGGGTCCATTATTTGCGTTCTAAAATTCGATTATGATTACGACATCCCTTTTCATAATCTGAATTTTGAGAACTTGGCAAATTGAAATGGAAATATTATAGCAAAAGACTGGTTTAGTCTTTATGTGAGACATCATGAATCGTGTCCCATATGCTTCGGATATAGGATCGATTACATGTGCTATATTCATCCTTTCTAAAATTTTCCAAATGCCTGGGGCATTATGAAGGGAAAAGGTCTAGAATTGGATATGACTAAAATGATTAAGCAATTGTCGAGGACAATCTAAGGTTTACCAAAGATTGGTTGCTCAAGGACAGTTGGAAGTATAATGTTAATTCTGGAAGGACCATATTGACATAATCTGTAAGGAGTCAACTCTTGTTCAGAAGTGATAGTCAAAATGGAATATGGAAATGTTTCAAAGTTAGAAATTATTCAATCTGTGTAAGATTAGGAAACTTAATGAAAGAAGGATGTTTCCAAGGAGCTGATCTCCTTTGGAATGCTCTGTAATGATTGTTGTCAAGTCTTTCTGACTTTGTGCATAATCATTAAGAGGATCAATGCATATAAGTTTAGAATCTAACAGATTTCAGTAAATGGCATGAATTTGGAATTCTTGCATTTGCAGTAAGGATTTGGGACTGTGAAGAGAGGATCATTGGAGTGATGTTCAATTGATCTATTTTACAAAGTAAAGATCATAGACAAACATAGTATGCATACTTGGTGTATGGCATGACTAGTGTTTAGAAAACATAGTGTACATGCTTGGAGCATGGGACAACTATTGTTTTAAATTCAAGTATAAAGTTGATAAAACCGAAACAATGAATAATGAGTAATCAGTATGGTGATAAATAAAAGTGTTTATTTATATTCATAGGGTTTGATACCACATTTGATTCATTTATTCTTGTGTTTCACTTTGCATGTTTTGACTTCCAGAATAACTAAGTCGCTCTTCCTGAATGACTAAGTTATTCAAACCATCCACAGTCGGTCATATGTTGGAAGTAGATATGAATCAAGACTGTCATGGGTTGGTTTGTAGAGGTCCAAGTTGGTGGACAAAGTGGTGCTACAACACTCATGAGTGATCATAAGTTCTGAGTATTGGATTCAACCCGCGCTCATTTGAATCACTTCATGGATTTTATCACGAGTGATCATGAGACGATAATATCTTATATTCTTCAAACCTAGAGATATGAGTTGTTACTATGAGTTGGTTATACATTGACTGCACGAAAACGCATTGGTAACTCGATGTTATAAAACGTGCCTTTGTGTATGATTCAACAAGTAGTAGAACAAGCCATATGAGTCGAAGTTTATCCATTCCTTTTACCTTCGGGATAAAAGCGATATCTGTGGGCCCCTCGATGATTTAAAGATGATACATGTGAGTGCTTGGCCAAGCCAGGACTGATTTGATTTGTTCAATCAGTCAGTCATCATGAATCGGAAATCGGGAAACAACAAATGGACAGAGAGAATGATTGATAATCCATGTCTCAGTCCATATGATATCTAGAATGGAGGAATATATGATCCCTTATCTAATGGACAAGTCATTGACAAAGGTCAGAGTTCATCGACAAGGTCAGAGTTCGACAGAAGCTTTTGAGAGCTACGATTGCTGATCGGTTCCTGAAGTCATACGCAATAATAGTTTTAGACTTATCCAAGTGGGAGACTGTTGGATTAATGTCTAAGTCCATAACTATAATTGGTAAGACTTGACCCGACCCGGCATGGTCCATTTGGGTTGCATGGCATCATGCATTTGGATAGACTATAATGAGAGAAATAACACTTAAGGTTGGTTAATATATTCTAAGTTCTAATATATTAATAAGGTTATTTAATTAGTATTGATCAAGAATTAATTTGGAATTAATTAAGTGATCAAAAGGAGACTAATTAAATATATGGGTTGATTGTGTAAATCATTCATTCTTATATATGTGGGCTTGTGATCCAAGATTCCTTATGTTGGACTAAGTCCATGGGGTGACCCATGGATACTCCATGGAGGTTAAAATCCATGGAGCATAAGGAATGGGTAAAGTTATGAGTTACATGGTGTAACCCTAATAGCCACCATATAAAAGAATCCCATGGCTTAAGAAATCGTGCACTAATGTGTGAGTGTGAGTGCTAGACGATTTCAAGGAGTGTTCAAGTTTCTCTCAAGTTATTCCAAGTGTATTTGGTGTTGTGTGAACCATTTGAGGTGTCACACTTGGGGCACTGGGCACTCAAGCTTCATGAAAACATTCTACATCAAAGAGGTATGTATTCTATCTTGTTATATTTATTATTTTGCATGCTAGATTAGGATAATACCTTGGATGTTCATAATTGTATGTATAATAGAGAAAACATAGATCCAAGGTATTTAGGGTTGCATGTACACTTAGGAGTGTTAGAATGCTCATAACCCAACAAAAGGGTCTTTCGGTTCGGAAACGTTGCTCCGAGCAAAGCCCGGTTTTCTTTAAAATCCGCTGTAAGTGAGCTACGCCTATGCAATTTTTAATATAACTTTTAAATAATTATAGTAATGTTATTAGGTCCTTAAAATAATTATTTGGGCTATTATTATGAGTTATATTGAGTGTTATTTAACGCGTATATAATAATAATAATAGCTAGACTATTAATTAGTCGCGGTTAACGTTAAAACTAAACTCTAGTGGTATTGATACTAGGTTTTGGTCAAGGAAAAATTGTTTTGAGATAACGAAGTGCTGTTCAAGTACCGAGTCACCACCTAATCAGGTGAGTGCATAGCTACTTTCATCTTACACATAGATATGAAGTATTTTATATAAATTACGTGCTATGTGTGCATATTATCTGAATACTTGCTTTCTATGTTGGATGAATGATTTTATACACGTTTTTCATGATTTAAACTATATATGTATTTTATATCTACAAAAATGTTGGGGTAAAACATGGGTAGATGTAATAAGACGATGTGTGATAAAATGATGAGAGGCCTCGATGTTGTTGGTGATCCAGTCATATAGCGGAGTATAGATGACGACCACAGACTCTTCTAGACAGTCTAGTGGAACGCTAGCAGGCTCGCAACCTGTAGGTGTTTGTGAACGATGTGTTCACCGGTGTACTCCATCCCCCTCATGGTTGCCTTTAGGACATTTATTGCTGAGGAACCCCCTTAGCAGTAGTGTCCATCCCGATGATGATCCTTAGGCTAGGTCCCTTATGATAGGTGTAGGGACGTAAAGTGAGGATAACGGGAACGGGTAATCGGGTATTGTTGATTGATGAAATTAATAAACTTATTTATTGTGGGTTGAAAACCCTATGTGCTCACCAGGCTCCCAAGCCTGACCCCACTCAGTTTCATGTATTACAGGTAGTGGCGCTCGAGCATAGATGTGATGTTTTGGATGACGGATTATGGATATATGCCTGTAGATATGAAATAATGTAGTAAGGCTTATATTGTACTGTTTATGCTTTTGATCTGTATCGAACATGACATCCCGAGTCTTTTAATGAAATACATTTCCTTGGAAATGCTTTTGATAAATCTTTATCATATTTTGTTTTGGGACAAATTCCGCAACACTTTTATTTAAAATGTTACTCTAATTTTCAAACAAGCATAAACAAAATCGGTCTTTTGTGGCTGTGAACATGGGGATGTCACAACCCCCGTCCTGCTACTGATGAGTCATGGAACCCCGTCCACAGTCCTGCTGATAGTGAGATATGGGCCCCCGCCCACACTTACCTCCCTCCTAACTCGGGCCTCGCCCTTGCTCTGCTACTAATGAGATACGGAACCCCGTCCATACTCGGCTAGTGATGAGATACGGGACCTCGCCCACACTCACCTCCCTACCAGGCACATACAAGTATCACAAAGACAACAAGTATAATCTCACATTCATCATATAAACCTTCCTCGGGCTTGCCCAGGCATCGGACCTTGGTCCGGAACCTATAAGCACCGACACATACAAGAATCACAACTACCTCTAGCATACTAACATTCCTCGGGCCTCTCCCGACACATATCATAAAATACCTAGGGCTAACCCCCGGGTCTTCCTACTAGTGATGAGATACTGAACCCGGCTGAAAACTCCTCTGGCTGCTAACTGGAACTTCCCGAACTGCTGATCCTTCGGCTCCCCGAGCTATCAATACCAAAATATCACTTAGTCCAATTCAATAATTCTCTTTAGGTTAAAATGACCATTTTACCCCTAGTCCATCCCGGTCCATAATCAAGGCCCAAACCATAGCATAAAAGACCCAACACTAGGTGAGCTTCCCAAGCCCACTAGTGGCCCACTAATGGCCCAATTCCTTAATGGGCCTTACCCTAAGCCCAAAGTATATTCCTTGGCCCATATTATCTGACTTCTGATGGCCCATTAAAAACCAAATACCCAAGCATGGCCCAAATCCGAGGCCCAATAACAGGAAGCCCAAACTGACAGAGTACGCGGGGCGTACTCCTATGTACGCTAAGCGTACTAGCCAAATGGTGTGTACGATAGGGGTACCTGCATGTACGCTCAGCGTACTCCCCCTGTTAAGTCACTTTCCCAATTAAGTGCTTAATATGCTACTCGAGAAGCTACAAACACAGATCCAAGTCCTTTTCCATGTCTTAATCCATAAAGTCACTGACTTGGTGACTTTACATGGCCCAAACAAGCCCAAACTCCCAAAATGAGATTCCACTTCCATATAGAGGGCTAGATCTCATGCATGAACCCATTAAGACATTCAAGATGGAGACTTTACTGCTTATGGGACCTTTTTAGCTCTGAGGGTGGCAACCCTAAGCTCAAACACGAGATTTCATCAAAAGATCCATTCTTTGGACTAAAAGAGTCCATAAACTCCTCCTAATAGAGATCTAAGAGAACAATCATGAAGCTCAGAACTTTATACCTTGAAAGGGTCTGGAAAGAGGCAAAAGTCCCAGATCTACAACTTCTCCTTTGATCTACCACCTTGCTTTGCTCCTTCCTTGCATGGAAAATGGTTTTATAACACCAAATTACTCACTAATGGCCACCAAAGCTTCAAGAACACTCAAGGGAGGATTAGGGTTTCGTGGTGGCTGTTCAAGGGTGAAATGGAGGCTGGCCCTTAAGGCTTATCATTCTTTTTATAGTGGCATGCCCTAAATTTTAGGGTTTCTGGACTCTGGACGTACGCTGGGCGTACGCCAAAAACACCCGCGACCTTATGACCTTATATGCTGGGCATAACCCAACCTTACGCTGGGCATACTCGCGCGCTTACCACCTTGCATGCATGGTCCCTCCTTGCCATTTATTTCCATTAGGGGCCATTTCTGCCAATAACTTCAAAGTGTCATAACTCCTTCGTTCCAAGTCCGTTTCCGACGAACTTTATATCCACGAGAAGGTGGCGAGAAGCCCTACGCTTCTAGAGACACCCCCGACCCAAAACCTCTCGAATAAAAACTCAAAATCCATGAAAGACCAAAACGCCCCTAGCCTTGGCCTCTGAAATCCATAAACGGATACTTTCAGAACAGGGTGTTACAACTATCCCTCACTTAAACTAGACTTTGTCCTTGAAGTCTCTCCTTACTAACACCCATCTCCCAACAACTGATGTGCGGAACGCAACCGATGATTCTATGCGCGAAACAACATTCCCAAGACACTGAAAGCCAACTCGGTCTTCCATTCTGAAAAAGACGAACTTTAAACTTCCGCAAACCCCAATCTACTTCACACACCGGAACCCTCCAGATAGACACTTCTGCCCGAACACCATGCTGCCTCTTGCCTTCTTTCCAAAAGAACGGGGACCTCCCAGGTCCGAACCTTTCTGTCCACCACCCGGAATACCGGATTCCCTCCGGTCACCGAACCCAAGCTCAAAATCTCAGTCGCTCCGAGCGACCTCCGAAGAAACTTCGGATAGCTAAAACTGCTCTATCTACCTTGCCACTCTGGCTCCCTAAGTCATGGGATCCTCGATCCCCTAACTTGGTCCTACGGTCTCAACCAGGTCCCACCTGCGCTGCTATAATCATACGGGCACGAGTCTCACCCAACTACATCTCGGAGTGGCCTCTCCCACAGGTCTCACCTATCTTGGGCTATGCATGCCCCACTCCATCCTAAAACTCAACGAAATACTCTCTCTATCGATCTTCATCATGCTAACTAGGAGATACGGGCCCTCGCCCACAATCCTCTAACTAGCTGCTAACGAAATGCTACGGCCATCCTACAGCCTTACCACTCTTACCGCTCCGTCTAGCTGCTGGAGATTGCTACGGCGACCCTGTAGTCTTACATCCTGACTAAACTCGTATCCTACTGAGAAAATATCCCACCTGGTTCCCACCTAGGTATCATCTACAATGAATACACGAACTAAATGTTGGGATGTTTCCCAAACTCCCAACTCGCACGCTCCTCTATCCCAACAACCACTGGGGCTGCTTTCCTTTCCATCAAAGTTGCGAACTCATCCCAATTTGCACTTACTCCTGCCCCTGACCTCTGGGATAGTTCTCCCCCACTTCGATTCAACTAGATCCCTACAGTTCCCAGCTTGGGAAGGATTCCCAATTCTTCTCTCCATCTAAAGGGTTGATCTGCTGACATCCAACACTTACCACTGCTAACGCTCCAACCAACCAATACCAAATCTGAACCACTCTTGAAGACTAACAGAACACTCCCCGAACCCCACTCACACCTGCTACAGAGACTTCATCCTGAGAACCGGTTCAAAAGGGGTACTACTATGAACTACCGCCCGAAAATGCATGGTATGCAGATGGCATATGATCCGAACACAAACAAAAATAAAATTCTAACATACATTCACTAACATAGATGCAGTACCATAACAATAAAAAAATGACAGGAAAGCAAAAGATACATACATGCAACGTCCGGTGTTGCTCGCGCCTCCACCGTAGACAACTAAAAAGCCCTGCTCCCCACCGCAGGCGCCTTTGCTCGGCCCTGACGGCCGTCGGTGATCCTCATGGTTGCAGGGGCAGGTGCCATCACTTGTCCTGCTGGAAGCAAACTCGGACACTGGGCCTTCTTATGGCCCCTTTGACTGCAATGGAAACATATCAGGTCTGATCCCTGAGTGGTGGTAGCAGTACAATCCCTGCTGAAATGACCAGTCCAGCCGCACTTGAAGCAGCCAGAATCACTACCACTACCAGTCCTGCACGCACCCTCGTGCGTCCTGCCACACTTGCCACAACGACTGCGGCCCTGATAATCCCTCGATCTCACATCCGACCCTTTGGGTCTCTTGCCTGAACCTGCAGCTACTTGAACCTCATCCGGCTTCCTCTTCCTGAGGTGCTCCAGATCGATCTCCCTTTCCCTGGCCCGAGCAATCATATCCTCCAGTGTCTTGCAGTTGGACCTGCTCACAAACTCCCTGATGTCACTCCTCAGCATCTCGTGATATCGGTCCTTCTTCATTTCCTCGTCCGCGACATACTATGGAACAAGAAGAGCCCTCTCCCTGAACTTGGCGGTGATTTCCGCCACTGTCTCTGTAGTCTGCCGCAAATCCTGAAACTCTCGTGCTAACTGTTGCACCTCAATCACTGGTGCAAACTCGGCCCTGAACCTGGTCGAGAAATCACTCCATGTCATTGCGTCCAACGCGGCATCATCCCCAATGGCATGACCAACCTCCTCCCACCAATCCCGTGCTCTGTCCTTCAGAAGACAGGAGGCAAGTCGGACCTTGTCCCCCTCAGGGCACCGAATCGTACGGAAAGTGTTGGCGACATCAGCCAACCACCTACTGCTAGTGATGGGGTCCCTAGCCCCATGATAATCCGGAGCTCCACAAGCTTTGAACTCTCGGAATGTCAGCGAAGGTGCCCCCATCATGGCCATTATCTCAGTACGAAAAACTCCCAGCTTCTCATTCAGAAGCTCCAAAATACCATCCTTAACCGAACCAAAGATCAAATGAGTCTGGTCTAGAACACTGCGTGTAACCTCGGCTGAAATAAACTCCCTCATCCGCTCCTCGAGCTGCTCGGCTCCTGAACCCGAGCCTGATCCCTCTCTGGCGCCTGATCCACCCACTGGTCTCTCACGCAACGTCACCATGCTGAAAAATGCCATAACAACCATCAGAATACACATCACTACCGAGGGATCACACACGCAGTACAAGTTCCCTGGTTTTATCTCGACCCTTCTTGAATCGACTACAGATCCTCTGCTTTCAGTAGTATGGGCCCTAACTACCTTCCACATATATCCGTACTTTCCTCAAGAATTGCCTCGACTACACCAAGTCCCTTTCACTGCTACTAACACTGCTCCCAGCACTACTCTCGTCCTAGGCTTGCCCTAGGGTATCCTCTAACTCGCTATCTGCCATCAGCTGCATAAGAAGTTCCTGTTATCTCCCCCTAACTAACTCGCGGATACCATTACATATCACTCAGACTAGATAATTTTTCGAATGAGAGGTCCTACCCTACAACGGTTGGACTCAGACAAGAGCTGCGGAATAGGGTTAGACCTAACCTTCTGAAATTATTTGGTCCTTACAATATGTAACTTAACATATTTGTTTACTAGTTAACTAGAGATAACTAGAACTCCTAATAGCACAAAGCACGCAACATTCGGGCATTGGGAGAACTAACCACATAATTCAATCAAGTTGTTCTATCCCCTACTCAGGAATCTATACTAGCATGCAATTCATAAAGCTCATATAACCAGGCATAACCTAAACATGCTATCCTACCACTGACTAATCACTACTAACATGCAGCTCAATAAACGCATATAACAGGCATACAAGGCATCCTTCCTAGATCCTTAGCCCTAATACTAGCATGCTGATCACATAATCATATCATAACATAAACTTGTATGGGTAATTTGGGAGAACTTACTTGAGCTCGACTGATTGCATGCACCACACCCTTTTATCTTTTTCTCAAAATTCTTATCTAGATCCTTAGCCCTAATACAAACGATTTTCTTTGAAAATTTTCATACCAAGTCCTCAGTTTTAGTTCAGACACACTCGAGAGTGTATCTGAATCCCTCAAACCAAGGCTCTGATACCAACTTGTAACATCCAATCAAGTCATACATAAATCCTTATATGAAATCAAGTATCAATTCAACATATTTATTTCATCAGAGTAAACATCCCAGGCTAAAAACTTCTTGGTGTGTGCCATGCGATCATCCCGAGCTCTTCCCTCCGCTACCGGAAGTACCTAAAACCAAAACTGAAAACCGTAAGCACGAAGCTTAGTGAGTTCCCCATACTACCACATACCAGACATATAACCACATACTAGGCCTCCGCCCGCTGTGTCGGGACTTGCCCGACATCGGACTCGCTCCGGCATCGGGCCCCGCCCGGCATCAGGCCCCGCCTGACATCGAACCCCGCTCGATATACATATCTGTTTCTCTTAGGCCCCTCCCGTCTCTGGGCCTCGCCCGCTAAACACATACAAACATATAACATAACACATAACAAATAGCTAAATATACTCTACTATACTCCTGATCTAAGGCTTCGCCTAACTTGGGCCTCGCCCCTGTCCTGCTACTGATGAGTCATGGGACCCCGTCCACAGTCCTGCTGATAGTGAGATACGGGCCCCCGCCCACACTCACCTCCCTCCTAACTCGGGCGTCGCCCTTGCTCTGCTACTAATGAGATACAAAACCCCGTCCATACTCAGCTAGTGATGAGATACGAGACCTCGCCCACACTCACCTCCCTACCAAGCACATACAAGTATCACAAAGACAACAAATATAATCTCACATTCATCATATAAACCTTCCTCGGGCTTGCCCCGACATCGGACCTTGGTCCGGAACCTATAAACACCGACACATACAAGAATCACAACTACCTCTAGCATACTAACATTCCTCGAGCCTCGCCCGACACATATCATAAAATGCCTAGGGCTAACCACCGGGTCTTCCTACTATACATAAACATAATGGGCCGGCATTGTGGCCGTAGACCCATGCACACAGTGAGGAGACTCACCTCGAACTGCTGAACCCTGCTGAAAACTCCTCTGGCTGCTAACTGGAACTTCCCGAACTGCTGATCCTTCAGCTCCCCGAGCTATCAATACCAAAAGATCACTTAGTCCAATTCAATAATTCTCTTTAGGGTAAAATGACCATTTTACCCCTAGTCCACCCCGATCCATAATCAAGGCCCAAACCATAGTATAAAAGGCCCAACACTAGGTGAGCTTCCCAAGACCACTAGTGGCCCACTAATGGCCCAATTTGCTACATTGGGCCCAATTCCTTAATGGGCCTTACCCTAAGCCCAAAGTATATTCCTTGGCCCATACTATCTGACTTCTAATGGCCCATTAAAACCCAAATACCCAAGCATGGCCCAAATTCGAGGCCTAATAACAATAAGCCCAATTTGACAGAGTACGCATGGCGTACTCCAATGTACGCTAAGCGTACTAGCCAAATGGTGTGTACGTTGGGCGTACCTGCATGTACGCTCAGCGTACTCCCCCTGTTAAGTCACTTTCCCATTAAGTGCTTAATATGCTACTCCAGAAGCTACAAACACAGATCCAAGTCCTTTTCCATGTCTGAATCCATAAAGTCACTGACTTGGTGACTTTACATGGCCCAAACAAGCCCAAACTCCCAAAATGATATTCCACTTCCATAAAGAGGGCTATATCTCATGCATGAACCCATTAATACATTCAAGATTGAGACTTTATTGCTTATGAGACCTTTTTAGCTCTGAGGGTGGCAACCCTAAGCTCAAACACACGATTTCATCAAAAGATCCATTCTTTGGACTAAAAGAGTCCATAAACTCCTCCTAATAGAGATCTAAGAGAACAATCATGAAGCTCAGAACTTTATACCTTGAAAGGGTCTGGAAAGAAGCAAAAGTCCCAGATCTACAACTTCTCCTTTGATCTACCACCTTGCTTTGCTCCTTCCTTGCTTGGAAAATGGTTTTATAACACCAAAATGCTCACTAATGGCCACCAAAGCTTCAAGAACACTCAAGGGAGGATTAGGGTTTCGTGGTGGCTGTTCAAAGGTGAAATGGAGGCTGACCCTTGAGGCTTATCATTCTTTTTATAGTGGCATGCCCTAAATTTTAGGGTTTATGGACTCTGGACGTACGCCAAAAATACCCGCGACCTTATGACCTTATAAGCTGGGCGTAACCCAGCCTTACGCTGGGCGTACTCGCGCGCTTACCACCTTGCATGCATGGTCCCTCCTTGCCATTTATTTCCATTAGGGGCCATTTCTGCCAATAACTTCAAAGTATCATAACTCCTTCATTCCAAGTACGTTTCCGACGAACTTTATATCCACGAAAAGGTGGCGAGAAGCCCTACGCTTCTAACGACACCCTCGGCCCCCAAAACCTCTCGAATAAAAACTCAAAACCCATGAAAGACCAAAACGCCCCTAGCATTGGCCTCTGAAATCCATAAACGGATACTTTCAGAACAGGGTGTTACATAAAAATTAGGTACCGTTGCATTTGTTGGTAGATAAATACATAATGTCAGTACCACTAACTAACTCCAATATATATCATGGAATGAAAACGTATTATATGTGATCAAATTCATACATACGAAACGTACATAAAAATAAGCATGAAAACGTAAAGAAACTGAAAATTATACCAGCACGTACTTACGCATAAGTAAGTAATTTTTTTAATCAAATAATATAAAACGTATTATATGTGACCTGACTTATTCGTAGGAAAATATATAAAATTAAGCAGAAATATGTAAAAAAAATTACATTAAAACATAGAGAAACTTAAATTTATACTGATACGTACATAAAAAAAGCAAGTAAGTTTTTTTTTAAAAAAAAATAACGAACGAAAGTTCTAAATTCTCATTGAAAATTTGAGTACCTCAAATTTATACCGACATATACATAAAAATTAGTTTTTTTTTAAATAAACGAACCAAGGTTATTAAGAAAAATCATATTATGTATATAGTACAAGAATAAACAGGAAAGTTTACAAAATAGAAGGGTTGAAATTGATATTTTATATTGTTCAAAATCAAAGGGGTAAAAATGAAATGTTACAAAGTAGATGGGTGGAAAATGACAATTTACAAAGTATTTCTAAAATAAGGGATCAAAATGAAATTTTAAAAAGTACAGGGGTGAAAACTATCATTATTCAAAGTAAATTTTAAAAGGTTGAGGGTAGAAAGTGTACTATTTAAAAGTAGAGGGGTTGCAATGCAAATTAATGTATAGTTAATATCACTGGACCAGTCCTCTTTAGAGGCTGCGCCTTTGATGTGCTTTTACAAATAATGCATATGTCAAGTTAAACCTTGCATTACGAAATGATATTGGAATATTGCCTCTCAAAATACAACAAATTAAAAACTCATGCATCTCATCAAAGACATCAAGTAATAATTTGATTTGGAGAGGATTTCATGAATCGAAGTGTGCGAATTAGTAACAATGCATACCACATTGATATATAATAAAAAGTTCGAACATTTTATAAAATTTAAGTTGTATGCTATTAATAACTTTCATAATGATTTTAAGTCGATTCATATAACGTTCCAAAAATTATAAGGTAAAAAATTTATTTTTAATTCAACCAGGAACACCAATTATCCTTTTCAAAAATTCAAAATATGTCAGAATAAAACAGTTATCAGAGTATAATCCCAAAAATCATATAGTTGTGGAAACATAGGTGGATGCACTGCGATCAAGTCGGGTCCTTCATTTTCGAACCTGAAGTACATGAAACCATAACCATAAAACCGTAAGCACAAAGCTTAGTGAGTTCCCCAAAATACTACATACCAAAACATACAAGTGCCATGGACTACCACCATGGTCTTTCCTTGCAATGCCGAGGGCCAAATCCCGGTCTTACATACAACTGTCACGGGCTACCCCCATGGTCTTTCCTTGCAATGCCGAGGGCCAAATCCCGGTCTTACATACAAGCGTCAAGGGCCAGATCCTGGTCTTTCATACAATTGTCAGGGGCCAAATCTTGGTCTTTCATGCAAGTATCACAGAGACAACTAACATTCTATATAACAAAGTAATGGGTCGGCATTGGCGCCTTTGACCCACGGTTATAGTGAGAAAACTCACCTCAATCCGAGATAACCGAACACACGCGTTGCTGCTACCGGAAACCTCACACTGAACATAACCAAATTATCCCTAATCAATAATTAAGGTAATTTCCAAAATCCAACGTCCAAATCCATATCATATCCTTCCAATGGGTAAAAGACCATTTTATCCTTCCCATATATGACCCAACACCTCATGGCCCAACTCCTAAAAGACACAAGGCCCAAAAGGCCCAAAATGAGCTTTCTGGCATACGCCCTTGCATACCAGATTGATACGCCCCGCGTACCGTCTGCTGCAGCACAAACTACAACTCGCCGAAGCTTACAGACGGGGACTCCATGCATTACTCTGAGTGTAGGCATACGTACGCCCAACGTACTCATCAGATGGCCAAAACTCTCATTAAGCACTTAATGCTTAAGACCAAAACGTCCAAACTCAAATCTAACCTCTAATAAGGTCTTAAACCATAAAGTTGTTAACTTTACTCCTTTGCATGCCTTAATGGGACCCAAAACTCGATTTTGTCCATCTAAACCCATAAAATGAACACCAACTTAAGCATGATTCATCAAAACCCATCAATATGCCATTTTTATGGTTCCTAATAACTCCATAATGGATAAAGTTTTCAACTTTATCCATTAAAATGGTCCAACTAACCAAGATCTAGTCTTTAAGTCTCAAAGGGACCAAAAGTGCATCTTTTCCAACTTAATCCATTAAGTCCAAGCCTCAAGCCTTTAGATCTGAATCAATATGTTGTTTAGATGGATAAAGTTTCCAACTTTATCCATAACAAGGTCACAAACTTTCAAGATCTAAACTTTATGCACTAAAGTGACCAAAAGCTCATAACACCCAAGACTAGTTAGATCTATCAAACGCATCATCAAGATTCAAACTTTATACCTCTAGAAGAAAGATCAAGGTGAACAAAGTGTGGATCTACAAGCTCCAAAGCAACCAACACTTCTCCAATGAGTTCCTTCTTCTCCAATATGCACCAAGAACATGTTGGATTAATGTGTAAGTCCATAACTATAATTGGTAAGACTTGACCCGACCCGGCATGGTCCATTTGGGTTGCATGGCATCATGCATTTGGATAGACTATAATGAGAGAAATAACACTTAAGGTTGGTTAATATATTATAAGTTCTAATATATTAATAAGGTTATTTAATTAGTATTGATCAAGAATTAATTTGGAATTAATTAAGTGATCAAAAGGAGACTAATTAAATATATGGGTTGATTGTGTAAATCATTCATTCTTATATATGTGGGCTTGTGATCCAAGATTTCTTATGTTGGACTAAGTCCATGGGGTGACCCATGGATACTCCATGGAGGTTAAAATCCATGGAGCATAAGGAATGGGTAAAGTTACGAGTTACATGGTGTAACCCTAATAGCCACCATATAAAAGAATCCCATGGCTCAAGAAATCGGGCACTAATGTGTGAATATGAGGGCTAGACGATTTCAAGGAGTGTTCCATTTCTCTCAAGTCATTCCATGTGCATTTGGTGTTGTGTGAACCATTTGAGGTGTCACACTTGGGGCACTAGGCACTCAAGCTTCATGGAGACAAGCTACATCAAACAAAGGTATGTATTCTATCCATTTGATTACCCAAGTATCAAGTATTGTATGCTAGATAGGGTAATACCTTGGAAAGTTCATAATTTCATGTATAATAGAGAAAACATAGATCCAAGGTATTTAGGGTTGCATGTGCACCATAGGATGTTGTATTATACTAAAACCCATCAGTGGTATCAGAGCCAAGGCTTGTTTTCTTGTTATACTTGCAAAATTAGCCGAAAAATCGAATTGTATTAGTTTAAAAGTTATGCTAATTACTTGAAAAAAAAATTGATGTGAATTATCTTTGTTCATATGAGTTTATTAGATTAATAGAAAAGTTAATTGATTATGTGTTTTTCAATCCATTTTAATCTAAGAGTTGATTCTAAAATGTGTTTTTGTAACTTGTCCTCAAGTTATATGAAAAGTCACATTTAAGTTTCATAAAACTCATAAAAAGTTGGCAATGGTTACAAAAATGAAGAGTCTTGTCCTCATTAAATGGTTTTATGACTCCATAACTTGTCCTCAAGTTATGGAGGTTCAAGAGTCACTTCATTAAATGATAAAATGTGTAACCTTAATTAGTTCCATAAGTTACAAAAATAAAGAAAAGTTACATTCTTTTATTAGTTTAAAGTCTTCCATAACTTGTCCTCAAGTTATGGAACTTGAAGAATTTTTTTTTTAATTAAAACTACTTTAAACACATAAGTTATGGAATTATTTAGTTTTGAATATTTTCAAAACTTGCCCTCAAGTTTTGGAATTTGTAAAGTTTTCCCCATGAATACTTTAATTCCAAGTTAGCCCTTAGAATTTTAAAAGTTAAAATTCAACCCTTATACTTTATAGTATTATAAGTTAATAATAAATATATGTATAAGAGCAAGTCAGTCTTACCGTTAGTAGGCCTCATTCACGAAGCCGGTCTATAAGGGGGGTATAAGGTTACTGCCTATAAAATGACAGTTTAATGGGTGTCCACTCTCACCCACCGCTTCCTTGAATGGTGGAGGGTCGTTAGCCGAACGGGTAGGACAAGGACTATAATTCTCCCTTCATTAAAAGTATTAATGATAAATACTAAGTAACTAAACTTTTTATAAATTCCCAATCTTAGTTACTTAGGAAAATGTGAATAAGGTGTTAATCCATGAAATTACACTTTGCACTTTGTTTAAACCGTTAGTGGAGCGTGTGTGGTTAACCGGCACACTAACCTGGATTTAACAAAGTAGGCAAAGGGTAACTTAATATTTATCATAGTATCGGTGGAGCTCGTGTGGTTAACCGGCACATCGATTGAGGGGTAAATATTAAGGGTACCAAGTATATTTGCATGGTTACTTCACACCTTGTTTTGTGATCCTCGGCATCCCAGTCACAAAACCTGAAGGGCACACTCGAGATTGAAACATGCCATTGAAAAGTTCAATGAATATCAAAATATCTAGGAGTTTCAAATCCAATTAAAAACCTAATTACATTATTTCGTTTTTCATGGTGGAAATTGGTAAATCGTCATTTACCTACCTTCAACTATTTTATAACTCGGATTACGGCATCCCTCTTCCAGTTATAAATAGGTTGTTGGATCCTAGCCTTAATATTTCATATTTGGTGTTATATTAAGGACTTTAGATCAACTATCTTGAATATCTCCCAAAAGATGTCTAGTTCAGACATCTATGATCTTCCCAAATCTCTTGGAACTTTACTTCCTCCACCTCCTCCAATTATTCTCCCTAACCCACAAGTTCAAGGTCACTCAAGCCCTAATGGCAAGCAAGGTCTATGTGTGATCACATCTTAGAGATGAAGTCACATATTGACAAGCTGGAAGAGTTGGGTGTCAAAGTCTTGAGAAAGTTGGATGTTCAATCACTTTCTAAGTCACATAGTGAGTTCCTTTGGGACTACTATGAAACAGACTATGACATGAACCTTAATGATCATATCTATTTGCTTGGTGCTGCTGAATCAGCAATGATTTGGAACGATAGTAAAGCAAATTTGATTAGAAGATCAACTTCCCAAAAACTTTATGGACAGTGACAATGGTGACACTAGAAATCCAGAAAAGCATTCTCTTCCCAATGGAAAGGGATTGGCCATAGTCAACCCGGTTGACCAAATGGTAAAGAGAAAGGCTAAGTCTGAGATAGTCCCATTACCAAAGGGTCCATATGTTTATTTTGCCGAAGGAAGGGGCGTTGATTGCAAAGCTGCCAAATTTACCTAAGGATGTTAAAGTCAATAAGTTTGACTCTACATCAGGTAGAGCCCATTATCTAACTCTGTTAAGTTCTATTCTGAGATCCTCATTACATGATGTGACTGGGTCACATGTTGATGTTTTAAGAATCAAACAATAGAGAGAAATCTTAAAGGAAGTATATGTTGATTCTGATCGCGAAGGTGGATTTCGATCGCATCAGAATTTTGAAGCTGTTACTTAGGAGTTATGATATATTGCTTAGGAATAGATAACAACAAGTTTTTCCGTATGCATTTGCACTATAAGGATACGTTTTTTCCGCAAAGTTTTGAAATAAAATTAAAGTTTTTAATTTTATATTTATTTTAAATATCCTTACAAGTGGCATTTGTGAAAAATGGCTGTTTATATGATTCCATTGATAGCAATATTTGAAAAAAAAATGGACTTGATTCTTTCGTTTGTGGTAGTGTCATAATTTACCAAATAAGGAAAGATTCTCATTCCCAAGGCTTCAGTTGGATAGAAACTTGGAATCATGCAAGTTGAATAGTATGATGAATGAGAACTTTCAAGCATTGGAAAATTAAGACTTGTTCACATGGATGTGTGAGTCAAGTTAAGGACTAAAGGGATCGAGTACACATTCTTGTGCACTGGTCAAGTCCACCACAAAGCTCGTTAAGACTATTCGTCATGATTTACTAAATTTTAGTAAATATGGTTATACTTACAAGTTTAAGTATAATTCTGAAACATTGGAAAAGTCTCAATGTATGGCAGAACGAATGGGAAGAATCAAATTAGGCAGACAGATAAAAGTTTCTCAAATCTGAAAAGATGGGAGAGTACTTTAGTATCATGTTTTGTGATCATCTTAATGATTAAAGAACCACATCACAATTGGTCTTCTAAGGACATCTTAGTGCATTCTTATGACTAAGAAGAGGAGTCATGAATTGTTGAAATGGTTAAATCAAGAAGATGAGTCATACTTCGTTTCAAAACAAGTCTTAGAGTCATACTCCAAGACTATAAGTTGAGTGACATATCTTAAAGAAAGGTTTATAACACTTGTCAAATGTAAGAGTAAAAGTGTCCTACTCTTGTACATTTGAAGTTGGTAAGTTGTGATGTTTTGGATTAAACAAAGACCAACTAAGGCCAATTGTGTGAAGTGTTTGTCTTGATAAAGAATCCGCACTATCTCTTGAATATTTGGCAAGATAGTCTTATATGTCAAGAGGACAGTGGGAGTCTTAAAGATCCTAAAAAGAATTTCAAGAACTAATCAAGAATAAAACCTGAGGTTCTTCACTAGCACACGACTTGAGGTTTATAACCTATCATGTTGAAATATTCTGTGCCCATTCCAGTTAAAGTTGGCTTTGCAAAGGAGTTCTGAAAGTTCTCAATTGGTTGCATAACAACTTGGAAGCAATGGAAGGCCCTGTACTGCCAGGTGGCAAGAAGTTAAGATTGCCTAAGTTCAGTCCATATGAGTTTGGATTTGTCATTATCCTTGTCTTGTGACTATGGTTTTGACGATTCACATGGATAAGAACACATACACCATAAAATCTAAGGGTCATAAGGTTTCTCTCCGATTCATGAAAATGATGGTGAGGAAACACTTCCACCAAGTAGATTTGAAGCAGATGGCAAAAGGTCTAAACAATTGAGACTATGATTACGACATCCCTTTTCATAGTTCTGAAATTGTTTAGACACACATACATGCTATCTAAGGAAAGGTGTATGATTTTGTTACGCCCAGCGTACGCCCAACATACTTCTGAAATTGATTACGGCATCCCTTTTCATAGTTCTGAAATTGTTACGCCCAGCGTACACCCAACATACTTCCCCGTACGCCCAACATACAAGGCTTAACCCAAAACCGTCCTAACGTCAAACGGTCATAACTTCTTCGTTTCAACTCCGATTTAGACGATCCTTATATCCATGGAAATCTAATGAGAATCTATACAACCCTGTCAACTCTCATTTGCCTTAATACTTTACGAACTTAAATCCAAAATTCATAAAAGGTACGGACTAACACTTTACGGTTATACCCTTGGTCTAAATCTCTCTTTCCCCCAAGGTCCGAAGCCTTATGATAACTGATCTTCGGTTCATGACCCCGAATTATGAAACGATTTGAAGCAGGGTGTTACAACTCTCTCCTACTTAAATTAGATTTCGTCCTCGAAATCACTCTTTACCACCTTCCTGACAGCCAAAAAACTCGACCAATTCCTCTCAAACCCCGCTCCATCGAAGAGGCTGACTCATACTCATAGTGACCTTCCAATGCTACCACCGAAGACCAACTTTAACAAAACTCATACACCTTAATGATGAACAATTATTTACCCACTAACTGATAAACCAACACCTCACTGCTATAATTCCAAAACCCCCAAAACTTTACCTGACCTCCACACAGGTAGGACCATCCCGAAACACAATCACTAGGACCTCTTACTGCAATCTGAACTGAAAAACGTCCTTTTGATCCTAAATTATCCAACTAATACCTTTGGCAAGCAGATTCCTTAACCATAACTTGCTGACGAAAAGATCTTATATATATATATATATATATACACACACACACACACACACAAAGACGACTCCCAACACAATTCATGTCCATTTGCCAACCTGGTGCATAACTCATATCCCGAAATCCAGAGATCTACACTTGCATTCTCTCCAAAATTTTCCGATTCCACGGTAGCCTTCCACTAAACCGAGATATCAAATCCCCAATCGACAACTGAGATTGACGGTCTCACACCTAGTCTCACCACCAGGCTCCTACTAAGAGTCTAACTGATAAAGGCTACCCTATCCTAAACATCACACGGGTACCAATCACTGACCATAAAGTCATCCCACTTTAAACGTGATCTAGTACCTTGCTCAAGCCAATTTCCCACCTGGTGTCACCCATTTTATCATAACCCTACAGGCCTCGCCCACCGATCTCACCCAACCTGCACAATCGAACGGGCCTCGCCGCAGGTCTCACCCAAAGGAGTGCTGCACAAGCCTAACCTTGCCTTGGATCCAACGATCCTCATACCACAACAAGAGAAACCCTCCCACAATATTGTCTGTCTCAACCCAGGCATGCACTGACCCTCTATCAGCCCAACGACCACTCCTACAATAGCCTACCTCATTATGTTGAATGTTGCGACTACATCGCAGACTTACATCACTTCCCTAACAGCCTATCATCCTTGTGTATGCTACGGATACCGCGTAGTCTTGCAACACTCCCATAACTTCCTAACAACCTTGGGAATGTTACGGATGCCCCGTATTTTTACAACACTTCCACAACTGCCTAACAATCTTATAAATGCTACAGCTGCCCTGTAGTCTAACAACACTTCCATACTGCCTGTCAACCTTGTGAATGTTACAGCTATCCCGTAGTCTTACAACACTTCCATACTGCCATGGACCCACCCCATGGTCTTACCGTCTAACTACCAAGCCAACCATGATCATCATGAGTTGAACCCACATTGTCTATATCCCAATCAGGTGTTCGGGTCATGCTTCGAACCCCAAATCCTTCATCAGACAAGAACATGGAGGGAGGATCTAACACAACCATCGACCTGGATCCATCCACGTGTCTTCTATCCATTACTATGAATGCGCCAATCTGATGTTGAAAGCTTATGAACTCCCAACCTCGCGCAACCTCTATCGAGACTACCGCTTGAGCTGTCTTCTTTCCCAACTAAGAGGTGAAACTCTCCCTGGTTCCGCACCTGATTTTATCCCGGACATCCAAATGGTTCTCCCCCACTTGGATTTGGCTACACACTGCCAAACTCACTGGAAGCAACGAATAATGAATTCCCTTACCGGAATTGATGGATTTATGCATTCTAACCATCTTTACCCGATAAAATTTTGAAATTTCTTTGACACTTCCAATTGTCTGGACAAGCTCAGATGACCGCCACAATCATCCTCTCGTTACCGCTCCTTCCCTAGCAACGGTAGCGATCAGACCCAAAATTCCTTCCATAACAACTGCCATCCCTACTGAGCGACACAAGCACTTCTGTACTTTGACTTCATTGCTGACCTAATCACTCTAATATGGCTACTGATCTTCTACGCGATACCCCTGATTTGTTTCCATCAATGGCCCACAACAATCTACCTGACCATCTAAATCCAACTCGACAAGATGTGCCCCACTCATAACTCTCGGCATGCAAAAATACCATATATCAATCCTTGATAATATCAACTAGACAATAACAGAGAACTAGACCAAAGATAATGCCTCACATATTCAAGCACATGATTCAAAAGCACACACACACACACACACATATATATATATATATATATATATATATATATATATATATATATATATATATATATGAATAATAAGGCATGAAGGAAACAAAAGATAACATACCCGCGCTAGCATCTGATGAAAATCTGGCCTCCCCCTAACTGAAACTGCAATGCTCAGCTCCTCGCTGTCGGGGCTTCTGCACTGTCATCACGATCTCCAGTGATCCTCAAAGCAACTAGAGTAGGTGCACTCACTACTCCAACACTCAACATCAGACAGTCGGCCTTCTTGTGGCCCATCTGGTTCCAGTGAAAACACATCAGAACCGACCCACATGTCAATCCCTACTGAAATGATCCATTAGACGACAACTGAAACACCCCCTTCCATTCTCCCAACAACCACCCTCATGGGTCCTCCCACACTTGGCACAACGACCCCGGCCCAAATGGCCTCCAAAACATGAATCCTGAGTCTTTGGCCTCTTCACCTGACCCACTACGATCTGAATCTACTATGATTTCCTCTTCACGAGGTGCTCCAAATCAATCTCCCGCTCTCGGGCTCTAGCCATCATGTCATCTAAAGTCCAAAAAGCTGAAAAGCTAACAAACTTTCGGATATCCTCTCGTAGCATATTGTGGTACCTTGTCTTCTTCATCTCCTCGTATGTGGCATATTGCGGGACAAAAAGAGCCTTTTCCCTAAACTTGGTGGTGATCTACACCATAGTATCAGTCGTCTGTAGAAGGTCCTGAAACTCCCTATCCAATTGCTGCACCTCGATGGATGGGGCAAACTCCGCCCTAAGCCGGGTAACAAACTCATCCTAAGTCATCGCCTCAATGGCTTCACCACCCAAAGCGAAATCTACCTCCTCCCACTAACCTTGATCTCTTCCTTTCAGAAGACAGGAAGCAAATCTGACCTTCGACCCCTCGGGGAAGAAACTCATCCGGAAAGCATTCACCATATCCGCTAACCACCTCCTACTAACAATGGGGTCCTTCTCCCCAAAGAACTCAGGAGCTCCACAAGCACGAATTTCACGAAAGGAAAGAGTGCAAGCCCCCACAATAGCCATAATCTCAGTGCAGAACGTGCCCAGACGCTCATCCAAAATCTCCATGATCCACTATTTGACTGAACCATAGATTACATGTGTCTGCTCTAAAATACTGTGGGTGATCTCCGAAGAGATGAACTTCCGCATCCACTCATCAATCGGCTCAGTGCCAACACCTGATCCTGAACCAGATCTTCCGCCACGAGTTCTCATCACTATATCGAAAAGCAACCATACAATAATCACAACATACCTTAAAATCCTCATCCACGGGCTTCCTAGATTCTCCATGACTCCCCTTGATTCGAGTATGGATCCTGCGCTTTTAGTAGTACGGGCCCAATACTACCTTCCACACCTATCCATACTTTCCTCAAGAGTTATCGTGAATCCTCTAAGTCACCTTCTCAAATTGGTACTCCAAGTACTTGCTAAATAACGCTACCAAACCCACTAAAACACTTCCTAGGCTCTCCTAGGTTCCGACCTCACCCTGCCATAAGCTGTTGAAGAACTCCTACTAATTTCAGCTTGCAACTTCACGTATACAATCACATGCCATAAGGATTAGATAATCCATTTAGTAACAGACTCAACCCTACAACAGTTGGACTCAGACAAGAGTTGTGCAATAGGGTAAAATCTATCACTCTGAGATTATTTAACCTTTGTAGCATGCAACTTAACATATTCATGAAGTAATTAGCTCACATCAGTAACACTCCAAGCCACAGAACAGACCAAGAACATCCCAAGCTCACTTACCACAACCCATACTAGGATCTTCCACTCTCATTGTCGGTTGCCTTATGCATGAAAATTATACACAATACATGATCAAATAGACCGTCGAATAAAAAACTCTACCCTAGGACCACAACCAACCGAGGAACATGAAATAAGGTCAAATCAGTCATTCTAGGGCTATATGATCTTAATCGTATACAATTTTTAAAGCGTACATGTAGAAATTACTGTTACCAATACATATTCCCAATCTAGGATAACATCCAATGCTTCTTAGGCTACAAGGTATCACATACCAGGCCAATCTATCATGAAATTCCTGAAAGTATCCCTAGCCTTATCCTAACATGCAAACATTCACATCATATAACATATAAACATGTATGGGTATTATGGGAATCACTTGTGCTCTGCTGATTGCACACATCACACCCCATTTTTCTTTACAAAAGTCTTTTTGAGAAATTCTTTTCTTGTAAAAGATTACCAATTCCTCAGTTTGAGTTCAGTCACACCCGAGAGTGTGCCCGAATCCCTCAAACCAAACCAAGGCTTTGATACCAACAATTTAACATCCCAATTCATTTTTAATTCAACCAGGAACACCAATTATCCTTTTAAATCATTCAAAAGTATGTCAGAATAAAAACAGTTATCAGAGTACAATCCCAAAAATCATATAGTTGCAGAAACATGGGTGGATGCACTGCAATCAATCCAAGCCCTTCATTTCCGAACCGTAAGTACCTGAAATCATAACCATAAAACCGTAAGCACAAAGCTTAGTGAGTTCCCCAAAATACAACATACCAAAACATACAAGTGCCATGGGCTACACCCATGGTATTTCCTTGCAATGTCGAGGGCCAAATCCCGGTTTTAAATACAAGTGCCATGGGCTACCCCCATGGTCTTTCCTTGCAATGTCGAGGGTCAAATCCCGATCTTACATACAAGTGTCAGGGGCCAGATCCTGGTCTTTCATATAATTACCAGGGACCGGATCCTGGTCTTTCATCCAATTATCATAGAGACAACTAGCATTCTACATAACAAAGTAATGGGCCGACATTAGTGCCTTCGACCCACGGTTACAGTGAGAAAACTCACCTCAATCCGAGATAACCGAACACACGCGCTGCTGCTACTGGAAACCTCTAATTGAACATAACAAAATTATCCCTAATCAATAATTAAGGTAATTTCACAAATCCAAAGTCCAAATCCATATCATATCCTTCCAATGGAAAAAATACCATTTTACCCTTCCCATATCTGACCCAACACCTCATGGCCCAACTCCTAAAAGACGCAAGACCCAAAAGGCCCAAAATGAGCTCTCTGGCGTACGCCCCCGCATACCATATTGATACGCCCTGCGTACCGTATGCTGCAGCACAAACTACAACTCGCCGAAGCTTATAGACGGGGACTCCATGCATTACGCTGAGTATAGGCATACGTACGCCCAACGTACTCATCAGATGGCCAAAACTCTCATTAAGCACTTAATGCTTAAGACCAAAACGTCCAAACTTAGATCTAAGCTCTAAATAAGGTCTTAAACCGTAAAGTTTCCAACTTTACTTCTTTGCATACCTTAATAGGACCCAAAACCCGATATTTTCCATCTAAACCCATAAAATGAACACCAACTTAAGCATGATTCATCAAAACCCATTAAGATTCCATTTTTATGGTTCTTAATGAATCCATAATGGATAAAGTTTCCAAATTTATCCATTAGAATGGCCCAACCAACTAAGATCTAGTCTTTAAGTCTCAAAGGGACCATATGTGCAGCTTTTCCAACTTAAACCATTAAGTCCAAGTCTCATGCCTTTAGATGTGAATCGATATGGTGTTTAGATGGATAAAGTTTCCAACTTTATCCATAACAAGGTCACAAACTTTCAAGATCTAAAATTTATGCAGAAAAGTGACCAAAAGCTCATAACACCCAGGACTAGCTAGATCTATCAAATGCATCATCAAGATTTAAACTTTATACCTCTAGAAGAAAGATCAAGGTGACCAAAGTTTGGATCTAAAAGTTCCAAAGCAACCAACGCTTATCCAACAAGCTCATTCTTCTCCAAGATGCACCAAGAAAACTCCAAAGCACTCAAGAACACATTTTTTTGCTCAAAAGTCTCAAACTAGGGTTAGGGTTTTTAAGGGAGGGTGTTGGAGAGGCGGAGGCTGATAATGGAATGGGTTTGAGGAAGTTAAGGAGCTTAAATAGGGCTCGAACCACAAAAGAAGGGCTTGGAAATAGATCGCGTACGCCCAACGTACTCATGGATGCCCTAGTACGCCCAATGTACTTCCCCATATGCCCATCGTACGCGACTTAACCCTAAACCGTCCTAAGTTCAAACGGTCATAACTTATTCGTTTCAACTCCAATTTCGACGATCCTTATATCCACGAAAAGGTAATGAGAAGCTCTACTACCCTATAATCTCTCATTTTTCTTAAAACGTTCCGAACTCAAATCCAAAATTCATAAAAGGCCCGAACTAATACTTTACGGTTATACCCTTGGGCTCCAAAGCACCAACCGAACTCTCGGATCACCTAATCTACATTACCCACATTCAAAGGGTTCTTGTAACGCCCGTGTTTCTAGGCTAGGCATTAATATTGAGATAATGGTCTAGGTTAACCCTTTGTAACTCATTTAGAAGAAATGAAAAGGAATTATGTGAATTTTATGTGAATTATGTGTTTTATGCTTAATTATTAGGGTTTAATTAATTAAGAATAAAAATGAGCGTCAAAATTAAATATTAGATAAAGCCGATATCTATTAAGAAACTTGTAGTGGGCGTGACAAGGATTACGGATATATAAATAATGCCGAAATCCGAGTTATAACGAAGAAGTTATGACCTGTCGAAGTTTCGCGACAAAACCGGCACAGGGCCGAATGTCGTAAAAAGTGAGTTTTTGATAAACTACTTTTTAGCCTTAGTGATCTAAACGAAACTCGTAGTGTTCGTTAAACCGAGAGTAGGTATAAAAAGAACGCCCAAATCTGACTTCGTATGAGGAAGTTATGATTTTTTTGAAGTTTCAGCTTAGCAGTAGACAACTAAAAACTCGAATTTTAGATCGAGCGATTTTTAGCCGACACGACCAAAACGAGAATCGAAGGTCTTGTCATTTGTAGCACAACGGTAAAAAGACAGACGAAAACGGACGTCGAATGAAGAAGTTATGAATTTTTAACGGATTTCATGTCCCGGTCTGTTAAAAATAATAATATAAAAATTAAAGTCAAAATTAGCCGACGAAGTCTAAACGAAAGTTGTAGAGCGTAATTTTACCTACGCATGCATATAAAGAACGTCAAAAACGGAGCTCGTATGTGAAAGTTATGAATTTTAGAAGATTTTGGCACAAAATTCGAGAAATTTCGCATGGATGAGCTTCACCCGGAAATGCCACGTCGCCTTCGCTCGTAGTGCGCCACGTGTCCGAATTGCTGAGTTACCCGAGGCCAGATGGCGAGGCGTGTCGCTTCCTGATTCGCCCGAAGTCTCGGCCCTCGCATATCCGACGCGTGTGCACCCTCGTGTCCGAGTTCGGTGAGTCATCCGAAGCAGGTGAGTCATCCGGAGCTGGACCAATCCGAAGAAAACACCTGTCCAAGCCTCGCACCGCCTTAGCCTCTGAACCTCGTAGACTCCAACGCGTGTCTTCTTCTCACTGCTTCGGGTCCGAACCTCGGCCCTATATATAGAAGGCTTTTGAGCCTTCCCGGATACTTTTGGAAAATTGGCAATTTTGACCCCTTTTTCAATATTTTGGCTATTTTCACATCCCCCGATGCCCCGAGATCATTTCCAACGCCCGGAACACGTCCCGGAGTGCCCGAGAAGCCCGGGAAATTTATTTTTTCGGTTTCAAAGTCCGACCCTCGCAGAGTCTGGTTTCTCAATAAAACTCCCGGTTTTATTAGAAACGATCGTTTTATGCAACGAAGTGCTGCCCGGTTATCGTTAAATCAAGTGAGTTTATAGTCACTTTCACCTTACACATAGATATGAAGTATTTACCTTAAAATACGTGCTATGTGTAAATATATTAATTGTTTATTTGTGGTGACTATTGAATTGATGTTTTATACAAGTTTTAAACTGTATATATATTTTTATCTACAAATATGTTGGGTAAAACATGGGTAGATGAATTAGATGATGTGTGATGAAATAAAAGTGATGAGAGGTATCGATGTTTAAGATGATTTAGTCATCTAGCAGAGTATAGACAACGGCCACATACTATTTTAGATAGTCCAGTGGAACGTTAGTAGACTTGTAATTGGTACGTATGTTTGAACTATATGTTCATAAAGTGTTCTTGAACTATATGTTCATTATGTGTTTTTGAACTATGTGTTCATCTGTTAGTTCTTCTTTTTGACACTATTACGTGTCGGGATACGGGAGCGTACGAGGGTACTTTATCAGTATTTTCCCTATACTTTTATTTGGAAGAGCTTTGGAGTCTTTGTTCTTTTATGAAGTGATTGGACGAGCTTCATGAGTTAGTGATATAGATCATGAGTTAAATAGTGGGTGTGTGATGAAAGGTGAGTTGGATAGATGAGATGATCAGTGATATAGATCATGAGTTGAGAGTGAGTGGTGAAATATGGGAAAAGCTTTTACCCAAACGTTGGCGTGAGTGGTGCAATATGAGAAAAGCCCTTACCCAAACGTTGACCCCCGTCATTCAGCAGTGTATGGATGACAACCATGGACTGTTCTAGACGGTATGCGGAACACTAGCATGCTCGCAACCTGTAGGTGTTAATGGACTTGAGTGTTCATTCGATGTACTCTATTCCCCTTCGTGAGGGGTGCAATATGAGAAAAGCCCTTACCCAAACGTTGACCCCCGTCATTCAGTAGAGTATGGATGACACCCATGGACTGTTTTTGACGGCCTGTGGAACACTAGCAGGCTCGTAACCTGTAGGTGTTAATGGACTAGAGTGTTCATTCGCTGTACTCTATTCCCCTCATGAGTGCCTTTAGGGCATGTATGGCTGGGGAAACCCCTTAGTATGTTCATCAGCTGTATGGAAAACCCATTGACATGTATTGCGGGGGGAGGGGGGGGGGAGAACTCCCGTGGGAAATATCGTCGATGAATAAGAGTTATGGACTTAGCATATGGAAAACCCATTGACATGTATTGCGGGGGGAAACTCCCGTGGGAAATACCGTCGATGAATAAGAGCTATGGACTAGCACATGGCGATGATGTGACTTCATGCCTATTTGACATAAATTGCTGAAGGAAAGCAATGTTATCACCCCGGTGTTTGTCTTATTTGACATATATTGCAGAGGGAAGCAATGTTGTCACCTTGTTAGTTGTTTTATGTTAGGATGTCTTGTTTGACATAAATTGCTGAGGAAAAGCAATGTTGTCATCCCTTGTGAAAATCCTTAGGCTAGGTCCCTTGTGATAGTTGTTTTAGGGACGTAAAGTGAGGATAATGGGAATGAGTAATTAGGGTTATTTTGGTTGATGAAATTAATAAATTTATTGATTGAGAACTTAATAAGTTTATTATTTATTGTGGGTTGAAAACCCTATATGCTCACCAGGCTTTCAAGCCTGACCCACTCAGTTTAATTGTATCACAGGTATCGATACGAAGTTGCTTTACACTGAGATATTAAAAGAGAAGTAGATCACTAGTGTAAATGAATGTAAGTTTCGTTTATGCTTATGTTTTTGTATTGACAATGACATCCCAATGGTTTAAGTGAATAAAATACATTTCTTCGGAAATGATTTGATAACATAGTTATCATGTTTATCTGGGAACAAATTCCGCAACACTTTTAATCAAATGATTACTCTGAAATTATTTTAAAAGTATAAATTAAATCGGTCTTTTCTGGCCGTGAAATTGGGGATGTCACAGTTCTAAATCTCTCTTTCCTCAAGGCCCGAAGCCTTATGATAAGTGATCTTCGGGTCACGGCCCCAAATTATGAAACGATTCGAAACAGGGTGTTACAACTCTCCCCCCTTAAATTAGATTCCATCCTCGAAATCACTCCTTACCACCTTCCTAGCAGCCAGAGACCCCGACCAATTCCTCTCAAACTCCGCTCCATCGAAGAGGCTGACTCATACTCATAGCGACCTTCTAATGCTACCACCGAAGCCCAACTTTAACATAACTCATACACCCTAATGGTGAACAATTATTAAACCACTAACTGACAAACCAGCACCTCCGTGCTATAATTCTGAAACCCCCAAACTGTCTAGCGACCTTCCACTACTTCCTAACAACCTTATGAATGTTACGGCTTCCCCGTAGTCTTACAACGGTTCCATACTGCCTGTCAACCTTGTGAATGCTATAACTGCCCCGTAGTCTTACAACACTTCCATACTGCCATAGACCCACCCCATGGTCTTACCGTCTAACTACCAAGCCAACTATGATCATCATGAGTTGAACCCACATTGTCTATATCCCAATCAAGTGTTCGGGTCATGCTTCGAACCCCAAAGACTTCATCAGACAAGAACATGGAGGGAGGATCTAACACAACCATCGACATGGATCCTTCCACGTGTCTGTTATGCGTTACTATGAATGTGCCAATCTGATGATGAAAGCTTCTGAACTCGTAACCTCGCGCAACCTCTATCGAGACTGCCACTTGAGTTGGCTTCCCTCCCAACTAGGAGGTGAAACTCTCCCTGGTTCCGCACCTGATTTTATCCCCCGGCATCCAAACGGTTCTCCCCCACTTGGATTTAGCTACACACCGCCAAACTCACTGGAAGCAACAAATAATGAATTCCCTTACTGAAACTGATGGATTTATGCATTCTAACCATCTTTAACCGATACAATTTCAAAATTTCTTTGACACTTCCAATTGTCTGAAAAAGCTCAGGAGACCGCCATCATCATCCTCTTGCTACCGCTTCTTCCCTAGCAACGGTAGCGATCAGACCCAAAATTCCTTCCATAACAACTACCATCCCTACTGAGTGACACATGCACTTCTGAACTTTGACTTCATTGCTGAACTTATTGATGGGTTTTAGGCATAACAAAACAACTTAAGACTCTTAAGTGTGCATGCAACCTAAAACAAGATTTATTTTTTCACTATTGAACCTATAACTATGAATATCAAAATAAGAACCCTAGAAACCCTAGGTAATTTTTTGAAAATTACTAAAGAGAAAGGTTTAGGTTTACATACATTTTGGTTTTTATAGTAAACAACTAGGAATCCTCTTGTTGATCTTTTGGAAGCAAGCACCACAAGCGTCGCGCCTCTAATGGTTCACACCCAACACTAGCAAGAAGGAGATTATGGAGAGAGGAAGGAGGAGGGAATAATTTCGGCCTATCTCTCTAAAGGTATGAGTGGATGAAATTTCTAGGAGTTAGGTTCCTTATATAGTGCAACTTGGAAACCCTATATAAGCCCAAAACCAATATAATAATATTATCTTGAATTGGAAATTATCTAGCTTCCTAATTATCCTCCAATGATAATTCTAGAACCCTAAAGGCCTCCTAAAACCATCCAAGCCTCTAGGAAGGTTCTAGAGTGTCTCTTGTTCAACTATTGAATAATTACACTTTAATCCCTGCACTTTTAACTAATTCCATTAATCCTAAAATTAATTCCAATTAATTTATGATTGATTATTAATTAAATATTACTATTTCTAATTAATATATTATTCTCCTTGTATAATAATAAATTATTTATTTCAGGTTATTAATCAAATAATAAATCAACCTCTCTCTCCAAAAATCATCCTGTCTAATTTCTAGGTTTGAGGGCAACCCAAAAGGATTGTGCTACTATCAATTCAAGTTTATACCAATTATAGTTATGGGCTTAGAAACCTAATCCAACAGTATCCCACTTGGATAAGTCTGTAACTATAATTGCCAATATAACTTCTAAATTGATCAGAAAGTTGCTGCTTTCGAAAGCCGTTGTCGAACTCTAATCCAATCAGTTACGTGTCCTACGATAAGTGATCATATAATCCTCCGTTCTGCAAGATATCATTCGGACGCGATACATGGAACATAATCAATCTCATTGTCCAATATTTTGTTTCCCGATTTCTGAATTGTAATGACATAGAACTTCTAATCGAACACATCAATTTAGTCCTGGTCGGTCCCGACACTATAAGTCAACACCAAATCACCGAGGGACCAAAAGATATCGCTTTTTCCTGTGAAGGCTAAATGAAAGAATAAAATTTGACTTATATGCTTGCACCATTTACTAATCAAATCATGCACAACAATACATTTTATAACATCAAGTTACAGATGCGTTTACGCATTTTCAATACACAACTGACTTGTAAACAACAACTTATATATCTCCATTTAAAGATTATAAGATATTATCGTCTCAGAATTACTTGTGATAAATTCCATTAAGTAATTCTATGAGTGTGGGTTAATCCAATACTTAGATCTCCATTTCAAAGTACTCATGAACATTGCAACAATACCATTGTTGTGTCTAAAACTCTTTAGACAATCTACAATATAATTCATGACAATCTTAATTCACTACTTACTTCCAAAAGTACGAATGACTGTGGATTTGAATAATCGAATTATTCGGGAAGTAAAACATGGAAAACGAAACACAATCATAAATAATTGACAAAAGGTAGTAAACAAACTCATAAATAATTCTCTATTATTTAATCACCAAAAGTCAATTACATTTACTTTGTTACAAGTTTCAAAATAACTATCTAACTACTAAAACTAATATCATCTCTCAGACCAATGCTCCTAGCATGCCGAATGTGTTTAATCCTACTCAGACCCTTTGTGAGTGGATCTGCAGGATTCTCTTCAGATGATACCCTCATCACTACGAGGCGAACTTCTTCTACCCTATATCTGATGAAATGGTATTTTATGTCGATATGTCTTGATCTGCTATGATCTCTTGGTTCCTTTGTCAAGGCAACCATTCCTTCATTATCACAAATAATTTTTCATTGGATCCTTGATGGTTGGCACAAATCCAAGATCTCCGATGAAGTTCTTCAACCAAATTTCTTCCTTTGATGTTTCGCTTGCAGCTATGTACTGTGATTCACAGGTAGAATCAACCACTGTCTCTTGCTTGGAAGTTTTCCAAGTAACTGCTCCTCCATTTAAGGTAAACACCCAGACATATTAAGAACGGAAGTTATCTCTGTCTGTTTGAAAGCCGGCGTCACTATACCCAGTTACTCTTAATGTATCACTGCCACCAAGTACTAGGACCCAGTCCTTAGCCCTTCGCAGATACTTGAGAATATTCTTAACTGCTATCCAACGAGCTTTACCTGGATTTCCCTGATAATGACTGGCCATGCTCAAAGCAAAGGACACATCAGGGCGAGTACATGTCATAGCATACATGATAGATCCAACGGTAGAAGCGTATGGAACTCTACTTATTTCTGCTATATCCGCATCAGTCTTCGGACTATGAGTCTTACTCAGTTTGGTATTACTCTGGATGGGCAGTTCTCCTTTCTTGTAAATTTCCATACTAATATGTTTTAGCATCTTTTCCAAGTATGTATTTTGACTAAGTCCAATTAGTCTCTTACTCATGTCTCTTAGAATTCTTATCCCTAGAATATAGGCAGCCTCTCCTAGATCCTTCATAGCAAAACACGTTCCAAGCCAAAAATTAACCTCTTGCAAAGTTAGAATGTCGTTTCCTATAAGAAGTATGTCATCAACATACAACACTAGGAAGGTTACTATACTCCCACTAGCTTTGACATATACACATGACTCATCGTCACTTCTAGAGAAACCAAACTCCTTAACTTTCTCGTCGAAGCAAAGATTCCATCTGCGAGACACTTGTTTCAATCCATAAATGGATTTCTCAAGCTTGCCCACTCTATTGGGAAACTTTTCATCAATAAAACCTTGTGGCTGACTCATGTAAACATCCTTTTCCAACTTCCCATTAAGGAAAGCAGTTTTGACATCCATCTGCCAAATTTCATAGTGATGGAATTCAACTATGGCGAGCATTACCCGAATAGATTTTATCTTAGCCACTGGTGAGAAGGTTTCATCATAGTCAATCCCTGGGGTTTGAGTAAAGCCCTTCGCAACCATCCAATCCTTGAAAGTGTGTACTTTTCCATCCATGTCGGTCTTCTTCTTGAAGATCCATTTGCACCCAACTGTATTACGACCTGGTACATTATCAACCAAATTCCAAACTTGGTTGTCATACATGGACTTGATCTTGATGTCCATTGCCTCTTGCCATTTGGTTGCCTCAAGGCCTGCCATTGCTTCCTTGTAGTTACCAGGTTCATCCGTATTTACCAATGTACTATCACTGATAAACGCATCACCATTTTTAGTAATATGGAAGCCATAGAACTCAGGTGGCATACTAACTCTACTGGAATACGTAAGAGGTAATGAATTGTCATCTGGTTCAACTGGAGCATATTTAGAGGTTCCTTCATCGTTTGACTCTTGAATCTCTACAAGGTTAATGGTACTCTCACTTTCCTCTTTGCATATGAGATCTCTCTCACGAAATACTCCTATTCGTGCTACAAAGACCACGTTCTCACTAGGTCTATGGAACAAATATCCAAAGGAATTATGTGGGTAGCTGATGAAAATACATCTCTCACTTTGAGGTTCAAGTTTGTCGTGAGTCTCTCGTCTAACGAAAGCTTCACAATCCCAAACCTTGATATGTGCTAACGAGGGAACCTTCCCTGTCCACATCTCGTGAGGTGTTTTGGCAACCTTCTTAGTTGGGACAAGATTAAGAATGTGGGCGACAGTCTCTAAGGCATACCCTTAGAACGAAATTGGAAGAGAAGCTCGACTCATCATGGAACGAACCATGTCCAACAAGGATCGATTGCACCTCTCAGCCACACCATTAAGTTGTAGTGTCCTAGAAGGTGTCAATTGTGAAACTACTCCACATTCCTTGAGGTAGTCGTTCAACTCGATACTAAGATACTCTCCACCTCTATCTGATCGGAGCATCTTTATCTTCCTGCCGAATTGATTCTCGACTTCTTGCTTAAAGTCTTTGAACTTTTCAAAGGTTTCTGACTTATGCTTGATTAAGTAGACATAACCATATCTGCTATAATCATCAGTAAAAGTCACATAGAATCGATTATCATCCCTTATGGATGATCTAAAAGGCCCACACACATCTGTGTGTATGAGATCCAACAAACCTTCACCTCTTTCACAAGGTCCAGTGAAAGGTGATTTTGTCATCTTACCCAAAAGACAAGATTTGCATGTATCATCTGACCTTAGGTCAAATGATTATGACACTCCATCCTTTTGGAGTTGGGCAATGTGTTTGTTGTTAACGTGTCCAAGACGACAATGCCACAAGCATGCTTTGTCCATACATTAGACGAATCAATTTGAAATACACCATTCCCTAAATTTTCTATACACATCACAGTTTCATACATACCATCACAAGGTAAAGCTTCAAAATAAAAAACACCATTTTTATAAGCAAAAATAGAACCATTCTCATCATTAAAATAATATCTAAAACCTTGTCTGAACAATGCATGAAAATAAATAATGTTTCGTGTCATTTCTGACCAGTAGCAACAATTTTTCAAATCTAAATCAACACCATTACTAAGCACTAGACTATAAACTCCAATCTTGGTGAAAGGTGAAGATCGCCTATTCCCCATGATCAAGTTCATTCTACCATGCTCCATTTCCTCACTTCTTCTTAGCCCCGGAAAATCTGAACAAATGTGAAATCTACATCCTGTATCAAGGACCCAAGAATGAGAAGATGATGAGTTATTAGATGGGATAGTGTATATACCTGCAGAAGTCATCTCCACCTTGCCGTCTATAATATCTTGCAGATACTTTGGGTAGCTGCGTTTCCAAATGCCTTTGTCGTTGCAATAAAAGCAAATGGCCTCTTTGGGATCAGAGACAGGAGAAGCATCAGAACTGGATCTACCTTTGGGTCCATTGCTTGACGACCCAACTTGAGACTTTCCCTTCCAGTTTTGCTTTGGAGGACCTTTCCTCTTCTTCCCCTTCCCTTGACCAATGGCCAGAACGGGAGCACTAGCAGGAGTGGAGGCAATACTCGTTCCCTTCATCCCTGCTTCAGCTGTTCGCAGGAGGTTGTGCAATTGAGACAAGGTGGTCTCATTGTTGTTCAGATTATAGGTCAAGATGAACTGATCATAACAACTTGGGAAGGAGTTTCAGAATATGTCGATAGCCAACTCCTCATCAAAATGCACATTGAGCCTAACAAGGCGGTCCACGTATTATTGCATCTTTGCACGTGGCTGCTAACAGACTCCCTATTTCATTTTGCTTGTTATGAGGGACTTTACCACCTCGTACTTGTCTTGACGAGCTCACGTATGGTACTTTTCCATAAGGCCCTTGTTCATCTCGTACGACCAGTAATCCTCATAGAATCTTTGCAACTCAGGAGTTATGGTGGCTACCATGATGCAAGCACCTTTTGTTACATCATTGCAGTGCTTCTTGTAGGAGGCCAACTCTTCAGGTTTGACCTTCTCTTCGTCAATCTCATTTAATTCTTTCTCAATGACATATTCCTTATCCTCGAAACGAAGGGACATTTTGGTGTTGCACATCCAGTCGTTGTAATTGGTGCCATCCAATGTTACCCTTGAGCAGATGTTCAACAACAAGAAGTTTTGGTTGGAGGAGGAGGAGGAATCTGAAGCAACATTTGGAGTAGACATGTTTAAAATAAGGGTAGTTTTATTTAGATAAGAACAATCCTTAATATAGCAACCTAAAATGAAATATTAAGGCTAGGATCCAACTATATAATTCATAACTTAGAAAAGAGATGCCTTAATCTAATTGTAAATTTTATAAAGGTAGGTAAATGACGATTTACCAATTCCACCAGTAGAAAATGAAATTCAAAGGAAATTAAGTTAAGTGAAATTCCTAGATCTTTTGAGATTCATTTAAACTATTCAATGGCATGTTTGATCTCAGATTATGCTCTTCCATTTGTGACTGGGATACCGAGGATCACAAACAAGATGTGAATAACCATGCAAATTAGCTTGGCACTCTCGATGTCTTTTATCATCTCATTTTAATATGCTGGTTAACCACACACGCTACATTAATCAATGATAATTTTTAAGATGCCAATTATTACTCTTTATAGTCACTATTAGTGTGCCGGTTAACCACACGCGCTCCGCTAACTACTATAAAATATAATGTGCAATTTCATGGGTTAGCATACAAATTCATATTTTTCTAAAGTAACTAAGATTGAGATTTTAATAAAAAAAAGGTTTAGTTACTTTTAATAGCATTATACTTATTAATGAGAATTAATTTTGTCCTATCAAATCCGTTCGGCTAACGACCCTCCACTAATCAAGGAAAAGGTGGGTGAGCGTGGACACTCATTCAACTACCATTTTATAGGCAATTTCCTTATACCCCCCTTATAGACAAGCTTCATGAATGAGGTGTACTAGCGGTTCGACTGACTTAGTCTTATACTTATAGTAATTATTAAACTTTTAATTTTACACATACTATAAGGTGTATTTTAAAACTTTTTCAAAATACTAGGTTTATATTTAAATTTTGAAAATTAAATAATTAATTTAAATTTAAAAAATAAACCAAATGATTTAATAATTATCTATTAATTAACATTTAATTAATTATATTAAATCAAATAAGGATTAACTAATTAAATTAAACAATTAATTTAATCCTAATCCTTACCCTCTACATTTTTGAAAATAGGGTATAGGATTTATTCCAATTTTAAATTATCTCCTTTTAGGCAAGTAAAATGATAATTACCAAAAAATTTGAAAAACCGTAATAGCCTACCAAGTTTTCAAAAACTTGGGGATGAAAGCTAGGGTTTCAAAGCCCTAGCCCTTATTTCGAAATTTCAAGGGTTGGAGGCTTGGGTTTCTAAAACCCTAGCCCAAGTCGAAATTTTAAGCCTTTTAGGGTTTAATTTTCATAAACCCTAATTTGATAAAATTCAAAAATTATAGCAAATTCAATTGAAAAAAAAACGAACGCTCTGATACCACTGATGGGTTTTAGGCATAACAAAACAACTTAAAACTCTTAAGTGTGCATGCAACGTAAAACAAGATCTATGTTTTCACTATTGAACCTATAAATATGAACATCAAAATAAGAACCCTAGAAACCCTAGGTAATTTTTGAAAATTACTAAAGAGAAAGGTTTAGGGTTACATACCTTTTAGTTATTATAGTAAACAACTAGAAATCATCTTGTTGATCTTTTGAAAGTAATCACCACGAGCGTCGTGCCTGTAAAAGAAATGGTCATTTCTAGGGCAAGGTGGGGTCACATTCGGGTTTGAGCTTGTCACATGGGCATAGTTTCAGATCTTGACTTCCCAAGGCCTTATGGACATAAAGCCTCAAGCTTTATGAAGCTTTAGCTCTCCTCCATGTCCAAAACCTTCTCCTAATGCTATTTATGAGTGTTTTAGCTTCATAGAACCTTGCATGCACGTAAAGTTAGCAACTTTACGTGATAGCAACACCCTAGGAGCATAAATCTATTGTTTGGAGCAGCTTAAAATCGTCTGAATGAGTGATGGACTGAATGAGACTCGACGAGTTTCCTGGTCAACTCGACGAGTCGGATGAAGATGGCCTGTATTCGTTTTGCATAGACTCGGCGAGTCAGTAATGACTCGACGAGTCAGTTATGGTTCTTCCCGACTTTTGGACACACATGGACTCGACGAGTTGGTGGGACTCAGGACCGGGACTTCGACAACACGAAGCCCCCGACTTTTGATGGGACTCAGGACCCCATCAAATCCATGAGGTGGCTGTCTGACGTGGAGTGGTGTTTCTTCACATGTGCATGCCCTACTGACCAGAAGGTCAGGTGTGCTCTGAACCTGCTGAGGTCCGGAGCAAAGGACTGGTGAAGATTGATGACTGAATCATATTCGGATGAGCAGCGAGCTGCGGTTACTTGGGATCGATTTCGGGATATGTTTCGTACCAGCTACGTTCCGCGGGTTGAGTGTGAGATACTAGCGCAGGAGATTTTGGATCTGCGACGAGATTCAGATTCGGTGACGGAAATCACCCGCATGTTTACAGAGAGGGCGATGTTTTTCCCGGAGTTTGGATCCGAGCAAGCTTAGATGACTCGTTATCTGAGCATGCTCAAGAAGGACATCAGACAGTTCGTGTCCACACAGAGATGTGACACCTTACTAGATTTACAGAAGGCCGCCAGGCGGCGTGAGTTGGAGATTGAAAAGTATGTCAGAATAAAAACAGTTATCAGAGTACAATCCTAAAAATCATATAGTTGCGGAAACATGGGTGGATGCACTGCGATTAAGCCGGACCCTTCCTTTTCGAACCGGAAGTACCTGAAACCATAACCATAAAACTATAAGCATAAAACTTAGTGAGTTCCTAAAAATACCACATACCAAAACATACAAGTGTCATGGGCTACCCCATGGTCTTTCCTTGCAATGTCGAGGGCCAAATCCCGGTCTTACAAACAAGTGCCATGGGCTACCCCCATGGTTTTTCCTTGCAATGCTGAGGGCCAAATCCTGGTCTTACATACAAGTGTCAGGGGCCAGATCCCGGTCTTTCATATAATTGCCAGGGGTCAGATTTTGGTCCTTTCATGCAAGTATCACAAAGACAACTAGCATTCTACATAAAAAAGTAATGGGCCGACATTAGTGCCTTCGACCCACAATTACAGTGAGAAAACTTTCCTCAATCCGAGATAACCGAACACATGCGCTGCTGCTACCAGAAACCTCACACCGAACATAACCAAATTATCCCTAATCAATAATTAAGGTAATTTCCAAAAATCCAAGGTCCAAATCTATATCATATCCTTCCAATGGGTAAAAGCCCATTTTACCCTTCCCATATCTGATCCAACACCTCATGGCCCAACACCCAAAAGACCCAAGGCCCAAAAGAGAAAAAATGAGCTTCCTGGCATACGCCCCACGTACTGCCTGCTGCTGCACAAGGTACAACTCGCCCAAGCTTACAGACGGGGACTCCATGCATTACGCTGAGCGTACGCATACGTACGCCCAACATACTCATCATATGTCCAAAACTCTCATTAAGCACTTAATGCTTAAGACCAAAATGTCCAAACTCAGATCTAACCTCTAAATAAGGTCTTAAACCATAAAGTTGCCAACTTTACACCTTTGCATGCCTTAATGGGACTCAAAACCCGATTTTGTCCACCTAAACCCATAAAATGAACACCAACTTAAGCATGATTCATCAAAACCCAAGAAGATGCCATTTTTATGGTTCCTAATAACTCCATAATGGATAAAGTTTCCAACTTTATCCATTAGAATGGTCCAACCAACCAAGATCTAGTCTTTAAGTCTCATAGTGACCAAAAGTGCATCTTTTCCAACTTAATTCATTAAGTCCAAGTCTCAAGCCTTTAGATCTGAATCAATATGATGTTTAGATGGATAAAGTTTCCAAATTTATCCATAACAAGGTCACAACTTTCAAGATCTAAACTTTATTTACTAAAGTGACCAAAAGCTCATAACAACCAAGACTAGCTAGATCTATCAAATGCATCATCAAGATTCAAACTTTATACCTCTAGAAGAAAGATCAAGGTGAACAAAGTCTGGATCTACAAGCTCCAAAGCTACCAACACTTCTCCAAAGAGCTCCTTCTTCTCCAAGATGCGCCAAAAACACTCCAAAGCACTCAAGCACACCTTCTTTTGCTCAAAAGGATCAAACTAGGGTTAGGGTTTTCAAGAGAGGGTGTTGGAGAGGTGGAGGTTGAGAATGTAATGGGTTTGGGGAAGTTACGAAGCTTAAATAGGGCTCAAACCACAAAAATAGGGTTTGGGCACAAATCGCGTACGCCCAACGTACTCCTGGTACGCCCAGCGTACTCAGGGATGCGCTAGTACGCCCATCGTACTTCCCCGTATGCGGCTTAACCCAAAACTGTCCTAACATCAAATGGTCATAACTTCTTCATTTCAACTCTGATTTCGACGATCCTTATATCCACGGAAAGGTAATGAGAATCTCTATAACCCTATCAACTCTACTTTGCCTTAAAATTTTCCGAAATTAAATCCAAAATCCATAAAAGGCCTTAACTAACACTTTACGGTTATATCCTTGGGCTCCAAAACATCAACCGAACTCTCAGATCACCTAATCTACATTACCCACATCCAAAGGGGTCTAAATCTCTCTTTCCTCCAAGACCCGAAACCTTATGATAACTGATCTTCGGATCACGACCCGGGATTATGAAACGATTCGCAACAAGGTGTTACAATTCACCTATTTTTATACAATCATACTTATCTCAAACTTTAATTTTGAGATATTAGACCATTCAGCAACCCCAAAGCAACGAGCTTAAGGGTTTTTTCTTTTTTTTTGTTTATGTTTTTTTTTTTAAATAATTTCTGGTTTAGATGGTCTTTCATTCTTGTTTTCTTGATTTAAGTGATGTGCTCGGTTTAAATTGCAGCAGATATGTCGAAGTAATACGTTAATTATGGGTTTGAGTGTCATTGACTTATGAATGAAGAAGGATAAGGTGGAGGATGTGAAGTGCAAGAAAATGAATGAGTTGGAATATCTTATCCCATCCGAGGATAACATTATTCTCATGCTGCAACTAAGACTAGGATGGAAATATACGGCTAAAATCATTTCCCCATGTATTCTTTTTCTTTTCAAAAAGCAAATCATTTTAGGTAATTTTTCATTTTCAAAATTAACATTTAGATATTTATATTGTAAATTTATAATTATATAATAAATTATTTAATATTAAATTATAGTTCCGACAAATAGTGATCTTGAAAACATATTCATCTTCATAAGGATGGAAGAATGATAGCACTTTTAGCACATTGTCATGTAGAACTTTTTAAGTTTTTTTGAAGCCACGTAAACTTAGCATTAGTAGCACAAAAAATGTAGAGTAGCAGTGTGTCAATCATAGCCCAAGATCCGCCTAAACCCTCTCTCTCTCTTCTCGTTGTGGTTGTAGCAACTTTCTTTCGGCGAGCTCCTTAGCGTGCGCGAGGGGACGGTGTGCAACTCCCTTAGCGCCTCCTATAATAAATATGATAAATATGATTATTTATAATTATATAATAAATATGATTATTTAATATTAAATTATAGTTCCGTCAAATAGTGATTTTGAAAACATGTTCATCTTCATACCTAAGGCCGAAGGGAATGATAGTACTTTTAGCACATTGTCACATAAGATATTTTTAGTTTTTTTGAAACCACGTAAGCTTAGTATGTTTAGCAAAAAAATATATAGAAAGTGGTAGTGTACCAATTTAATAGAGTTTATTTTGGAAAAAAAAGAGAGAGAAAAGAAAAGAAAAAAGAATTAGTGTGGCTGTAGCGACTCTCTTCCAGCAAGGGCGGTGTGTAGCGCCCGTAGCGCCTCCTAACGAGGCCTCATTAACGACTCACTCCCTTAAGCCTAATAAAATAATCATTTTTGGTGTTATCAGCCATGTAACATCTTTTCGGTCCAAAATTTTATTAAATAAAGTATCGATTTTACCCAATGTTCTAAAAAGCTCGTCACGGTTCCGTCATGGCGCGTCATGACTCCAAGGCTTGTACTTGCCGCCAAGCTTTGACAAAATATCGCATTAAGTTACATATGTATATCAAAATGAATAATAGTAGAAAATACATATAAAATTATTAATTATATACAAAATTGCCGCCTTAAGTCACGCTTTACAAACGACATGGCTCGCCACGATTCAAAAAAGCTTGAGGCTTGACATTGCCTCCAAGTCACGCCTTACGTTATTTAGAACATTGATTTTACCCTTCTACTCCTTTAAATTCACAGTGCATAAAATCTGGATGATTCACCTTGCTGAATATATTGTCATTTCTTTTGGTGTTAATAAAAAAAAATAACATATAACCATATAAGTATATCGACCCATAATATTTTTAATGACATCCATCAACAATATATTTTGATATATTTAGAATTACTTTTAGCTTTAACTCTTAAACATGATGAATTTTGTATTATTTAACATGGAAAACTTCTAATTTAATCAAACAATTTTTGGAAATGTGATAAAAATCTAAATTAATTTGATTTACGTTTAGATAGTAGTATGTATTGTAGTACCTTTATTTTCATATAAAATAATAAATGTGAGCAACTTTTTACAACATATATATATATATATATATATATATATATATATATATATATATATATATATATATATGAAACGACATGGATCTCTAATCTACTCGCCTCATGAAGAGTTTGATCAACTTTTAGAGCACGAAATGTTGATTGGTCTCTCTAATTGAAGCAACTAATCTCATGTTGGCATGTTTTATGGTGTACTTAAAGCCATTTATTGTAAGTTGTGATAAATAATGATAGGTGACTTTGTGTGTATCCTCAAGATGAAAACAGTAAGGCTTAAGATGGTAAGAGGGCTTGAGAGTATAAAATACATATGATTGTTAAAGATGTACTAAAGATGAACTTATTATGACTAATGTTGTTATGAACTTATTTTCTTTAATTTAGTTTCTTTAAGAGTCCCAACACATGTATATCACTAGGCTTCCCAACCTAACATAATATTTTGAAGTGTGTCTGAGGTGTATGTCAGTAGGGATGCTTTAGAGTTTCCTGGTGTAATGTCCGCGTTTCCTACTAGAATAGTCATATTTTGTAATAACGTTGGTCAACTATTGTAATATTTTTATGAATGAATAAGAAAGGAATATTCATATATTTTTGGGCTTAAGTGTTTTATAGGATGTTTTTGTGTATATTATATATGATATAATAATAAAGATTAAAATACACAAAATAGAATAATAATTAGGACGAATAACCTTAAGGAAAGATGAAGTGGTCGCACTAAGGAGTCCGGAGATATAAAGAACGCTCAAATCCGACTTGTAAAGAAGAAGTTAAGCTTCTTCGAAGTTTCGCGAATAAACCGACACGACTCTACGTATCGTAGAAAGTGAAATTTTAATAAAGTACTTTTTAGCCTAAATAATCTAAACGAAATTCATAGTAGTAGTTAAACCGAGAGCGTGCATATAGAGAATGCCCAAATCTGACTTCATATGAGGAAGTTATGATTTTTCGAAGTTTCAGCTGATGGGTTTTAAGCAAAACAAACAATCCTAGGTGTGCATGCAACCCTAACTGAAGATCTACGTTTTCTCTAATTGAACATACAATAATGAACAAAAAAGTATAAACCCTAGATCCCTAGTGTATAATCGAAATTCTCATAGTAGAGGGTTATAATACATACCTTTAATATTGTTATTGTAAACAATCTTGAATCCTTGCTCGAAAGACCTTTGGTAGCAAGCGCCATAAGTGTCGTGCCTCTAATGGTTCACAAACAAACTCAAGCAACCAAGGAATACTATAGAGATATATATATATATATATATATATATATATATATATATATATATATATATATATATATATATATATATATATATATATATATATATATATATAAGGGAAGAAGTATTTCGGCTCTAAGCCTTTTGGAGGAGTGCATGGACGAAATCTAACCCTAAGCAGAGTTTATATAGGTGTTAGGAAGGTATTGGATAAGGCAGGTGTATCCAAGATAACCTTAATCCCTTAACTTCCTCCCTAAGGCATCCAAGGCACCTTTAGAGCCCTAAGAAACCATAGAAGCATGTAGAATTCATTCCCCCTACTATAGGGAGGTTCTAGAATTGCCCAATGTTCAACTATTGAACATTGTCACCTTTAGTCCCTGCATTTTCAATTAATTCTTTTAATCCTAAAATTAATTCCAAATTAATTTTTGATTAAGTATTAATTAAAAAATATGATTTCTAATTAATATATTATTTCCATAATACATTAATAAATAATTTATTTTGATTTCTAATTAATTTATTAACCAAGTAATAAATTAATAAATCATGCTTCTCTCTCTAACAGTCATCCTATTCAATTGCTAGGTTTGAAGGCAACCCAAAATGACTGTGCTACTATAAATTCAAGTTTATACCAGTTATAGCTATGGGCTTAGACACCTAATCCAACAGTCTCCCACTTGGATAATTCTAATAACTATAACTGTCAGTATAACTACTAAATTGTCTAGCAAATTTGTAGCTACCAAAAGCCGTTGTCGAACTCTAACCCAGTCAGTAACGTGTCCTAAGATAAGTGATCAAATATTCATCCATTCTACAAGATATCATATGGACATGAGACATGGATTATAATCATTCTCTCTGTCCAAGATTTGTTTCCCAATTTCTGATTTATGACGACTGATATCAGACTACTAATTGAACACATCAATTCAGTCCAGACTTGGCCAAACACTTTAGATGTCATCATCAAATCATCGAGAGGCCCACATATATTGCTTTTCCCGTTAGGGCAAAAGGAACGGATAAACTCCGACTCATATGTCTGTACTATTCACTCATCAAATCACGCACAACAATACACTTTATAACATCAAGTTACTGATACGTTTACGCATTATAAATGCACGACTGACTCGTAAACAACAACTCATACATCTCTGTTTTAAGAATATAAGATATTATCGTCTCAAAATTACTTGTGACAAAATCCATGAAGTAATTCTTTGAGCGTGGGTTAATCTAATACTTAAATCCCCATTTCAAAAGTACTCATGGATACTGCAACAAACCATTGCTATGTATAACCCCTTAGACAATCTACAGTCTGATTCATGACAGTCTTAATTTTCTACTTACTTCCAAAAGTATGATCGACTGTGGATGTTTGAATAATCCAATTATTCGGGAAGTAAAACATGCGAATTGAAACACAATAATAACCTAATTAACTATGGTCTCAAAACTAGTGAATATAAATAAAACACTTATTATTTAATCACCATATTAATTAGACTTTATTAATTGTATATGGGATTCGATACATAATGTCTTACATAAAGACATGATACTTGATCAGTTTGTTGCTATAATATTTCCATATATCGAATTTCCTATGTTGAATCACTTCAACACGATATTCATATATATTCATGACTAAGTTCCATTAAAATCCTTCAATCTAAACTTTTAGATTTGAAATGAAGTGTAAGTGTCTTCTCCCTTAAAATTTTCTATAGCGAAACAATTCCCAAACTTTTCAACTTGCAAATTTGTAAAATTTGTTTCCTACGAAGAGTATTGCCAACTTGCAACACTTAGCATAACAATTACGATTCCACTAGCATAACAATTATGCTTCTATCTACATAGCAATTATGCTCCCACTAGCTTTGACATGTACCCAGAAATCAACTGGACTTCCAGAAATCAATATTTTTTTGACTTTCTTACTAAAGTGCATATTTCTGATACGTAATGTTTCGATAAGTCTTCAACTAGACTTCTCAAGCTCATACACCTTCATTAGATGGCATATGTGTGTGTTTAAACCCTTTCAGAACTTATAGCTATAAGTCCTGAATGCTCAAACTATTCCTTTCCATTTCTCACAATTCGAACTATGAAAAGGGATGTCGTAATCATATTGTGAATTTGAGAATGCAATTATCACAACTGCTAATCATAATGATATTTATCTTTAAAATCTACTAGCGAAAGTGTTTCCTCATAATCATTTTCATGGATTAGAGCGAAACCTTTTTCCATCTAGATCTTAAAGTGTATACGTTCCTATCTATGTGAATTTATCAATTCCAACCTACAATCATAATATAATGTAGAGGACAAAACCAAAAAATCAAATTTATTTCTGCCTTTCATGGACTGAACTTTGCGTACTCTTAATTTCTTGCCTTCTGGTAGTATAAGGGCCTACCAATGCTTTAAGCAGCTCACTCATATTGATCAATGTACTTTCACTGACCAAGGTGCTCTACCTTTTGCAGTCAAATGAGAACCATAGAACTCATATGCTTTGCTAACTCAACTAAAAGTGCACAGAAACAAGAATGTGTCAACACGATAGGTTATTAACCTCAGGTCGTGTGCTAGTGATTACTAAAAGGTTTATTCTTGATTGACTCCTGAAACTTTTTCAAAATTAATAAGACTCCCACTGACTTCTTGACATATAAGTTTTTCTGTTAAGGAACATTCCTTGACAAGCAAAAAAAAATATTCAAAAGTTAGCGTGGATTCTTGTCGAGAAAACACTTTATTGAATTGGTCTGAGTTCATCCTCTATTTTAAAATCCAAAACATCACAACTACCAATTCTAAATGTACCAGAGTAAGAAAACATTATTACTTCACATTTTACGAGGTGTTATAAACCTACTTAGTACGAAACAATCTTAAAGATACGAATTGTAGTTACTAGAGTATGACTCTAAAACTTTATTGGAAACAAAGTATGACTCTTCTCTTAATTAAACCATTTCACAATATCTGATTCCTCTTCTTAGTCAAACAATTGCACTAAGATGTTCTTCGAGGATCAATTGTGACATGATTCCATAATCATCAAGATGATCATAAAACATGATACTAAAGTAATCTCCTTTCCTTTCAGATTGGAGAAACTTTTATCTTTCTGCCTAACAGATTCTTCATATTCGTTCTACTACTCTTTGAAAACTTTTTCAAAGTGTTATAATTATGCTTAATCTTATAAACACAACCATGTTTATTGAAACATCGGTAAACCATGACGAATAGAGTTATCGTCCTTTGTAGTGGATCCCAAGAGTCCATATCAATATGTACTAGATCCAATAGTCCTTCACTTTGACTCACATAAACATGTGATCAACGAATTAGTCTTAATCTTCCAACGATCAAGATTCTCATATATCACACAATTCGAATTGTATGACTCCAAGTTTCTATCCAATTGAAACTTGGGCGATGAGAATTCCTTTTCACTTGATTAATTATGATATTTACCACAAACGATATAACTAAGAATCAAATCCACATTTAACATTGCTAATAATAAAAATGTAACCACCAATTTTCATAAATGTCATTGCAAGGAAATATAACCAACTATATAAACCAAAATTTCACTTTTATTGATAATAAACAAAATTTTGGAACTTGTCGTTACAATGCAAAAAATATGAAAACAATGTTTCTAGACATTTCCTAAGCAATTTATTAAGTTATCATAACTCTCAAGTAGTAGCTTCCAGAATCTGATCATCGAGCCATGCGACCGAAATCCATCTCTCTCGATCAGATTCAACTCACTCTTCTTAAGCTTCCTTCTTTCTCTTAGATCCTGCAAAAACATCAAAATGTGACTATCACATCATGCATTAAGAATCTATGAATAAGAACTTAATGGAGTTAGATAGTGGATGTACCTGAAGTAGAGTCACACCATTTGACTTTACTATCTCTAAGATCATTCAGGTAGATAGGGCAGCTTCGCATCCAATGCCCCTTTAACTGGCAATAGAAACATATGGACTTTTCAGGAATAGCACATGGGACTATCTCAGAATTAGCCTTTCTCTTTACCATATGGTCAAACGGTTTGACCTTGGCCGACCCCTTTCCATTAGTAAGAGAAACCTTTTCTGGACTACCAATTTTGCCATTGTCAATGTCTATGGAAATTTGGGAGACAAATCCTTCAAGCATATTTGCTTGACTTGTGCTCTTAAGCATTTTTGCTTCAGCAGCAATCAACATATATGTTAGATCAATTAGGGTCACGTCGTGATTCCTCATATAGTAATCTTTGATGAACTAACTATATGACTCAGGAAACGAAAGAAGAACCAAGTCAATGGTCAGCTCCCTTGGGAAAACGACACCCAACATCCCTAATCTGTTAATGTGCGATTTCATTTTTAGAACATACGCACATACAGACTTTCCATCTTGATGTTTACATGCCAATAGGGCTTGAGTAGTTTCGTACTTTTCAACTTGAAGAAGACATGACTTAGGGAGAGTCACTAGAGGAGGTGGAGGAAGAGTTGGAGAAGCATGATTTCCAGTTCCACCATTGCTTGAAGAAGGGAACATTCTTTCACCTTGATCAACATGTGGAAGATCATATTCATAAAGAAAAACATTTCCAGAAGGACGAGGAGAACCATTGTTGTCTTGACTCGACATATATAAAGGGAGAAAAGAGAATTCAAGTTAGTTGATTTTAATCCTTAATTATTAACCCAAAAATTTAAATTACGACTAAGATCCATATTTTCGAATCCAATTCTGAAGAGGGTTGTCGTAATCAAATTCGAATCTGTTTTAGGTAGGTAAAGCATTTACCAATTTCAATCTTATGAAACTCCAAGATCTTTTGAGATTCATTGAACCATTCAAAGGCATGTTTAATCTCGATTATGCTCTCACTTTGTGACTAGGATGCCGAGGATCACAAATAAGATGTGAATAACCATGCAAATTAGCTTGGTACTCTCGATGTCATTTAGCATCTAAAATTAACGTGTCGGTTAACCACACGCGCTCCATTAATTCAATGATAATTTACGAGACACCCATTGCGAATAATATTAGTCCCATATTAGTGTGCCAGTTAATCACACACGCTTCACTAACGACCAATAAGGTGCAATGATCAATTTCATGGGTTAGCATCAAATTCACATTATTCATAAAGTAACTAAGAGTGGGATTTTTAGAAAAATGATGTAATTACTTTATAATTCATTATACTTATTAATAAGAATTATTTTTTCCTATCAAACCCGTTCGGCTAACGACCCTCCACCATACAAGAGAGCGGTGGGTAAGAATGGATACCCAATTTCGGTAATTTTACAGGCCGTTTCCTTAAACGCCCCTTATAGTATGGCTTCGTGAATGAGGCGTACTAGCGGTTTGATTGACTTTGTATTATACATATAATATATATTAAACCTTTAGTTATATATATATATATATATATATATATATATATATATATATATATATATATATATATATATATATATATATATATATAGTATAAGGTGTATTTTAAAACATTTTAAAATATATGGATTTATTAAATATCCTTTAATTAATCATTTAATTAAATTATCAACAAAATCCGTAAGAACTAAGTGGGGACCCCCGCGTTGCGGGGGTCGGATGCGACAATTTTTTCCGTTGTTTGGTCTTTGTAAATGTCATTTGATCAACTATTTGTATATAGTTTGAGTATTGTTATAGGGCAAGTCAATTTAAAAAACATACACTGTCCCATTTTACTGTTATGGACCCTTTTAAATTTGTATCTTTATATAAGTTCATAAGAATCATTTATATAAGTTCATAAGAATCATACAACTTGCCTAACTACACCTAGTCCAAATACGACCACTGTAGTTCCAGTTTTCACATTTGCAGCTTTCCAGGCAACAGCTACCCCTGAAAAAAAAAGTATTTTCATAAACTCAATTTCCCAAACGCATGATCTATTAATGTTCATTCATTTTATTACCAATCTATATATTAAACATAGTAAAAGGAACATAAAAATTAACAAAAGTTACCTGGTGATACTACAAATCAACGAAAAATGGCGGTGGCAAATTCACCTAAAAAAGCTTCATTCTTGACATGTGGATTCATGTAGGTATTCCAGCGAACAGCTGCTGTGCAACAATAAAAAAATAAAAACAAAAATTAGAAAATGTAATCTTAGACAACAAAAAAACAAACATAGCATATGTCCGGTATAGAAGTTACCTTAAAGAATGGTGAAGTTGTGAAATCGGAGATTAAATCCGACGGCTGGTGTATCCATGGTTCTTCTTTCCTAAATGAGAATGCACTTGGGGCATTTCACTCGTAAAAATGGAAAAAAAAATACATATAAATTGAAAGTATGTTGCCATTTGGGTCATTTTACTCGTAAAAATGGAAAATGCACCTAATAGCAATGTAGTTTGGTTTTTGGAAAAAAAAATAAAAGAAATTACAAAAAAAAACCGAAAAAAATGTGTAAATTCAAAGCTCGTTGCTATTTATTGCATTTAGCACCTAAAGATGGAAAAACAAAAAATGACTATGTACTTTGTTTTTTGGTAAAGGAATAAAAACAAAATGCAAAGTATATCGCTATTTACTCAATTTACTACTTAAATATATTCAACATCAATCTGAGTTCAAAACCGTTGAAATCAAAAAAAGATTAACTATAAAAACGATATGCAAGAGTTGTGTCATCCAAAATTGTTAAATTCAAATTTTTTTAAGTATAAAAACATTATGCAAGGGCATTTTCGTCCAAAACTGTTAAAATAAAAAAAATAACTAAAAAATTAGTATGCAGGGGCAGTTTGGTCTAAAACTGTTAAAAACAATTTTTTTAAAGTTTAAAAACAATATGCAGGGGCAGTTTCGTCCAAAAATCTTAAAATCAAAATTTTTAACTATAGAAACAGTATGCAGGGGTAGTTTGGTCCAAAAATGTTAGAATCAAAATTTGTAACTACAATTCTATGTTGGTGTAATTTTTTTTTTAAAATGAAAGTAAGATGCGATGTTTGATAGATTTCTAAAAAAAAAAAAAAAATAATAAAATAAAAAAGTGAAAACAGAATGCTATATGAAGGCATTTTTTAGACTACGATGCTATATTTGGGTATTTTTTTCAAAAAAGAAAAATCAAAATGCAACGACTATGTATTGGTAGTCTAGACTTATTAGTGGGAACTTCAAGAAATTGGTGGCACAACATTTTTGTGAATTATAGTGCAAACCAGTTCTTACAAATTCCATTTATGACAAAGAACCCAACTAATAGTCATAATATACAATCGCAGTTATACCGGTAACCATTTTGCAATATCAGATTTTGATCTAAGGTTGTTCCTTAATTTTAATAATCGTTGAAGCTGTTGGACTAAAAATCGATACGAAGTCCAATTAAGATCCAATTCAATTAGAAAAATCCTACACTTGTATCTTTTTTTACCTAATCAACAACATAATGACTAAAAGTGTTTAGCCAAAAAACATGGGTCAATGTATCAAGACAACAATCCGTTATCTATTTGACTACTCTTTATTTCCTCTTAATCGATCTCATCTATTTCTCAATTTCATGCCGTGAATGGGCTTGTAGTTCCAGATTCCAATTCATAAATTGTAAAACAAAAAAATACCATAAATACTCTACTAATTTGAACAATTAGCATATATAATTGCACCATAATTATGCTGTTACTCTTTTTCCAAATCCAACATACGAATCTACAGATAAAATAATAACCAATAAAGTGGCAATTTTTGTATAATGATGAGAGGAGGTAACTTTCATGCACATGTTGATAGGAAAGGGAGGAACTCCACCTCTGATCATGGTTGCAATTCATTGTTACTGCTGTTGAATAGATTTAAATGTAACCAAGAATTTGCCTCTAATCACAACTAATCAAAATAACCCGTAAATTACCTATAATCACATATAATAAAAATAGTCCGTAAATTATCGACCTTTAAGGACATACGCTTTGTCAAATAGACGACTTCATAATGCAGGTCTAAAAAGATAGGAAAAATGTCAAAAATACCCTTTTCTTTGTAACAAAATTTCAGTAGGATAATCAATCTTAATATGCCCATTTTGACAACAATTCAAAGTAATACCCGAGAGCCTTTACTACTTGCCACCGACTTTGTTTATCCCATATCTGCAAGGGATTGCTGCTGCAGAACACATTCAATTAAATATGAATTAGATAAAAAAACCAACATGCTGACAAACTGGGAGAAGGAATCGCATATACATAAATTACATGCATTAAACCTAATGATTTCAGTGACTCTACTGTAGAACACGGAAGAGATGGAGAGAATACTTCACGTATCTTTTATTCATTATTGTAACAACTTAATTGAAACACTGAAAGAAAGAAAAATATATATAGAAAAAAAGGGGGCCGGCCCTAACCCTAAAACACCAGAATTACACCATTACCCCTCCAGATTAAATAAAGAAATAAATGAGAAAAATAACTAAATCTTCACTCCCCCTCAAGTTGGATATGGATATCAATCATATCCAACTTGCTCTTCATATTTTCGAATTTATTCTTTGGAAGGGCCTTTGTGAGAATATCAGCAATTTGGAAGAGCAATTTGGAAGTCTGATGGAACATAGGACAACTCCAGAATTCCAGATTCTAATTTTTCTTTAATGAAATGACGATCAATCTCCACATGTTTTGTGCGATCATGATGAACAGGGTTTCTTGCAATTTCAATTGAAGCTTTATTGTCACAGAATAGAGTCATTTTCTTAAGACTCTCAAGTTTTAGTTCCTTCAACATTCTTTTTAACCATATTCCTTCACAGATTCCTTGACACATTGCTCGGAATTCAGCCTCAGCACTGCTTCTAGCCACCACGGACTGCTTCTTACTTCTCCAAGTCACCAGATTGCCCCACACAAACGTGCAATAGCCTGAAGTTGATCGTCCATCTACACAAAATCCTCCCCAATCAGCATCTGTATAAATGTTTACTCCCCTCTCACCGGTCTTTTTAAACAATAATCCATATCCAGGATTTTTTTTCAAGTAGTGGAGAATCTGAAAAACAACTTTCATGTGCCTTGTTGTAGGGGCATTCATGAACCTGCTTACCATACCTACAGCAAACCCGATGTCCGGTCTTGTGTGTGCAAGATATATTAATTTTCCCACTAGTCTTTGGTATCTTCCTTTGTCTACCTGCTCATCTTCGCTTTCTGTTCGGAATTTAATTCCCGGTTCCATTGGTACACTTGCTGGTTTGCACCCCAATAAACCAGTTTCTTCCAAGAGATCGAGAGTGTACTTTCTTTGGGATACAGAAATGCCCTTTCTTGATCTTGCAATTTCCATACCAAGAAAGTATTTAAGTTGTCCAAGATCTTTTATTTCAAATTCTCTTCCTAATATGAGTTTCAGTTCCTTAATTTCCTCTGAGTAGTCTCCAGTTATAATGATATCATCTACGTAGACAATCATTATTGCAACCCGTCCATCACGGGAGTGTTTGGTGAACATCGTATGATCGGTTTGCCCCTGAATGAATCCATATCGTTTCACCACTTGGGTCAACTTTTCAAACCATGCTCTAGGTTACTGCTTCAGGCCGTACAAGGATTTTCTAAGTCTGCACACCATTCCTTTGTTCTCTGGGGACTCGAGTCCCGGTGGAACATCCATGTAGACTTCTTCTTCTAGCACCCCATTTAAGAACGCATTTTTCACGTCAAGTTGATGTAACGGCCAGTCAAGATTTACAGCAAGAGAGAGTAATACACGAATGGAGTTTAGTTTTGCCACAGGAGCAAACATTCTGCATAGTCGATCCCGTAAGATTGTGTAAAACCCTTAGCGACTAGTCTTGCTTTAAATCGACTTACACTTCCATCGGAGTTGTACTTGACAGCAAACACCCACTTACACCCCACAGTCTTTTTTCCTGGTGGAAGGTTAGTGTACTCCCAAGTTTTGCTTTTCTGAAGGGCATTTACTTCTTCATTCACTGCATTTGCCCATTCCCTTTTTGAAATAGCTTCTTGAAAGTTTCTAGGAACCTGAATTTTTGAAACTGAAAGAGCAAAAGCTTTTTATTTGGGTGAGAGTTTATCATATGAAACGAAGTTACTAATTGGGTGCATAATACAACTTCTCTTCCCTTTTCGTAAGGCAATTGGAATATCTAGATCAGCTGACCCATCAGGGGAAATATAAGAACTAGAATCTTTAGGTTGAGTATTACCTGTTGAATCTGGGCCAGATTCATGGCTGTATGCTTCAGTATTGACTTGCTCTACCACTTTGGCTTGCTATTTCGGCCGCCGGGTATAGACAATGTAGTCTTTTTGAGCACCATTATTTAAGGTTTCATCTGTTGATGAAGTTGGGACAAATTCCGGAATACTTGGATTTGACTGGTTGGTATCGACTTCAACCGAACTTGGTATTGGGTCGGGAATATCCATGTGTGGGATCGACTCGGAAGGGAATAAGGTGGGATAGTCCAAAAACTGATATTCCCCACATTTCTCCCCCTGAATATCGGTTTTGGAATAATAAGGTTTATCTTCAAAGAATGTGACATCCATGGAATGATATAATTTTTTAGTGGAAGGAGAGTAGCACTTGTAACCACGCTGGTTCGGGGAATATCCTAGAGAGACACATTTGAATGATCTAGGATCAAGCTTGCTATGATTTGGCTGATGATTATGAACAAATGAGGTGCAACCAAATATTTTAAGTTCCACCTGGGATATAATTCGAATGTGGGGAAAGCTAGATTGAAGAGATTGGTGTGGAGTATTGAAAGAAATGACTCGAGAAGGCATCCTATTAATAAGGTACGCAACAGTTAAAACTGCTTCGCCCCAGAAATAGTTTGGAACTGAACTAGATAATAGTAACGAACGAGTTACCTCTAGTAGATGTCTATTTTTCCTTTCCGCGATCCCGTTTTGTTGGGGAGTGTCAAAACAAGATGTGAGATGAATGATTCCTTGTTGAGTAAGATAGTTGCTCAACTCGGAATGAAATTATTCTTCTGCATTATCAGATTGAGCACTTGAATTTTTGTTGCGAATTGGTTTTGGACCATTTGATGAAAACGCTGGAAGATCGACCCAACTTCAGATTTTTCTTTCATTAGAAAAACCCAAGTAACACGAGTATGGTCATCGATAAAAGTAACAAACCATCTCGCACCCGAGATATTTTTTACTCTGGCAGGACCCCAAACATCACTGTGGATTAAACAGAATGGATGAGAGGGTTTATACGGGAGTGGAGAATAAGAATGTCTAACATGTTTGGATATTTGACAAACTTCACAGTTGTAAGCAGTTGGATTTTTATTCACTAAATGAGGAAACAATTTTTTTAAATAATAAAAGTTTGGATGACCCAACCTATGATGCAATAACATCACATTATTTTGACTAGAAACATGAAACAAAGATGAAACTGGATGTTTTCCTGTCTTCACAACTTCAATGTGGTAGAGCTCATCACAAACTTTAGCACTGCCAATCATCTTCCCCGAACTCAAGTCCTGAAACATACATACAGATGGGGTTAAGATGGTAATGCAATTTAAATCCCTCATCAGTTTAATAGGGGCTAGCAAATTGAAATTGAGAGAAGGGACATATAACATAGATTTTAGTGTTATATTTTTGGATATGACAATTGTACCAATGCCTCCTACTTTTGCGTCTTCTCCTGTAGCGACACGTATGGTTCTGCCATTAGATACCGGTTGGAATTCAGTGAATACACTCCGTTCGCCTGTCATGTGATCAGTAGCACCACAGTCAACCACCCAAGGTTTTTTTCTACCTGTACTTGTCATGAATGTGGATGATATCCCACCTTGCTGAGCAACAGTGGCAACTCCTTTGTCTTCACGGGGTGTAATTTGCAACATCTTCCTAAGAGCTTCAATTTGATCCTTGCTAAAAATCTCCTGGTTGTCACTAGTTGTTGCATTTGCACGAGGTTTCCAGTCAGATGGTTTTCCATGAATTTTCCACAAGTTTCCTTGGTATGACCAGGTCGTTTACAATGATCACACCAAGGTCGACCATTCCTTTTCTGAGATATTCCTGGAATCACTGGAGATTTCATACCGGATGAAGCACGCGTTGCAAGAGCTGAGACCTCATTTGTGATGTTGCTAGCATTTCCCAGCATAACCTTTCTTCGACTTTCTTCTCGCCTGACTTCTGAGAACACTTCTCTGATGCTGGGCATAGGTTTAGTACCCAAAATTCTTCCACGGACTTCATCAAGTTCTTGGTTGAGCCTAAGAAGGAATTTATAAATTCTTTCTGTTTCAACCAGTCGCTTGTACTGTTTTCCATCTGTTGGGCAGCTCCAAGTTATAGCATCAAGGACATCGAGTTGCTGCCAATATCGGTTCAGTGCTATGAAATAACTTGTCACAGTTGACTCTCCCTGACGAAGATCATGGAGAAGCCCTTTGACTTCAAATAATGCAGAAGTGTTGTCTTGGTTTGAAAACGTATCACGAGCCGCTTCCCAAATTTCTGATGCAGTTTTGTAAAACATAAACTGTTCACCTATTTCAGGAGTCATAGAATTTAGGAGCCACTACATAACCATGTTGTTTTCTGCTTTCCACTTTTTGTAGGTAGGGCTTTTATCATCTGGTTGAACAAGATTAATAGACAAGTAGTCTTCTTTACCCTTTCCTCCAATGAAGATTGAAATAGAGTGAGACCAAAGATTATAGTTTTGACCATTCAGTTCATATGCAGTGGGTAAAGTGATGTAATCGGGATTGATAGTTTGTGGAGCTTGACGTGGGTTTTCATTTGAAGAGCCAGAACTAACATCTTCACTGACAAAGGCAGAAGATATATTCCCGAATTTTATAGAATTATTAGTCATGATGACCAAATAGAGAGATAATCTTTCCACAGTAGATGCAGAAAGAACAGAAAAAAAAACTGATTTTGAATAAATCGACCAGGGGATGGATTGATACGTGAGTTTCAGAGAGAAAAAAAAACTTAACCGGTTGGTTGATGAACAGTTGATTAGAGCATGATCGAGCTCCGCTCTGATACCATAATGATTTCAGTGACTCTACTGTAGAACACGGAAGAGATGGAGAGAATACTTCACGTATCTTTTATTCATTATTGTAACAACTTAATTGAAACACTGAAAGAAAGAAAAATATATATAGAAAAAAAAAGGGGGCCTGTCCTAACCCTAAAACACCAGAATTACACCATTACCCCTCCAGATTAAATAAAGAAATAAATGAGAAAAATAACTAAATCTTCAAAACCTATCAAAAATGAAGCGAGGTGTTAACAACTCCATAGTATTAAAAGACGTATCAAACCATCATACATTTCACAACCAAACTCTCAACAGAAAGTTCTTTTGTTGTTTCAGTTTTAACAACTCCATAGTATTAAAAGAAGTATGTCCCTACCTGGTACTGTGAAACCTGCGAGTAAATGCAAACCAAAAATGCAAGCAAACAGTCAGGAACTATAATTAGGAAGTGAGAGAAAAAAAAATCTATAATCGAAAGATTATTTCTCTTTGAAGCATAAAAGCAAACACCTGATATGCATTTCGAAAATGATATGATAATTTTTTTTACCTTTTATTGAGGAGCTTCTGATAATGAAGTTGATAAAGCTGAAATAACAAAAGAAATTATGGAGTTGTTAAAGCTGAAAAATAATACGTAAAAGTGCCAAAATAATATAAAAGGACATAATATTGATATTATGGAGTTGTTAAAGCTGAAATAACAAAAGAAATTTCTGTTGACAGACGTGACTGAAATAGAACTGGGGAAGAAAGCAAGAAACCCTAAGTTTCTTTGTTTGAAATCTTGCTAGGTCCGTTGGAATCGGTTGCCTTTTTGCTCTCGCCTCCTTCTCCGCTGAACCACCAAATGCTGTCATTTGTACAATCTGTATATTAAACATACAGTAATTTGCATATGCTTCCAGGAATCTTCAAGAAAATGGTGTAATAAAAGAAGCAAACAACAGATCACATACACACAAGTATTTGGGTTCGTATGAAACAAAACAAAGACATAGCAAAACACTAAAACCTTAACAAGAATCAACGGTGGAGTTAACCGATGACAATCAACCACTTCTGCATTTTCGGTGGGGAAGATAGAGTACGATGCATCTTGAATCTTTGTAATCGACTTCCAAAATTAGTGATAAAAGCAGCAGCCACCGACTCCAGTCGAAGTCGAGAAGTACATGAAGCGGAGGAGACATGAAGATGGTCGCGGTGGAGAAAGTTTAGAGTGAAAGCAAGAAGGGGGCGGCGACCCCAAATCGACATCGGCAAACGAAAACAGAAAAAAGTTGAAGAAAAACGAACCTGTAACTGTATTGTGCGAAGGTCACCGGTCGAAGGCTTCACATGGGGGTCGACGGCACACGTCGGAGAGCGGAGTTCGATTTGTACAGGGGGGATAGAGTAGGGCTGATTTGTAGATTTTTTTCTCCACCGGTGTCGATGTGTTTGGTGGGGGGAAGATAAGGCAGAAACGATGGGGAAGGCGTGGGTATCAGCTCCATTCTTATATTCTAAGGGACCAAATTGTCAACACCACAAAGTTTAGTGCCAAAAATCTGAAGCACTAAAAATATGAAAACTTATGGGTCATTTTTGTCAAAAAAAATCATGATGTTCACTATTCAATGAAATGGTCATCTTTAATATATATATAAGAATGTAATTTAGGATTTACATTTTAAATTTCAAAAATTAAACATTTTAATTTAAATCTCAACCAACCCTAAAATTAACATTAATTAAAAATCAAATTCATCATTTAGTAACCAATTATGGATATATTAATTATCCTTTAATTAAAAAATTAATTAAATTATTAATCATATCCATAAGGATAATTATAATCAAATAAAATCAACATTATCCAATTCATAACTATCTCCTAACATTTAGGTCATATTTAATTATCAAATATTACCAAAAATCAGATTATGGCAGATTTAATAAAAGATAATTACCAAATATTAACCAAGTAAATCAAGTTAGGCAAGAAAATCCGAGATAAGGATCTGACGCACCAACTCGCCGAGTTTCAGTCCAACACGTCGAGTCCGAAGAACCAACTCGACGAGTTCGAAGAACAGAATGACGATTCAGTTCCCTTCTCCTTGTTCAAGTTCATATTAGTATCAATTCAACAGAAAACTAAACCTAGACTCTGATACCATTGATGAATTTTAAGCAAAACATACAATCCTATGTGTGCATTCAATCCTAATTGAAGATCTACGTTTTCTCTAATTTAACATAGAATAATGAACAACAAAGTATAAACCCTAGATCCCTAGTGTATAATCGAAGTTCTCATAATAGAGGGTTATAATACATACCTTTAAGATTGTTATTGTAAACAATCTTGAATCCTTGCTTGAAAGACCTTTGGTAGCAAGCGCCACAAGTGTCGCGCCTCTAATGGTTCACACACAAACTCAAGCAACCAAGGAATACTATAGAGAGAGAGAAGGGAAGAAAAATTTCGGATCTAAGCCTTTTGGTGGAGTGCATGGACGAAATCTAACCCGAAAGAGGGTTTATATAGGTGTTAGGAAGGTATTGGATAATGCAGGTGTATCCAAGATAACCCTAGTCCCTTAACTTCCTCCTTAAGGCATCCAAGGCACCCTTTGAGCCCAAGGAAACCCTAGGAGCATGTAGAATTTGTTCCCCCTACTATAGGAAGGTTTTATAATTGCCCAATGTTCAACTATTGAACATTGTCACCATTAGTCCATGCAGTTTCAATTAATTCCTTTAATCCCAAAATTAATTCCAAATTAATTTCTGATTAAATATTAATTAAACAATATGATTTCTAATTAATATATTATTTCCATAATACATTAATAAATCATTTATTTTGATTTATAATTAATTTATTAACCAATTAATAAATCATTCTTCTCTCTCTAACAGTCATCCTATTCAATTGTCAGGTTTGAAGGCAACCCAAAATGACTGTGCTACTATTAATTCAAGTGTTTACCAATTATATTTATGGGATTAGAATCTAAACGAGAATTAAAGATCTCGTTAGTAGGATTCCAACAATATAAAGACAGTCGAAAACAGGCACCGAATGAGAGAGTTATGATTTTTATACGGGCTTTAAGAATATAAGTTTGTTAAAAATATAGCTTTAAAAATAAAGTGAAAATTAGCCAACGATGTATAAACAAAAGTTGTAGATCTCGTCAATAGCTACGCATGGATATAAATAACTTCGAAAACGTAGCTCGTATGAAGAAGATATGATTATTTTTTAAAAAAAATTGAAAATACATGCGTGCGCGATGCGCCTCGACAAGAGGTGCAGAGCGCACTGACACTCCACTATATTTCTGTCACATCTCACACTCTACATGGAGCCACATCACCCACCCGACAAGGTGCATGGCGCGAACAGAGAGGGTGCACGATGCGCCTGCCCCAAATTTGTAACACTCTAAATTTTCAAACAAATTTTTCATTTTTAAAACCACATAAAACCCAATATCACATTTCTCAAAAACCCAAATGTATAAATTATTCAAAGCACAAAACCACAAAATGTTTAATAATATCCCAGAATCCTCAAAACATAATCTCAAGCTGGTGTGTGTACAATCAAGCAGGGGCCTTCCCGCGATCATCGGAAGTACCTGAAACACATAACACATAACACAGTAAGCATAAAGCTTAGTGAGTTCTCCAAAATACCACATACAACACATTAGCCACTCGAGGCTATAACTCTGTAAGACCCTCCGGTCAATGTGTCTCAGTGGGACCCTCCAGTCCCACAACTCTGATGGACCCTCCGGTCCTAACTCTGTGGACCTTCCGGTCCTAACTCTGTAAACTCTGAATAAACACATAGCATAAATCACACAGACATAATGCATTAATATCACAGTACTCAATAAACACATAAGACCCTATGGTGACAAATAAATACCACTCTAGGTAAAGTATAGTGAGAAGACTTACCTCGTAAGCTAGCAAGTAAAAGTCTCGTGCTCGGGAATCCTCGATCTAGTCTCTACCTATCACAAGGATAGTATCTCAAATAAATACTCTCCTCACACTCAAATGCACCAAACGTTGATCTCTCTTACACTCTAGCCTTAGAAATGGGTAAAAGACCATTTTACCCCTTCCTGACCTCCATCACTCCTTTGACCAACCTTAAAGTCAACAGAAGTAAATTCCAGTCAACAGCCCAAATTGACCAGACTCGCGGAGTGCACTCGTGCGACTCGTCGAGTCCCATTGATTCTCGACCATCTCATGAAGATCCAGCCCGTCGAGTTAACCCCTAACTCGCCGAGATTTCGCCTGATCCAGCTAATCGGGACAACCCTAATCTACTCGTCGAGCCGGCTCATCAACTCGGCGAGTCCATTCAGACTCAACTTGCATTCAGACGACTTTAAGGCAAGATACCTTCCCAAACTCCAGATACATACTCTCAGGGATCATTTACCACGTAAAGTCATAGACTTTACGTCCATGCATGGTATTTTGGGCAAGAAATGCCAAGAACACGATCTAAATGGGTTCTTCACTCATAACTTCCATCAAGGTTGAATAAAGCAGGAACCTTTAGATGTTAGGGACCTCCTAAGGTCCAGATCTGGAGTTTAAGCCTCCTCATGAACCCCAAATCCTCAAAGTCCCAAAATATAAAGAAAAGAAGCCCTAATCTTCAAAATGAGAGATCTACTCAAACAAAAGAGAAAGGTTCGAACTTGATACCTCTAACAGAAGCTCTTGGACGTATAAGCAGCAGATCTAACATCCTCTTCACAAACCTTGCTTGGAATCCTCCTTTTCTCTACCAAAATGCACTCACAAATCTCAAGTAAGGCTCAAAACTCTCTCAAAGCTCAAGGGGGGGGGGGGGGATTAGGGTTTCTTCACAGTGAGGTGTGGCCGCAAATGAGGCTATAAGTGCCCTTAAATAGGCCCCAAACCCGGGGATCTAGGGTTTCCACTCACAGCGCCTACTCGGCGAGTTTACTCTCGGACTCGTCGAGTAGATCATTAAACTCATGTGGCCACATCCGCTTCTACTCGGCGAGTTATGGCACCAACTCGTCGAGTAGGTCAATGAACCTCAAAAATAAATAATTAAAATAATATACCTGGGAATCCGGATGTTACAGTTATCCCCAACTAGAATCAGACTTCGCCCTCGAAGTCATGCTCCGCAAATAACTCTGGATGCTGCTCCCGTATCTCTTACTCCGGCTCCCAAGTCAAATCGGACCCTCTCCGATGCTGCCACTGGACCTGAACCAGGGGCACTTCCTTGTTCCTCAGAACCTTCACCTTTCGATCCAAGATCGCGATCGGCCTCTCAATATAATTCAGACTCGCATCTACCTGAATGTCCTCCAGTGGTACCATTGCCGTCTCGTCGGCTACACACTTCCTCAACTGGGACACGTGGAAGGTGTTATGGATCTGACTCAACTCCGCAGGTAGCTCCAAATGATACGCTACCCTACCCACTCTGGCGGTCACCCTAAAAGGACCGATGTATCGGGGCCCGAGCTTGCCCCGTTTCCTAAACCGGATCACCCCTTTCCAAGGGGATACCTTCAGAAGGACAAAATCGCCAACCTAGAACCAAGCTCGGATCGTCGCCTGTCTGCATAACTCTTCTGGCGACTCTGGGCCGTCAGTAACCTCTGTCTGACCTGCTGAATCTGCTCGGTCGTCTTGAGCACTATTTTAGTGCTACCCATCACTCGCTGCCCCACCTCTCCCCAACATATAGGAGTCCGACACCTTCTCCCATAAAGGAGCTCGAAAGGAGGCATACCAATGCTGGAATGGTAACTGTTGTTGTAAGAAAACTTAGCCAAGGGTAAGTAAGTGTCCCAACTTCCTCCGAAATCCATAACACATGCACGCAACATGTCCTCCAAGGTCTGAATCGTTTGCTCGCTCTGCCCGTCTGTCTGCGGATGGTATGCGGTATTGAAGTGTAACCGGGTACCCAACTCCTCATGAAACTTCTTCCAGAATCTGGAAGTAAAACGCACGTCTCGATCTGACACTATCGAGGTCGGCACCCCATGCCGAGCTACCACCTCCCTCACATAAATCTCGGCCAATCTCTCCGCAGAAGAGCCCTCACTAATAGCAAGGAAGTGAGCACTCTTCGTCAATCGATCCACAATCACCCAAATTGCGTCAACTCCACATGCAGTCCTCGGTAACTTGGTGATAAAGTCCATCGAGATCTACTCCCACTTCCACTGGGGAATCTCTAAAGGCTGCAATTGACCATGTGGTCGTTGGTGCTCTGCCTTGACCCGGCGGTAGGTCAAGCACCTCTCAACTACCCATGCTACATCCCTCTTCATACAGGGCCACCAGTAATCTATTTTCAGGTCTAAATACATCTTAGTGGCCTCGGGATGGATCGAGAACCTCGATCTGTGCGCCTCCTCTATCAGTATATGACGAGCTCCGCCCGTGTAGGGCACCCAAATCCGCCCTTGGAAAGTCATAATCCCTCGGCTATCTGTCACAAACTCGGACACCTGCCCAATCACCCGCTCCCTCTTGCGGTTCTCCGGTCTCATGGCCTCCGCTTGGGCCTCTCGGATGGTATCTAAGACTGGAGTCATCACCGTCATCCTCATGCACACATCTCAGATCGAAGCACTCTCTGCTTTGTGGCTTAGGGCGTCGGCTACCACATTAGCCTTGCCCGGATGATACAGGATCTCGTAGTCATAATCTTTCACCACATGCAACCATCTCCTCTGTCTCATATTTAGGTTGGGCTGATCCATGAGATACTTCAGTCTCTTGTGGTCCGTGTATATGATACACCGAACCCCGTACAAATAGTGGTGCCAGATCTTGAGGGCGAACACCACTGCGCCTAACTCCAAATCATGGGTGGGATACCTCATATCATGAGGCTTCAATTTCCTCGATGTGTATGCTATCACATGCCCTCTCTGCATCAACACCGCACCCAACCCGGATATGGATGCATCATAGAAAACCATATAGTCCTCCACTCCCTCGGGAAGGGCTAACACTGGGGCTTCACACAACCTCTGGCGAAGGGTCTCGAATGAGGTCTGCTGCTCGGAACCCCAAATAAAAGTAACACCCTTCCGGGTCAACCTGGTGAGGAGAACGACAATTTTGGAGAAATCTCTGATAAATCTCCGATAGTAGCCGGCCAATCCTAGAAAACTCCTGATCTCAGATGGGGATCTCGGCACCTCCCATCGCATGACTGCCTCAATCTTGGCCGGGTCGACCAATATCCCATTCTGATTAACGAGATGTCCTAGAAATTGGACCTCTCGTAACCAGAAACCACACTTGGAGAATTTGGCATATAGCCTCTCCGATCTCAAAACCCCCAAAACCTCTCAAAGGTGCTCCTCATGCTGTTCCCTGGACCTCGAGTACACAAGGATATCGTCGATGAACACGATCACCGATCGATCTAACATGGGCCTACACACCCGGTTTATGAGGTCCATGAACGCTGCCGGTGCGTTGGTGAGCCCGAAAGGCATCACCACAAACTCATAATGCCCATAACGAGTCCTAAAGGCCGTCTTCTGAATATCCTCTTCGCGCACTCTCATCTGGTGATACCCTGATCTCAAATCAATTTTGGAAAACCAAGATGCCCCCTGCAACTGATCAAACAAATCGTCGATCCTCGGAAGTGGATAACGGTTTTTGACCGTCAACTTGTTCAACTCCGGGTAATCAATGCACATCCGGTGCGAACCATCCTTTTTCTTGACAAAAAGGATCGGAGATCCCCACGGTGAACTACTCGGTCTAATGAACCCTTTCCCCAGCAGCTCCTGGAGCTGAGAGGATAACTCCTGCATCTCTGGTGGCGCAAGACGATAGGGTGCCTTGGCAATGGGTGCCGCACCCGAAACCAAATCAATCCGGAACTCCACCTGCCTCTCCGGAGGAACTCCCGACAACTCCTCTGGGAAAACATCCACAAACTCACACACTATTGGAACCTCGGAGATAGAACTCAGTCTCCCAGCAGCAACCCGCGTATCCATCACGTAAGCCAGAAAACCCATGCAACCCTACCGTAGACTCTGTCTCGCTCTGGCAGCAGAGCAGAAAGCTGATCCAGATCGGGTACCCTCGCCATATACTGTAAGCACTCCTCCACTAGGGTCTCGTATGGTCACCAACTGACGCTCGCAATCGATTACAGCCCCGTACCGGCTCAACCAGTCCATGCCCACAATGACACAGACATCACCCATGGCGATCGGTACCAGATCTATCGGAAACTCAACACCAAAAATATCAAGCACACATCCCCAGATCACATCAGTGGCAAACACCGCATGCTCATCGGCTATAGAAACTCTCTGAGGTCGACTCAATGACTCACGTCGAATACTGATGTGGCGACTAAACACTAATGATACGAAAGATCGACTCGCACCCGAGTCAAATAACACTAAGGCGGGTACAGAACTCACGAGAAAAGTACATACGCATATCACAATATAAGCACAAATAACTCAGAATAGAATAAACAAAGGAATACATACCAGCCACGACATCAGGTGTTGTGCGGACCTCCTCCGCTGTCAGCTGGAAGGCTCTCCCACGAACCTTCGGCGCCTCGGCCTTCATGGGCCGACTCTCGGTAGCTCGTACAGTAGCGGGTGCAGATCCCTGAAGCAGCTGGGGGCACTCGGCCTTCCGATGGCCGGTCTGGTTGCAGTGAAAGCAGACTGCAAACCCCTTGGGGAAATCCTTCGCCATGTGCCCCTCCTTGCCACACTTGTAGCATGACCCCACTCGACATATCCCCTCATGAACCTTGTCGCACTTCCCACAAGTGCGGCCCTTGTGGCCCCCTGATCTCGAATCTGCGAGCTTAGCCCGCTTGGTTGCCGGCTGAGACTGTGCCGGTCACCGATCCCTCCCCTGAGACTCCGCCTCCTCTCTGGCCTAAGTCTCCAGCTCAATCTCCCTCTTTCGGGCATTTGCCTGAAGCTCAGCAAATGACCGATAAGTTGAGTTCGCCAAGAACTCTCGAATCTCCCTCCTCAGAATGCTCAAATACCGGCTCATACGTGCCTGCTCGGTAGACACGTGCTCAGGGCAGAACATTGCCCTCTCGTGGAACATCCTCGTAATCACTGTCACTAACTATGTCCTCTGCTTGAGGGACATAAACTCTTGGGCCAACCGTTTCCTCTCCACCGGGGGAGCATACTCGTCTCGGAACATCACAGTAAACCTCTCCCAAGTCACGGCAGTGTACTTTGCAGGAGTGAAATGAGCCGTCACAAACTTCCACCAATCCTTCGCTCCCAAACAAAGCTGGTTCAGCGCGAACTGTACCCTCAAGTGCTCTGGACATGAACAAGTGTAGAAACACCCCTCGATATCAGAAATCCATCTCATCGCAACAATCGGATCATGTGTCCCATCAAACTTTGGTGGCTTCGTGTTGCTGAACTCCCGGAACAACAACGAGTCACCTCCCTGTGGCCTAGTAGCAGCGACAACTGCAGTGGCGGCAGCAGCAGCAGCCTCAGTGACAGCAGCGTATCGCTCATCAAATGTCTTAATTAGGGTGGTCTTGATAGACCCAAACATCTCAGGAATCTCTGCTCGGATGGCTGCGGCCACCTCCTCATGAATCATCCTCCGAATCTCATCGTCACGGGTACAAACTGGCACCACTGCCCCCTGGGTTGTGGCGCGTACCCACCGTGATGTCTCTGAAATACAACACAAAATAATCAGAGACTCGCTCGAGTATACTCACACTTGATCACTCCGCCTACTTGTTCCTTAGCATCCCAAGGATTCTTACTTGAACTGCTCATCGACCCGGTGTTTCCAGTAGTACGGGCCCAATACTACCTTCCACACCGCATCTGTAATCACCCCAAGTCCTCCTCCTAGGATTCTAGATTGCAAGTACTCTATATCTCGCCGAACACCTATTACTTCTCATAAGCTCATTTATGCTACATACTCGCACTCGAAGCAAATCACAGGTAGCAATAACTCCTAGGCTAAGGCATCACAATCAGGCCACTTTAGTCCTAAAATATGAAATACCTAGCCTACTCTCTAGCATGCATAATATATCTCATAATATCCCTCACATAACACAGAAAGTAAGGGCATTTTGGGAAATCACCGTTCGGGCTCTGGCTCATTGTACACACCACTTTTTCTCGTTTTTCTCTTAGAACTCTTACTCGTTTTTAGAAAAATCGTTTCTCTTGAAATTTTTTCTCAAATCCTCAGTTTGAGTCCAGACATACCCGAAGGTGCATCCGAATCCCTCAAACCAAGGCTATGATACCAACTTGTAACACTCTAAATTTTCAAACAAAATTTTCATTTTTAAAACCACATAACACCCAATATCACATTTCTCAAAAACCCAAATGTATAAATTATTCAAAGCAGAAAACCACAAAATTTTTAATAAAATCCCAGAATCCTCAAAACATAATCTCAAGATGGTGTGTGTACAATCAAGCCGGGGCCTTCCCGCGATCATCGGAAGTACCTAAAACACATAACACATAACACGGTAAGCATAAAGCTTAGTGAGTTCCCAAAAATACCACATAGAACACATTAGCCACTCGAGGCTATAACTCTGTAAGACCCTCCAATCAATGTGTCTCAGTGGGACCCTCCAGTCCTGTAACACCCCAAAAATTCAAGCCAATTTAAAACATTTAAAACCATTAAGTCATTACAGTTTACTTTCAAAATAATTTAAACATAAGAGTATCCCCAGAATCAATCATGAAAATGTAAGGAGGTGCACGATCACACCTTCGCCTTCCCGCGATCATCCGAATACCTGAAACAATAATCGATACATGTAAGCTCGAAGGCTTAGTGAGTTACCCCTAAAATACCAACCCATACTAACCAGAACCAATATCATAACAATACAAATATAGAACATCATGCATATTGAGCCTTCAGTCTGACTGGACCGCCTCGCAGGCCTTCAGTCTATCTAGACTGCTCTTCGAGCCTTCGGCACGTCTGGACCGCCTCGTAGGGCCTTCAGCCTACCCGAACCGCTCGTCGGGCCTTCGGTCTGACTATCATACCCTCCTGGGTCTGTAGTCTATCCGGACCGCCCTGGGTATGTTGGCCTTCAGCACAAAGCAGGACCGCCTCAACCCAAACCCCCAATCAAACAAACATGTGCATATACATATCATACGCTAGCATATATAACAGTCAACCAATCTAACAGATCAAATAGCATAACATCATCCTATGCCCAAGATACTAACCTAACCAGGTCACCAACATATGTACAGATAATCATACGGATCTAACATATCACATAGCATAGAAACATCCTATAGTCAGGATACCGACCTAACCAGGTCACTAACATATATACAGATAATCATACGAATCTAACAGATCACATAGCATAGCAACATCCTATAACCAGGATACCGACCTAACCATGTCACTAACATATATACAGATAACCATACGGATCTAACAGATCACATAGCATAGCAACATCCTAAAACCAGGATACAATCATAAAGGGCCGGCCTTGGTGCCGTAGACCCTGTTGATATAGTGAGGAGAACTCACCTGGCACTGCTGAAGTCCCGCAGGTACACTCCAGCTGCTGACTGATAGATTCCCGAACTGTCAACATCAAACAATACCCAATTAATAATTGGGTTCCAAGCTCAATGTCCAACTCACACTCCAAAAGCCCAAAAGTCAAGTAATGGGCCAAGGCCCAACATATGGCCCAATCTTCCAAATTGGGCCCACGTCCTCACATGGGCCTTATCCTAAAGCCCATCTAATTACTTTGGTCCATTAACTTGTTCTTGGATGGTCCATCAATAGTCTAACCACCAAAACCCTATAGGAAGGCCCAACTCGACGCCCAAGTGAAATTAGGGTTTCACATAAAATGACAACTGGGGTTAAGTGTTTCTCACTTAACCCATTAAGGACTTAATCCATTAAGTCTCTCACTTTACTAAATAAGTCATATGGTGTGTTTGGGCTTAATACACAATTCCATTCCAATGGCCCAAATGTGGGTCCCGATAAGTCCAATCCCCTAATCCCAAAATTAGGGTTTTCACATGAAATGATGATTAGGGTTAAGTGTTTCTTACTTAACCCATTAAGGACTTAATCCATTAAGTCCATTATTGCCTTAAGCTAGTTTGTCAATGATTATTAATTATTATTTTAGGTTTAATAATTAATTTCTCATGTGTGTCCCAAACGATTTCTGTAATTAGGGTTTTATGCCCTTAGGGTTTTCCAAACCCTAATTAGGGTTTCCAACCCAATACTAGCCCCTTAGTCAATTGGTTGGGCTTCTAGGTCACTTTGGGCCTTATTGGGCCTATTAGGGCTTCATTGGGCCCACTTTGGTTTCTTTAGGCCCATTAGGGTTTAGTAGTCTCTTGTCCAAACATCCAAACGAGTCACAAACCAAACAAGGCACACCGCCACCCGACACGGCGGCTGGTGGTGGTTTTTGATATTTTCATTATTATTTTGGGCATCATTTACAATACACAAATCAATAACAAATACACACACACTAACATAAACCTACACACACAGCCACTCTTGTGGCGGCCGGTGGTGGTAGATGGTGGCAGCCACCATGGCCGGCGGCCATGGTGGTTTTTCCGTGGTTCCCGACTAAAGGCACACCCACACAATACAACAACACCAAAACACTCAACCACAAGAGCTGAGCCCGGAAAACACCCACCCATCCGAAATCTTGGCGGCGGTTGGTGGTGTTTGACGACAACGACACCACTATCGTTCTTCCGACGCCTGACGTTGCATCAACGATTTCAGCCCCGACTACACCGGCGAGAGGAGCACCGGAGATGTATCAGACGGCAGGAGCCACGACGACGGCCTCAAGGCGGCATGTTACCGGCGAACGGAAGAAGAATAAAAGGTGGTTTAGAACAGCACAGCCGCCGCGGCGTCAACCTCGTCCGCCATCGGAGTCACCGCAGCGAGGTGGCATCTGAACGTAAATGGAGGAGGAGGAGGAGGAGGAGGAGGAATCATTCCTTTCTAACCACGAACGGCGGCAGCTACAGCCACGATTCATGTTATCTCGGCAATGAAACAGTGGCGAGGGGCGTTTCCTCTGGCAGCAACATCCGCCGGTGACCTTGGTTATTGATCGGAGCAGCACCATGAGGAGGAGGGGGCAGCTGGTAGGTCACGTATGGAGTGGTGGCGGCTGCAAGACTACTTAGGGTTAGGGTTTAATCAGATGTGCAAGGTGACAGGTTTTATACCCGTGCATTCAAACTATAATCCATATTGACACTATTAGTCCCCCCTTATCCTTTTTCTTTCAGTTAAAGTCCATAAATTATCATTTCTACCCTGGCTTCAAGAATTCTTTTCAAATCAAATCCGTAAATTACTCTTTTAACCCCAGCCATCTAAACCCTTACATATTAAGTCAAATAATATCAAACGCCCCTTTACTTATGAAAATCTTTACAAATTAAGTCCCAAAATTTCACTTTAACCTCTGGAGATTCAAATCTTGTCATTTGGCTTCCCGAAACCAACTCCCAACTAATTATTATTTGGTTTTTGGATTATTAGAATATAAAATAAAACAAGAATTACTTCTCGGGGTTCCGGGTTTATCATTAATTATTCTATTTTTAACGGGATGTTACAACTCTACCCCACTTAAATTTGATTTCGTCCTCAAAATCATTTCTATCATTCCTTACACGCCAATAACTTGAACTACTTGGCTACAACCCCGAGCAAAAGGCTAGCCTCTCCAAGGCAACCATATCCAACCCTCGTAGGGTTCTAAAACCAGGAAAATAAACGAGTCCCTTACAATATGATCACATTTACTCAATCCGAAATCTGGAGTCTCGAGATGATCTGCCTTCCTGACAGACTGCTCATACTGAATTAGCTGTAACATCCCCCACTGACACGTATCACAATATTGTCCGCTTTGGGCCCCCGATATGAAAATTGAAACTACAGACCCAATTATCCCTGCATGTCACTTAGCCTAACCCAAACAATCTATTATTCCGTCCGTATTTGCAACCCAACACAAATACCAATACTGCCCAAAAGCGGAAACTGCCCGCGCACTGATCTGCCTGAAGCAGTATGCTGCCACATGACTGCTTTCCAAAGTCTACCGAGGCCTGCCTGGCCTCACATCGTTCGCCAATCATTTGAAATACCGGATCCCGACCCGATCACTGAGGCTCTAATAACCTCCTGATCCAACCGATCGGATCCATGCGTCGAATCCCGTCGCTACCAACCCATGGCTAAAAGCGATTGCTACATGACCAATGGTACCCTTACATAACATGGAACCTTAAGCAATCCATTGCTTCCTTCGCCTCATAACTGTAGCGGCGTTCCTACAGTCTTATCACTAGCTTAACTAGGTCTAATCTGGTTCCCAGAACCTGAACGACAGAACATTCTAATCCCAAGCCTTCCTAAAACTGACGGATACCCATTCAGATCTACTCCCGGTCACCTAACTGGAGTATTACCTGATCCAAGCAGATTAATCCCATGAGACACTCCGAACTGATGAGATCACCAAGATCCACTGTACTCTATCCGATTTCTAATAACAATTTCTGATCGACCCAAAATGTACCGGAGTCTTCAGCCTACTCCAGCAACACGTTCAATACTTGGGAATAGACCTACTGATCGATATAACATAGCAGCATACTCAATACCCGCACATACATCTACAAACACATACATAGTCTTCAACATGATTGGACCGCCTCATTAGGCCTTCAGTCATCTGGACCACTCTAAACTATTGAACATCTCCTTGGACCACCCCTGGTGATCTTTCCCATGCAGACTATTCTCACCCACTTAGGGTTCCGAACTCCTGGTCCATTTCGTGGACTCTAACTCCAGCCTAACCCTAGGCCTCATGTCGATCGTCCATCCTCTCAGAAATCCATGGTCTGTTCCCGGACCTGCGTGTCTACCACATACGTTAATAACCCACACACCTGTGCTGAATGTACTGCCGAGTCCTGGCAGCTATCAAAACCCTCAACCTATCAATCAAAAACCTTCAGAGTCGAGCACACCCTCGACCGAATACTCGAACTGAACACAATTCATGACTAGAACTCCAACCTGGTTTCCCAACTTCTGCTATCAAGCACTAGGAAAACGTGATACATATGCTCGGGAGTTTTACCGAACTCCCAATTCGCACAACCCACAAACCAAACAGCCACTTGGGTTGTCTTCCTTCCTGACAACGATGTGAGACTTATCCCCTTTTTAACACTGCTCCTGTTTTTGCATCTCGGGACGATCCTCCCCCACTTAGCTTTGACTAAGTCTTCACAATACATGATAATTTGGAGAATTCCCGACCCTTCTCACTTTCCGACGATTGATCCGATGACAACTAACTCTTTCACACTAGTGCTCCATTACTAGCCAATCCCAAATGATCACACACTCCTAAGAGCCAGATGAACACTTCCTGAATCCCAGTGAAACCGACAGTCACTAATGCTTAAATGACCTCACACTCAAATCCTGGCAACGTTGAATAACCCTTATGTGGGACCGTATTCGCAGACCTCCCACATTATACCCCCTTTTCCAAGGTGCTCCAAACAAGTTTCCCGCTCTCGGCTCTAGAATCATCCCCTTCAGGGTTCGCACCCTAACTCACTCACCAGCTCGATCATCCATAGTTGAACTGCAGTAGCTGAAACAACCTCTGCCCTAAACCAGCCACAAACTACTCCTAAGACATAGTCTCCAATCCCCGGAAGTGCAATAGATCCCACAATCAATCCTTACCGCCCGATACAAGAGATCCAAGGCGAATCGGATTTCACAAGATACTTATGCCACCTCGACTCACCCGTGCTCACCAGCGCTGAACTACTGTCGCCAATCCCGGTGACCAACTGACCCCGAGCTGGAATACAACCTGATCCTGGGTTACAAGCCTGCTCAATCCTTCGAGCTCGTAAATGAAAGAGCACAATCCTTGCCCTGGAAAGCGACATTCCAATCCATCAATTAACTATTCTACTTCCAGTTGCAAAACCCCAACTGAACATAATCATCACTCCTTTCTGGAGTCCCCGCGACTCACATTCTTGCCTCGAGCAAAACCCCTGAAGCCTCAAATCTAGAAACGCATGTGCTAGACTCTCCCGCCTAACCCGCAGAATGTAACAAGTACAGAACATCTCTCTGATCTGAGGTAACTGCAGCCCTCTGCTCATCAGAATCTGTCTCAGTAAGAAGTCCCGGTACTGAAAAGCTCGACCAGCTCTTCCCCTTGCCGTCGTTACAGCTGATATAGGTGTCGCGGCAACCGTCTTGGCAATGGCTGCATAGCGCTCGTCGAAATACTCAACCATGGCGGTCTTAATAGACCGAAACATCCCCAGAAACTGTCCCCAGACAAAATCGATCACCTCCTCCCAGATGATATCACTAACACGGTTCTCTGACAATGCTGGCCTATCCTGGCTGCCAGCTCCCGATCCTAACCTGGATCCGATCTCAAGACGTCTCATAACCATCATTTTGGTAAAACACCAGAAGGATCACTGATAACCCATATAGAGACAGGGAACCAACTCCTAACCCAACCCTATGGATTGTGACCTACTTGACACGCGTATGGGTCCTGTGCTTTTAGTAGTATGGGCCCCTACTACCTTCCACACCTACCCATATTTGTCTCAAGTATCCCCACAACGCCCTAATTGAATACACAACATGGCGAGCGCTCAATCCTCACTCCTAGAGGAATGCTAAATATCTCATAACTGGCCTCCCGGCCTCACACAACCCACCCATCCATGAAACTTCCACCAACCCTGCAGCACTAGTGTATGCTAGTCATACATAACGCTGGACCCAATAGACTTTCGAATATCCAATCCTACCCTAAGCTCCCAATCAAACAAGAACAGAACATAAGGCCAAATCAAACATTCTTAGGCTATAAGATCTTAGTTATGTATAACCGTGATGCATACACTAAGAAACTACAGTAATGATGTCAATCTCATATAAAGGAGACCCTAGGCTAGCATGCATCATGTAATCAGACAATTCTATCATGCAATCCCTGAAGATCCCTAGCCTAGTACTAACTTCGGCTGATCGTACACCCTGCATCCTCCTTTGCTTATTTTGAAAACCCTTTTGAAAAATCATTTTGAAAAATCATTTTGAAAATCCTTTCCTTGATTTGAGACTGGAGTTACACGAGTTTTCCTCCAATTCACTCAAACCAAGGCTCTGATACCAACTTGTAACACCCCAAAAATTCAAGCCAATTTAAAACATTTAAAACCATTATGTCATTACAGTTTACTTTCAAAATAATTTAAACATCAGAGTATCCCCAGAATCAATCATGAAAATGTAAGGAGGTGCACGATCACGCCTTCGCCTTCCTGCGATCATCCGAATACCTGAAACAATAATCGATAAATGTAAGCTCGAAGGCTTAGTGAGTTACCCCCAAAATACCAACCCATACTAACCAGAACCAATATCATATCAATACAAATACAGAACAACATGCATATTGAGCCTTCAGTCTGACTGGACCGCCTCGCAGGCTTTCAGTCTATCTGGACTGCTCTCCGCGCCTTCGGCACGTCTGGACCGCCTCGTAGGGCCTTCAGCCTATCCGGACCGCTCGCCGGGCCTTCGGTCTGACTATCATACCCTCCTGGGTCTGTAGTCTATTCGGACCGCCCTGGGTATGTTGGCCTTCAGCACAAAGCAGGACCGCCTCAACCCAAACCCCCAATCAAACAAACATGTGCACATACATATCATACGCTAGCATATATAACAGTCAACCAATCTAACAGATCAAATAGCATAACATCATCCTATGCCGAAGATACTGACCTAACCAGGTCACCAACATATGTACAGATAATTTTTACGGATCTAACAGATCACATAGCATAGCAACATCCTATAGTCAGGATACCGACCTAACCAGGTCACTAACATATATACAGATAATCATACGGATCTAACAGATCACATAGCATACCAACATCCTATAACCAGGATATCGACCTAACCAGGTCACTAACATATATACAGATAACTATAAGGATCTAACATATCACATAGCATAACAACATCCTAAAACCAGGATACAATCATAAAGGGTCGGCCTTGGTGCCGTAGACCCTGTTGATATAGTGATGAGAACTCACCTGGCACTGCTGAAGTCCCGTAGGTACACTCCAGCTGCTGATTGACAGATTCCCGAACTGTCAACATCAAACAATACCCAATTAATAATTGGGTTCCAAGCTTAAAGTCCAACTCACACTCCAAAAGCCCAAAAGTCAAGTAATGGGCCAAGGCCCAACATATCGCCCAATCTTCCAAATTGGGCCCAAGTCCTCACATGGGCCTTATCCTAAAGCCCATCTAATTACTTTGGTCCATTAACTTGTTCTTGGATGGTCCATCAATAGTCTAACCACCAGAACCCTATAGGAAGGCCCAACTCGAGGCCCAAGTGAAATTAGGGTTTCACATAAAATGACAACTAGGGTTAAGTGTTTCTCACTTAACCCATTAAGGACTTAATCCATTAAGTCTCTCACTTTACTAAATAAGTCATATGGTGTGGTTGGGCTTAATACACAATTTCATTCCAATGGCCCAAATGTGGGTCCCGATAAGTCCAAGCCCCTAATCCCAAAATTAGGGTTTTCACATGAAACGATGATTAGGGTTAAGTGTTTCTTACTTAACCCATTAAGGAATTAATCCATTAAGTTCATTATTGCCTTAAGCTAGTTTGTCAGTGATTATTAATTATTATTTTAGGTTTAATAATTAATTTCTCGTGTGTTTCCCAAACGATTTCTGCAATTATGGTTTTATGCCCTTAGGGTTTTCCAAACCCTAATTAGGGTTTCCAACCCAATACTAGCCCCTTAGTCAATTGGTTGGGCTTCTAGGTCACTTTGGGCCTTATTGGGCCCCTTAGGGCTTCATTGGGGCCACTTTGGTTTCTTTAGGCCCATTAGGGTTTAGTAGTCTCTTGTCCAAACATCCAAACAAGTCACAAACCAAACAAGGCACACCGTCACCCGACACGGCGGCCGGTGGCGGCAGCCACCACCCTACGATGGTGGTTTTTGATATTTTCATTATTATTTTGGGCATCATTTACAATACACAAATCAATAACAAATACACACACACACACACTAACATAAACCTACACACACAACCACTCTTGTTGCAGCCGGTGGTGGTAGATGGCGGCAGCCACCATGGCCGGCGGCCATGGTGGTTTTTCCGTGGTTCCCGGCTAAAGGCACACCCACACAATACAACAACACCAAAACACTCAACCACAAGAGCTGAACCCGGAAAACACCCACCCATCCGAAATCTTGGCGACGGTTGTTGGTGTTTGACGACAACGACACCACTATCGTTCTTCCGACGCCTGACGTTGCATCAACGACTTCAGCCCCGACTACACCGGCTAGAGGAGCACCAGAGATGTATCAGACGGCAGGAGCCACGACGGCGGCCTCAAGGCGGCGTGTTACCGGCGAACGGAAGAAGAAGAAAAGGTGGTTTAGAACAGCACAACCGCCGCGACGTCGGCCTCGTCTGCCATCAGAGTCACCGCAGCGAGGTGGCATCTGAACGTAAACGTAGGAGGAGGAGGAATCATTCCTTTCTAACCACGAACGGCGGCAGCTACAGCCACGATTCATGTTATCTCGGCAATGAAACAGTGGCGAGGGGCGTTTCCTCTGGCAGCAACATCCGTCGGTGACCTTGGTTATTGATCGGAGCAGCACCATGAGGAGGAGGGGGGCAGCTGGTAGGTCACGTATGGAGTGGCGGCGGCTGCAAGAATACTTAGGGTTAGGGTTTAATTAGATGTGCAAGGTGACATGTTTTATACCCGTGCATTCAAACTATAATCCATATTGACACTATTAGTCCCCCTTATCCTTTTTCTTTCAGTTAAAGTCCATAAATTACCATTTCTACCCTGGCTTCAAGAATTCTTTTCAAATCAAATCCGTAAATTACTCTTTTAACCCCATCCATCCAAACCCTTACATATTAAATCAAATAATACCAAACGCCCCTTTACTTATGAAAATCTTTACAAATTAAGTCCCAAAATTTCACTTTAACCTCTGGAGATTCAAATCTTGTCATTTGGCTTCCCGAAACCAACTCCCAACTAATTATTATTTGGTTTTTGGATTATTAGAATATAAAATAAAAAAAGAATTACTTCTCGGGGTTCCAGATTTATCATTAATTATTCTATTTTTAACGGGATGTTACAAGTCCCACAACTCTGATAGACCCTCCGGTCCTAACTCTGTGGACCTTCCGGTCCTAACTCTGTAAACTCTGAATAAACACATAGCATAAATCACACAGACATAATGCAGTAATATCACAGTACTCAATAAACACATAAGACCCTCTGGTCACACATAAATATCACTCTAGGTAAAGTATAGTGAGAAGACTCACCTCGTAAGCTAGCAAGTAAAAGTCTCGTGCTCGGGAATCCTCGATCTAGTCTCTGCCTATCACAAGGATAATATCTCAAATTAATACTCTCCTCACACTCAAATTCACCAAACGTTGATCTCTCTTACACTCTAGCCTTAGAAATGGGTAAAAGACCATTTTACCCCTTCCTGACCTCCATCACTCCTTTTACCAACCTTAAAGTCAACAGAAGTCAATTCCAGTCAACAGCCCAAATTAACCAGACTCGCCGAGTGCACTCGTACAACTCATCTAGTCCCATCGATTCTCGACCATCTCATGAAGATCCAGCCCGTCGAGTTAACCCCTAACTCGCCGAGCTTTCGCCTGATCCAGCTAATCGGGACAACCCTAATCTACTCGTCGAGTCGGCTCATTAACTCGGCGAGTCCATTCAGACTCAACTTGCATTCAGACGACTTTAAGGCAAGATACCTTCCCAAACTCCAGATACATACTCTCAGGGCTCATTTACCACGTAAAGTCATAAACTTTACGTCCATGCATGGCATTTTGGGCAAGAAATGCCAAGAACACGATCTAAATGGGTTCTTCACTCATAACTTCCATCAAGGTTGAATAAAGCAAGAACCTTTACATGTTTGGGACCTCCTAAGGTCCAGATCTGGAGTTCAAGCCTCCTCATGAACCCCAAATCGTCAAAGTCCCAAAATATAAAGAAAAGAAGCCCTAATCTTCAAAATGAGAGATCTACTCAAATAAAAGATAAAGGTTCGAACTTGATACCTCTAACAGAAACTCTTGGACGTATAAGTAGTAGATCTAACAGCCTCTTCACAAACCTTGCTTGGAATCCTCCTTTTCTCTACCAAAATGCACTCACAAATCTCACAGTGAGGTGTGGCCGCAAATGAGGCTATATGTGCCTTTAAATAGGCCCCAAACCCGGGGATCTAGGGTTTCCACTCACAGCGCCTACTCGGCGAGTCTACTCCCGGACTCGTCGAGTAGATCATTAAACTCATGTGGCCACACCCGCTTCTACTCGGCGAGTTATGGCACCAACTCGTCGAGTAGGTCAATGATCCTCAAAAATAAATAATTTAAATAATATAGCTGGGAATCCGGATGTTACAAAATTCAACCTATAAATAGCCTTCTCCTGCCGACCCGATCTCCACACCACACACAAACTTTCTCTCAAGTTTCTCTCGACATTAGCCCAAATTTTCTTAGTGTTTAGGGAATTTTGGCGAAGCAATGAGGTCCCTAAGTGCCAGACATCTAGCAGCCATCAGGCCAGAGTTCTGCCAGTGCAATTTTCGGACTTTGGTCTAGAAAATCTCTATAAGTTAAATTACACTCATCCTTATATTAGTGTAGTTTATATTTATAGTAATAGTCGTTGCTATGAATCTATAAATAAGATTTATTATTAATTTCATGTCGTTATACTGATTGATCTACTTACGGGAGAGGTGTCTAGAATGGTCATGTTGGCTTGGTTTTTGGATTTCAGAAAGGTCATACACTGAAATGGTCCAGCCTCCCAACTTTTCTACCTGACCGATCCTTATTTGATAGAACTCTTAGTATATATTGGGATTATTGAGAAATCTAGAATTATAATCACAAGAAATATGAAAATAGGCTAAGACTTAGTACCATTCAAATCTAGGTCTTTCGAAATAATAAGTGTTAAGGCGAAGCACTGCTCTAACCTTGACTCACCTACTTGTGGGAGGTGAGTACGTAGTTACTTTCAAGGGCATAATTTAATAAAAGTATTAATTAAATTCTAATTGTATTAATTATACTATGTGCTACTTATATAACTAAAATACTACTGCTTATTAGGAACTATGTTAGAATTAGAATTGCATTCAGATATACTCTGGGTTAGTTATGGACTTATAAAAGGCACTTAGTTCTAAATAAGTTGAATATTGGTTAGGTCTCATTCTGAAGATAGAGTGTGAGATCAGAGTGAAGTGTAGTAGTCCTTATGTTTTTTGGATGACCATAAATGGTGGGTCCAGATCAGACAACTGCAAGCATGTATGGGTCATCGACCAGAGCAGATGACAACAATTAACTATTCTAGGCGGTCTAGTGAATTACATAGCTAGTGTGGACTTATAACCCATAAACGTAGGTAGAATGGGATGCCATATCTATCAATTACTTTGAATATTGGTTACCTTTATATGACTTACACTGACCAAGGACACCCCTAGTTGTGTAGTGAAGTAGTTGCTCAAATGATTTATCAAGTTGGGTTATTCCTCCAGATAATCGCTGCCTTATGATTTGTGAGAATCGAGTGGGCAAGGTAGGTAGTCTTACATCAGATTATACCTATATTGGTCATTTGCAGGAATGTTATTATGTATTATAATTAATATATTATGGGCTTGAAAACCCTATGCATCTCAGTAGGTTTCCCAAACCTAACCCACTCATTTTATGTACATCACAGGTAGCAGATGTAAGGCTGTCAAAGTCTAGTTAGGATGTTGAGTGGAATAAAAAGATGTGTCTGTTATAGTATTTCAGGATCTTATAATATTTACGCTGAAATGTATGTTTGGATATGAACGATGACATCCTCGATGTTTTAATAAAATGAAATAACTTGTTACATCCCAAAATTCAAGACAATTAAAAATTTTCATTTTAATTAAGTTATTATATAAAACCAACAGTATAAAGACATTCATAATAATATCTCATGTCAAAACCAAAATGTCAATAATCAAAACATATTATCATAAAACCATATCAGAGTGTAATCTCGAAGATCTCATGTGCGGAAAATATAGTGTGATGCATTGCGATCAAGCCGACTCCTTTCCTTTGAAAATGAGTACATGAAACCAAAACTGTAAACCGTAAGCACGAAGCTTAGTGAGTTCCCCCATCATACCACATAACATACAAATCACATACTGTCAGACATACCGGGGTTCCCGACCTACCCCATGTCAGACATATTTGGGTGCCCGACCTACCCTGCTGAGCATACCGGGGTGCTCAACCTACCCCTGTCAATCATATCTGGGTGCCCAACCTACCCCTTCGGTCCTGTCGACAGGTAACCGGGGACTATTTCACCCCTACTACTACCACATAATATCATATCACATATATCATAATCTGTCTAGCATAGCTGGGTACTAAACTACCCCTTCGGCCCAATCGACCGATAACCGGGGACTATTCCCTCTAATACCACTATCACATAACATCATATCATGCTAGCACATAAAACATATCAGGTAGTAGCAAACCTAGATAATTATCACAAAGACAATCATCTATCAAACAACTCCTACTAGTGGGCCGTCATTGTGGCCGTAGACCCACTACTGGAAGGTAACTCACCTCACACTGCTGAAGTCCCGCATACCCAACCCGAGCTGCTGGATGACGGGTTCCCGAACTGCCAACATCAAAATAACACCCAATTAATAACTGGGTTCCAATACATAACCATAAGTCCATGCTTGGGGTAAAAGACTGCTTTACCCCAATCTTAGCTTGATCCAAGCCCAAGGCCCAATCCAAAGGCCCAACAGTCAACTATGAGTCAAAGCCCAACATATGACCTAATTTTCCAAATTGGGCCCAAACCTTTACATGGTCTTATTCTAAGGCCCACCCGTTTATTCCAGTCCAACATTTGACATTCTAATGGCCCAATATCATATAATTATTAAGGCCCAAACTATGGCCAATCTATGGCCTAATTTTCCAAATTGGGCCCAAACCTTCATATGGGCCTTACCCTAAGGCCCATATAATTATTTTAGTCCATTGATTGTTATTGGATGGCCCATTATTGGCCCAATCACCAAAGCCCAAGTGAAATTAAGGTTTCACATAAAATGAAAATTAGGGTTAAGTGAGAAGTGTTTCTCACTTAACCCGTTAAGGACTTAATCCATTAAGTCCATCACTCTACTAGATAAATCATATGGTGTGATTAGGTGTAATTCACAATTCCATTCCAATGGCCCAAATGTGGGTCCAAACAAGTCCAAGGCCCATAAATCCAATGTTAGGGTTTTCTAAACCCTAATTAGGGTTTCCACCCAATCATAGCCCAATAGGCCCAAAACTAAATCTTTAAGCCCATTAGGGTTTTAATAGGTCAATTAGGGTTTTGCTAGTCAGGCACCACCCACTACCACCTTGGGTAGTGGTGGTCAACGGCGGCTCACGGCGGCGGCCACCACCTCACGGTGGTGGTTATGGTGTCTAGTCCATTTTTGTCCAAGCATCCAAAAGCAACCAAACGCAAGCAAAATCACACCGCCACCCAACACGACGGTTGGTGGCGGCAGCCACCACCTCACGGTGATTGTTAGGGTTTCTTTTAATTATTCCAATTCCTAATTACATTTTACAAGGCTAAATCTCAAATAACAACACACAACCACTAAGACACACACACACACACGGTGGAACATGGTGGCAGCCACCACCTCACGGTGGTGGTGGTGGCTGTTCTCGGGAATTCCGGCCAAAAAAAAACGCACACACTCAATCTGTTACAAAATGACCCCAACCACCCACCTGGTGGCGCAAGGCGGCAGGGAGGACCCAAGAAAACGGACGACAGTGGTACTGACGGTGGCAGCGGTGGCTAACGGAAATAGCGGCTAATCGAAAAGAAGAGGAGAAAGATGGTGGCATAGCAACAACGAACCGGGAAGAGGGAGGCTTCTCGACAATAGCAGTCACGCTCCAGCTCCTATGGCGGCGACACTAGCAATGTAACAGTGACGGTTGGCGTCTCCCGGCCTCGTTGTCGACTGATATGGCGGTTGCTCCCATCTCCCGCCGGTCTTTAATGTTTCCGGTGACGAGGACTACCCTGATGGTTCTAGGCGGTCGGAAAAGCAAACAAGGTGAGTGGTGGCAGCGCCGGAGACGAAGAGGGAGGCATAAGGGTGGGTTGCGGCTGCTAACTCCTTTAGGGTTAGGGTTACAGAGGGTTGAGGGTTATATATCCCACCCTATAAATCTTGTTCCCATAATGACGCCTTTAGCCCTCCCTTCCCATTTTCTTTCAAAGTAGGTCTGAAATTTACCCTTTCAGCCCCCAACATTAAAATCCTCTTCAATTCAGGCCCAATCTTTTACCAAACAGCCCCTCACTTTGAGAATCGTTTGCAAAACAAATCCAGAAATTACCTATTTAACCCCCACAACCTCAATTACGACATATTCATCCCTTCCTTCTCTTTTCCTTTCAAATTAAATCCTAATTTGCCCAAATAGCCCCTCCTCTACACAATATTTTCAATATAAGCCCACGGACTACAAAACGAGCCCCGCCTGATTATCCTTAGCCATATGTTCAAGTATTCTTTCCACTACGAACCCCGAAAGCACTCTTTAGTCCTTCTAGACAAATTATAATGCTAATTACACACTTTTTCACCAAGTTCTTTATTTAATTATATTCATATATCGGAATAAAATAATACTTAAAACATATCGTCATCTCTTAGGGTTTGACTTGGAAACGGGGTGTTACAACTCTCCCCTACTTACTTTAGATTTCGTCCTTGAAATCATTCCTTACCATTCCTTACACGCCAGGCGACTTGAACAGTCATGGCTACAAGCCCGAGCATATCCTAGTCTTTCCAAGGCAACCAAAACCATTCCGTGCAGGATTCTAAAACCCGGAAGTGAACGAACTTCTTGCAACAAGATCAAATCTACTCTGTATGAAATCTGCAGTCTCTAAGTGGTCCGACTCCCTGACAGACCGCTCATACGTAATCATTATTGTCATACCCAGACTACTTATCCCTCAACTATCTACTCAACTTCTAATAACTCGAGGTTCCCACTATAAAATAGGATCACAGACCCAATTATCCCTGCAAGTCACTTAGCATAACCCACACAATCTATTATTCCGTCCGTACTTGCAACCTAAAACGCAAATATTAATACTGCCCAAACACTGAAACTGCCTGAAACAGCATGCTGCTACATGGCTGCTTTCCAAAATCTATTGAGACCTTCCTGGTCTCAATTCATTTGTCAGTCCTCTGAAATACCGGGTTCCAGCCCGGCTGCAGAGCCCAAGGACTCCTACTTAGCCGCCTCACACGACTTCCGAACGAAATACTTCTCTGGAACTAGCTGCCACTAGTTATCATGCCACTGTGGCTCTAACAACCTCCCGACCCAACCGGTCGGGTCCATGCGTCGAATCCCGATGTCACCAAATCCAAGGCTAAAAGTGATTGCTACCCGACCAATGGTAGCCTAATATACCAAATGACCTTACGCAGTCCATTGCTTCCCTGATCTCATAACCGTAGGGGCGTTCCTACAGTCTTATCACTGGCTCAATCAGGTCTAATCCATCTGTGTAATTTCGAAATCCAATCCGTAGATTACCATATCCTCACTGTTGCACCCGAACTGGTGGGTACTATTGTTCCTTCCGTGGTCTAATAATGCTCTCATGCTATTTACCAACCTAGTGAATACTACGGCTACACCCGTAGTCTCACAACACTCTAGCACTATCTGCCAAGCTTGTGAATGATACAGCTGTTGGGTTTTGAGCATTCTAACACTCCTATGGTGTACATGCAACCCTATAAACCTTGGATCTATGTTTTCTCTATTATACATGCAAATATTAACTATTCCAAGGTTTCATCCAAACTAGCATATTATGAAGCACCTATACTACAAAGTTCTAGTTAGATGGCATACCTTTTGATGTAGCTTGATGTCTTCAAGCTTTAAGAGCTTAGCCCCAATAGTGTGGAAGCCTCAAATGGAATCACAAATCGCCAAAACACCTTGGAAGAACTTGAGAGAATATGTATGCACACTAAAATCGGCCCACTCTTATTTTCACACACTTGTGCCAATTTTGTGAGCCAAGGACCCCTTTATATATTATGGAGGATTAGGGTTACATCCATGTAAACCCTAATACCCATGACCTTTCATTTACATAGGATCCATGGGTTAAAAGCTCCATGGACCATCCATGAAAGCTTAGCCCAACCTAAATGAACTTGGCCCATTCCATATATATAAGAGTCCATATTTAATTAGTTCTTTTTGATCACTTAATTAATTCTAAATTAATTCTTGATCAATACTAATTAAATAATATGATTCCATATTAATATATTAGAACTTATAATATATTAATATAAATCATAAATATACTATTCTCAAAAGACTATCCATAGAAATTATGTCGGTGAAGTGCAACACAAATGGACCATGCCGGGTCGGGTCAAGTACATACCAAATATAGTTATGGACTTAGACATTAATCCAAAAACGGCTACACCCATAGACTTACAACACTTGTCACACTATCTGGCTGCTAGCGAATGCTACGGCTACCCCCGCAGTCCTACAACACTTTCCATGCTAACTGACTGTTAGTCAATGCTACGGCTACCCCCGTAGTCTTACAACACTTTCCATACTATCTGACTGCTAGTGAATGCTACGGCTACCCCCGTAGTCTTACAACACTTCCATACTATCTGACTGCTAGTGAATGCTACGGCTACCCCCGTAGTCTTACAACACTTTCCATGCTAACTGACTACTATTGAATGCTACGGCTACCCCTGTAGTCTTACAACACTTTCCATACCGGGTCGAACATGCACTCGACCTAACACTAAACTGAACTTGAGTCCTAACTGAAGCTCTAACCTGGTTCCCAAAACCTTCTATCTAATGCCAAGGAAAAGCGTGAACCAAATGTTGGAACGTTTTCTAAACTCACAACTCACCCAACCCTCAAACTAGACGGCCACTCGGCCGCCTTCCTTCCTGACGAGGATGCAAAACTCATCCTAGTTTCACACCTATTTCTGTTCATGAGTACCTAACCGATTCTCCCCCACTTAGCTTCATCTAATTCTTCACTTCACGTGAGCGTTGAAGGGTTTCCAATCCTTCTTACTTTCTAATAGTCCACCAATGACAACCTGTGCTTACCAATGCTAGAGATCAATCACCGGTTAAACCCTAAGATCGCCCATCCTCTGAAATCCTGAAGAGTACCCTTGAGATCTGGTCCAGTCTGACACCTCAATCCATCTCCCATGCTGTCAACTGAAGGCCTTACTCTTCACTCTGGCTTACGAATCCTCGTTTCCACTCCCAATCTCGCAGAACTACTGAACTCTGACCGAACACAACCCATGCGGGAAATGCAATTCTCTTGAACATCCAATGACTGCACACTCATGCATCGGGCACCCGCAACTGACACCACCATCTTCATGATACCAACCCTTTCCTAGAAACGGTAGTGCCTTGAACTCCAAAGTTCTTCCATAGGCGATTGTCGACCATGCCCAAACCATGATAGAACCACTGAACGCTGACTTCACCAAAGAACTATCACTCTAACCCTAACCGACCATCCTCTAAACAATACTCCTGCATAGGTCCCGAAAAAAATCCGGAATGATAACGGTACACGCGGAACCCACTTCACGAGATACGTCCCTCTATAGATTCATCAATGACTGTTCGACATGCAGAATGGCATATAACAATCCTTGATAACCCAAACAATAGCAGAAACCGACCCGAGTCCTAACTTGTCCAAACTCAATCAATATTCCCATGTGGTACAAATTCCCGACATCCATCTAGCAGCAGTAGAAGATGACATACCCGCAACATCTGGAGAAATCTTGATCACCTTCTCCAAAGATACTCAACCCTCCTGAGATCATGGTGCAAACTCCCTTTCGATCCCAATGACAGGAACTAACAATAGGATCCTCCTTCCTGAAGGACTCTAAGGATTCACAGGCTTTTGGCTTCAGATGAGCGTCTAACTGCCCCATGACAAATCTGTACTATGAAACGAGAGAACACTGAACACCCCAAACCAGCAAAAGGGAAACGATCTGACACTGACTACCGGTAATTCACGGTATGCAATTGGCATATGACGATATTTGATGATCTAACCCAGCAGGAGCAAAGAAACAAAAAAGATATAGACTTAGTCATCCTGCTACAGCATCCCAAACCACAACACAATTCTCACAACAATGTGCAGGTAAAACTGAAAGAAGGCAAGGTTACATACCCGCAACATTGCCTGCTGGAGTTTTGACTTCTCCTATCTGACACTACAGGGCCTGACTCCCTCTGCTGACATGACCAACCCCGCTACACTTGTAGCAGACTAAACCCCTGGAACGTCAAACTCCCTTGTGTACTTTCCCGCACGTGCTGCACTGACTCCGACCCTGTTGGCCTTTCACCCAATGATCAGAAGTCTTGGGTCTATCCCCGGGACCCTATATTATATGCACCTGGCACGACCCTCTCTTCTCAAAGTGCTCCAAATTGATCTCTCATCCTCGGACTTTGGAAGTCGTATCCTCCAGGGTCTGACACCCTGTCACGCTCACTAGCTCACTTGCCAATGGCTGAGCTGCAACAGCTGGAACATTCTCTGTCCCCAACCGGGTCGCAAAATTCTCTCTGAAGCTTCTCAGATCCTCCAAGACCTTCTGTGACAACCCGAAACTTTTTCCGTTTCCGTTAATAAAATTTGAATTTTATTAATTTTTCCGTTAAACTTCTTGGTTTAGAAAATCATCTAGTTTTATATAATTAAATTTATATACGAGTCGGAACCAAAATCGAGCGAAAACCCGAATATCTCGAAAAATCAAACAATTTCCGGCCTAAGTGAATTTACGGTCGTAAACTCGTTTACGGCCGTACACCCGTTTACGGCCAGTAAAGGGTGGACCCCCACCACCGACCACGAAGACCCCTATATATACGAGACCCCCACCCTCATTCTGACCTTCTTGGCCGCAAACTCTCTCCTCCTACCTCTAAAACTCTTGACCGTAAACTCCTAAAACACCTTTATTTTTCTGGAAAATCATCGAGAAGCACAATTTGGAGTCATTTCGGAGCATCTAGAGCACGTTTCACGTCGAAATCAGCATCTGTGTTCTTGAGTTTACGGCCGTACACACTTCATATCTTCAAAGGCAGTAAACCCTGTTCTTGAGTTTACGACCGTAAACTTATCGAGTCTTCAAAGGCCGTAAACCCCAGTTCACGGCCGTAAACCCTGTTCATGGCCGTAAACTGCCTGTCGACCGTAAATCACCCTTCACGGCCGTAATCCCTTGTTCACGGCCGTACATGCCTCCTAAGTGGTGAAAAACCCGATCCCTCGATTCAATCAAGTCCCGGTAACATCCCTTAACCGAACACAAGCGTTTTTCTAACACTTTATCTAACGAAATCGCTAATTTAGATACTTATATGTATTTATTTGATATTAGGATTCCGTTAAGTGCCACGTACCACAACTCGAGGATCTTCATTTTCAGTCGACGTTTTCACACAACAACAGTGAGTTCATACCCCTACGCTTTTACGATATTTAAACGTTTTCAGGGGGAATACAAGCCCAACACAAATGCTTTTGTGAACTAATACAAAAGGACTTTTAACAAGTAAAAAACTCATGCAATTGATTCAGACAACGACTTTCATATATTTAGATATCTTATCCCTTTTTGTACTATGTTGAGCATAAGGGATGATTTCAACTTACAACCAAAAATTGCATAGTTTTTCAGATCCAACATTCACATCAGATACATGTAAACTATAATAGGTATAGTTTGGGGTTTTTGAAAACATAACTTTTACGAATTCAGAGTTATTCACCACTAAACATATAAGCTATGGCAGATTTAGTTTACGGTATTCTTTACTACATGGGAATGGCATTTAATAATTATTTAAGTATAATTATTACCATTTACCGCATCCAACGGATTCTAATACAAGAAAAAACTATAGAATTACATGTAAACTAGATTGTACAACATTGTGAGGCTCTACTTTAAAACTGTACCCTTGGGTGTACTGAATCAAATCCTACCCTAGTATAACCAGAGTCTCCTGGAGGGAGAGTGTGAGATTGGTGAATAGATCTATTCGGGATTGACGATCCCACACCTAAACTGCTAGCTACAGTTAGGCAGGCATGCCTGGGGTGACAAATGTCATTTAACCAACACTTGAAGAACGTTGTAAAGGTCTCTAGGTCATATCAAGTATGGTTATACGACTCACAATAACTATAAACTAATCATATGTTTACGGGATTTCACTCTTCAATGGTTTTATTTAAGTAATTAAACCTACTATACATACTGGTGTTAACCAGGGTTTTCACACTATATGATACTTACGTTACTGATAGTAGCCATGGATTTCATGCAATTACTTTCAAATATAAGAACAGAATTCAATAGCGAACTTACATTGGGTCTTAGGGTTTAAGACTACTTTTCATAACTTAAGAAAATATTGGATTTCTTGGAAGCATACAAACCTTTCTACAAATTCATAAACAGATTTTGCTACATAACATCGCTTATGAATTCACCAGCTTTATGCTGATACTCTTTCAAAACTGCTTGTATTCTCAGGAAATCAGTAGATAGGTACCTTCTGGAGTTTTGAGAAGTTGGAGTAACTAGATTCATGTCTTTAAATTTTACTTTCACTTTTGATGTAATTACACAAGACTTAAACATATGTAAACCTTTTCGTATATGTATTCAATGTAATGGTTGTGTTTACTATGATTGCTATGATACAATGGTCGTGATACTATACATGACGTCATCCACCCCTGAACGTTTCCGCCGTTCCGGTTTGGGGGTGTGAAAGATTGGTATCAGAGATCTTGTTTATAGTGAACTAAGTATACCGAACCTTACATGGTATACAACTATAAACACTAAGGGGCTGTAGCAATCTGAAACTAGAAGTATATTTTCAAAATATAAGTAATATATAGGAAGTATACAAATATACGTACTTAACAGAATTAGAGTCATAGGTAGAACAAAACAAATGTATTTGGATGTTGGTCACTGTGGTTAAACCTGGGCAGTTATGTAATCATGTCTAGGGTCAATATAGCCTGATCAACTATATTTACTCGAGACATGACCAACATGTGCTTGGGAGTGACTGTAGTATTGCAGCAAGCCTAAAACTTACCAAGTATATATACATCAGATATCGGTAGAACAAAGAATATAACTTAAAATACTATAGGAGTATTTTAGCTAGAGCCAAATACAGCATAGAGATTCATTCCAAGTGTTGCTATATATTCTTTCTTAGCGATATTTACTTGCAATAGTAACCCTCCTCTATATATCGCTTCGTAGAACACTTTAACTTTCAGAATGAGATATATCTTGTTTCATATATCTTGATTTAAATTCAGGGGACTTATCATCCTCTTCTTCCTGATTGTTCTAGAACAAGATGCCTCCTCGAAGAAGACCCATCAGAAGGAACAACGACACTCCGCCACCGCCACCTCCATAATTCGATCCTGCCATGTTCCAGGCAGCAGTTACCACCGTCGTGACTGCAGCAATGGCGCAAATCAATCAGGGAAGCTCTGGTGGATCAGAAGGTGGACCAGATCCCCAAAATCTTGGTGGAGGCCAGGGACACCAGAAGGAGTGTTCCTATAAAGACTCCATGAATGCCAAACCCAAGTTCTTCGATGGCAATGGTGGAGTCATTTCCTTGACTCGATGATTCGAGAAGATCGAATCCATCTTCGAAATCTGCGCCTGTTCCGAAGCAAACAAGGTGAAATTCACTGCTTGCACCTTCACCGACCGAGCACTGACCTGGTGGAATGGTTGAGTCAAATCCCTAACCCTACCGATCGCCAATGCCATGGGTTGGGAGAGCTTGAAAGAACTCATGCTGGCTGAGTGCTGCCCAAGGGGCGAGATGCAGAAGTTGGAACATGAGCTTTGGACCCTGAAGATGAAGGGTTCTGACATCGCTGCCTACACTGCTAGATTCTGTGATCTCGCTCTCCTCTGTCCGGGAATGGTCACCCCGGAAAGCAAGAAGATTGAGAGGTATATATGGGGACTGACGGCCCCAACCAAAGGAAATGTGTTGGTTGCTAGGCCCACTACATTTGATAGCGCCAAGTGCCTGGCGCAGACTCTGATAGATCATGGGGTCGATCTTGATGAGGTGACAACCGTTTCAAAACCACAACAGGAAAGTGGAGAGAAGAAGAAGAAATTATGGAACAAGCGAAAGGGGCAGTCTTCGCAGGAACCCTCCAAGAAACAGCAAACAGTGGCAGTTCATGCTGCTACTACTCCTGCTGCTACTCCAGCTGCTGTTCCACCCACCCAAGCTCCTACTGGTGGTTATGCTGGAAACCTACCTATGTCCAACAAGTGTAACTTTCATCATCACGGACCCTGCCATGAATTGAAATGCAATAGCTGTGGAAAGAGGGGACACATGGCTCGGTACTGCAAGACACCCGTTCAACCAACCAACCAGGCTCCTGGGGCAGGCGCTGGTCAAGCCTGCTATGGATGTGGAGAGGTTGGGCACTTCAAAAGAGATTTCCCCAAAGCAACAACAACTGGCAACACAGGGAGGGTACTAGCTATGGGCCGGGAGGAAGCAGTTGCTGATCCTACCGTTGTTACGGGTACGTTCCTCCTCGACAACTCTTATGCATGTATTCTTTTCGATTATGGTGCAGAGAGGAGTTTTGTTAGTCATGCATTCACACATCTACTCAAATGTAAATCCCAACCTTTAACTGAAACGTTTACCGTCAAGATGGCTAAAGGAAAGAAAGAGAACACTAACGACATATTCATAGGCTGTACTCTTACCTTAGGCGATCATTCCTTTCCCATCGACCTTATGCCAGTTTCCATAAAAAGCTTCGATATCATAATCGGCTTGGATTGGTTGAGCCCCAATAGTGTTGATATCCTCTACTACGAGAAAGCCATCCGCCTCAAACTTCTATCTGGCGAAGCCCTCACTATTTTCGGGGATAAACTCAGTTCGAACCTTCGTATCATTTCATGCATCAAAGCTCAGAAGTATCTGCGGAAGGAGTGCCATGCATTCCTAGCTCATGTTGTTGATGAAACGCAAAGAGTTAAAGACCTCGAGAGCATCCCCGAAGTCTGCAACTTTCCTGATGTCTTCCCCGAAGATCTTCCAGGGATTCCTCCCGAGCGCCAAGTCAATTTTCGTATCGACTTAATCCCCGGAGCTACTCCTGTAGCTAAATCCCCATACCGACTAGCGCCGACAGAAATGCAAGAGTTATCCAGCCAACTCAACGAGCTGATCAACAAAGGATTCATAAGACCGAGTTCCTCACCTTGGGGAGCCCCGATCTTATTCGTAAAGAAGAAAGATGGATCCTTTCGGATGTGCATTGACTACCGAGAACTAAACAAGCTGACCATCAAGAACCGTTATCCTTTACCCAGAATCAACGACCTCTTCGACCAACTTCAGGGAGCCAGTTATTTTTCAAAGATAGACCTTAGATCAGGGTACCATCAATTATGAGTTCACGAGAATGATGTTCCCAAAACAGCATTCCGAACTCGCTACGGACACTACGAGTTCGTAGTAATGCCCTCCGGTCTAACCAACGCACCGGCAGTATTCATGGACTTGATGAATCGGGTGTGCCGCCCTTTCCTAGACAAGTTCATGATCGTTTTCATTGACGATATACTTGTTTATTCACGGAGCAAAGATGATCATAAACAGCACTTGAGACTAGTGCTAGAAACATTAAGGGCGGAGAAACTATATGCAAAATTCTCAAAGTGTGAGTTCTGGATCAGGAAGGTAACTTTACTTGGTCACGTGGTTAGCGAGGAAGGCATACATGTGGACCCTTCCAAAATCAAAGCGATTGAGAATTGGTCAGCACCAAAGACACCCACAGAAATCCGCCAATTCTTGGGTCTCGCTGGCTATTATCGCAGGTTTATCCAAAACTTCTCCAAAATCGGTAAGCCTTTAACCACCCTGACACAGAAGGGTGTAACCTTTAGTTGGGCAGAAAAGCAAGACACTGCGTTTCAAACATTGAAGCAGGCTCTATGCAGCGCACCTATCCTGTCCCTGCCTGAAGGGACGGAAGATTTCGTTGTCTACTGTGATGCATCCAATCAGGGCCTAGGCTGTGTGCTCATGCAGCGAGGAAAGGTTATCGCCTATGCCTCGAGGCAGCTGAAAACACACGAAGTCAATTACATAACTCACGATCTAGAGTTGGGAGCAGTGGTCTTTGCGTTAAATATCTAGAGACATTATCTCTACGGAACCAAGTGCACTGTGTTCACCGACCATAAGAGCCTACAACATATATTCGATTAGAAGGAGTTAAACATGAGACAACGGCGATGGGTAGAGCTACTCAATGATTACGAGTGAGAAATACGCTATCATCCCGGCAAGGCCAATGTGGTAGCAGATTCCCTCAGCCGAAAGGAGTATTCAGGTCGTAGAGTGAAGGCACTGACAATGACCATCCATTCTCAATTATCCGCGCAAATCAGAGAGGCTCAGCTGGAAGCCTTAAAACCAGAGAACATGCCGGATGAAGCCTTGAGAGGAATGGAAAAGAACTTAGAGGTCAAGGGAGACGGAGTTTACTATTTCATGAACCGGATCTGGACCCCAAAGTACGGCGGGTACAGGGAGGTTTTCATGAACGAAGCTCACAAGACTAGATACTCCCTTCACCCAGGTTCAGATAAAATGTATCTGGATCTCAAACAACTCTATTGGTGGCCGAATATGAAAGCAGAAATTGCTACCTTCGTGGGCAGGTGCTTGACTTGCGCCAAGGTGAAGGTAGAATACCAAAAGCCCTCAGGTTTACTTCAGCAGCCATAAATACCTGAGTGGAAGTGGGAAAGGATTACAATGGATTTTATCACTAAGTTACCCAGATCTCCGAGTGGGCACGACGCCATCTGGGTAATTGTCGATCGACTGACTAAATCTGACCATTTCCTACCAATCAAAGAAAACTTCAAAATGGAGAGACTGACACGAATCTACATTCGAGAGATAGTCCGCCTTCATGGTGTGCCTGTATCCATCATCTCCGATCGAGATAGCAGGTTTACCTCAAGATTTTGGCAGTCACTACAGAAGGCTCTTGGAACTAAGCTGGATATGAGCACAACTTATCATCCACATACAGATGGGCAGAGTAAGAGGACCATTCAGACATTGGAAGATATGTTGAGAGCCTACGTCATCGACTTTGGAGTGTCGTGGGACACTCACTTACCCTTGGTCGGATTTTCCTACAACAACAACTACCATACCAACATCAAGGTTGTGCCGTTCGAAGCCCTTTATGGCCGCAAGTGCAGATCCCCTCTGTGCTGGGCTGAGGTGGGTGACACGCAGCTAGTCAAGGGTCAAGTCCTTGATAGCACTCTCACGGGCCTTGAAATTATCCGAGAACAAAGATCATACAAATCCGAGAACGACTAAAAGCGTCAAGAGATAGACAAAAGAGCTACGCCGATAAGAGACGAAAACCCTTGGAGTTCCAGGTTGGTGACCGTGTTCTCTTGAAGGTCTCACCCTAGAAAGGCATGATACGCTTCGGAAAGCGTGGAAAGCTGAATCCAAGATACATTGGACCATTCGAGATCCTCGCTAGGATCGGTCCCGTAGCATACAAACTTCGCCTACCACGAGAACTTAGCAACGTACAGCCCGTCTTCCACGTGTCGAACCTAAAGAAGTGCCTGTCCGATGAGACAGTTGTGATACCTCTCGATGAGATCAAACTAGACGAGAGCTTACACTTCGTGGAAGAACCCGTAGAAATCATGGATCGGGAAGTCAAACGAACAAAACAAAGTCGCATCCTGATAGTGAAGGTTCGTTGGAATGCCAAGCGGGGACCTGAATTCACTTGGGAGCGCGAAGATTCAATGAAACGGAAGTACGCTCAACTATTTCCGAGTCCATGATTTATATTCGGTGTCTGAATTTCAGGACGAAATTCCCTCTAACGGGGGGATGATGTGACAACCCGAAACTTTTTCCGTTCCCGTTATGCGATTTCCGTTAATAAAATTTGAATTTTATTAATTTTTCCGTCAAACCTCTTGGTTTAGAAAATCATCTAGTTTTATATAATTAAATTTATATACGAGTCGGAACCAAAATCGCGCGAAAACCCGAATATCTCGAAAAATCAAACAATTTCCGGCCTAAGTGAATTTACGGTCATAAACTCGTTTACGGCCGTACACCCGTTTACAGCCAGTAAAGGGTGGACCCCCACCACCGACCACGAAGACCCCTATATATACGAGACCCCCACCCTCATTCTGACCTTCTTGGCCGCAAACTCTCTCCTCCTACCTCTAAAACTCTTGACCGTAAACTCCTAAAACACCTTTATTTTTCCGGAAAATCATCGAGAAGCACAATTTGGAGTCATTTCGGAGCATCTAGAGCACGTTTCACGTCGAAATCAGCATCTGTGTTCTTGAGTTTACGGCCGTACACACTTCATATTTTCAAAGGCAGTAAACCCTGTTCTTGAGTTTACGACCGTAAACTCATCGAGTCTTCAAAGGCCGTAAACCCCAGTTCACGGCCGTAAACCCTGTTCATGGCCATAAACTGCCTGTCGACCGTAAATCACCCTTCACGGCCGTAATCCCTTATTCACGGTCTTACATGCCTCCTAAGTGGTGAAAAACCCGATCCCTCGATTCAATCAAGTCCTGGTAACATTCCTTAACCGAACACAAGTGTTTTTCTAACACTTTATCTAACGAAATCGCTAATTTAGATACTTATATGTATTTATTTGATATTAGGATTCCGTTAAGTGCCACGTACAACAACTCGAGGATCTTCATTTTCAGTCGACGTTTTCACACAACAACAGTGAGTTCATACCCCTACGCTTTTACGATATTTAAACGTTTTCAGGGGGAATACAAGCCCAACACAAATGCTTTTGTGAACTAATACAAAAGGACTTTTAACAAGTAAAAAACTCATGCAATTGATTCAGACAACGACTTTCATATATTTAGATATCTTATCCCTTTTTGTACTATGTTGAGCATAAGGGATGATTTCAACTTACAACCAAAAATTGCATAGTTTTTCAGATCCAACATTCACATCAGATACATGTAAACTATAATAGGTATAGTTTGGGGTTTTTGAAAACATAACTTTTACGAATTCAGAGTTATTCACCACTAAACATATAAGCTATGGCAGATTTAGTTTACGGTATTCTTTACTACATGGGAATGGCATTTAATAATTATTTAAGTATAATTATTACCATTTACCGCATCCAACGGATTCTAATACAAGAAAAAACTATAGAATTACATGTAAACTAGATTGTACAACATTGTGAGGCTCTACTTTAAAACTGTACCCTTGGGTGTACTGAATCAAATCCTACCCTAGTATAACCAGAGTCTCCTGGAGGGAGAGTGTGAGATTGGTGAATAAATCTATTCGGGATTGACGATCCCACACCTAAACTGCTAGCTACAGTTAGGCAGGCATGTCTGGGGTGACAAATGTCATTTAACCAACACTTGAAGAACGTTGTAAAGGTCTCTAGGTCATATCAAGTATGGTTATACGACTCACAATAACTATAAACTAATCATATGTTTACGGGATTTCACTCTTCAATGGTTTTATTTAAGTAATTAAACCTACTATACATCCTGGTGTTAACCAGGGTTTTCACACTATATGATACTTACGTTACTGATAGTAGCCAGGGATTTCATGCAAGTACTTCCAAATATAAGAATAGAATTCAATAACGAACTTACATTGGGTCTTAGGGTTTAAGACTACTTTTCATAACTTAAGAAAATATTGGATTTTCTTGGAAGCATACAAACCTGTCTACAAATTCATAAATAGATTTTGCTACATAATCTCGCTTATGAATTCACCAGCTTTATGCTGATACTCTTTCAAAACTGCTTGTATTCTCAGGAAATCAGTAGACAGGTACCTTCTGGAGTTTTGAGAAGTTGGAGCAACTAGAGTCATGTCTTTAAATTTTACTTTCACTTTTGATGTAATTACACAAGACTTAAACAGATGTAAACCTTTTCATATATGTATTCAATGTAATGGTTGTGTTTACTATGATTGCTATGATACAGTGGTTGTGATACTATACATGACGTCATCCACCCCCGAACGTTTCCGCTGTTCCGGTTTGGGGGTGTGACACTTTCACCGATTCGAGTATGAATCCCGTGCTTTCATTAGTACGGGCCCAATACTACCTTCCACACCTATCCATACTTTCCTCAGCAATCCTCCCGAATCCTCCAAGTCGCTTCCTCAACTAATACATGCAAGTCTCACTAAACCTCACTACTAACCCACTGAAACATATCCTAGACTTTCCTAGGTTCCCGAACTCACCCAGTCCTCAGCTTCTTAAAGATTCCCAATAATGTCAACTAGCTACCTCATGAATATAGCCACATGCAACAGAGATCAGATAATCCGTCGATTAAATGACCCATCCCTAGAACGGTTGGACTCAAACAAGAGCTGTGCAATAGGGTCAAATCTATCACTCTGAGATTATCCAGCCTGTACCACATGTGACTTAGCATATTCACTTAATAGCTAGCTCACATTACTAAGAGTCCCACAAAGCACAAAGCAAGCAACATTCAGACAATGGAAAATCTAACCATCATATTCCAATAAAACCATTCTATCCTCTAATCTGGAAACTATACATACAAATCAAAGGCTCATACAATCAGATATAACCTAAACAGGCTATCCTATCACTGACTGATCAGTACAAGCATGGAAGTCTACAAGCACATACACTAGGCATATAAGGCATCCTTCCTAGATCCTTAGCCCTAATCTAGCATGCAGTTCTCATAATCATATCATAACATGTATGGGTATCTTGGGGAAAATTTACTTGAGCTCGGCTGATTGAACGCATCACACACCTTGTTCTTTTCAAAGTTCTTTTCTCCTTCAAATTCTTTTCAAACTTCTTTTTATAAAATGATTTTACTTTTGAAAATTTTCATACCAAGTCCTTAGTTTGAGTTCAGACACACCCAGGAGTGTGCCCGAATCCCTCAAACCAAGGCTCTGATACCAACTTGTAACATCCCAAAATTCAAGACAAAAAATTTCATTTTAATTAAGTTATTATATAAAACCAACAATATAAAGACATCCATAATAATATCTCATGTCAAAACCAAAGTGTCAATAATCAAAACATATTATCATAAAACCATATCAGCGTGTAATCCCAAAGATCTCATGTTCGGAAAATATAGTGTGATGCACTGCGATCAAGCCGACTCCTTTCCTTTGAAAACGAGTACCTGAAACCAAAACTGTAAACCGTAAGCACGAAGCTTAGTGAGTTCCCCCATCATACCACATACCATACAAATCACATACTGTCAGGCATACCGGGGTGCCCGACCTACCCCATGTCAGGCATATCTGGGTGCCTGACCTACCCTGCTGAGCATACCGGGGTGCTCAACCTACCACTGTCAGGCATATCTGGGTGCCCAACCTACCCCTTCGGTCTTGTCGACCGGTAACCGCAGACTATTTCACCCCCTACTACTACCACATAATATCATATCACATATATCATAATCTGTCTAGCATAGCTGGGTACTAAACTACCCCTTCGGCCCAATCGACCGATAACCGGGGACTATTCCCTCTAATACCACTATCACATAACATCATATCATGCTAGCACATAAAACATATCAGGTAGTAGCAAACCTAGATAATTATCACAAAGACAATCATCTATCAAACAACTCCTACTAGTGGGCCGTTATTGTGGCCGTAGACCCACTTCTACTGGAAGGTAACTCACCTCACACTGCTGAAGTCCCGCATACCCAACCCGAGCTGCTGGATGACGGGTTCCCGAACTGCCAACATCAAAATAACACCCAATTAATAACTGGGTTCCAATACATAACCATAAGTCCATGCTTGGGGTAAAAGACTGCTTTACCCCAATCTTAGCTTGATCCAAGCCCAAGGCCCAATCCAAAGGCCCAACAGTCAACTATGAGTCAAAGCCCAACATATGGCCCAATTTTCCAAATTGGGCCCAAACCTTTACATGGTCTTATTCTAAGGCCCAACAATTTATTCCAGTCCAACATTTGACATTCTAATGGCCGAATATCATATAATCATTAAGGCCCAAACTATGGCCCATCTATGGCCCAATTTTCCAAATTGGTCCCAAACCTTCATATGGGCCTTACCCTAAAGCCCATCTAATTATTCTAGTCCATTGATTGTTCTTGGATGGCCCATTATTGGCCCAATCACCAAATCCCAAGTGAAATTAAGGTTTTTACATAAAATGAAAATTAGGGTTAAGTGTTTCTCACTTAATCCATTAAGGACTTAATCCATTAAGGACTTAATCCATTAAGTCCGTCACCCTACTAGATAAATCATATGGTGTGATTGGGTGTAATTCACAATTCCATTCCAATGGCCAAAATATGGGTCCCAACAAGTTCAAGGCCCATAAATCCAATGTTAGGGTTTTCTAAACCCTAATTAGGGTTTCCACCCAATCATAGCCCAATAGGCCCAAAACTAAATCTTTAACCCCATTAGGGTTTCAATAGGTCAATTAGGGTTTTGCTAGTCGGGCACCACCCACTACCACCTCGGGAAGTGGTGGTCAACGGCGGCTCACGGCGACGGCCACCACCTCACGGTGGTGGTTATGATGTCTAGTCCATTTTTGTCCAAGCATCTAAAAGCAACCAAACGCAAGCAAAAGCACAACGCCACCCAACACGACGGTTGGTGGTGGCAGGAGGCGGCAGCCACCACCTCACGGTGGTGGTTAGGGTTTCTTTTCATTATTCCAATTCCTAGTTACATTTTACAAGGCTAGATCTCAAATAACAACACATAACCACTAAGACACACACACGGTGGAACATGGTGGCAGCCACCACCTCATGGTGGTGGTGGTGGCTGTTCTCGGGAATTCCGGCCAAACGAAAATGCACACACTCAATCTGTTACAAAACGACCCCAGCCACCCACCTGGTGGCGCAAGGCGGCAGCGGGGACCCAAGAAAACGGACGGCTGTGGTACTGACGGCGGCAGCGGCGGCTAACGACAATAGCGGCTAATCGGAAAGAAGAGGAGAAAGATGATGGCATAGCAGCAACGAACCGGGAAGAGGGAGGATTCGCGACGATAGCAGTCACGCTCCAGTTCCTCCGGCGGCGGCAGTAGCAATGTAACAGTGGCGGTTGGCATCTCTCGGCCTCGTCGTCGACTGATATGGTGGTTGCTCCCATCTCCCGCTGGTCTTCAATGTTTTCGGTGACGAGGACTACCCTGATGGTGCTAGGCGGTAGGAAAAGCAAACAAGGTGAGTGGTGGCGGCGCCGGAGACGAAGTGGAAGGCATAAGGGTGGGTTGCGGCTGCTAACTCCTTTAGGGTTAGGGTTACAGAGGGTTGAGGGTTATATACCCCGCCCTATAAATCTTGTTCCCATAATGACGCCTTTAGCCCCTCCCTTCCCATTTTCTTTCAAAGTAGGTCCGAAATTTACCCTTTCAGCCCCCAACATTAAAATCCTCTTCAATTCAGGCCCAATCTTTTACCAATCAGCCCCCCACTTTGAGAATCTTTTGCAAAACAAATCTAGAAATTACCTTTTTAACCCCCAAAACCTCAATTACGACATATTCAGCCCTTCCTTCTCTTTTCCTTTCAAATTAAATCCCAATTTGCCCAAATAGCCCCTACTCTACACAATATTTTTAATATAAGCCCACGGACTACAAAACGAGCCCCGCCTGATTATCCTTAGCCATATGTTCAAGTATTCTTTCCACTACGAACCTCGGAAGCACTCTTTAGTCCTTCTGTACAAATTATAATGTCAATTACATACTTTTTCACCAAGCTCTGTATTTAATTATATTCATATTTCGGAATAAAATAATACTTAAAACACATATTCAGCTCTTTGGGTTTGACTTGGAAACGGGGTGTTACATAACTTTTGTTATCTAAAAAATGTTTTATTTAACTTGGAATTTACGCATCTCAATTTATTAAAGCGTAAAGAAAAAGTTTTAATTTGTTTTGAATCACCCGATAGTTTTGAGCATTTATCCATTTAGTGTGATTAGGTAAGTCGGGTAAGCTTTTACTTATGAGTTGATATACAAGAGTTAACATCCGGTGAGTTTTTAACTATAAATATTAAAAAAAAAATATGCTTTAAAAATTGAGAATTTCCGTATATAAATAAGCAATTTGTTTTAAATTTGATTTAAATGATTTTTAAAATAACCAAAAAATTAAGGAATATCATAATATAGTGGAGGGTCCACTTGAGATTTTAAAAATAGAGATCTTGATATTTTTTTATTCATATATAATTACTCGATAATCATATATGGATAATCTAAAGGAAAGACATATTTGAATAATAATATACGATTTAATCAAAACAGAATAGACATATTTATATATAAATCATATATGATTACTCTTTTCCTTTTGTGATTATCGAGTAATCGACTATAAATGACCTTTTGTATCTCTTCTTTCAAGAATTCCCATTACTAAAAACCCAAATTTGATTGCTATTTATAGGTGCCTAAATATCTAGAGTTAATTGCTATTTTAGGTGCTGATGTATTTAGGTTTGGAGTCTGACATGGTATTCATCTGGACCCGGTTCTTTCTCATATCGTCCTAATTTCCAAATTCAGTTGGTGGGCTGCAATTTGAAGAGTTACGGTCTATGGTTCTCTCCTACTTCAAATATGTCCCCATCCAAAGCTCTTCATCGTGATATATTTTCAATGAAGTCTCTACATTGATTTAAAAATACTTATCGAAGTGTATGGTTGTTTGTTGGTATTTTGATTCTCTCGGTGTCCTTGGTGTTGCTTACATATTATTGTGATATTTTGGCGTCTTCTATATATTCGTTCTATTCTATTTACTTTTGTAATCCGCTCCCTTCTTTTTTTTTTCACAAAAAATATTTGTTATTCAAAATAAGCTTGAATGTTTCATTTTCCAAGGTTATATTTTTTTTTACCAAAGACATAAATTCCATCAATGTTGCATATTATTTTTTTTCTTGGTTCAAGGGCAATATGGTTTTTTTTTTTTTTTTTTTTTTTTTTTTTTTTTTGAAGTGGCAGTTAATATATTACGAATCAGGTACTAAAATTATTAAAAAACAAAAAAATGAGGACAAAAACTATAAATTGAATCCTTTTGGGACCAAAACCGAAAGACATCCTTCTTTGTTTTACTTTAAATGATTATTTAAATTTATGATATACAAATTTAATCAAAAATTGAAAGGCAATTATTTTAAAATATATTTTATTTTCAAGAACATAGTAAAAAAAAATTATATATATTTGAGGTATATATGAAATATTATTTATTGTCCATTTTCTTTGTAATTATTTCAATTTTATTTTAAACAAAACATCTATCTTTATATATATATATATATATATATATATATATATATATATATATATATATATATATATATATATATATATATATATATATAAATTATTGATTAGTCGTTAGGATATGATCGCCTCAAATGCATGATGACCATAATATTTTTTTGTCCATAATTTCTACATGTTTAAACATAGTATTTTACTAAAATGAAAAATTGGAAATGAACGCCTTTTATTTTATGTGAAGTCTACCATTATGTAAACTTCGTTCGGCAAAATGAAAAACGAAATTTCGAAGCTTATCGTTGTGTTGTGACATCTATATTAATGGTAGTTTTCATTCTTCTATAATCTAATCATTTTGATGTAGACATTACCCTTATGTGATATAGTGGTTAGGCTCGAGCGTGTGGTGCTAAGTTTGCCAATGTCCACATAGGCGCCACTTAGGATTTGTCACACTACTTCAAATATTTGTCATTTACATGACATGAGTTGTCATACTTGTTATGCTATTTTTTTAATTAATTAATTTAAAAAATAAACATTTCAAACATACTATTCTTTTAAAAAACTAAAATTTCATTAAACTAGAAAAGAAAGTTACAACACAACTAGAAATTAAAAACATCACAACACCACTACAAATTTAAAAACATCACACTTTAAATTAAACTAAAACACAAGTCCACTAGAAATTTAAACACACAATCCACTAGAAATTAGAAGACAACGAATTTAAATTTGACACCATTTGGGGCACTGCCTCATAATTTGTCAAAACTCAACAAACCGGAAATATTTTTCAGCTTCAACACGGTAAGCCTCAAGAGCATTGTCTATCAAAGTATTTTATTTTCACAATTTTTGGCTTCATGCATTTGATGGGTTTTCTAGGTTATAGAAAAATTAATGTGGCGGTAAAACACTTAAACCTTTAAGTTCAAATGCAACCTAGAAATGATCTATGTTTTCTCTATTGATAACAACAAACAATGAATATCAAGAAATTCTAGAGAGAGGCTATGAAAATCGAAATTCACATAAAGATTAGGGTTACATACTTCTTGATTATTATAGCAAATAATCAAGTTAAATATTTTTGTAGTTCCTTAGAAAGCAAGCACCAAAAGCTTGAGTGCCTCTAATGACTTGTATCCAAAACCCTAATAACTAGAAGACTTGAGGAGAGAGGATGGAATAGATTTTTTTTGGCTTTTTAGAGTGTGTAGGAGTGGAAGAAAATATGAGACCCTATGGGTCCTATTTGTAACTGATAAAGAAGCCTTAGATAACCTTAATTTGAATATAATAATAATATTTCAAATTTGGTGATTTTCCAACTCCTTAATTATCCATAGGGATTATCTAGAAACCCTAAAAAGGCTTCCTCAAACCGTCCAAGGTTAAGAAGGTTCTGGAATTCCCTCTTTTTCAACTATTGAACAATTACAACTTACGTCATTGTACTTCCAATTAATTATAATTAACCCGAAATTAATTCTAATTAATTTTTAATTAATTATTACTGTTTCTAATTAATATATTAATCATATAATATATTAAAAAAATCATTTTTTACAATTTATTAATCATATAATAAATTAACAAATCAGTCTCTCTCTCCAAAAGTCATTCTATTCGGTTATCGACTATGAGGGAATCCCAAAAAGGACTTTACTTCTAATTCAAGAATATACCAATTTAGTTATTGACTTAGACACCTTAATCCAACAGTCTCCCACTTGGATAAGTCTTTAACTACAACTTCACGTATAGACCTTGAACTAAACATCAAAGTGTGTTTTCCAAAGCCACTGCCAAATTCTGATTCAAATCAGTCGTTGACCATAAGATAAGTGATTAGATATTCCTTCGTTCTTCATGATATTATATGAACAGAGTCATAGATTAAACTATCAACCTCATGTTCATTTATTCTGTTTCCCGATTTCCCGATTTGTAATCATTTAGACTACAAAATTGAACACATCAATTTAGTCTAAACCAGGCACCTGGTTTTCATAGATCAACTTAAATCTCCAAGGGGCCCACAAATATTGCTTTTCTAGATAAGGAAACAAGAAGGAATTACTTTGACTATACAATCATACATTTTACATATCAAATCATACATGGAATAACCCTTTATTGATGGGTTTTGAGCATTACATCATTCCTATGGTGCACATGCAACCCTAAAGATTTGGATATAGGTTTTCTCTAATTATACATGCAATAATAATCATCCAAAGCTATAACCCTAAACTAGCATGCCAAATTCGAAATTTACATCTAATACAAAGTTAGAAGATTACCTTTCAATTGTAGCTTGCTTGATCTTCAACCTTAACTTAGTACCTCAAATGCGATGCCTCTAATAGATCACAAACACCAAGAGCAAGTTGGAAGAATATGAGAGAGAGGGAGAGGCATAAAAATGGCTCAAGATCCTTCTAGGGTTTCTAGTGACCGATTTCTACATGCCCAGGGGTTCCTTATATAGCTGAACAGTTAGGGTTTCAGTCAAAACCCTAATCCAATTGCTTAGTCCTTAAGCAGCCCATAGGATCCTTCCATAAGGCCCCTTGGACGAATTCTATGTGGACTCCCACATAAATTTCGTTCATGCCTTCCTTATGGACCCTAAGCCCAACTTTGTAACTATCTTATAATTACAATACCAGTCTCCTTAATTTAATTAATCTCTTTTGACCACAAATTTAATTCTAAATTAATTCTTGACCAATATTAATTAAATAATATGATTTCTCTTTTAATATATTATTCCTATAATATATTAATAAATCATAATTAACCTATTTCTCCATAATTCATCCAGTCAAGTTGTTATGGTGAAGGCAACCCAAAATGACCATGCTACTATCGGGTCAAGTACATACCAAATATAGTTATGAGCTTAGACACCTAATCCAACAGTCTCCCACTTGGATAAGTCTAATAACTATAAATGCAAGTACGAATTCAAAATCCGATTGACAATCGTAGCTCTCAAAAGCCGTTGTCGAGCTCTGACACGTCCTATAGATAAGCGATCATGTAGTCCTCCGTTCTCAAGATATCATGCGGACAAATACATGGAACATAGTCATACTTATTGTCCAGCAGTTTGTTTCCTGATTTCTGATTTGTCTGACATAGAACTTAATTAAGCACATCAATTTAGTCCTGACCGGGCCCGCCACATAAGTCAACACAAACTCATCGAGGGGCCTAAGATATCTCTTTTATCCTCTTAGGATAAAAGGAACAAACAAGATTTGACTTATATGCTTGCACTATTTACTCATTAAATCATACACAACAATACGTTTTATAACATCAAGTTACTAATGCGTTTACATATTATCAATGCACAACCAACTTGTAAACAACAACTCTTATATCTCAGTTTAAAGACTATACGATATTATATTCTCACAATCACTCGAGATAAATTCCACGAAGTGATTCATGTCAGCGCGAGTTTAATCCAATACTCAAATATTATTTCAGAAGCACTCATGAACGTTGCAGCAAACTTTTGCTATGTCTAAACGCTTAGACAATCTACAAGCCAATTCATGACAATCTTGCCTCAATACCTACTTCCAAAGTATGATCGACTGTGGATGGTTTGAATAATCATATTATTCTGGAAGTCAAAACATGCAAAAGTGAAACAATAGTAAACAATTGACACAAGACAGTAACATTACTTATAAATGAAACACCTTTATTTCATCATCAAATGTCAATTACATTTTATCTATTACAAGTTTCTGAAATCTATCTAATCACTAAAACTAATATCGTCCTTCAGCCCAATACTCCTAGCATGCTGCAAGTGCCTAACCCTACTCAGTCCCTTCGTAAGGGGATCTGTTGGGTTGCCTCTAACGATACCCTCTTCACTACGAGGAGTCCCTATTCTACTCGATGTATAATGAAGTGATATTTTCTGTCGATATGCCTGGATCTGCCATGATCCCTCGGTTCCTTGGTTAAGGCGACCACACCTTCGTTATCAAAGAAAATCTCCACAGGCTCCTTTATGGCCGGTACAACTCCAAGGTCTCCAATGAAGTTCCTTAGCCATATCACCTCCTTCGACGCTTTGCTCGCTGCTATGTACTCTGATTCGCACGTTGAATCAGCTACAGTCTCCTGCTTGGAACTTTTCCAAGTCACTGCTCCTCCATTCAGGGTAAACACCCAGACCGACTGAGAGCGGAAATTGTCTCGGTCGGTCTGAAAACTGGAGTCACTATACCCTCGCACTCTCAAGTCATCACTCCCACCAAGGATAAGAACACAATCCTTAGTCCTCCGCAGGTACTTAAGAATGTTCTTTACCGCAGTCCAATGAGCTCTACCAGGATTCCCTTGATATCTGCTGACCATGCTCAAAGCGAAGTCCACATCAGGGCGAGTATATGTCATAACATACATGATCAAGCCAACATCGGAAGCATAAGGTACTCGACTCATTTATGCTATTTCAGCATCAGTACTCGGACTCTGAGTCTTACTCAATTTGGTATTTCTTTGGATTGGTAATTCACCTTTCTTTGAATTCTCCATGCTAAAATGTTTTAACACTTTATCCAAGTAAGTACTTTGATTAAGTCCTATTATTCTTTTACCCCTATTTCTCAATATCCTTATCCCCAGAATATAAGCAGCTTCTCCGAGGTCCTTCATAGTGAAGCACTTCCCAAGCCAGGACTTGACCTCCTGTAAGGTTGGGATATCGTTTCCTATGAGCAGTATGTCATCTACATACAAAACGAGAAAGCTAACTATACTCCCACTAGCTTTGACATATACACAAAATTCACCCTCGCTTCTTGGAAAACCAAACTCTTTGACATTCTCATCGAAACAAATATTCCATCTACGAGATGCTTGTTTTAATCCATAGATGGATTTCTCAAGCTTACACACTCTATTAGGGTGCTTTGCATCGATAAAACCCTCTGGCTGACTCATGTAAACATCTTCAGCCAACTTCCCATTTAGGAAAGTGGTTTTGACATCCATCTGCCATATTCCATAATCATGAAACGCAGCTATGGCTAGCATAACCCTTATAGATTTAATATTAGCTACTGGTGAGAAGGTCTCGTCATAGTCAACTCTGGGAGTTTGAGTAAATCCCTTCGCAACCAATCGCGCCTTATATGTGTATACTTTCCCATCCATATCGGTATTCTTCTTGAAGATCCATTTGCACCCGACACTCTTACGGCCTAGTACATTGTCAACCAAGTTCCAAACTTGATTGTTATACATGGACTGAATCTCGCTGTGCATCGCCTCTTTCCATTTCGCAGACTCTGGGCCCGCCATGGCTTCCTTGTAGTTGTTAGGTTCATTCATATTTATTAGTGTACTATCACTAATAAACGTATCACCTTTAGTAATAATATGGAAACCATAAAACTCAGGTGGCAAGCTAACTCTACTGGAACGTCTAAGAGGTAGGGACCCGTCTATCGGTTCAACAGGAGTTTCCTCCTCGGGTTGATTGCCAGTGTTAGAGGTTCATTCATCGCTTGACTCTTGAAGCTCTTAAAGGTCAATTTGCCTCCCACTGTCCTCTTGGCATATGAGTTCTCTCTCGCGAAAGATCCCTCTCATCGCAACGAAGACAACATTGTCACTCGGTCTATAGAAGATATTTCCAAAGGACTTCTGTGGGTAGCCGATGAAAATACATCGCTCACTACGAGGTTCAAGCTTATCGTGAGTCTCTCGTCTTACGAAAGCCTCGCAACCCCAAACCTTGATATGTGCTCAAGAGGGAACCTTACCTATCCACGTCTCGTGAGGTGTTTTGGCAACCTTCTTAGTTGTGACTGGATTAAGGACATGGGCGGCAGTCTCTACGGCATACCCCCATAATGAGATAGGTAACGAAGCTCGACTCATCATGGAACGAACCATGTCCAACAAGGTTCGATTGCGCCTCTCAGCCACACTATTCAACTGCGGTGTCCTAGGCGGCGTCAATTGCGAAGCGATTCTACATTCCTTAAGATACTCGTGGAACTCGATACTAAGATACTCACCACCTCGATCGGATCGGAGCATCTTTATCTTCCTGCCCAGCTGATTCTCCACTTCTTGCTTAAACTCTTTGAACTTTTCAAAGGTTTTTAACGTGTGCTTGATTAAGTAGATATACCCATATCTGCTATAATCATCGGTAAAAGTCACATAGAAGCGGTTCACAACCCTTGTGGTGGATCTAAAGGGCCCACATACATCTGTATGTATGAGATCCAATAAACCTTCACCCCTTTCACAAGTACCAGTGAAGGGTGACTTGGTCATCTTTCCAAGCAAACAAGATTCACACGTGCCATCAGACCTAAGGTCAAATGACTCCAATACTCCATTCTTTTGGAGTTGGGCTATGCGTTTCTTCTTGACATGTCCAAGACGACAATGCCACAAGCATGCTTTGTCCAAATGATTGGACGAATCGAATATGCAAAACATTATTTCCTAAGTTGTCTACAACCATCACAGTTTCATATATACCATTACAAGGCAATGCTTCAAAATAGAAAGTACCATTCAATAAAACATTAATAGAACCAATTTCATTATTAAACGAAAATCTAAAACCTTGTTTATACAAACCATGAAAAGAAATAATGTTTCATGTCATTTCTGACGAGTAGCAACAATTATTCAATTGTAAACCTAACCCACTACTAAGCACTAAAGAATAAACTCCAATCTTGGTGACAGGAGACACTTTCCTTTTCCCCATGATCAAGTTCATCTTCTCGTACTCCACATCCCTACTTCTTCTTAGACCCTGCAAATCAGAACAAATGTGAAAACCACATCCTGTATCAAGGACCCAAGAAATAACATGTGATGAGTTGTTAGATTGAATAGTACAAATACCTGCGAAGGTGGGCTTTATCTTCCCATCCTTGATATCTTGCAGATACTTCGGGCAGCTTCGTTTCCAATGCCCTTTGTCGTGACAGTAGAAGCATTTTGCATCCTTTGGATTGGAAGAGGGAGTAGCAGAACCACCTTTGGTTCCACTATAGGTGGATGCATCATGGGGCTTTCCCTTGTGGCTCTTAGAAGGAGCCTTCATATTCTTCCCTTTCCCTTGTCTAATTGCCAAGCCAGGGACAGCAGCAGTAGGAGTAGATGCAATAGATTTTTCTTTCAAACTACTCTCAGCAGTTCGTAGAAGGCCTTGGAGCTTGCTTAGAGTGACCACATCCTTATTCATATGATAAGTCATACGAAACTGATCATACAAAGGAGTCAAAGAATGTAGGATAATATCTATGGGCAACTCTTCGTCGAAGTTGACATTTAACTTCAGCAAGCGGTCCACAAACCTCTGCATCTTTTGAAGGTGGGCAGTGATGGACTCTCCATCCTTCATCTTTGTAGTAATCATAGAGGCGATGATCTTGTACCTTTCTTGCCTCGCACTTTGATGGTACCTTTCCATCATGTCTTGGTGCATCTCGTAAGGATAGTAGTCCTCGTAGGACTTTTGGAGTTCGGCAGTCATAGTTCCAAGCATGATACACGACACCTTTGTCGTGTCCCTCTCATGAGCATCATATTGAGCGATTTGCTCAAGAGTAACAGTGTTATTGTCAATCTCCTTCAGCTCCTTGTCGAGAACATACTCCTTGTCCTCGTAGCGGCTGACCATGCGAATGTTGTGAATCCAATCGTTAAAATTGGATCCATCAAAGATCACCCTCCCACATAAGTTTATGAGGGAGAAAGAGCCAGAAGGGTTTGAGCCAGAAGCGTTGTTGTTTGCAGTAGACATCTGAAAAAGAGAAGAGACAAAGTTTAGATTAGATAAGAATCCCCAATTTAACACCCAAATGAAAAATTAGGGCTAGGACCCAACACAATTATTTACAATTCAGAAAAGGGATGTCTCAATCTAATTGCAAATAATTTGAAGGTAGGTAAATGACGATTTACCAATTTCCACCATGAAAAACGAAAAAGAATATAAGTTTTAAATGAATTGAAACTCCTAGATTCTTTTGAGATTCATTGAACTTTTCAATGGCATGTTTAAATCTCGATTATGCCTTTCAAGTTTGTGACTGGGATACTGAGGATCACAAACAAGGTGTGAATAACCATGTAAATGTGCTTGGTACTCTCGATGTCATTTATCACCTAATCAATGTGTCGGTTAACCACACACGCTCCATTAATCTATGATAAACATCGAGCTACCCTTTGCCACTTTTTCTAGTCCCAAATTAGTGTGTCGGTTAGTCACACACGCTCCACTAACGACCTGGCAAGGTGCAAAGTGCAATTTCATGGAATAGCATCATTTTCACATTTTTCCTAAAGTAACTAAGATTGGGAATTTATGAAAACGTTTAGTTACTTTATAAAATCATTAGACTTATTAATGAAGAATTAGTTTGTCCTATCCTACCCGTTCGGCTAACGACCCTCTACTAGTCAAGAGTGCGGTGGATAAGAGTGGATACCCAATGTCGGTTATTTTACTGGCCGCTTCCTTAAACACTCCTTATAGACTAGCTTCGTGAATGAGGCATACTAACGGTAAGACTGACTTATCTTATACATATATATAATTATTAATCTTTTAATATTATAATAATATAAGGGTTTAATTTTAAAGTTTTAAAACTCTTTTGACCACAAAATTAATTCTTGACCAATATTAATTAAATAATATGATTTCTCTTTTAATATATTATTCCTATAATATATTAATAAATCATAATTAACCTCTTTCTCCATAATTCATCCAGTCAAGTTGCTATGGTGAAGGCAACCCAAAAGGACCATGCTACTATCGGGTCAAGTACATACCAAATATAGTTATGGGCTTAGACACCTAATCCAACATTTATAACATCCAGCTACGAGATGCGTTTGAGAAAACCAATGCACAACTATTATGTAAACGATGAACTATATATCTCTACTTTAAGAATAGAAGATATTATCGTCTTAGAATTACTTGTGATTGAATTCATGAAGTAATCTCTAAGCGTTGGTTTATCAATACTTAAAATCTATATTTTCAAAGTATTCATGAATATTGTAGCAATTCCAATTGCAATGTCTTAACCTCAATCGGCAATCTACTATCAATTCATGACAATCTTAATTCACTACTTACTTCCAAAAGTATGATCAACTGTGGAATTCTGAATAATATTAAAAAATTTACCCGTGGAAGTAAAACATGCAAAGTGAAACACAATAATAAATTAATTAAATATACCCATTGATCATAAATAAATTCCTATTATTTAATCACCATAACAATTACATATTTATTCATTGTATATTGTTTTGAGTAATCAACTAACCACTTGAATTAGATAACATCAATCATGTCATGTTATGAACATGCATACTATGCCTCTCGATGGTCCTTACTTTGTGAACAGTACTCCAATGATGCTCATTTCATAATTCCAAATTCTTATCACTATCTAAGATGTAGTGGATTCATCTTTACATGCATTGTCTTTATGTGATGTCGAGGTTCCAAAGTCATAGAGACTGAGCCTTCGATATTACAGAATGTTACACCAGAACTTGTTACTAGAAACAATTCCATTTTATGGGGTTTCAAATTCAAGGTACACTCCTTGAACATTTATCTTGCATTAAAGTTTCCAACTCACATGTAGATCTTATAACCAATTCTTATTATGGAAATATTTCCATATACCCATCTATTATGGAAACATTTCCATATTTCCATATGACCATCAATTCTGATCAAGAATCATCTCAATCTAGAACGTGTCATTATGGTCCTTCCTAACAATACCATATTTCCAACTGTCCACAAGCAACCAATATTTAGTAAACCTCATAATGTTCTTGACAGTTTGTTTAATAACTCTAGTCACATGAAATTTGAATCCTCTTCACACAATGCTAAAAGCATTTGAAAAATTAGAATAAGCGAATATTATAACATGTGTAATCGAACCTATACCCGAAGCATATGTGACTCGACTCATTGTATCTTATATAAGGATATAATATATGTTCAATTCCTTGCTATAACATTTCTATATATGGAATATCCAATGTCAAAACATTTCAACATGCTATTCATATATGCGTTTGACTAAGTTCTATTAAACTATATGATCTAAACCTTTAGATTCGTAATGAAGTATGAGTGCCCTCTCCCTTATATCCGTTATAGCGAGATAATTCCCAAACTTTACAATTTGCAAAATTGGAGACATTATTCCCTAAGAACAATATGGTCATCATACAATACTAGCATAACAATTATCCTCCTACTAGCTTTGACATGCACCCGAAAATCAACTGAACTTTTAGAAATCAATACCCCTTGAGTTTCCCATGGAAGTGTAGATTCCTATTTTGCAATGTTTCTTCAAGCCTCTAATTAGACTTCTTAAGCTTATGCACCATATCTGGATAGTGTATGTGTTCAAACCCTTTCAAGACATGATAAAACATATATACTGAAAGTTTAAACAATTCCTTGCCATTCCTCACAATTCGAAATATGAAGATGGATGTCGTAATCATATTTATGAATTTGAGAATGCAAATAATACAACCAATATCCGTATTGATCTTTATCAGATCCTTAAAATCTACTAGCAAAAGCGTTTCCTCATAACCATTTCATGAATTATAATGAAACTTTTTGCCACCTAGATTCGAAGATGCATACATTCCCATCCATGTAGAACTTTCATTTTCAACCTACATTCATAAGACAAGGTTTAGGACAAACCAAAATCACATTTAGGTCTCCTTCATTGACTGAACTTCGTTATTAAATTTCTTGCCTTCTGGCATCTCAATGGCCCACCGGTGCTTCCATGTTGCTAGCAACTCACTCATATTGATCTTTATACTTTCACTGACCAACGTGTTTTTATTTTGCAGTTAAATGAAGAAAATGGAACTCATAAGCATTTCCACCTCAACTTGAAGTGCCCAGAAATAAGACTATGTCAACGAAACACAACAGGTTTTCAGCTTCAGATTGCGTTCTAGTGATAACTAAAAGGATCATTTTCGGTTGACTCTTGCAATATCAAGATCAACATGACTCCCACTGACTTCTTGACATATAAGTTTTCTTTCAAGCAACATTCCTTGACAAGCTAAAACAAATATTCAAAAGTTCGTGCAGATTTCCGACAAGAACACACTTCATAGAATAGGTCACAGTTTATCTTTTGTTTCTCGATCAACGAAAACATCACAATTCCAATTTTAATGTACTAGAGTAAGAAAACATTATTAATCCACATATTATGAGGTATTATTATCTGTGACATCCCCTAATTTCTCGGCCAGAAAAGACCGATTTAATTTATGCTTTTTAAAATAAAGTCAGAGAAATCCTTTTAAAAGTTGTTGCAGAATTGGTCCCCAAAACAAAACATGATAAAAATTTATCAAAACCTTTCTTTAAGAAAGTGTATGTTTTCCTTTTATATCAAAACCTCGGGATGTCATGTTCCGATACAGATCAAAAGCATAAACAAGACATTATAAGCCTTTCAACAGTTATTTACAACTACTGGCCTATAATCCAAAAATCTCTCATCATCCTCCGACTATGCTCGGCGTCCACTACCTGTAACATAAAAAGCTGAGTGGGTCAGGCTTGGGAGCCTGGTGAGCATATAGGGTTTTCAACCCACAATAATAATAAACTTATTAAGTTCATCAATCAACAATAACCCTGATTACCCATTCCCGTTATCCTCACTTTATGTCCCTAAACACCTATCACAAGGGACCTAGCCTAAAGAATATCATCGGGATGGACACTACTGCTAAGGGGACTCCTCAGCCATACATGTTCTAAAGGTAACCATGAGGGGGATGGAGTACAACAAATGAACACCCAAGCTCATTAACACCTACAGGTTGCGAGCCTGCCAGCGTTCCACTGGACTGTGTAGAAAAGTCTGTGGTCTTCATCCATACTCCGCTAGATGACTGGATCACAATCACATCGAGGCCTCTCATCATTTTAACACACATCGGCTATTTCGTCTACCCATGTTTTACCCAACATATTTGTAGATAAAATACATATACAATTTAAAACTTGTATAAAACATCTATTCAACAGTCACCTCAATTAAACAATTAATATAATTACACATAGCACGTATTTTATAGAAAATACTTCATATCTAGGTGTAAGATGAAGGTGACTACACACTCACTTGATTTAATGTTAATCGGGCAGCACTTCGTTTCCTAAAACGATCGTTTCTAATAAAATCGAGAGTTTTATTGAGAAACCGGGCTCTACGAAGGTTGGGCTTCAAAACCGAAAATATAAATTTCTTGGGCTTCTCAGGCACTTCGGGACGTGTTTCGGGTGTTTGGTATGATACCGGGGCTTTGGGGGAAGTTGGAATGAAAGAAATATTGAAAGAAGGGTGTAAAATGACAAATTTCCAAATTATCCCCGGGAGGTCTCGCACCCTTCTATTTATAGGGGCGAGGCTTCTGATCCAAGGGCTGAGAAGCTACCAGGTGTTAGCAGATCGGAAGAGGAGGCACATGGCTCGCACGTGCGAGGGTCCAGCTGCTGACCTCTGATTGGACCGAAGTCTAGGTCCGAGGTTCGGATCCGAAGCAAGAGGGAAGGGAGACAAGTGGTGCGAAGGTCGGACACGCGGCAGGTGGTGTGAGGCTCGGACGAGGTTGCACACGCGTCACTCCTCGGATGCACCATGGCTTCGGATGACTCAGCAATTTCGGACACGTGGCACGCATGGAGCGAAGGTGACGTGGCTGAAGCATTACTATGCGAATTTTCTCGATTTTTGTGCAAAAACTTCTAAAATCCATAACTTTCGCATACGAGCTTCGTTTTTGACGTTCTTTATATGCACACGTAGGTAAAATTACGCTCTACAACTTTTGTATAGACTTCGTCGGCTAATTTTAACTTTAATTTTTATATTATTATTTTTAACAGACCGGGACAGGAAATCCGTTAAAAATTCATAACTTCTTCATCCGACGTCCGTTTTCGTCTGTCTTTTTACCGTTGTGCTATTATTGACGAGACCTTCAATTCTCATTTAAGTCGTGTCGGCTAAAAATCACTCGATCTAAAATTCAAGTTTTTAGCTGTCTACTGCTAAGCTAAAACTTCGAAAAATCATAACTTTCTCATACGAAGTCAGATTTGGGCGTTCTTTTTATACCTAATCTCGGTTTAACGAACACTACGACTTTCGTTTAGATCACTAAGGCTAAAAAGTAGTTTATCAAAAACTCACTTTTTACGTCATTCGGCACCGTGCCGGTTTTGTCGCGAAACTTCGACAGGTCATAACTTCTTCGTTATAACTCGGATTTTGGTATTCTTTATATATCCGTAATCCTTGTCACGACCACTACAACTTTCTTAATAGATATCGGCTTATCTAATATTTATTTTCGACACTCATTTTTATTCTTAATTAATTAAATCCTAATAATTAAGCATAAAACACATAATTCACATAATATTCACATAATTCCTTTTCATTTATTCAAAATGAGTTACAAAGGTTAACCTAGACTATCATGTCAATATTAATGTCTAGCTTAGAAACACGGGCGTTACATTATCCTTCTTAGTTTTGAAATGAGTTTCAAGATACGATCCATAGTTACTAGCGCATGACTCTAAAACTTGATTGGGAACAAAGTATGACTCATCTTATAATCAAACCATTTCTGACAATGTTCGATTCCTCTTCTTAGTCATATAATTGCACTAAGATGTTCTTGGAGGATTAATTGTGATACAATTCCACAATTACTAAAATGATCATAAAACATGATACTACAGCATTCTCCTTCCTTTTCAGTTTGGAGAATCTTTTATCTTTCTGCCTAATAGATTCTTCCATTCGTTTTGCTACTCATGAACTTTTAAAAAGTATTAGAATTCCGTTTAATCTTATAAACAAAACCATATTTACTAGATCTATTAATCCTTCACTTGCCTCACATAAACATGTAAACAATGATTTAAGTCATAATTTTCCAATGAACAATATTCTCATATATAATACAATTCGAATTGTACGATTCCAAGTATCTATATTGTTAGTGATGAGATTTCTTTTCACTTGGTCAATTGTAACATCCCAAAATCACAATAAAAATTTTCATTTTTAACTAAAGAGAAATCATTGTTTTCAATCAAACCCAGTTCATAATAACCTACAACCTATCTGGACCGCTCTTCGGGATTTCGACCTGACTGGATCGCCTCAGGAAACGAAACCAACATATATGGATCAAGTTCATATTCACCAAACATAAGTAAAAGATATTTAGCCTCTCATTGTAGCAAAAAAACACAATTGATCCATGTAAAATAAGCTAGACATAAGTATGATAAGCAAACCAACTAGATCAATGTTGAATTCTTCTAAATCTTCTTCAATCCTTGAGCTCCACTTGAGTCTCGATTTTCTTCTGGGTTTCTAAGGGTTGTTAGTCGAAATTCTCCTCAGGAAACCATTTGCATTAGGGGTGAGCAAAGGCGGGTACCCGCCTAAATTTGAAGGAACCGGAACCGGCGGTTCCTAAAATGTTGGAACCGGAACCGGTAGTATCGGTTCTTAATATTTTGGAACCGGAACCGGAACCGCCGGTTCCGGTTCCGATTCCAGGTACCCACTCTTAACTCTTAAAACAAGAATTTTCTACTATAAAATTTAAACTTTTAAAAAAACTAAATAAATTAAGAGACGCCCAGTTGAGCATTGAGCGTGTTCATTGCCATAGCCTCTTCATTTTAGACTTTGCATAATGAATTTATGTTAGTAGAAGATGGTGACTATCCCTTTATATAGAAAAGACTCACCCTCCCATTCTTTACATATTGTCGATGCGGGATGGATTCAACCTTCAATATTATAATACCTACTTTCTCTTTTCAGTTGATTTTAGATATAATTAAACCTATCATATTTATTGTGGTTTTACTTAACTAGATACTAGTTTTTAATACTTTACAAGAAAATGGTGGAATACAAGTAAAAAAATTAGTATAGTATATAATTTCATTTAAATTCACTTTAACAAACATATCTAAATCAAACGAAAATTGAACATCGTTAATACTTCGAAGGACATGAACATTATATGTATACTTTGATAAAGAAAAAAATAATTAAATATTTGATTCCTTGCACATTCACACGCTTTAGAAATATTTTGTGTGAAGAACATGTGACTATTTCTCTCGAACAAAAGTTTGTTTATGAACAATTCAAATATCACTTGTAGTGAATATAAATACAAGCTATGAGGAGTTGTTGTAATGGATAAAGGGTCGGCAACAGACAAAGAGCCTAAAAATCAAAGAAATACAAAAGCTATATATATTATATATATACAAACCGGTTCCGGTGGGTACCCACCGGGTAGTGGTTGAGAACCGAAACCGGAATCGCTTAAGGCGGTTCCAAGATTTGAGGAACCGGAACCGGAACCGCTTAGGCCGGTTCCGGTTCCAAAACCGGCGGTTCCGGTTCGGTAAGCGGGTACCCTATTCCGATGCTCACCCCTAATTTGCATGCCTTTTGATTCGACCTAATGTTCGGTTTTTTTATAATTGTCCAAATCTGATCACCACGTCGTGGCTAAAAGCCACCACGACGTGGTCTTCGATCTTATCCCGTAATCGCCAGGTCATCTGATTGGTCGCTAACTTTCCATTCACCACGTCGTGTTGGAGATTACCACAACGTGGTCTCCAGTCTTCTTTTCTTCTTCTTTTATTTTAGCTCCCGGTTCCTACTTCCAGCTCCTCGTATGCTTCCTTTTTGTCCCAAGCAAGTCTTCGCTGCTACAAAACATATTTCAAAATAATAATCATCTTTTGTTCCAAAATAAACATAATTTTAGCTAAAAGTATTATTTTTGACATCATCGGATAGGGGGGATTGTAAGGTCACACCTTATGATCTGATAAGTCAAACACTCTATATGCTAACTGCCAACGCCAACATCAACGCAAACGTCTCAAGTCTATCAGCATCAGCATGTAGTCATATTATCTTATCTATCCTTTGTATATTAGGTAATGAAACAAATAAGAATAAAATAGATAACAGATTCGATATATTTGTTATGAAGATTGGTTCTTAGTATAGATTAGATACAATCCCTTCAATTAAGGGATGTACTTGTATAGATTAGTATATAATAAACATTAGGGTAAGCCCTAATATTGTGAAGTCTTGGTGACTGTCTTTGTGACAATCTGTTTTCTTGGTGAAAACTGATGGGTTTTGAGCACATCTATATTCCTATGTGATCATGCAACCCTAATTGCTTTGGATCTAAGTTTTTCTCTATTGAACATGCGAATTGAATACCAAAGCAATAACCTTAGATCTTGTTGGGTTATGAGCAAAACAAAAATCCTATGGTGTTCAAGCAAACCCTAATGCTTGGATCTAGTTTTTCTAATTCTACATGCAAATCCTTGTCCAAGACTTGTAAACCCTAATCTAGCATACAACAAAACTAAATCAACATAAATAAACTAGTAAGAATGTTACCTTTGATTGTTGCTTGAAGATCTTGAGCTTTTGAGAACCTTAGCACCTCAAATGTTGTGCCTCTAATAGATCACAAACACCAAAGCAAGTTGGAAAATGATGGAGAGAGAGGGGAAGGTAATTTCGGCTCTATGAACTTTTCTTAGGGTTGTGGTAGCCGAAATTATGTACCCTAGGGGTTCCTTATATAGGTGAGGAATTAGGGTTTCAGTCAAACATTTATCCGGTTGCTTAGGCTCTAAGCAGCCCATAAGAATCTTCCAGAATGAAGCCTTGGACGAAATCTTATTGGCTATCCATAAGGATTTCGTCCACTCCCTATCTTTAGGGTTTCCTCAGCCCACTTTGCAATTATCCAATAATTACAATATCAGTCCCCCAAGTTTAATTAATATCTTTTGACCACAAAGTTAATTCTTAATTAATTCTTGACCAATACTAATTAAACAATATGATTTCTCTTTTAATATATTATTCAAATAATATATTAATAAACCATAATAATCTCTTTCTCCATTATTCATCCAGTCAAGTTGCTTGGGTAAAGGCAACCCAAAAGGACCATGCTACAACCGGGTCAAGTACATACCAAATATAGTTATGGCTTAGACACCTAATCCAACAGTCTCCCACTTGGATAAGTCTAATAACTATAAATGCAAATACGACTTCAAAATCCGATTAGCAATCGTAGCTCTCAAAAGTTGTTGTCGAACTCTGACACGTCCTATAGATAAAGGATCGTACAGTCCTCCGTTCTCAAGATATTGTGTGGAAAATTACATGGAACATAGTCATACTTATTGTCCAGCAGTTTGTTTCTCGATCTCTAATTTTTCTGACATAGAACTTAATTGAACACATCAATTCAGTCCTGACCGGGCCCGACACATAAGTCAGAACAAAATCATCGAGGGGCCCAAATATCACTTTTAGCCTCATAGGATAAAAGGAACATATAAACTTCAACTTATATGCTTGTACTAATTACTCATCAAATTATACACAACAATGCGTTTTATAACACCAAGTAACTGATGCGTTTATGCATTATCAATGCACAACCGACTTGTAAACAACAACTCATATATCTAGGTTTAAAGATTTTTATGATATTATCATCTCACAATTACCCGTGATTAATTCCATGAAGTGATTCATGTGAGTGCGGGTCTAATCCAATACTCAAATCATATTTCATAAGAACTCATGAACGTTGCATCAAACTTTTGCTATGTCTAAATGCTTAGACAATCTACAAGCCAATTCATGACAGTCTTCTTTCATACTTACTTCCAACGTATGATCGACTGTGGATAGTTTAAATAATCTTATTATTTAGGAAGTCAAAACATGCAAAGTGAAACAATAGTAAATAATTAACATAAGACAGTAACATTACTTATAAATAATATTCCTTTATTTAATCATCAAATGTTAATTACAATTTATCTATTACAAGTTTCTAAAATCTATCTAATCACTAAAACTAATATCGTCCTTCAGCCTAATGCTCCTAGCGTGCTGCAAGTGCTTAACCCTACTCAGACCCTTTGTAAGGGGATCTTCTGGTTTATCCTCTGACGATAGCCTCTTTACTACGAGGAGTCCCTCTTCTACCCGATGTCTAATGAAATTATATTTCCTGTTGATATGCCTGGATCTGCCATGATCCCTCGGTTCCTTGGTAAAGGCAACCACACCTTCGTTATCGCAGAAAATCTCCATAAGCTCCTTTATGGCCGGTATAACTGCAAGGTCTCTAATGAAGTTCTTTATCCATATCGCCTCCTTCGACGCTTCGCTCGCTGCTATGCACTCTGATTCGCACGTTGAATCAACTACGGTCTCCTGCTTGGAACTTTTCCAAGTCACTGCTCCTCCATTCAGGGTAAAGACCCAGCCTGACTGCGAGCATAAATTATCCCGGTCAGTCTGAAAACTGGCGTCACTATACCATCGCACTCTCAAGTCATCACTCCCACCGAGGATAAGAAACCATTCCTTAGTCCTCCGAAGGTACTTAAGAATATTCTTTACTGCGGTCCAATGTGCTCTACCAGGATTCCCTTGATATCTGCTGACCATGCTCAAAGGGAGGCCACATCAAGGTGAGTACATGTCATAGCATACACGATTGAGCCAACTGCAGAAGCATAAGGTGCTCGGCTCACCTCTGCTATCTCGTCATCAATACTCGGGCTTTGAGTCTTACTCAGTTTGGTATTGCGTTGGATTGGTAACTCCCCTTTCTTGGAATTCTCCATGCGGAAACGTTTCAACACTTTGTCCAAGTAAGTACTTTGACCAAGTCCTATTAGTGTCTTACTCCTATTTCTCAAATTCCTTATCCCTAGAATATAAGCAGCTTCTCCGAGGTCTTTCATAGCGAAGCACTTCCCAAGACAGGACTTAACCTCCTGCAAGTTTGGGATGTCGTTTCCTATGAGTAGTATGTCATCCACATACAAAACGAGAAAGCTAACTATACTCCCACTGGCTTTGACATATACACAGGACTCATCTTCGCTTCTCGAAAAACCAAATTCTTTGACTTTCTCATCGAAACAAAGATTTCATCTGCGAGATGCTTGTTTTAATCCATAAATGGATTTCTCAAGCTTACACACTCTATTAGGGTGCTTCGCATTGACAAAACCCTCTGGCTGAATCATGTAAACATCCTCAGCCAACTTTCCATTAAGGAAAGTGGTTTTGACATCCATCTGCCATATTTCATAATCATGAAACGCAGCTATGGCTAGCATGACCCTTATATATTTAATCTTCGCTACTGGTGAGAAGGTCTCATCATAGTCAACTCCGGGAGTTTGAGTAAAGCCCTTCGCAACCAGTCGCGCCTTATACGTGTGTACTTTCCCATCCATGTCGGTATGCAACACATTATTTCCTAAGTTATTAACAACATTTACAGTTTCATATACTCCATTACAAGGCAATGCTTCAAAATAGAAAGTACCATTAAAGAAAGCATTAATAGAACGAATTTCATTATTAAACTAAAATCTAAAACCTTGTTTGTACAAACCATGAAAAGAAATAATGTTTCTTGCCATTTCTGACGAGTAGCAACAATCATTTAAATCTAATCCTAACCCACTACTAAGCACTAAAGAGTAAACTCCAATCTTGGTGACATGCGACGCTTTCCTATTCCCCATGATCAAGTTCATCTTCCCATGCTCCACATCCCTACTTCTTCTTAGACCCTGCAAATCAGAACAAATGTGAAAACCACATTTTGTATCAAGGACCCAAGAAATAGCATGTGATGAGTTGTTAGATTGTATAGTGTAAATACCTGCGAAGGATGGCTTTATCTTTCCATCCTTGATGTCCTGCAAATACTTCGGGCAACTTCGTTTCCAATGCCCTTTGTTGTAACAGTAGAAGCACTCTGCTTCTTTTGGGTTAGAAGAGGGGGTAGCAGAACTAGCTTTGGTCCCACTAGAAGAGGATCTATTATGGGGTTTACCCTTGTGGCTCTTAGAAGGAGCCTTCCTCTTCTTTCCCTTTCCTTGCCCAATAGTCAAGACAGGGGCAGCAGCAGTAGGAGTTGATGCAGTAGATTTGCCTTTCAGACTACTCTCAGTAGTCCTTAGCAGACCTTGAAGCTTGCTCATAGTGACCTCCTCCTTGTTCATATGATAGGTCATACGAAATTAGTCGTAACAAGGAGGCAACGAGTGTAGAATGATATCTATGGCCAGCTCCTCGTCAAAGTTCACATTTAACTTCAGCAGATGGTCCACAAACCTTTGCATTTTATGCAAGTGGGTCGTGATGGACTCTTCGTCCTTTATTTTGGTAGTGATCATCGAGGCGATGATCTTGTACCTCTCCTGTGTGGCACTTTGATGGTAATGCTCCATCAAATCTTGGTGCGTCTCATAGGGATAGTAGTCCTCATAGGACTTTTGGAGTTCGGCGGTCATTGTTGCGATCATGATGCAATGAACCTTCGTTGCATCTCTTTCATGAGTTTCGAACACAACAATTTCCTCAGGAGTAGCCGTGTTTGGGTTAAACTCTTTTAGCTCCTTATCGAGAACATACTATTTGTCCTCGTAGCGGGTGACCATGCATATGTTGTGGATCCAATCATTGAAAATTGGTCCCATCAAATATCACCCTCCCACACAAGTTCATGAGTGAGAATGAGCAAGAAGGGGTCGAGCCAGAAGCGTTGTTTTGAGTAGACATCTGAAACAGAAAAGGAACAAAGTTTAGATTAGATAATAATCCCGAATTAAACACCCAAATGAGAAATTACGGCTAGGATCCAACATGATTATTTACAATTCAGAAGAGGGATGCTGTAATCTAATTGCAAATAATATGAAGGTAGGTAAATGACGATTTACCAATTTCCACCCTGAAAAATGAAAAAAGACTGTAAGTTTTAAATGAATTTGAAATTCCTAGATTCTTTTGTGATTCATTGAACTTTTCAATGGCATTTTTAAATCTCGATTATGCCCTTCAAGTTTGTGACTGGGATACCGAGGATCACAAACAAGGTGTGAATAACTATGCAAATGTACTTGGCACTCTCGATATCATTTACCACCTAATTGATGTGTCGGTTACCCACACACGCTCCATCAATCTATGATAAACATCGAGCCACCCTTTGCCACCATTGCTAGTCCCAAATTAGTGTGTCGGTTAACCACACACACTCCACTAACGACTTGGCAAGGTGCAAAGTGTAATTTCATGGGATATCATACATTTTCACATTTTTCCTAAAGTAACTAAGATTGAGAATATTATAAAAAAACATTTAGTTACTTTATTATAATCGTTATACTTATTAATGAGGAATTGGTTGCCCTATCCTACCCGTTCGGCTAACGACCCTCCACCAATGTAGGAAGCGGTGGGTGAGAGTAGACACCCATTAAGCTGCCATTTTATAGACAACAACCTTATACCCCCCTTATAGATCGACTTCGTGAATGAGGCCTACTAACGGTAAGACTAACTTTATCTTATACATACATATATATATATATATATATATATATATATATATATATATATATATATATATTATTAATCTTTTAATATTATGATAGTATAAGAGTTGAATTTTAACTTTGAAAACTCTAGGGTTTAGAATTTAAATATTTCAAAATTAAAACTATTAATTAAAAATTTAAATTCCAAAACTCGAGGGAAAGTTTTGAAACTTTTCAAAACATCTTTTAGATCAAATTTGAAAAATAATTAATTAATCATGTTATTAATATTTATCACATAATTTGACCTAATCTAATTTTCTTTACAATATAATTCAAATAAAAAATACAAATAATTAATTTTATCTTATAAAACAAGTAATTATCTTATTTATGACAATTATCCTTCAATTGAATTAGGATAATCAATACCATATTGAAAAAATCGAGTTTTATCAGTCAAAACCGTTTTTGGTAATTATCCCAAGTCAATTTTAGTCAAAATCCCGAAAAATCAGCCACCAGACGAGCCGACTCGCCGAGTCACATAACTGGACTCATCTAGTAGCCCTGACTCGTCGAGTTCATCTGGTGACTCGACGAGTCCTTCAGTTAGAGGCATGATTTTTCGACTTTTGAGCTTGAACAATTTAGTTATGCATCAAATAAAAAACAGAAACGATCTAGGCTCTGATACCACTGTTGGCTTATGAGCAAAACAACATTCCTATGGTTTTCATACAAACCCTAATGCTTGGATCTAGTTTTTCTAATTGTACATGCAAATATTTGTCCAAGAATTATAAACCCTAATCTAGCATACAACAAAATTAAATCAACATAAAAAAACTAGTGAGAATGTTACTTTTTATTGTTGCTTGAAGATCTTGAGCTTTTGAGAACCTTAGCACCTCAAATGTTGTGCCTCTAATAGATCACAAACACCAAAGCAAGTTGGAGAATGATGGAGAGAGAGGGGAAGGTAATTTCGGCTCTATGAACTCTTCTTAGGGTTGTGGTAGCCGAAATTATGTAGCCTAGGGGTTCCTTATATAAGTGAAGAATTAGGGTTTCAGTCAAACACTTATCCGGTTGCTTAGGCTCTAAGCAGCCCATAAGAATCTTCCAGAATGAAGCCTTGGACAAAATCTTATGGGCTATCCATAAGGATTTCGTCCACTCCCTATCTTTAGGGTTTCCTCAGCCCACTTTGCAATTATCCAATGATTACAATATCAGTCCCCCAAGTTTAATTAATATCTTTTGACCACAAAATTAATTCTTAATTAATTCTTGACCAATACTAATTAAACAATATGATTTCTCTTTTAATATATTATTCAAATAATATATTAATAAACCATAATAATCTCTTTCTCCATTATTCATCCAGTCAAGTTGCTTTGGTGAAGGCAACCCAAAAGGACCATGCTACAAATGGGTCAAGTACATACCAAATATAGTTATGGCTTAGACACCTAATCCAACAGATCTAGCATACAAGATTTGAAATTCATATGAAATTAGGGTTAGAAGATTACCTTACTTGTTATATTGTAATAACAAGACAATCCTTGAAGATCTTGACTCTTGAAAGCTTAGTGCCCCAAGTGTTGCACCTCTAATGGAGTCACAAACACCCAATGCAAAGGGTGAGAAGGAGAGACAAGGAAATTGGCCAGCGTTTCAATCTAGAGTGCATGAGCTGATTTTCTTAGGGTTTAGAGGGTTTATATATGGCTAGGTTGCTTAGTCTTGAAGTTGGACTTGAATAAGGAAACCCTAATTCTTACCTTAAGCCCAAAGCAAACCATGGACCTTCTCTTAGATCCCTTGGACGAAATCTTATGGAGTTACCCATAAATTTCATCCACTCCACTCTATGAAGTCCGTCCTAAGCCCAGTTTCACAACTATCAATGATTTGCAAAACAACCCCTCCATTATTAATCCCAAAATTAATATCAAATTAATTTCTAATTAATCACCATTTAATAATATGATTTACAATAATATATTAATCTTGTAATATATTAATAAAATCACTTGAGTACCAATTTATTATTCCAGATAATAAATTCCACTCTCTCTCCACTAGTCATCCTGTCAAGTTGCATGAGTGAAGGCAACCCAAAGGACCATGCTACATATCAAATCAAGTAAATACCAATTATAGTTATGGGCTTAGACACCAAATCCAACAGTCTCCCACTTGGATAAGTATAATAACTATTATTACAAGTATGAATTCAAAATTTGACTAGCAATCGTAGCTTTCAAAAGCCGTTGTCGAACTCTGTTCTTATCAGTGATGTGTCCTTAGATAAGGGATCAAATATTCCTCCATTCTATAAGATATCGTATGGACATGAGACATGGATTATAATCAATCTCTGTCCAAGAGTTGTTTCCTGATTTCCGATTTATGACGACTAACTAATTGAACAAATCAAATCAGTCCAGGCTTGCCCAAGCGCTTCAGATGTCATCACTAAATCATAGAGGGGCCCACATATATCGCTTTTATCCTATTTAGGGTAAAAGGAACGGATAAACTTCGACTCATATGTTTGCACAATTTACTCATCAAATCACACACAACAATACATTTTATAACATCAAGTTACTGATGCGTTTACGTATTATCAATACACAACCGACTCGTAAACAACAACCCATATGTCTCCGTTTCAAGAATATAATATATTATCGTCTCAAAATTACTCGTGATAAAATCAATGAAATAATACTTGAGCGTGGGTTAATCCAATACTTAAATTCCTATTTCTGGGGTACTCATGAACACTGCAACAAACATTTGCTATGTCTAAGCACTTAGACAATCTACATTCAGATTCATGACAGTCTTAATTCACTACTTACTTCCAAAGTATGATCGACCGTGGATGTTTGAATAATCCTATTATTCGGGAAGTAAAACATGCGAAGTGAAACACAAGAATATCCTAATCCAATATAGTCTCAAAACTTTTGAATATAAATAAAACACTTATTATTTAATCACCATATTGATTAGACGTTATTCATTGTATAATGCTTCGAACAATCAACTTAATACTTGAATTAAAACAATAGTCATCCCATAATCCAGGCATGCACACTATGTTTATCTATGGTCCTTTATTTGTGAAATAGATCAATTGAACACATTTCCAATGATGCTCATTTCACAATTTAAATCCTTATCGCAAGTGTAAGTATACCAAATTCTTGCCACTACTAGAATCTGTTAGAGTCTAAACTTACATGCAATAATCCTTTTGTAATGTCCAGGCACCAAAATCACAGAGACTAGGCCAGTGATATTACAAAACATTCCATTGGAGATTTGTTACAAAACAATTCCATGGAAATCAAGTCTCACATTCAAAGAGCATTCCTTGAACATCCTTCTTGCATTAAAGTTACTAACTCACACATAGATCTTAATATCCAACTCCCATAATGGAAACATTTCCATATTTCCATATGACTATCAATTCTGAACAAGAATTACCTCTATTCATAACATGTCAATGTAGGGTTTTGAGCATTCTAACACTTCCTAAGTGTACATGCAACCCTATTAAACCTTGGATCTATGTTTGTCTAAGATACATGCAAAATATTATTTTCCAAGGTTTATAACCTATCTAGTATGGCATGGGGTACTTTTAACCATAAAAGTACTAGATGAATTACATACCTTTTGTTGATTGTTGATTCCTTGGAGTTTGAGAGCCAAGCACCAATAATGTGAATGCCTCAAATGGAAATCACAAATCACCACAAACTTGGAAAATGTATGAGAGAGTATACTAACTCTTGATTTTGGCCACCACACTTACACACACATTAGTGTCTTTTTCATGCAACATAAGCTTGTTTATATAGTGTACATGGTTAGGGTGAAACCCTAATAACCCATGTCTTTTCCTCTTCCAAGGATCCATGGGTAAAAGCTCCATGGATCATCCCTGGACTTCCATATAAGCTTAGCCCATTCCCAAATGAGTGTTAGCCCACACCATATAAATATAATAGCCCATGATTTAATTAGTCTTCCTTTTAATCACTAAATTAATTCATAATTAATTCAAGATTAAAACTAATTAGGTAACATGACTTTATATTAATATATTATAACTTATAATATATTAATAAATCGTAAGTATACAACTCTCATAAAATTATCCATAACTAGTTTGGGTGAAGTGCAACCCAAATGGACCATGCCGGGTCGGGTCAAGTATATACCAAATAAGTTATGGATTTAGACATCTTATCCAACAGACTCCCACTTGGATAAGTCTAATAACTGTATTTGCCTATATTACTTCAGGAACCAACCGGCAATCGTAGCTCTCGAAAACTCTTGTGAACTATGAAGCGCCATTTTAGATAAGTGATCATATAATCCTCTGCTCTCATGATATCAGCCGGACAAATACATGGAACAATGTCTTACTTATTGTCTAGCAGTTGTTTCTCGATTTCCGATTTGTTTGACAAAGAACTTAACTGAACACATCAATTTAGTTCTGACCGGGCCCGGTACATGGGTCAACACAAAATCATCGAGGGGCTCAAATATCGCTTCTATTTCTAGAAGGAACATATAAACTTCGACTCATATGCTTGTTCTACTACTTGTTGAATTGTACACAAAGGCATGTTTTATAACATCAAGTTACTGATGCGTTTACGTGCAATCAATGCACAACCAACTCATAGGTAACAACTCATATCTCTAGGTTTAAAGACTTATATGATATTACCATCTCACGATCACTCGAGATAAATTCCATGAAGTGATACAAGTGAGCGTGGGTTTATTCCAATACTCATAACTTATGAGTACTCATGAATGTTGTAGCAACCATTGCTATGGCTAAACACCTTTAGTCATCTACAATCCCAATTCATGACAATCTTGATTCATACCTACTTCCGACGTATGACCGATTGTGGAGGTTTGAATAAATTAATTATTCTGGAAGTCAAAACATGCAAAACTGAAACAATAGTAAATAATTGACAATGATAGTAACACTTTACTCATAAATAAATCACACATTTTATTCATCATCAAACGTCGATTACATTTTACAAGTTTCAGAAAAGGCTATCTAATTTGTAAAACTAATATCGTCCCTCAGCCCGATGCGCCTCGCATGCTGCAAATGCTTAACCCTCGTCAGTCCCTTCGTAAGGGGATCCGCAGGGTTCTCATCTGACGATACCCTCTTTGCCACGAGGAGTCCCTCTTCTATCTTGTGTCTTATGAAGTGATATTTTCTGTCAATGTGTCGGGATCTGCCATGATCTCTTGGTTCCTTGGCTAAGGCAACCGCACTATTGCTGTCACAGAAAATCTCCATAGGCTCCTTAATAGCTGGTACAACTCCAAGGTCTCCGATGAAGTTCCTCATCCATATCGCCTCCTTTGCCGCTTCACTCGCTGCTATGTACTCTGATTCACAAGTCGAATTAGCTACAGTCTCCTGTTTGGAACTCTTCCAAGTGATTGCCCCTCCATTTAAGGTAAAGACCCAGCCCGACTGAGAGCGGAAGTTATCCCTATCAGTCTGAAAGCTAGCATCACTATACCCTACTACTCTCAAGTCATCACTCCCACCAAGGGTAAGGATCCAATCCTTAGTCCTCTGCAGGTACTTGAGAATATTCTTTACCGCAGTCCAATGAGCCTTGCCAGGGTTCCCCTGATATCTGCTGACCATGCTCAAAGCGAAGGCCACATCAGGACGGGTACAAGTCATAGCATACATGATCGAACCAACAGCGGAAGCATAAGGTAATCGACTCATCTCAGCTATCTCATCTTCTGTACTCGGGCTCTGAGCCTTGCTCAGTTTGGCATTGCTTTGGATCGGTAATTCTCCTTTCTTGGAATTCTGCATGTTGAACCTTTTCAACACCTTATCCAAGTAGATACTCTGACTAAGTCCAATTAGTCTTTTACTCATTTCTCTTAATATCCTTATCCCTAGGATATAGGTAGCTTCTCCAAGGTCCTTCATAGCAAAGCACTTCCAAAGCCAGGACTTAACCTCCTGCAAGGTTGGGATGTCATTTCCTATGAGTAGTATGTCATCCACATACAGTACCAAAAAGCTAACTATACTCCCACTAGCTCTGACATACACGCAAGACTCATCTTCACTTCTTGAGAAACCAAACTCTTTGACCTTCTCATCGAAACAAACATTCCAACTTCGAGATGCTTGTTTCAATCCATAAATGGATTTCTCAAGCTTGCACACTCTATTGGGGTACTCTGCACTGACAAAACCTTCTGGCTGATTCATGTAAACATCCTCAGCCAACTTTCCGTTAAGGAAAGCGGTTTTGACATCCATTTGCCATATTTCATAATCATGAAATGCAGCAATGGCTAGCATAACCCTAATAGACTTAATCTTTGCTACTGGTGAAAAGGTTTCATCATAATCAATACCCTGAGTCTGAGTAAACCCCTTCGCAACCAGTCGAGCCTTATAAGTGTGCACCTTCCCATCCATGTCAGTCTTCTTCTTGAAGATCCATTTGCACCCGACTGTCTTACGGCCTGGTACATTGTCAACCAAGTTCCAAACTTGATTGTCATACATGGACTGTATCTCGCTGTCCATAGCCTCCTTCCATTTAGCAGACTCTGGGCCTGCCATGGCTTCCTTAACACTGTTAGGTTCATCCAGATTTACCAGTGTACTGTCACTGATAAATGTATCACCTTCCGTAGTAATATGAAATCCATAATAAAACTCAGGTGTGTTCCTAACCCTTGTGGAACGCCTCGGAAGTATAGACTTGTCAGCTGGATCAACAAGAATTTCCTCCTCAAGTTGATTGCTAGTGTCTGAGGTTCCTTCACCAATTGAGTCTTGAATTTCTTCAAGGTCAATTTGCCTCCCACTGTATCGTTGGTTTATAAATTCTCTCTCTAGAAAGACCCCTCTCCTAGCCACAAAGACCACATTCTCACTGGGTCTGTAGAAGAGGTAACCAAAGGATTTTTGTGGGTAGCCGATGAAAATACACCTTTCACTTCGAGGTTCGAGCTTGTCATGAGTTTCGCGCCTCACGAAAGCCTCGCAACCCCAAATCTTGATATGGTCCAAATTGGGAACTTTCCCAGTCCACATTTCATGAGGTGTTTTGGCAACCTTCTTTGTAGGGACTAGATTAAGGATATGGGCGGCAGTCTCTAAGGCATACCCCCAAAAAGAGATTGGTAGCGAAGCTCGACTCATCATAGAGCGAACCATGTCCAACAAAGTTCGATTACACCTCTCAGCCACACCATTCAGCTGTGGTGTCCTGGGAGGTGTCAATTGTGAGACAATCCCACACTCCTTAAGATAGTCGAGGAACTCAGTACTAAGATACTCACCACCTCGATCGGATCGAAGCATCTTAATGTTCCTGCCCAATTGATTTTCTACTTCCTGTTTAAACTCTTTAAACCTTTCAAAAGTTTCTGACTTATGTTTGATTAAGTAGACATAACCATATCTACTAAAATCATCAATAAAAGTCGCATAATAGCGATTAGCATCCCTTGTGGCGGTTTTGAATGGTCCACATACATCAGTATGTATAAGGTCCAACAAACCCTCACCCCTTGCACAAGTACCAGTGAAGGGTGATTTTGTCATTTTCCCAAGTAGACAAGACTCACAACTATCATCCGACTTGAGGTCGAACGACTCCAAAACTCCATCCTTTTGGAGCTGGCCTATGTGTTTCTTGCTTACATGTCCAAGACGACAATGCCACAAAGATGATTTATCCAAGCTAGTAGAAGAATCAATACACAATACATTATTCCCTAAATTATCTACAACCGATACAGCTTCATACACACCATTACAAGGTAATGCTTTAAAATAAAGAATATTATTAAAGAAAGCATTAATACTACCAACTTCATTATCAAAAGAAAAGGTAAAACCTTGTTTGTACAAAGCATGAAAGGAAATAATAATCCTCGCCATTTCAGACGAGTACACACATTTATTCAAATCTAACTTTAACCCACTATCTAGCAACAAAGTATAAACTCCAATCTTGGTAACAGGTGCAACCTTCTTGTTCCCCATGATTAAGTTTATCTTTCCGTGCTCCACATCCTCACTTCTTCTTAGGCCTTGCAAGTCACAACAGATGTGAATACCACAACCTGTATCAAGAACCCAAGAATTAGAATATGGTGAGTTATTAGACAATATAGTGTAAATACCTGCATGGGATGGTTTCACTTTCCCATCCTTGACATCTTGCAAGTACTTTGGGCAGTTTCGCTTCCAGTGCCCCTTATTTTGACAGTAGAAGCATTCAACATCCTTAGGGATGGCAGAAGGAGTGATAGAACCACCTTTGGTTCCAGATGAGGAGCCTTCAAGGGACTTTCCCTTGGTACCCTTCGAAGGGTGCTTCCTATTCTTCCCTTTGCCTTGCCCGATAGCCAAAACAGGGGTAGTAGTAGGAGTAGGAGTAGCAACCGACTTACTCTTATGACCACTTTCGGCAGTCTTCAGAAGTCCTTGAAGCTTACTGAGTGTGACTTCCTCCTTGTTCATGTGGTATGTCATACGAAATTGATCATAACACGATGGCAAGGAGTGCAAAATGATATCAATTGCCAACTCCTCAGGGAAGTTCACATTCAGTTTCATTAGACGGTCCACATACCTTTGCATTTTCTGCATGTGGCTCGTGATTGGTTCGCTATCCTTCATACGGGTAGTGATCATGGAGGAGATTATTTCATACCGCTCTTGACGAGCACTCTGATGGTACCTTTCCATCAGATCCTGATGCATCTCAAAAGGGTAATAGTCCTCATAGGACTTTTGGAGTTCAGCTGTCATGGTGGCCATCATGATGCATGCCACCTTGGTGGCATCTCTTTCATGTGCCTGATACTCAGCGACCTCCTCAGGAGTAGCAGTGGACTCATCAAGCTCCTTTAGCTCCTTATCGACGATATATTCCTTGTCCTCGTAACGAGTAACCATCCTGATGTTCCGGATCCAATCCATGAAGTTGGAACCATCAAAGATGACCCTCCCACAAAGGTTCATGAGGGAAAAGGAGCCAGTAGGGTTAGAGCCCGAAGCTTTGTTGTCGGAAGACATCTGAAAAGAAGAAAACAAGTTTAGATTAGATATATTGAATCCTTAATAATACACCCAAATGTAATATTAAGGCTAGGATCCAACACAATATATTATAACTTAGAAGAGGGATGCCGTAATCTAAGCTATAATATATTTGAAGGTAGGTGAATGACGATTCACCAACTTCCACCATGAAAACGAAATGAATTATTAGGTTTAATTGGTTTTTGAAATTCCTAGATTCTTTTGAGATTCATTGAACTTTTCAATGGCATGTTTCAATCTCGATTGTGCCCTTCAAGTTTTGTGACTGGGATGCCGAGGATCACAAAACAAGGTGTGAATAACCATGCAAATTCACTTGGTACCCTTAATATTATCACCTAATCAATGTGCCGGTTAACTACACACGCTCCACCGATCTATGATAAACATTAAGTCACCCTTCGTGATCCTTACTAGTCCAAGTTAGTGTGCCGGTTAACCACACACGCTCCACCAACGACTTGGTAAGGTACAAAGTGTGAATTTCATGGGTTAGCACCATATTCACATTTTCCTAAAGTAACTAAGATTGGGAATTTATAAAAGGTTTAGTTACTTTATAATATTCATCATACTTTTAATGAGAATTTATAAGTCCTTGTCCTACCCGTTCGGCTAACGACCCTCCACCAGTCAAGCAAGCGGTGGGTGAGAGTGGACACCCATTAAGTTGCCATTTTATAGGCAACAACCTTATACCCACCTTATAGACTGGCTTCGTGAATGAGGCATACTAGCGGTAAGACGACTTTGATCTTATACATATATATAATAATTAACCATTAATGTTATAAATAGTATAAGGGTTGAATTTTAACTTTTAAAAGTCTAAGGGTTTGGAATTAAAGTATATTAAAGTGTGTGTAACTTTACAAATTCCAAAACTTGAGGACAAGTTTTGAAACTATTCAAAACTTTTCATTTCATAACTTATGAATTAAAGGTTCATAAAAATGAAAACTCTTCATTTCCATGTAACTTATGTGTTTTAAGTGTGTGTTTAAAAGAAGTGACCTTTGGATATCCATAACTTGAGGACAAATTATGGACTCCATTAAAACACATAAATGATCAAGAATTAATCCTAAACAATTCAGCAAATAATTCCTATCATCTTCTAAATTCATAAGAACATGAACATGATCATCAAAGTTTCAAGAATTATATGAACACATACAAAGCATGAAATTTTGATATAAGCTATTGTAAATGGATTAGAACAACAATTACACCAACTAAAACAAGTTTTAAAACACCAAAACAGTTTAGGGTAATGTTTCTAGTCCATTTCCAGCAGCAAAAGTCGAAAATCTGCATTCTGAGGCTCCTACTCGCCGAGTGCACGAACCTACTCGCCGAGTAGGATGAGTTTACACATGAACTCGGCGAGTCCCCCCATGGACTCGGCGAGTTCATCAGTCAGACAGCAAAAAAAAAATCGACTTTTTATCACTATTTTGCATCAAGTATCAAACAAACAAGCCTAGTCTCTGATACCACTGTAGGGTTTTGAGCATTCTAACACTTCCTAAGTGTACATGCAACCCTATTAAACCTTGGATCTATGTTTGTCTAAGATACATGCAAAATATTATTTTCCAAGGTTTATAACCTATCTAGCATGGCATGGGGTACTTTTAACCATAAAAGTACTAGATGAATTACATACCTTTTGTTGATTGTTGATTCCTTGGAGTTTGAGAGCCAAGCACCAATAATGTGAATGCCTCAAATGGAAATCACAAATCACCACAAACATGGAAAATGTATGAGAGAGTATACTAACTCTTGATTTTGGCCACCACACTTACACACACATTAGTGTCTTTTTCATGCAACATAAGCTTGTTTATATAGTGTACATGGTTAGGGTGAAACCCTAATAACCCATGTCTTTTCCTCTTCCAAGGATCCATGGGTAAAAGCTCCATGGATCATCCATGGACTTCCATATAAGCTTAGCCCATTCCCAAATGAGTGTTAGCCCACACCAGATAAATATAATAGCCCATGATTTAATTAGTCTTCCTTTTAATCACTAAATTAATTCATAATTAATTCAAGATTAAAACTAATTAGGTAACATGACTTTATATTAATATATTATAACTTATAATATATTAATAAATCGTAAGTATACAACTCTCATAAAATTATCCATAACTAGTTTGGGTGAAGTGCAACCCAAATGGACCATGCCGGGTCAGGTCAAGTATATACCAAATAAGTTATGGACTTAGACATCTTATCCAACAGTCAATACGTTCAATCCAAATTAATACTATACTTCCAACTGTCCAAAAGCAACTAATATTTGGCAAACCTATGATTGTCCTTGATAGTTGTTTAGCAACTGTAGTCATATCCGGTTCTAGTCCTTTTTCCCTCTTAATGCCACAGTCATTTGGAAAATCAGAAGGAGTGAATATTATAGCATATGCAATTGATCCTATGCCCAAAGCATATGGGATTCGATACATAATGTCTTACATAAAGACACGATACTTGATCAGTCTCTTGCTATAATATTTCTATATATCTAATTTCCTATGTTGAATCACTTCAACACGAAATTCATATATGTTTATGACTAAGTTCCATTAAAAACTTTAAACTAAGCATTTAGATTCGAAATGAAGTATAAGTACCTTCTCCCATAAATAGCATCTCTAACTCGCAACACTCATCATAATGATTATGCTCCCACTAGCATAACAATTGTGTACTTACTAGCATAACAATTATGCTCCCACTAGCTTTGACATGTACCTAGAAATCAGCTGGACTTCTAGAAATCAATACCTATTGACTTTCTTACCAAAGTTCAGATTTATGATACAAGATGCTTCAATAAGTCTTTATCTAGACTTCTTAAGCTCATACACCCTTTCATTAGATAGCTCATGTGTGTGTCTAAACCCTTTCAAAACTTATAGCAATAAGTCTCGAATGTTCAAACTATTTGCCATTTCTCACAATTCGAACTATGAAAAGGGATGTTGTAATCATACTCGAATCTGAGAACACAATTATCACAACTGCTAACTCTAATGACATTAATCAATCCTTTAAAATCTACTAGTGAAAGTGTTTCCTCATAATCATTTTCATGAATTAGAGAGAAACCTCTTCCCACTAAGATTTTATGGTTTATGTGTTCCTATCCATGTTAATTTTCATTTCCAACCGCTATTATAAGACAAGGTTTATGACAAATTCAAACTCATATGGAATGAACTTGCTTAATCTTAATTTCTTGCCATCTGGTAGCACAAGGGCCTACCAGTGCTTCCAAGTTATTGAGCAGCTCACCCATACAAATCAATGTACTTTCACTGATCAAGGTGCTTTGCCTTATGAAATTAAATGAGAACTCATAGAACTCACACCCATAGTCAACCTAACTGGGATGGGCACATAACAAGAATATGTCAACACGATAGGTTATCAACCCTAGGTCGTGTGCTAGTGATTACTAAAAGGTTTATTCTCGATTGAAACTTTTCAAGATCAACAAGACTCCCACTGATTTCTTGACATATAAGATTCTCTGTCAAAGAACATTCCTCGACAAACAAATATTCTGTAACGCCCGCAGATTCGGGCTAGTCAATTTAGAGACGATAAGCGTCAAAAATTACTTTTTGATATAGTATTATTTAGAATCAATAATCTTAACTAAGTTTTAGTATATTTCACAAGGTTTCCGTACATATAAAGAATGCTGAAATCCGAGTTATAACGAAGAAGTTATGACCTGTCGAAGTTTCGCGACAAAAACCAGCACGACACCGGGAATCGTAAAAAGTGAGTTTATGATAAAGTACTTTTTAGCCTTAGGGGTCTAAATGAAAGTTGAATAGTACGTCTCCACCTACGCGTGGATATAAAGAACGTAAAAAACAGAGCTCGTATGCAAAAGTTATGGCCTTCCGAAGATGCAGCTGTATCAGAAACCCTAATCTGACTGGACTCACGACGTGAGCCTCTTTTCTCACGACGTGAGGAGTCAAAACACCACTTTTCAAGGCTAGAATGAAGATGGAAAGTCTACGGAACGGGCTCACAATGTGAGCATCAATTCTCACAACGTGAGGAGTCAAACGGACACTATGCAAGCCTAGAACGCTGGTGGCGAAGCTACGTGGTGATCAGGCATGGCTCACGACGTGAGCAATGAATTCTCACGACGTGAGGGGCCAAAAATCAGCCTATAAATAGCCATTTCGACCCTAAGCTTCCTTACACCTAAATGTCTTCTCTCTCTCTCTCTCTCTCTCTCTCTCTCTCTCTCTCTCTCTTTCTCTCTTTCTCTCGTTTGCTGAAGTTGTTCTGCGTCCCGAGCCCGACGATCAAGAACCGCTGACCATTTCAAGTTAGATTCTATCAACTCACGCTACTAAGGTGAGTGCATATTACTTTAATCTCACACATAGATATGAAGTATTTTATATAAAATTACGTGCTATGTGTGCATATTATCTGAATACTTGTTGTCTATGCTGGATGATCGATTTTATATACGTTTTAAATGATTTAAACTGTATATGTATTTTATATCTACAAATATGTTGGGGTAAAACATGGGTAGATAAAATAGTTGGTGTGTGATGAAAAATGAGTTGGAAGATGAGATGAAAGGCGATATTGATCATGAGATGACGGTGAGAGGTGAAAAGTGAGAAAAGCCTTTACCCAAACGTTGGCCTCGTCATCTAGCAGAGTATAGATGACAACCACGGACTATTCTAGACAGTCCAGTGGAACACTAGCAGGCTCGCAACCTGTAGGTGTTGTGAACGATGTGTTCACCTGGTGTACTCTAAAAACCCATTGACATGTATTTCGGGTGGATTGCCGAAAATAATACTGTCGATAAACGAGCTATGGACTTAGCACCCGTTGGATGAACCCTGACAACTATGGATTTAGTTCCTATTGTATAAACCCTGGCGACGATGTACTTCGTTCCTATTCCTTAGGAAAATTCCTTAGGAATGAGTGGTAGATAATTCTTAGGGTAGATCCTTAAGAAATAAAGAAGATAATGGGGATGAGTAATTGGGTTAATTGTTTGATGATAAAACATAATAACTTTATTATTGTGGGTTGAAAACTCTATGTAGTCACCAGGTTTCCAAACCTGACCCACTCAGTTTATTTGTATCACAGGTGTCGATACGAAGCCACATTACACAGAGAGATTAAAGGATATGTAAATCACTAGTGTAAATGAATGTAAGTTCTGTTTATGCTTATGTTTCTGTATTGACGATGACATCCCAAAGTTTTAAAATGAATAAAATACATTTCTTCAAAAATGCCTTGATAACATATTTATCATGTTTTTCTGGGGACAAATTCCGCAACACTTTTCTTTAAAATGTTACTCTGATTTGAAAATAAAGCATAAACAAATCGGTTTTTTCTGGCCGTGAAAATGGGGATGTCACATATTCAAGAGTTAGTGCGGTTTCTAATCAAGAAAAAACTTCATTTAACTGGTCTTAGTTGATCTTTGTTTTAACCAAAAACATCACACCTACCAATTTCAAATGTGCAAGAGTAAGAAAACATTTTTACTCCACATTTCATGAGGTGTTGTAAACCTACTTAGAACAACGAGAGTATAACTCTAAAACTTGTTTTTGGAACGAAGTATGACTCATCTTCTTGATTTAACAATTTCAACAATACATGATTCCTCTTCTTAGTCATATAGATACACTAAGGTGTCCTTAGAGGATCAATTGTGACATGGTTCCATAATCATTAGGATGATCATAAAACATGATACTAAAGTACCCTCCTTTCCTTACAGATTGGAGAAAGTTTTATCTTTCTGCCCAATGGATTCTTCTTATTCGTTCTGCTATACTTTGAAACTTTTCCAAGGTATTAGAGTTATACTTAATCTTATAAGCATAACCATATTTACCGAACCAACAGTAAATCATGACGAATGGACCTATCGTTCTTTATGGTGGATCTGACCGGTCCACATCAATGTGTACTAGATCCTTCAGTCATTCACTTGACTCACATATACATGTGAACAAGGAATTAGTCTTAATTTCCCAAGGACCAAGATTCTCATACATCACACAATACAAATCGCATGATTCCAAGTTTCTGTCGAATTGAGACTTGGGTGATGAGTATCCATCCTCACTTGGTAAATTATGACACTACCACAAGCGATATAACTAAGAATCAAATCCATTCTCAACATTGCTAATAATAGAAATACAAACACCAATTTTCATAAATGCCATTTCAAGGAAACGTAAAATAAGATAAAATCAAAATTTATTTTATTGATAAAATGCGGAACCCTTGTCCTTACAATGCAAATAAATATGAAATCTATGTTTCTAAATATTCCTAAGCAATCTATCATAACTCATAAGTAGCAGATCCAAATTCCGATCTTTTGAACCATGTGACCGAAATCCATTTCTTCATATCAGAATCAGTCTTTACTTCCTATTAAGCTTCCTTTATTTTCTTCGATCCTACAAAACATCAAAATGTGATTAACACATCATGTAATAAGAATCTATAAACATGAACTTAATAGAGTTAGATAGTGGATATACCTGAAGTAGAGTCATACAATGCCCCTTCGATTGACAATAGAAACAGATGGACTCTTTAGGAGTGACACGTGAAACTATCACAAAACTGTCCTTTCTCTTACTGTCAAACGTTTTGACCTTGGCCAATTTCTTTCCCTTGGGAGAAGAAATCCTTTCTGGATTATCATCATTGTCATTTCCTATGTCCACGGAAATTTGGGAGGTAGATCTTCCAATCAAATTTGCTTGACCAGTGTACCAAATCATTGCTGCTTCAACAACAATTAGCAAATATGTCAGATCAATAAGGGTCACGTAGTGATCTGTCATATAGTAGTCCTTAACAAACTAACTATATGACTCATGAAGCCACTGAAGAACCAAGTCAACAGCTAGCTTCCTTGGGAAAACGACACCCAACATTCCCAGTCTGTCAATGTGCGACTTCATCTTCAGGACATGTGCACATGCAGACCTTCCATCTAGGTGTTTGCATGCCAATAGGGCTTGAGTGACCTTGAACTTTTCAAGTCGAAAAAAACGTGGGTCAGGGAGAATCACGGGAGGAGGTGGAGGAAGAGATGTATGATTTCCAGTTCCACCAATGCACGAAGAAGGGAATGATCTTTCACCTTGATCGACACGTGGAAAATCATCTTCAGACGGAAAGCCTTTTCTAAAAGGATGAGGAAGACCATAGTTGTCAGTACTAGACATCTATAAAAGGGAGAAAATTCAAGTGAGTTGATTTAATCCTTAATATAACACCCAAATGAAATATTAAGGCTAGGACCCAACACAATAATTCACAATTCAGAAAAGAAATTCCGTAATCTAATTGCAAATTATTTGAAGGTAGGTAAATGACGATTTACCAATTCCACCGTGAAAATGAAATTTTAAACGAATTAGGTTTTAAATGAAATTCCTAGATCTTTTGAGATTCATTGAACTTTTCAATGGCATGTTTAATCTCGATTATGCCTTTCAAGTTTGTGACTAGGATACCGAGGATCACAAACAAGGTGTGAATAACCATGCAAATAAGCTTGGTACTCTCGATGTAATTTATCAGCTAATCAATGTGCCGGTTAACCACACACGCTCCATTGATCAACGATAATTTACGAGCTACCCATTGCCAACAATACTGGTCCCATATTAGTGTGCCGGTTAACCATACACGCTTCACTAACGACCAATAAGGTGCAATGTGCAATTTCATGGATTAGCATCAAATTCACATTTTCCTAAAGTAACTAAGATTGGGAATTTATAAAGGCGTTTAGTTACTTTATAATTCATTATACTTTTAATGAGAGTTTAGTGTTGTCACACCCCCAAACCAGACGGCGTAAATGTCCGGGGGTGGAGGACTTTATTTGTAGTATCACAACACATGCATCATAGAAATCAAAGTACAAACAACCATTGTATTTAAAAAGTATAAGTATTTACATTTGTTCAATCATTGTATATTGAAACCAAAATAGTTATACAAAAGAAGAAGATATGACTCAAAGTAGCTCCATCTTCTCAAAAATCTCGGGGAGTACCTGTTTATTGTTTCCCTGAGAATACAAGTAATTTGAAAAGGGAGTATCAACATAGAGTTTAGTGAGTGAATAAGTATTTATGTTTGAAAGGGTGTCTCTGTATCTTGCATATGTAAACTATTCCAGAAAATCCTATATTTTCTGTTGTATATGAAAAGTAGTTTTATTCCCATAAAACCGTTCCATTTGTAAACCAATGTTCTGTATTTGTAAAACTTGTAACTGAGAGTGTGCCTGGTTTCACCAGCTGTTATTGAAAACTGTATTGTACTATTGTAGTTGTATTTTGTAAACTGGTACTTTGAAGGTGTACTTACGTTTAGTTGATTATACACTAACGTATTGTTAATATCTTTTTAATGAGTTATTATAACCATACTAAGACATGATGGCCTAAAACAAACGCTTTGTGGGCGTTAAACTGTTGATAACAATTGCCACTCATTGGCGTGTATGCCTGACTGTAGCTAGCAGCCTGAGTGCGGGGTTGTCAATCCTGATATAGATCTACACACAACTTGTTTCGATCCCCTGACTGGAGATTCTGGTTATAATATCAGGACTTTACCTTGGTTATCTAAATGAATTAAAGAACCTGAATTGAATGACTCATAAAAAGCATATAAATGTTACATGTATATTAGTCATGAAAACCTAATCATTCTGAAATAAATGATTGACAGTATGTTCTTGAATTAGTATTCTGAACATGTATTTGACAATTGTAAACCCTTGATTTGTTTTGAATCAAAACCCTTATTTCTTGTAAAACAGTGTATTCTAGTATACTTGAATCATGAATTGTTGTTCTATGTATCATAAATTATACCTATTATAATTTATATGTACTTTCTGAATCGGTATTTAACTATTTTTGCATGTAACCCCTTGCTCAACATGTTACAAAGGTATTTGAACGGATGAAATAACTTTTATATTTATATACATACACAATTCTATATATAAGTAAAATTTAAACGACACTTGGACAAATAACCGGTACTATAAGCCCACATCCAAACAAGGAAAATGACCTAGAATGAGTTATCAGTCCTAAGCCTTTTAAATCTTATATATATATATATATATATATATATATATATATATATATATATATATATATATATATATATATATATATATATATATATATATATATATACAAATATGAATTTTGGGGAAAAATATAAGTTTATAAAAGAGTTTAATGTTTTGAGTATTTTTGATGATTTAATGTCGTTTTATCTTGATTTGAAATCATGATTTTATAACACAAAGTTCTTGTGTTATACTTCCCCCCCCCCCCCCCCCCCCCCTTAAAACTGTAGAAATTATGAAAATACGGGGGTATGAACTCACTTGATAGGTGGTGATTTGGACAGCGTTTCGTTTCCTGGAAAGGAGTTTATTTGACTAAAAACTGGCTTAAATCGAGCAGAGTTTCGACTGAAGAAAGTTGTTTTTCTCGGGAATCTTAGGGCTTCGAGGCTTGCTTAGGGTTTTAGATATGATATCGGGGCTTTGGGGGTTGTTTGTAAGCTTATGGAAGTGAAAGGGGTGAAAAGAAATGGAAAATGGGGTGAAAAGTGTAAAAAATCCGGAGAGTCTCGCATGCCTTATATAGGCCGAAGCCTCGGATCCGAAGCTAGGAGATGTTGCCGCGTGTTCGGACAGGTGTCAAGGGAGAAGGCTCGCTTCGGACAGCTGGCTCGGTGTGTCGGATGGCCATTGGACCGAACTTCGGTCGAATCGGAAGAAGGCGCGTGTCCGAGGGGCGTGTTCCTGCGAGGGTGTCGGCTGGCTACTAGACCTCGGCTTCGGTCCAATCAGAAGGTGACACGTACAACTTCGGTTCAATCAGAAGGTTCCACGAGGCAGACATGGGGAAGCCTCGCATGCGAGGGTGACGTGGCCGAAGGTACACCATGCGAATTTGCCCGGTTTTCAATATTTCTCGATTTTTGTGCCAAAAACTTGCGAAATTCATAACTTTCGCATACAAGCTCTGTTTTTGACGTTCTTTATATGTACGCGTAGGTAAAATTATACTCTACGACTTTCGTTTAGACTTCGTCGGCTAATTTTGACTTTATTTTTAATATTATTATTTTTAACAGACCGGGACAGGAAATCTGCTAAAAATTCATAAATTCTTCATCTGACGTCCGTTTTTGTCTGTCTTTTTACCGTTGTACTACTATTGACGAGACCTTCAATTCTCGTTTAGGTTGTGTCGGCTAAAAATCACTTGATCTTTATTTCAAGTTTTTAGTTGTACACTGCTATACTGAAACTTAGAAAAATCATTAACTTCCTCTTACGAAGTCAGATTTTGATGTTCTTTTTATGAAAGTTCTCGGTTTAACGTAATCTACCACTTTCAATTAGATTGTTATGGCTGAAAAGCCTTTTATTGAAAATTTAGTTTTTACACTGAACAATGTTTTGCCGGTTTTGTCGCGACTCTTCGATTGGTCATAACTTCTTCGTTATAACTCGGATTTTAGTGTTCTTTATATTTTTGGAAACCTTGTTATAATCTCTACCCCTTGGGTCATCCCAATCGAGATTGTTTAATACTTTATTTTTGAGGGTCAATTAAGTAAATATACACAGTATGCTGAAATTTCTCTTTATTATTTTAAAAAGAACTACAAATTGACCTACATTATTACATAGGTTTGAAATAACGGTTTGTTACAAGTGTCCTATCCTACCCGTTTGGCTAACTACCCTCAACTAGTCAAGAGTACGGTGGGTAAGAGTGGATACCCAATGGCGGTCATTTTACATGCCGCTTCCTTAAACATCCCTTATAGACCAACTTCGTGAATGATGCCTACTAACGGTAAGACTAACTTTTCTTATACATATATATAATATATTTGACTTTTAATTTTATATAGTATAAGGGTGTATTTTAAACTTTTAAAATACTAAGCGGTTTAATCCTTTAATAAATTAAACTTTTAATTTAGTTAAATTTAAACCATATTATGGATTTATCAATTCTCTTTTAATTAAACACTTAATTAATTTAATAAAATCCATGAGGGTGTATTTTTTAAACTATTCAAAATACTAAGGTTCTAAAATTTAAGATTTCAAAATTAAAACTATTTAATTAGATTTTAAATTATAAAACCAAGGGTGTATTTTAAAACTTTTCAAAATACTAGGTTAAATTTAAATTAGGAATATAATCTTATCATAATCCACAAATTCAACCAAATCTTTCAATTTTGATAAGGATATCATGTTATCAATCAGAAAATTCAATTTTAAGCTTTAAAAACGAATTATGGCAATTATCCTAATCAAAATCTGATCTGAAAATCGAAAAAATAGGAAACTGACGAGTCAACTCGTCGATTTAGGCAAGGAACTCGTCGAGTTCACCCAACTCGTCGAGTTCATATTTGAACTCGTCGAGTTCATCCTCCAGAAAGCAAAAATCGATTTCCATGTTCTTTGGACAGTTCACTATTGCATCAATTCAATTGAAAAACATCCTATGCTCTGATACCACTGATGGGTTTTGAGCACATCTACATTCCTATGTGATCATGCAACCCTAATTGCTTTAGATCTAAGTTTTTATCTAGTGAACATGCGAATTGAATATCAAAGCAATAACCTTAGATCTAGCATACAAGATTCGAAATTCATATGAAAGGGTTAGAAGATTATCTCACTTGTTATATTGTAATAACAAGACAATCCTTGAAGATCTTGACTCTTGAAAGCTTAGTGCCCCAAGTGTTGCACCTCTAATGGAGTCACAAACACCCAATGCAAAGGATGAGAAAGAGAGACAAGGAAATCGGCCAGGGTTTCACTCTAGAGTGCATGAGCCGATTTTCTTAGGGTTTAGAGGATTTATATATGGCTAGGTTACTTAGTCTTGAAGCAGGACTTGAATAAGGAAACCCTAATTCTTACCTTAAGCCCAAAGCAACCCATGAACCTTCTCTTAGAGCCCTTTGACGAAATCTTATGGAGTTACCCATAAATTTCGTTCACTCCACTCTATGAAGTCCTAAGCCTAGTTTCACAACTATCAATGATTTGCAAAACAGCCCCTCCATTATTAATCAGTTCTTTTACTCCCAAAATTAATATCAAATTAAATTCTGATTAAATACCAATTAATAATATGATTTCCAAATAATATATTAATCTTGTAATATATTAATAAAATCATTTGAGTACCAATTTATTATTCCACATAATAATTTCTACTCTCTCTCCACTAGTCATCCTGTCAAATTGCATGAGTGAAGGCAACCCAAAAGGACCATGCTACATATCAAATCAAGTACATACCAATTATAGTTATAGGCTTAGACACCAAATCCAACAAAAACAACCCCTTTCTTGGTGAAAGACAATTTGGTGAATCCTCTGCGTTATTTACTTTTTTGTTCTTTATTGTCTTAGTATACAACACAACTTCTCTTCTTGGAAATCAAAGGCCATCGAAGCTCTCGATTTCATGGACTTTGACATGCTCGACATCATCAACAAAGGTCCTATCTCCATTATGCATCAATCATCCAATGATGGTGCATCTGATAGTAAAATAAAAGGGAAATCTGTGTCAGGATATAACAAGGAAGAGAAAAGGGTGCTGAATCTCGATGGAAAGGAGAGAGTTGCTATTGGAAACACACTCCCTTTTTCTGTCTATCATTTGGTTCAAAACTGCTCAACTGCTCAAGAGATGATGATCACACTATCCTCTTCTTTTGAAAAGGAAATATCCTCAGACAATGAAGGTAAATGTATCATGGCCCAGATCGTTGGATCTCACGTTGACACATGAAACGACATCGTTGGGACTCTTAACACTGGTCGTTCTCAAGTTGCTACAGACCTTAAGTCAGAATGGGACGCTACCTCCGTGTATCAGGTAAAAAATCTTGTCAACCGCTCTTCTGTTGAAAACGTCGAAAAATATGACACATTTGATCACTTATGCTTCGATTTATCTATTTCAAACAAAGAAAAATCTTTTCTCAGTTTTGAGTTAAAAAATTTCAAAGAAAAACTCTCCTTTTTTGAAAAATCACTTTCTCTATTAAAAAAGGAAAATACTTGTATCTCGCCGACCAATAACTTTCTTCATTCTGAAAAAGAAAAAGATGTTAATCATGCTAAGAACATTCAACTTATTTTAAAAAAACTAGGCTTCTTCGCACTGTAATGTCACAAGAATTATTAATACTCAAATTCCAGATCAGTGTGAAAAAATTCTTGGAGGCACTATTGAAGATCGTATGTTTCCTTAATAAAAAGTGTTGAGACAAAACAAACCTTCTATAATGCTGATTCTTTAGAAAAAGATTTTAAAAATAGATTTGTGAGTTCTCATTTTATAAATCAAACTTTAATTGACACTCGTTGCTCCACTAATTCTAATGGTAACACCATATGTGTTTCTCAATTATATGCTCTTGACCCTTCTCACCAACCTCCTCATTGTGAGTATGTTCTTCCCCTACTAAGATTTTGCTAAAATTTGCTATATGTAATGGTGAAGTTCACTCGGTAAACGAAATTCTTAGCATGTTTCCTCAGTGCTCCGTTAGCAACTCTGAACCTGAATATCAATCAAAGTCTTCTATTTCAGATGACTCTTCAATACATCATGAGCCTCATAACAAGGTATCATATGAGCATGACATCGAGGACATTCCTAGTTCCAGAACTAAAACAAAAACTCTTAAATCAAATAATCAAAGCTCTTCAGATTCAGCAGACGAAAAGAAATCGAAATCTAATGATAAAGGAAAGAATCCTGGAATCAAAGTTTGTTATCGATGTGATAATGCCTCTCACAAAGTCAACGGGTGCACTTTTGAAAAGAACTCCATTCGCGTTGACAACATCATGACTTGAAATGGTAAGTGGATCAAAAAGGGAAACTCTTTAAACTGTCCTACTGATGATTGTTATAATATATTTTCTTAAGTGGCCCATTGCAAGATGGGTCAATGTATATTAATTGTATATTTTTTAGTTTCAGGGCTTATTGTATATTTTAGTTTCAGGGTAAAGAACATATTTGGTATTTGGATAGTGGTTGCTCAAGACATATGAACGAATTCAAGTCTCTTCTGGAAGATTTCATAAAGAAGGATGGTCCTACTGCTACATATGGAGATAATGGCAAGGGAGCTACAAAGGGTTTTCGATCCATCAAATGCAACTCTGTTGTGTTCAAGAATGTCTCTTATGTGAAGGGTCTTCAACATAATCTCATTTCAATCATCCAATTGTGTGACGCTGGCTATGAAGTTCTCTTTAACAAGAGAGAAGGAAATGTTGTTGGTCAAAAGAATGTCACTGTTCTGACTGCAAATCGACATAATGACATTTATGTTTTGGATATGTTTTCTACTGACAACTCTCTTCATCGCTGCTTCTTCCCTCGTGCTCAGTATCATCTAAATTGGTTGTGGCACAAGAGGTTATATCAATTGAATTTCAAGAATATATCAAAGATCTCAGGGAATCAACTTCTAAGAGGAATTCCTAAGATGAAATTTGTCAGAGATAAGTTTTGCTCAACGTGCGAAAAGGGAAAGAAAACCAAGTCTGCATTCAATCCAAAGTCCTGTTCTTCCATTATCAAATCTATTCATCTCCTCCACATGGATATCTTTGGACCGGTCCCGATTAAGTTAAGAGCTAAGAAGAAGTATACTCTTGTTATTGTGGACGAATTTTCAAGATTTACCTGGGTAGTCTTCTTAACAAAGAAGAGTCATTCCGCTGATGAAATCATTTCATTCATTAAGCAGTGTGAAGTTCTCTATGATCACAAACTCAGGCAATTACATAGTGATCATGGAACTGAGTTTAGAAACTCTTCCCTAGAATATTTTTGCTCAAACTCAGGAATTTCCCAGAATTTCTCTGCTGTTAGAATCCCTCAACAAAATGGCATTGTTAAAAGAAGGAACATAACACTCATTAAAGTTGGAAGAACTATGGTTGTTGAAGCTGGTCTTCCTTTGTCTTTTTAGGCTGAAGCTATCAACACAACGTGTTATACCCAAAGCCGGTCAATCATTGTTAAGCATCATGGGAAAAATGTCTATGAGCTACTTAAGGGAAGGAAACCAAACATCTCTTGACTTCATGTATTTGGGTGTGTTTGTTACATCCTGAATCAAGGAGATCAGCGCTCAAAGTTTGAAGCTAAAGTTGATGAACGAGTGTTTCTAGGTTATTCCAGTGTATCTAAGGCTTTCAGGGTATTCAATCTTTCAAGGCAAACTGTTGAAAAACAGTTCATGTCACTTTTGATGAAGACTCATTCATTCATGATCGGATTGATCATCCCTCATAAATTTTGAATGAACTTACTTACAGTCCTTCTAACCATGTTCCTGATTTCTTGCCAAATGACACTGAGCTTGTTGTTCCCAATGTTGACCAAATCATCAGCTCACAACCTATCTCTGAAAATCAGCCTTTCATCCCTGATGAAACTGAACCATCTAATCAGGAAGATTCTACTCAAAGTAATACGAATGAAAGTTCTAATCCTAGAATTCTTCGAGATCATCCTGAATCTCAAATCACTGGAGATCTAAATTATGGGATTCTCACTCGTAGCAGAATCAACGACAACTTCTGTATGTTTGAGTTGATTGAACCAAATAATGTCATTGACGCCCTGAAAGAAGCTCACTGGATCAAGGCTATGCAGGATAAGTTGAATGAATTTGAACGTCATCGTGGGTGGACTCTTGCTCCCAAGACTCAATGAAAAAATATCATTGGCACTCGTTGGGTATTCAGACATAAGATGGATGAAGATGGGATTGTCATAAAAAACAAATCTAAACTTGTGGCTCAAGGTTTTTGTCAGCTGGAAGGGTTATACTATGATGAAACATGTACTCTTAGTGCTAGACTTGAAGCAATTCATCTGTTTCTTGCTTTTGCTTCATTCAAGAACTTCAAAGTCTATCAAATGGACATTAATATTGCCTTCTTACATGGAGATCTTCAAGAAGAAGTTTTTCTAAAGAAACCTCCAGGGTTTGAAAGTGAAGAGTTTCCAAGTCATTTATATCATCTTGATAAAGCTGTTTATGGCTTAAAGCAGCCAGCTAGAGCATGATATGACACATTGGTGAGGTATCTTCTTGCAAGTGGATACAAAAGAGGAAAGATTGACAACACCCTGTTCATCAAGCATTCAGTATCTCGCATCATTCTTGCTCAAGTGTATGTTGATGACATCATCTTTGGATCCACTGATGATAAACTAAGTTTAGAATTTGCTGAGATCATGGCTAAGAAGTTCGAGACGAGCATGATGGGTGAACTAACTTTCTTTTTGGGTTCGTAGGTAAATATATTGCAGAGATGCTGAAGAAGTATGGTTTCTCTGATTGCAAACCGACAAAGACTCTTATGTCCTCATCAGCGTCTATTGGCACTGATCCAAATGGCGCTGATGTGAATCCAACTCTGTATCGAGGAATGATAGGCTCTCTGCTCTATCTTACGGCCAGTCATCCTGACATTATGTTTGCTACTATATTGTGTTCTCATTATCAAGCTAGTCCTAAGGAATCTCATTTTCTCGCTGTAAAAAGGATTTTTCGCTACTTAAAGCATACACCTGATCTTATGTTATGGTATCCTCGTGATTTTGAGTTTAATTTTGTAACATCCCAAAAATACAGTCCAAAAATTTCATTTTTAATTATTAATAAAACCATTGTTATCAAATCATCACATAAAAATCATAAGTCATTGTTTCTCAAACATCATACACATTTGTCAAACATATCAGAGTAAATACATCACAGGCAAAAATCACGGTGTGTGCACTGCAGTCATCTCGAGCTCTTCCCCTTGCTACCGGAAGTACCTGAAACCAATACTAAAAACTATAAGCACGAAGCTTAGTGAGTCTCCCCAAACTACCACATACCATACATATAATCACATAACATAACATGGGCCTTGCCCGCTACATCGGTCCCCGTCCGACATTGGACCGTAGTCCGGTATCGGGCCCCGCCCAACATCGTACTGAAGTCCGGCATCGAGCCCCGCCCGGCATCGAGCAAAGCTCGGTATACATCTCAACATATCAAAAATACACATAAATAATCGCATGACATAAAGATATAAACATTCCTCGGACCCCGCCCGACATCGGACAGAAATCCAGAAACATATAACCATTCCTCGGGCTTTCCCCGACGTCAGACCGAAGTCCGGAAGCATACAAACAAGCACATGCAAGAGTCACATATACATCAAGCATACATACATTCCTCGGGCTTTCCCCTGCATCGGACCGAAGTCCAGAAGCATATAAACACATAAACCTACATCAGGCTCTGCCGGTCATCGGACCGAAGTCCGACACAAGCTAACATACATAAACGGGCCGGCATTGGTGCCTTAGCCCCGTTCCTAGGAGGAAACTCACCTCAATGTCGTGTGAATAGCTGAAACGTATCTGCTCCGCACCCAGCTCTACTCACACCCTATATGTAACAACCTTTTAGTTATCATTCCATACTCAAAACCCCTTCACGGGTCAAACTTGGTCAAGGTCAAAGTCAACATCCAGTCAATGTCAACATTATGGGTTGACTCAAATCGCCGAGTTGGTCCATCAACTCGCCGAGTTCCATAAATCATAAACCCTGAAATCACGATCCAACTCGTTGATTTCCTCACGAACTCGTCGAGTTTCTCCTATCACAAAATCGGGACACCCCGGCCCAACTTGTCGAGTTCCTCTATGAACTCGTCGAGTTCTTCAGTTTGTTAAGTCCTTCTTAATGGATTAAGCTCCTATTCTTCAGATCAAAGCTCCATACTCCACATATACATTGAAATTGTCCTTTTAAGGGTAAAGTTTCCAATTTTACCTGTTAATACCCTCTCTTAATGGATTAAGCTCAAACCCTAACTCTTTAGGACCCAGATCTTGGTCCACAAGCCATCGATACTCCAAACTAAGGCACATACACTGAGATCTGGACCCTAGATACATCAGAAATACGTAAAGCTCCTAACTTTCCTTCCATGGATGGGCTTTTGGAACTTAAAAGGCCAAAATGACATCCTAAAGCTTGCATGGGGCTTCAATGGCCATAAAGTTTTCACCTTTATGCCATGAAAGCCCTCCATGATTCTAGATCTGAAGGTATACTCACTTGGGACGTTCATTCCCCAAGGATCATGCTTCTTAGACCAAAAACTCAATAAAGTGTAATAAGGAGATCTAAGAATTCACTAAGCAAGTTTGAGACTTGCTTACCAGAAAATGATGAGAATGAAGTGCTGTCTCTGGATCTACTAGCTTCCTCTTGAATCCTCAAGCTACTTCTTCTTCCACAAGCTTCAAACACACAAAACTCTCTCAAGAATGGCTCAAAAACTCACACAAAGCGTTAGGATTTCGAGATTTAGGGTTTGGGACTTGGAGACTGTAAATTAGGCTGCCATGAGGGGAATAAGATGCTTAAATAGGGTGCAAACCCCCAAAATTAGGGTTTCATTCTGCTAGTCCTACTCGACGAGTTAAGGCTTCCAACTCCTCGAGTATACTTCAAAACATGCGTCCAAATCCATTCCCTACTCGACGAGTTTGGGGCCTCCAACTCGTCGAGTTCCTACATAAAAATGATAAACTCTTGAATTAAATACATACTAGGAACTAGGTGTTACAAATTTGGTGGGATACACTAACTCCAATCATGGTGGTTGTAACATTGATTGTAAAAGTACTCCAGGAGGGGCTCAAATGCTTGGAGATAGATTGGTGAGCTGGTCCAACAAGAAACAAACATCAGTGGCTTATTCTACCGTTGAAGCTGAATATGTAGCCGCTGGAAGGTGTTGTGCTCAGATTCTATGGATTCAGAATCAGATATTGGATTATGGTCTAAACTTTTCAAAGACTCCTATATGTTGTGACCACACTAGTGTCATTTAGATGATACAAAATCCAGTGTAGCATTCCAAGACCAAGCACATTGATATCCATCATCACTTCATCACGGACATCATTCAAAAGGGAAAAGTGGAGTTGTTCTACATTCCATTCACTGATCAGATGGCTAACATTTTCATCAAGTCATTCGACGAGAAGACTCTAAACAAATTAATTGCAGATCTTGGCATGCTTTCACTGACTTAATTGTTTTCTTACTTATTTGATTTAACATTGCTTCTACATGCTTTCTGAAAACTTAAAAAAATACAAAAACAAGTGCTTATTTTATTTTGATTAAAGAGCTTTACATAGTTTTCTTAAGCTACGCTTCTAATGTTTATGGATATTCTCTTTTCTCTCTTTCATCTATTTTTCAGGTCTATCTAAGATTTATCTGGATCTCCTTCCTCCAGAGTTTGCAAGAGCTGGAGTCATCCACAATGGTTTGAATGCTCCTGGTGTTGAGAAAAATAGTAGCATCATGTCTTCTTCTTGATAATTCCATCTTTCTCCTCAACTCACTGTTATGGATGAAAACATCAACCATCAACACAAAGAGTCTTGTTTTCATCTACTAACTCGTAATTTGATAAAAATTCAAGTGCCCTCATGTTGATCTTGTCAACATGATGGTTTCATAGATTTGAGCAAGTTAACTCGTTGGTTACAAAGACTGGTTCATATCCTTCTCTTGTTCTTGGTGAACATGAAGCTTGGAATCAATCTGCAAAATCTCAACGATTAAAGGCATTATCTTTCTTTTTTTTTACTATGAATTGTGTTTTTTTTATATGGTTGATCTTGTTTGCTCTCATTTATAGACAAGATTTTATGGATCCAGTCTTTAATGGAAGTTCATTAATGGCCATTCAATTCAAAGGATTTTATGGATCCAGTCTTTATCATGCTTTTGAAAAAGCTGCAAAAATATCGCTTTTAAAATATTTCCTTGTTTAACTAAATCTTTTGTTTGTATTCTTATATTATTTATATTATTATTTTGTACCATTTTTTAAAAGGAATTGACGGTGGCAATTCATGAGCCAACTATGTAACTATTGAAAAATCATCGTCCCTAAAAGCATGTTGATGTATGTGCCTAAATCTCTCTAAGTATCTCATCAACGAGACCATCTGCTGAGAACATTGAGTCACCCTCACACGCTGATTGTATAGCATCGTCTAAACTTTCTAAGTGAGATTGCATGGTCCAAATATAAAAATTGATAGAAAGGCTTGCGTTTTTAATCTTAGTTAACTATCTTACCTGACTTTGTCCCTGGAAGCATGCTTGCCATATGCATCAAGTTTCATGTTCTGCTGAAACATTGAGCATAACCCAATGACTTACCGTGATTGCATAGTCATCAACGTAAGAGTTAATTGTCTAGTCCTTAAATGAAGAAGGGTTATTCATGTCCCTGACCTCCTAGTATGAGGTATGACATGGTACCATAATGAATTAACGATGAATATTTGACAACTAACTCTATGATGCAAGGATTAAACCATTTCTTGCTGATGGGTTATCATTGTTAATGATTCATGTCAATTTCCACCTTAGTATGACTAAAACAATCCATAATCTCCTTACTTTCTTCTTTAAAGCCTTATGATTTAGTGTAATGTACCATACGTTGATGAAGGATTGAAAAATGTATGTCGATGGTTAAGCTAAAACACCACAACTTATCACACGCATCATACCACTATTGCCCTTTTTCTTATAATAAAAGTGATTAATGAGTCAGCGTATGAAACCACACACTGATGAGATCTCACAATACTATGTCAGTGAATAGTAGTTTAAGCCCACACTATCAATAGACATAAAAAACTTACTGGATTATAAGTTTCAACCTTGATACACTAAGCGCTTCCTCCAGTCCCGTATTTACTGCTGATGTCAAAAAGGGGGATAGACTTGCTAAATGTGAGAATTATTGATCTCAAGAGCAGAAAAATCTAAGGAGGGAGTCAAACTATCCGTCCGCATGTTAATAAAAAATTGGAAGTCAAACACTTTTTCAGGGAGAAAATTTGTTAAAGCTGAAGAACTTAAAGTTTAAATCTTACTCTTTGGGGGAGCACGAGTTGAAATTTGTGAAGATTAGTTTTGACATCATCTGATATGGGGAGATTATAAGGTCACTGTAACGCCCGTGTTTCTATGCTAGGCATTAATATTAACGTTATAGTCTAGGTTAACCTTTGTAACTCATTTTGAAGAAATGAAAAGGAATTATGTGAATATTATGTGAATTATGTGTTTTATGCTTAATTATTAGGGTTTAATTAATTAAGAATAAAAATGAGCGTCAAAAATAAATTTAGATAAAGCTGATATCTATTAAGAAACATGTAGTGGGCGTGACAAGGATTACTGATATATAAAGAATACCAAAATCCGAGTTATAACGAAGAAGTTATGACCTGTCTAAGTTTCGCGACAAAACCGGCACGGTGCCGAATGTCGTAAAAAGTGAGTTTTTGATAAACTACTTTTTGGCCTTAGTGATCTAAACGAAAGTCGTAGTGTTCGTTAAACTGAGAGTAGGTATAAAAAGAACGCCCAAATCTGACTTCGTATGAGGAAGTTATGATTTTTCGAAGCTTCAGCTTAGCAGTAGACAGCTAAAAACTCGAATTTTAGATCGAGTGATTTTTAGCTGACACGACCTAAACGAGAATCGAAGGTCTCATCAATAATAGCACAACGGTAAAACGACAGACGAAAACGGACGTCGGATGAAGAAGTTATGAATTTTTAACGGATTTCCTGTCCCGGTCTGTTAAAAATAATAATATAAAAATTAAAGTCAAAACTAGCTGACGAAGTCTAAACAAAAGTTGTAGAGCGTAATTTTACCTACGTGTTCATATAAAGAACGTCAAAAACGGAGCTCGTATGCGAAAGTTATGGATTTTAGAAGTTTTGGCGCGAAAATCGAGAAAATTTGCCAAAACCGAGGAATTTCGCATAGGTGGACTTCGGCCACCTCACCCTCGCTTAGAATGTGCCACGTGTCCGAAACCGCTGAGTCATCCGAAGCGGTCCACTGAAAATCTGACGCGTGCCCCTTTCCTCGTGTCCGAGCCTTCGCATGGTGCCACAGACCCCCCCCCCCCCTCCTCGGACCCGGACTTCGGTCCAATCAGAGGCTGCCAGCGAGGCCCTCGCATGCGCAGCCCATGTGACCTCTTCTCGCATCTGATGCCACCTAGAAGCTTCTCAACCCTTGGATCAGCAGCCTCGGCCCCTATAAATAGGAGGGTGCGAGACCTCCCGGGTATATTTTGGAAAATTGCCACTTTTAGCCCCTTTCTTCATATTTCTTTTATTTTAACATCCCCCAAAGCCTCGGTATCAAGTATAACCCCCGGAATACGCCACAAAGTGCCCGAGAAGCCCGGAAAATTTATCTTTTCGGTTTCGAAGCCCGACCTTTGCAGAGCCCGGTTTCTGAATAAAACTCCCGGTTTTATTAGAAACGAACGTTTTAGGAAACGAATTGCTGCCCGATTTTCATCAAATCATGTGAGTGTATAGTCACCTTCATCTTACACGTAGATATGAAGTATTTTCTATAAAATATGTGCTACGTGTAATTATATTAATTGTTTAATTGAGGTGACTGTTAAATTGATGTTTTATACAAGTTTTAAGCTATATATTTATTTTTATCTACAAATATGTTGGGTAAAACATGGGTAGATAGTTGATGTGTGATGAGATAAAATGATGAGAGGCCTCGATGTGATTGTGATCCAGTCATCTAGCGGAGTTTGGATGACGACCACAGACTTTTCTAGACAGTCCAGTGGGAACGCTAGCAGGCCCGCAACCTGTAGGTGTTAATGAACTTGCGTGTTCATTCGCTGTACTCCACCCCCCTGATGGTTGCCTTTAGGACATGTATGGCTAAGGAAACCCCTTAGCAGTAGTGTCCATCCCGATGATATTCTTTAGGCTAGGTCCCTTGTGATAAGTGTTTAGGGACGTAAAGTGAGGATAACGGGAAATGGGTAATCAGGGTTATTGTTGATTGATGAACTTAATAAGTTTATTATTACTGTGGGTTGAAAACCCTATATGCTCACTAGGCTCCTAAGCCTGACCCACTCAGCTTTTTATGTTACGGGTAGTGGACCCCGAGCATAGTCGGAGGACGATGAGAGATTTTTGGATTATAGGCCAGTAGTTGTAAATAACTGTTGAAAGGCTTATAATGTCTTGTTTATGCTTTTGATCTGTATCGGTACATGACATCCCGAGGTTTTGATATGAAATGAAATTATATATTTCTTAAAGAAAGGTTTTGACAAACTTTTATCATATTTTGTTTTGGGGACCAATTCCGCAACATCTTTTAAAAAGATTTCTCTGATTTTATTTTAAAAAACATAAATTAAATCGGTCTTTTCTGGCCGAGAAATTAGGGGATGTTACAGTTGGTATCAGAGCATTAGCTTAAGCGAACTAAGAAATTGTAGAATTTCTAGACTTAGACTTTGAATGCTAAGTGATGATTATGAGATGAGTGTCTACCATATTTTTGACACGAGCACTAGTTTATTTTAGGAAAGATGCCTAAAATGTTTTTATGTGCTAAATGTTATATGTTTGCCATATATGCCATTATTTGTTCGGATCTATGGTCTGTTGCCGACCGGATCTGGAAACCTTATGTGTGTAGGATTCTAAGCGTACAATTACGACATTAGAACTAAATGTAAACGTTTCAGAGTGATAAGGGAATTTAAATACCTATCGAGGATAAAGACCTAAATTCGCCTTATTCGGTATATAGATTGTAATGGCAAGAACTCGTAGTGGAGTTGCAAATGCAAACGGAAATAGGGATCAACAACCTCAACCTCAAGTAGTTGAGCAAGTACCTGTTGTAGGAGCTACACTTGAGCCAATGACGATGGCTGGGGTACAAGCAATGATGCAGATGATGTTAGATCGCCAAATGGAGGAGACAAGGCGATTACTACAACAGAATAGGGAAGAAACTACGATACCTGTTGAACAACCCGAGTTGAATGAAGGGCAATCAGTAGGAGGGAACTACAGTGGGACTCTTGGTCAAGCCAACCCACCGATAGTTGGACAAAACAACCAGGATGGAGGAGTTGATGGACGCGGATGCAAATACAAAGATTTCATGGAATCTAAACCGCCGTGTCTATCTGGAAGTCCGACGCCGGTGGAAGTCATGAATTGGATCTCCAAAATGGAGACGATGTTTGAAAGTTATGAGTGCAGTAACAAACAAAAGACCGCACTTGCAATTCCTCTGTTAAAATCTGGTGTATTGAGCTGGTGGAAGTTACTAGCTGATTCGATGCCCAAGGGAGAAGCTAGCAAGATGTCTTGGGAAGACTTTGTAGTACAACTGAAATTGAAATACTGCTCTGAGCAGGATCTTCTGGAAATTAACAATGAGTTCCAGAATTTAAAGAAGGGAAAGATGAGCGTTACTGAATATGCTGCTAGTTTTACGGAAAATATGAAGCTTGTTCCTCATCTAGTTCCAACTGAACTCTCCAAGGTCAACAAGTTTGCCCTCGGATTACCAGCGGACTTTGGTCCGATGGTTAAACAAGCAACCACTTTGAAAGCCGCCATTTGGGCTGCTAAGAATGTTGAGATTCAGATCAGAGAGAAGGGTCTGGAGAGGGCAGAAGTTGGCGAAAAGAGAAAGTTTGAAGGAACTTCAGGTTCCAATAAAAAGAACAAGCTCTCGAAGACTGGTTCAAGAAAGTTTGGAGGAGGAGGAGGCGAAGTGAAATGGTGTGAGAAGTGCAAGAAAAAGCACTCTGGGAAATGTAATGAGGGGGTGACTTGCTACAAATGTGGAAAGACTGGGCATTATGCCAACGTGTGTCCATCCGACAAGAGGGTATGTTTTGAGTGCCATGAAGAAGGGCATGTTTTTAAAGACTGTCCAAAGAGGAAGGATGAAACAAAGCCCAATCTACCACCAAAGCCGAAGGCGAGAGCCTTTCAGATGACACTTGAGGCTGCAAAAGAAGAAGTCGATGTCGCTTCAGGTACCTTTCTCGTAAACGAATTGGCTGCCCAAATTTAGTTTGATTCTTGAGCCAATTACTCCTTTATTTCGCATGAATTTGGTAGAAAACTAGCTTTGCCTCTAGATAGACTAGTTAATGCTATAATAGTCGAAATTGCTAGTGGCAAGTTTGTACATGTTAGCCATCGTATGAAAAACATCCTCATTGACTTGGATGGGAATAAGTTCCACAAGGAATTATTGCCTATCGAGTTAAATGGATTCGACATAGTTTTAGGAATGGATTGGCTTAGCGCCAATGATGCCGAGATATTTTGTTGGCAGAAGATAGTAAAAGTAAACCCGCCGGGGAAAGAGTCGTTTATGGTGTATGGAGACAAACGCAGAGTAAACTCTGGAATCATTTCCCTAATGAAAGCCAGAAAGTGTTTGGCCAAGGGATGTACATCATATCTAGCGTTCGTGATCGATGCTCAGAAGGAAAAGAAGGAGGTGCAAAATATTCTGGTGGTGTGTGATTATCAGGAAGTCTTTCCCGAAGATCTTCCCGGATTTCCCCCTGATCGACAAGTAGAATTTCGTATCGACTTGTTACCAGGAACGACACCGATAGAAAAAGCACCATATCGATTAGCACCAACAGAGATGAAAGAACTTATGACACAACTTCAGGAGTTATTGGACAAAGGTTTCATTCGACCTAGTTCATCACCCTGGGGAGCCCCTGTGTTGTTTGTAAAGAAGAAAGACGGGAGCATGAGAATGTGCATCGATTACAGAGAGCTGAATAAAGCGACGATAAAGAACAAGTACCCGTTGCCGAGGATCGATGACCTGTTCGACCAGTTGCAAGGTTCGAGCTATTTCTCAAAAATCGATCTTAGGTTGGGATACCATCAACTAAAGGTGAGAGAGCAGGATATCGAAAAGACTACGTTCAGAACAAGATATGGACACTATGAATTTTTGGTTATGTCGTTCGGACTAACCAATGCCCCAGCAGCTTTCATGGATTTGATGAACAAGGTTTGTAAACCATACCTTGATAAATCCGTGATAGTATTCATAGACGATATCTTGATTTATTCAAAAAGGAAGCAGGAGCATGAAAAGCATCTGCGTGAGGTGCTAGAAGTTTTGAAAAAGGAGAAACTGTATGCAAAGTTCTCCAAATGTGAATTTTGGATTCAAGAAGTCCAATTTTTAGGTCATGTGGTTAACCAAGAAGGAATAATGGTTGACCCAAGAAAGATTGAAGCTGTGATGAAGTGGGAACAACCAAAAAGTCCTACATAGATTCGAAGCTTTTTAGGATTAGCCGGATATTATCGTCGATTTATCCAAGGCTTTTCTTCGATCGCGACTCCATTAACAGCTTTGACCCACAAAGGAGCTACTTATGCTTGGAATGAGAAGCATGAGGAAGCCTTTGAGAAGTTAAAGAGGAGATTGTGTGAAGCACCGATTCTTTCGTTACCTGAAGGAGTTGATGAATTCGTAGTCTATAGTGATGCCTCTAGAGTTGGGTTAGGATGTGTTCTGACCCAAAGGGATAAAGTGATAGCATATACATCGAGGCAATTGAAAAAGCATGAAAAGAACTACCCCACTCATGATATGGAGTTGGCAGCGGTAGTATTCGCCTTAAAGATATGGAGGCACTATCTTTATGGTACTAAATGCAAACTTTTCACTGATCATAAGAGTCTTCAATATCTCTTTAATCAGAAAGAATTGAACATGAGGCAACGGCGCTGGCTAGAATTACTCAAGGACTACGACTGTGAGATACTTTACCACCCTGGTAAAGCAAATGTTGTTGCTGATGCTCTCAGTCGGAAGGTGAATCTTGAAAAGAAAAGGCCAAGAGCGTTGCGAATTGAAGTTGTCTCGACAATTGTGGAAAGTATAAAGAAAGCTCAGGAGGAAGCTTTAGAGAAAAATGACCGAAAGGAGGAACGTTTGGGTAAAACGTTGTTGTTTGATACAAACAGTCAAGGACTGAAGGTATTCAAAGATAGGATTTGGGTACCTAAGACGGGAGGAGTAAGAGGTCTTCTGATGGAAGAAGCTCACAAAACCATGTACTCGTTTCATCCCGGCAGTACGAAAATGTATAGGGATCTAAAACCCTATTACTGGTGGCCGACGATGAAGCTCGATGTTGCTAAGTATGTGGACGAGTGTGTAACTTGTGCTAGGGTTAAGGCACAACATCAGAAACCGTATGGGAGTTTAGAACCTTTACCTGTACCCATGGGTAAATGGGAAGACATCACCATGGATTTTGTGACCAAACTACCCAGAACAAGGAACGGTCACGACATGATTTGGGTGGTCGTTGATCGCTTCACTAAGAGTGCGCATTTCATAGCCGCTAACGAGAAATGGTCTGTGGATAAACTAGCGAATTCTTATGTGAGGAAAATTGTGAGGCTTCACGGTGTTCCGTTAACGATTGTATCCGATCATGACAGCCATTTTACCTCAAGGTTTTGGAGAAGTCTACAAGAGGAATTAGGTACCAAGTTGTGTTTGAGTACAACTTACCATCCTCAAACCGATGGTCAAAGCGAACGAACAATTCAAACATTGGAGGATATGCTGAGAGCATGTACCCTAGAATTCCAAGGTAACTGCGATGAACACTTACCTCTAGTAGAATTTTCCTATAATAATAGTTTCCACTCAATCATCAAGATGGCACCTTATCACGCTTTGTATGGGGAAAAGTGTCGAACGCCGTCATGTTGGCTGGAAGCTGGGGAAAAGCAGTTTATGGGACCTGAAATAGTCCATCAGACTGTTAAAAAGTTGAAAGTGATAAGGGAAAGGATGTTAGCCGCTCAAGATCGACAAAAGAGTTATGTTGGCAAGAAAAGACAACCGATATCCTTCGAAGTTGGAGATTCGGTTTTACTTAAAGTCTCGCCGTGGAAGGGACTTATAAGATTTGGTAAAAAGGGAAAGTCGAGTCCAAGGTTTATTGGACCATTTAAAGTTCTTCAGAGGATCGGGAATCAAGCTTACAAGCTAGAATTACCGGAAGAACTGGAGGGTATTCATAACACCTTTCATGTGTGTTATTTGAGAAAGTTCACGGGAGATGTGCCCGACATAATTCCCATTTATGAATTAAGGTTGGATGAAAACAAGAGGTTGATTGAAGAACCTGAGGCAATCGTTGACCGTAAGACTAAGAAGTTGCGACGCAAGATGGTCGATTTAGTGCTTGTGCGTTGGAAACATACGAATGGGCCAAATCTCACCTAGGAAACGGAGAGTGACATGATGAGTCGCTACCCGCATTTGTTTGCTGATGTGTGATTCCGGGGACGGAATCATCCTAAGGGGGAGAGAATTGTAACGCCCGTGTTTCTAGGCTAGGCATTAATATTGACGTTATAGTCTAGGTTAACCTTTGTAACTCATTTTGAAGAAATGAAAAGGAATTATGTTAATATTATATGAATTATGTGTTTTATGCTTAATTATTAGGGTTTAATTAATTAAAAATAAAAATGAGCGTCAAAAATAAATTTAGATAAAGCCGATATCTATTAAGAAACTTGTACTGGGTGTGACAAGGATTACGGATATATAAAGAATACTAAAATACGAGTTATAACGAAGAAGTTATGACCTGTCTAAGTTTCGCGACAAAACCGGCACGGTGCCGAATGTCGTAAAAAGTGAGTTTTTGATAAACTACTTTTTCGCCTTAGTGATCTAAACGAAAGTCGTAGTGTTCGTTAAACCAAGAGTAGGTATAAAAAGAACGCCCAAATCTGACTTCGTATGAGGAAGTTATGATTTTTCGAAGCTTCAGCTTAGCAGTAGACAGCTAAAAACTCGAATTTTAGATCGAGTGATTTTTAGCCGACACAACCTAAACGAGAATCGAAGGTCTCATCAATAGTAGTACAACGGTAAAAAGACAGACGAAAACGGACGTCGGATGAAGAAGTTATGAATTTTTAACGGATTTCCTGTCCCGGTCTGTTAAAAATAATAATATAAAAATTAAAGTCAAAATTAGCCGAAAAAGTCTAAATGAAAGTTGTAGAGCCTAATTTTACCTAAGGGTGTGTACGACCATGGGTGTACGGCCCGTGAGTGTACGGCCGTACACTCATGAAAAGTGTGCATGTTGAGTTGTTTCCAAGGTTCTAACTAGCATCCAAGAAGTGTTCTAGGTCCCATGCTTAGTTGTAATGCAAGTTTGAGGCCTAAAATGATCATCAAAGTGGTTTTACGACCCTAACAGGTGTGAGCGGCCGTACAAGGGGTGTGCGGCCGTACACCCTTCATGTTCATGCTAAAGTTGTCTACTTTAAGGTGCATCAAGGCTAGGATCATGTCCAACTAGATGATTAGGGGCCAAACTCTCACTTTGGAGGGTCTTTAAGGTGTGTACGACCAACCTTATGAAGGTGTGCAGCCGTACTCCTTCAAAGGATGATGAACATGTTGAAACTTGATGAACCAAGGCTTAAATCAAGAGGTCTTTTAAGTATAACAAGCTATAGGATGGAATACTTACGTTTTTGAAGCCTTGGAGGGTTCACGGTTGAGTAAGCTTGAGAGAAAGGGAGTAGTGTGCAGCCAAGGGGAGAAAGGAATGAAGGAAAGGGAGGTCTACACATATATATATAGGGGTGGGTGACCTACCACCTTGGGTGTGCGGCCATGAGGGGGTGTACGGTCGTACACCCATGTGTACGGCCGTACACTCCTCCTAAAAGAGTGTATGGCCTGAAATGATACTTTACGACTTCGATAACTCATCCCTAATCTCAATCTTGGTTGTACTCAAGCTTAGAACACTTAAACGAACCCTTACATAGTGCTGAAAGATAACAAAAACGAGTTTAACATTGATTCAATTGAATAGTTGAACAAGATAGAAGTTCTGGGTTGTCACATCGTCCCCCCGTTAGAGGGAATTTCGTCCCGAAATTCAAGAATAGAGATACAAATCATGGAATTGGAAAAAGGTGAGGGTACTTCTGTTTCATTGAATCCTCACGCTCCCAAGTGAATTCAGGTCCCCACTTGGCATTCCAGCGAACCTTCACTATCGGGATGCGCCTTTGTTTCGTTCGTTTGACTTCCCGGTCCAAGATTTCAACTGGTTCCTCCATGAAGTGTAAGCTCTTGTCTAGTTCGATCTCATCGATGGGGATTACAAGTGTCTCATCGGACAGACACTTCTTTAGGTTCGACACGTGGAAGACGGGATGTATGTTGCTAAGTTCTTGGGCTAACCGGAGTTTGTATGCTACATGACCGATCCTAGCGAGGATCTCGAATGGTCCAATGTATCTTAGATTTAGCTTTCCACGCTTTCTGAAGCGTATCATGCCCTTCCAGGATGAGACCTTTAAAAGAACACAGTCACCAACCTGGAACTCCAAGGGTTTTCGTCTCTTATCGGCGTAAGTCTTTTGTCTGTCTCTTGATGGTTTCAGTCGTTCTCGGATTTGTACAATCTTTTCAGTCGTCTCTCGGATGATTTCAGGACCCGTGAGAGTGCGGTCGGGAACTTGATCCTTGACTAGCTGCGTTTCACCCACCTCAACCCAGCATAGAGGGGATCTGCACTTACGGCCATAAAGGGCTTCAAACGGCGCAGCCTTGATGTTGGTATGGTAGCCGTTGTTGTAGGAAAATTCAACCAATGGCAAATGAGTGTCCCACGTCATGCCAAAGTCGATGACGCAGGCTCTCAACATATCTTCCAATGTCTGGATTGTTCTCTCACTCTGTCCACCTATCTGTGGATGATAAGCTGTGCTCATATCCAACTTAGTTCCAAGAGCCTTCTGTAGTGATTGCCAAAACCTCGAGGTAAACCTGCTATCTCGATCGGAGATAATGGATACAGGTACCCCATCAAGGCGAACTATTTCTCGAAGGTATATGCGTGTGAGTCTCTCCATTTTGAAGTTTTCTTTGATTGGTAGGAAGCGGGCGGATTTAGTCAGTCGATCGACAATTACCCAGATGGCATCGTGCCCACTCGGAGATCTAGGTAACTTAGTGATAAAATCCATTGTAATCATTTCCCACTTCCACTCAAGTATTTCTGGCTGCTAAAGTAAACCTGAGGGCTTTTGATATTCTACCTTCACCTTGGCACAAGTCAGGCACTTGCCCACGAAAGTAGCGATCTATGCTTTCATGTTCGGCCACCAATATAGTCGTTTGAGATCCAGATACATTTTATCTCAACCTGGGTGAACGGAGTATCTAGTCTTGTGAGTTTTGTTCATTACAACCTCCCTGTAACCACCGCACTTTGGGGTCCAAATCCGGTTCATGAAATAGTAAACTCCGTCTCCCTTGACCTCTAAGTTCTTTTCCATTCCCCGCAAGGCTTCATCTGTCATGTTCTCTGGTTTTAAGGCTTCCAGTTGAGCCTCTCTGATTTGTGTGGATAATTGGGAATGGATGGTCATTGTCAATGCCTTCACCCTACGACCTGAATACTCCTTTCGGCTGAGGGCATCTGCTACCATATTGGCCTTGTCGGGATGGTAGCGTATTTCGCACTCGTAATCGCTGAGTAGCTCTACCCATCACCATGCCTCATGTTTAACTCTTTCTGATCGAAGATATGTTGTAGGCTTTTATGGTCGGTGAATACAGTGCACTTGGTTTCGTAGAGATAATGTCTCCAGATCTTTAACGTGAAGACCACTGCTCCAACTCTTGATCGTGAGTTGTGTAATTGACTTCGTGTGTTTTCAGTTGCCTCGAGGCATAGTCGATAACCTTTCCTCGCTGCATGAGCACACAGCCTAGGCCATGATTGGATGCATCACAGTAGACAACGAAGTCTTCCGTCCCTTCAGGCAGGGACAAGATAGATGCACTGCATAGGGCCTGCTTCAATGTTTGAAATGCAGTGTCTTTCCTTTCTCCCCAACTAAAGGTTACACCTTTCTGTGTCAGGGTGGTTAAAGGCTTAGCGATTTTGGAGAAGTTTTGGATAAACCTGCGATAATAGCCAGCGAGACCCAAGAATTGGCGGATTTCTGTGGGTGTCTTTGGTGCTGACCAATTCTCAATCGCTTTGATTTTGGAAGGGTCCACGTGTATGCCTTCCTCGCTAACCACGTGTCCAAGGAAGGTTACCTTCCTGATCCAGAACTCACACTTTGAGAATTTTGCATATAGCTTCTCCGCCCTTAATGTTTCTAGCACTAGTCTCAAGTGCTGTTTATGATCATCTTCGCTCCGCGAATAAACAAGTATATAGTCAATGAACACGATCACGAACTTGTCTACGAAAGGGCGGCACACCCGATTCATCAGGTCCATGAATACTGCCAGTGTGTTGGTTAGACCGAAGGGCATTACTACGAACTCGTAGTGTCCATAACGAGTTCGGAATGCTGTTTTGGGAATGTCATTCTTGTAAACTCGTAACTGATGGTACCCTGATCTAAGGTCTATCTTCGATAAATAACTGGCTCCCTGAAGTTGGTCGAAGAGGTCGTCGATTCTGGGTAGGTGATAACGGTTCTTGATGGTAAGCTTGTTCAGTTCTCGGTAATCAATGCACATCCGAAAGGATCCATCTTTCTTTTTCACGAATAAGATCGGGGCTCCCCAGGGTGAGGAACTCGGCCTTATAAATCCTTTGCTGATTAGCTCATTGAGCTAGCTGGATAACTCTTGCATTTCCGCCGACGCTAGACGATAGGGAGATTTAGCTACAGGAGTAGCTCCGGGGATTAAGTCGATACTAAACTCGACTTGGCGCTCGGGAGGAATTCCTGGAAGATCTTCAGGGAAGACATCAGGAAAGTTGCAGACTTCGGGGATGCTCTCGAGGTCTTTAACTTTTTGCGTTTCATCAACAACAAGAGCTAGGAATGCATGACACTCCTTCCGCAGATACTTCTGGGCTTTGATGCATGAAATGATACGAAGGTTCGAACTGAGTTTATCACCATAAATAGTGAGGGCTTCGCCAGAGGGAAGATTGAGACGGATAGCTTTCTCGTAGCAAATGATATCAGCACGATTGGGGCTCAACCAATCCATGTCGATTATGACATCGAAGCTTTTTATGGAAACTGGCATAAGATCGATGGGAAAGGAATGATCGTCTAGGGTAAGAGTACATCCTATGAATATGTCGTTAGTGCCCTCTTTCTTTCCGTTAGCCATTTTGACGGTAAATGTTTCAGTTAAAGGTTGGGATTTACATTTTAGTAGATGCTTGAATGCATGACTAACAAAACTCCTCTCCGCACCAGAATCAAAAAGAATGCATGCATAAGAGTGGTCAAGGAGGAACGTACCTGTAACAACGGTAGGATCAGTGACTGCTTCCTCCTGGCCCATAGCTAGCACCCTCCCTGTGTTGCGAGCCGTTGTTGCCTTGGGGCAATTTCTTTTGAAGTGCCCAACCTCTCCATAGCCATAACAGGCTTGACCAGTGCCTGCTCCAGGAGCCTGATTGGTTGGTTGGACGGGTGCCTTGCAGTATCGAGCCATGTGTCCCTTCTTTCCAAAGTTGTTGCATTTCAAATCACGGTAGGGTCCGTGACGATGAAAGTTACACTTGTTGCACTTTGGAAGAGTACCAGCATAAGCACCGGTAGGAGCTTGGGTGGTTGGAACAGCAGCTGGAGTGGCAGCAGGAGTAGTAGCGGCATGAACTGCCACGGTTTGTTGTTTCTTGGCGGGCTCCTGCGAAGACTATCCCTTTCGTTTGTTCTGGAATTTCTTCTTTTTCCCTCCATTCTCCTTTTGTGGTTCGGGAGCGGCTGTCACCTCATCAATATTGACCCCGTGATCTATCAGAGTCTGCACCAGACACTTGGCGCTATCAAATGTAGTGGGCCTAGTAGCCAAAACATTTCCTTTGGTTGGGGGCGTCAATCCCCATATGTACCGCTCAATCTTCTTACTTTCCGGGGTGACCATTCCCAGACAGAGAAGAGCCAGATCGCATAATCTAGTTGTGTAGGCAGCAATGTTGGAACCCTTCATCTTCAGGTTCCAGAGTTCATGCTCTAACTTTTGCACCTCACCTCTTGGGCAGTATTCGGCGAGCATCAGTTCCTTCAGACTTTCCCAACCCATGGCATTAGCCACTGGCAGGGTTAGGGATTTGACTTGACCATTCCACCAGGTTAATGCTCTGGCGGTGAAAGTGCAAGCGGCGAATTTCACCTTGTTTGCTTCGGAACAGGCGCAAATTTCGAAGATGGATTCGATCTTCTCGAACCATCGAGTCAGGGCAATAACGCCTCCATTGCCGTCGAAGGATTTGGGTTTCGCGTTCATGAAGTCTTTGTAGGAACACTCCTTTTGATGTCCCTGGTCACCGAGGTTCTGGGGATGAGTACCACTTCCGGATCCACCAGAGTTTACTTGCGCCATTGCTGCAATCACGGCGGCTGTAACTGCTGCCTGGAACATAACAGGATCGAACCGAGGAGGTGGTGGTGGCGGAGTGTCGTTGTTCCTTCTGGTGGGTCTTCTTCGGGGAGGCATCTTGTTTTAGAACAATCAGGAATGAGAGGATGATAAGTCCCCTAAATTTAAAACAAGATATATGAAACAAGATATATCTCATTGTGAAAGTTAAAGTGTTCTACGAAGCGATATATAGAGGAGGGTTACTATTGTAAGTAACTATCGCTAAAAAGGAATATGTAGCAACACTTGGAATGAATCTCTATACTGTATGTTTTTGTTCTACCGATATCTGATGTATATATACTTGGTAAGTTTTAGGCTTGCTGCAACACCACAGTCACTCCCAAGCACATGTTAGTCATGTCTCGAATAAATATAGTTGATCAGGCTACATTGACCCTAGACACGATTACATAACTGCCCAGGTTTAACCGCAGTGTCCAACATGCAAATACTTTTGTTTTGTTCTACCTATGACTCTGGTTCTGTTATGTATGTATATTCGTATACTTCTTATAAAATACTTATATTTTTAAAAGTATACTTTTAGTTCAGAGTACTTCAGCCCCTTAGTGTTTATAGTTGCATACCATGTAAGGTTCGGTATACTTAGTTCACTATAAACAAGAGCTCTGATACCAATCTGTCACACCCCTAAACCAGAACGGCGGAAACGTTCGGGGTGGATGACGTCATGTGTAGTATCACAACAATTGTATCATAGCAATCATAGTAAACACAACCATTACATTGAATACACATATGAAAAACGTTTACATCTGTTTAAGTCTTGTTTGAATACATCAAAAGTGTAAGTAAAATAAAAAGACATGACTTTAATTGCTCCGACTTCTCAAAACTCCAGGAGGTACCTGTTACTGATTTCCTGAGAAATACAAGCAGTTTTGAAAAGAGTATCAGCATAAAGCTGGTGAGTTCATAAGCGATGTTTTGTAGTGAAAATCTATGAAATGAATTTGTAGAAATGTTTGTATGTTTCCAAGAAAATCCAATATTTTCTTAAGTAATGAAATGTAGTCTTAAACCCTAAGACCAATTGTAAGTTTGTCATTGAATTCTGTTCTTATGTCTGAAAGTACTTGTATGTATGCCTGGTACCACCAGCTATATTGTATTGTTTTGTATGAAAGTTATTGTATGAAAATCCCTGGCTACCACCAGTAATGTAAGTATCGTATAGTATGAAAACCCTGGCAAACACCAGTATGTATAGTATGAAAACCCTGGCTAACACCAGTATGTATAGTAGTTTTATTACTTAAAAGAAAACCATTGAAGAATGAAATCCCGTAAACAAATGATTAGTTTATACTTATTTTGAGTCGTATAACCATGCTTGATATGACCTAGTGACCTTTACAACGTTCTTCAAGTGTTGGTTAAATGACATTTGTCACCTCAGGCATGTCTGCCTAACTGTAGCTAGCAGTTCAGGTGTAGGATTGTCAATCCCGAATAGATCTATTCACAAATCTCACGCTCTCCCTCCAGGAGACTCTGGTTATACTATGATAGAATTTAATTCAGTACCAAAGGGTACATTTTTGAAGTAGAGCCTCACAATGTTGTATGATCTAGTTTACATGTAATTATATATTGTTCTCTTGTATTTAAATCCGTTGAATACTGTATACCTTAAATAATTATACTTAAATAATTATGAAATGTCATGCCCTTGTAGTAATGTATACCATAAACTAAATCTTCCATAGTTTATATGTTTAGTAATGAAGAACTCTGAATTCGTAAAAGCTATGTATTGAAAACCCCAAACTATACCTATTATAGTTTGCATGTATAGTGTAGATGATGTGAATATCGAATCTGAAAACTATGCAATTTTGGTTGTAAGTTAAAAACGTCCCTTATGCTCAACATAGTACAAAAAGGATAAAATATCTAAATATTTTATACAAATATGAAAATCGTTTGTCTGTATCAATTGCATAAGTTTTATACTTGTCAAAAGTCATTTTGTATTAGTTCACAAAAAGCATTTGTGTTGGCTTGTATTCCACCCTGAAAACGTTTAAAAATCGTAAAAGCGTAGGGGTATGAACTCACCTCGAGTGAGTGTTTTGTATGAAAGATCGATAAGAGATGCTGAGTGTCAAGTGAAGCCTCGAACACAATTGGATCCTATTTAACACATATATGATTCAAATTAGGGTATTTCACGACTAGACGTGATAGGAAACCACCCTAAGGACTTGGAAACACTTGAACTAAATGTTAAAACGATAACTGATTGAGTGAGGGAGGTGTACGGCCACCCTAAGGGTGTATACGGCCATGGGTGTATGGCCCATGAGTGTACGGCCGTACACTCATGAAAAGTGTGCATGTTGAGGTGTTTCCAAGGTTCTAACTAGCATCCAAGAAGTGTTCTAGGTCCCATGCTTAGTTGTAATGCAAGTTTGAGGCCTAAAATGATCATCAAAGTGGGTTTACGGCCCTAAGAGGTGTGTACGGCCGTACAAGGGGGTGTGCGGTCGTACACCCATCATGTTCATGCTAAAGTTGTCGACTTTAAGGTGCATCAAGGCTAGGATCATGTCCAACTGGATGATTAGGGGCCAAACTCTCACTTTGGAGGGTCTTTAAGGTGTGTACGGCCAACCTTATGAAGGTGTGCGGCCGTACTCCTTCAAAGGATGATGAACATGTTGAAAATTGATGAACCAAGGCTTAAATTAAGAGGTCTTTCAAGTATAACAAGCTATAGGATGGAATACTTACGTTTTTGAAGCCTTGGAGGGTTCACGGTTGAGTAAGATTGAGAGAAAGGGAGTAGTGTGCAGCCAAGGGGAGAAAGGAATGAAGGAAAGGGAGGTCTACACATATATATAGGGGTGGGTGATCCACCACCTTGGGTGTGCGGCCATGAGCGGGTGTACGGCCGTACACCCATGTGTACGGCCGTACACTCCTCCTAAATAAATGTATGGCCAGAAATGCTACTTTACGAATTCGATAACTCATCCCTAATCTCAATCTTGGTTGTACTCAAGCTTAGAACACTTAAACGAACCCTTAAACAGTGCTAAAAGATAACAAAAACGAGTTTAACATTGATTGAATTGAATAGTTGAACAAGATAGAAGTTCCGGGTTGTCACAGTGCTCCCACACTGTTCGATGCCGACTAACAATTGGCTGATTTCCTGGAAAAGATCAGCATCAACGGTGATGATTGGCTTGACTGATTCTTGACCGCCAGCGGAATGAGAACCACTTGGAGGGCTTGCGGGAAGATGCCTGAGTTATTTGTTGAGAAAGAGGGTATTTCTCTTGCTCCTCTTCCCCGTCCCCTGTTTTTTGAAAATTTGGTGAAGCACGTTTAAATCGGCATTCTGTTTAACCGTCGTTATCTTTTGTTTTGTTGCCAGGTGTGGAGGAAGTTGTTTCTTTAGAGAAAGCACTTTAGGGTCTGTTCGACGGTGAGCTTCATCACCGTGACTTCAATCTTGTGGAGGCTCTTCCACCCCCTGTTTCTGGTCAAGGAATCGGGGCCATCTTCGGTTCCTACAGTGTCGCTGGCGCTGGTGAGGATCTGGAGCTTCAGGATGTTGTTGTCACCGGCGCTTCTCAGAAGGATCCTACGCCTTCCGAATTGCCGAGGAGTCTTCGCCGTGTCAAGAGGCATTTTGCCCTCTTGGAAGCCTCTTCCGGTGGTCGATCTGAGACGGCCATCACCGAGCCCCCCCTTCATAAGAAACGTAATCTGAGTTTCTTACTAGGGAGAACCAAGAGTTCCATCCGTTCCCCCGATGAAAGTCCTCCGAAACTTTTGGAGGGGGCACAAACCAGGGCAACTGAACTGCCCTGTCATACGGGAGAAGGAAGCACCGAGAAGATCAGCCATGTTCCCTCTGTTGGTGGAGCCAAGGCAAAGACTGGGTCTTCGCCTTTCCAGGGTCTTTCATCAACTTCTTCCGGTAAAGCCACAACTCTCCCCCTTTTAGCAGGTTCTCATCTAGATGCATACAAGCCTGCTTGGAGGCTAACTGCCCAAGACCTTGTCTCCGATCACGATAACACTCTTGAGTGGTGTCAGCACGCCTTCCCCCCTGCTACCACTGAGGCCCTATCTGTCCTGTCAGACAAGCATATGGCCGAAGGCTTGCGTTACGCCGCCGTCCAAGTGGCATCTTACTTGGTCGTAGCCGTTGAACGTATTTCCGATATGGAGACCCTCCATACTGACTCTAATAGGAAGAACATTGAGTGCCAAGAGTTGAGGGCCCAGGTGGAGAAGTTGGAAGTCGACAAGTGCAACTTGGAGGCCAGGCAAGAGGTGGTGTTGCTCGAGAAAGCAAGCTTGGCGGGTCAAGTAGTGAAGCTGGAGGAAGAGGTGAGGCCCCTGAACGATCGTGTGGGGGCCTTGAGTCTCTAGAACGCCGGTTTGAGTGGGCGGATGGCGGAACTGGAGGTTGATCTGGTTGCTGAGAACGCCACAAGGGGAGCGCTCGAGAAGGATATTTCTTGGATCCTGTAATGACCCAATTCTTCAAAAGAAAATTTTCATTTTTAATTATCCAAAATGCATGTTCATCATCCACAAAAACCAGTTACAATTGTTTTCAAAATCATATCAATTACAACTTTATTTCAAAATATTAAAGTGTCCCATAAAATGTCCGAGTGAGAGTGCACGTTGTGCCATCAAGCCTTGCCCTTGCCCTTGGGCTCAGATGTACCTGAAACAAATCCACAAGCTGTAAGCTAATGCTTAGTGAGTTCCCCAGAGCATACCACACACAAACCACATACAACATATCATACTAGCTATAACAGCTACACATATCATATAAACCATGCATACACAGATAGGGATGTCGTGGGCTCGTCCCCAGGGTCTTACTCCAGGATGCCATGGGCTCCCCACATGGTCTTATACCTATGTGCTATGGGCTCTCCCATGGTATTTGATAGGAAATCCATGGGCTCACCACATGGTCTTACATCCAAGTGCCATGGGCTCTCCCATGGTCTTCCATACAAACATACCACATATACCACTAGCATACTTCCTAGCTCATACCAACTAGCATGTCACATAATACAATCTCAGCTAGGATACTACATATCATAAAATGGGCCGGCCTTGGTGCCTTAGACCCATTGGTATGGTGAGGAGACTCACCTCTCACGAATTTTGTGCTGATTAACTAGAATCAGATATGTCCCACGTGCTGCTCCAACTCGACTTCCTAAAAGCAACATAAGATAGACTTCTCAACATCCCAAAATTACCCTCAAAGTCAACCCTAGTCCTCCTTGGTCAAATTCGAAGTCAGCAGTCCATGTTGACCTCAACTCGTCGAGTTCATCTTGCAACTCGTCGAGTTCCTACCGAGTCAAGAAGACCTGGTCAAACCCTAGCCAACTCGTCGGGTTATTTCATCAACTCGCCGAGTTGTTTCATCAACTCGCCAAGTTCACTTGATATCCTGAAGGCAGGGAAACACAACCCAACCCAACTCGTCGAGTTCCTAGAGCAACTCGTCGAATCCCCCTTCTTTTTTGCTTATTGTGATGATACATCGAATCCAGGGACTCCAGGGCTTAGATCTAAAACCCTAAGGTGTCTAGAAGGATAAAGTTTCCAAATTTACCTTCTAGAACCGTTCCAAATGCTCCAAGGCCCTTAACAAAGGTTGGAAAGTTCCAAAGCTTTGCCATATGGTCCAAAACTCTAGGGAACTGAAATCCCTCCTTCCTAGAAAGGTTTCTATTCCTCAAAATGTTCCAAAGATGGAGGCTTTATGGACATGCATGTCCAATACATGTCCCTAGGTCAAAATGGCCAAAAAGAGGGAAACATGCCTTAAAACCCTTGCATGGTGTCCTTTCTCAACCAAAGGACAAATCTAACCCACCTTGGGACGATTTTGCTCTGGAGATTCATAAAGTTGCAAACTTTATGAATCCCATGCATGCATTCAACAAGAAGGGTAGGGAATGAAGGGTAAACTCAAGATCTAGCCATATTCTTTAATAAAAATCGAGTCTTGAAGACTTACAGTAGTCCACAAGATGATTAAGCTCGAGGAAGGGTGCTTGGTTTGCTGGATCTTCTTACTATCTCCTTCTTCTTAAACTTCAAAGGTCACTCTAGCTCACAAAATGGAAGAGAATGGGGATTAGGGTTAGCATGGACGTTCTTAGGGTTTGGAGGCTGATGGGAGGTCAACCTCAAGGCTCATTAGGAGATTATATAGGGTGAAAACCCTAAAATTAGGGTTTTATCATTACAGCGCCTACTCGTCGAGTCGGCCTTCCAACTCGTCGAGTAGGATGTAGATTCCGCTTCCTTGAAATGCCCTCTACTCGACGAGTTGGACTCCCAACTCGCCGAGTCCACACACCAAAACCCTAGATCTTAATTAAATTAAGTAATACTTGGAACAGGTGTTACAGATCCTTAGTGACGGGCTCAGTCGGGTGGTGGGCAGGATGATCGAGAGCCCCCAGTTTCTCCAGGGTTTGGTGCAGGTGCATGTGGCTTGTGAGGCGGCGGGGGTGGAGTAGGGAAAGGGGGTTGATCAAGATCTGTTGATCGTTGGGGATTTTAACGTAGAGGCTGAGGTGGACTTGGCCACCAAGGTCGAAGCGATGGAAAATGCCTTGGCCGCTTTTACTGAAACAAACTTTTCCATCTATCTTTTCTTGGGTAATCTGGACATCGACGGGCTTCACGACCTTTGTCAAGATGCTCAAAGCGATGGATTGGGCCTTGGCCTAAGCCCTCCCCCTGGTGATGGTAACACCCCTGCCCCCAAGTAACACTGTTTGATTTGTTTTGATGTAGCACTTATGAACAACATTTTCTTTTTCTTCCTTTATTTTTTTGTCTTTGCTGCCTTTAGAGGCAGCCTGAAAGTCCGGGAGTGTGGCACCCTTGACAATGTTCACTCTATTTTTGTGGGTATGAATGTTTGTTACCGCACATATTCATTTGTTTGGTTGCGTCATGGATGGTTTATGTTGGTCATCACATGGTATTTACGGAGGGTTTGCTTACACCCCTAGTCTGAGTCCTTTCGTTGGTGACCTCTTTATATTTTATTAAATTTGGTCTTTGAGAAATTTGTTCTAATTTGCTGCTTAAAGACCCTAGGTGCATCGAGGATCTTCATCTTGAGGCTCACCCGATTATGCTTTGCTTATTGGTGGAAGGTTATGATCCTTCTACACTCATGTCACATGTTCTTTCATATGTTTGCTATGATGTGATTGATGAACATGGTTTGGGAGGAAGCTTATGAGCCTTCTCTATGTAAACTCCCTGGCTACCTCCTTGTAACGATTTCGCTCGAGTGACGTTGGATGATCAGTCCTTGTTGTCACACGGTAAATGTACACAGCCTCTTTGTTTTGCTTTTCAAGCTTGAAAATAAAGGGGCATCTAAATTTCCCTTTTTATTTACTCTAGTTTTGTTTAGAGCGTAGTAAAATTGAAAGTAGTAAAGTAATTTTTGCTAATTATGTTTACATGTTAAAATTAACACAAAATGCCTTCTCTAGCACTGATTCTACCTCTAACACTCGTTTTAAGAGTAAAAGTGTCGCAGGCTCTGCGCATTCCACTTTCTTAGAATGGCACGCCCGTCCAGAGTTTCTAGGACATAAGCACCATTCTTATAGGATTCCACGATTTTGTACGGTCCTTCCCACGTGACACTGAGTTTCCCCAATGGTTCAGCGTGGCTAGACTTGTTCTTTCTTAGCTCCTATTCTCCAACTTTGAAGTTCTTGACCCGGACTTAGCGGTTGCAATAGTTCTCGGTTCGTGATTTGTACCGTGCTTGGCGCATCTGTGCTGCCTCACATTTTTCATCGAGCGTGTCCAGGTCCTGGCGTCGTCCTTCTTCGTTAGCTGCTTCCTCGAAACTCTCTGTTGGTAGGGAGCCGGCTACTATTTCTAATGGCAAGACTGCTTCCGTCCCATAGGTTAGACTAAAGGGCGTTTCTCCCGTGCTTGATCTTTCCGTGGTGCGATATGACCAAAGCACTGTCGGGAGCTCATCCACCCAGGCATACTTTGATCGGAGTAACCTTTTCTTCAAACCATTAACTATGGTTTTGTTTGATATCTCAGTTTGTCCGTTGGCCTGAGGATGCGCTACTGAAGTGAACCGACGATGGATTTTCTTGTCTTCGCACCACTACTTGAAGGGAATTCCTTCAAATTGTGTGCCGTTGTCACTTATGAGGATCCTAGAAGTTCCAAAACGGGCCAAGATGTTATTAGTCATGAATTTTATCATTTGATTTCCAGTGACAGTGGCCAGTGGTTCCGCCTCTATCCATCTGGTAAAATAGTATACGACTACCAGCAAAAATTTTACGCCGCCCGGCGCTGGTCGGAATGGTCCCACTATATCGACCCCCCATTGATGCAAAGGCCAGGGGCTGGTAATGTTGATCAATGGCATGGCCGGTTGATTCTGGAAAGGGGCAAACGCTTGACACTCCTTGCATTTCTTGGTTAAGGCTGCGACGTCGTTTTACACTTCCGGCCAGTATACCCCGAGGCGGAGTATTTTGTCTATAAGTGCATGAGCGCCTTCGTGTGATTCTGCGTCCCCAGAATGGCTTTCCCCGAGGAACGTCTATCCTTCTGTCTTGGAGATGCACCTCAGCCATGGGCTTAAATATTCTCTTTGGTAGAGTTGATTTTCCCTAATTGTAAAATACGGTGCTCTGATTTTGACTTTTCACGCCTCCTCTAGGTCGTTCGGAAGCACGCCATGGCGCAAGTAATCGACAAACGGTTTGGTCCATTCTGGGGTAGTCGATACTGTATTAACCTTTTGGTTATCAATACTTCTTTCCGGGAGCAATTCGACTAGCACTTTCTTTGTTAAGTGATCATAGGAAGTTGAGGCGAGTTTACTGAGGGCATCCGCCCTTGCGTTCTTTCCCCGGGAGATTTGTTTTATGGAAAAGCTTTTGAACGTGCTGTTTAGACTTCAGACCGTGTCTAAGTACTTCTGCATCCTTGAGTCTTTAGCCTCATACGTTCCGTTTATCTGGTTTGTGATAAGTAGCAAATCACTGAGGGCTGCCAATTGCTTTGCACCAACCTCCTTGGCCACCCTCAGACCTGCCAGGAGTGACTCGTACTCTGCCTCATTGTTGGATACTTGGAAGTCAAATCGCAGTGCGTAGGTGATCTCTTTGCCTTTGGGGCTTTGAAGGATCATGTAACATCCTAAAAATACAGGCCAAAAATTTTGTTTTAATTAAGTTATTACATAAATCCATCAGTATAAAAACATTCATAATAATATCTCATGTCAAACCAAAGTGTCAATAATCAAAACTTAGTATCAGAAAACCATATCAGAGTGTAATCCCAAAGATCTCGTGTGCGGAAAAAATGGTGTGATGCGCTGCGATCAAGCCGGCTCCTTTCCTTTGAAAACGAAGTACCTGAAACCAAAACTAAAAACCGTAAGCACAAAGCTTAGTGAGTTCCCCCATCATACCACATACCATACAACACACATACTACTAAGTATATTCAGGTGTTGGCCTACCCCTTCGGTATCTTTCAACCGGTATCCGGAGACTGTTTCACCCCCAATCACTACCACATAATAACATAGAATAACATACATAAATATACTGTCAGGCATATCTGGGTGCCCGACCTACCCCTTCTGCATCTTTCAACCGGTAATCGGGAGTTAACCTCCCCTTTGGTATCTTTCAACCGGTAACCAGGAGCTAGTCTCCCCTTCGGTATCTTTCAACCGGTAACCGGGAGCTAACCTCCCCTTCGGTATCTTTCAACCGGTAATCGGGAGCTAACCTCCCCTTCAGTATCTTTCAACCGGCAACTGGGAGCTAACCTCCCCTTCGGTATCTTTCAACCGGTAACCAGGGACTATTTCACCCCTACCACTACCACATAATAACATAACATAACGTACTGCTAGGCATGCATGGGTTCTGACGACCCCTTCTGTATCTTTCAACCGGTATCCGGGGACTATTTCACCTCTACTACTACTATTAACACATATAACAGAGCATCCTAGAACATAGAGCATATCAGGTAGTTGCAAACCAGACAATTATCACAAAGACAATCATCTCATACATAGTCACCTACTAGTAGACCGACATTGGTGCCTTAGACCCACCTCTACTAGAAGGTAACTCACCTTACACTGCTGAAGTCCCGCAGACACAAGCCCAACTGCTGGATGATAGGTTCCCGAACTGTCAACATCAAAATAACACCCAATTAATAATTGGGTTCCAATACAAAACCATAAGTCCCTGCTTGGGGTAAAAGACTGCTTTACCCCAATCTTAGCATGATCCAAGCCCAAGGCCCAATCCAAAGGCCCAACAGTCAACTATGAGTCAAAGCCCAACATATGGCCCAACTTTCCAAATTAGGCCCAAACCTTTACATGGTCTCACTCTAAGGCCCAACCATTTATTCCAGTCCAACATTTGACATTCTAATGGCCCGATATCATATAATTATTAAGGCCCAAACTATGGCCCATCTATGGCCCAATTTTCCAAATTGGGCCCACACCCTCATATGGGCCTTACCCTCAAGCCCATTAAATTATTCTAGTCCATTTGATTGTTCTTGGATGGCCCACCAATAAACCAACCATCAAGGCCCAATAGAAAGGCCCAACAATAAACCCAAGAGAATTTAGGGTTTCACTTAAAATGAAAATTAGGGTTAAGTGTTTCTCACTTAAGCCATTAAGGACTTAATCCATCAAGTCCATCATTCTTCTAACTAAATCATATGGTGTGATTGGGCTTAACACACAATTCCATTCCAATGGCCCAAATGTGGGTCCCGATAAGTCGAAGCCCATAAATCCAATGTTAGGGTTTTCTAAACCCTAACTAGGGTTTCCAATCCCATCTTAGCCCAATAGGCCCAATAGCTAGGTATTTTGATCAATTAGGGTTCATTAGGCCCATCAGGGTTTTAGTCCCTTTGTCCAAACATCCAAACGGGTCACAAACCAAACAAGGCACACCGCCACCCGACACGGGGGCCGGTGGCGGCTGGAGGCGGCAACCACCACCTCACGGTGGTGGTTAGGGTTTCATTTCATTATTCCGATTTCTAATTACATTTTACAATGCTAATCTCAACTAAACACACAGTCACTAAGACACACACACGGTGGTTCATGGCGGCAGCCACCACCTCACGGTGGTGGCGGTGGCTTTTCCGTGAATTCCGACAAAACATCACCACATACATCACACACACAAAATGTTCACGTTCGCAAAGGAACCCCGCCATCCACCTGGTGGCGTATGGCGATGGCAGCATCACTGGAAGGCGCCAGAAGCGGCGTTGATGGTGGCAATGGGACAGCCGGCGATAGTGGCAGCGAATGGAGTGGGTGAAGGAGCGAAGAGGGTGGGCAACTCCCACCGGAGACTGCCACAACGACGACAACCCACAAGGAGTCCCCACCGGACCCCCACTGCCATGGCGGCTGTTGGTGGCGATAAAGCGGCGGCCATCGACAGTAGAACGAAAGGAAGAAGGAAGAGAGTGGTGGCAGGAAACAGCGGCCACATTCGTGCCTATAACCGGTGGCAGCACACGAATAGCGACAATCCCGACTATAATGACGCCTCACGACAGCTTTTGGCTTTGACGACGATGGTGGTGGCTGGTTGCTGATGGCGATTGATGAAGTAGCAGCGTTTAGAGGCTGTCCGACGATGCTAGGTGGTCGGAGAACGGACATAATGAATGGTGTGTCGCCCATTCAACTACCACCGCCCCTTCATCCAACGTCCTCAACTCGTTGAACCTATCCTCGCCGGCCGCAAGCACGACGGAAGTCCGGTGGTCACGGTGGTTGCTTACTGATCGGAGATGGGATGGTAGCGGCGCCGGTAGGGAGGTATAAGGGTGGGAGGCAGCTGTGACATGGTTACTAGGTGTGACATCCCCTAATTTCTCGGCCAGAAAAGACCGATTTAATTTATGCTTTTTTTAAAATAAAATCAGAGAAATCCTTTTAAAAGATGTTGTGGAATTGGTTCCCAATACAAAACATGATAAAAGTTTGTCAAAACCTTTCTTTAAGAAATATATAATTTCATTTCCTATCAAAACCTCGGGATGTCATGTTCCGATACAGATCAAAAGCATAAACAAGACATTATAAGCCTTTCAACAGTTTTTTACAACTACTGGCCTATAATCCAAAAATCTCTCATCACCCTCCGACTATGCTCGGGGTCCACTACCTGTAACATAAAAAGCTGAGTGGGTCAGGCTTGGGAGCCTGGTGAGCATATAGGGTTTTCAACCCACAATAATAATAAACTTATTAAGCTCATCAATCAATAATAACCCTGATTACCCGTTCCCGTTATCCTCACTTTACGTCCCTAAACACTTATCAGAAGGGACCTAACCTAAAGAATATCATCGGGATGGACACTACTGCTAAGGGGAATCCTCAGCCATACATGTCCTAAAGGCAACCATGAGGGGGATGGAGTACAGCAAATGAACACCCAAGTTGATTAACACCTACAGGTTGCGGGCCTGCCAGCGTTCCACTGGACTGTCTAGAAACGTCTGTGGTCGTCATCCATACTCCGCTAGATGACTGGATCACAATCACATCGAGGCCTCTCATCATTTTATTTCATCACACATCAACTATCTACCCATGTTTTACCCAACATATTTGTAGATAAAAATACATATACAGTTTAAAACTTCTATAAAACATCTATTCAACAGTCACCTCAATTAAACAATTAATATAATTACACGTAGCACGTATTTTATAGAAAATACTTCATATCTAGGTGTAAGATGAAGGTGACTATACACTCACATGATTTAATGATAATCGGGCAGCACTTCGTTTCCTAAAATGATCGTTTCTAATAAAATCGGGAGGTTTATTGTGAAACCGGGCTCTGCAAGGGTCGGGCTTCGAAACCGAAACGATAATTTTCAGGGGCTTCTTGGGCACTTCGGGACGTGTTTCAGGTGTTTGGTATGATACTGGGGCTTTGGGGGAAGTTGGAATGAAAGAAATATGGGTTTAGGGGTGAAAAATGTCACTTTTCCAAAATATACCCGGGAGGTCTCGCACCCTTCTATTTATAGGTGCGAGGCTCCTGATCCAAGGGCTGAGAAGCCTCCACGCGTCAGCAAATCCGGAGCGAAGTCACGTGGGTTGCGCATACGAGGGTCCTGCTGGCAGCTTCTAAGTGGACCGAGGTCTAGGGTCCGAGGAGGGGGGTTCGTGGCTCACATGCGAGGCTCGGTCACGCGAGAAAGGGGCACGCGTCGGACACCCATTGGACCGCGGCTTCGGATGCGAAGTCAGGCGACACGTCTCGGATGAGTCAGCAGATTTCGGACACGTGGCACGTTTTGAGCGAAGGTGACGTGGTCGAAGTCCACCTATGCGAAATTTCTCGGATATGACATATTTTCTCGATTTTTGTGCAAAACTTCTACAATCCATAACTTTCGCATACGAGCTCCATTTTTGACGTTCTTTAGATGCACGCGTAGGTAAAATTACGCTTTACAACTTTCGTTTAGACTTCGTCGTCTAATTTTGATTTTAATTTTTATATTATTATTTTTAACAGACCGGGACAGGAAATCCGTTAAAAATTCATAACTTCTTCATCCGACGTCCGTTTTCGTCAGACTTTTTACCATTGTGCTACTAATCACGAGACCTTCGATTCTCGTTTAGGTCGTGTCAGCTAAAAATCACTCGATCTAAAATTCGAGTTTTTAGCTGTCTACTGCTAAGCTGAAACTTCGAAAAATCATAACTTCCTCATACGAAGTCAGATTTGGGCGTTCTTTTTATACTTACTCTCGGTTTAACGAAATCTACGAGTTTCGTTTAGATCACTAAGGCCAAAAAGTAGTTTATCGAAAACTCACTTTTTACGACATTCTTTATATATCCATAATCCTTGTCACACCCACTACAAGTTTCTTAATAGATATCGGCTTTATCTAATATTTATTTTTGACGCTCATTTTTATTCTTAATTAATTAAACCCTAATGATTAAGTATAAAACACATAATTCACATAATATTCACATAATTCCTTTTCATTTCTTCAAAATGAGTTACAAAGGTTAACCTAGACTATAACGTCAATATTAATGCCTAGCCTAGAAACACGGGCGTTACACTAGGGTTAGGGTTCGCATTGCATATATACCCGACACCCACTCAAACTTCATTCCATAATGTGACAAATGGTCCGTCCCCATAGGTTTCTTTTCACAGGAAGTCCATAATTTACTCTTCCCACCCCTGCTCACATAATTCATTTCATATTTAGTCCCACAGTTACCATTCAGCCCCTCCTTTACAAATTATTCTCAAATAAAGTCCATATGTTACCCTTTTAACCCCAGCCTTCAAAACTCTTTACAAATTGAGTCCGAAATTTACCATTTAGTCCTTGCTTCTCCTAATCTATTATAACATCCGGATTTCCAGGTATCTTATTTTAGTTATTTATTTTGGGTTTTATGGAGGGACTCGGCGAGTAGACGCTCAGACTCGCCGAGTAGGATCGCGAGTTATTGACTGGATTAATGACCGGACTCGACGAGTAGATACGTGGACTCGGCGAGTCCGCACTGTAAAGTGAAACCCTAAATCCCCGGGCCTGTGCCCTATTTAAAGGCCTTTATGGCCTCCATTTGCGGCCAATGCACCCCAGAGAAACCCTAGAGAGAGCAGTGAGAGAGTTGAGAGCAAGAAGAGGCTAATACATCACTTTTGGTGTAGTTTTGCTAGAAGGAAGAAGGAAACACCCATCTAGAGCGTGAAGGGAGCTTGGATCTGGGCTAATCATCTTGAGAGTTCATCTCTGGAGGTATAATCCCTTCTATTTCGTGTTGATATGATAGATTTCATGATTTTAGGGTTTTTACCTCCATTTTATGTAAGATCTAGTGAGTATGAGGCCCCCTTTGTGCTAATAGCATCAGATCTGGACCATGAGAGGTCCATAGAGTCACTATCCCTTAGCTTTATGCAAGCAAATAAAAGATTGGGGACTAGGTTGCCATTTTCAGAGTTATTTCTCCATTTATGACTTGTTGTGGGTTGCATGCACGTAAAGGTTGCACCTTTACGTGACATTTGAACATTTGAAGGGTAGATCTGATAGTTAGGGAAGCAGATCTGACCTTAGGAGGTCATTTGAGGATGAACATGGAGGCAACTCGCCGAGTCCATAAGTGGACTCGACGATTCGAGTCGGGGTTGCCCCGCGATTCGTGACAGGTGTAACCCGTCGAGTGGAAGGATGACTCGACGAGCCAAGAGAGGCTGAAAGGATTCAGAGGACCCGCATGGACTCGCCGAGTCGCCCTTGTGCACTCGACGATTCGGGTCAAAGTTGACCGTTGACTTTCGTTGACTTTAGGGTTCTGGTCAAGAGTGATTCAGGAGAGTTCAGGGAAGGGTAGAATGGCCTTCTACCCAATTTGTAGAGATGAGATCATGAGTGAATATTGATCGGGGATGTTATCTGAATAATAGGAGGAGGCTAAGTCGGGACGTTGAGCACGAGAGTTTATCCGACTTCATTGAGGTGAGTCTTCTCACTATACATTACCTAGAGTGGTATTTATGTGTAGACCAGAGGGTCTTGTATGCTATGTGTATATATATATATGAGTTATGTGCATTGTGTTGTATGTATGCTATGTGTTGAACAGACCGGGCCGGAGGGCCCAACGATATAGACCGGACCGAAGGGTCCAACGATACAGACTGGACCGAAGGGTCCGATGAGCTATGACCGGACCAGAGGGTCCAATGAGCTACGGGACTGGAGGGTCCCGCTGAGACACATCGACCGGAGGGTCGTATTGTAGCCTCTAGTAGCGTATGTGTTGCATGTGGTATTTTGGGGAACTCACTAAGCATTTATGCTTACAGTTGTTGTGTTATGTGTTTCCGGTACTAGCGAGGATCGCGGGAAGGCGCCGGCATGATCCGTACACACTGAGAGGATTTTTGTATTTGAGGATCTTGGGATTTGTTTATTGAGATAACATGTGTTACATTGGATTACTATGATATTTTATGAATGAGAGTATGTTTTTAAAATGAAAGATTGCTTTGGAAATTTACGTCGTTACAAGTTGGTATCAAAGCCTTGGTTTGAGATACTCGGATACACCTCCGGGCATATCTGAACTCAAACTGAGGATTTGAGAGAATTTTTCATAAAAGAAACAATTTTTCCAAAAGAGTAAAGGACTTTTGAGAAAAGCGGAATGGAGCAGTGTGTACGATCAGCCAGCGCCCGAACGGTGATTTCCCAAAATACCCTTACATTATGCATGCTAGAGTAGGCTAGGTATTCATGGTTAGGACTAAAGTGGGCCTGATTTGTGATGCCTTAGCCTAAGAGTTACTGCTACTATGAGATACTTCGAGAGTAAGTAGGTAGCTGCGAGGAACTTATGAGTGGTCTACCAGAGAGTAGCCTGAGTTTAGTGAGATATAGAGTACTTGTGATCTGGGATCCTAGGAGGAGGACTTGGGGTGAATATCGATGCGTTGTGGAAGGTAGTACAAGGGCCCGTACTACTAGAAACACCGGATCAGTGAGCAGTCTAAGTAAGAATCCTCAGGGTACTAAAGAACAAGTAGGGTTGAGTATCGAGTGCGAGTATACTCGAACGGGTCTCTGATTATTTTGTGTTGTATTTCAGAGACATCATGGTTGGGACGCGCCACCACCCAGGAGGCAGTGGTACCAGTGGTACCAGCGATGCGAAGATTCGTAGGTTGATTCACGAGGAGGTGGCTGCGGCCATTCGAGCTGAGATACCAGAGATGTTCGGGTCTATCAAGACCACGCTGATTGAGACTTTTGATGAGCGGTACGCTGCTCTTACTGAGGCTGCTGTTGCTACGGCCACCGCAGCTGTCGCTGCTGCCAGGCCCCAGGGAGGTGACTCGTTGCTGTACCGAGAGTTCAGCAACACGAAGCCACCAGAGTTTGATGGGACGCAGGACCCAATTTCTGCGATGAGGTGGATTTCTAATATCGAGGGATGCTTCTACACCTGCTCGTGTCCGGAGCATCTGAGGGTTAGGTTTGCGCTTAACCAGCTTCTCTTGGGAGCGAAGGATTGGTGGAAGTTTGTGACGGCAGACTTCACTACGGCAGAGCTTACTGCGGTGACCTGGGAGAGGTTCACCACGATGTTTCGAGATGAGTATGTTCCCCATGTGGAGAGGGAACGTCTAGCCCAGGAGTTCTTATCCCTCAAGCAGGGAACTGAGTCTGTGACGGTGATTACGAGGATGTTTCACGAGAGGGCGTTGTTTTGCCCTGAGCACGTGTCGACTGAGCAGGCACGTATGTGCCGGTACTTGAGCATACTGAGGAGGGATATCCGTGAGTTTGTGGCGAACTCGTCATACCGGAAATTTGCCGAGCTTCAGGAAAATGCCCGGAAGAGAGAGATTGAGCTGGAGACTTAGGTCAGGGAGGAAGCCGAGTCTCGGAGGAGGGACAGGCGACCGACACAGGCGCAGCCGGCAGCCAAGCGGGCAAAGCCCGCTGATTCGAGATTTGGGGGTCTGAAGGGCCGCACTTGTGGGAAGTGCGGCAAGAGTTACGAAGGGGTGTGCAGAGCTGGGGTGTGTTACAAGTGTGGGAAGGAGGGGCATTTCGTGAGGGATTGCCCCAAGGGATTCTCGGTTTGCTTTCATTGCAACCTGACCGGCCATCGGAAGGCCGAGTGCCATCAGCTACTACAGGGATCAGCACAAGGGTCTACACCTTCTGCTAGAGCTATCGAGGTCCGGCCAGCGAAGGCCGAGGCACCGAAGGCTCGCGGGAGAGCCTTCCGGTTGACAGCGGAGGAGGTCCGCTCAGCGCCCGATGTCGTGGCCGGTATGTATTCTTTTACTTACCTATTTTGAGTTTGAGATTTTGTGCTTATATTGTGTTATGCTTAGGTACTTTTCTTGTGAGTTCTGTACCTGCGTTGGTGTTATTCGACTCGGGTGCGAGTCGATCTTTCGTGTCATTAGCATTTAGTCAGCACATCAGTGTTCAGCGAGAGGCGTTGAGTCGACCTCTACGAGTTTCTATAGCCGACAAGCGAGTGGTGTATGCTACTGATGTGATCCGAGGATGTGTACTCCAGATCTTCGGCATTGAGTTTCCGATTGATTTGGTCCCGATTGCGATGGGAGATGTCTGTGTCATCGTGGGCATGGACTGGTTGAGCAGGTTTGGAGCGGTTATCGACTGCGAGCGACAGTTGGTGACCATACGAGACCCTAGTGGGGGAGTTCTTACGGTGTACGGCGAGGGTACCCATTCAGGGTCAGCATTCTGTTCGGCTGCTAGAGCGAGGCAGAGTCTACAGCAGGGCTGTAGTGGGTTTGTGGCCTACGTGATGGACACACGAGTAGCAGCGGAGAGGCCTAGTTCTGTTGATGATGTGCCGATAGTGCGTGAGTTCCCGGACGTTTTCCCCGAGGAGTTGCCGGGTGTGCCTCCCGAGAGGCAGGTGGAGTTTCGCAACGATTTGGTTCCGGGAGCGGCACCTATCGCCAAGGCGCCCTATCGCCTTGCGCCACCAGAGATGCAGGAGTTATCCTCACAGCTTCAGGAGTTGTTGGGGAAGGGATTTATCAGACCGAGTAGCTTGCCGTGGGGAGCGCCGATCCTTTTTGTCAAGAAAAATGATGGTTCACACCGGATATGCATTGATTACCGGGAGTTGAACAAGTTAACGGTCAAGAACCGTTACCCACTGCCGAGGATTGATGATATGTTTGATCAGTTGCAAGGAGCGTCTTGGTTCTCCAAGATTGATCTGAGGTCTGGATATCATCAGATGAGAGTGCGTGATGAGGATGTCCAGAAGACGACGTTCAGGACTCGTTACGGGCATTACGAGTTCGTGGTGATGCCTTTCGGGCTCACCAATGCATCGGCAGCGTTCATGGATCTCATGAACAGGGTGTGTAGGCCGATGTTGGATCGATCGGTGATCGTGTTCATCGATGACATATTGGTGTATTCGAGATCCAGAGAGCAGCATGAGGAGCATTTGAGGGAGATCCTTAGAGTTCTGAGATCGGAGAGGCTTTACGCCAAATTCTCCAAGTGTGATTTCTGGTTACGAGATGTCCAGTTCCTGGGACATCTCGTTAATCAGAATGGGATATTGGTTGATCCGACCAAGATTAAGGCAGTGATGAGTTGGGAGGTGCCGAGATTCCCCACCGAGATCAGGAGTTTTCTGGGGTTGGCCGGCTATTATAGGAGATTTATTAAAGATTTCTCCAAGATCGTCGTGCCTCTCACCAGGTTGACCCGGAAGGGCGTTACTTTTTCGTGGGGTCCTAAGCAGCAGGCCTCGTTTGAGACTCTTCGCCAGAGGTTGTGCGAAGCCCCGGTGTTATCCCTTCCAGAGGGAATGGAGGATTTTGTGGTGTACTGCGACGCATCGATATCAGGGTTGGGTGCGGTGCTTATGCAGAGAGGGCATGTGATAGCGTATGCATCGAGGCAGCTGAAGCCTCATGAGACGAGGTATCCCACCCACGATCTGGAGTTGGGGGCAGTGGTGTTCTCCCTCAAGATCTGGCGGCATTACATGTATGGGGTTCGGTATACCATATACACGGACCACAAGAGTTTGAAGTATCTGATGGATCAGCCCAACCTGAATATGCGCCAGAGGAGATGGTTGGATGTGGTAAAGGATTACGATTGTGAGATCCTGTACCACCCGGGCAAAGCTAATGTTGTAGCTGATGCGCTGAGTCGTAGGGTGGAGAGTGCCCCGATTTGAGACACTTGTATGCGATTGACAGTGATGACTCTGGTGTTGGACACCATTCGGGAGGCCCAGGCAGAGGCCGTGAGACCGGAGAACAGTAAGAGAGAGCGGGTGATTGGGCAGGTACCTGATTTTGTTACCGATACTCGTGGGCTGATGACCTTTCAGGGTCGGATTTAGGTGCTGTATGCAGGCGGGACACGCACCACTTTGATGGATGAGGCGCACCGATCGAGGTTCTCGATCCATCCCGGGGCCATTAAGATGTATTTGGACCTGAAGAGGGACTATTGGTGGCCCTGTATGAAGAGAGATGTAGCATGGTTTGTTGAGAGGTGCTTGACCTGTCGCAGGGTTAAGGCCGAGCACCAGCGTCCGCATGGCAAGTTGCAGCCACTTGAGGTTCCCCAATGGAAGTGGGAACAGATTTCTATGGATTTCATCACCAAATTGCTGAGGACCGCACGGGGTGTCGATGCAATTTGGGTAATCGTCGACCGGCTGACGAAGAGCGCGCATTTTCTTGCTATCAGTGAGAGCTCTTCTGCTGAGAGGCTGGCAGAGTTGTATGTGAGGGAGTTGGTATCGCGGCATGGGGTGCCAATCTCGATTGTGTCAGATCGAGATGTACGTTTCACTTCCAGGTTCTGGAAGAAGTTCCACGAGGATTTGGGTACGAGGTTGCATTTCAGTACCGCCTACCACCCCCAGACAGACGGACAGAGTGAGCGGACGATTCGGACACTCGAGGACATGCTTCGAGCATGTGTGTTGGACTTCGGGGGAAGTTGGGACACGTACTTGCCGTTGGCTGATTTTTCCTACAACAACAGCCACCATTCGAGTATTGGTATGCCTCCCTTTGAGTTGTTGTATGGGAGGAGGTGTCGGACTCCCATTTGCTGGGGAGAGGTAGGGCAGCGTGTGATGGGTAGCACCGAGATAGTGCTTCAGACGACAGAGCAGATACAGCAGGTTAGACAGAGGTTATTGACGGCTCAGAGTCGTCAGAAGAGTTATGCGGATAGGCGACGATCCGAGCTTGAGTTCCAGGTGGGAGACTTCGTACTCCTGAAGGTGTCTCCTTGGAAAGGAGTGATTCAGTTTAGGAAGAGGGGCAAGCTAGGGCCCTGGTACATCGGTCCGTTCAGAGTGACCACGAGAGTGGGCAGGGTAGTGTATCGTTTGGAGCTACCTACGGAGTTGAGCCAGATTCATGATACCTTCCATGTGTCTTAGTTGAGGAAGTGTATAGCCGATGAGTCAGCGGTAGTGCCGCTGGAGGACATTCAGGTAGATGCGAGGTTGAATTATGTTGAGAAACCGATCGCGATTTTAGATTGGAAGATCAAGGTTCTAAGGAACAAGGAGGTGCCCCTGGTTCAGGTCCAGTGGGAACATCGGAGAGGGTCCGAGCTGACTTGGGAGCCGGAGTTGGAGATGTGGGAGCAGCATCCAGAGTTGTTTGCGGGGCAAGACTTCGAGGGCGAAGTCTGATTCTAGTGGGGGAGAATTGTAACATCCGGATTCCCAGGTATCTTATTTTAGTTATTTATTTTGGGTTTTATGGAGGGACTCGGCGAGTAGACGCTCAGACTCGCCGAGTAGGATCGCGAGTTCTTGACTGGATTAATGACCGGACTCGACGAGTAGATACGTGGACTCGGCGAGTCCGCGCTGTAAAGTGAAACCCTAAATCCCCGGGCCTGTGCCCTATTTAAAGGCCTTTATGGCCACCATTTGCGGCCAATACACCCCAGAGAAACCCTAGAGAGAGTAGTGAGAGAGTTGAGAGCAAGAAGAGGCTAATACATCACTTTTGGTGTAGTTTTGCTAGAAGGAAGAAGGAAACACCCATTTAGAGCGTGAAGGGAGCTTGGATCTGGGCTAATCATCTTGAGAGTTCATCTCTGGAGGTATAATCCCTTCTATTTCGTGTTGATATGATAGATTTCATGATTTTAGGGTTTTTACCTCCATTTTATGTAAGATCTAATGAGTATGAGGCCCCCTTTGTGCTAATAGCATCAGATCTGGACCATGAGAGGTCCATAGAGTCACTATCCCTCAGCTTTATGCAAGCAAATGAAAGATTGGGGACTAGGTTGCCATTTTTAGAGTTATTTCTCCATTTATGACTTGTTGTGGGTTGCATGCACGTAAAGGTTGCACCTTTACGTGACATTTGAACATTTGAAGGGTAGATCTGATAGTTAGGGAAGCAGATCTGACCTTAGGAGGTCATTTGAGGATGAACATGGAGGCAACTCGCCGAGTCCATAAGTGGACTCGACGAGTAGAGTCGGGGTTGCCCCGCGATTCGTGACAGGTGTAACCCGTCGAGTGGAAGGATGACTCGACGAGCCAAGAGAGGCTGAAAGGATTCAGAGGAACCGCATGGACTCGCCGAGTCGCCCTTGTGCACTCGACGAGTCGGGTCAAAGTTGACCGTTGACTTTCGTTGACTTTAGGGTTCTGGTCAAGACTGATTCAGGAGAGCTCAGGGAAGGGTAGAATCGCCTTCTACCCAATCTGTAGAGATGAGATCATGAGTGAATATTGATCGGGGATGTTATCTGAATAATAAGAGGAGGCTAAGTCGGGACGTTGAGCACGAGAGTTTATCCGACTTCATTGAGGTGAGTCTTCGCACTATACATTACCTAGAGTGGTATTTATGTGTTGTTGTGTTATGTGTTTCAGGTACTAGCGAGGATCGCGGGAAGGCGCCGGCATGATCCGTACACACTGAGAGGATTTTTGTATTTGAGGATCTTGGGATTTGTTTATTGAGATAACATGTGTTACATTGGATTACTATGATATTTTATGAATGAGAGTATGTTTTTAAAATGAAAGATTGTTTTGGAAATTTACGTCGTTACAAGTTGGTATCAAAGCCTTGGTTTGAGATACTCGGATACACCTCCGGGCGTATCTGAACTCAAACTGAGGATTTGAGAGAATTTTTCATAAAAGAAACAATTTTTCCAAAAGTGTAAAGGACTTTTGAGAAAAGCGGAACGGAGCAGTGTGTACGATCAGCCAGCGCCCGAACGGTGATTTCCCAAAATACCCTTACATTATGTGTTATGAGATATTATGTGATATGTTATGCACGCTAGAACGGAGCAGTGTGTACGATCAGTCCGAAAGGCATTTTTGGTAGCAGAAGGTACCCTTCTCGGTATGGAAGGCAGTTTTCACCTCATCCTCTCGCTTCATCTATACCTGATGATAGCCCTTGTACGCGTCGAGGAAGCATTTAAGTTGAAAACCTTCAAGCGATTGGACTTTCTGATCGATCTTCGGGAGAGGGTAGCAATCCTTTGGACATGCTCTATTGAGATCTGAGTAATCAATGCTCATCCACCACGATCCATTGGCTTTCTTCACCATGACAGGATTTTCTATCCATGACGGGAACATTACTTCCCTGAGTATGCCATCATTCACCAGGTCGGCCACTTCAGCGTTAATAGCCCTGTTCCGGTCTGCCGCCTGGCCCCTCTTATTTTTCTTTACAGGGTTACTTCCAGGCACGATATTGAGGTTGTGTTCTATAACCTGCCGATTGACGCCTGTTAGGTCTGTTGGTTTCCAGGCGAAAACAGTGGAATATTGCTTCAGGAGTGCTACCAGTCGTGCCCTGGTTTCGTCTGATAGGTGAGCACCAATTCGCACGACCTGGTATGGATATTCCATGTTTATTTGATGTTGTTCGATTGAACCTCCCTCCTTCGTCTTCTTTGGGGCTCGCACCAATTCGGGAGCGGCTATAATCTAGTGGCAATGCTGTGCCCTGGTGTTTGTGGCGAGGACCGTCGCCGATCCCTGGCATATGCTAAATTTAACGATTCCATGGATCGTCGATGGTACGAGATGCAGTAAGGCGATTGCCGATCGTCCGAGCAGGATATTGTGTTCTGCTGGGTACCGCATCACAGAGAATTCGATTGTTCTTGTGATTTTGTCCCTCTCGTCGTGACTGACCAACGTTAAGGGTAGCCGAATAGTGCCCAGTGCTCGTAGAGCATATCAGAGAAACTACCACTGTCGATGTATATTCGATGGAGCTTTGTGTTATGAATGAATCCAGATATGAGGAGTGGCTCTCGCGTATCCCAGTTCGGTGGTCTGGGATCTCTACTTGAAAAGATGATATTGAGTAAATTTCTCGAGAGTACCTCTATCTCATCCTCCGCTTGATGAGTTATGATTCTCTTACGAGGATTGGAGATAGTAAGTACTTCCGTGCCGTCTTGCGAAGGTTTCTGCAGCAGATCAGGATGTGATATCGCCGTCTGAGGCGATGAACCATCCGATAACGGTTGCCGGTAACTGCTCTGGAGTACTGGCCTCGTAATCAGCGAGATCTGCGCCATCAGCGTATGGATTGGAGTCTGCGTTCTATAATCACAGTGGTGTGCGTTTGTTATCGCTAGCGGTATTCGAAACAGATCTTCTATTATAGACACAGGTGCTGTTGGGTTTGGATCGCCGTTTTGCGCAGAACCAGTGTCGTTTACTGGTTGTATCACTCTGAGGATACGTCCGGATGGCGCCAAATGTTGTGACATGCTCTCTAGGGGGTTTGGATGCTTGATGATGTACCACCTCGGAAGCTTTCCTAAGAACACAATCACATAAGAACCGTTAGAGGACGACCGAGTGTTCTCCCGGGACGTTGCTCCGACGATCAAGTTAGTTTTCTGACAGAGAGAATTAGGGTAAATTATGTGAGAGAGAAGATGGATTCCTTCCTTGAGGCGGAAGAGATACTTTTATACATGTTACTAACGGATCGTGGGGACCTCGTCCAATGAGTGTGATACGTGGCCTCCTCTGACTGGGATAATTATGCCCACGTTAACTAACTGCCTGGTGACGTCGGTTCTGGGCGTCACCAAGGCTTATTGTCACGTCATGATTGGTCGTGAGTGGATGAGAAGATCATGGGGAATATTTTTCCCTCATGGAGGGAAGCGAACTGTTGCCCCGGTGTTAGATTACTTGGGCCAAGGTCGGGCCTTGGCCAAGGTTTTGACGAGATAACATCTCATTTGTACTTCCGTTACATTTAACGTGACCATTCATGGTAACGTTAACACATACTTTCTAATTTTTCAATGTACGACTTCATTTTCAAAACGTGCACACACATATAATTTCCATCTTTGTGTTTACATGCCAATAGGGCTTGAATAGTTTCATATCTTTCAACTTGAGGAAAACTGTGAAAGCAAAGATCTGCACGAACAAGGTTTGAAAACTCAAACCTTGAATTAACTAAATATCAATGTCTACTACTAATAAAGGTCCAGTCAATTCTGTTAACCAGTCTTGTCACGGAATTAAGAATTTCAACAAATTGCTTAAAGTAAACAAATAATAAGTATGAACAGTGTAAAGAGATTCAAGAACAATAAGAATGATAAAGAGAATGATTGACTGAATGATTCTTGGTATTGATGAGAAAGATGAATGTTGCACTCATGCTTGCTTAACACTAAGGTTACAACTCCTTAAATAGACAAAGAGTAATAATAAGACAAATCTAATAAAGTGCATGGACTAAAAGACATATGAAGATCAACAGATTGAAACAGCCTCTTCTGTTGATCTTGTCCCATGTACTATACTATCAAATAATAACTATATAAAAAAATAGTACTTGGAACATTAAATTCACATTACAGACTCAAAATAACAAGTAACAAAAGATGCATCTCGGACTGAAATTCACTTCAGAATTAACTCCACCTTGGAAGATTCTCACTTCTGACATGCTTATCTCGTATTGCTAAAGGATCAATTTTCATGTATCAACAATCTCCCCCTAAGTGAACTTATCAATCATTTAACTCATCATTAGCTTCATTAAACACAAACAGATAAGCACTCTGGAGCCAGCTTCAGACTTCGATGTACCATTTGAGATACTCAATGAATTTCTTCTTGACGTGTTCGGAGGAATCACTCTTAGAAGAATTTGAAATGAAGTTATAAAGAATCTTGGTAGGAATTAGATGTTTGTCAAGCACTCGGAAAAATTCTTTTTGATTGGTCTTCTTTATGAGGTAGACATAACCAAGTTCTGGTTCTTTAATTGGTCACTCTGCTACAATATGTGCTTCACGAAGCTCAGTGGTGATTTTGGCTAAGAGATTTTCCGTTCCGAAGAGATGAGCAAACTCTACATCGGATCTATAAAATCCAGCAATGTAGTCCTTAAGAAAGATGACTGCGGCGTTGTAAGCTCCAATGCTTGATTCATTTGTTTGACGATCTTGAAAATGAGCAGCTATAGTGAGAATGCCATTTGGATTCATCGAGGGAAATCTGCATCTGTGATGGTGATGGTGGATTCTTTGTTCCGAGATATGAAATATCTACGCAAAAGACAGTCGAGATCAAACTCTCTTTGAACCTTATTACCATATCCAACGATCTTGGTAATTCTTTTCTGAGACCACACTTCCTTTTGAGGTCGTGCGTTGGTATAATAGAAGGTTCTCAATCTCTCATGCTCAGTTTGGATGATGGTTTGAGGATCTTCAGTTGGATGTAGGGGTGCAAACTTGATATAGTAGTGTCCATGTGGAGAGATTGGCAAGTCCAGTTGATCAGCATCTTGAGTTGGAAGAAAAAAATACATGAAGGGCACCTTGGGAAGTCCAGTATATCATGAATAATTCCTTCTCAGAAGAGAGGAGAAATGCCTAGCATCGGATTTGGATTATCTTTGAGAGCTTGAATCTAAATGCTTTCTTCCAATGCTTGTTGTATTTTTTCCTTGGACCAACCCTTATACTTTTTAAATGACTTCACTGGGATGTCCGAACTTGTAGAAATCTTTTTGCCTTTGTCTTTTAATTAGTCACCTTGGGAAGAAATATAGGACCTTCATCTATTTGAACCTTCAAGTTTCCTGGATGGAGGAGGAATCAAAGGCTATTCATTGATCTCATCAAGTTTCCTGGTGGGAGAACCTTCATCTATTTGAAAAATCCTCAAAGCAGGAATTGGAGGAAGCATTGACTGAGTGGCTCGGAAGGTGTCGATTGTCATATTGGTTTATACCTTAGCCATGTATCGGCTCCGCTGAAAAGTTTCGTGTAAAGATGATGGCCAAGAAAATGAGGACCATTTCATCTTCTCTGGTTCTGAAAGGACTTTGGTAGGAGGTTCCCTGATAGCTTGTAGTCCTAGAATCACATCTTCCACTAAATCTTCATCATCATCTACTTCAAGAGTTTCTACTTCCAAGATTTCTTCATCGGTTGATTCATCTTGGAGTGCATAATCCAAGATCGGTTTCCATTGCACCTGATTTTGTTCTCCCCTACTTGCATGGGAAGACCCGACCTTCGATGCAAGTACAAAATTAGACTTGATCTCTTCCAACTGTTCGAACACTTGTTGAAAACTTATATTGACTTGCTTGGAGAGTGACGATCATCTCATCAAATTGGTGGTTCATAACATCCATAATGTGCCAGGTTAAATGTATGAGCTTGATGAGCACCTCTTGCATGACCATGTTCATGGTATCTTTCTGACGAATTTCTTTCTTAATTCTTTGAAACCGCTTCTCATGATGAATATGAATCTGCTTGATGAGTTCATTGGTAGCAGAGATCATGTCATCATGGATCTTAAGCATGGTGTTGATGTGTCGAGATGATGATCCAGATTAGCCTTGTAGCATTCCTCGGCTTCTTCAAGAGTATGACTCAAGCGAAGAGAGATAAGCTAGTCTAATTGATTGGCTTCGTCAAGTTCCAAGGGAGCAACAACTTGGATTTTGGAAAGAGACTTGAGTATAAGTTCGAGCTTGGAATCAAGACCTGCGACTTGCTGATCAAGTTTCGTATCAAGGTTCACTACTTTCCGATCGACTTTATCAACTTTGGAGTTTGTTGAGGCAATATTATCTCGGAGTTCCAACAAGGCAAAATGATCTGCAATGTTTTCATCGGAGGAACCTGTGTCCGAGGTGGAGCTTTCAGATTTCTTTTCATCTTCATTTTCATTGTAATTTGGATCTGTAGGCTTGGAATCATCAATTGGATCACATTGGCATTTTTCACCGTGATCACCTTCCAAGGTAGCTTTAGAAGGAGGAGAAGAGTGCTTGTTTCCTTCATGATTTTCTTCTTCTTTAAATTCCTCGGAGGATGAGGAGAGACCAAAATCAAAACATGGTTTTGATGAAGAAGGTTTCTACAGTAGAATGAAGGTAGTGGGAACCACAATAACACCAACAATAGTGTTGTCATCTTCAAAAATAATCTTATTGGAAAGATCATCTTCAACATCAGGCTTAGGAACTTCTGCACTAGTAAACGTTGGAGGATCGTCCGAAGCATTTGTGGAATTGGGAACAACTCCTTTTGCAGCAACTTCATTCCGAGGAGGGCCGTCCACTGCGGTGTCAGAAGTGGGAACATCTGCACTCAGAGTCTTTTTCAATGAGTCGAGGAACGGTTGAAGCTCTTGATCTGTCTCTTCGTTCGATGGAAACGTGAAGGTAAGGCAACTCCTGACAGCTCGTTGACACATGGAAATTAGCATGTATTCAACTTGTTCTCGAGAGAGCTACAGATTCCTTATGTGAGCCCTGTCAACAAAATCTGACCAATCCTTTTCAAAAATATCCGATCGTCCTTTACCCGAGCCAGGTATCAGACCAGTTGTGGATTTCAAAACAGGAGGGACTGCTCCTGCTTCGGAAAGCTTCGAATTGGTGACATGGGACACTAATTGTGCTTGTGTAGAAGATAAGGGGATGTTCAAATTGACTCGTGAGTGTATCCCAGGAGGCTCCAAGGGACTTTGTTCAATACCAGCACCATCTTTTTCAAAAGATGGAGGTATATCATAAGCAGACTCCCTGTGTGTGTGCATGTGATTTTGAAACTCCGAATGGTACTTCAGAAGAGTGGACGGGTGGGTAGGCTGAGACCCAGAGTCACTTCGAATGCCGATTTGTGAATCCTTTTAAGAGGATTCAGCAGCTTTGATTCTCTTTTTGGCTCAGACTTTTGAAAGGGATTCCTTCCGTTTGGAAATCTGTTTGATGTGTCCTCTAGAGGTGGTTGTTTTGTTCTCATCTGAGGTTGTATCATTCGAGATCGGGGAAGGTTGTGTTGGGTCAAAGACAACCAAGATCTCAAGATGATGTTTGAGATGTGGTTAGTTTGATGGAACAAAGGCCAACACGTGTTCAGTTAATCGTCTAACAGGTCCAAAAGCAATTTGACTAGGCAACCTATAAGTTTTGATAGTCTTGAAAAAAAAATATACCTCCTGGATGTCTGAATTGAGTTGAATGGATTCATGTCTTTTGGTGTAGAGTTGTTGCAGAGTCAGAGCCAAAAATCTCGGACTTGGGAGCTCGTTCGGTTTCCTCTTGATGGCAAATTTCCTGAAGTCTTGCCACAACACCTGCACTAGATCAACGGCGTTTGGTTTTCCCGGTGAAGATGTTGTACACCACATATAGCCAATATTTTCTCATGGAGTCTGTACCACCATGTTTTCTAGACAGATCTCTAAGAATGAGGTGCATCAAGATAATCCAAAGGCCATGAACGGCTGATTTATTGAACTCCTTTTGCATTGAACTCACCATTGTAGCCGATTTGGGTAAAAAACGATTAAAATTATTCAGAAAATGGTTCTTGCACTTGAAAACCTTTGGGGTTTTCTGTAATTCGAATTTCTTCGAGAAAAGTAGCCTTATAAACTGGTACAATCGTATCGTCAGCTATCTTTACTTCAAGAACACCATTTTCGATCTTCACTCTTTCAAAGGCTTTGTGAAGAAGTGTGTTAGGGAAATTAGGGTTAGGGATTTTAGTGAGAGTAACAACGATGGAATGGCAGGAGATAAACTCAATACTGATCCTCACAGATTCAAGTAATCCATGGGGTCAATAGAAAACAATTGGTTGTTTCTCTGTGAATGAACTCAATGGAGGAAGATGAAGCAGGCCCTTTCGATGATTTCTTCTTTGTTGCCGGTTTTGAAGATTTAGATGCCATTTAGAAGGTTTAGACGCCATTACAGGTGATTTGGAAAAGCTTTGATGAACAGAGTATAGAAGAAATCGCTCTAAGAAGAAGATAGCCAAATAGAAAAGCAGGAAGAGTTAGGATACAAAATCCTTATATAGGTTGGAAGTTTCGGGTCGGGACACAGAGTGGAATGATGAGACCCGAAAACCGAAATGGATTGCATTTAATGCATAGCCCAAAAAGGCTTCCTATGTGACAGTTGAGAGCAAAATGATGGGACGTTTGTTTGTTCAAAAAGGAAAATCGTCGATTCAGTTCAGAAAACACTCAGTACTTTATTGAAAAACATTTCAGAATAAAAACTTTAATGATAATCTTAAAATTCATTTATTGATGAGAATCTCGGAATAATTAGATTTCGAGATGGAATGTCATAAGATACTTCGGAAAGAATTCAAACACATCATTAGTACATGATATAGAATTGGAGATGGCACAATCTATAACTAAATATCAGAGGTAAAAATGCATGAAGATCTTAGAGGACAAGTTTCAAAAAAGACTTGATGTTCCAAGAGCTGAAGGAACATAGCTTGGAAGGAGATAAGTGATGAAGTCACATTACCATTTCAGATTTGAATTTCAAGGTTTACTTCATAGAAATCATTCTGAAATAAAATATTTCGAGAAGAGAATTCTCTTAAGATATTCGATGTAACTATATCGGACTAAACTTCAAATTATGAGGAAGGTTGAAAATCTTAAGAGTGGAAGAAAAGGTTAGACAAAAATAGATATAATGATCCTTTATTTTCCAAGAAGAAACAATGCCGAGGAGAAAAAGTTTTAATTCAGAATTATTTAACTTTCTAATGTTTCCATTAGAGAGTGAAAAATTCTTTGAAGAATTAAGGATCATGCATCATCATTCCCATTTTGTTCAGAAACCCAATATATTTGGTTTTGTCTAATGCCTAGACATCAGCAAATTCATCATTAGAAGGAACAAAAATGTGCTCAATGTTACCTTTGAGAACATGATCTTTAATAAAATGATTTCGAATATCAATGTGCTTGGTCATGGAGTGTTGAATTGGATTGTGAGAGATAGAAATTTCACTTTGAGAATCACAATAGATAGGAATCTGTTGAAATCTGTAACCATAGTCCAAAAGTTGAGATTTCATCCACAGAAGTTGCGAGGTATAGCTTGCAGCATCAATATATTCCACTTTAGCTGTTGAAAGAGCAATACAGTTATGTTTCTTAGATGACCAGCTAACCAATCTTCCACCCAAAAATTGACAACCACCACATGTACTTTTTCTATCAAGTTGAAGTCCTCCATAGTTTGAGTCAGAATAGTCTTGAAGAAGGAAACTTTCATTTGCAGGGTACCAAATTCTGAGGTGCTTAGTTCCTTTGAGATATCGGAAGATTTGCTTGACAGCCAAACGATGACACATCTTCGGATTAACCTGGAATCTGGCATACAGACATGCAAAGAACATGATGCATGGACGACTTGTGGTTAGGTAGAGTAGCGATCCAATCAGTCCCCTATACTTCTTCTGATCAACGGTAACACCTGATGGGTCCGAGAAGATCTTGTGTTCGAAACCCATTGGACCCTTTTCAGAGGAACATGCATCCATTGAATATTTCTTCAGAAGTTCGGAAATGTAGTTCTCTTGATGAATGAAGATTCCTCTATTGGTCTGTTTAACTTGCAGTTCGAGGAAGAAGCTCAATTCACGATTCATACTCATCTGGATCGACTAACCATTAACATGGAAAAATCAGCAACCATCGTTCGATCAGTTGATCCAAATATGATGTCGTCGACATATATTTGAACTAACATGAGATGGTTTCCATTTGATCTTCAAAATAATGTAGGATCAAGAAGTCCTCTTTGAAAACCAGAACGCTTCAGAAAATCAGTGACTGTCTCGTACCAAACATGTGGAGCTTGCTTGAGGCCATAAACAACTTTTTGAAGTTTGTAATAGTAGTTTGGATATGAAGGATTTACAAACCTAGGAGGTTGTTGAAGATATACTTCAGTACCAAGTTCACCATTGAGAAAAGCGCTTTTGACGTCCATTTGGAAAACTTTAAAGCCTTTGTGAGCAACATAAGCATGAAAGATACGGATATCTTAAAGACGAGCAACATAAGCAAAGGTCTCGTCGTAGTCGAGTCCTTTGATCTGAGTAAATTCTTTGGCTACCAATCTCGCTTTGTTTCAGATTATGACTCTGCCATCGTCGAGTTTGTTTCGGAAGACCCATCTTGTACCAACAATAAGGTGATCCTGAGGAGAATGGACAAGAGTGCACGCTTGATTTTTGTCAAATTCTGCTAGCTCTTCTTGCATGGTTGTAATCCAATCAGAATGTTCTAAGGCTTTTTTGATGGATTTAGGTTCAACCATTGATATGAATGTCGAAAAGTGACACTCGTTTTGAATGTTAGCAGCAGAGCGAGTTTGAATTCCAGCGGTAAGATTTCCAATAACTTGTTTCGTAGGATGATCCTTTGTCAAGATATGCAATCTCGGAAGTTCTTATGCCGCAAATGATCCGATATCAAAATTGGGGTTATGTTGCCCCCCCTGAAAAAAGTGTGTTTGAGGATGATTCTCCCCCTAAACTCTTGAATTGGATATGTCAGCGTCGTCATTGTTCAGAAAGTCAAAGAAGTTGACATCATCTTCATTGTTGTTTGGAATAGGATCAAATTTAGCGAATTGATCTGCTGCAATTTGAAATTCGTCGACATTTTATTCTAGGGTTGGATGACTATTCTCCCCCTCAATCTGATAAGGTTGAAATGGATCGGAATCAAATGGAGGAAAGGTTGGGGTCAGACCAGATACATTTTGAGAAACCGGAGTGGCAAATGATAATGACCTTGATCGAGATTCCGAATCAAGAGTAGTTTTTGTTGGTCTGAATAGACTTTCAAAATCAAACTCATAGATAATTTGAGGATTTGGAGACCCAGGGGGTGGAGCATCGGACTCCATTATATGTGTTGTAACATGAGTAGGATCTGAGTTCCGAACAAAATTATCATCAAAAGTGATATGAAAATTTCTTTAATTACACGAGTTCTACGATTCAGAACCTTGTAAGCTTTAGATTTGGCGGAGTATCCCAGAAAGATGGCTTCATCGGATTTTGGTTGAAACTTGGTGAGTTAAGCACGATTGTTCTGGATAAGGCATATACACCCAAAAATGTGCAAGAACGAGATACTCGGTTTCCGACCATTCATTGCTTCATACGATGTTTTGTTGAGATGACGGTTGATGATACTTCGATTTTGAGTGAAGCAGGCTGTGGAGACGGCTTCGGCCCAGAGATAGAGAGGAAGCTTTGCAAAGTTCAACATCAACCGAGCGGCTTCAACTAGAGTTCAATTTCTTCTTTCAACCACACCATTTTGATGTGGAGTGTACGGATCAGAAAAGTTGTATCCAATGCCTTTGTCGGTGAGAAACTTTTCAATGGTTGCATTTGTGAACTGGGATTGTAACATCCCAAAATTCAAGACCAAAAATTTTATTTTTAATTAAGTAATTATAAAACCAATAGTCTGAAAACATCCATAGTGTCATCCCATATCAAACCAATATGTCAATATTCAAAACATGTCATAATAAAACAACATCAGAGTTTAACTCCTAAAGATCTCATGTGTGGAAAACATGGTGTGATGCGCTACGATCATGCCGACTCCTTTCCTTTCGAAGAAGAAGTACCTGAAACCAAAACTGAAAACCTAAGCGCGAAGCTTAGTGAGTTCCCCCATCATACCACATAATCACATACTACCAGGAATATCTAGATGCACGGCCTACCCTGTCAGGCATATATGGGTGCCTGACCTACCCTGTTGAGCATACCTGGGTGCTCAACCTAACCATGTCAAGCATAACTAGGTGCTCGACCTACCATGTCATGCATATCTGGGTGCCCAACCTACCCTCCGGTTTATTTCAACCGGTTACGGGGTCTATCTCACCCCCTACCACTATCACATAATAACATATAATAAACATACTGTCAAGCATATCTGGGTGCCCGACCTACCGTCCGGTTTATCTCAACCGGCTACGAGGTTTATTTCACCCCTCCTACTACTACCATATGATAACATAGCATACAAGAACATAAATCTCTACAGATAGTGGTATACCAAACAATTATCACAAAGACAATCATCTCTACTATAAACAACTACTAGTGGGCCGACATTGGTGCCTTCGACCGACTCATACCAGGAAGGTAACTCACCTCAAAAACTAAAAGTAGCTGAACAATCCCCAGCTCCGGATATCAAACCAACTCATACCCCTACACATAAAAGATTTCCTTAATTACCCTTTCGTACTCATAACCCCTTAAGGGTCAACTTTGGTCAAAGTCAAAGACAAATTCAACATTCCGAGTTGACTCAACTCGCCGAGTTACTCTTCAACTTGTCGAGTTTCCATATTCACATAATCGTGATAACACGATCCAGCTCGTCGAGTTTTTCCTACAACTCGTCGAGTCCCTCTTTTTCCAATAGAGTCGGGACACTTCCAGACCAACTCGTCGAGTTCTCTTATAAACTCGTCAAGTTCTTCAGTCCGTCAACCTTCTTAATGCATTAAGTCCCTATTCATCAAATCAGGGCCCTATCTTCTAGATCCAAGCTGTAAATACATCTAGAAGGGTAAAGTTTCCAACTTTACCCATTAAGCACCTCTCCTGAGGCTTAAAGCTCAAACCCTAATCCAAAAAGGATATAGCTTCACTCCAAAAATCCTTATATCCTCAAAACAATGCACAAGGACATAGATCTGGACCTTAAAGGCTTAAAGGTCACGTGAAGCTCTCATGTTTACTCGCATGCAAGACCCAATAGGGCTTAAAATACTAAAAAGATGGTCTAAAAGTTGCATGGGACTTCCATGGCCATAAAGTTGGCACCTTTATGACATGAAGTCCCCTCAAGACCCTAGATCGGAAGGGTTTGCACACATGGGACGTTCAAATCCCAACCATCAACATACTTGGACCAAAACATGAAGCAAAACATCCTAAGACAAGATCTAAGCATGCCATGGACAAGGTTGAATCTTTATACCTCAGCTGAATCAAAAATTAAGCCTAACTTTTGGATCTACAATCCTTCTATATGTCATTGCTCCTTCTTCAAGTTCCTTCTTCTACAAAATCACCAAGAATGCACAAAAATTGGCTCAAAACTCTCAAAAGTGCATTAGGGTTTCGGAGCTAGGGTTTAGGACGATGGAGGCTGGAAATGAGGCCAGGTTATGGGGGTTAGGTGTTTAAATAGGGTGCAAAACCCCGAAATTATGGTTTCATTTTACCCAGCCAACTCGTCGAGTTGAGGCCTCACAACTCGTCGATTTGGTCACTTAAAATCCGCGGTCCACAAAATCTTTATTCGACGAGTCTGGGGCCTCCAACTCGATGAGTTGCTTGATAAAAATGACCAAATTATAAGTTTAAATACATACCAGGGACCAGGCATTACAATTCTCCCCCACTTGTCTCAGACTTCGACCTCGAAGTCCGTTGTCTCAAATAATCATGGATAATGCTCCCTCATCTCCTCCTCTGGCTCCCATATCCACTTTGACCCCTTACGGTGCAGCCACTGTACCTTCACTAACTGCACAACCTTGTTCCCTAAGGTTTTTGTCTTTCGATCCAGAATCGCCACTGGCTTCTCAACGTAGTTCAGGTGGTCGTCCACCTGAATATCCTCAAAGGGCACTACTACGGAGTCATCCACTAAGCATTTCCGCATATGGTAAACATGAAAAGTATTGTGGATCTGACTAAGCTCGGCTTGTAGATCCAGTCGATATGCAACCCGGCCCACCCGAGCATACCAATGTACATGGGGCCCAATGTACATGGGGCCCAGCTTGCGCCGCTTCCTGAACCGGATGACACCTTTCCAAGGTGACACCTTCAGGAGAAACATATCCCCTACCTGAAACTCAAGGTCCGACCGGCGCTTGTCGGCATAGCTCTTTTGCCGACTCTGAGCTGGCTGGAGCCTGCTCCGGACCTGCTGGATCATCTTAGTAGTCTTGAGTACCACTTCGGTACTCCCCATGACTCTCTGACCGACCTCGCCCCAATATATTGGGGTCCTACATTTCCTCCCGTAGAGCATCTCGAAGGGAGGTCGGTCTATGCTAGGGTGATAATTGTTGTTATACGAAAATTCTACTAACGGAAGATACGTATCCCAACTCCAACCAAAATCTAATACGCACGCACGCAACATGTCCTCTAGAGTCTGAATCGTCCTCACTGTGTCCATCTGTGTGCGGGTGAAAAACTATACTGAAGTGGAGACGAGTACCCATCTCGTCATGGAGCCGCTTCCAAAATCTGGAAGTGAAGCGAACATCTCGGTCTGACACTACCGAAACTGGCACTCCATGACGTGTCACTACCTCGCGGACGGAGATCTCGGCTAGCTTCTCAGCCGATATACTCTCCTGGATCGGGATGAAATGTGTACTCTTGATCAACTGATCCACGATGACCCAAATCGAATCTACTCCACGTGCAGTCCTGGGAAGCTTTGTGATGAAGTCCATGGTGATGTCTTCCCATTTCCACACGGGAATCTCCAACGGCTGCATCTTGTCGTGAGGTCGCTGGTGCCCGACCTTTATTTTCCTGCAAGCCAAGCACCACTCTACAAACCAGGCCACATCCCGCTTCATGCAGGGCCACCAGTAATCAGGGTGAAGATCCCGATACATCTTTGTCGCCCCGTGATGGATGGAGAACCTAGACTTGTGGGCCTCCTCCATCAGAACCTGTCGTACACCTCCCTGATATGGCACCCAAACCCTCCGATGCATGGTTAATAACCCACAGCTATCATAATCGAAGGAAGCCATCTGACCCACAATGCGTTCACTCTTCCGGTACTATTCCTTCATAGCCTCTACATGTGCCTCTCGAATCTGCTCCAGCAATGGAGTAATCACTGTCATCCTCAAGCATATATCCCGAATCGGCGCTGCAGTCGCCTTGCGGCTGAGAGCGTCGGCCACCATGTCGGCCTTCCCTGGGTTATAAAGGATCTCACAGTAATAATCCTTCACCACATCCAACCAACGTCGTTGCCTCATGTTCAGGTTTGGCTGATCCATCAAGTACCTCAGGCTCTTGTGGTCCGTGTAGATAGTACAACGGACCCTATAGAGGTAGTTTCTCCAAATCTTGAGGGCAAAAAAAACTGCCCCCAAATCTAAATCGTGTGTCGAGTAATTCGCCTCGTGAGGCTTCAGCTGCCTCGAGGCGTAAGCGATAACGCGCCCTCTCGTCATCAATACTGCGCCTAAGCCCATGATAGACACGTCACAATACACAGCGAAATCCTCAACGCCCTCTGGCAGAGTCAATATCGGTGCCTCGCACAACTTCTGCGTCAAAGTCTCGAAAGCTGTCTGCTGATCAGACCCCCAGCGGAATGTCACCGACTTCTTGGTCAGTCGGGTCAATGGAACGACTATCTTGGAGAAATCCTGAATGAATCTCCGATAATAACCCGCCAAACCAAGAAAACTTTGAATCTCAGATGGAGACCTCGGAACCTCCCATCTCATCACGGCCTCTACCTTGGCCGGATCGACTAATATACTATTCTGGTTGACGAGGTACCCCAGAAACTGCACCTCGCACAACCAAAACTTACACTTGGAAAACTTTGCGAAAAGTCTATCCCTCCTCAATGTCTCCAAAACCTCCCTCAGGTGCTCCTCGTGCTGCTCCTGCGTCTTGGAGTAAACCAACATGTCATCAATAAAGACTATTACAGACCAACCCAGCATCAATCTGCATACGCGGTTCATAAGATCTATGAACACGGCAGGAGCATTGGTGAGCCCAAACGGCATCACCACGAATTCGTAATGACCATATCGAGTCTGAAAGGCTGTCTTCTGTACATCCTCGTCTCTGACTCTCATCTGATGGTAGCCTGATTGCATATCAATCTTGGAAAACCAAGATGCTCCCTGAAGCTGGTCGAAGAGATCATCCATCCTCGGGAGTGGATAACGGTTCTTCACCGTTACGTTATTCAACTCCCGGTAATCTATACACATCCGATGTGACCCGTCCTTCTTCTTCACAAACATGATCGGGGCTCCACATGGCGAACTGCTCAGCCTGATAAATCCCTTGTCTAACGGATTCTGCAACTGTGTAGACAAATCCTGCATCTCGGGAAGAGCCAACCGATACGGTGCCTTGGCTGTCGGAGCCGCACCCGGAACTAGGTCAATCCTGAACTCCACCTGTCTCTCCAGAGGTATCCCAGGTAAATCCTCCGGGAACACATCCGGATACTCCCGCACAACTGGCACATTACTCACGGTCGTCTTACCCTCCTCCCAGGTATCCATAACATAGGCAAAAAAACCTGTACATCCCTGATGAAGGTAGTGTCTGGATCTCGCTGCTGAACACATGATCGGTCCATGTTGCGGTCTCTCACCCTGAATCACCAGCTCTCCCCCACTTGGGGTCCTAACCCGAACCAACTGCTGCTCGCAGTTGATTACCGCCCTATTAGGGATCAACCAATCCATACCTATGATGACCTTGTTCCCACGCAAAGGAAAGGGAACCAAATCCATGAGATAACGCTCGCCATACATCCTCAGAACACAATCCCTATAAACCTCCGAAACTCGTACGGATCGATCGTCCGCAATCTCGACCTCTAAAGGACAACCCAACATGCTCATAGACTCAGCAAACCTCTTGCTGAGTGCAAGAGAAATGAAATATCAGGTAGCTCCCGAGTCAAATAACACCAACACTAGGATACCGTTCACAGGGAACGATCCTGTCACCACATCTGGTGCGACACGCACCTCCTCGGCGGTCAACTGGAAGGCTCGGTTACTCACCACTGGGGCATCTGTGTTGCCCAGTCAGCCATCTGTGATTCGTAGGGTCATTGGAGTCGGCGCCGCCACTGGCGCTCCTGATACCAATCTCGAGCAGTTGGACTTTTTATGGCCCCTCTTATTGCAATGGAAGCAAATCAGGACTGATGTCTGAATGGTAGGGGTAGGGGCAGTGCAATCCTTGCTGAAGTTCCCATTCATGCCGCACTTGTAGCATCCCGATCCCCTAGCTCTGGACACTCCCTCGTGTGGCCTGCCGCATTTCCCACAGCGGCTCTGGCCCTGCTGACCCTTCGACCTCGGGTGGAATCCCTTGGGTTTCTTCACCGAAACCCCAGTCGTCTGCCCAGCCTCTGCCTTCCTCTTCCTAACGTGCTCTATGTCAATCTCCCCCTCTCGTGCCCTGGCTATCATGCCATCCAAAGTCGGGCACGCCGAATAACTGACATATTTCTGTATGTCATCTCTCAGCATATCATGGTACCGGGTTTTCTTCATCTCCTCATCACCCTCATACTGAGGCACCAACAAGGCCCTCTCCCTGAACTTGGCGGTAATCTCCTCCACTATCTCCGTAGTCTGTCTCATATCCAAGAACTCCCTGGCTAGCTGTTGAACCTCCACAGCTGGCGCAAACTCCGCTCAAAATCTGGTCACAAAATTCGACCTGGTCATGGCCTCAATAGCTTGGGCTCCCAAAGTATAACTGACAGCCTCCCACTAATCTCTAGCTCGCTCCCTTAAACAACCAGCAGCAAACCTGACTTTCGACCCCTCGGGGCAGAAGCTCGGCAACTGTGCAGACTCGATATCTGTAACCCATCTCTTAGCCACAAGGGTGTCATTGACCCCGCAAAAGTTTGGTGCTCCACATCCCCTGAAGTCCTTGAAGGAGAGTGTGTGAGTCCCAGACTGGCCAGGTGCCATGTCTCTCCTGAATGCCCTCAGGCGATCCTCCATCAGCTCAATGATACCTTCCTTGATCGACCCGAAAATCACCGGGTCGCCTCAAGGATGCCTCGCGTTATCTCAGATGCAATGAACTCGTGCAATCCATCATCAACTGGATCGGAACCTGTACCCGAACCTGACCCAGACCCTGAGCCCCCTGCTCCATGACGTGTCACCACCATTCTGAAACAAACCATACACTCTTCAAGGTCATATATAATCATTGAGAGACCTCACACACACTACAAGTTCCTTGGTTTTATCTAAGCTTTCCTTGTCTCAACTACGGATCCTCTGCTTTCAGTAGTACGGGCCCATAAGGCCATACTACCTTCCACATCTATCCGTACTTTCCTCAAGAATTTCCTTGACTCCACCAAGTCCCTTTCACTACTACTGTAAGGGCTTTGAGAAAGAACAATGAGTGTGATGCGTGCAATCAGCTGAGCTCAAGTAAGTTTTCCCCAAGATACCCATACATGTTATGATATGAATTGAGAATATGTGAACTGCATGCTAGATTAGGGCTAAGGGTCTAGGAAGGATGCCTTGTATGCCTACTGTATTAGCTTATTGAATTGCATGTTAGTATTGATTAGTCAGTGATATGATGGCCTGATTAGGATATGCTTGGTTTTAGTTACTCAATGCTCGAATGCTACTTGCTTTGTGCTTTTAGGAGTTCTAGTTATCTTTAACTAACTAGTAAACGAATACGCTAAGTTACATATTACGAGGAATAAATAATTTCAAAAGGTTAGGTTTAGCCCTATTGCGCAGCTCTCGTCTGAGTCTAACCATTGCAGAGAGAGACCTCTCATTCGAAGAATTATCCGGTCTTAGTAATATGTAATGGTATTCACAAGCTAGTTAGGGAAAGGTAGTGGGGACTTCTTATGCAGCTGATGGCGGAGAGTGGGTCAGAGATTACCCTATGGTAAGCCTAGGATGAGAATTTTTCATGTAAAAACCTTTCAAACCCTCGATTTGAGTCCAGACACCCCCGAAAGTGTGTCTAAATCCCTCAAACCAATGCTCTGATACCAACTTGTAACATCCCAAAATTCAAGACCAAATTTTTTATTTTTAATTAAGTAATTATAAAACCAATAGTCCGAAAACATCCATAGTGTCATCCCATATCAAACCAATATGTCAATATTCAAAATATGTCATAATAAAACAACATTAGAGTTTAACTCCCAAAGATCTCATGTGCGGAAAACATGGTGTGATGCGCTGCGATCATGCCGGCTCCTTTCCTTTCGAAGAAGAAGTACCTGAAACCAAAATAGAAAATCGTAAGCACGAATCTTAGTGAGTTCCCCCATCATACCACATAATCACATACTGCCAGACATATCCGGGTGCCTGGCCAACCCTGTCAGGCATATCTGGGTGCCCGACCTACCCTGCTGAGTATACCTGTGTGCTCAACCTACCCATGTCAAGCATATCTGGGTGCTCGACCTACCCTGTCAGGCATATCTGGGTGCCCAACCTACCTTCCGATTTATTTCAACCGGTTACGGGGTTATCTCATCCCCTACCACTATCACATAATAACATATCATTGGAAGTGTCATCCGACCTTAATTCGAATGACTCCAAAACTCCAGCCTTTTGGATTTGGCCTATGCGCTTCTTGCTGACATGTCCAAGACGACAATGCCACAAGCATGCCTTATCCAATTCATTGGAAGAATCAATGTACAATACATTATTTCCTAAGTTGTCCACAACCATCACAGTTTCATATACATCATTACAAGGTAATGCTTTAAAATAAAAGACACCATTATAATAAGCATTAATAGCACCACATTCTTTATCAAATGAAAAACTAAATCCTTGTTTGCACAAACATGAAAGGAAATAACATTTCTCGCCATTTCAGACGAGTAGCAACAATTATTCAAACCTATTTCTAACCCACTACTAAGAAATAAAGACTTAACTCCAATCTTGGTGACAGGTGAAACCTTCTTATTCCCCATGATCAAGTTTATCTTCCCGTGCTCCACATTCTCACTTCTTTTTAGGCCTTGCACATCAGAACAAATGTGAATTCCACAACCTGTGTCAAGAACCCAAGAGTTATAATGTGATGAGTTTTTAGATAGAATAGTATAAATACCTACATGGGTGTGTTTAAATTTCCTATCTTTCACATCCTGCAAGTATTTGGGGAAGCTTCGCTTCCAGTGCCCCTTTTCGTGACAGTAGAAATACTCTGCTTCCTTAGGAATGGAAGAGGGAGTAGCAGAACCAACCTTGGTCCCACTTGAAGAGGATCCATCTAGAGACTTTCTCTTGTGGCTCTTTGAGGGATCCTTCCTCTTCTTCCCTTTCCCTTGTCCAATTGCCAGAACAGGGGCATTTGCGGTAGGAGTAGAAACAACAACATTTTTACCTTTGAGACCACTTTTAGCAGTCCTCAAAACCCCTTGAAGTTTGCTAAGTGTGACCTCCTCCTTGTTCATATGATAGGTCATGCGGAACTGATCATAACATGGAGGTAAGGATTGTAGAATGATATCTATAGCCAGCTCCTCATGGAAGTTCACATTCAACTTTAGCAATCGGTCCACAAACCTTTGCATTTTCTGCAAGTGGCCTGTGATGGGTTCACCGTCCTTCATCCTGGTTGTTATCATGGAAGAGATGATTTCATACCTCTCTTGACGAGCACTCTGATGGTATCTTTCCATCAGGTCCTGGTGCATCTCAAAAGGGTAGAAGTCCTCATAGGACTTTTGGAGTTCAGCTGTCATGGTGGCCAACATGATACAAGACACCTTGGTGGCATCCTTCTCATGAGTCCTAAAGTCAGCGATCTCCTCAGGAGTAGCAGAAGACTCATCGATTTCCGTAAGATCCTTGTCTAGGACATATTCCTTGTCCTCATAACGAGTGACCATCCTGATGTTCCTCATCCAGTCATTGAAGTTGGAACCATCAAAGATGACTCTCCCACAAAGGTTCATGAGAGATAAGGAGCCAGTAGGGTTTGAGCCAGAAGCAGTGTTGGAAGACATCCGAAAAGAAATAAAGACAAAGTTTATATTAGATAAAGAGTCCTTAATATAACACCCAAAATGAAATATTAAGGCTAGGACCCAACACAATATTTTACAAATTGGAAGAGGGATGTCGTAATCCAACTTGCAAAATATTTGAAGGTAGGTAAATAAAGATTTACCAATTTCCACCATGAAAAAAGAAATAGTTATTATTTTTAATTGGATTGAAATTCCTAGATCCAATGAGATTCATTGAACAATTCAATGGCATGTTTAAATCTCAATTATGCCCTTCAGGTTTGTGACTGGGATACCGAGGATCACAAACAAGGTGTGAATAACCATGAAAAATGTGCTTGGTACTCCCGACTTTATCACCCAATCAATATATCGGTTAACCACACACACTCCATTGATCTTATGATAAACATCGAGCCACCCTTTGCCACCCTTACTAGTCTAAGTTAATGTGTCGGCTAACCACACACGCTCCATCAACGACTTGGTAAAGTGCAAAGTGCAATTTTCATGGATTAACATAAATTTCACATTTTCTTAAAGTAACTAAGATTGGGAATTTAATAAAACATTTAGTTACTTTATTATCATTATACTTAATGAGAATTATAGTCTTATCCTACCCGTTCGGCTAACGACCCTCCACCAGTCAAGGAAGCGGTGGGTGAGAATGGACACCCATTAAACTGCCATTTTATAGGCAGTAACCTTATACCCCCCTTATAGATCGGCTTCGTGAATGAGGCCTACTAACGGTAAGACTGACTTGATCTTATACACACACACACACACACACACACACACACATATATATATATATATATTATTAACTTATAATAGTATAGTATAAGGGTTGAATTTTAAACTTTTAAAATTCTAGGGTTTGGAGTTAAAGTATTCTAAAGCGACTTTACAAATTCCAAAACTTGAGGGCAAGTTTTGAAACTATTCAAAACCTTTCATTTCTATAACTTATGAGTTTTAATGACTTTTAAGGAAAAAAAATTTGGAATTCCATAACTTGAGGACAAATTATGGAGTCCATTAAAAGGCATTTAGATCAATAATTAAACTAACAAGAAATGTCAAATAATATCTATGATCTAGCAAAACTCATAAGCAAGGATAATTCACATCAACAATTTTCAAGAATCATATAAACTAATATAAAACTTGAAACTTTGACAATTATCTACTAATTGTACAAGCATGAACATTACCCTATTGAAAAACAGGTTTCTAGGTTCAAAAAATAGTTTAGGGTAATGATCCCAATCCAATTGCAAACCAAAACTCGAAATTCTGCTCACTGGTGCATCACCACATCGTGGTAATAGCTGCCACGTCGTGGTGAGCAGGTAGAACCGAAAATGGCAGATTTTCTAACTTTGAAAAACAAGTAGCATCAAGTATAATTGAAAACAAGCCTATGTTATGATACCACTGAAGGGTTTTGAGCATTCTAACACTCCTATGGTGTACATGCAACCCTAGATGCATTGGATCTATGTTTTCTCTATTATACATGCAAACTTTCAATTTTCCAAGGCATCATCCTAACTAGCATACTAAGGAGTATATACACTACAAAAATCTAGTTAGATGACTTACCTTTGTTGTAGCTTTAAAACCTTAAGCCTTTAAGAGCCTAGCACCCCAAGTGTGATGCCTCAAATTCTTCACACAACACCACCAACAATGGAGAACTTGAGAAGATATTGTCTTGCACACACAAAATCGGCTAGCCCTCTTGTATCTCACTTAAGTGCCGATTTAGGTAGCCATGAGGTTTCTTATATAGTGTGACAGAACTAGGGTTATACCATGTAGACCCTAATGTGCATGACTTTCCACATTCCTTAGGCTCCATGGGTTTTAACCTCCATGGAGTATCCATGGGTCACCACATGGGTTTAGCCCAACATAAAGAACTATGGATCATAAGCCCACTTTATAAGAATGAATGATTTACACAATCAATCCCCATATATTTAATTAGTCTCTTTTGATCACAAAATTAATTCCAAATTAATTTTTGATCAATACTAATTAAATAATATGATTTCATATTAATATATTAGAACTTATAATATATTAATAAATCATAAATATCCTCTTCTCAAAAGTCCATCCTTACAAATTGTTTCGGTGCCGTGCAACCCAAATGAACCATGCTACTCTCAGGTCAAGTACATACCAATTATAGTTATGGGCTTAGACACTAAATCCAACAGAAATCCCATGTGAAACTTGTGTAGTCATCAACCATCACAAGAATGTAATTTTTGTGATGTAACCTTTCTGCGGCAGATGGTCCACAAAGATCGATGTCAAGAAGTTCCAGTGGTTCCGGCTTCTATGTTCCTTTGAATGAGTATCTAACTCTTGGACTTCTTGACTGCTGACGGTGCTCAATCCTGCACCTGCTCTTCATACTATGTTGGACTTTCAATCATAACCTTCGAGTTACAAATTCGATCCTTATTAGAGACTCCAGATCCTTCTTGACAGACTTAACTTAAGATAGGTTCTTTCTTTTGATTATCGTAACATACCGATGGGTTATGTTCTAATGACCTCTCATTGTATGATGCAACACTTAGAGTCAAGTCTTTTAGAGCCGAATTCCAGAATGAAATATACCTTCCTTCATGTTCTAATGTGATATAATCACATTTTAGCATGTAGCATCTCTTGCTATAAGCTTCTTACTTTAATAACGATCGTGATACTTCTATTGATCACTTCGATTATCTTTCACTTCAATCTTCTGGCTTAAGTCAGACGCTACATCGAGCTTGGTTCTCTGAACCACGTAAAATACATATCTTAGTCGGACTCGATCTGATATGATCACTAGGGTCGGAATAGTAATCATCTTCTTAGTCATTACTGAAACGATGGTAACGACATACTTGAACAAAACGGAATCAATTACTAGTGCCTTGGTAACCTTGTGACTTTCCTTGATCCAAGTGTGAGTCATGTGCTTCCAGAAGTATAGGCCTCTACTACCTTTCACACCTACTCATACTCGTCCACTCGTCCCAAGTATTGTATCGTAGTTTTCCAAGTCACCGTACAAGAATTTCACATACTCATTTAACACACCGGATAACATAACGAAGGTTTATATTAATTCGTGAAACAATTACATAGATATTTAGGTTCACCATACACTATTCCTCTTATATTAGGCTACACCATATGATATTATCTATATGGCTGCTTCATATCCTGATCTTTGGATATACAGATCCTCACTCCTGATCCCTTGCATCCTCGCCTGCTTCATTAAGGATCATCTGGAATGCTCTTGATTTTGGCTTCGGCGGCGCATTTTGCCTTGCAGCTTCGTTCTTCTTTGGCCAGTCTCTTGACATATGCCCCTTGTCTCCGCATTTGTAGCATACCTTATCATTAAGCATACAATCTCTGGAATAGTGAGCGATCCTCCCACACTTGTAACAAGTCACTTCTCCATCGTATCTCCCATAGTGCTTCTTCCTGCACTTTTTTCATACCACTTGGCCCCATACTTTTGTTCATCCAGGTTAGACTTTGAGAATCTTCCTTTCTTATCAAACCTTGAGGATACCTCAATCTTCCTCTTTTCTCCCGCCTTTTCTTTTTCTAGACCATTTTCTCTTATCTGGGTCTCTACATTCTTAGCTACTCTAACGGTTGTTTTCAAGGTAGTTGCCATTTTGACCATTGGGCCAAAGTTTGTTGGCAATCCGTTAGCAAACCTATCTATTTTGGAGATTTCAGTAGGCACCAAGTATGGGAATATCTTCATCCTCTCGGTGAATGCGGTGGCATACTCATCAACACTCATCTTCCCTTTCTTAAGGTTCTGAAATTCTTTGTTTAGGTCTATCAGATCTATCTCTGAGCAGTACTGCATTTTCAACTGCTCCATGAATGCTTCCCAAGACATCCCCATGGCTTCTCCCCATGGCATTGTATATGCCAACAACTTCCACCAACTTAATACTCTGGTCTTTAGTTGTCTGACTGCAAAGACGGTCTTTTGCTTATCGTTGCAGTTGCAGCTTTCAAATACCATTTCCATTTCGGAGATCCAGTCCATAGTTTCCACTGGCTTTGGGCTTCCATAAAGACTTGGTGGTTTGGCACCCAAGAAGTTCTTATACATGCGCCCATCCCTGTCAATCCTTCTATCCGGGTCGTTCCTCCTGACCACTCGGGGTCCAACTTGACTCACAGTACGGCTGTAATTTCCCTCCTCTGACAGCCCTTCATTCAGGTCGGGTTGCACAATAGGTACAATAGGCTCTTCCATATTTTGTTGGAGTAGACACCTTGTCTCTTCCATCTAGCGATCCAACATCATTTGAATCATTTGGCTCGGGTGTACCTGCTACCTCTGGTGCACCCTTAATCACTCGTGACTGTTGGTTTCCATTAGCATTTCCTAATCCGCTGCGGGTTCTCACCATTTCGATCTATACACCAAATTAGACGTTTGGTGTGTAGTGACGAAAATTTAGATAGGGGAATCAGACGTATGAATCTCTTTATTACTCCGAAAAGTTACATGTCAGTTCTAATACTGTAATTAAACGTTTAGAAATCTGAACACATAAAGTTTCCAGATCCGGTCGGCAACAGAACATAGATCCAATCAAACGATACCATCGTAAAGCATCACAAATCATTTAGAAAATAAAAGCATTTTAGGCATCTTCCCTAAATAAGCTAGTGCTTGTGTCTATTCAGGCATACATCCTAAATATACCAAACACTCCTCTCACAATCATCGCTTAGCATTCTAAGTTTAAGTCTGGAAATTTCCTACAAATTCCTAGTTCGATTAAACTAGTGCTCTGATACCAACTGTGACATCCCCATTTTCACGGCCAGAAAAGACCGATTTGTTTATGATTTATTTTGAAAATCAGAGTATCTTTTTAAAGGAAAAATGTTGCGGAATTTGTTCCCAGTAAAACATGATAAATACGTTATCAAAGCATTTCCAAGGAAATGTATTTTATTCATTTTAAAACATTGGGATGTCATCGTCAATACAGAAACATAAGCATAAACAGACCTTACATTTATTTACACTAGTGATTCATATCTCCTTAATCTCTCAGTGTAATGTAGCTTCATATCGACACCTGTGAAACAAATAAACTGAGTGGGTCAAATTGGGAAACCTGGTGAGTACATAGGGTTTTCAACCCACAATAATAAAGTTATTATGTTTTATCAGCAAACAATTAACCCAATTACCCATCCCCATTATCTTCTTTAGTTCTTAAGGATCTACCCTAAGAATCATCTATCATCCACTCATTCATTCCTAAGGATTGTCCTAAGGAATAGGCACGAAGTCCATCGCTGTCAGGGTTTATTTAACAAGCACTAAGTCCATAGCTTTCGATGTTATCTATAAGGCACTAAGTCCATAGCTAATAGGGTTCATCTGTAAGGTACTAAATCCATGGCTACTAATATTTATCTGTAGGGTACAAAATCCATAGCTACCAACGTCCAATTATAAGGCACTAAGTCCATAGCTACCATTGTTCATTCATGAGGCACTAAGTCCATAGTTGCCATGGTTTTTAGAGTACACCGGGTGAACATACACCTTTCATCTCATCATCCAACTCATCTTTCATCTACCCATCTTTACCCATTGTAATTTATAGGTATAAAATACGTATATAGTTTAAATCGAATAAAACATGTATATATTTGTTCATCTAGCATAGATATCATAAACATACACAATATGCACACATAGTACGTAATTTATATTAAATACTTCATATCTATGTGTAAGATGAAAGTAAATATGCACTCACTTGTCAAAGTGATGATTCCAAACTCGGGCAACGCTTCGATTCTAATGATTCTATTTTCCTTCGACGAAACCTAGCATTAATATTGCTAAGTTTTAGTTTAATCTTTATTGCGACTAATTATTAGTCTAGATTCATCATTAACTCAAAGTCTACTTTCATGATCTATCAAGTAAGGAACAACCAGGTAGGATCATATCGGAGGTAGGGTCCGTTTGGTATACGAAGTATACTGTTTGGAAATCCCACTTTAAACACCTTACTAAATCACAGCCTAGACATCATCCCCGTAAGTAGATCAATCAGTATAACAACTTGGAATCACTGATAAATCTTGTTTATAAGTTCATAATAATGATAATGAACTTAAACATAAGTTATACTTAAAGTAGGGTAAGCATAACTCACTTAACGGGGGGGTTTGTCTAGGAACCAGGCTCTACGGGGGCGGAACTTCTGATTTGAAAGCTCTTCTTCTCGGAGCCTTCTGGCGCTCCGAGACTCGCCTCTAACACCTAGGAGGTGCTAGGGAATCGAAGAGAGGGTTTGGGAGTAATGGGAGAGATAGAAGTTGAAAGGTATGAGTTTTGGGGTGATCTACACCTCTATTTATAGGTTGTATGGGGCCTCTCACGTCGTGAGACAGGGCTCTCATGTCGTGAGCCTTGCGTAGGCACCAATGCGAAGCCTGGTGCTGACACGTGGCGCCGGACGTAGGTAAAACAACCAATCTTTAAAAATTCATAACTTCTGCATACAAGCTCTGTTTTTGACATTATTTATATCCACGTGTAGGTAATGACAAGATCTACAACTTTTCTTTTGACTCCATTGGCTAATTCTCGACCGATTTCAAATTTAACAGTATGAGAAGATTACACTGTTTAATAACCGTGTAAAATTCATAACTTCTACATACGGACTCCGTTTTCGTCTGTATTTTCCTTGTTGAACTCTTATTAATGAGATATTCAATTCTCATTTAGGTTGTGTCGGCTAAAAATCGATCGATCTAAAATTCGAATTTCGGGTTGTGCACTGATATGCTAAATCTTAGAAAAATCATAACTTCCTCATACGAAGTCAGATTTGGACGTTCTTTTTATGTACGTTCTCGGTTTAACATATAATAAAACTTTAATTTAGATCTCTAAGGCTAAAAAGTAATTTATCAAAAATTCACTTTTTACGTTACGCGATGCCGTGCCGGTTTAGCCGTAAAACTTCGATGGGCCATAACTTCTTCGTTATAATTCGGATTTCAGCGTTCTTTATATGTACGGAACCCTTGTGACATATACTATAAATTGGTTAAGATTATTCATTCTAAATAATCTTCCATCAAAAGTCATTTTTGACGCTTATTGTCTCTAAATTGACTAGCTCGAATCTGCGGGCGTTGCAGATTGATTCCCACATTCACACGCAGCGCAGAGATGATTGTTTTCAAATTTGAGGAGTGCCGGACCTCGGACCATTTCACCAGAAACTAGATCATTCATGTATCGGAAGTTGAGATGAGCAAGCCTACGATGCCATAGCTAACTTACGATAGGAACGGTCTTTGAAAGAAGACAAAGTTGTGGCTTTCCGATGATCATGTTGATGCCAAAGGATACATATTCTTGATACGATTTGATTTGATAATACATTTTGGTCTTCTGTCATAACGTAGCTGTGCTTCTTGCAAAATTCAACTTTTCGATTTACGTCAATGAGTTGGGCCACATTGATCAGATTATGCTTGAGATCAGATACATACGCCACATTAGAGACAAATAAATTTTTGTTGGTCAAGACGCCATAACCTCGAATTTGAGAATTTGAATTATTTCCATAAGTAACATAACCAGCATTTGGAGCACGCTTCAGATCACGCAGAAAATATTTCTACCCAGTCATGTGCATGGAACAAGCACTATCAATATACCATATTGTATCTTGTTCCGAAGAACAAAAAGCCTGCAAAAATCAGCGAGTTTTAGAGTTTTTAGGCTCCGAGTTAGATTTAGGGACTTTAGCATGGGCTTTCGACTTGGTTTATGATTTATGAGCAGCTGGTATCTCGGAAGGATTTTTCCAAGATTCTTTTGGAAAGAAGCAGAAAATCAGGATCTTTTCATTTATCCAAAAATCATACTCAATCATTGGTGGTTTGGGCACTGCTTTCCTCGGGGGAACAGTTTTCCGAGATGTTGCTGGAAGAAATGTGTTCACAGGTGTTTCAGTTGAGTTGTCAGGCCTTTTCAATTTCCATTCAAACTTTTGTTTTGAACCTTTGGAAGAATTTTGAACTACAGTGTTCCAATCATCTTTTTATTTGTTTGTTGAGTTCGAAGACACATTAGGTTTAGGAAATTGTTTAGGTTTAAAAATCTCAACAGTAATATTTTTCTCACAACTATTGACAGATGTGTTCCGAACATCCGAACTAATAGCATTATATGGCCTCTTAAGAATCTTAACAGGCATGAAGGTATTGTGATTCCTAAAATCTGGACTAACTGTTTGAGAAACTTTCTTTTCAGATCTCTCAAGAAACAAAGAGCATTGCCTAGACCTAGTTTCTTTTTCACGAGCTTTCCTAGTTTCGGACTTTGGATGAACAATGTATTTATTGTTCAGCCAGGGTTTCTTCTGAGAGTCAGATGATGACTTGGAAGTTTGTCTAATCGATGGATTGTTGAAACGAGGCTTAATTGGTACTAGAGTCGATTTTGAGACTACCTAAGAGATGGAGACACAAGAATCAGACGAGATTTCATCATCATTATTAAGTTCCACATCACTATCAAGAGACGCCCAAAATGAATTGGATTGATCTGAGTCATGTCCGTTTGTCTCAAGAATTATTTCCTCAATAACACTATTATTCAGAGGACCAGAGTTCAGAAAATGAACTCCAGTACAACCTATGTTCGGTAAGGATTCCGAAGACTGATTCAAGTCCAGTGATATCAGAGGCGTGGAATCAGGACATTTAACAGTGATAGGTTTGAACTCGGTAATCAATGATTGATATTTGTCTGAAGTCTCATGAAGGGATGAAAATGGTGAGACAGGGGTATCCGAATAAGTATGGTTCAGAATGTCTCCCATGAACGTTAGGTTTTGAAGTTCCTTCAGAGGATGAGCAATAGGTTTCGTAAACTCGCTTCCGAGACTTGGTGCTTTGGACCAAGGGTGACGAAAATTATGTGTCATCTTTTCGTTAGCTTCAATAACGTCAACAGAATTGTGCAAAGCATCAATTTTCGCATTAAGAAGTTTATTATCAGTAACCAAGATGTGTCTTTCATAAGAGTAATTTCACATTTGTTATTCAAAATGATACATTCATCCTTAGCCATTACAAGTTCTCTCTCTAATGATTCAATCTTAAGCTTGCGGTCTTCAAAACATAAACTAAGACGGGTCACTTCACTATCCAACTTCTCACTAACTTCTATGGCAGACTCATAGGCTTTATGAATAACTGTCATATTTGATTAAATTTGAGTTAGATAAGGTTCACAAACAGACAAATCAAAATTATTATCAATACTCATAGATTTTACCTGTTGGATGATGCTTCGTCCAGGTGGATCATTTTTTGCCATGTAGTAGTAGTTTGGCTTAACATCATCATCATCAGCTTCCGAATCAGAAGACGAATAACCTTCATTACACTCAATTTATTGTCTAGCCACTAGACATAAGTTCCTTGCAGATTTTTCTTCACTCTCATCACCAGACAACCAATGCCCATCAACATTCCTTGAAATCGTGGTGATAAAAGCCTTTTCACTTTCAGCAAGTTCTTGTGATCTAAAAGCATAGTAGGCAGAGTCTTTAACCTTTGGGTTTTAAGGAATTTAAGCCAAACAGTCATTTTAAAAGTGGTTTCCAAGACAACATTTGTGACATGCAATCTTGGGCTTAGGTAAGTTCGGAACTTCCTGAGGTTCCAAGGAGTGATTTGGAATGTTGGGTCGATATGCCGCTGGATTTTCAGTGGTTTTAGGGTATGGTTGAGGATTGCTTTGGTGAGGAGTTTGAAATAGGTTTTGAGGTGGTTTTTGCTTGGGATTCCAAGGATGTTTGTACTTCATAGATAGTAGTGCAAACTCTTGCTGGAAACGAATATGGATCAAGGTCTACATCATCCGGGTAGTTCAAAATCGTAGGAACATATGATACAAGTTGAGTGGGTCATGTAGGTTGAATAGGTGGGATGGCTCCAAAAGGATCCGAAACAGATGGGTTCAGAATCAATGGATTGACCGAGCTTACGAATGTGAGAGGACCTCCTGAAAGTTCTCCCAACGTTTGAGCAACGTTGGATTCATGACCCTGCAGTTCGTCAAACAACTGATAGAGCTTCAGTTTCTTCAGAGATCCATTACTCTGAAGACAAGAGTTAATGTTTCCCCATCCTTTTCCAAGGTTATTGATGAACTTGAGATTGTACTGTTGGATATAGTGTCTAAGTCCATAACTTTATTTGGTATGTACTTGACCCGACCCGGCATGGTCCATTTGGGTTGCATGGCATTGCAATACTTGGATAGACTAAATGAGAGAATAAGGCACTTATGATTATTAATACATTATAAGTTCTAATATATTAATAATAGTATTATTTAATTAGTATTGATCAAGTATTAATCTAGTATTAATTTGGTGATCAAAGTGAGACTAATTAAATATATAGGGTTGATTATGACAATCATCAATTCTTTTATGGTGGATTAATGATCCATGGTTTATGGGTTTGGTTATAACCATATGGAGCTCCATGGATAGTCCATGGGAGTTACAAACCCATGGGTCATGGAAAATCAAGAGTCATGACAATTAAGGGCATTCATGTGTAAACCCTAATTGTGACAACACTATAAAAGGAACCCTATGGCTAGCAAAATGGTAACCTAGTGTTACTAGAGAGGGCATAACCGATTTTGAGGCTAAGTGACATTCTCTCAAGTTATTCCAAGTCTTGTGGTGTTGTGTGAAGCATTTGAGGCACAACATTTGGGGTGCTAGGCTCACAAAGTCTTGAAGGAATCCAAGCAACAACAAGGTATGTATTTCTACTAGCTTTCATGTTTTATGTAATCCCCATGCCATGCTAGTCAGGAAATAACCTTGAAAAAGAAATTTGCATGTATATAGAGAAAACATAGATTCAAGGTTATTAGGGTTGCATGTACACTTAGGAAGTGTTAGAATGCTCAAAAACCCATCAGTGGTATCAGAGCCTAGGATTGTTTTCTGTATACTTGATGCAAAACTGCTTAAAAATCGAAAATTCTGCACTCTGACGACTGGACTCGCCGAGTCCATGGGGAGGACTCGCCGAGTCCATGAACAAATTCATTCTACTCGCCGAGTAGAATAATGCACTCGGCGAGTAGGAACGTGCTGGGCAGTTTTTTCGAGTTTTGTTGCTGGAAATGGATTAAGATCATTATCCCAATCTGTTTTGGACTTGTAAAATCTGCTTTTCAAAATGATAATGATTATGTTAACCCATTTTACATGACTTTTATCAATTTTCAAGTATTGTATATGTTTATATGATTTCTTGAAATTGCTTGACATGAATTTTTGTTCTTATGAGTTTTAGAAGATCATAGGAATTATGTGTAACCTCCATGTGTGTTTAATTCATGATCTTAATGGCTATGATGGTGTCCATAACTTGTCCTCAAGTTATGGATAACCAAAAGTCACTTCTTTTAATTATGATTAAAGAACTAAAGAGGTTTCATAAAATGAAGAGTCTTCATTTTTATGAACCATTAAAACTCATAAGTTACAAATTGAAGAGACTTGGAATAGTTTCAAATCTTGCCCTCAAGTTTTGGAATTTGAAAAGTCTTACACTTTAATACTTTAATTCCAAATTAAACCTTAGATTTTTAAAAAAGTTTAAAAATCAACACTTATACTATTATTATAATTTTATTATATAGATATGTATAAGAATATGTCATTCTTACCGTTAGTAGGCCTCATTCACGAAGCCAGTCTATAAGGGGGTATAAGGTTGCTGCCTATAAAATGGTGACTTAATGGGTGTCCACTCTCACCCACCGCTTCCTTGATCGGTGGAGGGTCGTTAGCCGAACGGGTAGGATACGACTTTAAATACTCGTTAAAAGTATAATGAATTATAAAGTAACTATACATTATAAATTCCCAATCTTAGTTACTTTAGGAAAATGTGAAATTGGTGCTAGCCCATAAAATTACACTTTGTACCTTACCAAGTCGTTAGTGGAGCGTGTGTGGTTAACCGGCACACTAACATGGACTAGTAAGAGTGGCAAAGGGTAACTTGACCTTATTATAGATCGGTGGAGCATGTGTGGTTAACCGGCACATCGATTAGGTAATATTGTTGAGGGTACCATGTCAATTTGTATGGTTATTCACACCTTGTTTGTGATCCTCGGCATCCCAGTCACAAACTTGAGAGGGCACAATCGAGATTCAAACATGCCATTGAAAAGTTCAATGTATCTCAAAAGATCTAGGAGTTTCAAAACCAATAAAACCTAATAATAAAATATTTCGTTCTTATGGTGGAAATTGGTAAATCGTCATTTACCTACCTTCAAATATTTTATAGTATGGATTACGGCATCCCTCTTCCAACTATAAATAGTTTGTTGGATCCTAGCCTTAATATTTCATTTGGGTGAATTATTAAGGATTCCTAATCTAATGAAACTTGTCTTTCTTTCCTTTCAGATGTCTTCCAACAATGCTTCTGGCTCAAACCCAACAGGCTCCTTTTCCCTTATGAACTTGTGTGGTAAGGTCATCTTTGATGGATCCAATTTCAATGAGTGGATCAGAAACATCAGAATGATTACCCGCTATGAGGACAAAGAATATGTCCTCGATAAGGAGCTTAAGGTTGTGAATGAAGCCACTGCTACTCCTGAAAAGTTTGCGGAGTTTGTTGCACATGAAAAGGATGCTACTAAAGTAGCATGCATCATGATGGCCACCATGACTCCTGAACTTCAAAAATCCTATGAAGATTTCTACCCCTATGAGATGCATCTGGATCTGATGGAAAGGTACCATCAGAGCGCGCGTCAGGAGAGGTATGAAATCATCTCCTCCATGATAACCGCAAGGATGAAGGATGGTGAACCCATCACCGGTCACTTGCAGAAGATGCAAAGGTTCGTTGACCGGTTGCTGAAGCTAAATGTTGACTTTCCTGAGGAAATGGCGATTGACATCATTCTCCATTCCTTACCTCCAAGTTATGATCAGTTTCGTATGACTTATCATATGAACAAGGAGGAAGTCACACTTAGCAAACTTCAAGGACTCTTAAGGACAGCTGAAAATGGCCTTAAGGGTAAAGCGGTTGCTGCTTCTACTCCTTCAACAGCCCCTGTTCTGGCTATTGGGCAGGGAAAGGGTAAGAAGAGGAAAAGCCCTTCGAAGGGTACCAAGGGTAAGACTCTTGATGGTTCCTCTTCAAGTGGGACAAAGAAAGGTCCCATTACTCCTTCTTCAAACCCAAAGGAAGCACAGTGCTTCTATTGCCAGGATAATGGACACTTCAAGCGAAGCTGCCCCAAATATCAGCAAGATCTAAAGGATGGGAAGGTTAAACCCACCCATGCAGGTATTTACACAATATTGTCTAACAACTCATCTAATGCTAATTCTTGGGTGCTTGATACAGGGTGTGGTATTCACATTTGTACTGATTTGCAGGCACTAAGAAGAAGTGAGCAAGTGGAGCACGGGAAGATAAACTTAGTCATGGGCAACAGGAAAGCATCACCTGTTACCAAGATAGAAGTTTATTCTTTATTGCTTAATAATGGGTTAATGTTAGATTTGAATAAGTGTTGTTACTCGCCCGAAATGGCGAGAAATATTATTTCTTTTCATGGCTTGTACAAACAAGGTTTTTCATTTTCATTTGATAATAAAAATGGTGCTATTAATGTTTATTACAATGATGTATTTTACTTTAAAGCATTACCTTGTGATGGTGTATATGAAGCCGTGAATGTTGTAGACAATCTAGGAAATAATGTGTTGTATATTGATTCTTCAGATAGCTTGGATAAAGCATCCTTGTGGCATTGTCGTCTTGGACATGTTAACAAGAAGCGCATAGGCCAACTCCAAAAGGCTGGAGTCTTGGAATCATTTGACCTCAAGTCAGATGATAGTTGCGAGCCTTGTTTACTTGGAAAAATGACAAAGTCACCCTTCACAGGTACTTGTGATAGGGGTGAAGGTTTGTTGGACCTCGTACACACGGATGTATGTGGGCCCTTCAGAGTTGCTACAAGGGATGCTAATCGCTATTATGTGACTTTTACTGATGATTACAGTAGATATGGATATATTTACTTAATCAAGCATAAGTCAGAAACCTTTGAAAAGTTCAAAGAGTTTAAGCAGGAAGTGGAGAATCAATTGGGCAGGAACATCAAGATGCTCCGATCCGATCGGGGAGGAGAGTATCTTAGCATTGAGTTCCTTGACTATCTTAAGGAATGTGGGATTGTCTCACAATTGACACCTCCCAAAACACCACAGTTGAATGGTGTAGCTGAGAGGCGCAATCGAACCTTGTTGGATATGGTTCGTTCCATGATGAGTCGAGCTTCGTTACCAATCTCTTTCTGGGGGTATGCCTTAGAGACTGCCGCCCATATCCTTAATCTAGTCCCTACTAAAAAGGTTGCCAAAACACCTCACGAGATGTGGACTGGGAAAGTTCCCAATTTGGACCACATCAAGATTTGGGGTTGTGAAGCTTTCGTGAGGCGTGAGACTCATGATAAGCTTGAACCTCGAAGTGAGAGGTGTATTTTCATCGGCTACCCACAGAGATCCTTTGGTTACCTCTTCTACAGACCCAGTGATAATGTGGTCTTTGTAGCAAGAAGAGGAGTCTTTCGTGAGAGAAATTTCATAAGCCAAGGGGACAGTGGGAGGCAAATTGACCTTGAAGAGTTTCAAGAGTCAAGTGGTGAAGGAACCTCAAATGCTATCGACCAACCTGAGGAGGAAACTCCTGTTGATCCGATAGATGAGTCTGTACCTCCAAGACGTTCCACTAGGGTGAGGAACACACCTGATTTTTATTATGGTTATCACATCACCACTGAAGGTGATACGTTTATTAGTGATAGTACACTAATAGATTTGGATGAACCTAATAACTACAGGGAAGCCATGGCAGGCCCTGAGTCTGCTAAATGGAAGGAGGCTATGGACAGCGAGATTCAGTCCATGTATGACAATCAAGTTTGGAACTTGGTTGACAATGTACCAGGTCGTAAGACAGTTGGGTGCAAATGGATCTTCAAGAAGAAGACTGACATGGATGGAAAGGTACATACTTACAAAGCGCGACTGGTTGCGAAGGGCTTTACTCAAACTCCGGGAGTTGACTATGATGAGACCTTCTCATCAGTAGCTAAGATTAAGTCTATTAGAGTATTGTTAGCCATAGCTGCATTTCATGATCATGAAATATGGCAAATGGATGTCAAAACCGCTTTCCTTAATGGAAAGTTGGCTGAGGATGTTTACATGGCTCAACCAGAGGGTTTTGTCGATACAAGATACCCTAATAGAGTGTGTAAGCTTGATAAATCCATTTATGGATTGAAACAAGCATCTCGCAGATGGAATCTTTGCTTTGATGAGAAAGTCAAAGAGTTTGGCTTTTCTAGGAGTGAGGATGAGTCTTGTGTGTATGTCAGGGCTAGTGGGAGCATAGTTAGCTTCTTGGTGTTGTATGTGGATGACATACTTCTCATAGGAAACGACGTCCCAACCCTGCAGGAGGTTAAGTCCTGGCTTGGAAAGTGTTTCGCTATGAAGGACCTTGGGGAAGCTGCCTATATCCTAGGGATAAGGATATTGAGAGATAGGAGTAAGAGACTAATTGGACTTAGTCAGAGTACTTATGTGGATAAGGTACTGAAGAGGTTCAGTATGCAAGATTCCAAGAAAGGAGAATTACCAATCCAGAGTAATGCCAAGCTAAGTAAGACTCAGAGTCTGAATACAGAGGCTGAGATAGCTGAGATGAGTCATATACCATATGCTTCCGCGGTGGGCTCAATCATGTATGCTATGACCTGTACTCGCCCTGATGTGGCCTTTGCTTTGAGCATGGTCAGTAGATATCAAGGGAACCCTGGCAAGGCACACTGGACAGCGGTAAAGAACATTCTCAAGTATCTGCGGAGGACTAAGGATTGGGTCCTTACCCTCGGAGGCAGTGATGACTTGAGAGTGGAAGGATATAGCGATGCTAGCTTCCAGACTGATAGGGATAATTTCCGCTCTCAGTCAGGCTGGGTCTTTATCCTAAATGGAGGGGCAATTACTTGGAAAAGTTCCAAGCAGGAGACAGTAGCTGATTCTACTTGTGAATCAGAGTACATAGCAGCAAGTGAAGCAGCTAAGGAGGCGATATGGCTAAAGAACTTCATTGGAGACCTTGGAGTTGTACCAGCTATAAAAGAGCCAATGGAAATTTTCTGTGACAATGAAAGTGCGGTTGCTTTGGCTAAGGAACCGAGAGATCACGGGAGATCTAGACACATTGACAGAAAATACCATTTCATCAGACATCGAATAGAAGAAGGACTCCTCGTGGCTAAGAGGGTATCATCAGATGAGAACCCGACAGATCCCCTCACGAAGGGACTGAGCAGGGTTAAGCATTTACAGCATGCGAGGCGCATTGGGCTGAAGGATGATATTAGTTTCAATAATTAGATTCCTGAAACTTGTAAAATGTAATTGACATTTGATGATAAATAAAAGTTGTTATTTATTTATGAGTAAGGTGTTACTATCTTATGTTGATTGTTTACTATGTTTCAATTTTGCATGTTTTTACTTCCAGAATAATTATGTTATTATTCAAACCATCCACAGTCAGTCAAACTTTGGAAGTAAGTACTGATTTAAGACTGTCATGAATTTGGCTTGTATGATTTGTCTAAAAGTGCTTTGGACAATGCAATGGTTGCTACAACATTCATGAGTACTCATAACGGCTGAGTATTGGATCCAACCCACGCTCACTTGCATCACTTCATGGAATTTATCTCGAGTGATCGTGAGACGGTAATATCATATGAATCTTCAAACCTAGATATATGAGTTGTTGACTATGAGTTGGTTATTCATTGATTGTACGAAAACGCATTGGTAACTCGATGTTATAAAACGTGCCTTTGTGAATAATTCAACAAGTAGTTAGTACAAGCATATCAGTCGAAGTTTATCTGTTCCTTCTAGAAATAGAAGCGATATATGGGCCCCTCGATGATTTGGTTCTGACTTATGTACCGGGCCCGGTCAGAACCTAATTGATGTGTTCAATTTAGTTCTATGTCGAGACAAATCAGAGATCGAGAAACAAATGCTGGACAATAAGTAAGACCATGTTCCATGTGTTTGTCCGGCTGATATCATGAGAACAGAGGATTATATGATCACTTATCTTAAATGGCGTATCATCATCATCTCAGTTCCGAGAGACTTTGAAAGAGCTACGATTGCTAGTCGGATTTTGAAGTCATATTTGCAAATATAGTTATTAGACTTATCCAAGTGGGAGACTGTTGGATATAGTGTCTAAGTCCATAACTTTATTTGGAATGTACTTGACCCGACCCGGCATGGTCCATTTGGGTTGCATGGCATTGCAATACTTGGATAGACTAAATGAGAGAATAAGGCACTTATGATTATTAATATATTATAAGTTTTGATATATTAATAATAGTATTATTTAATTAGTATTGATCAAGTATTAATCTAGTATTAATTTGGTGATCAAAGTGAGACTAATTAAATATATAGGGTTGATTATGACAATCATCAATTCTTTTATGGTGGATTAATGATCCATGGTTTATGGGTTTGGTTATAACCATATGGAGCTCCATGGATAGTCCATGGGAGTTACAAACCCATGGGTCATGGAAAATCAAGAGTCATGACAATTAAGGGCATTCATGTGTAAACCCTAATTGTGACAACACTATAAAAGGAACCCTATGGCTAGCAAAATGGTAACCTAGTGTTACTAGAGAGGGCATAACCGATTTTGAGGCTAAGTGACATTCTCTCAAGTTATTCCAAGTCTTGTGGTGTTGTGTGAAGCATTTGAGGCACAACATTTAGGGTGCTAGGCTCACAAAGTCTTGAAGGAATCCAAGCAACAACAAGGTATGTATTTCTACTAGTTTTCATGTTTTATGTAATCCCCATGCCATGCTAGTCAGGAAATAACCTTGAAAAAGAAATTTGCATGTATATAGAGAAAACATAGATTCAAGGTTATTAGGGTTGCATGTACACTTAGGAAGTGTTAGAATGCTCAAAAACCCATCATGTACTCGAGTGGAGTTCGGACTAATCCATGTGTTTTCATGTTGTTCACAATGATCCTGTACCGATTTGATGTAGAGGCTACAGATTCACCAGGAGTTGTAGTGAAGGTGTCAAAGTCGTTTATAAATGATGTCAAATGATTATCTTTCATGTTCTCGGACCCTTCGAACAAGTCTTGAAGTGTATTCCAAATATCTTTGGCGGATTTTCACAACTTAATGTGCTCAAAGAGAGAAGGAGGGACACCAAACACTATTTTTGAGAAATTGATTGCATCTGCATGAAGCTTCTCAAGTTCTGATGCAGTCAGTGGTGCTGGTCGTGCTTCTTCTTGACCTATGAGGGTGGAAAATTTATCTCTAAACATTTGTCTTACGGGAACATGAGGACCCTCTTTCACTGATCTCCATGTCTCTTCATCTTTATCCTTACCAAGTAAAAATCTCTCCATTCTAACTTTTCAGTCATCATACTCTTCAACAACTAACAATGGTGCACGTGTTTGGCAACCCGCGCTATTTGATATTTTCATTGAATACATTTGTTGAGATTGATTAGAAGCAACCATTGAAGTTAAGATATTAGAGCTGAAGTGGTAAATTGAAGAACTTTTATCCTGAACACAGAAATGATTGAGATACCAAGGTAATCTACAATCAACTATAATATGTTCTTATGGATTCAAAGGACAACCACTTAGGCTCTGATACCAATTGTGAAAGCAAAGATCTGCGCGGACAAGGTTTGAAAACTCAAAGCTTGAATTAACTTATGATCAATGTCTGCTACTAATAAAGGTCCAGTCAAGTCTGGTAAACCAGTATTGTCTCGGAATTAAGAAGTTCAACAAAGTGATCAAAGTAAATAAATAATAAGTATGAACAATATAAAAAGATTCAAGAACAATAATAATGATAGAGAGAATGATTGACGAATGATTCTTGGTATTGATGAGAAAGGTGAATGTTGCACTCATATGTGCTTAAAACTAAGGTTACAACTCCTTAAATAGATAAGGAGTGATAATAAGACAAATATAATAAATAGCATGGACTAAAAGACATCTGAAGATCAACAGACTGACACAACCTCTTCTATTGATCTTGTCCCATGTACTATACTATCAAACAATAACTATAGAACAAAATAGTACTTGGAACATTAAATGCACATTACAGACTCAAAATAACAAATAACAAAAGATGCATCTCGGACTGAACTTCACTTCAGAATTAACTCCACTTCGGAAGATTCTCACTTCGGACATGCTTATCTCGGATTGCTAAAGTATCACTTTTCATGTATAAAAAAAGTGACGTTGGGAGAGTCATAGGAGGAGGTGGTGGAAGAGTTGAAGAGAGACGATGTCCAGATCCACCATTTCCTAAGGAAGGGAAGACATTTTCACCTTGAATTGAAAATGCAATACCATCTCACTAAGAAAGAGGAAGACCGTTTCTATCTTTATAAGACATTTAAACATGGGAAAAGAAATAATTCAAGTTAGTTGATTTTAATCTTTAACTATTAACCCAAAATTTAAATTAAGGCTAGGATCCATATTTTTTATTCGAACTTTGAAGAGGGGTGTCGTAATCAAATTACGAATCTATTTTAGGTAGGTAAGGCTTTTACCAATTTCAGTCTAATGAAACTCCTAGATCTTTTGAGATTCATTGAATCTTATCAATGACATGTTTAATCTATGATTATGATCTTACCTTTTTGTGACAAGGATGCCAAGGATCACAAACGACATGTGAATAACCATGCAAATCCGCTTGACAACCATGAGGTCATTTATCATCTCAAATTGATGTGTCGGTAAACCACACGCACTCCATAAACAATGATAATTTTCGATTTATCCGTCACTCATCTTTATAGTCCCAGATTAGTGTGTCGGTTAACCACGCACGCTCCACTAACGACATATAAAGAGTGATATGTGTTTTCATGGATTAGCATATACTTCACATTTTGTCCTAAAGTAACTAGAGTTGGGATTTATATAAAAGGTTCTAGTACTTTGTAACGCCTGGGTTTCGGGGCTAAGCATTAATAGATGATGTAATAGTCTAGGTCAACTATTGTAACTCTTTTTGAATTAATAAAGATGAATTATTTGAGTATTATGTGAATTATGTGCATTTATGTGCTTATTACTTATTTATAAATGTATAATAAATAAATGATAAAAATAAGGGTCAAAATTAAAGTGTGAGATAAACCCGATATCTTTACATAAAGTTGTAGTGGTCGAAACAAGGATTCCGGGGATATAAAGAACGCCGAAATCCGAGTTATAACGAAGAAGTTATAACCCTTCGAAGTTTCGCGATGGAATCGGCACGGCACCGGGAAGCGTAAAAAGTGAATTTACGATAGAGCTCTTTTAGCCTTAGCAATCTAAACGAAAGTCGTAGAATATGTTAAACCGAGAGCGTCCATAAAAAGAACGCCCAAATCTGACTTTGTATGAGGAAGTTATGAATTTTCTAAGATTTGGCATAGCAGTGCACAACCTGAAACTCGAATTTTAGATCGAGTGGTTTTTGGCCTACGCGACCTAAATGAGCATAGATGTTTGGATGAGAGATAAGGGATTTTAGGCCTGTAAATACGAAATAATGTAGTAAGGCTTATGTTGTACTGTTTATGCTTTTGATCTGTATCGAACATGACATCCCGAGTCTTTTTAATGAAATACATTTCTATGGAAATGCTTTTATAAATCTTTATCAAATTTTGTTTTGGGAACAAATTCCGCAACTCTTTTATTTAAATTATTGCTCTGATTTTTAAACAAAACATAAACAAGTCGGTCTTTTTTGGCCTTGAAAAATGGGGATGTCACACTTGGTATCAGAGCATTAGTTTAAGCGAACTAGGAATTTGTAGGATTTCTAGACTTAAACTTAGAATGCTAAGCGATGATTGTGAGATGTGAGCATTAGCTTATTTAGGAAGTATGCCTAATAAGCTTTTATGTGCTAAATGCTTTATGCCTGCTATGTTGTTATTTGTTCGGATCTATGGTCTGTTGCCGACCGGATCTGGAAACCTTATGTGTTTAGGATTCTAAACGTACGAATACGATATTAGAATTAACATGTAAATGTTTCGGAGTGATAAGGATGATTTAAACGTCTATCCTAAATAAAGATCTAAAATACTCCCATAGTATTCTAATTTTTTTTTGTTCTGATCTAGAAATCCCTTGAATAGAGTTAGGTAAGTTTTAAGACTGTTGCAACACCACATCACTCCCAAACACATGTCGATCATATCTCAAATGAATATAGTTGATCAGACTATATTGATCCCAGATATGATTACATAACTGTCCAGGTTTGACTGCAGTGTTCAACCTTTAAATACTTCTGTTCTGTTCTTCTTGTGATACTTGTTCTAGTATGTATATATGTATAAGCATGTATGTATACTTTTATAAAGTATCGTTATATTCTCAAAATATATTATTATTCAGAGCACTTAGGCCCCATTGTATTTATAGTTTTATATCTTTTATCGGTTGATATACTTAGTTCACTATAAACAATGCTCTGATACCAATCTGTCATACCCCCAAACCAGAATGGCGGAAACATTCGGGGGCGGATGACTTCACGTAGTATCATCACAGTTGAATATCGTAAAGAAAGTAAACACAACCATCACACATATAATTTAAAAGTTACATTGTTGTATGTAATACATGTTTCAAAAGAATATTACAAATATGATGATTTAAAATGTTTTGATAACCGACGCCTTAACGTCCCTCCTTCAAAAGCTGATGTTTTTACCTGTATTAATGATTCCTTGAGAAATATAGGTAGTTTTGAAAAAGTGTCAACAATTAAGTTGGTGAGTTCATAAGCGTTTTTGTATAAGAATAGTATCCTTTTTAGTGTAAAAATAACTGAGCGTGTTTCTAGAAAATCCAATATTTTCCATGTATGTGTGGTAGTTTGAAAAAGTTCCAAAGACTGGAATGCTTAAGTACCTTCCGTGCTAAAAATGGTGTAAGTGGATGTATACATATATAATGTAATTACTGGATGCATTTAATAGTCTCGTAAATCAAAGATATTTCGATACTCCATGTGAGTGTTATAACCATGCTATTGACCCAGACTGCCTGTAACAAACGTTCTTCAGGCGTTGCAGTGTTATGACATTTGTCACCACAGACCTGCCGGTCTAACTGTAGCTAACAGTTTAGGTGCGGGATTGTCAATCACGTATATATCTATACACAAGTATCATGCTCTCCCTACAAGATATTATGGCTTATAATACAGGACTTGAAATACGTACTTGAGAGTACGGTGAAGCCGGATGTCTCACAAAACTTAGTATCAAAAGATTTACGGAATGAAAGGTCCACATTTCTTGTAAATGAAAGTATTTCCTTTTTATAATGTTTATGTAAAGATGTCATGAATAACTTGTAAACTATACCCATTATAGTTTTTCGAAAGTATGTTCTGTTTGGTGATAAAACTCGGTGTATACCAACTTTGCATGTAAAGTGTAACGTTGGTGGTAATGTTGTTTAACATTTAGAAACAAGATGTAGGTAAAGTATTTGAAAACATATGTAATGATGCGTGTTTAAAACATAAGTTTTTCTCGTGTTCACTTGTATTCCCCCCCCCCCCCCTTAAAACATGAAAAAGACGTGAAAATGTAGGGGTATGAACTCACCTGGAAAGTGTGGTGATTTGAAAAAAACGAGATTTTCTCGGGCAACACTTCAACCGGGAAGTGGTAAGTTTCTCGGGATTCTCGGAGCTTCGGACCTTCGTCGGAACTTGGATATGTAATCGGGGTGTCGGGGTCATCTCGGGGTGCTAAACGTAGAGTAGAAGTGACAGAGAAGAGAGAATTGAGCAAGAGAAACTGTAACCCTCGGTTTCTATTTATAGGGTGAAATTTTAGGACTCAGGTCGTGAGCATAGGATGGCTCACGTCGTGAGTTTGGCCTGTAGACGCGACGCCTGGTGGTCTAGCTCTGGCACACATCAGTCATAGACTCACGTCGTGAGTCTCTTGCTCACGTCGTGAGTCTTCGGATAAGGTTGGTGTGTGTGCCCCGACTTCAGAAATTCATATATCTCGCATACGAGCTCCGATTTCGACGTTCTTTATATCCACGCGTAGGTGAGGTTATGCTCTACAACTTTCGTTTAGACTCCGTCGGCTAACTTTGACTTAAGTTTTTAAATATTATATTTTTAATAGGCCGGGACAGGAAAAATCCATTAAAAATTCATAACTTCTTCATCCGATTTCCGTTTTCGTCTGTTTTTTTACCGTTGTATTACTATTGTCGAGATCTTCAATTCTCATTTAGGTTGCGTCGGCTAAAAGTCGTTCGATCTCTATTTCGAGTTTTTAGCTGTCTACTGCTATATCTGAAACTTAGAAAATCATAACTTCCTCATACGAAGTCGGATTTGGACGTTCTTTTTATACACGTTTACGGTTTAACATAATCTACGACTTTCGTTTAGATACCTAAGGCAAAAAAAGTATTTTATTGAAATTTCACTTTTTACACTTAACAGTGTTTTACCGGTTTTGTCGTGAATCTTTGATTAGTCATAACTTCTTCGTTATAACTTGGATTTGAGTGTTCTTTATATTTCTGAAAACCTTGATACGATATTTAACAATTTATGCATCCCAATTGAGACTTTTGAATAATTCGTTTTTGACGCTATTTTTATCGATTCCAAAAATAGATTATAATATTTGACTTTTTGAATATTGCATTGACTTGAAATATCGGGTTGTCACATCATCCCCTCGTTAGAGGGAATTTCATCCCGAAATTTAATCTAAGATGGAGTTCATGGCCTAGGAAAAAGATGTGGGTACTTTTGTTTCATCTGATCCTCGCGTTCCCAGGTGTATTCAGGTCCTCGCTTGGCATTCCAACGGACCTTCACAATGGGTATGCGACTTTGTTTAGGTCTTTTAATTTCCCGATCCATGATTTCTACTAGATCTTCTACGAAGTGGAGACTCTCATTGATTTCAATTTTGTCCAGAGGGATGACGAGGGTCTCATCGGACAAGCACTTCTTTAGGTTCGACACGTGAAAGGTAGGGTGTACATTATTGAGTTCATGCGGTAATCGAAGTTTGTATGCCACCGGGCCGATCCTGGCAAGGATCTCGAAGGGTCCGATATACCTTGGGTTTAGTTTCCCATGTTTTCCAAAACGTATTAATCCCTTCCAGGGTGAGACCTTCAATAGCACCCGGTCCCCAACCTGGAATTCCAAGGGTTTCCGTCTTTTATCCGCATAACTCTTTTGTCTGTCTCTTGAAGCCTTTATTCATTCTCATATTTGGACAATATTCTCGATAGTTTCCCTTATGATTTCCGGGCCAGTGAGAGCGATGTCGGGTACTTGACCTTTAGCAAGTTGTGTGTCACCCACTTCAGCCCAGCACAGAGGTGATCTGCACTTGCGGCCATAGAGGGCTTCGAACGAAGCAACTTTGATGCTAGTGTGATAGCTGTTGTTGTACGAGAACTCGACCAATGGTAAATGGGTATCCCAAGCCTTACCATAATCGATCACACAAGCTCTTAGCATATCTTCTAAGGTTTGAATGGTTCTCTCGCTCTGGCCGTCGGTTTGTGGGTGGTAGGCGGTACTCATGTCTAGTTTCGTTCCTAGAGATTTTTGTAGTGACTTCCAGAACCGTGAGGTGAATCTACTATCTATGTCCGAGATAATGGATATTGGTACACCATGCAGTCGCACAATCTCCCTGATGTAGGTTCTAGTCAGTTTTTCCAGCTTGTCTGTTTCCTTTGTTGGTAGGAAGTGTGCGGATTTGGTTAACCTGTCGACGATCACCCAAAATGGCATCAAGTCCACCTGTTGCCTTGGTAACTTGATTTTTAAGCCCATTGCAATCCGCTACCACTCCCACTAAGGTATCTCCGATTGTTATAGCAAGCATGCAGGCTTTTTCTCTGAAGTTCATTAAGACTTATACTTGGCTCATCCATCCTCACCTCGTGTATACGAGTTGTATATAATTTAAATTGACAAAACCTTCAGTTGGGTGGCTCTGCCCCAAGTCTACAACCAGACAAGGAATAGGAAGTAGGGCGGAATCACACATCCTAAATCTTGTTGAGTCTAAATTATATGCCACTCTTGCATATACAACTAGCAGCGATAGATTAACCTAACGAGTTCTAATACTCTATTCTTGAACTTGACCTGCAGTACAAGTGGTCTTCCTCGGAGATCTCTTGGGTATGCTACGGATGGTTACTGACTTCTGAGACTTCTTTGGTGCTTTCCGTTTCAAGTTTTCTATCTATTGAGCCGGCTAGAAGGTGTGGTACCCCTCGCATGGGTACTTCTGAAGTTTTGAAGTGATAGACGATATAAGGGTTTGCGTTATGGATTGGAAGAATCTCATCTGATAGCTGATTAAGGAAAAAGTTCTTTTACACGGTATATAAAAAAAATACATGGTAAGGATTAAGCCAAAACATGTCGGATGAGGATGTTGGAACTTCTCAACGAAGTAGATATTAAGTTATGCTGGAAGAGATGATTACTAGGATAATGAACAATTCTACGCACATAAGTTTTCAGCTCCTTTAGTTTTATTCTGTTATTTTGCTACGAATCCCCTTTTTAATTCAAAATTTGGCGGGTACTACTAATACGAGGGTTCTGATAATTTTGAAACTATGAACTTTCATGGAATGATTCCTACTAGGTCTCTCTATCATCGCTTGGTGTACACAAGTCATATATAATTAAGATTGGTAAGACAGTTGACTGAGCAACCCTGCCCTTAAAACATGAAAAAGACGTGAAAATGTAGGGGTATGAACTCACCTGAAAAGTGTGGTGATTTGAAGAAAACGAGATTTTCTCGGGCAACACTTCGACCGGGAAGTGGTAAGTTTCTCGGGATTCTCGGAGCTTCGGAACTTCGTTGGAACTTGGATATGTAACTATGACATCCCCTAATTTCTCTGCCAGAAAAGACCGATTTAATTTATGCTTTTTTTAAAATAAAATCAGAGAAATCCTTTTAAAAGATGTTGCGGAATTGGTCCCCAATACAAAACATGATAAAAGTTTGTCAAAACCTTTCTTTAAGAAATATATAATTTCATTTCATATCAAAACCTCGGGATGTCATGTTCCGATACAGATCAAAATCTTAAACAAGACATTTTAAGCCTTTCAACAGTTATTTACAACTACTGGCCTATAATCCAAAAATCTCTCATCACCCTCCGACTATGCTCGGGGTCCACTACCTGCAATATAAAAAGCAGAGTGGGTCAGGCTTGGGAGCCTGGTGAGCATATAGGGTTTTCAACCCACAATAATAATAAACTTATTAAGCTCATCAATCAACAATAACCCTGATTACCCGTTTCCGTTATCCTCACTTTACGTCCCTAAACACTTATCACAAGGGACCTAACCTAAAGAATATCATCGGGATGGACACTACTGCTAAGGGGACTCCTCAGCCATACATGTCCTAAAGGCAACCATGAGGGGTATGGAGTACAACAAATGAACACCCAAGTTCATTAACAGCTACAGGTTGCGGGCCTGCCAGCGTTCCACTGGACTGTCTAGAAAAGTTTGTGGTCGTCATCCATACTCCGCTAGATGACTGGATCACAATCACATCAAGGCCTCTCATCATTTTATTTCATCACACATCAACTTGTTGGGTTATGAGCATTCTAACACTCCTAAGTGTACATGCAACCCTAAATACCTTGGATCTATGTTTTCTCTATTATACATACAATTATGAACATCCAAGGTATTATCCTAATCTACCATACAAAATAATAAATATAACAAGATAGAATACATACCTCTTTGATGTAGAATGTCTTCATGAAGCTTGAGTGCCTAGTGCCCCAAGTGTGACACCTCAAATGGTTCACACAACAGCAAATACACTTGGAATAACTTGAAAGAAACTTGAACACTCCTTGAAATCGTCTAGCCCTCACACTCACACATTAGTGCACGATTTCTTGAGCCATGGGATTCTTTTATATGGTGGCTATTAGGGTTACACCATGTAACTCATAACTTTACCCATTCCTTATGTTCCATGGATTTTAACCTCCATGGAGTATCCATGGGTCACCCCATGGACTTAGTCCAACATAAGGAATCTTGGATCACAAGCCCACATATATAAGAATGAATGATTTACACAATCAACCCATATATTTAATTAGTCTCCTTTTGATCACTTAATTAATTCTTGATCAATACTAATTAAATAACCTTATTAATATATTAGAACTTATAATATATTAACCAACCTTAAATGTTATTTCTCTCATTATAGTCTATCCAAATGCATGATGCCATGCAACCCAAATGGGCCATGTCGGGTCGGGTCAAGTCTTACCAATTATAGTTATGGACTTAGACATTAATCCAACAGTCTCCCACTTGGATAAGTCTAAAACTATTATTGCGTATGACTTCAGGAACCGATCAGCAATCGTAGCTCTCAAAAGCTTATGTCGAACTCTGACCTTGTCGATGAACTCTGACCTTTATCAATGACTTGTCCATTAGATAAGGGATCATATATTCCTCCATTCTAGATATCATATGGAGTGAGACATGGATTATCAATCATTCTCTCTGTCCATTTGTTGTTTCCTGATTTCCAATTCATGATGACTGACTGATTGAACAAATCAAATCAGTCCTGGCTTGGCCAAGCACTCACATGTATCATCTTTAAATCATCGAGCGGCCCACAGATATCGCTTTTATCCCGAAGGTAAAAGGAATGGATAAACTTCGACTCATATGGCTTGTTCTACTACTTGTTGAATCATACACAAAGGCACGTTTTATAACATCGAGTTACCAATGCGTTTTCGTGCAATCAATGTATAACCAACTCATAGTAACAACTCATATTTCTAGGTTTGAAGAATATAAGATATTATCGTCTCATGATCACTCGTGATAAAATCCATGAAGTGATTCAAATGAGCGCGGGTTGAATCCAATACTCAGAACTTATGAGCACTCATGAGTGTTGTAGCACCACTTTGTCCACCAACTTGGACCTCTACAAACCAACCCATGACAGTCTTGATTCATAACTACTTCCAACATATGACCGACTGTGGATGGTTTGAATAACTTAATCATTCAGGAAGAGCGACTTAGTTATTCTGGAAGTCAAAACATGCAAAGTGAAACACAAGAATAAATGAATCAAATATGGTATCAAACCCTATGAATATAAATAAACACTTTTATTTATCACCATACTGATTACTCATTATTCATTGTTTCGGTTTTATCAACTTTATACTTGAATTTAAAACAATAGTTGTCCCATGCTCCAAGCATGTACACTATGTTTTCTTAACACTAGTCATGCCATACACCAAGTATGCATACTATGTTTGTATATGATCCTTACTTTGTGAAATAAACCAATTGAACATAATTTCAATGATTCTAATTTCACATTCCTAAATCCTTATCGAAAAATGTGAGAATTTCAAATTCCTATCATTTATCAAAATCTGTTTAGATTTTAAACTTATATGCACTGACCCTCCTGTAATGAATATGTACAAAGTCACAAAGACTTGTCAACAGTCATTATAAGGTATTCCAATGGAGATCAACTCCATGGAAACTAAGTCTCATATTCAAAGTACATTGCTTTGGACATGCTTCTTGCATTAAGTTTTCTAATCTTACACAGATAACTTCCACCTATGGAGACAACTCCATATTCTCATTTTGACTATCACTTCTGAATAAGAGATGCCTCTTTTCAGAATATGTCGATATGGTCCTTCCAAAATTAGCACTATACTTCCAACTGTCCCTGAGCAACCAATCTTTGGTAAACCTCAGATTGTCCTCGACAATTGCTTAATCATTTTAGTCATATCCAATTCTAGACCTTTTCCCTTCTTAATGCCTCTGGGCATTTGGAAAAATTTAGAAATGACAAATATTATAGCACATGCAATCAATCCTGTACCCAAAGCAAATGGTACACGATTCATGATGTCTCACATAAAGACGTGATTCTAGACCAGTCTTTTGCTACAATATTTTTATTTGCCATGTTTTCAAAATTTGACTATGAAGAGGGATGCCGTAATCATAATCGAATTTTGAGAACGCAATATATAGAATTTCCTTAAGTTGAACCAATCCAACATGAAATTCATATATATATTCTTGACTAAAGATGATTAAGGTCTCAATCTAAGCCTTTAGAACTGAAATGAAGTATATCCTCTCCCTTAATTATAGCAAAACAACTTTTTTAATCCCTGCAGCCTCACGAATTGAAACTTTTGTTTTCTATAATTAACATTGCTAACTTGCAACACTAACAATAATTATCATGCTCCCACTAACATGATGATTATTAGCGTAACACTTATGCTCCCACTAGCTTTGACATATACTCAGAAATCAGCTGGACTTCTAGAAATCAATACTTTATTGACTTTCTTACCAAAGTTCAGATTTCTGATACGACATGCTTTGATAAAACTTTATCAAAATCATACACCTTTCCTTAGATAGCATGCATGTGTGTCTAAACAATTTCAGAACTATGAAAAGGGATGCCGTAATCATAGTCTCAATTGTTTAGACCTTTTGCCATCTGCTTCAAATCTACTTGGTGGAAGTGTTTCCTCACCATCATTTTCATGAATCGAAGAGAAACCTTATGACCCTTAGATTTTATGGTGTATGTGTTCTTATCCATGTGAATCGTCAAAACCATAGTCACAAGACAAGGATAATTAAAAATCCAAACTCATATGGACTGAACTTATGCAATCTTAACTTCTTGCCACCTGGCAGTACAGGGCCTGCCATTGCTTCCAAGTTGTTATGCAACCAATTAAGCACTTTCAGAACTCCTATGCAAAGCCAACTTTAACTGGAATGGGCACAGAATATGTCAACACGATAGGTTATAAACCTCAAGTCGTGTGCTAGTGAAGAACCTCAGGTTTTATTCTTGATTAGTTCTTGAAATTCTTTTTAGGATCTTTAAGACTCCCACTATCCTCTTGACATATAAGACTATCTTGCCAAATATTCAAGAGATAGTGTGGATTCTTTATCAAGACAAACACTTCACACAATTGGCCTTAGTTGGTCTTTGTTTTATCCAAAACATCATAACTTACCAATTTCAAATGTACAAGAGTAGGACACTTTTACTCTTACATTTGACAAGTGTTTTAAACCTTTCTTTAAGATATGTCACTCAAGTTACAATCTTGGAGTATGACTCTAAGAATTGTTTTGGAACGAAGTATGACTCATCTTCCTGATCTAACCATTTCAACAATTCATGACTCCTCTTCTTAGTCATAAGAATGCACTAAGATGACCTTTAGAGGACTAATTGTGATATGATTTCTAAATCATTAAGATGATCACAAACATGATACTAAAGTACTCTCCCATCTTTTCAGATTTGAGAAACTTTTATCTTTCTGCCTAATTTGATTCTTCCCATTCGTTCTGCCATACATTGAGACTTTTCCAAGGTTTCAGAATTATACTTAAACTTGTAAGTATAACCATATTTACTAAACTTTAGTAAATCAAATAGTCTTAACGAGCTTTGTGGTGGACATGACCAGTGCACAAGAATGTGTACTCGATCCCTTTAGTCCTTCACTTGACTCACACATCCATGTGAACAAGTAATTAGTCTTGATTTCCCAATGCTTGAAAGTTCTCATTCATCATACTATTCAACTTGCATGATTCCAAGTTTCTATCCAACTGAAGCCTTGGGAATGAGAATCTTTCCTTATTTGGTAAATTATGACACTACCACAAACGAAAGAATCAAGTCCATTTTTTTCCTAAATATTGCTATTAATGGAATCATATAAACAACCATTTTTCACAAATGCCACTTGTAAGGATATTTTAAAATAAATATAAAATTAAAACCTTTTATTTTATTTCAAAACTTTGCGGAAAAAACTTATCCTTACAGTGCAAATGCATATGAAAAACTTGTTGTTATCTATTCCTAAGCAATATATCATAACTCCTAAGTAACAGCTTCAAAAATTCTAATCACTGAACAATGCGATTGAAATCCATCTTCGCGATCAGAATCAGCATATACTTCCTTTAAGTTTCTTCACTTTTCTTTGATTCTTAAAACATCAACATGTGACCCAGTCACATCATGTAATAAGAATCTCAAAATAGAAACTTAACAGAGTTAGATAGTGGACTTTTACCTAAAGTAGAGTCAAACTTCTTAACTTGATCAACCTTATGATCTTTCAGGTAAATAGGCAGCTTCGCAATCAATGCCCCTTCCTTTGGCAAGATAAACATATGGACTCTTTGGTAATGGGACTATCTCATACTTAGCCTTTCTCTTTACCATTTGGTCAACCGGGTTGACTATGGCCAATCCCTTTCCATTGGGAAGAGAATGCTTTTTCTGGGTATCCAACGTTACCATTGTCAATGTCCATTGAGAAGTTGATCTCCTAATCAGATTTGCTCTGCCAGTGCTCCAAATCATTGCTGATTAAGCACTCCAAAGCAAATAGATAAGATCATTCTGGGTCATGTCATAGTCCTTTACATGGTAGTTCATAAGGAACTTACTATGTGACTTAGAAAGTGATTGAGCATCCAACTTTCTCAAGACTTTGACACCCAACTCTCCCGGCTTGTCAATATGTGACTTCATCTCCAAGATGTGATCACACATAGACCTTGCTTGCCAATAGGGCTTGAGTGACCTTAAATTTTTCAAGAACTTGTGGGTTAGGGAGAATAATTGGAGGAGGAGAAGGAAGTGAAGTTTCAAGAGATTTGGGAAGATCATAGATGTCTGAACTAGACATCTTTTGGGAGATATTCAAGATAGTTGATTTAAGTCCTTAATACAACACCCAATATGAGATATTAAGGCTAGGACCCAACACAATATTTTATACCTTGGAAGAGGGATGTCGTAATCCAGGCTATAAAATATTTGAAGGTAGGTGAATGACAATTCACCAATTTCCACCACGAAAAACGAAATGTATTATTACGTTTTAATTGGATTTGAAACTCCTAGATCTTTTGAGATTCATTGAACTTTTCAATGGCATGTTTCAATCTCGAGTGTGCCCTTCAGGTTTTGTGACTGGGATGTCGAGGATCACAAAACAAGGTGTGAAGTAACCATGCAAATTACTTGGTACCCTTAATATTTACCCCTCAATCGATGTGCCAGTTAACCACACGAGCTCCACCGATACTATGATAAATATTAAGTTACCCTTTGCCTACCTTGTTAAATCCAGGTTAGAGTGTCGGTTAACCACACACGCTCCACTAACGGTTTAAACAAAGTGCAAAGTGTAATTTCATGGATTAGCACCTTATTCATATTTTCCTAAGTAACTAAGATTGGGAATTTTAAGTGTTTAGTTACTTAGTATTTATCATTAATACTTTTAATGAAGGGAGAATTCTAGTCCTTGTCATACCCGTTCGGCTAACGACCCTCCACCGGTCAAGGAAGCGGTGGGTGAGAGTGGACACCCATTAAACTGCCATTTTATAGGCAGTAACCTTATACCCCCCCTTATAGACCAGCTTCGTGAATGAGGCCTACTAACGGTAAGACTGACTTTACTCTTATACATATATATAAATATTATTAACTTATAATATTATAAAGTATAAGGGTTGAATTTTAACTTTTAAAATTCTAAGGGCTAACTTGGAATTAAAGTATTCATAAGTGAAAACTTTTCAAATTCCAAAACTTGAGGGCAAGTTTTGAAACTATTCAAAACTAATTAATTCTATAACTTATGAGTTTAAAGTAGTTTTAATTATAAAAAAAAAAAGAAAAAAAAAACTCTTCAAGTTCCATAACTTGAGGACAAGTTATGGAATACTTTAAACTAATTAATAAAAAAATAACTTTTTTTATTGTAACTTATGGAACTAATTAAGGTTACATTTTTTTTTTAATTTAATGAGGAGACTATTGAACCTCCATAACTTGAGGACAAGTTATGGAGTCATAAAACCATTTAATTAGAACTAGACTCTTCATTTTGTAACCTTTGCCAACTTTTATGAGCTTTATGATTCTTAAATGTGACTTTTCATATAACTTGAGGACAAGTTACAAAAACACACTTTGGAATCAACTCTTAGATTAAAATGGATTGAAAACAACTATTTCACACAACTTTTCTATTAATCTAAGAACCTCATAAGAACAAGATAATTCAAATCATTAATCTTCAAGAAATTAGCATGAACATACAAACTAATACAAATCTTGAAATTATGACAATTATCTTAGAAATTGGATTAGCATGAACATTACCACATCAAAAACAAGTTTATAAGTCCAAAAACATCTTAGGGTAATGTTCCTAGTCCAATTCCAGCCAAAACAATCGAATATATGCATCCAACTCGATTTTTCAGCTACTTTTGCAAGTATAACAAGAAAAACAAGCCTAGGCTCTGATACTACTGTTGGGTTATGAGCATTCTAACACTCCTAAGTGTACATGCAACCCTAAATACCTTGGATCTATGTTTTCTCTATTATACATACAATTATGAACATCCAAGGTATTATCCTAATCTAGCATACAAAATAATAAATATAACAAGATAGAATACATACCTCTTTGATGTAGAATGTCTTCATGAAGCTTGAGTGCCTAGTGCCCCAAGTGTGACACCTCAAATGGTTCACACAACACCAAATACACTTGGAATAACTTGAAAGAAACTTGAACACTCCTTGAAATCGTCTAGCCCTCACACTCACACATTAGTGCACGATTTCTTGAGCCATGGGATTCTTTTATATGGTGGCTATTAGGGTTACACCATGTAACTCATAACTTTACCCATTCCTTATGTTCCATGGATTTTAACCTCCATGGAGTATCCATGGGTCACCCCATGGACTTAGTCCAACATAAGGAATCTTGGATCACAAGCTCACATATATAAGAATGAATGATTTACACAATCAACCCATATATTTAATTAGTCTCCTTTTGATCACTTAATTAATTCCAAATTAATTCTTGATCAATACTAATTAAATAACCTTATTAATATATTAGAACTTATAATATATTAACCAACCTAAAGTGTTATTTCTCTCATTATAGTCTATCCAAATGCATGATGCCATGCAACCCAAATGAACCATGCCGGGTCGGGTCAAGTCTTACCAATTATAGTTATGGACTTAGACATTAATCCAACACAACTATCTATCCATGTTTTACCCAACATATTTGTAGATAAAAATACATATACAGTTTAAAACTTGTATAAAACATCTATTCAACTGTCACCTCAATTAAACAATTAATATTATTACACGTAGCACGTATTTTATAGAAAATACTTCATATCTAGGTGTAAGATGAAGGTGACTATACACTCACATGATTTAATGATAATCGGGCAGCACTTTGTTTCCTAAAATGATCGTTTCTAATAAAACCGGGAGTTTTATTGAGAAACCGGGCTCTGCAAGGGTCGGGCTTCGAAACCGAAAAGATAATTTTCTCGGGCTTCTCGGGCACTTCGGGACGTGTTTCAGGTGTTTGGTATGATACTGGGGCTTTGGGGGGAAGTTGGAATGAAAGAAATATGGGTTTAGGGGTGAAAAATGTCACTTTTCCAAAATATACCCGGGAGGTCTCGCACCGTTCTATTTATAGGTGTGAGGCTCCTGATCCAAGGGCTGAGAAGCCTCCACGCGTCAGCAGATCCGGAGCGAAGTCACGTGGGTTGCGCATGCGAGGGTCCTACTGGCAGCTTCTAAGTGGACCGAGGTCTAGGGTCCGAGGAGGGGGGGTTCGTGGCTCACCTGCGAGGCTCGGACACGCGAGAAAGGGGTACGCGTCGGACACCCATTGGACAGCGGCTTCGGATGCGAGGGCAGGCGACACGTCTCGGATGACTCAGCAGATTTCGGACACGTGGCACGTTTTGAGCGAGGGTGACGTGGCCGAAGTCCACCTATGCGAAATTTCTCGGATTTGACATTTTTTCTTGATTTTTGTGCAAAAACTTCTAAAATCCATAACTTTCGCATATGAGCTCCGTTTTTTACGTTCTTTATATGCACGCGTATGTAAAATTAGGCTCTACAACTTTCATTTAGACTTTTTCGGCTAATTTTGACGTTAATTTTTATATTATTATTTTTAACAGACCGGGACAGGAAATCCGTTAAAAATTCATAACTTCTTCATCCGACGTCCGTTTTCGTCTGTCTTTTTACCGTTGTACTACTATTGATGAGACCTTCGATTCTCGTTTAGGTTGTGTCAGCTAAAAATCACTCGATCTAAAATTCGAGTTTTTAGTTGTCTACTGCTAAGCTGAAACTTCGAAAAATCATAACTTCCTCATACGAAGTCAGATTTGGGCGTTCTTTTTATACATACTCTCGGTTTAACGAACACTACGACTTTCATTTAGATCACTAAGGCTAAAAAGTAGTTTATCAAAAACTCACTTTTTACGTCATTCGGCACGGTGCCGGTTTTGTCGCGAAACTTCGACAAGTCATAACTTCTTCGTTATAACTTGGATTTTGGTATTCTTTATATATCCGTAATCCTTGTCACGCCCACTACAAGTTTCTTAATAGATATCGGCTTTATCTAATATTTATTTTTGACGCTCATTTTTATTCTTAATTAATTAAACTCTAATAATTAAGCATAAAACACATAATTCAAATAATATTCACATAATTCCTTTTCATTTCTTCAGAATGAGTTACAAAGGTTAACCTAGACTATAACGTCAATATTAATGCCTAGCCTAGAAACACAGGCATTACAATTCTCTCCCCCTTAGGATGATTCCATCCCCGGAATCACACATCAACAAACAACTGCGGGTAGCGACTCATCATGTCACTATCTGTTTCGCAGGTGAGATTTGGCCCATTCGTATGTTTCCAACGCACAAGCACTAAATCGACCATCTTGCGTCGCAACTTCTTAGTCTTACGGTCAACGATTGCCTCAGGTTCTTCAATCAACCTCTTGTTTTCATCAAACCTTAATTCAGAAATGGGAATTATGTCGGGCACATTTCCCGTGAACTTTCTCAAATAACACACATGAAAGGTGTTATGAATACCCTCTAGTTCTTCCGGTAACTCTAGCTTGTAAGCTTGATTCCCGATCCTCTGAAGAACTTTAAATGGTCCAATAAACCTTGGACTCAACTTTCCCCTTTTACCAAATATTATAAGTCCCTTCCACGACGAGACTTTAAGTAAAACCGAATCTCCAACTTCGAAGGATATCGGTTGTCTTTTCTTGTCAGCATAACTCTTTTGTCGATCTTGAGCTGCTAACATCCTTTCCCTAATCACTTTCAACTTTTCAGCAGTCTGATGGACTATTTCAGGTCCCACAAACTGCTTTTCCCCAGCCTCCAGCCAACATGGCGGCGTTCGACACTTTTCTCCATACAAAGCGTGATAAGGTGCCATCTTGATGCTTTAGTGGAAACTATTATTATAGGAAAATTCTACTAGAGGTAAGTGTTCATCCCAATTACCTTGGAATTCCAGGGTACATGCTCTCAGCATATCCTCCAATGTTTGAATTGTTCGTTCGCTCTGACCATCGGTTTGCGGATGGTAAGATGTACTCAAACACAACTTGGTACCCAATTCCTCTTGTAGACTTCTCCAAAACCTTGAGGTAAAACGGCTGTCACGATCGGATACAATCGTTAACGGAACACTGTGAAGCCTCACGATTTCCTTCACGTAAGAATTCACAAGTTTATCCATAAACCATTTCTTGTTGGCTGCTATGAAGTGCGCACTCTTAGTGAAGCGATCAACGACCACCTAACTCATGTCGTGACCGTTCCTTGTTCTGGGTAGTTTAGTCACAAAATCCATGGTGATCTCTTCCCATTTACCCATGGGTACAGGTAAAGGTTCTAAACTCCCATACGGTTTCTGATGTTGTGCCTTAACCCGTAGCACAAGTTACACACTCGGCCACATACTTAACAACATCAAGCTTCATCGTCGGCCACCAGTAATAGGGTTTTAGATCCCTATACATATTTATACTGCCGGGATGAATCGAGTACATGGTTTTCTGAGCTTCTTCCATCAGAAGATCTCTTACTCCTCCCGTCTTAGGTACCCAAATCCTATCTTTGAATACCTTCAGCCCTTGACCGTTTGTATCAAACACCAACGTTTTACCCAAACGTTCCTCCTTCCGGTCATCTTTCTCTAAAGCTTCCTCCTGAGCTTTCTTTATACTTTCCATAATTGTCGAGACAACTTCAATTCTCAACGCTCTTGGCCTTTTCTTTTCAAGATTTACCTTCCGACTAAGAGCATCAGCAACAACATTTGCTTTACCAGGGTGGTAAAGTATCTCACAGTCGTAGTCCTTGAGTAAATTTAGCCAACGCCGTTGCCTCATGTTCAATTCCTTCTGATTAAAGAGATAATTAAGACTCTTATGATCAGTGAAAAGTTTGCATTTAGTACCATAAAGATAGTGCCTCCATATCTTTAAGGCGAATACTACCGCTGCCAACTCCAGATCATGAGTGGGGTAGTTCTTTTCATGCTCTTTCAATTGCCTCGATGCATACGCTATCACTTTATCCCTTTGGGTCAGAACACAACCTAACCCAACTCCAGAGGCATCACTATAAACTACGAAGTCATCAACTCCTTCAGGTAACGAAAGAATCGGTGCTTCACACAATCTCTTCTTTAACTTCTCAAAGGCTTCCTTATGCTTCTCATCCCAAGTATAAGTAGCTCCTTTGTGGGTCAAAGCTGTTAATGGAGTAGCGATCGAAGAAAAGCCTTGGATAAATCGGCAATAATATCTGGCTAATCCTAAAAAGCTTCGAATCTCCGTAGGACTTTTTGGTTGTTCCCACTTCATTACAGCTTCAATCTTTGCTGGGTCAACCATTATTCCTTCTTGGTTAACCACATGACCTAAAAATTGGACTTCTTGAATCCAAAATTCACATTTGGAGAACTTTTCATACAGCTTCTCCTTTTTCAGAACTTCTAGCACTTCACGCAGATGCTTGTCATGCTCCTGCTTGCTTTTCGAATAAATCAAGATATCATCTATGAATACTATCACGGATTTATCAAGGTATGGTTTACAAACCCTGTTCATCAAATCCATGAACGTTGCTGGGGCATTGGTTAGTCCGAACGACATAACCAAAAATTCATAGTGTCCATATCTTGTTCTGAACGCAGTCTTTTCGATATCCTGCTCTCTCACCTTTAGCTGATGGTATCCTGACCTAAGATCAATTTTCGAGAAATAGCTCGAACCTTGCAACTGGTCGAACAGGTCATCGATCCTCGGCAACGGGTACTTGTTCTTTGTTGTTGCTTTATTCAGTTCTCTGTAATCGATGCACATTCTCATGCTCCCGTCTTTCTTCTTTACAAATAACACCGGGGCTCCCCAGGGTGATGAAGTAGGTCGAATGAAACCTTTGTCCAATAACTCCTGAAGTTGTGTCATAAGTTCTTTCATCTCTGTTGGTGCTAATCGATACGGTGCTTTTGCTATCGCCGTCGTTCCTGGTTACAAGTCGATACGGAATTCTACTTGTCGATCAGGGGGTAATCCGGGAAGATCTTCGGGAAAGACTTACGGATAGTCACACACCACCGGAATATTCTGCACCTCCTTCTTTTCCTTCTTAGCATCGATCACGAACGCTAGATATGATGTACATCCCTTGGCCAAACACTTTCTGACTTTCATTAGGGAAATGATTCTAGAGTTTACTATGCGTTTGTCTCCATACACCATAAACGACTCTTTCCCTGGCGGGTTTACTTTTACTATCTTCTTCCAACACAATATTCGGCATCATTGGCGCTAAGCCAATCCATTCCTAAAACTATGTCGAAACCATTTAACTCGATAGGTAATAACTCCTCGTGGAACTCATTCCCATTCAAGTCAATGAGGATGTTTTCATACGATGGCTAACGGGTACAAACTTGCCACTAGCAATCTCGACTATTATAGCATTAACTAGTCTATCTACAGGCAAAGCTAGTTTTCTACCAAATTCATACGAAATAAAGGAGTAATTGGATCCAGAATCAAACAAAATTTGGGCAGGCAATTCGTTTACGAGAAAGGTACCTGAAGCGACATCGACTTCTTCTTTTGCAGCTTCAAGTGTCATCTGAAAGGCTCTCGCCTTCGGCTTTGGTGGAAGATTGGGCTTTGCTGCATCCTTCCTCTTCGGACAGTCTTTCAAAACGTGCCCTTCTTCGTTACATCCAAAGCATACCCTCTTGTTGGACGGACACTCGTTGGCATAATGCCCAGTCTTTCCACATTTGTAGCAAGTCACCCCCTCACTAGATTTCCCAGAGTGCTTTTTCTTGCACTTCTCACACCATTTCACTTCGCCTCCTCCTCCTCCTCCAAACTTCTTAGACTTTGAAAATTTTCTTTTCTTGTTGCAACCTAAAGTTCCGTCAAATTTTCTCTTTTCGCCAACTTCTGCCCTCTCCATACCCTTCTCTCTGATCTGAATCTCAACATTCTTAGCAGCCCAGATGGCGGCTTTCAAAGCGGTCGCTTGCTTAACCATTGGACCAAAGTCCGCTGGTAATCCGAGGGCAAACTTGTTGACCTTGGAGAGTTCAGTTGGAACTAAATAAGGAACAAGCTTCATCTTTTCTGTAAAACTAGCAGCGTATTCAGTAACGCTCATCTTTCCCTTCTTCAAATTTTGGAACTCATTATTGATTTCCAGAAGATCTTGCTCAGAGCAGTATTTCAATTTCAGTTGTACCACAAAGTCTTCCCAAGACATCTTGCTAGCTTCTCCCTTGGGCATCGAATCAGCTAGTAACTTCCACCAGCTCAATACACCAGATTTTAACAGAGGAATTGCAAGTGCGGTCTTTTGTTTGTTGCTGCACTCACAACTTTCAAACATCGTCTCCATTTCGGAGATCCAATTCATGACTTCCACCGGTGTCGGACTTCCAGATAGACACGGTGATTTAGATGCCATGAAATCTTTGTATTTGCATCCGCGTCCATCAACTCCTCCATCCTGGTTGTTTTGTATAACTATTGGTGGGTTGGCTTGACCAAGAGTCCCACTGTAGTTCCCTCCTACTGATTGCTCTTCATTCAATTCGGGCTGTTCAACAGGTCTCGTAGTTTCTTCCCTATTATGTTGTAGTAATCGCCTTGTCTCCTCCATTTGGCGATCTAACATCATCTGCATCATTGCTTGTACCCTAGCCATCGTCATTGGCTCAGGTGCAGCTCCTACAACAGGTACTTGCTCAACTACTTGGGGTTGAGGTTGTTGATTCCTGTTTCCGTTTGTATTTGCAACTCCACTGCGAGTTCTTGCCATTATAATCTATATACCGAATAAGGCGAATTTAGGTCTTTATCCTCGATAGGTATTTAGATTCCCTTATCACTCCGAAACGTTTACATGTTAGTTCTAATATCGTAATCGTACGCTTAGAATCCTACACACATAAGGTTTCCAGATCCGGTCGGCAACAGACCATAGATCCGAACAAATAATAGCATATATGGCAAACATATAACATTTAGCACATAAAAGCATTTTAGGCATATTTCCTAAAATAAACTAGTGCTCGTGTCTAAAATATGGTAGACACTCATCTCACAATCATCACTTAGCATTCTAAGTTTAAGTCTAGAAATCCTATAATTTCTTAGTTCGCTTAAACTAATGCTCTGATACCAACTGTGACATCCCCTAATTTCTCGGCCAGAAAAGACCGATTTAATTTATGCTTTTTTAAAAATAAAATCAGAGAATCCTTTTAAAAGATGTTGCGGAATTAGTCCCCAATACAAAACATGATAAAAGTTTGTTAAAACCTTTCTTTAAGAAATATATAATTTCATTTCATATCAAAACCTCAGGATGTCATGTTCCGATACAAATCAAAAGCATAAACAAGACATTATAAGCCTTTCAATAGTTATTTACAACTACTGGCCTATAATCCAAAAATCTCTCATCACCCCCCGACTATGCTCGGGGTCCACTACCTGTAACATAAAAAGCAGAGTGGGTCAGGCTTGGGAGCCTGGTGAGCATATAGGGTTTTCAACCCACAATAATAATAAACTTATTAAGCTCATCAATCAACAATAACCCTGATTACCCGTTCCCGTTATCCTCACTTTACGTCCCTAAACACTTATCACAAGGGACCTAACCTAAAGAATATCATCGGGATGGACACTACTGCTAAGGGGACTCCTCAACCATACATGTCCTAAAGGCAACCATGAGGGGGATGGAGTACAGCAAATGAACACCCAAGTTCATTAACAGCTACAGGTTGCGGGCCTGCCAGCGTTCCACTGGACTGTCTAGAAAAGTCTGTGGTCGTCATCCATACTCCGCTAGATGACTGGATCACAATCACATCGAGGCCTCTCATCATTTTATTTCATCACACATCAACTATCTACCCATGTTTTACCCAACATATTTGTAGATAAAAATACATATACAGTTTAAAACTTGTATAAAACATCTATTCAACAGTTACCTCAATTAAACAATTAATATAATTACACATAGCACGTATTTTATAGAAAATACTTCATATCTAGGTGTAAGATGAAGGTGACTATACACTCACATGATTTAATGATAATCGGGCAGCACTTCGTTTCCTAAAATGATCGTTTCCAATAAATCCGGGAGTTTTATTGAGAAACCGGGCTCTGCAAGGGTCGGGCTTCGAAACCGAAAAGATAATTTTCTCGGGCACTTCGGGACGTGTTTCGGGTTTTTGGTATTATACCGGGGCTTTGGGGGAAGTTGGAATGAAAGAAATATGGGTTTAAGGGTGAAAAATGTCACTTTTCCAAAATATACCCGGGAGGTCTCGCACCCTTCTATTTATAGGTGCGAGGCTCCTGATCCAAGGGCTGAGAAGCCTCCACGCATCAGCAGATCCGGAGCGAAGTCACGTGGGTTGCGCATGCGAGGGTCCTGCTGGCAGCTTCTAAGTGGACCGAGGTCAAGGGTCCGAGGAGGGGGGTTCGTGGCTCACCTGCGAGGCTCGGACACGCGAGAAAGGGGCACGCGTCGGACACCCATTGGACCGCGGCTTCGGATGCGAGGGCAGGCGACACGTCACGGGTGAATCATCAGATTTCGGACACGTGGCACTTTTTGAGCGAGGGTGACGTGGCCGAAGTCCACCTATGCGAAATTTCTCGGATTTGACATTTTTTCTCGATTTTTGTGCAAAAACTTCTAAAATCCATAACTTTCGCATACGAGCTCCGTTTTTGACGTTCTTTATATGCACGCGTAGGTAAAATTAGGCTCTACAACTTTCCTTTAGATTTCGTCGGCTAATTTTGACTTTAATTTTTATATTATTATTTTTAACAGACTGAGACAGGAAATCCGTTAAAAATTCATAACTTCTTCATCCGACGTCCGTTTTCGTCTGTCTTTTTACCATTGTACTATTATTAACGAGACCTTCGATTCTCGTTTAGGTTGTGTCGGCTAAAAATCACTCGATCTAAAATTCGAGTTTTTAGCTGTCTACTGCTAAGCTGAAACTTCGAAAAATCATAACTTCTTCATACGAAGTCAGATTTGGGCGTTCTTTTTATACATACTCTCGGTTTAACGAACACTACGACTTTAGTTTAGATCACTAAGGCTAAAAAGTAGTTTATCAAAAACTCACTTTTTACGTCATTCGGCACCGTGCCAGTTTTGTCGCGAAACTTCGACAGGTCATAACTTCTTCGTTATAACTTAGATTTTGGTATTCTTTATATATCTGTAATCCTTGTCACGCCCACTACAAGTTTCTTAGTAGATATCGGCTTTATCTGATATTTATTTTTGACGCTCATTTTTATTCTTAATTAATTAAACCCTAATAATTAAGCATAAAACACATAATTCACATAATATTCACATAATTCATTTTCATTTCTTCAAAATGAGTTACAAAGGTTAACCTAGACTATAACGTCAATATTAATGCCTAACCTAGAAAGACGGGCGTTACAGTAACCGGGGTGTCGGGGTCGTCTCGGGGTGCTAAACGTAGAGTAGAAGTGAGAGAGAAGAGAGAATTGAGCAAGAGAAACTGTAACCCTCGGTTTCTATTTATAGGGTGAAATTTCAGGACTCACGTCGTGAGCATGGGATGGCTCATGTCGTGAGTTTGGCCCGTAGACACGACGCCTGGTGGTCTAGCTCTGGCACACATCAGTCATAGACTCACGTCGTGAGTCTCTTGCTCACGTCGTGAGTCTTCGGATAAGGTTGGTGTGCGTGCCCCAACTTCAGAAATTCATATCTCTCGCATACGAGCTCCGATTTCGACGTTCTTTATATCCACGCCTAGGTGAGGTTATGCTCTACAACTTTCGTTTAGACTCCATCGGCTAATTTTGACTTAAGTTTTTAAATATTATATTTTTAATAGGCCGGGACAGGAAAAATCCATTAAAAATTCATAACTTCTTCATCCGATGACCGTTTTCGTCTGTCTTTTTACCGTTGTATTACTATTGTCGAGATCTTCAATTCTCGTTTAGGTTGCGTCGGCTAAAAGTCGCTCGATCTCTATTTCGAGGTTTTAGATGTCTACTGCTATATCTGAAACTTAGAAAACTCATAACTTCCTCATACGAAGTCAGATTTGGACGTTCTTTTTATACACGTTTACGGTTTAACATAATCTACGACTTTCGTTTAGATACATAAGGCAAAAAAAGTATTTTATTGAAATTTCACTTTTTACACTTGACAGTGTTTTACCGGTTTTGTCGCGAATTTTTGATTAGTCATAACTTCTTCGTTATAACTCGGATTTGAGTGTTCTTTATATTTCTGAAAACCTTGATACGATATCTAACAATTTATGCATCCCAATTGAGACTTTTGAATAATTCGTTTTTTACGCTATTTTTATTGATTCCAAAAATAGATTATAATATTTGACTTTTTGAATATTGCATTGACTTGAAATATCGGGTTGTCACAGGCACATTGCAAGGGATTGCCCGAAGAAGAAAGAGGCGGCAAGGCCCAACATTCCACCAAAGCCGAAGGCGAGAGCCTTCCAAATGACGCTCGAGGCTGTGAAGGAGGCAGCAGACGTCGCTTTAGGTACCTTTCTTGTAAATGGTTTGCCTGCCAATATATTGTTTGATTCCGGAGCCAACTACTCCTCTGTATCGCATAAATTTGGTGGGAAACTAGCATTGCCTGTAGAAAAACTTGATAATGCCATGATTGTAGAAGTTGTCAGTGGCAAGTTCGTACATGTTAGTAATCGTATTAAGAATGTCGTCATCGACTTAAACGGAAGCGAATTCCATGAAGAGTTGTTGTCCATAGAGTTGAAAGGTTTTGACATAGTTCTGGGAATGGATTGGCTCATTGCCAATGATGCCGAGATACTATGCCGAAAGAAGATAGTAAGAGTAAACCCACCCAGAAAAGAGCCGTTCATGGTGTACGGGGACAAACGCAGAGTAAATACTGGAATCATCTCCCTGATGAAAGCCAGGAAATGTTTGTCCAAGGGATGTATATCGTACTTGGCATTTGTTATCGACGCTAAGAAGGAAAAGAAGGAGGTGCAGAGTATACCAGTGGTGTGTGATTATCCGGAAGTCTTTCCCGAAGATCTTCCCGGATTACCGCCTGATAGACAAGTGGAGTTTCAGATAGACTTGTTACCAGGGACGAAACCAATAGCAAAAGCACAGTACCGATTAGCACCGACGGAGATGAAGGATCTTATGACGCAACTTCCGGAGTTGTTGGACAACGGTTTTATCAGACCTAGTTCATCGCCCTGGGGAGCTCCGGTGTTATTCGTGAAAAAGAAGGACGGAAGCATGAGAATGTGTATAGCTACCGAGAGCTGAACAGGGCAACGGTGAAGAACAAGTACCCATTGTCGAGGATTGATGACCTATTCGATCAGCTGCAAGGTTCGAGCTATTTCTCAAAGATCCATCTAAGGTAAGGATATCATCAGTTGAAGGTAAGAGAACAGGATATTGAGAAAACTGTGTTCAGAATGAGATATGGACACTACGAGTTCTTGGTTATGTCATTTGGACTAACCAATGCTCCAGCAGCGTTCATGGATTTGATGAATAGGGTTTGTAAACCATTCCTTGATAAATCCGTGATAGTGTTCATAGATGACATTCTCATCTACTAAAAAAGCCAGGAGGAGCATGGCCAGCATCTACAAGAAGTGTTGGAAGTCTTGAAGAAGGAGAAGTTGTATGCAAAGTTCTCCAAGTGTGATTTTTGGATCCGAGAAGTCCAATTCTTGGGTCATGTGGTTAACCAAGTAGGGATAATGGTTGACCCAACAAAAATCGAAGCGGTGATGAAGTGGGAACGACCAAAAAGTCTGTGACATCCCCTAATTTCTTGGCCAGAAAAGACCGATTTAATTTATGCTTTTCAAAATAAAATCAGAGAAATCTTTTTAAAAGATGTTGTGGAATTGGTCCCCAATACAAAATATGATAAAAGTTTGTCAAAACCTTTCTTTAAGAAATATATAATTTCATTTCATATCAAAACCTCGGGATGTCATGTTGCGATACAGATCAAAAGCATAAACAAGACATTATAAGCCTTTCAACAGTTATTTACAACTACTGGCCTATAATCCAAAAATCTCTCATCGTCCTCCGACTATGCTCGGGGTCCACTACCTGTAACATAAAAAGCTGAGTGGGTCAGGCTTGGGAGCCTGGTGAGCATATAGGCTTTTCAACCCACAGTAATAATAAACTTATTAAGTTCATTAATCAACAATAACCCTGATTACCCATTTCCCGTTATCCTCACTTTACGTCCCTAAACACTTATCACAAGGGACCTAGCCTAAAGAATATAATCGGGATGGACACTACTGCTAAGGGATTTCCTCAGCCATACATGTCCTAAAGGCAACCATGAGGGGGATGGAGTACAACGAATGAACACCCAAGTTCATTAACACCTACAGGTTGCGGGCCTGCTAGCGTTCCACTGGACTGTCTAGAAAGTCCGTGGTCGTCATCCCAACTCCGCTAGATGACTGGATCACAAATCACATCGAGGCCTCTCATCACTTTATTTCATCACACACCAAATATCTACCCATGTTTTACTCAACATATTTGTAGATAAAAATACATATACAGTTTAAAACTTGTATAAAACATCAATTCAACAGTCACCTCAATTAAACAACTAATATAATTACACGTAGCATGTATTTTATATAAAATACTTCATATCTAGGTGTAAGATGAAGGTGACTATACACTCACTTGATTTGATGATAATCGGGCAGCAATTCGTTTCCTAAAACGTTCGTTACTAATAAAACCGGGAGTTTTATTCAGAAACCGGTCTCTGCGAGGGTCGGGCTTCGAAACCGAAAAGATAAATTTTCCGGGCTTCTCGGGCTCTTCGTGGCGTATTCCGGGGGTTATAATTGATACCGGGGCTTTGGGAGATGTTAAAATGAAGAAAATATGAAGAAAGGGGTGAAAGATGGTGATTTTCCAAATGTATCCGAGACGGCTCGCAAGCCCTCTATTTATAGGAGGTCCGAAGTCGGTCAAGGAATGGGGAATCAGCAGGCGAGACACGCGGCAGCAGCTGGGCGAGGGTGCGCAGGTGGCTCGCACATGGTCTGCGCATGCGAGGGGCTCGGTGTCGCCTCCTGATTGGACCGCAGTCTAGTCCGAGGCTTCGGACGTGGCACCTCCTGCGAGACTCTGACACATCATGAAAGACACGCGTCGGATCCTTAGTGGACCACTTCGGATGATTCTCCGGTTCGGATGACGCAGCAGAATTTCGGACACGTGGCACAATTTTAAGCGAGGTGACGTGGCCGAAGTCCACGTATGCGAGATTTCTCGGTTTTGGGGATTTTTCTCGATTTTCGCGCCAAAACTTCTAAAATCCATAACTTTCGCATACGAGCTCCGTTTTTGACGTTCTTTATATGCACGCGTAGGTAAAATTACGCTCTACAACTTTCGTTTAGACTTCGTCGGCTAACTTTGATTTTAATTTTTATATTATTATTTTTAACAGACCGGGACAGGAAATCCGTTAAAAATCATAACTTCTTCATCCGACGTCCGTTTTCGTCTGTCTTTTTACCGTTGTGCTACTATTGACGAGACCTTCGATTCTCGTTTAGGTCGTGTCGGCTAAAAATCACTCGATCTAAAATTCGAGTTTTTAGCTGTCTACTTCTAACCTGAAACTTCGAAAAATCATAACTTCCTCATACGAAGTCAGATTTGGGCGTTCTTTTTATACCTACTCTCAGTTTAACGAACACTACGAGTTTCGTTTAGATCACTAAGGCCAAAAAGTAGTTTATCAAAAACTCACTTTTTACGACATTCGGCCCCGTGCCGGTTTTGTCGCGAAACTTCGACAGGTCATAACTTCTTGTTATAACTCGGATTTATGTATTCTTTATATATCCGTAATCCTTGTCACTCCCACTACAAGTTTCTTAATAGATATCGGCTTTATCTAATATTTATTTTTGACGCTCATTTTTATTATTAATTAATTAAACCCTAATAATTAAGCATAAAACACATAATATTCACATAATTCCTTTTCATTTCTTCAAAATGAGTTACAAAGGTTAACCTAAACTATAATGTCAATATTAATGCCTAGCCTAGAAACAAGGGCATTACAAAGTCCCACGGAGATTCGAAGCTTTTTGGGATTAGCCGGATATTACCGACGATTTATCCAAGGCTTTTCTTCGATAGCTGCTCCATTGACAGCTTTGACCCATAAAGGAGCTATACACATGGAGTGAGAAGCACGAATAAGCGTTCGAGAAGCTAAAGAAGAAATTATGTGAAGCACCGATTATTTTTCTACCCGATGGAGTTGATGATTTCGCCTTGTATAGCGATGCGTCGGGAGTCGGGTTAGGATGTGTTCTAACTCAAAGAGAAAAGGTGATAACATACTCATCCCGGCAATTGAAGGAGCATGAAAAGAACTACCCCACTCATGATTTGGAGTTGGCAGCGGTAGTTTTTGCCTTAAAGATATGGAGGCATTACCTTTATGGCACGAAGTGCAAGCTTTTCACTGATCATAAGAGTCTCCGGTATCTCTTTAATCAGAAGGAAATGAACATGAGACAACGACGTTGGCTGGAGTTACTCAAGGACTACGACTGTGAGATACTTTACCACCCTGGTAAAGCAAATGTTGTCGCTGATGCTCTCAGTCGAAAAGTCAACCTTGAGAGAAAAAGGCCAAGAGCGTTGAGAATAGAAGTTGTCTCGACGATTGTGGAAAGTATCAGGAAAGCTCAAGAAGAAGCTTCAGAGAAGAATGACCGAAAGGAAGAACGTTTGGGCAAAACGTTAGTGTTTTGTACAAACAGTCAAGGACTGAAGGTATTCCAAGATCGGATTTGGGTACCTAAAACGGGAGGAATAAGAGATCTTCTGATGGAAGAAGCGCATAAGACCATGTACTCAATTCACCCTGGCAGCAAAAAAATGTATAGGGACCTAAAATCCTACTACTGGTGGCCGACGATGAAGATCGATGTTGCAAAGTATGTGGCCGACTGCGTAACTTGTGCTAGAGTTAAGGCACAACATCAGAAACTGTATGGGAGTTTAGAACCTTTACCTGTACCCATGGGTAAATGGGAAGACATCACCATGGATTTTGTGACTAAACTGCCCAGGACGAAGAACGGTCACGACATGATTTGGGTGGTCGTGGATCGTTTCACTAAGAGTGCACACTTCATAGCAGCCAACGAGAGGTGGTCTATGGATAAGCTCGCAAATGCTTATGTGAAGGAGGTAGTAAGACTTCACGGTGTTCCTCTAACGATTGTATCAGATCGTGACAGTCGTTTCACGTCCAGGTTTTGGAGAAGTCTACAAGAGGAATTGGGTACGAAGTTGTGTTTGAGTACAGCTTACCATCTGCAGATTGATGGTCAGAGCGAAAGAACGATACAAACACTCGAAGATATGCTAAGAGCATGTACCCTGGAATTCCAAGGTAACTGGGATGAGCACTTACCTTTGGTAGAATTTTCCTACAACAACAGTTTCCACTCGAGCATCAAGATGGCACCCTATCAAGCCTTGTACGGACAGAAGTGTCGCACATCGTCTTGTTGGCTTGAGGCTGGGGAAAAGCAGTTTGTGGGCCCCGAGATAGTCCATGAGACTGTTGAGAAGCTGAAGGTGATTAGGGAAAGAATGTTAGCAGCTCAGGATCGTCAGAAGAGCTATGCTGACAAGAAAAGACAACTGATGACCTTCGAAGTTGGGGATTCGGTTTTTCTTAAAGTCTCACCGTGGAAGGGACTTATAAGATTCAGAAAACAAGGAAAGTTGAGTCCAAGGTTTATTGTACCGTTTAAAGTTCTTCGGAAGATTGGGAACCAAGCTTACAAGCTCGAATTACCCGAAGAACTGGATGGTATTCATAACAGCTTCCATGTGTGTTATTTGAGGAAGTTCATGGGGGAAGTTTTCGACATAATTCCAATCTCAGAGTTAAGAATGGATGAGAATAAGAGGCTGATCGAAGAGCCAGAGGCAATTGTTGACCGTAAGACTAAGAAGTTACGACGCAAGATGGTCGACTTAGTGCTAGTCCGATGGAAACATTCGAATGGGCCGAATCTCACTTGGGAAACAGAAAGTGACATGATGAGTCGCTACCCACATCTGTTTGCTGATGCATGATTCCGGGACGGAATCATCCAAAGGGGGAGAGAATTGTAACGCCCGGGTTTCGGGGCTAAGCATTAATAGATGATGTAATAGTCTAGGTCAACTATTGTAACTCTTTTTGAACTAATAAAGATGAATTATTTGAGTATTATGTGAATTATGTGCATTTATGTGTTTATTACTTATTTATAAATTTTAAAAAATCGGCTGATTTCCACCCTGAATGCGATGCCACGTGTCAACACCAGGGGAAACCTTGGAGCCTACGCAACACCACGATGTGGTATCGCTCCAGGAGCACTATAAATAGAGGCTCGGGGCTGCCTCATTCATCACACCTTTCCCCACTTCTTTCTCTCTCTAAACTCTCTCTCTAACCCCCCAAAAAGCCTAGGGAACCCCCTAGCACGAGGCGGAAGCCCCGGAGCGCCTGACGGCTCCGAGAAGAAGAGCCTTTCGGCTCGGAAACGCTGCTCCAAGCGAAGCCCAGTTTTCTATAAAACTCGTTGTAAGTGAGCTACGCCTACGCTATTTTTAATATAGCTTCTAATTAATTATAGTAGCATTATTAGGACCTTAAAATAATTATTTAGGCTATTATTATGAGTTATATAAGAGTGTTGTTTAACACTTATATAATAGTAATAATAGCTAGACTATTAATTAGTCTCGGTGAATATTAGACTAAACCCTAGTGGTAATGATACTAGGTTTTGTCGAACGAAGCTGTTTTAAGTAAACGAAGCGTTGTCCGAGTACTAAGTCACCACCTTATCAGGTGAGTGCATAGTTACTTTCATCTTACACATAGATATGAAGTATTTTATATAAATTACGTGCTACGTGTGCATATTATCTGTATACTTGCTATCTATGTTGGATGAACGATTTTATACATGTTTTAAATGATTTAAACTGTATATGTATTTTATATCTACAAAATGTGTTGGGTAAAACATGGGTAGATGTAATAATTGTTGTGTGACAAAATAAAATAATGAGAGGCCTCGTTATAGATGTTATTGATGATCCAGTCATCTAGCGGAGTATAGATGACGACCACGGACTGTTCTAGACAGTCCAGTGGAACGCTAGCAGGCTCGCAACCTATATGTGTTTATTTGAACTGTGTGCTCACCAGCAGTACTCCATCCCCCACATGGTTGCCTTATTTGATATGAATTGATGAGGAATCCCCGAAGCATGTGTTGTGACCCTGATGAAAGTCCTTAGACTAGGTCCCTTGTGTTAGATGTTTTAGGGACGTAAAGTGAGGATAACGGGAAGGGGTAATCGGGTTTGATTGGTTTGATAAAGTTAATAAACTTATTTATTGTGGGTTGAAAACCCTATGTGCTCACCAGGCTCCCAAGCCTGACCCACTTAGTTTCTTGTATTACAGGTAGTGGCGCATTAGCATAGATGTTTGGATGAGAGATAAGGGATTTTAGGCCTGTAAATACGAAATAATGTAGTAAGGCTTATGTTGTACTGTTTATGTTTTTGATCTATATCGAACATGACATCCCGAGTCTTTTTAATGAAATACATTTCTATGGAAATGCTTTGATAAATCTTTATCAAATTTTGTTTTGGGAACAAATTCCGCAACTCTTTTATTTAAATTATTACTCTGATTTTTAAACAAAGCATAAACAAATCGGTCTTTTCTGGCCGTGAAAAATGGGGATGTCACATACTTTAATAACATTATACTTTTAAGAGGTTATGTCATATCAAATCCGTTCGACTGACAACCCTCCACCAAAGAAGGGAGCGGTGGGTGAGAGTGGACACTCATTCAACAATCATTTGATAGGCCGTTTCCTTATACCCCCATATAGTATGGCTTTGTGAATGAAGCGTACTAGCGATTTGACTAACTTGTCTTATATATATATATATATATATATATATATATATATATATATATATATATATATATATATATATATATATATATATAGTGTGTGTGTGTGTGTGTGTGTGTTAAACATTTAATCATATATAGTATAAGGTGTATTTTAAAACTTTTTAAAATACTAGGGTTTAAATTTAATTTTCGAATTAAACCTTTAATAATTAATTTTAAACAATTAATGATTTACCAATTATCCTTTAATTAACTAATTAAATTAATTTAAATCATTACAGATGCAAATAATTATCTTCAATTAAACAATTAATAAAATAATTCAAATTTAAATCATAATGGATTAAATAATTATTTTCAATTAACCAATTAATAGGATAATTCAAATTTAATCTTAATCCCAATACCCTTATAATTTTCGAAAATAAGATATAATGGTTACCAGGTTTTAATTATTCAAAATTTAAGGCATTTAAAATAACAATTTAAGGAAACCAGAAACTCTAGCATTTTCAAAATTTAAGGGGTGGAGGCTAGGTTTCAAGAACCCTAGCCATTTTTAGAGGTTTTAAGCTTTTAGGGTTTAATTTCCATAAACCTAATTTTGATCAATTCACTTTTATTCATAGTCAGAAAGTTAAGGCTCTGATACCACTGATGAGTTTTCTAGGTTATAGAAAAAAATTCATGTAACAGAAAAACACTTAAACCCTTAAGTTCACATGCAAGTTAGAAATGATCTTTGTTTTCTCTATTGATAGCAACAAACAATGAATATCAAGAAACCCTAGAGAGAGGCTATGCAAATCGAAATTCACATAAAGATTAGGGTTACATACCTCTTGATTATTATAACAAATAATCAACTTGAATCCTCTTGTAGTTCCTTGGAAAGAAAGCACCAAAAGCTTGAGTACCTCTAATGACTTGTACTCAAAACCCTAATAACTAGAAGAATTAAGGAGAGACGATGGAAGAGCAAATTTTCGGATCCTATGAGTGTGTAGGAGTGGACAAAAATATCAGACCCTGGAAGTCATATTTATAGCTGATAAGAAAGCCTTGGATAACCCTAATTTGAATATAATATTAACAATATTTTAAATTTGGTTATTATCCAACTCATTAATTATCCATATAGATTATCCAGAAACCCTAAAAAGGCTTCCTCAAAACTGTCCAGGGTTAGGAAGGTTCTGGAATTCCATCTTGTTCAACTATTGAAGAATTACAGCTTAAGTCCTTACACTTCCAATTAATTCTAATTAACCTGAAATTAATTCTAATTAATTTCTGATTAATTCTTAATTAATTATTAATGTTTCTAATTAATATATTAATCATATAATATATTAATAAATCATCTTTTACAATTTATTAATCATATAATAAATTAACAAATTAGTCTCTCTCTTCGAAAGTCATTTTATTCAGTTATTGATTATGAGTGCAACCTAAAAAGGACATTGCTTTTAATTCAAGAATATACCAATTTAGTTGTTAGCTTAGACACCTTAATCCAACAACATCACCCTACGAAACACATTGTTAAACTGAGTTGTAAGTGCGTTTACATGTCTCTATTTGGAGAAGAGTTGATCTTTACTTTGAGGAACAACGGTTTGGCGGTTGTATGTTTCGGCAACTCTCCCCTAAAAATTATGTGCATTGAAGTTAAATGTTGATTGAGTCTTCTGTTACATCAACCCATGAACGAGCCAATAATATCTCTTTTTCAGGGGACCAAACACGAGCAATTTAATGAGGATGTTTAGAAGAAGATAGAAAATAAAAAAGGTAGGAGAATTGAGTTAAGAATGTTTGAATGTGGTGAAAAATGAATAAAGATGGTTGTATTTATAGTTGAAGATTGAAGTTTTAAAATTTGAAATATAAAAAAAAAACGGTTAAATTTTTAAAAATTGAGTATTTTTTTTTAAATCTGGTATTTTTTGAAAATGAAAAAGTTTATTAATTAGTAAAAAAAATGCAAAAAACTTTCTCTCTCATCGGTAGACATTCACCGGGTTGGGTTGCTGAGCAGAGGTCGGCAAAGACTTAGTCCGGTCTTTGCCGAGGTCGCCGAAGTCTACGCCGAGTCCACTCCGTCCGGTCTTATGAAATGATATAATAATAATAATAATAATTAATAAAATAGTAAACTGTATCATTTAGACATCAATTATTTAATTTTTAATTTCTTACGTCCTTTTCTAACTTTTTATATCAACTACTAGACTTTCAGCATAATATAGTTGCTAAAACAAATATTTTAAGGTTAAAATAAAAAGACATGTTATTTGTATGAATTTAAATATTTTAATGTAAAACATGACTTTTTTTCATAATTTATATTTGGGTTTATCACTAAAATATCAAAGTACATGGTGTCAAGGAATAACTAGTTTTTAGATATTTATTAAAAAAACATTAATCTACTCACAAAATATATTTTGCGAAATGTTTCATTTTATTAATTGCTTTGGTCCTTGTTACAAAACTTGCAAAATAACTATCATAAAAAAAGAATTTGCAATTTTTCTCACAAAATTAAATGGGTGTGTTGTGATGAATATTCAAATATGACTATTTTCTACTAATATCATATTTGTTTTGGGTCTGAACCCTTTATGATTTGGTAAACAAGGTTAAGTTGGAAAATCACCAACAAAAAATAAATAACTAAATAAAAAAATATATATATATATGAGCAAGGTTAGTTACAATTTCTAATAAGTTGAAAGCTCAAACTCGAGTAGACGATGTTAGATTAGGATCTAATTGAATTTGATAGTTTGGCGACTCTTCCCAATGAAGGTGCATGAGGAAGATTCGATACTGGATTTGAGAAGTAGCCCAAAAAATATATATGAAGATTATGTTTCACGAAAAAAGTTCAAAGTTTAAAAAGATTGACTATATTTACGAAAAAACATGTTTGATATAACAATTCAAATTAAGTATTTATAAACTCAAACTCATCTCATTTTTAGCATGATTAGCGATGTAAACGATGGCTTGATATAGACAAGGAATTTATTCAAATAAAGAAGATGAAAAGAGGTTTTTTGCTTAAAAGATTAAAACACCTAAAAGTGTTGTTTATCTCATTGATTTAAATAATTAAGTAATAACTAGTATACATTGTCGCTAATACGGGTATCACCTTGTTATATACCATTAATGTTTTTCGCTAATATGGGTATTACCTTGTTATACATCATTAAAAAGTATTAAAATGTTAAACATATCCGAAACAATGAGTTTTGATTTAATTGGCTAATAAAGTTTCGTCAACATTTAGCCTTCTAATTCAAATTGTGATAATTAAGTCATTTAATTTTTATTTTTGGTTTTTCATTTCCACCTTATCACCAGCTATTTACCAAAGGATTTTTAGAAGCGGTATCCGATGTTGTCATTCCTTCTTGAGGTTGAGGGTTCAAAGCTCGTCGTAGGCATATGTGGATTTAAGAAGTAGTTTAGAAGTAGATTATATTTGCTATGTAGGTTTGCACAACAAATGTATTTTACTTAATTGACCATCTACATTATAAAAAATGTCATTAATTGTGATAATTAAGTCATTAAGAAATAAAAAGACTTTTATAATTTTTTAAAACCTTTTTATACTATTTTTTTATTTTTTTTCTCTACTTATTTACAATTTTGTAAAAAAAAAATACACTTTCTTACAATATTCATATTTCTTTTTTATTCGAAAATATATTTCTCTTTTGCAACTTTCATTCAACCTTTTCTAATTTTCTCTTACAACTTTTTCTTCAAAAAAAATTGTTTATCAACTTTTACAAGTTTATTAATTAGTAATAAAAAGGTTATAAAAAAAAGTATATAAATAAGTTATAAGAAGTTTTAGAAAATATTGTTAAAAATAATGTAAATTTTTTTAGAAAGAAAGTTGATTCGTACACAACAGTTGTTCTCCATACACAACAATTTGTGTTTTAAAACGTTGTATTGTACAACTATATACGACATACATTGTTATGCATGTAGAAAAATTATTGTGTATAAATCACTTATATTTTAAGAGGTTTTGTATGAAAGTATAAAAAGTTTTAAAAAGATACAAAAAAGGGTTTAAAACATTTAGAAATATTTTTATTTAAAAAGTTGTATGAAACTGTAATTTTTTTTATAAAATTTTAAACCAAGTGTTTAGAAAATATAAAACAAGTTTATAACTATTTTATAAATATGTATAAAAAACCATAAATTTGTTTTAAAAGTTAAAAAAAAAGTTATAAATTTTTTTCAATAGCTTAGTTATCACGATTTGAATTTAAAAGAATAATTGTGATATTTCTATAATTTAGATGGTTAATTAAATCAAAAGTCATTTGTAGAAACAAACCTCAAATATCAGGTCATATATGGGGAAATGAAAACAAAAATAAAAAGTTAATGGAATTATTATGATTTCAACTATGGATGTCGGATCGGTTCGGAACCGGAACCGGTTTTCCTATATTTTAAGAACCGGGAACCGGACCGCCGGTTCTAGTGTCGGTTCCGGTTTCGGTCCCGGTTTTTAGGTTATTTTTCAAACTAGAACCGGTTGAAATATTATAGATGATACGTTATCTTCCGGATCTTGTAAATGATTTAATATTTAGCCAAATTATGACTTTTACATTCTAAATTGAAGTACTAACACTAAATTACATGATGAAAAAAAAATCAAGTAATTCCGACTTCATATGAGTGATTTATGCGCATTTTAAAAACAAGACATATTCCAAAAAAAATGTTGAAACAGAAAATACGAAACATTGATATGCTGTCTCCCGGGGTCTATAACTGATTCAATATCTGACCAAAATATGTGTTTTTATAGTATAAAATGAAGTACAAACACCAAATTACATGCTGGAAAAAAATTAAGTAATTCTGACGTCATATGAATGAGTTATGTACATTAAAAAAACGGGACAGATTCAAAAAAACAAAAAAATGCTAAAATAGAAAAAACGCAGCATCGATATTCTTTCTTTCGGGGCATGTTTTTGATTCAATATCTAACCAAAACATATTTTGTACAGTAAAAAATGAATTACAAACTCCCAATTACATGTTGGAAAAAAAATCAAGTAATTCCGAGTTCATATGAGTGAGTTATGCGCAATTTAAAAAACGGAAAAAATGTTAAACCGGGACCGGTTTTCATAAAAATGGAGAACCAGTAACCGGACCTATTACCAATTCCGGTTTTGATTTGGTTCCGGTCCGGTTCCGGTTCCGACGGTTCTAATGCGCATCCTTAATTTCAGGCCCCAAGTTATACCTAAAATCGTATAGTTAGGAGAGGTGACTCAGCAAGAAACCGCACCTAGGAACACCACATTCTGGGTATGATTTAGATGAAGGTTATCCCTGCACGAGGTAGCTTCCCCTCACTCTCTCTCATTCTCTGATTGGACAACGATATTTTTCTTTTTTTTTATTTTCCAGTTTTTATAATATTTAATTAATTATATATATACCAAAAAATTATATATATATATATATATATATATATATATATATATATATATATATATATATATATATATATATATATATATATATTAAAACTTAAGGTTTTTAAATCTCTACAAAAAAAATATAATATTAGAATAAAATTATTTAAAATAAAAATAAAAAATAATGATAAATGATAAATGAAAAATGACCATTTCTTGAGTTGTAAAAGATAAACCGGGAGAAAAAAAGTGAAAGGTGAAAGGATGATAAATGTTTTGGTCTTAAGATAAAACCTTAATAGTCAATTAAATCAATTTTTTTAAATAACTTGAAACAAAAAAAAAGCTAGATATATATAAATTTAAACTTAAAAAATCAATATAAAAATTAAAAATTAACTTATCTACTCTAATAAATGAAGGTTTTTATTGTCATTTGTTACATTCTCATTCAATTTGTTAAATGTCATTTTGTGATTATTTTGAATTAATTTTTTTTTTCTTACATGTCATTTTATAAGTTTTTTTATTTTATTAAATTTTACATAATATTTTAATGTAATAATTTAATGTAATAATTGTAATAATAAATAGATATCAATTTTATTAATCAACTTACTCGAATTGCTCCAAATTTGATATAAGTACGATCATTGATTTATCTAACATTGGAAATTACAATACTGCCCTTCCGTTTAAGAACATTTACACTTCTGTCTTTGTTTTATTTGGCCAAAAACAGCGAAACCCACACACATCAAGAGCATTCAGGTCTCATTCTTCAATCAAACCTTCTCTAAGTGTTGGCCATCATTTATTAATAATATCTATCTATTAAACAACACCCAACACAGTTTTTGATGGATCCCAAGGGCTCACAGCATCATCATCATCATCCTCAGCAGCCGCACCAAGTTTCCAGTGTTTTGACTCTCCCACAACCCACCATCACCACCATGGCTGATCAAAACAACAAGTCTTGTTCAGAGATCAAAGATTTACAAATCGTAGTCGCGGAAAAAGAAAAAGAAGACGGTGGAACCAAAAAACAACCACAATTATCAGTCAAACGAAGTTCCAACAAAGACCGGCACACCAAAGTTGAAGGTCGTGGTCGTCGGATGAGGATGCCTGCACTTTGTGCGGCGAGGATTTTTCAACTCACGAGAGAATTAGGTCACAAATCTGATGGAGAAACCATTCAGTGGTTGTTACAGCAGGCGGAGCCGTCGATCATCGCCGCCACCGGTACCGGAACCATCCCTGCTTCCGCGATGGGGGCAGCAGGTGCAGCTTCACTCGGAGCTTCCATTTCAGTCGGATTGCAACACAAAATTGATGAAAATAGTAGGACCAATTGGCCATTAGTTGGTGGGAATTTGGGGGTAGGTAGACCCACAAACCACATGGCTACATCTCCGGCTCTATGGCCCGCCATACCCACATCCGGATTTGGGTTTCATTCTTCTTCATCGTCATCTGGTCCATCTGCTAACAATCTCGGCAACGAAAGCTCCAATTATTTACAAAAAATTGCATTTTCAGGGTTTGACTTGCCCACTTCCAATTTGGGTCCGATGAGTTTTTCTTCGATTTTAGGAAATCATCATCATCAACAGCAGCTTCCGGGGTTAGAACTCGGCCTCTCGCAAGATGCTCATATTGGGGTTCTAAATCAACAAGCTTTGAGCCAGATTTACCATATGAGTCAAGCTAGAATGCACCAGCACCACCAACAACAACAGTCTTCAAAGGATGATAATTCTCAAGGTTCAGAGGGTCAGTAGAACTTTCAGATCAAGCTATTATAATGAAAAATGAAACCCAAATCTTTCAGCTCTTTTGGATCATGGGGTTTCTGTGTTGTATTGTATAATTTGCCTAAAAAAGAAAAGAGAGTAAAAGAGACTGATAAAGATGTTTCAGAGCTTCATCAGTATCAAAAAAACAGTTGTATATTAGCAGGTGCTTTTGGGGTTTCCCCCCTCTCTGACACCATCTTTTTTCTTTCTGTAAATCATATAGCTTTGTTTTTCCATTTAAATACATATTTCTTGATATCGTATATACATATATTGGTGGGGACGATAGGACATGTTGGTTTTGCAGGGCGAATCAAGCAAGACCTTTCTTGTTTAGTTTCAGATGTGTGTTTTACTCTAGTAGCAGCATACAATACTACCCCTTGTTAATATATATATATATATATATATATATATATATATATATATATATGTTTTGAGGAAACATCTTAAAGGAGTATGTTGCTTTCTTTCTACTCTTTGATGTTCAAGTCATTAACAAAAATGATTAGTTGGAGTTACTAATTAGACCTTAGCGTGTCGGTATGAATAGCTATGTTGTATTTCGGAAATTCGGATGTGGTTCCATGTCATGTCTTTAGGACAATAGGACCTTGTTTTCTGTAAACTGTTATTCTTTTAGCAACCTCTGAGTTAATTCGTCACACTTCCACTTATACGAGAGTACACTATGGGCCCACATGATGGCTAACATGAAAGTCCGGTGCAACCTAATCTATATTCTTTTCTTCCATTATGTTTATTTATCATAATTTTTTGATGATAAAAATATCAATACATATCGACGGAAGGCAAACGGACAATAATTTATATTGAAACGAAAAGTTTTACAGAGTACAAAGCTCTTGACTATTTCTGTAAATATATCATCCGAAACAAACTCGTTGGTTTGTTGTAAGATCTTAAGATTATGGGTTCTGGTAACCAGATTTGAATCATGACTAGGGGCTGAAACGATCAAGTCTCCGGTTTAGTCTAGGCATGTGAGTCATCAAGAGTTTTTCAGGTTCGAGTTATTACGTTTGAAGTTTGAAGTTGATGTATTTAATTTTTCTACGATCATAAATAAATTCAACCGGACACTCAATTTATTTGGCAATAATAATGGTCTATAGTATGGAAATAAAGAGAGTCACGGGTGGTCCCTTATTCTATCTAGACTATACATAATACATCGCACATTTAACCCAATAATCCTAACGTCATGTCATTGAGAGTCTCTTTCCATCAATTCTCAATTTCATATTGGTTATGTACGCAGGCATAAATTTTTGTGACTATCGTATTTAATAGTTTGACGAAATCAAAGTAAAACATAATTTTGGAAATCTAGCGTTTTCAGGCATGTAATTCAAAGATATCTAGTTTGTCCCGTTGGGAGATGGTGATTAACTCGTTTATTTAATGGATGTAAAGAATAATTAATTGTTCCGAAGTGTTTTTAGTCTTTCCGGGGGTGATGGTTCAAGTACCGTTGTGGATAACGAAGTAGTTTAGAAGTAGGATTTAATAAGTATGTATCAGCCGTTCCAAAAAAAATGATAAATTGAATGTTTTCTTTTTATAGAACATTATTTAAAAAAAATTGTTGGGTTACAAATATTTCATAGCTCACAAAATATCACCAAGATTCATTAAATTGTTGGGTTACAAATATTTCATAGCTCACAAAATATCACCAAGATTCATTAAATTGTTGGTAATGCCTATGAAGAGAGTTGCCAACATTGTTGTTTTGAAGCGCTTTTTTATAGTTATGTGACCCTCAGGCTGAGCTCATTTTACTTCAATCTTGCATTGACAACGCCAAACTATTCTTTGGCTTGAGGACGTGCCAACTCGTTCATATGGAGGAAGAGATAATATTCTTTGATAAAGGATTATTTAAGTCGATTGAGGACATGGTGGTTTGTCGAGGTCCGTTCTTTGGGGACATCCAGTGTGGACTTACTCTATTACCCTTTAGGTTTGGTGGTCACGAGTTATACTCATTGGTAGAGGTTTTCACATATGTTTTTGTGGCCTCACAGGTAGGCATGACAATCATGTCGTGTTCGGGTTGGCAAGTCGCAGGTTGGCGAGTCATAATACACCAACCCGAACACAACCCATTTAACTATACATGTTAGGGGTGAGCATTTGGACCGGTACGGACCGACTCTTGGACCGGACTGGTTTCAGAAAATCTTGTGGACCATGGACCGGACCGGACGAGGCTTACCGGTCCAGGTCCGGGTCTGGGTTTTTCGGTTCTTGGACCGGTACAACTTTACATGCGTACGATACAACTCATTAAAAAGCGTTTTTAGGTTTGATACAACTCGTTAAAACGAATATGTTGTTGGGTTTGATACGTTACAACTAGGGGTGTTCGTTTGGATGGATCGGTTTGATCCGATCCAATCAAGTGAATCCAAATTGATTTTGGTTTTCAAAACATGGATCCGAATAGTCCAAACTGAATTCAAATCTGATCCGATCCGATCCAATTACAATTCGGTTGGATCGGTTTTTATAATTCGGTTTTCAAAACCGAAACATTTTAAAACGACATATAAATATAATATTACCCAACTTTACACAAGAAGCAAAAGCAAATTATTTAGTTGTGATTTGAAATTTATAAACAACTAATACGAAGATATATTATAGTTAAATATCTTGTAGATAGAAAACTTTTGAGAGAAAATGCATATTAATGTTTTTTTTAACGGGTGAAACGTTTTGAACCTATTAAAAAAAATTACAAAATTAATAAATAACTATAGATATATATTATAAATAGATAAATAATAAATGTTTATTCGGTTTTTTTGGACTATTCGGTTTTTATTTTATAAACCAAAACCAATCCGAAATTCAAAATAATAATTCGGTTTTGTTGAAAACCTATCCAAAAATCCGAATACCCGAACCAAATAGTCCAATCCAAATTGTCCAATTGGATAATTCGGTTTTATCCGAATAGTGAACAGTCCTAGTTACAACTCGCTAAAATGAATATATTTTTGGGTTTGATACGGTACAACTCATAAAAATAAATATGTTTTCGTTTCTTGTGCCTGTTGGACCGGTCAAACTTTGATTGTTTATACCATTTGTTTGAACTTCAAATCAAATAAGTTAATGACCAATTTCGAGAAACATTGGTTTGGTTGACCAATTTCTTAGATGTATGTCCACATCTATGATTACCATTCGACTTTATGGGTATGTTCCTTTTAACCCATATGTGTAAAAATTCTTTCATCATTGGTCCCTAGTCGAGTACGTTGGGCATATTGGCTCGCAGGTTGGTCGCGGAGGCGCCCACGTACGTTGGGTGTACGTGGGAGTACGTTGGGTGTACACTAAGCAGGGGCAAACCCTAATTTTTAGGGTTTGTGCCCTATTTAAACAACTTATGCTGCCCTGGTTGTATCATTTGGTCAGCCTCCACTCCTCTACACCCTAAGAATGAAACCTTAGCCTCCTTTAGTGTGTTCTTGAGCTTTGGAAGTAATGTTGTGTGCATTAAAGAATGTGGTTCTTGGTGACCAAGCTTGGGTTGGACTTGAGGTTGTAGATCCAGAATCTTCATCAAATTTGCTAGCTCTAGAAAGTATAAAGTTCTCATCTTGAATCTCTTTGTGTTAGATTGAGTTTAGGGCTTGTTTTTTAGCTTATTATGGTCTTATTAGTTATACTTGTGAGTTTGAGCCACTCCAGAAGCTAGGAATGATAGATCTTAACCTCTCTAATGTCCATTGAGTAAAAAAAAATGCTATCTTGATGAATCATATTGGACCAGGTATGAATTAGAGTCCTTATTATGGGTCTTAATGGACAAAATTGGGTTTTGGGTCCCATTAGGACATGCAAAGTGGTAAAGTTGCTAACTTTATGCATTAATACCTTGAAATGAAGTAGATCTGAGGTTTGGACGTTAAGAGCTTAAGTGGTTAAGAAAAAATTATACAAAAGGGACTCTGGCCAGTACGTGGGGCGTAATTCCTGGTACGCTGAGCATACCGGGTCAACTGCCCGTTTTTCAGTCAACACTCGTACGCCACGCGTACGAGGAGTACGTCGAGCGTACTCGGTGAAGTGGGATTTCGGCGTTTTGGGCCCTTTTTTGACTCAAGATTCTTTTGGGCTTTGGGCCTTAACTGGATTTTGGGCCTTATGTCTGTTGGGCCATGGTTGGGCCTTAACTAGGTGGTACGCTTGGCGTTCTAGCCCAAGGTTTTGATCGTTGACTCCACCCACGTACGTTGGGCGTACGCAGGCCTGGGAGAAACCCTAATATTTAGGGTTTATGCCCTATTTAAGCATCTTAAACTCACCTCCTGATCAATTTATACCAACCTCCATATCTTGAAAAACCTAACCTCGCCCTTAGCCTTTGTTTTTGTAGCACCCGATTCCTGGTACGTATTTAAATTCAAGAAATGTTGCAATTTACTCTGGGACTCGGCGAGTTGGAGGCCCAACTCGTCGAATAGACTCGAATTTTGATCGGGGGTTTAAGTGACCTACTCGACGAGTCGGAAGACCGACTCGACGAGTAGGAGCTGTTTGGACAAAACCCTAATATTTAGGGTTTGCACCCTATTTAAACAACTTAACTTGTCCCAAACCAGCCTCCATCGTCCCTCTGACTTCCAGAAAACCCTAACTCGAAACCCTAACCCTTATTGAGTGTTCTTGGGCTTGTGCTGCCCTCTTTGTGTGTGTTTGAAGTTGGAGAAGAGGAAAGAAGCTTGGAAGTTCAAGTAGAAGCAAGGAGATCCAGAAGTTTTACTTCATTCTCAGCTCATTCAAGGTAAAAAGCTGGAACCTTGACCACTTATCTCTTAGATTTTGATTTGGGGCTATTTCTACCCTTTTTATGAGTATATAGAAGCAAAAATCGGATTTTGTGGGTGTGCTTAGAGTTGCACTTTGGATCTGGGGATATTAGGGGTCTTTATGGCATAAAGGTGCCAACTTTGTTGCCATAAACACCCAATGCATCTTGTAGACCTCCTTTTTATGGCTTTTGAGCCAAAGGCCCCATGCATGTACATCAAGTTTGAAGCTTTACGTATAAAATGGACCCTAGGAGGCCAAATCTATGGTTTTGATGCGTTAAGACCCATTACAATCGACTGTATAGTTCTGGACAAATAGGGACTCGGCGAGTCGTGATGCTTTTTCCCCAAACCGTCTTCTGGAAATTGTTTTGGTTGAGTGGAAGGAACACTCAGCCTGCTAGGGGTTTGTCTTGGACCTGGAAATCATAGGACTCGGCTAGTTGTTCATAGAACTCGGCGAGTCATAGACTGGACACATTCATATGATGAAGATGAACTCGACGAGTTCAAGGATGAACTCGCCGAGTCGGTTGAAGATGGTACCGATGCTATGGTTGAAGGTGAACTCGTCGAGTTCTTGCTAGAATCGACGAGTAGAGTCGGGGGGGGGGGGTTGTATCATTTTGAAAGAATAGGGACTCGACGAGTTAGCGGACCAACTCAGTGAGTCAAGTCAACTGGATGTTGACTTTAACCAGGGTTTGACCTTGACTTTGACTTGGATTTGGGTTGACCCTTGTAAGGGTTGTGAGTATGCATTAGTAATCGGAAAAAGTCGTTGTGTAGGGATTGAGGAGTAGAGACGAGTCGATTCCCGTGCTGAGGACTGTGCGGATACTTCACGACATCGACGTGAATTACTCCAGTAGCGGTGGGTCTACGGCCACAATGTCGGCCCACCCGTAGGAGTTGTATGTTTGATGATTGTCTTTGTGATATTCATCAAGGTTTGCTACTACCTGATATGTTTATGTGCTAGCATGATATGTTATATGTGATAGTTGTAGTAGGAGGTGAAATAGTCCTCGTATGCCGGTCGTAAGGACCGACGGGTAAAGTCAAGCACCCTAGAATGGCTTGACCTGGGTAGGTCAGGCGCCCCCGACTTGCCTGGCAGTATATGTGTGTTATATTATTACGTGGTAGTGGTAGGGGTGAAATAGGCCCCGATAGTCGGGCGAAATAGACCGACGGGTAAGTCAAGCACCCCAGAATGGCTTGACCTGGGTAAGTCAAGCACCCCAGAATGGTTTGACCTGGGTAGTCAGGTACCCCAGAATTGCCTGACAGTACGTTATTGTATGGTGTGTGGTATGATGGGGGAACTCACTAAGCTTCGTGCTTACAGTTTTTAGTTTTGTTTTCAGGTACCTCTTCAGCAAAGGGGAAGGAGCCGGCACGGTAGCGACACATCACACGCACATCAGGATTTCGCATTTTGAGATCTATGGGATTGTACTCTGATTTTATTAGTATCCGATGATATGTTTTCGAAACACGTCATGATGGTTTTATGAATTAATATAATATTAGGAATGTTTTGACAAATGATTTTTCATGTTACTTAATTAAAAATGAAATTTTTGGCCTTGAATTTTTGGATGTTACAAGTTGGTATCAGAGCCTTAGTTTGAGGGATTCGGGTACACTCTCGGGTGTGTCTGAACTCAAACTGATGACTTGGTATGAAATTTTTCAAAAAGGAAAATCACTTTTATGAAAAGAAGTTTGAAAAGAGAAAAGAACTTTGAAAAAGAACAAGATGTGTGATGTGCACGACCGGCCGAGCTCAAGTAAGTTTTCCCCAAGATACCCATACATGTTATGTTATGATATGATATGATTATGATAACTGCATGCTAGAATAGGGCTATAGGATCTAGGAAGATGCCTGATATGCTTGCTATATGTGTTTATTAAGCTTCAAGATAATACTGATTAGCCGGTTATATGATAGCTTGGATAGAGTATGTTGGATTGTGTTACTCAATGCCCAAATGTTGTTGCTTTGTGCTTCGGGAGTTCTAATTATCTTTAGCTAACTAGTAAACGAATACGTTAAGTTACATATTGCAAGGAAGAAATAATTTCAGAAGGTTAGGTCTGGCCCTACTACGCAGCTCTTGTTTGAGTCCAACCGTTGTAGGGTAGGACCTCTCATTCGAAGAATTATCTGGTCTTAGTAATATGTAATGGTATTCGCAAGCTAGTTAGGTAAAGGTAGCAGGGGTTCCTTATGCAGCTGATGACGGAGAGTAGGTCGGAGAGCTACCCTAGGGTGAGCCTAGGATGAGTTTAGCAATGAGTGCAGCAGTAGTCGAAGGGACTTGGTGAAGTCGAAGCAATCCTTGAGGAAAGTACGGATAAATGTGAAAGGTAGTATGGGCCCGTACTACTGAAAGCAGAGGATCCGTACTCGAGTCAAGGAGGGCTAAGAAGGAATCAGGGAACTGTAGAGCGTATGAGTCTTCCCGAGAGTTATGTATGATTCTGACGATTATGTGTTATGTTTCAGAATGGTGATGATCACACGTCACGGAGGAGGAGGTTCAGGGTCAGGACCAGGTTCGGGATCAGGTGCCGAGCCAGTTGATGAGGGACTACATGATTTCATTGCTTCTGAGATCACTAGAGGCATCCTTGATTCGACCCCAGTGATTTTCGGGTCGATCAAGGAAGGGATCATAGAGCTGATGGAGGATCGCCTCAGGGCATTCAGGAGCGACATGGCACTCAGCCAGTCAGGATCACGCACACCGTCCTTCAAGGACTTCAGGGGCAATGGTGCGCCGGATTTCCATGGGGTGAAGGACCCCATTGCTGCCAGACGGTGGATTACAGACATGGAGTTTGTACAGTTGACGAGCTTCTGCCCTGAGGGTCGTAGGTTCGTTATGTTGCGGGGTGTTTGAGGGACCGAGCTAGAGACTGGTGGGAGTCGGTTGGTGATTCCTTGGGAGCCTCAACCATTGAGGCCCTGACCTAGTCTGACTTTGTGACCAGGTTTAGGGCGAAGTTTGCGCCGGCTGTGGAGCTTCAGCAGCTGGTCAGGGAGTTTCTCTACATGAGGCAGACGACTGAGTCAGTGGCGGAGATTACCGCTAAATTTCAGGAGAGGGAATTGTTGGTGCCCCAGTATGCGGGGGACGAGGAGATGCGGAGGACCCGCTACCATGACAAGTTGAGAGCTGACATCCGGAAGCATGTCAGCTTCTTAGCATGCCCGACCCTGGATTTCATGATTGTCGGGGCAATGGAGAGGGAGATTGACTTAGAGCACATCAGGAAGAGGAAGGCAGAGGAGGGATCGATGACTGGGGCTTCGGGAAAGAAGCCCAAGGGAGCAGACACTAGGCCGAAGGGCCAGTCGGGACAGGGCCGCTGCAGGAAATGCGGCAGGGCACATGAGGAAGCTTGTAGATTGGGAGCGTCCATCTGCTACAAGTGTGGCAAGACAGGGCACTTTAGCAGGGATTGTGTGACATCCCCATTTTCACGGCCAGAAAAGACCGATTTTATTTATGCTTTATAAAAATCAGAGTACCTCTTTTAATAAAAATGTTGCGGAAATTGTTCCCAGAAAAACATGATAACTACGTTATCAAAGCATTTCCGAAGAAATGTATTTTTATTCATTTTAAAACATTGGGATGTCATCGTCAATACAGAAACATAAGAATAAACAGAACTTACATTCATTATCACTAGTGATTTATATCTCCTTAATCTCTCAGTGTAATGTAACTTCATATCGACACCTGTGATTCAAATAAACTGAGTGGGTCAGGTTGGGAAACCTGGTGAGTACATAGGGTTTTCAACCCACAATAATATAATTATTATGTTTAAACATCAAACAATCAACTCAATTACCCATCCCCATTATCTTCATTACTCTTAAGGATCTACCCTAAGAATCAGCTATTCCTCATTCATTCATTCCTAAAGATTATCCTAAGGAATAGGCACGAAATCCATTGTTGCTAATGACACATCTGTCAAACACAATTGCTAATATTATCACTTAGGCGCATCTGCCAGAATTTTGACATTCTTTATGGGGCGTATCTGCCGGTATAGTCCTTTAGGCGCATCTGTCGGGGTTATGAGGTTCTCTATTAGGCACTTCTGCCGGTAGATCCTTTTGGCGCATCTGCCAGGGTTATCTCGTTTATTGACAATATCATTTTCGAGAGTCCACTCGCAATACATGTCAATGGGTTTTTAGAGTACACCGATGAACACATCGTTCACAACACCTACAGGTTGCGAGCCTGCTAGTGTTCCACTGGACTGTCTAGAATAGTCTTTGGTTGTCATCCATACTCTGCTAGATGACGGGGCCAACATTTGGAAAAAGGCTTCTCGCATCGTCTACCTCTCACCCTTACCTCATGGTCTATATTACCTCTCAACTTATCGTCCAACTCATATTTCATCTACCCATGTTTTACCCCCAACATTTTTGTAGATATAAAATACATATACAGTTTAAATCATTTAAAACATGTATAAAAATTGTTCATCTAGCATAGACAACAAGTATTCAGACAATATGCACACATAGCACGTAGTTTATATTAAATACTTCATATCTATGTGTAAGATGAAAGTAACTATGCACTCACCTGATAAGGTGGTGACTCGGTACTCGGACAACACTTCGTTTACTCAAAACAATTTCCCTCGGACAAAACCTAGTATCATTACCACTAGAGTTTAGTCTAATATTCACCGAGACTAATTATTAGTCTAGATATTATTACTATTATATAAGTACGAAACAATATTTCTCAACCACTATGTACATACAGGGGCCAGACATGAAACACCGGAGGGCAGGATCATTTCGGCATATAGCACTTCTGAATCCAGCAACCCAAGCGGCCCTCCAAACCAGATTCCCCGTACCGCGAGTGGTTAAAAGATATTATAACGACACTTATATAACTCATAATAATAGCCCAAATAATTATTATAAGGTCCTAATAACATTACTATATTAAAACATAAGCTATACTAAAGATAGGGTAGGCGTAGCTCACTTACAGCGAGTTTTTCTCAAAATCGGGCTTCCCTGGAGCAGCATTCCCGAACCGAAAGGCTCTTCTTCTTGGAGCCATCGGGCACTCCGGGGATTCCTCCTCGTGCTAGGGAGGTTCTCTAGGCTTTTCGGGGGGTTTCGGGGCTAGAGAGAAGTTCTAGAGAGAGAGGGAAGTGATGGGAGGTGTGAGGAATGAAGAGGGCTTCACTTCTTATTTATAGGAGGCTGGAGGGTCACTCACATCGTGAGTTTTAAGATGCTCACGTCGTGAGCCAGCTGGATACAGCCAGGCACAGCATGGTGCTGACACGTGGCATTGCACACAGGGTGGAAATCAGCCAATTTTCAAAAATTCATAATTTTCGCATACGAGCTCCGTTTTCGACGTTATTTTTTTCCATGCGTAGGTAAAAACAAGATCTACAACTTTCATGTAGACTCTGTCGGCTAATTCTCGACCAATCTTAAATTTAACAGTAGGAGGAGAATAGACTGTTAAATGACCGCGAAGAATTCGTAACTCCTTCATACGGACTCCGTTTTCGTCTGTCTTTTTATCGTTGAGTTCCTATTAATGAGATATTCAACTCTCATTTAGGTCACGTAGGCCAAAAACCGCTCGAACTAAATTCGAGTTTCGGGTCGTGCACTGCTATGCCAAATCTTAGAAAATTCATAACTTCCTCATACGAAGTCAGATTTCGGCGTTATTTTTATGGACGCTCTCGGTTTAACGTATACTACAACTTTGGTTTAGATTACTAAGGCCAAAAAGTCCTCTATCTTAAATTCACTATTTACGTCTCCTGGTGCCGTGCCGGTTTTGCCGCGAAACTTCGACGGGCCATAACTTCTTCGTTATAACTCGGATTTCGGCGTTCTTTATATGTACAGAACCCTTGTAACATATACTACCACTTGGAAAAGATTAATCATTCTAAATAATCTTCCATCAAAAACTCATTTTTGATGTTTATTGTCTCTAAATTGACTAGCCCGGATCTACGGGCGTTACAGATTGTACCACCCCTGCGCCCACCTTCCAAACATCAGAGTTGTTGTGTTTCCACTGCAACCAGCGAGGCCATAAAAAGGCCAATTGCCCTCAGTTGACAGCAGTAGCACTAGTGAAGGCGCCAGCTCCAGCGACCTTGCAGATCGCTGATGGTCGGCAGGGCAAGACAGAGGCTCCAGTGGTGAGGAGCTGAGCCTTCCAGTTAACTACCGAGGAGGCACGTGCCGCACCCGATGTGGTGACGGGTATGATTTCTTCTCCCTAGATTTTATTTTATGTTGCTTATGATATTGATGTGCCATGTGATATGTCTTGTTTAGGATCGTTCCATGTGAACAGTATCCCGGTTCAGGTGCTGTTTGATTCGGGTGCTACCCGATCATTTGTCTCTCTTGCGCTAAGCAAGAGGTTCCCTGAGTCTTCGGGCATGTTGGATTTCCCCCTAGAGGTTGAGATTGCGGACGATCGATCCATGCGAGCGTCAGAAGTTTTCAGGGGCTGTGTTTTGAGGATGTTCGAGGAGCGTTATCTGGTATACTTGGTTCTCATTCTGTTGCGTGGGAACAAGGTGATTATAGGCATGGATTGGTTGAGCCCCAACAGGGCAGTGATCGACTGCACGCAGCAGTTGGTTCGGATCAGGACCCCGAGTGGAGGAGAGCTGGTGATTCAGGGCGAGAGGCCACAGCGCGGACCAGCACTATGTTCAGCAGCGATTGCTAGGCGCTATCTTCAGCAGGGCTGCGCTGGGTATGTCGCCTATGTTATGGATACACGGGAGGTGTGTAAGGCGACGGTGAGCGATGTTCCGGTGGTGCGAGATTACGCGGATGTATTCCCAGAGGAGCTGCCTGGGATACCTCCGGAGCGACAGGTGGAGTTCAGGATCGACCTAGTCCCTGGTGCGGCTCCGATAGCCAAGACACCATATCGGTTGGCTCCTCCTGAGATGCAGGAGTTGTCTACGCAGCTGCAGGAGCTGTTAGACAAGGGATTTATCAGGCCGAGCAGTTCGCCTTGGGGAGCCCCGATCCTGTTTGTCAAGAATAAGGATGGGTCGCATCGCATGTGCATAGATTACCGGGAGCTGAACAAGGTAACGGTGAAGAACCGTTACCCACTCCCGAGGATAGATGACTTGTTCGACCAGCTTCAGGGAGCATCTTGGTTTTCCAAGATTGACTTGCGGTCAGGCTACCATCAGGTGAGGGTCAGGGATGAGGATATACAGAAGACTTCTTTCCGGACTCGCTATGGCCACTACGAGTTCGTGGTGATGCCCTTCGGGCTCACCAATGCTCCTGCCGCATTCATGGACCTCATGAACCGCATGTGCAGACCGATGCTGGATCGGTCTGTGATAGTTTTAATTGATGACATCTTGGTTTACTCCAAGACGCAGAAGTAGCATGAGGAGCATATGCGAGAGGTTTTGGATACCCTGAGGAGGGAGAGCTTGTATGCCAAGTTCTCCAAGTGCGAGTTCTGGTTGTGCGAGGTGCAGTTTCTTGGGCACCTTGTCAACCAGAACGGGATATTGGTCGACCTGGCCAAAGTGGAGGCCGTGATGAGATGGGTGGTTCCGAAGTCTCCATCTGAGATTCGGAGTTTCCTCGGATTGGCAGGCTATTACTGGAGATTCATTCAGGACTTCTCCAAGGTAGTCGTACCTTTGACCCGGCTAACGAAGAAAGTCGTTGTCTTTCGTTGGGGGCCTGAGCAGCAGGCGGCATTCAAGACACTGAGACAGAGACTATGCAAGGCGCCGATCCTCGCCCTGCCCGAGGGTGTGGAGGATTTTGTGGTATATTGCGATGCATCCATTTTGGGTTTGGGCGCAGTTTTGATGCAGAGAGGGCATGTCATCGCCTACGCCTCGAGGCAGCTGAAGCCTCACGGGGCAAACTACCCGACGCATGATTTGGAGTTGGGGGCGGTCGTCTTCGCCCTCAAGATTTGGCGACACTATCTCTATGGGGTCCGATGTACCATCTACACGGACCACAAGAGTTTGAGGTACCTCATGGATCAGCCGAATCTGAACATGAGGCAACGTCAGTGGTTAGACATGGTGAAGGATTACGATTATGAGATCCTTTACCACCCGGGGAAAGCCAATGTTGTGTCCGATAAGCTTAGCCGCAAGGCAGCGCTGATTAGAGATATTTGCTTGCGGATGACCGTAGTGACTCCACTTTTGGAGCAAATCCGAGAGGCCCAGCTGGAGGCCATGAAGGAGGAACATCGGAAGAGCGAGCGTATTGTGGGTCAGGTTTCCTCCTTCGATTACGACAGCTGAGGGTTATTGACACTACACCGCAGGATGTGGGTTCCATACCACGGGGGTGTGCGCCAGGTTCTGATGGAGGAGGCGCACAAATCCTGATTCTCGATTCATCCCGGGGCGACGAAGATGTACAAAGATCTTCGACCCGATTACTGGTGGCCCTGCATGAAGCGGGACGTCGCCTGGTACGTAGAGCGGTGCTTGACCTGCAGGAAGGTCAAGGCTGAGCACCAGAGGCCACACGGCAAAATGCAGCCGCTAGACATTCCCATGTGGAAATGGGAAGATATTACTATGGATTTCATCACCAAGCTTCCCAAGACTGCACGGGGAGTGGATTCGATTTGGGTCATCGTGGATCGGTTGACCAAGAGTGCCCACTTCATACAGATCCAGGAGAGCATCTCGGCAGAGAAGTTGGCCGATATCTATATCCGAGAGGTAGTAGCTCGGCACGGAGTTCCAGTTTCGGTGATTTCGGACCGAGACGTGCGGTTTAATTCCAGATTGTGGAAGAAGTTTCACGACGAGTTGGGTACTCGTCTGCACTTCAGCACTGCTTTCCACCCGCAGACGGATGGTCAGAATGAGCGGACCATCCAGACTCTGGAGGATATGATGCGGGCGTGTGTTTTAGACTTCGGAGGTAGTTGGGATACTTACCTTCCTTTGGCTGAGTTTTCCTATAATAACAACTATCATGCGAGTATTGATCGTCCTCCCTTTGAGATGTTGTATGGGAGGAAGTGCAGTACCCCGATATGTTGGGGTGAAGTCGGACAGAGGGTCATGGGGAGAACCGAAGTGGTGCTCAAGACGACAGAGAGGATTCAACAGGTTAGGAGTAGGCTTCAGACTGCTCAAAGTCGGCAGAAAAGTTATGCCGACAAGCGCCGTTCGGACCTGGAGTTCCAGGTCGGGGATATGGTCCTCCTGAAGGTGTCGCCTTGGAAAGGCGTCATTCGATTCAGGAAGCGGGGCAAGTTGGGCCCCAGGTATATTGGACCCTTCAGGGTTGTCGCCCGGGTGGGCAAGGTGGCATATAGACTCGACCTTCCATCCGAACTCAGTCAGATTCATAGAACGTTTCACGTCTCCCAGTTACGGAAGTGCCTGGTGGACGACTCGGCAGTGGTGCCATTGGAGGATATTCAGGTGGATGACAGCCTGAACTACATCGAGCGGCGAGTGACGATCCTCGACAGGAAGTCGAAGGATCTGAGGAACAAGAAGGTGGAACTGGTGAAGGTGCAATGGTAGCACCGCAAGGGGTCGGAATGGACTTGGGAGCCGGAGGAAGAGATGAGGGAGCATTGCCCCGAGCTTTTTCCAGATTCAGCAGCAGACTTCGAGGACGAAGTCTAAAATAAGTGGGGGAGATTTGTAGCACCTGATTCCTGGTACGTATTTAAATTCAAGAAATGTTGCAATTTACTCTGGGACTCGGCGAGTTGGAGGCCCAACTTGTCGAGTAGACTCGACTTTTGATCGGAGGTTTAAGTGACCTACTCGACGAGTCGGAAGACCGACTCGACGAGTAGGAGCTGTCTGGACAAAACCCTAATATTTAGGGTTTGCACCCTATTTAAACAACTTAACTCGTCCCAAAACAGCCTCCATCGTCCCTCTCACTTCCAGAAAACCCTAACTCGAAACCCTAACCCTTATTGAGTGTTCTTGGGCTTGTGGTGCCCTCTTTGTGTGTATTTGAAGTTGGATAAGAGGAAAGAAGCTTGGAAGTTCAAGTAGAAGCAAGGAGATCCAGAAGTTTTACTTCGTTCTCAGCTCATTCAAGGTAAAAAGCTGGAACCTTGACCATTTATCTCTTAGATTTTGATTTGGGGCTATTTATACCCTTTTTATGAGTATAGAGAAGCAAAAATCGGATTTTGTGGGTGTGCTTAGAGTTGCACCTCGGATTTAGGGATATTGGGGGTCTTTATGGCATAAAGGTGCCAACTTTGTTGCCATAAACACCCCATGCATCTTGTAGACCTCCTTTTTATAGCTTTTGAGCCAAAGGCCCCATGCATGTACCTCAAGTTTGAAGCTTTACGTATAAAATGGACCCTAGGAGGCCAGATATATGGTTTTGACGCGTTAAGACCCATTATAATTGATTGTATAGTTCTGGACAAATAGGGACTCGGCGAGTCGTGACGCTTTTTCCCCAAACCGTCTTCTGGAAATGGTTTTGGTTGAGTGGAAGGAACACTCAGCCTGCTACGGGTTTGTCTTGGACCTGGAAATCATAGGACTCAACGAGTGTATGAACAGACTCGACGAGTCCAAGGCAATCTCCCAACCCATGAAGACAGACTCGACGAGTTGTTCATAGAACTCGACGAGTCATAGATTGGACACATTCATATGATGAAGATGAACTCGACGATTTCAAGGATGAACTCGGCGAGTCGGTTGAAGATGGTCCCGATGCTATGGTTGAAGGTGAACTCGTCGAGTTCTTGCTAGACTCGACGAGTAGAGTCGGGGGAGGGGGGGTTGTATCATTTTGAAAGAATAGGGACTCGACGAGTTGGTGGACCAAATCAGTGAGTCAAGTCAACTGGATGTTGACTTTGACCAGGGGTTGACCTTGATTTTGACTTGGATTTGGGTTGACCCTTGTAAGGGTTGTGAGTATGCATTAGTAATCGGAAAAGGTCGCTGTGTAGGGATTGAGGAGTAGAGACGAGTCGATTCCCGTGCCGAGGACTCTGCGGATACTTCACGACATCGAGGTGAGTTACCTTCCAGTAGCGGTGGGTCTACGGCCATAATGCCGGCCCACCCGTAGGAGTTGTATGTTTGATGATTGTCTTTGTGATATTCATCAAGGTTTGCTACTACCTGATATGTTTATGTGCTAGCATGATATGTTATATGTTATAGTTGTAGTAGGAGGTGAAATAGTCCCCGTATGTCGGTCGTAAGGACCGACGGGTAAAGTCAAGCACCCCAGAATGGCTTGACCTGGGTAGGTGGGGTGCCCCAGAATTGCTGTAATGCCCGTGTTTCTAGGCTAGGCATTAATATTGACATTATAGTCTAGGTTAACCTTTGTAACTCATTTTGAAGAAATGAAAAGGAATTATGTGAATATTATGTGAATTATCTGTTTATTGCTTAATTATTAGGGCTTAATTAATTAAGAATAAAAATGAGCATCAAAAATTAAATTTTAGATAAAGCCGATATCTATTAAGAAACTTGTAGTGGGTGTGACAAGGGTTACGGATATATAAAGAATGCCGAAATCCGAGTTATAACGAAGAAGTTATGACTTGTCGAAGTTTTGCGACAAACCGGCACGGGGCCGAATGTCGTAAAAAGTGAGTTTTTGATAAACTACTTTTTGGCCTTAGTGATCTAAATGAAACTCGTAGTGTTCGTTAAACCGAGAGTAGGCATAAAAAGAACGCCCAAATCTGACTTCGTATGAGGAAGTTATGATTTTTCGAAGTTTCAGTTTAGCAGTAGACAGCTAAAAACTCGAATTTTAGATCGAGCGATTTTTAGCCGACACAAACTAAATGAGAATCGAAGGTCTCGTCATTAGTAGCTCAACGGTAAAAAGTCTGACGAAAACGGACGTCGGATGAAGAAGTTATGAATTTTTAACGGATTTCCTGTCCCGGTCTGTTAAAAATAATAATATAAAAATTAAATTCAGAATTAGCCGACGAAGTCTAAACGAAAGTTGTAGATCGTAATTTTACCTACGCGTGCATATAAAGAACGTAAAAAACGGAGCTCGTATGCGAAAGTTATGGATTTTAGAAGTGTTGGCGCGAAAACCGAGAAATTTCGCATAGGTGGCTTCGGCCACGTCACCTTCGCTTAGAATGTGCCACGTGTCCGAAATTGGTGAGTCATGCGAGCCATGTGTCCGAGCTGCTGAGTCATCCGATCTCGTGGGCTGATCCGAAGTGGTCCACTGAGAAGGCGACACGTACCCTCTTGCACGTGACCGAGCCCTCGCATGAAGCCACGGACACACCCTACTTCGGACTAGACCTCGGTCCAGTAAGAAGAGGCCAGCAGCCCCTTCGCACGCGCAGACCATGTGCGAGCCATGTGCTGCGCACCCTCGCCTGCGGACCCCACCATCGGAACCGACTTCGGACCCCTATAAATAGAAGGGGTATGCGAGCCTTCCCGGTTAGATTTGGAATTTTGCCATATTTAGCCCCTTTCTTCATATTTTCTTCATCTTAGCATCCCCCAAAGCCCCGGTATCGATCATAACCCCCGGAATACGCCACGAAGAGCCCGTGAAGCCCGGAAAATTTATTTTTTCGGTTTCGAAGCCCGACCCTCGTAGAGCCCGGTTTCTGAATAAAACTCCCAATTTTATTAGAAACGAACGTTTTAGGAAACGAATTGCTGCCCGGTTTTCATCAAAACAAGTGAGTGTATAGTCACTTTCATTTTACACATAGATATGAAGTATTTACCTTTTAATACGTGCTATGTGTAAATATATTAATTGTTTATTTGAGGTGACTGTTGAGTTGATGTTTTATACAAGTTTTAAACTGTATAAGTATTTTTATCTACATATATGTTGGGTAGAACATGGGTAGATAGTGATATGTGATAAAATAAAAGTGATGAGAGGCCTCGATATGATTTGTGATTCAGTCATCTAGCGGAGTTTGGATGACGACCACGGACTTTCTAGACAGTCCAGTGGGAAACATTAGCAGGTCCGCAACCTGTAGGTGTTAATGAACTTGGGTGTTTATTCGCTGTACTCCAATCCCCCTCATGGTTGCCTTTAGGACATGTATGGCTAAGGAAACCCCTTAGCAGTATTGTCCATCCCGATGATATTCTTTAGGCTAGGTCCCTTGTGAAAAGTGTTTAGGGACGTAAAGTGAGGATAACGGAAACGGGTAATCAGAGTTATTATTGATTGATGAATTTAATAAGTTTATTATTACTGTGGGTTGAAAACCCTATATGCTCACCAGGCTCCCAAGCCTGACCCACTCAGTTTTTTTATGATTACAGGTAGTGGACCCCGAGCATAGTCGGAGGATGACGTGAGATTTTTGGATTATAGGCCAGTAGTTGTAAATAACTGTAGTAAGGCTTATAATGTCTTGTTTATGCTTTTGATCTGTATCGGAACATGACATCCCGAGGTTTTGATATATATGGAAAATATATACCTTCTTAATGAAGGGTTTTGATAAACTTTTATCATATGTTGTTTGGGGACCAATTCCGCAACATCTTTTGAAAAGATTTCTCTGATTTTATTTTAAAAAGCATAAATTAAATCGGTCTTTTCTGGCCGAGAAATTAGGGGATGTCACAATTGCCTGGCAGTATATGTGTGTTATATTATTATGTGGTAGTGGTAGGGGTGAAATAGTCCCCGGTAGTCGGGCGAAATAGACCGACGGGTAAGTCAAGCACCCCAAAATGGCTTGACCTGGGTAAGTCAAGCACCCCATAATGGCTTGACCTGGGTAGTCAGGCACCCCAGAATTGTCTGACAGTATGTTATTGTATGGTGTGTGGTATGATGGGGGAACTCACTAAGCTTCGTACTTACAATTTTCAATTTTGTTTTCAGGTACATCTTCAGCGAAGGGGAAGGAGCCGACACGGTAGCGACACATCACACGCACATCAGGGTTTCGCATTTTGAGATCTATGGGATTGTACTCTGATTTTATTATTATCCGATGATATGTTTTCGAGACACGTCATGATGGTTTTATGAATTAATATAATATTAGGAATGTTTTGACAAATGATTTTTCATATTACTTAATTAAAAATGAAATTTTTGGCCTTGAATTTTTGGATGTTACAGTTTTGGTGCTTTTGAGATCTTGTGAAGCATTTTGGTGTGCTTTTGTGTATTTTGAGGTGGTAGAAGGGGATTGAAGACTCATTCTTTGGAGAAGAGGTTAGAGATCCTGAGTTGGCATCATCATTTCGTGACTTTTGAGGTATAAAGTCCATAACTTGTCAACTACTTGTATAGATCTACTCTTGTGTTTGTTTATGCAGTGGCGAGTCTATAATAGAAATCTACGTGGTTCATTAATTATGGTTGGTTCACAAAAAAAAATCAGGTTCAACCAGAAAAACTGATTCAGCATGTATAAAAACCAATGGTGAAAGGACCAAGCCCAAACGATCATTCCTTAATTTTTTTTTATTAAAATAACCTTAAATTCAGAATAAATTCGACCTCTTAAATCAATCATACATTACGTAATTCTTTTTAATTTATAGATAATTACCATATTTAAAAAAATTAACATGTATATGTCATGTTTTGCCAATACAAAGAAAAAAAAATTGACAGGTAAGTTAGCTAGTTAGTACTCACGTCTAATAGTTATTAATCAAATGTTTGAGTAAAGGCTTTTTATTTTTTAAAGAAAAAAGGATGTGGAAATCTATTTAAAAGAAAAACAAAAATAAAAAAGAAATTGACAAAATGGATATAGAATCACGATGGAAAATTAAGACGATATATCCACTAATTCTCCCAAAGCGGTAAAAGTCAATAAACAACATATCAATTTTTATTATAATAGAAATAACAAATTAAAAAATAAATACATAATAATTATCAATAAAAGACATCTACAAACATCACAAGTATTGCTTTTATTTTTTTTACGCTCATTCTCTAAATGGACTCACGAACTAAAATAAAATCCCATACCCTCCCGATTATTTGAATCTAACCCTAGTTGTGTTGTGTCTCTTTCATTATGTGGCTTGCCGTTCCAAAGCTTCAAGACCTGCATTTCACCAACTGACTTCTTTCATAAGGTCGTTCCTCCAAAAATTTCAAAGTGGTTCCTAAATATTTTGATATATAATTTCTAGTATTATTTATAAATTTAGGTGGTTCATGTGACCCACCTTGGGCATACATAAACTCGCCCATGTGTTTATGGCTATTTTGGTCCCTTTTGGTTGGTCCTTATGAGCTAAGGTCCTGTCAGAAGCTTAAACCTTTAGATCTGGATATTTTAGGGGTCCCTTATGCATAAAAATGCAAACTTTATGGTGTATTTTGACTCATGCATGTGTTAAGACCTTTGTTAAGCTCTTTTAAGCTCTAGAGCCCCATTAAGTCATGCATGCACGTAAAGTTGCCAACTTTGCGTGATAAGTCATCTTTTGAGACAAGGTCTAAGAGTATGGAGTAGGGGATGAACCGTTTAAGAGCTTAAGGGAGTGGGGTGACACACTGGGGAGTACGTTGGGCGTACCCAGTTGGTACGTTGTGCGTACTCAACCCAGGAGGAGTAGACTTAGCGTATGAGCTGAGTACGCCCCATGTACTCAGTAGATGGGCTTGGATTAGACGTTCTCAGTATTAGGTCATTGTTTGGGCTTCCAGACTTCTGTGTTGGACTTGGACAAGCTTATTGGGGTTCATTGGATTTTAGGCCCATGGTGGGTCTTGGGCCCAATTTGGAAGATTGGCCTTGGATTGTCAATTAGAGTTTGGACTCTCTTAGTAAATGGATTAGACCTTGGTCTGGGCCAATAGATTAGACCTATGATTATGGGTTTAGATCCAGTTAAAAAATTGGATATTGTTGATATTGATAGCGCGTGGATTTACCGGACCAGCAGCCAGAGATTTATTCCAGTGATTCAACAGCTTGATGTGAGTCTTCCTCACCGTGTTTAGCGGGTCGAAGGCACCAAAGCCGACCCATGGTTTATTATGTTAGGGTGCTAGATGTCTGTGTGACTCTTGCATGTGTATGTGTTTATATGTTTAGTGGGCGAGGCCCAATAGGTATTTTGTATGCTATTACTAGCTATACTTGTATGTTTGTATGCTCGGCGGGGCCCGTTGTGAGAGTTAGGGCGAGGCCCGTTATACTCAGTAGGCAAGGCCTGTTATGAGAGTTAGGGAGAGGCCCGTTATACTCAGTGGGCGGGGCCCGTTATGCGAGTTAGGGCGGGGCCCGTTACACTCATCGGGCGGAGCCCATTATTTGTTTGATATGTGCATGTGGTATTTAGGGGAAACTCACTAAGCTTCGTGCTTACGGTTTTCAGTTTATGTTTCAGGTACTTCTGGTGCAAAGGGGAAGAGCTCAGGGTGATTGCAATCCACACATAATATTGTTCCGCATTTTCAAGATAACTTTGATATTTATGATGTATTGATACATTTGTTCCATTTGGGATTTATGATGATGTTTTGGGATATTGTTTTTATTAATTTAAAAATGAAATTTGTGTGTCTTATTTTTGGGACGTTACAAGTTGGTATCAGAACCTTAGTTTGAGGGATTCGGACATACTCTCAGGTGTGTCTGAACTCAAACTGAGGATTTGGTAAGATTTTTCAAAAAAGGAAATGTTTTATAAAATGGTTTTCTAACATAAGAAAACGGTGTGGTGCATACAATCGACCGAGCTCAAGTAAGTTTTCCCAAAATACCCATACATGTTATATGATATGTTTTGATTTGTGAATCTATGAATCACATGTTAGTTAGGGCTAAGGATCTACTCAGTATTCGCATGATAGAATGTTGGGAGAGATGCCTTTGTATGCCTACTGTTGTGACATGCTCTTCAGGGGGTTTGGATGTTTGATGATGTAACTGTCTTGGGAGCTTTCCTGAGAACACAATCACAGAAGAACCGTTGGAGGACGACCGGGTGCTCTCCTAGGACGTCACTCCGACAATCAAGTTAGTTTTCTGAGAGAGAGAGAGAGAGAGAGAATTAGGGTAAATTCAGTGAGAGAGAAGATGAATCCCTTACTTGAGACATAATATATCCTTTTATACCTGTTACTAACGGATCGTGGGGACCTCACGCTATGAGCGTAAGACGTGGCCTCCTCTTACTGGGAGATTTGCCCACGCTAACTAACTGCCGGGTGACGCCAGTTCTGGGCGTCACCGGAGCTATTCGTCGTCCTCTGATTGGATGTGAGTGAATGAGGAGATCACGTGGAATGTTCTTTCCTTGTGATGGGAAGTGAGCTATCAGCCTGGTGTAGGATCGCATAGACCAAGACCGGGCCTCGGCCAAGGTACTAGCATAGTAACACTCCGTCAAGGCCTTCCGTTAAGTTTAACGCGATCGTACAGGGTAACGTTAACAAGTCCCTTAGACCAGTAGGCGTCTGTGTTCGTGACGTAGCAGTGTCGTTCTGGTCTATTCCCAGGCACGTGGCGAAATGCTATTGATGGTATATGCGGTTGTCAGGGCGAAATCATGGCTCTTCGACAGTTTCATTATGGAAACGATTTGCTCCCCTTTTTTGGTATTTAAACCTCTGCTTATACTGGCACATCCTCTACACTTGCTATCTTTCTTTCTTTAAGTTCTTATCCGGAAGAAACGTTTTCCTCTTTTCCTTCGAACTCTTTCATGGGTTCCTCTCGTTCTCTAGGGAGAAATCTCACTGCTGAAGAGTGGGAATCTTTTCAATTCTGATTTGGGTTTGTTCCCGAACACGGCGTACAAATTCCCTTCTCCGACGTGTCACGTTATAGCTTGCCAGAGGGCAAAGTCGGGATTCCGATCACCTTATTCGAGGCAGGTCTTCGTTTTCCTACCATCGATTTCCTTAATCTGATCATCCGTGAATACGGGTTTTCAATGAGGGAGCTGACTCCCATTGCTATAAAAAAGATAGTAGGCTTCGAGCTCCTCTGTCTCGCTCTAGGTCGTTAACTGACTGTTCCGACATTCAAGCACTTCTTCAACGCTTCCACTCACTCTGGGACTCGAACCCTTTCTCGCCGGCGGGGAATCCCTACCCTTATTCACGACCAAAAGTCCAAGAAGAAGTGGCAAGAAAAGTTCTTGTGGGTGAATAATGATCTTGTGGTTCTTGGCTACCCAAGAGTTAAGGCGTATGTGGACCGTGCTCCCACGCTTTTTGCTGCTGACAAGGAGCTGGCTGACAACTTGGTGAAGATCAACATCAACGGCGAGGATTGGCTCGATTGCTTTTTGGCCACTGTTGGAATGAGCGCCGCTTGGAGGGCTCGTGGGAAGATGCATGAGTTCTTTGTTGAGAAGGAAGGTATAACACTCTTTTTCCCTTGTCCTCCCCCCCCCCTTTAGGCAAAACGCGTTGAAATTAGGGTTTTGGCTAACCGTCGTTGCTTTCGTTTTGTTTCCAGGTGGGGAGGAAATTATATCCTTGGAGAGGGCTCTTCAGGGTCTGTTTGAGGGTGAAATTCAGTGTGGTGAAGTCGACCTTATGGAAGCTCTTCCACCTCCTGTCTCTAGTCAAGGAATCGAGGCTACCCACGAGTCTCCCGCCCCGCATACTCAGCATATGGGCTTGGATTATACGTTCTCAGTAATGGGCCTTTGTTTGGGCTTATATTTCTTGGGCCTTATTAGGCCACCAGATTTCTATGTTGGACTTGATCTAGGTTGTTGAGCTTCATTGTCTTTTAGGCCGATGGTGGGTCTTGGGCCTAATTTGGAAGATTAGGCCATAATTGGCCCTTGGATTCTAAATTAGAGTTTGGAATATCTTAGTAAATGGATTGGACCTTGGTCTGGGCCAATAGATTAGACCTATGATTATGGGTTGAGATCCAGTTAATAAATTAGATATTGTTGATATTGATAGCGCGTGGATTTACCGAACCAGTAGCCAAAAATTTATTCCAATGATTTAGCAGCTTGAGGTGAGTCTTCCTCATCGTGTTTAGCGGGTCGAATACATCAAAGTCGGCCCATGGGTTATTATGTTAGGATGCTAGATGTCTGCGTGACTCTTGCATGTGTATGTGTTTAAATGCTTTGTGGGCGCGGCCCAATGGGTATTTTGTGTTCTATTACTAGTTATACTTGTATGTTTGTATGCTCGGCGGGGCCCGTTGTGAGAGTTAGGGCAAGGCCCGTTATACTCAATGGGCGGGGCCCGTTATGAGAGTTAGGGAGAGGCCCGTTATACTCAGTGGGCAGGGCCCGTTATGCGAGTTAGGGTGGGGCCCGTTACACTTATCGGGCGGGGCCATTATATGTTTGATATGTGTGGTATGTGGTATTTGGGGAAAACTCACTAAGCTTCATGCTTACGGTTTTCAGTTTATGTTTCAAGTACTTCTGGTGCAAAGGGGAAGAGCCCGGGGTGATTGCAGTGAACACACAATATTGTTTCGCATTTTCATACACACATGTGATTATTACTACATATATATATCTTAAATTTTTTGTAATTGTTCACGAAGTGAGACTATTGTGTGTTTTTCTGTTTTTTGTATATTCACATGTATCTATTTTTGTTATATATTTCAATCAACTTATGGTTTTAACTTATGATTTTGAAATATATAGTTTTCCTAAAAATATTTCTACATGAATTACCGAATTCGAGTACTCCCCGAGTACTACCGAGTACTCTCGAGTACTTGCTACTCGGTAGTTGGCCGAACGTGTACCAAGTAGCGAGTTCTACAATCATGGTTGCAACAACCTGCGTATTTCGTTATCAGGAAGATCGAGGTGAGTTTGCTCACGATACTATAGGACATTAGGATATGTTATGTGCTTGTAGTCTCTGTGACTCCTGTTGAATGTGTTATATGCATGTGTGCCCGTTTGCTATATGTATGTGGGGGTGAAATAGACCTGGGTGTGAAATAGACCCGATACATCCTTGTCCTGACATATGAGTTGAAATAGATCTAGACTCGAGGGTGGAATAGACCCGATACAGCATGGGCCGACACATGAATTGAAATAGACTCGGGGTGAAATAGATATAGGGGTGAAATAGACCCGACATAGCCTTGAGTTTGCAGATATATATGGTATGTGGTAGTTTGGGGAACTCACTAAGCTCCGTGTTTACGGTTTCCTGTTTATGTTTCATGTACTTCCAGATCGAAGGGGAAGAGCTCCAGGTGATTGAGTCGCACACACCATATTGTTCCGCATTTTGTTTAACTCTGATGTACTTGAATGATTTTGACATACTCGGATTTCACTATAGTTTTATGATAATATTTAGATAATAGTTTTATTAATATAAAAATCGAAATTTTTAGTCTTAAATTTTGGGACGTTACATATGACTTCCCGGATAAAAAGAGTTAGCAAAGGTTTTGATGTAGCCGAAACAATCTCTGTTTTTGCCTTGATTTTTTCAAAGAACTCCACCATATCCATTACCATTTGGAAGTCAAAATTTTTCGGTACTCTATCGATATCCCTTTCATCTGATTTATCTATTAAAGATACATAAAATTCAGAATTGTAGTTTAAAAAATAGTAGAAATATTTCAGCTTTGATATCCTAACTTTAAAGAATAGCAATTCATTGAATATAACACCAAGAGCTACAAAATTATAGTCTAAACTCATATACAAACTCTAAATTACATGTTGGAAAAAACTATGTGCAAATTCAACTTAAAACGAATGCAGTATGCTTGTTTAAAGATTTTCATAGAATACAAAAGTTTAAAATAATAATAGATGAAAAACTTAAATATTCCAGCTTTGATATCCCAACTTTGAATGATTGTAACTCATTAAATATAACACAAAAAATGACAAATTATAGTCTAAACTCATTTACAAACTCTAAATTACACGTTGGAAAAAACCTCATGCCAATCCAACTTAAAACGAATGAGATATGTTTGTTTAAAGATTTTTCACAAAATACAAAAGTTTAAAATAATAGCTGGAAAGTTGAAATATTTTAGATTTGATATCTCAACTTTGAAGGATTGTAATTCACCGAATTTAACACAAAAAATGACAAAAATTATAGTCTAAACTCATCTAAAAACTCTATATTACACGTTGGAAAAAACTACATGCCAATCTAACTTAAAACGAATGAGATATGTTTGTTTAAAAATTTGAAAAGATTTAAAAAAAATCAGGTCCAAAATCGGTTTTTACCTGGACCGGCTGGACCGAAATGGTAAAAAAACCGGACTAGTTTTGATCAATTCTCAGAACCGAGAACTGGCCTGGTGCTCCAAAAAAAGGTCCAGATCTGGTCTGGTTCACGGGTCCTAATGCTCACCACTAAAACAGGTCACGAGTTGGCGGGTCATGGGTTAGTGGGTTTGGAATATAAACTCATATACGACCTGTCAACCCATTTATTTATACGGGTTCGCCGGTTGGCGGGTCAGATTCGGGTTTGAATTTACATATAAATGAAAGTGTATTGCTATTTAATAACTGAAAGTAGGATGCTTTGAATAAACAAAAAAATGAAAGTGTATTCTTATGTTATTTCATTTAGCTCTACCCTAATATGATAATCTAATTACTAATATAAACATATGAGTAATTTTTTTCAAATAAATTGATATTAACCATTTAACATATTACACAAGTTACCGAATCAGTTAACAAATTATAGAACTGCCTAACAGTGAATATGTAAATGGTTAACAACTTAATATAAACAGATGAGTAATTAGTTTCGCAAAATCTAACACAATCATACAAACCACTGAACCAGTTAATATATTTGATTACACGTAATTTCTTTTTTGCTTTTGCGTTGTAGAAAGAATCAGAGAAACATATGAGTCATTGTGAATGATTAACAATGTTACAACTGTGAATGATTAACAATGTTACAAATAAGTACAACTGTGAATGATAAAGAAAACATGCGAGAGATCATGTAACATCTAGAAATTATCAAGTTTGCTTTTGATCCCTTAAAGTTCGTTTTTGTTGCACATTAGGTCCCCGAAGTGAAAATCTCAATGTTTTGGCCCTAATCGAGTACGCGGGGTGTACACCATTGTACGCTTAACGTAGTTGGTCCCGGATGAGTACGTTGAGCGTACTCCAGTACGCAGGGCGTGCGAGGCTCAAACCAAAACCCTAAGATTTAGGGTTTGCGCACTATTTAAACCCTATTACGGCCTAAGTCCCTCCCCTACCTCATCCTCCATCCTCTCTCACGACTCTTTTAGCAAAACCTAGTGCATCTTGCCCCATTTTGGATATTTTGAGTGTTAAAGTGTTCTTTTTGTGGTGAAGTAGGTTGCTCAAGAAGGAAGCCTTTCCCTCAGAGTTTGGATCCAGCTTCTCATCTTCATTTTGCTCCATTAGAAGGTATAAATCTCCAACCTTTGGTTGCATTTCATTAAGTTCCACTTTGGGTCTAGTTTTCCTCATTTTGACCATAAAGCTTAGATCTTGGTGAGTATGAGCTACTCATAAGCCTCCAAGTTGTGTTTTCAGAAGCTTCTAGTCGTTTCATCCCATAAAGGTGCAAGCTTGAACCTTGTTGTGTCCCCTTTCATGGGCTAGAGTGTAGTCTTGGGTGTGATAAGTTAGGATTTTGATATTGGGATTTTGGTATTTGTCCTAAGGCATAAAGTTTGCAACTATATGGCCTTAATGGTCTTAAGAGTTTCAGATCTAAATTTTAGGCTTAAGGACTTAAGTGGTTAAGCCACTTTTGCATGGTTTGCATGGGGGCTACGTACGATGTAACACCCCAGTTTTCAAGTAATTTGAAATCTATACCTTGAGTTTTAATTATGTCACTTTTGGTCCTTGGTTTAGAATGAAGTGGCCATGGGAAGCCCTAGTGGCAAAATGGTGATTTATGGAGCATGAGTTGTACGTTGGGCGTACATGTGAGGATGCTAAGCATACTAGGACGCGCCTAGTACGCTGGGCGTACGCATATGTATGCATGGCGTACGTATGTCCGGGTGAAAACCTTAATTCTTGATGTTGGTGGGGTATTTAAGCATCTTATGGACCATTTCTCCCATCTTTTTCCAGCCTCCAAGTCCTTGGGTCATTTTGGCAAAACCCTAGCTTCTCTAGAGTGTGTGTATGAGCTAAGAGTGTGCTTCTTGTGTGGTTGGAGAAGAAGAAGTTGCATCAAGGTGATTGAAGAGTGAAGCAAGCTTGTACATCTTGGATCAACACTTCATGAAGAAGCTCCAAAAGGTAAAAAGCTTCTACCTTTGTGCTTGGATTTCTTAGATCTTGTTGTAGTAGCTTTTTGGTGTTCTTCTTGTCCTAAAAATCCCATTGTTATATTTTAAACGTTTTGGGTTGTCCTTTCAGACCCTAGGATGGGATGATGTCATGCTTAGTGATCTGTAAGATCTGCCTGTTTGTCTGTTGATCAATTATGTGTTTAATTGCTATATATATATATATATATATATATATATATATATATATATATATATATATATATGTCGACATCTGTGTGTGTGGTTGGGTTGAGGCGGTCCTGCTGTGTGCTGAAGGCTAACAGACCGAGGGCGGCCCGGATAGACTGAAGGCCTACGAGGCGGTCCAGTCAGGCCGAAGGCCTGGCGAGCGGTTCGGATAGAATTTAGGCCCTGCGAGGCGGTCCAGTCATGCAGAAGGCTCGGGAGCGGTCCAGACAGGCTGTAGGCCCGGTGAGGCGGTCCAAACATGTTGAAGGCTCAGTATACATGTTGTTATTTGTACATGTTATCTGTTGGGTGTTGGTACTTTGGGGGAACTCACTAAGCTTTGTGCTTACAGTTTTGGTTTATAGTTTCAGGTACTTCAGTGGATCGTGGCAAGGTGAAGGCGCGACCGTACACATCTCCGCGTTTTGGACTAATGATTTCTGGGAAACTCTGATAATGTGAACGTTTTGAAAACTATGTTGTGAAAGGTTTTGATTTTAAAATAATGTTTTGGAATTAATGGGTTTTGTAAACACTTCTATAGAAAAATGATTGTTTTGAAAAGTTTAAATTTTATGAAAATTTCATGGATGTTACAAGTTAGTATCAGGGCCTTGGTTTGAGTGAATTGGAGGGACAGTCGTGTGAATTCAGTCTCAAACTAAGGAAAAAGATTTTCAAATAGTTTTCAAAAATACTTAAGGAGGATGTGATGTGTAGGATCAGCCGGAGCTAGTAAGTTGACCCCAAAATACCATATTGTTATTTGATGTTGTGATATGTTAGAACAACATGCTAGTGATAGGCTAAGGATCTTCAGGAATTGCATGTTAGAATTGCCTGATTATATGATGCCTGATAGCCTAGGATTCTTCTTTGTATGAAATTTACATCATTACCGCAGTTGCTTAGTGTATGCATCATAGTTGTACATAACTAAGATTCTATAGTCTGAGAATGTTTGGTTTGGCCTTATTTCCTGTTCTTGTCTGATGAAGGGCTTAGGGTAGGATTAGGTATTCGACTGTCTATAGGATCCATTGTTATGTATGGCTAGCATACGCGAGTGTTGCAGGGTTGGTGGAAGTTTCATGAGCGGGTGCAGTGTATAGCGGGTCAACACAAGGAATGATTACCCACTCTTGAGAGAGTGAGGGCAGGGCGAAGGTGTACCTGTGGTGCTGGGAGTTGGAGATCGAGGATTTCACGTGAGGATGTGTCTGATTTTATTGTATTTTAGTGCTTGTCGGCTTCTCTACTCGAATGTTTCTTGCTTTGTGCTTTGTAAAATGTAACGCCCGTGTTTCTAGGCTTGACATTAATATTGACGTTATAGTCTAGGTTAACCTTTGTAACTCATTTTGAAGAAATGAAAAGGAATTATGTGAATATTATGTGAAAATTATGTGTTTTATGTTTAATTATTAGGGTTTAATTAATTAAGAATAAAAATGAGCGTCGAAAATAAATATTAGATAAAGTCGATATCTATTAAGAAAGTTGTAGTGGTCGTGACAAGGATTACAGATATATAAAGAATACCGAAATCCGAGTTATAACGAAGAAGTTATGACCTGTCGAAGTTTCGAGACAAAACCGGCATGGTGCCGAATGACATAAAAAGTGAGTTTTTGATAAACTACTTTTTAGCCTTAGTGATCTAAATGAAAGTCGTAGTGTTCGTTAAACCGAGAGTATGTATAAAAAGAACGCCCAAATCTGACTTCGTATGAGGAAGTTATGATTTTTCAAAGTTTCAGCTTAGCAGTATACAGCTAAAAACTCGAAATTTAGATCGAGTGATTTTTAGCTGATACAACCTAAACGAGAATCGAAGGTCTCGTCAATAGTAGTACAACGGTGAAAAGACAGACGAAAACGGACGTCGGATGAAGAAGTTACGAATTTTTAACGGATTTCCTGTCCCAGTCTGTTAAAAATAATACTCCCTCCGTCCCAATATTATTGTCCACAGACAAAAAACACACATATTAAGAAAAACATTAATTACCACTAACTTTATTTAATAAAATGACAATTTTGTCCTTACTTTGCATTTAATGTTCCATTAAATGCTTAGTTGGTTAAGTAATAATGAGGGGGTATTTTGGTAAAATGTTATTTATTTTTAGAAGTGGACTATTATTTTGGGACAAACCAAAAAAGAAAGATGGACTATAATTTTGGGACGGAGGGAGTAATATAAAAATTAAAGTCAAAATTAGCCGATGAAGTCTAAACGAAAGTTGTAGAGCGTAATTTTACCTACGCGTGCATGTAAAGAACGTCAAAACGGAGCCCGTATGCAAAAGTTATGGATTTTAGAAGTTTTAGCACAAAAATCGAGAAAAAAAATGCTAAAACCGAGGAATTTCGCATGGCTGGTGTTCGGCCACGTCACCCAGAATCTCGCATGCATGCCACGTGCTCGCTGTTGATTGGACCGAAGGGAGGCCCAACCGAAGCAGTTCGCGTGTCGCCTCGTGTCCGAAGGAGCTTAGTCATCGATGCGCTGTGCAACCGAGGGTCCGACGCGTGTCTTCTCCTGAGGTGTCCGACCTTCGCATGGTGTGCCACGACCGAAGGCTCGGACCTAGACCCCGGTCCAATCAGAGGCCAACAGCTCACCCCTCGCACGTGCAAGGCACTTGCCCTCGCTTCGGATATGCTGACGCGTGGAGACTTCTCAGCCCTTGGATCAGAAGCCTCGCCCCTATAAATAGAAGGGTGCGAGACCTCCTGGGTATATTTTGAAAACTTGTCATTTTTAACCCCTTTTTCAATATTTCTTTCATTCCAATTCCCCCAAAGCCCCGGTATTATACCAAACACCCGAAATACGCCCCGAAGTGTCCGAGAAGCCCGAGAAATTTATCTTTTCGGTTTTGAAGCCCAACCCTCGCAGAGACCGGTTTCTCAATAAAACTCCCGGTTTTATTAGAAACGATCGTTTTAGGAAACGAAGTGCTGCCCGATTATCAGTAAATCAAGTGAGTGTGTAGTCACCTTCATCTTACACCTAGATATGAAGTATTTTCTATAAAATACGTGCTATGTGTAATTATATTAATTGTTTAATTGAGGTGACTGTTGAATAGATGTTTTATACAAGTTTTAAACTGTATATGTATTTTTATCTACAAATATGTTGGGTAAACATGGGTAGATAGTTGATGTGTGATGAAATAAAATGATGAGAGGCCTCGATGTGATAGTGATCCAGTCATCTAGCGGAGTATGGATGACGACCACGGACTTTTCTAGACAGTCCACTGGAACGCTGGAAGGCTCGCAACCTATAGGTGTTAATGAGCTTGGGTGTTCATTTGCTGTACTCCATCCCCCACATGGTTGCCTTATTTGACATAAATTGCTGGGAAACCCCCAAAGCAGTGTTGTCGCCCCGATGAAAATCCTTAGGCTAGTACCCTTGTGATAGGTGTTTAGGGACGTAAAGTGAGGATAACGGGAATGGGTAATCAGGGTTATTGTTGATTGATGACCTTAATAAGTTTATTATTATTGTGGGTTGAAAACCCTATATGCTCACCAGGCTCCCAAGCCTGACCCACTCAGCTTTTTATGTTACAGGTAGTGGACCCCGAGTATAGTCGGAGGATGATGAGAGATTTTTGGATTATAGGCCAGTAGTTGTAAATAACTGTTGTAAGGCTTATAATGTCTTGTTTATGCTTTTGATCTGTATCGGAACATGACATCCCGAGGTTTTGATATGAAATGAAATTATATATTTCTTAAAGAAAGGTTTTGATAAACTTTTATCATGTTTTGTTTTGGGGACCAATTCCGCAACATCTTTTTAAAGGATTTCTCTGACTTTATTTTAAAAAGCATAAATTAAATCGGTCTTTTCTGGTTGAGAAATTAGGGGATGTCACATAGAACTCATGAGTGATGTGAGTTAGCTATTAGGTGAATATGTCAAGTTACATGTGAAAAAGTTTGGATAATCTCAGAGTGACGGATTTCACCCTGCTGCACAGCTCTTGTTTGAGTCCAACCGTTGTAGGGATGAGTCTGTTACTCGAAGGATTATCTAAGCTTTGTTGCATGTGATTGTATTCATGGAATAGCTAATTGATATTGTGAGGAGTTTTTCACCAACTGATGGCAGAGGGGGTGTGGGTGAATCCTAGGATGGCCTAGAGAGTATTCTGGTGCAGTTGTTTCGTTGTTGAGCAATTTTCAGGAGTATTTTGTGACTAGGTCTTAGAGGACCCGAGGTGATTCTTGAGGAGAGTATGGATAGGTGTGGAAGGTAGTATTGGGCCCGTACTACTGGAAGCACAGGATCCATACTCAACTCAAGAAGCACTTCGGAGATTCTAAGGGTGGGTTAGGGTAGATAGCATGGGTGGATACCATGGTTCGAGTCAGTGGTTTCGTATTTGTTGATCTTTTGGCTTGCGCTGCTCAGGCGAGGATGGGTTTTGTGTTTGTTCATGCCTCCGTGGCGATATTGATGTGGGTTGAATGGTTCAGACCCGGGTGAGTATGTTGATTGGAAGTCTCGAGGGTTTTGTTAGGGGTCGTGCCTCGGGCCTCGAGTCAGGGGGAGGAAGCGGTTGTCATGATCAGTTTGGAATTGCATCTGGGATTTAAGTGGTGGATTGTCGGTTTGGTTTGTCGTTATCTACGACATGGATTTTTGCCTTCAGTTTTCCGAGTTAGAGGGAGTGGACAGGCTTTTAACCTCCTGAGTTAGATGGGGTTATCAGCTTGAGGTATGTTGGTCGCGGTGGTTGGAAATAGCATGTCCGCGCTGGCGTGCGCAAGTGGTGATGTGGCACGAGTATCTTAGCGATGTGAGCAAGGGCCGTAGCCTTGGGAGATGGGAAGGCCAGTTGCCGAATTGTCGTGCGGGTTGCATGCAAGGGTGTATATTGGAGTGAAAATCGGCAGTTACCTATGCTTAGTAAGTAGTTATTATGGGAAGATCCGAGGTCTTCAGCTGTATTTCAGGTGCCTCATGAGGTTCGTTTGATCCGTACCTGGATGGGCTGCTTGGGTTATGTTTTGGTTCACCACCAGTGAGTGGTGGTTCGAGTTATAAGTGGGGGAGAATTGGGAATTCTCAGGTTGAGTGTCAGTCCTTGAGGGTCTTTGCAGTTCGTGGTTTCGGATCGTTGTCTTCGGATTAGTTGGGTAGTTGTTGATCGATAGATCTTTTCCAGAAGTGGGTGTATGCAGTTCCATGAGGGTTTTGATTTCTTGTGTGAGTTTATCAATGACCACAGGTCGTGGTGGGTTCCTCATTCAGCGAAGTTTCCTTGGAAGGTTTAGAGGTGTCAGCCGAGATTCAGTGATCGGGCCAACCTGTCATCAAGTTCGGTATATTTTACGATTCCTTCGGTCTTCAGGTATGTTTACCCTCGATGGCGGAGGGGAAGCTTGGTTCATAGCAGACTCTAGTGTTGGTAACCTTCAGGATCATCTTGAAGGTTTTCTCGAGCTAGTGGTGTAGTGATGGAATCCGTTCAGTCTAGTATGGGGTCTTGTTTTGACCGATCGTGAAGATGCTTTCTTTAGATTAAGGTGGCATGTCGATTATCTCTGGTGTTTCTTTTCTTTGCGGATGAGATTTAGGTCTCTTAAGTATGTATATGGGGGTGTTCCGTGTGAGCTGAGCAAGATGGCTTTGGGGCTCTTGGTTCGAGTTGTGTGCATGATTCTCTGTGGTTTCAGCTTCCGATTCGGATCAGGAGTGTAACCGTTATCCTTTCTGCGGATCATGCGCTACTTTGTTTTGTAAGGATTGCTTGGTTAGCAACTATGTGGTGCTCGGTGGCGCTGTGAGAGTGTCGTCCAGGTCTATTTGTTTCTTCTGCTTGTAGTGTCCTCGGGGTTGACGCGTTGATGGGAGTTGGGCAAATCGTAAATTTGTTGGTTGGATAAGGGAAGTGGTAAGGATTGAGGGAAGTATCAGTCAGGTATCTGAAAGTCTCGACAAATTATATGCAATAATTCCAGTAGTTCGCTAGCGGTTGTTAGATTTGTGTTTCTCAAGTAGGAAATTCCTTATGCAGTCGTAAGTTGTAAAATTCTTGGGGATTGTATCAAGTGGGTGCCCAAGTGGGAGTTCACCGGAGTCATTAAGGGTTGGATGTATTGCAAAAGTTCATGGTTTGATCGTTGTTGCTAGCGGTGGTCGGTAATGGCATAACACAAAGTCAAGGGTGTTAACATATTGGGATTCTTCTTATGGTTTGATTTTGGGATATGTTTGCGGTCAGTGTGTATCGAAGATTATTCTTCATGGTTCTGTTAATGCTCCAGTTAGGGACTGGGGGTAGATTTAAATGGATGGTTCTACCATTATGAAGGTTGGGCTAGTGAGGAGGTTTCAAGCCCCTAGTATCAGTGTTTCAGGTTGTATTAGTGACGAGGGTTTCCGCGTATGCGTGGAGAGATTGGGTGTTTAGGAAATGATAAGTCACTCACAGCAGGATTAAATAATCTCAGAGTATTTGGTTTGACCCTATTGCACAGCTCTCGTCCGAGTCTAGCCGTTGCAGGAATGAATCTTCTACTCGAAGGATTATCTGAGCCTTCTGTCAAGTATAAGAGTTATGTCGCTATATATGGTGAATGACTTTATTTCCACTTTGCAGCGGCAAGTGATCAGGGGTTGGAAGCATTTTGTTTGGTGCGAGACTCTATGAAGTTGGCTTGGCGACAGTTCAGTGGGGGAGGCCTGACAGGGAGTCAGACCAATGAGACTTTAGGTTTCAGATCTCGGGGGAGGTAAGATTGGGTTCTATTCATGAGATTGGAGATTCGCTCTTCACCGGGCTTGAAGAACTATTTTGAGGATGGTTTCAGAAGGCCTGGATATGTCGTTGTATGATCAGAGTTGGGAGTGTTATTATCGGTTGTTTTCGTTGAGGGTTGGCATGGGTTGTTTCAGCCTGGGCGGTTAGTCGGGAAATCAGGGCATTGAAGATTTCGGGTCTCAGAAAAGTACATGTGGTTTGCAAGGACTGAAGGTTTGATTAGTTTCTTGGGATGGAAGTTTCTTTTGGGTTACAGTTGTTTCGAGAAGATTGTTCTATGCGCAAAATTTTTGATTGTGATCGCCAGGTTGGTTGTTTTGTTATGAGTATTGGTAAGGAATGATTTTGAGGACGAAATCGAATTTAAGTGGGGGAGACTTGTAACACCCCAGTTTTCAAGTAATTTGAAATCCATCCCTTGAGTTTTAATTATGTCACTTTTGGTCCTTGGTTTGGAATGAAGTGTCCATGGGAAGCCCTAGTGCCAAAATGGTGATTTATGGAGCAGGAGCTGTACGCTGGGCATACAAGTGAGTACGCTAAGCGTACTAGGATGCGCCTAGTACGCTGGGCGTACGCATATGTACGCATGGCGTACGTATGTCTGGGTGAAAACCCTAATTCTTTATGTTGGTGGGGTATTTAAGCATCTTATGGACCATTTCTCCCATCCTTTTCCAGCCTCCAAGTCCTTGGGTCATTTTGGCAAAACCCTAGCTTCTCTAGAGTGTGTGTATTAGCTAAGAGTGTGCTTCTTGTGTGGTTGGAGAAGAAGAAGTTGCATCAAGGTAATTGAAGAGTGAAGCAAGCTTGTAGATCTTGGATCAACACTTCATGAAGAAGCTCTAGAAGGTAAAAAGATTCTACTTTTGTGCTTGGATTACTTAGATCTTGTTGTAGTAGCTTTTTGGTGTTCTTCTTGTCCCAAAAAAATCCCACTGTTATGCATGCCTCGTTTTGGACGATTTGGGCTGTCCTTTCAGACCCTAGGATGGGTTCTAAGACATAAAAATGAGGTCCCTTGAGCTAGTTTGGTACCTTGTTCTTTGTTGAAGGTCTTAATGGACTTAGATCATGTATTAAGCCCTTTTTGGTCGACCAAAGTCTTAAAGTTTGAGACTTTATGCTTCTAGAGTGCTTTTGAGTCATGGATCTGAAGTTTGGGCTTAAGTGCTTAAGCCATTAAGCACTTCACAATGTTTTTGGGCTATGTGAGGGTACGCCCCGCGTAGGGAGGAGTATGCCCCGCGTACTTGGTCTGCCTCCCCGTAACTTGGTCAATGTGAGGTCTCGTGTTCGCTGAGCGTACCTACGGCGTACGCCCCGCGTATGCGATTGTTTTGTGCTCCTTTGCTTTGGGCTTCAGGTATTGGGGCATCTGTTGGACTTTGATGATTGGACCCTAATGGACTATCTGGATAAGTGTTTTTGGGCTAATTAGAGGATCGGACCTTGGATAAGGCCCAATAAGGAGTTGGGACCAATTTTGGGCCTTGAAGTAATTTGAGCCTTTTTGGATCAAGATTCAGGTTTGGTTTGCATTGGGTTTTGTTGGGCCATCTGGGATTTTATGGTTTGCGCTTTTGGCTTGCTGGATCTTCTTGAGTGAAGGCCATGAAAGGAATTAGGTCCAATTTGGAAAATTAGGCCATAATCGGACTTAAGGAGTTTATTTTGATTTTGGGCCTTTTGTCATTAGTTGGGCCTCGACTTTGGGTCATGCTTAAGAAAGGGTAAAAAGGTCTTTTACCATGAATTGGACTCATAGTATGAGTCAGTGGCTAGATGTTGATGGATTTTCTTTTTGGTGACTGTTAGCGCGCATGTGATAATGGATATGCAGTCGGATATTGTTCATGGAATTAGTTGTTGATGGAGTACTGTCTTGATGCTGGCGATTCGGGGATCTGGCAGCCAGCAGGCAGAGATTGTCTGCGTATTCGGCGATGTGAGGTGAGTTTTCCTCACTATAATTATGGGTCGAAGGCACCAATGTCGACCTTGTTGGATTACTATCCTGGTTTAACTTATGGTTGATTGAGATTATGATCTGTTAGATCGGTATCCTGGTAGGTAGGATGTTTCTATGCTGTTTTGATCGCTTAGATCTGTATCCTGATAGATAGGATTATATCATGCTTAGTGATCTGTAAGATATACCTATTTGTCTGTTAACTAGTTATGTGTTTAATTGCTATATATATGTGGACATGTGTATGTGTGGTTGGGTAGAGGCGGTCCTGCTGTGTGCTAAAGGCTAACAGACCCAGGGCGGCCCGGATAGACTGAAGGCCTACGAGGCGGTCCAGTCAGGCCGAATGCCCGGCGAGCGGTCCGGATAGACTGTAGGCCCTGCGAGGCGGTCCAGTCATGCCGAAGGCTCAGGAGCGATCCAGACAGGCTGTAGGCCCGGTGAGGCGGTCCATACATGCTGAAGGCTCAATATACATGCTCTTATTTGTATATGTTATCTGTTGGGTGTTGGTACTTTGGGGGAACTTGATGGGTTTTGAGCATTCTAACACTTCCTAAGTGTACATGCAACCCTAATAACCTTGGATCTATGTTTGTCTAATTATCATGCAAAGTTGAATTCCAAGGTTATATTCCTATCTAGCATACATGGGGAACAAATTTTAACTTGCATGAAAGATAGAATAACTTACCTTGTTGTTGCTTATGATCCTTGAAACCTTGTGAGCCTAGCACCCCAAGTGTGATGCCTCAAATGCTTCACACAACACCAAATGCTTTTGGAATGACTTTAGAGAGAATACACACTTCTAAAATCGGCCTAGCCCTCTTGTTTCTTATGTGTGTCCGATTTTGGTGGAGAATGGGTTTCTTATATAGTGTTGACACATCTAGGGTTACACCATGTAAACCCTAATGTGTCATGACTCTTCATTTCCATGACCCATGGGTTTGTAACTCCCATGGAGCATCCATGGAGCATCCTATGGGTGGAATCCAACTTGATAATCCATGGAGCCTCTTAGCCCACTATATAAGATATGGAAGATTTACATAATCTACCCATATATTTAATTAGTTATCTTTTGATCACTTAATTAATTCTAAATTAATTCTTGATCAAACTAATTAAATAATATTATTAATATATTAGAACTTATAATATATTAATAAACCATAAGTGTTATTTCTCTCATTTTAGTTTATCCAATTGCATGGTGCCATGCAACCCAAATGGACCATGCCGGGTCGGGTCAAGTACATACCAGAAATAGTTATAGACTTAGACACCTTATCCAACAGTCTCCCACTTGGATAAGTCTAATAACTATAACTGCAATACTTCAGGAACCGATCGGCAATTGTAGCTCTTTCAAGGTCTCTCGGAACTGAGAAGATGATGATACGCCATTTAAGATAAGTGATCATATAATCCTCTCTTCTAGATATCAGCCGGACAAATACATGGAACAATGTCTTACTTATTGTCCAGCAGTTTGTTTCCCGATTTCCGATTTGTTTGACAAAGAACTTAATTGAACACATCAACTTAGTTCTGACCGGGCCCGGTACATAGGTCAAAACAAGATCATCGAGGGGCCCAGATATCAGCTTCTAATCCAAGAAGGAACAGATAAACTTTGACTCATATGTGTGTTCTACCACTCATTGAATTATACACAAAAGCACGTTTTATAACATCGAGTTACCAATGCGTTAACGTACAATCAATGCATAACCAACTCATAAGTAACAAATCATATCTCTAGGTTTGAAGACTTATATGATATTACCGTCTCACGATCACTCGAGATAAATTCCATGAAGTGATTCCAGTGAGCGTGGGTTGAGTCCAATGCTCAGAACTTATGAGCACTCATGAGTGTTGTAGCCATGTCCAACAACTTAGACCTCTGCAACCAATCATGACAGTCTTGATTCATACCTACTTCCGACATATGACCGACTATGGAGGTTCGAATAATATGATATACCAAACATAATTATTCTGGAAGTCAAAACATGCAAAAGAAATATAGTAAACGATCGACAAGAGATAGCAACACTTTACTCATAAATAAAACACCTTTTATTCATCATCTAATGTCAATTACACTTTACAAATTTCAAGGTTATCTAACTACTAAATCTAATATCATCCTTCAGCCCTATGCTCCGAGCATGCTGGAGATGCTTAACCCGAGTCAGTCCCTTCGTGAGGGGATCTGCTGGATTCTCATCCGATGATACCCTCTTTGCCACGAGGAGTCCTTCTTCTATTCGATGTCTGATGAAATGGTATTTTCTGTCGATGTGTCTGGATCTCCCGTGATCCCTTGGTTCCTTGGCTAAGGCAACTGCACTTTCACTATCGCAGAAAATTTCCATTGGCTCTTTAATAGCTGGTACAACTCCAAGGTCTCCAATGAAGTTCTTCAGCCATATCGCCTCCTTTGCTGCCTCGCTAGATGCTATATACTCTGATTCGCAAGTTGAATCAGCCACTGTCTCTTGCTTGGAACTCTTCCAAGAAATTGCTCCTCCATTTAAGGTAAAGACCCAGCCTGACTGAGAGCGGAAATTATCCCTATCAGTCTGAAAGCTAGCATCACTATACCCTACAAATCTCAAGTCTCCACTCCCACCGAGGGTAAGGACCCAGTCCTTAGTCCTCCGTAGGTACTTGAGGATATTCTTTACCGCAGTCCAGTGTGCCTTGCCAGGGTTCCCCTGATACCTGCTAACCATGCTCAAAGCAAAGGCTACATCAGGTCGAGTACACGTCATAGCATACATGATCGATCCTACAGCCGAAGCATAAGGTATTCGACTCATTTCTACTATCTCAGCCTCAGTACTAGGGCTTTGTGTCTTACTCAATCTGGCGTTACTCTGGATGGGTAACTCTCCTTTCTTGGAGTCTTGCATGCCGAATCTCTTCAGCACCTTATCCAAGTAGGTACTCTGACTAAGTCCAATTAGTCTTTTACTCCGGTCTCTCAAGATCCTTATCCCTATAATATAGGCAGCTTCTCCTAGGTCCTTCATAGAGAAACACTTCCCAAGCCAGGACTTAACTTCCTGCAGAGTTGGGATGTCATTTCCTATGAGTAGTATGCCATCCACATACAATACCAAAAAGCTAACTATACTCCCACTTGCCTTGACATATACACAAGATTCATCTTCACTCCTAGAAAAGCCAAATTCCTTGACTTTCTCATCAAAGCAAAGATTCCATCTGCGAGGTGCTTGCTTTAACCCATAAATGGATTTCTCAAGCTTACACACTCTATTAGGGTACTCTGTGTTGACAAAACCCTCTGGCTGACTCATGTAAACATCCTCAGCCAACTTTCCATTAAGGAAAGCGGTTTTGACATCCATTTGCCATATTTCATAGTCATGAAATGCGGCTATGGCTAACAAAACCCTAATAGACTTAATCTTGGCCACTGGAGAAAAGGTCTCATCATAATCAACTCCCGGAGTTTGTGAGAAATCCTTTGCAACCAGTCGTGCCTTATAAGTGTGTACATTACCATCCATGTCGGTCTTCTTCTTGAAGATCCATTTGCACCCTACAGTCTTACGACCTGGTACATTCTCAACCAAGTTCCAAACTTGATTGTCATACATGGACTATATCTCGCTGTCCATTGCCTCTTTCCACTTGGCTAACTCAGGGCCTTCCATGGCTTCCGCGTAACTGTTAGGTTCATCCAGACCTATCAGTGTCTCATCACTGATAAGTGTATCACCTTCCGCAGTAATATGGAATCCATAGTAATCCTCATGTGCATTCCTAACCCTTGTGGAACGCCTCAGAGGTACAGACTTGTCAATTGTCTCAACAGGAGTTTCCTCCTCAAGTTGAGTGCTAGGGTTTGAAGTTCCTTCACCACTTGACTCTTGAATTTCTTCAAGGTCAACTTGCCTCCCACTGTCTCCTTGGCTTATGAACTCTCTCTCTCGAAAGAAAGCCCTCCTAGCTACAAAGACCACATTCTCACTAGGTCTGTAGAAGAGGTAACCAAAGGATTTCTGTGGGTAACCGATGAAAATACACCTCTCACTTCGAGGTTCGAGCTTATCATGAGTCTCGCGTCTCATGAAAGCCTCGCAACCCCAAATCTTAATGTGGTCTAGTTTGGGTACTTTACCAGTCCACATCTCATGAGGAGTTTTGGCAACTTTCTTTGTGGGAACTAGATTAAGGATATGGGCGGCAGTCTCTAAGGCATACCCCCAAAATGAGATTGGTAGCGAAGCTCGACTCATCATGGTACGAACCATATCCAACAAGGTTCGATTACGCCTCTCAGCTACACCATTCAACTGCGGTGTCCTGGGAGGTGTCAATTGTGAGACAATCCCACATTCCCTAAGATAGTCGAGGAATTCTGAACTAAGATACTCACCACCTCGATCGGATCGAAGCATCTTAATGTTCCTGCCCAATTGATTCTCGACTTCCTGTTTAAACTCTTTAAACCTCTCAAAAGTCTCTGACTTATGCTTGATTAAGTAGACATATCCATATCTACTGTAATCATCAGTAAAAGTCAAATAATAACGATTAGCATCCCTTGTGGCATGTTTGAAGGGCCCACACACATCCGTGTGTATAAGATCCAACAAACCTTCACCCCTCTCACAAGAACCTGTGAAGGGTGACTTTGTCATTTTTCCAAGTAAGCATGATTTGCAACTATCATCTGACTTTAGGTCAAATGACTCCAATACTCCATCCTTTTGGAGTTGGCCTATGCGTTTCTTGCTTATATGTCCAAGACGACAATGCCATAATGATGCTTTATCCAAGTTATTATCATTAACAGAATCAATACGCAATACATTATTTCCTAAGTTATCAACCACAGATACAGTTTCATACACACCATCACAAGGTAATGCTTTAAAATAAAGAACATTATTAAAGAAAGCATTAATCGAACCAACTTCATTATCAAATGAAAAGGTGAAACCTTGTTTATACAATGCATGAAAGGAAATAATATTTCTTGCCATTTCTGGCGAATAACAACATTTATTGAAATCTAAACTAAACCCACTACTTAGCGATAAAGTATAAACTCCAATCTTGGTGACAGGTAAAGCTTTCCTATTCCCAATGATTAAGTTTATTTTTCCATGCTCCACATTCTCACTTCTTCTTAGTCCCTGCAAATCAGAACAGATATGAATACCACAACCGGTATCAAGGACCCAAGAGTTAGAATGGGGTGAGTTATTAGATAAAATAGTGTAAATACATGCATGGTTGGGTTTAACTTTCCCATCATTCACATCTTGCTGGTACTTTGGGCAGTTCCGCTTCCAATGTGACTTTTCATGGCAATAGAAGCATTCAGCCTCTTTAGGGTCAGAAGAAGGAGTGACAAAACCTTTCTTGGTTCCACTTGAAGAAGAGCCATCAAGGGTCCTAGCCTTGGTACCCTTCGAAGAGCTCTTCCTCTTCTTCCCTCTACCTTTCCCGATTGCCAAAACCGAGGCGGAGTTTGGAGTAGGAGTGTTAACAACCGACTTACCCTTAAGACCTGTTTCTGCGGTCTTGAGGAGTCCCTGAAGTTTGCTGAGTGTGACCTCTTCCTTATTCATGTGATATGTCATGCGGAATTGATCATAGCACGATGGTAAGGAGTGCAAAATGATATCTATTGCAAGCTCCTCAGGGAAGTTCACATTAAGCTTCAGCAACCGATCCACATACCTTTGCATTTTCTGCATGTGGCTCGTGACGGATTCCCCGTCCTTCATCATGGTTGTTATGATAGAGCATATGATTTCATACCTCTCTTGTCATGCACTTTGATGGTATCTTTCCATCAGATCTTGGTGCATTTCAAAAGGGTAGAAGTCCTCATAGGACTTTTGGAGTTCCGCTGTCATGGTGGCCAACATGATGCATGCCACTTTTGTAGCATCCCTTTCATGTGCCTGGAAGTCAGCGATCTCCTGGGGAGTTGCAGTGGTCTCATCAATCTCCTTAAGCTCCTTGTCAAGGACATATTCTTTGTCCTCGTAGCGGGTAATCATCCTGATGTTTCTGATCCATTCATTGAAGTTGGATCCATCAAAAGTGACTTTCCCACACAAGTTCATAAGGGTAAAGGAGCCATTAGGATTAGATCCAGAAGCAGCATTGTTTGAAGACATCTGAAAGAAGAGAACAATATTAGTTTAGATATTAAGAGAGTCCTTAATAAAACACCCAAATGTAATATTAAGGCTAGGATCCAATCACAATATATTATAACTTAGAAGAGGTATGCCGTAATCCAAGCTATAACATATTTGAAAGGTAAGTGAATGACGATTCACCAATTTCCACCATGAAAAACGAAATATAAATATTAGGTTTTTAATTGGTTCTTAGAAATTCCTAGATTCTTTTGAGATTCAATGAACTTTTCAAAGGTATGTTTCAATCTCGAGTGTGCCCTCCAAGTTTTGTGACTGGGATACCGAGGATCACAAAACGAGGTGTGAAGTAACCATGCAAATCACTTGGTACCCTCAAGGTTTATCACTCAATCGATGTGCCGGTAAACCACACACGCTCGACCGATGCTATGGTAAACCTTAAGTCACCCTTTACCAACCTTGTTAAGTCCAAGTTAGTGTGTCGGTTAACCACACACGCTCCACCAACGACTTAAACAAAGTGTAAAGTGTAATTTCATGGATTAGCACATTATTCACATTTTCCTAAAGTAACTAAGATTGGGAATTTAATAAAAGCATTTAGTTACTTTATAATTTTCATCATACTTTTAATGAGAATTTATAAGTCCTTGTCTTACCCGTTCGGCTAACGACCCTCCACCGATCAAGGAAGCGGTGGGTGAGAGTGGACACCCATTAAGTTGCCATTTTATAGGCAACAACCTTATACCCCCTTTATAGACCGGCTTCGTGAATGAGGCGTACTAGCGGTAAGACGACTTGACGTTATACATATATATATTAGTAACTTATAATATTATAAAGTATAAGGGTTGAATTTTAACTTTTAAAATTCTAAGGGTTGGAACTAAAGTTTTAATCAAGACTTTACATGTTCCAAAACTTGAGGGCAAGTTTTGTAAACTTCCAAAACTTTTCATTTCTTATAACTTATGAATTAATTGAGTAATAAAAATGAAGACTCTTCATTTTTATAACTCTTGTGTTCTTTTAATGGCTTTAATAAAAGTGAGACTTTTGGTTTTCCATAACTTGAGGACAAGTTATGGACTCCATTAAAACACATTATGATCATGAATTAAACTACCATGAAGGTTACAAACAATTCCTATGATCATCTAATCTTCATAAGTTCAAGAACATGAATATGAACACTTTCAAGAATCAAAAATTACACTTAAAAAACTTGTAATTTTAATAATTGCCATTGTAAATGGATTAGCATAAACATTACACCATCTAAAACAAGCTTTAAAACATCAAAACAGTTTACGGTAATGTTTCTAGTCCATTTCCAGCAACAAATGTGCAAACTTTCATACGAGCAGAAAAAAAAACGATTTTTTTCAAGCTGTTTGCACACAAAAAAAAACAACAAACAAACCTAGGCTCTGATACCACTGATGGGTTTTGAGCATTCTAACACTTCCTAAGTGTACATGCAACCCTAATAACCTTGGATCTATGTTTGTCTAATTATCATGCAAAGTTGAATTCCAAGGTTATATTCCTATCTAGCATACATGGGGAACAAATTTTAACTTGCATGAAAGATAGAATAACTTACCTTGTTGTTGCTTATGATCCTTGAAACCTTGTGAGCCTAGCACCCCAAGTGTGATGCCTCAAATGCTTCACACAACACCAAATGCTTTTGGAATGACTTTAGAGAGAATACATACTTCTAAAATCGGCCTAGCCCTCTTGTTTCTTATGTGTGTCCGATTTTGGTGGAGAATGGGTTTCTTATATAGTGTTGACACATCTAGGGTTACACCATGTAAACCCTAATGTGTCATGACTCTTCATGTCCATGACCCATGGGTTTGTAACTCCCATGGAGCATCCTATGGGTGGAACCCAACTTGATAATCCATAGAGCCTCTTAGCCCACTATATAAGATATGGAAGATTTACATAATCTACCCATATATTTAATTAGTTATCTTTTGATCACTTAATTAATTCTAAATTAATTCTTGATCAAACTAATTAAATAATATTATTAATATATTAGAACTTATAATATATTAATAAACCATAAGTGATATTTCTCTCATTTTAGTTTATCCAATTGCATGGTGCCATGCAACCCAAATGGACCATGCCGGGTCGGGTCAAGTACATACCAGAAATAGTTATGGACTTAGACACCTTATCCAACAGAACTCACTAAGCTTCGTGCTTACAGTTTTGGTTTATGGTTTCAGGTACTTTAGTGGATCGTGGCAAGGTAAAGGCGTGACCGTACACATCCCCGCGTTTTGGACTTATGATTTCTGGGAAACTCTGATAATGTAAACGTTTTGGAAACTATGTTGAGAAAGGTTTTGATTTTAAAATAATGTTTTGGAATTAATGGGTTTTGTAAACACTTCTATAGAAAAAGGATCGTTTTGAAAAGTTTTAATTTTATGAATATTTCATGGATGTTACACACGCCATGCGTACTTCCTGTACGCTGCACATACTGGCTCCCTTGGCCGTGTTTTCCTGCTTCAACTTGGTAAGATGCGCATACTACTATATACGTTGAGCGTACGACCCAGATTTGGGGTAATTGCATTTTGGGCCAAGTCCATGGGCATGGTTAATGAGTTTGAGCCTTGGGCATTTTTCCATTGCCTTTCCAACTTTTGGGCCATTTTAGGCCTTAATTAATCTATTAGATTGGATTTTGGATATTTATGGTCTTTAGGACTAGTTTGACCCATCTCATCTCGGGCATCAGTTTTTTATGTGAAAGTCTTAGTTCAGATTTTGACCTTATTGTTTGGGACCTATTTGTCTAGTTGGCATGGGATTTTATTCAGCCTAGTAGCCCGAGTATTTGATTTGGATTTCAGGAGTTGAGGTAAGTCTTCTCACTATATCCATGGGTCGAAGGCACCAATGCCGGCCCATTACTTGTTCTGAGGAATGATAGTTTTCTATGTGTTTGCTTGTCTAAAAGACCTCGGGGTAGCCCGTGACACTTGTATGGAAGACCATAGGGGTAGCCCACGACATTGGCATGGAAGACCATGGGGGTAACCCATGGCCCTTGGATATCAAACCATGGGGGTAACCCATGGCAATTCAGGGAAAAGACCACGGGGGTAGCCCATGGAAATTGTATGTGTGTTATGTGGTATTTTGGGAAATTTTCGCTAAGCTTTTGCTTACAGTTTGTATTGTGGTTTCAGGTACTTCCAGTACTAAGGGGAAGGGCCCGACTTGATAGCTCAGCATACACTCTCCACTATTTTCCGCACTTCCTGATATTGTCACTCTAATGTTTTGTTATAGTTATTATGTAATGGATTTTTGGAAACCATATTATGATTGCAATCCTCAATTGAAAAATGAAAAATTTATCTTGAATTTGGGTTGTACAAGTTGGTATCAGAGCCTTGGTTTGAGGGATTCGAGCACACTCTCGGGTGTGCCAGAAGTCAAACTGAGGAAATGATGATCTTTTAAAAGAAAAAGAACTAAATTTTCCGAAAAAAGGTTTTCTTAAGTAAAAAGTGAGAGTGCAATGGGTGCATCCCAAGTTACCCATATGTGTGCATTACAATACTTGATATGTGAATTGCATGCTAGAGTAGGGCTAAGGATACCTTCAGAAATCATGTTATAGAATTGTCTGATTTGTGTGATGCCTAATAGCCTAGGAAAATTAGATGTCATGTATTGCTTGGAATTGATATCGACTCAGTTAATTGTTATGTATATGCCTTCAAAGTTGTATATGCTTAGGACTGTATAGCCCTAGAATGATCGGTTTGGCCTCATTTCCTTTTCCTTGTTTGGATGTGGACTTAGGGTAGAATCTTCATTCGACAGTCTATGTCACACCCCCAAACCAGACGGCGGAAACGTCCGGGGATGGATGACTTCATTTGTATTATCACAACACATGCATTATAGTAATCAGAGTACAAACAAACACTGTATTTAAAAAGTATAAGTATTTACATGTGTTTCATCATTGTATATTGAAACCAAATAGTTATACAAAAAGAAGAAGACAAGACTCAAATTAGCTCCATCTTCTCAAAAGCTCGGGGAGTACCTGTCTACTGGTTCCCTGAGAATACAAGTAATTTGAAAAGAGAGTATCAACATAAAGTTGAGTGAGTGCATAAGTGTTTATGTTTGAAAGAGTGTTTTCTGTTTCTTGAATATGTAAACTGTTCCAGAAAATCCTATATTTTCTATGTATATGAAAAGTAGTTTTAATCACATAAAACCATTCTGTTTGTAAACCAATGTTCTGTATTTGTATTCCTTTTGTAAAACTTGTAACTGTGAGTGTGTCTGGCTTCACCAACTGTTATTGTAAACTGTAATGTAATATTGTAAATTGTATCTTGTAAAACTAGTACTTTGAAAATGTACTTATGTTTTATTAATTATACACTAACGTATTGTTAATATCTTTTTAATGAGTTATTATAACCATACTGACTAGATGGCCTGACCCAACGCATTGAAGGCGTTGAAAGTTGTTGATAACAACTGTCACTCATAGGCGTGTATGCCTGACTGTAGCTAGCAGTCTGAGTGCGGCGTTGTCAATCCCAATATAGATCTATACACACATTGTTTCGATCCCCCACTGGAGATTCTGGTTATAATGTCAGGACTTTAACTATATTGTTTAAAATAAATTAAACAACCTGTATCAAATGACTCATAAAAATCATATAAACGTTACATGTATATTAATTATGAAAACCCAATCATTCTGAAATAAATGATTGACAGTATGTTCTTGAATTAGTATTCTTAACATGTATATGAAAGATGTATACTCTTGATTAGTTTTGAATCAAACCTTCGTTCTTGTAAAACAATGTACTTTAGTATACTTGAATCGTGAATTAAGGTTCTGTGAATCATAAATTATACCTATTATAATTTATATGTACTTTTTTGAATTGATACTGAGTATTCATGAATGTAACCCTTTGCTCAACATGTTACAAAGGGTGTTTGAACTTAATGAAATAACTTTTATACTTATATACATATACAAATATATATAAGTAAAATTTAAATGACACTCGGACAAATAACTGATACTTATAATCCCACATCCAAACAAGGAAAAGGAACCAAAGTGGGTTATCAGTCCTAAGCCTTTTAAATCTTATTTATATAAATATGAATTCTGGGGAAAAATATAAGTTTATAAAAACATTTAAAAGAAGTTTAATATTTTGAAATACTTTTGGTGACTTGATGTCATTTTAACACAATCTTTGAAAACCAATTGAATTGATGATAACTGAAATCCATTTTGATAAGATGTTTGAAACCTTTTGTTTATAACACAAAATCTTTGTGTTAGACTTGTATCCCCCCCCCCCCCTTAAAATAGTAAAAACTATAAAAATACGGGGGTATGAACTCACCTTTTGGAGGGTGATTTAAATGATGATTTGGTATAGGATGTTTAGTTCCACGAGTGAAATCCCGCAACAAAACAAGTCCTATATAGTTATTTGTATAACATATATGCATCCAATTAGCTAATATAATCATAGGAATGATTGGAAATTGGACTAACTTGTAAGTATAACTTACAAATTACAGTGTTAGAAGCTAAAATGGAATCTGATAGGTGTTCACGGCCAGTAGAGGGTGTTAACGGCGCTAGAGTATGAAGGGTTCACGGCCCAAGCTTGAAGGGTTCACGGCCCAATGTTCTTGAATGATTGAAGAACACGTGATGATCCTAAGCACGTTTCTAAGAAGATCTAAAGGTTTACAGGTGCTTGTTCTTCGTGTTCTTCGTGTGTTCTTCGTGAAAAATAGATTAAATTAACGGGTTTCAATCTAATATAAGAAGATTGAAAGATGTTCTTGAAGTGTTAACAAGATCAAGAAATGATACCTATTAGATCTTGTGAAGAACTAGTGATTATTGCTTGAATATGATGAGAAGGGATGAATATAACATGTTCTTGAGGAGAAAGGTTATTCTTTGTGTTCTTGGCTGATGATACTTGAGAGAAAATGGATTGGAATTGTGTTTGAATGTGTAAAAAGTGAAGAAAAATCGGCTGAAATGATTATATATGCGATGGTTCACGGTCCGAGGGGTTCACGGTCGAGAACCTCGTATATGGTCCGAAGTCGGTTGGCCAAGAAGGGTTTACAGTTGCGAGTTTGCGGCCCGAAGCCGTTCACGGCCGAAGTGTTCCCGATCCGAGGTTGGTGTACGGTCCGAAGGAAAAGAAGAAATTACATGCGAGACTTCTCGGTTTTTAAGCATTTCTCTTCCAAATTTAACCATAAATATTTTAAGGATTTTTAATAAACAAAGGTTATTATTTTAACCTTAATAAAAACCCAAAACAATAAAGAAGACTTTAGTTGACCCAAGTTTGACCTTGGTTGACTAGGGTTGACTTTACAAAGAGAAAATAATGAGATGTTACATTATCCCCCCGTTAAAGAGAATATTGTCCCGAAATTTAAATTAAAGAGATGTAGAAAGACTAGGGAAAAAGATGTGGATACTTCTGTTGCATTTGATCCTCCCGTTCCCAAGTAAATTCAGGTCCCCATTTTGCATTCCAACAAACCTTCACTATCGGGATACGGCTTTGTTTGGTTCTCTTTACTTCCCTGTCTAAAATCTCTACGGGTTCTTCCACGAAGTTGAGATTCTCGTTTATCTCGATTTCATCGAGTGGGATAACAAGAGTCTCATCGGATAAACACTTTTTCAAGTTAGAGACGTGGAAAATAGGATGTATGTTACTTAGTTCTTGAGATAGTCGGAGTTTGTAAGCTACTGGACCGATTCTAGCAAGAATCTCGAATGGTCCTATGTACCTTGGATTCAGCTTGTCACACTTTCCAAAGTGTATCATGCCCTTCCAGGGTGAGACCTTCAACATGATGCGGTCACCAACCTGGAATTCCAAAGGTTTTCTTCTTTTGTCAGCGTAGCTTTTCCGTCTATCTCTGCAAGCTTTAAGTCGCTCTCGGATTTGTACGATTTTCTCCGTAGTTTCGCGAATGATTTCCGGACCAGTGAGAGCACTGTCAGGAACTTGACTTCTAGCTAGCTGCGTGTCACCCACTTCAGCCCAGCACAGAGGTGATCTGCACTTGCGGCCATAGAGGGCTTCAAAAGGAGCAGCCTTTATGCTAGTGTGATAACTGTTGTTGTAAGAGAATTCGACAAGGGGTAAATGAGTATCCCATGCCTTTCCAAAGTCTATCATGCAAGCTCGCAACATATCTTCTAGAGTTTGAATCGTCCTTTCACTTTGTCCGTCAGTTTGTGGATGGTAGGCTGTACTCATGTCCAGCCTAGTTCCCAAACATTTTTGTAAAGACTGCCAGAAACGAGAAGTGAATCTACTATCTCGGTCTGAAATAATAGATATTGGCACACCATGTAGTCTAACGATTTCCTTGAGGTAAGTTCTTGTTAGCTTCTCCATCTTGTCGGTCTCTTTGATTGGTAAGAAGTGTGCGGATTTGGTTAATCTATCGACAATTACCCAAATAGTATCATAACCACCCGATGTCTTGGGTAACTTAGTTATGAAATCCATTGTAATCCGCTCCCACTTCCATTCTGGGATTTCAGGTTGTTGCAATAAACCTGAAGGTTTCTGATATTCTACCTTGACTTTGGCACAAATAAGGCACTTGCCCACAAAGGTAGCGATTTCGGCCTTCATGTTAGGCCACCAGTATAGTTTCTTGAGGTCCAGGTACATCTTGTCTGAACCTGGATGAATGAAGTATCGGGTTTTGTGTGCTTCATTCATAACCACGTCTCTGTAACCACCGAACTTTGGTGTCCAGATCCGGTTCATAAACAATAGACTCCATCATCCCTAACTTTGAAGTTTTTATCCATTCCTCTCAGGGTTTCACCTGCCACATTTTCGGGTTTCAAGGCCTCGAGTTGAGCCTCTCTGATCTGTGTGGACAGATGTGAATGGATTGTCATGGTCAACGACTTTACTCGACGTCCCGAGTATTCTTTTCTGCTAAGGGCGTCAGCTACTACATTAGCATTACCAGGGTGATAAAGAATCTCACAATTGTAGTCGTTCAGTAGCTCCACCCACCGTCGTTGTCTCAAGTTCAGCTCTTTCTGATCGAAGATATGCTGGAGACTTTTATGGTTTGTGAATATTGTGCATTTCGTGCCATATAAATAATGTCTCCAGATCTTCAGAGCAAATACTACTGCTCCTAGTTCAAGGTCATGTGTTGTATAGTTGACTTCATGTGTCTTTAGCTGTCTTGAGGCATAAGATATAACTTTTCCTCTTTGCATAAGAACACACCCAAGCCCCTTATTAGAAGCATCACAGTACACTACGAAATCCTCTGTCCCTTCAGGAAGAGACAGGATCGGTGCACTACACAGAGCTCGCTTCAGCGTTTGGAACGCTGTTTCTTGCTTTTCTCCCCAGCTAAAAATTACACCTTTTTGTGTCAGGGTGGTAAGAGGTTTAGCTATTCGAGAGAAATTTTGGATGAATCTGCGATAGTAGCCAGTAAGACCTAAGAATTGACGGATTTCTGTAGGTGTTGACCAGTTTTCAGTTGCTTTTATTTTGGAAGGGTCGACGTGTATTCCTTCTGAACTGACCACGTGACCTAGGAAATCAACCTTCCTGATCCAAAATTCACATTTTGAAAACTTTGCATAGATTTTCTCTGATCTAAGAGTTTGCAATACTTGACGAAGATGTTGGCCATGTTCCTCTTCACTTCTTGAGTAGATAAGGATGTCATCAATGAAGATTATGACGAATTTGTCCAGGAATGGACGACACACTCTGTTCACTAGGTCCATGAACACAGCAGGTGCATTCGTCAATCCGAATGACATCACTACAAACTCGTAATGACCATAACGAGTTCTGAACGCGATTTTGGGAATGCCATCCTCCAAAATCCGTAACTGATGATCTCCGGATCTTAAGTCTGTTTTCGAAAAGTAGCTCGCACCTTGAAGTTGGTCGAACAGATCGTGAATGCGAGGCAGAGGATATCGATTCTTGATGGTAAGTTTATTCAGCTCGCGGTAGTCTATGCACATACGGAATGATCCATCATTCTTCTTTACAAATAAAACCGGTGCTCCCCAGGGTGAGAAGCTTGGTCTTGTGAAACCTTTGCTAAGGAGTTCGTTAAGCTGGTTGGATAATTCGTGCATTTCAGAAGGTGCAAGACGATATGGGGATTTGGCTACAGGGGTAGCCCCAGGGATTAAGTCGATTCTAAATTCGACTTGTCGTTCGGGAGGCACTCCTGGAAGATCATCGGGAAAAATGGTGGGAAAGTTGCAGACCTCAGGAATGCTCGCGATGTCTTTCACTTCTTGCTTTTTGTCTACCACGTGAGCTAAGAAAGCACAGTACTCTTTGCGAAGGTACTTTTGTGCCTTGATGCAAGAAATGATCTGGAGGTTCGTTCCGAGTTTGTCGCCGTAAATAACAAGAGTTTCGTTAGTTGGCAAGTTCAGACGAATGGCTCTTTCATAGCATATGATGTCAGCGTGGTTAGAGCACAGCCAATCTATACCTATTATGACGTTGAAACTTTTGATAGAGACCGACATAAAGTCTATTGGGAAAGAAAAGTTATTCAAGGTAAGAGTACATCCTATCTATATATCATTGGTGGATTCGGATTTCCCGTTAGCCATTTCGACAGTGAAAGTTTCATTTAGTGAGTTTTGATTTAGCAAGTGTTTGAAATTATGGCTCACAAAGCTCTTCTCAACACCACAATCAAATAGAATTCATGCATAAGTTTTGTTGAGAAGAAACGTACCCGTGACCACCGTAGGGTCTGCCACTGCTTCTTCGTGACCCAAAGCTAAAATTCTCCCAACTCCACCGGCATTTCCAGCTTTTGGACAATCTCTCTTGAAATGCCCCACATCACCGCATTGGTAGCATGCTTGACCTACTCCAGCGGCAGGTACTTGGTTAATTGGTTGTGGTGGTGATCTACAGAATCGGGCAGTATGTCCTTTTCTGTTGCAGTTACGACACTGCATTTCCCGACAATTTCCGTTATGGTGAAAATTGCACTTGTTGCACTTGGGGAGATTACCAGCATAAGGCTTAGCTGGTGCAGGGTTAGCAGGAACAGCAGCAGGTACAGTAGCAGCATTGACTGTCACTAGTTGTTGCTTATTTGAAGATTCTTGTGAAGACTTGTCCTTCCTCTTGTTCCAACCTTTCTTCTTGCTGCTGTTGTTGTTATTGTTGTTGTTATTGTTTCCCTTCGGTTGTTCTGGTGCAGCAACCACTGAGTTTTGACGGGCTCCGTGGTCAATAAGAGATTGTGCCAGCTCTTTGGCACTGTCAAAGGTAACAGGCCTTGAAGCTAAAACACTTGATTGAATGAGGGGCGACAGTCCCCAATATATCTCTCGATCTTTTTGCTCTCCAGAGCAACCATTTATGGACAAAGAATTGATAAGTCATAGAAACTATTGGTATAGGTTGTTATGTCAGAACCAACCATTGTAAGACCCCAGAGCTCTTGCTCGAGTTTCTGAATTTCCCCTCGCGGACAGTATTCCCGCATCAACAAAGTTTTTAAGTTCTCCCAACTTATCGAGTTAGCCACTACCAGAGTCAGTGACTTAACATGGCCATTCCACCAAGTTAAGGCTCTATCTGAAAAGGTACAAACAACGAACTTAACCTTGCTACCCTCCGGGCAGGAGAAGATTTAAAAAATTGCTTCTGTCTTCTCAATCCACTGTCTTAACGCCATAACTCCTCCAGTCCCGTTAAAGGTCCTGGGTTTGGCGTTCGAGAAATCTTTATAAGTACACTCTCGCGAGTGCCCATGAATCTCTCCATGGTTAGAAGGCTGTGCACCAGCTCCTGACACACTAGCACCAGGAGTATTGATATGAGACATGGCAGCCGCAACCGCTATCGTGACCGCCGCTTGAAACATAGCAGCGTCGAATTGAGGAGGTGGTGGCGGAGGTGGTGTCGGTGCTTCATTGACATTGTTACGTCTTGGATTTCTCCAAGGAGGCATCTTTTACTATAAAAGTTAAAAGATAAAAAGATGATAAGATATCAAGAGTGAAGATGAATTTGATATCTCTGAACTAAAACATTTAGTTCAACATGAATCTTGTAATGAATTGGAAATAGAAGTCTACGACAAGTACAACTTGCAACAGGATGATATGAAATTGAGTGGTTATTTTTCAAAAAGGTATGAAAATGCATGTCGATAATATTGGCATATTGAATACATAAAGTCTGGAAAACTTGACCCTAAACAGGTCTACAATACACCAAATTCTAGGAAAAATATCGACATCAACCCGACCTACCGAAAATGAAATTTTCACGGTCGTACTGAAAAACATGAAAAATAACGCTAGCACATATCCGCAGAATTAACTATAACCAAAATAGTAAACAAAGAACGAGTAGAGTATTATCCATTTCTTAAACCAAAATAAAGAATAAGTAGAGCATCTCCTACTTGTGACGGGCATCACTCGGACGAACCCTCAACTCAGCCAGCTGACGCTCCACATCAAGCAGATGTCTTTCATACACTGTCTGGCATGCTCGGAGCTCTATGAATTCAGCTCGAGTTATAGCTAGCTCTTGCAGCACGGCGTCATTGTCTCTCATTGCTCTGTTATGAGCAATTTCAAGATTGTGAATACGATCCGTATTGGCATTCGTGTCAGCATCTAGCTCTATGGTTTGCTAAATGGCTGTCACTCCTAGCTCAACATTTTGAGCTACTCAACGAACCAAAATAGGAAGAACTCTGTTTGTAGATCCTCCCCCACTTATGTTGTAGAAGCTTCGGTCTCCATTGTAGGGTAAGGGTTGACCTTGCTCTCGGCTCCACCTACCCAAGTTCTCAGCCCATGAAGGCGTCGGACCTTGGAAATTTTGCCGTGGATTAGGATTCTGGGTAACTGGTGGTGGATTATAGGCTTCTGATTCGGAATCAGTGTCTTCAGGAAAATTTTCTGCAAAATCATCATCTAAGGGAATTTCATGATTCTCTTCTAGCTCTGCATCTTGCCCTTGATTGGGAAAATAAGGGTCTCCGGGTAGATGAACTCCAGCCATTGTTATCTAAGCGAGAATAGGGGTAAGAGATATAGAATATAGTTAGTAATGATAGATTAAATATATAAGTTTCTACGAGAGAGACTTACAGTTAACAAGTAATGTATTATGTATGACTTGTTCTATGTATTACTATAACTATAAAGTGTATACTAATTATATATAACTTGGGTATAATCGACCTTTGATTAAATGACCCGGCTCTAAATCCACAACCAAACAAGGAACAGCAAATGAAGCTAGATCACATATTCTAAGTCTATATAACTTTAATTATATATAACTGTAATATACCCTTAATATTTATAACTCTACCCTCAATGGTTCTTTTGTTTTCACATGTTTGTTATTAGTATATAGTGCCTAAAATACTCCTATAGTATTTTAATCTTTATGTTCTGTTCTAGAGTTCTTCTGAATATGTATGGTTGGTAAGTTTTAGACATGTCGCAACACTACTATCACTCCCAAACACATGTTGGTCATATCTCAAATCAATATAGTTGATCAGGCTATATTAATCCCAGATATCATTACATAACTGCCCAGGTTTGACTTTAATGTTCAACATCCAAATACTTTTAAGTTCTTATGACTGTGATATTGTACTTGTAGGTATGAGTGTTAGTATACTTCTTGTAAAAATACTTAAATTTTTAAAAAGTATACTGGTAGTCAGAGCTCTTATCCCCAAATGTATTTATAGTTTGTATATCTTTTATGGATTGATATATTGAGTTCAATATAAACAATGCTCCGATACCAATCTGTCACACCCCCAAACCAGACGACGGAAACGTTCGGGGGTGGATGGCTTCATTTGTAGTATCACAACACATGCATTATAGTATTCAGAACCACTGTATTTAAAAAGTATAAGTATTTACATGTGTTTCATCATTGTATATTGAAACCAATTAGTTATACAAAAAGAAGAAGACAAGACTCAAATTAGCTCCATCTTCTCAAAAGCTCGGGGAGTACATGTCTACTGGTTCCCTGAGAATACAAGTAATTTGAAAAGAGAGTATCAACATAAAGTTGAGTGAGTGCATAAGTGTTTATGTTTGAAAGAGTGTTTTCTGTTTCTTGAATATGTAAACTGTTCCAGAAAATCCTATATTTTCTATGTATATGAAAAGTAGTTTTAATCACATAAAACCATTCTGTTTGTAAACCAATGTTCTGTATTTGTATTCCTTTTGTAAAACTTGTAACTGTGAGTGTGTCTGGCTTCACCAACTGTTATTGTAAACTGTAATGTAATATTGTAAATTGTATCTTGTAAAACTAGTACTTTGAAAATGTACTTATGTTTTATTAATTATACACTAACGTATTGTTAATATCTTTTTAATGAGTTATTATAACCATACTGACTAGATGGCCTGACCCAACGCATTGAAGGCGTTGAAAGCTGTTGATAACAACTGTCACTCATAGGCGTGTATGCCTGACTGTAGCTAGCAGTCTGAGTGCGGCGTTGTCAATCCCAATATAGATCTATACACACATTGTTTCGATCCCCCACTGGAGATTCTGGTTATAATGTCAGGACTTTAACTATATTGTTTAAAATAAATTAAACAACCTGTATCAAATGACTCATAAAAATCATATAAACGTTACATGTATATTAATTATGAAAACCCAATCATTCTGAAATAAATGATTGACAGTATGTTCTTGAATTAGTATTCTTAACATGTATATGAAAGATGTATACTCTTGATTAGTTTTGAATCAAACCTTCGTTCTTGTAAAACAATGTACTTTAGTATACTTGAATCGTGAATTAAGGTTCTGTGAATCATAAATTATACCTATTATAATTTATATGTACTTTTTTGAATTGATACTGAGTATTCATGAATGTAACCCTTTGCTCAACATGTTACAAAGGGTGTTTGAACTTAATGAAATAACTTTTATACTTATATACATATACAAATATATATAAGTAAAATTTAAATGACACTCGGACAAATAACTGATACTTATAATCCCACATCCAAATAAGGAAAAGGAACCAAAGTGGGTTATCAGTCCTAAGCCTTTTAAATCTTATTTATATAAATATGATTTATGGGGAAAAATATAAGTTCATAAAAACATTTAAAAGAAGTTTAATATTTTGAAATACTTTTGGTGACTTGATGTCATTTTAACACAATCTTTGAAAACCAACTGAATTGATGATAACTGAAATCCATTTTGATAAGATGTTTGAAACCTTTTGTTTATAACACAAAATATTTGTGTTAGACTTGTATTCCCCCCCCCCCCCCCCCCTTAAAACAGTAAAAACTATGAAAATACGGGGGTATGAACTCACATTTTGGAGGGTGATTCAAATGATGATTTGGTATAGGATGTTTAGTTCCACGAGTGAAATCCCGCAACAAAACAAGCCCTATATAGTTATTTGTATAACATATATGCATCCAATTAGCTAATATAATCATAGGAATGATTGGAAATTGGACTAATTTGTAAGTATAAATTACAAATTGCAGTGTTAGAAGCTAAAATGAAATCTGATAGGTGTTCACGGCCAGGAGAGGGTGTTCACGGCCCTAGAGTATGAAGGGTTCACGGCCCAAACTTGAAGGGTTCACGGCCCAAGCTTGAAGGGTTCACGGCCTAATGTTCTTGAATGATTGAAGAACACTTGATGATCCTAAGCACGTTTCTAAGAAGATTCAAAGGTTTACAGGTGCTTGTTCTTCGTGTTCTTCGCGTGTTCTTCGTGAAAAATAGATTAAATTAGCGGGTTTCAATCTAATATAAGAAGATTGAAAGATGTTCTTGAAGTGTTAACAAGATCAAGAAATGATACCTATTAGATCTTGTGAAGAACTAGTGATTATTGCTTGAATATGATGAGAATTGATGAATATAACATGTTCTTGAGGAGAGAGGTTGTTCTTTGTGTTCTTGGCTGATGATACTTGAGATAAAATGGCTTGGAATTGTGTTTGAATGTGTAAAAAGTGAAGAAAAATCGGCTGAAATGATTATATATGCGAGGGTCACGGTCCGAGGGGTTCACGACCGTGAACCTCGTATACGGTTCGAAGTCGGTTGGCTGAGAAGGGTTTACGGTTGCGAGTTTGCGGCCCGAAGCCGTTCATGGCCTCGTTCACGGCCAAAGTGTTCCCGGTCCGAGGTTGGTGTACGGTCCGAAGGAAAAGAAGAAATTGCATGCGAGACTTCTCGGTTTTTAAGCATTTCTCTTCCAAATTTAACCACAATTATTTTAAGGACTTTTAATAAACAAAGGTTATTATTTTAACCTTAATAAAAACCCAAAACAATAAAGAAGACTTTAGTTGACCCAAGTTTGACTTTGGTTGACTAGGGTTGACTTTACAAAGAGAAAATAACGAGATGTTACAGTCTATGTGATCCTATTTCGTGTACAACTTGCATGCATAGGGCAACCAACGGTGTTGATGGAGGTTCTTAGTACTGCTAGTGTGAAAATTTGAAAGTTCCTATAAGATTTTATGTGTGGATAATGTTTAGCAAAGGTTGATATGTTATAGTAGGGTAGCTTGGAGGAATCAGATTGGCCTTGGGGATGGTACAGTATATGCGGAAGGTAGTATTGGACCCTTACTACTGGAAGCATAGGACTTGTACCTGAGACAAGGGCTGGCATGGAATCTCTAAGGAAGCTAGCGTTGAGGAGTCCCCTCGAATCTTTTTGATTCATTGCTCTTATTTTGTATTTTCAGTTTGAGGATGGTGATGACTACCCGCGGAGGTTCAGGTTCAAGTTCGGGCTCTGGGTCAGGTTCAGGTTCAGGCGCTGAGCCTATTGATGAGAGACTACGTGAGCTTATCGCAACCGAGGTTACTCGTGGCATCCTTGACGCTACCCCGATGATTTTCGGTACCGTCAAGGAAGGGATTATGAATATCATGGAGGAGCGACTCAGGTCATTTCGAGCCGAGATTTCTGCAAGACAGATTGTGGCTCGAACTCCCTCGTTTCAGGAGTTCAAGGCGTGCGGAGCGCCTGAGTTCGGTGGGGTTAAGGACCCCATCGCTAGCCTTCGCTGGATCGATGACATGGAGAATGTTCAGCGCATGAGATTTTTCCTCGAGGTGGCAAAGGTGAGGTTCGCGTCCTGATTGTTGAGGGCAGAGCACGGGATTGTTGGGAGAACGTCACCCACATGGTTGGTACGGTGGCTGTTTCAGTGATGACTTAGGAGGATTTTGTGCAGAGGTTTTATCAGGAGTTTGCACCAGCCATTGAGGTGCAGCAGCTGGTGAGGGAGTTCTAGCACCTTCACCAAACTATAGAGACTATGGCAGAGATCACCGCCAAATTTAGGGAGAGGGCATTGCTAGTTCTACAGTACACTACGGATGAGGAGATAAGGAAGACGAGATATCATGCCATGCTGAGAGATGATATCCAAGAGTTCGTGAGTTTTTCAGGGTGCAAGACCCTAAATGATATGGTTGAGCAGGCCCGTGAGCGGGAAATCGAGTTGGCGCTCCAGAAGAAGCGGAAGCCGGAGCAGGCACAGACAGTAGTGGGCCAGGCCAAGAGGCCCAAGACCTCCGATACTTCTAGCAGAGGCCAACAGGGTCGGGGCCGTTGTGGGCACATGATCAGAGATTGCCTCAATAAGGGTTTGATTTGTTTTCACTGCAAACAGACCAACCATAAAAAGGTCGATTGTCTGAGGTTGTCTGGGGGAGTAGTGGTGGCGCCTGCGCCAACCACCTTGAGGATTACCGATGGCCGTCAGGGCAAGGCGGAGGCTCCTGCGATGAAGAGCAGATCGTTTCAGTTGACCACTAATGAGGACCGAGCAGCGCCGGATGTAGTTACTGGTATTTGTCTTAACTCTATCTTTTATTGTTTTCTTGTTATGCTTATATTTGTTATGATCTTGTATAGGGACCTTTTGGGTCAACGGATTGTTGGCTCGTGTTTTATTCGATTCGGGGGCTACTCGATCCTTTGTGTCTCTTGCACTTAGAAAGAAGTTTCGAGATGCTCTGGGGATTTAGGACTCCCCTCTGGATGTGGAGATCACAGATGATCATACTGTGAGCGTTGCGAGGGTATTCTGAGGATGTGTTCTGAACATGTTCAGTGAGGTTTCCTATTGATTTGGTTCCGATCCCCTTGAGGGGATTGAAGGTGATCATCGGGATGGACTGGTTGGGGCCCAACGGGGCCGTGATTGATTGTAAGCGGCAGTTGGTGAGAGTTCGAACCCCAAGTGGGGTAGAACTAGTCATTACTGGTGAGAGAGCTTCACGTGGGCCAACTTTGCGAGGGCTAGGAGGCTTCTTCAGCAGGGATGTTCTGGGTTTTTGGCTTATGTTTCGGATACATGGGTTGAGGCCGTGACAGAGTTGAGCGGGGTACCCATTGTGCAGGATTTTCCCGATGTCTTTCCCGAGGAATTGCCGGGAGTGCCTCCCGAGAGGCAAGTTGAGTTTCAGATTGATTTGATGTCTGGTTCGGCTCTGATAGCCAAGGCGCCATATCGCTTAGCACCGCCTGAGATGCAGGAGTTGTCTACACAACTGCAGGAGCTGCTAGACAATGGTTTTATCCATCCGAGCAGTTCCCCATGGGGAGCACCGATCCTGTTCGTGAAAAAGAAGGACGGTTCGAACAGGATGTGCAACGATTATCGAGAACTGAACAAGTTAATGGTGAAGAACCGTTATCCACTTCCGAGGATCGACGATCTTTTTGACCAGCTGTAGGGTGCATCTTGATTCTCCAAGATCGATCTACGGTCAGGATACCATCAGATGAGGATAAAGGATGAGGATGTGCATAAGACGACCTTTATAAACCGTTATGTTCATACGAGTTCGTGGTGATGCCTTTTAGGCTCACCAATGCACAACAGCGTTCATGGATCTCATGAACCGGGTTTGCAGGCCGATGCTGGATCGGTCTGTGATTGTTTTCATTGATGATATTATGGTCTACTCTAAGACCAAGGAGTAGCATGAGCAACATTTGCGAGAGGTGTTAGAGACCTTGAGGAGGGAGAGGCTTTAGCCAAATTCTCCAAATGTGAGTTTTGGTTGCATGACGTGCAGGTTTTGGGGCATGTCATCAACCAGGGTGGGATCTTGGTGGAACCGGCCAAAATCGAGGCTATGATGCATTGGGAGGTTCCAAAAAATGCATATGAGATTCGGAGTTTCTTGGATCTTGTGGGGTATTATCGAAGATTTATTCAGTACTTCCCCAAGATTGCGGTGCCTATAACCCGGCTAACCAAGAAGAATGTGACGTTTCGATGGGGTCCGGATCAGCAGTTGGCCGTGGAGACGCTGAGGCAGAGATTGTGCACTGCCCCGATTCTCGCGTTACCTGAGGGATTGGATGATTTTATGGTTTATTGTGATGCTTCTATTTCAGGATTAGGAGTCGTCCTTATGCAGAGAAGGCATGTGATTGCTCACGCCTCGAGGTAGCTGAAGCCTCATGAGGCGAATTACCCCACGCATGATTTGAAATTGGGGGCGGTGGTATTTGCCTTCAAGATCTGGAGGCACTATTTGTACGGGGTCCGATGCACCATCTACACCGATTATAAAAGTCTGAAGTATTTGATAGATCAGCCGAACTTGAATATGCGGCAACGAAGGTAGTTAGATGTGGTGAAAGGATATGACTGCGAGATTTTGTACCACCCCGGGAAGGCCAGTGTGGTGGCCGATGCTTTGAGCCGTAAGACGGTGTGCTCATCGATCTGATATATTTGCTTGAGGATGACTGTTACTTCACCATTGATGGATTTGATAAAGGAGGCTCGGATAGAAGGATTGCAAAAGGAAAATTAGAATAGTGAGCGGATTAGAGGGCAGTTTCCTTTGCTTGTTAGAGACAGTTGAGGATTATTGACTCATTGTGGTAGGTTCTGGGTTCCGGCATCAGGTGGCGTGAGACAAAATTTTTTGGAGGAGGCACATAAATCAAAATTTTCTATCCACCTGGGGGCCACGAAGATGTACCGAGATTTGGGGTTGAGTTACTGGTGGCCCTGTATGAAAAGGGAAGTTGTTTGGTTCGTTGAGCGGTGTTTGACTTGTAGGAAGGTCAAAGTCGAGCATCAGAGACCTCACGACAAGGTGCAACAGTTACCCACCCCTATATGGAAATAGGAGGAGATCACTTAGGATTTCATCACCAAATTGCCCAGGACGGCGTAGGGTCTTGACTCTATTTGGGTCACTGTGGACAGGCTGACCAAGAGTGCACATTTTATCCCGATTGCCAAGAGTATGTCCGCAGAGAAACTAGCCGATATTTATGTCTGAGAGGTGGTCGTTAGGCATGGGGTGCCAGTGTCAGTGGTCTCGGATCGATATGTTTGTTTCACCTCCCGTTTCTGGAGGAAGTTCCATGAGGAGTTGGGAACTCAGCTGCATTTCAGTACAACATACCAACAACAGAACGACGGACAGATTGAGAGGACAATCTAGACGCTCGAGGATATGCTTCGGGCGTGCGTGCTGGATTTTGGAAGGAGTTGGGATACTTACCTCCCACTAGCAGAGTTCTCCTACAACAACAGTTATCATGCTAGCATCGACCAACCACCATTCGAGATGATGTATGGAAGGAGGTGTAGGACTCCGGTTTGTTAAGGGGAGGTTGGACACTGGGTGATGAGGAGCACCGAGGTGGTGCTTAATACCACTGAGCTGATTCAGCAGGTGTGCGATAGGTTGCGGGTTGCGCAGAGTCGCTAGAAGAGTTACGCTGAGCGACGCCGTTCGGACCTCGAGTTTCAGGTGGAGGACTTTGTGTTGCCAAAGGTGTCACCCTGGAAAGGTGTTATCCAATTACAGAAGAGGGGTAAGCTGGGTCCCCGATTTATTAGCCCATTCAGGGTTTCTACCCGTGTAGGGTTGCATAACGGTTGGATCTTCCTGATGAGCTCAGTCAGATCCATAACACTTTCCATGTGTCTCAGTTGCAGAAAGGTGTAGCCGATGATTCAGCAGTGATATCGTTAGATGATATTCAGGTGGATGAGCGCCTGAACTATGTGGAGAAGCCCATTGTAGTTTTTGACAGGAAAACCAAAACTCTTCGAAACAAGGTGGTGAATCTGGTAAAGGTGCAATTACAACACTGAAGGGGCTCCGACTGGACATGGGAGCCGGAGGACAAGATGAGAGAGCACTACCCGGATTTCTTCACATCAGCGGACTTCAAGGATGAAGTCTGATTCAAGTGGGGAAGAGTTGTAACATCTAAAATTATCAGGTTTTCTTTTGAACCCTTAAAGATTGTTTTTGTAGCACATTAGGTCCCCAAAGTGAAAATCTCTAAGTTTTGGCCCTAATTGAGTACGCGGGGCGTACACCCTTGTACGCTTAGCGTAGTTGGTCCCGGATGAGTACACTGCACGTACTCTAATACGCAGGGTGTATGAGGCTCAGACGAAAACCATAAGATTTAGGGTTTGTGCACTATTTAAACCCTATTAGGGCCTAAGTCCCTCAGCCTCCATCCTATCTCACGACTCTCTTAGAAAACCCTAGTGCATCTTGCCCCTTTTTGGAGATTTTAAGTGTTAAAGTGTGCTTTTGTGGTGAAGTAGGTTGCTCAAGAAGGAAGCCTTGCCCTCAAGAGTTTGGATCCACCTTCTCATCTTCATTTTGCTCCATTAAAAGGTATAAAGCTCCAACCTTTGATTGCATTTCATTAAGTTACAATTTGGGTCTAGTTTTCCCCATTTTGACCATGAAGATTAGATCTTGGTGAGTATGAGTTACTCTTAAGCCTCCAAGTTGTGTTTTCAGAAGCTTCTACGCATTTCATCCCATAAAGGTGCAAGCTTGAACCTTGTTGTGTCCCCTTTCATGTGCTAGAGTGTAGTTTTGGGTGTGATAATGCAACGTCCCAATAAGGTGCAATGTGAAATTTCATGGGTTAGCATCAAATTCACATTTTCCTAAAGTAACTAAGATTTGAGAATTTATAAAAGGTTCAGTTACTTTGTATTTTCATTATACTTTTAATGAGAGTTTAACGTCCTATCCTACCCGTTCGGCTCACGACTCTCCACTAGTCAAGAGTGTGGTGGGTAAGAGTAGATACCCAATGTCGGTCATTTTATAGGTCGCTTCCTTAAACACCCCTTATAGACTAGCTTCGTGAATGAGGCCTACTAACGGTAAGACTGAATTTTCTTATACATATATAATATATTAAACTTTAATTTTATATAGTATAATGGTGTATTTTAAACTTTTAAAATACTAAGTGGTTTAATCTTTTAATAAATTAAACTTTTAATTTAATTGAATTTAAACCTATCTATGGATTTATTTATTGTCTTTTAATTAAACACTTAATTAATTTATTACTAAAAACGATGTTTTTTTAACTATTCAAAAAAATACTAAGTTTCTAAAATTTAAGATTTCAAAATTAAAACTATTTAATATAAAACCATAGGGTGTAATTTAAGACTTTTCAAAATACTAGGTTAAATTTAAATTAGGAAGATAATCTTATCATAATCCAAAATTTTAACCAAATCCTTTAATTTTGATAAGGATATCATATTACCATTCATAAAATTCGAATTTAGGCAGTAAACACGAAATAAGGCAATTATCCTAATCAAGATTAAATCTGAAAATCAAAATTTTAGGCAACTGACGAGTCAACTCGTCGAGTTGGGCAAGGAACTCGTCGAGTTCACCCAACTCGTCGAGTTCTATATTGAACTCGTCGAGTTCAGCCTACAGACAACAAAAAATCGATTTCTTTTTCTTTGGACAGTTCACTCTTGCAACAATTCAATTGAAAAACATCCTAGGCTCTGATACCACTGATGGTTTTTTAGCATATCTGCATTCCTATGTGATCATGCAACCCTAATTGCTTTGAATCTAAGTTTTTCTCTATTGAACATGCAAATTGAATAACAAAACAATAACCCTATAGACTAGCATAAAATTTTGATTTTCATGTATATACTAGGGTTAGAAGATTACCTCACTTGTTATATTGTAATAACAAGACAATCCTTGAAGTCCGTGACTCTTGAAAGCTTAGTGCTCCAAGTGTTGCACCTCTAATGGAGTCACAAACACCCAATTCAAAGGATGAGAGGAGAGAGATGGAAAATCGGCTAGGGTTCTTCCAAAGAGTAGGGTTAGCCGAAAATCCAAGGAGAAGCCTCCTTATATACTTGTGGTATTAGGGTTTTCAAGTGGAAACCCTAATTTCCTTGCTTAGGGCCAAAGTAACTCATGGACACCTCATTAGAAGCCCTGGGACGAAATCTATAGGGCCTCCCTATAGAATTTCGTCTACTCCTATCCAATGAGTTCAAGAGCCCAGTTTCACAACTATCAATGATTTGCAAAATAGCCCATTGCTTTATTAATCAGTTCCTTTAATCCCAAAATTAATTCCAGATTAATTTCTGATTAATTACTAATTAATAATATGATTTCCAAATAATATATTAAACTTGTAATATATTAATAAAATCATTTTAACCACTAATTTATTATTCCAAATAATAAATTCAACTCTCTCTCTACTTGTCATCCTGTCAAGTTGCATGAGTGAAGGCAACCTAAAAGAACCATGCTCAAATCAAATCAAGTACATACCAATTATAGTTATGGGCTTAGACACCTAATCCAACAGAGCTATCAATATCGAATAGCACCCAATTAACAATTGGATTCCAATCTATAACCATCAATCCATACTTAGGGTAAACAGACCATTTTACCCCTTACCTAGTTTGGTCCAAGACTAATGTTTGTTTCCAAAATGTTAAAACCCTAAGAATGTCATAATCAATACAGATACATATATTACAATGTAAGGACTTGACGGTCCTAAATACTATTGCAGGTTGTCTCTTAATCACTAAGCATCCTAACCAAGTTCTAGTAGCTTAAGTCTTGATACCTGTGATTAGGGATGAGATTTAGAACCGGAAAATCGGACCGGAACCGGAACCGTTAGAACCGGAATATATAGAACTGGTTCTGGTTCCGGGTTTAAAAATTGGCTTTATTCGGGTTTCGGGTAATCCGGGTTTGGGTCCATCGGGTCCGGGTAAACCGGGTCTAAAAACCGGAACTGGTGTTAGGAACCGGAACCACTTTTAGGGCCGGAACCGATTTTTTGTGAAACGTTTAAAAGATGCATATCTCATTCGTTTCAAGTCCGGTTGACATGCGGTTGTTTCCAACATGTAGTTTAGAGTTTGTACATGATTTTAGACTATAAATTTGCCATTTTTAGTTTTATATTCATTGACTTACAGTCCCCCAAAGTCGAGATATCAAAGCTAAAAGTTTTTAGTTTTTCAGTTTTTTTGTATTTTGTGAAAGTTTTAAAACACGCAAATCTAATTCGTTTGAAGTCGGATTGACATGTGATTTTTTCCAACTTGTAGTTTAGAGTTTGTACATGAGTTTAGACTATAAGTTTGTCATTTTGGTTTAATATTTAATGATTTATAGTCCCCCGAAGTCGGGATATCAAAACTGAAAATTTGCAACTTTTCAACTATTTGTTTTTGTACTTTGTATTCTGTGAAAATGTTAACACATGCATATCTCATTCGTTTAAAGTCGGATTGACATGCGGTTTTTTCCAGAGTGTAGTTTAGAGTTTGTACATGATTTTAGACTATAATTTTGTCAATTTTGGTTTCATATTCAATGAGTTACAGTCCCCCAAAGTCGGGATATCAATATGAAAATTTTCAAAGTTCAACCCACTAAGTAGTAAATAATTACCAAAAAATTTTGGTTTTTCCGGGTCTAAACCCACTTTATCCGGTTCCTACCTACCCACTTTGATGTTTCCGGGTTTTCCGGTTCCAGACCCACTTTACCCGGTCTTGTACCCGGAACCGGTTCCTATATACCGATCCGATTTCCGGTTCTATAAAGTCCCGTTAACCGGTTTCGGGTTTTCCGGGTCCGGGTCTATCCGGTCCGGGTTTGGACCTACTTTCATCCCTACCTGTGATGCATAAAAACTGAGTGGGTCAGGTTGGGGAAACCTGGTGAGGTACATAGGTATTTCAATCCCACAATATTGATATGTTAATATTCCTTAATTATCATACCTGCAAAACCAACCATTACCATACTATATCCATATAGGCTTACATTCCTACATATCTATTCCTACCAATCCTCACATATCCTAGGCCATGATTATCAGGGGAAAATTATCTCGCCTGATGAATCGTTAAAAGATTCACTACACAGCTAGGGGCTTCCTTGGCCTGTGTAAATCAAAAAGAATATGCAGAGGCTATATTGATCTTGATAAGACTCAAGAATCAATTATAAAGTGCCTAAAGAAAAACACTAACACTTAATCAGATGTTAAAACCTATTAAGAAAAATGACATCTCTATACTTCTTCCACATGGATCTAATAGAAGACGTCATGGATCTCTTTGACTCCATGTCACATGGGAAAGGAGTCACTGATAGATTGAGATCTAAGTCTATCGGCTATCGAAAGCTATGGAAAGCCCTATAAGTCGAAATTTGAGGAAGCTATAAGGAATGAGATCCAGTCCATGTATGTTTGAAGGACATGTATGGGTCATGCATGTCCATAAAGTTTGGATTTTTATGAACCTTTTCCCAAGAAGCTTTCGGGAAAGTTTAAGCAAAGGGCTTAATCTATTAAGCTATCCAAGTGCAGAAACCATAATGTGGCAAGATGCTCGCCACGATGTGGTGAATGAGGATTTCTCATCTGCATTGTCGTTAGCTACCACAATGTGGCCTTTGGTTGGCCCCACGTGGTGAGTGTTAACCGTTGACTTTTTGAAATGGTTGAATTTTGGGTCAAATTTCTAGTTTTATAGGGTAGACTAAGGTTTGACCTTGAATGTTTCATTAGATGGTGTGTACCACCAACTTTCCATCTGTGAGAGCTTTGGTATTTCGACTTCAACTGTGAGGTGAGTCTTCTCACTATACTATGTAGGATGCTAGATTGTCTTTGTGACTCTTACATGAAAGATTGTGGTTGGATCACAACAATTATATGAAAGGTTGTGGTTGGATTACAACACTTGTGGAAGACCATGGTTGGATTATGGCAGGAAAAACTGCAGTGCGACTGCAACAAGAGAAGTGATTGTAAGACTATGGTTAGATCATAACGTTCACATGGGTTGAAATATACCCCTAGGGTTGGCCAACTATTATGTATGGTTTGTGATATTTTGGGAAACTCGCTAAGCTTTGTCCTTACAGTTTTATATTTAAATGTTTCAGGTACTTGTGGTTCTAAAGGGAATGGCCCGTTTGATCGCATTGCATCCCCTAGAGTTTTTCCGCACTATCTATTTATGACTTTACTATAATGTTTTGAGAATATATTATACTCTGATTATCTTTTTAATGATTGAATGATTGATTTTGGTTGTTGGAAAAATGAAAATTTTACCTTCTATTTTTGGGATGTTACACTCGCTTTTGTGTAGGTTACAACAATTGTAGTAAATTCCACCAAATTCGGTACATTTTAGCCTCAAATTGTGTCACTTCGAACTAATTTGGTCGGGATTTTGACTTTCACTTCCCATTAAACCATAGAACACGCTTCGAACTTTTTTAGCCAAAAAAAATTATAGGTTTGACTATCTCTTTCTATTGGGTCTTGGGAAGCCGATACCCACGATTGTGCTAACTTCTCTTCTTCCTCTATTGTCCATTACACCCTATCGGTTGGGTTGGTCCGAACATTTTTTTTTCCTTTTTTTTGGTTGGGGGTGGTGGTGAAGGTTGTGTTTCTGCTACAAAATCTAACGAATTAGGGGGTGAAAAATGGTGTTGTGAAGGTTATGTTTGTGAAGGTTGTGGTTGTGAAGGTAATGGTTGGAAATGTTGTTGGTATACGAAACCGGATTGAAATTGTTTTTGATAGGGTGGGAAGGCTTACATTTGTTGTTGAAAATTTTGAGTTTGTTGGATAGGAGAACCACTTTGGAGTAAATTCACAAAACCACCTTGATGTGATTCTATTTTTCGGGTATTGGCGGAGAGTTGTATCTAACACAAAAGCATTATCGAACTTGCGGTTTTAATAGTTTGGTGGTGTATTTTGATTGGAATCCATGATATTTGGATTGTAAGCAAAATTGTATAGGTAAATAGAGAAAGAGAAGAATGGTGTAAAAAATTAGGTTATGTATTGTGGTATTTATAGGTAAATGTTTGTTTTTAGAAAAATAATAATATTTTTTTTTTCAAAAAATTGTCGTTCAACGGCTAGTCAAATGGTCAAGAGAGTAAATTGCATTGATTGGTCGTTGTCATTTGTTTAATGGACCACAAATCACTACGACCACAGGTCATCACAAACACCTGGGCTGGTATTTGTGTTTGTGGTTCGTGGCCACATAGACCACGACCATCGTCATGAAGGGCATATCGGTTGGTCTAATATCAAAAATGAAAACCAAATCAGAATCTCTAAATTAGGTTTCAGCTCGATTAGATAATCGGCCTTTTATAAGGCCGAGACAAAATATTAAATATTACTGGATCCAGAATTCCAGACAAATTCGTAGTCCTTAGACCAGATGCATAAAAAAGCCGTTGGATAAAGGGCAAAATGACTCTAGAGGGTAACTAACTGTTGACTTTGTTCTCATTTGGTCCCTTTTTTTTGTACCCAATATATCATCGAACTTATTGTTTGTGTTCACCATAACCCTTTTGACCGACTATCACCCGTGATAGCCGGTCAAAGGGTTATGGTGAACACAAACAATAAGTTCGATGGTATATTGGGCACAAAAAAAGGAAAGGGACCAAATGAAAACAAACTCAACAGTTGGTTACCCTCCTGAGTCATTTTCCCTTTACTCATTTACAGAAAATCCCACGTCATCTCATGCTTATATTAATGACTTATGAGATTCATTTTTGCTTCTCTTCAAAACATAACCCACAAAAGAACACTATTCATACATGTACAACTTTATAATGCACATGAATATTTATTAAGGGAATCTTGATTGAGCAGGTGCATTTCGTGAGTACATTTACATTTCCAATCAAATGATTTATCGTATCATGGATTCTGGACAAGTCTACAAACGAGTGTTGTTGGCAGCTAACCACAGTAATATCCTTTTGCAGATACATCTCATACACAATCATATCCTTTTGCAGAGAGTTGTTGACAGCTAACCGCAGTAAGCATAACATAGATCATGTTTTGACGAAGCTACCCCTCCAAAACGCTCTTCATGTACGTTATGACCTAAGAATGTTGCAGTCTTTGATACTTTTGCAGCTTTAATTTCATTTAACTTTTTGAGGAAAATGACTCAGGAGGTAACCAACTGTTGAGTTTGTTTTTATTTGGTTTTTTTTTTACCAATATATCATCGAATTTGTTGTTTTTGTTCACTATAACCCTTTGATCACATATGATAACCGGTCAAAAGAAAGGTAAAGGTTATAGTGAACCCAAATAACAAATTCTATTGTATGTTGTGTAAAAAGTGATCAAAATGAGAACAAATTCATCATTTTCCGTTGGATAGACCCGGTAAGCGAGTTGGGCGGGTTTTCGTTCTACAGCAGCGACTTACCTCATAGCTAGGGATGTCAAAAACCCCCGCGGGACCCCGTTCCCGTGGGACCCCGATACCGTACAGGACTAGTTTTTTAAAAAATTCGGGAGCGGGAGCGGGGGCGGGGGCGATATTAACTCCCGTCTATTTTCGGGACCGGGGGCGGGAGTGAGTATTTCTGTCCCGTACTCTCGCGGGGGCCCCGTTTATATTTATATAAAAAATATATATATGTTTATAACTTTAGTGATGTTTTATGTTTGATCAATTCTTGATTTATCAAGGGCTTACATGTTTGTTTATATACAAAAGTTATTAAAAATAGTATTTTTAGCCTAAAACAAAGCAATTTTTTAGCAAAAAAAATCCATTTTTAAGACTATAAACCGAGAGTACCGGGGGAACGGGGGCGGGACCAGGGGCGATGGAGGTAACCGGGGGCGAGACCGGGGCTATGTAAGCGGGGGATCCGGGGGCGGGACCGGGAGCGGGGGCAACAAGGGATTTCGGGAGCCGCCCCGTTTGGTCCGTTGACATCCCTACTCATAGCCTGAGTTTATACGCAAAGTAAAGCAAAGCAGATTAGCAACAAACACAAATGATGATTTAACTCCTGAAGCTTTCCATCTTAATTCCTAATCCAGACAAAAGAAGGGATCCATCGTCATCGCCGTTGCTGTCTCCGTTGATCCTTTCATCTCAGGTGAGGTTAAATGGACAGCAAGAAGGTCATCGTTTGCGACAATGGCACTGGGGTAAGCTGACCGTCTCGTTAATTAACCATTTTTTAGTGATCTCGATCTATTCGTTGGAATCCACTGCTTATCTTCAAAGTCAATTGTTGAAAAATTGCGTCCTTGATCTGTTTTCTTATATTTTTGGTACCTTTTTATTCAGACCGGAACATTTTAAGCATCAAGATGTTTCCGGTTTTTAATGATTCGGCAAACAATATTGACATGAATTGCAACTGCATCACTAAATTTATGCACTATCTTGTCTCGAAACAAGTAAAGATGGATGGAATATCAATTTTTGTGATTTTATGACTGCTGAATTTAAAATGCAGTATGTCAAATGTGGTTTTGCTGGTGAGAATTTTCCGACATCGGTATTTCCTTGTGTGGTGGGTAGGCCGATGTTGAGATACGAAGAAACTCTCCTGGAACAAGAGTTGAAGGTGAATATACTCCTTTTTTTCTTCTTCTCAATGAACACTTGCGTATAAAGGTCTGATGATTATATAAGTGCTTTGATTCATTTGATCAGTGCTAGCCCTTGTTTCACTGGTATTTATCTATTTGTACGTTGTAGCATTAGCATATCAAGTGATCATTAATAACAGAAATGCTTCCTTTATCCATGGTTCATAACAGGATATTGTTGTTGGTGAAACCTGTTTGAACTTGAGACATCAACTAGATATATCTTATCCTGTCAACAATGGCATTGTGCAAAAGTGGGATGATATGGGTCATGTTTGGGATCATGCCTTCTATAATGAGCTCAAGGTGAGTGTCTGCTGCCTTTTGATATGTTGTTTGAGAACTTGATGAGTTAGCAGTTAGCACCTGCTGCTTGTTATAAAAAGTCCTCCATATTTCCTTCTTGCAGGTGGATCCATCAGAATGTAACATTTTGCTCACAGATCCGCCTCTCAATCCTTCAAAAAACAGGGAAAAGATGGTATGTGCAAACAATATACTCGTAAAAATGATTTTCGATTTGCAGTTTCAAATGCAGTATGCAAACTTGATTGTGGATTAACCTTGATTTAGGTGGAGACTATGTTTGAGAAGTACAATTTTGCTGGTGTCTTCATCCAAATACAAGCTGTTTTAACATTGTATGCTCAAGGTGCTTATAGGGTAAAGGTTTATAAGACTTCAATTTTGCTTCCTCTAAATTGACATGACATGAATTTTGCATTTTTGCTGGTGTCTTCATCCAAATACAAACTGTTTTAACATTGTATTCTAATGTTATATACGACTCCTTTTGAAACAACTTTGCAAAGAATTCAAGAATTAACTTGGATTTTATTTACCTAATCTTGATTTGATGTCAAAACAGGTTTACTTACTGGACTAGTCATCGACTCTGGTGATGGTGTCACTCATGTGGTAAGCAGTTGAATAACTATTACTATTTAGTATTTACCACTACTTAGTGCCTCTAACATACAGTATTAGTAACCCTAATTTCTAACATTATCATGTTTCTTAAGGTTCCTGTTGTAGATGGCTACTCATTTCCTCATCTTACTAAACGAATGAATGTTGCTGGACGCCATATAACAACATATCTTGTTGATTTACTGCTTAGGAGAGGGTGAGTAGTTTCTACTTTCTAGAAGGTGCTATTTTTATAGTAATAGTTATTATGATTGTACATGTGGTACTGAGACTTGAAAACTAATTTATCATATGAAGTTATGCAATGAATAAGAGTGCTGATTTTGAAACTGTTAGAGATATCAAAGAGAAGCTCTGCTATGTTAGGTACATTCATGAATCCACATTTTATTTGAACTTACAATGCTATTTTTTTTTTTTTTTTTTTTTTTGATAAGTTTTGGTTTGTTGCAGTTATGATTACAAAAGGGAATATCAACTGGGACTTGAGACCACCATTCTTGTTAAGAATTATACTGTAAGTTACCATAGTTTATAATATAAGGAAGTAAGGTCGTTAATTGTTATTGAGAATGTTATAAAATGCATCAGCTGCCAGATGGAAGGGTTATCAAAGTTGGTACTGAACGCTTTCAGGCCCCAGAAGCTCTTTTTACTCCGGTATATTTTTGTATTTAGTTTCTGAATTAATAATAGCATTTGTATAAATGTTAATGTTAATGTTGTAAACTGGTTCTTACAGGAGCTCATAGATGTTGAAGGTGATGGAATTGCTGACATGGTATTCCACTGTATTCAGGAAATGGATATTGACAACCGTATGATGGTAACAATTTTAAACCACCTATCAGTATTATTATTATTATATAGTTTGAACACATGGCGAAATTATGTGTGATTGTATGTTTTGCAGCTTTACCAGCATATAGTTTTGAGTGGAGGGAGCACAATGTATCCAGGATTACCTAGTCGGTAATACATCATCATCCTTGATGTGGTTTGACCAGTCTCTTGTATTATTAAATTGGTCAACATATTTTGCATTTTCTTTAGAATTCATGATTAGTAGTTATATTATATATATACAGACTAGAGAAAGAAATCTTGGATCGTTATCTTGAAGTTGTATTGAAGGGCAATAAAGTCGGATTGAAGGTACTATTTGTTGTTGGATCATATAATATAATACACATTATTTGTGTGAGTGATTGATTTGATTAATTACTTATTTTTGTATGTTAGAAATTGCGGCTGCGTATTGAAGATCCACCACGCAGGAAGCATATGGTGTACCTTGGGGGTGCAGTACTTGCTGGAATCATGAAGGTGCTCTTTCATTCATTATTGGATGCACCTGAATTTTGATTGATTAGATAGATAGATACTCAAGTGTAATATTAATATATATGTTGATTTTTTGCAGGATGCACCTGAATTTTGGATTAGCAGGCAAGATTATCTGGAGGAGGGAATTCATTGCCTAAGCAAGTGTGGGTAGAGCCATGATTTTAAGCAACAATGCTAGTGTTTTATAAATTTGTATGTTAGCTAAAAACGTGATTGCAATTGGGATTTTACTGTTTCAAGTTTTGAGTAAAAAGCATATGGCCAACCTCTGGATTCCAAAACATTACTAGTTTTGTGTAGAATTTAATAGAGGAAAAGAAGCCAATGAGGATTACTTGTATTCACTGAAGCCGAAGCCACAAATGTACAGCAACTTAAAGCAACAAATTTTACATAAAACACACACACACACACTCACTACACATGATAACAACAACAATAAAGGATTTTATATGTTTACACCAACCAAACTTTCCCCCACACTGCGCAACAATTATATGGTATGACATTATTTTCCCCAGACCAGACCACCCGATTGATTCCACAGAGCCCCAAACAATGGCCCCCCACCAGATAAATCTCAACCAACAAACAAACTCAATAACTTCTTACAATATGGCACATGCGCAGACGTTTGTCTTTGGAGCCTCATCCATCTTTTTTTCTGTTCAGTCATAAAAACCTATTCATTTCAGAAAATACACTCTACCAAAATCACACTTAACATATTGATGAGGAAAGAGGAGCTACCTGTTTTTGCCTTGGTTAAAGACATCTGTACAACAGCATGCATTGTAATTACCCCTTTTGGAAGCTCCCCAAAAGGTGTTCTGCACTGCCCAACAGTTTTGTTGTTTTCCAAAATTTTCCCCGCATTTATTAATTTTATGTCATTTGCTGATTTGGGTCCGCCTTTCTTATCTGGACGCATTCAACAAACATAATCTTCAAAAAGATATGATTTAACATAACCTAATCATTAATACGTCCAACAAATATGCAATTTATCATCCACCATTCATTTTGATTTAACGTATTTCTCATAGGCCAAGAGTATAACATATGGAAAAAAGGAGATCTGAAATGCCCAAAAAGGCAAAAACTAAGAGTTTTCCCTTTGCCCTTTGTCACTGGGATATAAGCTCAAGCTCTCTAGGATTTCATTTATCTGGTGGGAATTGCAAAAATCACAAACTCAAAACTCCATCACAGTTGGATTACAGTACTCTATGTTTATCGTTATTTTCTTTGTGTGGATCATACATCTTTCATCTTTTCCTTAAACCAGAGATCATTTAGCTTAAAACATAAAGACTGAAGAACAGCTATTGACATGAATTTATAAAGGCAATTCACAGTCGTCATAGAGTCACACTAACTAATCTACAAAATACATGAATCTCAAAATCGAAAGGCGTAATCTATTGAGCAGTAAAAATATCAGGAAAAAAAAAAGCATGTACAGACAAAAGAGACCGAAATCTGCCTAACCTTTGGGCCATTCGGCAACAATTCTCTCCTTGAGCATGGCAACTGTGGAAGCCGGAGAGTATCGAAATGGACCAATATCCGATCCATCAAGCAACCGAAACTTGAGCTCTAAAACATCTTCCTCCGGCATTTGGAACAGCCTACGATATCACACCTTATATGAAGCCCTAGGATCACACCTTTTCCACAAATCACTAATATATGTTATCAAAAACCTGCACAAAGTCATACCACAACAATTATTAATATCAACAACCAGGAATCAAAAGAAGATGATGAAAACTAAAGCCGTGGATCATAGGTTTAAAATCACCTTTGAATTGTAGTGAAAGAATCGATCAGCAGCTGTATGTGAACTGTGAATTGCCGGAGATGAGTAAATGGTATGAAGTATGGACTATGAAGGGAGGTGGAAATTGAAGAAGATGAGGAACCCTAGACCCGATCTCGAGGCGCACTGTTAATGAATGCGAAACCCCATTTCTTTTCCTTTCAACTTTCGCTGTGCTTTTTATTGTACTGGTCTGGTCAGCAAGTCAGTTTGAATACGGTGATTTGTTTTTTATAAAAAACAAATTTAACATCATCTACCCACTTTCTTTTAATTTTATTAATAAGTATTTATTTATTTCGACATTATTATTAATAATTAAAAAAGTATATCTTATTTTTGGTTTAAGCATTTTATTAGTTTAACTACAAAATTTAATATGAGAAAATTATTATTTCAAATTTGTTTCTTTCTTAACATTATCTTTAAAGGCTTTTATTCGTATTTCATATGTTTATACAAAAGTATTTATTGATTTTTATATAATTAGAATATGCCAAATATTTAAATTATAAACTCATACAACCTATGGTTTTTTTCTGTAAAATCATTTTACTACATTTGATTATTTAATTAATTATAAATATTTGTATACATAATAATTTACTAATTGTATATAAAAGAAATGAGCGGTGGGAAAGTGAGATTTCGGTGGTGTGGCGTATTTTTGTACCAAAAGGGCGTGGTTTGAAAAGGTATTATTACCAAAATACAAAACATGGTAAAAGCCTAAAAGGGGATTTCATTTGGAGGCTGGGACCCACATTCTTTTATGAAAAAAAAAAAACAAACAAATAAACCCACTTTTTATCGCATGTGACGGTCTTAAGTGGTTTGCTTATCATAAATTTTACATTTTTCTTGTTGAAATTAGTATTTTACATTTTGCTCGCCTGAAATTAGTGGTTTGCTTGCCGGAATCCATTATAAGTTTAAAGCATATGCAAATAATAAATCTACATGAACAATTTTCTTGGCCGGAAATTTCCATTTGAGAAACTTGTTCTTACGCCAATCTTCTCTAGGGCTAAGGTTGAATGATCCTAAGTCGGGATAGCCGAGTCAAATATGGCTAACCGGATTCAGGAGGTGGTAAATATTATGTGATTTTGTTAGAATTTATAAAATAGTAATTGTAGTGTGTAATTAAATCTTTTTCTTATCGTATGTATATTATTTGGAAGTTTTTCTGTTTTATTGTACCAGAAAGTAGACTACTTTTATTGATCGACCATTTTGATCTAACTCGACTCGATCATTTTAACGAATTTTAATTTTTTTTTAACTTAACCCGGTGGTATAGTTAATTACACCATTAACTGTGACTGTTTTCACCCTTTTAATTGGTATTAATATCATAAGTTGTCTCTTTTATATATATATATATATATATATATATATATATATATATATATATATATATATATATATTTATACTCATGGTTAACTTTTATTTTAAGATGTGATATTTATTAGGTTATAATTTGTGGAAATCATAATTGACAATAAGTCTATTTATATAATAAGATATAGAATTATTTAATTATATAATTGTTAAAAAAAAGATATATAATATTTGATGTATATGAGTATATTTATAATATTAAATAAATATAATATTTATAGTGGTTGAATTAATAAAATATATTTATTAATTCAATCATTAATAAACAAATTATATATAGCAGAGATATACATACACAAAAAAAAGAATATTATATTTCAACTAAAAAATATAGATTATTTTGTATTGTAACTAAACATAATTAATGTAATGTAATTTAATAGGATGATCATATCTATAAAGATAATGCGATAATGTATCCTTGATTTTTTGTGATATATTAAAGATCTAACATAATTACATCATACAGACTCTTTATTAGATAAAAAAGAATTTGAAAATCATATTAGGATATGTTGTATCTTTACAATTTGAATGTGATTTCAAATTTGGAAAACAAAAATAAGGATATCATTTAGACGGAAAAAAAATGAGAGTGCTTACAAGGATGTCACGTGTCAAAAAATTAAGTCTTTTTTATATTGTTTTAACTAGTTGTGAAACTCATGTACTAAATGAGTTAGTTTTTAAAAAAAAAAGTTAAATATGAAAGTTTAAATATTTTAGAACTTTGAATTTATAAGAAAAAATAAGAAAAATAACGATTTATTATAATAGAAATGTTTTTTATCTTTTAAATTTAAACAAATAACTTAAATAAATAAAAAAAAATTAATGAGTTTTAATTTTGGGAATTTTAAAATTAAAAGATAAGTTCATTAATAAAATTGATATTCATTTATTACTATATTTATTGCAAGTATTACATTAAAATAATATGTGAATTTAATAAAATAGAAAAACTAATAAAATGACATGTGAAAAAAAAATTAATTCAAAATAACCATAAAATAACATTTGACAAATTAAATAAAAGTGTGACAAGTGGCAAAAAAAACTTTCATTTATTAAAGAGGATATGCAATCAAATAAAAAAAAAAGAGACATATGACATGGTTAAGTTTTTTTTATTAACATAGGTAGATATATAGATTTCAAGTTTTATATTGTTTTAATATGCAATCAAAATGAAAAAAGGTTAATGATTTAAAGTTTAATCACAAATATACACCATAAGTGCCCAACATTGTTTTTGTAACACATTAAAATAAAAATGGACTTGAAACGTATTCCTTTCATACTAGCAATTTGTATATTTATTTTTAAAACAAACAATTAATTTTCAACATGAATCAGCCGTTTCTGGCCATCGTTCCCGTTGACTTCTCGGCGTTCCAACGACATGTTAACAAGAATCACAGCAAATCTAGCTTCATACATCTAATAAAAACTAAAAAAAACAAAAACTCCATACACAAACACTCAAATACAACCGATTCAACTATCAATTAAAATAAATTCAACTCTCTCGTCTACTTTACTTAAATAGTTAAATTAAAAATGAACGACATCTCTAAATAATGTGCAAAAAATTCTCAATTTCATCTACAGACTTATAGTTCTACTGCCTAGACATAGGTGCCATTGACATGGCTGATTGTTGGCTATAAAAACCACCTTCCATTTGATAATTCTGGTAACCATCTGGAACAATTCCCGGTGTATACAAAGAAACACCATTCACTGGCGGCCCAGCCATAGGTTGTGGTGGTGGCGGTTGGTTCATGGTATGGCCATATGTTACTGTCCCAGCCGACACCATGTACACCGGAGCTGGATATGGCGGCATTGGCGGTGGCGGAGATGATGGTGGAGGCGGTTGTTGGTCTGGATACTGGAAGGGTGGAGCTGGTGGTTCACTGTTATTTATCTTGGTTCTCTTCTGCAAAGGGTAGTCATTTGAGGGTGAATTTCCAATAACGCCCTCGGAAGCCAGGGACGAGAGGACGTAAGTCAGCATCTCGGCGGATGATGTTGATGCCGTGAGCTTTGCCGCCACTGCAGCGGCGGCAGATTTGGTGTCCTCGGATTGGTCGGTGAAAGGTGGTTGTTGTGTGTACATCACCGGAGCAGACTGTTCTCCGGTCACCGGAACAGGTGGCGGTTGTCTGCCATTAGGGTTAAGCAATTGCCTACAATAATTATCAGCCTTTTCTGCTTGAGAATGTGCAGCCTGAAAACACAAGAACAATCATTTTTGTAAGTAAGTAGCTCTTTTTTTTTTTTTTTTTTTTTTTTTTAATAATACTTCAGTACCCAAATTGGTGAAAATAGTAATATACCTGAAGCTGACTTCGGACTTTGTCCAGCTTCATTTCCTGATAATAAAACCATGGAAGCTTTCATTTATATGAAGAAAAAAATGTGAATATGTAACACCAATTTCAGGATACCAACAAACCTGATCTTGAAGAGCTTCCCTCAAATAAGACACAAGATTTGTTCTTGATGATTCAATAACTGTAAGTTGCTCAATACAATCCCTCAATGTAGCATGCTGCCCCTTGAGCTCATCTGTGACACCTGTCCCATTTACTTTGAAAAGAAAAAGAAAAAAGGTAAATATTTCAGAAATATACTATATAAGATGAAAATCAGAGATGAGAAAAAAAAAATACCAGATCTAATATCCCCACCAATTTCCTTTTCCACTTTTTCAACACAATTAATGGCATTTTTGCATTTGCTGATGACTGCATCTTCATTGACCTGACTACCATATATCACTTGATACCCTGAAACTATCTTGTCCACTGCATTGCCACTGCCAGCTGGCTGTTTCTGATTAAAATACAGTAACAAGTAAGAGCAAACATTAACACAATTCAATACAGGAACATGTAAAAGATAATTAAGTAAAGTACCAATTTTAACCCTGAATGCTTCCCATTCCTATTACTAGTTTCCATATGCCTTTTGACAAGCTCTTCCTTAAGAACTTGCCCTCGTGAACCAAAAACCTTTCTTTCATCCAAAATAGTGACCTGAAAAATTAAAAAAGAATTACATAATTTTCTTGATTAGAAGCATGGAGAGAAGAGAAGCATACGAGGCGTAAAGCAGAATTTCTTCCAAATTCGTCCCCATTGTCGATGACATCACGTAGTGCATCTGGAAGAACCTTCCAGAATTCACCAACAAATTCAGAACCTTTTTTCCTGCTATTTTGTAAAATATCATTTGCAAGATACAGAAAAGCCAGGCGTTGATCACGTGGAGAGCTATGGAATTGTCTTGCCCATGTTTCCACTACTTGTTTTGCCTTGTTCATATGAAATATACACCAATGTGACAGAGCTATATATATTGTTAGGGATTAAAAAATAAAATATAAATACCATGAGATAGTTGTTAATAATTATGAAAGTTAAACAATTATATAGCTTCATAAACACATTTCAGTAGGATACTCTCAATGCTTTGCTGTGAATTGTTGAGCTTAGTCAGCTTCTCCACCAAAATTTGTGGATTAAATGCACTACCCATTGTGTCTAACAAATGTAGTACTACCTCCAATGACAAGACCTCTTAAAGACAACCTTCACACCAAAATTCCAACATGAAAATTAACAAAAGAACACTTCTGAAAGCAATAGCAATCGCTAGCTTTGACTAATTCTCATGGTAAAAAAGGAAAGGAACCTGCTTATATAGATGGTGATAAATTAAATATGGGCATTGGTGTGTGGAGACAGAGAATGAAAGAAATCTTGCAACAATTACTAACTGGTAGATGAAATTTTTCTTAGGTGTTTGTAATTATGTTATCCAATTACCAATTCTTTAATATATTGTTATATACTACTAATTGGTGGATGAAAATTGTAACAGTTGACAAGGCACATGGTTTAATGAAAGTGTGATTAGTCAAATGTCTAACACAAGAATCAAGATTGATCTTGTGTAATGGTAGCATCATAAAATTGCAAACGAGTAACTAAATGCCTAAAAACTGCAATGTGGACAAAGGAATTATGGCTGAAACAGAACAGAAAGAAGTATTAGTCGTTCGAGTTATGGTATTCGGCTACCCAATTTAGATCCATTATTTATCAGGTCATGTAAATTATCTGAAGCTAAAGTAGAACAAGACAGTTAAGTTGAATGCAAAACAACTAAGATCAGTCTTGCAATCAACAAGGAGACCAAAGTAGAACAAACGGATAACTAGGATAAAGGCTTCAGTAAATGTCCGTACAAAGTACAAACTATAGCGTTCGATAGTTTTTTAGCAAAGGAATCAAAAGCATATGAGATTTTCCGGACAAGGTAAACCGAATAAATTAAGAAGAGAATAACAAAAACAGTAAAAAGAATTGCATATTGGAATGCTGAATTTATGACAAGGAATACTAACCTGATTAAAGAAGATAATTAAGCGGCGGAGCGTCAACTTTCTCCAAAAACGAATAAATTGGAGGGAAATTTTAGGGATTTGACGGATACGGAGGAAAAATTAGGTAAACTGAATGAATGATATTTTTGGAAAGGATTTTTGTTGTTAATGAGAAAGAAAGGAAGGGTGTAGATGCCGCCGACTGACAAGGGTTTGAAAAAAGTGTTTGGGAGTTTGGGACCGCTTCCGAAACCAGCTAATAACATCGTACGGGAAGAGAAAAATGTGGTTGTTGAGGGAGATAACCTCCGACGTGCGTTTGAAACCGTCACATGGTTTGTAGTGGGTATTTGGGATTTTGCTTATTTTTAACTCCATAATCATTTTTTTTTTTATCAAATTGCTTAGGTTTTGAAAAAAAAAATCTAAAAAAATATTTGGATTAAAAGCTATAGATTGATAAACTTTTTTTTAATGTTTAAATTAGTTTATAGATATTTTATATGAATGTGTCATAAACATTTTCAAAAACATTTATGTATTTCTCAAACACCTTTTAAATATTATTTACTTTTGAAAAATGAATAAGTCATAAACACCTTCAAAAGCAATCTATATACACCCGTCTAATTTTGTATAAATACTTTTGGATTAATGTTAGTCCCTTTCAAAAAAAAAAGGTAACCTTGGTTTTTTCTTTTGGAAAACGACGTAGACTCTATAAAGGGTTATTTCGTAGTCCCGATCCATTTCGAAACTTGTTTCTGAGTCAGTGGACATCCACTTAATGGAAATTTGGAATGCACATCGAGATTCCAAACATCTCGGACTTACTTGGCAAAGTAAACAATAGCATGAGATCTAACGATGTTGAGATTTTCCGGGTTAGTTTTTGCTTCGTTTACTTGTTTATGTGTTTTTATGGATTATTAACCAAAAAATATATTCTGAAATTCGAAGAACATGTCCCAAACTGCGAATAACATGATCATAATAGAGTGTTAATTCGTATCCAAAACCTTAGAAAACTATTTTATTTGGAACAAGAAATCTGATATACTTATAAACTACCCCTAATTTCACTTATGTCCAAACGGAATTTGAACCATTGACCTCAAGAAGAGAGAGTAACACTTGATACTGCTATGCTAAAAGTCTTGTGGTTCCTTAGAAAACTACTATTTGTCATTAGTTACCCTCTAGTAACTTAAAAACTGATATATTGTGTTGTTCCTTGGGTTTAGCCGTCTTTTTAGTCATCTAAAATGAACTGTCGTATTCCGAAATACGAAGAGCAGTCCGGAATGTGAAGACCATCCCGGTCTTGTTTGATATTCCATCCAACATTTATTTTTGAAGTTACATAAATTGTTTGATATTCATCACGATGGTCGCTTCAATACTTCTCATATTTTGTCACATAAACTTGTCATTGGTGTCAATATTCTTGGCAAGCTAAAGCACCTATTCACATCCAAGAATATCTTCCGGCAGATGTGCTTTGATATGTGGCTTAAAATTCTCGAGGGTGTGGAACGGGATCATATGTTAATGCATTATATTTTTTGCAAAGTTGTCACAAACCCATGAAACAATGTAGAGGAAATGTTTTTCTGAGATCGGAGAAAATAAATTGACATTTGAGACAAGTCTTAGAATGGTCTGATCTTTTTTCGGACGAGACTTTTTTTGATTAGGTATTTTATGACCGGTCTAAGTCTTTGTCGATTCGGCCTCATGGTCTTTATATGTGCATTTTTCAGTTCATTTTCAGAGTTTTTCAGTTCGGTTTTGATATCTTCATATTTTATATTTCGGTTTCGAGTTTTTCTTTTAACAAATATGTTATTAATAATAAAATGATACATTAAGATTTACTAAATATGATACACTAAAGTTTAATAAAAGAAAAAAAAAGGAAAAAAGTTGGGTTATATATGGTTAAAAAAATGTTCAATTAACAAAAAAAATGATATATACATAATCTTTGGCTTCCGGTCTTTTTTGAGATTAGTCTACGATAGGTGTCGGGCCAGTCTTGGACCGGTCTGGTATATTTTTGGATCAGTCTCAAAACGATCCGTTTTATTTTTCGGTCCGGTCTCATTGTAAACCGATTCGCTATCGTTTTTTTTTTGGGGAATGGTCCAAGATCTCTAGGGTGCAAGCCTCCAATTACACGACATTGTGGGCTTAAGTACTAAATGTTGGGTCTTGTCTAAGGCTATGATTAACTATAATACAAGGGGAAAAAGTTTAAACATCAAACATGAAAGAAAATTTTATGTTTTTGTTTTTTTATAACAATTATGAAAGATGAAAAATCTATTAATTATCAAATCTTAGTTGATTTATGGTATAATATAAGAAAACAATGAGGGGCATAAATTTCATAGGTAGGAAGTACAAAATAAATAAATTAGTTTCTTTAAAAACTAATGTTTGATATGTGTATTGAGCTTGAGTATCATTTTTAGAATGGATATCTAGTTTGCTACATTCACATGCTATACATTTAAAAATCAAAATGAAACATTCTGCAAACCCAAGCAACTTTATCTCAAGTTTTTATTAGTTTTTAGTTTTTACTTTTACCTACCAAATGTTATCCTAATGCCTACCAAAAGATGTATAAAGTATAAGAGAGGTTAAATATCTTCATGTTAAATGTTCTTACTTATCCTCCTACTTACAAGATCATCACAAGTGTCAAAATCAAAGGATGAGATGAGAAAAGAGAAATAGTGTTTTACACATGACAATCATTGAATTGGTAGGAGGATGAAGTAGGAGGAGTAAGTAGAAAACAATTTAATTTTTCAAGTATAAACATGTTATTGAAACCATAAATTGGTATATACTACCAAACATGCTTCTATTACATTTATTTAGCTACCATTTTTGGTTCATATAAAACTTCTAAAGCAACAATATACTTGCCAATGTTAACATATACCACATGCAATCTAGCAGCTTAACATTTAGGCACTTTTATGTTATCCTAACAAAGCTATACCATAAAATCAACTATACATTTTGACCCTCAACACTAGCTTTTAACACCAAACTGATGTAGACTAAGGTTTAATTGTAGAATTATAGACTAAAATTAAAATATACAAAGGGTTCTTGGATTTTGAAAGGCCAAGTCTCTCCCAAGTAATCTCTCCCTCAACTGATTATCTTCCAAAGATACCTAACAAGCACTGACCCCTACTTATACTCTATTAAACCGACATAACATGTAAAATGACCTAAAATCCCTTATCCCAACATTAACCCATTTGACTTTCTTTACTTGACCTTGACTAGTTTATTATCCATTTTATTGCATATCTAATCCATATATGAGGTATAACACAAACTCAACATGCTTGACCTTCTAATTAACTAAATTTTGCTACCATCAGTCAAATAGATAAAATTCATTCAAAATAAGTTGAAAGAGCAGTTGCAGAACAACATAGACAAAGCAAAAGAAAGCCAAACAAACAGATCTAAAAGGGGATAAAATCTCAGATCATGTTACTAAACAAAACCTATTATACTTTAACATAAAACATACAGAAAACAACACAATGTTAATCACTTGAAGACCCATCATCATCATTTTCATGCAGTGTAACCACTTTCTCTATAAACCTTTTCCTCACTCCTTCAAGAACAGCTTCTCTAGAAGCTTCACCATTGAGCCCATCATTAAGAACAGGATCTGATTGGCACAAAATCATAGCAACACCTTCTGGAGTGCATCTCCTACCAAAAGTATGCAACCCAACATAATTTGCCTTCACTGCACCATTATTGTACACCAACACAGTGGGAAGATTACAATCTGGATAATTAGGAATGCAATCAGTTGATATAATCTTGACAAATTTGGTAGCTGAATACATTGTTGCCAGTTCTTCCACACACTGCATTAGAACTCCACACTCTGGGTACCTATTCAATCACAACTTCCCATTAACAACCATATAATCAAAATCAATTGCTAATCAATAATAACAAACAAGATAGTAGTTAATTAGTGATTACCCATCTTTGTATAGAATAACAACCACCCACACATTAGATGGAGCTTGTGATACCTCACGCACAAAATCGGATCCTGAAATGGGAATGACTGACCCAAACTTTGCAACTTTCACTGTTTGCTTCATCTCTGCTAACCTCTTTCTCCTTCAAGAACAGAAAAGAATATGAAACCATGAGAATCTCACATGGAAGTTTAATGTCCCCATAAAATGAGATTAGGATTGTGGGAGTTGAAAGCACCTGTATTCTTCGAGGAAACGATTGTCATCAAGATCATCTTCTAAATCTTCAAGTTCTTCTTCTGTCTTGTTATCGATCCAAGATTTGGTTTTAGGTTTGGAATCTTCATCTTCTGCAGGAGTGAAAGGGTCGGGTTTGAAGGCAGGAGGTTTGGGAGGTAAGTTCCCAAGTTTTCTTTGAATATCATCCCATTGAGTTGATGCTCCTTCAACATCTTTGTAGACAAAGTGATAGTCTGCCATTGTTGCTAACTATTTATTGATCTTTGTCTTGTTAAGATCAGCTTTATCACTTGGCTCCCAAGATCTCTGCAAGCATAACGAATAATGTGTACTAAGACTTCAGAGATTACTAGAATACGTCCAAACAGCTAGTGTAAATGGATAAACCATCTCAGGAGATGCATAAATTTCATTTGATTGATTGCTTCAGAATTCATGTCATTGATTCCCATTATACACACGTCTGTACCAATAAATTGCAAAAACTTTGCTTGATTGCTACATGTTAACAGTTCACTTCTTGCTTCTGTCCCAATTACCACCAGCAAAGGGACTAAGGGAGACTACCTTCATAAATCATACCCAAGATTGGCAATACTAAAACAGAATAGACTGCTCTGATAATCAAAGGAACAAATTCAAACATATTAATTACAAAAAAGCATATGAATGTTGCATCGAATGCAATCGCAGCAGGGGACAGAATATAACCTTCATAAAATTACAGAGCATAGACCCTGGATAATCAAACAGCCCAAATTCGACGTATTGAGTAAACGCAAATGTCATGTTGTTATTTATGTGGCGAAATTGACATTCAATTACAAATACAGGAAGTACGAACAGTAAGTACGGACGGGAGAAGATGAATCAGGTTGATAGAAGGAAATGAAATATAAACCAGATGCGAAGAACCAACTCACCACAGATGCGATTGTGAGAGAACGAAGTCGGAGTTTGTCTAAACCAACCACCAAGAACCCGAATCAATACTCAAGGTCAGATGCGATTTTGAGAGATGCAGATGCCTGCAACCCAAATCAAAACTAGAGAGTGCAGATGCGATTTTGAGAGCAATGAGATTCGGATTGGGGACGGATGTGATTTTAATATGTTTTAATCAAAACTACCTCGTTTTAGTTATTTTCTTCTACCGTTCAAAAAAATAATAATTATATTCTTCTACATGTATTTCTTAGATGAAACATAGCAAATGAACTAGATATATGAAAAAATTGTCTGTATAAAATAGACATGGTATAATTTACATTAGGATTTTAATTATATATATAAAAAGTGTAGTTGTAGGCTTCATTACTAAATTCACGACCATCAAATAGATTACAAACATAATTATTTTCGATTATACATGCTTCATTACTAAATTCAAATAGATTACAAACATAATTATTTATGATTACATAGGCTTCGTTACTAAATTCAAATAGATTACAAACATAATAATTTTGGATTACATAGGTATCATTTATTTGTAATCTATTTGGGAGAGTACATGTTTTCGTCCATAACCCCTCTGAGAGAGTTTTCCCAACAAAAAACTAGAAAAAATGAGTGTTCCAAAAAAAATGATTTTTATAGCCTCACGTTTGCAGATGGCCACTCACGTTCGCAGGTGGACCTTTCTATCTGTGAACATACAACACATGATGTACGTCTACACTTTATAAGCTTTTACATTCACAAGTATGGAAGGGAAATCGCATATGATCCTAATCCATCTCCGATTTTAGTGGTTAAAATTGTAATTTTTTTTTTTGGGTATTTTCTGCAAAGTGATTAGCAAAAGCGACTATTTTTGTAATTTTTTCAATTTATATATATGTCCACAAACAAGGGCGGATTTACTATGTAATTTTCTGTTAAATGTAAATTTAGTGAAAAAATTCTCAAAGTCCGTCATAAATTCGTTAGAAATCCGTTACAAAGTTTGATAATTGTGAATTTAGTGTAAAATCATCGGTTTTATTGACGATTTTGTGACGGAAACTATCTTTAGAAATGATTTTTTTCTAATAGTGTAACCCATAAAATATTTGTGCAACCCTTGACTTTTCTTTTGGAATCCTCGGGTGCCCACAAAGGACTTGAACCCTTAACCACTTGGGTAACGGTACATGTGCAACAAGTCTTGATACCAACAAATATTATTACAAAAACATAACTAAAAACTGTTTTGTTTCGTATTTAAAAAAAAAAATCAACCACTTGGGTTGTGGTGACTTGGTAAAACATGTGGAAGATATGGTGAATAAACTATTGACCCATGTTCAAATCCTAGCACTACTCAGCCCTTGTGGTCATGGAGGTTCGCCTGCAGTGACTCCAGGACATGAGGCAAAGCTTCATGTTTGCAGCGGAGGATTAGTCGGTGCGCAAAAGCTGGCCCGGAAACCCTCATTAGGGAATTTCCCTTTCCAAAACAAAAATTGTAGGGTATAACTCGTTAAAAAAATGAGTCACTCACTTGCATGCTTGAATGAGAAGTACCCGATATCATCTAAAACAATGGACATCCAAGTACTATGTTATGTTTATGCTCATAATTGTTTGAAAAAGCATAAAAAGAGTCATTCTATAATATGAATATAACTGTAATGATAGAATCAAGCAAGAAAAGTAATCATTCAATAGTTGTAGGTCTCCAGTTTAATAATTATGGAGGGACATAACAACATACTGTACCATTTTCTTCAAAAAAAAAAAAATATATATATATATATATATATATATATATATATATATATATATATATATATATATATATATATATATATGAGCCTGGTGGAGGTGATATAAATTACAATCAAAACCAATAAGTATAAACCTATAAAAAAGATATGCAAAATAAACATCACAAGAATTCCAATCAATTGGTGTATAACATGGAAATCATAGAAAATAACACAAAAGTCCAATTAAATAGATTATATCATAAAGGTTATAAAAAAAACTAAAATGACATGGTACATAAGGCAGCTTTTAATACTTTTATAAAAGAAAAATAAGGACTACTAAAGAATAATTTTAAGACTAAACACTATTTGCTACAAATGGTTTTTAAAAATCTCCTTCCCACCGCATCAACTATGGTTTGATATTCTTATCGTAAAATAATTTTTAGACAAACATTAAGGTACAATTTTCTTTTAATAACAATTTTCAGAAAACCAAGAGAGAGCCATCTCTCAAAACGTATATACATTTAAAATTTCAAGACCATGCATTATATATTAAAAAACAAAAAACAAAAAGGAAATTCAATCAAACTAAGGTCCTCTTTGATTTGGGTCTGACTGGGTCCGGTCAAACCTTTTGTCTGACCCAGTCTGATCCAGCTTATTTGATTTGCACATTTTTCCATCTGACCGAGTATTTTTCCATCTGACCGAGACCTTAAACAAAAAGTTGTTGACTGATAAACTTTCCAAGCTTACCCCTCGTCCATCTCCTCCGGTCTTGAGCCAAATCGCTCCTCTTCTCAGTGACGAGTATTTTTCCATCTGACCGAGACCTTAAACAAAAAGTTGTTGACTGATAAACTTTCCAAGCTTACCCCTCGTCCATCTCCTCCGGTCTTGAGCCAAATCGCTCCTCTTCTCAGTGACGAAAATCCTCCACCATCGTTGTTGCCATCGCTTCCTTCTTCCATCACTACAAGGAAACGATCATTAGCGGCGACAAAAGTCGCCGATAATAAGTCAAGTTGTCGCCGGTAATAGTAATAGCGGCGACGCGTCGCCGGTAATAAGTCGCCGCTACTGCTTCGTCGCTATTGATCAACTTGTCGCCGCTAATGAGAGATGTCGCCGCTAATGAGGTGTGTCGCCGCTAATAACGAAGTCGCCGGTAATAACAATTTTCATTTTTTTAATTAACGATTTTGGTTGCCGGTAATCATGTCGTCGGTAATTACATAACAACATTCGATTAAATATCAAAAATAATAGTGTCGACGCTAATTACAAAACAAACATCCGATTATAATTAATTAAATATCAAAAGTCATAATATCCGATTAAATATAAAAAGTAATAATGTCGTCCGGTAATTACATAACATCCGATCAAATATAAAAAGTAATAATGTCGCCTGGTATTAGTGTCACCGGTAATTACAAAAAACAACCAAACTTTTACAATCTACCAAGTAGCAAAGCGTGACAACGTATGTAAATAAAACTCATCCCTACATACCATCATCTTCGTTCCCATCGTTTCCTCGATTATTTTGGGGTTGAAAAAACGAATAAAGCTTATCCCTACATGTCGGGTCGTTGAGCATTGCACGAAGATTTTCCAACTACATAATTAATAACAACATATATAAACTTATAAGTTAAATTATCAAACATAAACAAAAACTATCAAAATACATTGTTATTTTTAATCTAAGACAAAAAACCAAAGTACGTTGTTATTTTTTGCACTTGGGACAAAAACCTAATTACCAAAGTTTTTAGCAAATAATCACCACAAAACCAAAATTACCAAATCAACATGCATTTTACGATGCTAAAGTAGATTGCTATTTTTAAACTAAGACAAAAAACCAAAGTACGTTGTTATTTTTTGCACTTGGGACAAAAACCTAATTACCAAAGTTTTTAGCAAATAATCACCACAAAACCAAAATTACCAAATTAACATGCATTTTACGATGCTAAAGTAGATAACTATTTTTAAACTAAGACAAAAAACCAAAGTACGTTGTTATTTTTTGCACTTGTGACAAAAACCTAATTACCAAACTTTTTAGCAAACAATCACCACAAAACCAAAGTAGATTGTTTAACCAAGTAAAAAACAATTATAGTTAACCATATAAAATATATTTAAATAAATAATTACCGCTAAATGTTGTAATACGGTGTCCTGTATTGCAGGGGAAACTTTTTTCCAAGTCCATTTATCAAAAAGGATCATGTGTCACATTGTTTTTCCAACTTCTCGGGAAAACATGTCTTTCCGCTCTCCTACGGGATCAAATGTGATATCCCTATCATATTTCATGCTAATCGGTTTGCCCTGGTTCCGTAAGATTGCTTTTTCAAGCTTTATATTTTTCGCTTTGCCTCGAACTTTCCTTCGTGCACGTTGCTCAACTACAAATGTAATTAAAAATTATTAGAAACGGTATTTAATTTATAATAACTGAACAAAAATAGTAAATAAAAATTCATAATAAGACTTACCGTCCTGCTCGTGATGACCAACACCTCTACCACCTGGGAGAGGTGGGTCCTCAGCTCCATCACCCCCGTGTCCACGACCCATAACAACAGTCATGGTATATATAAACAAAAGCCATATTGTCATCATTTCCTGAAAAATTATAAGATATACAAATACAATTTTTATTACAAATACACATTACATAGAAATAAACATTTACATAGGAATAAACATTTCTATTTAAACTAGAAATCCAAATAAAGTTCATATTACAAACACGTATTACATAACAACTATTCTAATAAGAATCTTCCTCATATCCTTCAGTGTCTTCTTCGGTATCATAATCAGAATCGGTCTCATCGTAATCAGTCTCGCAATCAGAAACATCATTGACTCTACCAGTTGACGGAGGAACTTCAGTTGCACTTTCTACATCAACAATGACTATATGAATGTTTTGAAAGTACATGCTGAGTCCTGCTTGGAACTCGAGATGATATGGATTGGTAGTCCAGCTTTTATCAATAGACATGATGTTGCTAAAACATAATTTTGTGTTTAGAGTTTAGTATACAGAATTAACATTGTTTTTTTTCCAATCTACATTTTTTTTACAATTAAAAGAATAAAAAAATAAAAAAATAAAAAAAATTAAATTAAAATTTTTTATTTATGCGTTTTTTTTAATTAATTTTAATTACAATTACTTGTAATTTATATAGGCAAAAGTTGTAAGTATTAAATAAAAGGGTCAAAGATCCAACAAATCAATTTTTTCCACACGTTTGTTTATTTATACTAGATGTACAAATATACCCATGATTATTGAAAAAAAAAATTGTTTGTTTCTTTTAATATGTTTAGCAATTAGTTTTTAATGAATATAATATTAAATAAAGAAAAATTAATAATTTGATATATCCATAAAAAACATTTCTTACTATTGTACCTTTTTATATTTTTTTATTTATAACATTTTTTATTTTATTTTTTTAAATTATACCATTGTATTTTAAAAAATTATATTATGTTGTTGTATTGTTCTCTTTTACCGTCGAGATTAAAATATATATATATTTTTTATTTATAACATTGTATAAATATGTTGCAAATAAAAAATTTTAAAACTAAAAAAGACATGAAAATATAAATATGAAACTATAGAAATATAACATTATAAGTTAATTTGAAGATTATAAGTTAACTATAGAACTTATTGGTTAATTTGGGGTTAGCTTGGGAAGAAACTAGAAACTTTCTAGTATTTGTATATAAGTTTTTAAACAATTTTATAACATTTTTTTGTGTTTTTTTTTCCAATTATAACAATAATTTTTTTTTTCATATATAGCATCCTACTTATACCAAAACCACATACTTTTACATAATACATAAGAGCATGAAATTCACATACTTTCACATACATATACCACATATACACCAGATACAAATACATTCACATACACATAAAATAACATCCTACTTAAACCAAATACACATAATTTCACATATATAGATAATAACATCATATTTATACCAAATACACAAATTTCACATTCATATACCACATTTACAACAAACATACATGCATTCACATACACACACAATAACATCCTACTTATAACAAACACATATAATTTCACATATATATATATATATATATATATATATATATATATATATATATATATGTATATATATAGATAATAACATCATATATATACTTCTACCAAATACTCATATACCACATATACATCAAACACATATACATCAAACACACATACATTGGCATATATACACCAAATTCACATATGTTCATACAAATATCAAATATACACACAATTTTCACATATGACAATTTTCACATAATTTTCACATACAAATACCAAATTCACAAAAAATTGAAATAATAGAACCTGTAGTGGCGGAAATCAACGGATATGTAGCCGGAAAAATTGGTCTTCACCCAAAAATACCCTCACCCGTAAACCCAAAGACAACACCACCAAAAACACTGAAGTTGAACAATTTCATGCAATTTAATCATCAAATGCAGCTAGAAATCGAAATTAACATACAAATACAAAGAGATACAAGAAATTCAACTTACCTTTCTTCAATAGATGAAGCTAGAAATCGGTCCCAAGAATCCCTAACCACCCTTAATCCCTAATCTCACACAATGTGGGGAGATATGTTGTTGGAATCAACTAATTGAACACAAAATCGGGGGAACTTGGAAGAGGCGCAACGTATAGCAGCAGCAAACAAAATGAAAATGGGAAGAAATGAGCAATCTGCGTGTGTTTTTTTTATCTGCGAGAGCCTTTAGCGGCGACAACTAGGGCTTTACCGGCGACACAAGTCAATAGCGGCGACAATCTGGAGGGAAGGGTACCGCGTCATTTTTTAGGTAACTATTAGCGGCGACTTTTTAGACTTTTAGCGGCGACACAAATGTCGCCGGTATTAGGTTTGTGCGGATAAGGGACCCCAACCGTTGGATTAGATACTTGATCGAAGGGCTGGGATCTAACAGTGGGGGAAAATGCGGATTCGGGTGATAAACCTTTAGCCGCGACACTATTACCGGCGACATGGACTTTTAGCGGCGACTCTAGCATTTGTCGTCGGTAATAGTGTCGCCGCTAAAGGTCGATATTCTTGTAGTGCATCGATGTCATCGCTTCCTTTTTCTATCGAGAAAATAGGTATGTCCCTTCCTCTGTCAATCGATCTGGGATTGTTCTTTAATTTTGGATTATATGCCATGAATTAAAATCGACCATCTATTTTATGTTTTTTTATCCTGTTTCTGTTGGTTTGTTCTATCTGAATCAATGAATATTGGAATTTATGCATTTAAGTATCATTCAATTGATTTGCTTGTACATCGATTTAGGTTGAACCTGGAGTATGACATCATGATTGGTCATTCCACCATTAAAACCTATGTGACATCATGATTTAGGTTGAACCTGGAGTATGCATTTAAGTATCATTCAATTGTTCTTTAGTTTGTTATGAATTAATTTTTTATCAAAGAAAGTTATAGGTTCAACAAGAGCTAGACCATTCATCTGTTCTTGGATTTTCCAAGCTCTGATGTAGTGTGACTATTGTAGATATAATATTGGATCTTATTATTCTATTTTTTATTCTATAAATTCAAGATGCAATCACTTTATTTCAGGGATTGAAAATTCAATGTTATTCAGATTATATGTGATTGTATTCATATGAGTTTATCATTTGTTTTCCTTTTTAATATTTGATGTTTTTGCTCCAAGTGTTATGGCTAGTGTTTGTTGCATGTCTCATAAGTAACACAAAATTATTAAACTTCAAATTAATGGCTGATTATCAATCTTTTAAATTGATTGATGAATGTGAATTTGGTAAATGAATGAATTGTTTGAATTGCTGAAAAACAATGAATTTATTTATAATTTTATAAAAAACAATGATTCCTATTATAATTTTTATTTGAATTTTTAAAGTATTTGTGTGTAATATATTTTGTATGACAATTTGTATGTTTTTTTAATTCTTTAGCAATTGGTAAAATTGTCATTTTTTATTAGATGTATAATCAAACACAATGATTTCTTATTCAATCAGGATTTCATACCCAAACAAACCTTTCTGAATCAGCACTCTCTGGGTCAGTAATTATAAAACGGGACCTGAAAAAAAAAAAATCAGCCATTTACTTTGCCCCACCCTTCTACCCAAAAGGCTAAAACATGACCCACTTATCGAACTCCCTATTCCCTAACCCACCAGACCCAACTATACACCCGACCCATTTCTTTTTCTTGAGCGGTAGAAAGAACGTGCAAATAACCCTAACTCCAAAATTTACCCCTGCTGCTGCAGCTCCCGTCCGCCGGCGACACCCACCGCAACAACTGCCGTCCAACCACAGCACCACCGTGAGGCGCCGCCTTCCACCCTCTTTTCTATTTTCCTATTCCCCTTGTCTCTCCCGTCTCGAACACCACAACACCACCGTGCGGCTTTGCCTTCCACGCCTCCCTTCGATTTTCCTTTTTCCCTTGTCTCTCCTGTACCTCTCGCACACAGGCACATCATCGAACCCCAACCATCTCACCACCTCTGCCTTCCACTTCAGGGAATTTTGCAATTCAGGTATGATTTCTGAAGTTTGATTTTGTCTCTCTTGCTAATCAGGTTCGTCATTCTTCTATTCTTCATTCTTTCACCAGTTGTACTTTGGGCTTTAATATTGATCCTGGTTGTATGCTTCATTTTGTGCAAAGTCGTAGGCAGTTCAAATAGGCATCATGCCATCAGCACCCTTTGATTTGCATTAGATGGATTTTGTGCTACTTTTTATTGATGGATTAGGATTACTATGGTCTTGGACCTTGTCTTTGCACATTGATTGCCATTGCCTTTATGAACTACAGTGAGGTTCCAAAATTGATCAGTTCTGTTTTCTGAAATTTTTGTACAGTGGGGTGTCGATTTGTCAAATTTATTCCTTTGAAAATTTGTACAGGCTTGAGTTTAATGTTCCTGAATGATGGAACGAAGTGGTGCTACTCCAATCACCATACTCTCCTATCCTTTTTTTGAACTCCACATCTCCCTCTTGTACATTCTTTGAAATAATCAAGACTTTTGTAGTGATCCTTCTCCCTTCCTCAATGCCTCTTGTGCTAAGATACATAAATAATGAATCATTCGATTGATATAGTAAATTAATATGAAATAATCATGACTTGTGTTCTTATTTTTCGTTCTTGCATTTATACTCTGTGTGTGTGAAATTGCTTTTACAACCTAACATCTATATCAGTGGAAATGAATACCTAAAGACAAAAAAATTCAGAACTTTCCATCTTATTTTCAAGAGATTAATACCAAATATTTAAAATAATTAAACTTGCTATTGATTTTTTTGTTAAATCTAGTTATTATTCTTTGTGTCACGGGTTAATAATGTACTTCTATTATTGGAGCTATTTTTTGCTTATTTTTGAAGTTGTAAAATTTTTCCCAGGCAATTCTCGTAGTAAGAAACCCCAAGAACTGTATAATCATTGCATGTATGATTTACCAGTCTTGTGTTGGTGGGTCTATTTGGGTGTTGAAAATGCATCTTGGAACATTGGGTTTGAAGATGGGAGGATTAGCATGTCTGTGTTTTCCCGGACGCCGGAAAGTTAACCCCAAAGATAATGCCATTTCCGATGAACAACGTGATTGTAAGCCACCAGATGCCGCCACCACTCCTACAGGTCTCCCCACAATATATATCTATATATATCTCTATATGTGTATGTATTTCTTCTACGTCTTAATTTTTCTCTTTATCAGGTTTTTGAATTGGATGATTAATATATTGGAGGTCAATACCCAAGCATAGATATAAAATTGAACCGATTGTTGATTTATTCATGTTTGTTATAAGAATTGGACTTTGAATTATCGAAGTTCCTATTATATATGCTCGATTGAATGATGTAAAGGATCTGATTAGTATTTAGGGTTAGAACTTAGAAGTGATCTGGAAGCATGCAGTATGTTTTAACTTTAGTTTTTAAGAATTATCTGACATGAGAAATACTAAGATCTGTTGCTAGAAGGATATTTATAGGGAAATTAGTATATGAATTCGTGATTGTATATATGGTGTTGAGATGCAGTTCAAAAGGTGGATAACGATCTGCTTAATCAATCAACAGAAAAGTCAGAAACAAAACAGGTGGATGCTCCTTTGAACACTATTGGAAAGAAACAAAGGGAATTCAGTTACCAAGAACTTGTAAAGGCTACAAATAATTTCAGGCATGATCGCTATCTCGGGGAAGGTGGATTTGGGCAAGTATATAAAGGAAACCTAGAAAACCCTAACCAAGTAAACAACTTCGATTTGTTCAGTTTTTTAAAGTGTATTTTAACTTTTTAATTTAGTAATTAAATGGTCAGGTTGTGGCTGTTAAAAAACTCAATAAAGATGGTTTGCAAGGGAATAAGGAATTTCAAGTTGAAATCACAATGCTTTCACTCGTGTGTCACCCAAATATCGTTACCTTGATCGGATATTGCTCCGAAAGCAACCAACATCTTCTAGTTTATGAATTCATGCCCTTGGGATCCTTGGAAAAACACCTACATGGTAAAATGTCATTTTCAATGTTATGGTCTCTGGAGGAGGACAAGACAAGACAGACAGAACATGACATGACAGTCTGACGTCAATGGGACACAGACTCCAATGATTTCTTCATCCTCATCAAGAAAGTTTATCCAGTCTTGTCATGTGTGACAAATACTAACTAATCTTCATACCAACATGATTGTTTTCGTTTTATTTGATTCTTGGGCAGAACCCAGACCAAATATGAAGCCACTTGATTGGAACACGAGGATGAAAATAGCAGTAGGAACAGCTAGAGGCCTTGATTACCTACATAATCATTGTGAACCTCGTATAATCTACAGGGACATGAAATCAGCCAACATATTGTTAGGTGAAGGGTACGACCCAAAGATTTCTGATCTGGGTTTAGCTAAATTCGGACCATTGGATGATAAATCATACATATCAACACGGGTGATGGGCACAATGGGTTACTGTGCACCTGAGTACGGGTTCACAGGCCACCTGACCATAAAATCCGATACATACAGTTTTGGGGTGGTTTTGTTGGAACTAGTAACAGGAAGACAAGCATTAGACGACACAAAAGAAGGTGGTCAATATCTTATCGAATGGGTACTTTCTTTCTCTGTTAAGTTAAGTCAGTTCTTTCTGTATGAAGTCAATATATATAGTCATGTATGGCTTACTATATTAAGTCTGTTATAGGCGAACCCGATGTTGATTGACAAAAGGAAGTATGTGAAGCTAGCGGATCCGAGGATGAAAGGGGAATTTATGCAAAGATCGGTGAGGAAAGCTGTGGAGGTGGCGTTGATGTGTATGAATAATGATCAAGAAAAAAGGCCGGATATGAGTGAAGTTGTGGATGCGTTGGATTTTGTGGCGTCTCTTTCCGATCCGGTTATGGTTGGAGATCGGAATCGGAATTGGAATCAGAATGGCAATAGTGGATTGATTGTAAATTTGGATTCAAGTGATGATGAAAATGATGGGTTGAAAGAGGAGGATGAGGATGAAAGAGCTAAAGCAATAGAAGAGGCTAAAATGTGGGGAAAGAGGTATAAGCATGAAGCAGCAAACACAACGCCGTTATAATGCTCTGCAATTAAAATTATCAGACAACATGTAGTAAGTAAAACCAACGATTTTGTTGAGTTCTATCTTTTTGTTAATAGACCCATGTAATTCCGATAATGATTTGTGATAATTTAGGATTTTGTCTTTGGATGTAGATACATAGGTAGGTATATTGATGGTATAGATAAGTTTAGACTAGAGGTTTGTTTTCTTTTTCTTTTTTTGGAAGATATATTGATAGCATGAAAAGAAAGGGTTAAATGCTCATTTATGTAAAGTTTTGCATTTATTCAATTGGGCAAATGACTTATTTATGCAATAAGGTTTTTTTTCCCTATTTTATGCAACATTCTTAACTTTTATACAAAATATGTAACACTAACCTTTTCAAATGAAACAAAATCATACAATGAATTAATCTAAAACCGTTAAACATGTTAAAAGGCGTTAGTTTTTAGCTATAACGGCATATAAGCTTTACTTGTCAAGCCAATGTGTAAAAATACCTCTACCTCAACTTCTTTTATCGCCAAGAAAACTCCGTACTCCCTTTTCCTTGATCCAGTTAATAAAATCTCCACTTCCTTTTAGTTCTTCTTGCTGATTACAACCATTCTCCCCTCTTTGAATCGTCATCTTTTGTGCCATCTTCTCATGTCCTCGACTCCTTGTCTCCATCTTTTTTGAGGAGTGTTGTTTGCCCTTGTGGAAAGATTACAATAATAGGGGAACCGATGTGTGATGAAAAATAAAACCGAAAAGATAAAAAGAAAAAGAAAATGTGTACCAGTAAGTTTAGTTTACAGTGTAAACCTGTAATATCAATCCTAATAAATTTACTTAATACCTTCCAATCGATCATCAAAGTTTGAAAGAGGTCGATAATGTTACAATTTGAATTATACAAGAAATGCAAAGATTACAAAATAAGATTTTTGACTCTAAATCATGCATCCCTAATCAATCCTAAAAGCAACAAACAAGTAGAAGTTGTTCAATTTGAATGAAAAACTTACATTCTCTGGTTCCCTTATTTGTTACTGAACTGTGAGCACAAAGGAGAATACAACACAGAGAAATCGACACAAAGAAGAATTTGACGAATCAGAAGACCAAAAGATAAGGACTAAATCTAGATAATATGCGCCACTAAGGTCATTCTCTTGTTCGTTTTTGAAAATGTAAAATGTTTTCAAGTCTACATATCACATTTGTTGTAGAAGAACATGTAGACTAAACGTCTGCGTTTCCAAAAAAAATGATTGTATGTTTCTAAAATATGCATGATGTCTTTAATAAATTGAAATTTAAGTATATATTTTTTAAACTTAAAAAGACATGATGAATAATTCTAGTTTCACAACATTGAAATTTAATCCATACAACCACATAAGAGTTTATTTTAAAGCATTCATTCCATATTCTACATTAAATGCTCAAATCTTTCATCTCGTAAAGAATCGTATATATTCTCGGTCCGCTGCACTACTTTATACTTGAACCGTGTCTTCATCATCATCAACTTGAACATGGTTATTTCGAATCAACACATTGAGTATATAAGTCAAAGTTAGTTAATTTTGTATCATATATATATATATATATATATATATATATATATATATATATATATATATATATATATATATATATATATATAACTAATTTTATACTGAACGTTTAGGAACATCAAATTACGACATGCACTAAATTATTAGTGTAATGTGGTGTTAAGGATGATATTCTCTATCATATAAATGTGGGATGATTAGAGTGGAAGGAAACCACACAATTTTTATGTAACAAGTAAAATTAGCAAAAATCGACTTAACCCGGGCCAACCCAAAATTAGTTTGTTAATATGAGATTTTAAATCCGGTTAATTAACAGATCAATCCTTTTAATTTAAATTCTTGGGATATGGTCTAAGTTTCTAACATGATCAAGCATTGTTAACAGTGGCGAATCTAGAACCAAAAACCATGTGGTTCCTTATGTAAATGAAATTGAAAAAATATGAAAATGTAGATCTTTTGACAAAAATAAGGTAGTTCTTTGTTTTTTTTATATATATTTGTTGTATTAAGAAAAAAAAGGTAGGTCCTAGGACTTACCTTGGGCATGAATAGCTACGCCACTGCTTGTCAACCTATATATATATATATATATATATATATATATATGATGGTGAGGTTCAATAGAGAACTATTATTAAACACGAATCAAGGAACAAATCGTGAGCGTCAAAATTTAAAATGATCAACGGCCAAGGAATGAATATACACTTGTAAATTGGACACATACAACGGATTATACCATAAAACTCACATCTTTACCACAAAACCATTTTTTTTTGTTTAATTTTTTTAAGCCGCGTTTATTATCGAAAAAAAATCGAATATACCATTGTTCACGATTTTTTATCATTTTTCCATAGAGATCCATGTTGATATATATAAAAAACAAACTTTTTTTTCCGAAAAAACCTACTTCATTTTGTTGTTTTTTCAACATTTAAGTTTATTTTTATCAAAAAAAAAACTAATTATACCAAAATTTTTAATTTTTTGTCATCTATCAAATAACATCAACATCGATTAAAAAAATCTTGATCAGTTCAGATTCACACTGTGAATCTAAACTGTAAATATTTCAATTTTAACATTTACAATGTGAATCCGACTTACTATTATTCACATTGTGAATCTGCTTAGATTCACAATGTGAATTTGGGCAGATTCACAATGTGAATCTGAGCAGATTAATAATGTGAATTTATATTGAAATTTCATTGTTGTTGTTTTTTTACATCAATATGAATCTATGTTTAAAGAGTACCAAAAAATATGAATTTTGATATATTTATTAAATTTTTTCGATAAAAAATAGTCCTTAAACTTTTAATAAAACAAAGAAATGAAGTGGGTCTTTTTGAAAAAAAAAATCATTTTTTGTATATTAATATGGATATCTATGGAAAGATGACGAAAAATAATGAAAAATGGTATATTCAGTTTTTTTTTAAGATAAAAAAATGTCTAAAAAAATTAAACGAAAAAAAGAATTGGATTTTGTTATAATCCGGTGCATATGCTTCCATTGTAAAAGTCTACAACCATTCATTTTGTTGTTGATTGCTTTAAATTTCGACGTTTTAGATTGGTTTATTGGTTCCTTGATTAATAATGGTTCTATATATATATATATATATATATATATATATATATATATATATATATATATATATATATATATATATATATATATATATATATAGAGAGAGAGAGAGAGAGAGAGAGAGAGAGAGAGAGAGAGAGAGAGAGAGAGAGAGAGAGAGAGAGAGAGAGAGAGAGAACTTCACACTGATTTTCTTGTAATAGCTTTAAAAACAAAAAAATAACTTTGTTTAAGAAAAAAACAGTTGGCATGACCATGTCATATTATGCCCAAATAGTGAAATGGTCATGTCATTCGAAAATTTAAAAGTATACTTTGAGACATGGTCGTGTCATGCAAAGATTTAAAATGTGACGTGCCCTTTTCGTGATTGTTTGACCGATATGACAATGTTAAATCGATGACCATCACCATCGATACATTGCTTGGATAATCAACATGGACACGTTATCGAGATGCACACTTAATTCTTCTACTTTTTAGCTTATTTGTATTCTTCTAATTTCTTCTCATCCAAGCAACCTTATAATCAAACCATGACACCGAAAGTAAGTCGTATCATAAATATGTGTACAATCCCACCATGGCGTGTAATACTTGTTATGATATTATTATGTACATGAAATGATGCTAATCAACATAAGGCCATCTGGTATGGTCCTTACGGACTTTTAGTAAGGCACATGTGACTCCTAATCCTATGCATGAATACTGTCCCAAGGCCCCACAGTCGAGGTGTGGCGTGAGATGGATTACATAACTTCACAAGAGGGAGAGAAGAAGTCTCTCTCTCTCTCTCTCTCTCTCTCTCTCTCTCTCTCTCTCTCTCTCTCTCTCTCTCTCTCTCTCTCTCTCTCTCTCTCTCTCTCTCTCTCTCTCTCTCTCTCTCTCTCTCTCTCTCTCTCTCTCTCTCTCTCTCTCTCTCTCTCTCTCTCTCTCTCTCTCTCTCTCTCTCTCTCTCTCTCTCTCTCTGGCCTCCGCGCATAAACACCACCCCTTGGTGTTGGTATAATGGTGTTGTGATGAGTTGGTCATCCTCTTTGACACCTTCACGCGTCTACGATGACCTAAAACTTATTAAAACAATGCATAAAATGCTTCATGCAACCTAACAAACTTCTTTTTGATGACAAGGTACAAAAAAAGTATTTAATTTGTTCGTATTAGTTGAAAAAAATAAAAAACGTTTTCTATGTTATCAAGTTGCATGTAAAACATAATGAAAACAAACAATTTTGTAATTTTGATTTTATTGAAATATATGATATTTATAAAAAAGTCAGAATTGAAAAGAAACTTGTATCACATTTTGAAAGGCATAAAAGAAAAAAATAAAGAAATCTTTCATTTTCTTTTGTTTTTTCAAACCTAGAGAATACAATATCACATTTTGATATTACGAATTAAAATTAGATAATTAGTTGAATAAATTATATCCAAACGCCTTTTGATGAGGACGACAAACGTCCACGGTTAAAAAATTATTTCCATTTTCCAATATGGACGCTAGAATTCCGTCAATGGACAAACGGAATATGCGGTTCGATTATAGAGGCATAATGTTATATAAAGAGGCAGGTTTGTTTGGAAATTGGAATATCCTAAGCACAAAACCATAAACACATCCATCAAATTCAAAAGGAAAAAGGGAAGTTTCGGAAGCGGAGAGGAATATTCCGAGAGAAGATCCGATCTCGAGTAATTCCTCTCATCCATTGCTGATTCTTTCAGCATTGATTAAATACGCTTCCCAAACCCCTTTCTTCCTCGTTGTATCCTAACCTCCTTCTCCCTTCTCTCTTCAACACTTTGATTTCATCTTCTTACAATGGCAACCAAGGCCGTTTATATCTCCGACGTACCAAATCTCGATCAAGTTCCGGAAACTGCAGCCTCATTCTCTCTATATGCCACGCGCCTCCCTATCGGTATGATATTCTTCTTGGAAAAAAATTTCAGACGTTTGTTGTAGCCTCGTAGGTGAAGTTTTGATGTGGATTTGTTGTTTTTTCGTGGAATAGCTGTCGATGTGAGCAAAAGTGTCGATAATTCGCCTAAATTTACGGTGATCGGCCACAGAGGTCACGGCATGAATATATTGCACTCGACCGATCGGAGAATGAAGGCCTTTAAGGAGAACTCTATTCTTTCCTTCAACAACGCTGCCAAACACCCTATCGATTACATTGAGTTTGACGTTCAGGTATTATTCTAACGCCGCTCCGGCCACCCCTTGTTTCCCATCGTTTATGAAATTTATCTTTGATCGCGTCGATGCAAATGATATGTACGTATGAATATGATTTCGAATAATTTATTTTCCTGCTACGTCTGATCGCTGGTCGTGTATATGCAGCTTGGAACGTATGATTTTAGATAATTCTAAAGCTCGAAGGGCCTGTTAATATTTCTATTTTGTTCTGATCTGAAAAATGTTTTTGATTTCGGTTTCGATTTTCCGTGTTCCCTTTTTTGAAAAGAAAAAAAGAAAGTCTAATCCTAATAGCTTTTGGCGCTTTCTTTGTTTCTCTGCAACGTTATCATGGGGTTGTTTGCATAGAAGTTTGAAATAGATTATTTAATTAATGTATCTTATCTATAATTTTAATTAGATTTTTATGTTTGTATATACAAATTGTGTTTTTGATAATTTGATTATAATATATCAAATGATAAAATAAATTCGTACATTTATCTTTTTTTTTTTATTTAATTTAAAATCCTTTTATTCATATCTTAGATCTTATTTAACATCATAACTAGTTTCAAATTTTGCATCTGCATCTTAACGCCCACTAATAGAATCATAACGATTGATTTTTGACATGTCTATGTATACAATAAATATATTTGCTATGGCACACGAAATTGCAACGTTTTATTCTTTGATGAAAGACTATCCGTATATTTAGTCTCTAAAAGGATATAATTTTATCTCCTATATAAAAAAAAAAAAAACGTTTGAGTTGATACAAAATTTTGAAGCTAATTTACTGTTTGCTAAATATTGAAATTTCATACCAAATAAAGTAGGATGAAATTAGTAATTACTTTTATATAATTGATATCTTATAGTTTTTAGGTGGTAATGTAACAATGTTAAATCTTTTGCAGGTAACAAAAGATGACGTAGCCATCATTTTCCACGACGACTTCATCCTCTCTCAAGAAAATGTAAGGCGTGATTTACTAGTATATATATGTTCAAAATGGACACGTAGATCTAACCTTCATGATTTACTATAAATGTACTAATTATTGATCCAATATTAATTTTTGTAGGGTTCAGTGGTTGAAAAGAGAGTGACCGATTTAACAATGAAGGAATTCTTTGCATACGGCCCCCAACGGGAAGTCAGCATGGAAGGAAAAGCATTGGCTAGGAAAGTAAATGGCACCGTTGTTGGGTGGCAGGTTGAATCTGATGATCATTCTTGTACTTTACAAGAAGCATTCGAAAAAGTAAACACTAGACTTGGATTTAACATAGAGTTGAAGTTTGATGATCATCGTGTCTATGAACAAGACCATCTCATCCATGCTCTTGAAGTCGTATTAAAGGTATATATTATTATATAATCATTCTTTAACCAGTGATTATCCGTAGAAAGGGCTGTTAATTAAAAATCCTATTATTTTCAGGTTGTTTCCGAGCATGCTAACGATAGGCCCATAATATTTTCAAGCTTCCAACCGGATGCTGCTTTACTTATGAAGAAACTTCAACAAAAATACCCCGTGAGTATATATGCCTTCAAGATTTTCTTCTTATTACGCGGGTGGGCCCATATTTGTGTTTTCCGGCCCATTCCACCTTGAATAAAATATATATTGATGTAGTTTTCTTTTGTTGAAAAAACAGGTTTACTTTTTGACAAACGGAGGAACCGAGGTTTATGATGATGTGCGAAGGAATTCATTAGAAGAAGCAAGGAAGTTGGCAGTTGGGGGTGGATTGGATGGTATAGTTTCAGAAGTTAAGGGTATTTTCGGAAATCCGTCGGCAGCACGAGAGATCAAAGAATCAAATCTCGGCCTTCTCACATATGGCAAATTGAAGTAAGTCTGACTTAAGTTTCGTATTTTAGAAAAATAATAATTTTAGAAGAGGGTAATAGAACTAATGGTGTGTATTTTTTGTATGGGCAAAACAGTAATATCCAAGAAACAGTACACGTTCAACAGCTAATGGGCGTGGATGGAGTGATTGTGGATCTGGTTGAAGAAATAGCGAGGGCAGTTGAGGAAACGAAGACAAGAAAAGGTTCTGGACATGGTGAAGTTAAAAGTGAAGAAACAGAGAAGGGTTTAATCGAGTTGTCGTTTCTCTTAAACTTGATTTCTAAGGTGATACAACATTAAGATGGAATTGGAAATAGTTTCTAATGTTTTGGACGATTTAATATATATAGACCCCTACTCCCTATAAAAAAATATATATATAGTCTGGTTATCTTGTACATAGGGTTGAGAATGGAGGTCTTGAATCGGGGGTCATCGTTCATTGTCAGAAACATGGTTTTCACTAATATATGAATCGAATAGATTCTTCTTTTAATTATTTGGTTATTTGGTTGAAAGGACATTTCGAATTTTTGTGGAAGAATATAAAGTGAATGTCATATAGAACTAATTAGGAACAAACCAATACAAAAGTTTATGGTTAAAGTTTGAAACCAAAAAGTCTAGGGATCAGATCTGCCAATATAGAAAAGTATTGTAGCCAAAATATAAAATACAAAAGTTATTATGACCAAAATATAAAACTAAAGATTATCATACATTTCTAGTTCTTAATAATAAAAATTCTTATATATATATATATATATATATATATATATATATATATATATATATATATATATATATATATATATATATATATATCCTAAAAACCGACAACTTTTTACCTAAACATGTTATCCCTTTCAAAAGTTATAATTTTGACAAAGATTTTAAATTTTATTACAATAATAGTCCAAAATTTATATTTTTAACCCATATTTCAAAATTTGTTAAAATTTTAAATTTTTACGTCTTTTTTTATCAAAATTTTGCATTACAAAATCATATTTATAAAAAAAAACATATTTTCATATAAAAACATTCTTTTTTCGAAATAAAACTTTTTTTTAAACACATTTTTGTATGCGAAACTTTTTATATTATGTGAAAATGCATGAAATAATACACCTATGTAAATAAATTATTATACTGTGTATATACCTTATTTTTTAAAGTTCAAATATTTTCAACGATTTTACAAAAAAGTTCTAAATTTTATTTTTCTTACAGTAAAGTCCTAACCACCGTCAATTTTTTACAAACTTACCATTTTTTGCCGGTTAGCCGGTAATTAGAGTTTACTGTCAAAAAAATAAAGTTTAGAATTTTCTTGTCAAATCGTGAATTAAGACTTTACTGTAAAAAAAATAAAGTTTAAGACTTTTTTGTCAAATCGTTGAGAATATTGGAGCTTTTGTGTATATATCCCTTTTTTTTAGAAATTTAATAGTATGATAGTCTTTAAGAATAAGAGTTATTGGAACCTGTTCTGCTCTAGTCAGCTAGATCGTGTTGAATTCTTAATGTTTGCTTCTTGTTAAATATATATATTTTTTTAATCTCAACAAACCAGCATTGAAAAAATGAAGATAATCAAGAAAATAATAAAGAACCAGGGTTGTGTCGGCTTTTTGCAGTCTTAAAAATGATGAACTAAGAAACTGGGCGTGTGTTGTTTATGTTTGTACAACATGTCCCCTCTTTTCAGTTCAAGATTTAGCGGTGAACCAAGAAGAAAACTTTACAAGTCTTCTCATCCACTATCGCTCTCTCTTTTGCATATGTTTCCTCGGATTAGGGCTGTTCATTATTTGGTTAAAACCGAATTGTCCAATCGGTCAATTTGGATTGGATTATTTGGTTCGGATATTGAGATTTTTGGATTGATTCTAAGCTAAACCTAATTATTATTTTGGATTTTGGATTGATTTTGGTTTATTAAATAAGAACCGCATAATCCAAAAAAATCGAATAACAACTTATTACTTATTTTGAATATATATATATATATATATATATATATATATATATATATATATATCTTTAATCATTTATAAATTTACAAAATTATTTTTTAATTATTATAAACTTTCATCCAATATAATACATTAATATGTACTTCTTATCAAAAGTTTTTTGTCAATGAAATATTAAATTATAATCAAATTTTCTTAATAATTGTTTATAAATTATAGTTCATAACAAAAAGTTTTTTTAGTTACTTTTATAAAGTTGGCTAATATTTAAGTAATATATTTTTTATAATGTTTTACCTTTAAAAACAGAATTATAAAAACTGATCCAAGCGAATTGTAATTTGGTTGGATCGAATCGGATTTGAATTTTGTTTGGATTATTCGAATCCGTGTTTTGAAAACCGAAATCTATTTGGATTTACTTGATCGAATCGGATCAAACCGATCCATCCAAACGAACATCCCTACCTCGGATCGTGATTATAGTAAGGTAAAGATGATAATGGTAAGAAAAATAGTGGTGATGCGACGAAAATCATAATTAAAAGCTCTTGGGCTACCGATTGGGTATCACGAGGCTGATAAAATTATTCATTTCTAGGTAAACCAGGACTATACACTAAATTCCAAATATTTTCAACGATATGACAAGAAAGTCTGAAACTTTATTTTATTGACAGTAAAATCCTAATTACCGGCTAACCGGCAAAAAATGGTAAACATATCAAAAACTGCTGGTAGTTACAACTTTATTGTAAAAAAGATAATAATAAAGTTTAGGACATTATTGTCAAATTGTTGAAAATATTGGGACTTTAGTATATATTCCAAAAAAATATATACAAAGTTACAAAGAACTATTTCATAATAACATATTTGTATATATTTATGTATTTATATGCATACAAATAGGTGTTTGTATATATATATATATATATATATATATATATATATATATATATATATATATATAGACACACACAAGTAAATTCATGCGAAAACATAAATATTTTGCGAAAATGCGAAAACATATTTTATCTTATAAAAACCAAACACGTGTACATTAAAAATTAAATTTATTAGTAATAAATTAAAGATAATAAGTTTACATTTGAGGGTATTGTGGTAATATAGATTTAAAGTTGGTTTTAACAATTTCTCTTTTTTTTTCACGTTCTTAACCGCTTTTAAATTCAAGTTTTCATAATAAAATGTCAAAAAACATGTTTTGCTAATATGAAACAATTTCTCCTTTATAATCTATTATCATCATGCAATTCAAAGTTTGGATAGATCATTGTCCAAAATATAAGGTTGAGGTAGCACAATCTCATATCTTTTCTTTGTTTTGACATTTTTACAAATTATTTGTATTTTCGCATATATATATATATATATATATATATATATATATATATATATATATATATATATATATATATATATATATATATATATATATGTCAAACCATATGTATATACCGATCCGTGTAGGCATGCTTCGAGGATCGAACCTTATAACCTGACACTCAAAGATAGTGACCAAGTACACAGTGTCGTCATTAAGTACCAAAGAGCATTGGAACTAACAATAAGAACATGTTGTATTGCAAGTGACACTTGACGGATCCTTTGACTGTCAAGTAACATTTGTTAAACGGCTAAGAAGGACACTCGGGTGCAGTGGCGGAACTTGAAGTTTTGATTTGGAGGGGGGGCAAAAATAGAACATGTATAAAAATTGAAAAACAGGGGGGTAAAGTCAAATTTTTATAGCTTTAGGCATAATATGTAACTCTTTTAATCGTTATGGACTAATTATTTAAAAAAAAAGGGGGGGGGGGGGCACAGCCCCCCGACCCTATATAAGCTCCGCCAATGCTCTGGTGTACCTTCGGTCTTCTAAGTCATAAATGTGATAAGAACCTCATACCCGTTCGGTAGAGGAAGAGACCAAGACCCTCATGGTTCAACTATAAATACAATACCCAACCGATTCACAATGTATGCACTCACAATCCGATACAAACATGCATTCTTACAATCCATTCCTTGAGCATTCTCTGACTTAATCATCAGAGTGTTGGCCCAAGATCACCTACCGGTCATCGGCTTACGAATTGTTTGTGCTCTCAGGATTCTCTACTCTAGAAGGCTCACTTATACCACCAGTTTATAGAAGTCGAAATCTAGGGCACAACACATTTTGTCCAAATGTTTTGGGGTTGCTCTAACCCCCAAAATAGCAAGCATTTATGGGTAAAAAGGGCCAAACCCCTTCTAGAACCTAGATCTAATCATAAAAACATATAAAGCAAGGATCTTTATACTCACAAATGGTTCAGAAGAAAAGCGGGGAGCTAGATCTACATTGGGAGGACTCACTTGCACCAAGAACTTAATCACCTTCTTCAAAACACTCTTCCAAAGCACAAAACTCAAGAACACTTGCAAAGAGGGTGCTAGGGTTTCACAATGGCGTTTCAGAGGTGGAGGGTGGAGAATGAGATGAAACTCTAAAAGTTAGCACCATTAAATATGGATCAAATCCTGGGAACTAAAGTTTTGGGCCTTAGCGGCTCTGCATTGCAACCAACACATAGTCGCGTCACGACTTAAATGACGTGGCTTACATCGCCACACATAGATGCCGCTTCACGATCCGTCAAAAACCTCAAATCTCAATTTTAGACAATTCCGTACTAAAACAACTTATACATGGAAAATGAATGTTACACAAATGTCGCTTTGCAATCCGTCGAAAATCCAAAATCTCAATTTTAGATAATTTTGTACTAAAATAAATCATACATGGAAAATGGATGTTACATATCGTCACCCCTAGTTTTTTTTTCTAACTAGAGGGCAATTGTCGTGTCAATTTATTTTATAAATGATACATATAATCTTAGATCATATGTCACCACATCAGTTTTCGGGCGTGTTCGGCACGGAGCGTTTTGGAGCGTTTGAGAGGTTCTAGCTTCTAGCGTTTGACAAAACGCTCCGTTTTGAACAGAAAGTCTCGTTCGGCACTACAAGCTTCTAGCTTTTAGTTTAAACAAAACGCTACAATTCCAAATGCTACTTCATGTAGTGTTTAACAAAACGCTACAAGCTACAAGCTACCTGCTGTCCGCTACAAACTACCCGCTACCAGCTAATTTTGCCGAACACGCCCTTCAACCTTCAACGCCGCTTATCCATTAAAGTTAAATTGGATGCTCTTAAAGTTCCGATATTTAGGCAACCCATATTCGTTGCAATTTTTTTTCATGCCACCCAAACATATCCTTTTTTATAGTTTGTGTCTCCAATCAAGGGTGAAGCTATGTTGTGGTTAAGGGTGTCCATCGACACCTTTGATATTGCAATTTGTTTTTAAATTATATTGTGAAATATTCATGGACGCCTGTTACAAATATAGATGAAAACATGTGAAAGAAACCAATACAAAACAAAACAAATTTATAATATTTCGGATTTGTTTTATACATTACCGAAAGTTGTATAGTGTAAGACATGATTAAGATTTAAAAAATATAAAATTATGTATACAACTTGTTATCATCTTTTTTAAAAAGTATCATTATTGGTAATATATTGAATTTATAATTATATTAGTTTAAAAGTTTTTGATTGTTTATTTGTTTTTTATATTAATAGTTTGTTAATTTATTTTTTATATTGATTTATTACTATGATTAGTCATTGTTTTTTCTTTTCCATGTATAATTTTATCTTATGATAATGGAAAAACTAACGGAAATTATAGAATGTTTTTAAAATACAAAAACTCATTCATGAATAATTGTAAGATATTAGTAAATATTTTTTGAGTCACATTTAATTTTTAGTATTAAAATTAATAATATATTTGACTTGGATGTTCAACCTGATCCTATAACAAAAAAAATTAGATCTCTTTATTTTGTCACCTTATATAAATTGGACACATGTGAATTTGAATCTTATATTCGTCATTGTCTCCAATCCAAAGGAACCGATGATACATTTTCTAACAATTCATAAGAAAAAAAAAATAACCCAATCACCATTCATTTTGATTTTTGCATGTATCATTAAACTTTTTAAATAACTTCCGATTGCATTATTCACGTCAAGTCTAACCATAAAACACTAAATTGATGGCCGTTTAGTAATAATATGGTTATTGCTTTCCAAATAAACATTAAAATGATATTTTTTAATGGTCATGTATTTTAGCCTCCATATTTGAAATGTCAAGATATCTCAATATCTCATACATTAAAATGATGTTTTTTAATAGCTAGTTAAAATGAAAGAAAAACACTAAAATGGTGTTTGTTAAATGACCATTGTAGTAGGTCTGAGCGAGTAAATCACAGATCCAATTTGGATATGCAAGACCCCAAGTTATTGAATGTCAATAGTCATTATCATGTTATATGAAAAATCCACAACACAATTTGATACACGGTATTTTTGTTTATATCTTGGTCTATTTTCAAGATACACCTCCAGCTAAAATTTGACTACTTTTTATTGAGAGTTAACTTGTTCTTTCATGTTTTTTAAAACTTTTTATTAGCACCACCATATAATAATTAGGCTATATGATATACTCTTTTTTTTTAAAACTAAAATGTACCAACAACACCGATATGTTTGAGCTTAATTTTGAGATCTAACACAAAAGAGTTTTCATTTTGAGCGAATTCAGGATCAGTGATCCTTTAACCAAAGTTGAACTATTATTAGATAACCTTACTACAGATTCTGGTATTTGTTGGAATATATAAAGGATAGTGGATGATGGTGTTAGAATAAGGATGTCCGTAATACCCGTAACATCCCTCGTTCCTTCCTGCTCTGCCATACAATCACAATCACAATCACATAATGTCGTCGTCCCAATCCCTCACTCCGATTCCCCACTTCCCAATTTCTGTCGATCCATGTGAACTTTGTTCCTTCATCAACAGAATCCTCCTCCATACCAATGGGTTGCGGGGTGTCCAGATCCAACGAGGGTCTGGTCGTTTTTCGCAGCCCCCATCATAGTAAACCCCAAACTCATCCTCCCAAATTGCTAATCGAGGAACCATCAAACCTCCACCAACCACCGGAATTGCAAAAAATCAACATCGCATATCACGATGGCAACGGCAATGACGATCCATTGTGGGTCGGATCTCCTAGCTTTAGGGAGTACGTTCAATCCTTCCCCGAGGATGACGACGTTGCTACTTCAGGTGTTGACGCACATATGAATATGTATAGTATAATAGTTGCACATCGTTATCATGCAACATTTATGTAATTATTCCCAAATTAATCATGGATGCAGGTGATGTAAGAGGAAAGGAGATCGTAATTGGTACCCGAGGAGGTGAAAAGTTGATATGCAATGGCGAGGTATGATTGTCAACATACGAAGGCAAGCAATTATTAGGTTAATTTAATTAGATCAACTGATTTGAATTAAAATCAATGGGATATATAGGTTTGCGTACGGGGGGATTTAGCAGGGAAGGAAGAAGCAGATACAAGAGGAGGAAGATATAGAAAGGTGTTTCAGGTGCATAGAGTCACTTTCTGGCACGGCCGTGCGTGGCATCCCGGCCACCCAAAAGCAACCAGAAAGGCGGCCGGAGCCTCATCTTAACATCCATCATCCATCCATGGTGATTCGTGATGCATTCTGTCTTTGACTAAATTCCTTCATTCTTTTTTTGTAATTCATTATATTATTATTTTATCATTATTATAATTACTTAGCCTTTAAAAGAAAGGTTGTATTCGAATAAGAATTGAAGTGGGTTCATTCGACCAATTCAAAGTCTATTATGCAGTCTCTGACTTTGATTCACGCACCAACCAAAAACCATATAAAGTCACTATCATTATCTTAGAAAAGTAACATAGAGAGCATAATTAGTTAAATTAAAAATAATAGTAGTTAGTTTATATAGAAAATACTGTTCAGTTATAAAACAAAAGAATTAAAGAAAGACAATTTTCAAAGACCGGGATGAATAGAATTTATATATATACATATAATTTGCATTGTTGTGTTTTTACTATAAAATAGTATATACTTCTAATTTCTCTAATTTTATGCAATCCATAAGAAATAGACTGTTATCTTTTTTAAAAATCCAAAATAAATTGTCATTTTTGACAATTAGCTGCCTTGAAGAAATCAAAAGTATGTTATTGTTTTCAAAAAAGTTAAATTCATAACGGGTGATACTAAAAAAACATCTCATAAACACCTCTAAGGTCATCCGGTATGAGAGAGGAAATCACGCGCGTGAAGACTGATGTGGCACCTCTGCCCACACGTGAACACCTCCCCCAAAGAGCGTGGGTGTGTTGTGGCGTGACCAGCTCCACGGGCGAAGACAATCAATGAGGGGATAGCTTTGTAAACGACCAATGAGATTCTTTTATTCCAAACAGTCAAATGGTCGTTGTTCACGAAGGAAGGAGCCGGAAATTCTTGTTTTTATTACTTACCCTTTTAATATTATTTTATTACTATTAATATTTATTCTAATAACGTTAACTTTTAATATATTTATGGAGCCTATTTATTTTATTTGTTTATTTTCAATTAAATATTATCTTAATAAAAAATGTTCAAAAATATATCTATGAAGCTTTGTATTTAGTGATGGTACATATATCAACAGACGATGCGACCATTGTTTCATGTACATGTTGTGTTTTTAATAAAAATCTATTAAAATTTAAAAATAAAAAAAATAAAAATAAATAAAAATCTTGCCCAATAAAAGAAAATTAATAAAAAATTAAATTAGTTTGAACGTGAAAATAGTGGTTTTTTTAAGTGTTTAATCGTTTCGTTCATTTACCACAAATATTCTTAGGGATGCATTTTTAATTTTAAAAAATTATATCATTTTTTATTAGGCATGTTTTTTTTAATAAATAACAACAATCTTTTTTTACGAATTTATTTTTTACAATAAGTTTTTTTATACATAAAAATGTCTCATGTTTTTGTGTTTATATATATGAGAAAATAATTTACAAGTCCAACGAAGTTTTTAAACCGTTCAAAAAACTTCGATTATGTTTTGTCTGTTCAAGAAAATCCAACGAACTTAACATCTTGTCTAAAAAGCTCAATGAAGTTTTCAAACCGTTCAAAAAAACTCAATTATGTTTTGTTTGTTCAAAAGGTTAAGTTCGTTAGGTTTTTTGAACAGACAAAACATTATCGTGGTTTTTTGAACAGTTTGGAAATTTGTTAGTCTTACGAGTCATTTTCCCGATATGGTAATAAGCCACGACATCTGTTTCTCTTCTTTGAGTTCCATAGAATTGAACAAAAGTGTAACTTAGTTGGATTTTTTTAGATAAATGATTAAGTTCGTTGGGTTTTCTTGAACAGACAAAAAATTATTAGAGTTTTTTAAACGGTTTGGAAACTTTGTTGGGCTCGTATGTCATTTTTCCTTTATATATATATAATATAAAAAATATACGAATTACTTAATATTTATAACTTAAAAGTAATTATTTATAGAAAAAAACGTGTATTACTTAGCATTTATAAATTAAATGTAAACATATAATCATTTAAAAATCAAAAGTAATATATCATATAATGTGTAATTAGAAATCATCATGTAATCATCAATATGTTTTTCAAATAAAAAGTAATGATTGGGATGTCTAATTGGCCAAATAGGGTGTTTTTACCTATTAAATTTATAAAAGTTAACCTAATACCAGGTTTTTATGCAATTTGACTCTGTAATTAGTATTACTTTAGTTAGTTGCTATTATAAGTTTTTCCTTACCTGCTTTTAGGGGTTCGTCTCGCTTACTAGCAACATGTTGTCACTTTACTCATTTGTTCCCTAATTTTTTTTATGCAATAGACAATTGAACTTCATTTTTTTGCTACGAGTGAACAGGTAAACAACCCATGCCGCGTCAAAAAAACAATTATGCATAACAATCTACATAAAATCTGAAATAAAAATAAAATAAAATTTTGTTATATAATTTTCAAATTGTTCAGCATGCTAGAAAACCCCCTTAATAGAGTGATTGTGATATTATCTGTTTTGGGCCCCAACTCTATATGAACTCAGCATCTCCTCCTGAGCAATGTCGGAGAGGGAATATCAATACACCCCCCATAAAGGAACACATCATATTGAGAAGATCTGAGGATTTTAATGATTAATGTAAGTTTATAAAGTATAAACCCTAACTCTCGTATCTGTAGGATAAGTAGGAGGTTTCTTGAGATTAGCCACCCACATAAGGTATAAAATTTAATCATTATTGGAAAGTAGACATGCAAAAATTAAATTTGATTTAGGAAGGAAATCCAGAAATGTCTATGATGATGTTAAAAACACAAGAAATGCCTTATATTTACACACCTGTCCCTGTCCCCCAAAAAAACCAAGATAAACGAAGAAACTCTATAAAACGTCATTCAACTAAAAAAAAACAACCTTATGTTCAAGCACAACACGAATCAGCTTCCACCTGCAACAAACCAAACCATTTAATTGATACGAAACTGAAACAAAATTAATTATCAGACATGATGTTTTGAAGACGAGAATTATAATAAAAACATATAAAGGGTGGCTCGCTGCAGGAAGAATGGGATTCCACCATAAATAACTATTGTTTAACTTCAGGTTTTCAACCATCTTTTAATACAGGGCAAGGCTAACACTATTTTTAGGAAAGGTACTATCCTAAAAAAAAAAGTAGATTTGTAAAGAAAAGATGTATATAAATTTAAAAAAAAAAAAAAAAAAAAGTTTGAACCGAGTTCATAACAAAATTTAAAACTAGGGCCACCATTGTAAAAATGAAAGTTGGTAACCTGTTATATCGGGCATAGGGGACCATCCCATATCTGGTTAGCTCTTGATCTAATAATAAATGCAATATATAATAAATGGCATATACATATTGGTAACTTGAAGACAATGAGATTAGTATATTTCCCATTCACAAAAAGAGTGTGTGGCAAGTATGGAATAGTAAAATAGGTGATTACCTTAGGCTTAGGTGTGGCCTCTAGACTTGAGATTTGAAAGCAAAATGGGTGTGAGTGGGGGAGAGAAGATTTGTTGTTGTTCATGCCTAGTCCTGCCTCCTGTTCTTTGTGACTGTGGGGACTCCATAGCACTCGGGTTGCTAGAGTGAACTGAGAAGCTTCTAGGAACAACTAACGGAGGAGGTGGAAGGGGAGACGCAATTGCAATTGAGGTTTTACTTATTTTGGGAGGAGAATGAGATCTGTCTTGATTTTTTAAAAACAACGGACCCGAATATCCCATCATACCCTGTTTTGAAGGAGGAGGAGGCCTAGGAAGCTCATGAAGCTCACTGATTCTGGGAGAAGAAGATAGTGATAGTGATAGACCCGGAGGCGGAGGTGAAACACTACGAGAAACATGAACTTCACTAGTATTTATCTTTCCGGAAAACCCCCCCTTGGTTGGCAGCAATGGACCAGAGTAGGCTAGTCTTTTCCCTACTTTACTATCAAACCCACTCCATGAAGGAGGAGGAGGAGGAGGAGGAGCAGGTAACTGGATGCTGGAATTGGAATCTTTTATCGTGGGTTTGGAATCATTAGAATCCCTCTCGTGTTTCTCATCTGTTGGTTGCAACTTGCTGAATGGATTATTGGTGTGGGGGACAGATGATGCAGGAGGTGTTTTTGGAGGAGGTAGCACGTAAGAGTGAAATTTCTGTCGGGGTTGTGTTTGTGTAAGTGTTTCCTTAGGCTTCTCAGATGAATCCGGGAATAACGGGGCAGAATAACTGCTCGCTCGCGCCCCTTGCTGTTGTTTATAATGATTCATCTGTGGCAAAATAATAAAACTATTTTATCATATATTTTAATGTTAAATGGAATTACACTGAAAATGAATGTTCACTAGCTGTTGCACGCATACATGTCGATCTTCTGAAGTTGGAACTTGAAGAAGATGTGGTATGTCAGGCCGGTCTACCTGCAAAATGCAAATCAATATATTATATATGATACTTACAACACATGGAAACTAATCTACAAAAGGAAACTAATTAATTAATAATAGAATCACTAAAACCTCCAACAATACAAGAATTTTACTTCATTATTTTACCTTTTCCATAACAACAGTTTTTAGAGTTATAACCAAAAGCAGATTACCTCCATTGATGTGCCAAAATTATCAAGTCCTTGCTTCTTTTGCCCATAGTCAAAACTCAATTCCCCATCATCAATCCTCTCAAAGCTGTTCATACCTCCATCTTCCCCACCATTCACATCATCAAATTCAGTGAGTTGGCAATCGATTCGATGCTTCTCTGCAACAATTCTTATCAACGGGTCAACTGCTTCAAGAGCCTTAAATCCCTTACGAAAAAAATTCAACTGCTCCAAAAAAAAAAAAAAAAACATTTTCACTACAAAACAAATAAACAATATTCAAAGATAGTGACACGTAATGTATTAACAAAAATGACACCTGTGCAGCATGATGGCGAGTAGCCTGTGTCAAAATACTACGGCATTGTCCCTCCTTGAGTGATTTTACCCGAAAGGCACATAGTCTAGCCACTTCATTATATTCATCTTGTGCTTCTTGTAGTTTTTGTGCAACTGAACTTTCAGCCTTTCCACTTCTCAACTTTCCCTTTTCTTTGTGTTGTGACATCATGTATTCGTACACACCTCTGTATGCAGACTCTACGATTAACAAATTTTCATATCAATGGCAAATATATAAATATATACCTTTTTTCATCACATTGAAGCTTCATCTCCTCTACTTTTTGTAGCTCAGATAGAAGAGACTCTGATGGATTTGTAATTGTCACAACCACGTAAGAACGCTGATATATGAAGAGGAATAAGTCGCTGATATTAATTATTACCATAAGAAAGTGGAATACCCGTAATATTGACAACACTTACATAACTATCCGCGATTTTTTGGAGTTCTGATTGTATATTTCCTAAAGTTGATAACACTCTTCCTGCACACAGAAAGTTTATAATTAGGTATTGAACATCAAAACAGATGTGGAAATGTAGTAACAAACAACGAAACAATTTGTATTACCACTTTCACCATCAACATCACTTGCACTTTTCTCCAGCAAACAGGTCCCCATTTCATGTAGAGATTCTGAAAATTCTGAGATCCAAAGATATATGAGGTTACTTTATATGCATAAAAATAAAAATAGCTAGCTGCCTGTACTTGTCAGTGTGAGTATATAACTTAGATGCAACAAAACATGGCATTTGGATACAAAAGGAAAACACCTACCAAATATACTATTTGTCATTGCAGCAGCAGCTGACATTAAGCCATCATAGGAGTTTCTAATGTCTTGCATATCCTGCAAAAGAATATATTGATCAAGCAATCGACCTTACACTTTCAACAACATTGACACCTTATACTACCCACAATCAGACTCCACCACCCATAAATGGCGTAGATGGAAGAAACGTGCTATCATGGGCTGTGAATTTGATCGCCTTGGGTCATTATTATATATAGGATTCTTCTTAATCTTACATCTTTCTGCAAAGAGTATTTTAGTCGTGAAAAAGAGAGATTAATTTATAATATAGTGCATTACAAGTGTGCAACTACAGTCCACAACCATGAAGAGAAGTATGAGAAACCCTAATCGATCCTAACTTGATTTGCACAGGAAATTCGATATCAGAGGCAGCACACAAAAGGAAACAAAAACAAAAACAAAATCCATACCTTGGAAACCTGAACAAGCTCATCCAAATGGGCGGAAGGCTGATGATCCTTCTTCTCCTTCCCATCGTTCTTGTGCATCGTTAATTTGCGCCCAAACTTCTCCAGTGACGACTTCATTTTATAAACACTTGCAAACTCAAAAACACTGGTGATTATACTATACCCACAGCGACCAAGGTGCAGGAAAATGTTAAAAGAAAGTTGAGATTTATCATTTATGTGAGATGGTATTTATAATTGATTCTGGTAAATTGATCGGCAAGTCTGCGTGCGCGTTTGCTTGGTAAAAGTGTAAAAACAGAAAAACCATCGAAAGGAAGGAGAAATGGTAGAAAAATCGATCCTAATCGCTGTCGCAGTCTATAAATTCTGACGTTACGAATCAGGGAAGGTGATTGAAACTTCCGCAAATTCAACTAAAATGGAAGGTGCACTGGACTCGGTACTTCCGGCGTTGAACCTTGACCATTTTGTAGGTTTCATAAACTATGCTTTCTTTACACGGAAATTTATATACTTACCCCCAAACCCAGTGCTTAATGTACCCATGTGAATGTAGTACCATATCTAATATTGTTTGAGTACCAAATGGTTTGAAGATTTATATGACTTAGGGTACGCATAGTATTCCTTCCGTTCCAATATTATTGTCCACGGACAAAAAACACACATATTAAGAAAACATTAATTATCACTAACTTTATTTAATGACAGTTTTGTTCTTACTTTGCATTTAATGTTCTATTAAATGCTTGGTTGGTTAAGTAATAATGAGGGGGTATTTTGGTAAACATGTTATTTATTTTTATAAGTGGACTATTATTTTGAGACAAACCAAAAAGGAAAGATGGACTATAATTTTGGGACGGAATGAGTAATACTTTTCTTTATATAGATATTTTAAATTAATAAAGCTATCTAATATAAAATAATAAAATATTTTAAGATATTATCCTTATTCTAATAAATGTTTTGCCAAAAGTCACTCTAATACAACTCCTCATTAATATTATGTCATGTGTCATGTAGAAATATTAGACAACTCATATCAAAATTCAAATTTATATTTTCTAATTATATGTTAAATTTGAAGTTATAATAACTTTAAAATTTTGATATATCTCTTAATTAATAATTTATTTAAAATAATTTATTTAAACTAATTGATTATAAATTTTTATTATAAAAGTTTAATTAATTTTATAACCGTGGTTCTCACGGATTATAAACTAGTTTGATATATATAAATATAAAGTGTAATCAGTGGGTAGTCGTTTCTGATTTTTATTATCAATAAATTCAAATACGTATTTGAATTGAAGTTTTACATGGAACTAAATATGAAATTTATTTTGAAACTTTATGTTTTGTTGTTTAAGACTTGACGATTTAGGGTATGCCATGACAGTATTAATCACGACATGCAACATTTGCTTGATATGGCCAAAAATCTTAGGCAAAAAACGTTAAAAAAATCTTGATCAATTAAGCACCCCCGAATTGTCTGGCAGTATGTTATTTGTATAGTATGTATGATGGAGGAACTCATTAAGCTTCGTGCTTACGGTTTTCAGTTTTTGTTTCAGGTACATCGTTTTCAAAAGAAAGGAATCGGCTCGATCGCAGCGCATCACACTATGTTTTCCGCATATGAGATCTTTGGGATTACACTCTGTTATTGTTGTATGTTAACATGCTTTGATTATTGACACTTTGGTTTTGACATGGGATGTTATTATGGATGCTTCTATACTAATTGGTTTTATAATAACTTAATTAAAAACGAAATTTTTGGTCTTGAATTTTGAGATGTTACAAAAATGAACCAAAAACCTTAACTATATAGAACTAAGAGATGAATTGTCAAGGTAAGAACTTGATACCTTCTGAAGAATGACCAAGGTGGCTAAGTTCTCGATCCACAAGCTTTAGCACCACAAGAGCAACTTCCAAGATATTCTTCCTTCTTCAATATCACCAAAAACACTAACAAAGGTTACTTCCAAGCTCAAAACACTCAAATGGCACCTAGGGTTTTGTAGGAGGGTTGATGAGGGAAAGAGGCTGAAAAGGGGGTAGCCTCAAGCCTCATAATGGGGATTATATAGGGTTAAACCCTAAAAATTAGTGTCTGCTGATTCACAACGTACGCCCAACACACAAAGGTGTTTCCCCATGTCGAAGTCAGGTGAGTACGTCGCACGTACCCACATTACGCCCAACGTACAAAGCCCATTTCGTCTAAAAGAAGTCAACACTTAACCAAAAACGCCAAGAAAATGATACCTCACAAAATGGTGTTACAGATTCAATAAAGTTTACAACTTTATTGATCCTTGAGGTCCCAAAACGGTTAGGTGCTTTAGATTTGGATGGTTATGAGGTTTTGAATTCATGCATGGGGTTATGACCCCATTTCTCCCATTTTAACCTAGATAAGTGAATGACATGCATTGGACGTGCATGCCCATAGAGTAATGATCTGTATGGTCCCTTATGAAGCAAGGATGCCTTCTAAAAGGTTTAATTAAAGAACTTTACATGTTTAGAGCTTAATCAATTAAGTTGTCTTCAGATAGAAACCACGACGTGGGATGTGACAACCGTCAAACTCCAGTCAAAGTTAAAGTCAAAAGTCAAAGTCAAAGTCAACAAGTCAAACCGGTCAAACTTAACTAGTACTTATATGTTAAAAGTTATGCTATGTATAAAAATGTGCATTTGTATGTCAAGAATTCAAGTGTCTCGGAGAATCTATGTGTTTAGCAATGTAAAAACCCTAAAAAGGGAGCAAAACGCATCAAAACACGACTATAGACCATTTTGGGGACTTAAAACAATCATAAACGAAGCATAACGGGGTTCACGAACCTTGCATTACGAGATTATACACTAATAATGACTAAAATCAAATCTCTCCCAAATCTCTCTCAACTTTTTATAGTCATCCGGGTCATCCCGACCCTTAACTTGGCCAAAAAAACCGCTTGAATCGGGGAGTTATATCGAAAAACAGCTAATTAGGGCTGAAACCCTCTTAGGAACCGAACCTCTTAGGAACCGAACCTCTTAGGGCCGAACCCTTCTATTAGGACCGAAGTCCCCTCAGGACCAAACTGTCAGAACCGAACTTAGCCCTCGGACCGAACCTCTTGCGAACAGAAGTCAGTTAGAGCCGAAACCTCCATACACCCGAAATAGACCTAGCCCTCGGTCCATTTCGGTTCCCTGCCACCTTCGGACCCGAGCCTCCCCATTCGGTTCCTTCTCCCACCTTCGGTTCCTCCTTCTCCCTTCTCTCGGTTCTCACCTCCTAAGAGCCAAACCTCGCAGGTTCGCTCCTTAAGCCCGGTTTTCGACTACTTTCGCTTCCTAAGCTCGTTTTTGACGTTTTTGACGGGGATTTTTCACCAAATTCATATTTTTATCATTTTAAACTCCCTAAACTCATATTTTATTCATTTCTCAAGGATTTATTAATTATAAATCATTATTTTACATTAAGAAGAGTATTTTACACCACAAGTGGGTCAAGTGTGCGCACTTGCCTCCATGCGTCATCTTCTCATTAGCCCAATCTTATCCACATCACACAAACCAAGTTAAACATCATTTCAACTTGCAAGTTGCTCCAGCAACCTTCACTATATAAAGAAATCCCTGGAGGGTTTCTTGGTTTACCTTGATCATTCCAAACTTACACACTTCTTAGCCCCTCAAGAAAGCCTCTTTTCCTCACTACTTCCCACCACTTTGTGAAAGTGTTCTTGAGCTACTACTTCACTTTTTGGTAAGTATTTCATCTAAACTCAAGTGTTATTCCATATTTTCCTAACACTCTTAGATCTTCTACACACATTTTAACACCAAAGAATCGTTCTTAGGATCATCCAAGCTTTCACATGTTCATCAAGTGTTCTTGACTTGATACTCCTTGTCTTCAACCTTCCACTCTTCAAGAAATCACTCAAGGTGAGTTCATACCCCTACATTTTCTAGTTTTCTTTAGTTTTCAGGGGGGGAATATGTGACAACCCGGAAAAATTTTGGTTTTAAGACCCAGTCATTCAACTCAACTGAGTGTCAAACTCATTAGTACTGAGTTCCAGCCCGGTTAAAGGTCATTCTAAGGAGTTTTGAGCCTAATACACTTAAGGAATAAGTGTTAGAAAGTACCTGCTAGAACCACAGTGTAGCAAATCAAACAATAACCTCATCAAAATGAGTTCACGGCCACAAGACCATGAGTTTACGGCCGTAAACTCATGTGGCCGTAAACTCAAGGGTATATAGATGATACTTGGCCATTTTTCTCATTCTTTCCTTTCCTTGGCTGATTTTCTTCAAATCCTCTAAAGTATCATCAAGATTTCCTTCCAAGATCTTCATATAAGTAAGTATTCTTCCTAGATTTGTTGATACATCTCTTAATCTAGTATCCTTCCATGATTTCATCCATAGAAATCATTCTTTTCTTAAATCTTCAAGTTTCACCAATAACACCAAGAACACACACTAGTGTTCTTGGCCAAAACCGACCATTTCAAGCTTCTAGATCGTAAGTACTCTTCCCTATACTTCTTATCTAGTTAGTATCCATGATTAGAGACTTGAAAACATCAAGAACACAAGGACAAAAGGAGTTTACGGCCAAGCCATCTCCCAAGGCCGTAAACCCCTTTAAGGTTGCCATTTTGGCCATAAACCCTCCTAGATGCAAAGCTAGTGACCCAGGACCCTTCATGGATGAGATTAGGACCTTAAACTACTCTCAAGTGCACAATGACCATGATTTTACGGCCGTAAATACCTTTGGGCCGTAAACTCATCAAAAACCTCAATGAAGGTGGTCTTCCTCATCCTAGTGTAGAGCTAAAGTCCCTAAAGCATCCCAAGCCTTCAAACTTACACTTATACATGAGTGACCATGAGTTTACGGCCGTAAATTCCCTTGGGCCGTAAACCCATGGCCGTAAACTCATGTGAGTGTCATTCTACCTTCCTTTGTTGAATCACATGTGATTCCAACACTCGGTCAAAGTGTTTCCTAGTCCCGGAAGATGTTTCCTTTCATATAGTTATTTATAAACACTATATTCATGTCAATATGTGTCCTTATATGTCATTTAGGACTTATTGAGTCTCGGGACTTCATTCGTGGAACTTCTCATCCTTACACGCATACCCGTTTGAATCACCCACATCAGGTGAGTTCATACCCCGTAATGAATCTTTTAACTGTTTTAACTGTTTTAAGGGGGGGGGGGGAATACAAGTTGAACACAATGATAATTGTGTAAATGTTTGTTATAAACATCTTTCAAAATGTTACTTATGTCATTTATAAGTTGTCAAAACATTTCAAAAACTCTTTTAAAGTTATGTTACTTTATAGTTATACAAAAATCCGTTTTTAAAGTACAAGCATAACTTAGTAGATAAATGACTCTTTTCAATAACAGTCCAAGTAGAACATTAGTAAACTATAATAGGCATAGTTTAGGAGAATGCTATTCATTACTTCTAGTACAATGAAGCAAACAAAGAGTCAGTTCATACATGAGTCAAACACACAGTGAAGAGAAACAAACAATACCATACAGAGAGAACACACAATTATGAGAAACAAACAAAACGTACAATATACAGTACAAAACAAACAAGTTAGGTTGCTATAGCATGAGAACACACACACAGGATCTAATTATACCAATTGATCACTAACTCATTGTTTTAAACAAAAGGTGATAGTTATATTGTGTATACATGATCATATAACAAATGTGAATTACACGGCTTGCAAGAATTTGCAGAGGTCGCGTTTGGTTCCCTTAATCTCTAGACAGGGAGAACGTTTAGTAGGGGTTCTAGCCTTCACATTATGACCGTAATAAAACGAACATGTTTTAGGTCACCAGTACATCCGCATGTCATTATAAATGACAACTGTGTACTTATATTTCCCATTTCTTTCATAAAGTGACAGTACCACTTGAAAGTCAAACTCAAACTATTTTCGAGTTAAGATAGTTATAAACTAAGGAAAACATACATTTTTACAAACGACAAACAGATCAGTCGAGTCTAGCACATAACAGTAGATGCCTTGGTAGAAGGCTACGTTTAAAAGAAAGGACCATAATGCTAGTCTTATGATTCCTTAATGTATACATCACAGGATATATATATACCAATAGGGTCCGACAGGTAATAGGATGTGTGCTCTCCGCTTCATTTCCTGTTCCTTGTTTGGTTGTGGGCTTGGAACGAATTCACCCAATCTATTTTCTATCCGATTCTATATATATGTATGCTTAGTATACATTAAGTCATCATAACGGTGCCAGGTATGGGTCAGGTTATAGGACACAGAGTTAAAGCACAGTTTTTCTAGTACAAAACATACTTTCCAAAATCAGTACTTTTGGCATACAAAACTAGAAACTTCCCAGTAAAGGGTTTAATCCATTTTATTAAACCAGTACAATTTAAAGGACCTTAGGTGAGTAACTCTATAATACCTTAGTTTATACATCATGTTTATATATAAAACTAATACCCAATAGGTAGTTAGATGTGTGCTTTCCGCCTTACTTCCTGTTCCTTGTTTGGTTGTGGGCTTAGGGCAGATTCACTCAATTAACTTTCTATCCGATATTAGATTATATATATCAGTATAAACTAAGCTATTATAAAAGTAGTCACTGTGGTCACCATTTTATTATAAGAAATAAGAGTTTTCTTAAAGAACTTTTTCATTAGATATAAAGGAACCATTACAATTAACTCCACGAGTAACAAGTGATTACACCAGGGTTATATAAGACGATGATCTAACAACCAATGGGATGTGTGCTATCCGCCTTAATTTCTGTTCCTCGTTTGGTTGTGAGCTTAGGGCGGATGCGCACAATCGATTGTTTGTTTACTCTGAGTCTTATATAACTTGTATCCACTTAGTACCCATAGAAAGGATTGCAGTGTCATTTTACTTAAACTTCCATTAAAGTAGGAAATATAGGATTTTCTAGAGGAACAGGCGAACTTTTCAAAACAGAACTTACAACTTACACCATTTTACATCTACATTTTCAACAACACTTTACAACTTACTCACATCACTAAAATCTTATGAACTCACCAGCTTAATTGTTGATCAACTCTTTCAAATAACTTGTATTCTCAGGAGACTATTAGACAGGTGCTCGTGCTGGGAATTCAGAAGATGGAGCATTATAGCTTCAAGTCTTGTTTTGTTATTTGTGTATGGATTTTATGTTTTGTGAACACACACATTGTAAACACTTTCTTTCGAAATGAAATGGTTGTTCATTACTTTCTTACCATATACATATCTTGTGATACTAAACATGACGTCCTCCACCCCCGAACGTTTCCGCCGTTCTGGTTTTGGGGTGTGACAGAATACAAGTTAAAACACCAAAACATATTTGAAACTTAACTTGACAGATTACAACAGAAAAGTTGTGACCTGTTCACGAACTGTTTTACCCAACTTAAACTTAATATTTTTCAAAACTGTTCAATATGAAAATAGTTCAGGTTTATACCTTTAAAATGACTACTTGCACATCTCCATACGATTTTTCTACAGTATATGGTGATTTTTACAAAACTGTCTATCACTGCAGCAACAAAATCGGACCAGGTTGTGAAGATGAACATTTTCACACTGGTTTGAGACCACCAAAAATTATAGGAAAATTTATGAATATAGTAGACTCTTTTTCCAAACTCTCCGAGATTACGGATTCAGTTTTAGACTTACGATGAGTTTTCTATAAATATTCTAAAACAGTGACAGTTAAGGGTAAAACCGTCAAAACAAGTTTAAGAGTTATTCACACCTTGTAACATGCTGAGCAAGGTGTGTAAGATTTTATACTTAGTAGTTTCAATGTCATTTTGTTGAAATACAAAGCCATGCATAACAAGGTTTCATTTAAAACATTAAAACACTCTTGATAAACTATAATAGGTATAGTTTGGGCACTTTGTTTAACAAAGAAACAGTAATGCAATCGATTTACAAAACGGGTATTTCATTACAAACTACGTGAACATGTTAATGAATAAATTTGTGAGACATTCATCTGCAGGGTACTCTTAAGTACAACAGAAAAGTCCTGTAGTTATAGCCAGAATCTCTTGTAGGGAGAGCGCGATAGTTGTGTATAGATCTATATTGGGTCTGACAAACCCGCACCTGAGCTGCTTGCAACAGCTAGACCAACAGGTCTGGGGTGAAAAGTGTCATAACATTCCGACGCTTGAAGTACGTCGAGTACGAAGTCTTCGAGTCTTAGCATGGTTATAACAACTCACATGGGGAAATAACAAAACACACATTTCACGGGAATTTAAGGATTTCACAAAAAAAGAGTTTTATTTAAATATAAAACCACACATAAGTATGACGATTTACTTACATATACTAAGTCTTGATTCAGTTAAGACTACAACAAACCTTTTAAAAAATATGAGATTTTCTGGAAACAAACTTGTAACAAACTTTAAGGAACAACATCCGTTCATTTTTCATTTATAAATTGCTTATGAACTCACCAGCTTTAATGTTGATACTCTTTCAAAAACAACTTGTATTCTCAGGTAATCAATAATACAGGTAACCACAAGATTTTTGAAGACAAGACGCTAAGGCACAGATTTCTTTTGAACTATTTTGGCATCATATGTAATTTATTTGGAAACATGTATTTTTGCAACGATGTAAGCTTTTAAATTATATTTATGATGGTTGTGTTTGCTTTCTTCATTATGGTTATGATACTGAGCATGACGTCCTCCGCCCCCAAACGTTTCCGCCATTCCGGTTTGGGGGTGTGACATGAGATGATGTTCGCCACGATGTGGTGAAGGAAGGAATCGCGACTATTTTGTTGGTTTGTTTATCAAAATAATTATATATTTTTTTTAAATAAGACAAAACTTCATAAATGGTTCATGTGGTAGTGAAATGACGAAAATGCCCTTCACTTAACGGTAGAAAGCTGGCGGAGCGATGCATAAGGATCAAATATCAAAAGTTTTGAAATTACATGGACTATTTGTGATGTTTTTTAAACTTAGAGATTAAACTTCAAATTTTGGAATACCACAGGGACCATTTATAAAGTTTTGTCTATAATTAAAAAAAAAAAAAAAACAAGTTAAGAAAAAAAAAATAGCGTTTTTTTTCCGAATACGATAAATAAAGTTTAAAAAGCTCGACAATTGTTGTAACTAAACTTTCAAAAAAAATTAAATTAAAGTAAAAATGTTATTTATAACAAATATAAAAGTTAAAAAAATTAAAATAGATATTAATATTAAAATATATATGATTATATTAAAAACCTAATTGATTTGATAGATTTAAGCTTTTACGAAAAACTAGACAATCAAAACCGTATTTGGGTAGCACCACCATTTTTTTACTGGTTTGCATTTAATAAAAAATATTAAAGACAAAGATGAACAAATATGAAGGTTTAAATAACTTCACCTCCTATTCCAGTTTAGAGTTAGGGATATGTACAAAAAGCTCGTTCCATCACTATAATATGGGTCACTGTGATTGTTAAGAGCTTACATGGTACATTAATTTTGATAAAAGTGATTGTTTAGCTGCCAAGATCGTTTGAGTATGACCTAGATTGGTATTTAATCCATGTCAGTAAATAAATAAATAAATAAAAACAAAACACCACCAAGTGACAGGGAAAAAACTTTGAAAAAAAATGCAATCTAATTGTCGATGTTGGATCCAAGCAAATTTAATTCGACGAAAGAAAAAAAGAAATTACAAGTCAATCGTACATAGTTATTAGGGTAAATGTCACTGTAGCCCTACGAAGTTTCATCATTTGGTTTAAATGGTCCCTTTTGTTTTTTTTTTTGGCATTTAAGGGGTACAAAGTGTAGTTTTACCGGCTAAAATGGTCCATTGACCCGTTTTAATAGGTTTCTTAGCCAAGTCATAGTCCAAGTCATCTAATGAGTTCTGAGTCAACTCGCCCTACACCACCGAGTTGAGTCGAATCGTTTGCTTGGGCCCTAAGGGTCACTGCGGTCCCAATATATATAAAAGGGATGGTTTAATAAATCAAACCCTAAAACAATATACCCATTTTCGGCCAAACATTTACCGACAAGAAGGAGACAATAACTTTCACAAGAATCACGAGATGGCTACCCCACCACCGTCACCAGATTCGATATCGTTAAATTCTCGAGAGCGGATGAACTTCAATGACATACACACAATATTTTGCGATTGTGGGGAGAGAATGGTGGAAACACAGGTGGAGATGGATCGCATTAAAGAGGAAATGGGTGTGATTCTGTGATATCAAGGGTCGAAATGCTTGATGTGCAGCGCCGATTAGACCGTAACGATAAGAAGATGCAAGCTATGACAGTTGTGCTGGTGGGACTCGTGGTGGTGACGCTTGGTTTTCTCGTGGAAAAAATGCACACTCTAATGTAATCTTGATTCTGGTGTTGTTTGTTGTCTTAGGTTGTCTGTGTTTTTTGTGTTAATCTGCAATGTTGTCTATTAGGGTTTATGTGGATTACTGTCTTTTTGGTGTAATCGTTTGAAGTGTATGATGAAGTCCTGTCTTAGCGGGCATTTTGTATAAATGACTATGTAATCGTTAACTAAGCTATATATTAGTTTAACATTTAAATAAAATATTTTTATAACACTAACCCTAGAATTGTCCCGTTAGTTAATGAGATACTTGGGGGTATTTTCATCATTTGACATTGTAGTCACGAATATATACCACTCACATAGATCCGTTACCATTTAATCCTTGTTTTTGCTTGCTTGTCCTTCTCTCGGTGCAAATTGAAGGTATGAAGATGGAAGGAAGCATGAAATCAGTGGAATGTTCCTGTGGGTATAATGCTATAATACGAACCTCAACCACTCGGAGCAACCCAGGACGACCCTTTTACGCTTGCCCCAAAAAGGTAAAAAGTGATTGCAACTTTCCTTGTACTGTAGCCCTAGATTTGAAAATGATTTTCTGCATAAATCGTTTGTTTCTCACAAATAACTAATCTCAGGATCCCCGAAATGGGTTTATTTGTTGGGTAGATGAAGTTGATACAAAGAGCACAACTGGCGAGTCTATCATGATTGCAATTTTGCTTAGGTCGAATAAGAAGCTTCAGTCCGATGTTTGGAAGATGAAAATTTGTTTATTTCTTAGTTGGGATATTTTCTTTGTCATAATAGTGTACAAGTTGTAATGGGTTGTTAATGGTATTTTCTTGATGATTTGTAATAATTTGGGTAAATGTGGTTCTGTAATCCTGTTGGAAATTAATGAAAACATCGTTATTTAGTGGACCACAAAAGTTGTAATGGGCTATTTTCTGTGTCATACTATTGTCCCACTTTATCAATAATTTGCATGAACATGTGTTAATTGGAAATTAGTTTAGTGGAGCACAAAAGGGACCACATAGATATACAATAATGCAGGAAGTTATTAACACAACCATGCACGTCCATTACATAATATTAAGTTGCATATCGGATCTCAAATAACATAACCAGACACATATAGGTAACACAACCAAATGTTCTAAAAACATGCATCAAACATCTATACGTAAATCCAAGAACATCCAACAAACATCCATAAGTAAATCCAACAACATCCAACAACTTAAATAGAAAACAAACACATTATCCTTATTCAATATCTAGTGGATTAGCACTTGTATTGCCTTCTCCATTCTTTCCTTCAACCCTCTTAGCCAACTTCTTTTTTATAATCCTTTCAGAATGTTTCCTTTTCCTTGTAGTCTCTATTCCTTTAGGTTGTGTTTCACTACCTCCTTCACCTCGATTACCCCCTTCATTTGTTTTTGTTCCACTTCCTTCTTCACCTCCATTACTACCTTCATTTGTTTTTGTTCCACTACCTCCTTCACCTCCATTACTTCCTCCATTTTCTTTCTTTTTCCTTTTGACCTTAAGTTTTTTGGGCTTGTCAACCTTAGGACATGTAACCTTGTTATGTCCAACTTCTTTGCACACACTGCATAAAATTCTATTTCCAACCTTTGAGACCGTGTGCCTTGTAGCCTTTTCACTTGGGTCATTTCTTCTATTCACTTTCGGTCTGCCTGGCATTTTTCTCCTCAACGGTGGTAGTGGTGGACTATAGTCAGTACATGGCCACATATTGCTCCCATTCATCCCCTGCATTGGATACTTGTAAGTGTTCCTGTAAAATGCTCCAAAGTACATTGGATCCACATAACTTCTAACATCCCTGTTAAGAAAGGAAATGGTTGCAACTGAATGCACACAACTATAGCCATTCAGTTGCCACACTCTACACGAGCAGGTCTTCTTGTCTAAATCCACCACGTAAGACTCAACCAAGTTTCTTGTCTCGAACTGGTTCAAACCAGTTGGTAGAACCTGCCAATATCTAAACACATTGGATGGAAGTTAGTATATGTTTATAGTAATCAAAGTAAACATATCAAATTATATTTACCTTTGAGCAGTTTTAAGTTTATTAAGTAAGGTTGTAATTGCAGGATATGGTTTAAACTCAGGCCATGAACTACCTTTCATGCTCAAATTAATCTGCCTTTCCATAACATACAATCTAATTTCCTCTAGCATTGTGATGATTGGTTTTTTCCTTGCATCTCTTATGACATTGTTAAAACTTTCAGATAATCCATTTTCTACTGCATCACACATCCTACCCTCCTGAAAGAAAGTTATGCACCATGATTTAGGGTTCTTCTCCATAAGATATTCAAAGGCTTCAGGGTTAAGAATTTGGATTTCCTTCATTGCTGCATTAAACAAAGGCTCAGTGGATGCTTTGCATGCCCTCCAAAACATCCTCTCATAATGTACTCATGTGAATCTTTTCCTAAAGTTGGCTACAATATGCCTTGCACACTGCCTATGTTTTGCAGTAGGCAAAATGTCTTTCACAACCTCCAACAAACCCTACACCATAAAGGGAAATTATTAAAACAAACAACTACAATTAAACTAAAATTAAAGGATATGGACATTAAAGTAATACCAAAACCATTTTCCATTCCTAGATCATCCCTTAAATTCTCCAAAAACTATTTCCAATTCTCTTTGTTTTCCACACAAACAACTGCCCATGCAATTGGAAATATGTGATTATTAGCATCCCTTCCAACTGCACATATTAACTCTCTTGTACATAAGCCTTTCAAGAAACACCCATCCAGATTTATCACTCTTCTGCAACTACCTCTTAATCCTTGCTTTAGTCCCTCAAGACATACGTAAAAGTTACTGAAATAAATCTTCCCATCAGGCATACTATTGACACCAATATTCACAGTTGATCTAGGGTTTGATCTTCTTATCTCCTCACCATAAGACCAAAGTTTTGAATAGTGCTCAACAAGTGTTCCTTCAATTAGCTCAATGGCATGTTTCTTTGCTCTCCTACACTGTCCCATACTCACATCTATTCTAAAAGTTTGTTTGACCTCTTCTTTAAGCATCCTAACACTCATTTTTTTCTTATTTAAGAACTCAGTTGTAAAATGGCTACCAATCCAAGCATAACTAACAATTGATCCCAATTTGAAATTTCTTGCACAATTGTGCTCATCTATGAGTGACTTAATCTGGAAATATTGTTCTTCACTCATCCATGAGGCCCAAAGTCTAAACTTACACTGGCCAGAACAACATTTCACTAAAAGTCTCCTACTATCATTTTTCTTGTAGCACAACTGATACCCATTAGCAACAACATAATTACATAACATATGTTTTAACTGTTTTGGACTTTCAAATCTCATACCTAACACAGGTTTTTGTTTTTTCCAGTTAACATTTTCATTATAAGTTGTTACTTCCTCAACAATTGTGTCATTGTCATCCATACGAAAATATGTGTCCTCATGAGGAGGACTTGATGAGATTGACTGCACCTTGGGGCATAACTTGCTCAAAAAAACATCATTTATGGTCTTATTCATAGGAGTGGAATCAACATGTCCAAGGTCATCATGTACATTACCTTGCAAGTCATCAATCTCGTTCTGAAAAAATCCCAGGCCATACAACTCCTCATTATTCCCCCTACACCCGACTGCTTGTCTTCAGGACTGCAAACTTCAGCTTGGTCATCCACTATCCATTGATGGACATTAGAACCAAGGTGATCCATGTAAACTTGGATTACACATCCGTTGTCGTACCCTACTTGAATGAACTCTTGGTAGTCTTTCTCGATGGCTATTATCCTCAATCCATCAGGAAAATCTATATATGGCATGCAAAAATACACATTCACACATTCCTCGTTCGCGAATCTTTGAATAAACAGTAGAAATTCCTTCAAGTCCATTCCTGCAATATCGACGTCTTCAAAGCGTTGCTCGGCTCCATCTGAGTAACTTATTGCGGGATACCTAGTAAAAATGTCAGCAAAATGAAGATTGACCTTCATATACACAGCCATAGCATCGATTTGGAAAGAAACAGTAGAAGAAGAAAGGGGAAGAAGATAGTGACGGGTGAATATGTTATTTACAAAAGGGCTAAGTAGGTCAAAAGGTCATTTATTGATGTGGCAACGAAAATTTCGACGTGGCTATATTTTAAATGACGTGTCTTATGATACCTGCTGACTAGGATGGGGCTAACCGGCTGACCCCTTCGTTTTCTATAAAATGGCTTCAAGAGTACGTAAAACTACACTTTGTACCCCTTAAATGCCAAAAAAAGGGGACCATTTAAACCAAATGATGAAACTTCGTAGGGCTACAGTGACATTTACCCTAGTTATTATGCCAATTGATGAAAGAAGCAAAAAAGTTTTCAGAATTTGGTTTTAAAACCGTATAGTGTCTACCTTCTAAATTGAATGTTGAGTGATGATTGTTTCAATCTCTTGAATTGAATCGATGATTGTTGCTTAATCGAGTCACCCCTTTGTAATTACCTGCGTAGTAGCCAAAATCATAGGAATATTGAAGCAAATCCGATGAAAAGTAAGAGGAAGGATTTGAACGTGTGATGTTTAATAGAGGTTGTGACATTGGATTCTCTGCTTTTCTTTTCCCTAATTCTCGAGGCTTAGATAATATCAATTTCTCACATTTTCTCCTTAAAAATAAGAGAATTAAAAGGATGGAATATGAATTCGTTTTTTTCTCAATCTCTTGGCATTTGGCCTACCGGTAAGATATGATTTTTTCAAATGAGAGGTCATGGGTTCAAGTCTTTTAGGGGACATATATGATATTTAAAATTAGATTAGTTAGTTTGCCGTTTCAAAAAAAAAAAAGGAAAAATTTGCACCTAACTCTCTGTACCAAAAAGTAATATAATATGGGCATGTTCAGCAAAATTAGCTGATAGCGGATAGTTTGTAGTTTGTAGCGTTTTGTTAAAGGCTACATGAAGTAACATTTGAATTTGAAGCGTTTTGTTTAATTGTTTAAACTAAACGCTAGAAGCTTGTAGTGCCGAACAAGACGTTCTGTTCAAAACGGAACGGTTTATCAAACGTTAAAAGCTATAAGCTCTCAAACATTCTCAAACGCTCTGTACCGAACACGCCATATAAATCTATAATACTCGACCGATTTCTTTCACGAATGTCCGTTGGCATGTTGTGGCCCATTCAAAGCTTGAGCCCATTAAAGCTTGATTTGAACATTAGTTAATTAGTGTCCCAAATAGAAAATATGCAATGATAAAAGCTAATAAAACCAGTAAAAATCAATAATATATGTATTATTGAGAAAATAGTAATGCATACTAATGCATACAAATTTAAAATAGAGACTGTAATAAGATATCATAATTTTCATAGATTTGCGATAATTTAATCGTAAAGAATCCTCTAATCTAATAAATAAGTACAATTTTGCCAGGTGGCATTCTATTAGTCCCTCCCAATTGATTTATCCCGCCAATTCCATCTAAGTGAATTTTCGATCCTACCCTAGCCCTACCATTCAGTTTCCTCCTCTCGACACTCAAATCAAATTCAAAGTTCAAACGGAATCCCTGTAAATCAGCAATAAATCATCCGCAAAAATCAATTTATCACTTCCTTTTTTATCTCCATGTTTCTCTCTATAATAGAGACTACTAAGAACGAGAGTTGAATCAGTTTTGCTCATGAAATTGTATATGGAATGTGATTAGGTTTTCAAAAATCTCTCTCTTTCAACAAAACTTTTCGTCGGTCATCTCCACCACCATCTCCCCTCCATCATTCTTTCAATCGGGTTTCTTATTTTACCACTCTCGCTGACGAATTCTCCTTCTGAATGAGGTAAGATTTTGATCATTCGTTGCTGGTAATCCTTATTCTTTTGTCTCTGGAAATCATGAGGTTTGAGATTTAGGTTTTCTAATTCTACCATCCCCCTTCGACAATTGCAGATTCCAAACAATTAGGATTTTTAGGTTTTCATCACTGCTACATCGTGATGTATGTTGAACCGGTAAGCAAAGAACGATTTCTCTGACTATACGGTAAGATTTCTTAGTTTTTACTTAGAGGTTAAAATCAAAAATTATGTGTTCAAAGGTAATAACCTGCTCTTTGTTCTGGATGTTTTAATTTGTTTTTATTTTGATTTTTCATTTGTTTTATTTTCTGATTTCGTCTGTGGCATTTGCTACAAAGAAAAATCATCCATTTTTTCTTCAGTTTGTCTTTATATCAGTAATTGGTTGTTTTTTTAGTATATGAAAACACTCCCTTTATCCTTTCAATTACTTCCTATTCTGAAAACAAACATTGATAAGTTTTGTTGTGTAACACAAACGACACTGATTATATGTGTTTTAATTATCCCTGTCAACTGTTTGTTAAAATGCTTCAATGATGAAAGTTTGGAAAATCTAGCTCTAATATCGATAAAATGTTCATTTATTGGCATTCAGGTTATTAATTTAGCTCTAATTCCCGACAGAGAATACAATATTATCTCGCCCCATACCATAAGTACCATCATACAATGCACAGATAAAACGTGATTGGTTTAAATGGTAACTCCTATCATGCCAGTAATCTCGCCCAAATCTTTCATTATCTTGCTCATTAAACTCATACCTTGCCTTTTTTTTTTAGAAAAAATATCTGCTGATCACTTAATCAGAAGTAGCAAGTTAAAGGTTAAAGCACAAAAAAGGTGATGGTACCTATCTCCCCTCTCTCTCTATATATTCTTTTTAGTGCTGTCAACATCAAATAAGGTGAGGTTTCCTGTTATTTTGGATTAGAAACCATTATCTTCTCATGTATATTTTCTTTCTTCAAGCTTAAGAGGCACACTTCTAGGGAAGCCAGTTATATTAGGGAGTGAATCAACACCTTCTTATGGTATGGTCTATGATTGTGGTCGGATATTCCCCTAAACCTCCTTATAATTGACAAGTAAAATATTGTTTTTTTTAATCTGATACTAAAATATATATTCCTCTAAAACTCTGATTAAAATTAAAATGGTTGCAGTTAATATATTAAATTTGTTAGTTATTAGTTTATTACATATATTTTAGCATGAGGGATGTAATGGTCAGCTGTATTTCGACATTTTATTTCCTTTTTATATCCGATTTTATTAGACTAATGAAGTTCAATTTAATAGGCTAACGTTAGATGCTCAGATGGATGTCAATGTGAAGGCCTCAAAATATTGATGGCATAAAAGAATAAAAAGGTAACAAAGTAACAAATATTTGTTTATTTCAAAACATTCATTCTACCTAGCTTCTTTACTTATGAATCTTTATGTTTTGGGTGTGAGGTATAATATTTTACATGGAGTTTCACCAAATTACCTAGGATGATCCTACTTATTTCATAGAAAATGTTTTATTTTGTGAAGTTTGCATCTTTTACCACTTCCATGTGACATTCTTTGATATATTGGTGCTTATGAATTTTATGAATGTACATAAAAACTTCGAAGGTTTAACTACAAGGGCATGGTAGGTAAAGTTTTTAAATAATTAAAAATACTAATGCATTAATGTATCGTAATAAGTATATTTACAATTTTGGATGTTCAACCGTAAGACAACTATTTTGAACGACCCAGTTATTGGATCTTAGACTTAGTTTATAAATATTCTGAAATGAATATACTTTTTCATTAAGAAATTTAGCGTTTACTGAAAATAAAGTCCTATAAAAATCAATCATGGTTGATGAGTTTACTGGTATACCCATACCATCCCTTTTAATGATCGAGACATTTCACATTATTTCAACTTTTACTCCTACTCTTTCAGCTTAATTTTTATATTTTCTTTTTAATATTTTTTTAAATGCAAGAAATAGCAACAAACTTTCATTGATTTGTATAATATAGCATCCTACTTCCGTTTGTTTTTATTATTGTATTTTTAGTATTTTTAGGTGCTAAAATTATCAAAGAATCAAAAGTACAATGTTATTTCTTTGATCAGATGCATGGTGGTAAAATGTTCAAAGTAATTTAAGTAGAATGGAATTTTGGAATGGGAAAATGCAAGAAAGTATGATGTCATTTCCTAGGTTTGTTTGTAAGGGTCAAATGCAAAAATTCAAACTATAATGATATTTCCTTGGATTGTTTGCTGTTACTGGCGAAAAGTATATTGCCTATGTAGTAAAAAGAATAAAACATGCTGGTTTTAAGTGTTAAATTAATTTTACAACAAAATTCTCTTGCTTTATTTTTAGTTTTCATGAAATGTGATTAAGATATGCTGGATATTCGACGACGAGGTGTGGTTTAAGGTTGGTGGAGCACTTCTACACATCTAATTGACAAGTGGAACCAGTAGTTTAGCTGTGAGTGAAGTGTGGAAATGATTAAATTTTACCCTTCATCCTTAACAATAATTGATATGTTATTTTGAAGATGATGCTTATAAAGACGTGGTGGTAGTTTTACTCAAGTATAAATGTAACATTAAATTATTTTGTTATTTGACATAATTTTATAAATCAAGTAACTTTGTTTATTAGTTTGTTGATTTTGTTTTTTTACATGCCTTTCTTTAACATTTAAGAATACGTATCAATTCATGAATGAGCAACCACCAACTAATGCATAAATTGAAGGATACATCTCTTTAAAAAAGTTTTAATCAAGTCTCAGTTCTCATTTTTTGGATCATCATATCTTTATGTTTATAACTTCATTATTTTATTTATTATGAGTATTTGAAACTATTGATAGTTTTTTTGTGTTTTTTACTTTGCATTAATGGCCTTCTATGTTCAATGGTCGAAGATTAATAATTTCATTTTCTATTGTTTTTGTGTTGCTTTGACATTTCTTTAATTTTTATTTTGTTTATATGTGTCGATTTCTTTGAAGCATATGTTGATAAAGTTCTTAAATCCTCAAAAGACTATTTTCGAAAATCAAATACATTTATTTGGATACATTATAGATATATTTTAAAGTAACCATATAAAACAATATATATTGCATGCTCTTTAAAAGTAATGATATTTGACAATATATGGCATGTTCTTTATATTATTACATGTTTACTAAAGAAACTAATTGTCTAAACGAAACTATTTGACAAAATGTAACTATACGTTGCCCGTCTAAAGGAAACTAAATGTCAAATTAAAATTATATACCATCCTTTGAAACACAACTATCACCAAAAGAAATTTATTCGCAACAAAAAGAAAACTCACAATAAGATGTTATGTTATGCAATGTTGTACACAAAAAAAGTGATTGCAATATATGATTTATAACAATTATTTTATTTTTTCAACCCGTGTAGTACACGGGTTATAACCTAGTAATACTAATATTTTAAAAAATATTATCATAATTAAATATGACATGCATTAATTATTAAGAATATTTTCTATAATTAATGAACTTTATATTTTTTAATTAGAAATACTCATTATAATTAATAAAATTATACTTAATTATGATAATATTCTTCATAATTAATATAATTAATTATGATAATATTCTTCATAATTAATATAATTAATATGTATGTCGTTAAGGCACAAGTCACATGTTAGAAATTTAGTTTGAATAAATAATACATTTAATTTTGAGTCCAGCAATAAATTTATATGAATTTGAGCTTATTATAACCTTATATCGAAAGAATGATTAATTTACCAACGAGACTAGAATGATATGATTTGGTTGCCAACTTGCCATAAATCATTCTTTTTCAGATTTAGGTGATTTTTGGACTTATATAGTCTCAATAAATTATGTATATATATATTAAAAAGTTAGTGTATAAGCTTAAAAAAGTAGGGTAAATTACGCCATTCGTCCCTCATGTACATGCCAGAAAGCGTGTTTAGTCCCTATTTTCAAAAATTAACGCGGACCGTCCCTCGGTTTGTTTTTCCTTACACGCTTAGTCCATATCGACATGAAATTACTTTTTTACCCTTAATAATTTTCTTTTTCATTTTATTTTGTTTATTTATCAGTTTTAAATTAAAAATAAAAATAAAAAAATATCCCTACCCATCTATTTTCATTTCCCCATCTCAAGATTTTTCATAAACCACCACATATAACTGCCAACACCTCCGACATCACCACCTACCGCCAGCACCTCAGCACCACCACCTACCACCCCACCATCTCAGCGGGTCCCACCACCTCACATACTCTCCTTCTTTTCACCCTATGTTTCCTTCTCTTATTCCGTCACCACCACCTCTTACCTATTCCGACAATACCACCGTATACCTATTCCGACACCACCAATCACCTCTAGACCACAATCCAATAATATATCTTACATTTTATTTGAAATCCTCTCAGATTCGAACCTAGAGCTTCGTTCAATATGGTGGTCTGGTAGCTTCACATGAGTTCTAGCCCTAAAGCTCCAGTAAACGCATACATATCAAAATTGGTGTTGAGCTCCACACCATAAATTCTGAAATTGAAATCAATGATGAGAGAAAGAAATAGAAAACCACCCCTGCATCTTTATGAGTTTGAAGATTGGGAATTGATAAAACAAACAGAAAAGAAAGAAAGAAACTAGCGTTCAGATTTTATCATATCTAAAAGATCTGCACTTGGTGCCGATTTGAACAAATTTAAAATGGTCTTCAGCCCCTCTTCCCTCTGTAACCATGTCGCAGGAGATACTGGCCGCCTCTGCCTCCGATTCGAACAAAGAATAAAGAAAGAGTCTGAAAATTCTTGATTGAGACCGGAGAAGAAAGAGAGAGCGGTCGACGGTTCTTCATTTGGGGTGTCTTGATGCTCGCCGGATGAAATCGTTGAGGCGATGTTCCTCGGTAAAAGATGAATCCGATGAAGTGATGGTGGGGTTTAGTAACCTGGAAACGAAGGAGGTAGAAGGAATGTAGAAGGAAAGGGGGAAAGGGAACGGGGAGGTGGGTTAGGGTATTTATTTTTTTTTTTAATATAAAATAATTTATGATTAATGTAATAATAAAGTATTAAGGGCAATATAGTCATTTTATAGTTGGAAAGGGATACAACATGCAAATTTAAATTAATGAGGGACAAAGCGTGCAGACTTTCAAATAATAAGGGACGGTCCGAGTTAATTTTAGAAAATATGGACTAAACACGCTTTCTGGCATGTGCACAAGTGACAAATGGTGTAATTTACACAAAAAAGTAATTTATATGTGCAGACAATTTTTTTAGGTAAATTATAGAAGTGGTCCTTGTGGTTTGGTCGAATTCTCATTATTGGTTTTTAAGTTTAAAATTTGATAGGTTACATCCTTGTGGTTTGTAAAAATTGCATTGTAGATCTTTGGTCCATATAAAAAGACCAATATACCCTTTCATTCTTTTTTTCTTTTTCGTTTAACAATTATTTATATATATATATATATATATATATATATATATATATATATATAATTGTTTTTTTACCTTTATTTTAATAGAAATAATATAGATTATTTATAAAACTGTTTTTATTTTTTAAATCAATTATCTAAATTATATAAAATCATATTATTATTATTATTACTATTACTATTATTATTATTATTATTATTATTATTATTATTATTTTGCTTTATTTATTTATCTTTGTTTTTGTGGTTTAAAAATCTTTTAATATTTTTGACGTTTTATTTAAATATATTTTTTAATGTTTTGTTTTGTTTTTTTTTTGTTCGTCCAATATAATTATTTAATGTTGTTTTTTATATGTTTTTGTTTACATCATTAACTTGTATGTAGGGCTGTAAACGAACTGAACGTTCGGTAACGTTCGTGAATTGTTTAGCGAGAAGTTTGTTTATGTTTGTTTATTTAATAAATGAACGAACATGAACATAAATTATCGTTTGTTTAGTCACGCACATGAACAATGGTCTCGTTCGTTCTTTTATGTTCGTGAACGTTCGTTTATGATGTTCATTTACGTTCATTTGTGTTCGTTCGTTTAATTTATTTATATTCATTTATACTCAATTTTTTTATTATATTACCATATTATATGCACGTTTATGTTCATATATATTCAATTGTGTTTGTTTATCTTTGTTCGTTCGTTTATATTTGTTTAGTATGTTCACGAATATAATCGAAGGAACATGAATAAGATAATTTGTTAAATGAACGAACACGAAAAAGAAAATCTCGTTTGTTTATCCGTTCGTGTTGGTTTGTTTGTTTGGCTAACTTAAACGAACAAACACGAACAAGTCCTTGTTCGTGTTCGTTTCGTTCGTGTACAACACTACTTATATGTTAGTGCTTGTTCATTTATTCAGTTTTATGGTTTTATGTGTTTTTCGATTACATCATTCGTTTATATGCCATCGTTTTTTCATTTATTGCCTAAATAATTATATTTTTTCGTCTAACTATTTCTGAAAAAAAAACAAAGTAAACATATATATATATATATATATATATATATATATATATATATATATATATATATATATATATATAGGGTAAGGATCAAATGAGAAAAACTAAAAGGTTGAGAACGCGAGAACAATTCTGGACCAATCAATATATAAGGGTATATTAGTAATTGTATATTTTAATTAAATTAAAATAAAATAAAATTCAATCAAATTCCCTTAAATTTAGGATCAGTTACCAAAAAAGAAATAAATATTTGATTTTTTATTTTTCTTATTAATGGAATATAAAAAACATTTTTACCAAAATTTATTTTAAAACCGGAACAAATTTAATTTTTTTTTAAAAAAAATCATTTTTTTCTCCTAATTCACGTTATTTTTTTTTTTCAAAAAAATGAATAGAAATCGATCCCCAAATTAGTACATTTGTATTCACAAATGATTTTTTTTCAAATTTCTTTTTTCAAAAAACCTGATACTACTCCAATCACAAATGAATACACATCAATTTACAAGTAATCAAATTTCTTTTTTTAATCAACTGAAAATAAAAACAATGTAAAAATTATCATTTCTTCATAAAAAGAATACCTCTAATCATAAATAAATACACTCATTAACACATGATTACACTGCTATTCATAAATGAATACACTGTTATTAACAAATGAGTACCATGTTATTCACAAATGAATAAATGAATACTTCTAATCATAAATCAATACATTCATTCACACATGAATGCACTGCTATTCACAAATGAATACATTGCTATTCATAAATAAATACACATTCTAACATAAATGAATTCATCAATATATAATATAACTTACATCTAAAAAAATATAGAACATAATACAATCTTTCATTATCCCTTAGCTCAAATTCTTCACCTTTCATCTTCTCAAACGACTTTAAATGACCTCCACAAAACTCATATGGAAGAACTCTCAGAAGCTTCATAGTCAACCAACCAACATATTTTTGGGTCAAACTAACATAGAATTGATAAAAGCGCACACCTGAAGAACAACTCGATGTTCAAAACTACAGAAATCAGTGAGCACAAACAAATAAATGAAACTCAACAATAAAATTTTTGGGAATTCTTTGTTTTACCAATATGAAAGTCATATAAATCTTGAAAAATGGTGAAATTGGTAGCTTACAGTAACTGCAATTCATACGAATACAGTGTATCCAAGTACTTTTTCTTTTCTCAAATTCCACTTCTTTTCCTTTTCTTAAATTCCAATCAAGACTCACCCAAAATCGCAACACCCTTCTCCTTTTTCTTGTTGAATTGAATTACAAGTATCAGTTAAACTACAACAAAACAATTCATAAATCAGAAAAAAAAAAAACATACCGTGATCCAAAACAACAAACTCATATTCATAGCATTGCGAAATACAAATTAGGGCGGTGCACAAAAGAGTGGCAATGTAGAATAGGTCTCAGGCTTCGCCTCCTTCGATCTCTCTTTTAACAAAGCTGGGCTCTGTTGTGAAGAAATTAGATGGGAATTTTATAAGAAAAAGAAAATGGCATCGGATAAGTTTGAGGATCCGGTAAATATGTCACAATGCCCTAATGGCGCCGCTATCAAGCCATTCGCTCTACGGACATCAAACTCTTCTTCTCCGGTTGCTCTGCCTCTTAGCGATGGAGACGTTCGTCCTTTGCCTGTCGATCGACAGTGTCGATGATGGCTACATAAGCTTCTGATTTCTATGTAAGTGACGTTTAGACCAGGGAGGAGGCTCGATGATTACTACAACATGAGATGATGATGATGATGAACATATTTTGGTGGTATACGGATGATAGAGGCGACTTTATCAAAGAAACCCTAGGTATACAAGAGAGGGAGGATGAGAAAAACGGGAAAATGAAAGGAAATAGGTGAGATTGAGAAATTTTAGGAATTACCAAAGTTGTAATTACTGTTATACCCTTTTGGCAATTTTAAAGTTACACTTTAATGTCACTAGTTTAAGATTTTACATAAATGACCCGATTAGTAATAGCCTTAGATCTAGATATTTAGATGGTATATATTTGTTCTCGTCTTCTCAACCTTTTAGGTGTTCTCATTTGATTATACTCCTATATATATATATATATATATATATATATATATATATATATATATATATATATATATATATATATATATATATATCGTTAAAAGAACGAGAAAAAAACAAATATTAAATCATTTTATTCGAAGACCGATAGTTATTCGGGTTATTGTTTTAATTTGTTTATTCGAAAAAATGTCAAAAAAATCATTATATAATTTACACGGACAAAACATCAAAAAAACAACATTAAAAAATATATTTAAATAGCGTCAAAAATATTAAAAGATTTTTAAACCACAAAAACAAAGATAAATAAATAAAGAAAAAATAAATAATAATAATAATATTTTATACAATTTTGATAATTGATTTAAAAAAAAAAATATTAATTCTATTAAAATAAAGATAAAAAACAATTATATATATATATATATATATACTTGTTAAAAGAAAAACAAAAAAGAATGAAAAGGTAATTTGGTCATTTTATATGGACCAAGGTGCATTGCAATTTTTATTTTTCACAAACATGACTGTTAAATTTTAAACTTAAAGACCAAAACTGAAAATTTGATAAAACTACAGGACCATTTCTGTAATTTACTATTTTTTTTGTAAGAAAAAATAAATAATTTACCTGTGACATAATCTCCATTGAACTAAAATGATGCGGGTGATTTAATGGATATTATAAAAGTATTAAAAAAATAATAATTAAAAAAAGGTTGGATCATGATTTAAGAAATAATTTAGGATTTCTTTTTTGTCGGAGGGATATGAATCTATGATCGTGTAGCGTTGGATTGAGATTGAATTTGAAAGAAAAGAGGATTGGACCAGGCCATCCTGCCTGAAACTGAAAGTACCGGGATCAAATCATTGGATTGGGGGCGGCAATAATGGAGATAATTCAAGCACCTGCCGGTTGCTTCGACCTTCTTCACCAAAAGCCATTCCATTCTCCCTCGATTTCGATTCGCAACGGAATTTCATCACTCTCTCTCGCCTCCATTAAAACTTCACCTATTTCTCTCAACAACTCTCGCAAACTCCTCACAGCCTCCTGCTCCCTTCTCGACGATGCTGTCTCAGGTGAACCGACACTCCTTTATCACCTGTCAGTTAGGTGAATTTACGTTCTTGTATAATTATCTTTCTATCTGTATTGGATGCTAGTACTAACGGCTGCCTTGCACGCCAACTGTTTGATTGAATTCCTTAATACGAATTATAGTTGTTCCTTTCAGCTCCACCATCCGAATTTGGTAAAGTTTACTCACTGGTTTCCGAAAGCTTATGCTAACTGGGGCTCTTGTTTAAACAAGAATAATTTTTATACTTGCAAAGGGGTTGTACAGTGTCCGTGTACCCCTTTGATGTTTCCTTAGCTTCTGCAACTCTTTTACACACAACCTCAGTGCAAAAAGTTAGCTGAGATCTATGAATTATCATGAACATGTCACCCGTGTTTTATTTTGCCCCTAACATCTTCTTGTACTCAAGGTTCTGCAGTTCAGACTTTTGAGGTCGATCCCATGTTAGATATCAAGGTGATTTCCCTCACCCACATGATAAAAAATTTCTTCAATATGAGTGATTAAAACCATCATTGTGATGGAAAATGACAATTACTTGAGAGAAAAACATAACATTATTCAATGTCTTGTTGTTTATAAGATATTGTTGTAAGTTGTAACTGTGAATTTCTATATTCAGAAGAAGGCAATGGTTGTATCTCCTGGATTGAAAGGAACTTCCATATATCTTGTTGGTAAGTTTTTCTACTACCATGTTTCAAAAATCCCTTAAAAAAATCGTATTTTCTTATTCTTGAGAAAAAATACCAGGCATAAACAGCACAATGAAAACAAGATTGGGGAATCTTCTGGCAGAGGCACTCCGTTATTATTATTTTGACAGGTAACTTTTTATATATCTCCTCAGATTTTTAATTATACTTGAAGAGAAATGACTCTAAAGACATGGTAGCCCAAGTGCAGCGATAATCTGGTTATGGAAGCAGCTGGTGGTGAAGCTGCAGTAAAACAACTTCTGGACATGGACAAAGTCGGACTCCGTGAATCAGAGGTGATTTTTGTCATTCTCATGAATGGAATGGAATGGTTCATTACAATTACATTGGAATGAATTTGTCTGATGGAATGGAATGGGGTAAACCACTTACAGACTGAAGTGTTGAGGCAATTATCATCAATGGGGCGCCTGGTTGTTTCTGCTGGAGATGGTGCTGTTCAAAGCTCAACCAATTTGTATGTGTTTCTTTCCTTAAAGTTGTCAAATTTGGATTTTGTTTTCTTCCATGATCTAGAAAATCATGTTACAGGTCACTTTTGAGACATGGTATCTCGATCTGGGTGGATGTTCCTTTGGATTTGGTAGCCAAGGAAATAGTTGAAGGTGGGGTTCGACTTTTTGGATCAGATATTTCACCTACTGCATCTCATTCCGAGGTATGCCTTAAATTTGAGCTGATTCTTGATAATAAATGACATATTTAACCTTTGTATGAACAATAAACAGGTGTTAAGTCAGGTAGCCATGCTATACAAACAAATGCAAGAAGGATATGCAATAGCAGACGTAACCATTTCACTTCAGAGTACGGCCCCTGCCACAAAACTCATGACTTTAAGGACATGACATGACATGACAAAACAGACTGTACTGCTTTTGACATGCATTGGACAGGGACTGATGTTAGTGATTTTTGTTCCACTATGGTCTGTGCAAATGATCCTTATCCTCATTTTTGAAAATATGGTCTAACCATGGAGGTGTTATTACTTATTAGTTGGTGAATGGGGTTGTAAAAGGTTTGTTTCTGTTAGCAGAAGTTGCAGGTGGTTTGGGTTATGAAGATGTAGAGTCTGTTAGTGCTGAAGACATGGGAATGGAGGTGAACACAACTATAAAATTACCAACAAAGAAACTAAAAACGATGTATAATAATACGAATGCTGTCTGGTTCTTGGTGTTTTTTGTAGGTGCTGACGGAGATAGAAAAGCTTATAAGAGTAAAGAAGATGATGGAAGATGCTGCGAGACCATTTTAAAGCTTGTTGTATTTATGGTGATGAGTACAATGTAATTTAGCTTGTACCCATGCCTGTTTATTATCTATATCAATTGTTTAAATTATACTATAAGTTTAGAAATTCGGGTACATATACAGGTACACAAATATACAACAACAACACCACCCAAATTCCAAAGGAATATAGTAGGGGGAGGTTAGATGTAGCAAGCTATACATCCCAGGGTAAGCAGGTCAATAATGTATGTGAGCACGATCATATAACAGCAAAATTAGGATCTATATTATTCCACTACCCTCATTTTAAGTCTTTGCATCCTCTTATCAGCTCGTACCCTTAGAAAGAACCAACTCCTTCATGTGTATCCTCATGTATCTTCCCATTCCTTCTTAGGTGTTTTATCATCCCTGCGCCATCTATCAAGACTATTTTCACCCTCCTAGTTATAGTCGTTGGTTGCCTCCTTTGGACCTATCAAAACTACCATAATCTTCTTTCCCTTAATTTTTTGGTTATTGACGTCATTCTCAATATATTTTTGATCGACACATCTGGCATCTTGTCCAACATAATTATGCTCCACGTCTATCGCAACATCTTAATTTCAACGTGACCTTATCAAAAAAAACTTTTGTGGCTGCCCTACACTTTAACCAATCTGTCTTTACATGATGACGAATGTCTACCTCAACACCCCTTTCTTTATAGATCATAGACCCTAAGTATTTGAAACTCTCATTTGGATGTAAAACTTCCTCCCCGACACAAATTTCTACTCTTTCAACTTTATGTTATCATTATAACTGCATCAAAAATATTGTTTTAACTGGGTTGCTTTATAGCCCCTTTCTATTCCAACTAGACCTGACAATTTGTGTTTTCGTGTCGTGTATATGTGCCATACACGAATTTACACGACACATATTGTAAAATATATTTTGGGTATCAAACGCGTAATTAATCTGTGTGACACAACACGAATAAACTCGTTTTTAACCGTGTTACATGAAAACATGGATTTACAGAAATTTATACAAGAATCTATACACGTATTGTCTAATACCATTTTTTAAGCTAGGAAAACATGAATTTAGTTCGTGTTTATAAGTGTATGTACATGTCGTGTGCCGATACGTGTATATACGTGTCATGTGTCACACAAATTTAATTCGTGTCTTGTACGTGTTTAAACATGTAAATTCGTGTTTGACACATGTAAGACACGAAACACAGATTTAGAATTTGTGTCGACACGAATAGACACAAAACATGAATTTCTAAAACTCATACACATAAAACTCGTGTCGTGTATCAAATTGTCGGGTCCACTTCCAACGTCGTCCATCAAGTATTTAGCATAACATTCAACTCACTCCCGGTCTTTGATACCAACACAATGACATTGACAAAAACCATGCACCAAGGCACCCCTTCACGAATGTCACTAAACATTTCCTCCCAAATCAAACGGATATTAGGTCTAAGATTTGATAGTGGATGTAGACCGATTTCCATTGGGAAATATTACATGTCGCGCACATAAGTAGTAGATTGCTAGTACATATCCTGAGGAGTCTCACATATCTCCATGTGACCCTTCTAACTTCTTAGACCCTTTAAATTCTCTCATGTAGTACAATGTCATATGCCTTCTCCAAGTCTATAAACACCATATCAAGATCCATATTTATTTTCATATATTTTTCGTAAGGCGTGCAAGGAGGTTGTTGACAGATCAACCATAATGAGCTGTAGCAAAACGAAAGCAACACCAAAGAGAAAACTGATAATCTTCAGAACCACGTGTTCAACCAAGCAATATAATAATGAGTAAAATGGAATTTAACTGTTTGTAACAATCAATCAAGACAAAGCAAGAAAATAAGAAAGAGAGAAGAACACCAATAAATTGTACATGGAAACCTAATTGGGAAAACCATGGTTAAAGGATGTCAAGAATGAATTCATTATGTCAATCGAGATTCCAATGCTTCTGATTAGGAGATATCAAAATACAAGTGAATTAAACCTCTATTTAAATGAGGCTTGATATCAAGATGTACATCATGACTAATACTTAGGGTACAGTGCATACCTGAAAGGAAACTTTACCGGTTGAACTTTTGGAGACATATATTTAAAAGTTTTCGACCTCCCTAACATGAAGCTTTGATTTTGTAATACAGTTGTTATAATTTACACGTCGTAACCATCTGTAACCATCCAGCCGCTTTCAATAAGTGAGATTTCTTTCTATGTTAAAATGTAGAAAGCATTTGTTAGAGAGACTTTTTGTTTGGTGAATATGAGACATAAATTTTAGAAAATCTCAAACAATAGTACTAATTACTTAGGCGGTGTTTATTTTTTAGAAAAAAAACTATTTTTCTTCTTTTATGTATGTAGGCGGGAAGACATTTCAGCAAAAGATGGTTTGTTGTTTAGAAGACAAAACACATAAAAAAATCTTTTTGACATCTTTTTTCATATGACAAAAAGGTAGCTTCTAACGTTTGAAGACATATTCTAACCTTTTTTTTTCATGCGTCCTCTTATCTCTACCTCACCACCATCGTGGCACTTTGTACTCGACTCTCATCCATCATCATTCACCACACGACCTATCCACCACATTATAAACACAATCTCATCGCCAACATCCTTTTCTCACCACTATTATGCCATTACCTTTTTGCTTCTTTTGCAGCTTGTATGTATCTTAATTTCTCATAATATCTTCTCTCGGTTCTATTGATTTGATGTTTTATTGGAATATAATTTATGGTAAAAGAACAAGTTATATATAGTTACATAAGTTCTGCAGAGTTATTTGTATTTAGTCTTTCTCATGTTTATTAGAATTGTATTCTCCAATTTGAGAAATTGAAATAATAGATTCGAACATTGCAAACAAGTCTTGATTCTTAATTATTTATTTTGCTTCGGCGGTTAATATGTAATTAATGTTAAATTGTTATGTGATAAATCATGATTAAACCACTACTGTGACTCGTTCTCTGCTTGAAAGTTGATATGCCTTAAAGCTTATGTTAGGTTTATACATACAATTAGTCAATTATGTTTAAAACGAATTATGATTATATATTTGTAACATCCATTTCCTAGTACGTAACTGCTTTAACCTTAATCTTCTTAAATAATTGAAAATCTGAAAATCTGTGACTTTAATCTAAAGCGCAGGGCGCTTCTTATTGGGCGCGAGACGCTTCTGGCCCAACCCAATAATAGGATTTTAGGGTTTGTTGAGTATTTAAGCACCCTTAGGTCCTGGGGTTAGATCATTTAACCTCTATCACTCTTAAACAAACCCAAGAGAAACCCTAACTCTCTCTCTCTCTCTCTTTCTCTCTCTCTCTCTCTCTCTCTCTCTCTCTCTCTCTCTCTCTCTCTCTGGAGCTTTAAATTTCATTTGGAAGCTTACTCTTCATGTTTTGGTGTGAAGCTTGAAGATCAAGTTGTTTACAAAGTGTTTGGGTGAAGAGCTCAAGTGTAGATCTACCAAAGCTACCTCATTTCTGGACCATTGTGAGTAAAAAGTTTCAATCTTGACTTTTAGTTTGATAGATCTAGATTATGGTTCATTTTTATGTTTTTGGTCCCATTTTGGTAGGTGAGCTTGGAGTTGAGATGACTCCAGCTCTTTCTAAGCACATACGATTGTCATTCAGACCTTTTCTAGTTGTAAAGTTGTTATATTGATCTTGTCCTTGGAGCCATGCATGTTTATGAAGTATTTATGTCATTTTGGACTTGGTAATCTTGATATGGGGAGTTTTGGTTGGTCTTAATGGATAAAGTTAGAAGCTTTGCTCCTTTAGACCTCATGAGAGTTCATATCTAGAAGATGGCAATCGACTTAACTAATTAAGTCATTTTACCCTTTGTATTAAGCCAAAGTGTTGGCCGTTTTTCTTGAGCGTGGGGCACTTCCTGACTTTTCTCAGATACGCCTGTTTTAAGCCTTAAGCCCGACTGTCTTATCCTCTAGCAAAGCGATGGGTGCTTCTTAAACGCACGATACACTTTTTGACCTAATGTTGACTTTTTGGCTCGATTTGACTTTAGGTCGACATTTGAGGTTGAGTCATTGACTGAGATTTTTGTGATATGGTTTAGGTGGTTAGTAGTACCAACCTTCCTGTTTTTGTAGCTGAGGTGATTGTCTGATCGACTGTGAGGTGAGTTTTCTCATTTACTTTGTACTACAGTGTGTATCTTTTGTGTGTTAGGATGTTGATATGTTATAGTGATTTGTTAGGCATGTACAATTGTTATGATTGCATGTGTTTTCTTGTTATTGTTATGTGTATATGTCAAATATTGTGGATGAGTTCAGGCGGTCCAACTGTGTGCTGAAGGCCAAGAGGCTCGGGCGGTCAATTTTATATTGTAAGCCCAAGGAGAGCGGTCCAACATAATGTTGAAGGCTCTGGAGAGCGATCCAACCTTATTTTTAGGCTCGGGAGAGCGGTCTAGTCATGTACTGTAGGCTCTGATGGCGGTCCATCCTTGGGTTGTAGGCTTGGTGTGCATGCATTGTATGTGTATTCATGTGTGGGGTATTTTGGGTAACTCACTAAGATTTGGCTTACAATTATTGATTTAAATGTTTCAGGTACTTCACATGATCAGGGGAAGATGAAGGTTTGATTGTACACTTCATCTAGTGGTTGACATGTTTTGAGAGATACTATGTTTTAATACTCTGATTTTTTATTATGTGGTTATGAAACAATATTTTTGTGACTTATGTTCTATGGAAAAATGGTTTATTCTTTTCTTGAAAATTAAAAAAATTACCATGGTTTTAGGATGCTACAATATTGTTAATAGTTTTACATTTTCCTAGCTGAGATCTTTGAACCAAACTTGAAGACAATGTTTTTGATGAAATGCTTAAGTAAATGAATAAATATGGAGTAACCATATTATGTTATATGAATATAATTGTGAATATGTTTTAATCTGATCAGATTTCTTGCCTTTATGGTTAGAGTGCTCGAAGTGGTGCGACAAGACATATGGGTTGCCTAAGGTGCCGACAATACTTGAACATCATTCCCACTCTCGTGGTACCATAAAAAATGTATGGTTTCTATGAGTTACTGAACCCTTCCAACCCTAAAATCTTATACATTGCTTAGTTGTAACTTGTACTTACATGGTTGTACTAAAGTGTGTGAGTTGATAAGGATGGATTTACAAGTGTCTATGAGTGGAAGGCTTGGACGCCTATGTGTCATGTGGGTTTGTAAGGGTGGGAGGGATGGGATCCATTAGACGAGAGAAGTCATTCAGTGTGTAAGACATGAGGTATACGACATGTTCACTGTCAATAGTTCCATACGAAAATCTCATCCTGAAGGAGTTAATGAAAGAACCACCATGAGCTTCTTTAATGGCATTAATGTCATTATATGCCCATCAATCCAATTTAATTAATCAATCGAAATCATTCATTTTATCAGAGTCCCTCAATGCTTATGATTTTGTATAAATTTGCGTCCGATTGTGATTATAATTGTGTTTTGAATTTATTATAGAAGGTTTTATACAAATTTGCACCAAACTTTAAAAAACATATATGTTTCTTTTCAAAGACCATAGACTTTTGGTTCATATCTTCTTTTGCAAATATTTTACCTTTTCAAAAAACCAAACAATGTTTTAGTTATTGTTTTCAATATCCATTCTATCAAAATTCAAAACCATAATGACTTAAAACGTTCAACCTTTTATTTCTACTTTTGATTTCGTATGATTTATTAAAATTTTAAAAACTATGAATCGTTGATCTCAATTTTTAGCCATAAGTTAAGGGTGTAATTTTATCTACCTTCCTCACTCACACAAAAAGTCAAACACACATACATAAAGGGAATACAGTAGTAATTGGGAATACGGTGAAAGTCACCCATATTTTACACTTTTTTATAATATTTAATTTGACACATGATTTAGTATTAAATCTATCTAATACTAAATCTTCTTTTTCGTAAGTTTAAGATCTTCCCGAAAATAATGCGTTTTTCAGATAATAAAAAATAAAAGATCACGTCATCGATTATCCATTGTGCCTAAAAAGGTTTTATAATTGTTAATCACATTTTGTACGGTTTAAACATTTAAAGAAAGAAAAACCTAAAACCATTGTATTTCGTTTATTGCAAGTAAAGGTTATTGCCCTCCAATAAAATGCAAACCATTTTTATTTGTTCATCGATAATAGTTATAAAATATAAGTACTTATAATTAAGGGATTTATTGTAATATAGTTATAATCTAGTATTTTAATATGTTCAACCTACTTATCATATTCACCTAGAAATTAGAAAGATGAGCTTAAACTCGAGCACATCTCAGCTTGTTTCAAAAGGGGAATATGACTTATTAAGGTAATTAACTTTTCGGTAAATTCATATCTGGGTAATTATCTTTTTTTTGTACACATCTAGGTAACAAACTTGTTGGAAGTGTTCACATATGACCATTATGACCTGCTATAGCAGGTTAAATCCTAGATGTGAACGCTTTCAACAAGTTCGTTACCTAGATGTGTACAAAAAAATAGTTACTCAAATATGAACAAAACGAAAAGTAAAAATTAAATTACACGAATGGTCCCTGTGGTTGGGGGAATTTGTGTTTTGGGTCCCTAACTTATTTTTTTAACTTGGATGGTCCCTATTGTTTATTTTTGTTGCGCGTTTAGTCACTATCTTACCTAAAAAGACTATTGTGCCCTTATTAATTTATTTTTTAATTAATTTTCTTATTTATGCATTTATTTGTTACATATTTAAAAAAATTAATAGACCCCACATATTTGTATCTCTTCGGATGATCCTTACTGTTTATTTTTTAATTAATTTATTTTTTTAACTCGGATGGTCCCTACTGTTTATTTTTGTTACGCGTTTGGTCCCTGTCTTACCTAAAAAGACTATCAAACGGCCCCTAAGATTACCTAAAAGTAAAAATTAAATTACACGAATGATATGTGGGGTATATTAATTTTTTAAATATATAAAAAATAGATACATAAATAAGAAAATTATTTAAAAAATAAATTAATAAGGGCAAAATAGTCTTTTTAGGTAAGACAGGGACCAAACGCGCAACAAAAATAAACAGTAGAGACCATCCAAGTTAACAAAATAAGTTAGGGACAAAAACACAAATTCCCCCGAACCACAGGGACCATTCGTGTAATTTAATTTTTACTTTTCGTTTTGTTCATATTTGGGTAACTATTTTTTTTTGTACACATCTAGGTAACGAACTTGTTGAAAGCGTTCACATCTAGGATTTTACCTGCTATAGCAGGTCATAATGGTCATATGTGAACACTTCCAATAAGTTTGTTACCTAGATGTGTACAAAAAAAAGATAGTTACCTAGATTTGAACATACCGAAAAGTTAATTAATATTTTCTTTCAAAATTAATTGCATCTTTGAATTTGGTTGTGTCGAGCCGAGCCGAGCCCACAAGACTTGAATATTTACCCCTGAACTTCCATTAAATTACGTTTACACCCTCACCTCCTCACGTATATACCCCCACCTCCACCCCGATTCTGCCACTTCTGTTTTCCCCTTTTCTTTTGTGCGTGTTGGTTCGTTTCCGCGGTGGTGCTGCTCCTCCAAACCTCGTTGAAGGCGGAGGCGGAGGAGGAGGAGGATATATACTGAGATAAACATAAGGAATCGAAAGATACAGAGCCCATGGGATTCCGATGAAGAAACAAGTGTATAAACAATAACGATAAAATACAAAGCTTACTGTTCAATTCATCTTTTTACTTTCTTCTTTTTCATTCCACATTTTAATATTTTGATTTTTACTTTTGCTTATACATCATTGCATTGCATCGGATGATTATCGGAAGATGATTGTTGACGCTAACATGTAATTATCCCCAACGTAGTTGTATTCATTGCCGACCACCTATCATTTCGTATTATTCATCTCGGCTCCAATACTTTACATAATCAAGTCAATTCAGATCCTTCCTTGAACCTTTTTCCATTATCAATTTCACTACACTTTGCTTCAAACTGGATGCCGATCTAATCCTTTATTGCCTTCCCGTGTATTTATTCATCTATCTGTGGATGTTCTATGTGTAATCATCTCCGTTTTCGTGGAATCGATATTGATTGCAGCTACATTTGTTTATATTCATCGCCCTTTTGACTTTAAATGTTTTTCTCTTCTTCATTATCACTTTAATACCATCGCCGCATGATCTGTAGATTTTGATTTCACCGTATTGTCTACATGTAGGCTGGAAAAACTTATAGATGCCTTTGCTTAATTTCAGGCATGGACATTGGTTAGGCTGCACCCTTTGAGTACGGATGCATATCCATTTTGTACGTAAAGGTCTTGACATATCCATCCGCGTTTGAGAACCATCATGAGCTCAGCAGTAAAGAGAAAGGGATTCGTTGATTAATTGCAGAGGCTAGGTTTTGCTTTTGGTTTAATGTTTTGATCGAACCACTAATACTCATAGGATAGTTACTTAGCTGTATACAGTAGTTTGATAGAAGAACAAGGTATATAGCCCCCAAATAAGAGAAGAGATTGCTAAGAATAACTTATGGGATTGCCACAAGATCCTTACATTGCAACTTCTGAGGTTGCAGGGATATCAAGCACCTTGGAGCGCAGTTTGCCTGTAATTGATGAGGAGACTTGTAACTTGAATGAGATGAAAGCAGAAAATACAAGAAGAGAAAGCGTTGGATGTTCCCTTGATTCTTTATTTGGTGATTGTGTTGTTAAAACCTCATTGGACAAATTTCAATTTCCAGATGCTGTAAGTAAAGAGTCCACTGATGTCAAAGGGACAAGAATTGGTTCAAAGAATAAGCTTGATTTGTCAACACCCAAATCTGCACAAACTGTTACAACTTCGTTTTCAAGAATTGTGGGATTTGAATCTGGTAAAAAGGATTCATCCTCAGATGCACTTGATGGAGCTTCAACCAGACAGGTATATGAAAAAGTAACTGCTGTGCCTATGGCCAGGAAAAGGATGTTGTCACCACTGAACAATATGCTTTCTTCTCAACCATCTGACAATGGTGACATAGATATAGCCTCCTGCAACAATCACCAAGTTTCTGGTAATGTTAAAGCTGATGATCACAAGATCAAGCTTTACAAGAAAGCAAATACCTCTAATCTTGTATGGCCTGTATCCGATGGGCCAGTTCTTGATGCAAATGAAGTGCCATTCTTTCCACCTGGATTTAAGGATTTTAAAGACTCAAGCAAGCAAAGATTGCAGACCAGGCCTATCCCAATATCCACAGATAAGTTGACCTTGTTGACCTGTTCTTCTTCATCTCCCCTTGGTCCAAGATCTTCCAATGAAAGAAAACATTCATCATCCAACAATGTGGAGAATCCAGATGGAGAAACAATAATCTCAGGTACCATATTTGCATCAAGCGAAGTGGATTACAGGATGCCAAGCAATTCACTTGAAGAAATCAGCTATTTATGTGAGGAAATTGGATCATCATGTTCTCCTAAAAGTTACACAGGAAAGAGCTGGCCTTTCCACAAACACAAAGAGTTAGGATTTCGGAAGTTAAGGCAGAAATCAAGGGGTCTTCCTGTTAGGAGATCATTAGTTGGTTCTTTTGAAGAATCACTGTTATCTGGCCGACTCTCATCAGGAGACATTAACAAGGTTAGGATCATTTCTTCTCTTACAAAATAGGAAGTTTCTTTCATTCCGTTAGGGTTTATCTCTAACACATTCTGCACATCACATTCATGTGCAGAAAATCGATGGTTTTCTAGCTGTTCTAAGTGTAAATGGGGGAAACTTCTCACCAAAAGCACGCAAACTTCTCTTTGCAGTTACCAGTGTTGATGGAGATAGTTACTTACTGTACCATGCTTCAATAGATCTTGCAGGAAACAACTTATCAAGTAGCATTCTTCACAATGATGATTCTCAAAATGCTAAAAGCCGTTTGCGCATTCCAATGAAAGGTCGCATACAACTGGTATATGATATGATATGTTCTTTAAATTTTAATTCAATTTGAAATTAGACTCTTATGATTGGATTCAACTCTTGCAGGTTTTAAGCAATCCAGAGAAGACACCTCTTCATACTTTCTTCTGTAATTATGATTTGAGCGACATGCCAGCTGGCACAAAGGCAAGTTATTATATCTATTAATAACATGAAAATTAAATTCAGAATGGAATGGACTTTATGAAATTTATTTTGTGGATTTGAAAATGTAGACATTCCTACGACATAAGGTCACCCTTGCAACTTCCAGACAGGGCACAGAAGTGTGCAATGGTGATGGTTGCCAGGTGGATGGTGACATGGCGTCCAGTGTATGTTCTTCAAGGGTGAATGGAAATGCTGCCATTGTTGGTGCTCTACGCTATGCTCTTCATCTTCGTTTTCTATGTCCCCATAGAAAATGCTCAAGATATGAAAAGAATAAGTTAGATAATGATCATTTGGAGCGTAAGTTTTTCTTGTGCAGTGATTTGAAGGTGGTGTTCCCACAACGCCATTCAGATGATGATGAAGGGAAGGTATGTATGTTCATATTGTGTGTATGGTTCTCATTGTTAATTGGGTGTAAATCAAGAAGTAATGTGGATTTATTGGCTGTTGTTAATGACAGTTAATTGTGGAATATCATTTTCCAGAAGATCCAAAGTACTTTGATATCGGGTGATGACACCGTATATGTTGTTGTGTAGGTTTGTTTTTATAGAGGATATGTGTACATGGGGTTGGTGAATTTTGATTTATATATATATGGATGTTGATTACTTATGTTGTGGTTGTCTCATTTGTGATGTAGGTGAGGCACCATATAATATATTATACACATATACATATATATAGGAGTTAGAAAATAAATGTGAAGGACTGTTTGTATATGCTATTTACCAGTAGATAGATCGATATGGTAAATTAGAAATATGATTCCTCTGATTTTTGGTTTACTTTAATGTAAAAGCATTTGTGTTCTTTTGTTTTATGATGTTGAGTTTAGACATTACAATTCATGTAGAATGTTGTTTTTCACATGGTAATGTAAAAAAGAGGTATGGGAAGGTAAATCATATTTATGTGGGAACTACATAGAATATGTATGGTAAGTGCATACTAGTTGATGGTTAGATTGTTATGAGTAGGTTTGGAAAGGAAGTGGATACACTTTAAAAAGAGTTCACTCACTTTTAGAATGATTAGTACGGGGTGGAAAATGGACATGTAAATCGTGTCAATGTAGCATGAAGTGGGTTGTACTATTGAAAATGGTATGGTCTTGAAGGGGATATGATTCGGCTATATCCTTGATTGTATGGTTGTGCAAACCGTAGTACACTCATACATGATGTGTACAGTTTGTAATATATCTATATAACCCATACGAGAGTAATGTAACTCTGGTCTATGTCAAAACATGGTACAAGACATGTCTTGATAGAGAGAGTACATAGCCGGTTTGCCCATGGGTCGTATGACTGTAGCCGGGAGTTATGTAGACTGTACGTGGGGTAAAGTGTACGGTCTTGAAGAGGTTAGATACGTATCAAAGTTGTCAAGATCGGGATCCTACGTAGGATCGTTTTTGGGTTTGCAAGATCGGGATCGTAAGATTGAGATCGGGATCCTAAGATCCCACAAAATAAAATATAATTTTAATTTATAATTTTTAATCATGAAAAATATTTCAAACATTCAATTTTCTGTTCAAAAGTTATTAAAACTTCAAAATATTAGTCATAAGTCACAACATAAAATGATAAACGATAAATTAGTAAAGTGTAAAAGACATAAAGTGGTAAAAATAATAATAATAATAATAATAATAAATAATAAAATAAGGGAAAGTAGGATCGGATTGCGATCCTACGATTCTACCTACGATCTTACGATCCTACCCCAAATACGATCCGGATCGTTTTTCATACCTATGACCGTAGGATCGTACGATCAGGATCGCGATTTTGACAACCATGATACTTATATATGGGTGTTCATATAGTATGCAAAGGAATTTATGGGTTTTCCGTTTGAAAATTATACAATCATACAATAAAATGGTAAAGTTGTATAAATATTGTTGAACTACTATTGACCAAGTGTTTGATTGATAAATTAAAAGAGGAAATAAGTCATTTTTCACCCATTTCAGTTCTAGAGATGTATGTGTTCAAGGTACAACGTTGGAGTGTTTTGGGATGCATAGAATATCAAAAGGATGAGATTAAACAAAAGTTTGTAGGGAGAATCATCATCAAGGAAAGACCATCTTATCATCTTCTTGATTGTGTCATTCCTAAGATTTTGGCACATTTAGAGGAATTTGAGAAAAGAGCCAAATTTTGAGAAATCTTGCTTCTAACCTAAGATTACGAGTTATTAATCACTAGTAGTGAGAATAATAAAGTTAATAAGACCCTTAAAAGCCTTTGCATTAAAATGTATATGGGGTGGAAGCCTTGGAGACCTCAAGGTTAATTACACTTGCCTATCGTGAGATTCAACTTAATATGATAAGTTGAAGGAGATAAGCTTATGTATAATCCAAAGATGAAAGTCATCATAGGATGAGAAGCTAATTTGTTAATATGATGACTTGAGTTAAGTCATCTAAAGGAAGAAATTGTGTCTAAATGGCATAATGGTAGATATATCATATCAGGCAATCGTATCATGTTTTTTTGTGACATAATAGACGTGACTTGATGTGTTTTTTACTAACATAAAAAAAGACCCAATTAAAACACGACAAAGATAATATGAAATAACATTTAGTTTAATTTAATCATACAAAACACGACAAACATATGTTAATATCGTGTCAATTTCTTGTCAAAATTTTCACATTAACACGACATAACACAATTTCGTGTTTTTTTAAACTAGACATGAAACGAATTCGAATTTCAATTTCATCTTCGTGTTGTATTTTTTCCGTGTCGTATCATCAATTGACACCCCTATATAATTGTGTTGAATATGGTAAGTGAAGTATGTACTTGATGTTTTAGGGACAAATATATCAAACAATAAGGTGCAAAAGCAAAATCAACGTCCCTTACTGTTGGATATAGTGTCTAAGTCCATAACTATATTTGGTATGTACTTGACCCGACCCGGCATGGTCCATTTGGGTTGCACTTCACCCAAACAATTTATGAATAATCGTTTGAGAATAGTATAAGTTATGATTTATTAATATATTATAAGTCCTAATATATTAATATAAAATCATATTATTTAATTAGTATTGATATATAATTAATCTAGAATTAATTTAGAGATCAAAAGTATGACTAATTAAATATGGGCTCTTGTATTTATATAGTGTGGGCTAATGCTTATTTGGAATGGGCTATGCTTGCATGGAAAGTCCATGGATACTCCATGGAGCTTTAACCCATGGATCTCATGGAAATGAAAAGACATGGGTATTAGGGTTTACATGAATGTAACCCTAATCCACCACACTATATAAAGGAGGCTTTGGTTCTTGAAATCACACTAGTTGTGGTGAGTAAAGTAAGAGGGCCGATTTCAAGAAAGGTGATTACTATTCTCTCAAAATTCCAAGTTTGTGGTGATTTGTGATTTCCATTTGAGGCATCCACACTATTGGTGCTAGGCTCTAAAACTCCAAGCAATCAACTACAACTACAAGGTAAGTAATTCTACTAGCTTTATTTGATTCAATTTCCCCATGCCATGCTAGATAGGATAAGAACCTTGGAAAAATAATTATTTGCATGTATCTTAGTCAAACATAGATCCACGGTTTCTAGGGTTGCATGTACACCATAGGAGTGTTAGAATGCTCTGAAATCACATCAGTGGTATCAGAGACTGGTTTGTTTGTTTGATACTTGATGCAAAAAAAAAAAAAAAAAAAAAAAAAACTTGAAAATCGAAGTTTTGTTCAAAAACTCGTATCAAAATTTCAAGTTTTGTATATGTACTTACGATTCTTGAAATTTTTGATATGAACATTCATAAACATATGAGTTTAGAAGATCATAGAAATTATGTGCTAATAATTGATTAGATTAATTCTTGATCTTTATGCGTTTTAATGGAGTCCATAACTAGTTCTTAAGTTATGGATAACCAAAAGTCACATTTATAAATAACCATTAAAAGAACACATGGGTTACAAAAAATGAAGAGTCTTCATTTTTAATAACCATTAACTCATAAGTTATGAGAAATAAAAAGTTTTGAAAGTTTACAAAACTTGCCCTCAAGTTTTGGAACATGTAAAGTCATATTAAAAACTTTAGTTCCAACCCCTAGAATTTTAAAAGTTAAAATTCAACCCTTATACTTTATAATATTATAAGTTTAATAATATTTATATATGTATAAGATCAAGTCGTCTTACCGCTAGTACGCCTCATTCACGAAGTCGGTCTATAAGGGGGGTATAAGGTTGTTGCCTATAAAATGGCAACTTAATGGGTGTCCACTCTCACCCACCGCTTCCTTGATCGGTGGAGGGTCGTTAGCTGAACGGGTAGGACAAGGACTTATAAATTCTCATTAAAAGTATAATGATAATACTAAAGTAACTAAACTTTATTGAATTCCCAATCTTAGTTATTTTAGGAAAATGTGAATAAGGTGCTAATCCATGAAATTACACTTTGCACTTTGTTTAAGTCGTTAGTGGAGCGTGTGTGGTTAACCGGCACACTAACTTGAACTTAACAAGGTAGGTAAAGGGTGACTTAATGTTTATTATAGTATCGATGGAGCGTGTGTGGTTAACCGGCACATCGATTGAGGGGTAATACATTAAGGGTACCAAGTAATTTGCATGGTTACTTCACACCTTGTTTTGTGATCCTCGGCATCCCAGTCACAAAACTTAAAGGGCACACTCGAGATTGAAACATGCCATTGAAGAAAGTTCAAATGAATCTCAAAGAATCTAGGAGTTTCTAAACCAATTAAAACCTAATTAAATATTTTGTTTTTCATGGTGGAAATTGGTGAATCGTCATTCACCTACCTTCAAATATCTTATAGCTTAGATTACGGCATCCCTCTTCTAAGTTATAAAATATTGTGTTGGGTCCTAGCCTTAATATTACATTTGGGTGTTTTGTTAAGGACTATCTCTATATCTAATCTAATCTATTCCCTCTTCTTTTCAGATGTCTTCCAATAACAATGCTTCTGGCTCAAACCCTACTAGCTCCTTCTCTCTCATGAATCTTTGTGGGAGAGTCATCTTTGATGGGTCCAACTTTACAGATTGGATCAGAAACATCAGGATGGTCACTCGGTATGAGAACAAAGAATATGTTCTCGACAAGGAGCTGAAGGTACCCGAGCCAACTGCTACTCCTGAAGAGCTTGCTGAATATGAGGTACATGAAAGAGATGCTACAAAAGTGGCATGCATCATGATGGCCACCATGAGAGCCAAGCTCCAAAAGTCCTATGAGGACTATTATCCTTTTGATATGCACCAGGACTTGATGGACCGCTACCATCAAAGTGCTCGTCAAGAGCGATATGAAATAATCTCCTCCATGATAACAACCCGAATGAAGGATGGTGAACCCATCACGGGCCACATGCAGAAAATGCAAAGGTATGTGGACCGTTTACTGAAGCTGAATGTGAACTTCCCTGAGGAGTTAGCAATAGACATCATTTTGCACTCCTTCCCATCGTGTTATGATCAATTCCGCATGACATATCACATGAACAAGGAAGAAGTCACCCTCAGCAAACTTCAAGGACTCTTGAAGACCGTCGAAAGTGGTCTAAAGGGTAAGTCGGTTGTTACTACTCCTACTCCTACTCCAACTGCGGCCAATGTCTTGGCAATCGGGCATGGCAAAGGGAAGAAGAGAAAGAACCCTTCTAAGGGTACCAAGGGTAAGACCCTTGAAGGCTCCTCTTCAAGCAAAACCAAGAAAGGTTTTGTCACTCCTTCTGCTAACCCTAATGAGGCTGAATGCTTCTATTGCCATGAAAAGTCGCATTGGAAGCGAAACTGCCCAAAGTACCAGCAAGATTTGAAGGATGGGAAAGTAAAACCCAACCATGCAGGTATATACACTATATTGTCTAATAACTCACCTCATTCTAAGTCTTGGGTCCTTGATACAGGTTGTGGTATTCACATATGTTGTGATTTGCAGGGACTAAAAAGAAGTGAGAATGTGGAGCAGGGAAAGATAAACTTGATCATGGGAAACAGGAAAGTTTCACCTATCACCAAGATAGGAGTTTATTCCTTAGTGCTAAATAGTGGGTTTACATTAGATTTGAATAAATGTTATTATTCGCCAGAAATGGCAAGAAATGTTATTTCCTTTCATGCATTGTATAAACAAGGTTTTACCTTTTATTTTGATAATAATAATGGTAGTATTGATGCTTTCTTTAATAATGTTCTTTATTTTAAAGCATTACCTTGTGATGGCGTGTATGAAACTGTATCTGTTGTAGATAATCTAGGAAATAATGTATTGTGTATTAACTCTTTCCACTAGCTTAGATAAAGCATCCTTATGGCATTGTCGTCTTGGACATGTAAGCAAGAAACGCATAGGCCAACTCCAAAAGGATGGAGTCTTGGAGTCATTTGACCTAAAGTCAGATGATAGTTGTGAATCTTGTTTGCTTGGTAAAATGACAAAGTCACCTTTTACTGGCACTTGTGCTAGGGGTGAAGGTTTGTTGGACCTCATACACACGGATGTGTGTGGACCCTTCAGAACCGCCACAAGAGATGCTAATCGGTTCTATGCGACTTTTACTGATGATTTTAGTAGATATGGATATGTCTACCTAATCAAGCATAAGTCAGAAACCTTTGAGAAATTCAAAGAGTTTAAGCAAGAAGTGGATAATCAGTTGGGCAGGAACATTAAGATGCTTCGATCCGATCGTGGTGGTGAGTATCTTAGTACTGAGTTCCTTGACTATCTTAAGGAATGTGGGATTGTCTCACAATTGACACCTCCTAGGACACCACAGTTGAATGGTGTAGCTGAGAGGCGCAATCGGACCTTGTTGGACATGGTTCGTTCCATGATGAGTCGAGCTTCGCTACCAATCTCATTTTGGGGGTATGCCTTAGAGACTGCCGCCCATATCCTTAATCTAGTCCCTACAAAGAAGGTTGCCAAAACACCTCACGAGGTGTGGACTGGAAAAGTTCCCAATCTAGACCACGTCAAGATTTGGGGTTGCGAGGCTTTCGTGAGACGCGAGACTCACGATAAGCTCGAACCCCGAAGCGAAAGGTGTATTTTCATCGGCTACCTACATAAATCCTTTAGTTACATCTTCTACAGACCCAGTGATAATGTGGTCTTTGTAGCAAGAAGAGGATTCTTTCGAGAGAGAGAATTCATGAGCCAAGGAGAAAGTGGGAGGCAAATTGACCTTGAGGAAATTCAAGAGTCAAGTGGTGAAGGAACCTCAAACCCTAGCCCTCAACCTGAGGAGGAAACTCCTGTTGAGCCGACTGAAGAATCTATACCTCTGAGGCGTTCCACCAGAGTTAGGAATGCACCTGAGCATTATTATGGTTTTCATATTACTGCAGAAGGTGAGACACTTATCAGTGATAACACACTGGTAAATCTGGATGAGCCTAACAGCTACACGGAAGCTATGGCAGGCCCTGAGGCTGCTAAATGGAAAGAGGCTATGGATAGCGAGATACAGTCCATGTATGACAATCAAGTTTGGAACTTGGTTGACAATGTACCTGATCGTAAGATAGTTGGGTGCAAATGGATCTTCAAGAAGAAGACCGACATGGATGGTAATGTACACACTTATAAGGCACGACTGGTTGCAAAGGGTTATTCTCAAACTCCGGGAGTTGATTATGATGAGACCTTTTCACCAGTGGCCAAGATTAAGTCTATTAGGGTTCTGTTAGCCATTGCTGCATTTCATGATTATGAAATATGGCAAATGGATGTCAAAACCGCTTTCCTTAATGGAAAGTTGGCTGAAGATGTTTACATGGTTCAGCCAGAGGGTTTTGTCAGTACAGAGTACCCCAGTAGAGTGTGTAAGCTCGAGAAATCCATTTATGGATTAAAACAGGCACCTCGCAGATGGAATCTTTGCTTTGATGAGAAAATCAAAGAATTTGGCTTTTCAAGGAGTGAAGATGAATCTTGTGTCTATATCAAGGCTAGTGGGAGTATAGTCAGCTTTTTGGTACTGTATGTGAATGACATACTACTCATAGGAAATGACATCCCAACCCTGCAGGAAGTAAAGTCCTGGCTTGGGAAGTGTTTCGCTATGAAGGACCTTGGAGAAGCTGCCTATATCCTAGGGATAAGGATTTTGAGAAACAGGAGTAAAAGACTAATTGGAATTAGTCAAAGCACCTATGTGGAAAAAGTGTTGAAAAGGTTCAACATGCATAACTCCAAGAAAGGAGAGTTACCCATCCAGAGTAATGCCAGATTGAGTAAGACACAAAGCCCTAGTACTGAGGCTGAGATAGCAGAAATGAGTCGAATACCTTATGCTTCAGCTGTAGGATCGATCATGTATGCTATGACGTGTACTCGACCTGATGTAGCCTTTGCTTTGAGCATGGTTAGCAGGTATCAGGGGAACCCTGGCAAGGCACACTGGACTGCGGTAAAGAATATCCTCAAGTACCTACGGAGGACTAAGGACTGGGTCCTTACCCTCGGTGGCAGTGAGGACTTGAGAGTTGTAGGATACAGTGATGCTAGCTTTCAGACTGACATGGATAATTTCCGCTCTCAATCGGGCTGGGCCTTTACTCTAAACGGAGGGGCAATTACTTGGAAATGTTCCAAGCAGGAGACAGTGGCTGATTCCACTTGTGAATCAGAGTATATAGCAGCAAGCGAGGCAGCAAAGGAGGCTATATGGCTAAAGAACTTCATTGGAGACCTTGGAGTTGTACCAGCTATAAAGGAGCCAATGGAGATTTTCTGTGACAGCAATAGTGCGGTTGCCTTAGCCAAGGAACCAAGAGATCATGGGAGATCCAGACACATTGACAGAAAATATCACTTCATCAGACATCGAATAAAAGAAGGAATCCTCGTGGCAAAGAGGGTATCATCGGATGAGAACCCAGCAGATCCCCTCACGAAGGGACTGACTCGGGCTAAGCATCTCCAGCATGCTCGGAGCATAGGGCTGAAGGATGATATTAGTTTTAGTAGTTAGATAATCTTGAAATTTGTAAAATGTAATTGACATTTGATGATAAATAAAAGTTGTTATTTATGAGTAAAGTGTTGCTATCTCTTGTCAATCGTTTACTATTATTTCTTTTTGCATGTTTTGACTTCCAGAATAATTATGTTATGGTTTATATCATATTATTCAAACTCTCCACAGTCGGTCATATGTTGGAAGTAGATATGAATCAAGACTGTCATGGGTTGGCTTGTAGAGGTCTAAGATGTTAGACAAAGCGGGGCTACAACACTCATGAGTGCTCATAAGTTCTGAGTATTGGATTCAACCCACGCTCACTTGTATCACTTCATGGAATTTATCTCGAGTGATCGTGAGACGGTAATATCATATAAGTCTTCAAACCTAGAGATATGATTTGTTGCCTATGAGTTGGTTATGCATTGATTGCACGAAAACGCATTGGAACTCGATGTTATAAACCGTGCTTTTGTGTGTAATTCAACAAGTAGTAGAGCAAACATATGAGTCGAAGTTTATCTGTTCTTTCTAGGATTAGAAGCGATATCTGGGCCCCTCGATGATTTTGTTTTGACCTATGTACCGGGCCCGGACAGAACTAAATTGATGTGTTCAGTTAAGTTCTATGTCAAACAAATCAGAAATCGGGAAACAAATGCTGGACAATAAGCAAGACCATGTTCCATGTATTTGTCCGGCTGATACCTAGAACAGAGGATTATATGATCACTTATCTAAAATGGCGCTTCATAGTTCAACAGAGTTTAAAGAGCTACGATTGTTGATCGGTTCCTGAAGTCATACTTGCAACTATAGTTATTAGACTTATCCAAGTGGGAGACTGTTGGATATAGTGTCTAAGTCCATAACTATATTTGGTATGTACTTGACCCGACCCAGCATGGTCCATTTGGGTTGCACTTCACCCGAACAATTTATGGATAATCGTTTGAGAATAGTATAAGTTATGATTTATTAATATATTATAAGTCCTAATATATTAATATAAAATCATATTATTTAATTAGTATTGATCTATAATTAATCTAGAATTAATTTAGAGATCAAAAGTATGACTAATTAAATATGGGCTCTTGTATTTATATAGTGTGGGCTAATGCTTATTTGGAATGGGCTAGGCTTGCATGGAAAGTCCATGGATACTCCATGGAGCTTTAACCCATGGATCTCATGGAAATGAAAAGACATGGGTATTAGGGTTTACATGAATGTAACCCTAATCCACCACACTATATAAAGGAGGCTTTGGTTCTTGAAATCACACTAGTTGTGGTGAGTAAAGTAAGAGGGCCGATTTCAAGAAAGGTGATTACTATTCTCTCAAAATTCCAAGTTTGTGGTGATTTGTGATTTCCATTTGAGGCATCCACACTATTGGTGCTAGGCTCTAAAACTCCAAGCAATCAACTACAACTACAAGGTAAGTAATTCTACTAGCTTTATTTGATTCAAGTTCCCCATGTCATGCTAGATAGGATAAGAACCTTGGAAAAATAATTATTTGCATGTATCTTAGTCAAACATAGATCCAAGGTTTCTAGGGTTGCATGTACACCATAGGAGTGTTAGAATGCTCTGAAATCCCATCACTTACAAGGTGAATAACATGATAAAATGGCAAACATAAGTCTATATGAATCAGTGGCGAATCTAGGGTTTCAGGGGGTCCCGAACCACCACTTGATTTCAGCTTATAAGTGTAAATAAAAATCTTTTTTTGTGTGTGTTAAGGTGCAATCACTAAAAAAAAATATGCAACTATTAATATATGTTGAATGAAAAAAATGGTGGCACTATTGCTATAAATTCTTGCGTCCACCCCAGATGTGAATCATGAGTGAAGAGTTAGTTGTTAGTTTATAACGGAGACTTGAATGTAAGGCAAACTTGACTTAAGTTATTCCATCCGGAGACCAAGCTTGGGTGGAAGGCCAAAGATAAGGGAAAAACTCAATTGGCCATGTGGGATCGAGATCAGAATCCCTTAATATCGAATCTAAAAATTGCTGCCAGGTTGCCAAGTTGAAATCAAATCCAAAAATCGATGGCAATGTGTAAGTGGAGGAGCTTTTAGTAGAGACAATCAAAAGAAAAAGGTTTAATGGATATCACCAACGACTATGATCATAAACTATGGCTCGATTGGAGAGGTCAACGATGACATGGAAGAGGAGGGTGGCATGAGGGGCAATAGAGAGGGCGAAGGTAGGAGTGTGGCAACATGTGGGGGTTGGTATGGAAGAGGTTGGCGGCATGGCGGACAACAAAAGTCTCTGATGACGTGAAAGAGAAGGATTAAATGGGGCAGGAGTGTGGCATGTCAATTGGGTTTGAGTTTTAGATTGAGTATTAAAAGTTTGGGAGATATCACGTTGATAGGGAGTAGAGCCCACTGTATTCTTAAATACATAAATGATAAATAAATAATAAAAATCATAAAAGAAATAGAAAAGAGAGAACGAAATTGTTAATGGTTCAAGACTCTTATTAAACAAATATGTATATTTAGGAATAAGATTACGGATGTGCATGATAGCAAAGTAATATGTAAATACTTTAAGGATTAGACATATAGAATATGATTTTTAATTATTGAAATAAAATAAGCATTCCATAAATAAAAATATAAGATATAAGTCATTATTTTATAACTTGATCGTGAGTGAGGCATTTATAGTATATAATTAGTAATAAATTGATTTAACAAACTAATTTAATAGATAAAAAGGTAAATAATTAAAATATACTGCTATATATAGAATAACAAAATAATATAATTTCGCATACAAAGAGATTACTAAGGGGTGTTTGGTTCATAGAATATTTTTTAGGCAAATAAATTTTGTCAAAATAAATGAAGTTTGAATGATTGAACCCGTTGTGCGTTTGGTTGATATAGAAAGGTTGTTTTCTATTCAGTTTATAGATTTGTTAGTTTATAACGAAGACCTTGAATGTAGAGCAAACTTGACTTGAGTTATTCCATTCGAAGACCAAGCTTGGGTGTAAGGCTAAAGATAAGACTAAAACTCAATTGGCCATGTGGGATCGAGATCAGAATCCCCTAATATCGAATCCAAATATTGATGCCAGGTTGCCAAGTTGAAATCAAATTCAAAAATCCAAAAATCGGTGGCGATGTGTAAGTAGAGGAGCTTGTAGTAGAGACGCTCAAATGAAAAGGTTTAATGGGTATCAACGGAGACTATGATCAGAAACTATGGCTCGACTGGAGAGATCAGCGATGACATGGAAGAGGAGGGTGGCATGAGGGGCAATAGAGAGGGTGAAGGTAGGAGTGTGGCAACATGTGGGGGTTGGTATGGAAGAGGTTGGCAGCATGGCGGACAACAAAAGTCTCTGATGACGTGAAAGAGGAGGATTAAATGTGGTAGGAGTGTGGCATGTCAATTGAGTTTGAGTTTTAGATTGAGTATTAAAGGTTTGGGAGATATCACGTTGATAGGGAGTAGAGCCCATTGTATTCTTAAATACATAAATGATAAATAAATAATAAAAATTATAAAAGAAATAGAAAAGAGAGAACGAAATTGTTAATGGTTCAAGACTCTTATTAAACAAATATGTATATTTAGGAATAAGATTACGGATGTGCATGATAGCAAAGTAATATTTAAATACTTTAAGGATTAGACATATAGAATATGATTTTTAATTATTGAAATAAAATAAGCATTCTATAAATGAAAATATAAGATATAAGTCATTATTTTATAACTTGATCGTGAGTGAGGCATTTATAGTATATAATTAGTAATAAATTGATTTAACAAACTAAATTAATAGATAAAAAGGTAAATAATTAAAATATACTGCTATATATAGAATAACAAAATAATATAATTTCTCGTACACAAAGATTACTAAGGAGTGTTTGGTTCATATAATATTTTTTAGGCAAATAAAATTTATCAAAGTAATTGAAATTTGAATGATTGGAACTTGGTGTGGGTTTGGTTGATATAGAAAGATTGTTTTCCATTTGGTTTATAGATTTGTTAATATATATATATATATATATATATATATATATATATATATATATATATATATATATATATATTCATCTAATTAGAAACTTCATTTATTAAATTGTTATCCGCTCACACCTATGTTCTTTTATTGAATTTCCATATAATATATAAAGCAAAAAAGATAGTTTTAAAAAATGAATATATATCATTGCAGTTGATAAAAACAATTAATATATATCTTGTTTTAGGGTTAGGTCAGGGTCGCTTAATTAAGAGCTCGGTGTAGATATAAAGTATGAGAATGGGTCATGGGTGTGGGGTGGGGGTGGCCGTACAAGTTAAATAACTCTCCGTTACCATGTCATTTACAAAACAGTTAGAAAGACTGTTGGAGATAAAAATATTTGTAACTTTTGCAATTGTCTTTATGACATATCCTTTGGGATAATGACTTGATAGGGTAAGATATTTTTTGAAATGTACACATTTAGTCCTTATTTTTTTTTGTAAAATAAACCCTTATACTTTATTTTTTGTAACAATGCAATCCTTGTGACCGGCTATACCCGGTATACCGGTCATATACGAATTTTCTTTTAGGGAAAATGATTTGATAGAGTAAGATACTTTTTGAATTGTATACATTTAGTCCTTATTCTTTTTTTTTTGTAAAATAAACCTTATACTTTATTAATATGTACACATTAGGTCCTTTTCACCGGATTCTACAGGTTTTGCTGATGTGGAAGCACAAGTGGCACTAAATAGCAATTAATTAGCTTAGTCACCGGAGGTGGGTGATCCTCCAGCAACAAGAAAAGGGAGGCGACCCTTCCCTTTCTCGTCTCTCTTCCTTCCAGTCGAACAGCAACAACCAAACACCCTTTACCTGTTGTGTTTCTCGGATCTGTCTCTCTTTGCCTCCATCTTTGAGATATGTTGCCAGAAAAAGAAGAAAGAATCGACGAGGGGGCTACCAGAGCAGCTCCTCGCCGCCAACTACCGTCTCTACTTCCTCATGCCTCCCCCTTCGACCTTGTTGTTTTTGCCATCATTCCTCCTTCTACCAGTGATGTGTAGGAACACACAAAGGAGTCGCCGGAGATCGGGGTTCTCCCTCTTTTTCATGATGAATAAAAGTTTGAAAAATCTCGTTGTGGATATGTGGATGCCACCTGGGTATTTCATTTCAACAAAATAAAAGAAAGGGAAAATGACTTGATAGGGTAAGATACTTTTTAAAATGTACACATTTAGTCCTTATTCTTTTTTTTTTGTAAAATAAACTCTTCCACATCAGCAAAACCTGTAGAATCCGGTGAAAATGACCTAATGTGTACATATTAAAAAAAAAAAGAATAATGACTAAATGTGTACATTTCAAAAAGTATTTTACCCTATCAAGTCATTATCCCCATACCCTTTCTTCGACACCTTACAAATTACAACACTCCCCATTTCTCAAACTGTTGTGCATTGGTATTCTGTTGTGCTGGTTTGCATCCTCATGAGGGTTCGTTAACAGAAAAATAGTACACAATATCCTGGATTTTTGAGATTAGTGGTTGCATTGTAGGTTAAATACCTCCTTTTTATCTTCAATGTGTTTGGTTTAGGCAATGCGACTGAAAGTGATGAAATGAAAAGGAGAATGAAAGCAAACACTTTATCAATGACATGTTGAATTTGAAATATGCACAATACAAAGGTTACGCTGATTAACATAAATTCTTGTAACATTTTTAGATTAAGGATTGCCCAATACTTATGTGTGTGTGTGTATATGTGTGTGTGTGTGTGAATATATATATATATATATATATATATATATATATATATATATATATATATATAATGATCTTAACATGATTTGTTCTAAAAATTTGACTGTCATGTATTTAGGACCCATTGTTTAAGTTTTGTTGTGGGTTTGTGTTTTTAGTATGAATTGAATGTAGAGGTGCACAACCGGGCTGCCAAAAGAAATATCATGTTGGACTTGAGGCGGTTTAGAATTGGGTCGAGTTGGAAAGCCCAGGTCGGCTGGGCCAATATGCATCTCTATGAACAGCCGTAGAGCATGAAATTTGAGAAATCGGGGAATCTAGTTTCGCTGGCCTCAATTAACTGCATAAAATTTGTTAAATGTCATGTAGTTATATTTAGATGGATATTCAAACATATTACGACATTAGTAATCTCAAGTTTGGATGCAGCCTATAAATCGTTTTTATATAAAAAGTTTATCTTATTATTTTGATTATACTGCTTATATATGTATATATCATATTTAATAGGTTAATTATTTAAAATACTAAGACCATGTTTAGGGTGCTAGCTTATAAATAAACTACATCAAGGTTAATAAAAAAGCTAAGTTATAAGTTATTTAAGCAGTCTAACATGTCCTAATAAGATGCAAAAAAAAAAAAAAAAAAAAAGTTGGAACAGGTCCAGACTGCATGAACATGACGTGTTCAGACAGCTGGGTTCGCTATATTAACAATGGAACCCGGTCCAAAAACTAATTCAAAATTAAATTTTTTTGAACTAATCTTAGGGACCTGTTTTTGGCCAAAAAAAAAAACATTACCATTCTGCTCCAAGTGATGTATAAATATGATTTGTTGCATTTCGTTTCAATGCACTTAAAAATGTCATCTTTTCTTCAATTCTTGTTAAATTATGTGTTCAACTTGCAGTTTTTCGTGATCTGGACTTTCATATTTTGTGCAGTATAGTTGCAAATAACAAGACTTGCAGTCCAATCTCCACTCAGTAGAACTATGCATATGCTTAACACTGGAGAGCCATGACAAGAAGATGGAAATCATGGAATACATATAAAATGAAAAACTTGAACAAGAAATAGCTCAAGCCACAAGTACAAAAGATGATGAAGATGACAATTAAAAAAACAAGACATTTATATTAAATGTAATACTTTTATTCAAATGCTTTGACTCAAATTGGATAGTTCGGCTCCTTAATTACCTATGTCCTATGCCATGTAGTCCTGTAGACAAGATACTGATAGCCCACATCACAACATGTAATGTTATGAGTGTTGAAAACACATACACTACTACTCATAAACTCTTCCCTCGCTTCACTTCAATTACTAAAAACGAAACAGACTATGGATTCAAAGATAATTCTTAATTTCGTAACAAATCATAATGTTCATGCATGAAGATGTCCATGTAATGTATGGAGATCTTTTGAAGATGATACTTCATAACTCCAAACCAAAATCAAGATTTGACCATGAAAATGAAAATGAAAATGAATATTCCAAAGGACATGAAGAGTGAATGAGATTGAAAATCATGATGGTGAAGTGAAGTCATTCTGATTAACACTGTGTATTTGATTTCAATCGAGAACTATCAAAGAGCTAAATAAAGATAGCCAAATATGATCTTAAGAGTAGAAGTGTAGAGCAAAACTACTGCAGCTTAATCCCATTTCAGTTTCTTTCATTTGTGCATTTAGGAGCTCTGCCATAACTAGCCTTCTAATTGTGAGAGTAACTTAAAAGATTCCAGAAATCAAGTAAAGCAAGACTTATCAATGGCAGCTCAATTGATATTAATACGACAGCATATTCAAACCCTAGACGACCTTAATATTTCTTACACCACAGAAATGTGTTCACTCTTCAACAGTAGCAGCATTGCTTGTAAAACCTTAACGTCGGCAAATACGGTTCTAAGTTTAAAAAAAAAATAAGGTGGATTCTTGAAGCGGCAACTAAGCTAACCTCCTTGAAGCTTAGGCATCGTTGTCCTTATCGTTGGAGAACTTATCATTAGAAATGCGCAACCCCGGAGGAGCCGTACGACGCCGTGTCCTTGAAGGAAGAATGTTATCCAAATCGACCTCCGCCAACGGATCATCGGAAAGATCATCATCATCACCGTCTGATTCACTCGCGCCGTCATCATCGGAAGAGTCGTCTTCTTCGGACTCTTCGATCAGCTTTCCTTTACCCTTATCATCCTTCATTATCCCTTTCCCCTTCCGATCAATTTCAGCTCCGCCGTTGGAATGTTCAACTTCGTCTTCGTCTTCGTCGTCATCATCTTCTTCGTCTTCCGAATCGACATCGTCTTCTCCGTCATAGTCTTCCTCTTCCTCTTCCTCTTCCTCTCCATTGTCGTTGATAACTTTCTCTTCGGCGGCAGCGGAGGCGTCTTTAACGGCACAACTCTCTACTTGGTGCTTCTTTGTGGACTCGACATCTGCGTCTGTGGCAGTTTGCTTTCGCTTGGACGGCAATACATGTGGTTCTTCGTTGCTATTCAGCTCTGCCATGGCTTCTTCCAAAATCCAAACTCCCAACCCTTCTTCTTGTATTTAGGGCTTTTAGTAGCAATGAAACTTGAAACCTGCTCGCATATGGTCTCGATACGGGTTTCGACATAACTGGATCCGGGCCCAGCCCACGGACTCTTTTCTCTTTTTTCTATTTTTCAAAAGGATTTACTATTTAACTCCAACAAAATGAAGATATTTTTACTGGCTATTAATTCATGTATTCTATTTTGTAATTATTCAACGTAACGGACTTATATGTGTTTTTTTCAAACACATTATATCAACGCTATGGTTTACTCAAAAATGTCAATTACAGCATTAAGCAAGCGTTATGGGATGATTTGTGAAGGTATTATATTGTCATGATCAGAAATATCGTTGTACTTATCGGGCAAAAATAAAATGAATATTGTCCCATCTAGTTCGGTTGTTCTTGGAATCTAAGGGGGCAACACGAGTGATAATGTGGTGTTTGCTTAATCGTTGGAGTTTGGATAAGTAGTAGTAAGTGGACTTAACTATGTAAAATGGAATCACAACAAGTTAGGAGTAACTCATGGGGAGATATTGTTGCTTCATTTCTCATCATGACAAGCCCACCGCAAGACAAAACATGTTGACAAACATATATGGAAAGGCTAATCCCATTTTATATAGGGGTCAGTGCGACATTATAACATCCCGATGATGGAGTATTTTCAGTTTTAGCATTGAGTATGAAAGAACAATGCATTTTGACCTTTGGGTTTGAAAGGATTGCAAGAATGGCCCATAGTGGCATTTTGGTAATTTTGGTCAGGAGGTAGTACGTTGAGCGTATGTTGTGTATGCTAGGCGTACTGGGGCGGACCCTAGTACGTCGGGCGTACACCGCGTACGCAGGGTGGACCCTAGTACGTTGGGCGTACACCGCGTACGCAAGGCGTACGTGGTGGAACTTCAAACCCTGATTTTTAGGGTTTTGTCCATATTTAAGCATAATTATCTCTTATCTATCATTCCCTTACCAGCCTCCATCTGAGAAAAACGACTCCCAAGCTAACCCTAAGTGAGAAGAGTGCATCTTGAGCTTATCTTTGTGTTTTGTGACATTCTTGAATAAGAAGAAGAATAAGAAGAAGAAGGTGGTGGTGAGAAGAGCTTGAAGCTTGGAACTTGGATCTGAGATTATCACTTTGCTAGCTACCTCCAGGAGATAAAAAGTTCCTAACTTGATCACTTTATCTTGTAGATCTAGCCATGTCTTCATTTAGGGCACTTTTGGTACCAAATATGGTGATTCTTGAGCATGGCATGCTCTTAACCAAATAATTCATCCTTTCAGACCTTATGATGGGTCTTGAGTCATAAAAATGTGATCTTGATGCTTAGTTTTACTCCATGCATGCTATAGAAGGTCTTAAGGCATTAAGATGTTGAGATTTTGTGTATTAAGCACTTAATGAACATGAAAAGTCATAAAGTCGGAAACTTTATGACTCTTAGTGGCATTTTAGCCTTGGATCTGTATTTGGATGTGTTAAGTCGGAGAAATAAGCTCGTAATAGATTAAGAAAGGGACTGTTGCGTACGATGGGCATACCGAAGGGTACGTTACGCGTACGCAGATTGGCCCCGACGTATCGGACAGCGAGTATGCCCCGCATACATCCGGAGTACGCCCCTCGTACAAGCCCTGTGTTGACTCGATTGAGTTGACTCGGTTGGGTTGACTCGGTTGACTTGTTGATTTTGACCAACCAGGAGGTTATGGGCCAGGGCATTCCAACCGGAAGGTTGTGGGCCAGGGGTAATCCAACCAGGAGGTTATGGACCCGTTATGTATTGGACATTCCAACCGTAAGGTTGTGGGACATGGGTAATCCAACCATGAGGTTGTGGACCCATTGTCTGTTTGATTATATGCTTGTGTGGTGGTACTTTGGGAGAACTCACTAAGCTTTGACTTACAGTTTTAGTTTGTGGTTTCAAGTACTTCCGAGAATCGTGGGAAGGCGAAGGTGTGATCGTACAAAGCTTCCTGTTTTGTCACTAGGTCTTGGGGAAAAACTATGATTTGAAATAATACTTTGAAAACAATGATTGTTTTGTAAACATTGTTGATGAATGGTTGATTTTCAAAAAAAATAATTTTTTGTGATTTTTTAGTGTTACAAATTGGTCTCATAGCCTTGGTTTGAGTGCATTGGATGAGCATTCGTGTTAATCCAAACTCAAACTAAGGAACTACAAAAGTTTTTTTTAACTAATTTTCCAAACATTGTTTTTAAAAGTAAACAAGGAAGGATGCGATGCGTACAATCAGCCGGAGCAAGAAAGTATACCCCAAATTACCCACACTGTTATTTGCTATTATGTTTATGGTAGAACAGCATGCTAGTGATAGGCTAGGGATCTTCAGGAACTGTATGATAGAATTGACTGATAATTAATGCCTAATAGCCTAGGTTTTCTTCTTGTATTGAATTGACATCATTATTGTAGTTGCTTAGTGTATGCATCATAGTTGTACATAAGTAACATTTTATAGCATGAGAATATTTGGTTTAGCCTTATTTCATGTTCTTGTCTAATGAAGGACTTAGGGTTGAATTAGGTATTCGATTGTCTATAGGATCCAGTGCTATGTATGATTAGCATACACGAGTGTTGCAGGGTTGGTGGAAGTTTCATGGATAAGTCACGTGGGGTCAGTCGGCCAGTTGAGGAATGTCTAGCCTTTCTCTAGGAAGTGAGAATAGGGTGTATGCGTATTCTAGTGTGTGCTTTTAGGGTCTTTGTGTAACACCGTAAATTTTCAAAAAAAAAATCGTTTGTAAATCACATAAAACTCATTATCATATTTTCTCAAAACCACAATGTATCAATTGTCAAAACAGAAATCAACACAACAACTGATAATATCCCAGAATCCTCAAACATAATCTCGAACAGGTGTGTACAATCAAGTCGGCGCCTTCCTGCAATCCTCAGAAGTACCTGAAACACATATCACATAACACGGTAAGTACGAAGCTTAGTGAGTTCCCCAAAATACCACATACACAAATAATAAGCCTCTCGTGGCTATAGCTCGGCACGGACCCTCCGGTCATGCGTCTCAGTGTGGACCCTCCGGTCATGTGTCTCAGTGAGGACCCTCCGGTCTCACGGCTCGGGGTGGACCCTCGAGTCCTATATCTCAGTGAAGACCCTTCGGTCTCACAACTCGATTTGGACCCTCCGGTCCTAACTCAGTACAACACAGAATAACATAGCATATATCACAAAGACAAATGCATAATATCACATAGCTCAATATGAACATACAAGACCCTCCGGCCACACAAAATTATCACTCAAGGTAAGTATAGTAAGAAGACTCACCTTGGATGATGAACAGCTCCCATAATTGTTGCTGCTGAACACCGGTCTCTAACACTGAGCCAAACCCACAATTAACCCAATTAAGATCTAAGAACAAACCTCGCTCATTAGGTCTAAAGATATCTCACTACCCGGCCCACAATTAACTCAAGCCCATTGGGACCACCAAGGCCCAATACTAAATGGGCTCTCCCAAGGCCCAACTCTTAAACTTAAGTCCAAATGGCAAGTCCAACACAAAGGTCCAAGACATACCCAATATTCCACTTATCAAAATCTCCAGCACAATAGGCCCAAAAATCCAGGCCCAACACTTAAGGCCCAATGTGGGTTTTAGCCCAAAAAGCCCACAGCAAGGTTACACGCGACGTACCTCCCTTGGTACGCTCAGCGTACGCACAAATCCAGATCGGGACATCGGGGACACTTGTTCAGTACGCGGGCGTACTAGATTTACGCTCGGCGTACGTCCAAACTTTCTTTTTCCACTCTCTTGGTCTTAACCCGTTAAGACCATAGCTATACTCTCAGATCTGGACTCCCTAAAGGCTCATACTCCATAAAGTTCATGACTTTAAGCCTTTGTATGGCTGATAAAGTCCCAAACCCAAATACACTCACTCTTTACTACCAAAAATGCTCATATCTCATGCATGGAGAGATCTTGACGACTAAGATCTCATTTTATGACTCCAAACAACTAAAAGCATCTAAAAGGACAAGTATTATACTATGGAGTTCATCAAACTCATAAATTTCCAAGCTTGGGACATAAGATCCTAAAAATGGACTCAAAACAAGAACTAACACAACAATAAGCAAGTTTCGAACTTGATACCTCTGGAAGATGCACCAACAAGTGTATGACTCAGATCCAAAAGCTAGATGCTCAATATTCTCTTTCAAGGATTCTTCTTCTTTAATGGACAGACATAACAAGTCATCACCCCACTAGATCCACATGAGAAATACACCAAGATTCAAACTTTATGCTTTCTGGAGCTAGATCAATATGATTAGGGCTTGGATCCACAAGCTTCAAGCCAAGCAATGGTTCCTCAAGGAACTCCTTCCACAATAAGCACCAAAACTTCACTAAAACACCAAAAAGCTCAAGAATCAATCAAATGGAGGATTAGGGTCGATTTCTAGGGTTTAGAGAGATGGAGGCTGAAGATATTAGGGTTAGGTTATGAGATAAGGAGCTTAAATAGGGTCCAAGACCCTAAAATAGGGTTCAGGTCTGATTGGCGTACGCCCAACGTACATATGGTACGCCCAGAGTACTCCGAAGAACATTCGCGACCATCCTGGTCAGTACGCCCGGTATACCGCCTTCTTCACTAGTACGCCCAGCATACGCTTTATGTATTCCCCGCGTATTCGGCTAAGCCTGAAACCACGAAACTTCCGAAGGTCATAACTTCTTCGTTATAAATCCGTTTCTGACGATCCTTATATCCACGAAAAGGTAACGAGAAGCCCTACACTTCTATCAACTTTATTCCTCCTGAAGCCCACTCAAACTCAGATCCAAAATTCATGAAAAGCCCGAACCATTGCCTTTAACAATACATTTGGGCTCTAAAGCACAAACCGAACTCTTTTATCACACAACCTACCTTACCCACATCCGAAAAGGGCCTAAACCTTTCTACTTCAAACCCTTAAAACCTTCTCATACTCGGATTAAGGCCCACGAGCCTTAAATCACAAAACAATCTGGAACAGGATGTTACAATTCTCCCCCACTTAAATTAGATTTCTCCCTCGAAATCGTTCTTTATCTTCACATAGATCGAAACAAATAACCCGAGAAGCACAACCGTAAAATCTCATAACATTCAACGATACCTCTCCCAAGACATCTGAAACCAAATAGAAATTCCCAACCCGAAGAAGGACGGACCCCTTTGCCGTTGAAGTACCCGCTCTAACTCCCCAGAACTGGAAACTATAATGGTCTGTCTCCCCGACAGACCGCCCATCCATAATACCACCCTGATAATCGTTCATCGACTAACAGACTCGGATAAAACAATTCCAACTCTGAGTAGCAGTTCAGCTCCCTACCCAACGGTTGAACCTCCAAGGGCTACCCCTTGCACACCCAATAAAATGACTTTACAATCCTCCTTCTCACAATAGCTATCTCATCCCATCATATGACACACAAAGTCACGAAGTTCGCTTTACCTCAAGCGAATACTTCAACCCATCTGATGTCGCCTCACCTCCGACCTCTGTCGTCTACCACTTACTAGTTGTATGCGTCTCGTGGTCCTTCCCAACCAACAAACCGACCCACTCAGGTCTAAAAACATCATATGGAAACCATTACCACTCAAAATGAAATCCATCTGAAAATCTGGAATCTCATTCTGCCTACCCAATTCTCAAAGAGAGCCAAACTCAAACCCGATAGTCTGGTTCAACAGCAGAATTGGAACCACTCATATCCAATATGATACTCAACTCAAAACCCGAGACCCCCGAATTTCCGTATACATTACTTCTCCAATCCCTTCCGATTAACGACAACCCTCCCTTAAATCGCGATATAACGGTCCCCGACCATCACGGAGACCCCAGTCTCGCCCGTGGTCCGGCCACCAGGTTCCCAAAGACTAAATTGGCAAGGCTACCAAAGCCTAAGAACCCCTTCGCGTCACGCTCTGACTAGTGAATACTACAGCTCCCCGCAGTTTTACAACGCTCTCTCACTGTCTCATGTATGCTACGGCTCTATGCAGTCATACGATACTCTTTCTCACAGTCTCGTGTATGCTACGGCTCCCCGTAGTCTTACAACACCCTCTCACTCGCTGTGGGCTCATCCCACGGTTTTTCCCCGTTTGTCCTAGGTGATCACTCCCACCCGGATCCACTCACTCCCTTATCACCCCATAATTTCCTCATCAAGTCTTCACCATGCTGAGTTCACTAACTCATGCTCCTCGGTCCAACATAGATTGATGCACACATCCACCCAGATTAAGCATCACTACCCCTTACGACAATCGCCGCACAAAGCACTTTCTCTCAATATAATCCACATTCATGGACAACCCCGTCCGATGACAATTAGCTGTTGGGTTCCCACTGGAACAATAGTCGCTCAATGCTTCACTTTCCGTCTAACAAACACGAGTCTCAAAGTAATCCAACAATTTAGGGCATCATACTCAGATACCTCGGTGCACCATCACAGAATCTCACGCTAGCTTGCCACTACCTCAGATATTCAGCTTACACCACTCGGAACCTTTGAAGCTCTCCAACTCAGAACTTGAAGTATGGAGAAATCGTCGGTGACTGAGAATGCGTCGACGACAATCCGAAATCCCACACTCTACTGATCAATCCCACGCGAAACTACTCATACCGATTCTGAAGTTGATTGACAATTCAACTGCTGCCCTTCCCGGAGTATAGATAACAATCTGTACATTAAACTAGCAAATCTCAACAATCGAAACTTGACCTCAACGAACCAACCGCCTCTAACTCAAACATTTTCAAACCCGAAGAATCCATGACCAACAGATACTTGTCGTGGACAACTCATTCTCTCATGAATACGTACTACATGCATCATCTCACTCTATACCTTGCCTTGTCCACTAATAGCCCCAAGTCTCATATATTCGGACCGCAGATCCCCATAACCCAAACTTCTGTTCCACATCAGATTGAGGAACCTTCCTACAGAATACTCAGTTCTCCCCCACTTAGGGTTCGAACAATTGTCCATTGACATACCAACAGGCCACACTTCAGACTGGCTCACCAGACGTACTATTCCCGACTCGTGGAACGTACACGCAACACTCGATGTCCTTCCAGATAATGACCAGATAACTCCAAATAATTCCATTCCCCATATGAAAACCTCGGAATTCTCATACTGTGATTGCGTCTTAGTCGTCCTGAAATCCCATACTGACGCACCGTCGGATGTCCCAAAGGTCCCGAATTAGTCACGACTCGCAATCTGGAAATAATTCATTGTCACACACTTCGTCTCCGATTCCTCAACCAACATTTCATCACGGAAATTATCATAGAAGCAAGAAACCTCACTCTCACAGTTGATACACAATGTAGGCGACGAGGGCCATCGCCCCGGTATGCTCCTCGTGATCACCTGGAACTGTTGCTAAAAGTATGCCTTACTCAACTAAGGCATCTCCTTGTCCTCACCCATCTAAGTCCCCACTGATGACTCTTTCTCACGGTATGAGAAATACCTCGCAACAATATATATATATATATATATATATATATATATATATATATATATATTTACTCTGGCGAAAATATCGCAATCATATGCTACTCCTCTGTGTTACCTCCAAACCCTGGAACCGGAAGCTCGTTATCTCTTTTGCTCCACACAAGAGCGGAACTAGTGAAATTCTCATCACAGAAAATGACATTTCAATCATCGGCCGATCACTCAACCCAGACCGCAATCCTCCACAACGTATCATCTCCATTTTTCCTCAAGTCCCATGACTCTAATTGATAGCTCGCCTGTCGAACTCCTTGGGATCTAAACTCAATTTTCCTCGCAAGGTACACTTTGTTGAAGCTCAACCGACATGTCCCTATGGCCCCACAAATTACCACATCCAATCTCTGAATGAATACCCATTGATGGATAACTGGAAAGATGGAACACACTCTGCTACGAATCATGGTACCCGAACCATGTTATCTCCCCTTAACCTGCTATTTAGGATCTCTGGAATTCTCCCTGTTTCGAGTATGGGTCCCTCTTATTTCAGTAGTACGGGCCCATACTACCTGCCACATCTACCCATACTTTCCACACGGATCGTTTCAGATTTCCTAAGTAGTTGCTTAACCTTCTCGATCACCAATCTCGTTACACATGTTCGCTCTCCAGCGAATACTCTCCTCTGTCAGCATACTCATCTGACTAAAGTCACTCCCTAGGTTCTCACACTTCTCTGCCATCAGCTGCTAAAGAACTCCTCATGATGTCAGCCATCTACCTCCTGAATATCGTCATATTCACTTAGTAGTTGTCTCCTACCATCAAGAGTTCCACAAAGCATAAAGCAAGCAGCATTCCAGCATCGAATCACCTCCATCAACACAGAAAACCACTCTAGCAAACCACTCCGCTCGCTCTATTCGGAACTCAAAAAGGCATTACCGAACTCAGGCAACCCTACCTCTCATGGGTATCTCACTACTCTTTCAGAAGATTCCTCAAATGCACATCTAGTATATCTCCTAGATTACTCCTCTACTCAAAGCTCTCTCTAAAAGATTCTTGATAGGTACTCTTACTCAGCACATACACAGAGCAAATAGCAGATAATATCAATCAATAGCATTCCCTATGCTAAGGCATCACAAATCAGGCAACTCTAGCCCTAAGATATGAATTACCTAGCCTATCCTCTTGCATGCACCCATAATATCTCATGAATATCTCATAACACAAATAAGTAAGGGTATTTTGGGAAATCACCGTTCGGGCTCTGGCTGATTGTACACACTGCTCCAACTCGTTTTTCTCTTAAATGTCATTCTCATTTTGAAAAAACCATTTCTTTTTGAAATTTTTTCTCAAATCGTCAGTTTGAGTCCAGACACACCCGAAGGTACATCCGAATCCCTCAAACCAAGGCTCTGATACCAACTTGTAACACCGTAAATTTTCAAACAAATTTTTCGTTTTTAAATCACATAAAACTCATTATCATATTTTCTCAAAACCACAATGTATCAATTGTCAAAACACAAATCAACACAACAACTGATAATATCCCAGAATCCTCAAACATAATCTCGAACAGGTATGTACAATCAAGTCGGCGCCTTCCCGCGATCCTGAGAAGTACCTGAAACACATATCACATAACACGGTAAGCACGAAGCTTAGTGAGTTCCCCAAAATACCACATACATAAATAATAAGCCTCTCATAGCTATAGCTCGGCACGGACCCTCCGGTCATGCGTCTCGGTGTGGACCCTCCGGTCATGTGTCTCAGTGAGGACCCTCCGGTCTCACAGGTCGGGGTGGACCCTCGAGTCTTGTATCTCAGTGAAGACCCTCCGGTCTTACATCTCGGTTTGGACCCTCCGATTCTAACTTAGTACAACACATAATAACATAGCTCAATATGAACATACAAGACCCTCCGGTCACACAAAATTACCACTCAAGGTAAGTATAGTGAGAAGACTCACCTCGGATGATGAACAACTCCCATAATTGTTGTTGATGCAGACCGATCTCTAACACTGAGCCAAACCCACAATTTTAAGACCAAACCTCACTCATTAGGTCTAAAGATAGCTCACTACTCGACCCACAATTAAATCAAGCCCATTAGGCCCACCAAGGCCCAATACTAAATGGGCTCTCCCAAGGCCCAACTCTTAAACTTAAGTCCAAATGGAAAGTCCAACACAAAGGTCCAAGACATACCCAATATCCCTCTGATCAAAATCTCCAGCACAATAGGCCCAAAAATCTAGGCCCAACACTTAAGCCCCAATGTGGGTTTTAGCCCAAAAAGCCCACATCAAGGTTACGCGTGACGTACCTCCCTTGGTAAGCTCAGCGTACGCATGAATCCAGATCGGGCCATCGGGGACACTTGTTCAGTACGCGGGCATACTAGATTTACGCTCGTCGTACGTCTAAACTTTCTTTTTCCACTCTATTGGTCTTAACCCGCCAAGACCATAGCTATACTCTCATATCTAGACTCCTTAAAGGCTCATACTCCATAAAGTTCATGACTTTTAGCCTTTGCATGGCTGGTAAAGTCCCAAACCCAAATACACTCACTCTTTACTCCCAAAATGCTCATATCTCATGCATGGAGAGATCTTGACGACCAATATCTCATTTTATGACTCCAAACGACTAAAAGCATCTAAAAGGACAGGTATTATACTATGGAGTTCATCAAACTCATAAAGTTCCAAGCTTGGGACATAAGATACTAAAAATGGACTCAAAATAAGAACTAACACAACAATGAGCAAGTTTCGAACTTGATACCTCTGGAAGATGCACCAACAAGTGTATAACTCATATCCAAAAGCTAGATGCTCAAGCTATTCTCTTTCAAGGCTCCTTCTTCTTTAATGGACAAACATAACAAGTCATCACCCCACTAGATCCACATGAGAAAGCCACCAAGATTCAAACATTATGCTTTCGGGAGCTAGATCAATATGATTAGGGCTTGGATCCACAAGCTCCAAGCAAAGCAATGTTTCCTCAAGGAACTCCTTCTTCCACAATAAGCACCAAAACTTCACTAAATCACCAAAAAGCTCAAGAATCAATCAAATGGAGGCTTAGGGTCGATTTCTAGGGTTTAGAAAGATGGAGGCTGAAGATATTAGGGTTAGATTATGAGATAAGGAGCTTAAATTGGGTCCAAGACCCTAAAATAGGGTTCAGGTCTGATTAGCTTACGCCCATCGTACATATGGTACGCCCAGCGTACTCCGCAGAACATTCGCGACCATCCTGATCAGTATGCCCAGCGTACTGCCTTCTTCACTAATACGCCCAGCGTACGCTTTGTGTACGCCACGCGTACTCGGCTAAGCTTGAAACCACGAAACTTTCGAATGTCGTAACTTCTTCGTTATAAATTTGTTTCTGACGATCCTTATATCCACGAAAAGGTAACGAGAAGCCCTACACTTATATCAACTTTATTCCTCCTGAAGCCCACTCAAACTCAGATCTAAAATTCATGAAAAGCCCGAACCAGCGCCTTTAACAATACAATTGGGCTCTAAAGCGCAAACCGAACTCTTTTATCACACAACCTACCTTACCCACATCCCAAAAGGGCGTAAACCTTTCTCCTTCAAAGCCTCAAAACCTTCTCTTACTCGGATTAAGGCCCACGGGCCTTAAATCACAAAACAATTTGGAACAGGACGTTACATGTTGCGATGATCTTCTGAGACAGATACCAGTAGGTGCGGAAGGTAGTATGGGCACGTACTACTGGAAGCACATGACACATATGCGTAGCAGGGAAGTCACAACCCCTGGGGTTTTGTTGTGGAATGGGTTTTATGGTATGATATGCGCCTCATATGATATTTTCTTGTTTATTTTCAGTATGGTGGTTACAAGGCGATTTGAGTTAGGATCCGGATCAGGAGTCGGAGCGAGTGGCCAGGATAGGCCAAGGTTGTCTGAGGATCAGGTTAGGGAGATGATTCACGCTGAGGTTTTTTCTATTTTCGGGGGAAAATACCGAAGTTGTTTGGGTCTATCAAGACCGCCATGATGGAGTTCTTTGACGACCGATACACGACACTTTCTGAGGCTGTTGCTGCTGCAGCTACCGCGGATGTCGTTATTGCGGGGATTGGCGAGGGGAGATCCTTTCAGTATAGTGAGGAAAACTCACCTGAAGCAGCATGACATATAATAAAACCTTTGAAATGTATAAGATGGGCTGTCCAACTCTCCGAACACCTATATCCCAACAAAATCTCTACTTAGCTCACATATCAAGTATTAATGAATAACTTATATTATACTTAATCGTTACCCCCCCTGTATATATACATATATATACACACAACAACTGATCCAAGGACTGATTCCCCCCCCCCCCAGAAGGTTAATGCCTACTAATAAATCTCATCCTTTAATTTTAATACATAGGCTCCTATATTAAATTAAGTTTCTAAAACTCTTGTTTTTAAGTCCAAATAATGTTTATAAGCAAATATACTAATATGCTTATACAAACCTCTTTTTATTTATAATACGAGGAATATGTGGATTAATTATGAAATAATACATTTAAGTATTTGATAAGTAAATGATTTGACAACTATATACAAAATATGAAATTTTAATTAAAAGAAAACAATTATTAATTGGGCTAAAAATACACTTCAACGAGTCCAATCTCATTTCTTTGAATCCATTAGAGAAGTCCAAGCGCAAACTACTTAATAATACCTACTAGGTCAACTAAGTCAAAATATTGAAGGCGGCCAAAAGAAGTTACATGTGAGGGAAGATGCACAAAACACATGCTCACAGGCATCAAGACTGCTCGACGGCGCACAACACCTTCGATCCAGCTATCTTTGGTGGATGCTTCTATTGGATAAGGTGTCTAAGTCCATAACTATTTCTGGTATGTACTTGACCCGACCCGGCATGGTCCATTTGGGTTGCATGGCACCATGCAATTGGATAAACTAAAATGAGAGAAATAACACTTATGGTTTATTAATATATTATAAGTTCTAATATATTAATAATATTATTTAATTAGTTTGATCAAGAATTAATTTAGAATTAATTAAGTGATCAAAAGATAACTAATTAAATATATGGGTAGATTATGTAAATCTTCCATATCTTATATAGTGGGCTAAGAGGCTCCATGGATTATCAAGTTGGGTTCCACCCATAGGATGCTCCATGGATTCTCCATGGGAGTTACAAACCCATGGGTCATGGAAATGAAGAGTCATGACACATTAGGGTTTACATGGTGTAACCCTAGATGTGTCAACACTATATAAGAAACCCATTCTCCACCAAAATAGGCTACACATAAAAAACAAGAGGGCTAGGCCGATTTTAGAAGTGTGTATTCTCTCTAAAGTCATTCCAAAAGCATTTGGTGTTGTGTGTAGCATTTGAGGCATCACACTTGGGGTGCTAGGCTCACAAGGTTTCAAGGATCATAAGCAACAACAAGGTAAGTTATTCTATCTTTCATGCAAGTTAAAATTTGTTCCCCATGTATGCTAGATAGGAATATAACCTTGGAATTCAACTTTGCATGATAATTAGACAAACATAGATCCAAGGTTATTAGGGTTGCATGTACACTTAGGAAGTGTTAGAATGCTCAAAACCCATCAGTGGTATCAGAGCATAGGTTTGTTTGTTGTTTTTTTTTTGTGTGCAAACAGCTTGAAAAAAAAATCGTTTTTTTGTTTTCTGCTCGTATGAAAGTTTGCACATTTGTTGCTGGAAATGGACTAGAAACATTACCCTAAACTGTTTTGATGTTTTAAAGCTTGTTTTAGATGGTGTAATGTTTATGCTAATCCATTTACAATGGCAATTATTAAAATTACAAGTTTTTTTTTAAGTGTAATTTTTGATTCTTGAAAGTGTTCATATTCATGTTCTTGAACTTATGAAGATTAGATGATCATAGGAATTGTTTGTAACCTTCATGGTAGTTTAATTCATGATCATAATGTGTTTTAATGGAGTCCATAACTTGTCCTCAAGTTATGGAAAACCAAAAGTCTCACTTTTATTAAAGCCATTAAAAGAACACAAGAGTTATAAAAATGAAGAGTCTTCATTTTTATTACTCAATTAATTCATAAGTTATAAGAAATGAAAAGTTTTGGAAGTTTACAAAACTTGCCCTCAAGTTTTGGAACATGTAAAGTCTTGATTAAAACTTTAGTTCCAACCCTTAGAATTTTAAAAGTTAAAATTCAACCCTTATACTTTATAATATTATAAGTTACTAATATATATATGTATAACGTCAAGTCGTCTTACCGCTAGTATGCCTCATTCACGAAGCCGGTCTATAAGGGGGGTATAAGGTTGTTGCCTATAAAATGGCAACTTAATGGGTGTCCATTCTCACCCACCGCTTCCTTGATCGGTGGAGGGTCGTTAGCCGAACGGGTAAGACAAGGACTTATAAATTCTCATTAAAAGTATGATGAAAATTATAAAGTAACTAAATGCTTTTATTAAATTCTCAATCTTAGTTACTTTAGGAAAATGTGAATAAGGTGCTAATCCATGAAATTACACTTTACACTTTGTTTAAGTCGTTGGTGGAGCGTGTGTGGTTAACCGGCACACTAACTTGGACTTAACAAGGTAGGTAAAGGGTGACTTAAGGTTTACCATAGCATCGGTGGAGCGTGTGTGGTTTACCGGCACATCGATTGAGTGATAAACCTTGAGGGTACCAAATGATTTGCATGGTTACTTCACACCTCGTTTTGTGATCCTCGGTATCCCAGTCACAAAACTTGGAGGGCACACTCGAGATTGAAACATGCCTTTGAAAAGTTCATTGAATCTCAAAAGAATCTAGGAATTTCTAAGAACCAATTAAAAACCTAATATTTATATTTCGTTTTTCATGGTGGAAATTGGTGAATCGTCATTCACCTACCTTTCAAATATGTTATAGCTTGGATTACGGCATACCTCTTCTAAGTTATAATATATTGTGATTGGATCCTAGCCTTAATATTACATTTGGGTGTTTTATTAAGGACTCTTTTAATATCTAAACTAATCTTGTTCTCTTCTTTCAGATGTCTTCAAACAATGCTGCTTCTGGCTCTAATCCTAATGGCTCCTTTACCCTTATGAACTTGTGTGGGAAAGTCACTTTTGATGGATCCAACTTCAATGAATGGATCAGAAACATCAGGATGATTACCCGCTACGAGGACAAAGAATATGTCCTTGACAAGGAGCTTAAGGAGATTGATGAGACCACTGCAACTCCCCAGGAGATCGCTGACTTCCGGGCACATGAAAGGGATGCTACAAAAGTGGCATGCATCATGTTGGCCACCATGACAGCGGAACTCCAAAAGTCCTATGAGGACTTCTACCCTTTTGAAATGCACCAAGATCTGATGGAAAGATACCATCAAAGTGCACGACAAGAGAGGTATGAAATCATATGCTCTATCATAACAACCATGATGAAGGACGGGGAATCCGTCACGAGCCACATGCAGAAAATGCAAAGGTATGTGGATCGGTTGCTGAAGCTTAATGTGAACTTCCCTGAGGAGCTTGCAATAGATATCATTTTGCACTCCTTACCATCGTGCTATGATCAATTCCGCATGACATATCACATGAATAAGGAAGAGGTCACACTCAGCAAACTTCAGGGACTCCTCAAGACCGCAGAAACAGGTCTTAAGGGTAAGTCGGTTGTTAACACTCCTACTCCAAACTCCGCCCCGGTTTTGGCAATCGGGAAAGGTAGAGGGAAGAAGAGGAAGAGCTCTTCGAAGGGTACCAAGGCTAGGACCCTTGATGGCTCTTCTTCAAGTGGAACCAAGAAAGGTTTTGTCACTCCTTCTTCTGACCCTAAAGAGGCTGAATGCTTCTATTGCCATGAAAAGTCACATTGGAAGCGGAACTGCCCAAAGTACCAGCAAGATGTGAAGGATGGGAAAGTTAAACCCAACCATGCATGTATTTACACTATTTTATCTAATAACTCACCCCATTTTAACTCTTGGGTCCTTGATACCGGTTGTGGTATTCATATCTGTTCTGATTTGCAGGGACTAAGAAGAAGTGAGAATGTGGAGCATGGAAAAATAAACTTAATCATTGGGAATAGGAAAGCTTTACCTGTCACCAAGATTGGAGTTTATACTTTATCGCTAAGTAGTGGGTTTAGTTTAGATTTCAATAAATGTTGTTATTCGCCAGAAATGGCAAGAAATATTATTTCCTTTCATGCATTGTATAAACAAGGTTTCACCTTTTCATTTGATAATGAAGTTGGTTCGATTAATGCTTTCTTTAATAATGTTCTTTATTTTAAAGCATTACCTTGTGATGGTGTGTATGAAACTGTATTTGTGGTTGATAACTTAGGAAATAATGTATTGTGTATTGATTCTGTTAATGATAATAACTTGGATAAAGCATCATTATGGCATTGTCGTCTTGGACATATAAGCAAGAAACGCATAGGCCAACTCCAAAAGGATGGAGTATTGGAGTCATTTGACCTAAAGTCAGATGATAGTTGCAAATCATGCTTACTTGGAAAAATGACAAAGTCACCCTTCACAGGTTCTTGTGAGAGGGGTGAAGGTTTGTTGGATCTTATACACACAGATGTGTGTGGGCCCTTCAAACATGCCACAAGGGATGCTAATCGTTATTATTTGACTTTTACTGATGATTACAGTAGATATGGATATGTCTACTTAATCAAGCATAAGTCAGAGACTTTTGAGAGGTTTAAAGAGTTTAAACAGGAAGTCGAGAATCAATTGGGCAGGAACATTAAGATGCTTCGATCCGATCGAGGTGGTGAGTATCTTAGTTCAGAGTTCCTCGACTATCTTAGGGAATGTGGGATTGTCTCACAATTGACTCCTCCCAGGACACCGCAGTTGAATGGTGTAGCTGAGAGGCGTAATCGAACCTTGTTGGATATGGTTCGTTCCATGATGAGTCGAGCTTCGCTACCAATCTCATTTTGGGGGTATGCCTTAGAGACTGCCGCCCATATCCTTAATCTAGTTCCCACAAAGAAAGTTGCCAAAACTCCTCATGAGATGTGGACTGGTAAAGTACCCAAACTAGACCACATTAAGATTTGGGGTTGCGAGGCTTTCGTGAGATGCGAGACTCATGATAAGCTCGAACCTCGAAGTGAGAGGTGTATTTTCATCGGCTACCCACATAAATCCTTTGGTTACCTCTTCTACAGACCTAGTGAGAATGTGGTCTTTGTAGCTAGGAGGGCGTTCTTGAGAGAGAGAGAGTTCATAAGCCAAGGAGACAGTGGGAGGCAAGTTGACCTTGAAGAAATTCAAGAGTCAAGTGGTGAAGGAACTTCAAACCCTAGCACTCAACTTGAGGAGGAAACTTTTGTTGAGCCAATTGACAAGTTTGTACCTCCGAGGCGTTCCACAAGGGTTAGGAATGCACCTGACCATTACTATGGATTCCATATTACTGCGGAAGGTGATACACTTATCAGTGATGAGACACTGATAGGTCTGGATGAACCTAACAGTTACGTGGAAGCCATGGCAGGCCCTGAGTCAGCCAAGTGGAAAGAGGCAATGGACAACGAGATACAGTCCATGTATGACAATCAAGTTTGGAACTTGGTTGAGAATGTACCAGGTCGTAAGACTGTAGGGTGCAAATGGATCTTCAAGAAGAAGACCAACATGGATGGTAATGTACACACTTATAAGGCACGACTGGTTGCAAAGGGTTTCTCACAAACTCCGGGAGTTGATTATGATGAGACCTTTTCTCCAGTGGCCAAGATTAAGTCTATTAGGGTTCTGTTAGCCATAGCTGTATTTCATGACTATGAAATATGGCAAATGGATGTCAAAACCGCTTTCCTTAATGGAAAGTTGGCTGAGGATGTTTACATGAGTCAGCCAGAGGGTTTTGTCAATACAGAGTACCCTAATAGAGTGTGTAAGCTTGAGAAATCCATTTATGGGTTAAAGCAAGCACCTCGCAGATGGAATCTTTGCTTTGATGAGAAAGTCAAAGAATTTTGCTTTTCTAGGAGTGAAGATGAATCTTGTGTATATGTCAATGCTAGTGTGAGTATAGTTAGCTTTTTGGTATTGTATGTGGATGACATACTACTCATAGGAAATGACATCCCAACTCTGCAGGAAGTTAAGTCCTGGCTTGGGAAGTGTTTCTCTATGAAGGACCTAGGAGAAGCTGCCTATGTTCTAGGGATAAGGATCTTGAGAGACCGGAGTAAAAGACTAATTGGACTTAGTCAGAGTACCTACTTGGATAAGGTGTTGAAGAGATTTGGCATGCAGAACTCCAAGAAAGGAGAGTTACCCATCCAGAGTAACGCCAGATTGAGTAAGACACAAAGCCTTAGTACTGAGGCTGAGATAGCAGAAATGAGTCGAATACCTTATGCTTCGGCTGTAGGATCGATCATGTATGCTATGACGTGTACTCGACCTGATGTAGCCTTTGCTTTGAGCATGGTTAGCAGGTATCAGGGGAACCCTGGCAAGGCACACTGGACTGCGGTAAAGAATATCGTCAAGTACCTACGGAGGACTAAGGACTGGGTCCTTACCCTCGGTGGGAGTGAAGACTTGAGAGTTGTAGGGTATAGTGATGCTAGTTTTCAGACTGATAGGGATAATTTCCGCTCTCAGTCAGGCTGGGTCTTTACCTTAAATGGAGGAGCAATTTCTTGGAAGAGTTCCAAGCAAGAGACAGTGGCTGATTCAACTTGCGAATCAGAGTATATAGCAGCTAGCGAGGCAGCAAAGGAGGCGATATGGCTGAAGAACTACATTGGAGACCTTGGAGTTGTACCAACTATTAAAGAGCCAATGGAAATTTTCTGTGATAGTGAAAGTGCAGTTGCCTTAGTCAAGGAACCAATGGATCACGGGAGATCCAGACACATCGACAGAAAATACCATTTCATTAGACATCGAATAGAAGAAGGACTCCTCATGGCAAAGATGGTATCATCGGATGAGAATCCAACAGATCCCCTCACGAAGGGACTGACTCGGGTTAAGCATCTCCAGCATGCTCGGAGCATAGGGCTGAAGGATGATATGAGATTTAGTAGTTAGATAACCTTGAAATTTGTAAAGTGTAATTGACATTAGATGATGAATAAAAGGTGTTTTATTTATGAGTAAAGTGTTGCTATCTCTTGTCGATCGTTTACTATATTTTTTTTGCATGTTTTGACTTCCAGAATAATTATGTTTGGTATATCATATTATTCGAACCTCCACAGTCGGTCATATGTCGGAAGTAGGTATGAATCAAGACTGTCATGATTGGTTGCAGAGGTCTAAGTTGTTGGACATGGCTACAACACTCATGAGTGCTCATAAGTTCTGAGCATTGGACTCAACCCACGCTCACTGGAATCACTTCATGGAATTTATCTCGAGTGATCGTGAGACGGTAATATCATATAAGTCTTCAAACCTAGAGATATGATTTGTTACTCATGAGTTGGTTATGCATTGATTGTACGTTAACGCATTGGTAACTCGATGTTATAAAACGTGCTTTTATGTATAATTCAATAAGTGGTAGAACAAACATATGAGTCGAAGTTTATCTGTTCCTTCTTGGATTAGAAGCTGATATCTGGGCCCCTCGATGATTTTGTTTTGACCTATGTACCAGGCCCGGTCAGAACTAAGTTGATGTGTTCAATTAAGTTCTTTGTCAAACAAATCAGAAATCGGGAAACAAACTGCTGGACACAAAGTAAGACACTGTTCCATGTATTTGTCCGGCTGATATCTAGAACAGAGGATTATATGATCACTTATCTTAAATGGCGTATCATCATCTTCTCAGTTCCGAGAGACCTTGAAAGAGCTACGATTGCCGATCGGTTCCTGAAGTATTGCAGTTATAGTTATTAGACTTATCCAAGTGGGAGACTGTTGGATAAGGTGTCTAAGTCCATAACTATTTCTGGTATGTACTTGACCCGACCCGGCATGGTCCATTTGGGTTGCATGGCACCATGCAATTGGATAAACTAAAATGAGAGAAATAATACTTATGGTTTATTAATATATTATAAGTTCTAATATATTAATAATATTATTTAATTAGTTTGATCAAGAATTAATTTAGAATTAATTAAGTGATCAAAAGATAACTAATTAAATATATGGGTAGATTATGTAAATCTTCCATATCTTATATAGTGGGCTAAGAGGCTCCATGGATTATCAAGTTGGGTTCCACCCATAGGATGCTCCATGGATGCTCCATGGGAGTTACAAACCCATGGGTCATGGAAATGAAGAGTCATGACACATTAGGGTTTACATGGTGTAACCCTAGATGTGTCAACACTATATAAGAAACCCATTCTCCACCAAAATAGGCTACACATAAAAAACAAGAGGGCTAGGCCGATTTTAGAAGTGTGTATTCTCTCTAAAGTCATTCTAAAAGCATTTGGTGTTGTGTGAAGCATTTGAGGCATCACATTTGGGGTGCTAGGCTCACAAGGTTTCAAGGATCATAAGCAACAACAAGGTAAGTTATTCTATCTTTCATGCAAGTTAAAATTTGTTCCCCATGTATGCTAGATAGGAATATAACCTTGGAATTCAACTTTGCATGATAATTAGACAAACATAGATCCAAGGTTATTAGGGTTGCATGTACACTTAGGAAGTGTTAGAATGCTCAAAACCCAGGACACCGATCTAACAGATCATAATAGCATAATAACATCCTATCTACCAGGACACCGATCTAACAGATCATAATAGCATAACAACATCCTATCTACCAGGATACCGATCTAACAGATCATACGATACTCGATCATATAACATATCAGGATAACAATCCAAAAAGGGCCGACTTTGGTGCCTTAGACCCTTGAGTATAGTGAGGAAAACTCACCCACAATGTTGAACTGTAGTGATAAGATCAACTCTCGAATCACAGCCAAGAACTCCACCACCTATATTCACCATAGGACCACTTCCATAAATTCACAATTTACTAAAATACCCCCAAAAGTCAAACTGGTCAACCATTGGTCAAAGTCGAAGTCAACAGTCAAGATCAACAGTCTGTGGTAACCCAACTCGTCGAGTGCAACTCACTGACTCGTCGAGTCCTTCCAGAACTCGAGAAACCGTGAAAACCCTAGTTGACTCGCCGAGTTTCCAGACAACTCGTCAAGTCCATGCGGTGTCCAAATGTCGGGAAAACCCTAACTAACTCGTTGATTTGTCTCACTGACTCATCGAGTCCATGCAAAAACTAACAACGGCCAATCTTCATCGAACTCGTCGAGTTGACCATGCAACTCGTCGAGTCCCTTCAGTCCATTTCTCATTCAACTGTTTTTAAGCTACCCCAAAGCTCCAACTTGTAGATCTAGCTTCCTAAGGCACAGATTCCACGTAAAGTAGCAAATTTTACATGCATGCAAGGTCTTAAAGGCTTAGAACACCAAAAACCAAGTCTAGAATGAGGTTTAGGGCATGATGAGAGGCCAATACAAGATAAAGTTGATAGTTTTATGAATTTGGGACCTAGAGGAGTCCAAATCTGAAGTTACAACTTCAGATCATGACCAATACCCGAAATGGTTCACAAATATACTAAAAATGGCCTTAAACCCAAGAAAAAGGGGATCTAATGCTAGAATGATCAAGGTAACAGCTTGTTACCTTCAAATGGATGCCCAAACATTGTAGATGTTGGATCTACAAGCTCCTTCCCGTTCCACGCTTCTCAACCTTCCAGCTTCTTCAACAAAATACACCAAAAGCACTCTTTTAGTCTCACAAGCTCAAGGGAACAACAAATAACGGCTAGGGTTTCCTCTATGGGTAATGAAGTGGTAAGGGAGGCCACAAGAGGCTAATTAAGTTCTTTATACAGGGGGCAAACCCTAAAAATTAAGGTTTCATTTCCCAACTCCTACTCGTCGAGTCGGGGTCCTCCAACTCATCGAGTAGACCTCATAAATCACGCGGCCTGATCCACTTCTACACGACGAGTTGGGGGCAACCAAATCATCGAGTAGGTCTAAGAATATGACTTTAAGCTTTTAAATTTTTTACTTGGGAGTCGGGATGTTACAAGAATATGACAAATCCAAAGCACATAACCAACACCCCATACATAGTGTCGGGCACTAGGAGGCGGGAAAAAGAAGCTGTAACGCCCCGTTTATTTAAATAAATTAATAAATGTAATTCCCGGAATTAATTTGTGAAGAATTTTAATAGTGGAGGGTTGATTAGTAAGTTACGGAGTTGTTTTGAGAAGAATGTTGGAAGCAAGGGTGCGTTTGTTAATTAATGGATTTAAATTGAAAAGATTTGAAGGCTTAGGGGGCTTATTGGTAATATGGGGATCTATTATGAAAAGAAATTATGGAACCAAGGGCAAGAGAGTAAATAATTGATTAAAGTTGAAAAGTTTTAATGAAGGAGGGGCTGATCCTGTCAATATGTAAATAAGTTTAATGGCACCGGGTATATATGTATTTCGGGAACCCTAACCCTAAATAAAAGATTGCAGCCGCCAACCTCTAAGCACCGGTCGCCATTTCCCTTCCCCTTCTTCGACATGCAGCGCCGCCACCACCCTCCTTCTACATTCTCCGGCGCTATCACTCTGTCACCGCCATGTGCGTTGAAGACCGCCATCTTCCGTTGCCTTGCCGATCAACGACGAAGCCAGGAGCCGCCATGTTGAAGACCGCCATGCTGCTCCGGTGTTGTTGAGAACTAGGACCATCGACGGGCGTCATGGTCATTGTTGTGATGGGCGCATCGTCTCCTTGCCGCAGACAACGTTCTCTCGTCTCCGTTTCATTCAAGCCGCTGCTAGCGGTCGTTGGCGCCACCAAGCAACCTTCCAATTGCTCCGGTCGTCACCTATCACCGCCTGCCGCTGCGAGGAATCGGGTGCGTTTGGGTTGCTATTTCAGGATCGAATGAAGGTTGGTACGTCTCTTCTGTTGGGCGCAATCCATGAAGAACCACCATGGCAGCCGGCCATGGTGGCTGTAGCCGTCAACTATGTTGATGTCGCCGCCATGAGCCACCAGGTGGGTGGCTGGACCTTATGAGCAAGTAGAATCGTGTATGTATATGTGTTTTGGTCGTGTGAGGGTTTGTTGGCCGGAAAATGAAACCACCATCCGGTGGTGGCTGCCGCCTTGTACCGCCGCCGGCTACCATGGTGTGGCTGTGTGTGTATGTTAGTTAGTTAGTGGTGTGTGTTTATTTTGATTAAAGCATTGTAACTGTAATTGCCAAAAGAATAATGAAAAGAAATGGAAAACCACCACCGTAAGGTGGTGGCCGCTGTCATGTGCCGCCATTGACAACCACTATCCGAGGTGGTAGTGGGTGATGCCCCACAAGCAAACCCTAATGGGCTTGAAGTTTAGTTTTGGGCCTAGTGGGCCATGTTATGTTAGAGTGGGAAACCCTAATTGTGAATATTTGAGCTTTAGACTTATGGGACCCACTTTTGGGCTATTGAGATTTGATTGTGTAGTAAGTCCAATTTCTCCTTATCATTGATCTAGTAGAGTAAAGGACTTAATGGATTAAGTCCTTAATGGGTTAAGTAAGAAACATTTAACCCTAATCGTCATTTTATGTGAAACCCTATTGTCACAAGGGCTTTTTGTTGGGCCTTTTGATTGAGCTTTGGTAATTGGTTTATTAATGGATCATCCAAGAATAATCAAATGGACTAGAATAATTAGTTGGACTTTAGGGTAAGGCCCATATGAAGGATTGGGTCCAATTTGGAAAATTGAGCCATAGATGGGCCATAGTTTGGGCCTAGATGGTTGTATGATATTGGGCCCTTAGAATGAGACATGTTGGATTGGACTGAACAATTGGGCCTTAAGGGAAGTCCATGTAGAGGTTTGGGCCCAATTTGAAAAGTCGGGTCATATGTTGGGTTTTGATCCCTAGTTGACTTTGGGATTATGGATTGGGCCTTGGGCTTGGGTAAGCCAAGCTAGGGGTAATGTAGTAATTATCCAAAGTATGTATTTATAGTTATGTGTTAGAATCCAATTATTAATTGGGTGTTATTTTGGTGTTGACAGTTCGGGAATCTGTCATCCAGCAGCTAGGGTCGAGTCTGCGGGACTTCATCAGTGTGAGATTGTGTCTACGGGACTTCAACAGTGTGAGATGAGTTTTCCTCCCAGTAGGAACGGGTCTACGGTCACAATGTCTGCCCGTTTAGATAGCAGAAGTTCCGGACTTTGGTCCGATGCAGTAGTTTAGTATGTTTGATGTCTTTGTGATTCAGGCATGTTTATGTGTTAGTCCGGATTTTGGTCCAATGCTGGGGGCAAGGCCCCAGTTAGTCCGGACTTCGGTTCGATGCAGTGGGCAAGGCCTAGTATGTGCTTTATATGTTATTGTATGGTATGTGGTAGTTTGGGGGAGTTCACTAAGCTTCGTGCTTACGGTTTTCAGTTTTGGTTTTAGGTACTCAGTTTTCAAAAGAGGAGCTCGGGAAGATTGCAGTGCACACACCATTTGTTCAGCCTGGGATGTTTATACTATGATATACTTGACAGTTGTTATATTATTTTGAGATACATTGCTTATGATTTTTATATGATGTTTATCGACTATGGTTTTTATTATTAAATTAAACGAAATTTTCAGACCATGTTTTTGGGATGTTACAAGTTGGTATCAGAGATTACCTACAAAAAAAGGGTTGTGGGGAAAACCCTCGTGGGTAATTTTTTCCTACAAACTAGCTAGGAACCTTCCTACGCATTTCCTATGAAATTTTCTGTTACAAATTTAACTACAAAATACCTACGGATGTGCGTCCGTCGTTATTCTGTAGCTATTCCGTAGCTATTCCGTTACTAATTTAGGGCTTCCCATTCCGTAGGAATTCCGTTGGTATTATGTAGCTAATTACCTACGAAAATTTTCCGTAGTTATTTTCCTGTAGCAAAATCCCTTCTTTTCTAGTAGTGAAAGATAAATACAAAAATTGTTTATGCAAATCATAAAGCATTGAAATCAGAGGCGAAAAATGACATTTAAAAACTCTTGTGGTTAAAGTCCAAAATCCATAAAATATATTGATCCTAAGATATATGTCCATTAATATATATATATATATATATATATATATATATATATATATATATATATATATATATATATATATATATATATATATATATTAACCGGTTAAATTCTTTCATCTTTTTCATCTTTATAAAAATAAGATTGTCAACACAATTATTACAGTAATCATTTATACACTTTACTAGGATAATAAAAACAATATGTAAATATATAATTATTAGAGATAAAAAGTACAAAGACTTGAGTAGTATAACGATGACAAACTGAAAATGTAATGTGGTTTTTTTATGTTTCGCCATTAGTTTTTTTCTTTTGTTTTAATCCTTTATATGTATATCATAAATTTTGTGCATAAAAGTAGAAAATAAAATCTTTTTAACATTCAAAATAATAAAATTATGCATCGTGGTGAAGTTCGCTTGTGATCAAATTTGGTATATATTCTCTTTTGTGAGTGTTCTTTTAAAAACCTATATAGCAACATATTTTTATTTTTAATCGGAGACAACAATTCAAAGTAAAAAATAATCGTTCCCGGAAAATGTTCACCAAAATAAACTATTGGCTGCGGTGGCAGCGGTTTTCATAAAATAAAATATTAAATTATAAATGGAACGGCTTTTACATATGAATTAACAAATATAAGTGGGCTTTTATATAATGTAATTTTTAGAAAAATAACAAAATGACAAAAGTTTGAAAGAAAAAAAAGGTTAGAAATTATATATAACATAAAAGCATAAAATCTTCGGCAACAGTATAGTTTCTTCTCTTTCTTAATCACACACTGAAGTTTCCCTCTTTCTTTTTAGGACACGGAAATTTCGAATTTTGTCACGGATTTCTGGTGAACAGAAATGTTTGGGAGTTCATAGATTGGCCACGTGACTTCTTGGATTAACAATTTGATCACCAAAGTTTTATTTGTGCCCTCATTTTAATTCAGCTTATCCCACCGCCTCTTCTTGGACTCACCGCCGTCGCCTACCAATGAAATGGGATGCCTTCTCCTGCTTTCCTTTTATCTCTATTCCTTTTCGATCCCTTCTTACTTCCGTCCTTCTAATTTCGTTTTTCATCGCTCTACAAAATCTGGACGACCGCCACACGGATTGCCGCTTCACTACCTCTCTCTTACATAATAACAAAATCCGCTGTTTGAAATCTGACCATATCGTTCTGAGCTTCGATTAGCTGCTGGTGGAACGTCGTCTCCAAACCTTGCTACAACAGACCCAACGGACCCGACCGTGGAGCTTGTGTCCGACGTGTCTGTAACACCGGTGGCGAGGCTACCATAACTCCTGTCGTATACCTTGTCAGGTACCTTTCTCTCATAACTTTTATAAATTCACTATTTTTATTTTCTTAAAACCTAATTACACTCTATTTCCACTTTTTCCAGTCAATTTGAAGATATTGAACATGTTAGAATTTGGATTTTGTTTTGGCAGGATTTGAAAAAAGAAGGTTTGAGAGAGAAAGCAGATCACGTAAGCCTCCTCATGCCTTCCCCCTCTTCTGTATTTTTATTTTTAACCTATCTTGATATAAAGAAATACATTTTGAATTATAGGTCCATCTGCGTTGTAGAGAAACGAAAATTGGAATGTCCAAACAGGAACTGATACATTGTTCAAAGAATTTGTTATTACTTGTAATTGTATTTCGTTTTGCGCACCAGGTGTTCGATAAAATGCCCAACTCAACTTTTTTAATAGAGGAGCGGATTAGGAGAGCCAATGTGTTGTGAGATGCTGACGTTGGAGCTTTAAGGTTTCAATCCATCTTTTTCTATAATTATTGTAATATTTATCTAATATGGATCTTTTTATTTTGTTTTTTTTTCATACTCAACTGTATGCTTCTTTAGTTTTCTTTTTCATAAAAGTTGTGAGGCAGTAATATCTCAAGAAAAAAGAGTTGAAGAAATTAGAGGATGTCAGGTAATCTTTTTGTTTAACATATAGTCAAACGTTAGTTTGAACCGAAAGTTATATTTGCAAAAAGAATGGTGACATTTTTTAATATATAATCAAATGTTTGTTTCAAGTGTATGCTTCTTTAATTTTTCTTTTTCATCACAACTAATTTTTTTTATATCTCTATTTGTGTGTGTTTGTGTAAATGTCTAATAGTAGATGTATATTTTCAGGTCCTGAATGGATTGTTGATTTCCTATTTCACTGATTTTTGTCCACGTATTGATTTTATTTCATGTTTGGTTTTCTCCACGACGGTAGATTGTTGTGACGACAGTACCTTTATTCTTTCTTCATTTTCTAATCGTAACTATCACATACAAATCAGTATCTTCTCCGTAATTTTTGATCAAAACTCCTTTACTTGATGAAATACACTGACTTGCAGAACAACAAAATTTCACCTAATTTATTTAATTGAGACTAATTAATCGGAAGTTGAATTTATTTTGAAATTGGGTGATGTGATTCGACAACAGGTACATGGAAAGCAATGGAAGCACTTTGAGATACACAAGTATGTTGTGGACATATGTGAATACATCAGACATGGAACGAGCTGAGAAGTGCTTTAGAAGGATGAAGAAAGATGTACTTCAACCGAATGTTGTTACATATCGGACTCTAAGGTCAATATGTCTTGATTTTCCTGGTCGAAGGAATTGGATCTGTAATTATGTTAAATGGTTAAGTTACCCCATGTGGAAGCCATCCCTTTGTGGTACTTTAAAGTCAAATAATGATCTTGGCCTCTATTTCTATGTTTTTTCCCTTGCAGGGAAGCTATGAGTGCACAGTGGTGGCCTTTTGCATATAAGAGACCATGATATATGCATAAGTACAACATCTTTTTTGTTATGATGGAATGAAGGTAGGAATGGAATTGTTCATTCTGTTGCCAAATGGAATGGAATACACCATTCCGTTCTCCGTGTTTTGTTAATTTTTCATTGTTTACTAAGTAAATGTTTTTTTTTCTTTTTCTCTTTCATTCTATCATGTAATGTAAACAAATTCTATTTATATAACTTTTAATGCCATTTCCAATAAATTATTTCTAGGTTTTTGTTTCCAGACATTATTCAAACCTGGCGCAACCAAATTCCTTCTAGTTATACATGAAGTTTTGAGATAAAGGTTTGAAATGAAAATAGATAAAGTATCTACATTAAACCTCATAAAATAACTATAATAACTTTAAAAGGATGTTATTTCTTTAAAATGAAGCGGCGTTTAGAAGGTGTCATATCTTTTTTGTATTTATTACATATTTTACATATTAGTTAAAAAAATTATATTGGTTGAAGCCAAACAATGAAGGTCTCGAAATCAAGTAAAAAGAAAGTTTTTTTATACCAAATTAATTAATAACGAGGGATAAAAAAAAAGTTAACCAATGTATAAAACCACACAAATTTTTTATTTGACTAAATGTTTTATTTGCGGTTGAGAGGTTTCGAGAGACAAGTTTTCACCTATTGTGTTTTTCCGGATGTCCGAAAAATACTTATTTAGATATTAAAAGTTTGAGAAAAATCATAGATTCAAGCTTATGAGCCCATCATACATTCAAACTTATAAACTCACTTGAGTATGTTCTTTCCACCAATGTGGGATTCATTCTCACACCCACCTCTCTTGCTAACTTTTATTCTAAAATACTCAACTTTAAGTATTGATATTTCATTCATATATACTCAATTTTGCGCATACGATATATCGTTTCGAAGCTCTCACGAAGTAAAACACAAACCCACTTAAAATTAGTTATTTATACAACATATGTATATGTTTATATATGTCTAAAATCGTGGCACAACTTAATACATATTATACTTCTAATTTCTTTTTTCTAAAAAAAGTTTAGTCCCTAAACCAAATTAAATAACTTTTCTACCCTTTATATATATCATTTATTTATTTTTTTAAGGGTAAAAGTAACTTTTCTTTTCTACCCCTTATATATCATTTATTTACTTTTTTTAAGGGTAAAAGTCTGAATTTTTTATTTGTTCAGACAGAAAAAACATGAAATGGTGACAAGTTCCAGACACCAAATAAAGTAAAAGTTGTTGATGTGGCAGATGCAGAATGCCTCTGGTGAGCATTCTGACATCACTGATGTCTGATCTGAGTAGAATATTTTACGTGGAGTATGGTGCTCACAGAGAATACAAATAAGAATACTCCACGGCCACAACACCTCCCTCCTCTTCTACACCCGTCCTCCGTCTCTGAGATTACTTTCAGGCATACACTCTACGTGTATTAATGGTGGCAAAAGGGGTTTAATGAGCATAAATCCAAAGCCCCTAACAAACAATTTTTCGTCTCCTGTCTGTGGTCATCGTTGCCTTTTTCCTCTTAAATTTCACTCCAATTAATTAACACCAGTACAAATTTAGGAACACCATGGATGCACCATGTACAATCCTTAACCTCTTCTTTCACCAAATCTTTGCTAAATATAGAGATAGCTTTAATCCACCCTACTACAACCAACAAACACCCCTCGCTGTTCAAAATTTCCTAATGCTAGAAAAAGAGCGAATGGAGAGAAACGGTTATGGTATGCTGGCGGAAAACCCCATCGCCGCGACGAAGGAAGGTGGCGACTTCACCGCTGCTCCTGCTGAAGTCAGCCGTCGGCGCAAGCCCGTGATGAAGAAGGATAAGTGTTTTATTAAGAAGAAACGGATGTCCGACAGTGACGATGCCTATGTTCCTCCTCCTCTCCCACCAAATGTATGATCTCTTCTTCTTAAACCAATCTTATTTTCCGGAATTTTAATTTCTAACAGTAATGGAATGGCTTATTATGATTTGATTTTTTTTGTTATTTAAAAGTGTTTCACATTTTCTTGAATTTCGATCGGACCTTTTCCGTGTTGGAGGGCGATTGATCAACAACCTAAGCATCAATTCTTGTAGTTAACCATTAATTCTAATCAATAGTTCTGTTTTCTTCTTTTGTTTGATTTTCAATCAACCATCATAGCTTACAATCGAATTGATCTTGAAACTGAAATTAAGTGATCGATGATCATGAGAAATTTAGAAATATTAAACTTGACGAGAAATCCAGAAGAGAAGAGAATAGCCCGATGGTAATTTCGTTGTTTGATGCTAAAATTTGAGTCATACAAAAAGGAAAAAAACATGTTTTAAAAAACCAGTTATTACTTGAAATTTTTTATTGACAATAATAAATTGTATTAAATACTTTATCCACGTGGCAAAAACAAAAAGTTTTTATTGTCTTTCTTTAATCTAAAATTGGAAATGAAAAATACTCCAGCAAATAAAATAATTTCCTTAATTTTTTTTTTCTGAAATCTGGTCCATGCAAATATATAGCTTATGTTTCGTTCATGGAAAGAATTCCATTAAAACATTCCCAAATAATTGATTGTTTTCCATGTAAAAATCTCCACCAATCGATGAATTATTGTGTCAAAGGTCTCAAAAGTCAAACCCAAATGGATGTAGGTAAATAATTGATAACTTGTTTCCTTTCGTATCTTTATTTACTCTTAGTTATTATACAACCTACTTTCAATCTTTTTTTATTAGTGGGGTTTGTTGTTGTTGTTGAAGGCATATGTACATGTACAATGACATGATATAAAAACTTGGTAACTTATGTTATTACATCATTAAATTTGAAATTAATGTGTTAATGATTGCTATAATAGATAGATATTTTAAAGTACAGTGTCTTAACAAGAGCAGAAAATACAGTAAGTTGTTATTTCTTGCATTTAGCCCTATCTACAGAAGCTTAATCAGTAGTTTGTCATTACTGTTGAAGCTTAATCAGTAGTTTGTCATTACTAAGTCCATGTGTTGTTACCATGAATGGAATGATGTTTTTCTTCCCACATCACATGATGATCTTGTTTTGTTTCAAGATAACTACTAATTATACAGGTTTCGTTTGTCTATATTAGATTACAGAGCGTGGGAGGTTAGCATTTCTGTTCTACAAGAAGCTGCATAAAAGTGATGTTAACAGTATCGGCAGAATCGTATTGCCAAAGGTTGATTTTATTTAATTTTTCTATCTTGGAAACAAATTAGTAAATAATTAAGAGGTGGCAATTTCGACAGCTTCATCTGCATTTAACCATACTTTGTTATCTTATTTAATTAATAATGTAGAAACCAGCAGAGGCTCACCTTCCTGTGCTCTTAAAAAACGACAGTGTCATTTTGCAAATGAATGACCTGAACACTGGGGATGAATGGTCATTCAAGTTTAGGTTGGTTTATGCTGCTTCATAAAACAAAAATAGACTTGTCAATTTTACTTATTATATTTAGGTTGGTTGGCTTCATTTTCGAATTTGAATTTTGACAGGTACTGGCCAAATAACCGCAGCCGCATGTACGTGCTTGAGGGCACAGGTAAGTTATTTTCAGTTTTGTTTCTATGTTGATGTGTGTTTTGATATTCATTCATCTTGATCTTGTTAGGGTCATTCACCAAGAAGCATGGACTGGAAGCGGATGACTATATACTGCTATACCAGGATTTGGTGGATCAAAACTATGTAATAAGCAATTTTATACAACTACCTACCTAAACCTAATCTTATTAAGATGGGTTGATTAATCCAATGCTGTTTTGGTTTGTTTCTAATCAGTTGATTCGGGCTATTAGAAGTGGCTACGAATATGAGGAATACAAAAAAGAAGCAACTGAAGTTGAGGGAAACAAGAAGGATGATGCTGATTTGATGAATCAAGCTGTGGCTGGTGGGCTTGAGTTTAATTATAATCTCCCTGACACTGACCAGCCTACCAACTTCCCAAACATGGATGGTGATGGTGGTTGGAGTTTGATGAATGATGACTGCGACATCTACTTTAATGAGATCATCAACTCATTCAGTAGTTCATGGGATGATGAATTCATGTACCCACCACCGATTCAACAGATTACTTCTTTTGAAAACCTGTCCAGTGAGGATCTCTCCCAGGTATAAATGCATCTGCAACCCAACGTACTAAAATAATCAATCAGCATAAGACTCTTTTGTGTTGTGTGTTGTTGTTTTGGACATATAATCTGTAAATCAGTCGTTTCTTCTTTGCTAATAAAAGATGAAAACATGACATGAACAAAAACATCTCCAAAAGTATAATGTCTCCAATCCTGTGTCTTTTCATCATAACAAAAACTTCTCAACTCATGAAGCAGAGGACTACACAACCCAATCCTCAATGTTACCCAAAAAAAAGTCAGAAATAAAATAGCAACAATTAAAGTTGAAACGGGCACCACATTCTAGTGTCCCGAACAAAAAAAAAAAAAAAAAAAGAAGAGATTACTACTCTCCAAATCTACTGTGGTGCCTGCCAATGTCATCAAGGAAGTAGTAGAATAATATATCCTATTGTTTATTGACTCATTTAAAATAAAGAAACGCAATTCTCAGGCTTCCCAGTAAACTTCTATTCCTTGGCAGCCTCAATAGCAACTGGTGCAGCACCACCTGTTGTTGGCCTGTATGTTGTGGTACATGAAGTCAGAAATGAAGGAAATGGTGTTTGACAAGAGAAATAAAAGACTTGAGATGAGATAAAACTTACAGGCCAACAAACACTTTAAAAGCATCATAAATTCCCCATTGAGCACCAGTCAGAGTTCCAATCATTACAATACGTAGAGGAAGCCCTCGGGTGAACAGACCCAAAACTCCAAGCTTCTTCACAGCCTGATAAATAAATAAAAAAAGGTTTTAAGGAGAGTTCACTTTTGACTTTTGAGATGATAATTGATAAAAAAGACATGAGTAGTAGTACTCACATCTCCAACACTTGCTCCCTTGGCATTGTTAAGGAAGGAGACAAGATTGTCAGCAGGATGAGACACAATAGCACACAAAACACCAGCCACATATCCACCAGCAAAACTAACTCCAAGTTGCAGGGATTTGCTGCACTCGTTCTTTGGTGTAGGAATCGCATACTTGTACATCATCTCCACAATTGTCTCAAACGAAGCAAACTTCATCATTGTATCTGTTTGCACATATCAAACACTACTAAGTGTCCCCCACACCAATCAAGCTTAACTAAACTTGTAACAAAAAAATATATATATATTCTTATCAACTTACATGGTATTTGGCGTCCCCAAAGTGGAACCAATCCCTTGTACAACCCAAGTACACCATCAGATCTCACGAATTTTGGAAGCCCATCACTCAAACCTCTGGCAAAACCAGGTTGTGTTTGGACACGGACCTTCACTGCTTCCATGGGACAAAGAGCCACGTCAGCAATGATTTCTGCAGAGGCTGAACCAGCAAGGTAGATCAGGGTCTTGTATTTGGTTGCGTACTCTGGTCCAGCAATGTCAGAGTAGTATTTCTTGAAGAATTCATAGAACCCAAACTTGCAGGCACCCTGAGCACTGTACCCAAGTAGGGTAGGGACCCATCCCCTAAAGAACCCCCTTACACCTTGTTCCTTCAGCAATACCCCAAAACCAGACGATATGCTCTTGTATTTAACTGGATCGATCTGAGTAACCAAAACAACAAACCCATGAGATTGAGATCAACACGTGAAAAAACCATTGGATGGAATGAATTTCAAAACGGATCATAGGCTTTGATGATGTTCAATGGTATTTTATAGAGAACACTTGTACATCTATTTCAAGAAGAATTGTGCATCAAATTTGATAATCAGTCGTCGACTCTATTTCAAGAAGAATTGTGCATCAAATCTGATGTGATAGATGCATGATTTGAGAAAATAAAATTACCAAGTAACTAGAAACTACTCGAGCTCTCGGCTAAGCTCTACTTCATGAAACTTCAATCCAATAGGTTTCTGGTTGTCAGAATCCACAGTCACATGATGCAACCCAATTCGTTTTATTACTAAAACTAGCCAGGAAATGATAACACGATAGAAATAAACTTTGAATGACAAACAAAAGGTTGGAAGAATAATTTTATGACAATTAAGAACTTTCACTGAACGGATCGACATCATAAAATATGAATTAGAAGGTGAACAGCAAGTACCAGATATAATATTAAAAACACTAGTGCAATCACTATCTGGATCAATCACACTGGTAATCGGATGCAATAAATTAAACAACACAGATCAAATCACCGACGTAGAAGAGTAAAACAACCAAATTATCCCGAACTGAGTTTGACGTAACAGATCTACAGTGAGCTAGCAGTAAACTATTGCACATCCATAGAGAGAACATCACAAAAATACACGAGCATAAAAAATGAAAATTATCTAGACGGAATAATATAAAACTAACCAGATCTAAAGAAAGAAATGATTGAAGGAATTACCTGCATGTTACATTTCACAAGATCAAGAGGAGTAACGGTCATGTGCGTGAGACCACAGCTGAGAATACCTCCAACAGTACAAGCAGCGTAGAATCGAGGAGAGTACATCTCGATCTTGCCTAGAGGCTCGTTGGGAGCAGGAATCACAAAGTTGTTGTTCTGTTTGGCGGGTGATGTAGAAGGAAACAAGGTAGGGTTTGAAGTGTTGCCCATGAGTAGGCTGCTAGGCGAAGCAGAAGAAGTGTAGAGGAAATTAGGGATGAGAGATTGACGAGAGTTGTCGGAAAACGCCATGGCCGAATATCAGAGAAAAGAACGGAGAAGATGATAGAGGGATGACTTGAGTCGACCCAGACCTCTCCGATTTCTCCTCCGTTCCGAGAATCTCAACGAAAATGGTTGGCTTTTATATACAAGTTGCTCAAGCCCTAGACACCAGCCAATAGCATGCCTGGTTGCTTTCGACGTCATATTGGTCTAATCGCCAATGGCATATTCTCGCAATTTGCTTGGGAATTGGGACAAAGAAAATGTTTTATTTTGGAGACATATTTAATAAGTTTATAACATGATTTGATTGTTTAAAATAAAAATTGATATATTAACTATAAAAATTCTTATTTGTTGAATCTTTTCTTTATTTATAGGAATATTGACACAAATATCACATATATTTATAGTATATAGATTTGTTTAGGTTTACTAGAAATAACAATTATGTTTGGAATGGATCAATTCGGTGTTGATCGTAAAATACTCTTACATCATCAGGGTGTTGCAATTTTGTAATGTCTGATTTGGCGTCAAGACTGCATTGTGGTCTAGTCTTTTGCAATGGAGTTCGGCTATTTGATGGGTAAATTACTAACCGATGAAAACAAATATAGTTAGTATAGGTTTTTGTGATGTGGATGATGTTCCATAAGAGAAATGGTAAACCTCATCATCTAAGCAGCTCACGTTCATTTGTCTCAAGGTCAACATGGGAGTGGGATGTCAATTGATGGATACTAGTGATTTTTTGGTGTGTGTCAAGATTTAAACCTTAGACCTCTTATGTGGAATTTCACTCCTCAACCGATAGACTCTCATCGCAGAGGCAAACGTCATTCCGTAAAAACAAATGAACAAGGGCACTTTAGGATTTCGTAATTTTTGTCCCTAATTTGTGTATGTTGTGAAAGAACTATTATGGGACCAAAACGTATCCATCTCCTTTTCCATATTCCAATTGACTTCACAAAGAACTTGTAACCCTTTGAAACCCTGATATCAAAACCTCATCGACATATATTTAGTTAGGGTAAATAAAAGGAAAATAGTGAAGATGAAACAATGAAGTAGACAAGAAGATGAACCATAAGGGCACCCTTGCTCCCCCTTCATTTGTTCATTTGTAGTGGACATGGTAACATTGTCGAGGAGTATCGAGGACCTCGGTTTTCATCCCTAAACTCTGACATATCTACATGAAACACACATCACTATGATAATTTAAAATAACTTAAAAAATCATTTCATTTTTAAATAAAGTATTTTAAAGTTTTAAAAGTTTTAAAAGTGTGGAGTAGCGGTCCCAAATACCAAGTAAAAGTTTAAGTTTCAAAAGAGAACAATATATCCTTGTGTATAGGATGTTGTTATGCGGTAACTATTTGTTAGATTGGTAGATCTGTCTGACTACATGTACTTGTTGGTTATATGTTTATGTTTTTTTGTTGCATATATCGATATAGCGTGGTTTTGGGTTGAGGCTCTACTGTTATGTGCGTAAGCCAACAAACCTGAGAGTAAGCTAGACATAAGCTATGGGCCGGAAAAGCAAGTCAGACTTATGTTGTGGGCTCGAGAGCTCCAGACATGAGTTGTAGGCCAGGTGGGCAAAACAGAGTATGTCAATCAATCATCTCAATACATCAGAGTCAATTAAACGAAATTTGTGGTGTGTGCGATGCGATCAACTTGAGTTCTTCCCTTTCGATCAGGAAGTACCTGAAACATAAACAAATGTCTGTAAGCATGAAGCTTAGTGAGTTCCCCAAAATACCGCATACCATACATATCTGCCAGCTTAAGGTTGTGCCGGTTCTATTTCACCCCCGAGTTTATTTCAACTCATGTGTCGGCCTAAAGCCGTACCGGGTCTATTTCACCCCCGAGTCTATTTCAACTTATATGTCAGCACAAAGCTGTACCAGGTCTATTTTATCCCCGGGTCTATTTCACTCTACATACATATATCAAATAGGCACAAAGACATATAACACATACAACAGGAGTCACAAAGACTACAAACACATAACATATAGTATAATGAGAAAACTCATCTCAATCTGCTGTCAATCAAACAAATGATCAGGGTGTTGAACCGGAAGATCCCCACGCTAATCAATTAAATAAAACCCCAATTAATTAGTAATTGGGCCATAAACCATAACTGGGAATCTAGTTCATTTGTCCAACACCCAGGGTAAAATACCATTTTACCCTTTCCTCACTTGGCCCAATAACTGAGGCCCAACCTAATGGCACACAAAAGCCAAATATGGCCCAAATCCTAAATGATATGCAAAGCCCATTATGGGCCCAAATCCAAGAAAGACCAAAGCCTAACAATGGACCAAAGTCAAAAAGACTAGTGGCCCAACAAGGCCCAAAATCCTAATAGTCCAAATATGGCCCAAATCACAAACGTCAATGAAAGTCAACAGTTGCTAAGTACGCCCAACGTACTCAGACTGCCGCCCTGCGTACACCACCTTTGGCCAGTACACAGTGCGTACGAGCCGGGTACGCCCAAGATACTCCACAGCAAGCCCAACTCGCCATTAAGTGCTTGATTGGTTATGCCACTAAGTCCACTTCTCAGATCTGATCCTAAACGATGTCTTAACACGTAAAGTTGACAACTTTACTCCTTTGCATGTCTTAATGGGACCCAATACTCAATAAAACCCATAATAAGAACCCTAACTTATGCATGGTCCAATATAACACATCAAGCTTCCCAGATCCGCTTTGCTGCGGGTTGTTTGAGGGATAGAGTTAGGGATTGGTGGGAGTCAGTCGGTGACTCACTGGGAGCCCCAGCCATCGAGCCTATGACTTGGTCAGATTTCGTGACTAGGTTCAGGGCTGAGTTTGTGCTAGCTGTGGAACTTCAGCAGCTGGCCAGGGAGTTTCTCGACATGAGACAGACGACCGAGACAGTGGCGGAGATCACCACCAAGTTCAGGGAGAGGGCCTTGTTGGTACCTCAGTATGTGGGGGATGAGGAGATGCAGAAGACCCACTACCATGATATGTTGAGGGCTGATATTCGGGAGCATGTCAACTATTCAGCTTGCCCGACCCTGGAGTCCATGATTGCCAGGGCGCGGGAGAGGGAGATTGATTTGGAGCACCTCAGGAAGAGGAAGGCAGAGACTGAGCAGGTTACGAGGGTTTCGGGAAAGAAACCCAAGGGATCCGACATTAGGTCAAAGGGCCAGCCGGGCCAGAGCCGCTGCAGGAAATGCGGTAGGCCGCATGAGGGAGCTTGTAGAGCGGGATCGTCGGGCTGCTACAAGTACGACAAGACGGGGCACTTTAGCAGGGATTGTACTGCCCCCGCCCCCACAGTTCAGACATCAGACCTGATTTGCTTTCGTTGCAATCAGAGGGGCCATAAAAAGGCCAACTGCCCTAGTTTGTCAGCAGCATCAGCAGCAGCGCCGGTGGTGGCGCCGACTCCAACGACAGCACGAGTTGCGGATGGTCGGAAGGTCAAGACAGAGGCTCTAGTGGTGCGGAGCCGAGCGTTTCAGTTGACAGCCGAAGAGGCACGCGCCGCACCCGATGTGGTGACGGGTATGATTTATTCTCTCTAATCTTTTATTATATGTCGTTGTGATTTTGATATGTTATATTATGTGCTCTGTTTAGGATCGTTCCATGTGAACGGTATTCAAGTTCAGGTATTGTTTGATTCGGGTGCTACCCGATCGTTTGTCTCCCTTGCGCTTAGCAAGAGGTTCCCCGAGTCTTCGGGCATGTTGGATTGCCCTCTGGAGGTCGAAATTACGGACGACCGGTCAGTGCGAGCATCAGAGGTTTTCAGGGATTGTGTTTTGAGGTAGTTCGAGGAGCGCTACCTGATAGACTTGGTTCCCATACCGTTGCGGGGGAACAAGGTTATTATAGGCATGGATTGGTTGAGCCCCAATGGGGCGGTGATCGACTGTGCGCAGCAGTTGGTCAGGGTCAGGACCCCAGGTGGGGGAGAGCTGGTGATTCAGGGTGAGAGGCCACAACATGGACCAGCTTTATGTTCAGCAGCGAGAGCTAGGCGCTATCTCCAGCAGGGGTGCGCAGGGTATGTCGCCTATGTCTTGGATAACCCGGGAGGCGGGTAAGGCGACGGTGAGTGATGTGCCAGTGCTGCAAGAGTTGTTGGATTAGTGTCTAAGTCCATAACTATTTTGGTATGTACTTGACCCGATTATGAGCATGGTCCTTTTGGGTTGCCTTCACCATAGCAATATGTAGGATGAATTAAGGAGAGAAAGGTTTAATTATGATTTATTAATATATTATAAGAATAATATATTAAAGGAGAAATCATATTGTTTAATTAATATTAGTCAAGAATTAATTAATAATTAATTTAGTGGCTAAAAGAGATTAATTAAACTTAGGGGACTGGATTTGTAATTATAAGATAATTGCAATTGGGCTATGGATTACCTAAATAATATAGGTTGGACGAATTCTATGGGAAGCCCATAAGGAATTCGTCCAAGGGATATGTTAAAGGAGTCCATGGGCTGCTTAGGGCTTAAGCAGTCAGATTAGAGTTTCCTAGTTGTAAACCCTAATAGCCTACATGTATATAAAGGACCCTTAAGCCCCAAAAACGTGGTGAACTAATCCTTTAGGGTTTCCAGCCGTTTTTGGTGCCTCCTCTCTCCTCCCTCTTCATCCAAGTTGCTTAGTGGTGTTTGTAACTCCATTAGAGGTGCAACACTTGAGGCACTAAGCTTTCTGAAGCCAAGGATTGATTGTTATTGCTATATAACAATCAAAGGTAAGATCTAAACCCTAATTTCAGTTATAGTTTATTAGATCTAGGGTTTATGGCTTTGGATTATCAATTGCATGTTCATTAGACAAACTAGATCCAAAGTTATTAGGGTTTGCATGTACACCATAGGATTGATGTATTGCTCGAAACCCATCAGTTGTATCAGAGCCTAGGGCTGTTTGTTAGTGAATTTGATGCTTACTTGATCGAAAATTGCATGAAAAACGAAGTTTTTTTGCCTTCTGAATCTCCGACTCGGCGAGTCAGTGGATGAACTCGGCGAGTCAGGCCGACTCGGCGAGTCCAGTCCCTGACTCGGCGAGTCCATGGATCTGGCAGCGTTTTTTTGGCGATTTTGTTGCTGTTTTGGCTTGGGATACTTACCATAAACGTTTTTAATTCATAAAATCCGATTTTTATTGATATTGGGTGATTATCCTTGCCAAAATAGAATATAATTGTCAAAATTTAGATAATCTTTTGTTTTATTAGATAAAGATTGATTATTTGTAATTTAGATTTGAATTATCTTGTGAAAAAGTTTCAATTTTCCTCTTTAGGTTTTATAGTTTAAATTTGAACTTAAAAGTTTTGTTTTTGAAATTTAAATAGTTAAACCCTAATGTTTTGAAAGGTTTCAAAACTTGCCCTCAAGTTTTGGAATTTAAATTTTTGATTAAAAGTTTAATTTTGAAATATTTAAATTCTAAACTCTAATGTTTTGAAATGTTTCAAAACTTGCCCTCAAGTTTTGGAATTTAAAAGTTAATTAAAAGTTTAATTTTGAAATGTTAAATTCTAAAACCCTCGCATTTTGAAAAGTTCAAATTACACCCTTATGGTTTTATTAATTAATTAAAGTGTATAATTAAAAGAGATTTAATAATTCCATAAAGTTTTGGTTTACATTTGATTAAATTAAAAGTATAATTTATTAAATTGAACCACCTAGTATTTTAAAAGTGTAAAATACACCCTATACTATATATATGTAACATTAAAAGTCTAATATTATATATATGAGTAAAGAGTCAGTCTTACCGTTAGTAGGTCTCATTCACGAAGCTGGTCTATAAGGGGTGTTTAAGGAAATTGCCTATAAAATAGCGATTGAATGGGTATCCACACTTACCCACCGCACTCTTGACTAGTGGAGGGTCGTTAGCCGAACGGGTAGGATAGGACGAAACCTTCCATTATAAGTATAATGAAATACAAAGTAACTACATGCTTTTACAAATTCCCAAATCATAGTTACTTTAGGAAAAATGTGGAATTGTATGCTAATCCATGGAATTACACTTTGTACCCTTGTCGAAACGTTAGTGGAGCGTGTGTGGTTAACCAGCACACTAATTTGGGTTTGGCATTGGTGGCGAAGGGTGGCTCGATGTTTATCATAGATCAATGGAGCGTGTGTGGTTAACCGGCACATTGATTAGGTGATAGTAGTAATTGGGTGCACCACGTGATTCGTATGGTTATTTACACCTTGTTTGTGATCATCGGCATCCCAGTCGCAAACTTGAAGGGCATAATCGAGATTAAACACGCCATTGAAAAGTTCAATGAATCTTAAAAGATCTAGGAGTTTCAATTCATTTAAAACTTAAATTTCCTTTTCGTTTTTCATGGTGGAAATTGGTAAATCGTCATTTACCTACCTTCAAATATTCTGCAACTAGATTACGGCATCCCTCTTCTAGGTTGTAGAGTATTGTGTTGGATCTAGCCTTGATGTTTCGTTTGGGTGTTACATCAAGGATTCTAATCAACTTGACTTGAATTTCTCCCGTTTTGTAGATGTCTGAATCTAACAATGGTCTTCCCAAGTCCCTTGGAACAAGCCTTCCAATTGAAGATGATGTTCCACGATACGATCAAGGAAATGAGAGTCATGCTTCACTTCCTCCACCTCCTCCAATTAATCTCCCTAACCCACAAGTTCAAAGGCTTGAAAAGTTCAAGCTCACTCAAGCCCTTTTGGCAAGTAAACACGAAGATGGAAAACCTGTGTGTGCACACATCTTAGAGATGAAGTCACACATTGATAGGTTAAGGATGATGGGTGTCGATATCTCAGAAATGTTGGCTGTTGACTGGGTTCTTCAGTCACTTCCTGAATCATATAGTGAGTTCGTTAGAGAGTACTATATAATGGACCATAACGTGACCCTCATTGATTTGACCTATTTGCTTATAGCTGCTGAATCATAAATGATTTGGCGTGCTGATCAAGCAAATTTGTCTGGCAAATCAAACTCCCAAACTTCAATGGACATTGAAAATGGTGACATTGGAAATCCAGAAAAAGTAAATTCTGAGATAGTTCCTTGTGTCATTCCAAAAGAGTCCATCTGCTTCTACTGCCAAGAAAAGGGGCATTGGAGACGAAGCTGCCCTGCTTACCTGAGAGATCTAAGAGATGGGAGAGTCAAGACGTATGGCTCTACTTCAGGTAAAATCTATTAACTAACTCTATAAGTTCCTATTCTTTGATTCTTAATACATGATGTGATAAGATTACATTTTGATGTTTTGCAGGATCAAAGAAAAGAGATGAAGCTTAAGGAAGAAGCGTGCTGAATCTGATCATGAAGAAATGGATTTCGATCGCATGGACTCGAGGATCAGATTTTTGAGCTGCTACTCTAGAGTTAGGATAGAATGATAAGAAATATGAAATAGCATAGTTTTTCAGTTGAATTGCATTGTAAGGACAAATTTTTCCGCAATAAAATAAATTTTGATTTTGTCTTGTTTATTTATCCTTGCAATGGTGTGTATGAAAAAATTGATGTTTGATTGTTTCTATTGTTAGCAATAATGGATTCTTTATTATGTTATTTGTGGAAATGTCGAGAATTTGCCAAATAAAGGAAGATTCTCATCGCCCAAGTTTCCAGTTGGACAGAAACTTGGAATCATGCAACCTGTATTGTGTGATGAATGAGAAACTTCATATTTGAAAATTAGACTAATTCCTTGACAAAGTGTCAAGTGAAGGACTAAGAGATCGAGTACACTAGGTTGTGCGTCGATCAAGTCCACCACAAGAGTAATAAAGATATTCGTCATGATTTACTAAAGTTTAGTAAATATGGTTATACTTATAAGATTGAGTATAATTCTGAGTTGATTGAAAGAGCTTCAATCAATAGCAGAACGAATAAGAAGAATCTAGTAGGCAGAAAGATAAAAGTTTCTCTATTCTAAGAAGAAGGGAGAGTAACTTTTATTGTGTTTTATGATAGGTCTTAATGATTAAGAACCATGTCTCAATTGATCCTCTAAGTGAGTCTTAGTGCAATTGCATGTCTAAGAAGAGGAATCGAGAATTGTAGAAATGGTTAAATCAAGAAGTCAATCATACTTCGTTCCAATATCAAGTCTTAAAGTCTAAGATTGTGACTTGAGTGACAAGTCTTAAGAAGGTTTATGGCACTCATCAAATGTGGAATTTGGAAAAAATTTCATATTCTTGCACATTTGAAATTGGTAAGTTGTGATGTCTTGGATAAGTCAAAGACCAACTAAGACCAATTGTGTGAAGTGTTAAGCTTGATAAGAAGCTACACTAACTCTTGAATATTTGTTTGTCAAGAAATGTTTCTTGAAAAGAGAACCTTATATGTCAAGGAGTCAGTGGGAGTCTTAATGGTCTTGGAAAGGTTCAAGAATAAACCTAATTAATCATCACTAGTGCACGACTTGCGGTTTGTAACCTATCGTGGATGACAATTTTGTTTTCTGCGCTATTCCAGTTAAGTTAGTTATGCTTCTGAGTTCTATGAGTTCTCATTTGTATGCATAAAGGCAAGCACCTTGATCAATGGAAGGTACATTGATATGTAAGGGTGAGTTGCTAAACTACTTGGAAGACATGGTGGGAACTCGTGTTACCATGAGGCAAGAAATCAAGATTGAGACAGTTCAGTCCATATGTTTTTGGATTTGTCGCAAACCTTCGTTTTGGCAAATTCACATGGATAGGAACACATACACCATAAAATCTAAGTGACATAAGGTTTTCCTCCTTCATGAAAATGATTGTGAGGAAATGCTTTCACTAAGAGAGATTTTAAGAAGATAGCAATTGTGAAAATTGTATTCTCAAATTCGATTATGATTACGGCATCCCTCTTCATAGTTCGAATTGTGAGATTTGGCAATTAGTCTGAACATTTGGGACTTAGTTCTGAATTTGTCTAGACACACATATGAGCTTTTCTAAGGCAAATGTGTATGAGTTTAAGAAGCTTAGATAAAGGCTTATCAAAGCATCAAGTATTTAGAAATATGAACTTAAGGAATTCAATAAGCATTGTTTTCTGGAAGTTCATATGTTTTCTAGATATATGTCAAAGCTAGTGGGAGCATAAGTGTTATGCTTGTATTGTAATAATCATCGTGTTGGTGGGAGCATGATTATTATTTCAAGTATTGCGAGTTAGCAATATTAATTATAGAAAACAAAGATTAACTTTGCAAAGCTGTAGGGGTTGAAAAGTTGTTTTGCTATAATTAAGGGAGAGAATATTATACTTCGTTTCAATATCTAAAGCTTAGATCGAGAAATGTTAATAAATTTAGTCAAGGATACATAGTGCATTCTCAAAATTCGATTATGATTACGGCATCCTCTTCATAGTTCGAATTGTGGGCACATGGCACATAAAATTTTATGGTAGAAGGTCGATAAAGTATCACGTCTTTATGTGAGACATTATGCATCGTGTCCAATACGCTTCGGGTATAGGAACGATTGCATATGCTATAATATTTGACCATTCTAAATTTTTCCAAATGCCTAGGGCATTAAGAGGGAAAAAGGACTAGAATCGGTTTTGACTAAAATAATTAAACAACTATCAAAGGACGATCTGAGGTTCACTGAGGATTTGTCGCTTGTGAGTAGTTGGAAGTATAGTACTGGATGGACTATATTGACATTATTATGAATAGATAAGATTCTATTAAGAATGAGTTGTCATATGGCAAATATGGAAATGTTTCCATTAATGGGAGTTGGATATTAAGAAATATGTCTAGATTAGAAACTTTTATGCGAGAAGGATGTTCAAAGGAATGTACTTTGAGTGAGAGACATCACATCTATATAATTGTTTTGTAACAATTTCTGATAGAGTACTTTGTGATTTCATTGGCCAAGTCATGATGATTTTTGTGCTATGACTTTACGAAAGAATCATTGCATAAAATGTTAGAACCTGACATATTCTAAAAGTGGCAAGAATTTGGTAATAAGAATTGGGGATTGTGAAATGAGTTTCATTGGAAAAGTTTTTCAATTGATCTATTTCACAAAGTATGGACCATAGGAAACCAAAGTGTGTATGCTTGGAGCATGGGACAATTGTGGTTATACTTCGAGTAATAAGTTGATTTTCTGAAACAGTAAGCAATGAATAACGAGTAATCAATATGGTGTTTAAATAAAAGTGTTTTTATTTACGCTCAAAAGTTTTGGGGCGATATAGGATTAATATTATTATTGCGTTTCACTTTGCATGTTTTGACTTCCAGAATAACTGGGTTATTCGAACCTCCACAGTCGGTCATACGTTGGAAGTAGGTATGAAGGAAGACTGTCATGAATCTGTCTGTAGATTGTCTAAGTGTTTAGACATAGCAAAAGTTTGCTGCAGAGTTCATGAGTGCTTTAATAAGATTAGAGTATTGGATCAAACCCACGCTCACTTGAATCACTTCATGGTTTTTGTCATGAGTAATTGTGAGACGATAACATTGTATATTATTGAAACCGAGACGTGTGAGTTGTTATTTGTTGGTCAGTTGCGCATTGATAATAAGAAAACGCACCAGTAACTTGGTGTTATAAAACTTATTGTTGTGTGTGATTCGATCAGTAAATGCAAGCGAGCATTTGAGTCGAAGTTTATCCATTCCTTTTACCCAAAGTGGGATAAAAGCGATATATGTGGGCCTCTCGATGATTTAGTGATGACACCCTAAGCGCTTGGCCAAGTCGGGACTAAGTTGATGTGTTCAATTGTAGTCTGTTGTCAGTCGTCAGAAATCGGAAGTCGGGAAATAGTATAGAGAGAATGATCAAATCCATGTCTTATGTCTATACGATATCTTGTAGAATGGAGGAATATATGATCCCTTATCTAAAGGACACGCGTATCTGATAAGATCAGAGTTGACAGCGGCTTTTGAAAGCTACGATTGCTGATCAGGTTCTGAAGTTATGCAAAATAGTTATTAGACTTATCCAAGTGGGAGACTATTGGATTAGTGTCTAAGTCCATAACTATTTTGGTATGTACTTGACCCGATTATGAGCATGGTCCTTTTGGGTTGCCTTCACCATAGCAATATGTAGGATGAATTAAGGAGAGAAAGGTTTAATTATGATTTATTAATATATTATAAGAATAATATATTAAAGGAGAAATCATATTGTTTAATTAATATTAGTCAAGAATTAATTAAGAATTAATTTAGTGGCTATAAGAGATTAATTAAACTTAGGGGATTGGATTTGTAATTATAAGATAATTGCAATTGGGCTATGGATTACCTAAATAATATAGGTTGGACGAATTTTATGGGAAGCCCATAAGGAATTCGTCCAAGGGATATGTTAAAGGAGTCCATGGGCTGCTTAGGGCTTAAGCAGTCAGATTAGGGTTTCCTAGTTGTAAACCCTAATAGCCTACATGTATATAAAGGACCCTTATGCCCCAAAAACGTGGTGAACTAATCCTTTAGGGTTTCCAGCCGTTTTTGGTGCCTCCTCTCTCCTCCCTCTTCATCCAAGTTGCTTAGTGGTGTTTGTGACTCCATTAGAGGTGCAACACTTGAGGCACTAAGTTTTCTGAAGCCAAGGATTGATTGTTATTGCTATATAACAATCAAAGGTAAGATCTAAACCCTAATTTCAGTTATAGTTTATTAGATCTAGGGTTTATGGTTTTGGATTATCAATTGCATGTTCATTAGACAAACTAGATCCAAAGTTATTAGGGTTTGCATGTACACCATAGGATTGATGTATTGCTCGAAACCCATCAAGAGTTCGCGGATGTATTTCCAGAGGAGTTGCCTGGAATACCTCCGGAGAGGCAGGTAGAGTTCAGGATCGACCTAGTCCCTGGTGCGGCTCCAATAGCCAAGGCACCGTATCGGTTGGCTCCTCATGAGATGCAAGAGTTGTCTACAGAGCTGCAGGAGCTGTTAGACAAGGGATTCATCATACCGAGCAGTTCACCCTGGGGAGCCCCGATTTTATTTGTAAAGAAGAAGGACGGGTCGCATAGGATGTGTATAGATTACCGGGAGCTGAATAAGGTTACGGTGAAGAACCGTTACCCACTCCCGAGGATTGATGATCTCTTTGACTAGCTTCAGGGAGCATCTTGGTTCTCCAAGATTGATGTGCGTTCGGATTATCATCAGATGAAGGTCAGAGAGGAGGATGTGCAGAAGACGGCTTTTCGGACGCGATATGGTCACTATGAGTTCGTGGTGATGCCTTTTGGGCTCACCAATGCTCCTGCCGCGTTCATGGATCTCATGAACCGCGTGTGTAGGCCAATGTTGGATCGACCTGTGATTGTTTTCATTGACGACATCTTGGTTTATTCCAAGACACAGGAGCAGCATGAGGAGCATCTGCGAGAGGTTTTGGATACCCTGAGGAGGGAGAGCTTGTACGCCAAGTTCTCCAAATGCGAGTTCTGGTTGCGCGAGGTGCAGTTTCTGGGGCACCTGGTAAACCAGAACGGGATATTGGTCGACCCAGCCAAAGTAGAGGCTGTGATGAGATGGGAAGTTCCGAAGTCTCCATCTGAGATTCGGAGTTTCCTAGGATCAGCCGGCTACTATCGGAGGTTCATCCAGGATTTCTCCAAGATAGCCGTACCCTTGACCCGGCTGACGAAGAAGGCTGTTGTACTTCGTTGGGGGCCTGAGCAGCAGGCCGCATTTGAGACGTTGAGACAGAGATTGTGCGAGGCACCAACCTTAGCCCTGCCTGAGGGCGTGGATGATTTTGTGGTGTATTGCGATGCGTCCATCTCGGGTTTGGGCGCGGTGTTGATGCAGAGGGGGCATGTTATCACCTACGATTCGAGGCAGCTGAAGCCTCACGAGGCGAATTACCCAACGCATGATTTGGAGTTGGGAGTGGTCGTCTTTACCCTCAAGATTTGGCGATACTACCTCTATGGGGTCTGATGTACCATTTACACAGACCACAAGAGTTTGAGGTACCTTATGGATCAGCCGAATCTGAACATGAGGCAACGTCGGTGGTTAAACATGGTGAAGGATTACGATTGTGAGATCCTTTACCACCCAGGGAAGGCCAATGTTGTGGCCGATGCGCTTAGCCGCAAGGCAACGCCGATCAGAGATATTTGGTTACGGATGACTGGAGTGACTCCACTGTTGGAGCATATCCGAGAGGCCCAACAGGAGGCTATGAAGGAGGAACATCGGAAGAGCGAGCGTATTATGGGTCAGGTTTCCTCTTTCGAATACGACAACCGAGGGTTATTGACTCTACACCGCAGGGTGTGGGTTCCATACCATGGGGGTGTGCGCCAGGTTCTAATGGAGGAGGCGTACAAATCCCGATTTTCCATTCATCCCGAGGCGACGAAGATGTATAGAGATCTTCGTCCTGATTATTGGTGGCCCTGCATGAAGCGGGATGTAGCCTGGTATGTCGAGAGATGCCTGGCCTGTAGGAAGGTCAAGACCGAGCACTAGATGCCTCACGACAAGACGCAGCCGTTGGATATCCCTATGTGGAAATGGGAAGATATTACTATGGATTTCATCACAAAGCTTCCCAGGACTGCACGTGGAGTGGATTCGATTTGGGTCATCGTGGATCGGTTGACCAAGAGTGCCCATTTCATATCGATCTAGGAGAGCATCTCGGCCGAGAAGCTGGCCGATATTTACATCCGAGAGGTTGTAGCTCGAAACGGAGTGCCAGTCTCCGTGATTTCAGACAGAGATGTACGGTTCACTTCCAGATTTTGGAAGAAATTCCATGACGAGTTGGGCACTCGTCTGCACTTTAGCACCGCTTTTCACCCGCAGACGGATGGTCAGAGCGAGAGGACCATCCAAAGTTTGGAGGATATGCTGCGGGCATGTGTTCTAGACTTCGGAGGTAGTTGGGATATTTACCTTCCTCTGGCGGAGTTTTCCTATAATAACAGCTATCACGCGAGTATCGATCGTCCTCCCTTTGAGATGTTGTACGAGAGGAAGTGCAGAACCCTGAAATGCTGGGGTGAAGTCGGATAGAGGGTCATGGGGAGCACCGAAGTGGTGCTCAAAACAATAGAGAGGATTCAGCAGGTTAGGAGCAGGCTTCAGACTGCTCAGAGTCGGAAAAGTTATGCCGACAAGCGCCGTTCGGACCTGGAGTTCTAGGTCGGGGATATGGTCCTCCTGAAGGTGTCGCCTTGGAAAGGCGTCATCCGATTCAGGAAGCGGGGCAAGTTGGGCCCCAGATAGATTGGACCTTTCAGGGTTGTCGCCCGGGTGGGCAAGGTGGCGTATAGGTTGGACCTTCCAGCCGAACTCAGTCACATTCATAGTACGTTTCACGTCTCCCAGTTACAGAAGTGCCTGGTGGACGACTCAGCAGTGGTGCCCTTGGAGGATATTCAGGTAGATGACAGCCTGAACTACATCGAGCGGCCAGTGGCGATTCTCGACAGGAAGTCGAAGGATCTGAGGAACAAGAAGGTGAAGTTGGTGAAGGTGCAATGGCAGCACTGCAAGGGGTCGGAATGGACTTGGGAGCCGGAGGAAGAGATGAGGGAGCACTACCCCGAGCTTTTTCAGGACTCAGCAGCAGACTTCAAGGACGAAGTCTAAAATAAGTGGGGGAGAGCTGTAACACCCGGTTTCAGGTACGTAATTAATTTCAAGCAAAACTTCATATTTTACACTGGGACTCGGCGAGTTGGATGCCCAACTCGTCGAGTAGGATCGGCTGCGGATCGGGGGGGGGGGGTTAAGTGACCTACTCGACGAGTCGGGAGACCGACTCGGCGAGTAGGAGCTGTCTGAGTGAAACCCTAAATTTGAGGGTTTGCACCCTATTTAAACACTTTATGAGGCCTCCACCCCAACCTCCATCACCTCCAAACCTTGTCCACGAAACCCTAGTCAACTTTAAAGTGTTCTTGAACTATTTTGTACCATTCTTGTGATTTGAAGTTGGAAGAAGGAAGGAAAGACTTGGGGATTCAAGAGGAAGTCAGTAGGTCCAGTGATTTGGTTGCATTTCCAGCTTGTTTGAGGTAAAAAGCTCCTACCTTGACTTCTTACTTGTTATATCTACTCTAGGGCTTGGGTTTTGTCATCTTTGGGGCATTTCTAAGCCATTTTCGGGTTGTAGGGTGTAATGTAGATAAATGGCTTCAGATCTTGAACCTTGGAGGGTTCTCATGGCATAAAGGTGCCAACTTTATGGCCATGAGAGCCCCATGCATCTTGTAGACCTCATTTTTGGATCTTTTGAGCTTAAATACCCATGCATGGACATAAAGTTTGTGACTTTACGTGTTATATCGACCCTAGGAGGTCAGATCTACCCTTTGGATGAGATGAGCTCAACAGAAATCGAGTTTATGGATATGGACTTTTGGGGACTCGGTGAGTCGTTCTTGGGACTCGGCGAGTCGGGTATTGATTCCCCGACCTTTTCTGTTTTTGAGGAATCTGGTTGAGTCTAGAAGGGGATTCAACAAAGATGGACGTGATTATGGACCTGGGAATCATGGGACTCGGCGAGTGTATGAGCAAACTCAGCGAGTCCAAAGCAATCTCCCAGCCCATAAAGGCAAACTCGGCGAGTTGTTCATATAACTCGATGAGTCATAGACTGAACACATTCATATGATGAAGATGAACTCGACGAGTTCAAGGATAAACTCGGCGAGTCGGTTGAAGATGGTCCCGATATTATGGTTGAAGGAGAACCCGTCGAGCTCTTGCTAGACTCGACGAGTAGAGTCAGGGGTTGTATAATTTTGATAGAATAGGGACTCAACGAGTTGGTGGACCAACTCGGCGAGTCAAGTCAACTGGAGGTTGACTTTGACCCGGATTTGAGTTGACCCTTGTAGGGGTTGTGAGTACGAATTGATAACTTAGAAGAGTTGTCGTGTAGGGACTGAGGAGTCGAGGAGAGTCGATCTTCACATTGAGGGCAATACAGACACTACGCGACATTGAGGTGAGTTACCTTCCAATAGAAGTGGGTCTAAGGCACCAATGTCGGCCCACTAATAGTTGTTTAGTGGAGACAATTGTCTTTGTGATAATTGTCGGGTTTGCTATTGTCTGATGTGTTTATATGTCAGCATGATTATGATATGATATTATATGCTAGTAGTAGGGGGTGAAATAGTCCCCGTGTCCGGTTGAGATAGACCGGAGGGTAGGTCGGCACCTAAGAATAGCCTGACATGGGTAGGTCGGCACCCCAGAATAGCTTGACATGGGTAGGTCAGCACCCCAAAATGGCTTGACATGGGTAGGTCGGGCACCCCAGACCTATCCGGTAGTATGTATGTTGTTTGGTATGTGGTATGATGGGGGAACTCACTAAGCTTTGTGCTTACAGTTTCAGTTTTGGTTTCAGGTACCTCTTCATCCAAGGGGAAGGAGTCGGCGGTGTAGCAGCGCATCACACACACATGATTTCCGCATTGAGTTTTCTGGGATTGTACTCTGATATTTTACCGCTTAACTTTTATGGTGTTCGAGACTTGCAATCTGTAAATTGGTGTTGAAACAATTTTACCTATGTTTTCTGTGAGCTATTTCTGAAGTAATATAATTAAACAAAAAAATTTGGGTCTTGATTTTGGGATGTTACATAATGACTGATTGGACCCAACATGCATGATTGTATATGTTCTGTTGTGTGTGGTATTTTGGGGGAACTCATTAAACTTTGGCTTACAGTTTGATTGTTATGGTTTCAGGTACTCCAGAGTAGAGACAAGGTGAAGGTTGATCGTGCACATCATCATGGATTTTTATGAGATTTTGATTTTTGGATACTCTGATTCATGTTTATGACTTTTGGAAACTATGTTTTGTAAACACTTACGATTTTGGATCGATTTCAAAAATGAAAATTTTTTCCTTGATTTTTGGGATGTTATATTTTATGTTGATATTCACTTACTGTGACATCCCCATTTTCACAGCCAGAAAAGACCGATTTTGTTTATGCTTGTTTGAAAATCAGAGTAAAATTTTAAATAAAAAGTGTTGCGGAATTTGTCCCAAAACAAAATATGATAAAGATTTATCAAAAGCATTTCCAAAAAAATGTATTTCATTAAAAGACTCGGGATGTCATGTTCGATACAGATCAAAAGCATAAACAGTACAACATAAGCTTTACTACATTATTTCGTATTTACAGGCCTATAATCCCTTATCTCTCATCCAAACATCTATGCTCATGCGTCACTACCTGTAATACAAGAAACTGAGTGGGTCAGGCTTGGGAGCCTGGTGAGCACATAGGGTTTTCAACCCACAATAAATAAGTTTATTAACTTTATCAAACCAAACAAACCCGATTACCCGTTCCCGTTATCCTCACTTTACGTCCCTAAAACATCTAACTCAAGGGACCTAGTCTAAGGACTTTCATCGGGGCGACAACACATGTTTCGGGGATTCCTCAGCAATTCATGTCAAATAAGGCAACCATGTGGGGGATGGAGTACTGTTGGTAACACACGGTTCAAATAAACACCTACAGGTTGCGAGCCTGCTAGCGTTCCACTGGACTGTCTAGAATAGTCTGTGGTTGTCATCTATACTCCGCTAGATGACTGGATCATCAATAACATCTATAACGAGGCCTCTCATTATTTTATTTTGTCACGCAACAACTATTACATCTACCCATGTTTTACCCAACACATTTTGTAGATATAAAATACATATACAGTTTAAATCATTTAAAACATGTATAAAAATATTTCACCCAGCATCGACAGCAAGTATTCAGACAATATGCACACATAGCACGTAATTTATATTAAATACTTCATATCTATGTGTAAGATGAAAGTAACTATGCACTCACCTGAATAGGTGGTGACTCGGTACTCGGACAACGCTTCGTTATCTCAAAACAATTTTTCCTTGACCAAAACCTAGTATCAATACCACTAGAGTTTAGTTTTAACGTTAACCGCGACTAATTAATAGTCTAGCTATTATTATTATTATATAAGCGTTAAATAACACTCAATATAACTCATAATAATAGCCCAAATAATTATTTTAAGGACCTAATAACATTACTATAATTATTTAAAAGCTATATTAAAAATAGCGTAGACGTAGCTCACTTACAGCGGATTTTAAAGAAAACCGGGCATTTGCTCGGAGCAGCGTTTCCGAACCGAAAGACCCTTTTTCTCGGGACTCCGGGAGCCTCGGGGCTTCCTTTGGGTGCTAGGGATTTTTCCTAGGGTTTAGGGGGGTTAAAATGGGTAGTGAGAGAAAGTAGTTTAGAGAGAGAAGTGATTTGGTGTGAAAAATCCGGGAGAAATCGCATGGTATTTATAGGGGCCGAAGTTCGGATTTACGCTGGGTGTTCAACAAGTTACGTGGGGCGTAACTTCGGATAGGGGTGTCAGCTTCGTACAGCTGGCTCGCACTCGCATCGGACCCGGATAAGACCAAGGTACGCTGGGTGTACCCAACCTCGGACGCGGGGCGTAGAGAGAAGGCGAGGCGAGGTGGCGTTCATCGGATGCGAGACCGTGGGGAGCAAGCAACGACTAGGATCTTGCCACGTCATCACAGTTTCGCAAATTGCACACTTAACTTCTAAAAATCATAACTTTTGTATACGAGCTTCGTTTTCGACGTTATTTATATCCACGCGTAGGCGGGAACGTACTCTACAACTTTCGTTTAGACTTCGTCGGCTAATTTTGACTTTATTTTAAAAGTTATATTTTTAACAGGCCGGGACAGGATTGGTCTGTTAAAAATTCATAAATTTTTCATCCGACGTCCGTTTTCGTCTGTCTTTTTATCGTTACGCTACTATTAACGAGATCTTCGATTCTCGTTTAGGTTGTGTCGGCTAAAAACCGCTCGATCTAATATTCGAACTTCGGGTTGTACACTGTTAAGCCGAAACTTCGAAAAATCATAACTTCCTCATACGAAGTCAGATTTGGGCGTTCTTTTTATGGACGCTCTCGGTTTAACGTTTTCTACGACTTTCGTTTATATCGCTAAGGCTAAAACTCGCTCCATCGTAAATTCACTATTTACGTTTCCCGGTGTCGTGCCGGTTCCGTCGTGAAACTTCGACGGGTCATAACTTCTTCGTTATAACTCGGATTTCGGCGTTCTTTATATCTCCGGAATCCTTGTTTCGACCACTACAACTTTATGTAAAGATATCGGGTTTATCTCACACTTTAATTTTGACGCTTATTTTTATTTTTTATTAATTATACATTTATAATTAAATAATGAGCACACAAATACACATAATTTACATAGTATTCAAATATTTCATCTTTATTACATCAAAAAGAGTTACAATAGTTGACCTAGACTATTACATCGTCTAAAAATGCTTAGCCCCGAAACGCGGGCGTTACAATTCTCTCCCCCTTAGGATGATTCCGTCACGGAATCATGCGTCAGCAAAGAGATGCGGATAGCGACTGATCATGTCATCCTCTGTTTCCCAAGTGAGATTCGGCCCATTCGAATGTTTCCATTGGACTAGCACTAAGTCGACCATCTTGCGTCGTAACTTCTTAGTCTTACGGTCAACAATTGCCTCAGGCTTTTCAATCAGCCTCTTGTTTTCATCCATTCTTAACTCTGAGATTGGAATTATGTCGGGAACTTCTCCCGTGAACTTCCTCAAATAACACACATGGAAGGTGTTATGAATACCATCGAGTTCTTCGAGCAATTCCAGCTTGTAAGCTTGGTTCCCAATCTTCTGAAGAACTTTGAACGATCCAATAAACCTTGGACTCAACTTTCCTCGTTTCCCGAATCTTATAAGTCCCTTCCACGGTGAGACCTTAAGCAAAACCGAATCCCTAACTTCGAAGGTCATTGGTCATCTTTTCTTGTCAGCATAGCTCTTCTGACGATCCTGAGCTGCTAACATCCTCTCCCTGATTACTTTCAACTTTTCAGCAGTCTCATGGACTATCTCGGGGCCGAGTCTTTGTGATTTTTGTGTCGTGACTTCACAAGAGGATCATTGCATAAAATATTAGAATTTGACATATTCTAAAAGGTGGCAAGAATTTGGTATTCTTACACTAATTATAAGGATTGGGGATTGTGAAATGAGTTGCATTTGAAAAGTTTCAATTAATCTATTTCACAAAGTATGGACCATAGGAAACCAAAGTGTGCATGCTTTGAGCATGGGACAATTGTGGTTATGATTCGAGTTATAAAGTTGATTATCTGAAACATTAAACAATGGATAATGAGTAATCGATATGGTGATAAATAAAAGGTGTTTTATTTATACTCAAAGGTTTGAGACCATATAGGATTAGTATTATTCTTGTGTTTCTCTTTGCATGTTTTGACTTCCAGAATAATTGAGTTTATTAAGAATAATCGAATTATTCAAACGGTCCGCAGTCGTTCATATGTTGGAAGTAGGTATGAATGAAGACTGTCATGAATTGGTTTGTAGATTGTCTAAAGTATATTAGACATAGCAAAGGTTTGCTGCAACGTTCATGAGTGCTTATGAATATGATTTTGAGCATTGGATTAAACCCACGCTCACTTGGATCGCTTCATGGATTTTATCACGAGCGATTGGTGAGACGATAATATCTTGTATTCTTGAAACCGAGATGTGTGAGTTGTATCTTGCGAATCGGTTACACATTGATAATATGTAAACGCACCAGTAACTTGGTGTTATAAAACTTATTGTTGTGTGTGATTTGGTGAGTGAGTGCAAGCAAACATTGAGTCGAAGTTTATCCGTTCCTTTTATCCAAAGTGGGATAAAAGCGATATCTGTGGGCCCCTCGATGATTTAGTGATGACAAACGTAAATGCTCGGCCGGGCTAGGGCTAATTTGATTTGTTCAATTAGTCAGTCGTCGTAAATCGGAAATCGGGAAACAACACATAGACTGAGAGAATGATTTCAATCCATGTCTCACGTCTATACGATATCTAGAATGGAGGAATATATGATCCCTTATCTAAAGGACAGGTTACTGATAAGATTAGAGTTTGACAGCGTCTTTGAGAGCTACGATTGCTAATCGAGTTGTACTTACATTTGTGGTTACTAGACTTATCCAAGTGGGAGACTGTTGGATTAGTGTCTAAGCCTGTAACCATATTTGGTAAGTACTTGACCCGATTGTGCATGGTCCTTTTGGGTTGCCTTCACCAAAGCAACTTGACTGGAGAAATAATAGAGAAAGAGGTTATTATGATTTATTAATATGTTATAAGAATAATATATTAAAGGAGAAATCATATTTGTTTAATTAATATTGGTCAATAATTAATTAAGAATTAATTTTGTGATCAAATGTAATTAATTAAACTAGAGGGGCTGAATTGTAATTATGTGATAGTTACAAAATATGGTAATGGTTATCCTAAATATGGGTTGAACGAATTCAAGGAGATAAGGATCCTTGAAATCGTCCAAAGGATAAAGGATAAGGGATTTCAAGGCTTATCTTATGATTGCTTGGTGGGCAAGCAACTAGATGAGGATAAGGACTGAAACCCTAATCCCTACACCTATATAAAGACCCTTGGCTAATGAAATTCGTCCATGCCTTCCCAAGGGGTCCTAGGGACGAAATTCTATACCTCTTCCCTCTCTCTATATCATCTCCAATTGCTTGTGGTGTTTGTGAGCCATTAGAGGCACTACACTTGTGGTGCTTGCTTTCAAGACTTAGGGTTTTGAAGATTTAAGTTGTTATTACAATATAACAACAAGAGGTATGTAATCTAACCTTTTTGGTTAATTTCGAAAATAGTAAGCATCATTAGGGTTTTATTATGTGTTCATAATGTTGTATAACTAATAGTGATAACATAGATCCAATTCTAGGGTTGCATGCACACATAGGATTGTTTGTACAAAACCCATCACGTTCAACTCGGGCTGTTCGATCTGTATGGCAGCTTCCTCTCGATTTTGTTGGAGCAAACGTCTGGTTTCCTCCATTTGACGATCCAACATCGTCTGGATCATCGCTTGCACTCCGGCCATCGTTATTGGCTTAGCAGCAGCTACCACAACCGGTATTTGCTCAATCACTGGGGGTTGGTTTCTGTTCCCATTTGCATTCCCAGCTCCACTGCGGGTTCTTGCCATTTTGATCTATACACCGAATAAGGTGAATTTAGATCTTTATTTAGGATAGTCGTTTAAACCGTCCTTATCACTCCGAAACGTTTACATGTTAGTTCTAATATCGTAGTCGTACGTTTAGAATCCTAAACACATAAGGTTTCCAGATCCGGTCGGCAACAAACCATAGATCCGAACAAATAACAACATATCAGGCACAAAGCATTTAGCATATAAAAGCATTTTTGGCACAATTCCTAAAATAAGCTAGTGCTCACACCTCACAATCATCGCTTAGCATTCTAAGCTTAAGTCTAGAAATCCTACAAATTCCTAGTTCGCTTAAACTAATGCTCTAATACCAACTGTGACATCCCTATTTTCACGGCCAGAAAAGACCGATTTTGTTTATGCTTGTTTGAAAATCAGAGTAACATTTTAAATAAAAAGTGTTGCGGAATTTGTCCCAAAACAAAATATGATAAAGATTTATCAAAAGCATTTCCAAAGAAATGTATTTCATTAAAAGACTCGGGATGTCATGTTCGATACAGATCAAAAGCATAAACAGTACAACATAAGCCTTACTACATTATTTCGTATTTACAGACCTATAATCCCTTATCTCTCATCGAAACATCTATGCTCATGCGCCACTACCTGTAATACAAGAAACTAAGTGGGCCAGGCTTGGGAGCCTGGTGAGCACATAGGGTTTTCAACCCACAATAAATAAGTTTATTAACTTTATCAAACCAAACAAACCCGATTACCCGTTCCTGTTATCCTCACTTTACGTCCCTAAAACATCTAACTCAAGGGACCTAGTCTAAGGACTTTCATCGGGGCGACAACACATGCTTCGGGGATTCCTCAGCAATTCATGTCAAATAAGGCAACCATGTGGGGGATGGAGTACTGTTGGTAAACACACAGTTCAAATAAACACCTACAGGTTGCGAGCCTGCTAGCGTTCCACTGGACTGTCTAGAATAGTCCGTGGTTGTCATCTATACTCCGCTAGATGACTGGATCATCAATAACATCTATAACGAGGCCTCTCATTATTTTATTTTGTCACACAACAACTATTACATCTACCCATGTTTTACCCAACACATTTTGTAGATATAAAATACATATACAATTTAAATCATTTAAAACGTGTATAAAAATATTTCACCCAGCATAGACAGCAAGTATTCAGACAATATGTACACATAGCACGTAATTTATATTAAATACTTCATATCTACGTGTAAGATGAAAGTAACTATGCACTCACCTGAATAGGTGGTGACTCGGTACTCAGACAACGCTTCGTTATCTCAAAACAATTTTTCTTTGACCAAAACCTAGTATCAATACCACTAGAGTTTAGTTTTAACGTTAACCGCGACTAATTAATAGTCTAGCTATTATTATTATTATTATATAAGCGTTAAATAACACTCAATATAACTCATAATAATAGCCCAAATAATTATTTTAAGGACCTAATAACATTACTATAATTATTTAAAAGCTATATTAAAAATAGCGTAGGCGTAGCTCACTTACAGCGGATTTTAAAGAAAACCGGGCTTTGCTCGGAGCAGCGTTTCCGAACCGAAAGACCCTTTTTCTCGGGACTCCGGGAGTCTCGGGGCTTCCTTTGGGTGCTAGGGATTTTTCCTAGGGTTTAGGGGGGGGTTAAAATGGGTAGTGAGAGAAAATAGTTTAGAGAGAGAAGTGATTTGGTGTGAAAAATCCGGGAGAATTCGCATGGTATTTATAGGGGCCGAAATTCGGATTTACGCTGGGCGTTCAGCAAGTTACGTGGGGCGTAACTTCGGATAGGGGTGTCAGCTTCGTACAGCTGGCTCGCACTCACATCGGACCCGGATAAGACCAAGGTACGCTGGGCGTACCCAACCTCGGACGCGGGGCGTAGAGCGAAGGCGAGGCGACGTGGCGTTCATCGGATGCGAGACCGTGGGGACCAAGCAACGGCTAGGATCTTGCCACGTCATCACAGTTTCACAAATTGCACACTTAACTTCTAAAAATCATAACTTTTGTATACGAGCTCCGTTTTCGACGTTATTTATATCCACGCGTAGGCGGGAACGTACTCTACAACTTTCGTTTAGACTTCGTCGGCTAATTTTGACTTTATTTTAAAAGTTATATTTTTAACAGGTCGGGACATGATTGGTCTGTTAAAAATTCATAATTTTTTCATCCAACGTCCGTTTTCGTCTGTCTTTTTATCGTTACGCTACTATTAACGAGATCTTCGATTCTCGTTTAGGTTGTGTCGGCTAAAAACCGCTCGATCTAATATTCGAACTTCGGGTTGTACACTGTTAAGCCGAAACTTCGAAAAATCATAACTTCCTCATACGAAGTCAGATTTGGGCGTTCTTTTTATGGACGCTCTCGGTTTAACATTTTCTACGACTTTCGTTTATATCGCTAAGGCTAAAACTCGCTCCATCGTAAATTCACTATTTACGTTTCCCGGTGTCGTGTCGGTTCCGTCGTGAAACTTCGACGGGTCATAACTTCTTCGTTATAACTCGGATTTCGGCGTTCTTTATATCTCCGGAATCCTTGTTTCGACCACTACAACTTTATGTAAAGATATCGGGTTTATCTCACACTTTAATTTTGACGCTTATTTTTATTTTTTATTAATTATACATTTATAATTAAATAATGAGCACACAAATACACATAATTTACATAGTATTCAAATATTTCATCTTTATTACATCAAAAAGAGTTACAATAGTTGACCTAGACTATTACATCGTCTAAAAATGCTTAGCCCCGAAACGCGGGCGTTACAATTCTCTCCCCCTTAGGATGATTCCGTCACGGAATCATGCGTCAGCAAAGAGATGCGGATAGCGACTCATCATGTCATCCTCTGTTTCCCAAGTGAGATTCGGCCCATTCGAATGTTTCCATTGGACTAGCACTAAGTCGACCATCTTGCGTCGTAACTTCTTAGTCTTACGGTCAACAATTGCCTCGGGCTTTTCAATCAGCCTCTTGTTTTCATCCATTCTTAACTCTGAGATTGGAATTATGTCGGGAACTTCTCCCGTGAACTTCCTCAAATAACACACATGGAAGGTGTTATGAATACCATCGAGTTCTTCGAGCAATTCCAGCTTGTAAGCTTGGTTCCCAATCTTCTGAAGAACTTTGAACGATCCAATAAACCTTGGACTCAACTTTCCTCGTTTCCCGAATCTTATAAGTCCCTTCCACGGTGAGACCTTAAGCAAAACCGAATCCCTAACTTCGAAGGTCATTGGTCATCTTTTCTTGTCAGCATAGCTCTTCTGACGATCCTGAGCTGCTAACATCCTCTCCCTGATTACTTTCAACTTTTCAGCAGTCTCATGGACTATCTCGGGGCCCATAAACTGCTTTTCTCCAGCCTCAAGCCAACAAGACGGCGTACGACACTTCTGTCCGTACAAAGCTTGATAGGGTGCCATCTTGATGCTCGAGTGGAAACTGTTGTTGTAGGAAAATTCTACCAAAGGTAAGTGCTCGTCCCAGTTACCTTGGAACTCAAGGGCACATGCTCTCAGCATATCTTCAAGCGTTTGAATCGTTCTTTCGCTCTGACCATCAGTCTGCGGATGGTAAGCTGTACTCAGACACAACTTCGTACCCAGTTCCACTTGTAGACTCCTCCAAAACCTCGACGTAAAACGACTATCACGATCTGATACAATCGTTGGAGGAACACCGTGAAGTCTCACAATTTCCTTCACGTAAGCATTTGAAAGCTTATCCATACACCACCTTTCGTTGGCAGCTATGAAGTGTGCACTCTTTGTGAAACGATCCACGACCACCCAAATCATGTCGTGACCGTTCTTCGTCCTGGGCAGTTTAGTCACAAAATCCATGGTGATGTCTTCCCATTTACCCATGGGTACAGGTAAAGGTTCTAAACTCCCGTATGGTTTCTGATGTTGTGCCTTAACTCTCGCACATGTTACACACTCGGCCACATACTTCGCAACATCGAGATTCATCGTCGGCCACCAGTAGTAGGGTTTTAGGTCCCTATACATTTTTGTGCTACCGGGATGAATCGAGTACATGGTCTTGTGAGCTTCTTCCATCAGAAGATCTCTTATCCCTCCCGTCTTAGGTACCCAAATCCGATCGTGGAATACCTTCAGTCCTTGACGGTTTGTACCGAACACCAACGTCTTTCCCAAACGTTCTTCCTTTCGGTCATTCTTTTCTGAAGCTTCTTCTTGAGCTTTCTTGATACTTTCCACAATTGTCGAGACAACTTCAATTCTCAAGGCTCTTGGCCTTTTCCTTTCAAGATTGACTTTCCGACTGAGAGCATCAACAACAACATTTGCTTTACCAGGGTGGTAAAGTATCTCACAGTCATAGTCCTTGAGTAATTCCAGCCAGCGTCGTTGCCTCATATTCAATTCTTTCTGATTAAAGAGATACTGGCGACTCTTATGATCAGTGAAAAGTTTGCACTTCGTGCCATAGAGGTAATGCCTCCATATCTTTAAGGCAAATACTACCGCTGCCAACTCCAGATCATGAGTGGGGTCGTTTTTTTCGTGCTTTTTCATTTGTCGAGAGGCATATGCTATCTACTTTTCTCTTTGGGTCAGAACACAACCCAACCCGACTCCCGACGCATCGCTATACACTGCGAAATCTTCAGCTCCATCGGGTAGAGAAAGAATCGGTGCTTCGCATAACTTCTTCTTTAGCTTCTTGAATGCCTCTTCGTGTTTCTCATTCCACGTATATGTAGCTCCTTTGTGGGTCAACGCTGTCAATGGAGCAGCTATCGAAGAAAAGCCTTAGATAAATCGTCGGTAATATCCAGCTAATCCAAGAAAGCTTCGAATCTATGTGGGACTCTTTGGACGTTCCCACTTCATCACAACTTTGATTTTTGTTGGGTCAACCATTATTCCCTCCTGGTTAACCACATGACCCAAGAATTGTACTTCTCGGATCCAAAAATCGCACTTGGAGAACTTTGCATACAACTTCTCCTTCTTCAAGACTTCCAACACTTCTTGTAGATGCTTGCCATGCTCCTCTTGGCTTTTCGAGTAGATCAGAATGTCGTCGATGAACACTATCACAGATTTATCGAGGAATGGTTTACAAACCCAGTTGATCAAATCCATGAATGCTGCTGGAGCGTTGGTTAGTCCAAACAACATAACCAAGAACTCGTAGTGTCCATATCTCGTTCTGAATGCAGTCTTCTCAATATCCTGATCTCTCACTTTCAGCTGATGATACCCTGACCTAAGATCGATCTTTGAGAAATAGCTCGAACCTTGCAGCTGGTCGAATAGGTCATCAATCCTTAGCAATGGATACTTGTTCTTCACTGTTGCCTTGTTCAACTCTCGGTAGTCTATACACATTCTCATGCTTCCGTCTTTCTTCTTTACGAATAGCACCGGAGCTCCCCAGGGTGATGAACTAGGTCGAATGAAACCGTTGTCCAATAGCTCCTGAAGTTGCGTCATGAGCTCTTTCATCTCCGTCGGTGCTAATCGGTAAGGTGCCTTTGCTATTGGTGTCGTTCCTGGTAACAAGTCTATACGAAACTCCACTTGTCTATCAGGTGGTAATCCAGGAAGATCTTCGGGAAAGACTTCTGGATAATTACATACGACCGGTATATTCTGCACCTCCTTCTTTTCCTTCTTAGCATCGACCACAAATGCCAAGTATGATGTACATCCCTTGGACAAACATTTTCTGGCTTTCATCAAGGAGATGATTCCAGAATTTACTCGGCGTTTGTCCCCGTACACCATAAATGACTCTTTTTCGGGTGGGTTTACCCTTACTATCTTCTTTCGGCATTGAATCTCAGCATCGTTGGCGCTAAGCCAATCCATTCCCAAAACGATGTCAAAACCGTTCAACTCTATGGGCAACAATTCTCCATGGAATTCGTTTCCGTTTAGGTTGATGACGATGTTCTTAATACGATTACTAATAGGTACGAACTTGCCACTGACAACTTCTACAATCAGGGCATTATCGAGTTTTTCTATAGGCAATGCTAATTTCCCACCAAATTTATGCAATACAATGGAGTAGTTGGCTCCGGAATCAAACAGTATATTGGCAAGCAAACCATTTACAAGAAAGGTACCTGAAGCGACGTCTGCTGCCTCCTTCGCAGCCTTGAGCGTCATCTGGAAGGCTCTCGCCTTCGGCTTTGGTGGAATGTTGGGTCTTGCCGCATCTTTCTTCTTTGGGCAATCCTTAGCAATGTGCCCTTCTTCACGACACTCGTAGCACACCCTTTTGTTGATGGTGCACTCATTGGCATAGTGCCCCGTTTTCCCACACTTGTATCAGGTCACTTCCTCGCTACATTTTCCCGAGTGCTTCTTCTTGCACTTCTCGCACCATTTCGATTCATTTCCTCCTCCCCCGAACTTCTTTGAACCGAACTTGTTCTTCTTAGTGTTGGGTTTAGCAGACCCTTCAAATTTTCTCTTCTCGCCAACCTCAACCCTACTGGCAGCTCTTCCCTTGATCATTTCCTCCACAGACTTGGCAGCCCAGATAGCCTCCTCCAGAGTATGTGCCTGACGTACCGGCATTGCATACTCCCATGGGAGTCCCTTGGCGTACTTGTTAATTTTTGTTAGCTCATCCGGAACAAGACGCAAGGCAAACTCCATTTTCTCCGTGAAGTTGTTAGTGTACTCATCAATGGACATGCTTCCTTTCTTCAAGGTTAGGAACTGGTTCTCTAGCTCGAGAAGGTTTTGGGCTGAGCAGTACTTGCGTTTGAACTGCACCAAAAATTCTGCCCATGTTAGCTGCAGGGGCTCATTGGGGCTCAAGGTCTTCCCCAGGGTGTTCCACCAACGCACAACACCCCCTCGGAACTGACGTACAGCAAATGTAGTCTGTAGTTTTCCTCTGCAACCACATGTCATGAAAGCTAACTCCATTTCCGAGATCCAATCCACGACCCCGATCGGATCTTCCTTTCCAGTGAAAGTCGATGGCTTGCAAGTCAGAAAATCCTTGTACTTGCATCCATTCCTTTCGACTCCGTCATCCTGGTTGTTTTGTCATACTATCGGTGGGTTGACTTGACCAACGGTTCCACTGTAGTTCCCCTCCTCAGTCTGCCCTTCGTTCTGTTGGATTAGTGTCTAAGCCTGTAACCATATTTGGTAAGTACTTGACCCGATTGTGCATGGTCCTTTTGGGTTGCCTTCACCAAAGCAACTTGACTGGAGAAATAATAGAGAAAGAGGTTATTATGATTTATTAATATGTTATAAGAATAATATATTAAAGGAGAAATCATATTTGTTTAATTAATATTGGTCAATAATTAATTAAGAATTAATTTTGTGATCAAATGTAATTAATTAAACTAGAGGGGCTGAATTGTAATTATGTGATAGTTACAAAATATGGTAATGGTTATCCTAAATATGGGTTGAACGAATTCAAGGAGATAAGGATCCTTGAAATCGTCCAAAGGATAAAGGATAAGGGATTTCAAGGCTTATCTTATGATTGCTTGGTGGGCAAGCAACTAGATGAGGATAAGGACTGAAACCCTAATCCCTACACCTATATAAAGACCCTTGGCTAATGAAATTCGTCCATGCCTTCCCAAGGGGTCCTAGGGACGAAATTCTATACCTCTTCCCTCTCTCTATATCATCTCCAATTGCTTGTGGTGTTTGTGAGCCATTAGAGGCACTACACTTGTGGTGCTTGCTTTCAAGACTTAGGGTTTTGAAGATTTAAGTTGTTATTACAATATAACAACAAGAGGTATGTAATCTAACCTTTTTGGTTAATTTCGAAAATAGTAAGCATCATTAGGGTTTTATTATGTGTTCATAATGTTGTATAACTAATAGTGATAACATAGATCCAATTCTAGGGTTGCATGCACACATATGATTGTTTGTACAAAACCCATCAGTGGTATCAGAGCCTGGTTAACTTGTTTTCAATTAGTATTATTTAGTTGTATGAACTTGACATATTAGGGTTTATTGCCAATAAACCCTAGGAGGCTAGGATTTTCGAGATTAGGGTTTGCAAACCCTAATTTGCAAAAGTTTGAATAAGATTTTCAAACCCTTTCCTTAAACCTTTAAATTTCGAAATCTAGGGTTTGTCTTAATCCCTTGATTTTCGAAATTGGCCTCCTCCCCAAGATAAGATCCTAAATTTTAGGGATTTGGATTATCCCATATCTTGTAATTATCCTTTAATTGTTATATATGGTAATTAAAGATTTTGAATTATCCTATCCCATGATTTTCGAATTTTAGAGGGATTAAAAGGATTAGGATAAATTAATTGTTTAATTGGTAATTATCCTTCATGATTTAGATAATCCCTTATGATTTAATAATTTAAATTAATAGTTTAATTCAAGATAATTATTAAATCAAGAGTTTTAATATTTAAAATTTTAATTTAAATAGTATTAAATTTCGAAAATTTTAAAGTGATATTAAAACCTAATTGTTTTGAAAAGTTTCAAAACTTGCCCTCAAGTTTTAGAATTTAAATTGTTTGATTAAAAGGTTTAATTTTGAAAAAGTCTAAATTCTAAAACCCTAATTTTGAAAAAGTTCATATTACACCCTTATGGTTTTATTAAATTAGTTAAGTGTATAACTAAAAGAGATTAATAAATCCATAATGATATGGTTTATATTTAATTAAATTAAAAGTGTAATTTATAAAATTAAACCACCTAGTATTTTAAAAAGTGTAAAATACACCCTTATACTATATATATAACATTGAAAGTCTAATATTATATATGACTAAAATGCTAGTCTTACCGTTAGTAGGCCTCATTCACAAAGCCGATCTATAAGGGGGGTATAAGGTTATGGCCTATAAAATGGCCGTTTAATGGGTGTCCACTCTCACCACCGCTTCCTTGATTGGTGGAGGGTCGTTAGCCGAACGGGTAGGATAGGGCAAACCCTTTCCATTAAAAGTATAATGAAGTATAAAGTAACTAAATGTTTTTACAAAATTCCCAATCTTAGTTACTTTAGGCAAAAGTGAATTGATGCAATCCCATGAAATTACATTTTGTGCCCTTGCGAAGACGTTAGTGGAGCGCGTGTGGTTAACCGGCACACTAAATGGTTCTAAGCAAAGGTAGCAAAGGATGACTCAATGTTTGTCATAGTTCGGTGGAGCGTGTGTGGTTAACCGGCACATCGAATAGGTGACTGTAACATTGGGGGCACCATGTAAGTTTGCATGGTTATTCACACCCTGTTTTGTGATCCTCGGCATCCCAGTCATAAATCGAGGGGCATATCGAGATTTAAACATGCCATTGAAAAGTTCAATGAATCTCAAAAGATCTAGGAATTTTCAATAGATTTAAAACTTAAATTTCTTTTTTGTTTTTCAAGGTGGAAATTAGTGAATCGTTATTCACTTACCTTCAAATGTTCTGCAATTTGGGTTACGACATCCCTCTCCCAAATTGTAGAGTATTGTGTTGGGTCCTAGCCTTAATATCTCATTTGGGTGATTTATTAAGGATTCAATCAATCAACTAACTTGAATTTTTCTCCCGTTTTGTAGATGTCAAAGTATGACAACTATGGTCTTCCCAAATCCCGTGGAACAAGCTTTTCACATGAAGATGATATTCCACGATTCGATCGGAGAACAAGAGATCATGCTTCACTTCCTCCACCTCCTCCTGTTATTCTCCCTAACCCACAAGTTCAAAAGATTGAAAAGTTCAAACTCACTCAAGTCCTTTTGGCAAGTAAACATGAAGAAGGAAAGTCAGTGTGTGCACACGTCCTAGAGATGAAGTCACACATTGATAGGTTAAGAATGTTGGGATATGTTGTCTGTGAGGAGCTGGCTGTTGACTGGGTCCTTCAGTCACTTCCTGATTCATATAGTGAGTTCGTAAGAGAGTACTATATGATGAACCACGACGTAACCCTCATCGATCTCACCTATATGCTTATTGCTGCTGAATCAGTAATGATTTGGCGCACTGAAAAAGCAAAGTTGATTGGTGAATCTGCCTTCCAGACCTCTATGGATATAGGCAATGGCAACGAGAGGCATGCCATGATCAAAAAGTTTGATCATAAGAGAAAGGCAAAGTCAGAAGTAGTTCCGATGTGCTGTGCCAAAGGAGTCCATTTGATTTTATTGCCAAGAGAAGGGACATTGGAGACGAAGCTGCCCTAACTACCTGAGAAATCTAAGAGATGGGAGAGTCAAGATGCATGGCTCTACCTCAGGTAAAATCCATTAACTAACTCTTTTAAGTTCCTATTCTAGATTCTTAATACATGATGTAATAAGATTACATTTTGATGTTTTATAGGATTGAAGAAAAGAGAGGAAGCTTAAGGGAAGAAGTGAGCTGAATCTAATCGTGAAGAAATGGATTTCGATCGTATTGCTTGAAGATTAGAATTTTGAGCTACTACTTGGAGTTAGAATAGATTGCTATGAAATATGTATTAACATATTTTTCAATTAAATTGCATTGTAAGGACAAATTTTTCCGCAATAAAATAAAATTTGATTTTATATTATTTATCCTTGCAATGGCGTGTATAAAAAAATTGATGTTTGTAAGTTATTAGCAATAATGGATTTGATTCTTAATTGTATTATTTGTGGAAAGGTCAAGAATTTACCAAATAGGGAAAGTTTCTCATCGCCCAAGTTTCAATTGGATAGAAACTTGGAATCATACAACTTGATTGCATGATGAATGAGAAATTTCATATTTGGAAATTTAGACAAATTCTTTGACAAAGTGTCAAGTGTAGGACTAGGAGATCGAGTACACAAAGTTGTGTGTTAATCAAATCCACCACAAGAGTAACAAAGATATTCGTCATGATTTACTAAGGTTAAGTAAATATGATTATACTCATAAGATTAAGTGTAATTCTGAGTTGATTGAAAGAGCTTCAATCAATAGCAGAACGAATAAGAAGAATCAAGTAAGCAGAAAGATAAAAGTTTCTCTATTCTAAGAAGAAGGGAGAGTACCTTTTATTATGTTTTATGATAGGTCTTAATGATGAAGAACCATATCTCAATTAATCCTCTAAGTGAGTCTTAGTGCAATTGTATGTGTGAGAAGAGGAATCAAGAATTGAAGAAATGGTTAAATCAAGAAGTCAATCATACTTCGTTCCAAAAACAAGTCTTAGAGTTAAGATTGTGACATTGAGTGACAAGTCTTAAGAAGGTTTATAACATTCATCAAATGTGGAAAGTTGTGATGTCTTGGATAAGACAAAGACCAACTAGGACCAATTTTGTGAAGTGTTTTGTCTTGATAAAAGCTACACTAACTCTTGAATATTTGTTTGTCGAGAAATGTTTATTGACAAGAGAATCTTATATGTCAAGGAGTCAGTGGGAGTCTTAATGGTATTGAAAGGTTTCAAGAACAAATCAAGAATAAACCTTATCATTCATCACTAGCACACGACTTGAGGTTTACAACCTATCGTGTTGACACTAATTTTATTTCTGTGCCATTCCAATCGAGTTAATTATGCATGTGAGTTCTACGAGTTCTCAATGGATTGTATAGGGGCAAGACACCTTGTTCAATGGAAAGTACATTGAAACGAAGGGGTGAGCTGCTCAATAACTTGAAAGTAATGGTGGGACCCTTGATGGCAAGAAATTAAGAAGAACAAGTTCTATCCATAAGAGTTTGGATTTGTCACTAACATTATCTTGTGATTATGGTTATGACAAATTCACATGGATAAGAACGAATACACCACAAAATCTAAGTGTCATAAGGTTTCTTTCATTCATAAGAATGATTGTAAGGAAATTCTTTCACTAAGAGAGATTTTGAAGATAGCATTATGTAATTTGGGTTTCTCAAATTCAACTATGATTACGACATTCCTCTTCATAGTTCCAATTGTGGGAAATGGCAAATGGGTCTGAACATTTTAGACTTGTTGATATGAGTCCTAGAATCGTTTAGACATATACATATGAGTTGTCCAAGGAAAAGTGTATGAGTTTGAGAAGCTTAGATAAAGTCTTATCAAAGCATCTAGTATTAGAAATATGAACTTAAGAAATTGTTTTCTAGAAGTTCAGCTAATTTCTGAATACATGTCGAAGCTAGTGGGAGCATAAGTGTTATGCTGGTAAAGAAATAATCATCATGTAAGTGGGAGCATGATTATTATGGTAAGTATTGCCAGTTAGCAATATTAATTATAGAGAACAAGAGTTATACTTTGCAAAGTTGTAAGGGTTGAAAAGTTGTTTTGCTATAATTAAGGGAGAGAATATTGTGCTTCATTTCAAATCTAAAGCTTAGATTGAGAAATTTTAATAAATTTAGTCAAAGGATACATAGTGTCTTCTTAAACTTCGATTATGATTACGGTATCCCTCTTCATAGTTCGAATTGTAAGAACGTGACACATAAAATATTATGGCAGAAGATTGATAGAGTATCGTATCTTTTTGTAAGACATTATGCATCGTGTCCCATACGCTTCGGGTAAAGGATCGATTGCAATTGCTATAATATTTGACCATTCTAAAATTTTCCAAATGTCTAGCGCATTAAGAAGGGAAAAGGACAAGAATTGGTATTGACTAAGATAATTAAACAACTATCAAAGGACGACCCAAAAGTTCGCTGAGGATTGGTCGCTTGTGAGTAGTTGGAAGTATGGTATTGAATGGATCATATCGACATTATTATGAATAGATAAGATTCTATTAAGAATGAGTTATCATATGGTAAATATGGAAATGTTTCCATAATTGGGAGTTGGAAATTAAGAATTTACATGATTAGAAAATTTTATGCAAAAGGATGTTCAAAGGAATGTACTTTAAGTGAGAGACATCACATCTATAGAATTGTTCTGTAACAATTTTGATAGAGTACCTTGTGATTTCGTTGGCCGAGTCTTTGTGATTTTTGTGCCGTGACTTCACAAGAGGATCATTGCATAAAATATTAGAATTTGACATATTCTAAAAGGTGGCAAGAATTTGGTATTCTTACACTAATTATAAGGATTGGGGATTGTGAAATGAGTTGCATTTGAAAAGTTTCAATTAATCTATTTCACAAAGTATGGACCATAGGAAACCAAAGTGTGCATGCTTTGAGCATGGGACAATTGTGGTTATGATTCGAGTTATAAAGTTGATTATCTGAAACATTAAACAATGGATAATGAGTAATCGATATGGTGATAAATAAAAGGTGTTTTATTTATACTCAAAGGTTTGAGACCATATAGGATTAGTATTATTCTTGTGTTTCTCTTTGCATGTTTTGACTTCCAGAATAATTGAGTTTATTAAGAATAATCGAATTATTCAAACGGTCCGCAGTCGTTCATATGTTGGAAGTAGGTATGAATGAAGACTGTCATGAATTGGTTTGTAGATTGTCTAAAGTATATTAGACATAGCAAAGGTTTGCTGCAACGTTCATGAGTGCTTATGAATATGATTTTGAGCATTGGATTAAACCCACGCTCACTTGGATCGCTTCATGGATTTTATCACGAGCGATTGGTGAGACGATAATATCTTGTATTCTTGAAACCGAGATGTGTGAGTTGTATCTTGCGAATCGGTTACACATTGATAATATGTAAACGCACCAGTAACTTGGTGTTATAAAACTTATTGTTGTGTGTGATTTGGTGAGTGAGTGCAAGCAAACATTGAGTCGAAGTTTATCCGTTCCTTTTATCCAAAGTGGGATAAAAGCGATATCTGTGGGCCCCTCGATGATTTAGTGATGACAAACGTAAATGCTCGGCCGGGCTAGGGCTAATTTGATTTGTTCAATTAGTCAGTCGTCGTAAATCGGAAATCGGGAAACAACACATAGACTGAGAGAATGATTTCAATCCATGTCTCACGTCTATACGATATCTAGAATGGAGGAATATATGATCCCTTATCTAAAGGACAGGTTACTGATAAGATTAGAGTTTGACAGCGTCTTTGAGAGCTACGATTGCTAATCGAGTTGTACTTACATTTGTGGTTACTAGACTTATCCAAGTGGGAGACTGTTGGATTAGTGTCTAAGCCTGTAACCATATTTGGTAAGTACTTGACCCGATTGTGCATGGTCCTTTTGGGTTGCCTTCACCAAAGCAACTTGACTGGAGAAATAATAGAGAAAGAGGTTATTATGATTTATTAATATGTTATAAGAATAATATATTAAAGGAGAAATCATATTTGTTTAATTAATATTGGTCAATAATTAATTAAAAATTAATTTTGTGATCAAATGTAATTAATTAAACTAGAGGGGCTGAATTGTAATTATGCGATAGTTACAAAATATGGTAATGGTTATCCTAAATATGGGTTGAACGAATTCAAGGAGATAAGGATCCTTGAAATCGTCCAAAGGATAAAGGATAAGGGATTTCAAGGCTTATCTTATGATTGCTTGGTGGGCAAGCAACTAGATGAGGATAAGGACTGAAACCCTAATCCCTACACCTATATAAAGACCCTTGGCTAATGAAATTCGTCCATGCCTTCCCAAGGGGTCCTAGGGACGAAATTCTATACCTCTTCCCTCTCTCTATATCATCTCCAATTGCTTGTGGTGTTTGTGAGCCATTAGAGGCACTACACTTGTGGTGCTTGCTTTCAAGACTTAGGGTTTTGAAGATTTAAGTTGTTATTACAATATAACAACAAGAGGTATGTAATCTAACCTTTTTGGTTAATTTCGAAAATAGTAAGCATCATTAGGGTTTTATTATGTGTTCATAATGTTGTATAACTAATAGTGATAACATAGATCCAATTCTAGGGTTGCATGCACACATAGGATTGTTTGTACAAAACCCATCACGTTCAACTCGGGCTGTTCGATCTGTATGGCAGCTTCCTCTCGATTTTGTTGGAGCAAACGTCTGGTTTCCTCCATTTGACGATCCAACATCGTCTGGATCATCGCTTGCACTCCGGCCATCGTTATTGGCTTAGCAGCAGCTACCACAACCGGTATTTGCTCAATCACTGGGGGTTGGTTTCTGTTCCCATTTGCATTCCCGGCTCCACTGCGGGTTCTTTCCATTTCGATCTATACACCGAATAAGGTGAATTTAGATCTTTATTTAGGATAGTCGTTTAAACCGTCCTTATCACTCCGAAACGTTTACATGTTAGTTCTAATATCGTAGTCGTACGTTTAGAATCCTAAACACATAAGGTTTCCAGATCCGGTCGGCAACAAACCATAGATCCGAACAAATAACAACATATCAGGCACAAAGCATTTAGCATATAAAAGCATTTTTGGCACAATTCCTAAAATAAGCTAGTGCTCACACCTCACAATCATCGCTTAGCATTCTAAGCTTAAGTCTAGAAATCCTACAAATTCCTAGTTCGCTTAAACTAATGCTCTAATACCAACTGTGACATCCCCATTTTCACGGCCAGAAAAGACCGATTTTGTTTATGCTTGTTTGAAAATCAGAGTAACATTTTAAATAAAAAGTGTTGCGGAATTTGTCCCAAAACAAAATATGATAAAGATTTATCAAAAGCATTTCCAAAGAAATGTATTTCATTAAAAGACTCGGGATGTCATGTTCGATACAGATCAAAAGCATAAACAGTACAACATAAGCCTTACTACATTATTTCGTATTTACAGGCCTATAATCCCTTATATCTCATCGAAACATCTATGCTCATGCGCCACTACCTGTAATACAAGAAACTAAGTGGGCCAGGCTTGGGAGCCTGGTGAGCACATAGGGTTTTCAACCCACAATAAATAAGTTTATTAACTTTATCAAACCAAACAAACCCGATTACCCGTTCCTGTTATCCTCACTTTACGTCCCTAAAACATCTAACTCAAGGGACCTAGTCTAAGGACTTTCATCGGGGCGACAACACATGCTTCGGGGATTCCTCAGCAATTCATGTCAAATAAGGCAACCATGTGGGGGATGGAGTACTGTTGGTAAACACACAGTTCAAATAAACACCTACAGGTTGCGAGCCTGCTAGCGTTCCACTGGACTGTCTAGAATAGTCCGTGGTTGTCATCTATACTCCGCTAGATGACTGGATCATCAATAACATCTATAACGAGGCCTCTCATTATTTTATTTTGTCACACAACAACTATTACATCTACCCATGTTTTACCCAACACATTTTGTAGATATAAAATACATATACAATTTAAATCATTTAAAACGTGTATAAAAATATTTCACCCAGCATAGACAGCAAGTATTCAGACAATATGTACACATAGCACGTAATTTATAGTAAATACTTCATATCTACGTGTAAGATGAAAGTAACTATGCACTCACCTGAATAGGTGGTGACTCGGTACTCAGACAACGCTTCGTTATCTCAAAACAATTTTTCTTTGACCAAAACCTAGTATCAATACCACTAGAGTTTAGTTTTAACGTTAACCGCGACTAATTAATAGTCTAGCTATTATTATTATTATTATATAAGCGTTAAATAACACTCAATATAACTCATAATAATAGCCCAAATAATTATTTTAAGGACCTAATAACATTACTATAATTATTTAAAAGCTATATTAAAAATAGCGTAGGCGTAGCTCACTTACAGCGGATTTTAAAGAAAACCGGGCTTTGCTCGGAGCAGCGTTTCCGAACCGAAAGACCCTTTTTCTCGGGACTCCGGGAGTCTCGGGGCTTCCTTTGGGTGCTAGGGATTTTTCCTAGGGTTTAGGGGGGGTTAAAATGGGTAGTGAGAGAAAATAGTTTAGAGAGAGAAGTGATTTGGTGTGAAAAATCCGGGAGAATTCGCATGGTATTTATAGGGGCCGAAATTCGGATTTACGCTGGGCGTTCAGCAAGTTACGTGGGGCGTAACTTCGGATAGGGGTGTCAGCTTCGTACAGCTGGCTCGCACTCACATCGGACCCGGATAAGACCAAGGTACGCTGGGCGTACCCAACCTCGGACGCGGGGCGTAGAGCGAAGGCGAGGCGACGTGGCGTTCATCGGATGCGAGACCGTGGGGACCAAGCAACGGCTAGGTTCTTGCCACGTCATCACAGTTTCACAAATTGCACACTTAACTTCTAAAAATCATAACTTTTGTATACGAGCTCCGTTTTCGACGTTATTTATATCCACGCGTAGGCGGGAACGTACTCTACAACTTTCGTTTAGACTTCGTCGGCTAATTTTGACTTTATTTTAAAAGTTATATTTTTAACAGGCCGGGACAGGATTGGTCTGTTAAAAATTCATAATTTTTTCATCCAACGTCCGTTTTCGTCTGTCTTTTTATCGTTACGCTACTATTAACGAGATCTTCGATTCTCGTTTAGGTTGTGTCGGCTAAAAACCGCTCGATCTAATATTCGAACTTCGGGTTGTACACTGTTAAGCCGAAACTTCGAAAAATCATAACTTCCTCATACGAAGTCAGATTTGGGCGTTCTTTTTATGGACGCTCTCGGTTTAACGTTTTCTACGACTTTCATTTATATCGCTAAGGCTAAAACTCGCTCCATCGTAAATTCACTATTTACGTTTCCCGGTGTCGTGCCGGTTCCGTCGTGAAACTTCGACGGGTCATAACTTCTTCGTTATAACTCGGATTTCGGCGTTCTTTATATCTCCGGAATCCTTGTTTCGACCACTACAACTTTATGTAAAGATATCGGGTTTATCTCACACTTTAATTGGACGCGGGATGGGAAGTCTACTCGACGAGTTGAGAGCCTTAACTCGACGAGTAGGAGTGGCAGAATTAAACCCTAATTTTCAGGGTTTTGCACCCTATTTAAACACCTTAACACCATAACCTGACCTCATTTACAGCTTCCATCGTTCCAAACCCTAGCCACGAAACCCTAATCCACTTTTGAGACTTTTGAGCCATTTTTGTGCATTCTTTGTGATTTTGAAGAAGGAGATACTTGAAGAAGGAGCAAGGACGTGTAGGAGGAGAGTATATCCAGAAGTTGAGCTTCATTTCTGATTCATTTGAGGTATGAAGTTGATACCTTGGCTTTCTATTACTTAGATCTTCATCTAGGGTAGTATTTTGTCATTCTTGGCCATATTGAAGTCATTTTCGGGATTTGAGTATGTCATGAAGTTATGACTTCAGATCTAGGAACTTATGGACTTATGAGCCTTAAAATTGCCAGCTTTATCAAGTCTTGGCCCTTCTCCATGTCATAGATCTCTTATAAAGCTTAGTTTTGGTGTTTTCAGCTTCATGACACCATGCATGGACGTAAAGTTAGCAACTTTACGTGGTAACTCAGTCCTAGGGGACCATATCTATGGTTTGGAAGAATTGAACTCGATTGGAAGCGACTGAATGGGTTTAGACTAAGGGAACTCGATAAGTTGTTTATCCAACTTGGCGAGTTGGATCGTGGTCCCCAACCTTTTCTGATTACTGAGCAAACTTGGTGAGTCTAAGAGATGACTCAGTGAGTTGGCTAAGGTTTTCCGAGTTTTGAAGACTGAAGAACTTGACGAGTTCAAGGAAGGACTCGACGAGTTGTAGTGAAAAGTCCTGATTCTGTTGATAGGAGGAACTCGACGGGTTCATGAAAGAACTTGACGAGTTGGATCGCGATTTCAGGGTTTATGATTTATGGGACTCGGCGAGTTGATGGACCAACTCAACGAGTTGAGTCAACCCAGAATGTTGAATTTGATCAGAATATTGACTTTGACCAGAATGTTGACTTTGACTTGGACTTTGACCAAAGTTGACCCTTAAGGGGTTATGAGTATGAAAAGGGAATTAAAGGAAATCTTCTATGTATAGGGGCTTGATTCGGGTGATATCCGGAGCCGGAGTCTTTGCAGCTACTTCCAGTTATTGATGTAAGTTACCTTCCAGTAGAAGTGGGTCTAAGGCACCAATGCCGGCCCACTAGTAGGAGTATAGAGTAGAGATGATTGTATTTGTGATAATTGTCTGGTTTGACATTATCTGATGTGATTTATATGTTATATTCCATGTTATATGTAACACCCCAAAAATTCAAGCCAATTTAAAACTTTTTAAACAACTCAAAAACCATTAGTTATTACAAACTTGTTTTCAAAATGTATAATATCAGAGTATCCCAGAAACATAGTCATAAAAAGTGAGGAGTTGTACGATCACGCCTTTGCCCTGCCACGATCCCCTGATGCACCTGAAACAATAAACTGAAACTGTAAGCCCGAAAGCTTAGTGAGTTACCCCCAAAATACCGATACACATACAATCCACATAACCATGTCAACAGTAACATATCATAACAAACTGAACATAACAGCACATAACGGGTCCACAGCCCTACAGACTGTAATACCCCCGAGCCCACAGTACGAGTCTCCCTCAGCCCGTAACTGGAATGCTCCTGAGCCCACAGTACGAGTCTCCCTTAGCCCGTAACTGGAATGCTCCCAGGGTTTGTTGGCTACCGCACGAAGCAGTACAACCTCAACCCATCCCATATAACAATCACATAACATAACATAACCACTGAGCATGCAATAATCATATAACATCACAGGTAGTCCTACAGGTCTACCTAACTGGCATAACCACTAGCATGCAACACTAACTCATACCCAACATCTAACACTCCTAGGATAACATATCCAATGGGCCGGCCTTGGTGCCTTAGACCCCTTAGTATAGTGAGGATAACTCACCTGACACTGCTGAAGTCCCGCTGATACCACTCCAGCTGCTGGTTGACAGATTCCCGAACTGTCAACATCAAACAACACCCAATTAATAATTGGGTTCCACGCCCAAGGTCCAACTCACACTACAAAAGCCCAAAAGTCAATCATGGGCCAAAGCCCAACATATGGCCCAACTTTCCAAATTGGGCCCAAGTCCTTACATGGGCCTTATCCTAAAGCCCATCTAATTACTTTGGTCCATTAACTTGTTCTTGGATGGCCCACCTATAGTCCAATCGCCAAAGCCCAATAGGAAGGCCCAATTTAAAGCCCGAGTGAGATTAGGGCTTTCACATCAAATGATGATTAGGGTTAAGTGTTTCTTACTTAACCCATTAAGGACTTAACCCATTAAGGACTTAATCCATTAAGTCCATTATTGCCTTAAGTTAGTTTGCCAGTGATTATTATTTAATATTTCAGTTATTAAATAATCTCGTGTGTGTCCCGATTTATTCTCAAAATTAAGGTTTTAAGCCATTAGGATTTTCCAAATCCAAATTAGGGTTTCCTACCCAATACTAGCCCATTAGTCCATTGCTTGGGCTTTTAGGTCACATTGGGCCTTATTGGGCCCATTAGGGTTCCATTGGGCCCACTAGGGTTTCATTGATCCCACATTGTCCAAACATCCCCCAAACGAGGTCCAAACACAATCAAAGCACACCGCCACCCGACATGGCGGCCGGTGGCGGCAGGAGGCGACAGCCAGCACCTCACGGTGGTGGTTATAAGTTTTCTTTATTATACTATCCGCTAATTACAGTTTACAATGTTTAACGCAAAAAAATAAACACACACACTAAATAAAATACACACGCACAACCACCTTGTGGCGGCGGTAAGGAGTGGCAGCCACCACCTCATGGTGGTGGTGGTAACTTTTCCGGCCCAAAACAACACCTCCACTGACTCATACACACCAGAACACACATACATCCATCTTTTGCTCGGAAAAACGCACACCATCTCCCACCTTACGGTGGCGCACAACGACAGCAAGATAACAACCACCATGGTGGGCCGTCATGGTGGTTTCCGTGGTGGTCCTAGCGATCTCCGGCTAACAGTTGAACACACATGCCAACATGATCTGAAACACACCCCCTTCACTAGATGACCCACACAACACCGCCATGAACAAGTGTGAATCGGCAGTCCACACAAAATATCGAGATGCAACCACAACCACCTTCTCGGCGACAAGAAATGGTCGGAGATGACAGCAGCGCGACGGTGACGGATGTGGGTTACGGTAGCAACAGAAGAATGAGAAGAGAGTGTGTGCGACCAAACACGAACATCATGTTGGATTAATGTCTAAGTCCATAACTATAATTGGTAAGACTTGACCCGACCCGGCATGGTCCATTTGGGTTGCATGACATCATGCATTTGGATAGACTATAATGAGAGAAATAACACTTAAGGTTGGTTAATATATTATAAGTTCTAATATATTAATAAGGTTATTTAATTAGTATTGATCAAGAATTAATTTGGAATTAATTAAGTGATCAAAAGGAGACTAATTAAATATATGGGTTGATTGTGTAAATCATTCATTCTTATATATGTGGGCTTGTGATCCAAGATTCCTTATGTTGGACTAAGTCCATGGGGTGACCCATGGATACTCCATGGAGGTTAAAATCCATGGAGCATAAGGAATGGGTAAAGTTATGAGTTACATGGTGTAACCCTAATAGCCACCATATAAAAGAATCCCATGGCTCAAGAAATCGTACACTAATGTGTGAGTGTGAGGGCTAGACGATTTTAAGGAGTGTTCAAGTTTCTCTCAAGTTATTCCAAGTGTATTTGGTGTTGTGTGAACCATTTGAGGTGTCACACTTGGGGCACTAGGCACTCAAGCTTCATGAAGACATTCTACATCAAAGAGGTATGTATTCTATCTTGTTATATTTATTATTTTGTATGCTAGATTAGGATAATACCTTGGATGTTCATAATTGTATGTATAATAGAGAAAACATAGATCCAAGGTATTTAGGGTTGCATGTACACTTAGGAGTGTTAGAATGCTCATAACCCTTCAGTGGTGTCAGAGTCTAGGCTTGTTTTCTTGTTATACTTGCAAAAGTAGCTGAAAAATCGAGTTGGATGCATATATTCGATTGTTTTGGCTGGAATTGGACTAGGAACATTACCCTAAGATGTTTTTGGACTTATAAACTTGTTTTTGATGTGGTAATGTTCATGCTAATCCAATTTCTAAGATAATTGTCATAATTTCAAGATTTGTATTAGTTTGTATGTTCATGCTAATTTCTTGAAGATTGATGATTTGAATTATCTTGTTCTTATGAGGTTCTTAAATTAATAGAAAAGTTGTGTGAAATAGTTGTTTTCAATCCATTTTAATCTAAGAGTTGATTCCAAAGTGTGTTTTTGTAATTTGTCCTCAAGTTATATGAAAAGTCACATTTAAGAATCATAAAACTCATAAAAGTTGGCAAAGGTTACAAAATGAAGAGTCTAGTTCTAATTAAATGGTTTTAGGACTCCATAACTTGTCCTCAAGTTATGGAGGTTCAAGAGTCTCTTCATTAAATTAAAAAAAAAGTGTAACCTTAATTAGTTCCATAAGTTACAATAAAAAAAAGTTATTTTTTTATTAATTGGTTTAAAGTCTTCCATAACTTGTCCTCAAGTTATGGAACTTGAAGAGTTTTTTTTTTTTTAATTAAAACTACTTTAAACTCATAAGTTATGGAATTAATTAGTTTTGAATAGTTTCAAAACTTGCCCTCAAGTTTTGGAATTTGAAAAGTTTTCACTTATGAATACTTTAATTCCAAGTTAGCCCTTAGAATTTTAAAAGTTAAAATTCAACCCTTATACTTTATAATATTATAAGTTAATAATATTTATATATATGTATAAGAGTAAAGTCAGTCTTACCGTTAGTAGACCTCATTCACGAAGCCGGTCTATAAGGGGGGTATAAGGTTACTGCCTATAAAATGGCAGTTTAATGGGAGTCCACTCTCACCCACCGCTTCTTTGACTGGTGGAGGGTCGTTAGCCGAACGGGTAGGACAATGACTATAATTCTCCTTTCATTAAAAGTATTAATGATAAATACTAAGTAACTAAACTCTTATTAATACCCAATCTTAGTTACTTAGGAAAATGTGAATTTGGTGCTAACCCATGAAATTACACTTTGCACTTTGCTTAAGTCGTTAGTGGAGCGTGTGTGGTTAACCGGCACACTAACCTGGACTTAACAAGGTAGGCAAAGGGTAACTTAATATTTATCATAGTATCGGTGGAGCGTGTGTGGTTAACCGGCACACTGATTAAGGGGTAAATATTAAGGGTACCAAGTATATTTGCATGGTTATTCACACCTTGTTTTGTGATCCTCGGCATCCCAGTCACAAAACCTGAATGGCACACTCGAGATTGAAACATGCCTTTGAACAGTTCAATGAATCTCAAAGATCTAGGACTTTCAAATCCAATTAAAACCTAATAAATTATTTCATTTTTCATGGTGGAAATTGGTGAATCGTCATTCACCTACCTTCAAATATTTTATAGCTTGGATTACGGCATCCCTCTTCTAAGTTATAAAAATAGTTTGTTGGGTCCTAGCCATAATATTTCATATTGGGTGTCATATTAAGGACTTTAAATCAACTATCTTGAATATCTCCCAAAAAGATGTCTGGTCTAGACATTTATGATCTTCCCAAATCTCTTGAAACAAGCTTTCCTAAATGAAGATGATGTCCCATGGATATCATACTTCTTTCACCTCCTCCAATTATTCTCCCTAACCCACAAGTTCCTAAAAAGTTTAAGGTCACTCAAGCCCTATTGGCAAGGCAAGGTCTAGGTGTGATCACATCTTGGAGATGTAGTCACATATTGACAAGCTGTGAGAGTTGGGTGTCAAAGTCTTGAGAAAGTTGGTGGCTCAACTACTTTCTAAGTCACATAGTGAGTTCTTTTAGGAATCCTATGAAACAGTCTAAGACAAGACCCTTAATGATCTTATCTATTTGTTAAGATCAACTTCCTAAAACGCTATGGACATTGACAATGATGACATTGGATATCCAGTAAAGCTCTCTCTTCCCAATGAAAAGGGATCAGCCATAGTCAACTCGGTTGACCCAATGGTAAAGAGAGAGGCGAAGTCTGAGATAGTCCCATTATCAAGGGTCCATAGGTAACTATTGCCAAAGGAAGGGGCATTGGTTACGAAGCTGCCAAATTTACCTAAGGATGTTAAAGTCAATAAGTTTGGCTCTACTTCAGGTAAAGTCCATTGTCTAACTCTATTAAGTACATGCTGATTATGATCGCGAAGATGGATTTCAATCGCATGGTTCGGTGATCAGAATTTTGGGCTATTACTTAAGAGTTATGATATTTATATTGCTTAGGAATAGATAACAACAAGGTTTTCATATGGATTGTAAGGATAAGTTTTTCCGTAAAGTTTTAAAATAAAAGAAAAAGGTTTTGATTTTATTTATTTTAAGTATCCTTACAATGGCATTTGTGAAAAGTTGTTGCTTATAAGATTCCATTGATAGCAATATTGGAAAAATGGATTTGATTCTTTCGGTTGTGGTAGTGTCTAATATTACCAAATAAGGAAAGATTCTCATCACCCAAGGTTCAATTGGACCGAAACTTGGAATCATGCAAGTTGTATAGTATGATGAATGAGAACTTTCAGCTTGGAAAATTAAGACTAATTCCTTATGTGAATAAGGAAAGGACTAAGGGATCGAGTACACATTCTTGTGCACTGGTCAAGTCCACCACAAAAGATCAAGAATACTATTTGTCATGATTTACTTAAGTTCAGTAAATATGGTTATACTTATAAGTTTAAGTATAAGTCTGTAGCATTGGAGAAGTTTCAATGTGAGACAGAACGAATAAGAAGAATCAAAGTATGGCAGAAAGATAAAAGTTTCTCAAATCTGAAAAGATGGGAGAGTACTTTAGTATCATGTTTATGATCATCTTAATGATTAAGATACCATATCACAATTGGTCCTCTAAAGTCATCTTAGTGCATTCTTATGACTAAGAAGAGGAGTCATGAATTGTTGAAATGGTTAAATCAAAAAGATGAGTCATACTTCGTTCCAAAACAATTCTTAGAGTCATACTCCAAGATTGTAACTTGAGTGACATATCTTAAAGAGGGTTTGTTAACACTAGTCAAATGTAAGAGTAAAAGGTTATCTACTCTTGTACATTTGAAATTGGTAAGTTGTGATGTTTTGGATAAAACAGAGACCAACTTAGGCCAATTGTGTAAAGTGTTAGTCTTGATAAAGAATCTGCACTATCTCTTGAATATTTGACAAGGGAGTCTTATATGTCAAGAGGACAGTGGGAGTCTTAAAGCTCTTGAAAGTTTCAAGACTTAATCAAGAATAAAACCTAAAAGTCCTTCACTAGCACACGACTTGAGGTTTATAACCTATCATGTTGAAATTTTTGTGCCTATTCAAGTTGGCTTTGCATAGGAGTTCTGAGAGTTCTCAATTGGTTTCACAACTACTTGGAAGCAATGGCAGGCACCTGAGCTGCCAAATGGCAAGAATTTAAGATTGCACAAGTTTAATCAATATGAGTTTGGATTTGTCACTAACCTTGTCTTGTGACTATGGTTTTGACGATTCACATGGATAAGAACACATACACTATTAAATCTAAGTGTCATAAGGTTTCTCTCCGATTCATGAAAATGATGGTGAGGAAACACTTTCACTAAGTAGATTTTAGCTAGATAGCAATTGTGATATTTGCATTCTCAAAGTCGTTAGTGGAGCGTGTGTGGTTTACCGGCACACTAACATGGACTTGTGAGAAGTGGCAAAGGTCTAAACAATTGAGACTATGATTACGGCATCCCTTTTCATAGTTCTAAAATTGTTTAGACACACATGTGAGCTATCTAAGAGAGGTGTATGATTTTGATAAAGTTTTATCAAAACAATCTAGTATCAGAAATCTGAACTTTGGTAAGAAAGTCAGCTGATTTCTGAGTACATGTCAAAGCTAGTGGGAGCATAAGTGTTATGCTAATAATCATCATGTCAAAGGTTGCAAGTTAGCAATGTTAATTATAGAAAACAAAAGTTTCAATTCGTGAGGTTGCAGGGGTTGAAAAAGTTGTTTTGCTATAATTAAGGGAGAGGAAATTATACTTCATTTCAATTCTAAAAAGCTTAGATTGAGATTTTAATCGTATTTAATCAAGGATATATATATGAATTTCATGTTGGAATGGCTCAACATAAGGAAATTCTATATATGGGTCCATTATTTGCGTTCTAAAATTCGATTATGATTACGGCATCCCTTTTCATAATCTGGATTTTGAGAACTTGGCAAATTGAAATGGAAATATTATAGCAAAAGACTGGTTTAGTCTTTATGTGAGACATCATGAATCGTGTCCCATATGCTTCGGATATAGGATCGATTACATGTGCTATATTCATCCTTTCTAAAATTTTCCAAATGCCTGGGGCATTATGAAGGGAAAAGGTCTAGAATTGGATATGACTAAAATGATTAAGCAATTGTCGAGGACAATCTAAGGTTTACCAAAGATTGGTTGCTCAAGGACAGTTGGAAGTATAATGTTAATTCTGGAAGGACCATATTGACATAATCTGTAAGGAGGCAACTCTTGTTCAGAAGTGATAGTCAAAATGGAATATGGAAATGTTTCAAAGTTAGAAATTATTCAATCTGTGTAAGATTAGGAAACTTAATGAAAGAAGGATGTTTCCAAGGAGCTGATCTCCTTTGGAATGCTCTGTAATGATTGTTGTCAAGTCTTTCTGACTTCGTGCATAATCATTAAGAGGATCAATGCATATAAGTTTAGAATCTAACAGATTTCAGTAAATGGCATGAATTTGGAATTCTTGCATTTGCAGTAAGGATTTGGGACTGTGAAAAAAGGATCATTGGAGTGATGTTCAATTGATCTATTTTACAAAGTAAAGATCATAGACAAACATAGTATGCATACTTGGTGTATGGCATGACTAGTGTTTAGAAAACATAGTGTACATGCTTGGAGCATGGGACAACTATTGTTTTAAATTCAAGTATAAAGTTGATAAAACCGAAACAATGAATAATGAGTAATCAGTATGTTGATAAATAAAAGTGTTTATTTATATTCATAGGGTTTGATACCATATTTGATTCATTTATTCTTGTGTTTCACTTTGCATGTTTGACTTCCAGAATAACTAAGTCGCTCTTCCTGAATGATTAAGTTATTCAAACCATCCACAGTCGGTCATATGTTGGAAGTAGATATGAATCAAGACTGTCATGAGTTGGTTTGTAGAGGTCCAAGTTGGTGGACAAAGTGGTGCTACTGTTGGAATAGTGTCCAAGGTCATTAACTATTGCTAATATTTCTAATAATAGCAGGGTCCTTTTGGGTTGCCCTCAAGACCCAAATTGAGTAGAATAAATAAAGGAGAAATTGGTTTATTAATTATTATGGTTAATAATTAATTAGAAACTAATTGGAAATATATTTTGGAAATATATTTTGGGAATTAATTAACAGTTTAATTAATTAAAGGGTAGAATGTTCATTAGTCGATAGTTGGTTAATCAGGAATGTTCCAGAACCTTATGGAATTAGAGTTGGATGAAAATCACTCCATCCCACATGGGAAGGAGTACTAAACCCTAGGAGGCATCCAAGGCTATAAATAGGGCCTTAGGGATTTCATTCCTCCTTGCACCTTGGCTTGAAGTTTCGCCATCCCTTCTTCCTCCCCCTCCTAGGGACGATTTCTAACCCCTTTGGGTTTGTGAAATTGACCCTTCTCCTAGTTATTTTTATTCCACTCTTTGGTGTCATTGGGTGTGATACCATTAGAGGGATTCTGGTTTGGATCCTTTCATCCAAGCAACTTCATGGAGGTTCAAGATCTCAAGCATGGAGATCAAGGGCTACATAAGAGGTATGTTTTCTTACTTATGTTTTAGTTTCTAGGGTTGATGTAATTAGCATGAAGCCATAGATCCATAGGTTGCATGTACACTTAGGTATATCGTTGTTTCGATTTTTCCGCTACCTAGTTTTAGAGTGTATTTGATGCGTAGAAAACCCAACAGTGGTATCAGAGCCATTGGTTCATGGTTATGTTCACCCTAGATCCATGTTTTCTGTAAAACTTTGTTTGAAATTGAATGGTAGAAGGATTATTGAAAAATTCGTAATTGATAATACCTTAGTCGCAGCTCACGACGTGAGAGCTTAGAGCTCACGACGTGAGCTCAGCAAAATTAGGGTTTTCAAATTTTTTCCATTTTTCAAATATGAAGCTTTATCAAATATGGATAATTACCAAATTTTAAAATGTTTTAAATCTGGAAATTGATAAATATTATTTAAATGTTTTATTTGAATTTGAATATTTATTAATAGATAAATATTGTTTAAATATGTTTATTTGAATTTGAATATTTATGTGTTTATTTGAATTTGAATATTTATCTATTATTTAAATAGTGAATTTAAATATTTAATATTATTTATAAAAGAGATTTATAAATTTGAATATTACCCCCTTCTGATTTATTAATTGTTACATTGCGTCCTCGCAATTAATTAGAATTAATAATAGACAACTAAATTTAAAGAGTTTTAAATTTACCCCTTATATTTATATATATTAGAATTGTGTCTATTATATGTATAAGAAAGTTACAACATGCGCCCTCGCGTGTTTAAATATTGACATTGTCAGTCTTACATCGACTAGGCTCACCCGTTCTAATGTAGGGGTTTAAGGAGGTCTCTTTGATTCCTAATGAGGTCGGTTTTTAATATGCTTCGCGCTTACCACCCTCACCGCCCAATTGTATTTTGTGAATGGAGTTACCGAAAGGGTTTGATAGTGATAATGGTCAATCTAAAAGTATTTTAAATACAAGTATAAAACAAAATCCCGTTTTATTAATAGAATGTGAGTTTATATTATCCATGAAAATTGCACATTCTCTTTATATTCTGTTGATGGAGCTCGTGTGGTTAACCGACACATCAATATAGGGTATAGTTGAGAATGATATGGAACTCGCAAGAGTCGGGGACCATGCGATTTTGCAAGGTTAATTCTCAATCTATTTAATGTGAATTTTATGTTATCCATAAAAGTTGCACATTCTCTTTATAACTTGTTGATGGAGCTCACGTGGTTAACCGACACGTCAATTGGAGAGTATAAGTAGAGAATGATGTGGAACTCGCGAATCTCAAGCGTAACTTGAGCCGGGGACCATGCGGTTTTGTATGGTCGATTCACCATCTGTTCAATGATCCGCGGCGACCCCGTCAGTGAATTTGAGATGAACATAATCTGAGATTAACATGCCATTGATAGTCAATGAATCTCAAAGATCTAGGAATTTCGTGGTGATCGAAATTGGCAAAGGGATTTGCCTACCTAAATAACTTTATGGTGTGTTTACGGCATCCCTTTACACATCATAGAGCCAAATATGGATCCTAGCCTTCTAAAATAATTTTATTTAGGGTGATTATTTTCTAAGGATAAGTAAAACAAACTATAATGGAATTTTATTGAATGATGTCGAAAACCTTATCCACTAAAATCTACTGCTATAAAACCTTTGAAAGGATTAGCTATGATGATGATCAATCTTATCAAAATTCGTAGTTTGGGAATAATTCTCATAAACGAAAGGAAAGATCACGCCTTTGTTAAAGCTCTTCCTAGGTTACTTCAAACATTGCATTCTAAATTGTTAGAAAGAGCAATTATCAAATGTACGTTGTAAATTGATGTATTGAAGTAAAATGGAATTTCCTTGAATCATGAGTTGACTATGGTTAGTCGACTAGCTAACATGTACATATGATCAGTTCATTCTGATTTTGATATGAACAACTTGGAATGACCATTAAGGAGTTGTGTAACATGTTGAGGTTTCCTTTTGGAACTAACATGACCAATCATAGAAACTAATACTTCAAAAACACTCCCATATTTTACTATCATGAATAGAAGTGTCAAGAAGAAAGCCAATTGCCCATGGTTTAAAAGGCGATTAGTATACCTAATCTAGGCCCTAATACCTAGGACAAAGGAAGGCTTATTCTAAGACGTGTTCTGATAGCTGCTTGTTTCCATAACAAGAAAAGGACTAAGAAAGAAAACTTGCCCAAATGTATATTTGAGGTGAAAGGACTGGAACATGAAGAAGTTAAATTTGATTGTGGATCACGAGCCCGTGCTACTTTCCAAAGGATCAAAAGATAACTAATTTCTCCCATGTCTGGTGTTCAATCAAATATATAGATTTGTAATGCCATCAAAACATTACTTCTAAACCTTGAGTGTTTTGCTAAGGATTAGTGCTGACATTTGCAAGAATGTGCAGTCACTAAAATAAAGTAAGAAGACTAAAACATGGAGAAGATAATTTGATCATGAATGCCAAGCCCTTGCTACATTCATAGGATCAAAAGACAACTCCTTTCAAAATGTTTAGTCTATGGTATTATAATCGAAATTGTTTATACTACGATTCATGAGATAGTTCTGACTTATTTAAATGTGGAGCATTCTAACATGTTAAAAGAAAGTCATGAAATCTATGAAGCTAGTATAGTAGCAATCATTCAAAATTGATTCGAACATTTAAATAAGGTGTATTATTGTGAATATCTGTTGATGTTAGTTCAACTAATGGATCGTTCAGAATGACCACAATATGTACTGATACAAATACATCCAAAGTTTTGGGTGAAATGTATTTGTGGAATCATAGTCTTGGATACATAAACGAGAAATGCATTACCAAGTATCCAGTTGGATCGGATTTTGGATATCATTTGACCTCGAGTCTCATGATAAATGCAAATCTTGTTTATCAAGATAGATGATGAATGTTTCACTGGTTGATGTGAGTATCTGTTGGAATTAGTTTACACTAATGGACCGTTCAGATTAATCGCAATACATGGTGATACCAACTTCGTATGAATGTGAGTCTGAAACCTTTCAGGTGTTCAGAGCTCTCATAAAGTGAAGTTGAGAATCAATTGGGCAATAGGATGAGACACTCATAGTGAGAATCTCAGTGCAAACTTTATCGATCATCTAAGTAATTGTGAAAGAGTTTCATGATCTGTCTCCTCCCAAAACACTGCCACTAGGAAGTGTTAGTTGGATAGAGAAACAAATCATTAATTGATTTTGTGCCAGGTGAGTCGCGCTATGTTTGCTAACAATTCGTGGATTGTACCATGAATAGTGTTACAAGAAGTTCTTTAGTCTTGTGCCAACTAAGTAGGTTCCTGAAACGCTCTATGATATGTGAAGTGGGATTCTAACCTCACTGCCATATATGTAAGTCTACGATTATGAGGCTTACGCTTGTCGTGAAGCGCTAGACAATCTAGGACTTTGATTAAAGATGTGTTATCTCGTTGGAGAGCCCATCAAGCATTTTGGATAATTGTTTAACAACCTTCTGAGAACAAAGTGCATGTTGCTCAAAATGCAGTCTTCCAAGAGAGGGAGCTGATTTCTAAAAGGGCTAGTGGGAGCCACATTGATCTTGGTAAGATTCAAGAGTCAACCAACGAAGAGCCTAAAGTTGGACATAGCATTCAATTTGGAATTGAAAGAGCTATTAAGGAAACTGACATATTTCCATTTTTCCATATAGATATGATAGAAGACCTCATGGACCTAGTTATATAAGAGTTTATATTGCTAAGGTATTTGAGTCACTGGTAGATAGCAATCAGAGTGTACCAGCTATCGGAAGCTATGGTAGGCCCTAAAGGCAACAATATAGAAAGAGGAATTGGAAAGCGAGATTCAATCCTTGTATGTTGTTATTTGGTAGACCTAGCACTTGACCTTAACCCTTAGGTGCAAGCGGATCTTCAAGTAGAGAAAATCATGGATAGGAACAAACACATAATTAAACCAAGATAGGTTTTGAAAGATGTGTAAGCTTAACAAGTTCATTTATGGACCGAAATAAGCATCTCGCAAGATGGATCATTATTTCAATGAGAAAGTTCAAAGTGTATGAATTTCGAGAAATAAAGATGAGCCATACATATGTCAAAGCTAGTGGGAGTAATTGGAATCTTTGTTTCAATGAGAAAAGTTCAAGGAGTTTGAATTTCGAGAAACATAGATAAGCCATATATATGTCAGTGCTAGTGGGAGCATTGTAGTCACCCTTGTATTGTACATAGACAATGTACGATTTATAGGAAACTATATTCTAACTTAGCAGGTGTAAAAGCATGGCTTGGTATGAGAACTGTTTCTATGGAGATAGATCAAAGTGATTTATTGGATTAAGCCAAAGTACATTGAATGTTGAGGAAACTCGACATGCAGAACACAAAAAGGAGTTTAGGCTGGCATGACATTGAGCAATGCTAATGTCCTAGTTCTACTATTGAGCTAAAGCAATTGAGTCGTGTCCCACATGCTTCTGCTATGGGATCGATCATAAATGCCATGACATGTACTTGATCCAATGACTCGTATGCCTTGAGCATGACAATTTTGATTAGATCAATTTGGCAAGAATCAATGAATCAAGATCAAGAACATTCTTAAGTGACCTTGGAGGATAGAAGAGATGATCTTGATAGTATGGAAGAGATCATTGTAAGAGTGACATTGATGCTAAGTTCCACACTAATAAAAGCAATTCCGTTCGCAGTCGGAATTCGTGCTTTTACTGAATGGTGATATATTAGCTTGAAAGAGTACCAGGTAATACACCATAGTGGATTTAACATACTTAGAGTATATTGCAGTTGGTTAGTGGACAATGTGATTGAAAGCGATTCATTAGTGACATCTTTGTTGAAATTCAATCATTGATGGTCCTTATGAAGTTTCTTGTGACTTTGGGTGAACTTACCTCGAGTATGGATCCCAAGTCACACGAGCTCACATGAAACATACTCAGTAAGTACCAACACATTTGATAGTGAGTAAAATGTAAAGACATCATAGTCAATGATTCATATCGAAAGATAATCTTGTCGACCCATTCCATAAGCCGATGTCATTGACCATGTCTGACAGTCAGAAAAAGTTGAGAGGCATTAGATTTGCAAATGAATTGGCTTAAACACTCTTAGTTTGGTTTGTTTTAAAACCCGAGAACTTTAAGCAGTATAAGTTTTAATTTGATTTGGCGATTATTAAGTGGTGATCTTAATATATGATGGATTTCGGTCATTTCAATTAGCCTATCACTGCGTTCTCACTTTTGCATGTTTGGAACCCACTTCCCGAGTATTAATTTACTCAAACGTCCACAGTCGGTCATACTCTTGGAAGTAAGTAGTGATTCAAGACTGTCATGAGTATTGGTGGATTGTCCATATTGATTAGACATAGCATAGTGATTGCGCTAACACTCATGAGTGCTTAATAGAGATTTAAGTATTGGACCAACCCACGCTTAGAGATTACTTCATGGATTCAGTCACGAGTAATTCTAAGACGATAATATCTTCTATTCTTCAAACCTACATGCATGCGGGGTTTTGCTCTATGATTCTGTTATGCATTGGTCTACTCCAACGCTAACCGTAACTGGTAGTTATAAAGGGTATGTCCATGTGTGACATGATGAAATAGACAAAAACTATGTAGTCAAAGTTTATTCGTTCCTTCTGCCTTAATAGGAGAAGCGATATCTTTGGGCCCCTCGATGATTTGGTGCTGACATCTAAAGTGCTTGGCCGAGCCCTGACTGGAATTGATGTGTTCAATTTAGTAGTCAGATGCAGTCGTCACAAATCTATATCGGGAAACATAATATTGAATTCTTGAGATTGACCATTATACATGTCTCGAATTCATACAGATATCATAGAACGAAGGGATAGTTGATCACTTATCTAAGGGCTGAATCTGGATTAGATCAAGAGTTCGGTAGTTGCATTGGATGGCTAACTCTCTGTTGATTATTGAGAAATATTGGTCCTCATATAGTCCAAGTGGGAGACTGTTGGAATAGTGTCCAAGGTCATTAACTATTGCTAATATTTCTAATAATAGCAGGGTCCTTTTGGGTTGCCCTCAAGACCCAAATTGAGTAGAATAAATAAAGGAGAAATTGGTTTATTAATTATTATGGTTAATAATTAATTAGAAACTAATTGGAAATATATTTTGGGAATTAATTAACAGTTTAATTAATTAAAGGGTTGAATGTTCATTAATCGATAGTTGGTTAATCAGGAATGTTCCAGAACCTTATGGAATTAGGGTTGGATGAAAATCACTCCATCCCACATGGGAAAGGAGTGAAATTTCGTGGTTAGGCCTCCATCCCACATGGGAAGGAGTACTAAACCCTAGGAGGCATCCAAGGCTATAAATAGGGCCTTAGGGATTTCATTCCTCCTTGCACCTTGGCTTGAAGTTTCGCCATCCCTTCTTCCTCCCCCTCCTAGGGACGATTTCTAACCCCTTTGGGTTTGTGAAATTGACCCTTCTCCTAGTTATTTTTATTCCACTCTTTGGTGTCATTGGGTGTGATACCATTAGAGGGATTCTGGTTTGGATCCTTTCATCCAAGCAACTTCATGGAGGTTCAAGATCTCAAGCATGGAGATCAAGGGCTACATAAGAGGTATGTTTTCTTACTTATGTTTTAGTTTCTAGGGTTGATGTAATTAGCATGAAGCCATAGATCCATAGGTTGCATGTACACTTAGGTATATCGTTGTTTCGATTTTTCCGCTACCTAGTTTTAGAGTGTATTTGATGCGTAGAAAACCCAACAGCTACAACACTCATGAGTGCTCATAAGTTCTGAGTATTGGATTCAACCCGCGCTCATTTGAATCACTTCATGGATTTTATCACGAGTGATCATGAGACGATAATATCTTATATTCTTCAAACCTAGAGATATGAGTTGTTACTATGAGTTGGTTATACATTGATTGCACGAAAACACATTGGTAACTCGATGTTATAAAACGTGCCTTTGTGTATGATTCAACAAGTAGTAGAACAAGCCATATGAGTCGAAGTTTATCCATTCTTTTTACCTTCGGGATAAAAGCGATATCTGTGGGCCCCTCGATGATTTAAAGATGATACATATGAGTGCTTGGCCAAGCCAGGACTGATTTGATTTGTTCAATCAGCCAGTCATCATGAATCGGAAATCGGGAAACAACAAATGGACAGAGAGAATGATTGATAATCCATGTCTCAGTCCATATGATATCTAGAATGGAGGAATATATGATCCCTTATCTAATGGACAAGTCATTGACAAAGGTCAGAGTTCATCGACAAGGTCAGAGTTCGACAGAAGCTTTTGAGAGCTATGATTGCTGATCGGTTCCTGAAGTCATACGCAATAATAGTTTTAGACTTATCCAAGTGGGAGACTGTTGGATTAATGTCTAAGTCCATAACTATAATTGGTAAGACTTGACCCGACCCGGCATGGTCTATTTGGGTTGCATGGCATCATGCATTTGGATAGACTATAATGAGAGAAATAACACTTAAGGTTGGTTAATAGGCATGGTCCATTTGGGTTGCATGGCATCATGCATTTGGATAGACTATAATGAGAGAAATAACACTTAAGGTTGGTTAATATATTATAAGTTCTAATATATTAATAAGGTTATTTAATTAGTATTGATCAAGAATTAATTTGGAATTAATTAAGTGATCAAAAGGAGACTAATTAAATATATGGGTTGATTGTGTAAATCATTCATTCTTATATATGTGGGCTTGTGATCCAAGATTCCTTATGTTGGTCTAAGTCCATGGGGTGACCCATGGATACTCCATGGAGGTTAAAATCCATGGAGCATAAGGAATGGGTAAAGTTATGAGTTACATGGTGTAACCCTAATAGCCACCATATAAAAGAATCCCATGGCTCAAGAAATCGTACACTAATGTGTGAGTGTGAGGGCTAGACGATTTTAAGGAGTGTTCAAGTTTCTCTCAAGTTATTCCAAGTGTATTTGGTGTTGTGTGAACCATTTGAGGTGTCACACTTGGGGCACTAGGCACTCAAGCTTCATGAAGACATTCTACATCAAAGAGGTATGTATTCTATCTTGTTATATTTATTATTTTGTATGCTAGATTAGGATAATACCTTGGATGTTCATAATTGTATGTATAATAGAGAAAACATAGATCCAAGGTATTTAGGGTTGCATGTACACTTAGGAGTGTTAGAATGCTCATAACCCTTCACATCAATGGTACCACGAATTAAGCTTCCCTAACTCGTTACTCTTTGTTTTCGCCGGCGACTGGAGCGTCAATGGTGTCGGACGGCGGTGTACCGGCGGCAGCGGGCTTGGCAGCGCATCGGCGGACGATCTTGGCTGGGCGGCGGATGAATAGGTCACGATGGAATGGTGGCGGCCGCAAGAGAAGTGAGACTTAGGGTTAGGGTTGCAAGGTGACGGGTTCTTATACCTGGTCACTTAAAAACTTTCCATAATTTACACTTCCAGTCCTTGCTACACCTTTTTCTATCAAATTAGGTCCGAAAATTACTAAATGGTCCCTCCTTTACAAATTACATTCCACTTTAGTCCGTCAATGTTACCATTCAGCCACCGTCTTCTGAAATCTTTACAATCCAGCTCCATATGTTACCCTTTAGCCCTTTCCCTCAAAAATCCTTTCATAATAAGTCTATATTTTACCAAATGGCCCATCACTTTGAGAATCTTTTGCAAAACAAATCCAGAAATGACACTCTAACCCCTGAGACTCTAAATCATGCCATTTGGCTTCCCGGAACCAACACTCCATTAATTATTATTGGATTTTGGGCTATAATAATATAAAATAATAATAAAATTACTTCTCGGGGTCCCGGGTTTATTATTTTAATTATTCTTTTTAAAATGGAATGTTACATTATATGTGATAGTGGTAGGAGGGGTGGTCAGACCCCGTAACCGGTTGTGATAAACCGAAGGGTAGGTCGGGAACCCATATATGCCTGACAATATGTTATGATATGTTATTATGTGGTGGTGGTAGGGGTGAAATAGTCTCCGTAATTGGTTGAGATAAACCGGAGGGTAGGTCGGGCACCCAGATATGCTTGACAGGGGTAGGTCGGACACCCCGGTATGTCAGAAAAAGAATTTCACGCTCTTCCTTTCGGTAAGGGAGGATTAGGGAAATCCTATTGATTTCAGCTTTCTCCAGACCTCAGGGAAAAGCATGAAAAAAAGGCTCGGATGGTATGATCCCTTCGTCACCCCAGAATGAAAGGGGTGATATCGTAGTTCTTGGTCTGTGAAGATGCGTTGTTAAGTGCTCCATTTTATTTTCCCATTGAGGTCGAACCTAAACATGTGCTCGAGAGATGGTTGTCCATACACTGATAAGGGATGTATGGATTCTCGAGAAGATAGGAGCCATGGTGATCCCCCCGGACCGCCCAGATCCCACGAGTAGGTTGGGCACCCTGGTATGCCTAACATGGGTAGGTTGAGCACTGAGGTATGCTCAGCAGGGTAGGTTTGGCACCCAGATATGCCTGACAGTATGTGTTTATGTGGTATGATGGGGGAACTCACTAAGTTTCGTGCTTACGGTTTACAGTTTTGATTTCAGGTACTTCTTCTTCGAAGGGAAAGGAGCCGACATGACTACAACGCATCACACCACGTTTTTCCGCACTATGATATTATGGGGATTTGTACTCTGATATTATTATCCTATGACATGTTTTTGAGACATATGACTTATGGGTTTTTATGATATGAGATAACTTGATGATGTGTTTCAATAATCTGTTTTATGAATTATTAAATTAAAAATGAAATTTTTGGTCTTGGATTTTGGGATGTTACAAGTTGGTATCATAGCCTTGGTTTGAGGGATTCGGACACACCTTCGGGGGTGTCTGAACTTAAATCGCGGATTTGAAAGGTTTTTACAAAAATAAATTTTCTAAGAATTAAAATTAAAGGTTTTGAGAAAGAACAAGGAGTGTGATGTGTGCAATCGGCCGAGCTCAAGTAAGTTTTCCCCAAGATACCCATACATGTTGATATGATATATGATATGATTATGAGAATTGCATGCTAGATTAGGGCTAAGGATCTAGGAAGGATGCCTTATATGCATGTTGTATGTGTATGAGAATTGCATGCTAGATTAGGGCTAAGGATATACGAATGATGCCTTATATGCCTGCTGTATGAGCTTATTGAATTGTATGCTAGTATTGAATAGTCAGTAATATGATGGCCTGATTAGGATATGCTTGGTTTGGTTACTCAAGGCCCGAATGTTGCTTGATTTGTGCTTTTAGGAGTTCTAGTTATCTTTAGTTAACTAGTAAACGAATACGTTAAGTTACATATTACGAGGACTAAATAATTTCAGAAGGTTAGGTCTAGCCGTATTTCGCAGCTCTTGTCTGAGTCCAACCGTTGTAGGGTAGGACCTCTCATTCGAAGAATTATCTGGTCTTAGTGATATGTAATGGTATCCGCGAGCTAGTTAGGGAGAGATAGCAGAGATTTCTCATGCAGCTGATGGCGGAGAGTGGGTCGGAGATTACCCTAGGGTAAGCTTAGGATGAGATTAGCATGGAGAGCAATAGTAGTAGAAGGGACTTGGTGAAGTCAAGGAAATCCTTGAGGAAAGTACGGATAGATGTGGAAGGTAGTATGGGCCCCTACTACTGAAAGCATAGGATCCGTACTCGAGTCAAGGAGGGCCGAGATAGAACCAGGGAACTTATAGTGTGTGAGACCTCTCGAGGTTATGTATGACCCTGACGATTATGTGTTTTGTTTCAGAATGGTGGTGACACGTCACGGAGCAAGAGGTTCAGGGTCAGGGTCTGGGTCAGGTTCAGGTTCAGGTTCAGGTTCGGGTTCGGGTTCGGGTTCCGAGCCAGTCGATGATGGATTACGAGCGTTCATTGCATCCGAGATTACGAGATGCATCCTTGAGGCGACCCCGATGATTTTCGTGTCGATCAAGAAAGGTATCATTGAGCTGATGGAGGATCACCTTAGGGCATTCAGTAGCGACATGGCACTGGGCCAGTCAGGGACTCGCACGCTCTCCTTCAAGGATTTCAGGGCCCAATTATGGCCCAATCTTCCAAGGCCCAACTCAACTACTCAAAAAGCTCAAATCCTAAATGGCAACTCAAGGCCCAGTTATGGCCCAATCTTCCAAATTGGGCCTAAAGCTCATCATGGGCCTAAATCCAAGGAAGCCCAATATACTAGTCAAAAGTCCAAATCAGAAGTCTAATGGCTTAACAAGGCCCAAACTTAGAAAGCCCAAACTATGGCCCAAACCGAGAAAGCCAAGCCCATAACGCCCAACTGTTGAGTACGCGGGGCGTACTCAGCTCGTACGCCCAGCGTACTCCCCTGACCACTAGTCTTCTTCATTAAGCACTTAAACAGTTAAGACCTTTTGCCAAACTCTCAGATCTAGTTCCTAAGGGTGACTTATCACGTAAAGTTGGCAACTTTACACACATTCATGGCTTAATGGGACCCAACACTCAAAAAGAAGCTTAATAAAGATCTTAATACATGCATGGATCAATACCCTCCATAAAGTTTGCATTTTTATGAACAATGGACCTCCATGGAGCTAAGATCTAACATACATTTCTTTTGGAGTAGATCAAAAGCTCAACTTTAACTCAAAAGACTCAAATGCCATAATAATACCATAAACTAGATCTAGTACAAATGACCGTCAAGGTGAGAGCTTTTTACCTCAAAAGACTTGCAAATGAGAAGATAAATCTGGATTTACAAGCTCAAGCTTTTCCCCCCACGTGTTCCTCTTATTCTTCTTCACCACAAAACACCAACAAACACACTTTCAAGCTCAAAACTCACCAAAAGCATTTAGGGTTTCGTTTTTAGGGTAAAGGGAGGTGGAGGCTGGTCAAAAATGTCAAAAGGGTGCTATAATGAGGTTTCAATAGGGTGCAAACCCTACAAATTAGGGTTTGCCGTACGCCCAACGTATGCGGGTGATGCCCGCGACCAACATATAGCCAATATGCTAAGCGTACTCATATAGTACTCCCCACGTACTAGCCAATGACCAAAATGAAAAGAATTTACATTAAAGGGCTAAAAGGAAACTTACCAAAAACTTGAATATTACAATATATGTGTAATTATTATAAGAAAAAAACTTATGAAAATTTATTAAATTAAAAAATAACTTTAAATAAAATTATATATGAATATGATATAATAATTATGATGCTCATATATTTATATTCACAATAAAATCGTATAAAACCGTTTGAACCTCTTTTTTCTATGACTTTCTGTTGAGGGTGTCATATGTATTATTCCTTGTAGATCTTTACCATGGCCGACCCTAGGGGTGTTCAAAATGTTCTATCGCACAGGCCCTGAAAAAAATAGGGTTCGAAAATCATCCTATTTACCTAGTAAGATTATATTATATACAATATTATTGACATTGGTTAAGAAAATTATTGAAGTACACCCGGTAAAGGGTACGTCACTCGGTATCCATCCACCCGTGTTCAACTCCTTTTGGGCTACATATTTTTTTCTATTTTTTTTAGTAATGTGTGTATATATATATATATATATATATATATATATATATATAAATTAATCGGAGATTTTTAAAACCTCTCCTATTGTAGACGAATTGGTGAGACTATATAAACTTATGGTGCCCTTTACCCTAGTTCGATTCCTACGCGGCCATTTTTTGTTTAATGTTTTCCATTTCAACATATACTAGTGATAATTAGGATTTTTTTATATAGATCTATTTTTAGTGTTTTTTTTTTTTTTTTTTTTTTTTTTTTATTACATCAGGCCTAAGATAGGTCAGGGTGGGCCCTAATCATTAGCATATCGTTAAGTCAATTTATTAATATTTAAGTATTCATTATAGATTATTCATGTCATCCATCAATATGTAACAAACTATTTGATTATTTGAGTTATGGTTTTGTTAATAGATCATAAAACGATAACAAATAAGATAATTTTTAAATAAAAAGAAAATTATAAACAAATATTAATATGACAAGCAATATATAAAATATAATATTAGAAACAATATGAAAAATACAAAGAAGTTTAAAATGAAAATACAAATAAAACGAAAAACTTAATAATAATATATTTGACCCAATGTTTATAAAAAACCAAAATATTGACAATGTCCTAACATCTAAAGTAGATTATTGCATATTTTAAAGTCCTTTTTTTCTCGATCTTATTATTAGAACCTAACTATATACTGGGGATGTGAATTTAGCCCGAAAACCCGAACCAAAACGAAACCGAACCGAACTGAACCGAATTGGACCCAAATAAGTAATTCGATTCGGGTCTCGGGTATCTATATATGCTTATTCGGTTCTCGGGTTATTCGGTCTGGGTTACCCAAATAAGAGCTTATTCGGTTCTAAATACCCGACCCGAATAAGCATTCCTCCTCCCCTTTCTCTAATCGATAGAAATCAAAATCACGATTCACACTTTTGTCATCGTCGTTCATAACAGAAAAAAAAACCCAATGCTCGTTCTCTTCGTTTCAAAATCGATCAATCTTCTTATCTATTTGCAAACTCGAAATCACTTATGTCGATCCTTCCTCTTGTTTCAAACTTTCAAAAATTAACCCTTCCTATTGTCTTTAATGATTCACGAATTCCTATTTTGTCTAGTCATGGAAAATTGAGCTCCAACTCAAGTAAGAAATTAATTCTCATTATGTTAATCTACTATGTAAATGTTATTCTTTCAATGTGTTATTGTGTTATGTTAGTCTTTGAATGTTTTATGTTGATGTATAAAATTACATTGTTATTCTATTATTCGGGTTATAGAATCCTAATACGGTTTATTCAGGTTTTTTCGGTTATATTGGGTCCTTACTCATCTTGTAAATGTTATTCGGGTAATAACCGAACCGAACCGAGTAATACCCGAACCGAACCGAACTCGTATTGGTTAATCGGTTCGGTTTTCGGTTCATCCAATTACCCTTATTCGGTTTTTGGGTTATTCGGGTTCGAGGGTCGGGTTGGTTCGGTCCAGTTCCGGTCCGAATAACATCCCTACTATATATATATATATATATATATATATATATATATATATATATATATCAACCATTTAAGTAAAATAAGTTAAAAGAATTTTAAGTTATAATGATTAATTGGTTGAAAGGTAAAATAAAAAATACGAGTAGTATTAAAATAATATTTAATATAGATATAAAAAGTCATTTGATGTTTACTAATGAGAGGATAAGTGAAAATTGTAAGTTTCAAATGAATGTTGTTGAAGTTAATATATATAGATGCTTGAAAGTCCTCGGGGAAGAGACCACACAATTGATGATATGATCTAATTAAGTAATTCCACTTGCTAATATTAATTTTCAAGCCAAGAAAAACCAACACAACCTGACAGGTTGAACTCGTTGATTAAGATGAGCCATGACATATTAAACAAATCAAAGATATGACATTATGACTTACACACAACGAGTAAGCGATGAAAAATAGAAACAAAATGGGTTAGTTGTGAAGGAATGACCTTCACTTCGCTCAAATCACTATTCACTATTCAGTACTAATGCACCAGATCCCATCATCTTAGAAGAACTATTCATGCGGATAAACATATTTGGAAGAAACTATTACTAGAGAGTTTTGGTGTTGTGCCCTTTAAATATCCATTCATTGACCTAACCAATGTAATGAAACACCAAACATGTTGGCAGCTTGTATCATTTAAGCAAATTATGAAGTCTTCTTTAAGATAATCCTAAGATCCTAACTTCAAATATTAATCTTTTGACACGTCTATCCCTAGCAATAACATCTTCACCATGTCCGAACCCCAATGCTATATCACCATCTTTGCATAAAAATTAAGGAGAAAAAAAAGGACAATACTCAAAAATACAATTGAAACATCTTTTTACCAAAAGTCGATTGAGCAATGTCAAAAAATATATGCAACCGACTAACAATTATAACTGCTGCCAAACTCCTGTATCGATCATATGCCAGACAGCAACAAGAAAGCTCAAATCCCACCATTGTTAGTGTTAATTCACTCTGCTAGTGCCAGATTTACGCCTCTTTACCCCCAACTCTTTCACTTTGGTCCCTACTCCTGCACAACATAACCATTGTTGATTCTTTTTCCACCAAAATTATAAATTTAAAATAATAAACCATATACATATAGCATACAGCATTGCATTTGCATTATGCACCAACCTTCTCTTCTCACATCTCGGCAGTATGAGCTGCCACACTGACATTTAAATGCCTTTATTGGATGCCCATCATCCTCAAAGTCAATCTGATAATCCTGGAATCATTTCAAATGCTTCACTTCTCTTTTAACTAAACCTTCATATACAGATACATAAACATATACATATATAACAACTAAGCTTATATGATGTGAAGAGTGCATACCCATGTCAGCTCTTCGTATGCATTAACATTTCTTTTAGTGAAAAAAGCAATCTGTATAAAACAAAACCCAAGTCAGATGTCTAAAAATACTTACTGTTACAAACACTAAATGCAGAAAGTTGATACATATTACATACATGATAGTAGTGATGATCAGGTGTTTCCACTTCAACAGGGATCTCGATCAGGTTTGAATCAAAGCATCTAGATTTATATAAAAAAGAAAAAAGAGTAGCTATAAAGATTCCAGTAAAAGAGCATGACTTTATAGAGATAAATACACATGTAAGTTAATTACCTGTGATTAATAAACCTTGCAACATTTCCATAATTGGTTGCATCCAAACAGAGAGCTTCTTCATCCTTTAGTATTTGTTCAGAACCCCAATCTGAATCGAGGGATACTGGATATGTATGCCTCTCATTAATCCTGGTTTTCTTGTTTCGTTCATATAACTCCATATTTGTTAATATTTCTCCAACATATTCACATACAAATGAGCCTTTTGGCAAGTTTTCAAGTGTGCGAAGACCCCATCCTTTACCCTCCATTGCAAACACCTGATATGCAGTTTATATTCCAATATAATAAGTATCTGTTTATCATACAAGAGGAAAAGTACAACATCCAATATAAATAAGAGTTTATGCCATGCTTTAGCAACCAATTATTCTTTTTAATTTATATTATGTAAACAATATAGAAATACTTTTTGATAATAACATAAATAGTAGGTTGCTAAATCATGATATAACTCCTATATATAAATAAGAAGCAATTAGGAATGGTGTGTTCACATACCTGCAACTTGCAAGTAATACCTCTTTGGACAACACGGTTCCCACATTCCATACTGCAACCACATTTTCTCCAACATTCTTTTATAAACTTCCTCACTAGGTGACCCTTACAAGGTTCAGGATTTTGCACATTCTTGGCCCTCTCCAAGGGGCAATCTTGGCAATAAAAATGATGATGATTATGTGGTTCATGATACATGGAAATGCAAGCCCCTAAAAACTCATCTTTCAACAAACCTTGTGAAGTATAGGCAAATTCTCCCCCTGTTTCACGAGAACAAGCACATGGGACCCGCGAAGAAAGACAATCACCATTACATTTAAGACAGCAATTTTCATCTGCAATTCGAGCTAATGTGAAAGGCACATATGCATCTTGATAAGAGGTATTTTCTGGTATGTACCCAAATTTTGGAAGGTCTATACCAATTTCATCTATCAATGATATTTTCAATCTCTCTGTGCCTCTTGTTATGTCATTGATCTTGTGGATTAACCTTTTATCAGTAGCTTTATCTTCACATGACTCGTTGTTTTGATGTCTCTTTCTTTGTATTCCTGATGAAGATGATACTCTTTGAGCACCTAATCTTGTATCAACAGAGGAGCCTTCCACATTGGAATTATGTGCTTTCCGATTGGAATCGGAATTGGATTCCTTTACCTTGTTTCCATTCTCCCTTGCAGATGAAGCCTGATCTTCAGATTCCACCATTACAGCCTTACTCTTCTTCTGTTAATAACATTCAGACAGAAAAAAAGTACACTGACGTAGGGACTGAAGATAATAGAATAACAGAAGATATATATGTTAATATGTATATATGTATTACCTTGTCATCAAAGGATTCAAATATAGCATCTGCAAGGGTTCGATAGTTATCTTCTTCGATTAGCTCCCAGCTTCCGCCATACAATTTAAGAAGATTCTTGAGGACTGGTGTGACAACTTCACGGGAAATGCCTAAGCACTCCATTGCACTAAAGGCCTTAGAAATTTTTGGATCATTTGGATTTGGAGCCCTTGGTTCAGAGGCCTTTGAAGATCTTTGAGGAGATGCCATGTAAAAACTTCAGTTTCACAAGTAATTCTAATCAGTTTGTAAAATATGAAATTAGGTCTGTGTTTCATAGGATGACATTCACACTAACAGGTAAGAAAATAGCTTCAAATATACAAGTCAATATTCAACGATGGTAAAACAATAGGATGAAGGAATTATCAATCACATGAGTTGTCTCGCCTAATTATAGCAACCACAAAATAAGAATTATACACTCCGTTCATATTAAAGAAGGAGCACCATTTTGCTTTTTGGGATGTAAATTTGCACCATTTATGGAAAAAGGTATCTACATGTCACCAACATTACTTCAATTTGAGTTTCCAGGCATGGGGCTCTAGACACCCATCTGGGCCCACATATAGTCTCCAGAGTCAACAATTACACTTTCATAAATATAGAACAATAGCTGCCTTGACACTTGTAAGGACATCTTTAGCCCATGAGATAATGCTAACCAATGACATTAGGTTTCAGCAGGAATCAAATCCCCTCCGTCAGAATCAGTATCATCATAAAACAAAGCATTTAGCTAATGCATAGAATTCAAGTGTTACGATCATGCTAGTGGAAAAAAGGGGATCATCAATATATTTCAGATCCATGTAAAGGAAGAATAGATCGTTGATATGTATGTATACACACATTAATTCTACCCTAGATGCTACATATCATATAACAGAGAACAGATTAGATTCATAATGATATAAAAGAACATAAATGAATAGCATTTGGGAAGCGTAATCCGAAAATACACAACTCAATAAGACATGAACCTGGTAATAAATACTCTCGAAGCCAAACTAAATATGCTTAATGAAGAGAGTTGTAAATGGAAATACCCTAATTATATGAACAAGGGAATACCAGCACGGTAGGTAGTAAAGGAGACGGCTTTCAAACTTCTTGTGAGTTGAGTAATCAATGAATCACCAAATGACCTCCAGATTTTATAGAAATGCAACTCAAAACAGAGGGTTTGTGTATAAAGGGTTTATGGCATACGTGCGAACAATCGAGGAAATTAGCTACGAGAGAGAGAGTAAGCAGGAAAGATCTTCTCCGATGCATATGCTTGGATTCCTATTTTCGTGGAGGAATGCATCGATCATGACGCAACTGGCAGCGCTCCGTTTCTGCTCTGCTCTTTCTATCTCTCTCTCTCTCTATCTCTGCATGATAGCTAGCAATGCATTGCGTATAGACTATAGAGGGGGCAAAATGGCGTATCCATTTTTTGTTATATTTGGACCCCTAACTTCATGCGATTTCGTTATAGCCTCCCACCTCTTTTCTTTTATTTTTACCAATTCCACAAGAACTTTGGGGCGTTTTAAATCAACTTTTTGAATTTTAACTTTTCCAAAAAGTTAAAAGTCCAAAATTTGTTTGACAAGTGGAAAAATACTTTTAAAACCAAATTTTGTCAAAACATAAAAACTAGTATTTGCAAAAGTCACACATACGTGACTTTTTGTATCTTTGGGAACTTTTGAGGCTGGAAAAACAAAATAAATCACAAACACTTTTTAAACATCATCTTTTGGAAAAATGTCTTTTACAAAAAAATCCTTTTACAAAAATGATTTTTCCCTTTGAAAAATGAATCCAAAACACCCCTTATCGGCAAACTCAAAATTTGTTTTGAATAGTCACATTCACTTGTACCAAATGGAATGCAATAACTATGTTTAAAATATGATAACAAAAACTGATATACAGTTTTGAATAATTAATTTCAATTATGATATAATTATGCAATTGATATAGGTTTTATTAATCGAATATCATTTTCAAACATATTTATTATATTCCATATGATATGTGATTATTCAAAATATTTTTGATTTATAGAAATATGAGTTTAAGTTTTATAATAATATCATTGGATAGGATTATAATTTGAAATTACTCTTTAATTTTAATTTATGTCCGATAGATTATAATTTAAAATTACTTTTTAATTTTATTTTATGTCCCAATTTAAACCCTCTTAATAATTACAAAAAATTGATGTTAAATATTAAAACACCATATTTAAGATTAATTTTTATGCAATTGAAATTATAAACTTAAAATGAAATGAAAACAAATTTATGGATTTAAAATATTATAGATTTGAAATTTTATGAAATTAAACTTATGGATTTAAAATATTATAGATTTGAAATTTTATGAATTTTAACTTATGGATTTAAAATATTATAAAATTAAGTTATGGATTTGAAATTTTATGAAATTAAACTTATGGATTTGAAATATTATAAAATTGAGTTATGAATTTGAAATTTTCTGAAATTAAGTATATGGATTTGAAATATTATAAAATGAAGTTATAGATTTGAAATTTTATGAAATCAAGCTTATGAATTTGAAATTTTATAAAATCAAACTTATATATTGAAATAATACAAATAAAGTTATGGATTTGAAATTTTATAAAATAAAGTTTATAGATTTCAAATATTATAAAATTAAGTTATAAGTTATAGATTTAAAAAAATTTCAAATTTATTTGAAATAATATTAAATCTAATTTATGAATTTAAAATATTATAAGTTTAATTGTGAATTATAATATAAATTTGTTGCTTTTGTCTCAAATTTTATGACTTTATTTCATTTTTTTAGTACTATATTCAAAATTATAAGACTATTAACAAATGAAAATTGTATTTTCAAATATCTTCAAATTTGTTATCAATCATCGATATCTATATAATTACATATAAGTATATGAATACAAAATTCTTGTTTGCGAATTTATAGTAACATAATTTTGATAATTAAATGTTATGTAACATGAATATAATTTGAAAATTAATTAAAACCATATGAGTTTTGATAATAAAATGTAACTTTCTTATAGTTGAACAAATAAGAAAATAAAATTTGATATAAAGTGTGACATGCTATATCTACTGGAAAACGGTATGATTTTCATTTATTTAATTTGAGATGTTTTTGATAACTTGATTTAATAAAAGCATCGATTTGATAATTAAATTCATTACATGTGATATTGTCATCTATCAAATAGGATTTTTTTTTACAGATTTATTTGATAGAAATATAAATATTGAAATCATGTAATTTTGATTCGAAATAATGAATAATGATTCATTACAACAAAACATGATTTGTTCATATTCATCATAGGTAAAAATAGGGGTTAGCATATATGGGCATCGCCTTAATTGCATAGAAAAAGAAGCAATGATTATTAGAATATTCGAACTCAAACGGAAACTTGTTGGATTAGGTGTCTAAGTGTAACACCCGTCAAAATTAGGTCAATAACAAATCACATGTGATTATGCCAATCATGTAATGTGATTTTGTTAAACTAGTAATGTGATAAACTTACTATGTAATTCATGTAAAAGTATGAACATTCATACATAATTTATCATATAACTCAAAGTATACGTCCATACGATTCCAAAAATGTAGAGAACGTCTAAATCTAACTTCGTGTGAAGAAGTTATGATAAACCAAACACTATAACATCTCTATAATAAGAGGAATTTAAAATATACTTATAATTAGCTATTGGAGTCCAAAAGAAAGTTGTAGTACTCGGAGTTAGCTACGCGTGCATATAAAGAACGTCAAAAACGAAGTTCGTATGCAAAAGTTATGAACTTCCGAAGATGCAGCTGTCTTAGAGCATGACACGTGGCAAGAAACCCTAGCCGCCTTAAGCAACGACGTGGCAATTAAGGCCACGACGTGAAACGTGTCTGGGACACTAATCAGGGCTAGAAAACACGTGTTAAAGCTACCGGATAACTCATGGATGGCCACGACGTGGAATGGCCCAGAACACCCTATAAATAGCGATCAAAGCTCATTCAATCCTTACACCTTCTACTTTCATTCTCTCTCGTTTCCGAAGGCCGTTTCCCTTCCCGAGCCTCACTATGACGAGCCTCTGACCGCTTAGATTCTATAGATCACGCTACTAGGGTGAGTTTCACGGCCCCACTTTCTAATATTTCGGGGGAAAACGCATGCTAGATATTATATATATGTTATTATTATGTCTATATGATAGTATATTAGTATCAACGTAGATAGTTATAATAACCGGGATATAGTTATTTCGTATATGAAATTATACAACTATCGTAAAGTTGTTAGTATGTTATTGTTATAGTAGTATACTAATGTAGATCTTGAGTTATACTTACGATTCTATATATATTATGTGTGCGATATAGTTCCAGAGTTATACTCGGAAGTTCTATATGTTAATTGATAAATATGTTGTTATTGTTGGTTTTATGTCAAGATAAAACCATGTATGTTATATGTTGTTGTTATTGGTTTTATGTCAAGATAAAACTGGATATGTTATATGTTGTTATTGTTAGTTTTATGTTAAGATAAAACTTAGTATTGTTATTGATAGTTTTATGTCAAGATAAAACTAGGAATGTTATATGTTGTTATTATTGGTTTTAGGTCAAGATAAAACATGGTTTTACTTCAAGGTATAGTTGTTATACTGCCTAAATGTTATGAAGTTAGGAGTAATGTTTAAAAGCATAGTCTAGTGACTTAGGGTTTTAGACATGAAAATGCTTTTGTTGTTAGAGCTATAGGAAGCCGTCAAAGTCTACATGAGCTACCTCATTCATCAACTAAGATTGGGGATCTTAGTGGAAGTCCTCTAACCTGTAACCGTTAATCCCGTGTGAGCGAGGAAGTCGTGTATTAAATAAGATACGGGTTGACGACCCCACTCGTGGTTGTTAATTACAACCCAAGACAAGCGAGTGACGATTCGTTCCTTTTATTTTTATTCCGGCGTCGATGAAGCGCGCGGTGTTGTTTCTCATGGTAAATCATGAGTGTATTGTTTCTCATGGTAAATCATGAGTGTGTTTTGTCAGAGGTTTTGTTGTCAAGCAGCGGTTACGGACTCATGGTAACAAATTGTTAGAAGCATTATACTTTGTCGTTATACAAGTATTAATGTTAAGTATAAGTTTCCCCCTACTTATACCCTAGGTACTACTTGTATATTAAGTAGATAATTATACCTAACACACATACTCGTATAGAATTGAAATAGATTTATACGTAGCGGTTTTACTCGTATAGAATTGAAATAAGATTTATACGTAGCAACTTTCGTTTGTATGGAATTACAAACACTTATATTCATAGTATATGAGACTTATAGGTAAACTACTTATTTGGTAAGTAAACTTTTATGCCTAGGATATATATGCTAAACGTTGGAGAGTCAAAAATGATACTTTCAAAACTATACTTTTGAACTTGGCAAATGTATTATTTTTATATGGAGTCAAAACCTGTGGACTCACCAACTTTATGTTGACGTATTTTAAATTGCATGTGTTTTCAGGAAGTTGATAACTATGATACGAGAAATGACGTTACACTGCCCGGTGTTTCCGCCGACGGCCGGGGTGTGACACTAAGCCCATAGTTATAATTAGTATATACTTCAATTGATAGTAGCATAATCCTTTTTTATTGCCCTCAAAACTAGCAACTAGACAATATGACTTTTGGAGGGAGAGATTGATTTATTATTTGGATAATAAATTGAAATAAATAATTTGTTAATATATTATGAGAATAATATATTAATTAGAAATAGTAATTTTTAATCAAAAATTAATTGGAATTGATTTTAGGATTAAAAGAATTAATTGAAAGTGCATGGACTGAATTGTAATTGTTCAATAGTTGAGCAAGAGACAATCTAGAACTCTCCATTAGGTATGGACAGTTTCTTGAAGCCTAAGGGATTCTAGAATTATCCCTGATGAATAAACAGGAAGATGGATAATTACCCGGTTTAAGATAATCTTGGATTTGGGTTTATCTAAGGTTTCCTGACTGCACTATAAATACAACCTCAACCCTAGAATTTTCGGCCACTCATTATTTTGAAGTGATAGCCGAATTTTCTAGCCTCCCTTCTCTTTCTCAATCATCTTCCTTTGCTAGTGTTGGGTGTGAACCACTAGAGACGTGACATTTGTGACGCTTGCTCTCAAGGCTTCAACAACACAAGGATTTTCATTGTTATTACTAAATAGCAATCAAAGTATGTTCCTCCTAACCCTATTTGTATTTCTCGAAAATATGATAGTGTTCTATGTTTTCTACTTTTGTTGTTAAAAGTTGTATGTTCAATTAGAGAAAACATAGATCAAGTATTAGTGTTGCATGCACACATATGAATTATATGTTTTGCATAATACCCATCAAAACCAATGATACTAGTTCCTTAAATATTAGAACCAAAGTATCCAGTGTGTGGGTTTTAAAAAATAAAAAATAAACAAGTAACTCCAATAAAATAATATTATTAATATATTAAATATTATATATTAAAAATAATATTTATTAATATATAATAATCCAATAAAAAGAATTAATCCAATAAAAAGAAATTAAACAAATTAATTAAAAAAAACTAATATATAATACGTCAATAAAGTTAAAAAGAAGATATGCAGAAATGGTCCTTATGGTTTTTGATAAAAAGACTCAATTGCAGAAATGGTCCCTGAGGATGAAATAGTCATTTTAAAAAAGTTGACAGTCAAACTGTTAAAGTTAACGACATAGGGACCAAATCCGCACAAGGTATCCAAAATTGGACCACTGGTGCACCACCAAACCTTTTTGGACCAAAACCGCATAATTTTGACAACCACAGGGACCATTTTTGCAATTTTGTCTTTTATATAACTTGTCTGAAGTTTAAATGATTCTTTGAAACTGAATTTGTCTTTCAAATTCCAATTCCATTTCTCTTCCCAATAAAGCTTGCTCCAATCCCCATATCATAAGAAAAACAATCCCCAAAACTCCACACTTGTCTTAGTATTAATTTTAGAATCTAAATACCAAATGTATCACCATTTACCAATAATCCTTACAAGAACACAATCCATGACTAAAATGATGAAACCTCTTCGAATCTCTCACAACAATTTCACGATCCACAATCTTGGCTATCAACTTTATAGTCTCATGACAATCACCACAAATCCTCAAGTTCTTCATCACCTGGATACATGTCCCAGGAACCGAATTCATAATCGCATAAGCAACAGCCAGTTTCTCACTATGAATCTTCAATGTCATTTCCTTCTCTTCTTTATCAATATCATGTAAAACAGATGTCATATTCGCTACATATCCAGCTTCTTGCACCTTCATCATCAATTCTTCCAAATACAAATAAATCTTCTCATGATCAGGATGCTCTTTATCCCCAACCAGAAACACATGAACCCTACCTTTTAATTCAACCAAACTAAACCCTGGTGTTTTACTCAACCCATGATTCTTCATATAAACCCGCATCTTTTCAACATCCTCCCACCTTCCCGCATCAGCATACATGTTACAAAGTAGAACATAATATCCACAGTTTTCAGGGTCAAGCTCAAAAAGATGTCTTGCTGAAATCTCCCCAAGCTCTACATTCTTATGCATTCTACACGCAGCAAGAAGTGAACCCCACACAACAAAATCAGGCTTTACCTTCATTTTCTTGATCAGATCATAAGCTTTATCAAGAAAACCCGCCCTCCCCAAAAGATCAACCATGCAACTGTAGTGCTCAACACCTGGCTCAATAGAGTATTTATGTTTCATGGTTTGAAACCAGTGCCACCCTTCATCAACCATACCTGCATGACTACATGCAGATAGAACTGATACAAATGTTATGTGATTTGGGACTATTTTAACACGAATCATTTCATAGAACATGTTTAAAGCTTCTTTAGCATAACCATGCATCCCATAACCTGCAACCATTGCAGTCCATGATTTTACATTCTTGTTCTTTATGCGGTCAAAGCTTCTTTTTGCAGTCATTACTCTTCCACATTTGCAGTACATGTCCACAATTGATGTGCCCACGATTACTTCCTCTTCAAGACACATCTTTATGACCTACGTATACAAGATTATGTATGTTGTGATTAGTGAGCATATTTATTAATCTATCATATATGTTTTGAGGAGAAGTAGTTTAAAGTACCTGATCATGTATACATTTTCCAAGTTGTAGAGCACCAGAATGAGCACAAGCCAACAGAACAGTGGACAAAGTCACAGCATTGTATTTAACATTTGGATCTTGCACCATGTCAGAAAACAATTTCAGTGCTTCTGTAGAGAATCCATTTTGAGCACAAACTGCAATCATTGAGTTCCAAGTTGTGACATCCTTGTCGTTTATCTCATCAAAGGCCTTCCTACTGAAAGCTACCTGACCACATTTGGCATAAGCATCCACCAGAGTATTCCCAATTTTTGTATTTTCTGCAAATCCCTTTTTGACAACGACCCCATGGACACCCTCTGTAATGCTCTTACTTGAAGTACTAGAACAAGCGGCAAGGACAGAAACCATAGCAACTGAATCAATGCACACCTCGTCTTCGTTCTCACTCATGCTTTCTTCAGTCAGGAAGTCTTTAAAAAGGGATAAAGCCTCATGAGGAAGTCCGTTTTGGACATACCCGGTGATCATTGAAGTCCAAGAAACAACATTTCTCAGAGGCGATTCATCGAACAGGTTGCGTGCATCATCCAGGTGACCACATTTCGAGTACATGTCAATGAGAGCAGATGAAACGAAAAGATCGTTATGAAATCCGAAGACAATAACTTGTTGGTGGGTCTGCTTTCCAGAGTGAAGATCATAGAGAGCGGAACATGATTTGATGGTACAAGGGAAAGTGGAGCGGTTTGGGGTAAGAGATAGCTTTCGCATGGCGGAGAAGGCGAGAAGAGACTCCACAGACTCACCGGCGCGAGAAAGGTCGGCAATGACCGAATTCCATGACCAGACATTGGTGGTGTCTACGTATTTGTTGAAGAAAGTAGCAAGGTTAGGATTACTGCGGGGGAAGTTGTTGATTGTAAGCTCCGACAAAGCAGCGACCATAGCTGCTTTGGTTATCTTCATTCATTTCCCGGGTTTCGGGTTTCCTTCTGGTCGCTTCTTTTTCTACAAACTACGATAGAGACAACTAGTTTGAAGAAGCTATAAGAGTTTCGAATTTCTCTTTATAATGTTGTTTAGTTTGAAGATAAAGTGTCACATGATAAAGTCTCTTTATATACTATTTTTTGCTATATATATAATCATACCTTTTCCAAATCAAACTATTGTAATGAAAGTATCCCTTCAAATCAAAATGTTAAAGTATACATACATACAAACAACTCAAATCAACCATCATCAAAAATCATCAAAAATCACAAATCATAAATCATAAATAAATGTTTGTTTCATGTGTGATGCTACACAAATACACAATTGAAAGAATGCGACTACCATCCCATTTCCCACCACCCTCCGCCGACTTGCCGCCGGAGTTGGCCCTATATCTGCCGCCAGGCCCAACTACTAGTACTAGTCTACTACAGAAGCCGAAGGTGGGAGGTATCATTTAATCTTTTAATCTGCCACCCTGTTTTCCATGAATGTTGGAGTAGTGTCACAGAAGAATCTTCTATGCACATCTTGTTTGACATCACTGGGCTACAACCAAGAACCCCTGTCAAAAGACACTTGATAGGAATCGAGTGACTGAAAACCGCCACACAATGGCTGCTGTTGCTTCTCCCACTCATCCCCACCCCCACATGGTGGTGGTGGTGGTGGTGGTTCGGTTCTTCATCCGCCTCCTGATCTCCGGTGGTTGTCACCATTTGCAGGCGGCTTTTCCCGGACTTCCTCCTGGCCAACACTTGTTTGGGCTTTTGTAGTAAATCCCACCGGGGTGATGGAGGTCCATATTGATGATCTGGAGGTGAAAAACCACCAGATCGGAGCTTTTCCGGCAAGCATACTACTGTTCCGTTTAGGAACTGGAGCATTCGGAATTCCACCTGCCGGAGTGATTCGCCGGAAGGGGCTGCAAAATCCGGCTGGAATCTCTCGATTAAGCTCGACACTTCAGGGGTGTATACATCGGACCTCACGCACCCCTCCCATAGTCCATGACTCATCTCCTGTAGGGCTTCCGATGCTTGTATCAGGTGTTCGGAAAAATTCATCTCCTGCAAACAAACAGAACACGAAAATTAAGATGCAAAACCACAAACCCAAATCTACGACGGATATTAATTGATGGAACTTGAGAACAATCTGTAAGTTAATCAATCAATCGAGATTCATATTTGATATTCCCCTTTTGCAGGAATGCTGACCAGGGGTGGGCCAGTTAGAAGATTCGTGATCGAAATATCACCTCCAATTGAGGATTCTGAAGAATCTATCAATCGAACCAAATTTGAAGCTTCAAGAAGATACACTCATTACTCAAGTCAATCGGTTACTTCCTTAAACTTATCGAAAAATAGGATCAAGATGCGAATTCCTACAAATGAGCATAAGTTGTGAATCAAGCAGATGAAGTAATGGAGTACCTGACAGATGGGAAGAGCTGTCGATCGAGCGCGATCTAAAGGGGAAGTGTAAACGGCATTGAATCGAATCCCCTGAGATTTCAAGAACACTGCTAAGGCTCTAGCTTGTCTCTTCCCGTTAGGCGTCAGTGTAGCTTCAGGGCAACGACCACCGACCAAATCTGGTCTTAAATTAACATGGCACTCGCCTTGGCATATCAAGTACACCTCCGTCATAGCTCTATCGTCATCCACCGCGTCGGAGAAGCTCCGAGTGAACTGCGGCGGCGGAGAAAGGACGTTGCAAGGGTCCCATACCTTGATGGATGGAGCAAGGCGTGGAGTGCCGAAAGACGACGGCTGAGGGGATAACGGCGATGCAGATGCGTGGCAGGGTAACAGTTCCGGCTCTTGTTCCACGACCTTCTTCATTAAACTGTCTTCTTCACCAAGTAATCTGATTGTGTCGTTGTGACCATGATCGTTTCTTTCTTCTTCTTCTTCTTCAATTTCTTCATCGTCGTCGTCGGTTACTTGTACAGACTCAGATGCCCCCATTTCAACCTGCAATCCGTTACTCAGATGTTTCGAAATTCGAATCTACCGAATCAAAATACTCAAACAAACGATTCATGATTCAACATCAGATTATGGGAATTATTATTAAAAAGGGAAATTGAAGTAGATCTGGAGTTGTTACTTGCTTCTGGTTGCGTATGGGATTAGGGCCGAAAAGAGACACAAGTGGATTTCTTCTCTTTCTTCACATGTCAAGCAAGTTTGCTACATACTTCAGTTTTCACTTTACCCATCGAGTGATCAACTGTCTTCTTCGTCTGTGTTTATCAAAATCTTTCCTTTTTTACTCTGAGATAAATCGGTCAAAAACCTATCTGGTTTTGAAACCGGCATTAAAGAAAGTAAAAGTGATTCAAACAAACTAGGAAAACATCTGTGCATTTAATGGTTTTGTCTACTTTTGTAATAGAAACATCTTGTTTACAAATAAATCGAAAAGTTTCTCAATCTACTTTTTATAAACTTCATATGACTTTTAGAAAGCTTATCAATTTTTGGACAAAATTAGTTTCTTGCAAAAAGAATAAAATTGAGTACGTAGGTAGCAAGTGGATTCTACAAAGTACAAACCAGTTTGTCCAAAGTCCAAACAATCGAATTGGTTAGAGATTGTTCACGAAACAAGTAAATATCTTTAGGTTTAAAGGTATATTGTATGTTAAAAATAAAATATGTGTCAACGTCGACATTGCAATCTAAATAATCATGATTTGTTATACGTCTAGATGACTGGAAATATAATTAAATTAATGACAAATTAAATATGTTTGAAGTTTTATTTTATACTTATATATTTGTTGTTCACACCAAAGGGTCAATGACCTAGCGGTAAGGAGTGACTCTCTCATATGAGAGATCATGAGTTCAAGTCTCCGTGGAGAGATAGGTGGTTATTTAGGAGTATGTTAGTTAGTTTGACGTTTGCCGTTATATATATAACGACAATCAATAAGTTCAATTTACTATGCATCTATTAGCCTTAACTAACCGGTAACATAGATTATGTGGTGTTAAATAGTGTGACATGTAATATTGATGTGGCAACTACAAGCTAAAAAGTTATATTACATGTGTGGATGATGTATGATCTGGTTCTTCTCAAATGGATGGTCTATCATATTGTTCTTTTTCTTATCAGTTTTAATATATATAGACAAGCATGTACATGTGGTAAAAAGCCAAAGATGTGGACTTCATCGACCAAGAAGAACTAGGTACCCTAATTCTCTGATATATGAATTTCTTTTTAAGTTAATGTTGTTTCTCTAATGTTTACTTACAGTTTATTTTTGTATGATCCTTCAAAAGATTATGATTTTTTTGTATGAGTGGATTAGGATTTACCTGTTCACCGACATAAGGAAAAATTGATAAATTGCACAACAAAAATATGGATTTTATACAAGGATAATACGATCATGTCCAACAGGAATATAAAATTAGAGAAGGATAACATGGAGCTTCGAACGAAATTACTAAACTTGATGTGTTCGACAAAATAAATGGTTTGTTCATGGTTAAGTTTATTTTGTTTATCATTTTTCTAGTTTGCATCTTTACTTTGTTTTTTAATTATGTGATTGGGCAAGTTAGGTTTATGCTAAATCGTTATATATTTGGGTGTATAGAAGAATTGCACGCATGTTTTCAACAATGTGCTTTGTTGAACGAACAAATGGTAAAAGGGTCCAACAATCATAACAACAACCAAAAAGCTTATCTTGTTGAACGACGTGAGAGGTTGCGGGATAGTTGGCTGTAGCGGACTTCGAGGACAAAGTCTAGTTTAAGTGGGGGAGAGTTGTAACACCCAGTTTTAGAAGTATTCGATTTTTGGTCTCGGAGGCCAAGGGTAGGGGCGATTTGGACTTTTATTGGTCTCAGGTTTATTCGGAAGGATGAAAGGCGTGTGTATGGAGCTACAAGCGTGTGACATCCCCAAATTTCATGGCCAGAAAAGACCGATTTATTTATGCTTTATTTGAAAATCAGAGTATATTTTTAAATAAATATATTGCGGAATTTATTCCCAGAAAAACATGACAAATATATTATCAAAGCATTTTCGAAGAAATGTATTTTATTCATATTAAAATTTTGGGATGTCACCCTATCCAGCATCGAACTTTGCCTAGCAGTGATCTGAATATCGTGAGGTATTTTACCCCCAGACTCACCCTATCCAGCATCGAACTTTGCCTAGCAGTGATCTGAATATCGTGAGGTATTTTACCCCCAGACTCACCCTATCCAGCATCGAACTTTGCCTAGCAGTGGTCTGACATCGTGAACGGAAACGCTGACACATGAAGCTCGTCCGATCACTTCATAAAAGAAACGAAGACTCCAAAGCTCTTCAAAATAAAAAGTATAGGGAAAATACTAATAAAGTACTTCCGTACGCTCCCGTATCCCGACACGCAATAGTTTAAAAAAAAAGAACTGTCGGATGAACACATAGTTCAAAAACACCTAATGAACACTTAGTTCAAAAATACCTACAAGTTACGAGTCTGCTAACGTTCCATTGGACTACCTAGAATAGTCTGTGGTCGTTGTCTATACTCTGCTAGATGACTAAATCATCTTAAACATCGATACCTTTCATCAATTTTTATTTCATCACACATCATCTAATTCATCTACCCATGTTTTACCCCAACATATTTGTAGATATAAAACACATATACAGTTTAAATCATTTAAAACATGTATAATAGTGTTCATCTAACATAGACAACAAGTATACAGATAATATGCACACATAGCACGTAATTTATATAAAATACTTCATATCTATGTGTAAAATGAAAATAATATGCACTCACCTTATTAGCGTGAGTTGATAGAATCTAACTAGAAACGGTCGGCGGTTCGTAATCTTCGGGCTCGGGACGCGGAACAGCTTCAGAAAACGAGAGAGAAAGAAAGTAGAAGGTGTAAGGAATGAAAGGGTCTTGATCGCTATTTATAGGTTGTTCTGGGCCCATTCACGTCTTGAACATGATAGGTTCACGTCGTGAACTTCCATGAGTCATCCCGTAGCTTTAACGCGTGTTTTCTAACCTCGATTAGTGTCTCTGACACGTTTCACGTCGTGAACTTCATGTTCACGTCGTGACTTAAGGCGGCTAGGGTTTCTGCCACGTGTCATGCCCTTAGACAGCTGCATCTTTGGAAGGCCATAACTTTTGCATACGAGCTCCGTTTTCGACGTTCTTTATATCCACGCATAGGTGGAGACGTACTCTACAACTTTCATTTAGGTCACAAAGGTTAAAAAGTATTTTATCATAAACTCACTTTTTATGATTCCCGGTGTCGTGCCGGTTTTGTCGCGAAACTTCGACAAGTCATAACTTCTTCGTTATAACTCGGATTTCAGAGTTCTTTATATGTACGGAAACCTTGTGACATATACTAAAACTTAGTTAAGATTATTTATTCTAAATAATCATCTATCAAAAAATTCATTTTTTACGCTTATCGTCTCTAAATTGACTAGCCCGAATTTGCGGGCGTTACAATTATCTCCCCCTTAGGATGATTACGTCCTGGAATCATAAAAAAACAGGGCTTGTATAATGACTCCATAAGTTATTTTTTCATCCTAGGTAAATCGTAACTTCTATGTTCCTTCGAATGAGTATCTAACTCTTGGACTTCTTGACTGCAGGCGGTGGTCAATCTTGCACCCGCTCTTTATCCTATATTGGACTTTCAATTGTAACCTTCGAGTTACAAAATCGATCCTTATTGGAGAATCCTTCTTCTTCTTAAACAACCTAATCTTAAGAGAAGTTCTTTACTTCATTATCATAACAGATCGATGGGTCATGTTCTAATGACCTCTCATCGTATGATGCAACGCTTAGACTCAGGTCTCTTAGAGTCAAATTCCATAATGAAATATACCTTCCTTCATGTTCTAATGTGATATAATCACATTTTTTTTCATGTAGCATTTCTAGCTATAGGCTTCTTACTTAAACAATGGTCGCGATATTTCTATTGATCGCTTCGATTATCTTTCACTTCAATCTTCTGGCATAAGTTGGATGCTACATCGAACTAGGTTCTCTAAACCATGTAGCATACTTGTCTTAGTCGGACTCGATTTGATATGACCACTAGGGTCGGAATATCAATCATCTTCTTAGACATCACCGAAACGATGGTAACGACATACTTGAACAAAACAGAATCAATTACTAACACCTTGGTAACCTTGTGACTTTCCCTTATCCAAGTGTGAGTCCTGTGCTTCCGGTAGTATAGGCCTCTACTACCTTTCACACCTACTCATACCCGTCCCAAGTATTGTCTCGCAGTTTTCCAAGTTATTATTACAAAAACAATTTAACACATACGAATGTGTCCAAATAATCATAAAAAAAATTCTCTAGACTCTACTAGGACTTCTTCCATGCATATCTTCAACATAATTGTGCTTCAACTTGGTTGGTGATGGAAACGTCAGACGACAAGACAACTTCAGGAATTACACCAACCGTTCTATCATCTCGTCAATCAAATGTGTACATTCGGATGTACGGTACTCCTCTAGACGTACTATTATTTAATTAGACGTATTCTAAAGGCAAGATACTATTCTTACGATATCTTCTGATAGGTATCATTCACTATCGTAAGCCTTCTCATATCCTCCATTTACTCAATTCACTACGAGTCTTCACCATGATGTTCTGCACACCAAAGAAGACGTTCGGTGTACCGAGGCGAGAATTTAAGATAGGAAAGCTTTATTTACGATAGACGTATAAATCTCCTTATTACTTCGAAAAGTTATATGTCAGTTCTAATACCGTAATCAAACGTTTAGAAATCTGAACACATAAAATTTCCAGATCCGGTCGGCAACAGACCATAGATCCGAACAAATAATAGCATATAAGGCATCTTTATAGCTATACATAAAACATTTAGCACATAAAACATTTTAGGCATCTTTCCTAAAATAAACTAGTGCTCGTGTCTAAAATATAGCAGACACTCATCTCATAATCATCGCTTAGCATTCTAAGTTCAAGTCTAAAAATCCTATAAATTCCTAGTTCGCTTAAACTAATGCTCTCATACCAACTGTGACATCCCCAAATTTCACGGCTAGAAAAGACCGATTTGTTTATGCTTTATTTGAAAATCAGAGTATATTTTTAAATAAATATATTGCGGAATTTGTTCCCAGAAAAACATGACAAATATATTATCAAAGCATTTTCGAAGAAATGTATTTTATTCATATTAAAACTTTGGGATGTCATCGTCAATACTGAAACATAAGCATAAACAGACCTTACATTTATTTACACTAGTGATCTACATCTCCTTTAATCTCTCGGTGTAAAGTAGCTTCGTATCGATACTTGTGATACAAATAGACTGAGTGGGTCAGGTTGGGAAACCTGGTGAGTACATAGGGTTTTCAACCCACAATAATATAATTATTATATTTAATCATCAAACAATCAACCCAATTACTCATCCCCATTATCTTCTTTAATCTTAAAGATCTACCCTAAGAATCATCTAACCTTCATTCCTAAGGATTGACCTAAGTAATAGGCACGAAGTCCATCGTTGCCCGAGGTTTATACTACAAGCACTAACGAACGTCGATCCCCATGTACTGATCCTATACAATGATCTTAAAAGATCTAGCCTAAAGGATCAATATGAACAACAAACTGACAAAGCTGCTTCGGAAATTCCCTAACAGCAAACGAGGATCGATAAAGACATCAAATAAGGGGAATGGAATAAGTTTCACCACGAACCTCCGTTCGTAAAAGAAAGAACCACAAGACAATTAAGTTAGGGGTAGTTATCTAGATAACAATGCCTAGCCGTGGTCCGAATATCGTGAGGTATTTTACCCCCAGACTCACCCTATCCAACATCGAACTTTGCCTAGCATTGATCTGATTATCGTGAGGTATTTTACCCCCAGACTCACCCTATCCAGCATCGAACTTTGCCTAGCAGTAATTTGAATATCGTGAGGTATTTTACCCCCAGACTCACCCTATCCAGCATCGAACTTTGCCTAGCAGTGGTCTGACATCGTGAACGGAAACGCTGACACATGAAGCTCGTCCGATCACTTCATAAAAGAAACGAAGACTCCAAAGCTCTTAAAAATAAAAAGTATAGGGAAAATACTAATAAAGTACTCCCGTACGCTCCCGTATCCCGACACACAATAGTGTCAAAAAGAAGAACTATCGGATGAACACATAGTTCAAAAACACCTAATGAACACTTAGTTCAAAAATACCTAATGAACACTTAGTTCAAAAATACATACAGGTTACGAGTCTGCTAACGTTCCAATGGACTATCTAGAATAGTTTGTGGTCGTTGTCTATACTCTGCTAGATGACTAAATCATCTTAAACATCGATACCTCTCATCAATTTTTATTTCATCACACATCATCTAATTCATCTACCCATGTTTTACCCCAACATATTTGTAGATATAAAATACATATACAGTTTAAATAATTTAAAACATGTATAATAGTATTCATCTAACATAGACAACAAGTATACAGATAATATGCACACATAGCACGTAATTTATATAAAATACTTCATATCTGTGTGTAAGATGAAAATAATATGCACTCGCCTTATTAGCGTGAGTTGATAGAATCTAACTAGAAACGGTCGGCGGTTCGTAATCGTCGAGCTCGGGACGCGAAACGGCTTCAGAAAATGATAGAGAAAGAAAGTAGAAGGTGTAAGGAATGAAAGGGTCTTGATCGCTATTTATAGGCTGTTCTGGGCCCATTCACGTCGTGAACATGATAGGTTCACGTCGTGAACTTCCATGAGTCATCTCGTAGCTTTAACGCGTGTTTTCTAACCTCGATTAGTGTCTCTGACACGTTTCATGTCGTGAACTTCATGTTCACGTCGTGACTTAAGGCGGCTAGGGTTTCTGCCACGTGTCATGCCCTTAGACAGCTGCATCTTCGGAAGGCCATAACTTTTGCATACGAGCTCCGTTTTCGACGTTCTTTATATCCACGCGTAGGTGGAGACGTACTCTACAACTTTCATTTAGGTCACAAATGCTAAAAAGTATTTTATCATAAACTCACTTTTTATGATTCCCGGTGTCGTGCCGGTTTTGTCGCGAAACTTCGATAGATAATAACTTCTTCGTTATAACTCGGATTTCGGAGTTCTTTATATGTACGGAAACCTTGTGACATATACTACAACTTAGTTAAGATTATTTATTCTAAGTAATCATCTATAAAAAAATCATTTTTTTACGCTTATCGTCTCTAAATTGACTAGCCCGAATTTGCATGCGTTACAAAGCGTAGGGCTTCTCACCACCTTTTTGTGGATATAAAGTTCATCGGAAACGGACTTAGAACGAAGAAGATATAGTACTTTGAAGTTCTTGTCAATATTAGTCCCTAATGGAGTTTTGTGACAAGGCAGCCCCATGCATGCATGAAATGCATGCGTGTGTTTAGCTGGGTACGCCCAGCGTAAGCTGGGTTATGCCCAGCGTATAAATGGGAATGGTCGCGGATGCGGAGAGGCGTACGCCCAGCGTACGCTCAGAGTCACTAAACCCTAATTTTGGGGTAAGCCCTATATAAAGAACCTTATGTCTCGAAGGCCAACCTCCATTTCCACCCTAAAAGAACTACTACAAAACCCTAATCCGGATTTTAGTGTTCTTGGAGCTTAGAAGGCCACTAGAGAAGAATCTTGGTGTTGTGGATCCATTTTCCAAACAAAAAAGGAGCAAGGCAAGGTGGTGGTTCAAAGGAGAGGTTGCAGATATGGGATTGTTGTTTCATTTCTGACCATTTCAAGGTATAAAGATCTAAACTTGGTGATTATCTCCTTAGATCTATTAGATTGAGTTTTTTTGGACCATTTTGGTCCAAAGGTTGAAGCTTTGTAGTCCAATCCGCTTTCTAGGACTTGGAGTTGCTACTCTCAGTTCTAAATGAGTCCCTAAGGCAGAAAGTTGCCATCGTGGATGCCCTAATGGGTTCATGCATGAGTTAGGACCATTTCCATGGATGTTAGTTATCATATTTTGTCACACCCCCAAACCAGACGGCGGAAACGTCTGGGGGTGGAGGACTTGAATTGTAGTATCACAACACATGCATCATAGTAATCAAAGTAGAAACAACCATTGTATTAAAAAAAATATAAATATTTACATGTGTTCAATCATTGTATATTGAACCAAAATATAGTTATACAAAAGAAGATATGACTCAACAAAGCTCCATCTTCTCAAAAGCTCGGGGAGTACTTGTGTATTATTTCCCTGAGAATACAAGTAATTTGAAAAGAGAGTATCAACATAAAGTTGAGTGAGTGCATAAATGTTTATGTTTGAAAGAGTATCTCTGTATCTTGTATATGTAAACTGTTCCAGAAAATCCTATATTTTCTGTTTGTATATGAAAAGTAGTTTTATTCCCACAAAACCCTTCTCTGTGTATTAATGTTTTGTATTTGTATTACTTATGAAAACTTGTAACTGAGAGTGTGCCTGGCTCCACCAGCTGTTATTGAAAACTGTATTGAATCTTTGTATTTTGTATTCTGTAAACTAGTACTTTGAAGGTGTACTTTCGTTTAGTTATTTATACACTAACGTATCGTTAATATCTTTTTAATGAGTTATTATAACCATACTATGACTGATGGCCTGAAACAAACGCTTTGTGGGCGTTTAAACTGGTGATAACAATTGCCACTCATCTAACTGTAGCTAGCAGCCTGAGTGTAGGGTTGTCAATCCCGATATAGATCTACACACGCTTGTTTCGATCCCCGGCTGGAGATTCTGGTTATAATGTCAGGACTTTTCTATGTTGTCTAAAATGAATTAAACAACCTGAATCTAGTGTCTCATAAAAGCATATAAACGTTACATGTATATTAGTTTGAAAACTCAATCATCCTGAAATAATGATTGACAGTATATTCTTTGAATCAAAACCCAATCATTCTGAAATAATGATTGACAGTATGTCCTTGAATTAGTATTTCCAAACATGTATTTGATAAGTGTAAACCTTGATTTGTTCTGTATCAAAACCCTAGTTTCTTGTGTATTCTAGTATACTTGTATCATGAATTATTATTCTATGTATAAATTATACCTATTATAATTTATATGTACTCCCTGATTGTGTATTTAACCATGTTTGCATATAATCCCTTGCTCAGCATGTTACAAAGGTAGTTAAACTGATGAAATAACTATTATATTTATATACATATACAATTTTATATATAAGTAAAATTTAAACGACACTCGGACAAGTAACCGGTACTTTAAGCCCACATCCAAACAAGGAAAAGGACTCAGAATGAGTTATCAGTCCTAAGCCTTTTAAATCTTATTTATATACATATATATATATACAAATATGAATTTTGGGGAAAATATAAGATTATAAAAGAGTTTGATGTGTTGAGTATTTTTAGATAATTTAATGTTATTTTATCATGATTTGAATCATGATTTTATAACACAAAGTTCTTGTGTTATGCTTGTATTCCCCCCCTTAAAACAGTAGAAATTATGAAAATACGGGGGTATGAACTCACTTGATAGATGGTGAACCGGACAGAGTTTCGTTTCACAAAAAGGAGTTTATTTGTCAAGAAACCGGCTCAAATTGGGCAGAGTTTCGACAGGAGAGAGGTACTTCTCGGGAATCTCGAGGCTTCGAGGCTTGCTTAGGGTTCGAGACTTGATACTGGGGCTTTAGGGGTTGTATATGAGCTTAGGGGAGTGGAAAATGTGAAAGAGAATGATTTTTGGGGTGAAAAAGTGTAAAAAATCTTGAACCCTCGCATGCTATATATAGTCCGAAGGTTCGGACCCGAAGCTGCGCGAAGGTGACACGCGTCGGACAGGTGGCGAGGCGAGGGGGCTTCTTCAAACCGGAGGCTCGATGCTGGCTGGCTCGGATTGGACCAACCCTCGGTCCAATGGGAAGGAGCCACGTGCGAAGAGGAGGGTCCGAGGCGTGTGCGAGGGGTGTCTCCGGGGCATCTCCTGCGAAGCTGTTCGCTTCTAAGTGGACCTCAGCTGCGGTCCAATCAGGAAGTGCCACGCATGGGTTCGGTTCACTCAGCAGCTGTCACGTGCGAGGGTGACGTGGCATGCGAAATTGCCCGGTTTTTCCCATTTTTTCTTTATTTTTGTGCCAAACTTGCGAAAATCATAACTTTCGCATACGAGCTCCGTTTTTGGCGTTCTTTATATGCACGCGTAGGTAAAATCATAATCTACGACTTTCGTTTAGACTTCGTCGGCTAATTTTGACTTTATTTTTAATATTATTATTTTAAACAGACCGGGACGGGAATCCGTTAAAAATTCATAACTTCTTCATCTGACGTCCGTTTTCGTCTGTCTTTTTACCATTGTACTACTACCGACGAGACCTTCAATTCTCGTTTAGGTTGTGTCGGATAAAAATCGCTCGATCTTTATTTCGAGTTTTTAGCTGTACACTGCTATACTGAAACTTTAGAAAAATCATAACTTCCTCATACGAAGTCAGATTTTTCCGTTCTTTTTATGAAAGTTCTCGATTTAACATAAACTACAACTTTCATTTAGATTGTTAAGGCTAAAAAGCCTTTTATCAAAAATTCAGTTTTTACACTGAACAGTGTTTTGTCGGTTTTGTCGCAGATTTTCGATTGGTCATAACTTCTTCGTTATAACTCGGATTTTAGTGTTCTTTATGTTTTTGGAAACCTTGTTACAATCTCCATCACTTGGTTCGTCCCAATCGAGATTGCTAAATAATTTATTTTTGAGGGTCAATTATGTAAATATGCACATTATGCTAAAATTTCTCTTTATTATTATAAAAAGAACTATACATTGACCTAAACTATTACATAGGTTTGAAATTACGATTTGTTACATATTTCAAGTTTGGGCTCTATTGGTGGGTTGCAAGCCACCAAGTGAGGGACTTTATGGTTTAAGACGTTGAAAAGGACTTGGATCTGTGTTTGTACCTTCTGGGGTAGAGTATTAAGCACTTAATGGGAAGGTGACTTAATAGGGGAGTACGCTGAGCGTACATGCAGGTACGCCCAACGTACGCACCATTTAACTTGTACGCTTAGCGTACATAGGAGTACGCCCAGCACACTCATCAGATTGGGCTTGGCGAGTTTTGGGCCTCGGTTTGGGCCATGTAGTGGATTTTGGGTCTTTGGGCCTTAGTGGGCCATCAGAAGTCAGATATTTTGGACCAAGTATATGTTTGGGCTTAGGGTAAGGCCCGTTAGAGGGATTGGGCCCAATTTAGCAAATTGGGCCATTAGTGGGCCACTAGTGGGCTTGGGAAGCCTACTTAGTGTTGGGCCTTTTATGTTATGGTTTTGGGCTTAGATATGGACCAAGTTGGACTAGGGGTAAAATGGTCATTTTAACCTAAGGAAGATTATTAATTTGGACTAAGTGATATTTCGGTATTGGTAGCTCGGGGAGTCGAAGGAGCAGCAGTTTGGGGAATTGCTAGTTAGCAGCCAGAGGAGTATCAGCAGGTCTTCAGCAGTGCGAGGTGAGTCTCCTCACTGTGTGCATGGGTCTACGACTACAATGCTGGCCCATTTAGTTTATGTATGGTAAGAAGACCTGGGGGTTAGCCGTAGGCATTGCATGATAGTATGTTTCTGTACCACGGTCCGATGTCGGGCGAGGCCCGAGGAAGGTCTATAGGTATGTTATTCCGGACCAAGGTCCGATGTCGGGGCAAGCCCGAGGAAATGTTTGTATGTTAGTTTATACTTGTTGTCTGTGTGATACTTGTATGTGCCTGTTAGGGAGGTGAGTGTGGGCGAGGTCCCATATCTCATCACTAGCTGAGTATGGACGGGGTTCCGTATCTCTTTAGTAGCAGAGCAGGGGCGGGGCGGGGCCCGAGATAGGAGGGAAGTGAGTGTGGGCGGGGGCCCGCATCTCACCGTCAGCCGGAGTGTGGACGGGGTTCCATGACTCATCAGTAGCAGGACAGGGGTGATGCCCAAGTTAGGCGAGGCCTTAGGGCAGGAATACAGTAGAATATGTTTGCTTATTGTGCTAGTATGTTTATGTGATTGAAATTTGTTATAGCGGGCGGGGTCCGGAGACAGGCGAGGCCTAAGAAAAGCAGATCTGTATACCGAGCGGGGCTGCGAGGCATGATGCCGGGCGGGGCCCGATGCTGGAGCGAGTCCGATGTCGGGCAAGTCCCGATGCAGCGGGTAGGGGCCCAGTATGTGGTTATATTTATGGTATGTGGTAGTATGGGGAACTCACTAAGCTTCGTGCTTACGGTTTTCAGTTTTGGTTTCAGGTACTTCCAGTAGCGGAGGGAAGAGCTCAGGATGAATGCATCTCACACACCATGATGTTTTTAGCTTGGGATGTTTTACTCTGATATGATATATTTGACAGATGTTATGATATTCTTGAGATACAAGCTTTATGAATTTTATATGTTGAAAGATAATTATGGTTTATTAACGATTTGGTCATGATTTTTGGGACGTTACAAGTTGGTATCAGAGCCTTGGTTTGATGGATTCGGGCACACTCTCGGGAGTGTCTGAACTCAAACTGAGGACTTGGTATGAAAGTTTTCAAAAGGAAATCATTTTTATAAAAAGGAACTTTGAAAAGAGAAAAGGGTGTGGTGCATGCAATCAGCCGAGCTCAAGTAAGTTCTCCCAAATTACCCATACAAGTTTATGATATGATATGAGTATTAGAACTGCATGCTAGATTAGGGCTAAGGATCTAGGAAGGATGTCTTATGTGCCTATTATGTGTATGAGCTTTATAAGTTGCATGCTAGTACAGATTCCTGATATGTTGATAGAATTTCTTGATCATGTTTATGATTAGGTTTTCTGTTGGTCTGAATGCTGATTGCTTTGTGCTTTGTGGGACTTTGAGTGATGGGATTTAGCTATTAGGTGAATACGTTAAGTCACATGTGACCAGGGTTGAATAATCTCAGAGTGCTGGATTTGACCCTATTGCGCAGCTCTTGTCTGAGTCTAACCGTTGTAGGGATGAGTCCTTTACTCGAAGGATTATCCGAGCCTCGTTACATGTGATGGTATTCACGTAGTGGCTAATTGGCATTATGAAGAGTCCTTCAGCAGCTGAGGACTGGGTTGGGTTATAGATTTCCCTAGGGTAAGCCTAGGATGAGATTAGTGCTGGGAGCAGTAGTAGTAGTGCAAGGGACGTTGTGGAGTCGAGGCAATTCTTGAGGAAAGTACGGATAGATGTGGAAGGTAGTATGGGCCCGTACTACTGAAAGCAGAGGATCCATACTCGATTCAAGAAGGGTTGAGATAAAACCAGGAAACTTGTAGTGAGTGTGTGAGATCCCTCAGTAGTGATGAGTATTCTGATGGTTATTATAGGTTGCAAAATGGTGACGCTACGGGGTAGACCAGTTGGCGATTCAGGCGCCGGTGAGGGATCAGGCTCGGGCACAGGGGCCGAGCAGCTCGGGGAGCAGATGAGAGAGTTTATTTCAGCAGATATTACGCGCAGTATTCTAGACCAGCTCCTGTGATCTTTGGTTCGGTCAAGGAGGGTATTTTAGAGCTTCTGGATGAGAAGCTGGGAGTTTTCCGTACTGAGATGATGGCCATGATGGGGACGCGTACCCTGACATTCTGAGAGTTCAGAGCTTGTGGAGCTCCAGATTACCATGGGGCTCGGGACCCCATCGCTAGCAGCAGGTGGTTGGCCGATGTTGCCAACGCTTTTCGTTCGAGCCAATGTCCCGAGGGGGACAAGGCCCGACTTGCCTCCTTACTTTTGAAGGACAGAGCACGGGATTGGTGGGAGGAGGTTGGACACGTAATTGGGGATGATGCCGCGCTGGAAGCGATGAGATGGAGTGATTTCTCCGCCAGGTTCAAGGCCGAGTTTGCACCGGTGATTGAGGTGCAGCAGTTAGCGCGGGAGTTTCAGGACCTCCGGTAGACGACTGAGACTGTGGCAGAGATTACCGCCAAGTTCAAGGAGAGGGCTATTCTTGTTCCTGTTGGATTAATGTCTAAGTCCATAACTATATTTGGTATGTACTTGACCCGACCCGACATGGTCCATTTGGGTTGCACTTCACCGACACAATTTATATGGATAGTGTTTTGAGAATAGTATATTTATGATTTATATTAATATATTATAAGTTCTAATGTATTAATATATAATCATATTATTTAATTAGTATTGATCAAGAATTAATTTATAATTAATTAAGTGATCAAAAGGAACTAATTAAATATGGACTCTTAGATATATATATGTGTAGTGGGCCAAGTTCATTTAGGTTGGGCTAAGTCTTCATGGATAGTCCATGGAGCTTTAACCCATGGATCCTAGGAAATGAAAGGTCATGGGTATTAGGGTTTAACCCTAATCCTCCACACTATATAAAGGGTCTTATGGTTCATGAAATGATGCTAGTGGCTAGTGTGGATACACTAAAGAGGGCAATAACCGATTTCATAGTGTGAGCCAAGTATCCATATTCTCAAAAGGTTTTCCAAGGTGTTTTGGTGATTTGTGATTCCACTTGAGGCTTCCACACTATTGGGGCTAAGCTCTTAAAGCTTGAAGACATCAAGCTACATCAAAAGGTATGTCATCTAACTAGAACGTTGTAGTATAGGTGCTTCATAATATGCTAGTTAGGATGAAACCTTGGAATATTTAATATTTGCATGTATAATAGAGAAAACATAGATCCAAGGTTTATAGGGTTGCATGTACGCCATAGGAGTGTTAGAATGCTCAAAACCCAACAGTGGTATCAGAGCCATGGGTTGTTTTCTGTTATATTGATGCAAATGTTTTATTTTCAAAGTTGGAAAAAAAAGAAAAAAAAACATGACGTTTGTCAAATTTTAAGATAATTACTTGTTTTTGTGAAAAACTAATTATTTGTAAAATTTGAATCATTTGCTATATGAGTTGAATTAGGTCAAATTTAGTAAAAGATAAAATGATATGATTATTTTATTAGTTTTAAAAGTTTGATCTAAAGAGTTTTTTGAAACCTCCATAAGTTATGGATATGAAAAGGTTTTTAAAAAAATTGATTCAAAGTTTTTTATGGAGTTACAAAACTTGGTCTTAATCTAGTAAGGATGCCTTATGTGCCTGTTATATGTGTACCGGCTTATTGAGAACTGCATGCTAGTACAGATTAGTCAGTATGATAGCCAGAGTAGTATATGTTTGATTATGTGTACTTAATGCCCGAATGTTGCTTGCTTTGTGCTTTTAGGAGTTCTAGTTGTCTTTCACTAACTAGTAAACGAATATGATAAGTTACATATTGCAAGGACTAAATAATTTCAGAAGGTTAGGTCTAGCTCTATTTCGCAGCTCTTGTTTGAGTCCAACCGTTGTAGGGTAGGATCTCTCATTCGAAGAATTATCTAGTCTGAGTAATACGTAATAGTATTCGCGAGTTAGTTAGGGGAAGAAAGCAGGGACTTCTTATGTAGCTGATGGCGGAGATTGGGTTGGTGATTACCCTAGGGCAAGCCTAGGATGAGATTAGCATGAGATCAGCAGTAGTAGTAGAAGGGACTTGGTGGAGTCGAGGCAGTTCTTGAGGAAAGTACAGATAGATGTGGAAGGTAGTAGGGGCCCATACTACTGAAAGCAGAGGATCTGTACTCGAATCAAGGAAGGCTGAGATAAGACCAGGGAACTTGTAGTGTGTGAGATCCCTCGAGTTTGACGAGTATTATGGTGATGGTGATAGTATATTTCCGAGTATAGTGACGCTACGTGGTAGACCAGATGACAGTTTTGGTGCCGGCAAGGGATCAGGCTCGGACTCTGGAGCCGGGCAGCTTGATGGTCAGATGAGGGAGTTCATTCCATCTGAGAGTACGCGCAGTATCATTGATTAGACTCCTGTGATCTTCAGTGTGATCAAGGAGAGCAGTTTAGAGATTTGTGATGAGAGGCAGAGTGCATTCCACACTGAGATGACAGTCATGATAGGGACGCGTACGTTGATGTTTCGGGAGTTCAGAGCTTGTGAAGTTTCAGATTGTCATGGGGTTGACTGTTGGATTAATGTCTAAGTCCATAACTATATTTGGTATGTACTTGACCCGACCCGGCATGGTCCATTTGGGTTGCACTTCACCGACACAATTTATATGGATAGTCTTTTGAGAATAGTATATTTATGATTTATATTAATATATTATAAGTTCTAATATATTAATATGGAATCATATTATTTAATTAGTATTGATCAAGAATTAATTTAGAATTAATTAAGTGATCAAAAAGAACTAATTAAATATGGACTCTTATATATATGGAATGAGCCAAGTTCATTTAGGTTGGGCTAAGCTTTCATGGATGGTCCATGGAGATTTTAACCCATGGATCCTATGTAAATGAAAGGTCATGGGTATTAGGGTTTACATGGATGTAACCCTAATCCTCCATAATATATAAAGGGGTCCTTGGCTCACAAAATTGGCACAAGTGTGTGAAAATAAGAGTGGGCCGATTTTAGTGTGCATACATATTCTCTCAAGTTCTTCCAAGGTGTTTTGGTGATTTGTGATTCCATTTGAGGCTTCCACACTATTGGGGCTAAGCTCTTAAAGCTTGAAGACATCAAGCTACATCAAAAGGTATGTCATCTAACTAGAACTTTGTAGTATAGGTGCTTCATAATATGCTAGTTAGGATGAAACCTTGGAATAGTTAATATTTGCATGTATAATAGAGAAAACATAGATCCAAGGTTTATAGGGTTGCATGTACACCATAGGAGTGTTAGAATGCTCAAAACCCAATAGTGGTATCAGAGCCATGGGTTGTTTTCTGTTATATTGATGCAAATGTTTTATTTTCAAGTTGAAAAAAAAGGAAAAAAACATGACGTTTGTCAAATTTTAAGATAATTACTTGTTTTGTGAAAAACGAATTATTTGTAAAATTTGAATCATTTGTTATATGAGTTGAATTATGTCAAATTTAGTAAAAGATAAAATGATATGATTATTTTATTAGTTTTAAAAGTTTGATCTAAATGTTTTAAGGAGTTACATATTTTGTCATAAAATTTTGGAGCTCAAAAGTTTTTTTTAAAGTTGTGATCTTAAGGGTTTTTGAAACTTCCATAAGTTATGGATATGAAAGTTTTTTTTAAAAAAAAAAAAATTGATTCAAAGTTTTTATGGAGTGACAAAATTTGGTGTTAATGTTTTAAAGAATTCCATAACTTGTTCTTAAGTTATGGAACATGGAAAGTTTCATCATAAAACATCATTAATTCCATAAGTTATGGAATACAAAGGTTTTCAAGAATTACAAAACTTGCCCTCAAGTTTTGGAATTTGAGAAAAGTTTTTTTTGAAAAAAAAAGAATTGAATTCTAAAACTCTTGGGTTCATAACTTAAACAATTAATTAAATGGTTTAATTTTGAGTTTAATAATTGGAATTATGATGTTTTGTTGAATAGTTCAAATTAACTCTTATGGACTTTATTAATAGTTAATTAAAGCGTTTAATTAAAAGAGTATTATTAATCCATAAATATATGGTTTGAGTTTAATTAAATTAAAAGTCTAGTTTAATTAATAGATTAAACCACCAAGTATTTTAAATGTCTAAAATACACCCTTATACTATTATAATATTAAAAGTTTAATATATTATATGTATAAGAGCAAGTCGTCTTACCATTAGTAGGCCTCATTCACGAAGCCGGTCTATAAGGGGGGTATAAGGTTACTGCCTATAAAATGGCAGTTTAATGGGTGTCCACTCTCACTCACCGCTTCCTTGACCGGTGGAGGGTCGTTAGCCGAACAGGTAGGACAAGGACTATAATTCTCCCTTCATTATAAGTATAATGATAAATACTAAGTAACTAAACACTTATAAATTCCCAATCTTAGTTACTTAGGAAAATGTGAATAAGGTGCTAATCCATAAAATTACACTTTGCACTTTGTTTAAGCTGTTAGTGGAGCGTGTGTGGTTAACCGGCACACTAACCTGGACTTAACAAGGTAGGCAAAGGGTAACTTAATGTTTATCATAGTATCGTTGGAGCGTGTGTGGTTAACCGGCACATCGATTGAGGGGTAAATATTAAGGGTACCAAGTATATTTGCATGGTTACTTCACACCTTGTTTTGTGATCCTCGGCATCCCAGTCACAAAACCTGAAGGGCACACTCGAGATTGAAACATGCCATTGAAAAGTTCAATGAATCTCAAAAGAATCTAGGAGTTTCAAAACCAATTAAAACCTAATAATACATTTCGTTTATCTTGGTGGAAATTGGTGAATCGTCATTCACCTACCTTCAAATATTTTATAGCTTGGATTACGGCATCCCTCTTCCAAGTTATAAAATAGTTTGTTGGGTCCTAGCCTTAATATATCATATTGGGTGTTATATTAAGGACTTAAATCAACTTTACGTGAATTTCTCCCTTTGTTGATGTCTGGTTTAGACAACAATGATCTTCCCAAACCAAGCTTTCCTAATGAATATGACTTCCCGAGTTTGGATCATGGAAGTCATACTTCTCTTCCTCCACCTCCTCCAATTATTCTCCCTAACCCACAAGTTCAAGGTCACTCAAGCCCTAATGGCAAGCAAGGTCTATGTGTGATCACATCTTAGAGATGAAGTCACATATTGACAAGCCGGGAGAGTTGGGTGTTAAAGTCTTGAGAAAGTTGGATGTTCAATCACTTTCTAAGTCACATAGTGAGTTCCTTTGGGACTACTATAAAACAGACTATGACATGAACCTTAATGATCATATCTATTTGCTTGGTGCTGCTGAATCAGCAATGATTTGGAACGATAGTAAAGCAAATTTGATTAGAAGATCAACTTCCAAAAAAATTTATGGACAGTGACAATGGTGACACTGGAAATCTAGAAAAAGCATTCTCTTCCCAATGGAAAGGGATTGGCCATAGTCAACCCGGTTGACCAAATGGTAAAGAGAAAGGCTAAGTCTGAGATAGTCCCATTACCAAAGGGTCCATATGTTTATTTTGCCAAAGGAAGGGGCGTTGATTGCAAAGCTGCCAAATTTACCTAAGGATGTTAAAGTCAATAAGTTGGACTCTACATCAGGTAGAGCCCATTATCTAACTCTGTTAAGTTCTATTCTGAGATCCTCATTACATGATGTGACTGGGTCATATGTTGATGTTTTAAGAGTCAAAGAATAGAGAGAAATCTTAAAGGAAGTATATGCTGATTCTGATTGCGAAGGTGGATTTCGATCGCATCAGAATTTTGAGCAGTTGCTTAAGAAGTTATGATATATTGCTAAGGAATAGATAACAACAATTTTCCATGTGGATTGTAAGGATAAGTTTTTCCGCAAAGTTTTAAAATAAAAGAAAATTGTTTAATTTTATTTATTTGAAGTATCCTTACAATGACATTTGTGGAAAATTGTTGCTTATATGATTCCACTGACAGCAATATTGGAAAATGGATTTGATTCTTTCATTTATGGTAGTGTCTAAATTTACCAAATCAGGAAAGTTCCTCATCACCCAAGTTTCAATTGGACCGAAACTTGGAATCATGCAAGTTGAATAGTATGATGAATGAGAACTTTCAAACATTGGAAAATCAAGACTAATTACTTGTTCACATGGATGTGTGAGTCAAGTGAAGGACTAAAGGGATCGAGTACACATTCTTGTGCACTGGTCATGTCCACCACAAAGCTCGTTAAGACTATTTGATTTACTAAAGTTTAGTAAATATGGTTATACTTACAAGTTTAAGTATAATTCTGAAACATTGGAAAAGTCTCAATGTATGGCAGAACGAATGGGAAGAATCAAATTAGGCAGAAAGATAAAAGTTTCTCAAATATGAAAAGATGGGAGAGTACTTTAGTATCATGTTTGTGATCATCTTAATGATTTAGAAATCATATCACAATTAGTCCTCTAAAGGTCATCTTAGTGCATTCTTATGACTAAGAAGAGGAGTCATGAATTGTTGAAATGGTTAGATCAGGAAGATGAGTCATACTTCGTTCCAAAACAATTCTTAGAGTCATACTCCAAGATTGTAATTTGAGTGACATATCTTAAAGAAAGGTTTAAAACACTTGTCAAATGTAAGAGTAAAAGTGTCCTACTCTTGTACATTTGAAATTGGTAAGTTGTGATGTTTTGGATAAAACAAAGACCAACTAAGGCCAATTGTGTGAAGTGTTTGTCTTGATAAAGAATCTGCACTATCTCTTGAATATTTGGCAAGATAGTCTTATATGTCAAGAGGATAGTGGGAGTCTTAAAGATCCTAAAAAGAATTTCAAGAACTAATCAAGAATAAAACCTGAGGTTCTTCACTAGCACACGACTTGAGGTTTATAACCTATCGTGTTGACATATTCTGTGCCCATTCCAGTTAAAGTTGGCTTTGCATAGGAGTTCTGAAAGTTCTCAATTGGTTGCATAACAACTTGGAAGCAATGGCAGGCCCTGTACTGCCAGGTAGCAAGAAGTTAAGATTGCATAAGTTCAGTCCATATGAGTTTGGATTTGTCATTATCCTTGTCTTGTTACTATGGTTTTGACGATTCACATGGATAAGAACACATACACCATAAAATCTAAGGGTCATAAGGTTTCTCTCCGATTCATGAAAATGATGGTGAGGAAACACTTCCACCAAGTAGATTTGAAGCAGATGGCAAAAGGTCTAAACAATTGAGACTATGATTACGACATCCCTTTTCATAGTTCTGAAATTGTTTAGACACACATGCATGCTATCTAAGGAAAGGTGTATGATTTTGATAAAGTTTTATCAAAGCATCTCGTATCAGAAATCTGAACTTTGGTAAGAAAGTCAATAAAGTATTGATTTCTAGAAGTCCAGCTGATTTCTGAGTACATGTCAAAGCTAGTGGGAGCATAAGTGTTATGCTAATAATCATCATGTTAGTGGGAGCATGATAATTATTGTTAGTGTTGCAAGTTAGCAATTTTAATTATAGAAAACAAAAGTTTCAATTCGTGAGGCTGCAGGGATTGAAAAAGTTGTTTTGCTATAATTAAGGGTGAGGATATACTTCATTTCAGTTCTAAAGGCTTAGATTGAGACCTTAATCATCTTTAGTCAAGAATATATATATATGAATTTCATGTTGGATTGGTTCAACTTAAGGAAATTCTATATATTGCGTTCTCAAAATTCGATTATGATTACGGCATCCCTCTTCATAGTCAAATTTTGAAAACATGGCAAATAAAAATATTGTAGCAAAAGACTGGTCTAGAATCATGTCTTTATGTGAGACATCATGAATCGTGTACCATTTGCTTTGGTTACAGGATCGATTGCATGTGCTATAATATTTGTCATTTCTAAATTTTTCCAAATGCCCAGAGGCATTAAGAAGGGAAAAGGTCTAGAACTGGATATGACTAAAATGATTAAGCAATTGTCGAGGACAATCTGAGGTTTACCAAAGATTGGTTGCTCAGGGACAGTTGGAAGTATAGTGCTAATTTTGGAAGGACCATATTGACATATTCTGAAAAGAGGCATCTCTTATTCAGAAGTGATAGTCAAAATGAGAACATGGAGTTGTCTCCATAGGTGGAAGTTATCTGTGTAAGATTAGAAAACTTAATGCAAGAAGCATGTCCAAAGCAATGTACTTTGAATATGAGACTTAGTTTCCATGGAGTTGATCTCCATTGGAATACCTTATAATGACTGTTGACAAGTCTTTGTGACTTTGTACATATTCATTACAGGAGGGTCAGTGCATATAAGTTTAAAATCTAAACAAATTTCGATAAATGATAGGAATTTGAAATTCTCACATTTTTCGATAAGGATTTGGGAGTGTGAAATTAGAATCATTGAAATTATTTTCAATTGGTTTATTTCACAAAGTAAGGATCATAGACAAACGTAGAGTGCATACTTGGTGTATGGAAAAACTATTGTTTAAGAAAAACATAGTGTACATGCTTGGAGCATGGGACAACTAGTGTTTTTAATTCAAGTATAAAGTTTATAAAACCGAAACAATGAATAATGAGTAATCAGTATGGTGATAAATAAAAGTGTTTATTTATATTCATAGGGTTTAATACCATATTTGATTCATTTATTCTTGTGTTTCACTTTGCATGTTTTGACTTCCAGAATAACTAAGTCGCTCTTCCTGAATGATTAAGTTATTCAAACCATCCACGGTCGGTCATATGTTGGAAGTAGATATGAATCAAGACTGTCATCGGTTGGTTTGTAGAGGTCCAAGTTGGTGGACAAAGTGGTGCTACAACACTCATGAGTGCTCATAAGTTCTGAGTATTGGATTCAACCCGCGCTCATTTGAATCACTTCATGGATTTTATCACGAGTGATCATGAGACGATAATATCTTATATTCTTCAAACCTATAGATATGAGTTGTTACTATGAGTTGGTTATACATTGATTGCACGAAAACGCATTTGGTAACTCGATGTTATAAAATGTGCCTTTGTGTATGATTCAACAAGTAGTAGAACAAGCCATATGAGTCGAAGTTTATCCATTCCTTTTACCTTCGGGATAAAAGCGATATCTGTGGGCCCCTCGATGATTTAGCGATGACACATGTGAGTGCTTAGCCAAGCCAGGACTGTTTTGATTTGTTCAATCAGTCAGTCATCATAAATCGGAAATCGGGAAACAACAAATGGACAGAGAGAATGATTGATAATCCATGTCTCAGTCCATATGATATCTAGAATGGAGGAATATATGATCCCTTATCTAATGGACAAGTCATTGACAAAGGTCAGAGTTCATTGACAAGATCAGAGTTCGACAACGGCTTTAAGAGCTACGATTGCCAGTTGGTTTTTTAAGTCATACTCAATAATAGTTTTAGACTTATCCAAGTGGGAGACTGTTGGATTAATGTCTAAGTCCATAACTATATTTGGTATGTACTTGACCCGACCCGACATGGTCCATTTGGGTTGCACTTCACCGACACAATTTATATGGATAGTGTTTTGAGAATAGTATATTTATGATTTATATTAATATATTATAAGTTCTAATATATTAATATATAATCATATTATTTAATTAGTATTGATCAAGAATTAATTTATAATTAATTAAGTGATCAAAAGGAACTAATTAAATATGGACTCTTAGATATATATATGTGTAGTGGGCCAAGTTCATTTAGGTTGGGCTAAGTCTTCATGGATAGTCCATGGAGCTTTAACCCATGGATCCTAGGAAATGAAAGGTCATGGGTATTAGGGTTTAACCCTAATCCTCCACACTATATAAAGGGTCTTATGGTTCATGAAATGATGCTAGTGGCTAGTGTGGATACACTAAAGAGGGCAATAACCGATTTCATAGTGTGAGCCAAGTATCCATATTCTCAAAAGGTTTTCCAAGGTGTTTTGGTGATTTGTGATTCCACTTGAGGCTTCCACACTATTGGGGCTAAGCTCTTAAAGCTTGAAGACATCAAGCTACATCAAAATGTATGTCATCTAACTAGAACTTTGTAGTATAGGTGCTTCATAATATGCTAGTTAGGATGAAACCTTGGAATATTTAATATTTGCATGTATAATAGAGAAAACATAGATCCAAGGTTTATAGGGTTGCATGTACACCATAGGAGTGTTAGAATGCTCAAAACCCAACAGTTCCATGGTATGTGGCGGATGAGGAGATGAAGAAGACCCGATATCACGAGATGCTGAGGGATGACATCAGGCAGTTTGTGAGCAAGTGCAGCTGCAAGACGCTGGAGGATATGATTTCTCGAGCCAGGGAGAGGGAGATCGACCTAGAGCACCTCAGGAAGAGGAATCCGGATGAGATTCAGATAACCACAGGTTCAGGAAAGAGACCCAAGGGGTCAGACTCGATATCGAGGGACTATCAGAGCCGCAGCCGATACGGGAAGTGTGGCAGGACGCACGAGGGGGCGTGCAGGAGCGGTAGTGGCGGTGATTATGGTTGCTTCAAGTGCGGCCGGACTGGTCATTTTAGCAGAGATTGTACAGCTACTACCACCCAGGGATCAGACCTGATATGCTTTCATTGCAGTCAGCGGGGCCACAAGAAGGCCCAGTGTCCGAGTTTTCTTTCAGCAGGACAGGTGATAGCACCTGCCCATGCGAATTTGAGGATCACCGACGGCCGTCAGGGCCGCGCAGGAGCGCCTGCGGCGGGGAGCAGGGCATTTCAGTTGGTTGCAGAGGAGACGCGAGCAGTCCCTGATGTGGCAGGTGCGTATCTTTCTATTTCTTATAAGCTTTTATTTGTGATTTATTTTTTATGGTACTGCATTGATGTTAGTTAATGTGCTTTGGAACTATGTTTCCTGCTTATGATTAAGTTATATGCCATCTGCATACCTTGGATTTTAGAATAGTAGTTAGAGGTTGTTCCCTTGTAAAGAAGGTTCTCAGGATGCAGTCACTGTAGCAAGTGTGAGTGGGGATCGGGAGGTGTTCTGTTAGTCTTCAAGAGTGGTTCGGGTTTGGTATTGGTTAGTTTGGAGCACCAGCAGTGGTAAGCGTTGGTTGTCAGCGGATCGACCATTAGATGGAGTGAAGGATTGGGAATCCTTTCCGAGCTGTGAGCGGTAAGGAGTTAGTCGAATCGAAGTGGGGGAGAAACCCCCATATAGTTAGGAACAGAAGTAAGTACGAAGTTGGTATGAGTTTGCAACTCTGTTGAGCAGTATAGTAGCCCGGGTGGCTGTTTGGATAGAGAAGCGAGTGAATCGGGAGTTTGGGAAAAATTCTCGATATTGAGTTTGTGTAATTGCGATTAGTAGATGATTGTTTTGGGAAACCATGTCGAAGATTTTCTCGGCAGGACGCGAGTCTAGCCAGGATGTAAGACTATAGGATAGCTGTAGCATACACCAGCAGTAGACAGTGCAAAAAGTGTTGTAAGACTACGGGTAAGCCGTAGCACTCATTGGCAGCCTAGTCAGCGGAGTGTGGGCGAGGGCCCGTGTGACATCCCCAATTTCACGGCCAGAAAAGACCAATTTGTTTATGCTTTGTTTTATAAATCAGAGTGATCGTTTACAGAAAACAGTTGCGGAATTTGTTCCCAAAACAAAATGTGATAAGAATTTATCAAATCATTTCTTTAAAGAAATGTATTTTCATTAAATAACAAAATCTCGGGATGTCATGTTCCGATACAGACCAAAAGCATAAACAGTATAAAATAGACCTTACAACAGTTATTTATAACTACTGATCTATAATCCAAAATCTCTCATCAAGTCCACCAACTTATACTCTTGTGCCAATACGTGTAACGCAAAGAAAACTGAGCGGGTCAGGCTTGGGAGTCTGGTGAGCATATAGGATTTTCAACCCACAATAATATATTTATTATATTTAATCATCAAACAATCAACCCAATTACCCATCCCCATTATCTCCATTTATCTTAAGGATCTACCCTAAGAATCATCTATCCTTCATTCTTAAGGATTGGCCTGAGGTATAGGCACGAAGTCACATCGTCGCCAGGGTTTACTCAATAGGCGCTAACTCCATAGTCACCAAGGTTTATACAATAGGCGCTAACTCCATAGTCACCAAGGTTTATACAATAGGCGCTAACTCCATAGTCACCAAGGCTTATACAATAGGCGCTAACTCCATAGTCACCAAGGTTTATACAATATGCGCTAACTCCATAGTCACAAAGGTTTACTTAACAGTAGGCGCTAACTCCATAGTCACCAAGGTTTATCTAATAGGCACGAAGTCACATCGTCGCCAAGGTTTATACAACAGGCACTAAGTCCATAGCTGCCAAGGTTTATCTAATAGGCACGAAGTCACATCGTCGCCAGGGTTTATCTAATAGGCACTACGTCTCATAGTCACCAGGGTTTACTCATACCATCTCTATTCACACACCAACTATTTCATCTACCCATGTTCTACCCAACATATTTGTAGATATCAAATACATATACAGTTTAACTCATTTAAAAAACTATATAAAACATCCATTCCACACTCATCTCAAATAAACAACAATATATAAACACATAGCATGTATTTCATAGAAAATACTTCATATTTATGTGTTAGAAGAAAGTAACTACACACTCACATGATTAGACGATTCTCGGACAGCACTACGGCTCTTCGAGTAGTAATTCTTCGGTGAAACCGTGATCTCTTCACACACCGGGCTTCTCGCGGGCAGAGCTTCGGCTCAGAAACTCTTTTCTTCTCGGGATCTTCGAGTTTCGGGACTCGCTTCGGGTCTCGGGATGATGTCAGGGATTCGGGGGGGGGGGGGGGGGGGGTTAAAATAGGGCTTAGAGAGTGTATCGGGAGTGGGAGAGAAGAGATGGAGCAAACATAATCGGCTAGCCCTTGATTTCTATTTATAGGGCAAATTTCTCATTTTCCACGTCGTGAACAATACTTTCACGTCGTGGGCTTGATCATCACTGCATGCGTTATCGTAAGTTGGGTCTGGCAGACTCCAGGAGGCGTCAGAAGACATGCCACGTCGTGACCACTGATTTCACGTCGTGGTCTCTGACAGTTTTGGGGTTTCGCGCCCCGAACTTCAGAAATCCATAACTTTCGCATACGAACTCCGTTTTCGACGTTATTTATATCGACGTGTAGGTAAAAACAAGATCTACAACTTTCATTTAGACTTTGTCGGCTAATTTTGACTTTATTTTTATTATATTATTTTTATATTATTTTTAGTAGGCCGAGACTGGAAAATTCCGTTATAAACTCATAACTCCTTCGTCTGACGTCCGTTTTTGTCTGTCTTTCCGTCGTTGGACTACTATCGACGAGATCTTCAATTCTCGTTTAGATTGTTTCGGCTAAATATCGCTCGATCTCATATTCGAACTTCGGGCTGTAAACTGCTAAGCCGAAACTTCGAAAAATCATAACTTCCTCATACGAAGTCAGATTTGGGCGTTCTTTTTATGCACGCTCTCGGTTTAACATATTCTATGACTTTCATTTAGATTGCTAAGGCCAAACATTGCTCTAACGTAAATTCACTATTTACGTCGCGCTGTGTCGTGTCGGTTCTATCGCGAAACTTCGACATGTCATAACTTCTTCGTTATAACTCGGATTTCGACGTTCTTTATATGTACGAAATCCTTGTAACATATACTACAACTTAGTTAAGATTAATCCTTCTAAATAATCTTCCATCAAAAAGTCATTTTTGATGCTTATCGTCTCTAAATTGACTAGCCCGGATCTACGGGCGTTACAGTTATCTCCCCCTTAGGATGATTACGTCCCGTAATCATCAAAGAAAATAGGACTTGTATGATGATTCCATACGTTATCTTTTCATCCTAGGTAATAATCGTAACTTCTATGTTTCTTCGAATGAGTATCTAACTCTTGGACCTCTTGAACGCAGGCGATGCTCAATCTTGCACCTGCCCTTCGTAGTATGTTGGACTTTCAATCGTAACCTACGAGTTACAAAATAAATCCTTATTGAAGACTCCTTGTTTTTAGGATAAGTACTTTCCTTTATCTATTGTAACAGATCGATGGGTCATGTTCTAATGACCTCTCATCGTATGATGCAACATGTAGACTCAGGTCTTTTAGAGTCAAATTCCAGAATGGAATATACCTTCCTTCATATTCTAATGTGCTATAATCACATTTTAGCATGTAGCATTTCTAGCTACTAACTTCTTTAACAACGAGCGCGTTACCAATGACCGCATTGATTTCAATATTCTGACTTTAGTCAAATGCTACATCGAACTTGGTCCTCTGAACCATGTAACAAACTCATCGTAGTCGGACTCAATTTGATATTACCACTAGGGTCAGAATATCAATTACCTCATTAGTCATTATCGAAACAATGGTAACAACATACTTGAATAAAAACGGAATCAATCACTAGCTTCTTGGTAACCTTGTGACTTTCCCTGGTCCAAACGTGAGTCCTGTGCTTCCAGTAGTGTAGATCTTTACTACTATTCACACCTACTCATACTCGTCCCAAGTATTGTCTCGCAGTCCCCAAGTCCTAAAATCACCAAACAATTTAACACATACTAATGTGTCCAATTAATCAAAAAAAAATTCCTAGACTCTACTAGGACTTCTTCCATGCGCATCTTCACTCATCAATTCTACTTCAACTTGGTTGGTGATGGAAATTCCAGATTATGGGACAACTTCAAGAATTACACCAATCGTTCCATCATCCTGCCAATCAAAGGTGTACTTCAGACGTACCATACTCCTCTAAACGTTCCGTTATTTTATCAGACATAAACTAAAGGCAAGACACCACTCTTACGATATCTTCCGATAGGTGTCATTCACTATCATAAGCCTTTCATTTCCTCCATTTACTCAATTCTCTACGAGTCTTCACCATAACGTTTTGTACACCCAAGCAGACGTTCGGTGTACCGGGCGAGAATTTAAGATAAGAAAGCTTTATTTACGATAGACATATAAATCTCCTTATCACTCCGAAACGTTTACATGCTAGTTCTAATACCGTAGTCGTACGCTTAGAATCCTAAACACATAAGGTTTCCCGATCCGGTCGGCAACAGACCATAGATCCGAACAAATAATATCATATATGGCAACATATAACATTTAGCACATAAAAGAATTTTAGGCAACTTTCCTAAAATAAACTAGTGTTCGTGTCAATTTAGGTGTACTACCTAACATATTTTAGACATACTCCTCAGGATCATTACTTAGCATTCTAAGTTTAAGTCTAGAAATTCCTACAAATTCCTAGTTCGCTTCAACTAATGCTCTGATACCAACTGTGACATCCCCAATTTCACGGCCAAAAAAGACTGATTTGTTTATGCTTTGTTTTATAAATCAGAGTGATCGTTTACAGAAAACAGTTGCGGAATTTGTTCCTAAAACAAAATGTGATAAGAATTTATCAAAGCATTTCTTTAAAGAAATGTATTTTCATTAAATAACAAAATCTTAGGATGTCATGTTCCGATACAGACCAAAAGCATAAACAGTATAAAATAGACCTTACAACAGTTATTTATAACTACTGATCTATAATCCAAAATCTCTCATCAAGTCCACCAACTTATACTCTTGTGCCATTACCTGTAATGCAAAGAAAACTGAGCGGGTCAGGCTTGGGAGCCTGGTGAGCATATAGGGTTTTCAACCCACAATAATATATTTATTATATTTAATCATCAAACAATCAACCCAATTACCCATCCCCATTATCTCCATTTATCTTAAGGATCTACCCTAAGAATCATCTATCCTTCATTCTTAAGGATTGACCTGAGGTATAGGCACGAAGTCACATCGTCGCCAGGGTTTACTCAATAGGCGCTAACTCCATAGTCACCAAGGTTTATACAATAGGCGCTAACTCCATAGTCACCAAGGTTTATACAATAGGCGCTAACTCCATAGTCACCAAGGCTTATACAATAGGCGCTAACTCCATAGTCACCAAGGTTTATACAATAGGCGCTAACTCCATAGTCACCAAGGTTTACTTAACAGTAGGCGCTAACTCCATAGTCACCAAGGTTTATCTAATAGGCACGAAGTCACATCGTCGCCAAGGTTTATACAACAGGCACTAAGTCCATAGCTGCTAAGGTTTATCTAATAGGCACGAAGTCACATCGTCACCAGGGTTTATCTAATAGACACTACGTCTCATAGTCACCAGGGTTTACTCATACCATCTCTCATCACACACCAACTATTTCATCTACCCATGTTCTACCCAACATATTTGTAGATATCAAATACATATACAATTTAGCTCATTTAAAAACTATATAAAACATCCATTCCACACTCATCTCAAATAAACAACAATATATAAACACATAGCACGTATTTCATAGAAAATACTTCATATTTATGTGTTAGAAGAAAGTAACTACACACTCACATGATTAGACGATTCTCGGACAGCACTACGGCTCTTCGAGTAGTAATTCTTCGGTGAAACCGTGATCTCTTCACACACCGGGCTTCTCGCGGGCAGAGCTTCGGCTCGGAAACTCTTTTCTTCTCGGGATCTTCGGGTTTCGGGACTCTCTTCGGGTCTCGGGATGATGTCGGGGCTTCGGGGGGGGGGGGGGGGGGGGGTTAAAATAGGGCTTAGAGAGTGTATCGGGAGTGGGAGAGAAGAGATGGAGCAACCATAATCGGCTGGCCCTTGATTTTTATTTATAGGGCAAATTTCTCATTTTCCACGTCGTGAACAGTACTTTCACGTTGTGGGCTTGATCGTCACTGCATGCGTCATCGCAAGTTGGGTCTGGCAGACTCCAGGAGGTGTCAGAAGACATGCCACATTGTGACCACTGATTTCACGTCGTGGTCTCTGACAGTTTTGGGGTTTCGCGCCCCGAACTTCAGAAATCCATAACTTTCGCATACGAACTCCGTTTTCGACGTTATTTATATCGACGCGTAGGTAAAAACAAGATCTACAACTTTCATTTAGACTTTGTCGGCTAATTTTGACTTTATTTTTATTATATTATTTTTATATTATTTTTAGTAGGCCGGGATAGGAAAACTCCATTATAAACTCATAACTCCTTCGTCTGACGTCCGTTTTCGTCTGTCTTTCCGTCGTTGGACTACTATCGATGAGATATTCAATTCTCGTTTAGATTGTTTCGGCTAAATATCGCTCGATCTCATATTCGAACTTCGGGCTGTATACTGCTAAGCCGAAACTTCGAAAAATCATAACTTCCTCATACGAAGTCAGATTTGGGCGTTCTTTTTATGCACGCTCTCGGTTTAACGTATTCTATGACTTTCATTTAGATTGCTAAGGCCAAACATCGCTCTAACGTAAATTCACTATTTACGTCGCGCTGTGTCGTGCCGGTTCTATCGCGAAACTTCGACAGGTCATAACTTCTTCGTTATAACTCGGATTTCGACGTTCTTTATATGTATGAAATCCTTGTAACATATACTAAAACTTAGTTAAGATTAATCCTTCTAAATAATCTTCCATCAAAAAGTCATTTTTGATGCTTATCGTCTCTAAATTGACTAGCCCGGATCTACGGGCATTAGAGCCCGTATCTCCTAGTTACCAAAGAGTGGGCGAGGCCCGTACCTCCTAGTTAGCATGATAGATATTGAAAAAGGTTAGTTCGTTAAGTCCAGGATGGAGTTGGTCCTGCATAGCCCTAAATAGGTGAGACCTGTGGGAGGGACCACTCCGAGATATAGTTTGGGTGAGACCCGTGGGCGAGGCCCGTGAAATTCTAGCAGCGCAGGTGGGACCTGGTAGAGACCTTAGGGTCAAGATAGGGAATCGAGGATCCTAGGACTTATGGAGCCAGAGTGGCAAAGTAGATAAAGCAGTTTTAGATAGTCGAAGTTTCTCCGGAAGTCGCTGGGAGCGACTGAGAGGTTGAGTTTGGGTTTAGTAACCGGTGGGAGTCCGGTAACCCAGGTTATGGCAGATTAGTTGGGACCAGAGTGGTCTCGGTTCATCCAGAAAGCGGCCAGGAGATAGCAGGATCTTCGGTCAGGGGTAGCGAAAAGGGAATTCTGGAGGAGCAGTTAGTTGACCGAGAGGTTCTAAGTCACTCTCAGCAGGATTAAATAATCTCAGAGTGAAGGTTTTGACTCTGTTGCGCAGCTCTCGTATGAGTCTAACAGTTGCAGGGATGAATTTTCTACTCGGAGGATTATCTGATCCATTCGTCGGGTTAGGCCTTCAGCACTGACGCGTGATAAGAGGAAGCACTCAGTAAGTAGCAGCGATGAGACAGCACTGTGAATGACTGTAAATTTGTTACAGTGAGGGATTGTCCCACACAGAGATAGAGAAGGTTGTTGCTTATGGAAAGTTACCTTGGAAAGGCCAGTGATCGCGCAGTGAGAAAGGGGTGAACCCCCTTGGATGTCCAGCATGAGTACTCGGGGAGTACCGGAAGGATTATCGATTGGGTAAGAGCGATGTACTTTGGGTTTATAGTTATGGGATGGTTCTCAAGAGGATACCATCGAGGAATAGCATTTCGCCCAGGAAGACCGGGTAGAAAGCCAATAGAAGCGGTCCTTTGAGGATTGGACCGAGTAGTCAGAGTATGAATTGTATAGGAATGCCGTGAGAGGTTGCGGGATAGTTGGCCATAGCGGACTTCGAGGAAGAAGTCTAGTTTAAGTGGGGGAGAGTTGTAACACCCCGTTTTGGAAGTATTCGAGTTTTGGTCTCGGAGGCCAATGGTAGGGGCGATTCGGACTTTTATGGGTCTCAGGTTTATTCGGAAGGATGAAAGGCGTGTGTATGGATCTACAAGCGTAAGGCTTCTCGCCACCTTTTCGTGGATATAAAGTTCGTCGGAAGCGGACTTAGAACGAAGAAGATATAGTACTTTGAAGTTATTGTCAATATTAGTCCCTAATGGAGTTTTGTAACAAGGCAGCCCCATGAATGCATGGAATGCATGTGTGTGTTTAGCTGGGTACGCCCAACGTATAAATGGGAATGGTCGCGGGTGCGGAGGGGCGTACGCCCAACGTACGCTTAGAGTCACTAAACCCTAGTTTTGGGGTAAGCCCTATATAAAGAACCTTATGTCTCGAAGGCCAGCCTCCATTTCCACCCTAAAAGAGCTACTACAAAACCCTAATCCAGATTTGAGTGTTCTTTGTCACACCCCAAAACCAAGAACGGCGGAAACGTTCTGGGGCGGAGGACGTCATGTACAGTATCACAACAATGAATAGTAGTAAACAAGCAACAACATCATCCATTGCATTAATAATAAAATTTTAATACAAGTGTGTTCTGACAAGTTTAATAGACGCCAAAAATATAAATCAAAATGAAAGATGAGTCTTGAACGAGCTCCATCTTCACTAAACCCTGCATCGGTACCTGTGTACTGGTGACCTGAAGATACAAGTTATTTTGAAAGAGAGTATCAGCTTTATAGCTGGTGAGATCATAAGTATTTTAATGTGTGTATTTGTAAGAAAGTATTTGTAAGTATGTGAAGTGTAAGTATGTAAAAGCTCGTGAATGTTTGTAAAAGGTTTGAATCTCCTAGAAAACCCTATGTTTCCTACTAAAAGTAGCCTTCTACCAAGGCATCTAGTATCTGTGTGTGTGTGTGTGTCTCTTGTAAGAGTATGTATTTTGCCAAAATCTGACTATCATTTACCAAAAATATAGTTTTACATTACTGTATATTGTGTGAAGATCACAAAGTGAATGCAATGGGAAAATGAAATAGTACTGTAGTGTTGTATTAAGTAACTACTGATGTACTAACTACCTTAAACCAATTGTAATTAAAGTACCATGTGATCGGTCTGTATCCTGCTACCGACTCTATAGAAAAACGACGATGTAAGACATCGTAAGAAATGACGTTTGGCACCCGTAGACTTGCAAGTCCCACTGTAGCGAGCAACAAGGTGTAGGATAGTCAATCCAGTATAGATCTATACACAAACTCATACGCTCCCCACTTAAGGAGATTCTGGATACAAAACGGTCATGACAGGTAGTGCTATGCCCCGTTACGTGGCTCACATAACTGTAGTAATGTTCTAGTATATGTATGTGCTAGCTGTATTGTGTGTTCTCTCTTTGTCTAGTATGTATGTATGTTCTCTCTGTATGGTATTGTTTGTTCTCTCTCTGTCTAGCATGTATGTTCTTTTGTAAAATGTATAGTATGTACTAACTGTATTGTAATGTATTGTATGTACTAGCTGTATTGACTCATGTATGAACTGACTCATTGTATGTTTCATTGTTCTAGTAATAGTATTAGTAACTTCCTAAACTACGCCTATTGTAGCTTACTAGTAATGTTGTTTGAATGTATGAGCATGTGTGTATACCCTTGCTACCCAAAGGTATTGAACTGAATGAAAGAAGGAACCTTTATACCTATATACATATACATGATATATAACTAGGATTCAAACGACCTTCGGACAAATAACCGATACCCTAAGTCCACAACCAAACGAGGAACAAGAGGTAAGGTGAGTTATCAGTCCTAAGTCCTTTCAATCCTACTTATATAACTATATCTATAAAGATATACATTTAACAGAATATAAGTGTAAAAGAGTTTAAGTAAAAGTATTTGACATGTAAAAGAGTTTGTAAAACAGTTTGAAGTAAAACAGTTTGGTAACACAGTTTGAAAAGTAAGAAATCCATTTGTTTGGTAGTTATTAATCACATGTGATTGATATAATAACTATAATAGTTCAACTTGTATCCCCCCCCATAAAAGCATTTAAAAATATTTAAAAGGTTAATTAAGGGGTATGAACTCACCTGTAGTGAGTGGTTTGGATGAACGGATTGTATAGGATGCTAAGTGTCAAGTGAAGACTTGAGCACACACAAGGATCCTAGTTAACATATAATGACACGTATATGTATCCAATTAGTTATAAAACAACTAATTAACCAAGTTAAGACATCCTAAGACATGTAAAACACTTGATTTAAGTGTTATAAGTCCTAAGGATTGCATCTAAGGGTTGTAGGACTTGGCTATTGAGTTTAGAGTTCAAGGGGACCCTCTTTTGGAGTTTACGGTTTTGTGACCAACTCCTTTGGAGTTTACGGTCGTAAACCCATGAGTTTACGGCCGTAAACTCATGGCACTTCTACCAATTTGTGTTTTGAAGCTTTTCAAGTCATAAGGAAGCATCCTACTTCAAGTATAAGCCTTAGGAAGTGTTTGTGGCATCATTTCACTCCTAAATGGAGTTTACGGCCCATGGACCATTTCTCCATGTGTTTATGGCCGTAAACCCATATGGTTTATGGTCTTTTTGATGTTTTAAGTCCTAAGCACATCAAGGATGGGATCTAGACTAGTTTACAAGGCTTGGTAAGGGACTAGGGCACACTTTGGCCCCTTCATTAGGGTTTACGGTCCAAGAACATCTTGGACCGTAAACACCTTTGATCTAGTGTTTCATTGTGATTTCTAGATGTTTTAGAAGTGTAACAAGTCTTATAACAAGCCAAGGTAAGCTTACTATGTAGAAGCTTGAAAAGGTGCTAAAAGTCCAAGAACACTAGTGTATGTTCTTGGTGTTCTTGGTGAAACTAAGAACACTTGAAGATCTACACAAATGGAATGATTTCATGGATGAAATCATGTAAGATCACTAGATTAGGGTAGATATCAACTAAACAAGGAAGAAAACACTTACTTTCTTGAAGATTTTTGAAGAACTTTGGATGATACTTGAGAGAGAATTGTTTCTAGACTTGGAAGTGTGAAAAAAAGTTAAAAATAAACTAAGTGTCACTTATATAGTCATTAGGGTTTACGGACCTAATACCATTTGGGCTGTAAAATCCAAACTCTTGGAGTTTTTGGAACTTTATTGATGCACAATAAACCCTAGGGCATCCTCTCTCCTGTTATCTCTTGAAGTACTATCTTTAAAACACTCAAACTTAATCCCAAAAAGCTTGAAAGTTAGCAGAAACAGTTCTGGTTCCTGTTGAAGTGAATTGTTGTACAGAATAGAAATTTCGGGTTGTCACATTCTTGGAGCTTAGAAGGTCACTAGAGAAGCATCTTGGTGTTGTGGATCCATTTTCCAAACAAGAAAGGAGCAAGGCAAGGTGGTGGTTCAAAGGAGAGGTTGCAGATCTGGGATTGTTGTTTCATTTATGACCATTTCAAGTTATAAAGATCTAAAATTGGTGATTATCTCCTTAGATCTATTAGATTGAGTTTTTCTGGACCATTTTGGTCCAAAGGTTGAAGCTTTGTAGTCCAATCCGATTTCTAGGACTTGGAGTTGCTACTCTCAGTTCTAAATGAGACCCTAAGGCAGAAAGTTGCCATCTTGGATGTCCTAATGGGTTCATGCATGAGTTAAGACCATTTCCATGGATGTTAGTTATCATATTTAGAGTTTGGGCTCTATTGGTGGGTTGCAAGCCACCAAGTGAGGGACTTTATGGTTTAAGACGTTGAAAAGGACTTGGATTTGTGTTTGTACCTTCTGGGGTAGAGTATTAAGCACTTAATGGGAAGGTGACTTAACAGGGGAGTACGCTGAGCGTACATGCAGGTACGCCCAACGTACGCACCATTTAGCTTGTACGCTTAGCGTACATATGAGTACGCCCAGCGTACTCATCAGATTGGGCTTGGCGAGTTTTGGGCCTCGGTTTGGGCCATGTAGTGGATTTTGGGTCTTTAGGACTTAGTGGGCCATCAGAAGTCAGATATTTTGGGTCAAGTATATGTTTGGGCTTAGGGTAAGGCCCATTTGAGGGAATGGGCCTAATTTAGTAAATTAGGCCACTAGTGGGCTTGGGAAGCCTACCTAGTGTTGGGCCTTTTATGTTATGGTTTTGGGCTTCGACATGAACCAAGTTGGACTAGGGGTCAAATGGACATTTTAACCTAAGGAAGATTATTAATTTGGACTAAGTGATATTTCGGTATTGGTAGCTCGGGGAGCCGAAGGAGCAGCAGTTCGGGGAATTGCCAGTTAGCAGCCAGAGGAGTATCAGCAGGTCTTCAGCAGTGCGAGGTGAGTCTCCTCACTGTGTGCATGGGTCTACGGCCACAATGCCGGCCCATTTAGTTTATGTATGGTAAGAAGACTCGGGGGTTAGCCCTAGGCATTGCATGATAGTATGTTTCTGTACCACGGTCCGATGTCGGGCGAGGCCCGAGGAAGGTCTATAGGTATGTTATTCCGGACCAAGGTCCGATGTCGGGGCAAGCCCGAGGAAATGTTTGTATGTTAGTTTATACTTGTTGTCTGTGTGATACTTGTATGTTCCTGGTAGGGTGGTGAGTGTGGGAGAGGTCCCGTATCTCATCACTAGTTGAGTATGGACGGGGTTCCATATCTCTTTAGTAGAAGAGCAGGGGCGGGGACCGAGATAGGAGGGAAGTAAGTGTGGTCGGGGGCCCGCATCTCACCGTCAGCCAGAGTGTGGACATGGTTCCATGACTCATCAGTAGCAGGACAGGGGCGAGGCCCAAGTTAGGCGAGGCCTTAGGGCAGGAATACAATAGAGTATGTTTGCTTATTGTGCTAGTATGTTTATGTGATTGAAATTTGTTATAGCGGGCGGGGCCCGGAGACAGGCGAGGCCTAAGAAAAGCAGATATGTATACCGAGCGGGGCTCGATGCCACGCGGGGCCTGATGTCGGGCGGGGCCCGATGCCAGAGCGATTCCGATGTCGGGCAAGTCCCGATTCAGCGGGCGGGGGCCCAGTATGTGGTTATATGTATGGTATGTGGTAGTATGGGGAACTCACTAAGCTTCGTGCTTACAGTTTTCATTTTTGGTTTCAGGTACTTCCAGTAGCGGAGGGAAGAGCTCGGGATGACTGCATCGCACACACCATGATGTTTTTAGCCTGGGATGCTTTACTCTGATATGATATATTTGACAGATGTTATGATATTCTTGAGATACACGCTTTATGAATTTTATATGTTGAAAGATAATTATGGTTTATTAACAATTTAAAACGAAATTTTTGGTCATGATTTTTGGGACGTTACATTATAGCAATGTACTTTTGTACTTCATTTATATCAATGTACTTCATTTGTTTATATCAATGTACTTTAACGGTGATTTTTTTTTTTGCAAAAATGGACGTGTTTCCTATTACATTGTAGAAGTGGGTATGGTTCTTGTTTCTTTGTAGAAATTGGGTGTGACCCCGCATCATCACTAAATCATGTAAATATTTATATGTATCTGCAATTGAGTTTTTAAAACGTCCCATTATCCTTATGCTTGTACATAAGGTTGGCTTTATGACAACTTTTGTCGATATAGTTGGACGTCTTCTTAACGAAATGTGGGGATAATTTGCATACATATTGTCTATTATGCCATGTATTCTTATTTCAGGGAACTTATATGTTAAAAAGCTTCAGAGTCATAGGTGGATCATGGTAGCTATTTATGTGTTAATATACGCATGGATTCCGCATTCCAATGGTGGCATAATAGGTGAGTCGATCATTGCGTGGTTTCTTTTATGTGTGAAGACTTAACGGTGGAACCTAACTACCAAATATCTATGAATTAATTCCATACTGAACAATATACACAACCACCACCCAACTAGCAAATAACTATGAAACGAAAACCTTAAATATGTGCATAGATTTCATTAATACAAATGATCATTAAATGTGATTAAAACATACAATATCACATATCGTTAATTTTTTGAACTTAAATCCAAAAAAATCGTATGATAATTTTGTTTTTTCTTTCCATCAACCTATACTTTTGATTTATTCATATTCTCCATGATGCTTTTAAAATTCGTCTCTTTACGTATAACCTTATATTCATATCTTCTTATCCACCATTCTTGTAACAAACCATCTTTCAAGTAACATCAAATTCAACGCTTGGGTTGTAATTATGTCATTTTGGTCCTTGGATCTGGTAAGAAGTGGTCATGGAAAGCCCTAGTGGCAAAATGGTGATTATGGGAACATGAGTGGTACGCAGGGCGTACATGTGAGTATGATGAGCGTACGTGTGTCCGGGGAGGCCCTAATTTTTAGGGTTTGTGGAGTATTTAAGCACCATAATGGGTCATTTTGACTCACTCTTTCAGCCCCCAAGTTATTTAGCCGTTTTGAGAGAACCCTAACCCCCATAAGTGAGCATCTTGAGCTTATAGTGTGATTTTGTGTGCCAAAAGGAGAAGATAATTCACCAAAGGTGTCAAGTAAGGAAGCAAGCTTGTAGATATTGGATTATCATCTTTTTGGGAAGCTCCAGATGATATAAAGCTTCTATCTTTATGCTTGGATTGTTTAGATATTGTTTTGGTTGCTTTTTGGTATTCTTCTTGAGACTTTATGATTTGGGAGTACTTTTGAGTCATGGATCTGAAGTTTGAGCTTAGGTGCTTAATCTATTAATCACTTATAAGGAATTTAAGACATGTGAGGGGTACACCCCGCGTACCTGGTCAACGTCCCTGTATGCGGTCAATGTGAGTCTCGCGTATGCCCTGCGTACCTTTGGGGTACGCCTAGCGTACGCCATCTGGTGGGCTTTCCCTTTTGGGCTTTGATTCTTGGGCCCTAATGGGCTATCTGAGTACTGTGTTCTGGACTAATTGGAGGATTGGACCTTAGGATAAGGCCCAATAAGGGGATTGGGCCTAATTTGGAAAGTTGGGCCAATTATGGACCTTGAGGTAAGTTGGGCCTTTTGGATCAAAGATTTGGACTTGGGCCTTGGCCCAGTAAGGAAAAGGGTAAAATGGATATTTACCCTAAGTATGGATCTTTAGTCAAGGATGGTAATCCAATTGTTAATTGGATGTTTGTTTTGTTGTGATAGTTCGGGATTTTCGTGAGCCAGCAATCGGAAGTTTTCAGTATGATTCGACATTGCGAGGTGAGTTTTCCTCATTGTACTTGCGGGTAGAAGGCACCAATGACGGCCCATTGGATTGATATCTTGTTGCTATATTGTTATGATCTGTTAGATCGGTATCGTTGTAGATAGGATGTTGCTATGCTGTTAGAATCTGTTAGATCGGTGTCCTAATATATAGGACGATGGTATGTTTAGTGATATGTAGATCTGTTGACTGACTGTAGTATGCTATATGTTTATCTGTTAAATGTGCACACGTCTGGTTTGTGGATGAGGCTTCACTGCTTTGTGTGTAAGCCAACAGGTCGGGGGTATTCCAACCCAATGGTTGATTAAACTCATAGTATGGTGGCATTCCAACCCGATGGTTAAGGGTCAAGGGTATTCCAACCCGATGGTTGACTGGACCCATAGTATGTTGGCATTCCAACCCGATGGTTGAGGGCCTGGGGTATTCCAAATCGATGGTTGATTGGACCCATAGTATGTTGCCATTCTAACCTGATAGTTGAGGGGCCTGGGGTATTCCAACCGGATGGTTGATTGGGCTCATAGTATGATGTTTTGTATATGTGCTATTGTTTGTGTATTAGTATTTTGGGGGAACTCACTAAGCTTCGTGCTTACAGTTTTGGTTTATGGTTTCTGGTACTTCAGTGGATCGTGTCAATGTGAAGGTGTGACCGTACACATCCTCGCATTTTTGGACTTAGTGAGTTCCCCATACTTCCACATACCATACACATAATCACATATAATGGGCCCCTGCCTGACCTTCCTTGGACCCTGCCCGACATCAAGCTCTGTCTGGCATCAGGCCCCGCCTGGCATCGATCCCCGCTCGGTATACAAATATGTTTCTTCCAGGCCCCGCCTGTCACTGGGCCTCACCCGCTATACACATATAAACAATATCATATAATCATGCTAGCACATAAAGAATCATACACAATATTAATGCTCCAGTCCTAAGGCCTCGCCTATCATGGGCCCCGCCCCTGCTCTGCTAATGATGAGATATGGAACCCCATCCACACTCAGCTAGTGATGAGATATGGGACCCCGCCCACACTCACCTCCCTACCATGGACATGCAAGTATCACGTAGACAACAAGTATAATCTAACATGCACATAGTCATCGGGTACCACCTGACATCGAACTGTAGTCCGGAAACACACATATAAACATTCCTCGGGCACCGCCCGACATCGGATCTTAGTCCGGAAAAGCATACATATAAACATTCCTCGGGCACCACCTGGTATCGGATCGTAATCCGGAAACATACAAATTCCGACACATGCAAGAATCACAGAGACCTCAAGCATAACAAACATTCCTCGGGTATCGCCCAACATCAGATCGTAATCCGGAAAACATATAAACATATATATAGGGGCCGACATTGGTGCCTTCGACCCGTTCAAACAGGAGGAAACTCACCTCGAATGCTGAAGCTCACTACACGAAGTCCTTAGTTGCTGCCCTGACAATTCCTCGAGCTATCAATACCAAAATATTACCCAATTAGCAATTGGATCCCAAACCATGATCTATAATCCATACTTGGGGGTAAATTGACCATTTAACCCCTGGCCCAACAATATTCATAACTAAAGCCCAAAACTATCAAATCCATAAAAAACCCATCAATGGCCCAATTTTCCAAATTGGGCCCAAACTCTTACATGGGCCTTTCCCTAAAGCCCATTTACTTTTTGGAACCAATGATTTTCCGATGACTCAAAGGTCCAAGCCCATTAGGCCCAATCAAGGCCTAACTACATTGGTCCCACTAAGGCCCAATTCATCATCCAAGGCCCATTAGGGCAAGCCCAGCAAGGCAAGCCCAACCCGAAGTCCATTACCCTAAAATCCTTAGTCCATTATGAGCCCAAACCAAAGGATAAGTCCAATACCAAGCTAGCTAACAATCAAAGAGCCCAAAACTTGCACAAGTGATGCTCACGTCGTGAGCACCTTATGCTCACGTCGTGAGGTCATGACTTTGGCCCAAAAACTTCCTCGAACATGCTCTCACGTCGTGAGGCTTCATTCCTCACGTCGTGAGTCTGGATCTGACAAAAAATGAGCATTAAGCTCCTAATCCATTAAGACTTAACATGGGACAGTCTAGAGGGTCTTCCTTGACCCCAAGGACCATAAAAACCGAAGCTTTCCACTCACATATGTCCAATACATGATTAAACACCAACTTGGATCAAAATGAAGGACAAAGGGCCAAGACTCAAACTTGGAGTCCAAAACCATGACCAAAGTCCAAATCTAGAACATATAGGACTTAAGATACCACCATGATCCATAAATGACTATGACTATGCCTCCCGTCAACTTAAGGCACTCGAAGCCAGCTATACAACACACGATCTAGAGTTAGAGGCAGTGGTAATTGCTCCAAAGGTCCGGAGATCATTCGGGAAACGACAGAGAAGATCATTCAGATTCGTGAACGATTGAAAGCCTCTAGAGACCGACAGAAAAGCTACGCAGACAAAAGAAGGAAACCTTTGGAATTCCAGGTGGGAGACCGAGTTCTTTTGAAAGTCTCACCCTGGAAGGGCTTGATACGCTTCGGAAAGCATGGAAAGCTAAATCCAAGATACGTAGGGCCTTTCGAGATTCTCGCTAGAATCGGCCCTGTAGCGTACAAACTCAATCTACCTCGCGAACTTAGTAACGTAATCCCACTCGACGAGACTCTTCGAGACTCGTGTAATCCCACTCGACGAGATCGAGATCAACGAGAGCCTCACCTTCATGAAAGAACCAGTAGAGATCATGGACCGAGAGGTCAAACAAACGAAGCAAAGCCGTATCCGGATAGTGAACATTCGCTAGAATGCCAAGCGAGGACCTGAATTCACTTGGGAGCGCGAGGATCAGATGAAACTGAAATATCCTCATCTTTTTACTTAGTTAATTGTAACTACTTATTTGCTTCAAATCTAGTTTCGGGACGAAATTCTCTCTAACGGGGGGATGATGTGACAACCCGAAATTTCTATCTTGTACAAACCCTACATTTCAATCAAGTCAAACTTGTTTCTGCTAACTTTTAGCACTGTTTAGAGTCTGTTTGAGTGTTCTAAAGCCTAGTACCTTCAAGAGGTAATTATAGGAAGTATACTCTAGAGTTCAATGTGCAACATTCAAGTCTCAAAACTCCAAGAATTAGAGTTTACGGCCATAAAATGGAGTTTACGGCTGTAAACTCTATGGTATATATATGACACTTAGTCATTTTTAGTCACTTTTACCATTTTAAGCCAAATAACTCATTCTCTCTCAAGTATCATCCGATTTTTCACTAAGATCTTCAAGATTGTAAGTGTTTCTTCCCTTGATTAGTTGATATCCATCAATATCTAGTGATCGTACATGATTTCATCCATGAAATCTCTTTATTTTGATAGATCTTCAAGTGTTCTTCATTTCACCAAGAACACCAAGAACACACACTAGTGTTCTTGGACCTTAAACACCCTATCAAGCTTCTATCTTGTAAGTACACTTTCCTTAGCTTGTTTTCATGCTTGAATTACTTAGTTTACACCTTGAAATCATCAAGAACTCAAGAACATATGGTGTTTATGGCCAAGGCAATCTCCTTGGGCCGTAAACACTCATAAGTATGTGCCACCACTCCTTCCTAAGGCTTAGACTTGAACTTAGAACACTTCCTATTGACTTGTAAGACCTTAAAACACAAAGAAATCAAGAACAAAGGGTGTTTATGGCCAAGGAAATCTCCCTTGGCTATAAACCCAAATGATTGGTGCAAAGTTGCCACAAACACCTTCCTAAGCCTTGAAACTAAGCCTAGAACACTTCCAAGATGATTATAGGACCTTAAACACACAAAATGGTACAAGATACCATGAGTTTACGACCGTAAACTCATTGGGCCGTAAACTCATGGGGGTTTACACTTGGGTCGTAAACTCCAATGTGAGGCCTTACAACCCTTAGGTGCAACCCTATGTACTTCTAGCACTTGAATCAAAGTGTTTTCCTTGTCCTAAGGTGTCTTTACATGCTTAATTAGTTGTTAAATAACTAATTAGATACATATATGTGTCATTATATGTTAAATAGGATCCGTGTGTGTGCTCAAGTCTTCACTTGACACTTAGCATCCTATACCACTCGTTCATCCAAACCACTCACTGCAGGTGAGTTCATACCCCCGTATTTTCATAGTTTTTACTGTTTTAAGGGGGGGGGGATACAAGTCTAACACAAAGATTTTGTGTTATAACAAATGATTTCAAATGGATTACAGTTATCAAAACAAATGGTTTCAAACATCTTATCAAAATGAATTTCAGTATCATCAAATAAAGTGGTTTTAAGTGATTGTTTCAAAAAGACGTCAAGTCACCAAAATGGATTTCAAAATATGAAACTTCTTAAATATTTTATAAACTTATATTTTTCCCCAAAAATCATACTAGTATATATATATTTATATAAATAAGATTTAAAAGATTTAGGACTGATAACCCACTTTGGTTCCTTTTCCTTGTTTGGATGTGGGATTACAAGTATTAGTTATTTGTCCGAGTGTCATTTAAATTTTACTTATATATATTGTATATGTATACAAGTATAAAAGGTTATTCATTTAGTTTTAATTACCCTTTTGTAACAAGTTGAGCAAGGGGTTGTATTCATTAATTCTAAGTATCAATACAGAAAGTACATATAAATTATAATAGGTATAATTTATGATTCACAGAACAATAAATCATGATTCAAGCATACTAGAGTACATTGTTTTACAAGAACAAAGATTGATTCAAAACTATTCAAGGATATACATTCTTTCAGATACATGTTAAGAGTACTAATTCAAGAGCATACTATCAATCATTTACTTCAAAATGATTGGGTTTTCATAACTAATATACATGTAACGTTTATATGCTTTTATGAGACAAGTAGTACAGTTTGTTTAATTCATTTTAAACAATATAGTAAAGTCCTGATATTATAACCAGAGTCTCCAGCAGGGGATCGAAACAATGGGTGTATAGATCTATATTGGGATTAACAATCCCGCACTCGGACTGCTAGCTACAGTCAGACATACACGCCTGTGAGTGACAATTGTTATCATCAACTTTCAGCGCATTCATAGCGTTGGATCAGGCCATCTAGTTAGTATGGTTATAATAACTCATTTAAAAGATATTAACAATACGTTAGTGTATAATTAACTAAATTTAAGTACATTTTCAAAGTACTAGTTTAAAAGATACAGTTTACAAGATACAATTAACAAGATACAAGTTTACATAAAGATTTCAAATACAGATACTTGGTTTACAAATAGAACAGTTTTATACAAATATAACTACTTTTCATATACAACAGAAAATATAGGATTTTCTGGAAACAACTTACATATTCAAGAATCAGAAGATATTCTTACATACATAAAAACTTATGCACTCACTCAACTTTATGTTGATACTCTCTTTCAAAATAACTTGTATTCTTAGGTCATCAGTAGACAGGTACAGTCGACCAGGTTTTGAGAAGACGGAGCGTGTTCCAGACTCGTCTTTTATTTTGATTACTTGTTTTTGGTATCTTATTATTATGAAAGAACACACTTGTATTAAATTATACTATTAATGCAATGGATGATGTTGTTGCTTGTTTACTACTATGCTTTGTTGTGATACTGTACATGACGTCCTCCACCCCCGAACGTTTCCGCCGTTCCGGTTTTGGGGTGTGACAGATTGGTATCAGAGCATCGTTTATAGTGAATCGAGTATATCAACCCATAGAAAGATATACAAACTATAAACACAACGGGATTAAAATACTCTGATCCAGAGTTTGTACTTTTAAATAATAAAATATTTAACTAAGTATACATACCTGCATTCATACTAAAATCAGTGTCACTAGGACAAAACAAAAGTATTACGATATTGAACATCACAAGTAGACTCGGGGATGTATGATCAGTTCTGGGAGTGACATAGCCTGATCAACTATGTTGATCCGAGAAGTTATTAGAATATGCCCGAGAATGGTTGTGATGTGGCAACAAGTCTAAAAACTTACCAATACTATTACAACGAAAACATTAGAACAAAACATAAACTTAAAATACTATAGGAGTATTTTGTGTTACTATAAATTACTTATGTGCAAACTAAAAAGGTCTTTATTAGTATGTCAATAGTTGCTAAGTGGATACGCTAAGTATATATGTAACTAGGATGTCATAGACTTAGAATCTGTGACCTTTCCTTTACTCCCTGTCCCTTGTGGATTTGCAGTTAGGGTCTCTTATTCGAAGGTCTATCATGTTTTGATTTCATATAACTGGTATGTACTATACAAGTATTGGAGTAACTGATAAAGATCATCTTATAATTATCCAATTAGTACGTCTATTAATTATTTCTTTACCCCTTTTCTTGCGTAGATAACATGGCTGGATTCCATATCCCCGGAGACCCATACTTTCCTAACGAAGGCAATGCTGGATGGCTTGAAGAGGAGCCAGAAGATAATCATCCAATCCCTTTGGATGATCACCATGCTGAAGGCTTTTCTGATGGCTCTGACTCCGAGCCAGAAGTCAACAACCTACCCCCAGTAGCTCTAAACCCCAGACCAGCATTTCAAGGTCCCACACCCTTGTGTGCGACGACCTTGAACCGTTGGAGTGATGAGCAGGGTCAGCCTTTACCCTTCCATGGAGACCGAAGCTTTTACAATCTAAGCGAGGGAGGTTCAGCTGACCGAGTCCTGCCCATCATGGTCTGTAGGATTGCTCGGAATACCGAGCAAGGTCGAGCAGCCATCGACCGAGTCATGGAAATTGACGCCAATTCAGGCGTTAACACGGTCCGCATTCGCCATCTCGAAGAAGCTATGGAAAGGACTAGGAGAACCAATGAGACTCTGCAACAACAACTAGCTTCCTCCCAAGCTGAAGTCAGGGAACTTCGAGCTCGACAGACAATGTCTGAAAGGCGCATGAGAGACATGGAGCGCCGTCTGTCAGAATCAAATACTCATTCTAGTGGTTCTCGTCGTAGATAGAGCCTACTCAACTTTCTCTTTTGGGTGTAACTTAGTTTATGTAAAAACTCTAGTTTAATTTCCTATCTTTGTGACGACCTTGGATCTGTTAAGTCTTGATTTGGTCGTAATTCTGTCAAAATTTTCCCATCTTGGTTTGATGTAAGACCTACTTCTAGGTCAATTTTCCCAAATTTATTACATCTTAAATATCACTGATATTGACAGTCGGCAAATCCCTGTGGCAACCCTTGTTCAAATACTTTCATTCTACTATCGTTAGAATTCTATCTAAATCTCACTCTCGTCAAATTCATCAAGCTACGGTAATTTAGCTCATGGATCACTTCCAATTCTTTTCAGAAGTTGGATCATGTTACCCATCAACCAATGATAGCCTAGTTCGAAATAACAATCGTCTGGTGACCATTCTACGAACTTACTTCAACTCTTTACCAGTACTGCATCATAGAGATGTAGGTCAAACCGTCGAGAACAGTTTAACAAAACGAAAAATATACATTTACATGAATGAGTATAATACATCTAGGACCGACCATAATCACTCATGAACTCCTTTCTTGTCATATAACAGAATCATGTCGACATCCAGAAATAGTCAGCCGAACGACGTAACCCCGATCCTTCATATAGAAGCTGCCACCTTCCAAGCCGTGGTAACAGCTGCCATGGCAGCTGTCCTTGCACACTTCAACGCTGGTAACGCAATCGAGGCTGTAAAAGGTGTTGACAGTTCAAATTGTTGTAACAATCCGGGAAATCAACAAATGATAACTGTTACAAACACCCAAAGCCACAAATCCGAGTATAAGAAACGAAAGCGTCAAGACCAAAATGAGCGCAAGCTATCTCAAAGACTTGCCATGCAACAGCAACAAGTGGCGATTCCTGCCACTTCAACACCGATCAAACCATATGAGGGAACACTCCGAAGTGTGAAAAGTGTAATTTTCATCATAACGGAGTTTGTCGTGATTTGCAATGCATGAATTGCAATCGAATGGGGCACACTACTCGTGTCTGTAGGGCGCCGGCACGAACCGTCTTCCAAGCCACTAGCATCGGGGTCAGCCCGACTTGCTATGGTTGTAGTGAAACCGGACACTATAAAAGGAGTTGTCCAAAAGAGAGGAACAACGAAAGCGCTCGTGTCCACATAACTCCGACCCGACACATCACTTTCACCATCGATGCTGGCGCAAGCCAGATATGTCATTTATGCGGTGAGATAGGACATCTCAAGAAGGATTGTCCAATAACAAAGAACTCTGGCGCAGACGGGAAGATACTAAGGATCACTGCTGAAGGAGAGACTACTCCGGACCCACGTTGAAATTCTAGGGCGTTTCGTTATAGTAGACTTATAAATTGTTAAAAACTTGTGCAACTCGAGTCATATCTTTTTGCGAGATCCCGTCAGTCAAGGGACTCTCGTGCTGCGTGTACTTGCTTTTTGTAGTATACCTTGTTCGCAGCAGTAGTCTTGTAAGATAAAACTAAAGTACTGAAACTCTGTCAAGTTGCACCATTATATTTTTGTAACACCTTTATGATCTAGTCTAACGCCTTTTATTCCGAGTAGTCCGACATTATCATGTAACATGAGTCAATTCGATCCGCACAATGCCAGTCTCGTGCGAAAATTCTTTTCCCCGTAATCGCCTTTCTAGCGAAGCCGTCATTCCAAAACTCCGAGATACTCATGCGAGGGGTATCTTATGTTTCGTATCCTTCCCTAAGAAACCTCCTCGGTATACCGCTCGTACAGTACGTCAAGTTCAATCCGAAGACCCATACGGTTAATCTATCGCTGAGGAATGTATACGCAAGGGTGGTATATAATCAAGGTTCTACAGGCTTAGAATTGATGATTCCGCTTTAACTTCTTTTCCTTGTTTGGATGTGAGCTTATAGAAGAATCATTTATTCGACGGCCTTTTCAATCTTAATTATATACGACTCGTATACGCGAAGCTGTGATTGATGAACCAAATATGACTATGCCTCCCGTCAACTTAAGGCACTCGAAGCCAGCTATACAACACACGATCTAGAGTTAGAGGCAGTGGTAATTGCTCCAAAGGTCCGGAGATCATTCGGGAAACGACAGAGAAGATCATTCAGATTCGTGAACGATTGAAAGCCTCTAGAGACCGACAGAAAAGCTACGCAGACAAAAGAAGGAAACCTTTGGAATTCCAGGTGGGAGACCGAGTTCTTTTGAAAGTCTCACCCTGGAAGGGCTTGATACGCTTCGGAAAGCATGGAAAGCTAAATCCAAGATACGTAGGGCCTTTCGAGATTCTCGCTAGAATCGGCCCTGTAGCGTACAAACTCAATCTACCTCGCGAACTTAGTAACGTAATCCCACTCGACGAGACTCTTCGAGACTCGTGTAATCCCACTCGACGAGATCGAGATCAACGAGAGCCTCACCTTCATGAAAGAACCAGTAGAGATCATGGACCGAGAGGTCAAACAAACGAAGCAAAGCCGTATCCGGATAGTGAACGTTCGCTAGAATGCCAAGCGAGGACCTGAATTCACTTGGGAGCACGAGGATCAGATGAAACTGAAATATCCTCATCTTTTTACTTAGTTAATTGTAACTACTTATTTGCTTCAACTCTAGTTTCGGGACGAAATTCTCTCTAACGGGGGGATGATGTGACAACCCGAAATTTCTATCTTGTACAAACCCTACATTTCAATCAAGTCAAACTTGTTTCTGCTAACTTTTAGCACTGTTTAGAGTCTGTTTGAGTGTTCTAAAGCCTAGTACCTTCAAGAGGTAATTATAGGAAGTATACTCTAGAGTTCAATGTGCAACATTCAAGTCTCAAAACTCCAAGAATTGGAGTTTACGGCCATAAAATGGAGTTTACGGCTGTAAACTCTATGGTATATATATGACACTTAGTCATTTTTAGTCACTTTTACCATTTTAAGCCAAAGAACTCATTCTCTCTCAAGTATCATCCGATTTTTCACTAAGATCTTCAAGATTGTAAGTGTTTCTTCCCTTGATTAGTTGATATCCATCAATATCTAGTGATCGTACATGATTTCATCCATGAAATCTCTTTATTTTGATAGATCTTCAAGTGTTCTTCATTTCACCAAGAACACCAAGAACACACACTAGTGTTCTTGGACCTTAAACACCCTATCAAGCTTCTATCTTGTAAGTACACTTTCCTTAGCTTGTTTTCATGCTTGAATCACTTAGTTTACACCTTGAAATCATCAAGAACTCAAGAACATATGGTGTTTATGGCCAAGGCAATCTCCTTGGGCTGTAAACACTCATAAGTATGTGCCACCACTCCTTCCTAAGGCTTAGACTTGAAATTAGAACACTTCCTATTGACTTGTAAGACCTTAAAACACAAAGAAATCAAGAACAAAGGGTGTTTACGGCCAAGGAAATCTCCCTTGGCCGTAAACCCTAATGATTGGTGCAAAGTTGCCACAAACACCTTCCTAAGCCTTGAAACTAAGCCTAGAACACTTCCAAGATGATTATAGGACCTTAAACACACAAAATGGTACAAGATACCATGAGTTTACGACCGTAAACTCATTGGGCCGTAAACTCATGGGGGTTTACACTTGGGCCGTAAACTCCAATGTGAGGCCTTACAACCCTTAGGTGCAACCCTTTGTACTTCTAGCACTTGAATCAAAGTGTTTTCCTTGTCCTAAGGTGTCTTTACATGCTTAATTAGTTGTTAAATAACTAATTAGATACATATATGTGTCATTATATGTTAAATAGGATCCGTGTGTGTGCTCAAGTCTTCACTTGACACTTAGCATCCTATACCACTCGTTCATCCAAACCACTCACTGCAGGTGAGTTCATACCCCCGTATTTTCATAGTTTTTACTGTTTTAAGGGGGGGGGATACAAGTCTAACACAAAGATTTTGTGTTATAACAAATGATTTCAAATGGATTACAATTATCAAAACAAATGGTTTCAAACATCTTATCAAAATGAATTTCAGTATCATCAAATAAAGTGGTTTTAAGTGATTGTTTCAAAAAGACGTCAAGTCACCAAAATGGATTTCAAAATATGAAACTTCTTTTAAATATTTTATAAACTTATATTTTTCCCCAAAAATCATACTAGTATATATATATATATATATATATATATATATATATATATATATATATATATATATTTATATAAATAAGATTTAAAAGATTTAGGACTGATAACCCACTTTGGTTCCTTTTCCTTGTTTGGATGTGGGATTACAAGTATTAGTTATTTGTCCGAGTGTCATTTAAATTTTACTTATATATATTGTATATGTATACAAGTATAAAAGGTTATTCATTTAGTTTCAATTACCCTTTTGTAACAAGTTGAGCAAGGGGTTGTATTCATTAATTCTAAGTATCAATACAGAAAGTACATATAAATTATAATAGGTATAATTTATGATTCACAGAACAATAAATCATGATTCAAGCATACTAGAGTACATTGTTTTACAAGAACAAAGATTGATTCAAAACTATTCAAGGATATACATTCTTTCAGATACATGTTAAGAGTACTAATTCAAGAGCATACTATCAATCATTTACTTCAAAATGATTGGGTTTTCATAACTAATATACATGTAACGTTTATATGCTTTTATGAGACAAGTAGTACAGTTTGTTTAATTCATTTTAAACAATATAGTAAAGTCCTGATATTATAACCAGAGTCTCCAGCAGGGGATCGAAACAATGGGTGTATAGATCTATATTGGGATTAACAATCCCGCACTCGGACTGCTAGCTACAGTCAGACATACACGCCTGTGAGTGACAATTGTTATCATCAACTTTCAGCGCATTCATAGCGTTGGATCAGGCCATCTAGTTAGTATGGTTATAATAACTCATTTAAAAGATATTAACAATACGTTAGTGTATAATTAACTAAATTTAAGTACATTTTCAAAGTACTAGTTTAAAAGATACAGTTTACAAGATACAATTAACAAGATACAAGTTTACATAAAGATTTCAAATACAGATACTTGGTTTACAAATAGAACAGTTTTATACAAATATAACTACTTTTCATATACAACAGAAAATATAGGATTTTCTGGAAACAACTTACATATTCAAGAATCAGAAGATATTCTTACATACATAAAAACTTATGCACTCACTCAACTTTATGTTGATACTCTCTTTCAAAATAACTTGTATTCTTAGGTCATCAGTAGACAGGTACAGTCGACCAGGTTTTGAGAAGACGGAGCGTGTTCCAGACTCGTCTTTTATTTTGATTACTTGTTTTTGGTATCTTATTATTATGAAAGAACACACTTGTATTAAATTATACTATTAATGCAATGGATGATGTTGTTGCTTGTTTACTACTATGCTTTGTTGTGATACTGTACATGACGTCCTCCACCCCCGAACGTTTCCGCCGTTCCGGTTTTGGGGTGTGACAGATTGGTATCAGAGCATCGTTTATAGTGAATCGAGTATATCAACCCATAGAAAGATATACAAACTATAAACACAACGGGATTAAAATACTCTGATCCAGAGTTTGTACTTTTAAATAATAAAATATTTAACTAAGTATACATACCTGCATTCATACTAAAATCAGTGTCACTAGGACAAAACAAAAGTATTACGATATTGAACATCACAAGTAGACTCGGGGATGTATGATCAGTTCTGGGAGTGACATAGCCTGATCAACTATGTTGATCCGAGAAGTTATTAGAATATGCCCGAGAATGGTTGTGATGTGGCAACAAGTCTAAAAACTTACCAATACTATTACAACGAAAACATTAGAACAAAACATAAACTTAAAATACTATAGGAGTATTTTGTGTTACTATAAATTACTTATGTGCAAACTAAAAAGGTCTTTATTAGTATGTCAATAGTTTCTAAGTGGATACGCTAAGGTTATATGTAAGTAGGATGTCATAGACTTAGAATCTGTGACCTTTGCTTTACTCCCTGTCCCTTGTGGATTTGGAGTTAGGGTCTCTTATTCGAAGGTCTATCCTATTTTGATTTCATATAACTGGTATGCACTATACAAGTATTGGAGTAACTGATAAAGATCATCTTATAATTATCCAATTAGTACGTCTATTAACTATTTCTTTACCCCTTTTCTCGCGTAGATAACATGGCTGGATTCCATATCCCCGGAGACCCATACTTTCCTAACGAAGGCAATGCTAGATGGCTTGAAGAGGAGCCAGAAGATGATCATCCAATCCCTTTGGATGATCACCATGCTGAAGGCTTTTCTGATGGCTCTAACTCTGAGCCAGAAGTCAACAACCTACCCCCAGTAGCTCCAAACCCCCGTGTAACATCCGGATTTTCAGGGAAATTATTGTGTATGTTAATATTGAGCTTTAAGGAGGGACTCGACGAGTTGAGGGACCAAATCGCCGAGTCGAGTCGAGATTGACCGCATGGGTTTAATGAGCGGACTCGACGAGTCCGAGGATGGACTCGCCGAGTAGGCACTGGGCAGAGAAAACCCTAAGTTCCGGGGTTGGAGCCTATTTAAAGGAACTTATGACCTTGGGTGTGCCTCATATCTCCTGTGAGAAACCCTAAATCGCCATTGGAGCCAAGGAAGAGTTCTTGTGATGAAATCAAGTAGTTTTGGTGTGGTTTTTCAAATGAAGTGAAGGGATTTAGCTTGAAAGACCAAAGGAGGTTGTTATTCTGAGACATCTAAGCAAGGATCTCCATTTTGAGGTAGTATTTCGCCCCTTCTTTCTGTTTTGTGTAAAATCCTTGAATCTAGGGTTTTCTTTACCCTTTATTGGATTGTATATGATGCATATGAGGTCCCAATGTGGAATAAGCTTTAGATCTGGACCTTAAGAGGTCCAGAGAGTCCCAATCTTCCAGCTTTATGCAGTCCCTTTGGGGTTATGGATCTAGGTTGCCATTTTAGGAGCTATTTCTTCATATAAGGGCATAAGAGTGTTGCATGAGCTTAAAGATTGAACCTTTACGTGATTATTGGGTGTAAGAAGGTCAGATCTATAAGTTAGAGAAACAGATCAGACCTCAGAAGGTCTTTTGAGTGTTGTCATGGAGGGAACTCGCCGAGTCCATATGGGGACTCGACGAGTCGAGTCGGGTTGCCCCGCGGTTCGTGACTAATGGTAACCCGTCGAGTGAAAGGTTAACTCGACGATTCGAGTGAGGCTTTTTGAGGATTCAGAGGACACGCATGGACTCGCCGAGTCACTCGAGTGCACTCGACGAGTCTGGTCAAAGTCTGAGCGTTGACTAGAGTTGACTTCAGTTGACCTTGGGGTTTTGGTCAAGCTGATTCAAGAGAGGCCGGAGAGGGGTATAATGGTCTTCTACCCATTATTAGGGATGAGAACATGAGAGGATTTTTATTAGAGATGTTATCATTTTGATAGGAGGAGGCTAGGTCGGGTTATCGAGCATGAGAAGGTATTCGACATCATGCGAGGTGAGTCTTCTCACTATACATTACCTAGAGTGGTATCTATGTGCACACTGGATGGGTCTTATGTGTTATATGTTGAGATTATGTGCATTATGATATATGTATGCTATGTGTTATATAGACCGGACCGGAGGGTCCAACGACTTACGAGGCCAGAGGGTCCTCGAGTAGACCGGACCGGAGGGTCCAACGATTCAGACCGGACCGGAGGGTCCAACGAGCTAGACCGGACCGGAGGGTCCAACGAGCTACGGGACTGGAGGGTCCCGTTGAGACACATCGACCGGAGGGTCGTACTGATTTATAGCCTCGAGTGGCGTATGTGGTATTTTGGGGAACTCACTAAGCTTCGTGCTTATCGTGTTATGTGTTATGTGTTTCAGGTATCTCCGAGGATCGCGGGAAGGCACCGGCTTGATTGTACACACCAGAGAAAGAGTTATATTTTGAGGATCCTGGATAATTCATGGAGTTGTACTTGTAAAATGAATAAACGAGATTTCTATACAAAATGTTATGAAAAGTATGTGGTTTAAAAATGAAAATCTGTTTGAAAAATTACGGTGTTACACCCCGACCAACATTTCAAGGTCCCACACCCTTGTGGGCGACGACCTTGAACCGTTGGAGTGATGACCAGGGTCAGCCCTTACCCTTCCATGGAGACCGAAGCTTTTACAATCTAAGCGAGGGAGGTTCAACTGACCGAGTCCTGCCCATCATGGTCCGTAGGATTGCTCGGAATACCGAGCAAGGTCGAGCAGCCATCGACCGAGTCATGGAAATTGACGCCAATTCAGGCGTTAACACGGTCCGCATTCTCCATCTCGAAGAAGCTATGGAAAGGACTAGGAGAACCAATGAGACTCTGCAGCAACAACTAGCTGCCTCCCAAGCTGAAGTCAGGGAACTTCGAGCTCGACATGCAATGTCTGAAAGGCGCATGAGAGACATGGAGCACCGTCTGTCAGAATCAAGGACTCATTCTAGTGGTTCTCGTCGTAGATAGAGCCTACTCAACTTTCTCTTTTGGGTGTAACTTAGTTTATGTAAAAACTCTAGTTTAATTTCCTATCTTTGTGAAGACCTTGGATCTGTTAAGTCTTGATTTGGTCGTAATTCTGTTAAAATTTTCCCATCTTGGTTTGATGTAAGACCTACTTCTAGGTCAATTTTCCCAAATTTATTACATCTTAAATATCACTGATATTGACAGTCGGCAAATCCCTGTGGCAACCCTTGTTCAAATATTTTCATTCTACTATCGTTAGAATTCTATCTAAATCTCACTCTCGTCAAATTCATCAAGCTACGGTAATTTAGCTCATGGATCACTTCCAATTCTTTTCAGAAGTTGGATCATGTTACCCATCAACCAATGATAGCCTAGTTCGAAATAACAATCGTCTGGTGACCATTCTACGAACTTACTTCAACTCTTTACCAGTACTGCATCATAGAGATGTAGGTCAAACCGTCGAGAACAGTTTAACAAAACAAAAAATATACATTTACATGAATGAGTAGAATACATCTAGGACCGACCATAATCACTCACGAACTCCTTTCTTGTCATATAACAGAATCATGTCGACATCAAGAAATAGTCAGCCGAATGACGAAACCCCGATCCTTCATATAGACGCTGCCCCCTTCCAAGCCGTGGTAACAGCTGCCGTGGCAGCTGTCCTTGCACACTTCAACGCTGGTAACGCAATCGAGGCTGTAAAAGGTGTTGACAGTTCAAATTGTTGTAACAATCCGGGAAATCAACAAATGATAACTGTTACAAACACCCAAAGCCACAAATCCGAGTATAAGAAACGAAAGCGTCAAGACCAAAAGGAGCGCAAGCGATCTTAAAGACTTGCCATGCAACAGCAACAAGTGGCGATTCCTGCCACTTCAACACCGACCAAACCATATGAGGGAACACTCCGAAGTGTGAAAAGTGTAATTGTCATCATAACGGAGTTTGCCGTGATTTGCAATGCATGAATTGCAATTGAATGGGGCACACTACTCGTGTCTGTAGGGCGCCGGCACGAATCGTCTTCCAAGCCACTAGCATCGGGGTCAGCCCGGCTTGCTATGGTTGTAGTGAAACCGGACACTATAAAAGGAGTTGTCCAAAAGAGAGGAACAACGAAAGCGCTCGTGTCCACATAACTCCGACCCGACACATCACTTCCACCACCGATGCTGGCGCAAGCCAGATATGTCATTTATGCGGTGAGATAGGACATATCAAGAATGATTGTCCAATAACAAAGAACTCTGGCGCAGACGGGAAGATACTAAGGATCACTGCTGAAGGAGAGACTACTCCGGACCCACGTTGAAATTCTAGGGCGTTTCGTTATAGTAGACTTATAAATTGTTAAAAACTAGTGTAACTCGAGTCATATCTTTTTGCGAGATCCCGTCAGTCAAGGGACTCTCGTGCTGCGTGTACTTGCTTTTTGTAGTATACCTTGTTCGCAGCAGTAGTCTTGTAAGATAAAACTAAAGTACTGAAACTCTGTCAAGTTACACCATTATATTTTTGTAACACCTTTATGATCTAGTCTAACGCCTTTTATTCCGAGTAGTCCGACATTATCATGTAACATGAGTCAATTCGATCCTCACAATGCCAGTCTCGTGTGAAAATTCTTTTCCCCGTAATCGCCTTTCTAGCGAAGCCGTCATTCCAGAACTCCGAGATACTCATGCGAGGGGTATCTTATGTTTCGTATCCTTCCCTAAGAAACCTCCTCGGTATACCGCTCGTACAGTACGTCAAGTTCAATCTGAAGACCCATACGGTTAATCTATCGCTGAGGAATGTATACGCAAGGGTGGTATATAATCAAGGTTCTACAGGCTTAGAATTGATGATTCTGCTTTAACTTCTTTTCCTTGTTTGGATGTGAGCTTAGAGAAGAATCATTTATTCGACGGCCTTTTCAATCTAAATTATATACGACTCGTATACGCGAAGCTGTGATTGATGAACCAAATATGACTTCTAATATGAACTTCAGGACGGAGACTGCTCAAGAATACGAAAGATCGCGCTGCTATGCGAATAAACTTAGGAGCCAAACAAATGCCTTTCCCGCCGATCGAGACAAGAGATACAGATAGAACAGAAGTACATATCCTTTTTCCTTACTTCATGAGTAATCGTACTTTCTTTTGGATCTTTCCGACATCGTTCCATAAGAACTTCCAGGATTACCTCCTCAACGTCAAAGTCGAGTTCAGAATCGAATTAATTCCAGGGGCTACCCCAGTAGCCAAACCGCCCTATCGGCTAGCACCCACTGAGATGCAAGAACTATCCGGTCAACTTAACGAACTGCTCAGCAAGGGATTTATAAGACCAAGCTTCTCACCATGGGGAGCACCGGTCTTGTTCGTCAAGAAGAAAGACGGATCGTTTCGTATGCGCATCGACTACCGGGAGCTCAACAAGCTTACCGTTAAGAATCGTTACCCACTGCCTCCTATAGACGATTTGTTCGACCAACTTCAAGGGGCGAATTACTTTTCAAAGATAGATCTGAGATCCGGGTATCACCAATTACGAGTGATAGAGGAGGATGTTCCGAAAACAGCCTTCCGAACTCGTTATGGACACTACGAGTTTGTAGTGATGCCATTCGGATTGACCAATGCGCCCGCAGTATTCCTGGATTTAATGAATAGGGTGTGTCGTCCTTACTTGGATCAGTTCGTCATCGTCTTCATCGATGACATACTTATCTACTCTCGTAGTAAGGAGGAGCATAGTCAACATCTTCGTCAGATCTTGGAAACATTACGATCAAAGAAGCTCTACGCGAAGTTCTCTAAATGCAAGTTTTGGATTCGAAGAGTCGAATTCCTGGGTCATGTTGTTATTGAGGAGGGAATACATGTGGACCCTTCCAAAATCAAAGCCATTGAGAACTGGTCAGCACCGAAGACGCCTACAAAATTTCGTCAATTTCTAGGCCTCGCTGGCTACTATCGTAGATTCATTTAGAACTTCTCTCCAAATTGTGAAACCTCTTACGACTTTGACCCAGAAGGACGTAGCCTCTGACTGGGAAGAGAAGCAAGAGAAAGCGTTCCAAACGCTGAAGCGAGCCTTATGCACCACACCGATACTATCCCTCCCCGAAGGGATAGAAGACTTCGTGGTCTATTGCGATGCGTCAAATCAAGGGCTCGGTTGTAGTCTGATCCAACAAGGTAAGGTCATTGCCTATGCCTCCCGTCAACTTAAGACACTCGAAGCCAGCTATACAACATACGATCTGGAGTTAGAGGCAGTGGTAATTGCTCCAAAGGTCCGGAGATCATTCAGGAAACGACAGAGAAGATCGTTCAGATTCGTGAATGATTGAAAGCCTCTAGAGACCGACAGAAAAGCTACGCAGACAAAAGAAGGAAACCTTTGGAATTCCAGGTGGGAGACCGAGTTCTTTTGAAAGTCTCACCCTAGAAGGGCTTTATACGCTTCGGAAAGCGTGGAAAGCTAAATCCAAGATACGTAGGGCCTTTCGAGATTCTCGCTAGAATCGGCCCTGTAGCGTACAAACTCAATCTACCCCGCGAACTTAGTAACGTACATTCTACTTTCCACGTCTCGAACTTGAAAAAGTGCTTGTCCGACGAGACTCTTGTAATCCCACTCGACGAGATCGAGATCAACGAGAGCCTCACCTTCGTGGAAGAACCAGTAGAGATCATGGACCGAGAGGTCAAACAAACAAAGCAAAGCCGTATCCCGATAGTGAAGGTTCGCTAGAATGCCAAGCGAGGACCTGAATTCACTTGGGAGCGCGAGGATCAGATGAAACTGAAATATCCTCATCTTTTTACTTAGTTAATTGTAACTACTTATTTGCTTCAACTCTAATTTCGGGACGAAATTCTCTCTAACGGGGGGATGATGTGACAACCCGAAATTTCTATCTTGTACAAACCCTACATTTCAATCAAGTCAAACTTGTTTCTGCTAACTTTTAGCACTGTTTAGAGTCTGTTTGAGTGTTCTAAAGCCTAGTACCTTCAAGAGGTAATTATAGGAAGTATACTCTAGAGTTCAATGTGCAACATTCAAGTCTCAAAACTCCAAGAATTGGAGTTTACGGCCATAAAATGGAGTTTACGGCCGTAAACTCTATGGTATATATATGACACTTAGTCATTTTTAGTCACTTTTACCATTTTAAGCCAAAGAACTCATTCTCTCTCAAGTATCATCCGATTTTTCACTAAGATCTTCAAGATTGTAAGTGTTTCTTCCCTTGATTAGTTGATATCCTTCAATATCTAGTGATTGTACATGATTTCATCCATGAAATCTCTTCATTTTGATAGATCTTCAAGTGTTCTTCATTTCACCAAGAACACCAAAACCGAACCCGATTTTTTGGATGGGTCGGTTTCTTGGGGCGATTTGTCGGTTTTAAGTATGGGTCGGTTTCTCGGGTTGGATGGGTCGGTTTCTGGGTAAAAACCAAAACCGAACCCGATTTTTCGGTTTGTAAAAAATTCAAACCCTAGCCGTTGGTTTTGCTTCGGTTTCGGTTTCGTCGGTTTTAGTCGGTTTCTCGATTTGGGTTTGCTCACCCCTAACTATAAGTCAGAGAGATGTGAATTAAGGAATCGGTATGTCAAAGGTATCAATTGGAGGGTCAGGACTTAGTTCATGAGTTTGTGCTCTGGGATGGTTCTATCGGTATGAAGGTCAGGCAGGTCATGGGGTTTTCATAATTATAGCAGACGCGTATCGTTTCGACAGTTAAGGAAATTCATGTCCTGTATCTTATTGTGTTCATGAAATTGTAATCATCTGGAGTCGAATATGTAGTTTGATGGATACGTGCCATGGATTCAACATTGGTTCGGTAAAGGTGGTCTGTCAGGGAGTCAGACCCATTTCGAGTCTTGAGGTTTCAGATAAGGTAGGGTTGGTTTGTTGCATGGGATTATGGATTCGTCTTCTACGAGTTGAAAAGATTTATTTTGGGTTTAGTCACCTTATAAGGTTGTTGTATGTCTTGGTTGTGGGTGTGCCCCTAACGATGTCGGGTTTGCCGGGGATTGTAAGGAATGATTTCGAGGACAAAATTGAATTTAAGTGGGGAAGAGTTGCAACACCCCATCTTTCAAGTAACTTCAAATTCATCCCTTGGGTTTTAATTATGTCATTTTGGTGCTTGGATTTGGTAAGAAGTAGCCATGGGAAGCCCTAGTGGCAAAATGGTGATTATGGGAACATGAGTAGTACACAGGGCGTACATGTGAGTATGCTATGCGTACTAGGTCACGCCCTAGTACACTGGGTGTACAAGTATGTATGTTGGGCGTACGTGTGTCCGGGTGAGACCCTAATTTTTAGGGTTTGTGGAGTATTTAAGCACCATTATGGGTCATTTTGACTCACTCTTTCAGCCCCCACGTTCTTTAGCCATTTTGAGAGAACCCTAACCCCCATGAGTGAGCATCTTGAGCTTATAGTGTGATTTTGTGTGCCAAAAGGAGAAGATAATGCACCAAAGGAGTCAAGGAAGGAAGCAAGCTTGTAGATCTGGGATTATCATCTTCTTGGGAAGCTCTAGAGGGTATAAAGCTTATATATTTATGCTTGGATTGTTTAGATCTTGTTTTGGTTGCTTTTTGGTATTCTTTTTGTCCCAAAAGTCCCAATATTGTGCATGCTTTGTTTTGGTCATGTTGGGTTGTCCTTTCAGACCCTAGGATGGGTCCTAAGGCATAAAAATGAGGTCCCTTGAGCTAGTTTGGTCCCTTGTTCTTTGTAGGAGGTCTTAATGTATTAAGACCATGTATTGAGCCCTTTTTGGACGTCTAAAGTGTTAAATTTTGAGACTTTATGATTTGGGAGTACTTTTGAGTCATGGATCTAAAGTTTGAGCTTAGGTGCTTAATCCATTAAGCACTTATAAGGAATTTACGACATGCGAGGGTACGCCCCACGTAAGTTGATGTACGCCCCGTTTACCTGGTCAACGTCACCGTATGCGGTCAATTGTTAATTGGATGTTTGTTTTGTTGTGATAGTTCGGGATTTTCGTGAGCCAGCAATCGGAAGTTTTCAGTATGATTCGACATTGCGAGGTGAGTTTTCCTCATTGTACTTGCGGATCGAAGGCACCAATGTCGGCCTATTGGATTGATATATTGTTATGAATGCTTTTATGTTTTTATGATCTGTTAGATCAATATCCTGGTAGATAGGATGTTGCTATGTTGTTATGATTTGTTAGATCAGTATCCTGGTAGATAGGATGTTGCTATGTTGTTAGGATCTGTTAGATCGGTGTCCTAGTATGTAGGACGATGATATGTTTAGTGATCTGTAGATCTGTTGAATGGCTGTAGTCTATTATATGTTTATCTGTTAAATGTGCACACGTTTGGTCGGTGGCTGAGGCTTCACAGCTTTGTGTGTAAGCTCACAGGTCGGGGGTATTCCAACCCGATGGTTGAGGGTCGAGGGTATTCCAACCCGATAGTTGACTGGACCTATAGTATGTTGGCATTCCAACCTGATGGTTGAGGGCCTGGGGTATTCCAACTCGATGGTTGATTGGACCCATAGCATGTTGGTATTCCACCCCGATGGTTGAGGGGCTTGGGGTATTCCAACCCGATAGTTGATTGGGCCCATAGTATGGTTACATTCCAACCCGATGGTTGAGGGTCGTGGGTATTCCAACCCGATAGTTGATTGGACCCATAGTATGGTGGCATTACAACCCGATGGTTGAGGGCCGAGGGTATTCCAACCCGATGGTTGACTGGACCCATAGTATGTTGGCATTCCAACCGATGGTTGAGGGCCTGTGGTATTCAAACTCGATGGTTTATTGGACCCATGGTATGTTGGCATTCCAACACGATGGTTGAGGGGCCTGGGGTATTCCAACCCGATGGTTGATTGGGCCCATAGTATGTTGTTTTGTATATGTGTTATAGTTTGTGTATTAGTATTTTGGGGTAACTCACTAAGCTTCGTGCTTACAGTTTTGGTTTATGGTTTCAAGTACTTCAGTGGATCGTGTCAAGGTGAAGGCGTGACCTTACACATCCTTGCGTTTTTGGACTTATGATTTCTGAGAAACTCTTATAACGTGAATGTTTTGAAAACTATGTCGAAAACAATTCTGATCTTAAATAATATTTTGGGAACAATGGTTTTTGTAAACACTTCTTTAGAAAAAGGGTTGTTTTGAAAGGTTTAAAATTGTTGAAATTTTTTGTGATGCTACAATTCTACATTGTAGATTTATTTTTGTATCAATTATCTACTTTTCCGTCTCTTCTAACAAATAACTTAATAAATTGATATGAATTTTATAAATGGTCAAATAATTATCTCTCATTGGAGGAATAAGATCCTTTTTGAAAAGTAATTAGATATCATCCACTAAAGTTTTAGGAATTGTCAAAGATCCTACATATAAGACCAATACATTGTTACTAGTACATAATATTATTATTATTTCTAATACAAAAATAAAATATGAATAAACATCCCTGTGATCTCATAGGCCTCTTTTAAGAATCTCGAATTCCCGATCGTATATAACTATTATAAGGATTATAAAAAATGTATTGGCAAGTAAAAGTGAAAGGAGAAACCAAAAAAACGTACTCATGGTAGAATTGAAAAAAATATACATATGTTATATTGTAAAATATCTAAGTTTTTTTTGTGAGTTGCATTTTAATTTTAGAAAACCGGATAAACCGACAGGAAAAAAGCAAAAGAAAATGTTAAATCGAAGTTATATTATAAAAAAAACAGAATCAAGTGAGTGAATAACATAAACATGGAAAAACCTATTCAGAGTAAAATGGAAAGAAAACTATTGAAAAAGTTCAAAAAAAACTCAAGTTTCTAAATAACATGAGGCATGATGTGGCGGTAATGTCAAATCTCGAGCTTTATGTAACACCCTGTTTCAGATAGTTTCCATTTCAGGGTGGTGATCAAGGATTGGGTATTAGCAGGCTTTGGGTCCTTGAAAAAGTTGGTTTTAGGCTCATTTGGAGGTGGAGGATGTATATTGGATGATCCGGGTTTTCGGTTTGTGTTTTAGAGTTAAAAGGTATTTCGGTAATTTGTCAACTCGGGCTTCTATGGAAATTGGATTTTGTTCGGGATATGGAGAGGCGGGTACGAGTTGTTTAAAGTATAAAGCTTATCCTTACCTTGTTATGGGTATAAGAATCGTCGAAATCGGATTTAAAACGATGAAGTTATGGCCTTCGGATCGTGTTAGGGTTTAAGGAGAAACCCTAGTACGCAGGGCGTACTTAGGGTGTAAGCGGGGTGTACCGGTGCGAAGGGTATTACGTTAGGCGTAAGGTTGCGTACGCTTGGTGTACTGCAAAGGTCAGGACGGGGATGCGAGACCTCATACGCTGGGCGTACGAGGAGTACGCGGGGCGTACGAGGTTTAAAGGAAAAACCTTAATTTGGAAGATGTACCCTATATAATCTCATTTAGCCTTTAGGGCTGGCCTCTTTACCAGCCTCCAAGTCCCCAAAAACCTAGAAATCATCTCTAAGCCTCCATGGTTGTGATTTTGAGTTCATGATGTGCATTATGGTGTTTTTGGGTAATTTCCAAGAAGGTGGAACTTGATGCAAGGTTGTGAATCAAGGATGTGCTTATGGATCTGGATTATGTGCTTCATTTCCAGCTTGTGTGAGGTAAAAAGCTTGGATCTTGTTCATTGTTATCTTAGATCTCCATTGTTTGAGTTTTGGACCCATTTTGACCCATAGATGAGATCTTGTGGATTATTATCATTTCTGAAGCTTATAGTTGCTACTCTTGGTGTTCTTTTGGTCCTCGAGTCATAAAGTTGTCATATTTGAGGCTTAGAACCATCCATGCATGAGTTATGGCCATTATTATTGGATTAGAAGGTTATGTTTCGAGATTGGGTTCGTTTGGGTCATGCAAAGTCACCAAGTTAGTGACTTTATGGTTTTAGACGTTGTTTATGACTTATATCTATGGTTTGGAATTATGGACTTAGTCATTAAGAGATTAATGTCGAAAATGGCTTAAAGGAGGAGTACGTTGGGCGTACAAGTCTGTACGTGCAGCGTACAAGCCAGATTGCATGTACGCTTAGCGTACTGCCGAGTACGTCCCGCGTACTCAGTCGGGAGGGTTTTGGCCTTTTGGGCTTCGTGTTGGACTTGGGTGTTTGAGTTCTTAATGTCCCATCTGAATATGAGTTTATTGGGCTAGGAATTTTTGTTGGGCTTTATGGTAAGTCCCATGAAAGGGGTTTGGGACCAATTTGGAAAAATTGGGTCATAATTGGGCCTTGTTTGGTTATTTGACTTTTGGGCCTTTTAGGTTATGAGTTTGGGCCTTGGTAGTATGGATTTATGGTTATGGGTTGGAACCCAATTGGTAATTGGGTGTTGTTTTGGTATTGTCAGTTCGGGGAATTTGTCAGCAAGCAGCCAGAGATCGTCTGTGTGATTCGTCAGTGCGAGGTGAGTCTCCTCACTGGGTTTAGCGGGTTGAAGGCACCAATGTCGGTCCATGGTTTGTTATGCTTAGTATGCTTGTTGCATGCGTGACTCTTGCATGTGTTATGTATGGTATGCATACCGGGCCAAGTCAAAGTCAACTAAAGTCAACAAGTCAAACCGGTCAACTCATCTAACCCTTGTACATTAGGGTTTCCATTATGTTTCTTATTGAACAACTCGCAATCTTAATACAAAGTATCACTTAGAGTTTTCACATGTTCGGAAATTCTAAACCCTAATCAGGGCAAGTGATGAAACTACTCGATAAAACATTATTCCTTAACCCTCAGGGGCATATAACAATCATAACGAGACTTAACGGGATGTACAAACCTTGCGTTGCGAAGCCAAACACTCAAAAAGGTCACAAAAGAAGTCTCTCCCAATCTCTTTCACTCTAACTCTCCCAAAACTCTCTAAGTAGGAGAAATCGCTACAAGTGTGTGTAATCTCTCCCAAATCTCTCCAAGTATGTGAAATCTCTCCCAAATCTCTCTCTGTATGAGAAATCTCTCCAAGAATGTCAAATCTCTCCCAAATCTCTCCAAGTATGTGAAATCTCTCCCAAATCTCTCTCTGTATGAGAAATCTCTCCAAGAATGTCAAATCTCTCCCAAATCTCTCCAGGTATGTGAAATCTCTCCCAAATCTCTCTCTGTATGAGAAATCTCTCCAAGAATGTCAAATCTCTCCCAAATCTCTCCAAGTATGTGAAACCTCTCCCAAATCTCCCTCTGTATGAGAAATCTCTCCAAGAATGTCAAATCTCTCCCAAATCTCTCCAAGTATGCCAAATCTCTCCAAGTATGACAAATCTCTCCCAAATCTCTCTCAAAATCTCTCTCAACTTTTTATAATCACTCGGGGCATCCCGACCCTCGAGTTTGACGAAAACAGCTCGAAAACGGAAGTCTACGCGAAAAACAGCCTTAAAGAGCCGAAACTCCTCTTAGGAACCGAAACTCCTCTTAGAAACCGAAACTCCTCTTAGGAGCCGAACCTCCTGAGAACCGAAACCCTATCAACCGAAATGGACCGAGCGGTCGGTCTATTTCGGTCCCCTGAAAATTTCGAGCCGAGACCTGACCTTCGGCTCTCCCTTCCTACCTTCGGTCCGAGAAGACTTCCCACCTTCTGTCCGAGGAGCGAGCCTGCGCAGACGAAGCCCTCCACTCTCGGTCCCTTCTGATGAGCAGCCTGCGAGACCTCTCGGTTCCCATGCACAACCGAGCCTCGCCTTCGGTTCTATGTGATGTGTTTTTATGCATAAGAACAATCCTATGTGCTCATACAAACTCTAATGCTTGGATCTAGGTTTCTCTATTGTACATGCTTTGAATCCAAGACTTATAAAATCTAGATCTATCAAATAAGAACTGAAATAAGGGTTTAGCAATTACCTTTGATTGTTATATAGCAATAACAATCAATCCTTGCTTTGATTGGCTTCAGAAAGCTTAGTGCCTCAAATGTTGCACCTCTAATGGAGTCACAAACACCACTAAGCAACCGTGTGAAGAAGGAGAAGAGAGGAGGCACCCAAAAAACGTCTAGAAACCCTAAGGATTCAGTTAGCCACGTTTTTGGGGCCTAAGGGGTCCTTTATATACTTGTTTGGGCTGCTAGGGTTTCAGTCAAAACCCTAATGGACAGCTTAAACTCTAAGCAGCCCATGGAACCTTCTGGATAAGGCCATGGACGAAAATATGATGGGCTCCCATCATAATTTCGTTCACCCCTTGTTCCTTTAGCATTCCTTAGCCCAATAACTCAATTATCCAATAATTGCAGTCTAGTCCCCTATATTTAATTAATCTCTTTTAGTCACTAAATTAATTCTTAATTAATTATTGACTAATATTAATTAAACAATATGATTTCTCCTTTAATATATTATTCTCATAATATATTAATAAATCATAATTAAACCTTTCTCTCCTTAATTCATCCTACATATTGCTATGGTGAAGGCAACCCAAAAGGACCATGCTCATAATCGGGTCAAGTACATACCAAAATAGTTATGGACTTAGACACTAATCCAACAGTCTCCCACTTGGATAAGTCTAATAACTATTTTCCGTATGACTTCAGAACCTGATCAGCAATCGTAGCTTTCAAAAGCCGCTGTCAACTCTGATCCTAACAGATAGCGTGTCCTTTAGATAAGGGATTATATATTCCTCCATTCTACAAGATATCGTATAGACATGAGACATTGATTGAAATCATTCTCTCAGTCTATGTGTCATTTCCCGATTTCCGATTTATGACGACTGACTAATTGAACAAATCAAATCAGTCCTGGCCCGACCGAGCACTTTCCTTTGTCATCACTAAATCATCGAGGGGCCCACAAATATCGCTTTTATCCCACCTTGGGTAAAAGGAATGGATAAACTTTGACTCAAATGTTTGCTTTCACTTACTAATCGAATCACACACAACAATAAGTTTTATAACACCAAGTTACTGGTGCGTTTACTTATCATCAATGTGCAACCGATCAGCAAATAACAACTCACACGTCTCGGTTTCAAGAATATACAATGTTATCGTCTCACCAATCACTTGTGATAAAACCATGAAGTGATTCAAGTGAGCGTGGGTTTGATCCAATACTCTAATCTTATTAAAGCACTCATGAACTCTGCAGCAAACTTGTGCTATGTCTAAACACTTAGACAATCTACAGACAGATTCATGACAATCTTCCTTCATACCTACTTCCAACGTATGACCGACTGTGGAGGTTCGAATAACCCAGTTATCCTGGAAGTCAAAACATGCAAAATGAAACGCAATAATAATATTAATCCTATATGGCCCCAAAACGTTTGAGCGTAAATAAAAACACTTTTATTTAAACACCATATTGATTACTCGTTATTCATTGCTTACTGTTTCAGAAAATCAACTTATTACTCGAATTATAACCACACTTGTCCCATACTCCAAGCATGCACACTTTGGCTTCCTATGGTCCATACTTTATGAAATAGATCACTTGGAAAACTTTTCCAATGAAACTCATTTCATAATCCCCAATATGTCAGATTCTAACATTTTATGCAACGATCCTTTCGTAAAGTCATAGCACAAAAGACATCAAGACTTGGCCAATGAAATCACAAAGTACTCTATCTGAAATTGTTACAAAACAATTATATAGATGTGATGTCTCTCACTCAAAGTACATTCCTTTGAACATCCTTTTTGCATAAAGGTTTCTAATCTAGACATATTTCTTAATATCCAACTCCCATTAATGGAAACATTTCCATATTTACCATATGACAACTCATTCTTAATAGAATCTTATCTATTCACAATAATGTCAATATAGTCCATCCAACTACTCACAAGCGACAAATCCTCAGTGAACCTCAGATCGTCCTTTGATAGTTGTTTAATTATTTTAGTCAGAACCAGTTCTAGTCCCTTTTCCCTCTTAATGCCCTAGGCATTTGGAAAATTTTAGAATGGTCAAATATTATAGCATATGCAATCGATCCTATACCCGAAGCGTATTGGACACGATGCATAATGTCTCACATAAAGACATGATACTTCATCATCCTTCAGCCATAATATTTTATGTGCCATGTTCCCACAATTCGAACTATGAAGAGGGATGCCGTAATCATAATCGAATTTTGAGAATGCACTATGTATCCTTGACTAAATTTATTAACATTTCTTGATCTAAGCTTTAGAATTTTGAAACGAAGTATAATATTCTCTCCCTTAATTATAGCAAAACAACTTTTCAACCCTTACAACTTTGCAAAATTAATCTTTGTTTTCTATAATTAATATTGCTAACTTGCAATACTTACCATAATAATCATGCTCCCACTAACATGATGATTATTTTCTTACCAGCATAACACTTATGCTCCCACTAGCTTTGACATGTATTCAGAAAACAATTGAACTTCTAGAAAAACAATGCTTATTGAATTCCTTAAGTTCATATTTCTAATACCTAATGCTTTGATAAGCCTTTATCTAAGCTTTTTAAGCTCATACACCTTTGCCTTAGATATCTCGCATGTGTGTCTAAACAATTCAGAATTTATGTTACTAAGTCCCAAATGTTCAGATCAATTGCCAAATCTCACAATTCGAACTATGAAAAGGGATGTCGTAATCATAATCGAATTTGAGAATACAATTTTCTCAATTGCTATCTTCTTAAAATCTCTCTTAGTGAAATCATTTCCTCACAATCATTTTCATGAAGGAGGAAAACCTTATGACACTTAGATTTTATGATGTATGTGTTCCTATCCATGTGAATTTGTCAAAACAAAGGTTTGCGACAAATCCAAAACCATATGGACTGAACTTGTTCAATCTTGATTTCTTGCCTCATGGTAACATGAATGCCCACCATGTCTTCCAAGCAACTCACCCTTTCATATCAATGTACTTTCCATTGATCAAGGTGCTTTGTCTTTATGCATTCAAATGAGAACTCATAGAACTTACACGCATAATTAACTCAATTGGAATGGCACAGAAAAAGAGTATGTCATCCACGATAGCTTTAAACCTCAATTCGTGTGCTAGTGATGATCAACTAGGTTTACTCTTGATTTGTTCTTGAAACTTTTCAAGACCATTAAGACTCCCACTGACTCCTTGACATATAAGATTCTCTTGTCAAGAAACATTTCTTGACAAACAAATATTCAAGAGTTAGTGTAGCCTTTTGTCAAGTTTAACACTTCACATAATTGGTCCTGGTTGGTCTTTGTCTTATCCAAGACATCACAACTTACCAATTTCAAATGTGCAAGAATAGGAAAACTTTTCCAAATTCCACATTTGTCGAGTGTCATAAACCTACTTAAGACTTGTCACTCATGTCAGAATCTTGACTCTAAGACTTGATATTGGAACGAAGTATGATTGACTTCTTGATTTAACCATTTCTACAATTCTCGATTCCTCTTCTTAGTCATGCAATTGCACTAAGACTCACTTAGAGGATCAATTGAGATATGGTTCTTAATCATTAAGACTTATCATAAAACACAATAAAATGTACTCTCCCTTCTTCTTAGAATAGAGAAACTTTTATCTTTCTGCCTACTTGATTCTTCTTATTCGTTCTGCTATTGATTGAAACTCTTTCAATCAACTCAGAATTATACTTAATCTTATAAGTATAATCATATTTACTAAACATTAGTAAATCATGACGAATATCTTTATTACTCTTGTGGTGGACTTGATCAATGCACAACCTAGTGTACTCGATCTCCTAGTCCTTCTCTTGACACTTTGCCAAAGAATTAGTCTAATTTCCAAAATATGAAGTTTCTCATTCATCACGAAACCAAGTTGTATGATTCCAAGTTTCTGTCCAATTGAAACTTGGGCGATGAGAATCTTCCTTTATTTGGCAAATCCTCGACATTTCACAAATAACATAATCAAGAATCACATCCAATTCAACAATGCTAAAATTAGAAATACATAAACATCCATTTTCACATATGTCATTGCAAGGATAAATAAATAGGATGAAATCAAAATTCATTTTATTGCGGAAAAACTTGTCCTTACAATGCAATTCAAATGAAGACTATGTTATTTCAATTTCTAAGCAATCTATTCTAACTCTAAAGTAGTAGCTCAAAAATCCGATCTTCAAGCAATACGATCGAAATCCATTTCTTCACGATCAGATTCAGCTTACTTCTTCCCTTAAGCTTCCTCTCTTTTCTTCGATCCTACAAAACATCAAAATGTAATCTTATCACATCATGTATTGAAAATCAAAGAATAGGAACTTATAGAGTTAGTTATTGGATTTTACCTGAAGCATAGCCATACGTCTTGACTCTCCCATCTCTTAGATCTCTCAGGTAGTTTGGGCAGTTTCGTCTCCAATGCCCCTTCTCTTGGCAATAAAAGCAAATGTACTCCTTTGGCACAGCAGATCGGACAATCACAGACTTAGTTCTTTTTGGACTTCCAATGTTGCCAGTATCCATTGAAGTTTGGGAGTTTGATTCACCAGAAAAAATTGCTTGACCAGCACGCCAAATCATTGCTGATTCAGCAGCTATAAGCAAATAGGTGAGATCAATGAGGGTCACGTCATGGTCCATCATATAGTACTCTCTAACGAACTCACTATATGATTTAGGAAGTGACTGAAGAACCCAGTCAACAGCCAACATTTCTGAGATATCGACACCCATCATCCTTAACCTATCAATGTGTGACTTCATCTCTAAGATGTGTGCACACACAGGTTTCCCATCTTCGTGTTTACTTGCCAATAGGGCTTGAGTGACCTTGAACTTTTCAAGCCTTTGAACTTGTGGGTTAGGGAGAATAATTGGAGGAGGTGGTGGAAGTGAAGCATGACTCTCATTTCCTTGATCGTATCGTGGAATGTTATCTTCATTTGTAAAGCTTGTTCCAAGGGACTTGGAAAGACCATTGTAAGATTTAGACATCTACAAAACGGGAGAAAATTCAAGTTAGTTGATAAGAATCCTTGATGTAACACCCAAATGAAACATCAAGGCTAGGATCCAACACAACATTCTACAACCTAGAAGAGGGATGCCGTAATCTAGTTGCAGAATATTTGAAGGTAGGTAAATGACGATTTACCAATTCCCACCATGAAAAACGAAAAAGAAATTTAAGTTTTAAATGAATTGAAACTCCTAGATCTTTTGAGATTCATTGAACTTTTCAATGGCATGTTTAATCTCGATATGCACTTCAAATTTTGCGACTGGGATGCCGAGGATCGCAAACAAGTTTGTGAATAACCATGCGAATCAACATGGTGCACTCAATGTCTTCATCACCTAATCAATGTGCCGGTTAGCCACACACGCTCCATTGATCTATGATAAAACATCGAGCCACCCTTTGTCGCCAATGTCAATCCCAAATTAGTGTGTCGGTTAACCACACGCGCTCCACCAACGATTGACAAGGGCACAAAGTGTAATTCCATGGATTAGCATCACTTTCACATTTTATCCTAAAGTAACTAAGATTGGGAATTTGTAAAAGCATTTAGTTACTTTGTACTTCATTATACTTATAATGGAAGGTTTCGTCCTATCTTACCCGTTCGGCTAACGACCCTCCACTAGTCAAGAGTGCGGTGGGTAAGAGTGGATACCCATTCAATCGCCATTTTATAGGCAATTTCCTTAAACACCCCTTATAGACCAGTTTCATGAATGAGACCTACTAACGGTAAGACTGACTCTTTACTCATATATATAATATTAGACTTTTAATGTTACATATATATAGTATAGGGTGTATTTTACACTTTTAAAATACTAGGTGGTTTTATTAACTTTCTCTTTTAATTAAACTTTTAATTAACTTAACAAAACCATGAGGGTGTAATTTGAACTTTTCAAAATACTTGAGTTTTAGAATTTAAATATTACATAATTAAACTATTAATCAAAATTTTAAATTCCAAAACTTGAGGGCAAGTTTTGAAACATTTCAAAACATTAGGGTTTAACTATTTAAATTTCAAAAACAAACTTTTAGGTTCAAATTTAAACTATAAAACCTAAAGGGAGTAATTTGAAACTATTCAAACTTACTAGGGATCAAATAACAAAAAATATAAATCAAACAATTAATTTAGTGATTATCTATATTTGACCTAATTCAATTTCTTGCAAGATAAGTTACCCAATTAATACAAATAATCAATTTTAATCATATAAGGAATTTATTATCTAATCAATTGGTAATTATCTTGTGTTTTGGCAAGGATAATCATTTAATTAAGATAAAATTCAGATTTTAACTTCAAAAAAATTTAGGCATCAAATCCTAGTCAAAATAGCAACAAAATCTCGAAATATCCTCTGCCTGACGCACAAACTCGCCGAGTTAGCTCTGAACTTGCCGAGTAGGGCCAACTCGCCGAGTCCAGATACTGACTCGCCGAGTTGAGTCGGGCAGAGGCAAAAAAAATCGATTTTCAGCAAGCAAAACAGTTAAGCATCACATACAATTGAAACCAATCAAGGCTCTGATACCACTTATATGTTTTTATGCATAAGAACAATCCTATGTGCTCATACAAACCCTAATGCTTGGATCTAGGTTTCTCTATTGTACATGCTTTGAATCCAAGACTTATAAACTCTAGATCTATCAAATAAGAACTGAAATAAGGGTTTAGCAATTACCTTTGATTATTATATAGCAATAACAATCAATCCTTGCTTTGATTGGCTTCAGAAAGCTTAGTGCCTCAAATGTTGCACCTCTAATGGAGTCACAAACACCACTAAGCAACTAGGTGAAGAAGGAGAAGAGAGGAAGCACCCAAAAAACGTCTAGAAACCCTAAGGATTCAGTTAGCCACGTTTTTGGGGCCTAAGGGGTCCTTTATATACTTGTTTGGGCTGCTAGGGTTTCAATCAAAACCCTAATGGACAGCTTAAACTCTAAGCAGCCCATGGAACCTTCTGGATAAGGCCATGGACGAAAATATGATGGGCTCCCATCATAATTTCATTCACCCCTTGTTCCTTTAGCATTCCTTAGCCCAATAACTCAATTATCCAATAATTGCAGTCTAGTCTCCTATATTTAATTAATCTCTTTTAGTCACTAAATTAATTCTTAATTAATTCTTGACTAATATTAATTAAACAATATGATTTCTCCTTTAATATATTATTCTCATAATATATTAATAAATCATAATTAAACCTTTCTCTCCTTAATTTATCCTACATATTGCTATGGTGAAGGCAACCCAAAAGGACCATGCTCATAATCGGGTCAAGTACATACCAAAATAGTTATGGACTTAGACACTAATCCAACACTATGCTCCTAAGGAGCCGAACCTGCGCACCTTCGGCTCTGAAGTTCGGATTTCAGCAATTCCTACCCGGTTTTCAATATTTTTAGCGTTTTAAGCCCGTTTTTCGTGATTTTAACGCGAGATTTTCACCCAAACTCGTATTTTAACATAATAAACCCCAAATATTCATATTTTAACTATATTTTGGGGGAAATCATTGCCTAAGAATAAAATCTAATTGGTGAGATATTTAGGTGGAGTGTTGACTTATCCTTTGAACAAGGACACAAGCAACCTCCCCATACCTTCATAGTACAACCCCTAGTCACTATTCACCCATACCTCGTCAATCATTGTCATTTCCCACTCTTTTTCAGCCATAATCTTGAACAAAAGCCGAAGATATCCTCCTCTCTACAACAATCGAAGACAAATCCTTAAGCTATAGCCTAGAATCCTCAAGTCAACTTGGTCAAAAAGTCAACATCCAAAGTCAACCCAACTGGCCACCACGTCGTGGTCACCCATTGGCCACGTCGTGGTAGCTTCACGACAAAACAACCACGACCAAACCAGCCACCACGTAGTGGCAAGCATGTCACTACGCCATGTGTGACAACCGTTAATTTTTGGCCAAGTCAAAGTCAACTAAAGTCAACAAGTCAAACCGGTCAACTCATCTAACCCTTGTACATTAGGGTTTCCATTATGTTTCTTATTGAACAACTCGCAATCTTAATACAAAGTATCACTTAGAGTTTTCACATGTTCGGAAATTCTAAACCCTAATCAGGGCAAGTGATGAAACTACTCGATAAAACATTATTCCTTAACCCTCAGGGGCATATAATAATCATAACGAGACTTAACGGGATGTACAAACCTTGCGTTGCGAAGCCAAACACTCAAAAAGGTCACAAAAGAAGTCTCTCCCAATCTCTTTCACTCTAACTCTCCTAAAACTCTCTAAGTAGGAGAAATCGCTACAAGTGTGTGTAATCTCTCCCAAATCTCTCCAAGTATGTGAAATCTCTCCCAAATCTCTCCAAGTATGTGAAATCTCTCCCAAATCTCTCTCTGTATGAGAAATCTCTCCAAGAATGTCAAATCTCTCCCAAATCTCTCCAAGTATGTGAAATCTCTCCCAAATCTCTCTCTGTATGAGAAATCTCTCCAAGAATGTCAAATCTCTCCCAAATCTCTCCAAGTATGTGAAATCTCTCCCAAATATCTCTCTGTATGAGAAATCTCTCCAAGAATGTCAAATCTCTCCCAAATCTCTCCAAGTATGCCAAATCTCTCCAAGTATGACAAATCTCTCCCAAATCTCTCTCAACTTTTTATAATCACTCGGGGCATCCCGACCCTCGAGTTTGACGAAAACAGCTCGAAAACGGAAGTCTACGCGAAAAACAGCCTTAAAGAGCCGAAACTCCTCTTAGGAACCGAAACTCCTCTTAGAAACCGAAACTCCTCTTAGGAGCCGAACCTCCTGAGAACCGAAACCCTATCAAACGAAATGGACCGAGCGGTCGGTCTATTTCGGTCCCCTGAAAATTTCGAGCCGAGACCTGACCTTCGGCTCTCCCTTCCTACCTTCGGTCCGAGAAGACTTCCCACCTTCTGTCCGAGGAGCGAGCCTGCGCAGACGAAGCCCTCCACTCTCGGTCCCTTCTGATGAGCAGCCTGCGAGACCTCTCGGTTCCCATGCACAACCGAGCCTCGCCTTCGGTTCTATGCTCCTAAGGAGCCGAACCTGCGCACCTTCGGCTCTGAAGTTCGGATTTCAGCAATTCCTACCCGGTTTTCAATATTTTTAGCGTTTTAAGCCCGTTTTTCGTGATTTTAACGCGAGATTTTCACCCAAACTCGTATTTTAACATAATAAACCCCAAATATTCATATTTTAACTATATTTTGGGGGAAATCCTTGCCTAAGAATAAAATTTAATTGGTGAGATATTTAGGTGGAGTGTTGACTTATCCTTTGAAAAAGGACACAAGCAACCTCCCCATACCTTCATAGTACAACCCCTAGTCACTATTCACCCATACCTAGTCAATCATTGTCATTTTCCCACTCTTTTTCAGCCATAATCTTGAACAAAAGCCGGAGATATCCTCCTCTCTCCTCCCACTTTATTCACTCTTTCTTAAGAAGAACAAACACCTCTCTTCCACTTTCTCTCTCTAAAAATTCGAGATTCAAAGGCTGGTCTTGGGTTTTTCCTCCACATTTGGTAAGTATCTTCCTCCTACACTTAGATATTCTACTATCTTTCATCCAAATCATAGATTGCTTACACAAATATCGTCATATTTGTGTTAGATCTTCAAATCTTCAAGCACCTCCCAAGTGTTCTTGAGTTGAGCACTTCTTTTCTCCATCATTCATCTACTGAAATCACTCAAGGTGAGTTCATATCCCTATCTTTTCATGTTTTTCTTAAGTTTTAAGGGGGGGAATACAAGTTAAAACACCAATAACACAACTAAACTCATTTAACAGCCTTCATCAGAAAAGTTCAACTCCATTCACGGACTGGACCAACTCGTAAGGCCTACAATACACCTGGATCACTCAGGTATCTTGGCCTACAACACAAAGCAGGACCGCCTCAACCCATCCACAAGATATTGACATATGCACATAAACAATAACTAAAAAACACATGTAATCATAGCAGATCTACCAATCTAACATATCACTACAACATAACAACATCCTACACTCAATGATACATGTTGCAATACAAATTATAGTGAGAAAAATCATCTAGCAAGCTAGCAACTAGTCAACACAACTTGCACGAAACAAAGACTGGTACTACAAGTCATATATACAACAATCGAAGACAAATCCTTAAGCTATAGCCTAGAATCCTTAAGTCAACTTGGTCAAAAAGTCAACATCCAAAGTCAACCCAACTGGCCACCACGTCGTGGTCACCCATTGGCCACGTCGTGGTAGCTTCACGACAAAACAACCACGACCAAACCAGCCACCACGTAGTGGCAAGCATGTCACTACGCCATGTGTGACAACCGTCAATTTTTGGCCAAGTCAAAGTCAACTAAAGTCAACAAGTCAAACCGGTCAACTCATCTAACCCTTGTACATTAGGGTTTCTATTATGTTTCTTATTGAACAACTCGCAATCTTAATACAAAGTATCACTTAGAGTTTTCACATGTTCGGAAATTCTAAACCCTAATCAGGGCAAGTGATGAAACTACTCGATAAAACATTATTCCTTAACCCTCAGGGGCATATAACAATCATAACGTGTGACAACCGTCAAAATTGAGTCAAGTCAAAGTCAAACAAAGTCAACAAGTCAAAACCAATCGACTCAATTAACCCTTGTATATTAGGGTTTACACTATGTAATTACTGTACAATGCAATATCTTAATGAGAGAAACATCATTTGGAAAGTTTGTGTGTTGAATTTCGTAAGTAAACATTGAACCAAAACGATAAAACATTATTGCACACTCATCGGGAGTGTGTACGACACTAAAACACGGTTTAACGGGGTTTATGGACCTTGCGTTGCGAAGCCGGACACTCAAAAAGATCACAAACGAAACCTCTCTCAATCTCTTTCACTCAATCTCTCTCTATTAAAATCTCTCCCAAATCTCTCCTGAATCTCTCTCAAAAGTTACTTTAACTTTTTGTAATCATTTGGGTCATCTCGACCCTTAACCGGGTCAAAAACCACTTGAAACGGGGTAAAAACGGGTAAAATAACCTTAAGGAACCAAAACCCTCCTATTAGAAGCGAAAACTCTCATGAGAAGCCTCTCAGGACCGAAACCTCTCAGGACCGAAGCCTCTCATGAGAAGCCTCTCAGGACCGAAGCCTCTCAGGACCGAAGCCTCTCATTAGAAGCCTCTCAGGACAGAAGCCTCGCATGAGAAGCCTCTCAGACAGCCCATGCGAGAGGTCTCGCAGACGACCCCTTTTTACCGGTTTTTCGACTACGACTTCGTTTTAACTCCGTTTTTCATTATTTTAACGTGGGATTTTCACCCAAAACTTTATTTTATAAACTAAGGCCCCAAAATATATAAATCTCCAGGGTTTTTATAAAAATATATTAAAAGAATTAGTGGCTGAACTAATTATTGAGGGAATATTTGCTTTTCCTTAATTTATGGCAAAAGCAAACCACCACCACCTCACTCTATGATTAGCCACTCTTTCCCACTACCCCTTGTCACATTAGTGGACCTTTACACCCAATCTCCAGCTCTTCCCACGTTCTAAGAGCTGGAGAATTGGTCATCTCTCCTCATTCTCATTAACTTCTTTCATTCTACACTTAGCAACCAAAGAACACTCTCCAAAATTCTCTCATCTTTTCTCTCAACTTCAAGAACTTCAAGGCTTTCTCCAGGGATTTCTTTCTTCAATTAGTAAGTATCTTCATCATTCATATAATTATTACACTCCATTCTACTCAAATCATTGATATCTTACACAAATTCCATCTTATTCGGTGTTAGATTCTCGAATCATCAAGACATCTTCTTAGTGTTCTTGGGTTGAACACTTCCTCTCTCTTACTTTCATCTACTGAAACCACATAGGGTGAGTTCATACCCCTACATTTACATGTTTTTCTTAAGTTTTAAGGGGGGAATACAAGTAAAATCATCAAGAACACAATTAAACCTTTTCTATCAGATTACATCAGAAAAGATGAACTTCGATCACGGACTGTTTTGGTCAACTTAAATATTTTAGTTTTCAAAACTGTTACAGGTGCAAGTAGTTCAAACTCTTAGCTTTAAAATGGCTACTTGCACATCTCCATATGATATTTCTACAATTTATGGTGATTTTTACAAAACTGTCTGTCATTTCAGAGGCAAACCCGGACCAGTCTGTGATTATGAACATTTTCACCTCTGTTAGAGATCACTAAAAATCATGATAAAATTTACGAACAAACTAGACTCATATTCCAAACTCTCAGAATTTGCGGATTTGGATTTAGAGCTTTGATGATTTTTCTATAAATTTTCTAAGAACAGTAACAGAAACTGTATACAACAAAAAGTTGCTGTCAATTTCATATCACCTTGTAACATGTTGAGCAAGGTGTATATCTTTATGTGGATATATGTTATTGCAATATATGACATTTTATCTTAATATTTAGACACACGTCAGTTTACAAATGGATTTGGACATATAAAATATAAAGAATAACAAGTAATTATAATCAAAGTACAATCGATACATTCAAACATTTAATAAACTATTTTGAATATAGTTTGCATACATTACTACGTACTACCCTTGGTTGATAAACTATAATAGGTATAGTTTATGATACATTACATAACACATACATTTAAAAAGGGTACATTTATACAAAGGATATTTTCATTAAACAAGGTACGGCCATACGGTACCAAGTTTTCATAACACGTAATTCCGTTAATGACTTTATGAAACATTACATAACACATACATTTAAAAAGGGTACATTTATACAAAGGATATTTTCTTTAAGCAAGGTACGGCCATACGGTACCAAGTTTTCATAACACGTAATTCCGTTAATGACTTTATGAAACATTACATAACACATACATTTAAAAAGGGTACATTTATACAAAGGATATTTTCTTTAAGCAAGGTACGGCCATACGGTACCAAGTTTTCATAACACGTAATTCCGTTAATGACTTTGTGAGACATTTACTTCAAATTACCATTAAGTCCTGTATTGTAACCAGAGTCTCCTTGAGGGAGAGCGTGATAGTTGTGTATAGATCTATATTGGGTTTGACAAACCCACACCTAAACTGCATGCAACAGTTAGACCGATAGGTCTGGGGTGACAAATGTCATAACATTTCCGACGCCTGAAGAACGTCGTTTCAGGCCAACTAGGTCATAGCATGGTTATAATAACTCACATGTGGTATTAACAAACATAGAATTTACGGGGATTTCACTAAAATCAAATGAGTTTACGTCGATTTAAACTTGCATTGTTTTACTATAAGGAACGAACACTACTTGTACATTTCGGTCTTTGGGTTTTAAGACTACATTTACACATTAAGGAAAATATTGGATTTTCTGGAACGAACACTACTTTTACAAGAAAATACTTTAATAAACATTTATTATAAGTAAGAAAAGTTACTTATATATTTCGGTTTGTGGATTTAAGACTACATATACATTTTAAGAAAAATATTGGATTTTTCTAAAACAAATACTACTTTTACAAACAAAAGGCTTTTAATAATACCAAACAAAAGCTTATGAACTCACCAACCTTTGTGTTGACACTTTTTCAAACAACTTGTATTCTCAGGAAATCATTAAACAGGTAACCAAGTGCTTTTGAGGATGGGACGCTAAGGCGTCTACTATTTCATATTTTGTCAACATATTGTAATTGATTCGTAAACATGTAATTCATACAATGATGTAACTTTTTCAATTATATATATGTTGGTTGTGTTTGCTTGAATTACTATTACAATTGTTGTTATGATACTATACATGAAGTCCTCCACCCCCGGACATTTCCGCCATCCTTGGTTTGGGGGTGTGACATAACGAGACTTAACGGGATGTACAAACCTTGCGTTGCGAAGCCAAACACTCAAAAAAGTCACAAAAGAAGTCTCTCCCAAACTCTTTCACTCTAACTCTCCCAAAACTCTCTAAGTAGGAGAAATCGCTACAAGTGTGTGTAATCTCTCCCAAATCTCTCCAAGTATGTGAAATCTCTCCCAAATCTCTCCAAGTATGTGAAATCTCTCCCAAATCTCTCTCTGTATGAGAAATCTCTCCAAGAATGTCAAATCTCTCCCAAATCTCTCCAAGTATGTGAAATCTCTCCCAAATTTCTCTCTATATGAGAAATCTCTCCAAGAATGTCAAATCTCTCCCAAATCTCTCCAAGTATGTGAAACCTCTCCCAAATTTCCCTCTGTATGAGAAGTCTCTCCAAGAATGTCAAATCTCTCCCAAATCTCTCCAAGTATGCCAAATCTCTCCAAGTATGACAAATCTCTCCCAAATCTCTCTCAACTTTTTATAATCACTCGGGGCATCCCGACCCTCGAGTTTGACGAAAACAGCTCGAAAACGGAAGTCTACGCGAAAAACAGCCTTAAAGAGCCGAAACTCCTCTTAGGAACCGAAACTCCTCTTAGAAACCGAAACTCCTCTTAGGAGCCGAACCTCCTGAGAACCGAAACCCTATCAACCGAAATGGACCGAGCGGTCGGTCAATTTCGGTCCCCTGAAAATTTCGAGCCGAGACCTGACCTTCGGCTCTCCCTTCCTACCTTCGGTCCGAGAAGACTTCCCACCTTCTGTCCGAGGAGCGAGCCTGCGCAGACGAAGCCCTCCACTCTCGGTCCCTTCTGATGAGCAGCCTGCGAGACCTCTCGGTTCCCATGCACAACCGAGCCTCGCCTTCGGTTCTATGCTCCTAAGGAGCCGAACCTGCGCACCTTCGGCTCTGTAGTTCGGATTTCAGCAATTCCTACCCGGTTTTCAATATTTTTAGCGTTTTAAGCCCGTTTTTCGTGATTTTAACGCGAGATTTTCACCCAAACTCGTATTTTAACATAATAAACCCCAAATATTCATATTTTAACTATATTTTGGGGGAAATCATTGCCTAAGAATAAAATCTAATTGGTGAGATATTTAGGTGGAGTGTTGACTTATCCTTTGAACAAGGACACAAGCAACCTCCCCATACCTTCATAGTACAACCCCTAGTCACTATTCACCCATACCTAGTCAATCATTGTCATTTTCCCACTCTTTTTCAGCCATAATCTTGAACAAAAGCCGGAGATATCCTCCTCTCTCCTCCCACTTTATTCACTCTTTCTTAAGAACAACAAACACCTCTCTTCCACTTTCTCTCTCTAAAAATTCGAGATTCAAAGGCTGGTCTTGGGTTTTTCCTCCACATTTGGTAAGTACCTTCCTCCTACACTTAGATATTCCACTATCTTTCATCCAAATCATAGATTGCTTACACAAATATCGTCATATTTGTGTTAGATCTTCAAATCTTCAAGCACCTCCCAAGTGTTCTTGAGTTGAGCACTTCTTTTCTCCATCATTCATCTACTGAAATCACTCAAGGTGAGTTCATATCCCTATCTTTTCATGTTTTTCTTAAGTTTTAAGGGGGGGAATACAAGTTAAAACACCAATAACACAACTAAACTCATTTAACAGCCTTCATCAGAAAAGTTCAACTCCATTCACGGACTGGACCAACTCGTAAGGCCTACAATACACCTGGATCACTCAGGTATCTTGGCCTACAACACAAAGCAGGACCGCCTCAACCCATCCACAAGATATTGACATATGCACATAAACAATAACTAAAAAACACATGTAATCATAGCAGATCTACCAATCTAACATATCACTACAACATAACAACATCCTACACTCAATGATACATGTTGCAATACAAATTATAGTGAGAAAAATCATCTAGCAAGCTAGCAGCTAGTCAACACAACTTGCACGAAACAAAGACTGGTACTACAAGTCATATATACAACAATCGAAGACAAATCCTTAAGCTATAGCCAAGAATCCTCAAGTCAACTTGGTCAAAAAGTCAACATCCAAAGTCAACCCAACTGGCCACCACGTCGTGGTCACCCATTGGCCACGTCGTGGTAGCTTCACGACAAAACAACCACGACCAAACCAGCCACCACGTAGTGGCAAGCATGTCACTACGCCATGTGTGACAACCGTCAATTTTTGGCCAAGTCAAAGTCAACTAAATTCAACAAGTCAAACCGGTCAACTCATCTAACCCTCGTACATTAGGGTTTCTATTATGTTTCTTATTGAACAACTCGCAATCTTAATACAAAGTATCACTTAGAGTTTTCACATGTTCGGAAATTCTAAACCCTAATCAGGGCAAGTGATGAAACTACTCGATAAAACATTATTCCTTAACCCTCAGGGGCATATAAGAATCATAACGAGACTTAACGGGATGTACAAACCTTGCGTTGCGAAGCCAAACACTCAAAAAGGTCACAAAAGAAGTCTCTCCCAATCTCTTTCACTCTAACTCTCCCAAAACTCTCTAAGTAGGAGAAATCGCTACAAGTGTGTGTAATCTCTCCCAAATCTCTCCAAGTATGTGAAATCTCTCCCAAATCTCTCCAAGTATGTGAAATCTCTCCCAAATCTCTCTCTGTATGAGAAATCTCTCCAAGAATGTCAAATCTCTCCCAAATCTCTCCAAGTATGTGAAATTTCTCCCAAATCTCTCTCTGTATGAGAAATCTCTCCAAGAATGTCAAATCTCTCCCAAATCTCTCCAAGTATGTGAAACCTCTCCCAAATCTCCCTCTGTATGAGAAGTCTCTCCAAGAATGTCAAATCTCTCCCAAATCTCTCCAAGTATGCCAAATCTCTCCAAGTATGACAAATCTCTCCCAAATCTCTCTCAACTTTTTATAATCACTCGGGGCATCCCGACCCTCGAGTTTGACGAAAACAGCTCGAAAACGGAAGTCTACGCGAAAAACAGCCTTAAAGAGCCGAAACTCCTCTTAGGAACCGAAACTCCTCTTAGAAACCGAAACTCCTCTTAGGAGCCGAACCTCCTGAGAACCGAAACCCTATCAACCGAAATGGACCGAGCGGTCGATCAATTTCGGTCCCCTGAAAATTTCGAGCCGAGACCTGACCTTCGGCTCTCCCTTCCTACCTTCGGTCCGAGAAGACTTCCCACCTTCTGTCCGAGGAGCGAGCCTGTGCAGACGAAGCCCTCCACTCTCGGTCCCTTCTGATGAGCAGCCTGCGAGACCTCTCGGTTCCCATGCACAACCGAGCCTCGCCTTCGGTTCTATGCTCCTAAGGAGCCGAACCTGCGCACCTTCGGCTCTGAAGTTCGGATTTCAGCAATTCCTACCCGGTTTTCAATATTTTTAGCGTTTTAAGCCCGTTTTTCGTGATTTTAACGCGAGATTTTCACCCAAACTCGTATTTTAACATAATAAACCCCAAATATTCATATTTTAACTATATTTTGGGGGAAATCATTGCCTAAGAATAAAATCTAATTGGTGAGATATTTAGGTGGAGTGTTGACTTATCCTTTGAACAAGGACACAAGCAACCTCCCCATACCTTCATAGTACAACCCCTAGTCACTATTCACCCATACCTAGTCAATCATTGTCATTTTCCCACTCTTTTTCAGCCATAATCTTGAACAAAAGCTTGAGATATCCTCCTCTCTCCTCCCACTTTATTCACTCTTTCTTAAGAACAACAAACACCTCTCTTCCACTTTCTCTCTCTAAAAATTCGAGATTCAAAGGCTGGTCTTGGGTTTTTCCTCCACATTTGGTAAGTATCTTCCTCCTACACTTAGATATTCCACTATCTTTCATCCAAATCATAGATTGCTTACACAAATATCGTCATATTTGTGTTAGATCTTCAAATCTTCAAGCACCTCCCAAGTGTTCTTGAGTTGAGCACTTCTTTTCTCCATCATTCATCTACTGAAATCATTCAAGGTGAGTTCATATCCCTATCTTTTCATGTTTTTCTTAAGTTTTAAGGGGGGGGGGGAATACAAGTTAAAACACCAATAACACAACTAAACTCATTTAACAGCCTTCATCAGAAAAGTTCAACTCCATTCACGGACTGGACCAACTCGTAAGGCCTACAATACACCTGGATCGCTCAGGTATCTTGGTCTACAACACAAAGCAGGACCGCCTCAACCCATCCATAAGATATTGACATATGCACATAAACAATAACTAAAAAACACATGTAATCATAGCAGATCTACCAATCTAACATATCACTACAACATAACAACATCCTACACTCAATGATACATGTTGCAATACAAATTATAGTGAGAAAAATCATCTAGCAAGCTAGCAGCTAGTCAACACAACTTGCACGAAACAAAGACTGGTACTACAAGTCATATATACAACAATCGAAGACAAATCCTTAAGCTATAGCCTAGAATCCTTAAGTCAACTTGGTCAAAAAGTCAACATCCAAAGTCAACCCAACTGGCCACCACGTCGTGGTCACCCATTGGCCACGTCGTGGTAGCTTCACGACAAAACAACAACAACCAAACCAGCCACCACGTAGTGGCAAGCATGTCACTACGCCATGTGTGACAACCGTCAATTTTTGGCCAAGTCAAAGTTAACTAAAGTCAACAAGTCAAACCGGTCAACTCATCTAACCCTTGTACATTAGGGTTTCTATTATGTTTCTTATTGAACAACTCGCAATCTTAATACAAAGTATCACTTAGAGTTTTCACATGTTCGGAAATTCTAAACCCTAATCACGGCAAGTGATGAAACTACTCGATAAAACATTATTCCTTAACCCTCAGGGGCATATAACAATCATAACGAGACTTAACGGGATGTACAAACCTTGCGTTGCGAAGCCAAACACTCAAAAAGGTCACAAAAGAAGTCTCTCCCAATCTCTTTCACTCTAACTCTCCCAAAACTCTCTAAGTAGGAGAAATCGCTACAAGTGTGTGTAATCTCTCCCAAATCTCTCCAAGTATGTGAAATCTCTCCCAAATCTCTCCAAGTATGTGAAATCTCTCCCAAATCTCTCTCTGTATGAGAAATCTCTCCAAGAATGTCAAATCTCTCCCAAATCTCTCCAAGTATGTGAAATTTCTCCCAAATCTCTCTATGTATGAGAAATCTCTCCAAGAATGTCAAATATCTCCCAAATCTCTCCAAGTATGTGAAACCTCTCCCAAATCTCCCTCTGTATGAGAAGTCTCTCCAAGAATGTCAAATCTCTCCCAAATCTCTCCAAGTATGCCAAATCTCTCCAAGTATGACAAATCTCTCCCAAATCTCTCTCAACTTTTTATAATCACTCGGGGCATCCCGACCCTCGAGTTTGACGAAAACAACTCGAAAACGGAAGTCTACGCGAAAAACAGCCTTAAAGAGCCGAAACTCCTCTTAGGAACCGAAACTCCTCTTAGAAACCGAAACTCCTCTTAGGAGCCGAACCTCCTGAGAACCGAAACCCTATCAACCGAAATGGACCGAGCGGTCGGTCAATTTCTGTCCCCTGAAAATTTCGAGCCGAGACCTGACCTTCGGCTCTCCCTTCCTACCTTCGGTCCGAGAAGACTTCCCACCTTCTGTCCGAGGAGCGAGCCTGCGCAGACGAAGCCCTCCACTCTCGGTCCCTTCTGATGAGCAGCCTGCGAGACCTCTCGGTTCCCATGCACAACCGAGCCTCACCTTCGGTTCTATGCTCCTAAGGAGCCGAACCTGCGCACCTTCGGCTCTGAAGTTCGGATTTCAGCAATTCCTACCCGGTTTTCAATATTTTTAGCGTTTTAAGCCCGTTTTTCGTGATTTTAACGCGAGATTTTCACCCAAACTCGTATTTTAACATAATAAACCCCAAATATTCATATTTTAACTATATTTTGGGGGAAATCATTGCCTAAGAATAAAATCTAATTGGTGAGATATTTAGGTGGAGTGTTGACTTATCCTTTGAACAAGGACACAAGCAACCTCCCCATACCTTCATAGTACAACCCCTAGTCACTATTCACCCATACCTAGTCAATCATTGTCATTTTCCCACTCTTTTTCAGCCATAATCTTGAACAAAAGCCGGAGATATCCTCCTCTCTCCTCCCACTTTATTCACTCTTTCTTAAGAAGAACAAACACCTCTCTTCCACTTTCTCTCTCTAAAAATTCGAGATTCAAAGGCTGGTCTTGGGTTTTTCCTCCACATTTGGTAAGTATCTTCCTCCTACACTTAGATATTCTACTATCTTTCATCCAAATCATAGATTGCTTACACAAATATCGTCATATTTGTGTTAGATCTTCAAATCTTCAAGCACCTCCCAAGTGTTCTTGAGTTGAGCACTTCTTTTCTCCATCATTCATCTACTGAAATCACTCAAGGTGAGTTCATATCCCTATCTTTTCATGTTTTTCTTAAGTTTTAAGGGGGGGAATACAAGTTAAAACACCAATAACACAACTAAACTCATTTAACAGCCTTCATCAGAAAAGTTCAACTCCATTCACGGACTGGACCAACTCGTAAGGCCTACAATACACCTGGATCACTCAGGTATCTTGGCCTACAACACAAAGCAGGACCGCCTCAACCCATCCACAAGATATTGACATATGCACATAAACAATAACTAAAAAACACATGTAATCATAGCAGATCTACCAATCTAACATATCACTACAACATAACAACATCCTACACTCAATGATACATGTTGCAATACAAATTATAGTGAGAAAAATCATCTAGCAAGCTAGCAGCTAGTCAACACAACTTGCACGAAACAAAGACTGGTACTACAAGTCATATATACAACAATCGAAGACAAATCCTTAAGCTATAGCCAAGAATCCTCAAGTCAACTTGGTCAAAAAGTCAACATCCAAAGTCAACCCAACTGGCCACCACGTCGTGGTCACCCATTGGCCACGTCGTGGTAGCTTCACGACAAAACAACCACGACCAAACCAGCCACCACGTAGTGGCAAGCATGTCACTACGCCATGTGTGACAACCGTCAATTTTTGGCCAAGTCAAAGTCAACTAAAGTCAACAAGTCAAACCGGTCAACTCATCTAACCCTTGTACATTAGGGTTTCTATTATGTTTCTTATTGAACAACTCGCAATCTTAATACAAAGTATCACTTATAGTTTTCACATGTTCGGAAATTCTAAACCCTAATCAGGGCAAGTGATGAAACTACTCGATAAAACATTATTCCTTAACCCTCAGGGGCATATAAGAATCATAACGAGACTTAACGGGATGTACAAACCTTGCGTTGCGAAGCCAAACACTCAAAAAGGTCACAAAAGAAGTCTCTCCCAATCTCTTTCACTCTAACTCTCCCAAAACTCTCTAAGTAGGAGAAATCGCTACAAGTGTGTGTAATCTCTCCCAAATCTCTCCAAGTATGTGAAATCTCTCCCAAATCTCTCCAAGTATGTGAAATCTCTCCCAAATCTCTCTCTGTATGAGAAATCTCTCTAATAATGTCAAATCTCTCCCAAATCTCTCCAAGTATGTGAAATCTCTCCCAAATCTCTCTCTGTATGAGAAATCTCTCCAAGAATGTCAAATCTCTCCCAAATCTCTCCAAGTATGTGAAATCTCTCCCAAATCTCCCTCTGTATGAGAAGTCTCTCCAAGAATGTTAAATCTCTCCCAAATCTCTCCAAGTATGTGAAACCTCTCCCAAATCTCCCTCTGTATGAGAAATCTCTCCAAGAATGTCAAATCTCTCCCAAATCTCTCCAAGTATGCAAAATCTCTCCAAGTATGACAAATCTCTCTCAACTTTTTATAATCACTCGGGGCATCCCGACCCTCGAGTTTGACGAAAACAGCTCGAAAACGGAAGTCTACGCGAAAAACAGCCTTAAAGAGCCGAAACTCCTCTTAGGAACCAAAACTCCTCTTAGAAACCGAAACTCCTCTTAGGAGCCGAACCTCCTGAGAACCGAAACCCTATCAACCGAAATGGACCGAGCGGTCGGTCTATTTCGGTCCCCTGAAAATTTCGAGCCGAGACCTGACCTTCGGCTCTCCCTTCCTACCTTCGGTCCGAGAAGACTTCCCACCTTCTGTCCGAGGAGCGAGCCTGCGCAGACGAAGCCCTCCACTCTCGGTCCCTTCTGATGAGCAGCCTGCGAGACCTCTCGGTTCCCATGCACAACCGAGCCTCGCCTTCGGTTCTATGCTCCTAAGGAGCCGAACCTGCGCACCTTCGGCTCTGAAGTTCGGATTTCAGCAATTCCTAACCGGTTTTCAATATTTTTAGCGTTTTAAGCCCGTTTTTCGTGATTTTAACGCGAGATTTTCACCCAAACTCGTATTTTAACATAATAAACCCCAAATATTCATATTTTAACTATATTTTGGGGGAAATCATTGCCTAAGAATAAAATCTAATTGGTGAGATATTTAGGTGGAGTGTTGACTTATCCTTTGAACAAGGACACAAGCAACCTCCCCATACCTTCATAGTACAACCCCTAGTCACTATTCACCCATACCTAGTCAATCATTGTCATTTTCCCACTCTTTTTCAGCCATAATCTTGAACAAAAGCCGGAGATATCCTCCTCTCTCCTCCCACTTTATTCACTCTTTCTTAAGAAGAACAAACACCTCTCTTCCACTTTCTCTCTCTAAAAATTCGAGATTCAAAGGCTGGTCTTGGGTTTTTCCTCCACATTTGGTAAGTATCTTCCTCCTACACTTAGATATTCTACTATCTTTCATCCAAATCATAGATTGCTTACACAAATATCGTCATATTTGTGTTAGATCTTCAAATCTTCAAGCACCTCCCAAGTGTTCTTGAGTTGAGCACTTCTTTTCTCCATCATTCATCTACTGAAATCACTCAAGGTGAGTTCATATCCCTATCTTTTCATGTTTTTCTTAAGTTTTAAGGGGGGGAATACAAGTTAAAACACCAATAACACAACTAAACTCATTTAACAGCCTTCATCAGAAAAGTTCAACTCCATTCACGGACTGGACCAACTCGTAAGGCCTACAATACACCTGGATCACTCAGGTATCTTGGCCTACAACACAAAGCAGGACCGCCTCAACCCATCCACAAGATATTGACATATGCACATAAACAATAACTAAAAAACACATGTAATCATAGCAGATCTACCAATCTAACATATCACTACAACATAACAACATCCTACACTCAATGATACATGTTGCAATACAAATTATAGTGAGAAAAATCATCTAGCAAGCTAGCAGCTAGTCAACACAACTTGCACGAAACAAAGACTGGTACTACAAGTCATATATACAACAATCGAAGACAAATCCTTAAGCTATAGCCTAGAATCCTTAAGTCAACTTGGTCAAAAAGTCAACATCCAAAGTCAACCCAACTGGCCACCACGTCGTGGTCACCCATTGGCCACGCCGTGGTAGCTTCACGACAAAACAACCACGACCAAACCAGCCACCACGTAGTGGCAAGCATGTCACTACGCCATGTGTGACAACCGTAAATTTTTGGCCAAGTCAAAGTCAACTAAAGTCAACAAGTCAAACCGGTCAACTCATCTAACCCTTGTACATTAGGGTTTCTATTATGTTTCTTATTGAACAACTCGCAATCTTAATAAGAAGTATCACTTAGAGTTTTCACATGTTAGGAAATTCTAAACCCTAATCAGGGCAAGTGATGAAACTACTCGATAAAACATTATTCCTTAACCCTCAGGGGCATATAACAATCATAACGAGACTTAACGGGATGTACAAACCTTGCGTTGCGAAGCCAAACACCCAAAAAGGTCACAAAAGAAGTCTCTCCCAATCTCTTTCACTCTAACTCTCCCAAAACCCTCTAAGTAGGAGCAATCGCTACAAGTGTGTGTAATATCTCCCAAATCTCTCCAAGTATGTGAAATCTCTCCAAGTATGTGAAATCTCTCCCAAATCTCTCTCTGTATGAGAAATCTCTCCAAGAATGTCAAATCTCTCCCAAATCTCTCCAAGTATGTGAAATTTCTCCCAAATCTCTCTCTGTATGAGAAATCTCTCCAAGAATGTCAAATCTCTCCCAAATCTCTCCAAGTATGTGAAACCTCTCCCAAATCTCCCTCTGTATGAGAAGTCTCTCCAAGAATGTCAAATCTCTCCCAAATCTCTCCAAGTATGCCAAATCTCTCCAAGTATGACAAATCTCTCCCAAATCTCTCTCAACTTTTTATAATCACTCGGGGCATCCCGACCCTCGAGTTTGATGAAAACAGCTCGAAAACGGAAGTCTACGCGAAAAACAGCCTTAAAGAGCCGAAACTTCTCTTAGGAACCGAAACTCCTCTTAGAAACTGAAACTCCTCTTAGGAGCCGAACCTCCTGAGAACCGAAACCCTATCAACCGAAATGGACCGAGCGGTCGGTCAATTTCGGTCTCCTGAAAATTTCGAGCCGAGACCTGACCTTCGGCTCTCCCTTCCTACCTTCGGTCCGAGAAGACTTCCCACCTTCTGTCCGAGGAGCGAGCCTGTGCAGACGAAGCCCTCCACTCTCGGTCCCTTCTGATGAGCAGCCTGCGAGACCTCTCGGTTCCCATGCACAACCGAGCCTCGCCTTCGGTTCTATGCTCCTAAGGAGCCGAACATGCGCACCTTCGGCTCTGAAGTTCGGATTTCAGCAATTCCTACCCGGTTTTCAATATTTTTAGCGTTTTAAGCCTGTTTTTCGTGATTTTAACGCGAGATTTTCACCCAAACTCGTATTTTAACATAATAAACCCCAAATATTCATATTTTAACTATATTTTGGGGGAAATCATTGCCTAAGAATAAAATCTAATTGGTGAGATATTTAGGTGGAGTGTTGACTTATCCTTTGAACAAGGACACAAGCAACCTCCCCATACCTTCATAGTACAACCCCTAGTCACTATTCACCCATACCTAGTCAATCATTGTCATTTTCCCACTCTTTTTCAGCCATAATCTTGAACAAAAGCCGGAGATATCCTCCTCTCTCCTCCCACTTTATTCACTCTTTCTTAAGAACAACAAACACCTTTCTTCCACTTTCTCTCTCTAAAAATTCGAGATTCAAAGGCTGGTCTTGGGTTTTTCCTCCACATTTGGTAAGTATCTTCCTCCTACACTTAGATATTCCACTATCTTTCATCCAAATCATAGATTGCTTACACAAATATTGTCATATTTGTGTTAGATCTTCAAATCTTCAAGCACCTCCCAAGTGTTCTTGAGTTGAGCACTTCTTTTCTCCATCATTCATCTACTGAAATCACTCAAGGTGAGTTCATATCCCTATCTTTTCATGTTTTTCTTAAGTTTTAAGGGGGGGAATACAAGTTAAAACACCAATAACACAACTAAACTCATTTAACAGCCTTCATCAGAAAAGTTCAACTCCATTCACGGACTGGACCAACTCGTAAGGCCTACAATACACCTGGATCACTCAGGTATCTTGGCCTACAACACAAAGCAGGACCGCCTCAACCCATCCACAAGATATTGACATATGCACATAAACAATAACTAAAAAACACATGTAATCATAGCAGATCTACCAATCTAACATATCACTACAACATAACAACATCCTACACTCAATGATACATGTTGCAATACAAATTATAGTGAGAAAAATCATCTAGCAAGCTAGCAGCTAATCAACACAACTTGCACGAAACAAAGACTGGTACTACAAGTCATATATACAACAATCGAAGACAAATCCTTAAGCTATAGCCAAGAATCCTCAAGTCAACTTGGTCAAAAAGTCAACATCCAAAGTCAACCCAACTGGCCACCACGTCGTGGTCACCCATTGGCCACGTCGTGGTAGCTTCACGACAAAACAACCACGACCAAACCAGCCACCACGTAGTGGCAAGCATGTCACTACGCCATGTGTGACAACCGTCAATTTTTGGCCAAGTCAAAGTCAACTAAAGTCAACAAGTCAAACCGGTCAACTCATCTAACCCTTGTATATTAGGGTTTCTATTATGTTTCTTATTGAACAACTCGCAATCTTAATACAAAGTATCACTTAGAGTTTTCACATGTTCGGAAATTCTAAACCCTAATCAGGGCAAGTGATGAAACTACTCGATAAAACTTTATTCCTTAACCCTCAGGGGCATATAACAATCATAACGAGACTTAACGGGATGTACAAACCTTGCGTTGCGAAGCCAAACACTCAAAAAGGTCACAAAAGAAGTCTCTCCCAATCTCTTTCACTCTAACTCTCCCAAAACTCTCTAAGTAGGAGAAATCGCTACAAGTGTGTGTAATCTCTCCCAAATCTCTCCAAGTATGTGAAATCTCTCCCAAATCTCTCAAAGTATGTGAAATCTCTCCCAAATCTCTCTCTGTATGATAAATCTCTCCAAGAATGTCAAATCTCTCCCAAATCTCTCCAAGTATGTGAAATCTCTCCCAAATCTCTCTCTGTATGAGAAATCTCTCCAAGAATGTCAAATCTCTCCCAAATCTCTCCAAGTATGTGAAATCTCTCCCAAATCTCTCTCTGTATGAGAAATCTCTCCAAGAATGTCAAATCTCTCCCAAATCTCTCCAAGTATGTGAAACCTCTCCCAAATCTCCCTCTGTATGAGAAATCTCTCCAAGAATGTCAAATCTCTCCCAAATCTCTCCAAGTATGCCAAATCTCTCCAAGTATGACAAATCTCTCCCAAATCTCTCTCAACTTTTTATAATCACTCGGGGCATCCCGAACCTCGAGTTTGACGAAAACAGCTCGAAAACGGAAGTCTACGCGAAAAACAGCCTTAAAGAGCCGAAACTCCTCTTAGGAACCAAAACTCCTCTTAGAAACCGAAACTCCTCTTAGGAGCCGAACCTCCTGAGAACCGAAACCCTATCAACCGAAATGGACCGAGCGGTCGGTCTATTTCGGTCCCCTGAAAATTTCGAGCCGAGACCTAACCTTCGGCTCTCCCTTCCTACCTTCGGTCCGAGAAGACTTCCCACCTTCTGTCCGAGGAGCGAGCCTGCGCAGACGAAGCCCTCCACTCTCGGTCCCTTCTGATGAGCAGCCTGCGAGACCTCTCGGTTCCCATGCACAACCGAGCCTCGCCTTCGGTTCTATGCTCCTAAGGAGCCGAACCTGCGCACCTTCGGCTCTGAAGTTCGGATTTCAGCAATTCCTAACCGGTTTTCAATATTTTTAGCGTTTTAAGCCCGTTTTTCGTGATTTTAACGCGAGATTTTCACCCAAACTCATATTTTAACATAATAAACCCCAAATATTCATATTTTAACTATATTTTGGGGGAAATCATTGCCTAAGAATAAAATCTAATTGGTGAGATATTTAGGTGGAGTGTTGACTTATCCTTTGAAAAAGGACACAAGCAATCTCCCCATACCTTCATAGTACAACCCCTAGTCACTATTCACCCATACCTAGTCAATCATTGTCATTTCCCACTCTTTTTCAGCCATAATCTTGAACAAAAGCCGGAGATATCCTCCTATCTCCTCCCACTTTATTCACTCTTTCTTAAGAAGAACAAACATCTCTCTTCCACTTTCTCTCTCTAAAAATTCGAGATTCAAAGGCTGGTCTTGGGTTTTTCCTCCACATTTGGTAAGTATCTTCCTCCTACACTTAGATATTCTACTATCTTTCATCCAAATCATAGATTGCTTACACAAATATCGTCATATTTGTGTTAGATCTTCAAATCTTCAAGCACCTCCCAAGTGTTCTTGAGTTGAGCACTTCTTTTCTCCATCATTCATCTACTGAAATCACTCAAGGTGAGTTCATATCCCTATCTTTTCATGTTTTTCTTAAGTTTTAAGGGGGGGGGAATACAAGTTAAAACACCAATAACACAACTAAACTCATTTAACAGCCTTCATCAGAAAAGTTCAACTCCATTCACAGACTGTTTTGGTGAACTTAAACATTTTAGTTTTCAAAACTGTATTAGATGCAAATAGTTCAGGTTCATACCTTCAAAATGACTACTTGAACATCACCATACAATTTTTCTACGATTTATGGCGATTTTTACAAAACTGCCTATCATTTCAAAAACAAATTCGGACCAGTCTGTGAATATGAACATTTTAACACAAGTTAAAGGCTTCCAAAAATCATAATAAAAATTATGAACAAACTAGACACATTTTACGAACTCTCAGAATTTACGGATTCAGTTTTCGACTCCATATGATTTTTCTATAATTTTTCTAAAACAGTATAGAAATGTAAAAATCTAGATAACAGCTTATAACTCTCATTACACTTTGTAACTTGTTGAGCAAGGTGTTAATCTTTGAGGATTTCATATTTTACATGCGTTTCTTGATGTGGTATAATTATATAACAGAAAAATACTCACTAAAGTGTAAGAATCCTCCACCATTACCATTAGTACAAAACAAGAATGATAGACATAGTTATATTTTGCCATACATTCGACTTACATAGAAAAGGGTTCTTATACACCACAAACAAACATACTAAACTATAATAGGTATAGTTAGGTTGCATATACATTACAAACATTTTGATAAGCTATAATAGGTATAGTTTATGTTCATTTACATTACAAAAGGTTTTCATACGAAAAGGGGTACAAATACAAAGTACCGATCTTATACAAAAAGGGGTACAAATATAAAGTACCAGATTTTCATACGAAAAGGGGTACATATACAAAGTACCGGTTTCATACGAAAAGGGGTACAAATACAAAGTACCGGTTTTATACAAAAAGGGGTACAAATACAAAGTACCAGACTTTCATACGAAAAGGGGTACAAATACAAAGTACCGGTTTCGTACCAAAAAGGGGTACAAATACAAAGTACCAGGTTCACACAAAATAGTTTTTATGATGTTAAGACTATATTTCATCTAGAATTGTTAGACTTCATCTATAATTGCTAAGTGTATATGCTAGAGTTATATAAGAATCTAGTCACAATCGACTTAGATTTGGTGAGCCCGCCTTATCTCCTATTCCTTGTTTGGTTGTGGACCTAGGGCAGACCCATTATATTCAACGGTTTATTTAACTTAGATTTTATATATCTTATATACGATAAGTGATTATAGAAGGGATCTATGTTTCTTTCTAGGGTTCATTATCGCATAACATAGAAGCATTCACTTCACACTTACTAAAGAAAATATTGGATTTTCTGGAAATCAAACTCTATCGCTTTTACAAGAACAACGGTTTCTTCTCAAACAAAACTCTTATGAACTCACCAACTTAATTGTTGACACTTTTTTTCAAAACTACTTGTATTCTCAGGAAATCAGTGAAACAGGAAAACATCAGCACTTTGAGGATGGGACGTTAAATCGTCAAACAGATTATTTTGTCATCATAATGTAATTGATTTTGAAACATGTGAACATATACTATGGTGTAACCTTTTCAATTATATTTATGATGGTTGTATTTACTTTGAGCACTATTATACTCGTTGTTGTGATACTTTACATGAAGTCCTCCACCCCCGGACGTTTCCGCCATCCTTGGTTTGGGGGTGTGACACGATGGCATCAATCCAACCAAAGCAGTTGCAAAGCCCCTTATTCACCACGTTGTGGAAAGTATCTCGTCGGACCGTGGTTCCTGTATGAAGACAACTTATTTGATAAAGCTCTTAATCCAAGAAAACCCTTTGCTCAAACCTTCTAGAATGCTTATCGGGACCCTAAAGGTTCATAAAATCCGATCTTTATGGACATGCATGATACATGCATGTCCTTTACTCAAACTAGGTCAAAAAGGGTAAGAAATGGAGTCCAAGCTCCATACATGGCACAAAAACGTCACAAGAGATCATACCTGGAACACAAAAGGTATTTGGGACTCCCAAGACCCATAAAGTTGCAAACTTTAAGGTAATTAACCATTCAAACTTCATCCAAGGACCAAAAGCTCACAAAATGACATATTAATAGATCTAATGAAATACCGAGCAAGGTAGCAACCTTATACCTCCAAATTATCAGAAATGTGAAGAAAATTATGGATATAAGCTAGAACCAAGCACACAAGCCACAAGGGGAACTCCTTATTCTCTTCCACCTTCACAAAATGATCTCACACACTCAAAACACACACAAAGAAGCTAGAGTTTGATTTAGGACTAAAAGGGAATGATGGAGGCTAAGGGTGAGAAAACCATAACCATCACATCCCTTAAATAAGGCACAAACCTCATAAATTAGGGTTTTGCATTTCAGTTGTTGCCACGTCGTGGCCAATACCCTGATACGTCGTGACGTGCACCAAAGATGTGTGTTTCTCAACGGGTGAGGCCACGTCGTGGTACCTTTGTAGGATTAAGGTGTCTAAGATCATAACTAAATTGATATATACTTGAACCGAAAGGAAAGTCTTTTTTGGGTTGCCCTAATAAATAGTAATGGTGTAGAATGACATTTGGGGAGAAAGATTGATTTATTAATGATTTGTTAATATATTATCTGATTAATATATTAACTATAAATAGTATTAATTAATTAAGAATTAATCAGAAATTAATTGGAATTAATTTTGGGATTAACTGGATTAACTAAAAGTGCAACTATGGTACCTGAGTTGCAAAAGTTATATGAGGACTACTTGCCATACGAGATGTGCTTGGATCTTGCTGAAAAGTTTCACCAGAAAGCATGTCAAGAAAGGTATGATGTCGCCAAGTCGTTAATAGCATGCAAGTTGAAGGAATGAGAATCTGTGTGTAACCTTGTACAAAGAATGCAGAGATAAGTGGAGCGGTTAAAAAAGTTCAATGTTTCTTTTGACAAAGAGTTGGCCATAGACATGGTCCTTAACTCTTTGCCTCCCAATTATGATCATCTCATTTTAACTTATCATTTGAACAACACAGAGACCACATTGACTTAACTCCATAACTTGTTGCAAACTGCTGAATCAGGGATGAAGAAGAATCATGTCCCTTTTGCGACAAGTGCTCATGTCCTGGCCATTGGACAGAACAGAGGAAACAAAATGAAGTCTAATCATCAATCAAACTGGAAGGGTAAGGCCCATGATGGAGCATCTGGCAGTGGGTTGAAGACAAAGCCTAACTTTGATATTCCAACTTTTAGTGATCCTAAGGAGGATACTTACTACTACTGTAACGACAAAGGGCATTGGAAACGAAGTTGCCCAAAATACTTACAGGACTTGAAGGATGGCAAAGTCAAGCCATCTTCGGTAGGTATGTACACTATTCAAGTCAATAACTCACAACTTACTCATTCTTGGGTCCTTGACACATGATGTGGTTTCCACATTTGTTCTAATATGAAAGGGGTAAAAGAAAGTGGTTAAGTGGATCAAGGAAGAATAAATCTGATCATGGGAAATAGGCGATCTTCACCTATTACCAAGATTAAAACTTATGGTCTAGTGCTCAGTGGTGATGTTAGGATATATTTAATTAATTGTTGTTATTTGTCATAAATGACAAGAAACATTATTTCTTTTCATGCATTGTTCAGACAAGGTTTTCGATATTCTTTTAATGATATGAATGGTTTGATTTTATATTATAAAAGTGGTGTTTTTATGTTTAAAGCTTTACCTTGTAATGGTGCGTATGAAACTATGATTTGTGTTGATAACTTAGGCAATATTGTATTTCACATTGATTCGTATAGTGATGTAGACAAAGCATGCTTGTGGCATTGTCGTCTTGGGCACATTAACAAGAAACTCATCTCCCAACCCCAAAAGGATGGAGTGATGGAATCATTTGACTTAAGGTTAGATGATGAATGTGAGTCTTGTCTTTTGGGCAAGATGACAAAATCACCTTTCACTGGGATATGTGAAAGAGATGAAGGATTATTGGAAATTATGCACACGGATGTGTCTGGGCCCTTCAGATCTACTACAAGGGATGCCAATCAATACTACGTGACGTTTACAGGTGATTATATATGATGTGGGTATATCTACTTAATCAAACATAAATCAGAAACTTTTGAAAGGTTCAAAGAGGTTAAGCACGAGGTTGAGAATCAATTGGATATGAGGATAAAGATGTTTCGATCTGACAGAGGTGGAGAGTATCTTAGTATCGAGTTCCATGACTATCTCAAGGAATGTGGAATTGTTTCACAACTGAATCCTCCGAGAACACCACAACTTAACGGTGTGGCTGAGAGACGTAATCGAATCTTAATTGATATGGTTCGTTCCATGATGAGTCGAGCTTCTCTTCTAATAATTTTTTGGGGGTATGATTTAGAAACAACTTCCCATATCCTAAATATTGTTCCCATTAAGAAGGTCGCTAAAACACATCATGAGATGTAGACATGGAAAGTACCCTCGCTCGTACATATCCAGGTTTGTGTTGTGAAGCTCTCGTGAGATGAGAAACTCATGAAAAACTTGAATAAGGAGCCAAGAAGTATATTTTCCTTGTCTATCCACATAAGTCCTTTGGATACTTGTTCTACAGACCTAGTAAGTGATGGGTTTTGAGCATAACATACAATCTTGTGTGTGCATGCAACCCTAATTGAAGATCTACGTTTTCTCTAATTGAACATACAACAATGAACAACAAAGTATAAACCCTAGATCCCTAGTGTATAATCAAAATTAACATAATATAGGGTTATAATACATACCTTTAAGATTGTTATTGTAAACAATCATATATCCTTGCTTGAAAGACCATTGGCAGCAAGCGCCACAAGTGTCGCGCCTCTAATGGCTCAAAAACAAACTCAAGCAACCAAGAAATACTATAGAGAGAGAGAGAGAAGGGAAGAAGAATTTCAGCTCTAAGACTTTTGGAGGAGTGCATGGATGAAATCTAACCCTAAGGAGGGTTTATATAGGTGTTATGAAGGTATTGGATAAGACAGGTGTATCTGAGATAACCCTATTCCCTTAACTTCCTCCCTAAGGCATCCAAGGCACCCTTAGAGCCCAAGGAAACCCTAGGAGTAGCTAGAATTCATTCCCCCTACTATAGGGAGGTTCTAGAATTGCCCAATGATCAACTATTGAACATTGTCACTTTTAGTCCCTGTAGTTTTAATTAATTCCTTTAATCCCAAAATTAATTCCAAATTAATTTCTGATTAAATATTAATTAAAAAATATGATTTCTAATTAATATATTATTTCCATAATACATTAATAAATCATTTATTTTGATTTCTAGTTAATTTATTAACCAAGTAATAAATTAATAAATCATTCTTCTCTCTCTAAAAGTTATCCTATTCAATTGCTAGGTTTGAAGGCAACCCAAAAGGACTGTGCTACTATCAATTCAAGTATATACCAATCATAGTTATGGGCTTAGACACCTAATCCAACAGTAAGAATGTGTCTTTGTAGCTCGAAGGGGAGTCTTTCGCGAGAGAGAGCTCATACTCAAAGAGGACGGTAGGAGTGCTATTGATCTGGAAGAAATTTCGGAGTCATCCAACGAAGGAACCTTAGACGACATTGGCTCTCAACTAGAGGATGAGATTCATGTTGATCCCATTGACAATTCATTACCTCTTTGTCAATCCAGTATGGTTAGCGTACCACATGAGTTCTATGGTTTCCATATTACTGCAAACGGGGACACGTTTATCAGTGATAAAACACTAGTAAATTTGGAAGAACCTACTAACTACAAGAAGCGATGGCAGGCCCTGAGGCTGCCAAATGGAAGGAGGAAATGGATAACGAGATTCAGTCCATGTATGATAATCAAGTGTGGAACTTGGTCGATCATGAACCTGGTCGAAAGATAGTAGGTTGCAAATGGATCTTCAATGAGAACACCAACATGGATGGGAAAGTACACAAAATACCTCACCCAACAATACACATACAATGCATAAAATCATCACATAATAAAATCAGATTTATCAAAAAATGTATTTTTCCAAAACATAAAATCCTCAGTAAGATGTGTACAATCATGCATTCGCCTTCACCCGATCATCTGAAGTACCTGAAACATTTAAATCCAAAGTTGTAAGCTAAAGCTTAGTGAGTTCCCCAAAATACCCTACACAATAATGTTGGATTAAATGTCTAAGCCCATAACTATTATTGGTATGTACTCGACCCGAGAGTAGCATGGTCCATTTGGGTTGCATAACACCGGGACAATTTGTTAGGATGGACTCTTGAGAGAAGGTTATATATGATTTATTAATATATTATAAGTTCAAATATATTAATATGAAATCATATGTTTTAATTAGTATTGATCAAGAATTAATTTGGAATTAATTTAGTGATCAAAAGAGACTAATTAAATCTATGGGGACTAATTATGGTAATTAGTTATATTTATATGTGTTGGGCTTATGATCCATGTTGGACCAAGTTTATGTATGGATACATAAAGAGTTGGGCTACATGAACCATGGATCATAAAACCCATGGGTATGGATTTGGGTTAAACCCATGACCCTTGGAATCCAACATATAAATATGTACTCCTTAGCCAAAAAACGCAACACACATATTCTTGGAGTTCATGAGGTGCTTTGGTGCATGGAGATTCTCTCTCAAGAGCCACCTTTGTCCTAGGTGAGTTGTGAGCCATTTGAGGCATTCATACTTTTGGTGCTAAGCTCTTAAGGCCAAATACATCAAGACATCAAGCTACATAAAATGTATGTTACCCTAACTAGTATATTGTATGATATATGTCGATTGCATGCTAGTTATAGGCTTAATACATTGGAAACATCATTGCATGTATAATCAGTGAAAACATAGATCCAAGGTATTTAGGGTTGTATGTGCACCATAGGATGTTGTAGTATACTAAAACCCATCAGTGGTATCAGAGCCATGGGTTGTTTTCAATTATACTTGACGGTACATGTTTTTCCAAAGTTGAAATTCTGCCATTTTTGCATCTGACTGCTCACCACGACGTGGCAGTATTTACCACGACGTGGTGATGCACTTGTGTGCATAATTTCTGGTTTTTGCTTGCTGTTGGATGATGATCACTACCCTAAACTGTTTTTTGAACCTAGAAACATGTTTTTCAAGAGGGTAATGTTCTTGCTTGTCCAATTGAAAAATAATTGTCATAGTGTCAAGATTTTATTAGTTTATGTAATAGACTAATTTCTTGTAAATAGTTGATATGAATTATCTTGTTCTTATGAGTTAGTTTAGATTAATAAAAAAATTATGAGATAATTGGTTTTCGATTCAAATTGATCTAAAAGTTGTTCATAATATGAGTTTTTGTAACTTGTCCTCAAGTTATATAAAAAGTCTCATTTATGAATTTTAAAACTCATAAAATTTCCATAAGTTATGAAAATGAAGAGTCTCATTTTTAAATGTTTTTATGAACTCCATAACTTGTCCTCAAGTTATGGAAAATGAAGAGTTTTTTCCTTTTAAAAGATTCATTAAAGTTCATAGGTTATGAAAAATGAAAGGTCTTGTTTTTAAATGTCATCATAAAATAGTTTTATGTCTTCCATAACTTGTCCTCAAGTTATGGAACTTGAAAAGTCTTCCATAAAAACCATATTAAACTCATAAGTTATGGAAACCAAAAGTTTTTGAATTGTTCAAAACTTGCCCTCAAGTTTTGGAATTTGTAAAGTTACACCCCTATGTATACTTTAATTCCAACCCTTAGAATTTTAAAAGTTTAAAATTCAACCCTTATACTATTATAATATTATAGGTTTAATATTTATATATATGTATAAGAGCAAGTCAATCTTACCGTTAGTAGGCCTCATTCACGAAGCCGATCTATAAGGGGGGTATAAGGTTACTGCCTATAAAATGGCAGTTTAATGGGTGTCCATTCTCACCCACCGCTTCATTGACTGGTGGAGGGTCGTTAGCCGAACAGGTAGGACAAGACATTAATTCTCCCTTCATTAAAAGTATAATGATAAATATAAAGTAACTAAACTTCATTAAATGCCCAATCTTAGTTACTTTAGGAAAATGTGAATTTGGTGCTAACCCATGAAATTGCACTTTGCACCTTGTTAAGTCGTTAGTGGAGCGTGTGTGGTTAACCGGCACACTAATCTGGGACTGACAATATGTGGAAAAGGGTAGCTTGATGTTAATCACAGATCAATGGAGTGTGTGTGGTTAACCGCCACATTGATTAGGTGGTTGTAACATTAAATGTACCAAGTTAATTTGCATGGTTATTCACTCCTTGTTTGTGATCCTCGGCATCCCAGTCACAAACTTGAAGGACAAAATCGAGATTTAAACATGCCATTGAATAGTTCAATGAATATCAAAAGATCTAGGAGTTTCAATTCATTTAAAACCTATTGTTAAATTTCGTTTTTCATGGTGGAAATTGGTGAATCGTCATTTACCTACCTTCAAATATTTTGTAGCTTGGATTACGGCATCCCTCTTCTAAGTTATAAAATATTGTGTTGGGTCCTAGCCTTAATATTTCATATTGGGTGTTATATTAAGGACTTAAATCAACTAAAATTGAATTTCTCCCTCATAGATGTCTAGTTATGACAACTATGGTCTTCCTTATCCTTTTGGATAAAGCTTTCCTAATGAAGATGATATCCCAAATGGCAATCAAGGTGAAAGATTAATCCCTTTGTTGTGCATTAATAGGACTGGAAATCATACTTCACCTCCTCTAATTATTCTCCCTAACCCACAAGTTCTTGAATAGTTAGAGGTTACTCAATCCCTATTGGCAAGCAGTGTCTATATGTACTCTCATCTTGGAGATGAAGTCTCATATTGACAAGCTGGGAGAGTTGGGTGTCGAAGTCTCAAGTAAGTTGACTGTTAACTGGGTTTTTCAATCACTTTCCGAGTCATATAGTGAGTTCATTAAGGACTACTATGTGACAGACCACGACATGACCCTTAATGATCTTACCTATTTGCTTGTTGCTGCTGAATCAGCAATGATTTGGAGCACTGGTAAGGCAAATTTGATTGTAATATATACTTCACAAACTTTCATGGACATTGACAATGGAAACATTGAAAGTCCAGAAAAGTCTTCTCTTCCCAATGGAAAGGGATCGACCATAGTCAACCCGGTTGACCAAATGGTAAAGAGAAAGGCTAAGTCTGAGATAGTCCCATGTACCATTACTAAAGAGTCCATATGTTTCTATTGCCAAAGGAAGGGACATTGGTTGCGAAGCTGCCTTATTTACCTGAAAGTTCACTAGAATGGTAAAAGTCAAAAATTTGATTATGATTCAGGTAAAGTCCACTATCTAACTCTATTAAGTTCCTATTTGGAGATTCTTATTATATGATGTGACTAGGTCGCATTTTGATGTTTTGTAGAATCGAAAAAGGAGAGGAATCTTAGAAGAAGAGTATGCTGAATCTGATCGCGAAGATGGATTTCGATCGCATGATTCGAAGATCAGAATTTTGAGCTGCTGCTTAAGAGTTATGATATATTGCTTAGGAACAGATAACAACATAGTTTTCATATGTATTTGCATTGTAAGGAGAAGTTTTTCCGCAATTTTAAAATAAAATGAAAATTTTTGATTTTATTTATTTTAAGTATCCTTACAATGGGATTTGTGAAAATTGTTGTTTATATGATTCCATTGATAACAATATTGGAAAATGGATTTGATTCTTTCGTTTGTGGTAGTGTCATAATTTACCAAATAAGGAAAGATTCTCATCAACCAAGTTTCAGTTGGATAGAAACTTGGAATCATGCAACTTGTATTGTATGATGAATGATAATTTTCATCTTTGGGAAATTAAGACTAATTCCTTGTTCACATGTATATGTGAGTCAAGTGAAGGACTAGGAGATCGGGTACACTTGGTTGTGCGCTGATCAGGTCCACCACAAAGAACGATAAGGCTATTCGTCATGATTTACTAAAGTTTAGTAAATATGGTTGTGCTTACAAGTTTAATTATAATTCTAAAACATTGGAAACATTTCAATGTATGGCAGGACGAATGAGAAAAATGAAATTAGGCAGAAAGATAAAAGTTTCTCCAATCTGAAAAGATAGGAGAGTACTTCAGTATCATATTTTATGATCATCTTAATGATTATGAAAAACCATATCACAATTGATCTTCTAAGGACATCTTAGTGCATTTGTTTGACTAAGAAGAGGAATCGTGAATTGTTGAAATGGTTAAGTCAAAAGATGAATCATACTTCGTTCCAAAACTGAGTCTTAGAGTAATACTCCAAGATCGAGCCTTGAGTAACATAATGTTAAGAAGGTTTAAAACACTTATCAAATGTAGAGTAAAATGTTTTCAACTCTTGTACATTTGAAATTGGTAAGTTGTGATGTCGTGGATAAGACAAAGACCAACTAAGACCAATTTTGTGAAGTGTTTTTCTTGATAAGAATCAACACTAACTCTTGAATATTTGTTTTGTCAAGGAATGGTTCTTGACATGAGAAACATATATGTCAAGAGGTCAGTGGGAGTTTTAAAGATCTTGAAAAATTTCAAGAACTAATCAAGAATAAAACCTGTTGTTTATCACTAGCATTTGACTTGAGGTTTGTAACCTATCGTGTTGACATATTCTTGTTTCTGTGCCCATTCCAGTTAAAGTTGACTATGCTTGTGAGTTTTGTGAGTTCTCAATTGTTTGCATAACAACCTGGAAGCAATGGTAGGCCCTTGTGCTGTCGGCTGGCAAGAAAACTAAGATTAAACAAATTCAGTCCATATGAGTTTGGATTTGTCACTAACCTTGTCTTGTGATTATGGTTATAACAAATTTACATGGATAGGAACACATACAACATAGAAATCTAAGTGTCATAAGGTTTCTCTCCGATTCATGAAAATGATGGTGAGGAAACGCTTTCTCTAAGTAGATTTTAAGGAGATAGCACTTGTGATATTTGCATTCTCAAATTTGATTATGATTACGACATCCCTTTTCATAACTCGAATTGTGAGCATTGGCAAAGGTCTAAACATTATGATTACGACATCCATCTTCATAATTGTTTAGACACACATGTGAGTTATCTAACGAAAGATGTATGATTTTGGGAAGCTTAGATAAAGTATTATCGAAGCATCTCGTATCAGATATCTGAACTTTGGTAAGAAAGTCAACAAAGTGTTGATTCTAGAAGTCCAACTGATTTCTGAGCACATGTCAAAGCTATTGGGATCATAAGTGTTATGCTAGTAAAATAATAATTATTATGCTATTGGGAGCATAATCAATTATGCAATGTTAATTATAGAAAACAAAAGTTTCAATTTGCAAGTTGCAGTCTTTGAAAATGTTGTTTTGCTATAATTAAGGGAGAGGAATTTATACTTCATTTCTATTCTAAAAGCTTAGATTGAGATTTTAACCAATTTTAGTCAAATATATATGAATGTTATATTGGAATGGTTCAACATAAGGAAATTCTATATATGGAAAGGTTAATTGCGTTCTCAAAAATATATGAATGTTATGTTGGAATGGTTCAAAATAAGGAAATACTATATATGGAAAGGTTAATTGTGTTCTCAAAATTTGGTTATGATTACGGCATACCTCTTCATAATCAAAATTTTGAGAACATGACAAATAAAAAAAATAAAAAAATATTGTAGCAAAAGATTGGTCAAGTATCATGTCTTTATGTGAGACATTATGAATCGTATCCCATATGCTTCGGGTATAGGATCGATTGCATATGCTATAATATTTCTATGTGTTCTGAATTTTCCAAATGCCTAGGGCATTAAAAGGGAAAAAGGACCAGAACCGTATATGACTAAAATGATTAAGCAATTGTCGAGGACAGTCTGAGGCTTACCAAAGATTGGTTACTCATGGATAGTTGGAAGTATAATGTTAATTTTGGAAGGACCATATTGACATATTCTGAAAAGAGGCAACTCTTTTTCAGAAGTGATAGTCAATGGGAATATGTAAATGTTTCCATAAGTGGAAGTTATTCTTTAAATCTTTGTAAGATTAGAAAACTTAATGCAAGAAGGATGTTCAAAGGAATGTACTTTGAATGTGAGACTTCGTTTCCGTTGAATTGCTCTCCATTGGAATACTTTGTAATGTCTGTTGCCAAGTCTTTGTGAGTTTTGTGCATTGTCATTACAAGAGGATCATTGCATATAAGTTTAGAATCTAACAGATTTTAGTAAATGGCAAAGAATCTTGTATTCTTACATTTATCATAAGGATTTGGAATTGTGAAATGAGTGTCATTGAAATGTTTTCAATTGATCTATTCCACAAAGAAAGGACCATAAGTAAACATAGCGTGCATGCTTGTAGCATGGGACAACTATTGTTTTAGTTCAAGTATTATGTTGATTATTTGAAACATGATACAATAAATAATGAGTAATCAATATGACTCAAAAGTTTTGGGGCCATATACGATTAGTATTATTCTTGTGTTTCACTTTCCGTGTTTTGACTTCCTGAATAACTAGGTTATTCAAACCGTCCACATTTGATCATACTTTGGAAGTAGGTATTGAGGCAAGAATGTCATAAATGAGTCTGTAGTATGTCTAGGTGTTTTAGACATAACTGCAGTATTCATGAGTGCTCCTGGAATAAGATTCGAGTATTGGATTAAACCCACGCTCATTCGAATCACTTCATGGATTTTATCACGAATGATCATGAGACGATAATATCTTATATTCTTCAAACGGAGACGTGTGAGTTGTAGTTGCGAGTCGGTTGCATATTGACATATGTAAACGCACCAGTAACTTGGATGTTATAAAACATATCGTTGTGTGTAATTTGATAAGTGAGTACAAGAGAGCATTTGGGTCGAAGTTTATCCGTTCCTTTTACCCCATGTGGATAAAAGCGATATTTGTGGGACCCTCGATGATTTAGTGATGACAACCCTAAGTGCTCGGTCGGGCCTGGACTGATTTGATTTGTTCAATTAGTCGGTCGTCGTAAATCAGAAATCGGGAAACAATAGATGGACAGAGAGAATGATTATAATCCATGTCTCAGTCCACATGATATCTAGAATGGAGGAATATATGATCCCTTATCTAATGGACACGTCATTGACTAGGTCAGAGTTCGACAACAACTTTAAGAGCTACGATTGATAGTCGGGATTTTGGAGTCGTATTTGCAATAATAGTTTTAGACTTATCCAAGTGGGAGACTGTTGGATTAGATGTCTAAGTCCATAACTATTATTGGTATCTACTCGACCCAAGAGTAGCATGGTCCATTTGGGTTGCATAACACCATGACAATTTGTTAGGATGGACTCTTGAGAGAAGGTTATATATGATTTATTAATATATTATAAGTTCTAATATATTAATATGAAATCATATGTTTTAATTAGTATTGATCAAGAATTAATTTGGAATTAATTTAGTGATCAAAAGAGACTAATTAAATCTATGGGGACTAATTATGGTAATTAGTTATAGTTATATGTGTTGGGCTTATGATCCATGTTGGACCAAGTTTATGTATGGATACATAAAGAGTTGGTCCACATGAACCATGGATCATAAAACCCATGGGTATGGATTTGGGTTAAACCCATGACCCTTGGAATCCAACATATAAATATGTACTCCTTAGCCAAAAAACGCAACACACATATTCTTGGAGTTCATGAGGTGTTTTGGTGCATGGAGATTCTCTCTCAAGAGCCACATTTATCCTAGGTGAGTTGTGAGCCATTTGAGGCATTCATACTTTTGGTGCTAAGCTCTTAAGGCCAAATACATCAAGACTTCAAGCTACATTAAATGTATGTTACCCTAACTAGTATCTTGTATGATATATGTCGATTGCATGCTAGTTATAGGCTTAATACCTTGGAAACATCATTGCATGTATAATTAGTGAAAACATAGATCCAAGGTATTTAGGGTTGTATGTGCACCACAGGATGTTGTAGTATACTAAAACCCATCAAACAGTACGCATACAATACATGCACACATGAGCCTTTAGTCAAACTGGACCACCTTGTAAGGCCTACAGTACACCCGGACCGCTCTCCTTGGGCCTTCGGTCTGTCTCAAACTAGGTAAAAAAGGGAAGAAATGGAGTACAAGCTCCATTCATGGCACAAAAACTTCATATGAGATCAAATCTAGAACATAGAAGGTATTTAATACTCCTAAAACACATAAAGTTGCAAACTTTAAGGTAACTAACCATTCAAGCTTCATTCAAGGACCAAAAGCTCACAAAATGACGTATTAATAGATCTAGTGAAATAACGAGCAAGGTAGCAACTTTATACCTCCAAATGATCAAAAATATGAAGAATAATATGGATCTAAGCTGTAACCAAGCACACAAGCCACAAGGGGAATTCCTTATTCTCTTCCACCTTCACAAAATGGGCTCACACACACTTAAAACACACATATAAAAGTTAGGTTTTGATTTAGGTCGAAAAAAGAGTGATGGAGGTTGGGAATGAGCAAACCCTAACCACCACATCCCTTAAGGAGGGGCATAACCATGAAAAAAAAATCAACAAACATAATTTTTTTTTATTCACTATTTTCATCTTAGGGGGTGTTTGGCTAAACTTAATTAAGGTGTTTTCATACTATTATCGGTTTCATACTGGTACAAACTAAAACTAGAGATTGGATAAATATTAAAAAAATGAATTATAACTGTTCTATACCTATAACTAGGCAAATACATGCACGTTGCTTGTGACATCCTCATTTGTTCTCGGCCACAAAAGACCGATTTAGTTTATGCTTTTAAAATAAAATCAGAGTAATCTTACAAAAGATGTTGCAGAAATTGTCCCCAAAACAAAATATGATAAAATTTTTATCAAAACATTTCTTAAAGAAATGTATTTTCATTATATAACAAAACCTCGGGATGTCATGTTCCGATACAGACCAAAAGCATAAACAGTACATTATAAGCCTTACAACAGTTATTTACATCTACTGGCCTATAATCCAAAAATCCCTCGTCATCATCCAACTATGTTCGGGGTCCACTACCTGTAATATAAAAAGCTGAGTGGGTCAGGTTTGGGAGCCCGGTGAGCATATAGGGTTTTCAACCCACAAATAATAACAAATTTATTAATTTCATCAACCAACAATAACCCTGATTACCCGTTCCCGTTATCCTCACTTTACGTCCCTAAACATCTATCATAAGGGACCTAGCCTAAGGATTTTCATCGGGGTAACAACACTGCTTAAGGGATACTTCTGTAGTTTCTTAAGGTTCCACCCTAAGAATCCTCTATCATTCACTCATTCATTCCAAAGGATTGTCCTAAGGAATAGGCACAAAGTCCATCGTTGCCTATGACACAATTGCTAATGATATCTATTAGGTACAACTACCAATATTATCTATTAGGCATAGCTGCAAATATTATTATTTAGGCACAACTGCCAGAATTATGACATTCTCTATTAGGCACAACTGTCAATATTATCCTTTAGGCGCAGCTGCCAGGATTGTGTTGTTCTCAACCAGCTGCAACTGCCAATATCATCTATTAGGCGCAACTGCCAATGTTATCTTTTAGGCGCGGCTTCCAATATTATCATCTATTAGGCACAGCTACCAATATTATCTATTACGCACGACTGCCAATATTATCATCTATTAGGCACAACTGCCAATATTATCTATTAGGCGGCTGCCAATATTATCATCTATTAGACACAACTGCCAATATTATCCTTTAGGCGCAGCTGTCATGATTATATTGTATCTATTAGGCACAACTGTCAATATTATCCTTTAGGCACAGCTGCCAGGATGTTTAGATTACAACTGGTGAATACTTAAATCAAAATACCTGGTGAACACTCCGTTCAAAAATACTTAATGAACACCTAGTTCAGAAACACCTAGTGAACCCTTAGTTCAAAAACACCTACAGGTTACGAGCCTGTTAATGTTCCACTAGACTGTCTAGAAAAGTCCATGGTCGACAACTATATTCAGCTAGATAACTGGAACATCATCAACATCGAGACCTCACATCATTTTATTTCATCACACATCAGCTATTTCATCTACCCATGTTATACCCAACATATTTGTAGATAAACGTACATATACAGTTTAAATCATTTAAAACATGTATAAATCATTCATTCAACATCCCTCTCAAATAAACAAACAATATATATACACATAGCACGTATTTTATATAAAATACTTCATATCTATGTGTAAGATGAAAGTGACTATACACTCACTTGATTTGACGATGATTAGACATCACTTCGTCCCTTAAAACAACATTTTTCGATGAAACCGGGATGTTTTCTCAAAAACCGGGCTTCACGCAGGCAGATTTTCGGCTCGAAAAACTCTTTTCTCGGGATCTTTGGGCTCTCCGGGGCTTGCTTACGATGCTAGGATGATATTCTAGGCTTGGGGGTATTTTTGTAGGTAAAAAGAAAGTAGAGGGTGAGAGAAGTGAAAATTGTAAATAAAAACCGGGATGCCTCCCATCCTATTTATAGTGTCAGAAGCTCCTTATTACGCGGGGCGTAACTTCCTGGTACGCGGGGCGTACTGCCTCGCAGAGCTCTTCGCTGGGCGTACGCCTTCGTACGTTGGGCGTAGAAGTGGATCAGCTCAGACACGTCAAGGCTACAACACGTGTCCATCATGCGAAGGAGTAGGGCGACATGGCTGACTCCGGATCGAATACGTGCGAAGTACGTTGGGCGTAATCTTTATGTACGCTAGGCGTACTCCTTTGGACCAGCCTTGAAGTTTGTGCCCAGAACTTCAAAAATTCGTAACTTTCGCATACGATCTCCGTTTTTGACGTTCTTTATATCCACACATAGGTGAAATTATGCTCTACAACTTTTGTTTAGACTCCGTCGACTAATTATGCTCTACAAAAATTCATCCGTTTAGACTCCGTTTTTGACGTTCTTTATATCCACGCATAGGTGAAATTATGCTCTACAAAAATTCATCCGACTCGCCGAGTTGTTCATACATTCGTCGAGTCTACGGCAATCTTCATTGGACTCGCCGAGTTGTTCTTCCAACTCGCCGAGTTCATGCCTATCTTCATATGACTCGCCGAGTCGACCATGCGACTCGCCGAGTCCCTTCAGTCCTTTTTGCCATACAGACTCATTTGAGCCATGCAGCGTCTCCAAACTACAGATCCAAGCTTCTAAGGCAGCTTTTCACGTAAAGTTGCAAACTTTACGTGCATGCACAGCTACAAAGGCTCTTAATGTCAAATCCAAGCTTACAATGGGGGTTTCATACTCAAAGAGGTTTCATTCACGCCCAAACCAGAAACTTTATGACTCTAGGACTTAAGAAGGGTCCAGATCTGAAGTTACAACTTCAGATCTAGCCCATAGTCCACCTTATCAACTCAAAGATCCATAAAATCCCCAAATTCAACCAAAAAGAGATCTAGAAGGGAAAAGAAGTAAAGGTGGTGACTTGATACCTCTGGAAGATGCTAACTGAGGTAGATTCTGATTCCCACACTTTCCTTGCTCCAATTCCCTTGCCTTCCAAGTTCCTCTTCTCCAAAGATCTTCCTCCCAAGCTTAATACACACACAATAGAGCACCACATGAATTAGGGTTTCTCAAGAGCTCTCTAGAACTGCAAAGAGGCCAAAGGAGGCTTATGCTTCCTTAAATAGGGTGCAAAACCCCGAGATTTAGGGTTTCCTCTGCCAACTCCTACTCGTCGAGTCCCTTCATGGACTCGGCGAGTAGGTCACTAAACACGCGTACCAAACCCGTTGCTACTCGACGAGTAGGGCAACCAACTCGTCGAGTAGGCCTTGAAACCAATTAAATTCTTATTTAAACAATACCTGGGAATCGGGGCGTTACAGAAAGTAGAGGGTGAGAGAAGTGAAAATTGTAAATAAAAACCGGGATGCCTCCCATCCTATTTATAGTGTCCGAAGCTCCTTATTACGCGGGGCGTAACTTCCTGGTACGCGGGGCGTACTGCCTCGTAGAGCTCTTCGTTGGGCGTACGCCTTCGTACGTTGGGCGTAGAAGTGGATCAACTCAGACACGTCAAGGCTACCACACGTGTCCATCATGCGAAGGAGTAGGGCGACGTGGCTGACTCCGGATCGAATACGTGCGAAGTACGTTGGGCGTAATCTTTATGTACGCTGGGCGTACTCCTTTGGACCAGCCTTGAAGTTTGTGCCCAGAACTTCAAAAATTCGTAACTTTCGCATACGAACTCCGTTTTTAACGTTCTTTATATCCACGCATAGGTGAAATTATGCTCTACAACTTTCGTTTAGACTCCGTCGGCTAATTTTGACTTTATTTTTAAAGTTATATTTTTAACAGGCCGGGACAGGAAAAGTCCGTTAAAAATTCATAACTTCTTCATCCGATGTCCGTTTTCGTCTGTCTTTTTACCGTTGAACTACTATCAACAATATCTTCGATTCTCGTTTAGATTGTGTCGGCTAAAAATCGCTCGATGTATAATTCGAATTCCGGGGTACATATTGTTAAGTCAAATCTTAGAAAATTCATAACTTCCTCATACGAAGTCAGATTTGGACATTTCTTTTTATGCACGCTCTCGGTTTACCGTGTACTACAACTTTCATTTAGATCGCTAAGGCTAAAAAGCATTTTATCGTAAATTCACTTTTTACGTCACACAGCGTCGTGTCGGTTCTGTCGCGAAACTTCGACAGGTCATAACTTCTTCGTTATAACTCGGATTTCGGTATTCTTTATATCTCCGGAATCCTTGTTTCGACCACTTACTTTCTTCATAGATATCGGGTTTATCTAACATTTAATTTCTATGCTTATTTTTATCCTTAACTTATTAAATCATAATAATTAAGCATAAAACACATAATACTCAAATAATATATCTTTGTTACTTCATAATAAATTACAAAGGTTGACCTAGACTATTACATCATCATTAATGCCTAGCCTAGAAACACGGACGTTACAATTCTCTCCCCCTTAAGATGATTCCGTCCCCGGAATCATACATCAGCAAACAAATGCGGATAGCGACTCATCATGTCATTCCCCGTTTCCCAAGTGAGATTTGACCCATTCGTATGTTTCCATCGCACAAGCACTAAATCGACCATTTTGCGTCGCAACTTCTTAGTCTTACGGTCAACAATTACCTCAGGTTCTTCAATTAACCTCTTGTTTTCATCCAACTTTAATTCAGAAATTGGAATTATGTCGGGAACTTCTCCCGTGAACTTTCTCAAATAACACACGTGTAAGTGTTATGAATATCATCTAGTTCTTATGGTAGTTCTAGCTTGTAAGCTTGGTTCCCAAATCTCTGAAGAACTTTAAACGGTCCAATAAACCTTGGACTCAACTTTCCCCGAACCACGTAACATACTCATCTTAGTCAGACTCAATTCGATATGACCTCTAGGGTCGGAATATCAATCATCTTCTTAGTCATTACCAAAACGATGGTAACGACATACTTGAACAAAAACGAAATCAATTACTAGCTTCTTGGTAACCTTGTGACTTTCCCTGATCCAAGTGTGAGTCCTGTGCTTCCAGTAGTATAGGCCTCTACTACTATTCACACCTACTCATACTCGTCCCAAGTATTGTCTCGCATTCCCCAAGTTCTTATCTCCTAAAATCACAAAACGATACAAATACGTCCAAATAATCTTAAAAATTTCCCTAGACTCTTCTAGGACTTCTTCCATGCATATCTTCAACATAATTGTGCTTCAACTCGGTTGGTGATGGAAACGCCAGACGATAAGACAACTTCAGAAATTACACCAACCGTTCTATCATCCCGCTAATCAAATGTGTACATTCAGATGTACCGTACTCCTCTATACGTAATGTTATTTTATTAGACGTATTCTAAAGGCAAGATACCATTCTTACGATATCTTCCGATAGGTATCATTCACTATCGTAAGCCTTCTCATTTGCTCCATTTACTCAGGTGAACTATGAGTCCTCACCATGACGTTATGTTCACAGAAGCAGGCGTTCAGCATATCGGAACGAGAATATAGACAGAGGAAGGTTTCAACGTTTATTCCTCCTTATTACTCCGTAACGTTATATGCTAGTTCTAATATCGTAGTCATATGCTTAGAATCCTGAACACATAAGGTTTCCAGATCCGGTCGGCAACAGACCATAGATCCATATAAATTATATCATATATGGCAAACATATAGCATTTAGCACATAAAAACATTTTAAGCATCTTTCCTAAAATATACTAGTGCTCGTGTCTAAAATATGGTAGACACTCATCTCATGATCATCACTTAGCATTCTAAGTTTAAGTCTAGAAATCCTACAAATTCCTAGTTCGCTTAAACTAATGCTCTGATACCAACTGTGACATCCCCATTTTTCTCGGCCAAAAAAGACCGATTTAGTTCATGCTTTTAAAATAAAATCAGAGTAATCTTCCAAAAGATGTTGCGAAAATTGTCCCCAAACCAAAATATGATAAAACTTTTATCAAAGCATTTCTTAAAGAAATGTATTTTCATTATATAACAAAACCTCGGGATGTCATATTCCGATACAGACCAAAAGCATAAACATTACATTATAAGCCTTACAACAGTTATTTACATCTACTGGCATATAATCCAAAAATCCCTCGTCATCATCCAACTATGCTCGGGGTCCACTACCTATAATATAAAAAACTGAGTGAGTCAGACTTGGGAGCCCGATGAGCATATAGGGTTTTCAACCCACAAATAATAATAAATTTATTAATTTCATCAACCAACAATAACCCTGATTACCCGTTCCCGTTATCCTCACTTACGTCCCTAAACATCTATCATAAGGGACATAGCCTAAAGATTTTCATCGGGGTAACAACACTGCTTAAGGGATACTTCTGCAGTTTCTTAAGGTTCCACCCTAAGAATCCTCTATCATTCACTCATTCATTCCAAAGGATTGTCCTAAGGAATAGGCATAAAGTCCATCGTTGCCTATGACACAACTGCCAATGATATCTATTAGGTACAACTACCAATATTATCTATTAGGCATAGCTGCAAATATTATTATTTAGGCACAACTGCCAGAATTATGACATTCTCTATTAGGCACAGCTGTCAATATTATCCTTTAGGCGCAGCTGCCAGGATTGTGTTGTTCTCAACCAGGTGCAACTGCCAATATCATCTATTAGGCGCAGCTGCCAATGTTATCTTTTAGGCATGGCTGCCAATATTATCATCTATTAGGCACAACTGCTAATATTATCTATTAGGCGCGACTGCAAATATTATCATCTATTAGGCACAGCTTCCAATATTATATATTAGGCGCGGCTGCCAATATTATCATCTATTAGGCACAGCTGCCAATATTATCCTTTAGGCGCAGCTGTCATGATTATATTGTATCTATTAGGCACAACTGTTAATATTATCCTTTAGGCACAGTTGCCAGGATGTTTAGATTACAACTGGTGAATACTTAAATCAAAATACCTGGTGAACACTCTGTTCAAAATTACTTAATGAACACCTAGTTCAGAAACACCTAGTGAGCCTTTAGTTCAAAAACACCTACAGGTTACGAGCCTGTTAATGTTCCACTAGACTGTCTAGAAAAGTCCATGGTCGACATCTATATTCTGCTAGATAACTGTAACATCATCAACATCGAGACCTCTCATCATTTTATTTCATCACACATCAACTATTTCATCTACCCATGTTATACCCAACATATTTGTAGATAAAAGTACATATACAGTTTAAATCATTTAAAACATGTATAAATCATTCATTCAACATCCCTCTCAAATAAACAAACAATATATATACACATAGCACATATTTTATATAAAATACTTCATATCTATGTGTAAGATTGTCACAACTAGGAATTTTGATGCTTTTTAAACAATTAACAAGGATAACATTGTAACTAAAACTTGAAAGCATGTATGATGCTTATTCAATGACAACAAAATTCCATCAAACACTCCATACAAACGCTCAAATAGTCTACAAAAGGTTGGAAACCCTAGAAATCCCGGTTTAAGTCCATTATGGACTAGGATTTCCTTATTGGGCCTAATGGGCCAATAAACTTCCAATGTGACTATTTTGGGCTTATAACTCTTAAATGGGCTCTCATTGGACCCACTCTCATAAGACTTAACCTTTTTGGGCCTTATAAGCCTAAAACAGACTAGCTTACCTTTAATGGGCCTTATTGGGCCATAACAAATCCAAATATCTTTAATAGACTCAAATCCATTCATTTATGCTAAATTGGGCCGTGAACTACTCTAAAGGCCCAATGGGCCGAAAATTATCAAATTGGGCCTCATATTATGGACTCAAGCACAAAATGCCCAAGCCATTCTCTTCCTTCTCTCTCTCTCTCTCGGCCCAAGTAGAAAACAAAAAAAAATGAAAATGAGAAGAATGGTGGGGAGAATTAACTAGGAGATGCCACCTTCCTATTATTCAACATGTAACAATGCTATAATTTCCCATACTTCCATGCATGTCAACTCATTATATCTCTCTTCTCCCTCTTCTTATTACTCACGACCGAAGATCACAACACACACACATTTCATCAACTTCTTTCAAACACACTCTCTCTAGAAAAGCTTCATCTTCTCCATTCAAATTTTCGAGATCTTGGAACATTTCAAGGAGGTTCTTCCACAAAAATCATCATCCTAGGTAAGTTGATGCTTGGATCCATAATCTAGTCTCTTTATTTCATCAAGAATCTCTTCTAAACTCACACAAACTCATGATCATCATCCTAGAAAACTCTAAGTTCGAGATCCACCCAAGAAGGCTTACTAGGACCAAAACTCTTCCATTTCTTTCTTCAAAACCGACAACAACAAGCAAAGGTGAGTTCATACCCCTCTATTTTCGGTTTTCATATGATTTATGGGGGAGAATACAAGTAAAATGTGAAGATCTATGTGTATTTGTATGTTATGTATGATTTCTTGTGTTTTTGTGGTAAATATGTGCTAAAAATGAAAGATATTTCGAGATCTATAGTTCAAGAAGGAAAAATATGTGATCTAGGTCATATTTCACTTAACATGTCAAGATAAACTACTATACAAGCTTTAAAATAACACACTACAACATAAAAATTTGTTATTGGACTATTTTTTATAAATAAACAAAAGATGGGGAAAAAGATGCCATTCACGGTTTCTACAAGGATCAAAAGGTCAAAACAGCCAAAATAAGAGTTTTTATAAATATTAGGCTTTTTAAAGGACTAGAAATGTAAATTTTAGCCTAATGGGCTAAAATTTGGGCTTTTCGGCTATTTAGGCCCAAAAATGCGAAAAATCAACTTCAAGGGACTGAAATGGAAAGTTTTCTCAAAACAAGGGCTATAAACGTAAATAAACCTATTTTAGGGGTTAAAATGACCTTATTTATCAAAAGGGACTAAAAATGCAAAGATTTTGGATTTTGGGTAAAAATTGTAAAAATTGCGAAAAGTGTAGATTTAAATGCAAATCTTTTAACTAAGGGGCTGAAACTGTCCAAAATAAAATTTTGGGCTTAAAACATTATTTAATTAAGTGTTTAGGCCAAAAATGTCAAGAAAAATAGTTCAAGGACCTAATATGTCATTTTTCATAAAAAGGGCTAAAAATTGCCAACTTTACCAAAATAAGGGGCTGAATAGGTCAAACTAATATTTTTGGTCAATTATGTTAATAATAAAATAATTGGGTCAAAATATACAAAACTTTATAACTTATGGGTTTTAAATAGAAAAATAACTATTTTTATAAATCTATGAATCGTTATAAAACAAATTGGTGATTATTACGACATATCGACTAAACGACTTCGCAACATTAATACTATACAAAACAAGTAAACATTCTAATTGTTGGGCTTGAGAGATTCTAATCATGTTTATTGGGCCTTCGTGACCCATTAACATGACTTTTGGCCCAACCTAAATAATACATGTTATTGGGCCTCCTGTGACCCAATTACATGCTTAAGGGACCCTCAATGGCTTTTACATGCTATTGGGTCTCAATGGCCCATTAACATTGCTAGTAAGGTCAAAATAAATCTTATGCGAAATGGGCCAACGCGCCTTTCGTATACTCGACAACCTTAAATAATATACGTAATTAGTAGGGCCTAGTAGTCCTCTTCTCCTCGTCTGTTAGGCTTACCTTCTCTTCAAGTAAACTAAAATCAGGTTATTAATCAAGGTTAATCAAATTCATGTGGATTAAGTGAGTAACAACGGGTGACACCAATAAGTGTCGGTCATAGTCTGTAGTTGTAATCAAAGTCTCCTGGAGGGAGAGCGAGAGTTTGTGTATAGATCTATACGGGGGTGACTCCCCCACACCTAAGCTGTTCGCTACAGTTAGACTCGGCCAATCTAGGGTGACAAAATCTTAAGATCAATTTTCGGTGTTCATTAGAATGCCAAGACAGACGAACTAGTCATTATCATGCATGGTTATAACGACTCACATAGAAATCCGATACCATTTAAGTAATCAGGGTAAATCATATTCATTCGCTGTGACGATACAATAATACAAAACAATCATAACTTTTTATCGGAAAACATCGGGTTTTCCGGGGAAACCAATCTTACTCACTTGTACTTTCAAAAACTATAATGCAAAACTACTCATTTATACACGTCTTGAAATCATTCACGCATATACTTACAGGATCATCACAACATTTTCATGAAAAGTCTTATTACAGAAAATATCGGATTTTCTGGGTTTTACGAACGACATAAACTATTTTACATCAAACATACTTATGAACTCACCAACATTATATATGTTGACCGTTTTCAAAATAACTTGTATTCTCAGGTAATCGTTAGAACGAGGAAGCATCCAGTGTGTTGAAAGTTTCTTTTGTAGTTGCTAATCACCAAACACTTTATATTTTGGGATCATGTAATGTAAACCATGTACTTGATGTAAACAATTCTAGTTGTACTATGTAATGTTTGGTGATGAATGTGTTATGTTTCATGTATATTCATTGTGATGATATTTCAATTTAAGTCACGCGAGCCCTCGGACGTTTCTGCCGTCTGGTTCGGGGGTGTGGCAAAGATGAAAGTGACTATACACTCATTTGATTTGACGATGATTGGACATCACTTTGTCCCTTAAAACAATCTTTTTCGATGAACCCGGGATGTTTTCTCAAAAACCGGGCTTCACGCGGGCAGAGTTTCGGCTCGAAAAACTCTTTTCTCGGGATCTTCGGGCTCTCCGGGGCTTGCTTACGATGCTAGGATGATATTTTAGGCTTGGGGGTATTTTTTGTAGGTAAAAAGAAAGTGTAACATCCAAAAATTTTACGCCAAATTTAAACTTTTCAAGCATAAATAAAACCTAATAGTATTGTTTACAAAAATGTTTTCAATTCATTATTCAATCAGAGTGTCCCAAAAGCCAGATCATAAGGATGAGGAGCGGTACGATCACACCTTCGCCTTGCCATGAACTCCTGAAGTACCTGAAACAATAAACTGAAAACTGTAAGCCCGATGGCTTAGTGAGCTAACCCCCCAAAATACCAATACCACACTGATAATACCACATCCGTAATAATCAATCAATCAACATGCATACTGGGCCATCGGCCTGACTGGACCGCCCTACAGGGCCTACAGTCCAACTAAATCTATACCGAGCCTTCGACGTGACTGGACCGCCACGTGGGCCTACAGTCTTCCCGGACCGCTCATAGGGTGTGTTGGCCTTCAGCACAAAGCAGGACCGCCTCAACCCAAGCAACAAGCAAGTAACCATGTGCGCATAACTAACATATACTGGCATATACAACCATCAAACATATCTATTTTACTGAGCATCCAAACATAGCAATCTCTTATAACTAGAGCACTGACCTAGCAGGTCACTAACACATCAATCCCTACGGATCATAAGAGCATAACATACTGTCTATCCTGATTCTGATCTAACACATCACATCCACATGTAGCATACCATAACGATAACAACTAAAAGGGCCGGTCTTGGTGCCTTAGACCCTATCGATATAGTGAGGATAACTCACCTTGCAGATGTCGACTCGGTAGATAAACTTCAACCCTCGGATCACTGCCGCAAACTCCACCACCTATAACCATAGTATAATCATACCCATAAGCCAATTAATCAATCCTGGTCAAAGTCAAAGTCATCAGTTAAGGTCACGAGTACCCCCGGCTACTCGCCGAGTTCCTTGAAGTACTAACCCACTCGCCGAGTCACCCGAGTGACTCGTCGAGTTCCTTTGGTTTACGATCGAGACCCTAAGACCACTCGCCGAGCTTCCTTCTTGCAACTCGACAGTTACCCACGCATACATAAGTTGGGGCAACCTCATCCGACTCGCCGAGTTGTTCATACACTCGTCGAGTCTACGGCAATCTTCATTGGACTCGTCGAGTTGTTCTTCCAACTCGCCGAGTTCATGCCTATCTTCATATGACTCGCCGAGTCGACCATGCGACTCGCCGAGTCCCTTCAGTCCTTTTTGCCATACAGACTCATTTGAGCCATGCAGCGTCTCCAAACTACAGATCCAAGCTTCTAAGGCAGCTTTTCACGTAAAGTTGCAAACTTTACGTGCATGCACAGCTACAAAGGCTCTTAATGTCAAATCCAAGCTTACAATGGGGGTTTCATACTCAAAGAGGTTTCATTCACGCCCAAACCATAAACTTTATGACTCTAGGACTTAAAAAGGGTCCAGATCTGAAGTTACAACTTCAGATCTAGCCCATAGTCCACCTTATCAACTCAAAGATCCATAAAATCCCCAAACTCAACCAAAAAGAGATCTAGAAGGGAAAAGAAGTAAAGGTGGTGACTTGATACCTCTGGAAGATGCTAACTGAGGTAGATTCTGATTCCCACACTTTCCTTGCTCCAATTCCCTTGCCTTCCAAGTTCCTCTTCTCCAAAGATCTTCCTCCCAAGCTTAATACACACACAATAGAACACCACACGAATTAGGGTTTCTCAAGAGCTCTCTAGAACTGCAAAGAGGCCAAAGGAGGCTTATGCTTCCTTAAATAGGGTGCAAAACCCCGGGATTTAGGGTTTCCTCTGCCAACTCCTACTCGTCGAGTCCCTTCATGGACTCGGCGAGTAGGTCACTAAACACGCGTACCAAACCCGTTGCTACTCGACGAGTAGGGCAACCAATTCGTCGAGTAGGCCTTGAAACCAATTAAATTCTTATTTAAACAATACCTGGGAATCGGGGCGTTACAGAAAGTAGAGGGTGAGAGAAGTGAAAATTGTAAATAAAAACCGGGATGCCTCCCATCCTATTTATAGTGTCCGAAGCTCCTTATTACGCGGGGCGTAACTTCCTGGTACGCGGGGCGTACTGCCTCGCAGAGCTCTTCGTTGGGCGTACGCCTTCGTACGTTGGGCGTAGAAGTGGATCAGCTCAGACACGTCAAGGCTACGACACGTGTCCATCATGCGAAGGAGTAGGGCGACGTGGCTGACTCCGGATCGAATACGTGCGAAGTACGTTGGGCGTAATCTTTATGTACGCTGGGCGTACTCCTTTGGACCAGCCTTGAAGTTTGTGCCCAGAACTTCAAAAATTCGTAACTTTCGCATACGAACTCCGTTTTTGACGTTCTTTATATCCACGCATAGGTGAAATTATGCTCTACAACTTTCGTTTAGACTCCGTCGGCTAATTTTGACTTTATTTTTAAAGTTATATTTTTAACAGGCCGGGACAGGAAAAGTCCGTTAAAAATTCATAACTTCTTCATCCGACGTCCGTTTTCGTCTGTCTTTTTACCGTTGAACTACTATCAACAATATCTTCGATTCTCGTTTAGATTGTGTCGGCTAAAAATCGCTCGATGTATAATTCGAATTCCGGGGTACATATTGCTAAGTCAAATCTTAGAAAATTCATAACTTCCTCATACGAAGTCAGATTTGGACATTTCTTTTTATGCACGCTCTCGGTTTACCGTGTACTACAACTTTCATTTAGATCGCTAAGGCTAAAAAGCATTTTATCGTAAATTCACTTTTTACGTCACACAGCGTCGTGTCGGTTCTGTCGCGAAACTTCGACAGGTCATAACTTCTTCGTTATAACTCGGATTTCGGTATTCTTTATATCTCCGGAATCCTTGTTTCGACCACTTACGTTCTTCATAGATATCGGGTTTATCTAACATTTAATTTCTATGCTTATTTTTATCCTTAACTTATTAAATCATAATAATTAAGCATAAAACACATAATACTCAAATAATATATCTTTGTTACTTCATAATAAATTACAAATGTTGACTTAAACTAATACATCATCATTAATGTCTAGCCTAGAAACACGGACGTTACATTGCGCATGTTAAAAAATATTGTTAAAATATTAAAAAATATATGTTGTTTAAAATGGTTAAGTTATTGACATTAATATTGATATATTAACGTTTACACTAAGTTTATATATGTAATCTCAATTGTTTTAAACAATATTATTCAATTAGTTTTAAACAATATTATTCAATGACTTTTATTCGTTTGTTGCGTAGAAATAACATTGAATATTATTCTTGATTTAATGTTATTTTTTAATAATTGTTATGTTAGATTAATTTAACTATTATTGTTAATTAATTTACAAAATCATCTGAAAAATATTCTATTACTATAAGAAATAGTTTTTGGATATTATTTTAGTTAAGCTGACATCATTTTTATAACACTGTGGGCAATTTTAGAGGTTTTGGAACACCATATATGTAGGTCATGGAAAAACTAAGACAATTGTAATATGTTTTTAAAAAGTGGAGGATGGAGGATGTATGTAAAGATACTAGAAACATTACTACACTCAGGGCTAAGGTGGATGAATATGAACATGTTTCAGAATCCAGATCACTCACATATTAGGAGATAATTGATTGGCGTGAAGGTAAAATCAAGATTTGTGATTTGGAGCATCAAACAAAACTCGACCTTCAGCAAAAGGCAAAAGTCAAATGGTTAAAGGATGGTGATGAAAATAACAAGTTCTTTCATGGCACTTTGAAAAACAAATGCAGGCAAAATAGAATTCATGGATTAAACATCAATGAGGTGTGGTCCTTCGACCTTATTCAAATAAAATTGGAAGTACATAGGTTTTTTGCAGAAAAATTTCATGAACCATGGCCCAATAGACTGAAGTTGTTGAGCCCTCTATTCAGAAAATTGTCTTTGCAACAACAAAAACTTATATAATCTCCAATCTCGATTGAGGAAATAAAAAATGCACCTAGTCAAGATAGATTCACATTCAAGCTCATCAAAAATAAATGGGAGTTCATAAAAACTAATATTATCAAAATTTTCCATTATTTCGAAGAGACTGGTAAATTATCCCATGGTTGCAGCTCTTCTATTATTACCCTCATCCCTCAACCAACGATCTGCTCACGTTGGGGGATTATAGACCCATTAGTCTCATTTGTTGTTTATACAAGATAATTTCGAAATTTCTTGCAAATCGGATGAAATCAATCATTAGGTTGGTTGTAAATGATGTTCAATCAGCGTATATTAAGGGCAAAAATATTTTAGATGACCCTCTCATCATAAACGAATTTTACTGCTACGCTAAGAAATCCAAGACATCAATGTTTTTGTTTAAAGTTGATTTTGAGAAGGCTTTTGATTCGATAAATTGGGGGTACCTAGACACAATAATGGCACAAATGCAGTTCGGTAAAAAAATAAAGAAGGTGGATTCATGGCTGTCTCTCCTCAACTCATGCTTCGATCCTAGTAAATGGTGCCCCAACCGACGAATTTCCCATTTCAATGGAGTAAGATAGGGAGATCCACTCGCATCTTTTCTCTTCATATTGGCTTGGAAGGGCTTAATATTGCCCTTACAAGTGATATAGACAAATCCCTCTTCACTGGCATAAAGCTTCCACACTCAGGGCCAAATATTTCTCATCTATTCTACGCGGATGATGCCATCTTTGCTGGAAATCAGGATCATAGAAGCATTCAAAATCTATCAAGAATTCTCAAATGCTTCCAGGTGTACTCTGGTCTCAAGGTCAACTTTCACAAAGCAATGTTGTTTGATATAGGTATTCCTGATACTGATTTAAATCATATGCTTAAACCCTTGGTTGCCTAAAAGGCTAGTTTCCATTCACATTCCTTGGTGTCCCGGTTGGAGCCAATATGTCACTGAAGAAGCACTAGAAGCCGATTATAGAAAAGTATCAAGCTAGGCTCTGAAATTGGAAATCAAATACACTCTAATTTGGGGACAGATTGTGTGACACCCGAGACCTCATATAAACAAACCATGAATTTTATTTATAAATACCAGAATTCACGGTTACAACGGAAACACAAAATAAAATACAAACTAGTGTTTCTACCATAAACTTATTAATGACTATATATTTTAAGCTAAGTCTTCAAGTGTCATCTAGTCCCATAACTACGATACTAAATTTTTTCCAAGCTTTTCTTACCGGATGTGTCATGAGATGTATATTTTAATTTATAAGCGAAATGGCTTAGTGAATTTGTGTGTTTGTGTACAAAAAAAAAAAAAAAAAAAAAACCCACATGCAATCATGAAATATAGAAATTAAATTGTGATCTGAGTTATGGGTAAATTTATTTAAGCCACTTCAGACATCAGACAAGCATGCGAGCTACCTGATCATGACTTCTGCATAAAATTCGAGCGGGGCTAGATATGTACTGCCGGTATCGACTTAGTAGCGGGATGTTACCCGTATACTAATCGTACCCAAACTTATCTATTATCAAATGATGATACGTTTATTTGTACATTACCCAACAACTCATTACTTATATATGTAAAAATAATAAGCATGATATAATACAACAAAGCAATAAATATGACAGGCAATAAACAACTAGGCAGGCAAGCACAATATATATATATATATATATATATATATATATATATATATATATATATATATATATATATATATATATATATATATATATATATATATATATATATATATATATATATGAGTTTTGAAAAGGCATCACGAAACTCACCTCAAACAACATAGGTATTATCTTCTAAATTCTTTTTTTTCCTTTGGTTCTCTCTAAATATTTTGTTGCTGATGTATTTTAAAATTCACGAAGAACGTTCCTATTTATACTCAACAATTATACATCTTAATCATTCCAAATTTTAACACGTACCACACTAATAATTTTGAAATTGTACACTAACAGTTAGTTTATTGACACGGATTAAATAGACTTGCCGTTTATAGAGTTGCCACATTAAATCTGATAAGTGTCTCAATACCAACCAACTTGGATAGTTTATTATTATTATTATTATTATTATTATTTAACGAAATATCTTTATTTGATCATTTATTATAAAACTAATATATGTATACATGTTTAATTATTATTATCAATTAATTTTCTTTTATATTAACAATACATATTTCATATATATTTTTTTGAATTATATGTATGTAAATTAGAGAGAAAAAAATCTTAAAAAGATATTGTAAATAAAATTTTGATTTACTATATAACTACATATGACAGACTTTCGAGTATATAATAAATATTATTTTACGATATATCTAAAATTAAATATTTGATAACTAACATTGTAAAACATACCTGTTAATCACTAGTTGAAAGTACGGGTGTTACAGATTGACATTTATTAAATCCGTTTTAAGTAGTTTACCTACCTATTACTTCTCTCTATTTAAGACATAGATGTATTGGAGAAATTGAGGCGCAAATATTTGTGGGGTGGAGGAGATAACAAGGCAAGAATACACTGGATGGACCGGACGAAAGTGGTGGTTGTAAAAACAAATGAGGGTCTTGGAGTAGGCACACTTAAAGCGCAAAATATATCCCTCCTAATAAAAAGGATGTGGAGGCTAAAAATGAATGTATTTGGTTGAGGGTTATCAACAACATACCCAACTTAGACAACCAAATGGTTACATACTTGGCCCGAAAAAAACTCAAATGGTGTTTGTCATAATATTTCAAAGGCGGTTAAATATCTAAATGAATACAACATTAAGGTGAAAAATTACGTTAGCCTTATCCATGAGTTTAATATTAAAATTCTCTTTTAGAAGGATTTTTGGTGTGGAGATGATACTCTACAAACTCGATTTCCACATCTCTACCAATTAGAATCGGTTAGAACATGCAGACTCATGGACAAAATATCGAGTACATGATTTATTTGGAAATGGAAAACGGAGAGATTTGATGATGCAGCACGCACATAACTTCATGAATTTTATTCTCTGCTCTGCTCAACGAATTTTAGTTCTGACAAAAACATTGGATTTCGTTTCAATCATAGTCCTAATGGAAATTATTCAGTTGGCATAACGAGGAGGTTGATAGAGACACACCTTATTCAATACACTGGTCAGTCTATAAGTTGGTCGAATCTTATCCCTCCAATGGTTAGGTGTTTTGTATGGAGAGCAGGTAGAATCCCAGCTGTCGTGGATCTTAAATGCAGGGGCATAAATGTCCAAGATGTTAATTGTCAACTATGTAATCAAAGTCAGGAAACAGTAAACCATTTATTACTTGGCTGTGATTTTGCAAAAGAGGTGCAATCTTAGATTTTCAAATGGTGCGGAATGCAGTGCGCACATTTCACAACCGTGCGGGAATTTGTTGATTTTGTTGAATCATGGGGGAACTGTACAAGAAAAAAGCAAGTTGTCACTGTGATTTTTTACTCAATTCTTTGGAACATATGAATGGCAAGGAATGACAAAATTTTCAATAAAAATACACATCCCTAACAAAAACAACGGACTTCATCATTCTACAATCATATGAGTGGTGCAAGCACATAAGTAAACATGGCTACGAAAGTTAGACGGATTGGAGTTGCACCTCGTTTACTCATCTAACTATGTAATCTTTTGCGGTTATGTTTTCTTATGTTATACTTTACTAGGATACAAACCGTAAAAACCACGGATAAAAAAGAAAAATAATACTCATAATTAAAAATCTAAGATTTATAAAATTTTATAAATCTTTAACAATATATTTAAAGGTTACCATATTAAACCCTTTTATCACCAGAAATTCAAAATTCGAAATAAGTATGTTATCAGTTACAAAGTTAAATGGAATCAAATTAAATGGTTTATGATTATAGAATTTAAAATGAATTAAGGGTAATGAAGTAAATTCAGATTGAAGGAAAAATGTATTGTGGAAGTGCCACTCGGACATAATGATTCTTCTATTAAGTTTAGAAGATTTTCTTCTTTGTATTTTGGATTTCCATCGCACCTTTAGCTCATTGCTAAGTGTTTTGTCCCGTTTTTGGGTTTTGTATTATATATTATTTGCGTTTAAAAAAAGAAAAAAAAATCATTTTTAATAAATTGGTTACCGTAAGTCCTTAATTTATAAAAAATTCTTATTTTTTCTTTTTAAAATCGACCAATATACCCCTTGCCTAATAAAACCTAACGCATTATGCTTACGGCCTCTCGCTATCTGCTCCTCACGTCAACTCTCCTTGCTCGCCGTCGCCTCCCCTGTGAAGCCACACGTCGGAGACCTTCGATAGCCACAACTCCGTCGCACCCAACCCCAGGTTCCATTTTTCTTCCTTATTTTCTGCTTTCTTTCTTTCTTCTTTTTTTCTCCAGCTTTCTTTGAACCTGCCACTTGATGTTGTTGGTCGATTTCTTTTTATGCAAAAGGTTTTCTTTTCCGTGATTTCCTTCTTCACATACGAAATTTCTGTTGTTTTTTTAATATCAATCGGAAAGTTCAAGATCTTCTCTGGAATTCTGTTAGCTGATTTCTTACTTTCGGTGATAATTGATTTGCTATCTGTTTGCTGCTACTGATTTGCTACTTGTTTGCTGCTACTGATTTGCTAGTTGTGTTCGATGTTCAAATATATGAAGTCTGATGTGTACAGTGTTCTGTAAAAAAGGGAATGTGTTTGCAGGCAAGCTGTTTGATGAAATGCCTGAGAGGGATAGTACTTTATTAATATGCATGTTTCACATATCAATTATAATATACATGTTTTCATTTTTAACTTTTGAATTTTGATGTTGGTAACTTAGGAATGAACAATAGATGCTACTGATTTCCTCCTAGTGTATTATTTCTTGTATACCTGCTATTGTTTCATCACCAAACTGTTGGTCATTTATACATGCAGGAGCAAATTGCAATGGGTGATGCTAGCCAATCTGGATTCAAGCCTCCACCAGAATTTCAGGATGATGCTAGAGCTCCTATAGTTGAACCAAATGCATCAGATTCTACTGAACTATGGCTCATACAATGGCCTAAAGATCAGGTAAGATGCAGTCCTCCTTGTGGTTTTTCATTAAGTCATATCTAGTCAATGAAGTTTTTGTAATTGCCATTTGAGCAAATGGTTTGTTGGTTGGCACTGCAGATTCCTGATTTTGATGGGCAACAACTCTCCTTGAACCTGAATAATGATGATGGGCAGTTGGGCAGTTTTGAAGCTTCATCTGGTGAGCATAAGTTTAAGCTTTCTTTCTAATATCCTGCAGATTGTGCAATGTACATCAAGTTTATTTGATATGCAAGAATGTTTGTTCACACTCAAGTATCAATCTTTATCTACTTCAGTATTGCAGTCATGGAAGTGTTAAATTTGGATTCATGACCACATATTTTGAATTAAGTTGTTAAAATCCCCAAATTACATCACTTCTTATGTCCATATTTTCATCTTGTCAGGAAAGTCGTATGATGTTGTCAGCCTTGCAGCACAGGAACCAAAAGCCATGGTCTTTCTATCTTGTGCAACAGATTCAAAAATTGGTATTGTTTGGAAACTTCAGTTTACTCTAAATTTCACATAATGACATTGTTTCCTCATGTTGAAGCATACAAATATGTTCATAATCTTTTGCTAGCCTCTACTGTCTATAAATGAAGTAGTGCCTGTGGCTTCAATTAAGCATATAATTTCTTTAAAAACCTGTCCAACTTAAAACTGCTATACACAATGTAACTTTTCACCATATTTTTCCTACTTAAAAGTGGTGATGTTTGTGTGATTTATTTATATATACATTCTGCTTATGTTTATTTTTATGGAACACATAAGCAAAAGCATTGATATGATTTGTTTATTAAATTATTATGTTGACAGTTGGTAAGATTACAAGGCGAGTTTCGTTTGTTCGTTATCTGGAGGCTGATGAGGTGCCAAAAGATGATACAAAGAAGCTTAAACAGATGTACGAAAGGTCAAATGCAACTTCATTGACTAATTCTGGTCATCAGTTTTCAACTCCTGCAAAGAGTACAAGAACAAGAGGAACTCATAGCAGTGGGCATAGAAGCTCTCTTTCTGAAGAAAAGAAGCATCGCTCAAGTTCAAAGGATTTGAATTCCAGCATGTCTTTGCAGGAATCGGATCATTCTCAAGAGAAGAAGTCAAAAAAGAGAAAGAAACATGTGGCTTAAAGTATATTATATGTTGAATTTTGTTTATTTCTTTCAACTTGTAAGACCATTTTAATGGGGGTAACAACTAAAATTTTGGAGATCCTCTGGTCCCTTTATTCTTTATATACATGCGAGCAACATTTCTTTGGCTATTGTAGTTCTTGACCCACAAAAATGGTTGTGCTCATATTTTAGTTTTGATAATTTTGTGAACCTTTTTTTTTTTTTTTTTTTCAGTACTCGTATTTGACATTGTTGTTCATATTTTGGTTTTCTTTTATTACCTTTTTGACAGAATGAGACAAGAGTATCACAAGGGTGGAGCATAAAATAAAAAAATTATGGTTGCTAAAATACCGTTGCAATCATGTAGTGTAGTCTTTGCTATTGAGTCAGTATGATTCCATAAATAAATTGTTAGATTTAATCATTTAAGCCTAAACATCACATTTCTTGTTTTAGATTAAGGTCTAAGCATCACACTTGTTTGTTTTGAGAACATGATCATTTAATTATTTTACATTGACTATGAGGTGAGTCGATGAGGCTATTCAAGAGCAGTATTTACCCTTCTTGAGATGGAATGTATATTATTAAATAAAATATCAACACGAATCAAAAGACTATGGCTTAGCTGTATGAGGTATTGGTGAAAGATGTCCCCAGCAACAGGTTGTGGGTTAACATCTGGTTGTAGACAAAATGTATAATTTAGAAATAGAATAAATTTTGCATACGTTTGTCATTTTAAAAATAAAATAAAATAAAACAGCAGGATGCTAAATTAAATAGTAATATATAATTCTAGAGTAAAAATAATATTATTCCATAAAGTGATAAAGGTTTCAATCTTATGAGGGAGGGTCTTCCAAGGTTAGATTTAATTTTGGTTGGTCAAATTTAGGAACATTATAAAATTCACGTGATTCATATTAGAAACAAAATAAGATAAAACAAATATACATGAAAATTTCGGAAAACGTGGAATAAAACATGGAATATAGAGCTCGAGATAATGAATTGATTACATTTGATTTGACCGGTTGACATCTTTTATGGGTAGTTCGCAAGCTCAACTCCACACAGATTGAAGATTATATCCATTTTTTTATTTATATTTTTTTCTTCATATGAATCGGTCAATTCAGTCATCTGTTTTTATCAACAAAACATGATTTTCATAAAATTTACACTATATTTTGCAACATGTTATACCGACATTTTTTAAGTTTGTTTGAAAGTGATTATAAAAATACATCATATGTTAAGATAATGTGATGGATGATCCGATCACCATCACACATATTTGACTAGATTGTATATTTGTATTAAGGATCAATCCAAATATATTTTCAGTGCACGATTAAAGAAAAAAAAAACATCTCAAAGACATAAAAATAGCCAAATTCTTTACAAAATTCCATTAATTTAAATATAGTTTTAGGAACATTGTAATATATTATAAATATTTATGATAACATAAAGAACTAGTAAAAAAACACCTTAACGCAAAAAGTTGGAATTGTCTGGAGTTAATATGTAGTTTTGTTGTGTTTTATCCTTCAATTACCGCACTTTCAAAGATCAATTTAAAATGAATAAGAAAAAACCCAAATAAAATTATGGTATTCAGATACAAACGAGAAATAAATATCAAATTCATAAACTCAAATAAAAGTATTCACTGTTGGACGACTAAATAGAAATAAAAATAGAATTTTGAGAAATCACAGTTAAAAAGAAGTAAAAAGTAGCAAGTAGTAAAAACAATTTTCACACTAGTAGTAAAAAGTTGTATCCAAATACAAAAAAGTGAGTGATCAATCGTAAATTCATAATTAAGCGTGCTTCTTTCCTCCTTCAAGTTATAATCTTATACTTAATTTAACTATTTTTATCTTATTTTTCTTGAAAATATGATTATATCTTATATGACCCATAAAAATTTGGGCTCCTTAAAAAATGGATCGATGACCGTAGCCACCGGCTTGGCCGGTCATGTGTATTAATCGGGAGAGATATTAAAAGCTTCATTACTGTATATGGTATGTTGAAGAATAAACTTTTGAAAGCTCTTAAGATTTTATATAATTTACATATTTCAAAAGCTTTCCGTTAATTTTACTGAAATATTTATACATAAATAAATACTCCCGATTCTCATTTTCAACTTCCAAATAATTTTACCACTTAATATTATTCTTACCTTTAGGGTATTTTTCCAACAACTTCCGATGTCTTTACCGTCTAATTTTCGAGTTTTAGCAAAAAAAAGAAAATGCTTCTTAAATTGGAGGTTCGAGTTCTAATCCAGACGTTGACGATTTCGTGATATTAACTTCTAACCACTAACCCTGCCGTTAAAAAAACACAAGGAAAGAAAATAAGAGAAACGAAAATAAAATAAATTTATATTTTGTATTTCCGAATTAGAAAAAAAAATTAAACCTTTTATTTATTTCTCTCTAAAATCCTTTTAAATTAAAAACAAAGTTAGAAAGAAATTTGTTCCTTCCATTCTTTTACTCTCTTCTTAATTTCTATCTATTTTCCTTTTTGGCTCATGTTATATACAAATAAAAGGAAAATGACATTGAGAAGAGGTGTAAGACTTGGAAGCAGCCAAGGGACTTCGCCATGGCATTTTTCTGAATACCACCACCGGTTCTCCTTTTGGAGGCCTAGTCATTGCTTGATTCTCTATTCCTAAGCTCGCCGCACCCACTCATACGCATCTCATTAAGCCCTAACCTAAACCCTTCAAACCCTCTTCTCTATCTGTTTCTACTTGGTATGACATTCAATCTCATGATCTGTGATTCTTTCATTTCATTTAATTTCCTCGCTTTAATCTCATGTTAAAGATGCTGAAATTAGTTGAAATATAACATTTTGATGGAGCTCTGTTAAGAATGCCGATCTGAACGAACATCTCAATTCAATTAGAATTCTTATGCTACAGTAATCGTTAATCATTGCAGTATTTCATTCACGCGCTAGAATATACGGTGCATGCTTTACACGTGTTTCTATTATTCATCATTGTTCATATTGATAAACGATTTACGACTGGTTGTCCAATTTGGTAATTCAACACATATATCATGGTACTTGCAGGTTCTTCATAGACTTCTGTTAGAGTTTCATAAAAGAAGGCATCAGATCCTCAACGATTTCAGTTCTAGCAGGGAGAGCTAAGCCACCTAGTTAGCTCTCTCAGCTTATTACAACACCTCAGGGTTAATTAATTTAGTGGGTTTCTAGCAGCAAACAATCAATCTGTTTCAATGGCAGCAGCTACACACTTGTGTGGAATCAAGGCTCCTTATTGTTTTTCAAAGAAGGCTCTACATTCCCAATCTTTTTGCTCACAGAAGAGACTCAATTTTGATCTGCTCACTGAATCGTGTGGGACATTAAGAGTTTCATATCCAAGCAAGGGAAGAGGAGGACTAAGGGTTGTTTGTGATGCGAGAAAGAATGATGTTTTGGTACAAAGTGAACCCAAAAGTCAAGGTTTGGAAGAATCAATTAACCAGCTATCATGTGTGATGAAGTTTGGTGGATCTTCAGTAGCCTCAGCAGATAGGATGAAAGAGATAGCTGAACTCATCCTCAGTTTTCCAGAAGAGAATCCTGTGATTGTCCTCTCTGCTATGGGGAAGACTACCAACAAGCTTATAGTGGTTTGTGCAACAATTAATTTTTATAAGAATTGATATTTTAGCTGTTTCTTCAAGAAGGTTTAATGTTAAATCTGTGTTGTAATATATATAGGCTGGAGAAAAGGCTGCAAGCTGTATTTCTGATGTTTCTGAAATAGATGAGCTGACCTTTGTGAAAGAACTGCACTACAGGTGAGTATTACCATCATAAAAAGATTATAGACATTAGTTTCTGCTGATTGAGTGTTGATGTGTGTACTCAGGACAGTGGACGAGCTTGGATTAGACAAATCACTCATAACAGGTCTGCTTCTAATTATTGGAAGAATAAGACTGTTCTATATGCTGCTGAAAGATTTTTCAGATCTTGTTTTCTAATTTCATATATTTTTGCAGACCACCTAGAAAAATTAGAGAGACTTCTGAATGGGATTGCTGTACTTAAAGATATGACTCCACGTGCAAGAGACTACTTAGTGTCATTTGGGGAATGCATGTCCACAAGAATATTTGCAGCATACTTGAATAAAATCGGTGTCAAAGCTCGCCAAGTATGTGGTTTCTTAATTACTTGCATTGATATGAGTAAATTACTAGTCTACCAGTCGTGGTTTATACCTTCCAAACTCTCCTCCATATTGTATTTATATCTGAAAACCCATTTTTGCCCCCATTGCCTTCTTGTTGGAACAAGTACAAAGGTCTGTGTATATGCTTTGCCTTAAGTGTAGCCAAATTCCATTTTTGTTGTCTCTACCCTTTTAGGATCGGGTTTATGTCATCAGTTAGCAACCAACTATTTCTTATGTGCCATTTAGTCACTTTTCTTATTTATTGTCCAAAAGAGTAACCAACTCTAGTGTTTGTTTAGAATATACCATTATGACATGCTATAGCAGTTTCACAGGTATTAAACCAACTAGGAGCCCAATTGGCTTCAACATTAACATCATCATCTACATGGCATTATTTAATTTGATCATATGATTTATTTAACTTGTTCCTTTAAAGAATCAAAGTAAGTGATATGAACCGACTGACTTATAGGATAAAATCAAAAACAATAACAGATAAACAAAAGCTTTCCTATATTGATTGAAATCACTCAAAACATATACCAAAATGAACAAAAGTTTAAGATGGTTGCTAGAGCCTAGCCTCTCCCAAGGTATAACTACCACATTTCACAAGTAAAATACCTAAATTACCCCTCCACTAATAAGATGCTCGTAAGAGGGTTTGATTCTTAATATTTTGTTAGAAGAGGCTTTCAACCGAATGCAAAAACATATTTTATGACTTCTTTCCTGCATTATTCTCTTCTGACACTTGCCTTTTTGTTTTTGTTCCTTATTGCAGTATGATGCATTTGATATTGGGTTCATAACAACTGATGACTTTACTAATGCGGATATTCTAGAAGCAACCTATCCAGCTGTAGCAAATAAACTACACAGTGATTGGAATAATGATCCTGCAATCCCTATTGTTACTGGCTTCCTTGGAAAGGTCTTTTTTACTTTTTTACATAATCTCAAATTTCATGAACAACACCTACTATAAACATGATTCTACAAAATAACAAAATTTAATTGCAGGGTTGCAGAACTTGTGCAATCACTACATTAGGCAGAGGTGGTAGTGATTTGACTGCCACAACCATCGGTAAAGGATTAGGCTTGCGAGAAATTCAGGTCAGTAAAAAATTTGTTGTATTTTCCCATGGAAATTAATTAATTTTTTTAAAAAAAAAATTTATATGTTTGTTCCTAATCCTTATATATATAACTAGGTGTGGAAAGATGTAGATGGTGTTTTGACATGTGATCCCAACATATATCCAGGTGCAGAACCTGTGCCTTATTTAACTTTTGATGAGGCTGCTGAACTTGCATATTTTGGTGCTCAGGTAGCATAAAATTAATTATTAATTATTAATTTTTTACTCTATCCAATCTCCATGTGGATCTTACTTATTATTCTCTGTTTTGTTTTCATATATATAGGTTCTTCATCCACAGTCTATGAGGCCTGCAAGAGAAGGTGATATTCCAGTCAGGGTTAAAAATTCTTACAACCCTAATGCTCCAGGTACCCTCATCACTAAGTCAAGAGATATGTCAAAGGTCAGTAGCTAATTTATTACTACTGTAATTTTTTATTTTATTTTTTTAATTTCACAAATTGTAAAACATCTAACAACTTTCAATTTCAGGCGATACTGACTAGCATTGTTTTGAAACGTAATGTGACCATGTTGGATATTGTTAGCACTCGTATGCTTGGTCAATTTGGATTCCTGGCTAAGGTAAAAAAGAAAGAAAAAAAAAAGGGGAATATGATTTAATTTCTTTATTCTTTTAGCAGACTGTAACTTTTAAGTTATAATTGACACATGATTTAGGTATTTTCAACTTTTGAAGATTTGGGTATTTCGGTTGATGTTGTAGCCACTAGTGAAGTTAGTATTTCTTTAACATTGGATCCTTCAAAGCTTTGGAGCAGGGAGTTGATTCAGCAGGCAAGCATTTCATATCATTCTCCATTATTTGACAATGAAAAATCTTTTTGTAATAAGTGAATCAATCTTTGTACTTTTTTAATCAGGAACTTGATAATGTTGTTGAAGAACTTGAAAAAATTGCTAAAGTGAATCTCCTTCAACACCGATCAATTATTTCACTGATTGGGAATGTTCAGAGGTCATCACTTATATTGGAGAAGGTACTGACCTGTTTTCCTCTTCTATTTTGACTTTTTATAAATCTTGAGTTGAATCCCTATTCCACCTTTTTGGGTGGGACAAAAATTTACAAATTTGTCCTATGGACATTATTGGTCTTGGTCCTAGTCAAATGTATGCTAAACGCACTACAATCTGATCTGTTTTGTTATGTCTTGCTTCTATGGTGTAATTAGATTTTCTTTTGATGTGTAATTTTTATGTTGTATTTGTTTTTTATAATGTAGGTATTTCATGTTCTTCGTACAAATGGAGTGAATGTTCAAATGATATCTCAAGGAGCATCCAAGGTGAATATATCGTTGATAGTTAATGACAGTGAGTCGGAAAAATGTGTGAGGGCTCTCCATTCGGCTTTCTTTAAGACTGATCTTGCTGTTGCTGACCTAGTCAACCACAATGGAAATGGAAATGGAACCTAAACCCTAAACCATAAACACTAAAATGCACTAGTAACTAACTAATGTATCCTCGGCTTGATTTTAGGGATTCTATAATATAATAGAGGGCTATATATTCAGAATGGTCACAAACCATGACTCCATGGAGGGCTATGTATTTATTGTAAGCAAATCCCAAATAATGAATCCTTGCTTGATTTTAGGGCTTCTTTCTATGGACAATTTTTACTTTTTGTAATCTATGGATTTCTTCATTGCTCTTAAATGGCTTCTAGCTTTCTTACGAATAGGGTAAATTACGCCAAATAGTAACTTATATTTTATAATAAATTTAGACAAGGTGTGTCCTATAAATCTCATAATTTGTAGTAATCTAGGCTCTGTGTTTTAAAAAAGTTACAATAAATTTAAACTTAAAATACAACTTAATAAATTGAAACACGACTTGATACCTAGAAACATGATTCAATACATAAAAAAAACAACACATCATAACTAAAGCAATAGGTCTTCGTCTGAAAATTGGCATTCTAATTCATCTTCGGGTGGCATATTAAGATCAAGGTTGTCAAGCGTCTAAAGATGATCGGTTAAATGGTGGCGAATGTCGGAATGGATTACTACATTGTTTACTATACTTATTCTTTGTATCCATTATTGACCACCATATTCTAATGGTTGTGTATCGGGGATGACTTGATTCTCGTTGTAGGCAAATATCGTGTTTCCTTCATGTTCTTTTATCATATTATGTAATATGTACACGTATATATCACCTTTGTCATGGTTTTTACTTCACGAAATATTGATGCTTTTAGCAAGTATTTACCAATGCTTTTTAAGTGCTCCAAACGCTTGTTCGACATCTATCCTCAGTTTTTCTTGGACTCTATTAAATCTTGGTCTTTGAGGGTCATCCGGACACGACAAAGTTTTAACAAAAACCAAAAGGTTGGTATAGATCCCATTGACAAGATGGTACCTGAATTTGTACTCCGTTCCTTGGAGTACAAATGACTAATCTGGGGCGGTACTATTATATGTTTTGCTGAATATTTGTGAATTATTAAGAATATTAACGTCATTAATCGAATCAGGACTACTGAAGTAAGCATGCCAAAACCACAAATCTTGTAAGGCTACAACATCAAGTAAGACCGTCAGATCATGATAATTGCCCTTTGTGTATTGCTCATGATATGCATTTGGACACATATTTCATCTCCAATGCATACAATCTAAACTTCCTAACATCTCAGGAAAGTCATGCACATTCGCATGATGAGCATATAACTTTTGTATGACACTGGAAGTAGGATGATGCAAATAGCATGGACCATACAAAAACATGATTGGATCTGCAAAACTCGTAAGACGTTCTTGTGCGCAATGGAGTAGCCATATGGATGCAATGGCGGTGGGTCTTGGCAACCCCACACAAATTTGAGTTCTTATATATACAAATATATATTTTGTTAAATAAAAGAAGTAGGGCTTTATATGGTCCACGCTTAGCAAAACTTGAAATTGAATACACTTTACCAATAACAAAACTTGAAATTGAATACACTTTGCCAATTAAAGAATTATGATGCCGCGTTTTGAATAATTCCCCTTACTGTTTCTTATTTCATTTAATTTCCACTTTGAATTCATTATTCGAGGTTAGTATATTTTTTTCTAGAGTAAATTACACGAACAATCTCTATGGTTTGGGGTAAATTGCACGTTTGGTCCCTATCTTATTTTTTTAACTTGGAAGATCCCTACAGTTTGTTTTGTTTCGCGTTTGGTCCATGTCTTATCTAAAAAGACTATTTTGCCCTTGATTTTTTAATTTATTTAAATAAAGTGGGGTAGGTAAGGTAAGGTAAAGTGAGGTGGAAGTGAGGTTGGGTGTCTGTTTATTTAAATAAATTAAAAAATCAAGGGCAAAATAGTCTTTTTAGGTAAGACAGGGACCAAGCGCGCAACAAAAACAAACTGTAGAGATCTTTCGAGTTAAAAAAATAAGTTAGTGACCAAACGTGCAAATTACCCCAAACCATAGGGATCATTCGTGTAATTTACTCTTTTTTTCTATTATCTTAATTACTCAATTACTTGTTTTTATTTTCATCATAGACAATTTTTAGTTTGCTTACTTCTTACTGATTTAGGTTTTCATTGATTTTTTACTTTTATTATAGGTTTATAATAAATTAGGTTATTACTTGTTGCTATGAATTAATTATTTGTATTATTGTATTACATATAAGTTTGTCTTGTATAAGTATATAAGAGTATGTTTTTAATTGAAATTTTTTGTGATTAGTGAATTTTGTTGAGCAATAAGAGATAATGCTAAGCTTTTCGGTATAGACTCAATTTTAGATGATTTTAATATGTAAAAGAGCGTCATGTGCAACTTAAATAAACATTTTACTTTAGAATTTACTTTAGAATGCATACATTGTTATATTTTGTTATCATTTGAAATATTTTGCTACTCGTTCATATTTTGAAAATTATTTGGTCTACATTAAAATAAAATCATGGCTACGCCACTGCTTGTGCGGTACCTGCAAACATCTTAAAACTCTCGCTTATTGAGTCGGGGTGGGTGTCATATGCTAACATAAGAAATACAGTTGTATATTTTTGAATTTGATCAAAGTCTAATGTACCTCTTGTGTCTAGGTGTTGCCGGGTATAATCACGCACTCCCATCACGCCTTCGACAATACACAGAAACAAATCTTTATGCATTCGTAATCGTCGCAGGAAATAATATTCCTTGAAAGAGACCATGCTCATCAAAATAATCATACATGAGACGTTGGTAGGATGCTTCACGTTCTCTTTGGATATATCTTCTTGGTTTACGTTGCGCAATACTCGCTTCCTAGCCGGTAATTGTTTGTTCTAGCATATTAGGTACGCTGACAACTGCTTGTAATATGATCCCAAGAGCATCATCCGAGGAAGATGATGATGACATTTTTTTATAAAATGATACAGGTTTTGAGAGATGTATTGAGATTTATGTGTGTTGAAATGTGGAGGTTTATATGTTTATTTATAGTGATTGATAAGAAATAATAATCATTATTTTTTTAAAACGATTATATTTTTATAAAAACATGGACATTTTCTTTAAAAAAAAAAAATTAAGTATAACATTAAAGTGAGTCAAACCCAAACATTTATCCCATTTTCTCTCTCCACTTGTCAAAGGCTTGTTGACTTCTCTTTGGCCACCCCTCGGTGAGAACCAGAAACAGTGTAGCGCATGCTTAGTGAGCGTGGTGACTAGGCTTAGCACCTCCCGCTCCCAGTAGCCTTAATCAATGAAAAAATCATTTTTTTAATTATTAAACATCTTGTCTATGTCATATCTACTTATTATGACTCCTTAAGTCGACCTACCTATAAATCATAATTATTTCTATAAAGTTATTCAGTTAAATACAAAAATATATTTTGAGCTTAATGGTGAATTTTGTTATTTTATCAACACTATAACTTTAGCATTTTTTTTATTGTTTAAACTTTAAAAGATAATAGAAATATAGAAAAATGTACTGTCTATTTTAAATTTTAAGTTATAACCTTCTTTCCTAGGTAGGGGTGTAAACGAGTCGAGCCGAGCCCGAGCTTAACCAAGCTCGAGCTCGGCTCGTTTAATTTTGAGCTCGAGCTCGATTCGAGCCTTAAAATGAAGCTCGAGCTCGGCTCGTGAACAATTTAGTGAGCCCGCGAGCCTAAACGAGCATATATATATATATATATATATATATATATATATATATATATATATATATATATATATATATAGGCTCATTTAGGCTCGCGAGCCCATTAACTGAAGCTCGGCTCGAGCTCGTTTAATAAACGAGCTTCATATTTAGGCTTGAGCTCGGCTCGGGATCGTTTAACTCAAGTCGAGCTTTTAACGAGTCGATCCCGAATAGGTCGGCTCACTTACATCCCTAGGGCCATTTTTGTCGCCACGGTGGACTGGTGGAAGATGCATGCGTATAAAAACCCTCCATTCTTTCTCTTAGATTTTTAGGGTTTTACAAAGGGGCGTCAATAGGCATACCTAATCTTCTTTTTTCCCATCAAATATCAATGGCGTGCACCATTGATTTCAGATGCCTGGATGAAGGGTTCGGCGGCAAAACCTACAAGAGGAAGAGATCTGAACAGCAGCAGGAGAAGGATGCCTCTATGGACATCGACGCCGCCGAAGAAATCCAAACTTCAAAGCGACAAGCCGTTTCTTCTTCGGAAAACCCTAACAAGCCGATCTTCGGGAAGCCGACATACGACGGGGTGATAGCGGGTAAAGTATCCGGAAGGAAGTGGAAGCAACCGAAAACACAGAGATCATCGGCGGTTAGGGTGAGCCTAAAGAAATCGACGTTCGAGGATAGGGCGCAGCAGAAGGAAATTAAGAAGGCTTATAAGGAGAGAATAACAGAGTTGAAGGAGGAGATAAGGAAGAACAAGGTGGAGAAGAGGGAGAAGAAGAAGGAGAGGGAAAAGAGGAAGGAAGAAAACATACTAAAATCTGGTACGAAGCTTCAGAAGATCACCAATCCGAAGACGCTAAAGAAGCTTGCCAAGTCTAAGAAGAGGAAGCTACTCAAAGTTGTTCCTGACACTGCTCCTAAGAAATGATAGGATTTTGTTTGTTGGCTTTCAATTCAAAGACATGGTTTGCTTGTTGTGCTTTCATGTCCTGTGTAAGATCTCTCTTTCTGATGTTTTTTTGGGTTCAGTTTTGTTACGATGATAAGTTATTGAGTAGAAGATTAAAGGATGATTTGAGTTTCAGTTGACTAATTTTCCAGAATTCAGATTACAAATCTTTGATTCATTTGAGCGCCATCTTATAATTCTTTTGGAGACAGGTTAGATTTGTTTGCATTCGCTGTTCATTGCATAGATATGTAGAGAGTATATTTTTGTAAGAGAAGATGTTAATAGACATATTTTCTCAAACGCACCAGGTAAAATGTTTAATTAGGGAGTCATAGATTCTGGTTGCATTTTTTGCTTTTGCAATACTTGCATATCCTTTCGCCCTTATTATTGGGTCAAGCATGAGTTTAACAATGGAAATGATGGTTTATGTGGTTGTTTGTTTAATATCTACAAAAAAAAACCCTGTTGTCCTCGATTCTTGTATTAGGCTGATCTTTTAGTGTATTTACCTTTGACAACTCTTTGACTTGAATATCATCAATGGGTTTTTTCCAGACCCATGAAGGAGATAAATCTTTGGACTTGATGGTCTTAATACGTTAGTTATACGTATGGCAACCAGAAGTGTTTGTGTATGTCAATATCCTGCATTGGATTACAAAGACAGTGACATCATCATTGATGAGCACCATAAAGATAACTAAAAGTGGTTGATTACCTTCTCAACTTTATGATTTCCAGCTGTCACAGAACTTGTCTTAGCTTGTTCCTGCACATACAAAGAAGAAACTCATAAGATAAAATTTTGCTTTGTTTAATGTTCCTCAAGGTAAGATGAGAAAGATACCTTCTTATTTATACACTTGGGAATAGTCAAACAAGGGTCGATGGCCATGACCGAAAGAACATAAAATACAACATGATGAAGGTATAAGTATTCCTAATCATTTGAAAGTGATACAGTAGCATAATTTAAACAATGTTAGTTACATTTGTGTTGAATTTCAATGTAAAAACAAGGCAAGAAGACTGATGCGTATTTGCCCCTTAAAAGTCAAGTTGACCGTTTTGCCCCTTTTAATCGGTTCGGTACTCGGGATCGACTTTCCACCAAATTCGGTGTTGGGGAATCTCGGGTTCCATCCCTAATGAGATAGTTGAATTGAAACTAAAGCCATTATGAGATGATGGACATTGTCAAAGTATAATGCCTTAATGAGAAATACATAGAAAACATCTATGATCATCATGTGTACTAAGAAATTTGATGGGATCTATTTTGTAATGTAAATACTAAATAGTAACTCTCCTTATTGTAGTTTACTCACGCCATGTAATTAACAATAATATATCTTTTGTGCACTTGGAAAACAAATGAAGTATTTCCAGGCACATTTTTGTATAAATTTTGGATTATTACACTTACAATACCAAAGCAAACAAAGAAAGTGGATCTTCAAATTTCATGAAACAAAACTGAACCACATTGCTCGATCATGTGTACATAATAAAACGTCCACATAAATATCTAACAACCCAAACCAAACTATGTGAAAACATGGATGAACAGAATTTGGTATAAAACAACATATTACACTTCCCAATTTATCTTTGTTTATATCTAGACATTGTGCCTGAAAATGACGACCACACATTCAGCCCTCCACGTCAGCATTACCAAAATCCTTGTTGATTATCTGAGATATTACTCTATTCCCTTTGGACCTTGCAATGCACACAAGTGGTATAACACAAACCAATACAAATTAAAAAATTACAACACAAACAAAGTTTTCCTTCACCTAAGATTCAGATTCTAAAGGATGCCTCACACAAACTAAATCATCCAATTTGTTACCATCCATCTTATACAATGAAACCCCTTCCATCTGCATGTAATGTTCCTGTGCTTCTCGTCTCAAACTCTTAAAAGGCATCACCTCCCATTTACTATAATTCGAATTCCTCCTTTTGCTGCTCATATCTCTAGACCCTGATACGGGCCCACTCCCATATGCACCCGCATTCCCCCACACTTTACAGTTCCCAAACTGCCCCTCTTCACCAAACTCACTCTCTTCACTCCTCTTTAACCGCGTGGCAGCTGCATGAGCTCTCCCTATCTTCTCGCGACTTGGCACATCCGACCAGTCTTGTTCCCTTTTTGCCCTCATAGGAGAATGTATCCTAATCACCTAAGATATGAAACATACAAGGGTAGTTTGGTCATGCGAGTTTGAAACTTATCAAAACAAGAAAATCTTTAATCGCTTACACCAAGACATTCAAGGAGTTGGTAATACGCCCTTCCTTGTAATGGATTGTGACCTTTTCTTGGCTCAGAGAAGTATCTGGTCCTATTAAAGAATCAGAAGTGAGAACAAGATATAATCTCAAGTGGGGTGGGGGTAAAATAGGTATTTGACACTGACCATTCTGTATAGCCAGGATCGACAGTGAAACCATATATGTCAACAATATCACACATAGAAAGTGCCAGCTCAACTGATTTCATCCCAGTTCCTTTCGCACCTCTTCGTAAAACAATACCTTGAAACAGATAAACCGGATTTGGAATCATCTGAAAAAAGATGAAGGAAAGAATGTGTTAGGAATTAGGATTATAAATATATTAAAAAAAACAAGTTTGTATTGGATACTACTTACATCAATCATTTTGTTGAAGTCTCTGTGAGTTACACTTTTGATGACAAGCACCTCATCATCTGCAGGAAAAAAAAAAAGATAGAAAAAATTTGAGTGGTATGTAAATAGATTTTAAGATGTTAAAATCTTGAAAATAATATGTATTGACCTGATCCATTGAGGATGGAGACCATATTACGTGCAGTACCCCTAACTCCTAGTCGAAAATCCCTCTTTAGACCAACATGTTTTGCATATTTCTGCTTAAAAAAGAAGGTTAAAAAGAGGAATAACTTACATCAACTAAATATGGCTAGAATTTGAGGTGACTGATTTACCTCATTCACAGGTGCCTCATTGTCTCTTATAACTGCATCATGACTATCGATTTCTTCACCAAATTCAGTCTTCAAAAGATCACCTGAGTTTCCAACAACAGCACATTTCTCAAACTGTCTAGGGTGAAATGGTGGTTTGGCTGGCAACATTGGATTAAGAAGTTCCTCACAAAGCGTGCGATTGCTGCAATCTTTTGCACCTCTAATAAACAATTGGAGAAAATAAAGAATCACTAAACAAAGTGTAAATAACCATTCAAGAATGACAGTATTGTGTAATAACACAAAAGAAAAAAGATCTTTTAAGTCTTGGTTTATCAATATTAAGAGAGAAAAACATACAACTGTGCTATTCTTTTGGCTGCATAGTCCATCCATCCATCTGGCCTTGCATCTAAATATTCTCTTGTCAAAACTGTGGTCATGTTACGATACTGCAATTCAGAAAAAAGAAAAAGGATTACTACATATGCATTGGAAAGAAAGACACAGAAGGAATAAGGATAATCACCAACCTGTTCCCACAGGAGAATTGCCTCACAAACATCATATTTGTACTCTAATGGCTCATATGTCTTAAACTGTGGGTTCAACTGCAATTCAATACCAGATTGGTGAGAGAGCTTGATTGATTGATAATTACATAAGATAGAAAGATAGATAACAGAGGGAGAGAGAGACATACCCAGGTACTATTAGTCCCTTCAGGAAACTTAAGAACCAATTTGCAGTGGTCAATGATTTGTGCAGTAAGTCCAAATCCTCTGTTTGCCTACATGTGATTCAAACTGGTAAGAGATGGCACTACGAATTAGCATAATATAACTCAACAAATAAACAATGGTAAATCCATGACACTGTATATGGATGAGCAACCATTTAGATTCAGAAAATTTGTTCAAGGATTAACAAGACTAAAACCTCAAATGCTTGGGAACAAGCATGTGATCAGCCAAAAGTTGCTTTTTTTTTTTGGTTGAAATTGACTGCGAGATGAACTGAATGATGAATTTAACGAATAGCTTGCAGTGATATCCGTCATTGCAGATGACAATACCACCTCTTCTAAACTAGCAAACATGGAATCAAACTTTGAAAGACACAAAACAAGTAGAGCAACATAACTAATTAACTACCAACTGTGCCAATTAATATGGTTTCGTGTGAGAGATGAAAGGGAGAACGAAGCTAACCACACATTGCTGAACGTCGGCCTGAAAACCAGATAAGATCTGGACGTCTTCTGCGTTCAGAGTTTTGGTTCGGGTACCTGCCAGAAGGAGGGTAAAATTAATCAAAATTGCTAGTCGGTTGGATTAGGGTCCTAGAAAACTTATAGCGAAGGAAAGTAAGTCACCAGTGAAGAAAAAGGATTGAATGGCGAAAACAATGAGAGAGAAAACGATTGCAGCGCAGATGAGATGAACGAATGCAGGTCTTCTTGATGAGGGTTTCAGTGGCCTCGTCATGGTGGTGCTTCCTTAGCTCCGTCGATCTGGGTCACTCTGTCGGTGATGGAGATCGGGGGTTTTGGTTGTGATGGAATGTAGTAATACAAACAGAGAGATCAATGAAGTTGCATCAGATTTGTGATTCGCTCGCACTTCTTTGCTCTACTATCTCCAAGTTCGCACTTTTTTACTATCTCCAAGTGCAGAAATTGTAAAATGCGATCAGTTCATCTTCTTCTCTAGATTAACACCAAAATAGAATCCACTAATTTTTCTGGAGCAAAAATTCCCAAACCCTTGACACCGTAAGAAATATAAAAGACTAATTAAATTTTCTTTTACAGCATATTCATTAAAAAATTCGGTTCGATATTAATTTTCTAATTACTTTTAAACAATCATATTTCTAGAAATATATTGGATTTTTTTAGAGGGTGTTTGAGATTTTATTTCAAAGTTAAAAATAAGTTTTATTCAAAAAGAATTATTGACTTATCAACATGGGAAAATGTTTTTAAAAAATATTTGGATTAACTTTTATAGTTGTAAAAGTCAATAAGTCAATTAGTTAAAAAAATGTTTGGTTTAATTTTCTTTTATCTATTTTGTAAACCTAATAAGTCATACATTGTTTTAGGAAGTTAGAAATCCTAACTTTATAAAATATTTTTTTCAAAGCGTAGTTTAAAAGTAAATTAGATTTGTTGTTTAAAAAAAATTAACTATAATGTTGATTTTATATGGTCGTAATCATGTTTAAATAATTTATAATTCTACCTATTAAAACACAATAAACATAAACAAGAAATAGTATTATATATTTAAACTAAAATTATATAACATTTTAAATTATATGATAATATAAAATCAGTTAAAACTAAAAAAAATTAACAACCTCTAACGGAGGTTTACCCGTATGGATGACTAGAATTATGTATTTTTTTATAAGTGATTCTTTTTAATATTCACATTTAAATTGTACTATTAGTTAAAGAACACGTTGAACTTTTTACCCATAAATAAATATATATGATGAATAAAGTCACTGACATTAAAATTTTAAAACCTTTAAATATACAACTGACCAGTAGTTGATGGTATCGATTTCAAAATAATGTATGTTATATAAGACTGGACATCGAGCTTTATACATCGAACGACGAAACTTAATTTGAAAATTATCCTGCATCGAGTAGTTTACATGAAACAAATTGGTAACTTTTTTTCTTATTTAAGTTTTAAAAACAAAATGATAGTATATTATAAATTTTAAAAAGGGAAAAAACTATCATACACTTCAATTTTATCAAACAACATCAGCTGTTATTTAAAATGTTAAAAGTCATTATTTTTATAACTTAAAAGATTAATTTTTAAAATATTTCATTCTCAACAACATGTACATATATCCATTTTAATATTCATATAAGATGATACATTTTCATATTAAGAAAAATGACATCAATGTCATATTATATAAACAATAGTTATAATGAATCTAAACAAGTAGCATATGTGCGTGAGACTACAAAATCCACCGACACGTACAAAAAATCTTCTAAAAGCGACGTATGTTTTCTATTAGCAAATACATCTCTTTTGTTTAGCATGTGTAGCTAAAATAAAATAAAAAATTTGCAAGGTGGTGGTCCATTTCTATTTTTCTATCCAAAGTTTTTTTACACGTCGTTAATTATATGTGGAAGTTTCTTAGGTAAAAAGAAAAAAAAGACATGGTCATTCTAAATGCTTATGAAGACACTGTTAAGAAACTTAAAAAACATTGTTGACAAAATATCAATCATATATTTTTATCCTACGCAACACACGGATATCCGACTAGTTTATTCCATAAAATCAAATCTTTATCCATGATATGGACCGCACCATTATACCAATAATGTACTAGACACATGTTAAATCAATGTTAAATCATCGTGTCTAGACTTTAAAGTAGTTGATTTTATTTGGTGTTTGACTACTAACTTCCAATCGAAACTCTGGTTTTCTATTTCTGTTGATAGTTTATTTACTTTGGGACCATTTTTGTCCATTAAATCTCATCATCCCTATCGATTCAAATGATTATTTAGTTTTGTATCTTGTAAGAAACTACATTTATTCTTCTTAAAGACTACATTAAGTAATAACCGAATGGCAGTAGAAAACCTGTGAAGAGATAAAAGGCCGTTTAGTTTCTGACCTGTTAGTTTGACACCGTCTGCCTTATTTCTTTCTTTCCTCCTCCCCTTTGGAATCAAACTGTAAGCACGCTTTGTTTCCTTCATCCTCAATTTCTGATCTCACAAACGGAGCTTCATGATCGAGGAACAATAAGAACTTGATATTCTATTTTGTTTTTCAACCGACCTAGGTCTATCTTTGCAGAAAACGGAAATGGGTAGCGCTAGTAACAGTAAGAAGGAAGTGATTCGATTGGAGCGTGAAGCGGTTATCCCAATTTTGAAGCCCAGACTCATCATGACTTTGGCTAATCTTATTGGTAAGTGGTAACAACACCATTTCTCTGCAGTCTGTTCTTGTAATAATTGTTGGTGGTTATGCTACGATGTTCTACAACTCAATTTTCTTTTCAAATCCGTATTTTAGTTTCTAGGGTGTTCAATTTTGGCTGGATACCGGAGCATTAGTTCTAAACATATATAGGTCCGGTGTTCTTGTAGTGGCTAGCCTAGGAGATCCTTTCGGGAGACCACCGGTGTATTAGGGCTCACTTGACTTTTTAATCTGCTTCCATAAACTTTTATAATGTTACTTTTCAAGCTTCAAACAAACTTCAGTATTGCAGAGCACAGTTCTGATCGGGCAGAGTTTTTGAAGCTCTGCAAGAGAGTTGAGTACACCATTCGAGCATGGTATCTTCTTCAGTTTGAAGATCTCATGGTACTATTATCTACTTTTATCGATTTTTGCTATAATACCTTTCCCAATTTTCAAAATTTTAGATTTTTATAAAAGCGTCACTTTTTGTTTCCATGGTTGACATACTTGCAGCAATTATATTCCCTCTTTGATCCTGTCCAAGGGGCAAGAAAGTTGGAGCAGCAGAACCTATCATCACAAGAAATTGATGTTCTTGAACAGAATTTTCTGTCATATATGTTTAAGGTGATGGAGAAGAGTAATTTTAAGATCTGCACTAATGAGGAGATTGATGTTGCACAATCTGGGCAGTATCTTTTAAACCTTCCTATCACAGTGGATGAATCAAAGGTTTGATGCAGTCATACATCATACTCATACATGATACATACCCCCCTTAAGTGCCATTATCATTGTCTCCATGTCTGATAACATATCTTCTCCTTTTCCTGTTTTACCCTTCTAAATGTAGATTGATAAAGATCTTTTGAAGCGGTACTTTGCAGAACATCACCATGATCACCTTCCCGACTTTGCTGATAAGGTTCAGGGATACATTAGTCTTTTTGATGCTTCATGCTATGCACATCATTATGAATACAAAAACTATGTTTGATCTTATTGTTTATACAAATATTTTTCTGTAGTATGTGATATTCCGGAGAGGCATTGGACTTGATAAGACTACTGACTACTTCATCATGGAGAAAGTGGACATGATTATCTCCCGTTTATGGGGATGGATTATGAGAATAACAAGGTAAGTTTGCTTACAAATTTTACTTATTTATATGGAGAGTTTGTTGATGTCCAATTCCTGATTATGGTTTGCAGGATAGAAAAGCTTTTTTCTAAAAAACCCAGTGCACGAGTTATGAATGATCAAAAGAAAGATGATGAAATTACAAATGACCAATATCCAGATGATATGTATGTTGAAAGGGTGCGGATTGAGAACTTAAGTATCAGTTTACGGAGTTTGATGAGTAAGATCACAATACAAGAACCTACATTTGATAGAATAATTGTCGTTTACAGGTATTTTGCTTCTTTTTAATTAATATTATTTTTAAATCCTTTTTTTTTCTTTGTGTTTGTACATGTATGATGTATAAATATAATGTTAAAACCACAAGAATGTAATGATCGATATGCAGACGAGCAAGCACCAAGGGACAAAAGGAAAGGGGAATCCATGTGAAGCATTTCAAAAACATCCCAATGGCAGATATGGAATTAGTCCTAGTGGGTTTCTTTTATTTTTCTTTTTATTGTAATTTTATTATATGAATTGAATATTTTTTTTATTATTTATTTATTTATTGTCAGCCGGAAAAGAAGAATCCTAGTTTGACCCCTATGGACTGGGTGAAATTCCTCATATCTGCTGTTGTTGGGCTGGTTAGTTTTTATAATAAATATTTTTTATTTATTTCTATTTAAAACACAGCAACCAAAATATATGTATATTTTTTTTCTTCAGGTAGCTGTTGTAGGTTCAATTGAGACTCCTCAAGCTGACTTTTGGGTCATGTTTGCCATTCTCTCTGCAGTTGTTGGTTACTGTGCTAAAATATACTTCACGTGAGTTCTATTTTTCTTCTTATGTTTATTCTCATTAGCAGCCTAAAATTACAAATTTTTATATATATAGATATAGTGATGAATGAGGCTTTAGTAATGATGTTGATATGGATATGATGGTGTGTAGGTTTCAAGCAAACATGGTTGCATATCAGAGCCTAATTACACAATCCATGTATGACAAACAACTGGATAGTGGAAAAGGCACTCTTCTTCATTTGTGTGATGATGTGATTCAACAAGAAGTAAGTGCTAACTTTCTTTATCAAGTCGAAAAAGAAAATACAGCTTAATTCCATGATGATGATGATGATTTGCAGGTAAAGGAGGTGATAATTTCTTTCTTTATATTGATGGAACAAGGAAAAGCAACTTTAGAGGTATTATATAGTGATTATAAACTTTTTCAAAGATATGGAGTTGTGAGTTTGTGATGATATTTATTAATTATATTATTGTAGGATCTTGATTTACAATGTGAGGAACTAATTAAAGAGGAGTTTGGTGCAACCTGCAACTTTGATGTGGATGATGCAGTACACAAGTTGGAAAGAATGGGCATTGTTGCTAGGGTAAAAACACATATTATCAGTAATAACTTTATAACTATGTTACTATTTTTATCTTGGGTAAATTAATGTATAACTGTCTTCGGGTAAAAACATGCAGGATTCAATTGGAAGGTATTACTGTGTTGGGTTAAAACGTGCAAATGAGATCATTGGCACAACCACAGAAGAGCTTGTACTCAAGGCCAGACAGGAGAATGGTGCTTCATGATGTTTCAGGGCTAAAAAAGTAAATTCTGCTAGTGTGTGTGTGTGTGTGGTGTGCAATTCGTTTTTGTTAAAAGTCTTTTGGTTTTTACCGATTGCATGTAAAATTTGTTGCATTGCTTAGACTGTTGGATTACATGATTAATTTTCAGGTTGTGATGATTTTTGTGTTTTAAACGTATTTGATGTACAACATGGATTCATATGTACATTACACAATGAAATAAGGCCTCCTAATGATTTGAATACATATAATTTGTTCCAGATACTTGGTAGAAAATTGCAATGTATGGAGTTGCATATGTGTACTTGTTTAGTTTCCTTGGTTCAATCTTTGATGTGATTAAGGCTATGTTTTACATACCAGCTGAAAAGCTAGCTGTTTGCTTATAAGTTAGTTAGATAAAGAATGATGTTTGGTAAAAACTAGTTGAGGGATAGAAAATGACATAAAAGAACATTTAGAATAATATATTAGTATTTTATAATTAACTAAGGGTATATATGGAACTTTTAGAAAATATCATAAGACTGATAAGCCTCCAAGTAGATTTCCTAGTTCTCCCCTCACTTAGGTTCGAACTACCATCGGCTGACGCTGCAAACAATAAAGCCTCAGACCAGCTCAACCAGATATATACCAACCTCGACTCTCGGCATGCATAACATGGAATACGATAAACTGTAACATTCATGAAATTCTTGAAAATTTTAAACTTTTTAAAATACCCAACAGCCAACATTGTTTACAAATTGTTTTCAAAATAAGTTTCACATCAGAGAAATCCAAAAATCATAAAAACCAAAACATGAGGAGGTGTACGATCACGCCTAGGGATGAAAGTGGGTCTAAACCCGGACCGGATGGACCCGGACCCGGAAAACCCGGAACCGATTAACGAGATTTTGTAGAACCAGAAACCGGACCGGTATATAGGAGCCGGTTCCGGTTCGGTACCGGGTAAAGTGAGTCTAGAACCGGAAAACCCGGAAACATCAAAGTGGGTAGGTTGGAATCGGATAAAGTGAGTTTAGAACCGGAAAAACCGGAATTTTTTGGTAATTACTTACTACTTAGTGGGTTGAACTTTGAAAATTTTCATATTGATATCCTGACTTTGGGGACTATAACTCATTGAATATGAAACCAAAATTGACAAAATTATAGTCTAAAATCATGTACAAACTCTAAACTACACTCTGGAAAAAATCGCATGTCAATCCGACTTTAAACGAATGTGATATGCATGTGTTAACATTTTCACAAAATACAAAGTACAAAAACAAATAGTTGAAAAGTTGAAAATTTTTAGTTTTGATATCTCGACTTCGGGGGACTATAAATCATTAAATATTAAACCAAAAATGACAAAATTATAATCTAAACTCATGTACAAACTCTAAACTACAAGTTGGAAAAAACCACATGTCAATCCGACTTCAAACGAATTAGATATGCATGTTTTAAAACTTTCACAAAATACAAAAAAATTGAAAAACTAAAAACTTTCAGCTTTGATATCTCGACTTTAGGGGACTGTAAGTCAAAGAATATAAAACCAAAAATGGAAAATTTATAGTCTAAAATCATGTACAAACTCTAAACTACACGTTGGAAAAAAACCGCATGTCAATCGGAGTTAAAACGAATGAGATATGTATCTTTTAAACGTTTCACAAAAACCGGTTCCGGCCCTAAAAGTGGTTCCGGTTCCTAACACCGGTTCCGGTTTTTAGACCCGGTTTAACCGGACCCGATGGACTCAAACCCGGGTTACCCGGAACCCGGATAAAGCCAATTTTTAAACCCGGAACCGAAACCAGTTCTAACGGTTTCGGTTCCGGTTCGATTCCGGTTCCGGTTCCGGTTTTCCGGTTCTAAATCTCATCCCTAATCACGCCTTCGTCTTGCCGCGATCCTCTGAGATACTGTAACGCCCCGTTTATTTACATAAATTAATAAATGTAAGTCCCGGACTAAATTGTGAAGAATTTTAGAAGTTGGGGGTTAAAAGTGTAAGTTTCAGATTAGTTTTGTAAGTATTTAAGAAGGCAGGGACTAAATGGTAATTTATGGGACTTCTTTTGAAAAGATTTTAGAGGTTAAGGGGCTAATTGGTAAATTTTGGAGTTTATTTGTAAAGAATTTCAGAAGATGGGGTTAAAAAGGTAAAATAGAGACTTAGATTGAAAGGAATAATAGAAGGAGGGGCTGGAATTGTAATTATGGGAAAGTTTCTATTTGGTCGGGGTATATAACTCGTGAAACCCTAACCCTAGGGCATGTGTTGCAGCCGCCAACCCCCCCTAAGCAACGGTCGCCATTTCCCCACCCTCCTCCTTCACCTCCGATAGCCTCCATCACCGGAGGACGTCCAACCGCCACCATCTCCACTGTAGCCAGAAGTCGGGTTGCCGAGAAGAGCCGCTTAGACCGACAATGCTTTCGGGAAGGACCGGTCGAGAGACTGTTGTCGGGCCTCGGAGTTGTAACCTCCACCATTCGACTGTTTTATCAAGTGCGCTGCCGCCATCCCGCTTTTTCGATCTCCGGTCGCTGTTCCGTCCCACAGCAGATAGCCGCCACACCACCTTCCTTTATCAGTGCTCCGGTCGACGTTCTCCACCCCAAGGCGGATCAGTTGCGTTTGCGTCGTGTGTCAATAGGCCGAGACTCAAGGAAACTCGCCACCACCGTGAGGTTGTGGCTGTTGATGTAAACCACCGCCTGCCGCCACATTTACTCCCTCCTGCCGTGTCATGTCGCCACCAGCCGCCGTGGTGGTGGCTGTGAGATTGTGTGAGTGTGTGTTTCCGTTTTTAATGTGTGTTAGTTTATGTATGGGGCGTTTTGTCTAGCCGGAAAGTCGGGAACAACCACCACAACCGTGAGGTGGTGGCTGCCGCCAAGCGCCACCGCCGGCCACCACGGTGTGGCTGTGTGTGTGTGTGTGGGTTATTTTTGGATTATAAGCCTTGTAATTGTAATTAGCATCGAATAATGAAAAATAATAATAACCACCACCGTAAGGTGGTGGCCGCCGCCGTGTGCCGCCGTTGACCACCACTACCCGAGGTGGTAGTGGGTGGTGCCCCACTGGCAAACCCTAATGGACTTAGCAAAACCCTAATGGGCTTAAAGATTAATTTTTGGGCCTATTGGGCCATGGTTGGGTGGAAACCCTAATTAGGGTTTAGAAAACCCTAATTGTGAGTATTTGGGCCATTAAGATTGGATTGTGTATTAAGCCCAATCACTCCATATCACTTATCTAGTAGAGTAAAGGACTTAATGGATTAAGTCCTTAATGGGTTAAGTAAGAAACACTTAACCCAATCATCATTTTATGTGAAACCCTAATTTCACTTGGGCTTTGTGTTGGACCATCCAAAAGCTAGCAAACAGACTAGAATAATCTAATGGACTTAGGGTAAGGACCACGTAAGGAGTTTGGGCCTAATTTGGAAAATTGGGCCATAGATGGGCCATAGTCTGGGCCTTGATGATTATGAGATGTTGGACTATGAGAATGTCAAGTGTTGGACCAAGAATGAATGATTGGGCCTTAAGGCAAGACCATGTAGAGGTTGGGCCCAATTTGGAAAATTGGGCCATAGTTCGGCCTTGGTCCATTATTAGACTTTTGGGCCTTTGGATTGGGCCTTGGGCTTGAGTCAAGCTAAGATAGGGGTAAAGTAGTCTTTGACCCCAAGTATGGACTTATGGTTATGAGTTGGAACCCAATTATTAATTGGGTGTTATTTTGATGTTGACAGATTCGGGAATCTGTCATCCAGTAGCTAGGGCTTTGTCAGCAGGACTTCAGCAGTGCGAGGTGAGTCCTCTTCCAGTAGGAACGTGTCTAAGGCACCAAGGCGGCCCGTATATGAGATATGTTAGTAGCTGAGTGTGGGCGGGGCCCGTATCTCATTATTATCTGAGTATAGATATCAGTCAGATTATTGGATTGCTATACTTGTTGTCTATATGATGCTTGTATATGTTGTTAGGAATGCGAGTGTGGGCGGGGCCCGTATCTCATAGTAGCTGAGTTTGGGCGAGACCCGTATCTCATAGATAGCTGATATGGTATATATTTATATGCTAGTGATATTTGTTGTTCGTTTAGAGCTTGTATGTATCTTCATGACAAGTGAGGGTGGGCGGGGCCCGTATCTCATAGTAGCGGAGTGTGGGCGGGCCCCGTATCTCTTATTAGTCGAGTGTGGGCGGGGCCCGTATCTCATAGTTGTACTTGATTATGATATATGATATATGACTGAACGATAGATTAGTTATACATGTTGTCTATGTGATACTTGTATGTTTTGGCATAGCAGCTGAGTGTGGGCGAGGCCCGTATCTCACAGTAGTCGAGTGTGGGCGGGGCCCGTATCTCGAAGTAGTTGAGTGTGGGTGGGGCCTGTATCTCAGAGATAGCGGAGTGTGGGCGGGGCCCGTATCTCCTAGATAGCGGAGTGTGGGCGGGGCCCGTATCTCCATGAGTATGGGCGGGGACCGTATCTCCTAGTTGCATGTTATATGTGGATGGTATGTGGTAGATTGGGAAGACTCACTAAGCTTCGTGCTTACGGCTTTCAGTTTTGGTTTCAGGTACTCAATTTTCAAAAGAGGAGCTCGGGAAGATTGCAGTGCACACACCATTTGTTTAACCTGGGATGTTTATACTCTGAGTACATGTCAAAGCTAGTGGGAGCATAAGTGTTATGCTAATAATCATCATGTTAGTGGGAGCATGATAATTATTGTTAGTGTTGCAAGTTAGCAATGTTAATTATAGAAAACAAAAGTTTCAATTCGTGAGGCTGCAGGGATTGAAAAAGTTGTTTTGCTATAATTAAGGGAGATGATATACTTCATTTCAGTTCTAAAGGCTTAGATTGAGACCTTAATCATCTTTAGTCAAGAATATATATATGAATTTCATGTTGGATTGGTTCAACTTAAGGAAATTCTATATATTGCGTTCTCAAAATTCGATTATGATTACGGCATCCCTCTTCATAGTCAAATTTTGAAAACATGGCAAATAAAAATATTGTAGCAAAAGACTGGTCTAGAATCATGTCTTTATGTGAGACATCATGAATCGTGTACCATTTGCTTTGGGTACAGGATCGATTGCATGTGCTATAATGTTTGTCATTTTCAGTTCTAAAGGCTTAGATTGAGACCTTAATCATCTTTAGTCAAGAATATATATATGAATTTCATGTTGGATTGGTTCAACTTAAGGAAATTCTATATATTGCGTTCTCAAAATTCGATTATGATTACGGCATCCCTCTTCATAGTCAAATTTTGAAAACATGGCAAATAAAAATATTGTAGCAAAAGACTGGTCTAGAATCATGTCTTTATGTGAGACATCATGAATCGTGTACCATTTGCTTTGGGTACAGGATCGATTGCATGTGCTATAATATTTGTCATTTCTAAATTTTACCAAATGCCCAGAGGCTTTAAGAAGGGAAAAGGTCTAGAATTGGATATGACTAAAATGATTAAGCAATTGTCGAGGACAATCTGAGGTGGAAATTGGTGAATCGTCATTCACCTACCTTCAAATATTTTATAGCTTGGATTACGGCATCCCTCTTCCAAGTTATAAAATAGTTTGTTGGGTCCTAGCCTTAATATATCATATTGGGTGTTATATTAAGGACTTAAATCAACTTTACGTGAATTTCTCCCTTTGTTGATGTCTGGTTTAGACAACAATGATCTTCCCAAACCAAGCTTTCCTAATGAATATGACTTCCCGAGTTTGGATCATGGAAGTCATACTTCTCTTCCTCCACCTCCTCCAATTATTCTCCCTAACCCACAAGTTCAAGGTCACTCAAGCCCTAATGGCAAGCAAGGTCTATGTGTGATCACATCTTAGAGATGAAGTCACATATTGACAAGCCGGGAGAGTTGGGTGTCAAAGTCTTGAGAAAGTTGGATGTTCAATCACTTTCTAAGTCACATAGTGAGTTCCTTTGGGACTACTATGAAACAGACTATGACATGAACCTTAATGATCATATCTATTTGCTTGGTGCTGCTGAATCAGCAATGATTTGGAACGATAGTAAAGCAAATTTGATTAGAAGATCAACTTCCAAAAAAATTATGGACAGTGACAATGGTGACACTGGAAATCCAGAAAAAGCATTCTCTTCCCAATGGAAAGGGATTGGCCATAGTCAACCCGGTTGACCAAATGGTAAAGAGAAAGGCTAAGTCTGAGATAGTCTCATTACCAAAGGGTCCATATGTTTATTTTTCCAAAGGAAGGGGCGTTGATTGCAAAGCTGCCAAATTTACCTAAGGATGTTAAAGTCAATAAGTTTGACTCTACATCAAGTAGAGCTCATTATCTAACTCTGTTAAGTTCTATTCTGAGATCCTCATTACATGATGTGACTGGGTCACATGTTGATGTTTTAAGAATCAAAGAATAGAGAGAAATCTTAAAGGAAGTATATGCTGATTCTGATCGCGAAGGTGGATTTCGATCGCATCAGAATTTTGAGCAGTTGCTTAAGAAGTTATGATATATTGCTAAGGAATAGATAACAACAAGTTTCCATGTGGATTGTAAGGATAAGTTTTTCCGCAAAGTTTTAAAATAAAAGAAAATTGTTTAATTTTATTTATTTGAAGTATCCTTACAATGGCATTTGTGGAAAATTGTTGCTTATATGATTCTACTGACAGCAATAATGGAAAATGGATTTGATTCTTTCATTTGTGGTAGTGTCTAAATTTACCAAATCAGGAAAGTTCCTCATCACCCAAGTTTCAATTGGACCGAAACTTGGAATCATGCAAGTTGAATAGTATGATGAATGAGAACTTTCAAGCATTGGAAAATCAAAACTAATTACTTGTTCACATGGATGTGTGAGTCAAGTGAAGGACTAAAGGGATCGAGTACACATTCTTGTGCACTGGTCATGTCCACCACAAAGCTCGTTAAGACTATTTGATTTACTAAAGTTTAGTAAATATGGTTATACTTACAAGTTTAAGTATAATTCTGAAACATTGGAAAAGTCTCAATGTATGGCAGAACGAATGGGAAGAATCAAATTAGGCAGAAAAATAAAAGTTTCTCAAATCTGAAAAGATGGGAGAGTACTTTAGTATCATGTTTGTGATCATCTTAATGATTTAGAAATCATATCACAATTAGTCCTCTAAAGGTCATCTTAGTGCATTCTTATGACTAAGAAGAGGAGTCATGAATTGTTGAAATGGTTAGATCAGGAAGATGAGTCATACTTCGTTCCAAAACAATTCTTAGAGTCATACTCCAAGATTGTAACTTGAGTGACATATCTTAAAGAAAGGTTTAAAACACTTGTCAAATGTAAGAGTAAAAGTGTCCTACTCTTGTACATTTGAAATTGGTAAGTTGTGATGTTTTGGATAAAACAAAGACCAACTAAGGCCAATTGTGTGAAGTGTTTGTCTTGATAAAGAATCCGCACTATCTCTTGAATATTTGGCAAGATAGTCTTATATGTCAAGAGGATAGTGGGAGTCTTAAAGATCCTAAAAAGAATTTCAAGAACTAATCAAGAATAAAACCTGAGGTTCTTCACTAGCACACGACTTGAGGTTTATAACCTATCTTGTTGACATATTCTGTTCCCATTCCAGTTAAAGTTGGTTTTGCATAGGAGTTCTGAAAGTTCTCAATTGGTTGCATAACAACTTGGAAGCAATGGCAGGCCTTGTACTGCCAGCTGGCAAGAAGTTAAGATTGCATAAGTTCAATCCATATGAGTTTGGATTTGTCATTATCCTTGTCTTGTGACTATGGTTTTTGACGATTCACATGGATAAGAACACATACACCACAAAATCTAAGGGTCATAAGGTTTCTCTCCGATTCATGAAAATGATGGTGAGGAAACACTTCCACCAAGTAGATTTGAAGCCGATGGCAAAAGGTCTAAAGAATTGAGACTATGATTACGACATCCCTTTTCATAGTTCTGAAATTGTTTAGACACACATGCATGCTATCTAAGGAAAGGTGTATGATTTTGATAAAGTTTTATCAAAGCATCTCGTATCAGAAATCTGAACTTTGGTAAGAAAGTCAATAAAGTATTGATTTCTAGAAGTCCAGCTGATTTCTGAGTACATGTCAAAGCTAGTGGGAGCATAAGTGTTATGCTAATAATCATCATGTTAGTGGGAGCATGATAATTATTGTTAGTGTTGCAAGTTAGCAATGTTAATTATAGAAAACAAAAGTTTCAATTCGTGAGGCTGCAGGGATTGAAAAAGTTGTTTTGCTATAATTAAGGGAGATGATATACTTCATTTCAGTTCTAAAGGCTTAGATTGAGACCTTAATCATCTTTAGTCAAGAATATATATATATATGAATTTCATGTTGGATTGGTTCAACTTAAGGAAATTCTATATATTGCGTTCTCAAAATTCGATTATGATTACGGCATCCCTCTTCATAGTCAAATTTTGAAAACATGGCAAATAAAAATATTGTAGCAAAAGACTGGTCTAGAATCATGTCTTTATGTGAGACATCATGAATCGTGTACCATTTGCTTTGGGTACAGGATCGATTGCATGTGCTATAATATTTGTCATTTTCAGTTCTAAAGGCTTAGATTGAGACCTTAATCATCTTTAGTCAAGAATATATATATATGAATTTCATGTTGGATTGGTTCAACTTAAGGAAATTCTATATATTGCGTTCTCAAAATTCGATTATGATTACGGCATCCCTCTTCATAGTCAAATTTTGAAAACATGGCAAATAAAAATATTGTAGCAAAAGACTGGTCTAGAATCATGTCTTTATGTGAGACATCATGAATCGTGTACCATTTGCTTTGGGTACAGGATCGATTGCATGTGCTATAATATTTGTCATTTTCAGTTCTAAAGGCTTAGATTGAGACCTTAATCATCTTTAGTCAAGAATATATATATGAATTTCATGTTGGATTGGTTCAACTTAAGGAAATTCTATATATTGCGTTCTCAAAATTCGATTATGATTACGGCATCCCTCTTCATAGTCAAATTTTGAAAACATGGCAAATAAAAATATTGTAGCAAAAGACTGGTCTAGAATCATGTCTTTATGTGAGACATCATGAATCGTGTACCATTTGCTTTGGGTACAGGATCGATTGCATGTGCTATAATATTTGTCATTTCTAAATTTTACCAAATGCCCAGAGGCTTTAAGAAGGGAAAAGGTCTAGAATTGGATATGACTAAAATGATTAAGCAATTGTCGAGGACAATCTGAGGTTTACCAAAGATTGGTTGCTCAGGGACAGTTGGAAGTATAGTGCTAATTTTGGAAGGACCATATTGACATATTCTGAAAAGAGGCATCTCTTATTCAGAAGTGATAGTCAAAATGAGAATATGGAGTTGTCTCCATAGGTGGAAGTTATCTGTGTAAGATTAGAAAACTTAATGCAAGAAGCATGTCCAAAGCAATGTACTTTGAATATGAGACTTAGTTTCCATGGAGTTGATCTCCATTGGAATACCTTATAATGACTGTTGACAAGTCTTTGTGACTTTGTACATATTCATTACAGGAGGGTCAGTGCATATAAGTTTAAAATCTAAACAGATTTCGATAAATGATAGGAATTTGAAATTCTCACATTTTTCGATAAGGATTTGGGAGTGTGAAATTAGAATCATTGAAATTATGTTCAATTGGTTTATTTCACAAAGTAAGGATCATAGACAAACATAGAGTGCATACTTGGTGTATGGCAAAGCTATTGTTTAAGAAAAACATAGTGTACATGCTTGGAGCATGGGACAACTAGTGTTTTTAATTCAAGTATAAAGTTGATAAAACCGAAACAATGAATAATGAGTAATCAGTATGGTGATAAGTAAAAGTGTTTATTTATATTCATAGGGTTTGATACCATATTTGATTCATTTATTCTTGTGTTTCACTTTGCATGGTTTGACTTCCAGAATAACTAAGTCGCTCTTCCTGAATGATTAAGTTATTAAAACCATCCACAGTCGGTCATATGTTGGAAGTAGATATGAATCAAGACTGTCATGGGTTGGTTTGTAGAGGTCCAAGTTGGTGGACAAAGTGGTGCTACAACACTCATGAGTGCTCATAAGTTCTGAGTATTGGATTCAACCCGCGCTCATTTGAATCACTTCATGGATTTTATCACGAGTGATCATGAGACGATAATATCTTATATTCTTCAAACCTAGAGATATGAGTTGTTACTATGAGTTGGTTATACATTGATTGCACGAAAACGCATTTGGTAACTCGATGTTATAAAACATGCCTTTGTGTATGATTCAACAAGTAGTAGAACAAGCCATATGAGTCGAAGTTTATCCATTCCTTTTACCTTCGGGATAAAAGCGATATCTGTGGCCCCCTCGATGATTTAGCGATGACACATGTGAGTGCTTGGCCAAGCCAGGACTGATTTGATTTGTTCAATCAGTCAGTCATCATAAATCGAAAATCGGGAAACAACAAATGGACAGAGAGAATGATTATAATCCATGTCTCAGTCCATATGATATCTAGAATGGAGGAATATATGATCCCTTATCTAATGGACAAGTCATTGACAAGGTCAGAGTTCGACAGCGGCTTTAAGAGCTACGATTGCCAGTTAGGTTTTGAAGTCATACTCAATAATAGTTTTAGACTTATCCAAGTGGGAGACTGTTGGATTAATGTCTAAGTCCATAACTATATTTGGTATGTACTTGACCCGACCCGGCATGGTCCATTTGGGTTGCACTTCACCGGCACAATTTATATGGATAGTCTTTTGAGAATAGTATATTTATTATTTATATTAATATATTATAAGTTCTAATATATTAATATGGAATCATATTATTTAATTAGTATTGATCAAGAATTAATTTAGAATTAATTAAGTGATCAAAAAGAACTAATTAAATATGGACTCTTATATATATGGAATGGGCCAAGTTCATTTAGGTTGGGCTAAGCTTTCATGGATGGCCCATGGAGCTTTTAACCCATGGATCCTATGTAAATGAAAGGTCATGGGTATTAGGGTTTACATGGATGTAACCATAATCCTCCATAATATATAAAGGGGTCCTTGGCTCACAAAATTGGCACAAGTGTGTGAAAATAAGAGTGGGCCGATTTTAGTGTGCATACATATTCTCTCAAGTTCTTCCAAGGTGTTTTGGTGATTTGTGATTCCATTTGAGGCTTCCACACTATTGGGGCTAAGCTCTTAAAGCTTGAAGACATCAAGCTACATCAAAAGGTATGTCATCTAACTAGAACTTTGTAGTATAGGTGCTTCATAATATGCTAGTTAGGATGAAACCTTGGAATAGTTAATATTTGCATGTATAATAGAGAAAACATAGATCCAAGGTTTATAGGGTTGCATGTACACCATAGGAGTGTTAGAATGCTCAAAACCCAACAGTGGTATCAGAGCCATGGGTTGTTTTCTGTTATATTGATGCAAATGTTTTATTTTCAAGTTGAAAAAAAAAAGAAAAAAAACATGACGTTTATCAAATTTTAAGATAATTACTTGTTTTGTGAAAAACGAATTATTTGTAAAATTTGAATCATTTGTTATATGAGTTGAATTAGGTCAAATTTAGTAAAAGATAAAATGATATGATTATTTTATTAGTTTTAAAAGTTTGATCTAAATGTTTTAAGGAGTTACATATTTTGTCATAAAATTTTGGAGCTCAAAAGTTTTTTTTAAAGTTGTGATCTTAAGGGTTTTTGAAACTTCCATAAGTTATGGATATGAAAGTTTTTTTTAAAAAAAAAAATTGATTCAAAGTTTTTATGGAGTGACAAAATTTGGTGTTAATGTTTTAAAGAATTCCATAACTTGTTCTTAAGTTATGGAACATGGAAAGTTTCATCATAAAACACCATTAATTCCATAAGTTATGGAATCCAAAGGTTTTCAAGAATTACAAAACTTGCCCTCAAGTTTTGGAATTTGAGAAAAGTTTTTTTTGAAAAAAAAAGAATTGAATTCTAAAACTCTTGGGTTCATAACTTAAACAATTAATTAAATGATTTAATTTTGAGTTTAATAATTGGAATTATGATGTTTTGTTGAATAGTTCAAATTAACTCTTATGGACTTTATTAATAGTTAATTAAAGCGTTTAATTAAAAGAGTATTATTAATCCATAAATATATGGTTTGAGTTTAATTAAATTAAAAGTCTAGTTTAATTAATAGATTAAACCACCAAGTATTTTAAATGTCTAAAATACACCCTTATACTATTGTAATATTAAAAGTTTAATATATTATATGTATAAGAGCAAGTCGTCTTACCATTAGTAGGCCTCATTCACGAAGCCGGTCTATAAGGGGGGTATAAGGTTACTGCCTATAGAATGGCAGTTTAATGGGTGTCCACTCTCACTCACCGCTTCCTTGACCGGTGGAGGGTCATTAGCCGAACAGGTAGGACAAGGACTATAATTCTCCCTTCATTATAAGTATAATGATAAATACTAAGTAACTAAACACTTATAAATTCCCAATCTTAGTTACTTAGGAAAATGTGAATAAGGTGCTAATCCATGAAATTACACTTTGCACTTTGTTTAAGCTGTTAGTGGACCGTGTGTGGTTAACCGGCACACTAACCTGGACTTAACAAGGTAGGCAAAGGGTAACTTAATGTTTATCATAGTATCGTTGGAGCGTGTGTGGTTAACCGACACATCGATTGAGGGGTAAATATTAAGGGTACCAAGTATATTTGCATGGTTACTTCACACCTTGTTTTGTGATCCTCGGCATCCCAGTCACAAAACCTGAAGGGCACACTCGAGATTGAAACATGACATTGAAAAGTTCAATGAATCTCAAAAGAATCTAGGAGTTTCAAAACCAATTAAAACCTAATAATACATTTCGTTTATCTTGGTGGAAATTGGTGAATCGTCATTCACCTACCTTCAAATATTTTATAGCTTGGATTACGGCATCCCTCTTCCAAGTTATAAAATAGTTTGTTGGGTCCTAGCCTTAATATATCATATTGGGTGTTATATTAAGGACTTAAATCAACTTTACGTGAATTTCTCCCTTTGTTGATGTCTGGTTTAGACAACAATGATCTTCCCAAACCAAGCTTTCCTAATGAATATGACTTCCCGAGTTTGGATCATGGAAGTCATACTTCTCTTCCTCCACCTCCTCCAATTATTCTCCCTAACCCACAAGTTCAAGGTCACTCAAGCCCTAATGGCAAGCAAGGTCTATGTGTGATCACATCTTAGAGATGAAGTCACATATTGACAAGCCGGGAGAGTTGGGTGTCAAAGTCTTGAGAAAGTTGGATGTTCAATCACTTTCTAAGTCACATAGTGAGTTCCTTTGGGACTACTATGAAACAGACTATGACATGAACCTTAATGATCATATCTATTTGCTTGGTGCTGCTGAATCAGCAATGATTTGGAACGATAGTAAAGCAAATTTGATTAGAAGATCAACTTCCAAAAAAAATTATGGACAGTGACAATGGTGACACTGGAAATCCAGAAAAAGCATTCTCTTCCCAATGGAAAGGGATTGGCCATAGTCAACCCGGTTGACCAAATGGTAAAGAGAAAGGCTAAGTCTGAGATAGTCTCATTACCAAAGGGTCCATATGTTTATTTTTCCAAAGGAAGGGGCGTTGATTGCAAAGCTGCCAAATTTACCTAAGGATGTTAAAGTCAATAAGTTTGACTCTACATCAAGTAGAGCTCATTATCTAACTCTGTTAAGTTCTATTCTGAGATCCTCATTACATGATGTGACTGGGTCACATGTTGATGTTTTAAGAATCAAAGAATAGAGAGAAATCTTAAAGGAAGTATATGCTGATTCTGATCGCGAAGGTGGATTTCGATCGCATCAGAATTTTGAGCAGTTGCTTAAGAAGTTATGATATATTGCTAAGGAATAGATAACAACAAGTTTCCATGTGGATTGTAAGGATAAGTTTTTCCGCAAAGTTTTAAAATAAAAGAAAATTGTTTAATTTTATTTATTTGAAGTATCCTTACAATGACATTTGTGGAAAATTGTTGCTTATATGATTCTACTGACAGCAATAATGGAAAATGGATTTGATTCTTTCATTTGTGGTAGTGTCTAAATTTACCAAATCGGGAAAGTTCCTCATCACCCAAGTTTCAATTGGACCGAAACTTGGAATCATGCAAGTTGAATAGTATGATGAATGAGAACTTTCAAGCATTGGAAAATCAAAACTAATTACTTGTTCACATGGATGTGTGAGTCAAGTGAAGGACTAAAGGGATCGAGTACACATTCTTGTGCACTGGTCATGTCCACCACAAAGCTCGTTAAGACTATTTGATTTACTAAAGTTTAGTAAATATGGTTATACTTACAAGTTTAAGTATAATTCTGAAACATTGGAAAAGTCTCAATGTATGGCAGAACGAATGGGAAGAATCAAATTAGGCAGAAAAATAAAAGTTTCTCAAATCTGAAAAGATGGGAGAGTACTTTAGTATCATGTTTGTGATCATCTTAATGATTTAGAAATCATATCACAATTAGTCCTCTAAAGGTCATCTTAGTGCATTCTTATGACTAAGAAGAGGAGTCATGAATTGTTGAAATGGTTAGATCAGGAAGATGAGTCATACTTCGTTCCAAAACAATTCTTAGAGTCATACTCCAAGATTGTAACTTGAGTGACATATCTTAAAGAAAGGTTTAAAACACTTGTCAAATGTAAGAGTAAAAGTGTCCTACTCTTGTACATTTGAAATTGGTAAGTTGTGATGTTTTGGATAAAACAAAGACCAACTAAGGCCAATTGTGTGAAGTGTTTGTCTTGATAAAGAATCCGCACTATCTCTTGAATATTTGGCAAGATAGTCTTATATGTCAAGAGGATAGTGGGAGTCTTAAAGATCCTAAAAAGAATTTCAAGAACTAATCAAGAATAAAACCTGAGGTTCTTCACTAGCACACGACTTGAGGTTTATAACCTATCTTGTTGACATATTCTGTTCCCATTCCAGTTAAAGTTGGTTTTGCATAGGAGTTCTGAAAGTTCTCAATTGGTTGCATAACAACTTGGAAGCAATGGCAGGCCCTGTACTGCCAGCTGGCAAGAAGTTAAGATTGCATAAGTTCAATCCATATGAGTTTGGATTTGTCATTATCCTTGTCTTGTGACTATGGTTTTTGACGATTCACATGGATAAGAACACATACACCACAAAATCTAAGGGTCATAAGGTTTCTCTCCGATTCATGAAAATGATGGTGAGGAAACACTTCCACCAAGTAGATTTGAAGCCGATGGCAAAAGGTCTAAAGAATTGAGACTATGATTACGACATCCCTTTTCATAGTTCTGAAATTGTTTAGACACACATGCATGCTATCTAAGGAAAGGTGTATGATTTTGATAAAGTTTTATCAAAGCATCTCGTATCAGAAATCTGAACTTTGGTAAGAAAGTCAATAAAGTATTGATTTCTAGAAGTCCAGCTGATTTCTGAGTACATGTCAAAGCTAGTGGGAGCATAAGTGTTATGCTAATAATCATCATGTTAGTGGGAGCATGATAATTATTGTTAGTGTTGCAAGTTAGCAATGTTAATTATAGAAAACAAAAGTTTCAATTCGTGAGGCTGCAGGGATTGAAAAAGTTGTTTTGCTATAATTAAGGGAGATGATATACTTCATTTCAGTTCTAAAGGCTTAGATTGAGACCTTAATCATCTTTAGTCAAGAATATATATATATATGAATTTCATGTTGGATTGGTTCAACTTAAGGAAATTCTATATATTGCGTTCTCAAAATTCGATTATGATTACGGCATCCCTCTTCATAGTCAAATTTTGAAAACATGGCAAATAAAAATATTGTAGCAAAAGACTGGTCTAGAATCATGTCTTTATGTGAGACATCATGAATCGTGTACCATTTGCTTTGGGTACAGGATCGATTGCATGTGCTATAATATTTGTCATTTTCAGTTCTAAAGGCTTAGATTGAGACCTTAATCATCTTTAGTCAAGAATATATATATATGAATTTCATGTTGGATTGGTTCAACTTAAGGAAATTCTATATATTGCGTTCTCAAAATTCGATTATGATTACGGCATCCCTCTTCATAGTCAAATTTTGAAAACATGGCAAATAAAAATATTGTAGCAAAAGACTGGTCTAGAATCATGTCTTTATGTGAGACATCATGAATCGTGTACCATTTGCTTTGGGTACAGGATCGATTGCATGTGCTATAATATTTGTCATTTTCAGTTCTAAAGGCTTAGATTGAGACCTTAATCATCTTTAGTCAAGAATATATATATGAATTTCATGTTGGATTGGTTCAACTTAAGGAAATTCTATATATTGCGTTCTCAAAATTCGATTATGATTACGGCATCCCTCTTCATAGTCAAATTTTGAAAACATGGCAAATAAAAATATTGTAGCAAAAGACTGGTCTAGAATCATGTCTTTATGTGAGACATCATGAATCGTGTACCATTTGCTTTGGGTACAGGATCGATTGCATGTGCTATAATATTTGTCATTTCTAAATTTTACCAAATGCCCAGAGGCTTTAAGAAGGGAAAAGGTCTAGAATTGGATATGACTAAAATGATTAAGCAATTGTCGAGGACAATCTGAGGTTTACCAAAGATTGGTTGCTCAGGGACAGTTGGAAGTATAGTGCTAATTTTGGAAGGACCATATTGACATATTCTGAAAAGAGGCATCTCTTATTCAGAAGTGATAGTCAAAATGAGAATATGGAGTTGTCTCCATAGGTGGAAGTTATCTGTGTAAGATTAGAAAACTTAATGCAAGAAGCATGTCCAAAGCAATGTACTTTGAATATGAGACTTAGTTTCCATGGAGTTGATCTCCATTGGAATACCTTATAATGACTGTTGACAAGTCTTTGTGACTTTGTACATATTCATTACAGGAGGGTCAGTGCATATAAGTTTAAAATCTAAACAGATTTCGATAAATGATAGGAATTTGAAATTCTCACATTTTTCGATAAGGATTTGGGAGTGTGAAATTAGAATCATTGAAATTATGTTCAATTGGTTTATTTCACAAAGTAAGGATCATAGACAAACATAGAGTGCATACTTGGTGTATGGCAAAGCTATTGTTTAAGAAAAACATAGTGTACATGCTTGGAGCATGGGACAACTAGTGTTTTTAATTCAAGTATAAAGTTGATAAAACCGAAACAATGAATAATGAGTAATCAGTATGGTGATAAGTAAAAGTGTTTATTTATATTCATAGGGTTTGATACCATATTTGATTCATTTATTCTTGTGTTTCACTTTGCATGGTTTGACTTCCAGAATAACTAAGTCGCTCTTCCTGAATGATTAAGTTATTAAAACCATCCACAGTCGGTCATATGTTGGAAGTAGATATGAATCAAGACTGTCATGGGTTGGTTTGTAGAGGTCCAAGTTGGTGGACAAAGTGGTGCTACAACACTCATGAGTGCTCATAAGTTCTGAGTATTGGATTCAACCCGCGCTCATTTGAATCACTTCATGGATTTTATCACGAGTGATCATGAGACGATAATATCTTATATTCTTCAAACCTAGAGATATGAGTTGTTACTATGAGTTGGTTATACATTGATTGCACGAAAACGCATTTGGTAACTCGATGTTATAAAACATGCCTTTGTGTATGATTCAACAAGTAGTAGAACAAGCCATATGAGTCGAAGTTTATCCATTCCTTTTACCTTCGGGATAAAAGCGATATCTGTGGCCCCCTCGATGATTTAGCGATGACACATGTGAGTGCTTGGCCAAGCCAGGACTGATTTGATTTGTTCAATCAGTCAGTCATCATAAATCGAAAATCGGGAAACAACAAATGGACAGAGAGAATGATTATAATCCATGTCTCAGTCCATATGATATCTAGAATGGAGGAATATATGATCCCTTATCTAATGGACAAGTCATTGACAAGGTCAGAGTTCGACAGCGGCTTTAAGAGCTACGATTGCCAGTTAGGTTTTGAAGTCATACTCAATAATAGTTTTAGACTTATCCAAGTGGGAGACTGTTGGATTAATGTCTAAGTCCATAACTATATTTGGTATGTACTTGACCCGACCCGGCATGGTCCATTTGGGTTGCACTTCACCGGCACAATTTATATGGATAGTCTTTTGAGAATAGTATATTTATTATTTATATTAATATATTATAAGTTCTAATATATTAATATGGAATCATATTATTTAATTAGTATTGATCAAGAATTAATTTAGAATTAATTAAGTGATCAAAAAGAACTAATTAAATATGGACTCTTATATATATGGAATGGGCCAAGTTCATTTAGGTTGGGCTAAGCTTTCATGGATGGCCCATGGAGCTTTTAACCCATGGATCCTATGTAAATGAAAGGTCATGGGTATTAGGGTTTACATGGATGTAACCCTAATCCTCCATAATATATAAAGGGGTCCTTGGCTCACAAAATTGGCACAAGTGTGTGAAAATAAGAGTGGGCCGATTTTAGTGTGCATACATATTCTCTCAAGTTCTTCCAAGGTGTTTTGGTGATTTGTGATTCCATTTGAGGCTTCCACACTATTGGGGCTAAGCTCTTAAAGCTTGAAGACATCAAGCTACATCAAAAGGTATGTCATCTAACTAGAACTTTGTAGTATAGGTGCTTCATAATATGCTAGTTAGGATGAAACCTTGGAATAGTTAATATTTGCATGTATAATAGAGAAAACATAGATCCAAGGTTTATAGGGTTGCATGTACACCATAGGAGTGTTAGAATGCTCAAAACCCAACAGTTGGGACCCTATTGTTAGCAGCAGATGGTTGGTAGATGTTGCCAACACTTTTCGTACCAGACATTGTCTCGCAAGGAGACAAGATCCGACTTACTTCCTGTCTCCTGAGGGATAGAGCACGAGATTGATAGGAAGAGGTTGGTAGTGAGTTGAGTGATGAAGCAGTGATGCTATGTCATTGGATGACTTTTAGACCAGATTCTGGGCAGAGTGTGCCCAGGCGATTGAGGCGCAGCAGTTGGCGCAAGAGTCGTTAGATCTCCACCAGACGACTGACACTGTGGCAGAGATCACCGCCAAGTCTGCGGGTGTAGCCGTAGCATTCACTAGCAGTCAGATAGTGTTAGAGTGTTGTAAGTCTGCGGGTGTAGCCGTAGCATTCATTAGCAGCCAGATAGTATTAGAGTGTTGTAAGTCTGCGGGAGTAGCCGTAGCATTCACTAGCAGCAGATAGTGATAGAGTGTTGTAAGTCTGCGGGTGTAGTCGTAGCATTCACTAGGTTGGTAGATAGCGTGAGTGCGTTGTTAGGACGCGAAAATATCGGTAGTACCCACCAGTTCGGGTGTAGCAGTGAGTATATGGAAATCCACAGATTGGATTTCAAAATTACCCAGACGGGTTAGACTTGGTTAAGCCAGTGATAAGACTGTAGAAGCGCCACTATAGAGATGAGTGCAAGGAAGCAGTGGACTGCTTAAGGTCATTTATGACATAAGGCTATCAATGGTCATGTAGCAATCACTTTTAGCCTTGGGTTTGGTAACGTCAAGATTCGACGCATGGAACCAATCAGTTAGATCAGAAGGTCGTTAGGGCCACAGTCACAAGATAACTAGTAGCAGCTAGTTCCTAAGAAGGAATTCGTTCAGAATCCATGTGAGGCGACTAAGTAGGGAGTCCTTTGGCTTTGCAGTCGGGTTGGAACCCGGTAATTCAGATGATTGTCAAACGAATTGAGGCCAGGCAGGTCTCGGTAGATTTTGGAAGCAGCCATGGGGCAACATACTGTTTCAGGCAGTTCAGTGTTTGGACAGTTTCAGCGTTTGGGTAGTGTTAGTATTTGTGCCCTAAGTTGCAAGTACAGATGGAATAACTGGTTGATTGGAAAGTGACAAGTCACTCACAGCAGGATCAGCTGAGCCTTGGCCAAGTATAAGTGATCTGTAGGGATAATTAGGCATGTGATCCTATTTTAGGATGGGAAACCTCGAGCTATTAGAAGTTGAGTAGTCAGTTGAGAGATAAGCAGGCTGGTTTCATCAATAATGATTCAATATGAGTGGTTTGTCAGGGAATCAGACCACCTCAAGACAACAGACTTCAGACAGAGTAGATATGGACTGATGCGAGGAATTCGTTCACCAGTGGAATTTAAGGCTTTTCAAAGATTGGTCATGGCTACCCTGAGAAGGCTAGGGTGTGCCCAGGATGGTGATCATCTCACTATAGTGGTTCGGCGTGTAAGGAATGGTAAGAGATGATTTCGAGGATGAAATCTAATTAAGTGGGGGAGAGTTGTAACGCCCCGTTTATTTAAATAAATTAATAAATGTAAGTCCCGGACTAAATTGTGAAGAATTTTAGAAGTTGGGGGTTAAAAGTGTAAGTTTCATATTAGTTTTGTAAGTATTTAAGAAGGCAGAGACTAAATGGTAATTTATGGGACTTCTTTTGAAAAGATTTTAGAGGTTAAGGGGCTAATTGGTAAATTCCGGAGTTTATTTGTAAAGAATTTCAGAAGATGGGGTTAAAAATGTAAAATAAGGACTTAGATTGAAAGGAATAAGAGAAGGAGGGGCTGGAATTGTAATTATGGGAAAGTTTCTATTTGGTCGGGGTATATAACTCGTGAAACCCTAACCCTAGGGCATGTGTTGCAGCCGCCAACCCCCCCTAAGCAACGGTCGCCATTTCCCCACCCTCCTCATTCACCTCCGATAGCCACCATCACCGGAGGACGTCCAGCCGTCACCATCTCCACTATAGCCAGAAGTCGGGTTGCCAAGAAGAGCCACTTAGACCGACAATGCTTTCGGGAAGGACCGGTCGAGAGGCTGTTGTCGGGCCTCGGCGTTGTAACCTCCACCATTCGACTGTTTCATCAAGTGCGCTGCCGCCATCCCGCTTTTTCGATCTCCGGTCGCTGCTCCGTCCCACAACAGATAGCCGCCGCGCCACCTTCCTTTATCAGTGCTCCGGTCGAAGTTCTCCACCCCAAGGCGGATCAGTTGCGTTTGCATCGTGTGTCGATAGGCCAAGACTCAAGGAAACTCGCCACCACCGTAAGGTTGTGGCTGTTGATGCAAACCACTGCCTGCCGCCACATTTACTCCCTCCTGTCGTGTCATGTCGCCACCAGCCGTCGTGGTGGTGGCTGTGAGATTGTGTGAGTGTGTGTTTCCGTTTTTAATGTGTGTTAGTTTATGTATGGGGCGTTTTGTCTAGCCGGAAAGTCGGGAACAACCACCACCACCGTGAGGTGGTGGCTGCCGCCAAGCGCCATCGCCGGCCACCACGGTGTGGCTGTGTGTGTGTGTTAGTTAGAGTGTGTGGTTTATTTTTGGATTATAAGCATTGTAATTGTAATTAGTATCGAATAATGAAAAATAATAATAACCACCACCGTAAGGTGGTGGCCGCTGCCGTGTGCCGCCGTTGACCACCACTACCCGAGGTGGTAGTGGGTGGTGCCCCACTAGCAAACCCTAATGGATTTAGCAAAACCCTAATGAGCTTAAAGATTAATTTTTGGGCCTATTGGGCCATGGTTGGGTGGAAACCCTAATTAGGGTTTAGAAAACCCTAATTGTGAGTATTTGGGCCTTAGACTTATTGGACCCACTCTTGGGCCATTGATATTGGATTGTGTATTAAGACTAATCACTCCATATCACTTATCTAGTAGAGTAAAGGACTTAATGGATTAAGTCCTTAATGGGTTAAGTAAGAAACACTTAACCCTAATCATCATTTTATGTGAAACCCTAATTTCGCTTGGGCTTTGTGTTGGACCATCCAAAAGCTAGCAAACGGACTAGAATAATCTAATGGACTTGGGGTAAGGACCACGTAAGGAGTTTGGGCCCAATTTGGAAAATTGGGCCATAGATGGGCCATAGTCTGGGCCTTGATGATTATAAGATGTTGGACTATGAGAATGTCAAGTGTTGGACCAAGAATGGATGATTGGGCCTTAAGGCAAGACCATGTAGAGGTTGGGCCCAATTTGGAAAATTGGGCCATAGTTGGGCCTTGGTCCATTATTAGACTTTTGGGCCTTTGGATTGGGCCTTGGGTGTGACATCCCCAATTTCACGGCCAGAAAAGACCGATTTCGTTTATGCTTTTTAAAATAAAACCAGAGTAATCATTTGATTAAAAGTGTTGCGGAATTTGTTCGCAGAAAAACATGATAATTATATTATCAAATCATTTCCGAAGAAATGTATTTTATTCACTTAAACCATTGGGATGTCATCGTCAATACAGAAATATAAGCATAAACATAACTTACATTCACTTACACTAGTGATCTACATCTCTTTTAATCTCTCAGTGTAAAGTAACTTCGTATCGATACCTGTGATACAAACAAACTGAGTGGGTCAGGCTTGGGAGCCTGGTGAGCATATAGGGTTTTCAACCCACAATACGTAAATTTATTATGTTTAAACATCAAACAATCAACCCAATTACCCAACCCCATTATCTTCTTTATTTCTTAAGGATTTACCCTAAGAATCATCTATCACTCCTTCCTAAGGAATTTTCCTAAGGAATAGGCACGAAGTCCATCGCTGCCCAAGGTTTATACTACAAGCACTAACAAACGTCGATCCCCACATACTGATCCTATACAGTGATCTGACTAGATCTAGCCTAAAGGATCAATATGAACAACCAACTAACGAAACTGCTTCGGTAATTCCCTAGCAGCAAACGAGGATCGAAAAAGACATCAAATGAGAGGAATGGAATAAGTTTCACCATGAACCTTCGTTCGTAAAAGAAAGAACCACAAGACAATTAAGTCAGGGGTAGTTATCAATGCCTAGCCGTGGTCCGAATATCGTGAGGTATTTTACCCCCAGACTCACCCTATCCAGCATCGAACTTTGCCTAGCAGTGATCTGAATATCATGAGGTATGTAACCCCCAGACTCACCCTATCCAGCATCGAACTTTGCCTAGCATTGATCTGAATATCGTGAGGTATTTTACCCCCAGACTCACCCTATCCGGCATCGTGAACGGAAACGCTGACTCATGAAGCTCGTCCGATCACTTCATAAAAGAAACGAAGACTCCAAAGCTCTTCAAAATAAAAATTATAGGGAAAATACTAATAAAGTACTCTCGTACGCTCCCGTACCCCGACACATAATAGTGTCAAAAAGAAGAACTATCGGATGAACACATAGTTCAAAAACACCTAATGAACATATAGTTTGAGAACACCTTATGAACATATAGTTCAAACATACCTACCGATTACGAGTCTGCTAACGTTCCACTGGACTATCTAGAGTAGTCTGTGGCCGTTGTCTATACTCTGCTAGATGACTAGATCATCTTAAACATCGATACCTCTCATCAATTTTTATTTCATCACACATCATCTAATTCATCTACCCATGTTTTACCCAACATATTTGTAGATAAAAATACATATACAGTTTAAAAACCTGTATAAATCATTCCTTCAATATCCATCTCAAATAAACAAACAATATATATTCACATAGCTCGTATTTTATATAAAATACTTCATATATGTGTGTAAGATGAAAGTAACTATACACTCACTTGATTTAACGATGATCGGGCAGCACTTCGTTTCCTAAAACGATCGTTTCTAATAAAACCGGGAGTTTTATTGAGAAACCGGGCTCTGCGAGGGTTGGGCTTCAAAACTGAAAAGATAAAATTTTCCGGGTCTTCGGGTACTTCGGGGCGTGTTCCGGGTGTTGGAAATAATCCCGGGGCTTCGGGGGAAGTCAAAATAATAAAAATATTGAAAAAGGGGTGAAAATGGCAAAAATCTCATTTTACCCGGGTAATCTCGCAAGCCTTGTATTTATAGGCGAGGTCCGATGTAACGACCCAATTTTACAAAGAAAATTTTCATTATATATATTTTTTCCTTTTAAAACCAAAGCCAATCCCCTAAACCATAAAATCCCAAAACATTTATTTTCAAATCAACATTCATTACTTCATTGTTTTCCTTTTTAAAACATCAGAGGGTCCCAAACATATCAAAAGAGAGATAGAGTGCACGCCATGTCATCACGCCTTGCCCTTGCCCTTAGGCTCAGAAGTACCTGAAACAAATCAACAACCTGTAAGCGAAATGCTTAGTGAGTTTCCCAGAGCATACCACACACATTCGCATACATATATCCTGATAGCTAAAAATAAGCTATAAACATGCCACAAAAACTATGTAATACGATTCAACAAGAGTGCCATGGGCTACCCCACATGGTCTTTACCTAGGACCGCCATGGGCTACCCCACATGGTCTTACATCCAATGCCATGGGCTACCCCACATGGTCTTTACCTAGGACTGCCATGGGCTACCCCACATGGTCTTATATCCAATGCCACGGGCTCCCCCCGGGGTCTTCCATACTAACATAATATCACACAACATATCAATTCATAAATGAATAACACACACATAACATGATCACATAATGGGCCGGCCTTGGTGCCGTAGACCCATAGGTATGGTGAGAAGACTCACCTCTGTCCAATGAATACAATTACTGCCCTCCCAATAATCCGCAACCTACCAAGCTGAATAATAACAATAATATATAATCAATGATAAGACCTTAAATTACCCAAGGAAAGGCCCAACCTTCAAACTCTACCCCCAAGGCCCAATTACCCCTTTCTTGTAAATTGGACCCCAAAATCCAAGTCCAATATCCTTAATGGGCCCCCTTGGCTCAATAAGGCCCAACCAATAAGTCCTTGGCCCAAACAGATGAAAAGGCCTCAATCTTACAGAGTCCAAACAAGCTCATCAGCCAAATGAGGCCCAAAGGCCCAAAACAGATTAGGGCCCATCTGAGCTGCGTACGCCCAGCGTACCTCCCTGGTACGCGCAGCGTACTGAGGGTCTAGCGACTACGCGCTGCGTACAGACAGTTACGCCCAACGTACAATCGTATTAAGCACTTTTCCCATTAAGTGCTTAATGCTCGAATCTCTCACGTCCAAAAGCTAGATCTAAGATTGAAAAGATGTCCCAAGGCATAAAGTTGGCAACTTTATGCCCTTGCATGTCTCATACACTCACAACCACCCCATTAAGACCTTTTCAAGGTCTTTTACCCAAGCATGAGGTCACAACTCTCATCAAGCTTCCATTTTTATACTTCTAAATGACCAGGGGACCTCAGATCTGACTTTCATATCAAAAGGGAAGGCTTAACTCAACAAAAGAGGTCCAAAGTTCATAAAAGGGACAAACCACCAAAACCCTAGCTAGATCTAAAGATTAGAAAGGAAAGATGCAAGCTTTTTACCTCCAGAAGCTTTGCAAGATGCTTTTGGTACAGGATCTCGAAGCACCCTCTTGATCCAAGCTTGCTTGACCACCCCTTCTTCTTAAAATACACACAAAAAGGCCACAAATGCACTCTTTAAGGCCTAAGAATGATCTCACAAGGTTTCCAGGAGTATATGGACGTTCTAGGGCTGTGGAGGCTCTCTAGGGTTTAGTCCAAGGGACTTAAAGTTGTTTAAATAGGCCTCAAGTCCGGAAAAATTAGGGTTTGCGTCCCTGGCGCGTACGCCCCGCGTAACTCAAGGTACGTCCGGCGTACCCTGAATTCCCCGCGACCATTTTTATGCGGTACGCTAAGCGTACACTTAAGTACGCCCAGTGTACTTAAGGGACCAATTATGCAAACTTATCATTTATTAGGGTTTCAGGACATACCAGAATTTTGGATGTTACAACTCTCCCCCACTTGAACTAGACTTCGTCCCCGAAGTCTGCAGCTGAAAACAGTTTGGGGTAATGCTCCCGCATTTCCTCTTCTGGCTCCCAGGTCCATTCGGAGCCCTTTCGGTGCTGCCATTGCACTTTTACCAACTTTACTTTCTTATTCCGAAGTCCCTTCGTCTTCCTGTCTAGAATGGCAACCGGCCTCTCGACATAATTCAGGCCCCCATCCACCTGAATATCGTCCAAGGACATAACCGCGGACTCATCAGCAACACACTTCCGAAGCTGAGACACGTGGAAGGTGTTGTGAATCTGACTAAGCTCCTCAGGAAGCTCTAAGCGATAGGCTACCTTGCCCACTCGGGCTATGATCCTGAACGGGCCTATAAATCGAGGCCCCAACTTGCCTCTCTTACGAAACCTGATAATCCCCTTCCAGGGTGACACCTTCAGCAAAACAAAATCCCCCACCTGAAACTCCAAATCTGATCGTCGTCGATCAGCATAACTCTTTTGACGGCTCTGCGCGATCCGTAACCGGTCGCGCACCTGCTGAATCAACCCGGTGGTCTTGAGTACCACCTCCGTCCTTCCCATCACACGATGACCAACCTCGTCCCAGCACACTAGGGTCCTGCACCTCCGACCATATAACATCTCGAATGGAGCTCGATCGATACTGGCATGATAACTGTTATTGTATGAGAACTCTGCCAGTGGGAGGTACGTATCCCAACTTCCTCCAAAATCCAGCACGCACGCTCGCAGCATGTCCTCCAATGTCTGGATCGTCCTCTCACTCTGACCGTCAGTTTGAGGGTGATATGTTGTACTGAAGTGTAGCTGAGTCCCCAGTTCCTCATGGAACTTTTTCCAAAACCTGGATGTAAACCGAACATCCCTATCTGAAACCACTGACACCGGCACCCCGTGCCTAGCCACCACTTCTCGAACGTAGATATCTGCCAACTTTTTTGCGGATATACTCTCGGAGATCGGAATGAAATGGGTAATGAAGGAGTCTGACCACAATAACCCATATGGCATCCACTCCCCTCGCCGTCCTCGGTAGCTTCGTAATGAAGTCCATAATGATCTCTTCCCACTTCCACATGGGAATGGGTAACGGCTGAACCTTGCCATGAGGCCGCTGGTGCTCGGCCTTGACCTTTCTACAGGTCAAGCACCACTCCACAAACCCGGCGATCTCCCGCTTCATGCAGGGCCACCAATAACTCAGTCTCAAGTCCCTATACATTTTTGTTGCACCTGGATGTATAGAAAACTTGGACTTATGCGCCTCCTCTAACAGTCTCTGCCTCACGCCCCCTGCCAATGGTACCCACACTCGGCCACACTGAGTCAAAAGACCGCGGCTATCCTTGACGAACAAGGGACACTGAGTCAAAAGACCCCTCAACCTGAGACCCCTTGATCATTTCCAACAAAGGCGAAATCACTGTCATCCTCATACAAATGTCCCTAATCGGGGACCCCGTCACCTTGCGACTCAAAGCATCGGCCACCACGTTGGCCTTCCCTGGATGGTATAGGATCTCGCAATCATAATCCTTTAGTACATCCAACCATCTCCTCTGCCGCATGTTGAGGTTCTGCTGATCCATCAAATACTTTAGACTCTTGTGATCGGTATAAATAATAAACCGCACTCCATACAAATAGTGTCTCCAAATCTTGAGGGCAAACACCACCACCCCCAGTTCCAAGTCATGCGTGGGGTAATTTTCCTCGTGAGGCTTCAACTGCCTCGAGGCATAAGCAATCACATGCCCTCTCTGCATCAATACTGCACCCAACCTTGATATCGATGCATCACAGTATACCACTAGATCATCCAACCCCTCAGGCAGTACCAGGACGGGAGCCTAACATGATCTTCGCCTCAGGGTCTCAAAAGCCCTCTGTTGATCCTCATCCCACCGGAAAGTCACATTCTTCTTGGTCAAACGAGTCAATGGCACAGCAATCTTGGAGAAATCCTGGATAAACCTCCGGTAGTAACCCGCTAAACCCAAGAAGCTACGAATCTCTGAGGCATTCCTCGGTACCTCCCATCGCATCACAGCCTCCACTTTAGCTGGGTCGACCGAAATACCCTCTTGGTTGATGACATGCCCCAAAAACTGCAGTTCCCGCAACCAGAAATCACATTTGGAGAACTTTGCATAAAGCTTCACCGCCCTCAAAGTCTCCAGTACCTCTTTCAAGTGCCGCTCGTGCTGCTCCCTGGTTTTGGAGTAAACTAGGATATCATCAATAAAAACGATCACTGACTGATCCAACATCGGCCTGCACACGCGGTTCATGAGGTCCATGAATGCTGCCGGGGCATTGGTGAGCCCAAATGGCATCACCACAAACTCATAATGCCCATAACGAGTCCTGAAAGCTGTCTTTGGTATATCCTCGTCCCTAATCCTCATCTGATGATACCCATACCGAAGATCAATCTTGAAAAACCAAGATGCACCCTGAAGTTGATCAAATAAGTCGTCGATCCTTGGCAAAGGATACCGGTTTTTCACTGTCAGCTTGTTCAACTCCCTATAATCAATGCACATCCTGTGCGATCCGTCCTTCTTTTTCACGAAAAGGATCGGTGCTCCCCATGGAGAACTGCTCGGACGGATGAACCCTCGGTCTAGCAACTCTTGAAGCTGCGTAGATAACTCCTGCATCTCAGGTGGTGCCAAACGATACGGTGTCTTGGCTATCAGAGCGGCACCCGGCACCAATTCGATGCGAAACTCCACCTGCCTCTCCGGAGGCACCCCAGGCAACTCTTCGGGAAAAACGTCCTGAAAGTCCTGCACTATCGGCACACTGTCAATATCTGCTACCTCCTCTATTCGCGTGTCCGTAACATAAGCCAAAAATCCCGTGCAGCCCTGCTGCAAAAACCTCCTGGCCCTCGCGGCTGAACAGAGGGTCGGGCCCTGCGAGACCCTCTCGCCCTGAATGACCAGCTCTCCCCCCTTTGGGGTTCGAACCCGGACCAACTGTCGCCCACAATCGATCATGGCCCCGTTGGCCCCCAACCAGTCCATCCCAATGATCACCTTCAATCCTCGCAACGGTATGGGAACTAAATCAACGCGAAACCTCTCGCCATGCACATTCAGGATACAGTCCTGGTATACTCTCGCAGCACTCACAATGCGATCATCTGCAATCTCCACCTCGAGCGGGGTATCCAGAGTCCCCGGCGCGTCTCGGAACTTCTTGCTAAGCGCAAGAGACACGAACGATCGGGTAGCACCCGAATCAAATAAAACATGAGCCGACATACCATTGACCAAAAAGGTCCCTATAAAAAACATAATACATACATATAAGCATTCAACAATATAAGGTAGAGAAGAGTAGACACATACCAGCCACAACGTCTGGCGCTGCCCGAGCCTCCTCGGTAGTCAGCTGAAAAGCGCGGCTTTTCACCGATGGAGCTTCCGCCCTGACAGGGCGACCGTCAGTAATCCTCATAGTGGCGGGCGCGGGCGCCGCCACTGATCCTCCTCCTCCACCTTGCAACTTCGGACAATCGGCTTTTTTATGGCCTGTCTGGTTGCAGTGAAAACATATCAAGCCCTTCTTGGGGCAATCCTTACTCATGTGGCCCTGCTGGCCACAAGAGTAACATCCTGATATCCCGGCTGTCCGACAAGTCCCACTATGAAACCTCCCGCACTTGGCACACCGGCCCCGGCCCTGCTGGCCCCTACCCGAAGAATCGGATGTCTTAGGCTTCTTAGCCTGAGCCCCTGCTGCCTGTACCTGCTCAGTATTCCGCTTCGTGCGGGACTCCAACTCCATCTCCCTCTCACGGGCCTTCTCCACCATCTCATTCAGGGTTTTGCACCCTGTAAAGCTCACAAACTCCCAAATATCGCCCCTCAGCATGGAATGATATCTCATCCGCCTCATATCCTCATCCGTAGCGTACTGTGGGATCAACAACGCTCACTCCCGAAACTTGGCGGTGATCTCCGCCACGGTCTCGGTGGTCTGCTGAAGGTCATGAAACTCCCTCACAAGTCGTTGCACCTCGATAGGTGGTGCAAACTCCAAATCAAATCGCCCAACAAACTTAGCCCACGCCATCTCAGCCACTCCGGCTGGCCCCACCTGGCTAGTAACCTCGCCCCACCAATCTCGGGCCCTGTCCCTCAGCATACAGGAGGCAAATCCAACCTTTGCCTCCTCCGGGCAAGAACTTGTGCGCTGGGCATTCTCAATGTCCGCTACCCAGCGTCTGCTCACAATGGGATCCCTGACCCCCGAGAACTCTGGAGCTCCACATGCCTTGAACTCCCGAAATGAGGGAGTTCTGGCTCCACCCTGACCCGTAGAAACATCAGCCCTGAATGCCCTAAGCCTCTCTTCCATGATCTCCATCATGCCCTCCTTGACCGTCCCAAAGATGACTGGGGTAGCGTCAAGGATGCCCTTCGTAACCTCGGCCGCAATCAACTCACGCAGCCTCTCGTCAATACCATCAGTAGGGCCGCCTGACCCAGCCCCGGACCCAGATCTCGATCCTGATCCCCCTGCTCCAAACCACGTCATCACCATGCTGAACTGAAATATCAAAACATAATGATCAGGATATCTATAGCGAGGGTTCTTTCATACTGGTTTCCCTCCCCTTTGGAGCCCCAGGTAAAACATGGCTTTGGGTACAGGTCCTGTGCTTCCAGTAGTACGGGCCCAATACTACCTTCCACACCTACCTGTACCTTTTCCCCACTGCTCTACCTAATGACTCCAATACAACCCAATACAATACCATAATCCACAACTAACACCCGAAACAAATCCTGGGCTGCCCTATGATTTGTCCTACCCATGACAATCAAACCCATCACAACAGGTTGCTTTTATGCATGCAAATTATACACAGAAAGAACCAAATAGACTTTCGAATAAGAGATTCTACCCTGTGACCACATCCAAACAAGGAAAAGAAAATAAGGCCAAATCAATCATTCTGAGGCTATAAGCTCCTAGCCATATATAATTCTAAAAGCATACACATAGAAAGCTCCATATAAGCCATAAGACTCAAATATCAGTATAACATGGCTATTCAAATTGGGAAACTACTTACTTGGCTCGGCTGATCACGTGCGTTGCACTCTCATCTTTTGGGTTTCTTTTAATTCCTTTTTGGTTACTTTTGAAAACATTTTATCACCTTCTTAGTTTGAGTCCTGACATACCCGAGGATGTACCCGGATCCCTCAAACCAACGCTCTGATACCAACTTGTAACGACCCAATTTTACAAAGAAAATTTTCATTATATATATATATATATATATATATATATATATATATATATATATATATATATATATATATATATATATATATTCCTTTTAAAACCAAAGCCAATCCCCTAAACCATAAAATCCCAAAACATTTATTTTCAAATCAACATTCATTACTTCATTGTTTTCCTTTTTAAAACATCAGAGGGTCCCAAACACATCAAAAGAGAGATAGAGTGCACACCACGTCATCACGCCTTACCCTTTCCCTTAGGCTCAGAAGTACCTGAAACAAATCAACAACCTGTAATCGAAATGCTTAGTGAGTTTCCCAGAGCATACCACACACATTCGCATACATATATCCTGATAGCTAAAAATAAGCTATAAACATGCCACAAAAACTATGTAATACGATTCAACAAGAGTGCCATGGGCTACCCCACATGGTCTTTACCTAGGACCGCCATGGGCTACCCCACATGGTCTTACATCCAATGCTATGGGCTACCCCACATGGTCTTTACCTAGGACTGCCATAGGCTACCCCACATGGTCTTATATCCAATGCCACGGGCTCCCCCCGGGTCTTCCATACCAACATAATATCACACAACATATCAATTCATAAATGAATAACACACACATAACATGATCACATAGTGGGCCGACCTTGGTGTCGTAGACCCATAGGTATGGTGAAAAGACTCACCTCTGTCCAATTAATACAATTACTGCCCTCCCAATAATCCGCAACCTACCAAGCTGAATAATAACAATAATATATAATCAATGATAAGACCTTAAATTACCCAAGGAAAGGCCCAACCTTCAAACTCTACCCCCAAGGCCCAATTACCCCTTTCTTGCAAATTGGACCCCAAAATCCAAGTCCAATATCCTTAATGGCCCCCCTTGGCCCAATAAGGCCCAACCAATAAGTCCTTGGCCCAAACAGATGAAAAGGCCTCAATCTTACAGAGTCCAAACAAGCTCATCAGCCAAATGAGGCCCAAAGGCTCAAAGGCCCAAAACAGATTAGGGCCCATCTGAGCTGCGTACGCCCAGCGTACCTCCCTGGTACGTGCAGCGTACTGAGGGTCTAGCGACTACGCGCTGCGTACAGACAGTTACGCCCAGCGTACAATCGTATTAAGCACTTTTCCCATTAAGTGCTTAATGCTCGAATCTCTCACGTCCAAAAGCTAGATCTAAGATTGAAAAGATGTCCCAAGGCATAAAGTTGGCAACTTTATGCCCTTGCATGTCTCATACACTCCCAACCACCCCATTAAGACCTTTTCAAGGTCTTTTACCCAAGCATGAGGTCACAACTCTCATCAAGCTTCCATTTTTATACTTCTAAATGACCAGGGGACCTCAGATCTGACTTTCATATCAAAAGGGAAGGCTTAACTCAACAAAAGAGGTCCAAAGTTCATAAAAGGGACAAACCACCAAAACCCTAGCTAGATCTAAAGATTATAAAGGAAAGATGCAAGCTTTTTACCTCCAGAAGCTTTGCAAGATGCTTTTGGTACATGATCTCGAAGCACCCTCTTGATCCAAGCTTGTTTGACCACCCCTTCTTCTTGAAATACACACAAAAAGGCCACAAATGCACTCTTTAAGGCCTAAGAATGATCTCACAAGGTTTCCAGGAGTATATGGACGTTCTAGGGCTGTGGAGGCTCTCTAGGGTTTAGTCCAAGGGACTTAAAGTTGTTTAAATAGGCCTCAAGTCCGGAAAAATTAGGGTTTGCGTCCCTGGCGCGTACGCCCCGCGTAACTCAAGACACGCCCGGCGTACCCTGAATTCCCCGCGACCATTTTTATGCGGTACGCTAAGCGTACACTTAAGTACGCCCAGTATACTTAAGGGACCAATTATGCAAACTTATCATTTCTTAGGGTTTCAGGACATACCAGAATTTTGGATGTTACATCCGAAGGTCGGCCAAGAAGGATGAGTCAGCAGCGAGGGCAGGTGGCAGCAGGAGGTGAAGGCACGCAGATGGCTCGCACGTGCGGGGGTCCAGGTGTGGGCTTCTGATTGGACCGAGGTCTAGGTCCGAGGGGGGAGTCTTGGCGCCTGCGAAGCTCGGACAGGTGGTGCGACACGCGTCGGTGCGAGGTGAGGCGGCTTCGGATGCGAGGAGTCACCTGAGCACGCGTCGGACTGATGTTGGACCTGTACTTCGGATGCGAGGGTTACGACACGCCTCACCAGCTGGCCTCGGTGACTCAGCATTTTCGGACACGTGGCACGCATGCAGCGAAGGTGACGTGGCCGAAGTCCCACCATGCGAAATTTCTCGGATTTGGCATTTTTCTCGATTTTTGTGCAAAAACATCTAAAATCCATAACTTTCGCATACGGGCTCAGTTTTTGACGTTCTTTATATGCACGCGTAGGTAAAATTACACTCTACAACTTTTGTTTAGACTTCGTCGGCTAATTGTGATTTTAATTTTTATATTATTATTTTTAACAGACCGGGACATGAAATCCGTTAAAATTTCATAACTATTTCATCCGACGTCCGTTTTCGTCTGTCTTTTTACCGTTGTACTACTATTGACGAGACCTTCGATTCTCAATTAGGTTGTGTCGGCTAAAAATCACTCGATCTAAAATTCGAGTTTTTAGCTGTCTACTGCTAAGCTGAAACTTAGAAAAATCATAACTTCCTCATACGAAGTCAGATTTGGGCGTTCTTTTTATACATACTCTCGATTTAACGAACACTACGACTTTCGTTTAGATCACTAAGGCTAAAAAGTAGTTTATCAAAAACTCACTTTTAACGTCATTCGGCACCGTGCCGGTTTTGTCGCGAAACTTCGACAGGTCATAACTTCTTCGTTATAACTCGGATTTCGATATTCTTTATATATCTGGAATCCTTGTCACGACCACTACAACTTCCTTAATAGATATCGGCTTTATCTAATATTTATTATCGACGCTCATTTTTACTCTTAATTAATTAAATCCTAATAATTAAGCATAAAACACATAATTCATTTTCATTTCTTCAAAATAAGTTTCAAAGGTTAACCTAGACTATTATGTCAATATTAATGTCTGTCCTAGAAATACGGGCGTTACATTGGGCTTGAGTCAAGCTAAGATAGGGGTAAAGTAGTCTTCTACCCCAAGTATGGACTTATGGTTATGAGTTGGAACCCAATTATTAATTGGGTGTTATTTTGATGTTGACATATTCGAGAATCTGTCATCCAGCAGCTAGGGTTTTGTCAGCAGGACTTCAGCAGTGCGAGGTGAGTCCTCTTCCAGTAGGAACGGGTCTAAGGCACCAAGGTCGGCCCGTATATGAGATATGTTAGTAGCTAAGTGTGGGCGGGGCCCGTATCTCATTATTATCTGAGTATAGATATCAGTCAGATTATTGGATTGTTATACTTGTTGTCTATGTGATGCTTGTATATGTTGTTAGGAATGCGAGTGTGGGCGGGGCCCGTATCTCATAGTAGCTGAGTGTGGGCGAGGCCCATATTTCATAGATAGCTGATATGGTAAATATTTATATGCTAGTGATATTTGTTGTTCGTTTAGAGCTTGTATGTATCTTCATGACTAGTGAGGGTGGGCGGGGCCCGTATCTCATAGTAGCGGAGTGTGGGCGAGCCCCGTATCTCTTATTAGTCGAGTGTGGGCGGGGCCCATATCTCATAGCTGTACTTGATTATGATATATGATATATGAATGAACGATAGATTAGTTATACATGTTGTCTATGTCATACTTGTATGTTTTGGCATAGCAGCTGAGTGTGGGCGAGGCCCGTATCTCACAGTAGTCGAGTGTGGGCGGGGCCCGTATCTCGAAGTAGCGGAGTGTGGGCGGGGCCCGTATCTCAGAGATAGTGGAGTGTGGGCGGGTCCCGTATCTCCTAGATAGCAAAGTGTGGGCGGGGCCCGTATCTCCTGTTGGGTTTTGAGCATTCTAACACTTCCTAAGTGTACATGCAACCCTAATAAACCTTGGATCTATGTTTGTCTAAGGTACATGCAAAATATTAATTTCCAAGGTTTATAACCTATCTAGCATGGCATGGGGTACTTTTAAACATAAAAGAACTAGATGAGTTACATACCTTTTGTTGATTGTTGATTCCTTGGAGTTTGAGAGCCAAGCACCAATAATGTGAATGCCTCAAATGGAAATCACAAATCACCACAAACTTGGAAAATGTATGAGAGAGTATACTAACTCTTGATTTTGGCCACCACACTTACACACACATTAGTGTCTTTTTCATGCAACATAAGCTTGTTTATATAGTGTGCATGGTTAGGGTGAAACCCTAATAACCCATGTCTTTTCCTCTTCCAAGGATCCATGGGTTAAAAGCTCCATGGATCACCCATGGACTTCCATATAAGCTTAGCCCATTAACAAATGAGCATTAGCCCACACCATATAAATACAATAGCCCATGATTTAATTAGTCTTCCTTTTAATCACTAAATCAATTCATAATTAATTCAAGATTAAAACTAATTAAATAACATGACTTTATATTAATATATTATAACTTATAATATATTAATAAATCGTAAGTATACAATTCTCATAAAATTATCCATAAACAGTTTGGGTGAAGTGCAACCCAAATGGACCATGTCGGGTCGGGTCAAGTATATACCAAATAAGTTATGGACTTAGACACCTTATCCAACAGTCTCCCACTTGGATAAGTCTAATAACTGTATTTGCGTATGTTACTTCAGGAACCAACCAGCAATCGTAGCTCTCGAAAACTCTGTTGAACTATGAAGCGCCATTTTAGATAAGTGATCATATAATCCTCTGTTCTCATGATATCAGCCGGACAAATACATGGAACAACGTCGTACTTATTGTCCAGCAGTTTGTTTCCCGATTTCCGATTTGTTTGACAAAGAACTAAATTGAACACATCAATTAGGTTCTGACCGGGCCCGGTACATAGGTCAAAACAAAATCATCGAGGGGCCCAGATATCGCTTCTAATCCTCCAAGGACTAGAAGGAACAGATAAACTTCGACTCATATACTTGTTTCTACTACTTGTTGAATTATACACAAAGGCACGTTTTATAACATCAAGTTACTGATGCGTTTACGTGCAATCAATGCACAACCAACTCATAGGTAACAACTCATATCTCTAGGTTTGAAGACTTATATGATATTACCGTCTCACGATCACTCGAGATAAATTCCATGAAGTGATACAAGTGAGCGTGGGTTAATTCCAATACTCATAACTTATGAGTACTCATGAATGTTGTAGCAACCATTGCTATGTCTAAACACGGTTAGCCATCTACAAACTCGATTCATGACAGGCTTAATTCATACCTACTTCCAACATATGAACGACTGTGGAGTGTTTAAATAACTTAGTCATTCGGAAAGAATAACCTAGCTATCCTGGAAGTCAAAACATGCAAAGTGAAACACAATAATAATCGAATCCAATATGGTCTCAGAACCCTTTTGAATATAAATAAAACCACCTTTTATTTATCACCATATTGATTACAAATTATTCATTGTATAATGTTTCAAATAATCAACTTAATACTTGAACAAAAACAACAGTCGTCCCATGCTCCTAGCATGTACACTTTGTTTTTCTAAACAATAGTTATGCCATACTCCAAGTATGCACACTATGTTTGTCTATGATCTTTACTTTGTGAAATAGATCAATTGAACATGATTCCAATGATGCTCATTTCACAATCCCAAATCCTTATTGTAAATGTAAGAATTCCTAATTCCTACCATTTACCAAAACAAACTGTTAGATTTTAAACTTATATGCACTGATCCTCTCGTAATGATTATGCACAAGGTCACCAAAACCTTGTCATCAGTCATTACAGAGGATTCCAAAGGAGATCAACTCTATGGAAACGAACTCTCATATTCAAAGTACATTGCTTTGAACATCCTTCTTGCATAAAAGTTTCTAACTTTCTCATAGATTCTTAATATCCAACTCCCAATATGGAAAATTTCCATATTCCTATTTTGATTATCATATCTGAACAAGAGCTACCTCTTTTCAGAATATATCCATATGGTCCTTCCAAAATTTAACACTATACTTCCAACTGTCCGTGAGCAACCAATCTTTGGTGAGCCTCAGACTGTCCTCGACAATTTCTTAATCACTTTAGTCATATCCCGTTCTAGACTTTTCCCTTCTTAATGCCCTAAGCATGTGGAAAATTTAGAAAGGATGAATATTATAGCACATGCAATCGATCCTATATCCGAAGCATATGGGACACGATTCATGATGTTTCTCATAAAGACATGATACCAGACCAGTCTTTTGCTACAATATTTTTTATTTGCCATGTTTTCAAAATTTAACTATGAAGAGGGATGCTGTAATCGAATTTTTTGAAAACGCAATATATATAGCATTTCTTTAAGTTGAACCATTCCAACATAAAATTCATATATATATATATATATATATATATATATATATATATATATATATATCCTTGACTAAAGATGATTAAAACTCAATCTAAGCTTTTAGAATTGAAATGAAGTATAATTTCCTCTCCCTTAATTATAGCAAAACAACTTTTTCAACCCCTACAACTTTACGAATTGAAACTTTTGTTTTTCTATAATTAACATTGCTAACTTGCAACACTAAACATAATAATCATGCTCCCACTAACATGATGATTATCAGCATAACACTTATGCTCCCACTAGCTCTGACATATTTCCAGAAATCAGCTGGACTTCTGAAATTTAGATTCGTACACCCTTTCTTAGATTCGTACACCCTTTCTTAGATAGCTCACATGTGTGTCTAAACAATTTCCAGAACTATGAAAAGGGATGCTGTAATCATAGTCTTAATTGTTTAGACCTTTGCCATTTCTCACAAGTCCATGTTAGTGTGCCGGTTAACCACACACGCTCCACTAACGACTTTGAGAATGCAAACATCACAATTGCTATCTATTTAAAATCTTCTTAGTGAAAGCATTTCCTCACCATCATTTTCATGAATCGGAGAGAAACCTTATGACACTTAGATTTTATGGTGTATGAGTTCCTTTCCATGTGAATTTGTCAAAACCATAATCACAAGACAAGGTTAGTAACAAATTCAGCCTTACATGGATTGAACTTGTTCAATCTTAATTTCTTGTCATCTGGTAGCACAAGGCCCACCAATGCTTCCAAGCTGTTATGCACACAGTTTAGAACTAACAGAACTCATATGCATAGTCAACTTAATAGGAACAGACACAGAAACAAGAATTATGTCAACTTAATAGGTTGCAAACCTTAAGTCGTGTGCTAGTGATAAAACTCAGGTTTTACTCTTGATATCTTGAAATCCTTTCAGGATCTTAAAGACTCCCACTGTCCTCTTGACATATAAGTTTCCCTAGTCAAGAACCATTCCTTGACAAAACAAATATTCAAGGGATAGTGCAGATTCTTATCAAGATAAACACTTCACACAATTGGTCTTAGTTGGTCTTTGTCTTATCCAAGACATCACAACTTACCAATTTCAAATGTACAGGAGTAGAAAACATTTTACACTACATTTGATAAGTGTTTTAAACCTTACTTTATGTCACTCAATGTTACAATCTTGGATTATGACTCTAAGAGTTGTTTTGGAACGAAGTATGATCCATCTTCTTGATTTTAACTATTCCAACAATTCATGACCCCTCATCTTAGTCATAACAATGCACTAAGATGTCCTTAGAGTATGAATTTGTGATATGGTTTCATAATCATTAAGATAATCATAAAAACATGATACTAAAGTACTCTCCCATCTTTTCAGATTTGAGAAACTTTTATCTTTCTGCCAAATTTGATTCTTCTCATCCGTTCTGCCATACATTGAAACTTTTCCAATGTTACAGAATTATACTTAACCTTATAAGTATAACCATATTTACTAATCTTTAGTAAATCATGACGAATTGATCTTTGTGGTGGACCTTGACCAGCACACACCCAGTGTACCTAATTCCTTAGTCCTTCAATTGACTCACATATGCATGTGATCAATGAATTAGTCTCAATTTTACAAAGATGAAAATTCTCATTCATCATACAATACAACTTGTATGATTCCAAGTTTCTGTCTAACTGAAGCTTAGGTGATGAGAACCTTTCCTCATTTGGTAAATTCAGACACTACCACATATGAGAGAATCAAACTCATATTTCCAATATTGCTAGAAACATACAAACATCCATTTTCCATAAATGCCATTGTAAGGGGATATAATATAAAATAAACTAAACAAAACTTTTATTTCTTTATTAAAATGCGGAAAAATATTCCTTACAATGCATCTTCAAATGAAAACTATGATATTACATATTTCCTAGCAATCTATCATAACTTTTAAGTAGTAGCTCAAAAATCCGATCCTCGAACCATGCGATAGAAATCCATCTTCGTGATCAGATTCAGCACACTCTTATTTTAACCTTCCTTTTGCTCGATCCTGCTAAACATCAAGATGCAACCTAGTCACATCATGTAATAAGAATCAACAATTAGGAATTTTAACAAAGTTAGATAGTGGACTTACCTGAAGCCGAGTCAAACATTTTGTCTCTACTTGCTTTCAAACATTTCAGGTATTCAGGGCAGCTTCGCTTCCAATGTCCCTTCTCATGACAACAAAAACATATAGACTCTTTGGGAATGGTACACGAGACAATCACAAACTTAGCCTTTCCCTTTACCTTTTGGTCAACCGGGTTGACCAAGGCCGATCCCCTTCCATTGGGACGAGAAAGCTTTTCTGGACTTCCAATGTTACCATTGTCCATGTCCATGGAAGTTTGAGAATTAGACCTTCCATCAATATTTGCTTGACCATTGCGCCAAATCATTGCTGATTCAGCAGCAACAAGCAAATAAGAAAGATCTATTAGAGTTATGTCAGGATCTATCATATGGTATTCTTTAATAAACTCACCATACGACTCAGGAAGTGACTGAAGAACCCAGTCAACAGCGAACTTCCTTGAAATAACAGCACCCAACATTCTCAACCTGTCTATGTGTGACTTCATTCCTAAGACATGAGTGCACACAGGTCTTCCATCTTTATGTTTCATTTCTAGTAGAGCTTGAGTGATCTTGAACCTTTCAAGTCTTCGGGCTTGTGGGTCAGGGAGAATAAATGGAGGAGGTGGGGGGAGTGAAGCATGATGTTGAGGGACATCATCTTCAAGAGGAAAGCTTGTTTCAAGCGATTTGGGAAGATCATAGTTGTCTGAACCAGACATCTACAATGGGAGAAAATCAAGTTAGTTGATTCAAGTCCTTAATATAACACCCAATATGAAATATTAAGGCTAGGACCCAACACAATTTTTTATAACTTGGAAGAGGGATGCCGTAATCCAAGCTATAAAATATTTGAAGGTAGGTGAATGACGATTCACCAATTTCCACCATGAAAAACGAAATAATTTATTAGGTTTTAATTGGATTTGAAACTCCTAGATCTTTTGAGATTCATTGAACTTTTCAATGGCATGTTTCAATCTCGATTGTGCCCTTCAGGTTTTGTGACTGGGATGCCGAGGATCACAAAACAAGGTGTGAATAACCATGCAAACTCACTTGGTACCCTTAATATTATCACCTAATCGATGTGCCGGTTAACCACACACGCTCCACCGATCTATGATAAACATTAAGTCACCCTTCGTGATCCTTACTAGTCCAAGTTAGTGTGTCGGTTAACCACACACGCTCCACCAACGACTTGGTAAGGTACAAAGTGTGAATTTCATGGGTTAGCACCATATTCACATTTTCCTAAAGTAACTAAGATTGGGAATTTATAAAAGGTTTAGTTACTTTATAATATTCATTATACTTTTAATGAGAATTTAAAGTCATTGTCCTACCCGTTCGGCTAACGACCCTCCACCGATCAAGGAAGCGGTGGGTGAGAATGGACACCCATTAAGTTGCCATTTTATAGGCAACAACCTTATACCCCCCTTATAGACCGGCTTCGTGAATGAGGCCTACTAACGGTAAAACGACTTGATCTTATACATATATATAATAATTAACCATTAATGTTATAAATAGTATAAGGGTTGAATTTTAACTTTTAAAACTCTAAGGGTTTGGAATTAAAGTTTATTAAAGTGTGTGAAACTTTACAAATTCCAAAACTCGAGGGCAAGTTTTGTAACTATCCAAAACTTTTCATTTCATAACTTATGAATTAAAGGTTCATAAAAATGAAGACTCTTCATTTTATGTAACTTATGTGTTTTAAGTGTGTGTTTAAAAGAAGTGACCTTTGGATATCCATAACTTGAGGACAAATTATGGACTCCATTAAAACACATAAATGATCAAGAATTAATCCTAAATAATTCAGCAAATAATTCCTATCATCTTCTAAATTCATAAGAACATGAACATGATCATCAAAGTTTCAAGAATTATATGAACACATACAAAGCATGAAATTTTGATATAAGCTATTGTAAATGGATTAGAACAACCATTACACCAACTAAAACAAGTTTTAAAACACCAAAACAGTTTAGGGTAATGTTTCTACTCCATTTCCAGCAGCAAAAGTCGAAAATCTGCATTCTGAGGCTCCTACTCGCCGAGTGCACGAACCTACTCGGCGAGTAGGATGAGTTTACACATGAACTCGGCGAGTCCCCCCATGGACTCGGCGAGTTCATCAGTCAGACAGCAAAAAAATCGACTTTTTATCACTATTTTGCATCAAGTATCAAACAAACAAGCCTAGGCTCTGATACCACTGTTGGGTTTTGAGCATTCTAACACTTCCTAAGTGTACATGCAACCCTAATAAACCTTGGATCTATGTTTGTCTAAGGTACATGCAAAATATTAATTTCCAAGGTTTATAACCTATCTAGCATGGCATGGGGTACTTTTAAACATAAAAGAACTAGATGAGTTACATACCTTTTGTTGATTGTTGATTCCTTGGAGTTTGAGAGCCAAGCACCAATAATGTGAATGCCTCAAATGGAAATCACAAATCACCACAAACTTGGAAAATGTATGAGAGAGTATACTAACTCTTGATTTTGGCCACCACACTTACACACACATTAGTGTCTTTTTCATGCAACATAAGCTTGTTTATATAGTGTGCATGGTTAGGGTGAAACCCTAATAACCCATGTCTTTTCCTCTTCCAAGGATCCATGGGTTAAAAGCTCCATGGATCATCCATGGACTTCCATATAAGCTTAGCCCATTAACAAATGAGCATTAGCCCACACCATATAAATACAATAGCCCATGATTTAATTAGTCTTCCTTTTAATCACTAAATCAATTCATAATTAATTCAAGATTAAAACTAATTAAATAACATGACTTTATATTAATATATTATAACTTATAATATATTAATAAATCGTAAGTATACAATTCTCATAAAATTATCCATAAACAGTTTGGGTGAAGTGCAACCCAAATGGACCATGTCGGGTCGGGTCAAGTATATACCAAATAAGTTATGGACTTAGACACCTTATCCAACATCTCCATGAGTGTGGGCGGGGCCCGTATCTCCTAGTTGCATGTTATATGTGGATGGTATGTGGTAGATTGGGGAGACTCACTAAGCTTCGTGCTTACGGCTTTCAGTTTTGGTTTCAGGTACTCAATTTTCAAAAGAGGAGCTCGGTAAGATTGTAGCGCACACACCATTTGTTTAACCTGGGATGTTTATACTCTGATATATTTGACATGTGACCTATGACTTTATATGATGAAGATATTTATGGTTTATTAATGGTTTTAAAAATAAAATTTTTGGACTGTATTTTTGGGATGTTACAGATACCTGAAACACAATCCAAAACTGTAAGCCCAAAGCTTAGTGAGTTCCCCCAAAATACCGATACATAACAAATAACACAACATAATAACATCATGTAATGGGTCCACAACTTAACAAACTGGATTACCCCTGAGCCCACAGCATAAGCCTGACTTGCCCTCGGCCCACAACTTATGTATGGTTTGCTCCCCGGCCTGATCAGTCCTTGGATTGAATACCGCTAATCCCTCAGTACGAGTCTAGCATGTCCTTCCCGGCCCTCAGCTCGTATCTGGAATGCTCATGAGTCCTCAGTATGAGTCTGACATTCCCTCCCTGGCCCACAGCTCATATCTGGCATAATCCAGGGTTTCTTGGCTACATCACGGAAGTACGACCTCAACCCAACCCATATAATATGTCGACATATAACATATATTATCAGATACAGATAAACAGACAGTATCACAGGTAGTCCTACAGATCTTCCAGACTAGCATAACAAGACTAGCATGCATATCTATACCATACTCAACATATCAGGTTATCAAACCAATGGGCCGACCTTGGTGCCTCCGACCCGAAAGTACAGTGAGGAAAACTCACCTCACAATGTCGAACTGCATGAAACCTCTAACTACTGACTCACAGAAAATCCCGAACTATCACAATAAACAAACACCCAATTAACAGTTGGGATACCATTCTTGACTACGGGCCCAAACATAGGGTAATTTTCCATTTAACCCCTTTTTTCCTAATTGGTCAATGTCCAAGTCTAAATCTTTAATCCAAAAGGCCCAACCTACTTCAAGGCCCATGATTGGCCCAATTTTCCAAATTGGGCCCAAACCCCTTATTGGGCCTCATCCAAATGTCCGATCCTCTAATTAGCCCAAAACACACTTATCCAGATGGTTCATTAGGGACCAAGTACCAAAGCCCAACAAATGGCCCAATACCCGAAGCCCAAAGTCTGAATCCATACAGAAGGCGTACGCGAGGTGTACCCCTTCGGTACACTTGGTGTACTCCGCCTCGCATTGACCACCATCGGGGTGGTTGACTCAGTATGCGGGGCGTACAACAACTTACGCGGGGCGTACCCTCGCAGGCCTTAAAATCCCTATAAGTGCTTAATGGATTAAGCACCGAAGCTCAAACTTCAGATCTATGACTCAAAAGCATTCAAGAACCATAAAGTCTCAAACTTTAAGACTTTGGTCGTCCAAAAAGGGCTTAATGCATGGTCTTAATCCATTAAGACCTCCTACAAAGAACAAGAGACCAAACTAGCTCAAGGGACCTCATTTTTATGCCTTAGGACCCATCCTAGGGTCTGAAAGGACACCTCAACACGACCAAAACAAATTATGCACAATATTGGGACTCTTGGGACAAGAAGAATACCAAAAAGCAACCAAAACAAGATCTAAACAATCCAAGCATAAAGGTAGAAGCTCTATACCTTCTGAAGCTTCCCAAGAAGATGATAATCCCATATATACAAGCTTGCTTCCTTCCTTGACTTCTTAGATGCACTAACTTCTCCTTTTGGCACATAAAAATCACACTATAAGCTCAAGATGCTTACTATGTGGGTTAGGGTTCTCTCAAAACGATTAAGGGACTTGGAGGCTGAAATAATGAGTCAAAATGACTCATAATGGTGCTTAAATACTCCTCAAACCCTAAAAATTAGGGTTTGACCCGGACACGCGTACGCCCTGCATACATATGTGTACACCCAACGTACTAGGGCGTGCCCTAGTACGCTTAGCATACCTACATGCACGCCCAACATACAACTCAAGCTCCCAAGAATTACCAATTTGCCACTAGGGCTTCTTAGGGCTAACTCCAACCAACATCAAGGACCCAAAATGACATATTAAAATACCAAGGGAAGGATTCGAAAATTCCTGAAAACCCGGGATGTTACAACTCTCCCCCACTTCATCTAGACTTCATCCTCGAACAAGAACAGGAAATAAGGCCAAAGCAAACATTCTCAAGCTATACGATCTTAATTATGTACAACCGGGATGCATACACTAAGCAACTACAGTAATGATGTCAATTTCATATAAGGAAAAACCCTAGGTTATCAGGCATCATATAATCAGGCCATTCTATCATACAATTCCTGAATATCCCTAGCCTAGTACTAGCATGTTGTTCTAACATATCACAAAATCAAATAATCCGTAAGGTATTTTGGGGTCTACTTACTGGCTCCAGCTGATCGTACACTTGCATCCTCCTTTAGTCTTTTTAAAACCATTTGAAAAATCATTTTAAAATCTTGTCCTTAGTTTGAGATTAGATACACACGAGTGTTTCCTCCAATTCACTCAAACCAAGGCTCTGATACCAACTTGTAACACCCTCAAAAATCATGCCAATTTAAAACTTTTTAAAACATTTAAAACCGATAATTATTATAAATTTGTTTTCAAAATAGTTTAAACATCAAAGTATCCCCATAATCAAATCATAGAAATATAAGGAGGTGCACGATCACGCCTTCTCCTTCCTGTGATCATCGGAAGTACCTGAAACATAATCAACAACTGTAAGCCCGAAGCTTAGTGAGTTTCCCCAAAATACCAACGCCATACAGATATAACCATATCATATAAACAAACAACATGCATAATGAGACATCAGCCTGACTGGACCGCCTCGCAGAGCCATCAGTCTATCTAGACCGCTCTCCGAGCCTTCGGCACGTCTGGACCGCCTCTCAGGGCCTTCAGCCTATCCGGACCGCTCGTCGGGCCTTTGACCTGACTTGTATGCTGTAACCGGGTTTGCAGTCTATCTGGTCCGCCCTGGGTATGTTGGCCTACAACACAAAGCAAGACCTGCCTCAACCCAACCCCCAATCCAACAATCATGTGCACATAAATATCATACGCTAGCTAGCATGTACAGATAGTCATACAGATCTAACAGATCACTAACATAATATTATCCTATGACCAGGATACCGATCTAACAGATCACTAACATAGCATAATCCTATAACCAGGATACCGATCTAACATATCACTAACATAGCAACCATCCTATAACCAGGATACCGATCTAACAGATCACTAACATAGCAACCATCCTATAACCAGGATACAAATCATAAAGGGCCGACCTTGGTGCCTTAGACCCTGTTGATATAGTGAGAAGAACTCACCTCACGATGTCGAATTGTAGTGATAAGATCAAACTCCTGAATCACATCCACGAACTCAACCACCTTCAAATGGAAGCCAAAATGGAGTAGGTACTGGATCTGCAAGCTTCTCCTTGATCCAAGCTCTTGAGTCTTCAAGCTTCTTGCACAAATGCACCAAAACACTCTTTTAGCCTCACAAAACACTCAAGAACAAGGTTTAGACTTATCAGGGTTTCTTTTGGCCGTCAAAAGGTGGTAAGGGGCTGGGGGAAAGGACTTAAGGTCCTTTAAATAGGGTGCAAGCCCTAAAAATTAGGGTTTCCATGCACAGTCTCTACTCGTCGAGTCGGGGTCCTCCGACTCGTCGAGTAGAAGTCATAAATCACGCGGGCTGACTAGGTTCGACACGACGAGTTGGGGCCCCCAACTCGTCGAGTTCCCTCAGTAAAATGAATATAAAGCTTTCGAAAATTATACCTGGGAGGCGGGATGTTACAATTCTCCCCCACTTAAACTAGACTTCGTCCTCGAAGTCTGCTGTGGTGAACAACTCCGGATAATGCTCCTGCATCTCTGCCTCCGGCTCCCAAGTCCACTCGGATCCCCTCCGATGCTCCCATTGTACCTTTACCAAAGGTACTTCCTTGTTTCGTAGAACCTTCACCTCCCTCTCCAGAATAGTCACTGGTCTCTCCACTTAATTCAGGCGCTCATCGACCTGAATATCATGTAACGACACCATTGCCTTCTCATCCAGAATGCACTTCCGCAACTGTGAAACATGGAAAGTGCTATGAATCTGACTAAGCTCCTCTGGGAGATCTAGTCTATACGCCACCTTGTCAACCCTGGCAATGATCCTGAATGACTCGATGTATCGGGGACCCAATTTCCCCCTTTTTCTGAAGCGAATCACACCCTTCCAGGGTGAGACCTTCATGAGTACGATGTCACCGACCTGAAACTCCAACTCAGATCAGCGTCGGTCGGCGTAACTCTTCTGCCGAATCTGTGCGGTCTGCAACCGCTGTCTGGTCTGCTCATCTCGGTAGTCTGCAGGACTACCTCGGTCCGACCCATCACCTTGTGACCAACCTCGCCCCAACAGACTGGGGTGCGACATCTTCGTCCATACAACAACTCATAAGGTGGAGCACCAATACTGGAATAAAATTTGTTGTTATAAAAGAACTCTACAAGGGGTAGGTAGGAGTCCCAGCTCCCACCGAAGTCAATAACACAGGCTCTCAGCATATCCTCGAGAGTCTGTATGGTCCGCTCACTCTGGCCGTCTGTCTGTGGATGATAGGTTGTACTGAAGTGCAGTCGCGTGCCCAACTCATCGTGGAACTTCTGCTAGAAACGGGAGGTAAACCAAACATCACGGTCTGAGACGATAGAGACCAGGACCCCATGGCGAGCGACAATCTCGCGGATAAATACATCGGTCAGCTTCTCGGCCGACGAGATCTCCCAAATGGGCAGAAAGTGGACACTCTTGGTCAATCGATCCACGATGACCCATATAGCTGTTGGATTAATGTCTAAGTCCATAACTATATTTGGTATGTACTTGACCCGACCCGGCATGGTCCATTTGGGTTGCACTTCACCGGCACAATTTATATGGATAGTCTTTTGAGAATAGTATATTTATTATTTATATTAATATATTATAAGTTCTAATATATTAATATGGAATCATATTATTTAATTAGTATTGATCAAGAATTAATTTAGAATTAATTAAGTGATCAAAAAGAACTAATTAAATATGGACTCTTATATATATGGAATGGGCCAAGTTCATTTAGGTTGGGCTAAGCTTTCATGGATGGTCCATGGAGCTTTTAACTCATGGATCCTATGTAAATGAAAGGTCATGGGTATTAGGGTTTACATGGATGTAACCCTAATCCTCCATAATATATAAAGGGGTCCTTGGCTCATAAAATTAGCACAAGTGTGTGAAAATAAGAGTGAGCCGATTTTAGTGTGCATACATATTCTCTCAAGTTCTTCCAAGGTGTTTTGGTGATTTGTGATTCCATTTGAGGCTTCCACACTATTGGGGCTAAGCTCTTAAAGCTTGAAGACATCAAGCTACTTCAAAAGGTATGTCATCTAACTAGAACTTTGTAGTATAGGTGCTTCATAATATGCTAGTTAGGATGAAACCTTGGAATAGTTAATATTTGCATGTATCATAGAGAAAACATAGATCCAAGGTTTATAGGGTTGCATGTACACCATAGGAGTGTTAGAATGCTCAAAACCCAACAGTGGTATCAGAGTCATGAGTTGTTTTCTGTTATATTGATGCAAATGTTTTATTTTCAAGTTGGAAAAAAAAGGAAAAAAAAACATGACGTTTGTCAAATTTTAAGATAATTACTTGTTTTATGAAAAACAAATTATTTGTAAAATTTGAATCATTTGTTATATGAGTTGAATTAGGTCAAATTTAGTAAAAGATAAAATGATGTGATTATTTTATTAGTTTTAAAAGTTTGATCTAAATGTTTTAAGGAGTTACATATTTTGTCATAAAATTTTGGAGCTCAAAAGTTTTTTTTAAAGTTGTGATCTTAAGGGTTTTTGAAACTTCCATAAGTTATGGATATGAAAGTTTTTTTAAAAAAAAAAATTTGATTCAAAGTTTTTATGGAGTGACAAAATTTGGTGTTAATGTTTTAAAGAATTTCATAACTTGTTCTTAAGTTATGGAACATGGAAAGTTTCATCATAAAACACCATTAATTCCATAAGTTATGGAATCCAAAGGTTTTCAAGAATTACAAAACTTGCCCTCAAGTTTTGGAATTTGAGAAAAGTTTTTTATGAAAAAAAGAATTGAATTCTAAAGCTCTTGGGTTCATAACTTAAACAATTAATTAAATGGTTTTAATTTTGAGTTTAATAATTGGAATTATGATGTTTTGTTGAATAGTTCAAATTAACTCTTATGGACTTTATTAATAGTTAATTAAAGCGTTTAATTAAAAGAGTATTATTAATCCATAAATATATGGTTTGAGTTTAATTAAATTAAAAGTCTAGTTTAATTAATAGATTAAACCACCAAGTATTTTAAATGTCTAAAATACACTCTTATACTATTATAATATTAAAAGTTTAATATATTATATGTATAAGAGCAAGTCGTCTTACCATTAGTAGGCCTCATTCACGAAGCCGGTCTATAAGGGGGGTATAAGGTTACTGCCTATAAAATGGCAGTTTAATGGGTGTCCACTCTCACTCACCGCTTCCTTGACCGGTGGAGGGTCGTTAGCCGAACAGGTAGGACAAGGACTATAATTCTCCCTTCATTATAAGTATAATGATAAATACTAAGTAACTAAACACTTATAAATTCCCAATCTTAGTTACTTAGGAAAATGTGAATAAGATGCTAATCCATGAAATTACATTTTGCACTTTGTTTAAGCTGTTAGTGGAGCGTGTGTGGTTAACCGGCACACTAACCTTAACTTAACAAGGTAGGCAAAGGGCAACTTAATGTTTATCATAGTATCGTTGGAGCGTGTGTGGTTAACCGACACATCGATTGAGGGGTAAATATTAAGGGTACCAAGTATATTTGCATGGTTACTTCACACCTTGTTTTGTGTTCCTCGGCATCCCAGTCACAAAACCTGAAGGGCACACTCGAGATTGAAACATGTCATTGAAAAGTTCAATGAATCTCAAAAGAATCTAGGAGTTTCAAAACCAATTAAAACCTAATAATACATTTCATTTATCTTGGTGGAAATTGGTGAATCGTCATTCACCTACCTTCAAATATTTTATAGCTTGGATTACGGCATCCCTCTTCCAAGTTATAAAATAGTTTGTTGGGTCCTAGCCTTAATATATCATATTGGGTGTTATATTAAGGACTTAAATCAACTTTACGTGAATTTCTCCCTTTGTTGATGTCTGGTTTAGAGAACAATGATCTTCCCAAACCAAGCTTTCCTAATGAATATGACTTCCCGAGTTTGTATCATGGAAGTCATACTTCTCTTCCTCCACCTCCTCCAATTATTCTCCCTAACCCACAAGTTCAAGGTCACTCAAGCCCTAATGGCAAGCAAGGTCTATGTGTGATCACATCTTAGAGATGAAGTCACATATTGACAAGCCGGGAGAGTTGGGTGTCAAAGTCTTGAGAAAGTTGGATGTTCAATCACTTTCTAAGTCACATAGTGAGTTCCTTTGGGACTACTATGAAACAGACTATGACATGAACCTTAATGATCATATCTATTTGCTTGGTGCTACTGAATCAGCAATGATTTGGAACGATAGTAAAGCAAATTTGATTAGAAGATCAATTTCCAAAAAAATTTATGGACAGTGACAATGGTGACACTGGAAATCCAGAAAAAGCATTCTCTTCCCAATGGAAAGGGATTGGCCATAGTCAACCCGGTTGACCAAATGGTAAAGAGAAAGGCTAAGTCTGAGATAGTCCCATTACCAAAGGGTCCATATGTTTATTTTGCCAAAGGAAGGGGCGTTGATTGCAAAGCTGTCAAATTTACCTAAGGATGTTAAAGTCAATAAGTTTGACTCTACATCAGGTAGAGCCCATTATCTAACTCTGTTAAGTTCTATTCTGAGATCCTCATTACATGATGTGACTGGGTCACATGTTGATGTTTTAAGAATCAAAGAATAGAGAGAAATCTTAAAGGAAGTATATGCTGATTCTGATCGCGAAGGTGGATTTCGATCGCATCAGAATTTTGAACAGTTGCTTAAGAAGTTATGATATATTGCTAAGGAATAGATAACAACAATTTTCCATGTGGATTGTAAGGATAAGTTTTTCCGCAAAGTTTTAAAATAAAAGAAAATTGTTTAATTTTATTTATTTGAAGTATCCTTACAATGACATTTGTGGAAAATTGTTGCTTATATGATTCCACTGACAGCAATATTGGAAAATGGATTTGATTCTTTCATTTGTGGTAGTGTCTAAATTTACCAAATCAGGAAAGTTCCTCATCACCCAAGTTTCAATTGGACCGAAACTTGGAATCATGCAAGTTGAATAATATGATGAATGAGAACTTTCAAGCATTGGAAAATCAAAACTAATTACTTGTTCACATGGATGTGTGAGTCAAGTGAAGGACTAAAGGGATCGAGTACACATTCTTGTGCACTGGTCATGACCACCACAAAGCTCGTTAAGACTATTTGATTTACTAAAGTTTAGTAAATATGGTTATACTTACAAGTTTAAGTATAATTTTGAAACATTGGAAAAGTCTCAATGTATGGCAGAACGAATGGGAAGAATCAAATTAGGCAGAAAGATAAAAGTTTCTCAAATCTGAAAAGATGGGAGAGTACTTTAGTATCATGTTTGTGATCATCTTAATGATTTAGAAATCATATCACAATTAGTCCTCTAAAGGTCATCTTAGTGCATTCTTATGACTAAGAAGAGGAGTCATGAATTGTTGAAATGGTTAGATCAGGAAGATGAGTCATACTTCGTTCCAAAACAATTCTTAGAGTCATACTCCAAGATTGTAACTTGAGTGACATATCTTAAAGAAAGGTTTAAAACACTTGTCAAATGTAAGAGTAAAAGTGTCCTACTCTTGTACATTTGAAATTGGTAAGTTGTGATGTTTTGGATAAAACAAAGACCAACTAAGGCCAATTGTGTGAAGTGTTTGTCTTGATAAAGAATCCGCACTATCTCTTGAATATTTGGCAAGATAGTCTTATATGTCAAGAGGATAGTGGGAGTCTTAAAGATCCTAAAAAGAATTTCAAGAACTAATCAAGAATAAAACCTGAGGTTCTTCACTAGCACACGACTTGAGGTTTATAACCTATCGTGTTGACATATTCTGTGCCCATTCCAGTTAAAGTTGGCTTTGCATAGGAGTTCTGAAAGTTCTCAATTGGTTGCATAACAACTTGGAAGCAATGGCAAGCCCTGTACTGCCAGGTGGCAAGAAGTTAAGATTGCATAAGTTCAGTCCATATGAGTTTGGATTTGTCATTATCCTTGTCTTGTGACTATGGTTTTGACGATTCACATGGATAAGAACACATACACCATAAAATCTAAGGGTCATAAGGTTTCTCTCCGATTCATGAAAATGATGGTGAGGAAACACTTCCACCAAGTAGATTTGAAGCAGATGGCAAAAGGTCTAAACAATTGAGACTATGATTACGACATCCTTTTTCATAGTTCTGAAATTGTTTAGACACACATGCATGCTATCTAAGGAAAGGTGTATGATTTTGATAAAGTTTTATCAAAGCATCTCGTATCAGAAATCTGAACTTTGGTAAGAAAGTCAATAAAGTATTGATTTCTGGAAGTCCAGCTGATTTCCGAGTACATGTCAAAGCTAGTGGGAGCATAAGTGTTATGCTAATAATCATCATGTTAGTGGGAGCATGATAATTATTGTTAGTGTTGCAAGTTAGCAATGTTAATTATAGAAAACAAAAGTTTCAATTCGTGAGGCTGCAGGGATTGAAAAAGTTGTTTTGCTATAATTAAGGGAGAGGATATACTTCATTTCAGTTCTAAAGGCTTAGATTGAGACCTTAATCATCTTTAGTCAAGAATATATATATATATGAATTTCATGTTGGATTGGTTCAACTTAAGGAAATTCTATATATTGCGTTCTCAAAATTCGATTATGATTACGACGTCCCTCTTCATAGTCAAATTTTGAAAACATGGCAAATAAAAATATTGTAGCAAAAGACTGGTCTAGAATCATGTCTTTATGTGAGACATCATGAATCGTGTACCATTTGCTTTGGGTACAGGATCGATTGCATGTGCTATAATATTTGTCATTTCTAAATTTTTCCAAATGCCCAGAGGCATTAAGAAGGGAAAAGGTCTAGAATTGGATATGACTAAAATGATTAAGCAATTGTCGAGGACAATCTGAGGTTTACCAAAGATTGGTTGCTCAGGGACAGTTGGAAGTATAGTGCTAATTTTGGACGGACCATATTGACATATTCTGAAAAGAGGCATCTCTTATTCAGAAGTCATAGTCAAAATGAGAATATGGAGTTGTCTCCATAGGTGGAAGTTATCTGTGTAAGATTAGAAAACTTAATGCAAGAAGCATGTCCAAAGCAATGTACTTTGAATATGAAACTTAGTTTCCATGGAGTTGATCTCCATTGGAATACCTTATAATGACTGTTGACAAGTCTTTGTGACTTTGTACATATTCATTACAGGAGGGTCAGTGCATATAAGTTTAAAATCTAAACAGATTTCGATAAATGATAGGAATTTGAAATTCTCACATTTTTCGATAAGGATTTGGGAGTGTGAAATTAGAATCATTGAAATTATGTTCAATTGGTTTATTTCACAAAGTAAGGATCATAGACAAACATAGAGTGTATACTTGGTGTATGACAAAGCTATTGTTTAAGAAAAACATAGTGTACATGCTTGGAGCATGGGACAACTAGTGTTTTTAATTCAAGTATAAAGTTGATAAAACCGAAACAATGAATAATGAGTAATCAGTATGGTGATAAATAAAAGTGTTTATTTATATTCATAGGGTTTGATATCATATTTGATTCATTTATTCTTGTGTTTCACTTTGCATGTTTTGACTTCCAGAATAACTAAGTCGCTCTTCCTGAATGATTAAGTTATTCAAACCATCCACATTCGGTCATATGTTGGAAGTAGATATGAATCAAGACTGTCATGGGTTGGTTTGTAGAGGTCCAAGTTGGTGGACAAAGTGGTGCTACAACACTCATGAGTGCTCATAAGTTCTGAGTATTGGATTCAACCCGCGCTCATTTGAATCACTTCATGGATTTTATCACGAGTGATCATGAGACGATAATATCTTATATTCTTCAAACCTAGAGATATGAGTTGTTACTATGAGTTGGTTATACATTGATTGCACGAAAACGCATTGGTAACTCGATGTTATAAAACGTGCCTTTGTGTATGATTCAACAAGCAGTAGAACAAGCCATATGAGTCGAAGTTTATCCATTCCTTTTACCTTCGGGATAATAGCGATATCTGTGCGCCCCTCGATGATTTAGCGATGACACATGTGAGTGCTTGGCCAAGCCAGGACTGATTTGATTTGTTCAATCAGTCAGTCATCATAAATCGAAAATCGGGAAACAACAAATGGACAGAGAGAATGATTATAATCCATGTCTCAGTCCATATGATATCTAGAATGGAGGAATATATGATCCCTTATCTAATGGACAAGTCATTGACAAGGTCAGAGTTCGACAGCGGCTTTAAGAGCTACGATTGCCAGTTAGGTTTTGAAGTCATACTCAGTAATAGTTTTAGACTTATCCAAGTGGGAGACTGTTGGATTAATGTCTAAGTCCATAACTATATTTGGTATGTACTTGACCCGACCCGGCATGGTCCATTTGGGTTGCACTTCACCGGCACAATTTATATGGATAGTCTTTTGAGAATAGTATATTTATGATTTATATTAATATATTATAAGTTCTAATATATTAATATGGAATCATATTATTTAATTAGTATTGATCAAGAATTAATTTAGAATTAATTAAGTGATCAAAAAGAACTAATTAAATATGGACTCTTATATATATGGGATGAGCCAAGTTCATTTAGGTTGGGCTAAGCTTTCATGGATGGTCCATGGAGCTTTTAACCCATGGATCCTATGTAAATGAAAGGTCATGGGTATTAGGGTTTACATGGATGTAACCCTAATCCTCCATAATATATAAAGGGGTCATTGGCTCACAAAATTGGCACAAGTGTGTGAAAATAAGAGTGGGCCGATTTTAGTGTGCATACATATTCTCTCAAGTTCTTCCAAGGTGTTTTGGTGATTTGTGATTCCATTTGAGGCTTCCACCCTATTGGGGCTAAGCTCTTAAAGCTTGAAGACATCAAGCTACTTCAAAAGGTATGTCATCTAACTAGAACTTTGTAGTATAGGTGCTTCATAATATGCTAGTTAGGATGAAACCTTGGAATAGTTAATATTTGCATGTATAATAGAGAAAACATAGATCCAAGGTTTATAGGGTTGCATGTACACCATAAGAATGTTAGAATGCTAAAAACCCAACTATAGCGTCGAAACCCTTTTCCGTTCTCGGCAATTTGGTGATGAAGTCCATCGTGATCTGCTCCCATTTCCACATGGGAATCTCTAGAGGCTGTAGCTTTCCATGCGGCCTCTGGTACTCGGCCTTGACCATCCTGCAGTTCAAGCACCTCTCCACCTACCAAGCGATTTCTCGTTTCATGCACGACCACCAGTAACTCAATCGCAAATCCCAATACATCTTGGTGGCCCCCTGGTGAATAGAGAAGCGAGACTTGTGAGCCTCCTCCAGAACAATCTGTCTGACCCCACCAGACATCGGAACCCAGACCCGACCGCAACGGGTCAACAATCCCCGGCTATCCTGCACAAACCGGGTGTTCTCACCCCTAATCCTCTCAAGCTTCCAATTCTCTTATCGCATACCCTCAGCCTGAGCTTCCCTGATCAAGCTCACAAGTGGATAATCCACTGATATCCTCATACACGTCGCTGAAGTAGAAGATCCAACTGACTTGCGGCTCAGAGCGTCCGCAACCACATTCGCTTTACCATGATGGTAAAAGATCTCACAGTTATAATCCTTGACCACGTCAAGCCACCTGCGCTGTCTCATGTTCAAGTTCGGCTGACCCATGATGTGCCTCAGACTCTTGTGGTCCGTGTATATGGTACAACGGACCCCATAGAGGTAATGTCTCCAAATCTTGAGAGCGAATACCACCGCTCCCAACTCCAGATCATGAGTAGGGTATCTCGTCTCGTGCGGCTTCAATTGCCGCGACGCGTAGGCTATCACCCATCCTTTCTGCATGAGGACCGCTCCCAGTCCCGTGATGGATGCATCACAAAATACTACAAAATCCTCAACTCCTTCCAGGAGAGTCAAGACTGGAGCCTCGCAAAGTCGCTGTCTGAGGGTCTCAAACACCCTCTGCTGCTCGGGGCCCCACCGGAAATTCACCCCTTTAGATTTGGGGCTAATATGTGGTAAAATGTAAAACAATGGAGTAATTTAAGGTGGTGATGACGACAATGGCAAGATGAGGAGGCCGACTCTCTCTCTCTCTCTCTCTCTCTCTCTCTCTCTCTCTCTCTCTCTCTCTCTCTCTCCCCCCGAACGCATGAGGGTTTCGGAGGATTGCCGATAAAATTTGGAATGAGATAGAATATTGTTGACTATTTTAAAAAAGGGAGAAAGTTACGTCAAAGTAATTATCATAATTATAGGAATATATTTGTGGAAGTTATTTTATCTATCAATGAAATTACCATATTACCCTTATTTATTTATTTAATAATTTTTATTTTTTTAATTTTTATTGACCCACAATCAATCCTACATACTCACAATATTTAGTTAGAATACTTGAACCTATCTCTCTCTCTTTCTCTCTCTTTCTCTCTCTCTCTCTCTCTCTCTCTATATATATATATATATATATATATATATATATATATATATATATATATATATATATATATATTGTGTTCAAATGTTTCTAACAACTATTGTGTTCCTAAATGCACAAATCAGAAATTAGCAGATAATTAAATCAAAGGGGTATTTCCGTTTTTTTCCCTTGCAATTAATGTGACCATTTAATTAAATCCCTGCAATTAAGGAAACAAAATAAATAATTTTTATAAACCCTAATGACGGCTTCCTCCAAATGGTAGATACCTCTTTTCCGTCTTCAATTTCCTCACACGTCCGGGACACCATCAATCCACTTCTCCACTAAAACCCATCGTTCTCCTCTACAAGTCATCGTACGCCGACATTAATCCCCACCAATTACATCAAGACCAATGCAACAACCATAATCGAAGATGTTAAATACAATTATGCTGGTTAGTTTTTTTAATTGATATTGTTTTTGCATTTTTTTCCGTCGTTTTCTTGCAAGATGCTTGTTGCTCGATTTCAATTTTATTTACAACTGATTATGTATTATATTATTATATATTTAGGTTTCCAGGTTGAATATATGTACATACATAATATTATTTCTTATTTGAATGATGCAAAAAGTGGAATTCGTGAATACATAATGAGTAAAATTAATTGATTGCATCATTTTGTATGATTTGTCATATTATATGCTATTAGAAAAATTAATTGATTGTATTATCTGTTATAATTCAACACATTATCTTGTCTCTGGTTACTTTTTCTTTTAATATATATTTTTTAAGAATAAGGTTAGTAACACTCATCGATTTGATGCCTATTATTCTGACAGAATTCGAACTCAATATCCTTATTTGTCAAGATAGGAAAAATAAAAACCATTGTAAGATAGGAAAAGTAAAAAAAACATTTTGCTATGATTTATAGTTTGTTTTATTTTTTGTCATCTAAAAAAGAAGACTATGATTTAAGTGCATTATATAAAGTATTCTCTCAGAATTTATTTGTATAAGTGCATTCTGTCAGAATTACGAAAGTTTGTTTTATTATTTGTCATATAAAAGCATTCTCATATTATTCGACTTTATGTCGGTTATTCTCATTGTAGTTTTAGGATTACATTCTAGGGAAAACTACAATAAAGTCCCTATGTATTGCCCGTATAATCGATTTAGCCCCTATGTTTTTTTTGCAATTTAGTCATAAATACCGGTAAACGTAATCAAAACGGGATATTTAATGGGTTAGCCGGTATCCCACCGGTACTATGCGCATGTGGCACCTTACGTGTACAAGAGAGTTTTACCCTTCCATTTCCACTGCATTCGATGTCTGGTAAATCAATTGAGAGAAAAAGTTAGGGTTTTTATAGAGTGAAACACGAAGGAAGTAGGGTTTTACTGAGAGAAACGAAGGTAAAACCCAATGGCTGTTGAATCAGAGGAAGTTCACCATGAGTCATCTGAAGAATACGACTCTGAAGAATACGAAGATGATGAGGAGGTGCTCGATACTGAGCACATAGATGTGGAAATGGAAGAAGATTATTTCAAGACACAGGGTAAAGAGAGATGCAAGTATGCTTTCCTTAACTTCAGTTCCGATTATGAAGATAATGAAGCCGCTGAAGACAATGACTTAGTTGATGAAGATGAAGAAGGGTTTGGTTCAGAAGAGGAAATCAATGACACAGCAGGGGCTAATGATCTTGATTTGGGAGATGCGGTTGGTGCAGGCTTCCCCATTCATGACCCATCAGTTAAGTGGAATAAGATGAAGCCCTTTCTTGGTGAAAGGTATGAATCACCACATCAGTTGCAACAATGTCTCACTAATTATGCTATTAAGTCAGGGTATAACATTAAATTTGTGAAGTGTGACACTGTGAGATTAACTGCCAAATGTGGTTCTAAGATAAAGTCTCAACCCTGTCCATTCAGAGTTCATGCTTCCTGGATGACTCAAGAAAAGTCTTTTCAGATTAAAACCTTAGTCGATGAGCACAAATGTGTTAGAAATTTCAATATTTCAAATTTACTGAGTCCCAGATGGCTAGCAAGACACTTTTTGAAGGAGTTGATAATGAGACCTAACTTGAAGTGTAAGGAGATGCAATCAATAATTAGGACCAAATTTCATTGTGGTGTGTCTTGGTCTAAGGCTTACAGAACAAGGTGTAGAGAAATGACCATTATAGATGGTAAACTCACAGAACATTATGCTAGGGTGTGGGACTATTGTCATGAGTTACTAAGGTCAAATCCTGGTAGCACTGTCCAAGTGGGTGTCACTGTAAATCCAGATTAAACAACATACTTTCACAGGATGTATTTGTGTTTTAAAGCAATCAAGGAAGGTTGGAAAATAGGGTGTCGTAGGGTAATTAGTCTAGATGGATCTTTCTTGAAAGGGACATGTAAAGGAGAATTACTCACAGCAATAGGGAGGGATGCAAACAACCAAGTTTATCCAATTGCTTGGGCAGTTGTTGACATTGAAAACAAAGCTAATTGGAAATGGTTTTTGGAACTGCTCACAGAGGATCTTAATTTGCTAGATGGAGGAGAGTTTACTGTAATATCTAATCAACATAAGGTTTGTAATTTCTTAGCATATTTATTGTTTTTCCTTACCATCATCTTATATGTTTATGTATTCATTACATTGTAGGGATTGCTTGAAGCAACCAAGGAAGTACTACCAAATGTGGAGCATAGACAGTGTGCAAGACACATATATGCTAACTTTAGGAAGACCTATTCTGGAGTGGAGTTCAAGAATATGTTCTCGGCAGCTTCCTTTTCAACTGTAGAGAGTGAATTTCTGAGGAAAAATGATGATATAAAAGAGGTTAATCCCAATGCTTATGAACATTTGCTTGCAAGACATCCTTAGACATGGTGCATGGCATTTTTTAGGACTGATGTAGCATGTGAGGCAGTTGAAAATGGCATTGCAGAGTGCTTCAACGCCATCATATGGGATGCTAGAAAGAAACCCCTTCTAGCAATGTTTGAAGAAATTAGGTTGTACATGATGGATAGGTTCTACCATATGTTACAAAAGGCAGAAAAGTGGGAATCAGTGGTTTGTCCAACTGCTATCAAGAAAATGAACAAGTTTGGAGAGGATTTGAGGTTTGTCTTAGCATTTTTATTGTTCCTTATCATCATTATTCTAATTTCATTGTTCTGATTTCATTTAGTAATGTCATTGTAGGAATTGGAATGTGAATCCAAGTGGACCATCTATTTTTGAAGCCAGGAATGGATTAGAAGGGTACGTGGTTGACTTACAAAGCAAAGTGTGCAGCTGTAGGCTTTGGGATATCTCAGGAATCCCATGTGTACATGCACAGTGTGCAATATTATTCACTGGACAAGATCCTGTTCAATTCATAAGTGAGTGGTTTAATGTGGACAGGTTCAAGGCCATATATGCAAACAATATACTACCTGTGAATGGTAGAAATTTATGGCCTAGAACATCATAAATAAAGCCTCTACCCCCTTTAGCTAGAAGAATGCCAGGGAGACCAACTCTTAAAAGAAAGAGGCATGTCACTGAATCTTAAGACAAATACTCCCAAAATAAGATGAAGGTTACTGGAATAGGAAGGACAGTCCAATGCAAAAACTGTCTTCAAAGGGGTCATAACAAGGCATCCTGTAAGAATCCCAAGGTCACATCAGAACCCAAACCCAAGAAAAAAATGGGTAGACCAAGACTAGATCCTGATATCAGTCATTGGACTAGAGGTGGTGTAAGAGGTGGTGTCAGAGGTAGTAAAGGTGGTGCAAGGGGTAGTAGAGGTGGTACAGGGGGTAAGAGAGGTGGTGCAGTGGGTAACACAGGTGGTGCAGTGGGTAACACAGGTGGTGCAAGAGGTGGTGCAGTGGGTAACAGAGGTGGTAAAAGAGGTGGTAGGGGCAGTAAGACATCTGTTGGAATTGAAGGTGGTGGAGTTGAAAATGAGGATGACACTATTCCTGAAAAATATTTAGTCCATTTATGGAAGGCAATGCAAGATTTGAAACTATCAAGGTATTCAATTGAAGAAATTAAAAATACACTTAGTCTGACAGATTCACATATGAAACAGCTCAATGATTACAATGACACTATTGAACAAGTTCTTCCTATGTCTATGGTAAACCCTCTATATTACCTTAATGTTAACATTCATTTATGTTATTAATTGCTTGATGTTTTACAGGAATAGGAGTATCCACCTCAGACTGAGACACAAGATGGGGCTGAAGAAATTATCCCTGAGACACAACCAGAAAGTGAAGAAGCAGAAGAAGAAGAAGGCATTAATGACACCCAGGAATTACCAGTACACCTTAGGATTGTGAAAAGAAGAAGGCCCTCTGAGAGGATTGTTAAAACCAAGCTGAAGAAGATGGGATGTGTTGGGACTTCTGCAAATTCAGCATTGGAGTTGGATTAGGGTGTTAGGGTGTTAAGGGTAGTAAGGGTATTTTGGTACATCTTTGTGAATGCTACTTTTGTGCATCTTTTGTGAATGCTACTTTTGTACATCTTTTGTGAATGCCCTTAAATTACTGATAGCCATATTTTGTACATCTTTTGTAAACACATTGAAACATTGTGAATGCCCTGAACATGGTTGGTAATGACATATTAGAGTTTGTTGTTTAATTATTTTAGCCACAAGTGTGCATACTTCATGGTTATATTTGTCAAGTGTACACCATTTATGCAAACCATAATAACATATTGCCATTTCATTAACCAAAACATTACATGATCCACAAGAACATTTATCCATTACATCATGATAACAAACCAAAAGATTACATCATCCCTACCATACCATAATACCCTACAACTTACACTAAACTAACCATACATCATCCCTACAATGAAACAAACGAAACAAACCATCATCCACTTGCAGAATCCAAATTCATTACCAGGCACATGTGTATTCTCACGCACTGCAATTTGATTATCAGGTTCAAGAGCATTCACAGGGGCAATAGGGACATCAACATTCACAGGGGCAATAGGGCCATCAACAGGTATTTCACCTTCATTAACAGGGTTACTGAAAGGAATAACTACACCCCCATTAGCAACAGCTCCTAATTCATACATTCTTTCTTTATACCACTTATTCAATAATGGTGGATCAATCCAACGAAAATACCCACAATCCTTCTCTTCATCCTACATAACATAGAAAGATGCATGTTTTTAACATAGAAGAATGGTAATTTAGTGAAATAGAAGAATCTGAGTGAGATTTGAAGATTCTATACCATGTAATTTGGGCAACTAAAAAACCTCCGGCCTGGATTTTTTCGAGTCCATGATGTCCACATTCCAGCCCTATCTCCACAATAGCACATTCTGATGTTGGTGCTTGACGAACTCGACATCGATTTCTTGTTTCCAATTTGCCCTAATCGTTCGCTCCTTTGACTGTCGAATGAAGAAGAAGAGCTCGATTCATTGATTTAGCCCTCTTAAATGGCACGTAGGATGTTATTTAACATGATGACTTCCACGTAAGCTGCCACATCAGTTAGATACCGGCTAACCCATTAAATATCCCGTTTTGATTACGTTTACCGGTATTTAGGACTAAATTGCAAAAAAAAAAACATAGGGGCTAAATCGATTATATGGGCAATATATAGGGACTTTATTATAGTTTTCCCTACATTCTATTTGAATAAATTACAATTCTTTAATGTCTACAACATTCTGTCAGAATTTATAGTTTTTATTCTCTATAACAATCTGTCAGAATTTATAGTTTCTACTACATTTTGTCAGAATTTAAAATTTTTATTCTTTTAGAATGCACTAAATTTCTTATTATTTGAAAGTTGATTATGTTTTCTTTGTAGATTTTTATTTTGAAGAGGCTGTCATTGATGTGGAAAAAGAAGAAAACTTGGAGAATGAGAGTGTATTCCACCAGAATGTATTCTGCCACAATGTATAATGTGTTTCTTAATTTCAGAACGAATTAGTTTTTTGTTAGATTTTGATGTTCTTTTAACCATTGTTTATAGTCTTATTCTTTACGAATTAATGTAATTAATGATTCTTAAAGAATAAAATTCGTATTCTTTAGAAAATATTATTATTGATAATATGTTTTATAAGTCTTTAAGCATGTTAATTTAATATATATATATATATATATATATATATATATATATATATATATATATATATATCTTGAGTGTAACCATATTCTGCAAGAATAAAATCGAAAATATCTTTACTAATTTATGGTTGACTTTTTGTCATTCTGACAGAATAAAATCAATTATTACTAAAAGTTATATTAAAATTAAATTCGAATTATTTTAAAAAATTCAGATTAAAAAAATGGGTATTAATTATCCTTAAAATACGAAAATTTCCTTTTTTAATATAGGTTAATTGACTAAAACACTCTTATGTTGAAATTTGTATGATTATATGGTACATGTTACCCTATTGTAATATCATAGACCCTAGATCATGACCATTGATTCTATTCCATCCGTTGATCCAGGTTTATACATACAAACACACAATAGTTGTTAGAAACATTTGAACCTATCTATTGTGTGTATGTAGGATTGATTCTTGACCAATAATTTCAATTATTTTAAGAAAGTAATTAGTGCATATTAAATGTTGAAGATTTAATTAATACTCATTATATTTTCAACATGTAATATGCATTAATTACTTTCTTAAAATAACTAAAATGATTGGTCTAGAATCAATCGTACATGCACACGATAGATAGTTAGAATACAATAACCTAACCCTATATATATATATATATATATATATATATATATATATATATATATATATATATATATATATTCACACTTTTCACTAACTATAAAAATGAAAGAAAATTCAGTTTTTGTTGCTTGTGCGATTTAATATTTTTGTCATTTTTAGACATGACATTTTTTTAATTCTATATAACATAAGATAATAATGAGTATTAACTCTGATTTTGTCTGTCTAGAAAGGAGTAAACCATTATTGTTGTCGTGTCATGAAATGAGTGGATGTGCATGTTGTTATTGTCAAATTAGTACAAATTCACATTCTTTCTATTTTTAATAAAAGACAAGGCCAAAAGTTGGTCACTTGGTTGAGTCTTTTATCACAGTAGATAACTCACTTTCTAAGTCCCATTTAAATATTACAATATAGGGGTAATATACGACAAGATACACTAAATAAAAAAATGGCCATTTAACCATAAAAATATCAAATAGAAAACTAATGGCGCCCGAATGATTCGTGAGGCCATATACTTTATTCACGACAAGTTCAATTATTGTTAATAGTTAAAACAATAGAACAACAAATAATCATAAATCGATTTACTCTTGTGGTTAACGTTGTTAGATATAGGTCTTGCTAATTCGCGGGAGTGGTGGTATTAATTTGATAATTGAAAATAATGGTCTTAGAGTTCGATGAAAATCAGTTCAATAAAATTCGATGAAAGTCAGTTTTAATATTGGTTACCTCGAAAGTCTTTGCTCTATAGGTCATCCGATATACTCACCACTAACCATTATAGTGGTGGGTGACACATCATCACCACTAACTACCACTAAAATGTTGGGATACTATATCCTTTTTATTTTTTGATTATTAAAATAAAAAATATATATATATTTTAATTAATTAAATTATAGAGAGAGACGGAGAAAGGTAGAGAGAGAGAGAGATATAGAGAGAAATAGAAAAAAAAACAAATTGATTGGGTGTGATGGTTGGTGTTCCCCACAACAATTGACCATGAAAGTTGTCTACCATTAACACCTTGGGATGATGTTTATATTTGTGGTTAGTGGCCACATAAACCACGAGAGGTCTCATGATGACCATATGAGATGGTCGTACATGGTCTTACAAAATTGTTTTTTATGTTTTATCCTTGAAGTTCATAGCATCCTTGTTTATTATGAATCCATATTGCTATGTTGGTTTGCTGCTTTGTTGGGTGCCTTTGCATGCTGATTGCATCCGGCCTTTTGTGGAAATTTTGATCACTGGCTAATTGTCATTTTTGGTATTTAGTCTCCTTAAATCCATTAGGTAATTGTTGGTGTTGTGATTTATGTTTTTCCTTTTGTAATTATATTTTTGTCCGGTTGCTGAATTTTTTTTATATATAATTTTGCTGTTAAAAAAAGATAATAACTATTTTTTTCTTGAAATAAAATCACTTGATCACGGAAATCAATAGAGTTCATAAAAAAAAAGTTCTAATGAATTTTCAACTAAATAGGATGTTGATGAAGTTTTAATTTAAATTCCTTCAGAATTCTATAAAATCCATAAACCAAATCCGACCTTAAAGATTTGTGTATCATAACTTTTGCATATAATTTAGAGATGCATTATTTAGAATCTTTTATGAAATTCAATAATTTGGTTATTGACGTGTTTGAAATACGTTAATAATAATTAGAATAGAATTGAATGATTAATGATTAATTTTTGAGAGTTGCCCATCTCATCGCATCCTTCCAAGAGGGTTTGACCCAAGTAAACGCCTTGGGTCTGTAGTTTGTAGTTATGCCTGCAAACCATCAACATCAACATTCATGTATCCATGGAGGGAGTTCACAAAAATCAAATTTATATATGAATTGTGATGCACAATTTACTACAACTATTTAACGGTCCCCCGGGAATCCCTCTCCATATCTTCTTCCCTACATCCTTTTCTCATATTTATTATATCGTTTCGTTTCTTTCGATCTGATTTGCACACGCCCTCCATTGATTGATCCACGAGCTTGATTTCAGTTCCTGATGCTCACCTAATCGCCATGGATTTTCCATTTTGATTTTGCTTCCTCACGCTAGAATACGGTATCTTCCTGTTGTATTGTATGGTTTTGTTACTTGCAAATTACAAATTACAATGAATGAATGATCCATTTTACTTTTACTTTTGAAAGGATTCTTCGGTTATCAATCATGTCATCAATTGTAGCAAGAACGGGTCGCCATCTTCAGCGTTACGACAACAATCTTCGCCTTGTTTCCGGGTATCTCTACTATTCGTTTATGATATTTAAATTCCTTCTGTTTTGGGCATTATCACCTCTTCCACATTTTGTCCCCATTAGAATACCTCATGCTTAATCCATTGATTTAGAAATCCAGATAAATATTGTTGACTTGGATTCAAAATTTGCTTAAAATGGGAGATCCAAGATAGAAATCATTGCAAAATTCCATTCCATCTCCCGCAATCAATCAATCATGTTCTTGTAGTCATAGACTACTTGGTAAAAAACGAGTGATTATTAATAATTTTTAGCAAGTTTCCATTAACAAGATTTTTAGACGTAAACTTAGGAAGATATAAAGTTACTGTTTGATTTGTCACACCATACAAATGAGTCATCACCGACTCGTTTCCTTATCCTCGCCTACAAGGGCAGGGGCCTACTTGGATAATTGTGGCAAGAAGAATTAACAATAAAAAAGATTCTTTGCCCATATTGGATAACTACAGCAAAAGATTTTGCTCGTGAATAGGACAAAACATGCCAAAAGTTTTTAATTCAGACACTGTTAACTTCACAAGAAAACAAAAAGCTTATAGAAATATAACAATTTTATATTATCGGCATGAATAACATGGAAAATTGAGTTGTTATAACCCTGGTTTTTTAAATTCTTGCAACCAAAGCACTATGTGGATATTCTATGATATGCTTCTGCGGTTTGCTTTATTCTATTCAAGAGTTAATGTTGAATTTACGAAATTAAAAGCGGTGGATTATATCATTGATGGTGGGAGTATAATTTGAATTACAATGAATCCGGCATAGTCTACCACAGATTCTTCTTTTTGCTACCTTGTTATAACAGACCATGTTCTTTCTACTGTGTGCTTACTATAAACATCTATACAACAGATGTATTCCATACAGACTGGTGAAGACTAAAGATCAACACGTAGATAAAGAGAAGAGAATAGAAGTATTGATGGTATCTTCACCAAATCGTAATGACATGGTATTCCCAAAGGTACTCAATCTCTTCTTCAGTTCTTCTTGTTCAAATTTTGATATAAAGTGATTTTGTAAATGGTAGTATTTATATATAAAGTATGATTCTTTTGAATTTTGATTGTATTGATATGTATATTTACAGGGTGGATGGGAGAGCGATGAGACAGTTGAAGAAGCTGCATGTCGCGAAGCCTTAGAGGAAGCTGGAGTAAGAGGAGTTCTTAAAGTAAGGCCAAGCAAATGTCTAAAATATTTAGTACACTTGTTGAGAAAATAAAAAAGAAACAGGGACAATTGTGTAATTTTGACATGTAGGGAAAGGCACTTGGAGTGTGGGAGTTTAGAAGCAAGAGCAAACAGGAAGCTTGTAGTGAGGAAGGGGGATGCAAAGGGTACATGTTTGCATTAGAGGTAACCGAGGAGCTTCAAGCATGGCCTGAACAAAGTAACCGCAGCAGAAAATGGGTAAGCATCAAGGAATAGCAACTGACTTTGGATTCATCTCTTTGTATCAAGTATTAAAGCATTATTGTACATTTATATAGGTGGCGATTGAAGAAGCATTTGTATTATGTCGCTATGAGTGGATGCAGAGTGCATTGAGAGAATTTCAAAGAGTGGTGGAAAAGGGAAATAATAACAAGCTGGTAGAAATGAAAGACGACAAGACAATTAAACAAGAAGATGAAGATTGTCAACTGATGTCAACAAATTGCCATGTCAATGGACCTATTATGACTATGGCTATCGCTAATTCATATGGCATCATGCTTCCTGCTGGTATTTTCCTCTAGTCACTCCCTCCGTGCATTGCAATTTGCACTTGCACACCAAGTCTTCGACAAAATGCTTGCATGTCTTGTTCTCTACCTCGCTAGCTGCTGATGAAGCGTAGCAGTGGGTTTGTGAATGAGTAGGAATAATAAGCAATTGTATCTTGTATTGATTTTCTTGCACATACTTTTAGAGATGCAGATGTATGTATAGCCCCCTTAGAGACTGCTAGATGATCGATCAATATCATGTTAATTGTGTGTCAGTAGTGTAAGGCAGAAACCTGTCTGTGTTTTAAACTTTAACCAAAGTTGTAGAGTTTGGGTAATGATACATTTTGTAGCATGTGTGTGTTAAATGAGCAATATGCGCTCCTTCTTCATTGGTATATCTTTGACTGCAAGATGCTGTTTATTTTTTACTTAATGGACTTAATAAAAACATGACTTAAACCAGTAAAGTATATATGAGTGTTATTTTTTACTTAATGCATATAGAATGACTTGACAAACAAAATAAAGCCTTTGATTCTTTTACAAATTTACTCACTTATTTTTTTTCCTTTCATTTTCCAAAACATGGAATCATTTTCTCATATATATTTTTTAAATATAACTTATTTAGACAACAAAAGAAACCGGGTCTTAGATTACTTTCTCACTTTTAGATGTTGAGTGTCAAACTTGCTTTTAAACTGGTAACTTTGTTTCAAGATTGGTGGTATACTAATCTTGCATAAAAAAACCGTGTTTGATTAGAGGAAATGACCCATGATGGTGAGCTGGCTAAACCCTTGTTTGGTTTTCATCGTTATAATTTTCTGTAAAATTTAACCGTTTTTTGAATTAAAAACTCAATTAATTTGAAGGTATATTTTCAGATTACCAATCAGCTTTGTTCATAAAACCACTATTGATAGCCTTTATTGACTGAAGAATACGAATCATATTTATCAAACAAGATGATAATTTAGCTATGTTACTCTTCAATTAACGGAAGCTGTTAATGATAGATACTTGATTGTTATAAAACAAGATGATAATTTAGCTATGTTGCTCTTCAGTTAACGGAAGCTGTTAATGATAGATACTTGATTGTTATAAAATACTAAAGCAGGGACCAAATTTACAAATAGAATATCTTAAAGGACTAAAAGTGTTGCTCATAAACATATATTTCTGTTAATCTATTTGTTTATTAACGCCTCTCCTGTCTTCTCGGCTTATCGGCTTTCGGGAGCCCCTTGTTCGTTAAGTACCTGTTGTCTGGCCATGGCGGCCACTCTTATCATCAGACCTTTAGCTTGCTTTTCCTCTCCTCCTCCTCCTCATCCACCTCCGCCGCTCCTTCATTATGCTTCTTCTTTCAGATTATGGACGCCATTTTTCAGAGGAGGAAGTAGAATTCTCTCTTCTCCATTTAATAACCATGACTTCCTTCGCCGCCACAGTTCTTCCTCCTCTCAGTTTCCATCTCTCACTGCTCTCAGTGCCATCGCTACTGGTCCTGATCGTATTGCTCGTTTTGACAGCCAGGAATCTGACACGGACCCCATTTCCATATTTAACGACAGAATTCTCAAGGAACAATACTCTAGACGAGCTTCCGGGAGGCCCAACACTGAGTCGGATTCCGGTTCCAGTGCCGATGTATCGAATGAAGAGGTTGATAAGTACATCCAAATGGTGAAACAGCAGCAGCAAAGGGGGTTGCTGGAGTTGAAAAAGGGTCATATGCTTAGAAAAGGCGGTTCCAATAACGGTGACGCTAATTTCAGTTACAAAGTTGATCCGTTTACTCTTGAAGAAGGTGATTATGTTGTGCATAAGAAAGTTGGCATAGGTCGTTTTATATCGATCAGACCAAGCATCCCGGATGGCGAAACTACCCCAATTGACTACGTTTACATTCAGTATGCTGATGGAGTGGCTAAACTTCCTGTTAAGCAAGCCTCTAGATTCCTCTATCGCTATAATCTGTATGTATATACTTCTTTAACTTGATTATTAACTCAAATTTACATACGCTGTCATCTATTTCCAAACTTTGTTTTCCTTATGGCACTGGAACTGAGTCCTAAATAATATGGTGTGGGATGCTTTTTTGCAGTCCAAATGAAAGTTCAGCACCTCGAGGTCTGGGCAGATTGAAGGACACAAGTATTTGGGAAAAGAGGAAGATCAAAGGGAAGGTTGCAATTCAGAAAATGGTTGTTGATTTGATGGAGGTGTATTTAAACAGGCTAAGACTGAGGAGACCCCCATACCCCAAGAACCCTGCCATGGCCGAGTTTGCTTCTCAATTTCCCCATAATCCCACTCCTGATCAGTTACAGGCCTTTATTGATGTTGAAAAGGATTTGACAGAGAGAGAAACTCCAATGGATCGATTGATCTGTGGAGATGTTGGGTTTGGCAAGACTGAAGTTGCTCAACGTGCCCTCTTTTATGTGGTTTCATCAGGAAAGCAGGCAATGGTATTAGCACCAACCATTGTTTTGGCTAAACAGCATTTTAGTGTTATATCAGAGAGATTTTCCAATTACCCCAACATCAGGGTTGGGCTCATGAGCAGATTTCAGGTGAAAATAATATTTCTTCTTTTCTCTTTTAAATTACACCATTTTTACGGTTTAATATGGTGGAAACAGCTTCATGATATTCTCTGTATAAGATATACCGGCATTGCAACGAACCTAACCTTTTACAGCATGCAGACTGCATCAGAAAGAGAGGATTATTTTCACATGATCAGAAATGGGGAACTGGATATTATTATTGGAACCCACTCGCTTCTTGGAAGTCGTGTCTCATATGATAGATTAGGTCTTCTTATAGTTGATGAAGAACAGGTTTACCTCCTTTTCCATTTACCAATCTTTGATAATCATCCTTACCCTTTGATTTTTTGATATGAAGGGATGCCTGATTTTGTGGTATACAGAGGTTTGGTGTCAAACAGAAGGAGATGATTGCTTCAATGAAAACTTCAGTTGATGTTCTTACTCTTTCTGCAACTCCTATACCAAGAACCCTATATTTAGCATTAACTGGATTTCGTGATTGCAGGTAACATCATATAAAATTGATCCTATTCAGCATATTTCTGAAATCAATAAAGATCAAATTTTTCTGTAACCCTTTTTTTTCTCTCAGTTTGATCTCAACAGCACCTCCTCAAAGAGTTCCTATAAAAACTCATCTTTCAGAGTATAGTGAGGCAAAAGTTATATCAGCAATCCAGTTTGAACTCGATCGTGGAGGCCAGGTTTTCTATGTTTTACCACGTATTCAAGGTAACAAATGGTTTGATCTTTTTTTTTTTTTTTTACTATTTCAAGACAAAGCAATTACTTCACTTCAGCTCATTGATTATCATCCACAGGTCTTGAAGAGGTTCTGGCATTTCTTGAGAAGTCATTTCCAGATGTTGAAGTTGCCCTTGCTCATGGACAGGTAAACATTTTGCTGTTATGCTTTGTAGTACACCAATTGCAAAACAAATCAAATAATATAACCATTTAAATTTATATGCAGCTATATTCGAAACGATTGGAGAAAACCATGACAAGATTTGTGGAAGGAGAAATCAGAATTCTAGTTTCCACAAATATTGTAGAGAGTGGGCTTGACATTCAAAATGCTAACACCATCATAATCCAAGACTTTCAGCAATTTGGGCTTGCACAGCTCTATCAGGTTCATTCCTCACCATCACTATGTGTTTCCTTTTATTCCTAATAAGTGTTGTCTGGATAAATGATGTTCACAAAATGATGGCATACTTGGTGAAATGAAAGGAAAAAGAAACGAGGGCAAATGTGTAAATTGTGCATTTGATTAGTTTGTTTGATCATTTATGTTTTTGTTTGTTTAGTTTGTGCAACCTCTCTATCCATACATGACTTAATAGGACACTAGAGTATTTTGTCATTACCGGTTGATATAGACATATAGTTGACTGTTTCTAGTCATTATGTATGTGACAGAATATATCTGTCTAATCTTTTTCTTATTTGATAACTTTGTTGGTATAGTTACGTGGAAGGGTAGGAAGGTCAAATAAGGAGGCTCATGCTCATCTATTCTACCCCAACAAGTTGTTGCTTACTCCAGCAGCAAAGGTACATGGTCTTCTCTTCCTTGGTGAACATAACTAATAATTCTGTATACAAAGTTGTTAATTCTGCATTTTATGATCTCTAAATGGTAAATATTACTAAATAAATACAATCTTTTACAACACTTCAGAAAAGGCTTGAAGCTCTTGAAGAATGTGGTGACCTTGGTCAAGGGTTGCAACTTGCAGAGAGAGACATGACTATTAGGGGATTTGGTAATATTTTTGGTGTGCAACAAACAGGAGATATTGGAAATGTAGGCATTGATCTCTTCTTTGAAATGCTTTTCGAGAGCTTATCCATGGTATTGTGTTTCTGCCTTCACTCCTGTCTTTGTGTATTTTACCGTTTTGTCCCTGTTGACTTAATTTCAGAGTTTTTCTTTTGTCCAAAACCAGGTTGATGTGCATCGAACTCATCCGGTTTCTTTCAAATCCGTCAAGGTATTTTATTTTTATCCCTAAAAACGAAATAGCAACATACTTTTATTTATTTGTTTACTTAAGTGGACCATGTCTTACTTACTATTACAACATTGTACTTTGAAAATCTACCTAATTATAAGAATGTGATCCAAACACAAACACAAACACAAAGCAATTTTCACTCCTATAATTGGGTGCCCTGGTTAGAAAATACCATTTAGGCATATCTGAATGGGCATTTATAATTTTCAGGGTAAAAGCAGTCTAATTATCTGTTGTATGTTGTTTTTATTATGTCAGCTTGAATTGGACATAAACCCTCGTCTGTCATCGGAGTATATAAATTATCTGGACAATCCTATAGAAGTAGTGAAGGATGCAGAAAAGGCTGCAGAAAAGGACACGTGGAGTTTGGTACAGTTTACAGTGGATCTCAGGAGGCAATATGGAAAAGAGCCTTACGCCATGGAATCTTTACTGAAAAAACTTTATGTGAAAAGAATGGCAGCAGATATAGGAATCACTAGAATCTATGTTAATGGAAAAACCGTGGTAATGATGACAAACATGAACCAACAAGTATTCAAGATGATCACAGACGCCATGTTTTCCGACACTCACCGCAACATGCTTGCTTTTCAAGCAGGCCAAATTAAGGTACAAAAACAAAACACTCCTTTCCTTTCGCTCCACTATATTTGTTAGATTCAAGGAGGGCATTTACGTCTTTTGCACAAACCAAAGATCCAGAGCGTGCGTGTCTCTGTTCCACTTCCACTTTTTGGGTTGGACTGTCACAGTCACAGTCACATATAGTCACGGTCATATCACACAGTCAGAGTCCAATGCATGTCAAACACAGTATAAGGTTGTGATGTTTTGTGTTGTTTTATAGGCGGAATTACTTATTGATCTACCAAAGGACCAGCTTCTTACTTGGATATTCCAGTTGTTAGCCGAACTTCATTCTGCATTACCAGCCCTTATAAGATACTAAATGGAGGCTTCACGTTCACGGAGTGTAATCTGGATGGTCCATAAGGAACCGAACCGAATCGGGCATAAACTAACCGAACCGAACCTGACGGTTTCTGTTGTGTAGATGAAACCTGAACCCAAACATTAACAATGCATGCTCATGCTGATGATGATGCTGATGCTGATGCATGCTAGTGATAGGGTGTATGCACACAGGACATGCCACATTTGGGATTGGGTCATGTTTACGTGAATATATGGAATATGTTTTGTAACTAATTAGCTCAACTGTTGGCTTATTGTAATTATCATCATAGATTTTATTATTTATGGAATTTTAGGAGCCTTATTATTTATGTGAAGTAATATGCAAAATGTTGTTTGATTAGGGTATAATCCAACTCCAAGTTGTTAATTTGAGCTTATGATATAGTTATCATCGACTACCAAAAAAGCATATTCTATCTTATATTTCTTTGGAGAATTACAAAATGGTGGTTTTGCAAAAATTTAAGGAATGTTTAGTTTATGCATAAAAGACAAATTTACCTCCCCTTATCGAGGGAGACCTTCATAACCATATAACCATGGACATCTACATCTCCTATCTCATTGCAATAAGATGTTTTGGGTCGTTAGCATAATGTGTATTCAGTTAAGACGAATTTCTCATACTATCTAATCTATTCTGAAACTGCATCATTCATTAAAAGGGTTTGAATTACTTGAATTGAAGAACACCGTGTCAACATCAAATACCACTGCTAGATACCATTGCCCGTATAAGTAAGATAGTTATAACTTATAACTCTAAAAATAGCAATTAAAATTTTCGCTTCAAATTGAAACAATTTAATTTATAGCCCCTAGGTAATGAAGAAAGTCAATTAAGAAAATAGGAAGAGTAGTCAATCGAGTTTGACAATGTGGGGCTAATTTAGTAATTTTAGCCCTAAAGGGGACGAATTGTTGTTGTTGAGGTCGCCGACGGCTGCGTTGGGAAACCACGTGCGCCTTGCAAAAGGCAAAAGCCACCCAATGCGACCAAAGACATCGTTTACCCATCGACATTCGACACAAAGACCAGCCTTACCCCTGGTCTAAAACACCTCCTCTCTCTTTCAATTTCAATTTCAATTCAAATTCTTGTTTGATTCGCATCCTTGTTTCCCCGAAAATATTAATTTTGTTGGGTCGTCCTTCATATTCAAATCTTGGAGGTGTATAATTGATCATCTATTCGTGCTAAAATTGAAAATACTACCTGTAAACAAATTCCCAGATTTGGTTTATCCTTGATCCCGGAAGATCGTGTTCGACGTTAGCAGATTGGTTTCCAGCAAGCTGTCTTCTTGTTTTCTCACACCTGAGGTAACGTAATCTTCCCTGCAGGCAACTCTCATTTTGACTTCTCTTTGTTTCTTACATTTACCCGACTCATTTTCTTGGATTTGACCTGGGATCTGTAATTTTCTTCGATTTCAAGCCGATACAGTTACCTACCCTTTCAATTTCCTAAATCGATAGTCATTTTCTAGACAAATTATATCATCCCTAAAGCTGTTAGATTGTTGTATATTAACATGGGATCTGATACGAATGCGATCATATTTGTTTCTTTTCTATTCTCTTTCAATCGATCAACTAATTTTCTTTTGCTTTCCCTAAATCCGCTTTTTTGTTCCTTTGGAGGTAAACGCGTTGTTACTTGATTATTAGTCGTTTAGTTGACCCCATCAAGGGTTTTGGCTTTGGTTTTCATCAAGACTACTAGTGTCACGGCTATCATACATTCATACTGTTTTTCGTCAATGTTAACACGAATCAACCGCGATATTAGTTACCAAACCTAATATGCTCTAATTGGTTCTGAACTAACATGTTCATCTTGCAGGCGATTCATTTCTCATCCAATTAACACAAAGTGGACTCACCGATGGATGCTAGAGAAAGTGTTCTTGTTGTTCAGTTCCTTCATCTGACTACTACCTCCTGATTATTGGAGATCTCTAGACGCCACTTTCATTGCATTTATTAAAAACAATCACCTCTGTCACATAGACCTTTTTAATCTATGGGCGAGTGGGTGGTTGGAGCTTTTATTAACCTTTTTGGAAGCATTGCAATTAACTTCGGAACTAATCTTCTTAAATTGGGCCATGACGAGGTACTTAATGCTTGTATATACATATTCACAAAATAGGTCATAATAGTAAATGCAATCGTCCTTGTTTCTTATTCTGAATTGTAACTAAAACATTGTAGAGAGAAAGACATGCTCTGCTAGTTGAAGGGATTAATGGAAAGACACTACTGAGGCCTATCATAAGTTTCCAATCTTGGAGAATAGGTAAACTTTAATTTTTCTGCTCTTTTGTGTCTATTCTTTCAAATACATTAAGCTTTTTTTTTTTTTCTAAGTATATATCGATCTGTTCACAGGTATTCTATTTTTCGCTTTTGGAAATGCCCTTAACTTTATTTCCTTCGGATATGCTGCTCAGGTATGTGAATTTTGCAGCTTCAAAATCATTTTAAAGTAACATTTTAAATCCAAAATTTGTAATTTAGGTATTCTATTGTCTTGTGTTTTCACAGTCACTTCTTGCAGCATTGGGATCCATACAATTTGTGTCAAATATCGCGTTTGCCTATTTCGTCTTACAGAAAACAGTCACTGTAAAGTATGTTTTTTTGAATCTGCATCTTTTTTTTTTGTTATATGAAGTGAAAACAACTTTTACTAACATTTGTACTTTTTTTTATGCAGAGTATTAGTTGCCACAACTTTTATTGTTCTTGGAAACATCTTCCTTGTTGCTTTTGGCAATCACCAATCACCTGGTATGGTATACCACCACCTTGGTTTTTTACATTTTCTTTTTTTCAAATTCTTATGGTGATTATTAATATTATGTATGTGAATTTTACAGTTTACACACAGGAGCAGTTGGCAGAAAAGTACAGCAACATGACATTTCTTTTTTACTGTCTGCTTTTGGTAGTGGTGGTTCTCATGCATCATTATGTATACAGGTAAGCCCTTCAAATCGAAAGATATTTCCCTAAAAAATCATTTCATTTAATTAATTTGAATTTGATAAATTGGGATGGATTAACATTAAACAGGAGAGGAGAATTGTTGCTTGCTATTCCAGGGAAGGATCTTATGAGATACTGGAAGTTACTGCTTCCTTTTTCATTTGCTGTAGTTTCAGGAGCCATAGGATCATGTTCAGTTCTCTTTGCAAAGTCTCTGTGAGTTTTTTCTTAATGCTACATTGCTATGTTGATGTGATTTCTTGGCTTTAAAATTTGGTAAACTTTGTATAATGAAGGGACTGTTTTTGTATCAGCTCAAATCTTTTAAGATTGTCAATGTCAAGTTCATATCGGTTGGATAGTTGGTTCACATATTCGATTCTTTTATTGTTTCTATGTACAGCTGGATTTTGGGTAATGATTAATAGTAGTATGCACATTCTTTTTCATAATTATTATTAAAAAATTTGGATGATATATATTAACTTGTTTTTATATACCATTTATCTACAGATGGCAAGGTTGAACGAAGGATTATCACAGTTTGATGCCATACTTATTGTCCCCATGTTTCAGATAGCTTGGACATTTTTCTCAATTTGTACTGGATTTGTGTATTTCCAGGAATATCAGGTTCTCTATCTCTCTCTCTCTCATAAGACTTAATGAGGAAAGTCTTTAGGGGCTATTTTTTTTTTCTTCCTCATTTTGTGTTGTATGGGCAAAGTGCAGTAGAATATGGACAGATGTTTTTAATGGAGTAAGTGTTGCATAAACAAAGACTTGCTGAATGAACATTTTATTCTTCTGTCTAGAAGTAATGTTTAGAATAGTTGACTGTTGAGAACAGTTATAAATGGAAATTGTAAATCACTAGGATATAAAATAATTAAAAAAAGTATATGTTCAGGATAACATTGTACTTTTTCATTAATAAATCATCTACAATAGAATATGCTCAAACTAAAAAGACTAGTTTTTTTGTATAAGTAGATATAAAAAGCTTACAACCACAATTAATAATAAAAGTCTACACGTGTTACATGATATTTTGAAGAACATCAAACGACTAGCTGGATTTTTTTTATAGTTGCATAATATTATTTTTACATTTTGAGTATTTCGATTTTTTTTTTTTTTTTTTTTTTTGTTTATCATGAAGATAGGTAGATGAGTATCTATTTTTTTGTTTTCATTTTTCACGTTTATTGGTGTCGTGAAGAATAATTTTAAATCCTTGTAACTTGTTTATATTAACTATATTTTAATCACAAGATAGATGATATATTTATAAAAAAAGAGATGTAGGTCTTAATGTATTAAAGACATCGTCTTCCCACTTAAGCAATTTATCCCATCCGTCTGTTTATGTTAATTCAAAAAGAAAAGAAATACCACTACATATATGTCCATGTCCAAAGCTTAGATTGAATTGTATACTCATTTAAGTCCATTATTAAGTAAAAAACGGCTTATGTTATGTCCCTAACAATTAACATTACTTGTTTGTTTGTATGTGATTAGGTACTTGACGCGTTGAGGACGGCGATGTTTATTCTGGGAATGATTTCAGTATTCATAGGAATTTCATTACTGGCACCCGACGACTCAAAAGGTAATAAACTAATAACCTAATCCATTTACTTTACAATCGCAAGGTCAAAATCGGAAATTCATTTTCTTTTCTTTTTTACAGAAGTGAAGGAAAGTCCCTTATCATCCGTGGCTTCATCACATGTCAACCCTGAAATAGAAAGGTACATGACATTAGTTTGATAAACACACAACACAATCAAATCAAACAAACATCAAGAAGCTAGAGTTATTTCCCAAACATATGTAGTTTTTTTTTTATATAAAGAAAAAAAAAAAAAAGGGGAAATAACAGAAAGTCTTGTATGTATTGAAAATGAAAGGTTGTCGAAGCCATGTGAAGAGTCGCAACTGCAAATCAAGGACATGAAGTCGCTGGCAAGAGTAATGGCAACAAAAGCCACAGCAGCCATGGTGAAAGCAAAGGTTTTTGTCCGACTTTTCTTTCCAGATACGGATGGGCATCATCCTCATCGATACAAAAAGATGGAATCCAAATTATTATTTTCGTCTTAAAAATTTCCAATTTTTGGTTTGGGTACAGAGTACATGCACACTGTTGCTTGGTATGGGGGATGATACCATGCATGCTTCATCGGTTCTTGCGATGCCCATGGTTTCCTCAAAAATCACAGGCTTTAGAGGTGTCGGAGGTGACCACCGGTCAAAGTTGTCGTTGAGAAGTCCGTCGGGGTGGGGGAGGATTCCGGTGGAGGACGAAACTGTAAATATGCTGGATACTACTTCAAGTGAGGAGGACTAACTAGTAATTAGTAACTAGCGTTTGTACTTTGTACTTGTAGTAGTGTTAATGGGGAAAAAGGAAGGCGACACTGCCACGTGTTGTATAGCTGTTTGATTTGATTTGATTGAATTGGATTTGGTTGGATTGGATGTATATCTTCTTTGATTCTTAAAATTCTTTTGTTTGTTACTTAAAGTGTATATGTATGGGTTCACTCACCTCTTATTTAAGGGTGAAGTGTCTCTGTGAAGTGTCTACCATCCCCCTAACCTTTAGTCTCTGTGAAGTGTCTCTCAGGTATTGGGAGAACATCATGCCCCTTAGCTCGCATGTATCGGATAAGGGGGGAGCTTACTTCATTTGTTTTCTTTAAGTAACATGACTATCTCTTTCTTTATTCGATTCTTTTCGTCAACTCAACGTCGTCGTCACCTGCAAGATAAGGCCAAAAACTTGACTTTACTAACCAAGCGAGAAAAACCCTTTCTATCTTCTTAGTCAAGCGCGCTAGCTGCAATCAATTATGCATATATCATTCTTTGATTTTGATATTATACAGAGTCTATTTTTGTGCTATTATACAACCATAATTTTTATAATAACTAGAAGAGGACGCGCGGCTCCGCCGCTTTTGGACTATGTCATAGAAGTTAAATATCGGCAAACTTTAAAATATGTATTGAAAGTGTAAATCGCCACAAATAAGGGAGAAAACCGACACCCCCTAAAATTAGATTTCAACAGTGTACAACAAAAAGAAAGAACATTGATGGAGAAAAACCAAAAATGTTGTGGCTATAATGTAAAAGTTGCCAAAGTTGGAAAAATATGGTGACAAAAGTCTAAAGGAGGTTTTTTGTGTTTTTTATGTCAAAATGTAAAAGTTTTGACTGCAAGGTTGAAAAGTGTCAAAGTCACTAAAAATTTATGGCAAAAACATCAAAATATAAAAGATTTGACTGCAAGGACGAAAAGTGTTAAAGTCACTAAAGATTTGTGGCAAAAATCTAAAGGCACAAAAACTTAATCAAAACTTAAAAATGTAAAAGTTTTCACTTCGATGACTAAAAATGTCAAATTCATCAAACATTTGTGGCAAAAACCTAAAGCAAAAAAGATTACTATTCATAAGGTCCCTTGGATTTATGTCAAAATGTAAAAGTTTTGACTGCAAGGTTGAAAAGTGTCAAAGTCACTAAAAATTTATGGCAAAAACATCAAAATATAAAAGATTTGACTGCAATGACGAAAAGTGTCAAAGTCACTAAAGATTTGTGGCAAAAATCTAAAGGCACAAAAACTTAATCAAAACTTAAAAATGTAAAAGTTTTCACTTCGAGGACTAAAAATGTCAAATTCATCAAACATTTGTGGCAAAAACCTAAAGCAAAAAAGATTACCATTCATAAGGTCGCTTGGATTTAATATATACTAGTAAAGAACCCGCGGCTATGCCGCTTTTGGGGTAATATGGAAAAAATCGGCAAACTTTAAAAGATATGTGCTGAAATTGTAAATCACCATAAATAGGGAAGAAAGTCGACAACTCCTAAAATTAGATGTCAAAAGTGTACAACGAAAAAAAGGGACACTGGTGGAGAAAATCCAAAATGTTGTGACAATAATATTAAAGTTGTTAACGTTGGGAAAATATGTTGGCAAAATTTTAAAGGAGGTTTTTTTGTGTTTTTTATGTTAAAATGTAAAACTTTTGACTACAAGAACAAAAAGTGTCAAATTCATTAAAGAATTGTGGCAAAAACACCAAAATGTAATACCTTTGAATATAAGGACTAAAAGTGTCAAAGTCATTAAAGATTTGTGGCAAAAACCTTAAGGCACAAAAACTTAATCAAAAGGCAAAAAATGTTAAAATTTTGACTTTAGGGACTAAAAGTGTCAAGTTCAGCAAACTTATGTGGCAAAATCCTAAAGGCTAAAAGAATACTATTCCTAAGCTCCTTTGAATTTAATATATACTAGTAAAGAACCCGCGGCTACGCCGCTTTTGGGGTAATATGGAAAAAATCGGCAAACTTTAAAAAATATGTGCTGAAATTGTAAATCACCATAAATAGGTGAGAAAGTCGACAACCCCTAAAATTAGATTTCAAAAGTGTACAACGAAAAGAAGGGACATTGGTGGAGAAAATCCAAAAATGTTGTGGCAATAATGTTAAAGTTGTCAAAGTTGGGAAAATATGGTGACAATTTTAAAGGAAGTTTTCTGTGATTTTTATATCAAAATGTAAAAGTTTTGACTACAAGGACGAAAAGTGTCAAATTCATTAAAGATTTGTGGCAAAAACACCAAAATGTAAAACCTTTGACTGCAAGGACTAAAAGTGTCAAAGTCATTAAAGATTTGTGGCAAAAACCTTAAGGCACAAAAACTTAATTAAAAGGCAAAAATGTAAAAATTTTGACTTTAGGGACTAAAAGTGTCAAATTCAGTAAACTTTTGTGGCAAAAACCTAAAGCCTAAAAATGTACTATTCCTAAGCTCCTTTGGATTTAATATATACTAGTAAAGAACCCGCGGCTATGCCGCTTTTGGGGTATTATGGGAAAAATCGGCAAATTTTAATAGATATGTGTTGAAATTGTAATCACCACAAATAGAGGAGTAAGTTGACACCCCCTAAAATTTGTACAACCAAAAAAAGGGACATTGGTGGATAAAATCCAAGAGTGTTGTGACAATAATGTTAAAGTTGTCAAAGTTGAGAAAATATGGTGGCAAAATTCAAAATGAGGTTTTTTGTGTTTTTTATGTCAAAATGTAAAAGTTTTGACTACAAGGACGAAAAGTGTCAAATTCGTTAAAGATTTGTGGCAAAAACACCAAAATGTAAAACTTTTCACTGCAAGGACTAAAAATGTCAAAGTCACTAAAGATTTGTGGCAAAAACCTAAAGACACAAAAACTTAATCAAAACATAAAAATGTAAAAGTTTTGACTTTAGGGACTAAAAGTGTCAAATTCACTAAATTCTTGTGGCAAAAACCTAAAGGTAAAAAAAGTACTATAGAGACTATCTCTGTAATTATTTTTGTGACCATTTCTGTAAGTAATTTTTGCAGGGACCATTTATGTAATTCTTAATGTATTCTATAGACCGTTTTTGTAACTTTGTAAATCTTACATGGACCATCTTTGTAACTATTTCATATAGTGACCACTTTTCTAAATCTTAGTTTTTTCCATGGACTATTTCTATAAGTTTGTGATCAAGTAGATATATTTTTGTAATTTTTTTTTTTGAAAAATAGATGCCTCCTTATTGTAATATCGTTATTACATATGAAGTGTTTTTGTAATTATTTCTTACAACAATCATTTATGTAACTAATTCTTATAAGGACCATTTCTGGAATTCTTAATTTCTTCTAGGGACTGTTTTTGTAGCTTTGTAAATCTTATTGGGACTATTTTTGTAGCTTTGTAATTCTCATAGGGACTATTTCTATAAGTATTTCGTATAGGGACCGTTTCTGTAAATCTTAATTTTTACAAGTGACCATTTCTGTAGTAATGTTTCAATGATAAATTGTCGGAAATAACATAATTTGCTTTTCCTTATCGACGGGTAATAATTAATATATGTAGATCCATACACATTATAAACACGTTGCTATTACAAGTAAGAAATATACATTACATAGTTTAAATATTTTTATTAATCGAGTATGAAAAGACATTTATTATCTTCTAAGACACCTTATCGACTTACATCTAACCTAATGGATGCTCGAGCCTAGAAATTGGGGCAAGTCAGGTGTCTGTTTAGGTCCCACATGATATTTTGTTGCCCCAATTGAGATAGTGTTGAGTTGTTAAGTTCGATGATAACCAACAAAACATGTAAATCTCTTAAACTCGGTCATGAATGTAACATGTTTATCCTAATCATGTGAGCCAAATAGTTCTTGCATTTTAAAAAAAGATAAGTTTTGTGTAGGAAATATAAATGCAACTTTAGCACAGTTGGGAACTAAATATTTAATTTGGTTTAAAATCAAATATAGTTCAATACATATCGATGGAAGGCAAACGCGCAACAAGCTGTGCCGCTAGCTCTTTCTGGATGACAAAACTAATTCTATTGAAAACAACATCTGTGGATCTAGGAGATATAACATTAGAATGCATGACCTGTTGAACTCTGTTGATGAGCTTCACCGCCTCTGGCGCTAGAAAACCAAACGTATCAAATGCAAAAGGTACAAACACATGTTGATTTTCTATACATGCATTCTCGTGCTTTGCCACTTTGCACGCAACGACTTTCACAGCGGCATGCCCTGCTGTGAAACCCCCACTCCTCAAACCGACGAGAGGAGAGACCCTTGGGTCTGAGTGTGGATCTTCCATCCTGTGGGTCTGAGTGTGGATCTTCCATCCTGTGGGTCTGTCAAAAAGTTTACTGACACTTCTTTCTTCATAGAAATACCAGCACGCCGACAAGCATCAAAGAGAACATCCCTAACCACATCATGTCGGTACTTGAAACCAGTGAGCTCCCTACAATGAACCACATGTTCCCCAAAAGTGTTCAAACATGCCTTGTGGTGAACTGAACATATCTCGTCAATTGGGAATAGAGGAATAATGAGGCGGTAACGAATGATAGTTCGGTACTCCACATGAGACATGCTGGCCGAGACCATCAATAGGGATAGTTAGCAGAAAATCCTGAGCAAGAGGCGCCCAAAGACACTCAAAAACTGTTTTTTGTCTAACAGGCGATCAACCTTTGCATATTTGAATAACAAAAATCAAGATTTAACAAAATATTCTATGTTAAACATTTTACAAAATCTATATATCCTTAAGCCTTTATATTCATCATATATATATAAACATTTTACAAAATCTATATATCCTTAAGCCTTTATATTCATCATATATATAGATTCATAAGACATATATGTGCCTTTTACTTTCGTTTTGCTTTATCATTTTGTTTCCCACTTAATTTTTTTTTAAAGTCTCATCTCCCATATAAATCAGATTTTTAAACCCCCCCCCCCCCCCCCTTCCCTTTTCAGTAACTTATTTCCCCTTCAAAAATAAAACACTTAAAATAATTAAAAAAGTTATAAATTTTGATTGAAAATCTATACTATCTAATACATAAAAATACTTGTGACACATGTCATTTTTTAAGAGTATTAATTCAAAATTTTATCATTTATTCCAATGTTGACACGTGATAGTCTCATATATTTTTCTCTATTAATTCAGTTTTTTAAATTAAACTAAATCAAGATTTGTATAAATTTAAATTTTGAATTTTGAATTAAGTTATTTGAGATTTTTCTCTATTATATGGATTTTAATAAGCTATTTAGAATACTTATTTTATTATTATATCTAAAATTTATAAACTTTATTTTACTCACATATATTATGAGAAAATGTAAATAATCTCAAATCTGTTCTAATAAATAAAAATATTTTTTTACCACATGTCACATTTTTATTCATTCTGCCACATGTAATTTTGTGATTATAAAAATTAAACTTTTTCCACATGTCATTTTATGGTTTTTTATTTTATTTTATTAAATTATACATAGTATTTAAATGTAATAATTGTAATAAAATATATATCAATTTCATTAATGCAATTTTCTTTTTAATTTCAAAATTCCTAAATTAAAACCAAATTATTTCTTTTGTTTATTTATTTAAATTATTTGTTTAAATTTACAAGATAAATGAGCATTTAAAAATTTTAAATTTTAATAGTTTTTTTTTTATTTTTTTATAAATTCAAACTTCTAAATGTTTAGACTTTCATAATATAAATTTTTTTTAATAAATTTGTGTAGTAAGTTGTATTATTTTACTATAATATTTTTAAAGTCTCATTTATTAAAATACAATATCATCTTATATTGATAATCATTTTTAATATAGTTTAATATTGAATTTTTTATTTTTTGATTTTTATTAAGTTACTTCCATTGTTTATCTTATAAACCGTGATGTCCAAGAGTCTTTAACCAGTAAAATAATAAAAAACGAATGAGAAAGTTTCTATTATAAAACATCAAATCAATAGAAGTCTAGCCCATTGGATTTAGAGGAGGCCCAAATCAACATTATCTGCTTCTTCCTCTCTTTGGCCCCTTTCAATCTCCATTGCAGTTTGCAGTTGCTCCTTGCCACCACCCACCTACAAATCCTGAAAGTCAATTACCGGTTGAACGACAGCTTATCTGATTTTAGTTCTCCCTCCTTTTGGTTAAAGATTAATCATTTCTCCCCTCTTTCTTCTTTCCCCACATTATTCGCCGGAAGGTAAGCTTAATAATCGCATGGTAGCTCTTATGTCGATTATTATGTTTCTCAATGGATTATGCGTTACTTTTTTCAATTAATCATTTCTATACAATATGATCCGAGAACGAATTTGACTTTTATTTGAAACAAATTCTTATAGGCAAATGTGATGCCCTAATTTTTTATACCTTCGTTGTCTCTATCTTTCCGTAACTATTACGTCTCTTATCTTGGATCTGAACGGAGTGGTATGGCATCTTGTGGGGTTTCCATTTTATTTGAAATTCAACTCAATATAACCAGATGACGAGCTTTATTGACATCCCTTCTTGGTTTTGATTTTGACTTGGGATGTTATTTGGGGGAGATGATCAATTTATTCAAAATGTTTAATGTTTTGAATGATGTCTGAAAGCTATTTTTGGTTGCAGGACTTGGGGTTTTGCAGTTGACATACAGAATTTCAACTCCGTGATCGTTGTGGATGATGAGAAACGGAACCCCTCCCTTTGAAGGGCATTCATCATCAGATCATATTCAGGCTCCAAGTGTCGGTGAATGTTCTAGCTCAACTTCATTAAGCAGTCAGCAGGATGTTGATGTTGATGATGATGGGATGATTGCTGTTGTATTGTCTGAAGAGTATGCTAAATTAGATGGTTCAGTTGGTCGCCGCCTTACCAACCTGGAACCAGTTCGGGTATGATGAATTGATGATTCAGAGGTCAAAGCTTCTGATTGACCAAGTCGTTTATTTGAAGTTTTGAACACTGCTTCTTATATAATTTTATTTTCCTTGAAAATTTCAGCACATCCCAAGGATTAATTCCTTCATTCCTAATATAAGTGATGCCAGTTTGGATCATCAACGATTGAGTCAGAGGTATGCATTTATTTTGGTTGCTTTGTATTTGTAAATTAATCATCAATGTTTATTATAAATAATATTAGATATTAGTTTTACTTCTATTACTGCTGGGTGTGGATACTGGAGTGGATAGGGATGCATAGCCATCAATGGCGTTTTTTTCATTTCTTTTAAAGATTCACCAGGTGTTGAGAGGAAGTAGAAGAGAAGCTCTTAGGAAAAAATAACCAAAACAAGTGTAAAGATTTTGAGCTTCACACCTAGATTACATAGGATATTTTGAACATCTCACCTAGGTAGTATGTGCTTCCTTCCCTTTTGTTGATTTTCAACGAGCTTTTATTATGTTTATTTTTTATTTTTTATTTTGTAAATAAAAAATGTATTAGCTATTATTAAATAATGTATGAGTTAAACTATTCATTAATATAAAAAGTTTATATAGGAAGTTCATTACATTCATACAAACCAACCAAACATGGTCACGGAATGTAATTAGTGATCATGCCATTACATTGCTTATTTCATTCCTTTATAATTTTCCATTTGGATCGTCTGTGTTTATCTTTGTTCAGGTTACACGTTTATGGTTTATATGAAGTTAGGGTCTCTGGTGACGGAAATTGCCAGGTGGGTGTGTGTCTATTTTTTTTTTTTTTTAATATATTATATTGTTATCCTTGATTATTTATATTTAATTTGTTTTTCCATGTATTTCAGTTCCGTGCAGTTTCAGACCAGCTTTACAGGTCACCTGAGTATCACAAACATGTCCGAAAGGAGGTTGTGAAGCAGGTTAGTTCTTCTGTACTAATTGTCACTTAAAATGTGACTTAAAATGAGTTTTCTGATTTCTGCTAGTGCTAATGATGTGATGTTGTGACAGCTGAAGGAGTGTCGTGCTCTATATGAAGGCTATGTTCCAATGAAATACAAGAAATATTGCAAAAAAATATCCAAGTAGGATACCTCATACGCGGTCAAGTCACTTCACTTCACTTCTCTTATGCATGCATGTTTTATATTGCAATGCCAATAATAATGATATAATGCTTCTTTTATAGCAATATGTTTTTGGTACTAAATCATCATATTCAATTATTCATGGCACTTACAGAACAGGTGAATGGGGGGATCACGTTACTCTACAAGCAGCTGCTGATAGGGTCTCTACTCTCTACTCTCTACCATTTATATATATATTACTATATGTTCAGATTATTTGTTAGATTTGCTGATGATTTTCTCTATACATGTAGTTTGCTGCAAAGATATGCCTTTTGACTTCATTCAGATACACCTGTTTTATAGAAATTACTCCACAGCAACAAACGCCTCAGCGAGGTATTACATTCATCACACATCAACTTTTTATTTTCTTTAAAATTTGTCTGATTTTTTTTTTAATATAAACAGAATTGTGGCTAAGCTTTTGGTCTGAAGTACACTACAACTCACTCTATGAAATTCGAGGTCCACTCTCTTTGCTTTTTTTTGCTTTTATAATTTGGGAAGAATCCAAAAATTACAAAGTACAATGCTATAATTGATTATGGTTTCTCATTTTGCAGAAGCTGTGGTGCAGCATAAGCCAAGGAAGAAGCACTGGTTGTTTTAAGGACACAACTCATAGCATCCAAGATAGGAGACTCTCAACATTTGTTTAAATTTACTTTTATTTTTTTATCTGAATGTAATAGCATAATACCCCACATATATGTTCATCTATATACACCACCAATAAACAAATGTCGAATTATTGTAAGAATTGTAATGCATTTGTTATATAAAACCCTATATAGCTTTGAGATATCTGCTTTTTGTATTCCGTTTGTAACTACATAACATTGATTAATAATCTCATTAAGACGTTTTTTTTTTTTTTTTTTTTTGCTTTTTATGTTGTTGGTATGAGAAAATTTGGACTAGAAAAGCAAATACTATGCAGATTAGAAAACGAACAACAGTTAATTGGGAAAAATAGGAGAAAAAGCAACTGTCAATGTATTCTCGAAAGAAAAGCTATATAGAGAAGTAGTCAATCTAAAAATCATTAGAACCAAACAACACGAAGCTACAATAACACCAAACTGTTGATACACAATCATACCCTCAGAATCTGAAGCTTGGATGCAAAAGCAATGGCAACCCAATCAGGTTGAGAAGATGACCACTGCAACTGTTCTATTTCAGCACCAGCAGTGTAAGCCAAAATGGGATCCAATCCACCTTCAACAGGTTGACCCATGGAAGAGAGATCCCAGATGAGAGCCTGAGAATCATCACCGGCGGTACAGATATGGCAGGAGCTGTGTGGAGCCCAGGCAATGGCGTTGACGCTGGCCTGGTGCCTTTGCAGTTCCACCACCGGAAGTGTTGGAAAACGAATGTCGAGAACAACCACCTTGGCGCTGTCCATTATAATGGTGGCCATGTACCTAGGGTCCTGCTTGTTCCAGCCAAGACGTACAAGCGGTGTGTCAGGCTCGGAGCTCTCATATATGATCGTAGAATGCTCCTTATCTCGGAGATCGAATACTCGCACGGAACCATCGGCGGAGACGGATGCAAAAACACCGACGCCGCCCCATGCGATGTCGTAAACCTCCTTATCGTGAGCGATGAGCTGCGTGTCGACGGTCTCCCTCTCAATATCCCAAATCGTACAGGTAGTATCGATACTGGATGTTCCTATACGCTTGGGCTCCGCCTCGTTCCAATCAAAGGACGTCACCGGACCACAGAATTCGCTGTTGCGATTGTTGTTGAGCAGACTCTTCATCTCCACCCGACGAGAGTTGCCAGTGCCATTGTGAGTATTGTCGTCTTCGCCGCCATCGTCGTCTTCGGAGATTCGCCAAATGCGGAGGAAATCGCTGGAAGTGGCGAGGAGGTCAGGCTTCTGGCACTCCTTGTCAGGGATGAAGATGACCTTGGTAGGCGGGTATGGGTGTTCGAATGAGAGCGTGGGGTCGGATCGAATCTCTCCGTTGGAATCATCGAGCTGGACAATTTCAACACGATTTGGATACTGTTCAAGAAGGCTGGCGATGGCAAGACGATACTTCTTGTCACGGCGAACGCTCCAGTTCATCGCGTAGATATGCCATGGCGCCTCATACGTGTAGATCTCAGAACGTCTCTGTTGCTCGTCTGATCCATCTTGGTTGGGATCGCTATTGGCTCCCATGGTTACTCCGATTCTTCTTCCTCACCAACTTTAAACCTAAATCGGAATTTGGGATCGGGATAATCCCCTATCTGCAATTTTTGGATGCTACTTTTACGAGTAAAGCTAAAGGCCTAAAATCCATGGTTATAATTTATAGTGCTACGTAACATTAAAAAAAAACATTATTTTTATATCATTTTAATCATCTAATTTTAATTTATGTTAGAAAAAATGATTACTTTTAGATAAACTTTTACTGCGACTATAATACCCTCGGTTTTATATTTCTTGTTCTAAAACGAAAATCCATATATTTAAAAAAGATAAAACCGTCAAAATGTCCTTTTGTGGAATACATTTTTTATGAGGTTTAGCCCAAACCTTGATTTTTTTTGGCTTTGTGGTCTTTATAAGTTAGTTTCATTGCAAATTCAATCTGTCAGTAAACTGAAATGACTGTAATACCATTGGGGTATTTATTTTTTGTTTTTCTTTCACTTTTTAAATCTAATACTTATTTATTTATTTAAACAATTAAAAAATAATAGGTCTCTCTCTCATACACAAGAACATATCGATTTTGTAACTCACAAGAACACATATGCAACCGATTTCTTGATTTCTTTTGAAAATCCCTTTTTTGGACCTCCGATTTTGCTCTGTACCTCAACACCAGATTTCATCTCCTTCCATAGAGCCCCGATGAACAGAAATCTGTTCAAAACTCGATTTCATAAGTTCAAGCCTTCTAGTTAAAAAATCAATTCAAAGCGCGCACACACATGATGATCTATATACATATGGGTTTCTTTTTAGATGCCAAACCTTTGATTTAGTTGCTAGTTCTCTAAGGGTTCTAAAATTTTTTTGTTGTTATGCCATCAGTTCTTGATCTATATACACCTGCTCAAATAGAAAAAGGCATGTCTAGGGCGATTAATAAAGATTAGCGACGAGGAATTCCAATCCTTGACCTAGACGTGAGTATCAAGAATGTCGATCCTCCCAAAAGAGAATGTCGAGCAGCCCAAGGCATCTGAGATTTTTAGTTTCATCTATTCCATCTCAAACTCGTAAAAAAGAACCCACCAATTTTGATTGTTCTTTGAGCAATTGATGAAAGAGTACAACCACCAAAGAACCCATGTTGCATATTTGTACGTCTTCTTTATCCCTAACTTTTTGCATCTTCTTTCTATCCAATTCCACCCACTGTTGTGAATCCTAAACGCTAGGTTCTCCCCATCTATAAATCTTAAACCTAAACATGTAAATCTGATGGAGTCTGATTCACTTTAACTGATTTCTCTCATTTTTCTTCGGTCAAAAGACTCATCACCATCACAACAAAAATGATAGAGAGAGAAAGAGGGCATAATAATAGTTAATAATACCCCTCTCCCCTAAAATCAAAGTTTTTCACGTCCTATTCAAGGCTTTCAAAGGTTTAAATCATCAAACCAATAGCAGAACAGTTAATAATAAACAATTAGACCTCACAAAGATCTATATACTTTTTTAAAGTAGCTTCACAGATAAAAGAATCAAAAAGGGAATTTTCGAATAAATTATGGAAATCAAAGAGACACTGGTTGGAAGAACATGTAGAGAGAGATTTGAGTCTTCAAAGATCGACAATTAATCGAGAGAGATAGAGAGAGAGAGAGAGAGACCCTCTTATTTTTTAATTGTTTAAATAAATAAATAAGTATTAGATTTTAAAAAATGAAAAAAATAGAAAATAAATACCTCAAGGGTATTACAGTCATTTCACTTTACCGAGAGACCAAATCCGCAACGAAACTAGATCAAAAGGACCATAAAGCCAAAAAAGTTTAGGTTTGGACTAAACCTCAGAAAAAATGCATACCACAGGGACCATTTTTGCAGTTTCGTTGTAACATCCCGATTCCCAGGTATGATAAATTTTTATTAAAAAGGCAATTTTTCCTTGGAACTCGTCGAGTTGATGGCCTCAACTCGACGTGTTGAAAGTCTTTGGGCCGCGCATATTTTTGGACCAACTCGACGAGTTGGTGGCTGATTAAGAAACCCTAATTTTTAGGGTGTTGCACCCTATTTAAAGGTCTGATACTGTAACGCCCGCAGATTCGGGCTAGTCAATTTAGAGACAATGAGCGTCAAAAATGACTTTTTGATGGAAGATTATTTAGAAGGAGTAATCTTAACCAAGTTATAGTATATGTCACAAGGGTTCCGTACATATAAAGAACGTCGAAATCCGGTTTACGGCAAAACCGGCACGACACCGGGAATCGTAAAAAGTTGTAACGCCCCGTTCCTGGTACGTATTTAATTTGATTAAATGTTTCTTTTTGTAAGAGCTACTCGGCGAGTTGTAACCCTAACTCACCGAGTAGATGTCGAATTGGACGCGGGCTTTAAGTGATCTACTCGGCGAGTCCACGCCTGGACTCGGCGAGTAGGCCAGTCAGGAGGAAACCCTAATCCTTAGGGTTTGCACCCTATTTAAACGTCCTTATAGCCCCATCTCAGCCTCCATCACCCTCAGAGCATTCCTTATCTAAACCCTAGTCTCCATTGGTGAGTTTGAGTGATTGTTGCCTGGTGAAGGGACTTTTGGTGCACATTGGAGCAAGTGGAAGAAGGAAGGGGTTGAAGAGCTCAAGGAAGGGGACTTAGATCCAGAACACATTCATTTGTGGTCACCCATTCTGGTAATAAAGTTTCCATCTTGATTATTGATCTATTAGATCTTGTTTGTCCCTAAATTGTTGCTTTTAAGCCCTAAAACCCCAAATCCTTGGTAGAGAAACCTTATGGTTGGGCTATACTTCAGATCTGGACCCTCATTACCTTCTAGAGTTGTAAAGTCTCAGTTATGTTCGTGATTGAGGTCCCTCTTGAGCTTAGAACCCCATTAAGAGCTTAGTTTTGACATTTGGAGCCCTTAAAGCTATGCATGCATGTAAAGTTTGCAACTTTACGTGATAAGCATGCCCTAGAAGCCTAGATATGTGGTTTGGAGCCGCTGCATGGCTCAAACCAGGTCTGTATGGAAAAAGGACTGAATGAACTCGGCGAGTAGAACGCTGGACTCGGCGAGTCCTATGAACATAGCCGTGAACTCGGCGAGTTGGTTGAGCAACTCGGCGAGTTCATTGAAGATTGCCTTGAACACGGCGAGTTGTTAGAAGACTCAGCGAGTTGGCTAGGGTTTCTTCCAAATCTTGGCCACGTATGAACTCGACGAGTTAAAAAGGGAACTCGACGAGCCAATCAAGGATTTCACGACTTCTCGAGTTCAGGAAGGACTCGACGAGTCGGTGATCTGCACTCGACGAGTCGAGTCAACATAGACTGTTGACTTTGACTGTGGACTTTGACTTGGACCAAGAGTTGACCAGTTGACTTCTGATGGTTTCTGGTAATTGGGAGATTTATGAAAAAGGTTTGTATGGTACCTATAGGTGGTGGAGTTCGTGTTGGACCCAGGAGTTGAGCCTTCTTATTTCCGACGACAGTTGCGAGGTGAGTTATCCTCACTATACTAAGGGGTCTAAGGCACCAAGGCCAGCCCATTGGATATGATATCCTAGTAGTTGTATTATGTTGAGTATGAGTTAGTTATGCATGCTAGTTTGATACGCTAGAGGGTAGGTCTGTAGGACTACCTGTGATACTGATTGATTGTCTGTATGTGCATTATCTGTTACATGTTGATATGTTATGTGGGATGGGTTGAGGTTGTACTGCTCCGTGCGGTAGCCAACAAACCCTAGAGTATTCCAGATATGAGCTGAGGGCCCGATAGGCATTCCAGACTCATACTGAGGACTTGGGAGTATTCCAGATACGAGCTGAGGGCCCGGTAGGCATTCCAGACTCGTACTGAGGGCTCGGTGGCATTCCAGATACGAGCTGAGGGCCCGGTAGGCATTCCAGACTCGTATTGAGGGCTCGGTGGCAATCCAGATGTGAGCTGAGGGCCCGGTAGGCATTCCAGACTCACACTGTGGGCCCATGGGTATTCCAATCTGTAAAGCTGTGGACCCGTTATGTGCTGTTCTGCTCAGTTTGTTATGATATGTCATGGTGTGACATGGTTATGTGGACTGTATGTGTATCGGTATTTTGGGGGTAACTCACTAAGCTTTCGGGCTTACAGTTTCAGTTTATTGTTTCAGGTACATCAGGGGATCGCGGCAAGGCGAAGGCATGATCGTACAGCTCCTCCTATTATGTTATGTTTCTGGGAAAACTCTGATATAAATGTATTTTGAAAACAAAGTTGTAATGTTTTGATAAATTCGACATGTTTTGAAAGTTTAAATTTGGCTTGAATTTTTGGGTGTTACAAGTTGGTATCAGAGCCTTGGTTTGAGTGAATTGGAGGAACACTCGTGTGACTCCAGTCTCAAATCAAGGAAAGGATTTTCAAAATGATTTTTCAAAAAGGTTTTCAAAATAAATAAAGGAGGATGCAGGGCGTACGATCAGCTGGAGCCAGTAAGTAGACCCCAAAATACCATACAAGTTATTTGATTATACGATATGATAGAACAGCATGTTAGTGCTAGGCTAGGGATCTTCAGGAATTGCATGATAGAATTGCCTGAATACATGATGCCTGCTAGCCTAGGGTTTCCTTTATGTGAGATTGACATCATTACTGTAGTTGTCTAATGTATGCATCCCAGTTGTACATAATTAAGATCTTATAGCCTGAGAATGTTTGATTTGGCCTTATGTTCTGTTCTTGTTTGATTGGGGGCTTGGGGTAGGATTGGATATTCTAAAGTCTATAGGGTCCAGCGTTATGCATGGCTAGCATACATTAGTGCTGCAGAGTTGGTGGAAGTTTCATGGATAGGAGGGATTGAGTGAGACCGGGAGGTCAGTTATAAGATATTTAGCATTCCTCTAGGAGTGAGGATTGAGCGCTCGCCATGTTGTGCATATTGTTAGGGTGTTGTGGTGATACTTGGGGCAAATATGGGTAGGTGTGGAAGGTAGTAGGGACCCATGATACTGAAAGCACAAGACCTATACGTGTGTCAAGTAAGTCGCAATCCCTAGAGTTAGTAGGGAGTTGGCTCCCAGTGATTTATATGAATTATCTGATAACTGGTGATATGTTTCAGAATGGTGATGACGAGGCGCTTCGTGGCTGGATCCGGTTCGGGATCAGGATCAGGGGACAGAGGCCAGGAGGGGCCGACAGCACCTGAGCCAGTGGTGCAGATGGGTACAGAGGAGTTGGATGCCAGGATTCGAGAGATCCTGCATGATGAGGTTGCTGCTGCATTCCGGGCTCAGTTACCGGAGATGTTCGGGTCGATCAAGACCGCCATGGTGGAGTATTTTGATGAGCGTTATGCAGCCCTTGCAGAGACAGCCGCCGCAGCAGCTGCATCAGCTGTATCAGCGACGGGAGGAGGAGTTGGTAGAGGTTTTCAGTACAGGGACTTCGATAACACGAAGCCCCCTACTTTTGATGGGACGCAGGATCCCATCAAGGCTATGAGGTGGATTTCAGATGTGGAGGGGTGTTTCTTCACCTGCTCGTGTCCTGTTGACCAGAAGGTCAGGTGTGCTCTGTACCTGCTTAGGTCTGGGTCCAAGGACTGGTGGAGACTTGCGACTGGGTCGTACTCTGATGATCAGAGAGCTGTTGTTACTTGGGAGCAGTTCAGGGATATGTTCCGCACCCGTTACATTCCACGGGTTGAGCGGGAGCGATTGGCACATGAGTTTTTGAGTTTGAGACAGGATGGGGAGTCGGTGACGGAGATCACCCGGATGTTCACTGAGAGGGCGATGTTTTGCCCGGAGTTTGCTTCAGAGCAGGCCCAGATGACCCGTTATCTGAGCATGCTCAAGACGGATATCCGTCAGTTTGTGTCTACCCAGCGATGTGATACTCTTCTAGAGTTGCAGGAGGCCGCCAGACGGCGTGAGTTGGAGATTGAGCAGCAGTTGAGAGAACAGCGGCAGACCCCGGCACATTCTCAGTCGGCGTCGAAGCGGTCTAAGACCGCTGATACTAGGACCGGGGGTCAGCAGAGCCGCACATGTGGGAAGTGTGGCAAGGGTCATTCTGGTGTGTGTCGAGCTGGTAGTGGATGCCACAAGTGTGGCAAGGAGGGGCATTACGTGAAAGACTGTCGCCAGGCCGCTCCAGTTCAGAGTATGAGGTTATGTTACCATTGTGATCAGGTTGGCCATTTGAAGGCCAACTGCCCGTTACTCGCCGCCAAACCGGCGCAGGCTCCAGCGCCGGCTACTTTGAGGATCACGGATGGGAGACCAGTCAGGGCAGAGCCTCCAAAGGCTCAGGGTCGTGCCTTCCAGCTTACAGCGGAGGAGGCCAGAGCAGCACCAGATGTGGTTGCTGGTACGTTTTTAGTGAACTCCTTGCCTGCTTTGGTCTTATTTGACTCGGGGGCGAGTCGGTCCTTCGTATCTCAGACATTTAGTAGGGAGTTCAGTGCGCCAGTGGGCGAGTTAGAGTGTCCGTTGCGAGTGTCTATCGCCAACGAACACGGGGTTTCTGCTTCTTCAGTTTATCGAGGGTGTGACTTGGAGATTTTCGGGGTGTCATTTCCGATAGATTTGATTCCAATTCCCATGGGGGAGGTATGCGTGATTGTAGGCATGGATTGGCTCAGTCGATTCGGTGCCATGATTGACTGTGAGGGGCAGCGAGTAGTAGTTCGAACCCCAAGTGGGGGAGAACTGATTGTATATGGCGAGGGCACAAGAGTGGGATCAGGGTTTTGTTCAGCTGCCAGGGCACGACAGTACATTCAGCACGGGTGTGCAGGTTATCTAGCGTATGTGGTAGATACGCGATCCAGGGATCAGATTTCGGTTTCCGACGTACCGATGGTCAGGGAGTTCGCAGACGTATTCCCGGAGGAGTTACCAGGGATACCTCCAGAGAGGCAGGTCGAGTTCAGGATCGACCTGGTGCCAGGTGCGGCCCCTATTGCTAAGGCGTCGTACCGATTGGCACCGCCAGAGATGCAGGAGCTGTCATCGCAGCTGCAGGAACTGCTGGGCAAGCAGTTCATTCGACCTAGCAGTTCTCCATGGGGAGCACCGATACTTTTCGTCCGGAAGAAGGACGGTTCGCACCGGATGTGTATCGATTACCAGGAGTTGAATAAGTTGACGGTGAAGAACCGTTATCCACTCCCGAGGATAGACGATCTCTTCGACCAGTTACAGGGTGCATCTTGGTTTTCCAAGATAGACTTGAGGTCTGGGTATCATCAGGTCAGGGTCAGAGATGAGGACGTGGAGAAGACCGCGTTCCGAACTCGTTATGGACATTACGAGTTCGTGGTGATGTCGTTTGGGCTCACCAACGCGCTAGCGGTGTTCATGGACCTGATGAATCGGGTCTGTAGACCGATGCTTGATCGCTCGGTCATAGTGTTTATAGATGATATCTTGGTATATTCCAAGACCCGAGAGCAGCATGAGGAACATCTGCGAGAGCTGTTGGGAGTTCTAAGATGGGAACGGCTGTACGCCAAGTTCTCAAAGTGTGAGTTTTGGTTACAGGAGGTCCAGTTCCTCGGACATCTCGTTAACCAGGAGGGGATTTTGGTCGATCCGGCCAAAATCGAGGCGGTTATGCAGTGGGAGGTTCCGAAATCTCCCTCAGATATTAGGAGCTTTCTAGGGTTGGCAGGGTACTACCGGAGGTTCATACGGGACTTCTCCAAGATTGCAGTGCCCCTCACTCGTCTGACAAGGAAGGGAGTGGATTTCCGATGGGGTCCCGAGCAGCAGAGGGAGTTTGAGACCCTCCGTCAGCATTTGTGTGAGGCTCCAGTATTGACACTCCCGGAGGGAGTCGAGGATTTTGTGGTGTTCTGTGATGCATCCATCACAGGTTTAGGGGCGGTCCTTATGCAGAGAGGACGAGTGATAGCCTACGCATCGCGGCAGCTGAAGCCGCATGAGACGAGATACCCTACGCATGACTTGGAACTGGGGGTGGTGGTGTTCGCCCTCAAGATATGGAGACACTACCTCTATGGGGTCCGTTGTACCATTTACACGGATCACAAGAGCTTGAGACATATCATGGATCAGCCGAACCTGAACATGAGGCAACGCAGGTGGCTGGACGTAGTCAAGGACTACGATTGCGAGATCCTTTACCATCCTGGTAAAGCGAATGTAGTGGCGGACGCTTTGAGCCGCAAGTCAGCGGGGTCTTCCACCCCAGCGGTATGTATGAGGATAGCGGTGGATTCTCCGCTGGTGAGTTTGATCAGAGATGCCCAGGTTGAGGGCATCCGCCCGGAAAATTGGAAGCTGGAGAGGATCAAGGGCGAGAACACCCGGTTTGTGCAGGATAGTCGGGGACTATTAACCCGATGCGGTCGGGTTTGGGTTCCAATGACGGGTGGGGTTAGGCAGACGGTTATGGAGGAGGCTCATAAGTCTCATTTCTCTATTCACCCGGGGGCTACCAAGATGTATCGGGATTTGAGTTTGAGCTATTGGTGGCCGTGCATGAAGCGGGAAATCGCTTGGTACGTTGAGAGGTGCTTGACCTGTAGGATGGTCAAGGCCGAGCATCAATGGCCGCATGGAAAGCTGCAGCCCCTAGAGATTCCCATGTGGAAATGGGAACAGATCACGATGGATTTTATTACCAAATTGTCGAAGACGGCAAAGGGGTTTGATGCTATATGGGTCATCGTGGATCGATTGACCAAGAGCGCCCATTTCTTGGCTATACGAGAGGGCTCATCGGCCGCGAAATTGGCCGAATTGTACGTTCGGGAGATCGTGTCTCGCCATGGGGTTCCTGTCTCCATTGTCTCTGATCGGGATGTCAGGTTTACCTCCCGCTTCTGGCAAAAGTTTCACGAGGAGCTGGGCACGCGATTGCACTTCAGCACAACATTCCACCCGCAGACAGACGGCCAGAGCGAGCGGACTATTCAGACCCTCGAGGACATGTTGCGGGCATGTGTCATTGATTTCGGTGGGAGCTGGGATTCTCACCTACCGCTTGCGGAGTTCGCCTACAAGAACAGCTATCATTCTAGCCTTGGCGCCCCGCCATTCGAGATGTTGTACGGGCGGAGATGTCACACCCCGGTTTGTTGGGGCGAAGTTGGGCACAGGGTGATGGGTAGTATGGAGGTAGTCTTGCAGACTACCGAAAAGATCCAGCAGGTTAGACAGCGTTTGCAGACCGCTCAGAGTCGGCAGAAGAGTTATGCTGACAAACGCCGATCCGAGTTGGAGTTTCAGGTGGGTGACATGGTCCTCCTGAAGGTATCACCCTGGAAGGGTGTCATCAGATTCTGAAAGAGGGGCAAGCTGGGCCCCAGGTTCATTGGTCCTTTTAGGGTTTTGGCCCGGGTGCGTCGGGTCGCCTATCGATTGGATCTCCCGGCAGAGCTTAGCCAGATCCACAACACTTTCCATGTTTCTCAGTTGAGGAAGTGTTTGGTGGACGAGTCAGCAGTAGTACCCATGGAGGATATTCAGGTTGATAGCAGCCTGAATTATATCGAGAGACCAGTTGCGATCTTAGATCGAAAGGCGAAGACCTTGAGGAACAAGGTGGTTCATTTAGTGAAGGTGTAGTGGCAGCACCGGAAGGGTTCAGAGTGGACGTGGGAGTCCGAAGAGGAGATGCGGGGGCATTACCCGGAGTTGTTTTCAGATGCAGCAGCAGCAGACTTCGAGAACGAAGTCTAAGACAAGTGGGGGAGAATTGTAACGCCCCGTTCCTGGTACGTATTTAATTTGATTAAATGTTTCTTTTTGTAAGAGCTACTCGACGAGTTGTAGCCCTAACTCGCCGAGTAGATGTCGAATTGGACGCGGGCTTTAAGTGATCTACTCGGCGAGTCCACGCCTGGACTTGGCGAGTAGGCCAGTCAGGAGGAAACCCTAATCCTTAGGGTTTGCACCCTATTTAAACGTCCTTATAGCCCCATCTCAGCCTCCATCACCCTCAGAGCATTCCTTATCTAAACCCTAGTCTCCATTGGTGAGTTTGAGTGATTGTTGCCTGGTGAAGGGACTTTTGGTGCACATTGGAGCAAGTGGAAGAAGGAAGGGGTTGAAGAGCTCAAGGAAGGGGACTTAGATCCAGAACACATTCATTTGTGGTCACCCATTCTGGTAATAAAGTTTCCATCTTGATTATTGATCTATTAGATCTTGTTTGTCCCTAAGTTGTTGCTTTTAAGCCCTAAAACCCCAAATCCTTGGTAGAGAAACCTTATGGTTGGGCTATACTTCAGATCTGGACCCTCATTACCTTCTAGAGTTGTAAAGTCTCAGTTATGTTCATGATTGAGGTCCCTCTTGAGCTTAGAACCCCATTAAGAGCTTAGTTTTGACATTTGGAGCCCTTAAAGCTATGCATGCATGTAAAGTTTGCAACTTTACGTGACAAGCATGCCCTAGAAGCCTAGATCTTTGGTTTGGAGCCGCTGCATGGCTTAAACCAGGTCTGTATGGAAAAAGGACTGAATGAACTCGGCGAGTAGAACGCTGGACTCGGCGAGTCCTATGAACATAGCCGTGAACTCGGCGAGTTGGTTGAGCAACTCGGCGAGTTCGTTGAAGATTGCCTTGAACTCGACGAGTTGTTAGAAGACTCAGCGAGTTGGCTAGGGTTTCTTCCAAATCTTGGCCACGTATGAACTCGACGAGTTAAAAAGGGAACTCGACGAGCCAATCAAGGATTTCACGACTTCTCGAGTTCAGGAAGGACTCGACGAGTCGGTGATCTGCACTCGACGAGTCGAGTCAACATAGACTGTTGACTTTGACTGTGGACTTTGACTTGGACCAAGAGTTGACCAGTTGACTTCTGATGGTTTCTGGTAATTGGGAGATTTATGAAAAAGGTTTGTATGGTACCTATAGGTGGTGGAGTTCGTGTTGGACCCAGGAGTTGAGCCTTCTTATTTCCGACGACAGTTGCGAGGTGAGTTATCCTCACTATACTAAGGGGTCTAAGGCACCAAGGCCAGCCCATTGGATATGATATCCTAGTAGTTGTATTATGTTGAGTATGAGTTAGTTATGCATGCTAGTTTGATATGCTAGAGGGTAGGTCTGTAGGACTACCTGTGATACTGATTGATTGTCTGTATGTGCATTATCTGTTACATGTTGATACGTTATGTGGGATGGGTTGAGGTTGTACTGCTCTGTGCGGTAGCCAACAAACCCTAGAGTATTCCAGATATGAGCTGAGGGCCCGATAGGCATTCCAGACTCATACTGAGGACTTGGGAGTATTCCAGATACGAGCTGAGGGCCCGGTATGCATTCCAGACTCGTACTGAGGGCTCGGTGGCATTCCAGATACGAGCTGAGGGCCCGGTAGGCATTCCAGACTCGTACTGAGGGCTAGGTGGCAATCCAGATGTGAGCTGAAGGCCCGGTAGGCATTCCAGACTCACACTGTGGGCCCAAGGGTATTCTAATCTGTAAAGCTGTGGACCCGTTATGTGCTGTTCTGCTCAGTTTGTTATGATATGTCATGGTGTGACATGGTTATGTGGACTGTATGTGTATCGGTATTTTGGGGGTAACTCACTAAGCTTTCGGGCTTACAGTTTCAGTTTATTGTTTCAGGTACATCAGGGGATCGCGGCAAGGCGAAGGCATGATCGTACAGCTCCTCCTATTATGTTATGTTTCTGGGAAAACTCTGATATAAATGTATTTTGAAAACAAAGTTGTAATGTTTTGATAAATTCGACATGTTTTGAAAGTTTAAATTTGGCTTGAATTTTTGGGTGTTACAAAAGTGAATTTACGATAAAATACTTTCTAGCCTTAGCGATCTAAGAGAAAATCGTAGTATATGTTAAACCGAGAGTGTGCATAAAAAGAACGTCCAAATCTGACTTCGTATGAGGAAGTTATGATTTTTCTAAGATTTAGCATAACAGTGCACAACCCGAAAATTCGAATTTTAGATCGGTCGATTTTTAGCCAAAATAATCTAAACGAGAAATGAAGATATTGTTAATAGGAGTTAAACGATAAAAAGACAGTCGAAAACGGAGCTCGTATGCGAAAGATATGGACGAAGCTTAGTCTCTACTCTTCAAGCGCGGCGAATTCGATGTAGTTTTGTAAATCTGAGATAGAATGAGAATTAGCCGATGTGATCTAAATGAAAGTTTTAGTACTCGTAAATACCAACGCGTGGATATAAATAACGTCGAGAATAGAGCTCGTATGTTAAAGATATGGACGAAACTTAGTCTCTACTCTTCAAGCGCAGCGAATTCGCAGTGGCGAATGTAGAACAAAATATCACGTGGTTCCTAAATTAAGTGGAGCCGATAAAAAAAATCAACAACACTTGTGAGGGGCCGGGCCGGGTCGGATCGTGTACGATTTAATGAAATATAACTGAAAAAACCGATCAGGCACCACCAATTAAAATTTTAAAAAACCGATTAAAGTATAATTGAAAAAACCGAATGATTTAATGAAAAACTAGTTGATTATTAGTGCATTTATACGTTATTGTTTGATAAAAACTATATATTATATTTAACCCTATATATTTAAAAGCACAAATGCCCCATGTAACTTATTTTTTTCTCCTCTTAAAATGGTTTTTTAAGACATTTTTTTAAAAACAAACTCAAGGTAAGTCTTTTATTTTTTCTAAGGTGGTTCCTAATTTTTGTGGTATATATATTATAAATAAAATTCAAATCTTAGGTAGGTCCTAGGACCTACCTTCATGCATGTTAAATACGCCCTTGCGAATTCGATACAATTTTGTAAATCTGAGATATAATGGGAATTAGCCGACGAGGTCTAAATGAAAGTTGTAGTACTCGTAAATACCAACGCGTGGATATAAAGAACGTAGAAAACAGAGCTCGTACGTGGAAGATACAGACGAAACTTAGGGACTACTTTACGATAAAACCCCTATAAATAAAGGGTGAATCCTCCATATTTCTCACACCTTTCACCGTCTCTTTCTCTCTCTAACTTCTCTCTAACCTCCTTAAGCCCCTCCCAAGTCTAGGGAACCTCCCTAGCATTACAAGAAAGCCCCGGAGCGCCCGACGACTCCGAGAAAAAGAGCTTTTCGGCTCAAAAGCTCTGCTCCAGCGGAGCCCGGTTTTTAATTAAACCCGCTGTAAGTGAAATAAGCCTACCATACTTTAAATATAGCTTATATTTAAACATAATATCGTTATTATGAACCTAGAAATAATATTTATCAGTGATTCAAAGTCGTTATACTGATTGATCTACTTACGGGAATGATGTCTAGACTGTGATTTAGTGAGGTGTTTAAAGTGGGAATTCCAAACAGTATACTTTGAATACCAAACGGACCCTACCTCCGATATGATCCTACCTGGTTGTTCCTTACTTGATAGATCATGAAAGTAGACTTTGCGTTAATGATGAATCTAGACTAATAATTAGTCGCAATAAAGATTAGACTAAAACTTAGCGATAATAATGTTAGGTTTCGTCGAAGGAAATCATATTGTTAATAAGCGAAGCGCTGATCGAACATCGAGTCGTCACTTTAACAAGTGAGTGCATAGTTACTTTCATCTAACACATAGATATGAAGTATTTTATATAAATTACGTGCTACGTGTGCATATTATCTGTATACTTGCTATCTATGTTGGATGAACGATTTTATACATGTTTTAAATGATCTAAACTGTATATGTATTTTATATCTACAAAATATGTTGGGTAAAACATGGGTAGATTAGAGGTGAGATAAATGATGAGCGATGAAAGATGAGATAAATGATGAGCGATGAAAGATGAGATGAATGATGAGCGATGATATATGAGTGATAAAATATGGTGCGAAGCGATGACCTAAGCGATGAGCCAAGCGATGACCTAAGCGATGAGCCAAGCGATGGCCCCGTCATCTAGCAGAGTATGGATGACAACCACAGACTATTCTAGACAGTCTAGTGGAACACTAGCAGGCTCGTAACCTGTAGGTGTTGTGAACGATGTGTTCACCCGGTGTACTCTAAAAACCCATTGACAGGTATTACGAGTGGACTCTCGAAAACGATATTGTCTAATAAACGAGATAAACCCTGGCGACTATGCAGACTTAGTGCCGATTCCTTAGGATACTCCTTAGGAATGAATAAACGAGGAATAGCTGAATCTTAGGGTAGATCCTTAAGAGTAAAGAAGATAATGGGGATGGGTAATTGGGTTGATTGTTTGATGTTTAACATAATAATTATATTATTGTGGGTTGAAAACCCTATGTACTCACCAGGTTTCCTAACCTGACCCACTCAAGCTTATTTGTATCGCAGGTGTCGATATGAAGCTACTTTACACTGAGGGATTTAAAAGAGATGTAGATCACTAGTGTAAATGAATGTAAGTTCTATTTATGATTATGTTTATGTATTGACGATGACATCCCAAATGTTTTAAAATGGATAAAAATACATTTCTTCGGAAATGCTTTGATAACGTATTTATCATGTTTTTCTGGGAACAAATTCCGCAACATTTTTATTAAAAAAGGTACTTTGATTTTTATAAAGCATAAACAAAATCGGTCTTTTATGGCCGTGAAAATGGGGATGTCACATATACCCTTTGGGTGGCCTCCTTACCCGTCTCCCATGTCCAGAAACCCTAGTCTCGTGCTTTCTCTCCCATATTTGAGTGTGTGTGAGCTTGAAGAGTGTTTTCTTGGTGTTATTTTTAAGAGGTTGAAGTTGGTGGTGCATAGCTTGAAGGGGGAAGCTTTAGATCCAGAATCTTCTTGAGTTTTGCTACTCTTTTAAGGTAAAAAGTCGAAAACTTGCTCATCTATTGCTTAGATCTCTTCCTTGGAAGTTTATAGTCATTTTGACTCATTTTGGGATCATTCTTGGGTTTGGGCATTTAATGAAATTATTACTTCAGATCTTGACGATTTGTGGCCTCTTTGGGCTTAAAGTTTCAAGCTTTATCAAGTTCTAGGTCCCCTTCATGCTTTAGGTCCCTTAGTAATCCTTCTTTGAACTTTGAAGCCTCCTTGTGACATGCATGGACGTAAAGTTAGCAACTTTACGTGGTTTTCCAGCTCTTGGATATCATATCTACATTCTTAAGCGTTAGAATGGATGAAAAAGGACTGAATGAATTAACCTGGGAAAACTCGACGAGTTGTCTTGACAACTCGACGAGTTGGCTCAGGTTTTCCTGCTTTTCTGGATACTATAGGAACTCGACGAGTTGTCCTGACAACTCGGCGAGTTGGCTCAGGTTTTCCCCGTTTCTCTGAGTACTGTAGTAACTCGACGAGTTGGTATGTGCACTCGACGAGTTGGGTCAACATGGGCTGTTGACCTTGACTATTAACTTTGACTTTGACCATGGTTGATCGAGTTTGACTTTGAGGTCATTTTGGGTATTTTGGGGTTTTGATAGAAATGGTCACATGGTGGGTGTAGGCTTTTGAGTCGGGAGCTGAGTTTTGGAGTTGGATTTTACCGGTTCAGCACTACTTGTGAGGTAAGTTTTCCTCACTGTACTTCTGAGTCGAAGGCACCAATGTCGGCCCTTTTTGGATGGTTATCCTGGTAGATAGGATATTGCTATGTTGTTATGATCTGTCAGTTCTGTATCCTGGTAGATAGGATGATGCTATGCTTATTGATCTATATGATATGTATGTTGGATTAGGCATCTAAGCCCATAACTATAATTGGTATGTACTTGACCCGATAGTAACATGGTCCATTTCGGGTTGCCTTCACCAGAACAATTTGATAGATGGATATTTGAGTAAGAGGTTATTTATGATTTATTAATATATTATAAGTATAATGTATTAATTGAGGAATCATATTATTTAATTAGTATTGATCAATAATTAATTTAATGATCAAAAGAGACGAATTAAATTGATACATATGGATTGGGCTAATGATCCATAATTGATTTGTGATGGTTTAAGCTTATGGATAGTCCATGAAGTATTAGTCCAAATCAAATGCATGGATCATAATCCTATATGTGTGGATTAGGGTTACACATGACTCTTGGATTTCTACACATATAAATATGTTATCCTAAGCCCTAAAATCGGCCACTACTTGCATTTCCAAGAAGAGAATCTGATTTTTAGTCTCCTTAGCCTCTCTCATATCCATTTAGTTGTTTATTGGTGTTTGTGACTTGTTTGAGGCACAACACTTGGGGTGCTAAGTTCTCACAAGGCCAAAGTCTTACTAGCTACATAAAGAGGTAATCTTCCAACCAATTTTATGATTCATATGTTAAATTTTGCATGCTAGTTTAGGCTTCATGCTTTGGATATCAATATTGCATGTATAATTAGAGAAAACTTAGATCCAAACCATTAGGGTTGTATGTGCACCATAGGAATGTTAGAGTACATAAAACCCAACAGTGGTATCAGAGACTATGGTGTTTTCTATTATATTGATGCAAATGTGTGATTTTCAAAGTTGGAAAAATGACTTTTATGGCCACTGTCTGGTGGACTCGAAGAGTCCATATATGGACTCGACGAGTTGGATGAGTTTTACCATGAACTCAACGAGTCCAAAGTCTAGCTCGACGAGTTGGCTCATCTGGTGGCGGATTTTTCAAGTTTTTGGTCTGTTTTGGATTAGGATCATTACCACAAACTGTTTTGGTTCATAAAATTTGATTTTACTAGTATGGTAATGTTTATCCCCATCCAAAACCATGAAGGTTATCAAATTTTAAGATAATTACTTGATTTTATGAAAAACTAATTATTGGTCAAATTTGAAACTATCTTGAATATGAACTAGGTCAAATTGGTAAATGATGAATTATATGATAATTGGATTAGTTTAATTTGATCTATGTGTTCTTGAAAAGTTTCATAACTTGTCCTCAAGTTATGGAATATGAAAAGTCTTTATTTATGAAACCATTAACTATTGTAAGTTATAGAATTCAAGAGATCTTGAAAGGTTTCATAACTTGTCCTCAAGTTTGGAATTTGAAAGGTCTCATTCATGTAACTTTAAAATCCATAAGTTATGGAAATCAAAAGTCTTGACAAGTTACAAAACTTGCCCTCAAGTTTTGGAACTTATAGAGTCTCATTTATGAAACTTTAATTCCAAACCCTAGAATTTTAAAAGTTTAAAATTCAACCCTTATACTATTATAATATTAAAGTTTAATACTTATATATATGTATAAGACAAGTCAGTCTTACCGTTAATAGGCCTCATTCACAAAGCCGGTCTATAAAGGGGGTATAAGGTTACTGCCTATAAAATGATGGTTTAATTGGTGTTCACTCTCACCCACCGCTTCCTTGACTGGTGGAGGGTCGTTAGTCGAACGGGTAGGATAGAACATTAATTCTCATTAATAAGTATAATGATAATTATTAAAGTAACTAAACTTTTATAAATTCTTAATCTTAGTTACTTTAGGAAAAATGTGAAAATATGCTATTCCACGAAATTGCACTTTGCACCTTGTTAAGTAGTTAGTGGAGCGTGTGTGGTTAACCGGCACACTAATTTGGGACTAACAATGTATTGCAAAGGGTAGCTTGATGTTAATCATGGATCAATGGAGCGTGTGTGGTTAACCGGCACATTGATTAGGTGATTTGTAACATTAAGTGTACCAAGCACATTTGCATGGTTATTCACACCTTGTTTGTGATCCTCGGTATCCCAGTCACAAACTTGAAGGGCACAATCGAGATTTAAACATTCCATTGAAAAGTTCAACGAATCTAAAAAGAATCTAGGAATTTCAATTCATTTAAAACTTAATAATCTATTTCGTTTTTCATGGTAGAAATTGGTAAATCTTCATTTACCTACCTTCAAATATTTTGCAATTGGATTATGACACCCCTCTTCCAAATTGTAAAATATTGTGTTGGGTCCTAGCCTTAATATTTCATTTGGGTGCTATATTAAGGACCATTATCTAATCTAAACTTTGTCTTTCTTTTCAGATGTCTTCCAACACTGCTTCAAACCCAAACCCTTCAAGCTCTTTCTCCCTCATGAACCTATGTGGGAGGGTCATATTTGATGGTTCGAACTTCAATGATTGGATTCGAAACATCCGAATGGCCATTCGTTATGAGGACAAAGAATATATCCTTGATAAAGAGCCGAAGGAGATTGATGAATCTACCGCTACTCCCGAACAAATTGTTGAATACAAGGCCCATGAGAGGGACACGACCAAAGTGTCGTGTATTATGATTGCTACCATGACTGCTGAGCTTCAGAAGTCCTATGAGGACTTTTGGCCTTATGAAATGCACCAAGACTTGATGCTAAGAAGGAGAATAGACTTGTTACCAGGAACGACCCCAATAGCAAAAGCACCATACTGATTAGCACCAACGGAGATGAAAGAGCTTATGACGCAACTTCAGGAGTTGTTGGACAACGGTTTCATTAGACTAGTTCATCACCCTGGGGAGCTCCGGTGTTATTCGTGAAGAAGAAAGATGGAAGCATGAGGATGTGCATAGATTACAGAGAGCTGAACAAGGCAATGGTGAAGAACAAGTACCCATTGCCGAGAATTGATGACCTGTTCGATCAGCTGCAAGGTTCGAGCTATTTCTCGAAGATCGATCTTAGGTCAGGATATAATCAGCTGAAGGTGCGAGAACAAGATATTGAGAAAACCGCGTTCAGAACAAGATATGGACACTATGTGTTCTTGGTTATGTCGTTTGGACTAACCAATGCTCCAACAACATTCATGGATTTGATGAACAGGGTTTGTAAACCATTCCTCGATAAATCCGTAATAGTGTTCATAGATGATATTCTGGTTTACTCAAAGAGCCAGCAGGAGCATGGCAAGCACCTGCGAGAAGTGTTAGAAGTTGTGAAGAAGGAGAAGTTGTACGCAAAGTTCTCCAAATGTGATTTTTGGATTCGAGAAGTCCAATTCTTGGGTCATGTGGTTAACCAAGAAGGGATCATGGTTGACCCAACAAAGATTGAAGCTGTATTGAAGTGGGAACGACCGAAGAGCCCCATGGAGATCCGAAGCTTGCTGGGATTAGCTGGATATTACCGAAGGTTTATCCAAGGCTTGTCTTCGATAGCTGCTGATGGGTTTGAGCCATAAGAACTTTCCTATGTGCACATGCAAACCCTAATTGCTTGGATCTAGGTTTCTCTAATTGAACATGCATTGAATCCAAGACTTGCAATACTAGATCTAATGTAATATATTGAATCTAATCATATGAAATCAGATCTGAAAGAATACCTTGAATTACTTGCTTGATACTTCTTCTTCTTGGAGCTTAGAGTCACAATTGTCACTCCTCTAATGGCTTACAAACACCAACTAGCAAGAAGATGATCTTGAGAGAGAGGTAGGAGGGATAGAAATCGGCCCTAGGGTTCCTTGGCTTGCAAGAGTGTTGATTTCTCCACCCCAAGGGTCCTATTTATACTATGAGCTATTAGGGTTTCTCCTTTAACCCTAATTGAATGACTTAGGCCCTAAGCAATCCAAGATCCTTCTAGATACAAGGCTTGGACGAAATTAAGGTTCCCAAGCCCCTAAATTTCGTTCACCCTAATATCCATAAGGATACATAGCCCAAAATACAACTATCACACATTTGACAGTTTATGCCCTTTTATTCAATTAACCTCTTTAAGTCACCAAATTAATTCTCAATTAATATATGACTTATATTAATTAAATAATATTATTATTCCTTAAAAAATATATTATTCTCATAATATATTAATAATATTTCTTCTCTCTTAACAAATCATCCTGTCAAGTTGCTATGGTGAAGGCAACCCAAAAGGACCATGCATAACCGGGTCAAGTACTTACCAAATATAGTTATAGCCTTAGACACTAATCCAACAGTCTCCCACTTGGATAAGTCTAGTAACTATATATGCAAATATAATCCGATTAGCAATCGTAGCTCTCAAAGACGCTGTCAAACTCTGATCTTATCAGTATCATGTCCTTCAGATAAGGGTTCGTATAATCCTCTGTTCTAGATATCGTGCGGACAATTACATGGAACATGGTCATACTTATTGTCCTGCAATTTGTTTTCTCGATCTCAGATTCATTTGACATAGAACTTAATCGAACACATCAATTTAGTTCTGACCGGGCCCGTCACATAAGTCAAATCAAATCATCGAGGGGCCCTGATATCGCTTTTACCCTCTTAGGATAAAAGGAACAGATAAACTTCGACTTATATGCATTTATTATCCACTAATCAAATTACACACAACAATACGTTTTATAACATCAAGTTACTGATGCGTTTGCGTATTATCAATGCATAAACAATTAACAAACAATAAACCATATATCTAGGTTTTAAGACTATATGATATTACCATCTTGTGATCACTCGTGATAAATTCCATGAAGTGATTCCAACAAGTGCGGGTTTATTCCAATGCTCAAATCAAGTTCATAAGCACTCATGAACGTTGTAGCAAACCTTTTGCTATGTCTAATACACTTTAGACAATCTACACACCAATTCATGACAGTCTTCATTCATATCTACTTCCAACATATGAACGACTGTGGACTATTCGAATAATTCGATTATTATCAAATAATTAATTACTCAGGAAGTCAAAACATGCAAAATGAAACAATAGTTAAACAATTAACATAAGACAGTAGCTTTACTTATAAATAATACTCCTTTATTTAATCATCAAATGTCAATTACATTTATCTATTACACGTTTCCAAACTATCTAATCTAAACTAATATCGTCCTTTAGCCCAATGCTCCTAGCGTGCTGCAAATGCTTAACCCTGCTAAGTCCCTTCGTAAGCGGATCTGCTCGGTTATCCTCTGATGATACCCTCTTTACCACGAGGTGTCCTTCTTCTACTCGATGTCTAATAAAATGATATTTTCTGTCGATATGTCGAGATCTACCATGATCCCTCGGTTCCTTGGTCAAGGCAACCGCTCCTTCATTATCACAGAAAATTTCCATAGGTCGATATGTCGAGATCTACCATGATCCCTCGGTGTCCTTCTTCTACTCGATGTCTAATAAAATGAAGTTCTTCAGCCATATTGCCTCTTTTGACGCTTCGCTCGCTGCAATGTACTCTGATTCGCACGTTGAATCAGCTACTGTTTCTTGCTTGGAACTTTTCCAAGTCACCGCTCCCCCATTAAGGGTAAAGACCCAGCCCGACTGCGAACGGTAGTTGTCCCTGTCGGTCTGAAAGCTGGCGTCACTATACCCTCGTACCTTTAAGTCATCGCTCCCTCCGAGGACTAAAAACCATTCCTTTGTCCTCCGAAGGTACTTAAGTATATTCTTGACCGCAATCCAATGAGCTCTGCCCGGGTTCCCTTGATATCTACTGACCATGCTCAAAGCAAAGGCCACATCAGGGCGAGTACATGTCATAGCGTACATGATTGAGCCAACTGCGGAAGCATAGGGTATTCGGCTCATCTCAGCTATCTCGGCTTCTGTACTCGGGCTTTGAGTCTTACTCAATTTGGCATTACTCTGTATCGGTAGTTCTCCCTTTTTCGAGTTTTCCATACTAAAACGTTTCAGTACCTTATCCAAGTAAGTATTCTGACTAAGTCCTATTAGTCTCTTACTTCGTTCTCTCACTATCCTTATTCCTAAAATATAGGAAGCCTCTCCGAGGTCCTTCATAGCGAAACACTTCCCGAGCCAGGACTTAACCTCCTGCAGAGTCGGGACGTTGTTTCCTATGAGCAGTATGTCATCGACATACAAAACGAGAAAGCTAACTATACTCCCACTGGCCTTGACATATACACATGATTCATCTTCACTTCGTACAAATCCAAACTCTTTGACTTTCTCATCGAAGCAAAGATTCCATCTGCGAGACGCTTGCTTAAGCCCATAAATGGACTTCTCAAGCTTACACACTCTATTGGGATGCTTTGTATCGACAAAACCCTCTGGCTGAGCCATGTAAACATCCTCAGCCAACTTCCCATTAAGGAAAGCGGTTTTTACATCTATTTGCCATATTTCATAATCATGAAATGCAGCAATGGCTAGCATCACCCTAATAGACTTTATCTTCGCAACTGGTGAGAAGGTTTCGTCGTAGTCAACTCCAAGAGTCTGAGTGAAACCCTTCGCAACCAATCGCGCCTTATAAGTGTGCACGTTCCCATCCACGTCGGTCTTCTTCTTGAAGATCCACTTGCACCCGACCGTCTTACGACCTGGTACATTGTCAACCAAATTCCAAACTTGGTTGTCATACATGGACTGAATCTCGCTGTCCATCGCCTCTTTCCATTTTACAGACTCTGGGCCTGCCATGGCTTCCTTATAGCTATTAGGTTCATCTAGATTTATTAGTGTTCCATCACTAATATACGTGACCCCTTCGGTAGTAATATGAAAACCATAAAACTGGGGATGAACTCTAACTCTTTCGGAACGTCTAAGAGGTAAGGACTCGTCAATTGGTTCAACCGGAGTTTCCTCCTCGGGTTGAGCGCCAGTGTTAGAGGTTCCTTCATCGCTAGATTCTTGAATCTCTTCAAGATCGACTTGCCTCCCACTGTCTCCTTGGCTTATGAGTTCTCGCTCTCGGAAAACCCCTCTCCTCGCAACGAAGACAACATTGTCACTCGGTCTATAGAAGAGATATCCAAAGGATTTCTGTGGGTAGCCGATGAATATACATCGCTCACTACGAGGTTCGAGCTTGTCGTGAGTTTCTCGTCTTACGAAAACTTCACAGCCCCAAACCTTGATATGTGCCAACGAGGGAGCTTTCCCTGCCCACATCTCGTGAGGTGTTTTGGCAACCTTCTTTGTGGGTACTAAATTAAGGATATGGGCGGCAGTCTCTAAGGCATACCCCCAGAATGAGATAGGTAGTGAAGCACGACTCATCATGGAACGAACCATGTCTAGCAAGGTTCGATTACGCCTCTCAGCTACACCATTCAATTGTGGTGTCCTAGGCGGCGTCAATTGTGAAACTATTCCACATTCCTTGAGGTAGTCGTGGAATTCAAGACTTAGGTACTCTCCACCTCGATCAGATCGAAGCATCTTGATTTTCCTGCCCAATTGATTCTCCACTTCTTGTTTAAACTCTTTGAACTTTTCAAAGGTTTCTGACTTGTGCTTGATTAAGTAGATATACCCATATCTGCTATAATCATCTGTGAAAGTCACATAGAAGCGATTTGCATCCCTTGTGGTGGATCTAAAGGGTCCACATACATCTGTATGTATGAGATCCAATAAACCCTCACCCCTCGCACAAGTGCCAGTGAAGGGTGACTTGGTCATCTTTCCAAGTAAACAAGATTCGCATGTGTCATCTTCCCTAAGGTCGAACGACTCCAACACTCCATCCTTTTAGAGTTGGGCTATGCGCTTCTTGTTGACATGTCCAAGACGACAATGCCACAAGGATGCTTTATTCATACCATTGGAAGAATCCATACACAACACATCATTTCCTAGGTTATCTACAACCATAACAGTTTCATAAATTCCATTACAAGGCATTGCTTCAAAATATAAAACACCATTTAGATAAGCATAAATCGAACCATTCTCATTATTAAACGAATATCTAAATCCTTGTCTAAATAAACCATGAAAAGAAATGATGTTTCTTGCCATATCTGGCGAGTAGCAACAATTATTTAATTCTAAATTCAAACCATTCCTAAGCTCTAAAGAATACACTCCAATCTTGGTGACAGGTGACGTTCTTCTGTTTCCCATGATCAGATTTATTCTTCCAAGCTCCACATCCCTATTTCTTCCTAGTCCCTGCAAATCAGAACAAATGTGGTAACCACACCCTGTATCAAGAACCCAAGAAATAGCATGAGATGAATCATTAGATTTAATTGTGTAAATACCTGTGAAAGATGGCTTGATCTTCCCATCCTTGATGGCTTGCAGATATTCCGGGCAGCTTCTCTTCCAATGCCCTATTTTGTGGCAATGGTGGCACTCTGCCTCCTTTGGGTTTGGGTTGGGCTTAGCAGGATCAACCTTGGTCCCACTAGAAGAGGAACCATTTTGGGACTTTCCTTTGTGGTAGTTCTTTGAAAAAGCCTTCCTCTTCTTGCCTCTTCCCTGTCCAATAGCCAAAACAGGAGCAACGGGTGGATTGGGAGTTGGTGCAACAGACTTGTCCTTGAGGTTGCTCTCAGCAGTCCTCAGGAGCCCTTGGAGTTTGCTTAGGGTGACCTCTTCCTTGTTCATGTGGTAGGTCATCCTAAACTGGTTGTAGCATGAGGGCAAGGAGTGAAGAACAATGTCGATAGCCAAATCTTCCCCAAAGTTGACATTCAACTTGCGAAGACGATCAACATACCTTTGCATCTTTTGCAAGTGCACAGTAAGAGACTCTCCACTTCCCATTTTAGCAGTAATCATATTCGTTATGATTTCATAGCGCTCTTGCCTCGCGCTTTGGTGATACCTCTCCATCAAGTCTAGATGCATCTCATAAGGATACATGTCCTCATAGGACTTTTGGAATTCTGAGTTCATTGTGGCTATCATGATGCAATGGACCTTCGTTGCATCACGCTCATGGTTCTCAAAGACAGCCATTTCTTCAGGAGTAGCAGTTTCTGGATTGATCTTTTCGAGCTTCTCATCGAGAACATACTCTTTGTCCTCGTAACGCGCGATTGTGCGAATGTATCTTATCCATTCGCTAAAGTTCGTTCCATCGAATGTCACTTTTTGACAAAGACTCATTAGAGGAAATGAGCTAGCAGTTGTGTTGTTTGCGTTAGACATCTACAAATAGAAAGAACAAAGTTTGATTAGATTAAGTCCCTAATTAACACCCAAAAAGAAAATTAGGGCTAGGACCCAACAACATTATTTACACATTAGAAAAGGGATGCCGTAATCCAACATGCAAATAATTTGGAGGTAAGTGAATGACGATTCACTAATTCTTCACCATGAAAAACATAAGCTTTAAGTTTTAAATGTATTAAGAATTCCTAGATTTCATTGAGATTCATTGAACCTTTCAATGACATGTTTAAATCTCGATATGCCCCTCTCGTTTGTGACTGGGATGCCGAGGATCACAAAGTGGGTGTGAATAACCATGCAAATGTACAAGGTGCCCCCACTGTTACAGTTACCTATTCAATGTGCTGGTTAACCACACACGCTCCATTGAACTATAACAAACAATGAGTCACCCTTTGCCACCTTTGCTTAGAACCCAATTAATGTGCCGGTTAACCACATGCGCTCCATTAATGTCTTAGCGAGGGTACAAAGTGTAATTTCATGGGATTGCATCAATTCACTTTTCCTAAAGTAACTAAGATTGGGAATTTTATAAAACATGTTTAGTTACTTTATATAGATTCATTATACTTATTAATGAGAGGAGGTTTGCCCTATCCTACCCGTTCGGCTAATGACCCTCCACCAGTCAAGCAAGCGGTGGATGTGAATGTACACCCATTAAGCGCCATTTTATAGGCAGCAACCTTATACCCACCTTATAGACCGGCTTCGTGAATGAGGCCTACTAACGATAAGACTAGCATTGTAAATCATACATATATATATATATATATATATATATATATATATATATATATATATATATATATTAAGCTTGTAATAATATAATAGTATAGGGTTGAATTTTAAACTTGTAAAATTCTAGGGATTTGAAATTTAAAATTATCCAAATTAAACTTTTAATCACAATATTTAAAATTTCAAAGCTTGAGGACAAGTCTTGAATTTTTTCAAAGCATAAGGATCAAATAGCAAATAATATAAATCATCTAATTAGATTATCTCAATTTGATCTTATTTAATGTTACTTGCAAAACAATTTACCAATTCAATTCAAATAATCAACAATTATCATATAAGGAAATTATTATTCAACTAATTGGTAATTATCTTTTGTTAGGTCAACAATATACTCATATATATGATTAAAATCGGATTTTAATGACCCAAAACAGTTAAGGCAAGTATCCTCAAGTAAAACAGCAAGAAATCCCGAAACTTCCTCCTTCTGACGTTCGAACTCGCCGAGTACCTCTATGGACTCGCCGAGTCCACAGTGGAACTCGCCGAGTACAGCAGTCAGAATCACAAAATCGAATTTTTCAAGCAACAAGCAATCAACCAATGCATCAATTCAATAGAAATCAATCAAAGCTCTGATACCACTGATGGGTTTGAGCCATAAGAACTTTCCTATGTGCACATGCAAACCCTAATTGCTTGGATCTAGGTTTCTCTAATTGAACATGCATTGAATCCAAGACTTGCAATACTAGATCTAATGTAATATATTGAATCTAATCATATGAAATCAGATCTGAAAGAATACCTTGAATTACTTGCTTGATACTTCTTCTTCTTGGAGCTTAGAGTCACAATTGTCACTCCTCTAATGGCTTACAAACACCAACTAGCAAGAAGATGATCTTGAGAGAGAGGTAGGAGGGATAGAAATCGGCCCTAGGGTTCCTTGGCTTGCAAGAGTGTTGATTTCTCCACCCCAAGGGTCCTATTTATACTATGAGCTATTAGGGTTTCTCCTTTAACCCTAATTGAATGACTTAGGCCCTAAGCAATCCAAGATCCTTCTAGATACAAGGCTTGGACGAAATTAAGGTTCCCAAGCCCCTAAATTTCGTTCACCCTAATATCCATAAGGATACATAGCCCAAAATACAACTATCACACATTTGACAGTTTATGCCCTTTTATTCAATTAACCTCTTTACGTCACCAAATTAATTCTCAATTAATATATGACTTATATTAATTAAATAATATTATTATTCCTTAAAAAATATATTATTCTCATAATATATTAATAATATTTCTTCTCTCTTAACAAATCATCCTGTCAAGTTGCTATGGTGAAGGCAACCCAAAAGGACCATGCATAACCGGGTCAAGTACTTACCAAATATAGTTATAGCCTTAGACATTAATCCAACAGCTGCTCCATTGACAGCTTTGACCCATAAAGGAGCCACTTATACTTGGAGTGGGAAACACGAAGAAGCATTTGTCACACCCCAAAACCGGAACGGCGGAAACGTTCGGGGGTGGAGGACGTCATGTTCAGTATCACAACAATGCAAAGTAGTAAACAAGCAACAACATCATCCATTGCATTAATAATATAATTTCATACAAGTGTGTTCTGTCAAGTTATATAGACACCAAAAATATACATAAAAAAAAATAAAAGATGAGTCTTGAACGAGCTCCATCTTCTCAGAACCTGACACCGGTACCTGTCTACTGGTGACCTGAGAATACAAGTTATTTTGAAAGAGTTTATCAGCTTTAAAGCTGGTGAGATCATAAGTATATTAGTGTCTGTGTTTGTATGAAAACGTTTGTAAGATGTTTGTAATGTATAAGTTTTGTAAAAGTTTGTAATTGTTTGAACACTCCTAGAAAACCCTATGTTTCCTACTAACAGTAGCCTTCTACCAAGGCATCTAGTATCTGTGTGTGTGTCTCTTGTAAGAGTGTGTATTTTCCCAAATCTGACTATTATTAACCAAAAATATAGTTCTTACATTATTGTTTATTGTGTGAATATCACAAGGTAAATGTAAAGGGAAAATGAATTAGTATTGTAGTGTTGTATTAAGTAACTACTGCTGTACTAATTACTTTAAACTATTTGTTATTTAAAGTACCATGTGATCGGCCTGTATCCTGCTACCGACTCTATAGTAAAACGACGATGTAAGACGTCGTCAGAAATGACGTTTGTCACCCGTAGACTTGCAAGTCCCATTGTAGCGAGCAGCAAGGTGTAGGATAGTCAATCCAGTATAGATCTATACACAAACTCATACGCTCCCCAATTAAGGAGATTCTGGATACAAAACGGGTCATGACATGTAGTGCCATGCCCCCATTAAGTGGCTCACATAGTTGTATGTAAAGTATATGTATATGTATATGTATGTGCTAGCTGTATTGTGTGTTCTTTCTCTGTCTAGCCTGTATGTTTTGTTTCTCATCACTGTGTATTATGTTTGTTTCTCATCACTATGTATTATGTTTGTTTCTCATCACTATGTATTATGTTTGTTTCTCATCACTATGTATTACTCATGAATGAACTGACTCATTGTATGTTTCATTGTTCTAGTAATAGTATCTTCCTAAACTATACCTATTATAGTTTACTAGTAATGTTGTTTGTATATATGAACATGTTTGTATACCCTTGCTACCCAAAGGCATTGAACTGAATGAAATAAGTAACCTTTTATATCTACACATATATACATGATATATAACTAGGATTCAAACGACCTTCGGACAAATAACCTGAATACCCTAAGTCCACAACCAAACAAGGAACAGGAAGTAAGGTGAGCTATCAGTCCTAAGTCCTTTCAATCCTACTTATATAACTATATCTATATAGATACACAGAATACAAGTTAAAAGAGTTTAAGTAAAAGTATTTAACATGTAAAAGAGTTTGATAAAAGCATTTGGTATGTAAAAGAGTTTGTAAGACAGTTTGAAGTAAAACAGTTTGGTAACACAGTTTGAAAAGTAAGAAATCCACTTGTTTGGTAGTTATTAATCACATGTGATTGATATAATAACTATAATTGTTCAACTTGTATTCCCCCCCCCCCATAAAAGCATTTAAAAACGTTTAAAAGGTTAATTAAGGGGTATGAACTTACCTGTAGTGAGTGGTTTGGATGAACGGAATGGGATAGGATGCTAAGTGTCAAGTGAAGACTTGATCACACACATCGATCCTATTTAACATATAATAACACATATATGTATCCAATTAGTCATTTAACAACTAATTAACCAAGTTAAGACACCCTAGGACATGGAAAACACTTTGATTCAAGTGCTAGAAGTACCAAGGGTTGCATCTAAGGGTTGTATAGCCACTTAAAGGAGTTTTCGGTCCAAAGAGGTTTTCGGTCCATATGGTTTTCGGTCCATATGGTTTTCGGTCCAAGTGGTATTCGGTTTTTAGGGTTTTTGGTCCCTGAGTTTAAGACCGAAAACTCATGATTTTTGGTGCATAAGGTGATTTTCAAGGGCTTTCAACAATCAATGAAGTGTTCTGGACTCAATACTAAGTATTAGGAAAGGCTTAAAGTCATTTTGCACCCTTAATAAGGGTTTTCGGTCTAAGGAGATGCACTTAGACCGAAAACACTTTTGTTCTTGAGAAAAGGATGTTTTCAAAGCCCTAAATCGAGTATCCTTACTAGATAACAAGTATAAGAGATAGATACTTACAATATGGAAGCAAAGAAGGGTGTTTTCGGCCCAAAACACTAGTGTGTGTTCTTGGTGTTCTTGGTGAAATGAAGAACACTTGAAGATCTAAGAAAATGGAATGATTTCACGGATGAAATCATGTAAGATCACTAGATAATGGAAGAGATCAACTAAATAGGGTAAGAAACACTTACATTTTAAAGATCTAGAAGGAAAAATCGGATGGTACTTGAGAGGATTTCGGTTCTTGTTCTTGAAAGAGTGAAAAAGTGAAAAATATGGCCAAGTGTCATATATATACTCATGGGGGTTTTCGGTCCAAACACCATTTGGGCCGAAAACTCTTAACTCTTGGAGTTTTTGCGAAAATTATGCACAATGAACCTAGGGCATCCTCTCTCCTGTTGTTCTTTGAAGTGCTAAGCTTTAAAACACTTAAACTTATTCCAAAAAGCTTGAAAATTAGCAGAAACAGTTCTGACTTCTATTGAAGTGAATGGTTGTACAAAATAGAAATTTCGGGTTGTCACAACATTCGAGAAGCTAAAGAAGAAGTTGTGTGAAACACCGATTCTTTATCTGCCCGAGGGAGTTGAGGACTTCACAGTCTATAGCGATGCATCTGGAGTTGGGTTAGGTTGCGTTCTGAACCAAAGGGATAAGGTGATAGCATATGCATTGAGACAATTGAAAGAACACGAAAAGAATTACCCCACTCATGATCTGGAGTTGGCGGCGGTAGTATTTGCACTAAAGATATGAAGGCATTATCTTTACGGCACGAAGTGCAAGGTTTTCACTGATCATAAAAGTCTTCAGTATCTCTTCAATCAGAAGGAATTAAATATGAGACAACCACAATGGCTAGAGTTGCTTACAGATTACGATTGTGAGATACTTTACCACCCTGGTAAAGCGAATGTCGTAGCTGATGCTTTAAGCCGAAAAGTGAGCCTTGAAAAGAGAAGGCCAAGAGCGTTAAGAATAGAAGTTGTCTCGACGATTGTGGAAAGCATCAAGAAAGCTCAGGAAGAAGCTTCAGAAAAGAATGACCGAAAGGAAGAGCGTTTGGGCAAAACGCTGGTGTTTGGTACGAATAATCAAGGATTGAGGGTATTCCAAAATAGGATTTGGGTACCTAAGACAGGAGGAATAAGAGATCTTCTGATGGAAGAAGCTTACAAGACCATGTACTCGATCCATCCCGGCAGCACGAAAATGTATAGGGATCTGAAACCCTACTACTGGTGGCCGACGATGAAGCTCGATGTTGCGAAGTATGTGGCAGAGTGTGTAACCTGTGCCAGAGTTAAGGCGCAGCATCAGAAACCATATGGGAGTTTAGAACCTTTACCCGTACCTATGGGTAAATGGGAAGACATCACCATGGATTTTGTCACTAAACTGCCCAGAACGAAGGACGGTCACAACATGATTTGGGTGGTCATTGATCGGTTCACTAAGAGTGCACACTTTATAGCAGCCAATGAAAGATGGTCTATGGATAAGCTCGCCAATGCTTATGTGAAGGAAGTAGTAAGACTTCACGGTGTTCCTTTAACGATAGTATCAGATCGTGATAGTCGTTTCACGTCAAGGTTTTGGAGGAGTCTACAAGAGAAATTGGGTACAAAGTTGTGTTTAAGTACAACCTACCATCCGCAGACTGATGGTCAGAGCAAAAGAACGATTCAAATGTTGGAGGATATGTTGAGAGCATGTACCCTGGAATTTCAAGGTAACTAGGATGAACATTTACCTATGGTAGAATTTTCCTACAAAAATAGTTACCATTCGAGCACCAAGATGGCACCTTATCAAGCCTTATATGGACACAAGTGTCGTACGCCGTCTTGTTGGCTTGAAGCCGGAGAAAAGCAGTTTATGGGCCCCGAGATACAGGGGCGGAGCATACTAAGGGCTAGGGGGGGGGGGGCTGTGCCCCCCTGTTTTTTGGCTTATAACTATTTTTATCTACTAATTCTTATACATATTAGACATAAAATTATAAAATTTAGGCTTTGGCCCCTGCTGTTTTTTTTAAGAAACTATAGTTTTCGTTTCGCCCCCCCCCCCCCCCCCCCAAATAATTTGTTCAAGCTCCGCCACTGCCGAGATAGTCCATCAGACTGCTGAAAAGTTGAAGGTGATTAGAGAAAGGATGTTAGCAGCTCAGGATCGTCAAAAGAGCTATGCTGACAAGAAGAGACGACAGGTGACATTCGAAGTTGGGGATTCGGTTTTGCTTAAAGTATCACCGTGGAAGGGACTTATAAGATTTGGGAAAAGAGGAAAGTTGAGTCCAAGATTCTTTGGATCGTTCAAAGTTCTTTAGAGGAGTGGGAACCAAGCTTACGAGCTATAACTACCAGAAGAACTAGATGGTATTCATAACACATTCCATGTGTGTTATTTGAGGAAGTTCACGCGAGAATTTCCCGACATCATTCCCATTTCAGAATTGAGTATGGATGAAAACAAGAGGCTAATCGAAGAACCGGAAGCGATTGTTGACTGTAAGACTAAGAAGTTGCGACGCAAGATGGTCGACTTAGTGCTTGTGCGATGGAAACATTCGAACGGGCCAAATCTCAACTGGGAAACGGAGAGTGACATGATGAGTCGCTATCTGCATTTGTTTGTTGATGCATGATTCCGAGGACGAAATCATCCTAAGGGAGAGAGAATTGTAATGCCCGTGTTTCTGGGCTAAGCATTAATGATGATGTAATAGTCTAGGTCAACCATTGTAACCCATTTTAAAGTAATAAAGACGAATTACTTGAATATTATGTGAATTATGTGATTTTGTGTGCTTATTACTTGTTTATAATAATATAATAAATAAAGGATAAACATAAGCGTCAAAAATAAAATGTTAGATAAACCCGATATATACGAAGAAAGTTGTAGTGGTCGTGACAAGGATTCCGGACATATGAAGAACGCTGAAATCCGAGTTATAATGAAGAAGTTGTGACATGTCGAAGTTTCGCGACAGAACCGGCACGACACTGCGTGACGTAAATAGTGAATTTACGGTAGAGGACTTTCTAGCCTTGGTAATCTACCCGAATGTCGTGGTGTTTGTTAAACCGAGAGCGTGCATAAAAAGAACGCCCAAATCTGACTTCGTATGAGGAAGTTATGATTTTTCTAAGTTTCGAATCAGTAGTGCACAGCCCGAAGTTCGAATTGTAGATCGAATGATTTTTTGCAGACACAACCTAAACAAGAATCGAAGATCTCTTCAATAGGATATCAACGATAAAAAGACAGACGAAAACGGAGTTCGTATGTAGAAGTTATGAGTTTTACACGATCGTTAAACAGTGTAATCTTCTCATACTATTAAATTTAAAATCGGTTGAGAATTAACCGACGAAGTCTAAACAAAAGTTGTAGAGTACGGTCCCTCCTACGCGTGGATATAAAGAACGTCGAAAACGAAGCTCGTATGCGAAAGTTACGAATTTTAGAAGTCGAGAAGCAAAATCACGAGTCTGGTGCGAGGGCTACGCCCAGCGTACCTTCGGACGCTCAGCGTACCGAAGTACACCCCGCGTATTGACTTTTTCCTCGGTCCGCATTGAGCCACGATGACCTAGCCTGATAAATATGGTCGCTCCCCAGCGGATACCCTCCTCTAACAGCGAACTCATCTGACTAAGGTCACTTCCTAGGCTCTCCCTAGGTCCTCACACTTCTCTGCCATCGGCTGCTGAAGAACTCCTTATGATGCCAGCCATCTACCTCTTGAATATCGTCATATTCACTCAGTAGCTGATTTCCATCATCTAGAGTTCCACAAAGCACGAAGCAAGCAGCATTCGGACATCGACTAATCTCCTCCAGCACGTAAAACCACTATAGGTTACAACTCTATTCACTCTAATCACAATCAACAGGTTTCACCGAACTCAAGAAACTCTACCCCATGCGGGTATCTAACTACTCTCTAATTAGGCTCCTCCAATTCTCATCTAAGCATCACTCCTAGATTACTCCTCTACTCAAAGCTCTATCTCTGAAATATTCCCGCTGGATACTCTTACTCCGCACAAACTCAAAACACATCACAGATAGCAAAATTCCTAGGCTAAGGCATCACAAATCAGGCAACTCTACCCCTAAAATATGAAATACCTAGCCTATCTCCTATCATGCATCACTAATATCCCAATAATAACTCATAACACAAATAAGTAAGGGTACTTTGGGAAATCATCGTTCGGGCGCTGGCTGATTGTACACACTGCTCCTTGTTTTCTCTTAGAAACTCTTACTCGTTATAGAAAAATCTTTTCTTTTTGAAAACTTTTCTCAAATCCTCAGTTTAAGTCCAGACTTACCCGAAGGTGCATCCGAATCCCTCAAACCAAGGCTCTGATACCAACTTGTAACACCGTAAATTTTCAAATAAAATTTTCATTTAAAAATCGCATAATTCTCATAACACATTTCACGAAAATCTCATTTATTTAATTTACAAATCACAACTCCATAATTGTTTGATTCAAATCCAGGATCCTCAAAAAGATAACTCTTTCACTGGTGTCTACAATCAAGCCGGTGCCTTCCCGCGATCCTGAGAAACCTGAAACACATAACACATAACACGGTAAGCACGAAGCTTAGTGAGTTCCCCAAAATACCACACACACAGCTCATTAGCCACTCAAGGCTATATCACTGTAAGACCCTCCGGTCAATGTGTCTCAGTGGGACCCTCCAGTCCCACGGTTCGTTGGACCCTGGGCCGGTCAGTAAAGCTCCGCATAGCATAAATCACAAAGACATAATGCACAACAATAAACATGAGGCAGGATAACATAATACTCAATGTAAGCACATAAGACCCTCTGGTCACACATAAGTACCACTCTAGGTAAAGTATAGTGAGAAGACTCACCTTGCAAGCAGCAAGCAATCATCCTCGAACTCGAATCTCGAACTAGCCATTGCCTAACACATAGGGTAAATATCTCTAATTAATACTCGATTCTCGATTCTCAATAACCAAATGTTATTCTTCTCTCTCTAACTCTTGAATTGGGTAAAAGACCATTTTACCCCTCCATGGTCTCCATTACTCATGTTGACCAAACCCTAAAGTCAACTGAAGTCAAACTCGAGTCAACAGTCCATGTTTGACCCGACTCGCCGAGTGCACCCATGTGACTCGTCGAGTCTACTCGTTCCTCAGAAGTCTCGTGAAGGTCCAGCTCAGCTCGTCGAGTTGATCCCCAACTCGCCGAGTTATCGCATGATCAATTCAACGGGACCAACCCTCACCGACTCGTCGAGTCGTCTTATTGACTCGGCGAGTTCATTCAAACCCAATCCTCATTCAGACGATTCTAAGCAGATCTACAACCCCACACTCCAGATCTATCCTCCTAAGGCTCGGATAGCACGTAAAGCTGCAAGCTTTACGTTCATGCATGACATATAAGGCTCATAATGCCAAAACATGCTCCAACAAGGGCTAGATGCACAAGAGCTTGCTTCCAACTCAATAAATCTCGGGTCTCTGGACCCACAAGGCCACTCATAGTCCAGATATGAGGTTCCAACCTCAAACCATACACAAATCACTCCATGACACAAGATAAATGGAAGAAAGCCCTAAAAGTGATGGGTTTTATGCATAAGAACAATCCTATGTGCTCATACAAACCCTAATGCTTGGATCTAGGTTTCTCTATTGTACATGCTTTGAATCCAAGACTTACAAACCCTAGATCTATCAAATAAGAACTGAAATAAGGGTTTAGTAATTACCTTTGATTGTTATATAGCAATAACAATCAATCCTTGCTTTGATTTGCTTCAGAAAACTTAGTGCCTCAATTGTTGCACCTCTAATGGAGTCACAAACACCACTAAGCAACTTGGATGAAGTGGGAGGAGAGAGGAGGCAGCCAAAACGTCCAAAAACCCTAATCTAAGAGTTGTCCACGTTTTTGGGCATAAAGGGCTCTTTATATAGGTGTAGGCTATTAGGGTTTACAACTAGGAAACCCTAATCTGACTGCTTAGGCCCTAAACAGCCCATGAATCCCTTTCTTTAGAGTCATGGACGAAATCTTATGGGCTTCCCCATAAATATCGTCCACTCCACTCTATGGAGTCCATTAGCCCACTCTTGCAATTATCTTATAATTACAATTTCAGTCCCTTAAGTTTAATTAATCTCTTTTAGTCACAAAATTAATTCTTAATTAATTCTTGACTAATATTAATTAAACAATATGATTTCTCCTTTAATATATTATTCTTATAATATATTAATAAATCATAATTCTCCTTAATTCATCCTACATATTGCTATGGTGAAGGCAACCCAAAAGGACCATGCTCATAATTGGGTCAAGTACATACCAAAATAGTTATGGACTTAGACACTAATCCAACAGTCTCCCACTTGGATAAGTCTAATAACTATTTTGCATAACTTCAGAACCTGATCAGCAATCGTAGCTTTCAAAAGCCGCTGTCAACTCTGATCTTATCAGATACGCGTGTCCTTTAGATAAGGGATTATATATTCCTCCATTCTACAAGATATCGTATAGACATGAGACATGGATTGAAATCATTCTCTCAGTCTATGTGTCGTTTCCCGATTTCCGATTTATGACAACTGACTAATTGAACATATCAAATCAGTCCTGGCCCGGCCGAGCACTTTCCTTTGTCATCACTAAATCATCGAGGGGCCCACAGATATCGCTTTTATCCCACTTTGGGTAAAAGGAATGGATAAACTTTGACTCAAATGCTTGCTTGAACCTACTAATCGAATCACACACAACAATAAGTTTTATAACACCAAGTTACTGGTGTGTTTACTTATCATCAATGTGCAACTGATCAGCAAGTAACAACTCACACGTCTTGGTTTCAAGAATATACAATATTATCGTCTCACAATCACTCGTGATAAAACCATGAAGTGATTCAAGTGAGCGTGGGTTTAATCAAATACTTTAATCTTATCAAAGCACTCATGAACTCTGCAACAAACTTGTGCTATGTCTAAACGCTTAAGACAATCTACAGACAGATTCACGACAGTCTTCCTTTATGCCTACTTCCAACGTATGACCGACTGTGGAGGTTCGAATAACCCAGTTATTCTGGAAGTCAAAACATGCAAAATGAAACGCAATAATAATATTAATCCTATATGGCCCCAAAACCTTTGAGCGTAAATAAAAACACTTTTATTTAAACACCATATTGATTACTCATTATTCATTGTTTACTGTTTCAGAAAATCAACTTATCACTCGAATTATAACCACAATTGTCCCATGCTCCAAGCATGCACACTTTGGTTTCCTATGGTCCATACTTTATGAAATAGATCACTTGGAAAACTTTTCCAATGAAACTCATTTCACAGTCCCCAATATGTCAGATTCTAACATTTTATGCAACGATCCTTTCGTAAAGTCATAGCACAAAAGACATCAAGACTTGGCCAATGAAATTACAAAGTACTCTATCTGAAATTGTTACAAAACAATTATATAGATGTGATGTCTCTCACTCAAAGTACATTCCTTTGAACATCCTTTTTGCATAAAAGTTTCTAATCTAGACATATTTCTTAATATCCAACTCCCATTAATGGAAACATTTCCATATTTGCCATATGACAACTCATTCTTAATAGAATCTTATCTATTCACAATAATGTCAATATAGTCCATCCAATACTATACTTCCAACTACTCACAAGCGACAAATCCTCAGTGAACCTCAGATCGTCCTTTGATAGTTGTTTAATTATTTTAGTCAGAACCAGTTCTAGTCCCTTTTCCCTCTTAATGCCCTAGGCATTTGGAAAATTTTAGAATGGTCAAATATTATAGCATATGCAATCGATGCTATACCCGAAGCGTATTGGACACGATGCATAATGTCTCACATAAAGACATGATACTTCATCATCCTTCTGCCATAATATTTTATGTGCCATGTTCCCACAATTCGAACTATGAAGAGGGATGCCGTAATCATAATCGAATTTTGAGAATGCACTATGTATCCTTGACTAAATTTATTAACATTTCTTGATCTAAGCTTTAGAATTTTGAAACGAAGTATAATATTCTCTCCCTTAGTTATAGCAAAACAACTTTTCAACCCTTACAACTTTGCAAAATGAATCTTTGTTTTCTATAATTAATATTGCTAACTTGCAATACTTACCATAATAATCATGCTCCCACTAACATGATGATTATTTTCTTACCAGCATAACACTTATGCTCCCACTAGCTTTGACATGTATCCAGAAAACAATTGAACTTCTAGAAAAACAATGCTTATTGAATTCCTTAAGTTCATATTTCTAATACCTAATGCTTTGATAAGCCTTTATCTAAGCTTTTTAAGCTCATACACATTTGCCTTAGATATCTCACATGTGTGTCTAAACAATTCAGAATTTATGTTACTAAGTCCCAAATGTTCAGATCAATTGCCAAATCTCACAATTCGAACTATGAAAAGGGATGCCGTAATCATAATCGAATTTGAGAATACAATTTTCTCAATTGCTATCTTCTTAAAATCTCTCTTAGTGAAAGCATTTCCTCACAATCATTTTCATGAAGGAGGAAAACCTTATGACACTTAGATTTTATGATGTATGTGTTCCTATCCATGTGAATTTGTCAAAACGAAAGTTTGCGGCAAATCTAGAACCATATGGACTGAACTTGTTCAATCTTGATTTCTTGCCTCATGGTAACATGAATGCCCACCATGTCTTCCAAGCAACTCACCCTTTCGTATCAATGTACTTTCCATTGATCAAGGTGCTTTGTCTTTATGCATTCAAATGAGAACTCAAAGAACTCACATGCATAATTAACTCAATTGGAATGGCACAGAAAAAGAGTATGTCATCCACGATAGGCTTTAGACCTCAAGTCGTGTGCTAGTGATGATCAACTAGGTTTACTCTTGATTTGTTCTTGAAACTTTTCAAGACCATTAAGACTCCCACTGACTCCTTGACATATAAGATTCTCTTGTCAAGAAACATTTCTTGACAAACAAATATTCAAGAGTTAGTGTAGCCTTTTGTCAAGTTCAACACTTCACACAATTGGTCCTGGTTGGTCTTTGTCTTATACAAGACATCACAACTTACCAATTTCAAATGTGCAAGAATAAGAAAACTTTTCCAAATTCCACGTTTGTCGAGTGTTATAAACCTACTTAAGACTTGTCACTCATGTCAGAATCTTGACTCTAAGACTTGATATTGGAACGAAGTATGATTGACTTCTTGATTTAACCATTTCTACAATTCTCGATTCCTCTTCTTAGACATGCAATTGCACTAAGACTCACTTAGAGGATCTATTGAGATATGGTTCTTAATCATTAAGACTTATCATAAAACACAATAAAAGGTACTCTCCCTTTTTCTTGGAATGGAGAAACTTTTATCTTTCTGCCTACTTGATTCTTCTTATTCGTTCTGCTATTGATTGAAACTCTTTCAATCAACTCAGAATTATACTTAATCTTATAAGTATAACCATATTTACTAAACTTTAGTAAATCATGACGAATATCTTTATCACTCTTGTGGTGGACTTGATCAACGTACAACCTAGTGTACTCGATCTCCTAGTCCTTCTCTTGACACTTTGTCAAAGAATTAGTCTAATTTCCAAATATGAAGTTTCTCATTCATCACGCAACCAAGTTCCATGATTCCAAGTTTCTGTCCAACTGAAACTTGGGCGATGAGAATCTTCCCTTATTTGGCATATTCTCGACATTTCCACAAATAACATAATTGAGAATCAAATCCATTATAGAAACAATTAAACATCAATTTTTCATACACACCATTGCAAGGATAAATAAATAAGACAAAATCAAAATTTATTTTATTGCGGAAAAACTTGTCCTTACAATGTAATTCAACTGAAAAACTATGCTATTACATATTTCTTATCATTTTATCCTAACTCTAGAGTAGCAGCTCAAAAATCTGATCCTCGAGTCCATGCGATCGAAATCCATTTCTTCATGATCAGATTCAGCACGCTTCTTCCTTAAGCTTCCTCTCTTTTCTTTGATCCTGCAAAAACATCAAAATGTAATCTTATCACATCATGTATTAAGAATCAAAGAATAGGAACTTATAGAGTTAGTTAATAGATTTTACCTGAAGTAGAGCCATACGTCTTGACTCTCCCATCTCTTAGATCTCTCAGGTAAACAGGACAGCTTCGTCTCCAATGCCCCTTCTCTTGGCAGTAGAAGCAGATGGACTCTTTTGGAATGGCACAAGGAACTATCTCAGAATTTACCTTTTCTGGATTTCCAATGTCACCATTTTCAATGTCCATTGAAGTTTGGGAGTTTGATTTGCCAGATAAATTTGCTCGATCAGCACGCCAAATCATATCTGATTCAGCAGCTATAAGCAAATAGGTCAAATCAATGAGGGTCACATCATGGTCCATCATATAGTACTCTCTAACGAACTCACTATATGATTCAGGAAGTGACTGAAGAACCCAGTCAACAGCCAATATTTCTGAGATATCAACACCCATCATCCTTAACCTATCAATGTGTGACTTCATCTCTATGACGTGTGCACACACAGGTTTCCCATCTTCGTGTTTACTTGCCAAAAGGGCTTGAGTGAGCTTGAACTTTTCAAGCCTTTGAACTTGTGGGTCAGGGAGAATAATTGGAGGAGGTGGAGGAAGTGAAGCATGACTCTCATTTCCTTGATCGTATCGTGGAACGTCATCTTCATTTGGAAAGCTTGTTCCAAGGGACTTGGGAAGACCATTGTAAGATTTATACATCTACAAAACGGGAGAAAAATTCAAGTTAGTTGATAAAAATCCTTGATGTAACTCCCAAATGAAACATCAAGGCTAGGATCCAACACAATACTCTACAACCTAGAAGAGGGATGCCGTAATCTAGTTGCAGAATATTTGAAGGTAGGTAAATGATGATTTACCAATTTCCACCATGAAAAACGAAAAAAAGAAAATTAAGTTTTAAATGAATTGAAACTCCTAGATCTTTTGAGATTCATTGAACTTTTCAATGGCATGTTTTAATCTCGATTATGCCCTTCTATTTGTGACTGGGATGCCGAGGATCACAAACAAGGTGTGAATAACCATACGAATCACGTGGTGCACCCAATTGCTACTATCACCTAATCAATGTGCCGGTTAGCCACACACGCTCCATTGATCTATGATAAACATCGAGCCACCCTTCGCCACCAATGTCAATCCCAAATTAGTGTGCCGGTTAACCACACACGCTCCACTAACGTTTCGACAAAAGTACAAAGTGTAATTCCATGGATTAGCATACAATTCCACATTTTTCCTAAAGTAACTATGATTTGGGAATTTATGAAAGCATTTAGTTACTTTGTAGTTCATTATACTTATAATGGAAGGTTTCGTCCTATCCTACCCGTTCGGCTAACGACCCTCCACTAGTCAAGAGTGCGGTGGGTAAGAGTGGATACCCATTCAATCGCCATTTTATAGGCAATTTCCTTAAACACCCCTTATAGACCAGCTTCGTGAATGAGGCCTACTAACGGTAAGACTGACTCTTTACTCATATATATAATATTAGACTTTTAATGTTACATATATATAGTATAGGGTGTATTTTACACTTTTAAAATACTAGGTGGTTTTATTAACTTTCTCTTTTAATTAAACTTTTAATTAACTTAACAAAACCATGAGGGTGTAATTTGAACTTTTCAAAATACTTGAGTTTTAGAATTTAAATATTCAATAATTAAACTATTAATCAAAATTTTAAATTCCAAAACTTGAGGGCAAGTTTTGAAACATTTCAAAACATTAGGGTTTAACTATTTAAATTTCAAAAACAAACTTTTAGGTTCAAATTTAAACTATAAAACCTAAAGGGAGTAATTTGAAACTATTCAAACTTACTAGGGATCAAATAACAAATAATATAAATCAAACAATTAATTTAGTGATTATCTATATTTGACCTAATTCAATTTCTTGCAAGATAAGTTACCCAATTAATACAAATAATCAATTTTAATCATATAAGAAATTTATTATCTAATCAATTTGTAATTATCTTGTGTTTTGGCAAGGATAATCATTTAATTAAGATAAAATTTGGATTTTAACTTCAAAAAATGATTTAGGCATCAAATCCAAGTCAAAACAGCAACAAAATCTCGAAATATCCTCTGCCTGACGCACAAACTCGCCGAGTCAGCTCTGAACTCGCCGAGTAGGGCCAACTCGCCGAGTCCAGATACTGAATCGCCGAGTTGAGTCGGGCAGAGACAAAAAATTCAATTTTCAGCAAGCAAAACAGTTAAGCATCACATACAATTGAAACCAATCAAGGCTCTGATACCACTGATGGGTTTTATGCATAAGAACAATCCTATGTGCTCATACAAACCCTAATGCTTGGATCTAGGTTTCTCTATTGTACATGCTTTGAATCCAAGACTTACAAACCCTAGATCTATCAAATAAGAACTGAAATAAGGGTTTAGTAATTACCTTTGATTGTTATATAGCAATAACAATCAATCCTTGCTTTGATTTGCTTCAGAAAACTTAGTGCCTCAATTGTTGCACCTCTAATGGAGTCACAAACACCACTAAGCAACTTGGATGAAGAGGGAGGAGAGAGGAGGCAGCCAAAACGTCCAGAAACCCTAATCTAAGAGTTGTCCACGTTTTTGGGCATAAAGGGCTCTTTATATAGGTGTAGGCTATTAGGGTTTACAACTAGGAAACCCTAATCTGACTGCTTAGGCCCTAAGCAGCCCATGAATCCCTTTTCTTTAGAGTCATGGACGAAATCTTATGGGCTTCCCCATAAATATCGTCCACTCCACTCTATGGAGTCCATTAGCCCACTCTTGCAATTATCTTATAATTACAATTTCAGTCCCTTAAGTTTAATTAATCTCTTTTAGTCACAAAATTAATTCTTAATTAATTCTTGACTAATATTAATTAAACAATATGATTTCTCCTTTAATATATTATTCTTATAATATATTAATAAATCATAATTCTCCTTAATTCATCCTACATATTGCTATGGTGAAGGCAACCCAAAAGGACCATGCTCATAATCGGGTCAAGTACATACCAAAATAGTTATGGACTTAGACACTAATCCAACAAAAAGTTCGCTAAAACAAGATCTCATAAGGAAATGATCAAGCTAGCATCTTTTTACCTCCAACTGAAGCAAAACTCTGAAGAATCTCTGGATCCAAAAGCCTCTCTTGATCCAATCCAAGATGCTCTCCCAAATCCCCTCTCAAAGTTGCACAAGAACACCCAAATTAGCCACTTTCTCTCTCACAATGGATGGAACTGATCTAGGGTTTCCCACAGGGCTCTCTGGAGATAAGGGAGGCGTAAATAAGGGCTTAAGGCCCTTTAAATAGGGCACAAACCCGGAAAATTAGGGTTTCTCTGCCCAGCACCTACTCGGCGAGTTGGCTCTCTGACTCGCCGAGTCCATTCATTAAAGCCACGCGGACAACTCGACGAGTTGGACTCACAACTCGCCGAGTCACTCCTAATTCTTCAAACAATTTAAACATACAATGATGTACCCGAAAGTCCGGATGTTACAGGGAAGTTGGCTGAAGATGTTTACATGAATTAACCAGAGGGTTTTGTCAATGCAAAGTACCCTAATAGAGTGTGTAAGCTTGAGAAATCCATTTATGGATTGAAACAAGCGTCTCGCAGATGCAATCTTTGTTTCGATGAGAAAGTCAAAGAGTTTGGATTTTCGAGAAGCGAGGATGAGTCATGTGTATATGTCAAAGCTAGTGGGAGTATAGTTAGCTTTCTGGTATTGTATGTAGATGACATACTGCTCATAGGAAATGACATCCCAACCTTGCAGGAGGTTAAGTCTTGGCTTGGGTTGTGTTTTGCTGTGAAGGACCTCGGGGAAGATGCTTATATTCTAGGGATAAGGATATTGTGAAAAAGGAGTAAAATACTAATAAGACTTAGTCAAAGTACCTACTTGGACAAAGTGTTGAAACGTTTCAGCATGGAGGAATTCAAGAAAGGAGAATTACCTATCCAGAGCAATACCAAACTGAGTAAGACTCAGAGTCCGAGTACAGAGGATGAGATAGTAGAAATGAGTCGAATACCATATGCTTCTGTTGTTGGTTCGATCATGTATGCTATGACGTGTACTCGCCCTGATGTAGCCTTTGCTTTAAGCATGGTTAGCAGATATCAAGGGGATCCTGGTAAAGCACATTGGACTGCGGTAAAGAACATTCTTAAGTACCTGTGGAGGACTAAGGACTGGGTCCTTACCTTCGGTGGGAGTGATGACTTGAGAGTGATAGGGTATAGTGACGCCGACTTTCAGACCGACAGAGATAATTTCTGCTCTCATTCGGGCTGGATATTTACCCTTAATGGAGGAGCAATAACATGGAAAAGTTCCAAACAGGAAACTCTGGCTGATTCAACGTGCGAATCAGAGTACATAGTAGCAAGCGAAGCAGCAAAGGAGGCAATATGGATGAAGAACTTAATTGGAGACCTTGGAGTTGTACCAGCTGTAAAGGAGCCTGTGGAGATTTTCTATGACAACGAGGGTGCGGTAGCCTTAGCCAAGGAACCAAGGGATCATGGCAGATCCAGGCATATCGACATAAAATATCACTTCATAAGACATCGAATAGAAGGACTCCTCGTGATGAAGGGGATATCGTCAGAAGAGAACCCCACAGATCCCCTTACGAAGGGACTGAGTAGGTTTAAGCACTTGCAACACGCTAGGAGAATCGGGCTGAAGGACGATATTAGTTTTAATGATTAGATAGCTTTTTAGAAACTTGTAATAGCTAAAATGTAATTGGCATTTGATGATTGAATAAAAGGAGTTTTATTTATAAGTAAAGTTACATTTTGCATGTTTTGACTTCCAGAATAATATAATTATTCAAACTATCCACAGTCGATCATACTTTGGAAGTAGGTTATGAAAGTAGACTGTCATGAATGGGTTTGTAAGATTGTCTAAGGTGTTATACATAGCAAAGTTTTCTACAAACATTCATGAGTGCTCTTGAAATAAGATTTGATTATTGGATTAAACCCACACTCACATGAATCGCTTCATGGAATTTATCATGGGTGATTGTGAGATGATAATATCATATAGTCTTCAAAATAAGATATATGAGTTGTTGATTATGAGTTGGTTGTACATTGATAGTGTGAAAATGCATCGGTAACTCGATGTTATAAAACATGTTGTTGTGTATGATTTAACGAGTAATTAGTACAAGCATATAAGTCGAGGTTTATCTGTTCCTTTTATCCTAAGAGGATTAAAAGCGATATCTTGAGCCCCTCGATGATTTTGTTTTGACTTATGTGTCGGGCCCGATCAAGACTCAATTGATGTGTTCAATTAAGTTCTATGTCAAACAAATCAAAAATCGGGAAACAAACTGTTGGACAATGAGTATGACTCTATTTCATGTCTTTGTCCACACGATATCTTGTAGAACAGAGGATTATATGATCACTTATATAATGGACGCATCAGAGTATGACAACGGCTTTTTGAGAGCTACGATTGCTAATTGGATTTTAAGTTGCATTGGAAATTATAGTTATTAGACTTATCCAAGTGGGAGATTGTTGGATTAGGTGTCTAAGCCCATAACTATAATTGGTATGTACTTGACCAGATAGTAGCATGGTCCATTTTGGGTTGCCTTCACCAGAACAATTTGATAGATGAATATTTAAGTAAGAGGTTATTTATGATTTATTAATATATTATAAGTATAATATATTAATTGAGGAATCATATTATTTAATTAGTATTGATCAAGAATTAATTTAGAATTAATTTAGTGATCAAAAGAGACTAATTAAATTGATACATATGGATTGGGCTAATGATCCATAATTGATTTGTGATGGGTTAAGCTTATGGATTGTCCATGAAGTATTAGTCCAAATCAAATGCATGGATCATAAGCCTATATATGTGGATTAAGGTTACACATGACTCTTGGATTTCTACACATATAAATATGTTATCCTAAACCCTAAAATGTTGCATTTCTAGGAAGAGAATCTGATTTTTAGTCTCCTTAGCCTCTCTCATATCCATTTAGTTGTTTATTGGTGTTTGTGACTTGTTTGAGGCACAACACTTGGGGTGCTAAGTTCTCACAAGGCCAAAGTCTTACTAGCTACATAAAGAGATAATCTTTTAACCAATTTTATGATTCATATGTTAAATTTTGTATGCTAGTTTAGGATTCATGCTTTGGATATCAATATTGCATGTATAATTAGAGAAAACTTAGATCCAAAGCATTAGGGTTGTATGTGCACCATAGGAATGTTAGAATACATAAAAATCAACAATGTACTTGCCTGTTAATTGACTATGTAGTTATGAGTTATGTATATGTCGACATGTGTGTGTGTGGTTGGGTTGAGGTGGTCCTGCTTTGTGCTGTAGACCAAAAGACCCAGGGCGGTCCGGATAGACTGAAGGCCTGCAAGGCGGTCCAGTCATGCCGAAGGCCCGGTGAGCGGTCCGGATAGGCTGTAGGCTCTGCGAGGCGGTCCAGTCATGCCGAAGGCTCGGGAGCGGTCCAGATAGGCTGAAGGCCCTGCGAGGTAGTCCAGTCAGGCTGAAGGCTCATTTATGCTTGATGTTGTCTGTTATGTTATGTGTTGGTATTTTGGGGGAATACTCACTAAGCTCTGGGCTTACAGTTTTTGGTTATGTTTCAGGTACCTCAGATGATCGCGGGAAGGCGAAGGCTTGATCGTGCACCTCCTCGTATTTTGTGTTATGATTTCTGGGAAAAACTCTGATGTGAAACCTATCTTGAAAACAATATGTAATAAATGATGGTTTTGGATTTATGTAAAAGTTTTAAAATTTTCAAAATTTTGTGGATGTTACATTTGTCTTTAAAAATATTCATCTCGATCACTATCTATTATTTTATGGTTATTCTTATCGAAAAAAGATAATTATATCAAAATTTATATTATTTTGTTTTTATAAATAGGTATTTATATCCATAAGTAACGTTCTGATTTTTTCCAAGGCAAAATTTTCATTTTTATTTATAAAAAATTATAACAGTATGATTACATTGTGCGGAAACATGTTGCGAATGTGAGTGTGTATATTCGAACCTTGCCCTTCTCATGAATCATTGAAGTACCTGAAAAACATTTTTATTCAACTTGGTAAGCACGACGCTTAGTGAGTTCCCCAAAATATCATATACTACAATACATATATCGGGCCTTGCCCAATAAACCTAACGGGCTCCACTCGACATACATAATCATATGAAACATATAGAGACTACGCTTTCAGACACCACAAATACAGGCACATAGAGGCTATACTACTAACTTCGAGTACAGTGACATTGAGCCCTAGAGACTACGCTACCGACGCTTAATCTACTAGCTCTTATAACCTAACACATATGGATATTTATTGTAATACATAGTATAATGAGATCACTCATCTGGACAGTTTCTCAGAAGATTGCCAACTTTCTAGGAGAACCCACTAGCAGACAACGCGTCTAACGAGTATTAACCTATAATACTATACTTATTAGTCCATATGGGAATCTGGTAATGAAGGACTAGATATTTCACTAATCCCAATAAATACTGAGAGTTCTATCAAATAAGGATCGGTCGAACATGACAGTTGGGAGGCAGGATCATTTCGGCATATACTTTTCTGAAATCCAACAACCAAGCCATCGTGACCATTCTAGACACCTATCCCGTAAGTAGATCAGTCAATATTATAATTGGAGTAAATTACTGAAATCGTCCACTTTTGGTCCCTAACTTTTTTTTTCACTCGGATCCTCCCTATGGTTTGATTTCGTTGCGCTTTTTGTCCCTATAGTCTGGACAAACTTGCACATTTGGTCCCAAACTTTATGTATGTAAGGGACTAAAAATGCAACAAAATCAAACCACATGGACGATCCGAGTACAAAAAAAAGTTAGGGGCCAAATGTGCAATTTTGACCAAACCATAGGGACGATTTTAGTAATTTACTCTTATAACTAGAGTTACTGGTAAATCTCATTTATAGACTCATGATAATGACTATGACTATAAATATAAGTCACACTTAAAAGCCTAGTAAGCGTAGCTTAACTTACAGAGAGTTCTAGCGAAAATCAAGATTTGCGCTGACAGAACTTCGATAACGATCACTTCTATTAGCTGAGCCTAGATACCCAGAGCACCGCTAATTAAAATATTATTGTACACTTTACCTCCCATTTATATTGTTTCGGCTAACAATCAACCGATTTGAATTTCAATTTCTGTGTCCGCACTGTTCCATTAAAACTTCGAAAAATCATAACTTCCTCATATGAAGTCAAATTTGGACGTTTTCTATATGTACGCTCTCGGTTTTACGACTACTAAGGCTTTTGATTATATTGCTTAGAATAATACATAATTTATCTAAAATTCACTTTTTACAATACAACGAGTCGTGTCGGTTTAATCGTGAAACTTTGAAGATGCATATCTTCTTCATACAAATTCGGATTTAAGTGTTCTATATATCTATAGAAATCGTATCGATGCTTCCTACATGTTTATGATGATTACTTGGGATAAAAACTGGTATATCTCAACTTCGAATTTTATAATGACGGTTTATACTAAATCCTACTGAAAGGTGAAAAATGGGGTGTAACAACACTCCCCCACTTACAAAGATTTTGTCCCCGAAATCCTGCTCCTCGCACACCTAGACGTTATCTTATTCGAGTTATTGATATTTATATTGCCATATTTATATACATTTTTAGCCATTATTTTAATACATTTTAGGCTATAATTTGGTAAATTGCATAGATATTTGGTACTTATTGAGTTAAATTAATTTTGCAGACAAAAAGGACTGAAAACGAAGAAAGTTGGATACTTAGAGGACTGGAGTTGGAACTTGGAGCTTAAAGAATAAAAATCATGCAACAATAACACCCACGACGTGCCATGATGAAGACCACGACGTGACATTAAGAAGGATCTCAGTTCCTTGTGCAAGAATAAATCTCACAACGTGAGACATTGTTATTCACGTTGTGACACGTGCCCTAGAAGATTCCTATACGCGGATAAGCGAGTTTCCTTGGCGAATACGCCATATTGGTCACAGCGTGAGGATCATTTTTATGGAAACTATATATCGATTATTAGATCGACTTGGAGAGGGTGCTAAGTTTGAGAAATGTTTTCTAGGACAGAAAGCTACAATTTAGAGCGACAATTAACCCTTGGAAGATTGAAAGTCAAGAGTTTTGAAGATTGTAGCAAGATATCACATCATACATTCGGTTTGCATTAGATTGATCATGTCTAGTCTAATCTCTTATGTGTTTATTTTCTGCAATTATGAGCTAAATCATTAGGCTTTTGTTTAGTGTAGATGAAACCTAATACTGTGTGTTAGTTTCTACTTTTTCATGGATTGATGAAGCTGGTTTATCTTGTGTTTGGTTTATTAATTCCTAGCATGTTAAAAGTTTTAATATTTGTTGCTTAGATTCAAGTTATTTGTAGTTGAATGACCATTTTAATTGCATGAGCTTGTCTAACTAGTTGTTTAAGATCATTAAATTGATTTAGGTTAATCGACCCTTTTATGGAGTGAAAACCACAACAAGTTAATTTTCTGTTTAAATTAGTTTTTCTGTTTTTACAATTCTCACGACGTGACGGCCCCTCTTTCACGACATGAAACCTGAAGTTTTTCAGTTTTTCGTTTATTTGAAAGCTTTGAGAAGACTCCAATCAAAAAAGGAACCAAATACGAGCCAGGAATAGAAAGTGAATCAGAAGACGAAGTCAAAAGCGAGATTGAAGAGATGGTAGACATCACAAAAATGACTATGGAGGAATACAAAAGGAGAGTGCGAAACGACAATGGGCCCAATCTTGTTCCACCCACAATTCATGATGCGACAAGTTTTGAACTCAAGGGCCATATCCTTCCGATGCTTAAAGACATACCATTTTCCGGAAAAGATTATGAAGATGCCTTCAAACACATTGACGAAACATTGGACATTGCAAATTACTTCAATGTTCCAAATGTTTTGAGAGATGCAGTTTTACTACAGATGCTTCCAATGACATTTACTCGAGATGCCAAAATTTGGTTGAAGCCACTTGCACCTGGAGCAATTAGAACTTGGACAAATCTTCGTGAAGAATTAATTGAGAAATTTAGCCCTCCTTCAAAGATAGTTAAACTCAAGAAGAAGATTGCTAATTTCTAACAAAATGATGGCGAGTCCTTATATGAAGCTTGGGAGAGATACAAGGGATTGCTTAGGAATTGTCCTCAGCATGACTTAAACGTGTGTATCTGATCGATACAAACCTTCAGTTTTCCGTAATCGAGAAACAAAGATAAACTGAGACCTATTGTATGAAGTGTTTTCTTGTCGGGAATCAACACAAACTTTTGAATTTTTTTTAGCTCATCAAGGAATGTTCCTTGAGAGAAAAGTAATATGTCAAGAAGTCAATGGGGGTCGTATTGATCTTGAGAGTTTTAAGAGTCAACCAACAATAAACCTTTTAGTTATCACTAGCACACGACCTGAGGTTGATAACATATCGTGTTTGGTTGACACGTTCTTATTCATGTGTACTTCTAGTTGAGTTGGCAATGCTTATGAGTTATATGTTTTTCATTTAACGACAAAAGCAAAGCGTGTTGGTCAGTGAAACTGCATTGACCAATATGGGTGATCTGCTAACAACATGGAAGCACAGGTAGACCCTTGTGCTACCAGAGGGCAACAAATTTAGAATATTGAAGTTCAGTCCATAAAGGAAAGCTAAATTTGAATTTGGTTTTGTCATAAACCTTGTCTTATGATTGTAGGTTGGAAATGATAGATTCACATGTATGGGAACGTATGCACCTTGGAAATCTGTGTGACAAAGATTCACTTTAATTCATGAGAATGATTATGAGGAAATAATTTCGCTATTAGATTTTAAAGATCTGATAAAGATCAATATGTAGAATGGCTGTGTTAATTTCATTCTCAAATTCACAATATGATTACGACATCCCTCTTCATATTTCGAATTGTGAGGACCGACAAGGAATTGTTTGAACTTTCGAGAGATATATCTATAAGTTCTGAAAGGGTTTAAACACACATATATGCTATCCAATTAAGATGTATAAGCTTAAGAAGTCTCGTTGGAGACTTATCGAAGCATTGCGTAACACAAATTTGTATAAGAAAGTCAAGAGTATTGATTTCTAGAAGTCCAGTTGATTTGTGGATACATGTCAAAGCCAGTGGGAGCATAATTGTTATGCTAGTATTGCATGTTAACAATATTGTTCATAGGGAACAAAGTTTTCAATTTGCAAATTGCAAAGTTTGAGAATTGTTTCGCTATAGTAGACTTAAGGGAGAGGGCACTCATACTTCTTTTCGAATCTAAAGGTTTAGGTCGTATAGTTTAATAGAACTTAGTTATAGACGTATATGAATACCGTGTTGAAATGGTTCAACATACAAAATTCCATATATGGAAATATTATATCAAGAAATTGAACAGATATCAGATCCTTACATAAGATATAATGAGTCGAGTCTCATATGCTTCGGATAAAGGATCGATTACATATGTTATAATATTCAGTTATTCTAATTTTTCAAATGCTCAGAGCATAGTGAGAAGAATGACTAGAATTTTGTGTGACTAAAGTTGTTAAACAACTGTCAAGAACATTATAAGGTTATACCAAAAGACTGGTTCTTGTGGACAGTTAGAAGTATGATATTAATTTGGATGGACCATAGTGACATGATTCTGGATTGAGATGATTCTTGATCAAAATTAATGGTCATAACGGAATATGGAAATGTTTCATAATGGGAGATGGTTGAAAAGTCTAATGTGAGTTGGAAACTTTAATGCAAGAGAAGTGTTCAATGGGCGTACCTTGAATTTGAACCTTCATTACCATGTAATTGTTTCTAGTAACAAAGTTTCAATGGGATGTTCTATAATATTGAAGACTCAGTCTTCGAGACTTTAGAATATTGATATCATAGGAGATTAATGCATGGAATTCCATCACATCTTGGATAGTGATAAGAATTTGGAATTGTGAAATAAGCATCATTGGAATAATGTCCAGTTGATCTTTTTACAAAGGAACAACCGTAGATAGGCATAGTATGCATGTTCATAACATGGCATGACTGATATTTAATTCAAGTGGTTAGTTGATTACGCGAAACATTATACAATGAATAAAGTCATAATGATTACAGTGATTAAATAATAGAGATTATTTATATTCAACAGATTTGAGACCATAGTTAATTAATTTATTATTGTGCTTCATTTTGCACGTTTTACTTCCTGAATGATTTGATTATTTGAAATTCCATAGTCGCTCATACTTTTGGAAGTAAGTAGTGAACTAATATTGTCATGAATTGAATTGTAGATTGCCTATGAGGATTAGACATTGCAATAAGATTGCTACAATGTTCATGAGTAATTGTGAGATGATAATATATTTTATTCATAAAACGGAGATATATAAGTTGTAATTTACAAGTCGGTTATCAGTAACGTGATGTCATAAAACATAGTGTCATGCATAATTTGGTGAGTAAAATATACAAGCAATAAGTCAAAATTTATTCTTTCCTTTTACCCTAAGGGAGACAACAATATATTTGGGCCACTCGATGATTTGTTGTTGACATCTGAAGTGCTTGGCCGAGTCCAGACTAAATTGATGTGTTCAATTAGTAGTCTGAATTCAGTCGTCATAAATCAAGAAATTGAGAAAAAGAATCTTGTACTATGAGATTGATTCTAATCCATGTCTAATGTGTAACATCCCGACGGGTAGGTATTTCTAATATTAACCCTATGATTTATTTATGTTGCATTTTGGTCCCTAAGTTCAAGATTGTATGCAAAAGGGTCATAGTGGCAGTTTCATAAATTTAGCCTTGGGGAGTACGCCATGCGTACGTGTGTACGTTGAGCGTACTAGGGCGTGCCCTAGTACGCAGGGCGTACATAAGTGTACGCGGGGAGTATTTGCCAAATATGGAAACCCTAATTTTTAGGGTTTGGCTTGTATTTAAACACTCTTATGGCCTCATTTCCTTCAACTCATGTGACAACCCGAAATTTTTTTTTTGCTTTAAAAGCTCAGTCAATCAACTCAACTGAGTGTCAGACTCATTGGTAATGAGTTCTAGCCTGGTTAAAGGTCATTCTAAGGAGTTTTCAGCCTAGTACACTTAAGGAATGGGTGTTAGAATGTACCTGCTAGAGACACGGTTCAACAAATCAAGCCTTAACCTCTTCATTTAGAGTTCACGGCCACAACACTTGAGTTTACGGCCGTAAACTCAAGGTGGGCCATAAACTCCCCCTTTAAGACTCATACCCTTCATTTTCATTCATTATCTCACTTTCAACTCAAGAACTTCCAATTCTCTCTCAAGTATCATCGAGTTCATCATCTTAGATCATCAAAAACGTAAGTGTTCTAACCTTTGATTAGTAGTTATCCTTCATTATCTAGTATCATTCCATGATTTCATCCATGAAATCATTCCATTTTGTTTGATTACCAAGAACACCAAGAACACCAAGAACACACACTAGTGTTTTTGGACCAAAATCAACTCTTCAAGCTTCAATATCGTGAGTACTCTTCCCCTAACTAAGTTGTATGCTAGAAACACTTGGTCTACACTTTGAAAACATCAAGAATGCAAGACCAAAAGGAGTTTACGGCCAAGCAATCTCCCTTGGCCGTAAACCCCTATAAAGGTTCCATTTGGGCCTTAAACTCTTCCTAAGGCTTAGATTCGAGATTAGAACACTCCCATGTGCTTTGTAAGACCTTGAAACATCACCAAACTCATCATTTAGATAGTTTACGGCCCAAGAGTAAACACCCTTGGCCGTAAACTCCAATTATGGCCAAGTCTTGGACCTTAAACACATCTAGGCCTTTGCTAACCATTAGAACACTTGAGCCCTTGAAACACCTTACCTTGAAGACCCAATAAGACACCCTTTAGAGTGTTTACAACCATAAGGGTTTATGGTGTGGCCGTAAACACCTCAACACACTCCAATAACTTGGTCTTTCTCATCCTTGTGTAGAGCAATAGTCCATCAAGCTTCCCTAGCCTTCAAACACACACTTATGCATCTTTGACCATGAGTTTACGGCCGTAAACTCCCTTGGCCGTAAACACATGACCGTAAACACCAAACCATGGCCTTAAACACCCTTTAGATAAATCACATGTGATTCCAACACTTGGTCAAAGTGTTTCCTAGTCCCAGAAGGTGTTTCCTTTCATATAGTTGCTTATAAACACTATATTCATGCCAATACATGTCATTATATGTCATTTAGGACTTATTGTGTCTCGGGACTTCACTCGTGGAACTTCTCATCCTTACGCACACATTCGTTTGAATCACCCACCTAAGGTGAGTTCATACCCCTGTAATCAATCTTTTAATTCATTTTAAATGCTTTTAAGGGGGGGGGAATACAAGTTGAACACAATGATAATTGTGTAATTATTTGTTATACATAACTTTCAAAAGATTGCTTATGTCCTTTATAAGTGATCAAACCATTTTAAAAACACTATCAAAGTTATGTTAATCATTGATTTATAAAACTCTATTTTAAAAGAATCAACATAACTTGGTAGATAAACAAGTGTTATTTCAAGGAAATAACAATTCAAATAAACATACTAGTAAACTATAATAGGTATAGTTTAGGGGTTCAATTCATTCTATAACAAGTACGGAGGGTTCATACTATAACAAGTACAGAGGGTCATACTATAACTAGTACAGAGAGTCATACTATAACAAGTACAGAGGGTTCATTCTATAACAAGTACAGAGGGTCATACTATAACAAGTACAAAGAGTCATACTATAACAAGTACAGAGAGTCATACTATAACAAGTACAGAGAGTTCATTATATAACAAGTACAAAGAGTCATACTATAACAAGTACATAGGATCATACTATAACAAGTACAGAGGGTTCATTCTATAACTAGTACAGAGAGTTCATTCTATAACAAGTACAGAGAGTTCATTCTATAACTAATGCAGAGAAGAACATACTATAATCATAACAGTAGAAACATTCTATGGAACAGAGCAATACGTTATACCGAGTTTCAATAATAACGGTACAAATTCAACGTACCAGGGTTAGCGAACTTGAAGTATGACACCTACGTTATACCGAGTTTCAATGATAACGGTACAAATTCAACGTACCAGGGTTAGCAAACTTGAAGTATGACACATACAGTTTACTGAGTTGTTACTAATAAAGGTACAAATACAACGTACTGGGGTTAGTGAACATGAGTATGATACATAAATTATTTATAAAGGTACATCTACAAAGTACCGGACAATAATAAATAAAACACATGAATATATACAAAACTCACAGTAGTTTCGAGTAAGGCGTTAAGAGTACAGGATTTCATTACTTCTAGTAATTGTCCAAAATATTAGAACAACGCCTCATATCTTATTCATAACATGAACATTCAGTTAGAAGGTGACTTATAATGCTAACTTTATGATTTCTCGGTAGATACATCAAGGATATATATTAATTGAGTTCAGTAGATAGTAGAATGTGTGTTTTCCGCTTCATTTCCTGTTCCTTGTTTGGTTGTGGGCTTAGAGCAGATGCACCCAGTCTACTATCTATTCAAACTTAACTATATATATATATATATATATATATATATATATATATATATATATATATATATATATATTCCGTATACACCAAGAAATCATAAGGAGTACCAGGTATAGGTCAAGTCATAGTATACAAATTCAATACATCGTTTTCTAGTATAAAAACATACTTTCAGATAGAACATTGAGTAAACTAAACTAGAAACTTAACAGTGAAAAGTTTAATCCATTTTATTAAACCAATACAAATTAAAGGACCTTAAGTGGTTAATTTTGTAATACCTTAGTTTACACATCAGTGTTATATATAATTAACTATCTGCTTGATACTAGTCTATATATAACAAGTATAATCTAAGTGACTGTAGAAAGAACTATTGTGATTACCATTTTTATTCATAAAGAAATGAGGGTTTTCCTACAAGATGTTTTCATTAACATAAAGGAACTATTACAATTAACTCCGTGAATACCAAAGGAATGCATAAGAGTTATATTCAGTAAAGATCCAACAAACAATGGAATGTGTGACTTCCGCCTCATTCACTGTTCCTTGTTTGGTTGTGGGTTTAGGTCAGATTCCCACAATCGATTGTTTGTTTGATATGTATTCAATATAACTTATATTCATTTAGTATACATATAAAGGATTGTAGAGTCATTTATACTTATCTTTCAACACATCAGAAGAAATAGGATCTTCTGAGGAACAGGCGAACTTTTCTAAAAAGAGCTTTCAACTTACTAATACAACATCTAAATACTTATGAACTCACCAGCTTAAATGCTGATCTACGCTTTCAAAATAACTTGTATTCTCAGGAAAATAGTAGACAGGTTCACACGTTGGGATTCAGAAGATGGAGCATAGTCGCTTCATGTCTTGTTTTGTCAATTACTTTTGTAATCTATCTTTTGTGAATCACATACTTTGTAAACACTTTCTTTCTAATGAAATGGTTGTTTATTACTTTGATTACTATGATGCATGTCTTGTGATACTAAACATGACGTCCTCTGCCCCCGAACGTTTCCGCCGTTCCGGTTTGGGGGTGTGACAACTCATCTGCCTCCATCCCTCTTATATGTTTTTCCAACCCTAGTTTCACCTTGAGAAGTCCTTTCCAAGCTTGGAGTGTGTATTTTGGTGCCTTAGAAGAAGAAGGAAGGAAGCAAGCTCATTTTGAAGGAGTGAAGCACTTTGATCTGGGATTTCTACATCATTTGCAACCTTCCTAAGGTGTAAAGCTTGCAAATTTATCCCTCTAGCATATATATCTAGATTTGGATGTCTTTATGAAGCTTTTTGGTCCCAAAATGTTAGATCTTGAACATGTCATGTTTTTGACCATTAAGCTGTCCTTTCAGACCCTAGGAGGGGTCTTAAGTCATAAAAATAGATTCCAAATGGTTAGTATTGCTTCATGCATCATTTAGAAGGTCTTAATGGAATACGACCTTAAGTTAAGCACTTATTGGACATGATAAGTCATAAAGTTGGAGACTTTATGAATCCTTAGAGTATTTTAGCCATGGATCTGAATTATGGACGTAAGAGCTTTAGCCATTAAGCTCTTAATGGGCTTTTGGACTTCGGGGAGTACGCCCCGCGTACTCGGAGTATGCCCTACGTACGAGGTCAACCACCCCGATGGTGGTCAACATGCGAGGACGGGGCGTACTCGCACTGGGTCAATTCGGTTGAGTTGACTCGGTTGATTTAGTTGGTTTGACCAGTTGACTTTGACTTTGACCAAATTTGATCTTAAGGGTATTTTGGGTATTTTGGGATTTTGATGGAGATTGGTCATTTGGTTGGAATAGGTGTTGGTTAGAGAGCTAAGATTCGGAGTCGGGACCTCATCAGCTTTTTTCCAGTTTGCGAGGTGAGTTTTCCTCACTATACTTATGGGTCGAAGGCACCAAGGTTGGCCCATTGGTTTGATATTCACTGATATGCTGAGTATGGGATAAATATGCATGATTATGCTAGTTATTGATATGCTAGTCTGGTAGATCTGTAGGACTACTTGTGATTCTGTTGCATGATTATCTATATATGTTTACTATCTAGTATATGTCGATATATTGTGTCGGTTTGAGGGTGTACTGATCTATGGGTAGCCAACAAACCCCGGAGCATTCTAGATATGAGCTGAGGGTCGGGTAGGGTGTGCCAGACTCATACTGAGGGCTTGATGGTATTCAGTCTGAGGATTGATATGGTCAGGGAGCAAGCCAGACATAAGTTGTGGGCCCCGAGGGTAAGCCAGACTTATGTTGTGGCCTCAGGGGTAATCCAGTCTTTTAGCTGTGGACCCATTGCATGTTGTTATTGTATATGTTATTTGTTTATGTGTTGGTACTTTGGGGGATCTCACTAAGTGTTGTCTTACAATTTTGGGTTATGTTTGAGGTACTTCAGATGACCGCGGAAAGGCGAAGGCGTGACCGTACACATCCTTATGTTTTTTACTTATGATTTTGGGAGACTATGATGTTGAAAATATTTTGAAAACTATGATTGTAAAAAACTTGTAACTTGGTTAGTTTTTACAAATTTTAAATTTCCTGTGATTCTTTTATGGGTGTTACATCATGTCCATACGATATCTTGTAGAACAAATGAATATTTGATCACTTATCTTAGGGTCAATGGCTGATTGGATCAGAGTTTGGCAGTGGCTTTGGAAAAGGACTCTTTGTTGTTTGTTATACTTGCAATTGTAGTTATAGGCTTATCCAAATAGGAGACTGTTGGATTAAGGTTTCTAAGTTCATAACTAAATTAGTATAAACTTGCAAATAGAAGCAAAGTCCTTTTGGGGTTGCCCTCATAACCAAAAATAGCTTGAAATGATATTAGGAGAAAGAGAGAGAGAGAAATGATTTGTTAATATATTATGTGATTAATATATTAATTGGGAATAAATAATTGATGTGTTAATTTGTTATGTGATTAATAAACTAACATGAGATCAATAGTTAAATAATTGATTTATTAATTTATATGGTTAATAAATTAATAATAAATCAATTAGAATTAATTAATTATTAATCAGAATTAATTTGGGATTAATTGGAAATAATTAAAGGTGCAAGGGGTGAATTGTAATTGTTCAATAGTTAAACAAAAGAAGCAATTCTAGAACCTACCATCATATGGACGGTTTTGGGAGCTCATTTAGGGTTTCCAAAAGCATCCTGGTAGTATATAAGGAAATGATTTGAAATGTGATTAAATCTATTATTTAATCAATCAAATTTTGTTTTGCCTGCAAGTTACCGAAACTATAAATAGGACCCATTTACTCATTATTTTCGTTCATGACATTCCTAAGAAGCATATTAACGAAATTTCTACATCTCTCCTTTCTCTCTCTCTCTCTCTCTCTCTCTCTCTCTCTCTCTCTCTCTCCTCATCATTCTAGGGTTTTGGGTATAAACCATTAGAGGCACTAAACTTTTGGTGCTTGTTTTTCAAGGTTTTCAAAAAATAATTTTGTTTGATTATTTACTATAATAATCAAACGTTATGTAAACCGTAACTCTATGTTTATTTCAATTACTATAGAACTCCTTTAGGGTTCTTGATGTTAGCGGTTTATTGCTATTAATAGAGAAAACATGTATACAATTAGGTTGCATGTGAACTTAAGAGTTAAGTTATTTTCCGCCTCATGCAAAGATTTATAACGAATAAAACTCATCAATTAGGGCACAGTTGCACAAGATGAACCTTATAAAAACAAAATACCTCCAAAAAGAAGGAATATAGAGGTAACCTTAAACCACAAACAAGATGCCTAAGGCAAAACCCAACCTTACCGGATGGTGCATGAAGAATAGATGATGACAAAGATGGAAGTTGAAAACCAAGTATGGGGGACAAGTGATACTCATGCGTATATCAATCTAGCATAAGGCTATCCACTTCAGAGACAACGGTTGACATGTCATTAACCGTGGCAGCCATGATGTGCAAGTAAAAAGAGAATAAGATATATAAGTTTCTAACAAACTCAAGCTTTATCCGTTAAATAACAACTACGACCGGTTAAAGCTTTAATTAGGGTCAATCTAATCAAAATAGAAGACATGACTTCTGACGGAGCAAACATTTAATGCACACCATGCGATGGGCGTTTCGATAACCAAGGCAGATCTTCAAGTCTGAACGGAAAAATATTTTGACAATATTCTTTACCCTTCAGACTGGGGGGGCTTAATGGTGTACCCGGGCCGATTATTCGAGATAGTCCCATATCGACCCGGGTCCCCCAAGACGAGCAATAAGGAACCACAAACCATCACGAAAGAATCTAATCTTAAATAACCGTACACAAATCTCGGAATCCTATACCAGAGATCATGCAAAAGAAAGAACATGGTGCAATAAAGTAATAAAAGGACAAAAGGTGCACCTCCTTACAGACCGGGTAATTGACGAAGAACCGGACCAAACCATGAACCCGCATAACCAAAAAAGAGCTATAAAAACTATCAGAAGCATGGTAACCAAGTATGAAAAACAAGAGCAAGAAACATCAGATACAATATCATAACAATTCTCATATCCACAATCTAACTTGGGCAATATAGAGCAATACTGCGGTCCAACCCTCGATAAAACTTTCTAACCTAGCAACTATTTATTTCGTGTAGAGCGGATTCCCGAATGCTTATTAGATAGGATCTACAGATGAAGAGCTAAACATGCAACTGGAACCCGCCGTAACAACAGTAGTATAATGAGATAACTCATGTGAACAATTTCTCAGAAGATTAACAACTTTCTAGGCGATCCCACTGGCGAACAACGCGCCTAACGAGTATTAACCTATAATACTATACTTATTAGTCCCTATGGGAATCTGTTAATGAAGGGCTAGATCTCACTAATCCCGATGAATACTGAGATTTCTATCAAATAAGGATCGGTCAGGCAGGACAGTTGGGAGGCAAGATCATTTCGACATATAACTTTTCTGAAATCCAACAACCAAGCCAACATGACCATTATAGGCACCTCTCCTGTAAGTAGATCAACCAATATTATAACTATAATTACTGATAAAACTTATTTATAGGTTCATAATAATGACTATGACTATAAATATAAGTTACACTTAAAAGCTTAGTAAGCGTAACTTAACTTACAGAGAGTTCTAGCGAAAACCAGGATTTTCGTTGGTAGAAATTCGATACCGAGCACTTCTATTAGCCGAGCCTAGATACCCAGAGTGCCGCTAACAAAAATATTCTTGAAATCTCGAAGGAATACCTCAAAAACCGATCTTAGAAGTTGAGAGAGAAATTGGAAAATGTTGTGAGGGTGAATGGGGTCTAAAGGGGTATTTATAGTTGAAATTTGAGGAGGCGCGCTGCGCACATACCAGGCATTCGTCGTGCTCTAGATTTGTCGTCCTCCCTCCTTGCGACACGTGTCCCCTTTCCGCTGGTGCAACATGGCTGGTTCTAGAAGCGAGTGCGCCGCGCAAATGCGCACAAGGTGCTGACCTAAAACTTCAAAAATTCACATCTTCTTTATACGAACTCCGTTTTTCACATTCTTTATATTCATGCGTAGCTATCGAAGAGATTTACAACTTTCTTTTAGACTTCGTCGGCTAATTATCATATTATTTTTTATTTTTTAATTTAGAATGCTTAGACTGCTAATCTTCATTTAAAATTCATATCTTTTTCATACGACATCCATTCTCGACTGTCTTTATATCGACGAACTCCTATTTACGAAATCTTTATACTTTGAGAGACATCCTTTTTATATCATTTTAGAGGGTGTCTGGGATTGCTTTTTAATTGACTTTTGACTTTTGGCTTTTTCAAAAAGTCAAAAAAATTCAAAAAGATGTTTGGCAAATAAAAAAGTCATTTTGAAAATAACTTTTTGTCAAGAACAAAATGGTAGGTTTTCAAAAGTTAGGAAATCCTATCTTTTTGTGACTTTTAGCCATTTAAAAGGTAAACTAGATTCAAAAATCAAAAAAACTAAGACAAACACTTTTTAAAACCAACTTTTGGCTTTTGCTCCTATATGGTGATATGTATTAATCAAATCTAGTTTGTTGTAATATACTATTGAATTTTGGTTATTGATGGTATTTGAATCTATAAATGCCTCGAAACTTTTAATTTGTTATTTCCCAATTTTGATATGATATCATGATTTGTGGATGTATCTCTCTAGTTATGAATTTCCTAGATCGGTGGTTAGCTCAAAATTGCCACTTTGGTCTAAAAAAGTTTTGACTAGCACCACAGGTCCAAACTTTTCATTTTGTTGCGAGTTTGGTCCAAAAATTTTGAAACATTTTATAAGACAAAATTGCAAAAATGGTCCCTATGGTTGACAAATTTATGTGCTTTTGGTCCAAAACAAAACGTTGGTGCACCACTGGTCCAATTTTAGATACCTTGTGTGGTTTTGGTCCCTATGGTTGTATTTTCTTGTGTTTTTGGTCCACATCACATCTAAAATGACTAATATGCCCCTTAATAATTATATTTTAATTTCTTTTATTTATTTTCTTATTCTTATAATAAAATAAAAAACAAAAACAATAAACCCACCACACACACACACACACTCTCTCTCTCTCTAACCAGGCCACCCTCTCTACCACCATACCACACAAACACAATTATTGGTGTTCTCCATCTTCTTCCCATCAACCCTTTTACAGATGGGTACAGTTGTGCCATAACCCAAAAACTGAAGAACACACATCCATTTCACAGTATACAGATATGAAAACGCTTCATCTTCATCAGATTTTGACGTTAATGTGAACGCAATTTAAATTCCGACAACCATTTTCAGAAGTCCTTGAAGAACAGCAGCCAAATGAACGCCATAAACTCCGATCAACCAAAGCTTTTCGTTTCTCCACCATTCTTCTAAATCAATCCCTAAACATAGAAATGATATGAAATACACAGACAAAATCTAATTTTTAGAAATTGATTGTTCTTGAAAACCCATTACCCATAAGCATTTTTAGATTCCAAAATCGATTTCCAGTTCTAGAAACAAATCCAGAAATTCGATTATTCTAGAAGAGACAACCCTAAAAATTGATTGTTCGTTTGTGTGTGTGTGTGTGTGTATATGTGTTAAAGAGGAGTTGTATACTCATCTGTGACCCCCACTGCAAATCATCGATGGGTTCAGACATGACTTTGACTCATCGGTCGACCATAAACCGTTCACCACCACTCATCGATACATTTAACCGGGATTAGGGTTGAGAAGGAGATGCAATTGTAGATCAACAGAAGAGCCTACATCCAGATCTAAATTCGTCATCGGAGTTTGAATGTAGGTCTTGACCCAGTTTGGGTTTAAATTCCCTCATCGTCTTTGTTGATCCAGTTGGTCGCTACTTCCCCGGTGTACAAACAGATCGGTGGCGTCTGAAGGTTATCGGGCGGCATCTAGCGGCGGACGGTGTAGGTGAATGGTGGTGGCAGTCGGGGTGTTCTTGAGAGAGTGAAAGAGATGTAAGAGGGGTAGAAGAGATGAGAGGTACCACCGGTGATGTGTGTGTGTGTGTGTGAGAGAGAGAGAGTATATGTGTGTGTGAGTGAGAGAGAGTGACAGAGGGATAATGGGATATTCTATAATTTTTAATTACTAAAAATCATTAACATTAATAAAAAAATAAAATAAAACAATAAGAGGGGCATAATCGTCTTTTTAAGTGGCTAGGGACCAAAACCGATAAAAAGATCCAATTTTGGACCAGTGGTGCACCAAAGTTTCGTTTTGGACCAAAAGCACATAAATTTGCCAACCACAGGGACCATTTTTGCAATTTTGTCATTTTATAATGACGGATTTGCCCTTTATTATTTTATTTTACATTTTTCTTTTATTACAGTAATTAGAAAACAATTAAAAATAAAACAAAAATAAAATTCTCTCTCTCTCTCTCGTCAAACCAAAACTAGATCTGAGATATGTTTCTTCTCTAGACTTTTCTCCCTAAACACAATAATGGAGAAAGAAGAAAATGAAATCAGAAGACGAAATCATGAAGACGGAATCAGATCGAGTTCATCGGTTCTCGGGTTCTTCATCTGAACACACACATGGTGATCTGAAGACGAAACGACGGAGGACAAACCCTTGAATCAAAATCCGCCTCTTTGCCTCGAGAGACTTCAGCCGCGAGCACAGGTCTCCGATGTCCTCAGACGAGAACGAATCTACGCCGGTGAAGTCTGAAAACTTTCTTCAGATCTATCGATCTGAAAACCCTCTTCCTCTTCATATCTGAAAACCCATCCCACAGTGGTAGCTCGATTTTCAGGACAAAAACCCTAATCCATATGGGAAGGGCGGCGGAGAAGAAGAGAAACTGAGAAAAATCGTAGCTTCGTCCTTTACAATTCTGAAAAAAAAAAACCTATCGTCCTTTTTTCAAGATCTAAAGATGATGGAAGCTCTGATGAAGGGGTTTTAACACCTTCGAACGACTCAGGCCATGTCTTCGCTGCCAGATTTTTTTGTCTTGGTCTTTCTAGATCCATATCAGCGTCGTGTTCAACGTTGTGTTCGTCTTTCTAGATCCATATCAGTGTAGATTTTTTTGAAATTTGATTTAAGAATGCTAAGCTTCTAAAAATTTGTAAATAGTTCTTGTGCCTTTACAAATCTAGTTGATCTTGTGGTTTACAAATCTGTAAATACTTCTTGTTTTTCAGATCTAAAAAAATAGAATGTTTTGTTTTTCATATTTGGAAAAATTATGTTTGAATTCATCAAATGGTGGTGATAGTTCATGAGGTTTTCGGAGAAGAAGAGAGTGAAGAAACAGAAAGATGAAATGCGGTTAAAATGGAGGTTTTGAAGGTGGTTTCCGACAAGGATGGTGGTTGTGGCGGCGATTTCCGGCAGATTGTGGTGGTTTCTGGCAGGTGGCGGTGGCTTTCGGCAGCTAACAGTGGTTTCCAGTGACACGGTGGAGAGAGAGAGATAGTGAGAGAGAGAGAGAGAGATGGAGGGGTTAGTTGGTTTTTCTATTTTGTTTTTTTATTTATTTCATAAAAAATTAATAGAATTAATAAAAAAACTGAAAAAGAAAAAAAATACGGGCAAAATCGTCATTATAAAAAAGTTCATAGCAAATTGGACCAAACTCGCAACAAAATGAAAAGTTTGAACCCGTGGTGCTACTCCAAACTTTTTTGGACCAAAGTGGCAATTTTGAGCTAACCACAGGGACCATTTGTGCAGTTTTGTCATCTTCTGATTTTTAAGATATCCATAATACATTAAAGACAAAACTGCAAGAATGGTCCCTGTGGTATGCATTTTTTTGGGGTTTTCGTCCAAACCTCGATGTTTTTGGTTTCATGGTCCTTTTCGGCTAGTTTCATTGTAAAATTGGTCCCTGTTAAACTTGAAAAGACCAATCTACCATTTTAATTTGTTTTTTCATTTTTTAAACACTTTATTTTTATTTTTATTTAAATTTTAATATTAAAACAAATAAAGAAGGGGGCCCACTACTCTCTCTCTCTCTCCTAATCAAACCTTGAAACCGCCATTGTTCTCTGATGAAAATCATAGTTGTAAACCAAAATAAGAACCCAAATCAACAACCCAAATCTTATACTAATTGTTTGTGAAGATAAACAAATCGAGACAGTGAGATCAACAACCCAAATCGAAGTGGTGACTGTAGATAATCCCTACCTCGAAGCCCACTCTGCTCTCTCCCTCTCTCTCTCGAACCCCTTTCGCCTTCTTCACACCCAAAGTTTTGAAACCAGACCATTCTCTTCTGTAATCATCTCTTCAAATATATTTTCTCTAATATCCATATTAATCTTCACAAGTGAGCAGGAAATTGTAGGAAGTTGCTTTCATGGTGCTGGTAGAAGGGGACGACTCCCCTGGTGCTTCTAGAGAGAAAAAGTAATCCCGATAGCTGGAAACGGATGGGCAGATCCAAGGGGAAATTAAAACAGAAGATTCGAATTCTTTATTTTCAAATTTCAAAAACAGCTGAAGCGATTTTGATTGGGTTTATGTAAAATCATTGCTTCTTGTTCTTCGAGTTCCTTTAGACTTTCATCATCAAATCAAACCGCTGTTTTTGCTAGCGTTTCCACAGTGGGGGTGAGAGAATGATGGCAATTGATTAAATCCCTCCAGTCACCATGTACACGATGTTAACACCGACTTCAACGATGAGCTGCTGTGGAACGACGATATATCGACCGAGTTTTCCCCCCAAAAGCGTGTTGCCCGATCTCATTGTTTCTGTCGAATCGTTTTTCGGGAAGCATTTCGTGCATCTCAACCATTTGCCAGAGCGTGTAGAGAGTTACGACCCATGAGATCACCATTACTGATACCAGGACCATGAAATCCCATACAATACAACGATTTCATTTCACAATTATTAGGGCATAAGAATGGTTTCCCTATTTTTGTTGGATGCTGATCGGAACGCACAAATCTATTTTCATTTTTGTGTTTCAGGTTAATGGAGAGAGAGATATACTAAAACTCGGTCGGTTTGTATCCAGTCTTTTGTAATTAAACTATCAATGTAAAATATTGTTTATAAATATGCATGTAGCATGTTTTGGAGTAATATGATGTAATTTTAAAGAGGGGTTCTCTCAAAAATATATCTTAAAAACATTAATAAAAAAATCTATAAGAGAGAGAGAGGGGTGGGGTGGGCCCCATTCTATTTTTTTAATTACATTAATATTAAAATAAAGGATAAAAATTTTAAGAAAGTGAGAAAAACAAATTAAAAGGGTATATTAGTAATTTTAAGTTTAACAGGGACCATTTCCACATAGAAACATGGCCAAAAGGACCATGAAACAAAAAACATCGAGGTTTGGACGAAAACCCCAAAAAAATGCATACCATAGGGACCATTTTTGCAATTTTGTCTACATTAAACTCTAAATAGTTTAAATGATTGTTACATTATTATTTTATTTTCATACTATGATTTTTTTCCTACAATTCATTGAATTCTACAAAAGTTCAATAAATTTGGCCTAGAGGTATGGTCTTGTCTCGGACATATACGAAATTAATGAGTAGATTAGAGTGTGTATCGGTAGCCGTTCTAAAATAATAATAATAATCAATCTAATCCATAATTACATAATCTTATTGTACATTACATAAAACCATATGATTTATTAACCAGATTCAACCGGGCAGGTTCAAGAGAAAATCAGGTTCAAAAGAAAAATAACCGCTTCAATTTGTATAAAAAATGACGATGAGGGATCGAGCCCAAAGCGGTCATTTCTTAATTTTTTTTAACTAAAACCAACTTAAACTTGAAGTAAAGTCGGTCTGAACTAGACGTCAACAAGCTTCATGGTGTAGAAATGTGAAAGATGAATAATCTATTTATAATGAAAAATCACTCACCATTTTAATCTTCGAGTCTGTGAGACTCTTTCATGTTACCAAATATGATAGATCTGTTATTGTTTATATATATATATATATATATATATATATATATATATATATATATTTCCAGCACGATAAAGTAGGTTATGATACTTTTTTTGTCAAATACTACAAGTAGGTCCTTCATATTTTTTACAATAAGTCCTAATATTTTCGATATATACTTTGTTGTATATTTTAAAATTTTAGGTGGGTAAAAGACCCATTTTGTCATAATATAAACACGTCCGTGATGATGTGGTACTATGTATTACATAATGTTTTTATGAGTCTTTAGTATACCAAAAGTTAACACTGTGTGGCTGTGAGAAACGATTTTTATTTTTCTAGAAAATGTTTTTAGAAAATAAAATTGAATTTTCATTTTCAATTTTCAGTGAAAATTTCAGAAAACACGACTGGTTGGAATAAATTGAGTTTTCATTTTCTATTTTAGAAAATTAAAAGACTTCATAAAAAATAAAAAAACATTTTTCTAATTTACATACAATTTACAAAACATCAAATTTCATTTTTTGAAAAATCTTAAAAAACTAAATCAACCAAATGTGTTCCAAAATTTTCATGAAAAAAATAAAATATTTTCAATAACCAAACACACTCCTCTAAGATACGTGTTTCATGTTTACATAAGATTCTTTTTTTATGGCAAACATAACATTTTGCATTTCGCCTAACTTCTTTTGTATAGTTGAGGGTTTGAAGATGAGTATTGCCATAATTAAAGATGATGGTCATTATGTAAAGATGACATCCACACGTTCAATTCATAGTATTGATGATCTTCTCGATTTGTATCTTTGGAACGTACTGATGTTTTGTTCATTCGACTGTGAAAAGGGAGGGATTTTGCATAGACAAAACAAATGCCGAATCCATAGACGTGTTGTTTGCAAGAATCGATGGGGGTCCAATCCCATGCAAAAAGAACCCTTTCTTTTATATATACCTGGTAAAGTAAAGACTCTTCATCTTCAATTTTACTTCTTTTTACGGTAAGTTTAATAAAATAACATAAACGTACGATGAATCAAGATAGCACACAGGAAAAGACAAAAAAAACAGGAGACCAAGGTTAGATTTCTTGGGTTTCGTATTTATGGTAAGAGAAAAACAATGTTTATTGTTTCAGTTAGCTCCCATATTCAATTACAGGTTTTAGAATTTCTAAGAGAGAGAAGGGAGGGAGGGAGAAAGGAAAGGAGATAGATGGCTGTTAATGCATGTTTCAATTACGATTGCATTAATGGCGATATCGTTGACAGGAGGAGCTACTGCCAGTTCACCCAAGTTCTTCTTCGAGGCGATCGACCCTTTGTGGATAGGACCAATTCCAACGTATTTGTTTCTTCATCGTTCAAAACAATAAGAGCAAGAGTGAACTCCGGTAATCCCTTCCGATCACGGCTGCCGGACTTGGCGAACAATCTTACCACAGCCCTTCACCTCCGTCATCTACCCTCTCTTTCCTCCCGGTTATCGAAACTGAAAGCTGTAATCCTCGGCGAGCATCTTGCCTCCGATGATGATCTTATCTTACCCAGTCATGATTTCTCCCAAAAGGCCCACGTTTCATCTTTCGAAAAGGTAATTCCCCTCATTTCATCGTTGATAAAAAAAATCTCACGATTGATGTTCATTGATACCGTTTCAGTACCTGGAGATGTACAATAGATCAATCGAAGACCCAGCTAGCTTTTGGTCCGACATAGCTTCCGAATTCTACTGGAAGAAGAAATGGGATCAGCAGGTTTACTCTGAGAATCTCGACATCAGAAAAGGGAAAATCGACATAGAGGTAATCAGATCTCCATTACTTCTGCAATTCCAATTCCATCATATTCTTAACAAGTTCGTTTTCCTATTGCTATCTGTGATTTCGTTCAGTGGTTCAAGGGTGGAATCACCAATATTTGCTATAATTGCTTGGATAAAAACATCGAATCTGGAAACGGTGACAAAATTGCAATTCACTGGGAAGGAAACGAACCTGGTGTTGATGATTCCTTGACTTACAATCAGTTGCTAGATAGAGTTTGTCAGGTGATTCGATTCATACCTTTTCTTACATTCATGCATTACACCCCTACTATTCGTTCTCAATTTGTAGTTTGTGATTGAAATTTGACAGCTTGCTAATTACTTGAAAGACAATGGAGTCAAAAAGGGTGATTCTGTAATTGTTTATTTACCTATGCTTATGGAACTACCAATCACCATGCTCGCATGTGCTCGAATTGGTGCTGTTCATTCGGTTGTTTTTGCTGGATTTTCTGCAGATTCTCTTGTTCAAAGAGTTATGGATTGCAAACCGAAAATTGTGATAACTTGTAATGCAATTAAAAGAGGGAAAAAGATCATTAACCTTAAAGAAATTGTTGATTCTGCACTCTCAGAGTCATCTCAAAATGGAGTCTCTGTTGGTATGAGCTATTTATTTTTATGTTAAAAACAAAAGTATAATTATTAAGTTATATATACATGAGTATGACCTTTTTCTTGATCACAAACAGATTTGTGTTTGACATATGCAAATGAATCAGCCATGAAAAAGGAAGCTACTAAATGGCAAAAGGAAAGAGATGCTTGGTGGCAGGTAGAAAAAAAAAACACTAGATTTCTTTTCTAATTATAAAATTTGCAGGATTAATTAATTAATTATTAAAAAATTGCAGGATGTTGTTCCAGAATGTTCTACTAAATGTGATGTTGAGTGGGTTGATGCGGAGGATCCGCTTTTCCTTCTGTACACCAGCGGAAGCACAGGAAAGCCAAAGGTCGATAATACCCCTGCCTCCTATTGATTTGATCTTTTCTTAATCTGTGGATGAGTTTTTTTTTTTTTTTTTTTTTTATTTAAAAAAAAATGATGTTGGTGCATTTGATAGGGTGTTGTGCATACTACAGGAGGATACATGATCTACACTGCAACAACATTCAAATATGCATTTGACTACAAGCCATCTGATGTATACTGGTAAATCTTTTGACTTAATCCAATAAACTAAGCTGTATATGAATATATGATATGAGTGAGTGAATCTTTTTGACTTATTAATACATTTCTATTAATCTATTGTATTGTAGGTGTACAGCTGACTGTGGTTGGATTACTGGACACAGCTATGTTGCTTATGGACCTCTGCTTAATGGGGCAACAGTTGTACTTTATGAAGGGGTAAACTAGTTTAATCATAAACATAGTTTTTATATTTTTTTTATGATATAACTTTTTATGATTCCATATATAATACATGTTATTTAACTGTTTTCAGGTTCCCAATTATCCAGATTTTGGGAGATGTTGGGATATTGTTGACAAATACAAGGTGACAATATTTTACACTGCTCCTACACTGGTGCGATCTTTAATGCGTGAGGGTGACGAGGCAAGTTTTTTATTATTATTATATAAAACCTCATCATAAACATTGATATTTAGCTTATATAGATTAAGATATAATTATTTTTTGTTGTTTAAAATTAAAATGCAGCATGTGACTCGTTATTCACGTAAGTCTTTACGAGTTCTTGGAAGTGTAGGCGAGCCGATTAATCCAAGTGCATGGAGGTTCTTTTTGGGACTAATTTTTGATTGTTTTTATTTTTAGGGGTTAATTGAAAATTTTTATTTATGGATTTTTTTTTGTTTTTGTTTTTGATATGACAGGTGGTTTTTCAATGTAGTTGGAGACTCAAGGTGTCCAATATCAGATACTTGGTGGCAAACAGAAACGGGAGGTTTCATGGTATGTGTAATTTACACTTATTTGCATTAATGATAATTTGATAATTAAGTAATTAACAATTGAATTTGATCATTTTTTCTTTTTCCAGATTACGCCCTTGCCCGGTGCATGGCCTCAAAGACCAGGTTCTGCTACTTTTCCATTTTTCGGGGTTCAGGTATCTTTTTTTTTTTTTTTATATAATTTATAAAACAAAATCCATATGGTTTTCCTTCAAATCATTGAATCTTCTAAAATCATCACACTTAATAAAATAAAAAATGCAGGCTGTGATAGTGGATGAAAAGGGCAAGGAGATTGAAGGTGAATGCAGTGGGTATTTATGTGTTAAAAAGTCATGGCCAGGGGCATTTAGGACACTTTATGGGGATCATGAAAGATATGAAACAACTTATTTCAGTGCATTCCCTGGCTATTATTTTAGTGGTGATGGCTGCAGCAGGTAATAATAATACTTAATAATACCATCTTTAGAAAATTTCATAATTTTTTTTTCTACCTTTATTAGCTAAAAACACCCACATACCTCTTAAGATATAAACCACAAATGTCATGATTACTTAGTGGAAAGTTATTTGACATTATTCTATTGCTTCATTTGAACTAAATTTTGTTTCAGAGACAAGGATGGATATCATTGGCTCACTGGAAGAGTTGATGATGTAATTAATGTCAGGTACTTTGATTTAAACTGAATTAAGTGTTATCTGGATAAATAATATATGAAAAACCTCATTTCCTGACTTTCTTTATTAAGTCAAAAAGGAACACTTGTATTCAAATATAACAGAAAGTAAGTCAATTTGTCTAAATGAACAGTGGACACCGAATTGGCACAGCAGAAGTTGAATCTGCACTAGTTTCACATCCTCAATGTGCTGAAGCAGCTGTAGTTGGTGTTGAACATGAGGTATGTAGCTTCTCTTATTTGCATGTGATATGATATTATTATTGTTAAAATGTAAGAAATGATTATCTATTTTGTGATACCTAATATAAATAGGTGAAAGGTCAGAGTATATACGCATTTGTTACTCCAGTTGAGGGTGTCCCATACAGTGAAGATCTCAGAAAAAGCCTTGTACTTTCTGTTCGAACTCATGTAAGTTTTATTTACTAAAAAACAGATAAAAAAGGCTTCTAACTTCTAATTGTTGTATAAAAAATTGGTCTAAGTTTGTATTTTGTTGCAATCAGATTGGAGCATTTGCTGCACCTGACAAGATCCATTGGGCACCTGGTCTTCCAAAAACAAGAAGTGGGAAAATTATGAGAAGAATTTTGAGGAAAATTGCTTCTAGACAGCTGGATGAGCTTGGTGATACAACCACATTAGCAGATCCACATGTTGTTGATCAACTGATTGAGCTTGCTGATTCCTAAGTGTGTGTGTGTGGTTTTAGGAATCTCAAAGGCTAATAAGTCAACATATACCAAGTTACATGACATGGCTAATAAAAATGCATATTGAAACTAGAAATATATTATGTTGTTAGGTGTCCCTTTGATGGGAAATAGCGATACAAGTTCTTACATAATTGTTACCTAGAACTTGTAGAAAAAGGTTAAAGAAAATGTTGTAATGAGTGATGCACACATACATGAAAACGTGAGTTTGGTTTTATTGCACATGGAATAAGGGACTGGTTCTAATTATATTAAGGTTGTGTTTGGTAGACCAGCTAAAAAGCTAGTTGGTAGCTGATAAAGTAATAATGTTTGATAAAAATTAGTTGATTAGTCAGATGACATAAAATGACATTAGCAGTCTATTTTAAAAACTTGTGAAGAAGCCCCATGAACTTATAAATAAACCATATCAAATAGTTTTGTAAAAAGTTAGCTTATAAGCTACTTTAGTGGTCTGACCAAACGTTACATTGCAATAAGATAACTTATACATGCCAAACACTGCATAAACATTTAGTCAAGCCGATAATGTATTCATGTCAACAATGGTGAAAATTTTATGTTATTATGGAATCTTGTAGCAGGATTGGCGATTATATTAATGGTTGAATCTTTGCTCTCCATCTTCTTACAATTTTGCGACAAAAGATGATAAAAATGGCAGTGTTTCTCTATTCTTAACTAGTTTATAACCCGTGGGAACCACGGTTATAAAATTAATTAAACTTTTATAATAAAAATTTATAATTATTAATCAGTTATTTGAAATAATTCATTTTAAATAAATTATTAATTAAGAGATATATCAAATTTTTAAAGTTATTATAACTTCAAATTTAACATATAATTAGAAAATGTAAATTTGAATTTTGAAATGAATTGCCTAATATATCTACATATCACATGTATAGTATTAATAAGAAGTTGTATTAAAATGACACTTGGCAAAAAGAGATTATTCATTTATTAGAATAGGGATTAACTGAGGAAATCTGGTAAGCAAGATATGCAATGGTGTTTCAATTTTATTAGTTTATTTGACAAGGATAAATCATATGAGTGTTTCTTTGTTACTAGAGAATTTGGAAAATGAAAATTTCTCATTGAGTCCTAACTTTTTTATTAACTTTGCCCTCCTCATACCAACATTTTCTCAAAAGAATGTAAACATTATTTATCAAGACAACACTTCATGAGGAAGAAAAAAACAGGGTGATAGTAATAATAGGCATGTTGAATGCTGAATGAATTGGATTTCTGTATGCATCTTTTTTTCTCCATATACATCACTGAAACACACATGAAGACATTCTTTCATAAATACAACTTACAGAACCTCCCTTTCAGTAATCAAAAAGTCGATTACATAAAGCATTCGTGTATGGAATAATATAACATGTTTTTCTACAATTATGAAGGAAATGAATTATACAAACTTATATCAATCAGGATAATGACGCCTTCTCCAATAGTTCCTGCAATTCTCCACTCTTGTATGCTTCTGTAATAAGAGAGTTATTAACTACACATACTATATCCATGAAGATTGAAGAGATACTGATTAAAATGCATCATGATGTATGGATGGATATAAAGTTAAAAATATATGTATATTTAAAAGCATGAGGGAATGAACTTACCAACAGTTATGTCACAACCCCCAAAGAACTCCCCATCAATGTAGAGTTGTGGAAATGTTGGCCATTGAGAATACTCCTTTAACCCTTGACGTAACATTTCATTGTCCAGAATATTAATTGTTTCAAAAGGTACATTGGCTGATCTCAAAATCTGAACAACTGTGTTTGAGAATCCACATTGTGGAAAGTCCTTAGTTCCTTTCATGAAAAGAATCACCTTGTGTGATGTAACAACTTTATCCAATGTAGTCTTTAACTCTGGATTTAATGCTGCAAAAGCAAACAAAGCCATTTGACAAATGAAATAAGATCATGTCATTAACTGATTATTGAATGTGATTATTCACATTTAAGTAAGAACAATAACAATCATTTATCAATCTTTCTTAATCTATCCTGCAACTATTACGTTAGTATCTCATCTTGAGGGTAGGTGTATATGTTTAAACATCATAGATGTTAGAATTCAAGATAATTAACACATTGATAGAAGAATTACTATAAATATAGGTTACACAAAATATGGGCCAAGAATTCAAAACCCTAAAAACTATTTACATAAATAATTAACTTCATTGTGTAAATAAACAAGCAAAGCGATTCTTGTTAATTTCTGAAAATATAAAAGAAACCCTAATTTTAAAAGAAAATTGTGGATGGTACGAAGACGCAAGTATTCCATATATTGGTTAAAATGCTGTCATGGTTGATAGAATGAAATTATCAGTCAACGTTCACTACGATCGATAAACGAATCAAAACGATAGATAAGTGGAATAAAACATATACCAGCAAAGCATCGCGTAGAATCAATCCTTCTTGAACAAGTTTTGATTTTGATGCCGACTTTAAGGCTGCTGGAGGTGTGTGAACGACGACCAGGGCAGCGCACTGCAGGTGGAGAAACTGCGGTTGACCCAGATACAAATTCGAAAGATGGAATCCTGGATGAGGATGTCAATCGCGAGTGAAAACCCATAGAACATGACATCTTTACGACGGAAGCTTTGGAATAATTTCGATCACTGGTATTCGAGTATCGACCAACACACGATGGTTTCGATGAAAGGGAGGGGAAGGAGCGTCAGGATTCTGTAGATGACAAGTTTGGAATGGTCAAATCAAATGGGTACCCGGCCCACAAAATGACCATTATATTTGGGAAATTCTATTCGTATCCCACATTGTTTTGTGTATCTCTTACGTGAATGAAATAGTGATATTTTGGGAAATTCTATATGTAACCCGCCTATAAAGCATTCATGTATGGAATAATATAACATTGCTCATTGACCGCTTTTCACCCTCTATAAAATATGATTTCCCGTCGATCAAAATCTCCAGAAACCAATACAAAAACACTCCAAAATCCATTCTACTGTCAATCTGTTGTGGTACGTCTGGGGCGTTTTCGAGAGTCGTGTTGAAACTCTCAAGTGGGATTGCATCGGTTGGTTTGATACCCCCGTAGTTGATACTCACTAGCAGTCTGTGGATGCGGGCTTTCATACCTATAAACCATTCACCTTCTTGTGAAAAGTAGCCGCTCTTCTAGTGATTATCGTATATAGTCATTTTGAATGTCTTCAAATCCAAAGCACCCAAAAACCAGTGAACAATTGGTATATTAATTGGGATGTAAAACTACACAAAAGGTTAGAAATAATTAATCATTAAATAACATTATATTATAATTTACGATTACTTAGGTAATGTAATCCAAACACAATTATACCGTATCAAAGCCTGTCCAAGTTGGGTAAACGGATCCATTATCCATATCACTCCAATCAAATACATCAGTGTTGAAAACTATCGGCACAACTGTGACAACCCAAAAATTTTTGTCTTGAAAGTCCAGTCAATCAATTGAGAGTCAGACTCATTTCTGCTATCTTTTAGCATCGTTATGGATCTGTTTGAGTGTTCTAAGCATAATACATTCAAGTTTTGGGTATAGGGATGAGTTACCCTAAGTCATAGTATTGCTTTTCGAGCCGAACACACCATCAGGAGGTGTGTACGGCCGTACACTCAAGGTGGCCGTAAACATGGGTGTACGGTCGTACACCCAAGGTGGCCGTACACTCCCTCCTATATATATAACATCACATCATTTTCTTCATTTTCTTCTTTCCTTGGCCGAAATCCCCTCAAACTCTCTCAACTATCATCAAGCCTTTCATCTTGATCTTCAAAAGTGGTAAGTGATTCCTCCATCTTTCTTGATGTCCTTCCTAGTCTTGTAATCATCTCATGATTCATCCATGAAAACATCTCTTTTATGATAGATCTTCAAATCTTCATCTTTCACCAAGAACACCAAGAACACACACTAGTTCTTGGTGGTTGTGAACCCCCAACAAGCTCCAAATCGTAAGTATCATTTCCATATACTTAGTATACGTTAGGGACTCTTGTTTAACACCCTAGAAACGACCATTTTACAAGAACAAAAGGAGTGTACGGCCGTATACCCTTGCATGGTCGTACACACCTCAAAACACTCCAAAAGGCCCTCCAAAATGAGAACTTAGTTCATATTCTTGTTGAGCAATATACCCACTAGCTTCCCCATGGTTCAAACACCCTCTTATGCCTGTTTTACCATGAGTGTACGACCGTACAACCCTTGGCCGTACACTCCATGGTGTGGCTGTATACTCCATTTAGTTAATCACTTGTGATTCTAACACTTAGTCCAAGGGTTTCCTAGTCCCTAAGGGTGTTTCCTTGCATGTTAGTTGCTTTTAAACACTAAATTCATGCCAATATATGCCATTATATGTCATTTAGGACTCGTTTGTGTCTCTGGAATTCATTTGTGGAACTTCTCATCCTTACATGAGTCTGCAGTTGAATCACCCACATAAGGTGAGTTCATACCCCTATAATCAATCTTTTAAATGTTTTTAAATGCTTTCAGGGGGAATACAAGTTGAACACAATGATAAATTGTGTAAATGTTATTTGTGATAACCATCACATTAAAGGATTTCTTATGCTTTTATAAGTGATCAAAACCATTTCAAAAACTCTTTTTAAATTGTGTTACTTTATTGTTTATAAAACACCGTTTTAAAGTACAATCATAACTTAGTAGAAAAATGAGTCTTTTATTCAAGTCAGTAACAGTTCAAGTAAACATACTAGTAAACTATAATAGGTATAGTTTAGGGGTTCAGTACGTGCTATAACTAGGACAGAGAGGAACATACTATAAAGAGAAACATGGAGGAACATACAATATACTATAACAGAAGAACAAATCATGATTAACACACCTATACTAATAATTTCCCAGTAACCTAGGAAGGGAATATATCATTAACTCATTGTTCTAAACAAAAGATGATAATAAAAGTGGTATAAGGATATATATATATATATATATATATATATATATATATATATATATATATATATATATGGTGCATCTACAATATGCCATGATTTATATATATATATATATATATATATATATATATATATATATATATATATATATATATATATATATATATATATATGGGGTACATCTACAAAGTATCGGTTTATTAAAAAGGGTACATCTGCAAAGTACTAGACAATAATAAATAAAATACATAACTTACTCGAAACATGAACATTTAGTTAATAGGGGCCTATAATGCTAACTTTATGATTCCTTAGTAGATACATCAGGAATATATATAAATCGGGTCCGACATATAGTAGGATGTGTGCTTTCCGCTTCATTTCTTGTTCCTTGTTTGGTTGTGGGCTTAGAGCAGATGCAACCAGTCTACTATCTATTCAATCTAGTTATATATATATTATGTATACACCAAGTAATCATAAAGGGTACCAGGTATAGGCCAGGTCATAACATACAAATTCAGTACATCGTTTTCTAGTACAAAAACATACCTTTCAGATAGAACATGTAGTAGACTAAACTCGAAACTTATCAGTAAAAGGGTTTAATCCATTTTATTAAACCAGTATAACTTAAAGGACCTTTTAGTAGTTAATTCTATAATACCTTAGTTTATACATCAGGGTTATATATAATTAGTATCTGATAGGCAGTTGGATGTGTGCTTTCCGCCTTACTTCCTGTTCCTTGTTTGGTTGTGGGCTTAGGACAGATTCACACAATTAACTATCGGTTCGATATTAGATTATATATAGCTTGTATAAACTAAGTGATTATAGAAGGAACTATTGTCTTTACCATTTTTACTAAAGGAAATAAGGGTTTTCCTTAAGGAATGTTTTCATCAAATATAAAGGAACTATTACATTTAACTCCATGAGTACCAAGTGAATACACTAGGGTTATATACAATGGAGATCTAACAAACAATGGGATGTGTGACTTACGCCTCATTTCCTGTTCCTTGTTTGGTTGTGGGCTTAGGGCAGATTCACACAATCAATTGTTTGTTTGATCTGGATTCTATATAACTTGTATCCATTTAACATTCATAGAAAGGATTGTAGAGTCATTTTACTTATCTTTCATCATATCAGAAGATATAGGATTTTCTGGAGGAACATGCGAACTTTTCTAAGAAGAACTTACAACTTACTTAACATCACTAAAATACTTATGAACTCACCAGCTTAAATGCTGATCAGCTCTTTCAAAATAACTTGTATTCTTAGGAAACTAGTAGACAGGTACACGCTCTGGGATTTCAGAAGATGGAGCATAGTAGCTTCATGTCTTTGTTATTTACTTTTGGAGTTAATCTTTTGTGAAACACATCTTTGTAAACACTTAAATATTAATGCAATGGTTGTTTGTTACTATGATTACTATGATACATGTGTTGTGATACTAAACATGACGTCCTCCGCCCCCGAACGTTTCCGCCGTTCCGGTTTGGGGGTGTGACAACAACCTTCCACCGAGCATCATCCGCTCTACGCTTTATCAACAATGAGATCCACATCATGATGTGCTAACAATAAAAAAATTTGCATTAAAGTAAGTATTGTTATTAGAAGCATAGTACGTAATGAGCACATAATTATATAACTTACATCACATTTCAACCAGTCTGCGTGACTATCCGCATATAAGCGCTTGCAAAATTCAATCTTCGCAATACCAGTCAAAAAACGGTGAACAAACAACAACTAACCTTCCTGTTCTTTATATAGATTGTGTACGGTAGGCTCTAAAAGATTGTCCAACGGTGATGGATTTTGTCATGCAACACATTTCCTCTTCAATTGTATCCATAAGGACTTATACCATATGGACATAACTTTTTGGCACATAGGACACCTAAGAGGTGTTGCCACCGATGTTTTGTATTCATCCATTGGAATCTCTTTTACATTGGACGATTGAATACATGGAGACGGATGCTCAAGGTCGTGATTCAATAGTTGTTCGGCTATACCTGACCCATAATCATGCTCCCACATGTCATTATACTCTGTGGTACCAACTCTGTGGTACCAAATTTATTTTTAATTAATTAATAAAAACTATAATAACAGATCATATCGTTCATAAACAAGAGTTGTTATATCAAATCAGAGTATCATCACAAAACATGTTCTTTTATCAGAGTATAAGCCTCCCAGGCTAAAGCTTCTTGGTGTGTGCGATGCAGTCATCCCGAGCTCCTCCCTATGCTACCGGAAGTACCTGAAACCAAAACTGAAAACTGTAAGCACGAAGCTTAGTGAGTTCCCCAATCTACCACATACCATACATAATCACATACTGCAAACACTGGGCCTAGCCCGCTGCATCGGGCCCCGCTCGGCATCAGGCCCCGCCTGGCATTAGGCCGCGCCTAGCATCGAGCCCCGCTCGGTATACAAATATGTTTCTACCAGGACCCGCCTGTCTTCGGGCCCCGCCCGCTACTGTGACATCCCCAATTTCACGGCCAGAAAAGACCGATTTCGTTTATGCTTTTTAAAATAAAATCAGAGTAATCATTTGATTAAAAGTGTTGTGGAATTTGTTCCCAGAAAAACATGATAACTATGTTATCAAATCATTTCCGAATAAATGTATTTTATTCACTTAAACCATTGGGATATCATTGTCAATACAAAAACATAAGCATAAACAAAACTTACATTCATTTACACTAGTGATCTACTTCTCTTTTAATCTCTCAGTGTAAAGGAACTTCGTATCGATACCTGTGATACAAATAAACTGAGTGGGTCAGGCTTGGGAGCCTGGTGAGCATATAGGGTTTTCAACCCACAATAATATAATTATTATATTCAATCATCAAACAATAAACCCAATTACCCATCCCCATTATCTTCTTTATTTCTTAAGGTTTTACCCTAAGAATCAACTATTCTTCATTCATTCATTCCTAAGGATTGACCTAAAGAATTGGCACAAAATCCATTGCTACATAAGGCACATCTACCAACTCTATCCTTTAAGCGCCTCTGTCAGGATTACGACATTTACTATTAGGCGCCACTGCCTGGATTACGACATACACTATTAGGCGCCACCGCTTGGATTACGACATACACTATTAGGCGCCACCGCCTGGATTACGACATACACTATTAGGCGCATCTGTCAGGTTTATGACATTCTCTTTTAGGCGCATCTGCCGACATTATCCTATAAGCGCATCTGCCAGGATTATCCTATAAGCGCATCTGCTAGTATTATGACAATCTCTATTTGGCGCATCTGCCGACATTATCCTATAAGCGCATCTGCCAGGATCACGACATTCACTACTTGGTGCATCTACCGATATTATTCGTAAGCGCATCTGCTAGTTTTATGACATTCTTTAATTGGTGCATCTGCCAATATCATTCTCAATCATCTTTCACACCTCCTCATTTTATCACATACCAACTATCTCATCTACCTATGTTCTACCCAACATATTTGTAGATATAAAATACATATATAGTTTAACTCATTAAAACCTATATAGTTCATCCATTCCACCAACATCTCAAATAAACAACAATATATAAACACATAGCACGTATTTCATAGCAAATACTTCATACTTATGTGTTAGAAGAAAGTAACCACACACTCACACATATAAACAACAATATATATACACATAGCACGTATTTTATAAAATACTTCATATTTATGTGTAAGAAGAAAGTGACTATACACTCACACAAAGCATATACTTAATACCTCCAAACAATACTTGTATTAAAATCGTATTTTGAAAGGGACTATACACTCACACATATAAACAACAATATATATAAACACATATCACGTATTTCTTAGCAAATACTTAATATTTATGTGTTAGAAGAAAGTAACTACACACTCACCTGATTTAATGAAAATCGGGCAGCAATTCGTTTCCTAAAACGATCGTTTCTAATAAAACCGGGAGTTTTATTGAGAAACCGGGCCCTGCGAGGGTTGGGCTTCGAAACCGAAAAGATAAATTTTCCGGGTCTTCGGGAACTTCGGAACGTATTCCGGGCTTTAGAAATGATATCGGGGCTTCGGGGGAAGTCAAAATGATAAAAAGGATGAAAAATGGGTGAAAGTGGCAAATTTCGGATTCTACCCGGGAAAGCTCGCAGCCTCCCTTTTATAGGGTCCGAAGGTCGGCCGAGAAGGAAGTGAGTCAGCAGCGAAGCAGCTCAGTGGCAGCAGCAGCGAAGGATACGTGCGAGGCGTCTTACGAGCCGTCTTAGACGTCGCCTAGGACGTCAAAAGGCGCGTCGGATGCTTACCAGACCGAAGCTCGGTCCAATCGAAAGGCGACAGGTGCGCGACACACGGCTACTGTTCATGCGAGGTGACGTGGCTCTTCCGGATAAGGCTTATCCATGCGAAATTTCTCGAATTTTGTGCCAAAATCTTCTAAAATTCGTAACTTTCGCATACGAGCTCCATTTTTGAAGTTCTTTATATGCACGCGTAGGTAAAATTACGCTCTACAACTTTCGTTTAGACTTCGTTGTCTAATTTTGATTTTATTTTAATATTATTATTTTTAACAGACCGAGACAGGAAATCCGTTAAAAATTCATAACTTCTTCATCCGACGTCCGTTTTCGTCAGACTTTTTACCGTTGTGCTACTATTTACGAGACCTTCAATTCTCGTTTAGGTCGTGTCGGCTAAAAATAACTCGATCTAAAATTCGAGTTTTTAGCTGTCTACTGCTAAGCTGAAACTTCGAAAAATCATAACTTCCTCATACGAAGTCAGATTTGGGCGTTCTTTTTATACCTACTCTCGGTTTAACGAACACTACGAGTTTCGTTTAGATCACTAAGGCTAAAAAATAGTTTATCAAAAACTCACTTTTTACGACATTCGGCACCGTGCCGGTTTATCGTGAAACTTCGACAGGTCATAACTTCTTCGTTATAACTCGGATTTCGGCGTTCTTTATATTTTTGGAAACCTCAAGACATATACTACAACTTGGTTAAGATTAATCCTTATAATTAATCTTCCATCAAAAAGTCGTTTTTGATGCTTATCGTCTCTAAATTGACTAGCCCGGATCTACGGGCGTTACAGCTACACACATACTATAATAACAGATAAACATGCAAACGTAATCACTACACTATAAATACTAGCCTCAAGGCCCCGACAGTCTTGGGCCCCGCCCCTATTCTGCTATTAATGAGATATGGAACCCTGTCCACACTCAGCTAGTGATGAGATATGGGCCCCCGCCCACACTCACCCCCTACCAGGCACATACAAGTATCATAAAGACAACAAGTATAACTACACATACACTACTGCCTCGGGTACCACCCGACATCGAACCATAGCTCGGAAGCATACATATAAACCTTCCTTGGGCCTCGCCCGACATCGGATCTAAATCCGGTATTCACTAACATACATAAACGGGACGACATTGGTGCCTTAGACCCGTTCCTACTGGAGAAAACTCACCTCGCAAAGCTGACTATAGAATCTTGCGAATAACCCCTCGCTGCTAGTTGGCAGATCCCCGAACTGCTGATCCCTCGACTCCCCGAGCTATCAATACCAACATATCACTTAGTCCAATTCAATAACCCTTCATAGGGTAGAATGACCATTCTACCCCTAAGCCAACTTGGTCCATAACTAAGGTCCAATACTAAGGCCCAAAACTAGGTAAGCTTTCCAAGCCCACTAGTGGCCCACCAATGGCCCAATTTGCTAAATCGGACCCAATCCCTCTAATGGGCCTTACCCTAAGCCCAAACATTTCCTTGGCCCATATTATCAGACTTCTGATGGCCCACTAGGGCCCAAGAACCCAAAACATAGCCCAAACTGAGGCCCAAAGATGCAAGGCCCAAACTGACAGATTACGCGGGGCATACATTCCCGTACGCTAAGCGTACTAGCTATTGGTGTGTACGCTGGGCGTACCTGCATGTACGCTCAGCGTACTCCCCCTGTTAAGTCACTTTTCCATTAAGTGCTTAATACTCTACTCCAGAAGCTACTAACACAGATCCAAGTCCTTCTCCATGTCTTAATCCATAAAGTCACTGACTTGGTGACTAAACTTGGCCCAACAAGTCCAAACTCCCAAAAATGATGCATTACTTCCATGAAGAGGGCTAGATCTCATGCACGAACCCATTACGACATTCAACATGGAGACTTTACTGCTTATGGGATCCTTTTAGCTCTGAGGGTGGCAACCCTAAGCTCACAAACGAGATTTCATCATAAAGGTCCATTCTTTGGACTAAAAGAGTCCATAAACTCCTCCTAAAAGAGATCTACGAGAACAATCATCAAGCGTACAACTTTATACCTTGAAAGAGTCTGGAAAGAGGCAAAAGTCCCATATCCACAACTTCTCCTTTGATCTACCACCTTGCTTCGCTCCTTCCTTGCCTGGAAAATGGTTTTATAACACCAAAATGCTCACTAATGGCCACCAAAGCTTCAAGAACACTCAAAGGAGGATTAGGGTTTCGTGGTGGCTGTCCAAGGGTGAAATGGAGACTGACCCTTAAGGCTTATCATTCTTTTTATAGTGGCATGCCCTAAAATTTAGGGTTTCTGGACTCTGGACGTACGCTGGGCGTACCTCCTGTACGTTGGGCGTACGCCTAAGGCACCCGCGACCATTTCCTTTTATACGTTGGGCGTAACCCAGCCTTATGATGGACGTACTCGCGCGCTTACCACCTTGCATGCATGGTCCTTCTTTGTCATCTATTTCCATTAAGGGCCAATAACGTCAATAACTTCAAAATGCCATAACTCCTTCATTCCAAGTCCGTTTCCGACGAAATTTATATCCACGAAAAGGTGGCGAGAAGCCCTACGCTTCTAGCGATACACCGGCCCAAAACCTCTCGAATAAAACTCAAAACCCATAAAAGACCAAAACGCCCCTAGCCTTGGCCTCTAAAATCCATAAACGGATACTTTCAGAACAGGGTGTTACAACTCTCCCCCACTTAAACTAGACTTCGTCCTCGAAGTCTCTCCTTACTAACACCCATCTCCCCATCAAATGATTTGTGGAACGCAACCGATGATTCTACGCACGAAACAACATTCCCAAGACACTGATAGACAACTCGGTCTTCCATTCTGAAGAAGACGAACTTGAAACTTCCGCAACCCCAAGCTACTTCACACACAAGAACCATCATGATAGACACTTTCTGCGCGCACACAATGCTACCTCTTGCCTTCTTTCCAAAAGAACGGGAACCTCCCAGGTCCGAACCTTTCTGTCCACCATTCGAAATACCGGATTCCCTCCGGTTACTGAACCCAAGCTCAAACTCTCAATCGCTCCCAGCGACCTCTGAAGAAACTTCGGGTAGCTAAAACTGCTTTATCTACCTTGCCACTCTGGCTCCCTAAGTCCTGGGATCCTCGATCCTCTAACTTGGCCCTACGGTCTTAACCAGGTCCCACCTGCGTTGCTGCAATCATACGGGCCTCGCCTAGGGGTCTCACCCAACTACATCTCGGAGTGGCCTCTCCCATAGGTCTCACCTATCTTGGGATATGCAGGCCCCAATCCATCCTAAAACTCAACAAACTACCCTCTCTATGGATCTTCATCATGCTAAGTAGGAGATACAAGCCTCGCCCACACTCCGCTAACCAGGAGATACGGGCCGTCGCCTACACTCCTCTAACTAGCTGCTAACGAAATACTACGGCTACCCCGCAGTCTCACTACTCTTCCTGACTAAACCTGCACCCTGCTGAGAAAATCTCCCACATGGTTCCCACCCAGGTATCATTTATCGCGAAAACCCGAACTCAATATTGGGAAGTTTCCCAAACTCCCAACTCGCGCGCTCCTCTTATCCAATAGCCATTGGGGCTGCTTTCCTTTCTAACAAAGTTACGAACTCATCCTAATTTGCTCTTACTCCTGCTCCTGACCTCTGGGATAGTTCTCCTCCACTTCGATTCGACTAGATCCCTACAGCTCCCAGCTTGGGAAGGATTCCTAATCCTTCTCTCCATCTAAAGGGTTGATATGCTGACATCCAACACTTACCTCCGCTAACGCTCCAACCAACCAACACCAAATCTGAACCACTCTTGAAGACTAACAGGAGACTTCCCGAACCCCACTCGCACCTGCTACAACGACTGCATCCCGATAACTGGCTCCAAAAAGGGGGGTGTTGCTATGAACTACCGCCCGAAAATCCATGGTATGCAGATGGCATATGATCCGAACATGAACATAAATAAAATTCTAACATACATTCACTAACATAGATGCAGTACCATAACAATATGATCATGAATAAAAGTTGGCAGGAAAGCAAAAGATACATACCTGCAACGTCCGCTGCTCGTGTCTCCATTGTAGACAACTGAAAAGCCCTGCTCCCCACTGCAGGCGCCTCTGCTCGGCCCTGACGGCCGTCGGTGATCCTCAAAGTCGCAGGGGCAGGTGCCATCACCTGTCCTGCTGGAAGCAAACTCGGACACTGGGCCTTCTTGTGGTCCCTGTTACTGCAATGGAAACATATCAGGCCTGATCCCTGAGTGGCGGTAGCAGTACAATCCCTGCTGAAATGACCAGTCCGGCCGCACTTGAAGCAGCCAGAATCACCCCCACTACCACCCATGCACGCACCCTCGTGCGTCCTGCCACACTTGCCACAACGACTGCGGCCCTGATAATCCCTCGATCTCACATCCGACCCTTTGGGTCTCTTGCCTGAACCTACGGCTACATGCGCCTCTTCTGGCTTCCTCTTCCTGAGGTGCTCCAGATCGATCTCCCTCTCCCTAGACCGAGCAATCATATCCTCCAGCGTCTTGCAGCTAGACCTGCTCACAAACTCCCTGATGTCACTCCTCATCATCTCATGATATCGGGCCTTCTTCATTTCCTCGTCCGCGACATACTGCGGAACAAGAAGAGCCCTCTCCCTGAACTTGGCGGTGATTTCCGCCACTGTCTCAGTAGTCTGTTGGAGGTCCTGAAACTCCCATGCTAACTATTGCACCTCAATCACTGGTGCAAACTCGGCCCTGAACCTGGTCGAGAAATCACTCCATGTCATCGCGTCCAACGTGGAATCATCCCCAATGACATGACTAACCTCCTCCCACCAATCCCGTGCTCTGTCCTTCAGAAGACATGAGGCAAGTCGAACCTTGTCCCCCTTGGGGCACAGGCTCGTACGGAAAGCGTTGGCATCATCATCCAACCACCTGCTACTAGCAATGGGGTCCCTAGCCCCATGATAATCCAGAGCTCCACAAGCTCTGAACTCTCGGAATGTCAGCGAACACACTCCCATTATGGTCATCATCTTAGTGCGGAAGGCCCCTAGCCTATCATCCAAGATCTCCAGTATGCCTTCTTTGACCGTACCAAAGATAACAGGAGTCTGGGCTAGAATGCTGCGTGTAACCTCAACTGATACAAACTCCCTCATCCGCTCCTCGAGCTGCTCGGTTCCTGAACCCGGGCGTGATCCCTCTCCGGTGCCTGATCCGCCCACCGGTCTCTCACGCAACGTCACCATGCTGAAAACATGCCAAAATAATCATCAGAATATACATCACTATCGAGGGATCACACACGCACTACAAGTTCCCTGGTTTTATCTTGGCCCTTCTTGAATCGAGTACAGATCCTATGCTTTCAGTAGTATGGGCCCCTACTACCTTCCATATTTATCTGTACTTTCCTCAAGAATTGCCTCGACTACACCAAGTCCCTTTCACTGCTACTAACACTGCTCCTAACACTACTCTCATCCTAGGCTTGCTCTAGGGTAACTCCCAACCCGAACTCAGTCCTCAGCTACTGAAGGTATCTTCATAATGCCAATTAGCCACTACCTGAATACCATCACATGTGACGAGGCTCAGATAATCCTTCGAGTAAAGGACTCGTCCCTAAAACGGTTAGACTCAAACGAGAGCTACGCAATAGGGCCAAATCCAGCACTCTGAGATTATTCAACCCTGAAAACATGTTACTTGACGTATTCACCTAATGACCAACTCCCATCACTTAGAGTCCCACAAAGCACAAAGCAAGTAGAATTCAAACAAAAGGGAAAAATTCTAACCACATAATCCAATCATACTGTTCTATCCCCTACTCGAGAATCTGTACTAGCATGCAACTCATAAAGCTCATACACATACATACACATAAGGCATCCACCCTAGATCCTTAGCCCTAATCTAGCATGCAGTTCTAAAGCACATATCATATCATTACAAACATGTATGTGTAATTTGGGAGAACTTACTTGAGCTCGGCTGATTGCATGCACCACACCCCTTTTCTCTTTTCAAAGTTCTTTTCTTTCTCAAAATTTCTTTTCGCTTTTTTCTAAAACTCATTTCTTTTCTCAAAAATCCTTTTTACCGACATTTGATTTTTCCTTTTGAAAATTTCTATATCAATTCATTAGTTTGAGTTCAGACACACCCGAAAGTGTGCCCGAATCCCTCAAACCAAGGCTCTGATACCAACTTGTAACGTCCCAAAAACACGGTCCCGAAAATTTCTTTTTAATTAATTAATAAAAACCATAATAACAGATCATATCGTTCATAAACAAGAGTTTTTATATCAAATCAGATTATCATCACAAAACATGTTCTTTTATCAGAGTATAAGCCTCCCAGGCTAAAGCTTCTTGGTGTGTGCGATGTAGTCATCCCGAGCTCCTCCCTTCGCTACCGAAAGTACCTGAAACCAAAAATGAAAATTGTAAGCACGAAGCTTAGTGAGTTCCCCAATCTACCATATACCATACATAATCACATACTGCAAACACTAGGCCTAGCCCGCTGTATCGGGCCCCGCCCGACATCAGGCCCCGCCTGGCATTAGGCCCCGCCTAGCATCGACCCCCGCTCGGTATACAAATCTGTTTCTACCGAGCCCCGCCTGTCTTCGGGCCCCGCCCGCTACACACATACAACAATAACAGATAAACATGCTAACGTAATCACTACACTATAAATGCTAGCCTCAAGGCCCTGCATGTCTTGGGCCCTGCCCCTATTCTGCTACTAATGAGATATGGAACCCCGTCCACACTCAGCTAGTGATGAGATACGGGCCCCCGCCCACACTCATCCCCCCTACCAGGCACATACAAGTATCACAAAGACAACAAGTATAACTACACATACACTACTGCCTCGGGTACCACCCGGCATCGAACCGTAGCTCGGAAGCATACATATAAACCTTCCTCGGGCCTCGCCCGACATCGGATCTAAATCCGGTATTCAATAACATACATAAACGGGCCAACATTGGGGCCTTAGACCCGTTCCTACTGGAGAAAACTCACCTCGCAAAGCTGACTATAGAATCCTGCGAATAACTCCTCGCTGCTAGCTGGCAGATCCCCAAACAGCTGATCCCTCGACTCCCCGAGCTATCAATACCAACATATCACTTAGTCCAATTCAATAACCCTTCATAGGGTAGAATGACCATTATACCCTAAGCCAACTTGGTCCATAACTAAGGTCCAATACTAAGGCCCAAAACTAGGTAAGCTTCCCAAGCCCACTAGTGGCCCAATTTGCTAAATCGGGCCCAATCCATCTAATGGGCCTTACCCTAAGCCCAAACATTTCCTTGGCCCATATTATCAGACTTCTGATGGCCCACTAGGGCCCAAGAACCCAAAACATAGCCCAAACCGAGGCCCAAAGATGCAAGGCCCAAACTGACAGATTACGCGGGGCGTACATTCCCGCACGCTAAGCGTACTAGCCATTGGTGTGTACGCTGGGCGTACCTGCATGTACGCTCAGCGTACTCCCCCTGTTAAGTCACTTTTCCATTAAGTGCTTAATACTCTACTCCAGAAGCTACTAACACAGATCTAAGTCCTTCTCCATGTCTTAATCCATAAAGTCACTGCCTTGGTGACTAAACTCCGTCCAACAAGTCCAAACTCCCAAAAATGATGCATTACTTACATGAAGAGGGCTAGATCTCATGCATGAACCCATTAAGACATTCAAGATGGAGATTTTACTACTTATGGGACCCTTTTAGCTCTGAGGGTGGCAACCCTAAGCTCACAAATGAGATTTCATCATAAAGGTCCATTCTTTGGACTAAAAGAGTCCATAAACTCCTCCTAAAAGAGATCCAAGAGAACAATCATCAAGCTCAGAACTTTATACCTTGAAAGAGTCTGGAAAGAGGGAAAAGTCCCAGATCTACAACTTCTCCTTTGATCTACCACCTTGCTTTGCTCATTCCTTGCTTGGAAAATGGTTTTATAACACCAAAATGCTCACTAATGGACACCAAAGCTTCAAGAACACTCAAGGGAGGATTAGGGTTTCGTGGTGGCTGTCCAAGGGTGAAATGGAGGCTGACCCTTGAGGCTTATCATTCTTTTTATAGTGGCATGCCCTAAAATTTAGGGTTTCTGGACTCTGGACGTACGCTGGGCGTACCTCCTGTACGTTGGGCGTACGCCTAAGGCACCCGCGACCATTTCCTTTTATACGTTGGGCGTAACCCAACCTTACGTTTGGCGTACTCGCGCGCTTACCACCTTGCATGCATGGTCCTTCTTTGTCATCTATTTCCATTAAGGGCCAATAACGTCAATAACTTCAAAGTGCCATAACTCCTTCATTCTAAGTCCGTTTCCGACGAACTTTATATCCATGAAAAGGTGGCGAGAAGCCCTACGCTTCTAGCGATACATCCCGGCGCAAAACCTCTCGAATAAAACTGAAAACCCATAAAAGACCAAAATGCCCCTAGCCTTGGCCTCTAAAATCCATAAAGAGATACTTTCAGAACAGGGTGTTACATTAATTAAAAACAATGCATAAACATAAGGACCATAAAGTTAAATAAATACTGTATGGGAGTGAAATAATGAATAATGTACCTCCACCCTCTTCGAGGTACCAACATCGTCGTGGGGAGTCTTATTGATAAGTTTTACAAACATGGATAAAGTAGTGTCATGCTCTACCAAAAGCTTATCATGTTGTTAGGGCCAAGATCCACAATCCTATCTAGGATCTCAGATCTCAAAGATATTTAAGGATCCTTAAACCTATCCAGGATCCCGGATCTTAAAGGAGTCTTAGGATCCCGTGAAAGATCTAGTATGCTCAAGAATCATATTCAAGTGATATTGATAACTAACATATGATACTAAAGGGTCACACTAACAACAACTTGATACAATTGATTATTTATTAGAAATTGGTTTTAATAAATATTCAATAAACTCTTATAATTAGATTGGAAATTATTTATTTCTAGGAAATAATAATTTTCATTAGCAAGTAACATTACATAATTCATATGGTATGAATTAATAAGTCATGCATAATATTTTGGACTAGGTAAATTCTTTTGTCTTTTACCAAAAAACTAAAGTTTATATTTTATAAACTTGGTTTATAAAATATAAAGTTTTTGTCCTCTTTTGACTTCTTAATTTCGAAATTGAGGAAGAAGAAATAAGGTTATGGTTTGTAGCTTATTTTAATCTAGGGAACATACTTTAGAATTATGAATTAAAGTATTACAAAAAGAAGACATGCCTTTTGATTATTTAAATAAAAGCATGGCTTTCATGATTGTTTAATAAAAAGAAATGAAAGCATGGCTGGTCTTACAAGTATGAGAGAAATGTTTGTCTAAAATGCTAAATGGTTAAGGACTTATGGACTTTTTCTTCATGCTATAAATACTAGCTTCATGAGACTTTCATTATTGCTCTTCTTTTGGACACAAAATCGTGAGTTGGAGAGAGTATGCATACTCTCTCCATTTTGTTCATCCTCTTGAAGATATTACTTGTTTTTATACTCTCTTGAAGTTCATACTTTGGTTATAAACTTCAAGCTTAAGAGTTAAGAGTTTTCTTACAAGACTAGCATCTTAAATAAAGTTGACAACTTGTTAGTGTCTCAAAGGTTCCACATTCTCCATCAAATTCCAAGCCTCCCCTTGAGGATTCAAAGTCTACAAAGGTTGTTAAAAACTTCTTCCTCTTTGGTGCTTGTTTTCTTTCCAAACTTTGCAAGAAGATCATTGGTGGGTATAAACTTGGTTTATGTTTATTCTAATTTTAAAGTCTTTCGTTGCCTAAATCTTGTGTTTTTGAAACTAATTTTGAATAAAAACACAACAATTGGTATCAGAGCCACCTTGCAAGTTTGGTTAGATTTTTTGATTTTTGGAAATCTTAGTTTTTGGAGAATATGGTGTAGCACCTGGTTCTTGGTACGAATTCTTTTTATTAATTCTTTAAAATATTTTTCACTTTTGGCCTTGGACTCGGCGAATTGAAGGACTAACTCGCCGAGTAGAAGCGGGATGAGGCGCAGAGTTTAAGCTGTGGACTCGGCTAGTCGAGTCCCGGACTCGGCGAGTAGACCCTGTTTGGACAAAAACCCTAACCCGAGGGTTTGCACCCTATTTAAACACCTTAACTCGGCCTCCTTCGTCCTATTTACTCCCAGAAGACCCCCATAGCAAACCCTAGCTGTTATTGAAGCAATCTAAGGCATTTGGAGTGATCTTGGTGCTTTTGTGATCCAAGGAAGAAGGAAAAGCTTGAAGGATCAAAAGGAGGCTAGAGGGATTCAGTTTTGAGCATCCTTTGTAGTCTTCAGAAGGTATAAAGTCTATACCTTGCTTACTCTTTTGATATATCCCATTTTGTGGAGATTTAGGGCTTTTATAAGCCATTTTGGTAGCCAACCATGTTTGCAAACATGGTTGGGGGTTTGAGCTTCTGAATCACATCATTAAAGGAGTCACTAAGCAAATGTGGGTTGCTTTTGCACCCATGAAAGGTCCCATGCACCTTAGGAGCTTGTTTTATGTCCTTTTGAGCTCAAAGTCCCATGCAAGCACGTAAAGGTTGTAACCGATTGTAGAAGCATAGATCTGTCTTTTGGTCAAGGGATGTACATCAGAAATCAAAGATATAGTGAAAGGTTGTGACCAACTCGGCGAGTCCATTATTGGACTCGACGAGTTCATGGTTCTGTCCCATATCAGTTGAGGGTCATAAGGACCCAGTTGAGGGTGGAAAGGTTTCAGGAAGGTCCCAGGGAGTGACCCAACGTTCTGGACTAAGCCATTGTGCTGAAAATTCATGGGACTCGGCGAGTGCATGAACGTACTCGGCGAGTCCAAGGCAATCTCCTTAGAACTCGGCGAGTTGTTCATCAACTCGGCGAGTTGAGGACAGATCTTGTTCATCTGATGAAGGTAAACTCGACGAGTTGTTCATCAACTCGGCGAGTCGTATGAGTTTTCATGTGGCATCCATATGAGAGAGGAACTCGTCGAGTTGACGGCCCAACTCGACGAGTAGAGGCGTGGATAAGGACAAACGGAAGGATAGGGACTCGGCGAGTTGGCAAGCCAACTCGGCGAGTCAGGTCAACTGGAAGTTGACTTTGACCTTGACTTGACTTGATCAGGGGTAAAATGGTCATTTTACCCAAAGAGTAGATATCAGATTCTGATGGTGTGTTTTGTGGGATTTATAGCCGGAGGATTTCCGGAGCAGCAGCAGCAGATAGAGAGTTCCCGCGCAGATCAGCAGCTACTACGAGGTGAGTTACCTTCCAGTAGCGGTGGGTCTACGGCCACAATGCCGGCCCACCAATAGGGATCGTATGATAGATGTTTGTCTTTGTGATATTCATCTGTGCTACTACTACCTAATATGTTATATGCTAGCGCGAAATGATATGTGATAGTGATAGAGTTCGGTTGTTAGGACCGAATGGTAGGTTAGGCACCCCAGATATGCCTAACAGTATGTTATGATATGTTTAGCTGCTAGCATGATGTGTTATATGAGATAGAGGTAGTAGGAGGGGGAATAGTCCCCGAGATTCGGTTGTTAGGATCGAAGGGTAGGTCGGACATCCCAGTTATGTCTGACAGTAGATTATGCTATGATATATGTGACAGTAGTAGTAGGGGGTGAAATTGTCCCCGAGGTTCGGTTGTTAGGACCGAAGGGTAGTCAGCACCCCAGAATGGCTTGACAAGGGTAGGACGGCACCCCAGAATGGCCGCATGGGTAGGTCGGTGTCACACCCCGCTAAAGCGGAAATGCAAGGTATGACAGCGATAAAGGTTTCATTGCAAAAGATAAAGATACATCACCATAGCAATATTTAAAAGTTTACAACCCATAGCTTAAACAAAACAAAGTACAAGTTTTCCAAAATGACATTGTTCAAAATATAACTTCATAAAATAACTTCCACACGATGCAGCATGCTCTATGATGATGAATCTTTATATCCACTTACTAATTATTTCCTGAAAAAGCATGTAAAACGAGCGTCAACTATGAAAATAGTTGGTGAGTTCACAAGTTTATAAAATCAAGATTTGGTATAAGACTTTTCATAAATACAAGTACATTGCTTTAATGAGAAACCAAGTTCATTGCTATAATGAGAAACAAAGTTGATTGCTATAATTGATAAACGTGTTTATTGCCATAATAAATGACAAGTTTGTATGTGTATGAGCAAACAATGAGTTCTCAACCAAACCTATGACTGAAGCCCTATCAAGATCTATGCTTATCGTTCCATAGATGAATATGGTATCATGCACTCCAGCAATTGGGCGAGTGAGGAGTTGTCAATTCCTAATAGCGCTATCTATAATGACCATTGGCTCAAAGAGTTAATGGTTAGAGATAAGGGAAGGGCCTTAATACGATAAGTTCTCATGTTCCGTGTTGCATAGACATACATAGAGAGATATAGCAATAAAATAGCAATCATGTTTGATACAAATCAATTTAAATACAACGAACAAATAATAGTTTTCCGGGACATGCTTTTCCACCCCAAAACATAAAAACTGAAAATAGGGGAGTGCGTGAATACTCACAATGTTTCGAGTAGGTACAAGTAGTGCCTCAGAATACACCAACGCCTTAATACCGGGATCCTACGACATCAAACACACACTAGTGAGTTTCCATGTCGAAATCTAATGCTAATATACTAAACTCTACATATAGAGAAATGCCAAATTTATGTTCTAATATCGGTTTTATATTAATTGGTTACAATTTTTCTGAAATGGTGAAATTCTATAAGTCATGTGATTAAGACAATTTTGGATATTAATTTTCCAGATTTAGTAATATAATTTGAGGGTATTTCAACACATTTAAAGGTGTTTTAAATTCCTAAAAATGCAAAATATTATCAAATAGTTTCCAAAAATTGTCAAACCTTGTATTTTCATTCTAAATACAGTAGAGGTCTTCCAGAAAATTTCCCTTGAATTTTTGATATGGTTAACTATTTTTCCAAGTTTTTAAGCCTTCATAACCACATAAATTCACGAAAAATAGCATTCAAAGGTTAAAAATTCTCAAACTTTTTATTTTACTGTTATTACACATTACTAAGCTAGAAAAAATATAAAAATGGATTTCCAAGCTGCTTAACCCAATTTTATGATTTTTGAGCATTTATTCCAATAAAAATTGAAATAAATGGAAAACAGTTTCCAAAATTACTCAAACTTTTTATTTTACTGTTATTATACATATAGAAGCTGGGAAAAATATAAAATATATTTTTCAGTTGGTATTTCTATTTTTCTTTGTTTTATCCCCTTAAATAATCATTAATTGAAGAATAAATAATAAACAGTTAAAATAAATTACCAAAAAAATTTTGTAACATCATTTACAGTGTAAGTAATCTGGAAAAAATACCAAAGGTGGTTTTCATATTGTATAATCCGGTTTTGGGTATTTAAGTGTATTTAAGTGTATTTAACCTTAGAAAATAGGAGAAAAATAGTATACAGAAGAGAAAAATCATCAAAAATTTTATGTAGCCTCCTAATGTACAACAAGATGTTCTGGTAAATTTTCATGAATTTTGGATGATCAGAACTATTTTTTCTATTTTTAGGCCATTATAATTACAAAAATTGGGCAAAAATAGAAAGGCATAATGAAAAATTCTTAAATTATTTTTCTGAGTCTTCCACCTCAGGTAAGAGCTGCGAAAATTGTTAGATACAATTTTTACACTCTCTATAGTGGTTTTGTGATTTATTGGACCAAAAAAAAGAATATTAAAAGTCATACTAAACAGCAACATAAATCGATGAAACTTAATGAGAGGTCATTATTCACCATAGGGGTCATCCACGAATTTATTTAGGATTTATAGACCTCTGGAAGTATTTTATGTGATTTATGCCCTTGTTTTCTTGTAACAATTTTAGTAAATCAAAGAAATGGTAAAAACTCTTGTGATTTTCCAGATATTCATATTATCTTAATGGGAATCTGGGAAAATTTTTATTTCGAACAGAAAAAACTTTTAGATATTTTTTATAAATAAAATCATTTGCATGCACTATTAACAATGTACTTTGATCACCAAGCTCTTTAGCTTGGTGTTCATCACATGCATCACGGTTTGAGGACCATGCATGGACATATGTTGGTCATAGTGATGTCTTTAAAGGAAATACTTGAATGCATAAGGTGTATGAACCTTTAAAACTTGTAAAAATCTGAACTTTAGTGTTTGACATAGGTTTTGGTCCTTGGATTTCACCATTAAACAACATGCATGTTGTTCTTGGGTGAAACCCTACCACCATCATCATCAAACTCGACATTCATGAACATGTTCATGAATGTTCATAAAGAATGGTGTAGAAGGATGAGAAGTACAAGAAAACTCTTTAAAACAAGAAGGAAAAGTAAGGGAAGATGAAGGATTTTCGTGAATACCTTGAAGAACAACTTTAGAAGATGAAGATTTGAGTATGGAGAGGTGTTCTTGGCTGATGATTTTCGTGGGTTTGGAGAGAGGAAGAGAGAGTTTGAGAGTTGTAAGGGTGGAGTGTGAGAGAGAGAATGAAGAGAGAAGTTGAAGTGTAGGAAATGAGTTTAATGATTGAAGTTTTGGGAAGAGAGAGCATGGGGGAGAGGGGGTGCCGGATTTTTGAGTATATGAAAGGCCCTCTCTCTCCTAATTTAAATTAAATACATTTCCCTCTTCAATTTTTATAAAACCCTAATTTTTATAAAAGTGCTTCTTAAAGTAATTCTTGATTTATTTAAAAAAAATCTTATTTTTAACTAATAAATTATGATTAATGTTTGATAATTTAAATTTTTACTTCTTTGATTATATCCCATAGTTTGATTATTAAAATTTGATATTAGGAAGTTTATAGCAAATTTTATAGAGTTTTAAAGTTTTAAAGTTTATAAACTTGGATTTTTGGGCTCTTTAGAATTTTTGGAACATTGTTTGATATTTACCATCATATTGAAATGAAATTAGAATATTTTAATTTATTTTTAGGGTTTTATACCCTTTTTCAATTGTAACAAAGTTTGAAGTTTATTCTAATTCGGGTATTGGCATTTCCTACAGTAGCTAAACAACTTACTAGAATCGTAAGAGTCAAGTATATTAGTCCTAGATTTTAGTTGGATCCTAGTTTATGCAAGATTTTGACCTAATTTATACTACTAGGCCATGGCATGTTGTGCATATATGGTTTTTATAAAAAGATGCATGAGTCCGAGAATGGCCTGAATTGATAGTTGTCACAATCGGCACCCCAGAATGGCCGTACGGGTAGGTCGGGCACCCCAGAAACGCCCGACAGTACGTATGCTATATGATTGTGTGGTATGTGGACGATGGGGGAACTCACTAAGCTTTGTGCTTACGGTTTACAGTTTTGTTTTCAGGTACCTCTTCAGCGAAGGGGAAAGAGTTGGCGCGGTAGCGGCACATCATACACACACGCATGGGTTTTCCGCATTATGAGATGTTCTGGGATTGTACTCTGACATTATTATATTTTTATGATTTGGCTTTCAGACACGAGATATGTTTTTATGAAATGATATGATTGGATGATGTTTATTCACAAATGTTTTCCAAATTATTGATTTAAAAATGAAATTTTTGGGCATGAAAATTTGGTTATTACAAGTTGGTATCAGAGCCCTGGTTTGAGGGATTCGGACACACCTTCGGGGGTGTCTGGACTCAAATCAAGGGATTAAAAGATTTTTTATAAAGAAATGATTTTTCTAAAGGCTAAGTAAAGGAATTTTGAGAAAGAACAAGGTGTGTGATGTGCGCGACCGGCCAAGCTCAAATAAGTTTTCCCCAGAGTACCCATACAAGTTTATGTTATGTTTAACAGTCTCAGTAGAACAACATGCTAGAATAGGACTAAGGATCTAGGAATGATGCCTTATGTGCCTGCTTTATGTGCTGCAACTTATGTGAATTGCATGCTAGTATTGAGTAGACAGCAGTAGGATAGCCTGTTTAGGTTATGCCTGATAGTGTGAGCTTATCATTGTATGCTAGTACAGTTTCTCGTTATGAGGATAGATTTGCTTGAGTAGTTTCCTGTGTCCGAATGTTGCTTGCTTCATGCTTAGTAGGGCTCGGAGTGATTGGAGTTAGCCATTAGGTGAATACGTCACGTCACATGTGATCAGGGTTGAATAATCTAAGAGTGCTGGATTTGGCCCTATTGCGCAACTCTCGTTTGAGTCTAACCGTTATAGGGACGAGTCTCTTACTCGAAGGATTATCTGAGCCTCGTCACATGTGATGGTATTCAGGTAATGGCTAATTGGAATTACAAGGAGGCCTTCAGCGGCTGATGACCGGTTTGGGTGGAGTCAGATATTTTCCCTAGGACAAGCCTAGAATAGGAATAGAAGAGAATCAACTATAGTGAAAGGGACCTGGTGGAGTCAAGGCAGACCTTGAGGAAGGTACGGATAGATGTGGAAGGTAGTATGGGCCCGTACTACTGGAAGCAGAGGATCCGTACTTGAATTAAGGAAGGCTGAGGCGAGACTAGGAACCTTGTAGTAGATGTGATCCCTCTAAGATGTATCAGTACCACTGACAGTTGTCGTTATGTATTGCAGAATGGTGGTACTACGTTCGAGGCCAGCAGTTGGCAGTTCGGGAGAGGGATCGGGTTCGGGTTCAGGTTCCGAACCAGTGGATGAGAGGCTACGCGAGTTCATCGCGTCAGAGATCACCAGAGGCATCCTTGAGTCAACCCCCATCATTTTCGGGTCGATCAAGGAAGGGATAGTTGAGCTGATGGAGGACCGCCTCAGGGCGTTCAGGAGTGATATGGCGTCTGGCCAGTCAGGATCCCGCACACTGTCCTTTAAGGACTTCAAGGGCAGTGGTGCACCAGATTTCCACGGGGCGAAGGACCCCATTGCTGCCAGGCGATGGATCGCAGACATTGAGTCTGCGCAGTTGACCAGCTTCTGCCCCGAGGGGTCGAAGGTACGATTTGCAGCAGGATGTTTGAGGGACCGGGCTAGGGATTGGTGGGAGTCTGTTGGTGACTCTCTGGGAGCCTCGGCTGTTGAGGCTATTTCATGGTCAGATTTTGTGACCCGGTTCCGAGCAGAGTTTGCGCCAGCGGTAGAGCTTCAGCAGCTGGCCAGGGAGTTTTTGGACATGAGGCAGACTACGGAGAGTGTGGCGGAGATCACCGCCAAGTTCCGGGAGAGGGCATTGCTGGTGCCCCAGTATGCGGGGGATGAGGACATGAAGAGGACCCGCTATCATGACATATTGCGAGCCGACATTCGGGAGCATGTTAGTTTCTCAGCTTGCCCTACCCTGGATTCCATGATTGCCAGGGCTAGGGAGAGGGAGATCGATCTGGAGCATGTTCGGAAGAGGAAGACCGAGGAGGGTCAGACGACTGGGGCTTCGGGGAAGAAGCCCAAGGAATCAGATGGTAGGCCGAAAGGCCAGTCAGGACCTGGCCGCTGCAGGAAATGCGGCAGACCCATGAGGGGGCATGTAGATTGGGATCATCGGGCTGCTACAAGTGCGGCAAGACGGGGCACTTCAGTAGGGATTGTACCGCCCCTGTACCGGTTATCCAGACGTCTGAGTTGCTGTGTTTCCACTGCAACCAGAGGGGCCACAAGAAGGCCAACTGCCCCCAGTTAACAGCAGCCGCGCCAGTGAAGGCGCCAGCTCCAGCGACCCTGCGGATTACAGATGGCCGGCATGGCAAGGCAGAGGCTCCAGTGGTGAGGAGTCGGGCATTTCAGTTGACTGCCGAGGAGGCACGCGCTGCACCCGATGTGGTGACGGGTATGACTTCTTAATTTATGCTATTATGATATGCTGCTGTGATTTTGATATGATATGTATGTGCTCTGTTTAGGATCGTTCCATGTGAACGGTATTCCAGTTCAGGTATTGTTTGATTCGGGTGCTACCCGATCATTTGTCTCTCTTGCGCTTAGCAAGAAGTTCCCTGAGTCTTCGGGCATGTTGGATTGCCCTCTAGAGGTCGAGATTACGGACGACCGGTCAGTACGAGCATCTGAGGTCTTCCGAGATTGTGTTTTGAGGTTGTTTGAGGAGCGTTATCTGGTAGACCTGGTTCCTATTCCTTTGAGAGGGAACAAGGTGATTATAGGCATGGATTGGCTGAGCCCCAATGGGGCAGTGATTGACTGTGCGCAGCAGTTGGTGCGGATCAGGACCCCAAGTGGGGGAGAGCTGGTGATTCAGGGCGAGAGGCCAAAACAAGGACCAGCTTTATGTTCAGCAGCGAGAGCTAGGCGTTACCTCCAGCAGGGTTGCGCATGTTATGTCGCTTATGTTATGGATACCCGGGAGGCGGGTAGGGCGACGGTGGGCGATGTGCCCGTAGTACGAGAGTTCGCGGATGTATTCCCCGAGGAGTTGCCAAGGATACCTCCGGAGCGACAGGTAGAGTTCAGGATCGACCTAGTTCCTGGTGCGGCTCCGATAGCCAAGGCACCATATCGTTTGGCTCCACCCGAGATGCAGGAGTTGTCTACGCAGCTGCAGGAGTTGCTAGACAAGGGATTTATCAGGCCGAGTAGTTCGCCTTGGGGAGCCCCGATTCTGTTTGTGAAGAAGAAGGACGGGTCGCATCGTATGTGTATAGACTATAGGGAGCTGAATAAGGTGACGGTGAAGAACCGTTACCCACTCCCGAGGATTGACGACCTCTTTGACCAGCTGCAGGGAGCATCTTGGTTCTCCAAGATTGATTTGCGTTCAGGGTATCATCAGATGAGGGTCAGAGAGGAGGATGTGCAGAAGACGGCATTTCGGACGCGTTATGGCCACTATGAGTTCGTGGTGATGCCTTTCGGGCTCACCAATGCTCCTGCCGCGTTCATGGACCTCATGAACCGCGTGTGTAGACCGATGTTAGACCGGTCTGTGATAGTGTTTATTGATGATATCTCGGTTTACTCCAAGACGCAGGAGGAGCACGAGGTGCATCTGAGAGAGGTTTTGGAGACCTTGAGGAGGGAGAACTTGTATGCCATATTCTCCAAGTGTGAGTTCTGGTTGCGCGAGGTGCAGTTCCTTGGGCATCTCGTCAACCAGCACAGGATTTCAGTGGACCCGGCCAAGGTGGAGGCCGTGATGAGATGGGAGGTTCCGAAGTCTCCATCTGAGATTCGGAGTTTCCTGGGATTAGCTGGCTACTATCGGAGATTCATCCAGGATTTCTCCAAGATAGCCTTACCCCTGACCAGGCTAACAAGGAAGGTCGTGGTCTTTTGTTGGGGGCCTGAGCAGCAGGCTGCGTTCGAGACACTGAGACAGAGATTGTGCGAGGCACCAATCTTGGCCCTGCCAGAGGGCATGGAGGATTTTGTTGTGTACTGCGATGCGTCCATCATAGGTTTGGGCGCAGTATTGATGCAGAGAGGGCATGTCATCGCCTACGCGTCGAGGCAGCTGAAGCCTCACGAGGCAAACTACCCGACGCATGATTTGGAGCTGGGGGTTGTTGTGTTCGCCCTCAAGATTTGGCGTTATTACCTCTATGGGGTTCGTTGTACGATCTACACGGACCATAAGAGCTTAAGGTACCTCATGGATCAGCCGAATCTAAACATGAGGCAGCGTCGGTGGTTGGACGTGGTGAAGGATTATGACTGCGAGATCCTTTACCATCCGGGGAAGGCCAACGTGGTGGCCGATGTGCTTAGCCACAAGGCGGCGTCGATCAGAGATATCTGCATGCGGATGACAGTGGTAACTCCGCTATTGGAGCGGATTTGGGAGGCCCAGCAGGAGGCCATGAAGGAGGAAAATCGGAAGAGTGAGCGTATAGTGGGTCAGGTTTCCTCCTTCGACTATGACAGCAGGGGATTATTGACATTACACCGCAGGGTGTGGGTTCCATACCTCGGAGGCGTGCGCCAGGTCCTGATGGAGTAGGCGCACAAATCCCGATTCTCCATTCATCCCGGGGAGACGAAGATGTATAGGGATCTTCGTCTGGACTATTGGTGGCCCTGCATGAAGCGGGATGTGGCATGGTATGTGGAGCGGTGCTTGACCTGTAGGAAGGTCAAGGCCGAGCATCAGATACCACACGACAAGATGCCACCGTTGGATATTCCGCTGTGGAAATGGGAGGATATTACGATGGATTTTATCACCAAGCTTACCAGGACCGCGCAGGGAGTGGATTCGATCTAGGTCATCGTCGATCGATTGACCAAGAGCGCCCACTTTATCCCGATTCAGGAGAGCATCCCGGCCGAGAAATTGGCCGATATCTATATCAGGGAGGTGGTGGCGCGGCATGGAGTGCCAGTTTCGGTGATTTCGGATAGGGATGTGCGGTTCACTTCCAGGTTTTGGAAGAAATTCCACAACGAGTTGGGTACTCGTCTGCATTTCAGCACCGCCTTTCACCCGCAGACGGATGGCCAGAGCGAGCGGACCATCCAGACTCTGGAGGATATGCTGCGGGCATGTGTTTTAGACTTCGGAGGTAGCTGGGATGCCTACCTTCCGTTGGCGGAGTTCTCGTATAATAATAGCTATCATACGAGTATCGACCGTCCTCCCTTCGAGATATTGTATGGGAGGAGGTGCAGGACCCCGATATGCTGGGGAGAGGTTGGTCAGAGAGTAATGGGGAGCACCGAAGTAGTGCTCAAGACGACAGAGAAGATTCAGCAGGTCCGAAGCAGGCTTCAGACTGCTCAGAGCCGGCAGAAAAGTTATGCCGATAAGCGTCGATCAGACCTGGAGTTCCAGGTCGGGGATATGGTTCTCCTGAAGGTGTCGCCATGGAAAGGCGTTATCCGATTCAGGAAGCGGGGCAAGTTGGGCCCCAGGTACATTGGACCCTTCAGGGTTGTAGCCCGGGTGGGCAAGGTGGCGTACCAGTTGGATCTGCCAGCCGAGCTCAGACAGATCCACAACACTTTCCACGTCTCTCAGCTGCGAAAGTGCATGGTGGACGACTCAGCAGTGGTACCCTTGGAGGACATTCAGGTTGACGAAATCCTGAATTACATCGAGCGGCCTGTAGTGATCCTTGATCGGAAGTTAAAGGATCTGAGGAACAAAAGAGTGGAACTCGTGAAGGTGCAATGGCAGCACCGGAAGGGGTCGGAGTGGACTTGGGAGCCGGTGGACGAGATGATGGAGCATTACCCCGAGCTGTTTCAGGAACGAGCAGCAGACTTCGAGGACAAAGTCTAAAATAAGTGGGGGAGATTTGGAGCACCTGGTTCTTGGTACGAATTCTTTTTATTAATTCTTTAAAATATTTTTCACTTTTGGCCTTGGACTCGGCGAGTTGAAGGACTAACTCGCCGAGTAGAAGCGGGATGAGGCGCAGAGTTTAAGCTGTGGACTCGGCGAGTCGAGTCCCGGACTCGGTGAGTAGACCCTGTTTGGAAAAAAAACCCTAACCCGAGGGTTTGCACCCTATTTAAACACCTTAACTCGGCCTCCTTCGTCCCATTTACTCCCAGAAGACCCCCATAGCAAACCCTAGCCGTTATTGAAGCAATCTAAGGCATTTGGAGTGATCTTGGTGCTTTTGTGATCCAAGGAAGAAGGAAAAGCTTGAAGGATCAAGAGGAGGCTAGAGGGATTCAGTTTTGAGCATCCTTTGTAGTCTTCAGAAGGTATAAAGTCTATACCTTGCTTACTCTTTTGATAGATCCCATTTTGTGGAGATTTAGGGCTTTTATAAGCCATTTTGGTAGCCAACCATGTTTGCAAACATGGTTGGGGGTTTGAGCTTCTGAATCACATCATTAAAGGAGTCACTAAGCAAATGTGGGTTGCTTTTGCACCCATGAAAGGTCCCATGCACCTTAGGAGCTTGTTTTATGTCCTTTTGAGCTCAAAGTACCATGCAAGCACGTAAAGGTTGTAAATTTACATGCTAGATCGATTGTAGAAGCATAGATCTGTCTTTTGGTCAAGGGATGTACATCAGAAATCAAAGATATAGTGAAAGGTTGTGACCAACTCGGCGAGTCCATTATTGGACTCGACGAGTTCATGGTTCTGTCCCATATCAGTTGAGGGTCATAAGGACCCAGTTGAGGGTGGAAAGGTTTCAGGAAGGTCCCAGGGAGTGACCCAACGTTCTGGACTAAGCCATTGTGCTGAAAATTCATGGGACTCGGCGAGTGCATGAACGTACTCGGCGAGTCCAAGGTAATCTCCTTAGAACTCGGCGAGTTGTTCATCAACTCGGCGAGTTGAGGACAGATCTTGTTCATCTGATGGAGGTAAACTCGACGAGTTGTTCATCAACTCGGCGAGTCGTATGAGTTTTCATGTGGCATCCATATGAGAGAGGAACTCGTCGAGTTGACGGCCCAACTCGACGAGTAGAGGCGTGGATAAGGACAAACGGAAGGATAGGGACTCGGCGAGTTGGCAAGCCAACTCGGCGAGTCAGGTCAACTGGAAATTGACTTTGACCTTGACTTGACTTGATCAGGGGTAAAATGGTCATTTTACCCAAAGAGTAGATATCAGATTCTGATGGTGTGTTTTGTGGGATTTATAGCCGGAGGATTTCCGGAGCAGCAGCAGCAGATAGAGAGTTCCCGCGCAGATCAGCAGCTACTACGAGGTGAGTTACCTTCCAGTAGCGGTGGGTCTACGGCCACAATGCCGGCCCACCAGTAGGGATCGTATGATAGATGTTTGTCTTTGTGATATTCATCTGTGCTACTACTACCTAATATGTTATATGCTAGCGCGAAATGATATGTGATAGTGATAGAGTTCGGTTGTTAGGACCGAAGGGTAGGTTAGGTACCCCAGATATGCCTAACAGTATGTTATGATATGTTTAGCTGCTAGCATGATGTGTTATATGAGATAGAGGTAGTAGGAGGGGGAATAGTCCCCGAGATTCGGTTGTTAGGACCGAAGGGTAGGTCGGACACCCCAGTTATGTCTGACAGTAGATTATGCTATGATATATGTGACAATAGTAGTAGGGGGTGAAATAGTCCCCGAGGTTCGGTTGTTAGGACCGAATGGTAGTCAGCACCCCAGAATGGCTTGACAAGGGTAGGATGGCACCCCAGAATGGCCGCATGGGTAGGTCGGCACCCCAGAATGGCCGTACGGGTAGGTCGGGCACCCCAGAAACGCCTGGCAGTACGTATGCTATATGATTGTGTGGTATGTGGACGATGGGGGAACTCACTAAGTTTTGTGCTTACGGTTTACAGTTTTGTTTTCAGGTACCTCTTCAGCGAAGGGGAAAGAGCTGGCGCGGTAGCGGCACATCATACACACACGCGTGGGTTTTCCGCATTATGAGATGTTCTGGGATTGTACTCTGACATTATTATATTTTTATGATTTGGCTTTCAGACACGAGATATGTTTTTATGAAATGATATGATTGGATGATGTTTATTCACAAATATTTTCCAAAGTATTGATTTAAAAATGAAATTTTTGGGCATGAAAATTGGGTTGTTACATATGGATAACTTGATTTTATGTAAAAACAAGTTCATACATATTTTCTATGACAACTTTATAATTGTTATTTTATGTGACAAAAGTTTTCATGCATCTTTTGTCATTTAAAGTTGTCTTAGAAAAACAAAGGTTGTCTAATGTGTATATTGATATGTATGATGTGCATAAACTAGCCAATGACCATTGTGTTGGTTGTGTTGTTGTGCTTGTTGTTTTTGTTATACAAATGGTTGTAATAATTTATTTATTCGTATGGTATGTAATAAATTAAATATGTTAGTTTTCTTGGTTTATTTTTGTAAATAATAGATTAATTGTTAGAAATAATTTATTTGTACAAAAATGTAACAAGAAATGAAGTTGAAGCCATTTTTTTGAAGACAAGAAGACAATTTTCGAGGTTTTGAGGTGTGCAGGGACAAAGACAACATTTTCAACAATCTGTTGCAAAAGGAGTTGCTGTTGACAGCTTCCCTTGGAGCTGTTGGACCTAATGCAACCTTTTATGCAGCCTTTACTAAAAAGTGTTGCATATTTCTGAAATATTTCTTTAAAGAAGTTTTTCCAAGCTTTTGCAATCAAGGGGTGTTTTTTCAAGTAAGAGCTTCTACAACAACATTACAATAAATTTTTTGGTCCCTTAAAATTTCCCTTTAGGAATGTACTTGACATTTTTTGTGCTGACTCATAAAAAAATATCATTAGTTGGTTATGTTTATGGACATTTATTTTTATGTATATTTGTGTTGTTTATTTTATGCAATTATTATATGTGGTTGATAAATTAGATTTTCACATGATAAAATAACACCTTAAATTTGGTTTTCCAAATTTATAACGTGGACATAAGATGTAACAAGTTATTGGTTTAAAATAAAATTCGGTTTTATAAAAACATTAATAACGTCAAATTTTAAAATACTCAAATATAAGTTTTAAAATGGTGATTTTTATAACTTATACAAACTCCATATATGCGAAACTTTAAAAAAGCATAACTTCTTTATACGAAGTAGGATTTCATAGTTCTTTATATGTACAGAATATTTTTCACATATACCATAACTTCGGTTAAGGTTATTTATCCTAAATAACCTTCTATCAAAATGTCATTTTATCGCTCGCACAACGAATAATTATTACTTATTATATCTTAATTACCTGGCCCGGAGTTGCAGGCGTTACATCTCACTACTGTCAAGTCAAGACTTGGAAATTAACCAACAAAACCGAAATAACTAAAACAAGTTTCTATGAGTCAAGCCGCTAGCTAGGTAGCCTTTGCTTTTAAAAGATCTAAATTTAACATATTCTCTTTTTTTCGGTTGCCGATGTAACTAGGCGAAAACGGGGCTCGATGCCCAAGCAAACCCAAACCGAACCTTTGTTTCTCTTTTGTTACAGCTTGATGGAGCATGACACTACACCTGCAAAGTCAAAGTGAAGGGTGGTGCACGGTGGTGGTGTAGTGCTTGTACACCCCACAACCTAAATGGTAAAAAGCAAACATGGGGCAAAGTACATGGGCGTCCCATTATTTTTTAGGTCTTGTGCGAAAAATAAAAATGGTCATTTAAATATAATTTTTTCTATATATAAGCAAAACTCATTAATACTATAATATGTCGATAAATATTATTAAAACAATTTAGACAAAAGCATGATATATATATATATATATATACATATATATATATATATATATATATATATATATATAGTTACATGCATGACAAGACTCTTTATATTTTTTGAAGAAAAATTGGTCACCGACTCTTTATAATCAATACTCTACAATATATAATTCTTAATAGCTATCATTTCCAATGTTTTGATTATGAGAAGAAACTTGAGGTTTTTTTTTGGATAAACCTATTAAGAGCCCCACTTTGAGACTCTCTCTCTCTCTCCCTCTCTCTCTCTCTCTCTCTCTTGTTTTTTACTGCACTATAGATGCTTATAATGCATAATTTCTGAAAATTATATATGATATAACATTAACAACAATATAGAAGTCATAAACATTTTTCTAATAAACTATGTAAATTCCATAAAATAGAAGGAAACTAGCGATCAGGGAAATTAATCAAATCACTCGAAACAGAAATCAAATTTCGCAATGCATTAAAGTGAGGTCATAAATTCAGTTATTTGGAATACATGTGTTATGTTTGTTAATCAGCGACAACAATTAGAATATAAAAACAAGAGGCCATCAAATTACGAAATTAGGAAAAGTGATACTTACTTGTTTAATTATACTCGACAATCAAAACAAGAGTGAGAGTGCAATAAAAAACAAGAGACAGAGTTCAATGGAATAAAAAAAACCCAAGAAACAAAAAACATCATTTAAGCTTTGTAGTTGCTGAAAATTTGGAATTTTGGAATAGATACAAAACGTGCGCTTTTGTTTGCCGCAAATCTATATTAGCCAACTATTAGCCCAAATGCAAAATTTAATTTTAAGCCAAAATTTTAAAATGTGAGCTCTTGCAATTTTTAATTTTAGCAATGAACTTTTGGAATTGGAACAAAACATAGGTTTTTGTCTTTGGATTACCAGATTACTAGACAGTTGATTGAATCATATGTAATATTTGGCCCCTCCACGACATGGGCGATGTGTGGTCGCCCACATCGCAGACCGTCAAAAGACGCCCCTTGCAAAGTGTAACTTTGGTTATGTCTATAGGTGCATATATATAGTTTCAAAAACAGTGTCAATGCAGTGAAGTAATATCAGAGACTTCACTGAATCAAACATGTATCAGAGACTTCACTGAATCAAACATGTTTTCTAATTGCTTGTCAATGCAGTGAAGTAATATCAGAAACTTCACTGTATCATACATGTATCCTCCCTGCAGTGTGCTACACTCCCACTCAAATATACGTACTCCAATAAAAGGAAAAAGGAAACAAAGGACAAGCAATTAGAAAACATTTGAGTGGAGTGTATTTTTGGAAGTTTACAGAGCACGTTGTTGCAGGCATCCTTTGGCTAATTGGAGAATTTCCACTTGAAGAGACCAGGCTCTCGAATTCCTAGCACTATCCTTTGTTGTTTGCTGCCTTGTTCATTTGGGTCATTTGGAGTATTTGGCTGTTGAATCAATATACTGGAATCATTTGAGTTTGTTTATTTGGTGTCCACAAGTCTTATTATCGTTAATGATGGATCAGATCGGGTCAATCCAATAAGAGTAAGAAGAGGGTCCAACATTAGCACCTTGGATACAAAGCTAAATTTGCGTTTTGAAGTTACGTAGATCATGCCGCCCAAATAGGATAATTGTATACTTTTTGCTATATTGGTCCACTTGAATTTGATATGAAACTTTGAATGGATACATAAATCAAATATGACCGTTCAAAAAAGAAAAAAACCCACCGGGGTATACTTTGTATCAATTTCCGGGTGTTACATAAATAAAAAATTGAGTATTTTTTTTTTATATCTTCTAAATATTATTTTAAGTGGTTTGTTAATAAATTGAAATTTTTTTCATTCTTAACGTTCATGTGTCAAAAACTGGTCTGCCTCTTTTAGCTATCAGTAAATTTTAGCTCATTATCACTAGTAAAATGATAGTTACAATGTTAGATAATTGTTATTACCATTATTGATAAAATATTATTATATAATACGGTATTATTTATCCTATTTATGTATGTGATGGCAATAAGATGAGCTTTTACATGGTATCATACCCACTTCCAATTTGACACAACAGGAGGTGCTAAATTTTGGTGTAAGTTGAATACAATTAAACTAAACTTAAGTTAACCTATTAAACTAAATCTCCAAAGTCTGGTATGCAAGGTCTTGCAACCAGATCTGCAAGGCCTTACATATCAGTATGCCCTTTCTTCAAGGTCTTACAAGTTCTTCTGCTATGTCTTAAAAATTCTTATATGGTTTAATGTAATTAAGGTCCTATTTTGTGTTTTTTTGCCAAATTACTTATTTTCATCAAGGGATAAACTTTCATGATTTAGGATAGATTAATACCATTCAAAACATTGTTCCAACATAAATTTACATCCTAATTAACATCAGTTCTTTTTAATAGCTAATTAACATCACTAACCTCACTGATCCATCTATTAAAGATCATCATCATCCTCTTAGGTTAGAATTTAAAAAACCTAGATATGACCACTACATTGAATTCCCATCAATGATTTGCAATTTAGAGTAACTTAACTCCAAAGTATAATTAAATATGATTAATTTCCAAATATAATTAGTCCAAGGATGAGCTATTGAATTTGAACTCAAAACCTCCACTAACACTCTACATATCCAAATTTAACTTCGTTAAAGATGTCAACACTATAATTTGGACTTGCATCACCAAACTAATATCCAAATCATAACATTGAACTAACTTAATGCTTAAATTCGAGTTCCAATAAATCAAAGAATTATTTCATGAAGCTAGATTACTGATAGAAACATGGATTTCTACACCAATCTTCGAATTAAACAAGTTCTCAATGTCATCTGAACTTAGAGATAATTTCTAGACATTGAAGCTTACTTGACAAACAAGAAGATATATTAAGTACCTCATAAGCTTTCTTTTGAATCTTCATAATTCAATAACAGAGTGAGATTAAAAATTAGAAATAGTTCAACAGACTGGACAGCATAATATTTCTTACAGCTTAGCATTTAGCTTTGACGGGCGGATAGGTGGAGCGAATAATAGATTCATCATCTTCGTCAGACTCCTCATAGAACGACTCGACTCCTTCAGTCAGCTTGTCTTCAATCGGCTTTCCTTCACCCACATTGAACTTCATACTCCCTTTACCAATCCCTATCTTCACTATTCCCTCATCCATATCAGCTTCCAATAGCCCTTCACCCACCTTAACAATCACTATCTTTTTATCCATGTCCACATTCAGTAGTGTCCCTTTACCTATGTCATATTCCATTATCGCTTTCCCCTTCCGATCAATTTCAACGCCCCCACTGGGACGTTGGTTGACAGTTATCTCTTCGACAACAGCGGAGGCGTCTTCATCGGTACAACTTTCTACTTGGCGCTTCTTTGTAGCCTCGGCATCTGCGTCTTGGGCAGCTTGTTTTCGCTTGGACGGCAATACATGTGGCTCTTCGTTGTGCTCCGCCATGGCCTATTCCAAGTCCCCAGGTCTCGACTCAGAAACCCTTTTTCTCTTATTAGGCTTTTTCAGTAGTAATGGGCCAATGGCCATGATCTGTCCGTGTGGTTTATTGTTTCGATTGGGTGTTCGCCGGATCCGGATCCGGATCCGGTCCCAGGGATTTCTTTTTCAAATTATTTTTTATAAAATAACTATTTGGTTTGTTTTAAGGCTTCGTTCGCTGAGGTGCTTGGCATGTCTGGCACACTAACTGAATGAAATTTTGTCCCAGTCCAATGGGGCAATTTATTCAATAAAATAGTCACATCCAAATAGGTGGAACTCGGTAGAACACGTTCATCTCTTTTCTTAATGTGACGAAAATATCCCATATGGAACGGTCTCCAGCTTGCGACTCCAGAATTCTCGATATCTACATTCTCATGCTATTATCACATTCTTCAAATAATTATCATCTTCTTCGTATAATCATCTCAATCCATCGCAAACACAAACTGATTATCGATTCTTCATCCTCGATTTGATGCCATACGACTTCTCCAGCCATTGAATTCTTATAAGTGTCGTCTCATTCTCATCGTCACCAGATTAGACTTCAAAATATGCATCTCTTCACTTGGTTGAACAATTTCTTAATTTATATGTTTTAATTTCGATTTGATGCCATACGACTTCTCCAACAACTTAACATGCATATGTTGCTTTGTAATTCATATGTTTTAAATTTGTAGATATGGAGAGTTGAAGACCATAAAGTTGTGTTCTTCATGAGTCGTGCGGGCTTGTTTAAATTTTACAAAAAACCTGAATTTATTACCAATGTGAAATAGTTTGGACGCAACTACCAAACCATTTTTTGAGAAGACTATAATTGAAGATTTTTATTTTTTTTGTTTAAAATTATGGATTTCGGAAATTATTTGGGTTTAGAATTTTGTTATTTTGAAGCAATTTTGATTATTTGTTCTTAGAACTTGTGTTAATATGAGAATTTTAAGTAATTTTTCTAATAAAAATGTTAAATTTGAAGTTATGTGTGTCAAATAGAGTTATTATTAACATTTTTTGCAAAAGGGTAATATGGTCATTTTACATCTTATTATGTTCGGCTCTATTGTTACCAAACAGTTTCAGACAACTTGTTGTGTTATGTTCCAGTCTTATCAAACGTTATACAAACTATTTGTCTTGTCCAACCCAGTTCTATTCAGCCAGGTCTAATCTAGTTCTGTTCCACCCAGTTCATCTACCAAATGGTATCTAAGTTATCAATACAAGTATTTAGGACGAATTTGAAATAAAACTATGTTTATGATGAATTTGTAATAAAATGGGTTAAGGTTACTCTTGTCCATCAATGTATTTGGAATTGGTTTAATAGGTCCCTCAAGTTATTTTTTTTGGTTTTCTAAGGCTTTAATGTCCTATTTATGGTATTTAAATTGTCACTTTGAGTCATTTAATAAGATCTAAAATTCCACGCCATTTTAAAAAAGCCACATATATTGATCTAGTCCACAATTGCCAATGAATGTATATTTCTTTTTAAATTACTTATAATTACAAAATAAATAAGTTAATAAAATATAGGAACAAGAAGACAAACCTTAACTCCATCAACATTCACAACGTCTGGTTCTCTTTCAAATCACAACTTCATCTTTGATGGTCTCTCCCTTTACCCCTCCATCCCACCGACAACCCCTGCAACTCCGACTACATATGCTCTGTCTCTGTTTCTTTCCCAATGTAATCCGTGTATGGGAGGGGAAACCTTGACAATGACCGGAGTACTTGTAGGGAAATTGTAGAAGACAATCGTTTCAGATGGGTAACCGGAGAAGATGCCAATTTCAGATGAGTGACTGGTGGGGTGATGCAGTACCGGAAATTCGGTTATACGAAACCTCTGAAGTTCAGAGGAGACATGGACCCGATTTTCGCTTTGAGATGGATATCTGGAGTGGAGAGATGCTTCTACACTTGTTTGTGTCTTGAGGACCAGAAGGTGAAATTTACGTTGAATCTTCTTCGATGGGGTGCGAAGGATTGGTTGGAGTTTATGACCCAAGGCTTTTCGCCTGCAGAGTGATCCGCAGTGACTTGGGAGCAATTTTTGATATGCTTCGTGCGGAGTATGTTCCTATTGTGGAGCGAGAGTGACTGGCATAGAAGTACCTGTCGCTCAAGCAGACGATTAAGTCGATGACGGAGATCACCAAGATGTTTACAGAAAGAGTTGTTTTTTGTCTAGAGTATGCTGCTTCAGAGCAGGTGCATATGTCACAATACTTGAGTATGCTCAAGACGGAGATTCGGGAGTTTGTGTCAACTCAGCCGTATCGGACCTTGACTGAGTTACAGTCAAGCACCAGGAAGAACGAGATTGATTTGGAGATCTAGATGAAGGAGGAGAGGACAAATTCAGGGCAGTATTGGCCGGCAGCCAAGCGGTTCAAGTCCGCCCACTTGAGCTTCGGATCAGCTGAGAGGAGAAGTTCTGAGTGTGTCAAGTGCAGGAAGTTTCACAACGGTAGGTGATTATCTTTTGCATGTCGCAGGTGTGGCGAGGTGGGTCGTTTCGATAGGTATTGCAGGCGGAGTACGTGGGTCTGTTTCCATTACGGCCAGGAGGGCCACATCAGAGCTCGTTGTCCATTTCTCGTTTTCAACGAGGTGCTAGACCCTACACCCTTAGCTTGGTAGTTACCCGAAAGACGTCATGAGGTGGATGGAGTTCCAGGGGCTGAGGTTTGAGTTATCAGTTCTCCTATTTACTCGGTTACTACAGTGTTGGTATTCATCTGTATTTCTGTTTATGTTCAAAGTTCAGTTGTGTAGGGTTTCAAAGCACTCCATGGATGATGGCAATGGACCCCTTGATGAAGTGTAGGTTAAAAGCCCAAGACTTGTCTTTTCCCTATAAATAGTCATGTATTATTCATTATTAGGGTTAAGAGTGAGGCAAAATGTAGCCGCCATGTTGTGAGGTTTCTTATGTAGTGTTAGATTCTTTAGTCTATGCTGAAAGTGTAATTTATTCCTCATGTTTGAATAAATCGAGTGATCATTCGACCTAATCTTCATATTTGTGTTTGTTCTTATTTTCCGCAGCTTGTTCATCAAATCTCAATTAGGGTTTTAATCCCAACAAGTGGTATCAGAGCGGGTCTTTGAAGATCTATTGATTTTTGAAGTATCGGTTCTTGATTCGATGATTTTCTGCACAAGTTATTGAAGATTATTGGTGTTTTGGCGGTTTGGAATCAAGATTCTTGTTCAAGAAACTGTTCATGGAGACTTATGTATTCTGTTACTGTTCATATGGTATTATTTCAACCTGATTCGTATCTCTGTTTCGTATATTTTGTTTGAATCTGATCAATTCTTTGATCCAATATCGATTTTATTGTTTTGATCGTTTGGCCCAATTGTTTTGATCCATATTTACTCCACCGATTTGTTTTTGTTATTGAGCCCATTATTTTCGCTACTGTTCACGGTTTGACCTTACCATAGATCTTGTTCTTTAAAATCGTTTACTGACTCATCTTGAATCTGTAATTGTCGTTCCTTCAAATTCTTTTGTTCTTGAGTCCGATATCCATAAACAATACCATTCTCAGAATAGATTTCTATTTTGTTATTTGATTATGTTGTTTGAATCGATTTGCTCCATCTGTTCTTCTTCTCGATTACATTCTGAGGATTATTTTGTAGAAATCTCATTAAATGGTGTTTTGTTGATTCCTAACGAAGATCAGTCAAGAACAATTGATAATGATTCTGAATTTGATGTTTGATCTGAAATGGTTATGTGGAAATTAAACTTTGGTGTTTGTCGGCAATTGGATTTGAATTGTCAAACAAGAAAAGTCAAAATTGAAAATTATGGAGATTGAATCGATACTGTGATTTTTTTTGGGAATGGTGCTCTCATCTGCTAAGAAGTGAACGGAAGTAAACTATGGATTGCGATTGTTATGAACTGAAATACGAAGTCAGTTTGATTTGGAAAGATGGTATCGTATCTTTTAGCATCTGTTCTCGCAAATTCGTCTCGCAATCAGGATCAGTGGTCTCTCAATCAAGACGATGTACAAAGATGTTGTTATGAGTGTGTGTATTGCAATCATGGTTTCTGTCATACTCGGAAATTTGATGCGAACGGGTATTAATCGGGATGAACAATGGTCAAACTGAAAGTCAAAATTAAGCTATTGGGACTTGAGTTCGCTTTTGTATCAATGGCTTTGGAATGTACCTGGAACGAAATGGAGTTCGGTTGGTAGCTCTTGGAACGAAAGCACTTGGAAGAAAGAGGGGAGGACCGAAAGCGAACCTGTGCTCGGACCGAACATGGTTTCGGTTCAATGAACCTGGAACGAACTTAGGTTCGGTTGGTTGTGCTTGAAACGAAAGTGACTCAGATTCGCGTCTTCATGATAGGAAACGATGAAATTGATTGGAATCGGTACTTTGGTTTTCTTCTACGATTTGATTCGTTCCGGTTGTTCTTTTAATCACAGATAAAATGGGGAAGAAGATAAACATATTACACTTATGGTCCCTGAAACTTCGGTGATTTGACTCCTTTGGTCCCTATGCGTTTCATGCCTTGGCAGTTTTAGACCAATTCCAGATTTTGTTACAAATAAAGGGGTTTATTGGTGCATGATTACAGTTTCAGCCCCTGAGTTTCTGGAAAGTGACAATTTCAGCCCATTTTTCGAAAAAGTTTACAATTTTAAGGGCTGGTGAACAGTTTTGAATTCTTTAACGCACATATTTTTTTTTTCGTGAACAGAAAATTATGGATTCCATCAAGTCTTGGCGGTTCGGAAAGTCATTTTTCGTGATAACGTCAAATTTTTCACGACTTTTTCGGATTTTATACTTCATTGTGTATATCATTTTGTCGCGGGGGAGCTTAGTAAATTTTTATCCATTCAAGATCATTCTCATGACCATTTGAAGGCTTTATAATCATGTTTTTGATTATAAATCGGGGGAGAATTTGGTATGGTCATTCGAAATTGGATTTGTGACTTTTCAAAGTTGAAGATTTTTTATAAAGCTTGTGGTAGAATTATGAAGGTAGCTTTTACAGTGGAAGTTCTTCATCGAGCTCTACTAAAGCTTTTACAGAGAAGTATCCTTTACAGCAGAAGTTCTTTATCGAGCTCTGCTAAGGACTTGTTATACCTCCGACTTCTAGTATTTTCTCGATCAAGCAGCATTACGAATCTTAAAGTTTGGGTTGTTACATGATATTTTTTGATGGCTTATATCATTAGCTTATTTGAAGATCATTGTGACTTGGAGGGGGAGCTCTTCAAAGACAAGAAGTGATTCAGTTTCTTTGTTCTGAAATAAGTTTTTATGGCGGGTTTGGTTTTCATGAAGATTTTTTTGGGATTACATTCGAAAATGAAGTTTAAAGACATTACTTCAGTGCTTGATTTATATATCTTAGAGCCCGTGTTTGAAGACTATTGAAGAATCAAGATTTGTGGATTGCTTCATCTATTCCTCGTTGCAAGTTCTTTTTATTCGCTAGATGCTTGTTTTGGAAGTTAAAGCATTGTCATCCATTCCATACTTTGAGGGGGGAGATTGTAGGGTTTCAAAGCACTCAATGGATGATGGCAATGGACCCCTTGATGAAGTGTAGGTTAAAAGCCCAAGACTTGTCTTTTCCCTGTAAATAGTCATGTATTATTCATTATTAGGGTTAAGAGTGAGGCAAAATGTAGCCGCCACGTTGTGAGGTTTCTTATGTAGTGTTAGATTCTTTAGTCTATGCTGAAACTGTAATTTATTCCTCATGTTTGAATAAATCGAGTGATCATTCGACCTAATCTTCATATTTGTGTTTGTTCTTATTTTCCGCATCTTGTTCATCAAATCTCAATTAGGGTTTTAATCCCAACAAGTTGTAATCTTGAATGATCAGTTGAATGGAATTATCTTATTTATATCTGGTTTTAACTGATTTCTTATTATGAATGGACTGATTATTATCCTTAAAGTTTTTACATGAGTTTTGGAGTTCGTGAATGTTTTGGGGTTCGAATTCTCTCGTGTATCTGGATGTTAGGAGTGGGGATCAAGTAGTAGAGTTCATGTTGGCCTGGGATTTGAAGGATTGTTGAAGTTTGCAGAGTCTAGCATATTCCAAGTGGGGGACAGTGGAAACCCCACAGGAGGAAGACCTTATGCCAAGCTTCATTTCTCAGCCGAATTTCTCCAGTTCAAGACTTTCGCGCAACTGCTTAATCTTCTAATTTCACATCGGGTTCATCATCAGCTGTTGAATTTCCTTTCGAGTCGTCTTAGTTTTGGTTGTAATAGTAATTTGTAGGGCGTCCTCGCATTTTAGACTTTAGGTTGTTAGGAGCCTAGGTTGAGGGTTGTGAGGAGGGTAGGGTTAGTTAATTCTTGTTAGGGTCGATGTGCGTTATGTTAGGCTGGGAGTGCAGTTATTGGTTAGCGGGTTGGGGTAAGCCAGAGTGCGGTTATTGGTTGGCAGATCGGCGGTAAACTCAAGTGTGGTTATTGGTTAGCGGATATGGGTTAAGCCCGAGTGCAGTTACTGGTTAGCAGGTCAGGGGTAAGCCCGAATGAGTTTATTGGTTAGCAGATCAGGGGTAAGCTCGAGTGTTGTTTGTGGATAACAAAGCATGGTTGTTAGAGCCAAGTCGTAGGATAGTCTAGTTTAGTATGTGATCACTTGGTTCCCTTCGGATTAGGGCGTTTATATACGGGGTTATCTTGTCAGCGTTAGGACGAGAAGGTCTAGGACCAATCAAGTCTGTGGATTTTCGGTTATCATAGTTGATAAAAGGGTGGTTTGGCCTTGTTTGTTGGATTTTGTAAGGATTTCTCACTGATATGTCAGTGTGTGAGGTTAGCAGCTATGGTGTAGTATGTAGTTCCTCTTTCGGATGTTCGATGAGCGGCGCAAGGCCAGGAGACTTTGGTCAGATTAGGTATGGGAGTTTTGGTTAGAGTAGGTGACAAATGGGGTGGTTCAGTTTACCTGAAGGCTGTGCATGATTTTGGGATATGTATGTCATGGACTAAGAACTGGATTCTTCATTTGTGTGGGTTGAGGATGTTGTGTGGAATTGTCTGTCATCAGGTCACTTGTTTCTCGTTAAGTCTGCAGAGGTGGCGGGAGGTGGTCGACTGTTCAAGAGATGTCACAATAGATGTGATTCAGACCGCTAGAGTCTTTGCTCGAATTGGCTTACGAGCCTGGTTTTGTAACCTTAGAGGTCAGTGGTTACACGTACTGACACTCAAGTGATCTCAGCTCGTGTGGAAGGAGTCAGGTTCAAAGGACCCACAAGGGGGTTTAGAGGGTGTTTAAAACCGATTTCGACGACGAAATCTAATTCTAGTGGGGGTGAATTGTAACACCTGTTTTCCTGTGTAGGTCAGCTGAGAGCTTGGAAGAATCAAAGGGATGATTTGTGGGAAAGACTGAGTGCCACAACGTGGAGCACGGATAGCCACGACATGGCATGCAAGTTTCATATATGTGTTTTAGATGTCCGCCACGACATGACAGCTGGTGTAGCCTAAGCCCATGAAGTTCTAGGGTTTCTGTCATATTTAAGCCCCTAAACTTTAGGTTTAGGGCATCCTCTTCAGCCTCCACCTCCCATCTCGAAACCCTAGCCTCCATGCATGCTTGAGAGTCAATTTCCTTGATTTTGAGCCTTGTTCTTGGATTTTTAGTAGAGCCTTGGAAGAGGGAAGTTCATAAGGAAGAAAGCGAAACAAGAAGCAAGTTGGATCCAACATTCTCTTTAGTTTTATGAGTTGTTGAAGGTATAAAGTTCAAACCTTGACACATTTTCTTCTAGATTCAAGTTCCAGGTCATATTTGTGTGGTTTTTGTCATTTTCTTAGATGTTCTTGGAGTTTGAAGAACTCTAGAACTTGTGGTGGCTTTCCTAGGTCCTTGGACTTTTGTTGATTGAGAAAAGGGTCATGCTTGGTGTATTTTTGTGTCCATGTTCAAGTTATAGCCTAATTAAGGACCTAATAGACTTTAAATGCTAGATCTAGCCTTAAAATGGCGTCCTAATGGATAAAGTTGGAAACTTTATCCACTAAGTCAGTGTGGAAGAGTAGATATGGAAGTATGAGCTTTGATATGAAAGGATTAATCTCTAAATGAAAGAAATGACATTTTTCCAGTGGTCACGAAGTGGTGAATGGTAGCCACAACATGGTGAAGTCTAAAATCATGACTGCCTTGACGTGGCATTGTCACGGCATGGCCAAAGAGGACTGATGTGAAATATTTAATGCACTAGTTTTCTTATTTATAATTCCTAATTTATCGCATCTAAACCACACCTTACAGGCAGTGAACCCGATCGAGTATAATATAGCTTTGATAAGCAAGGGTGTCGAACACAAGAGAAACGGTAGTGAATTAATTTAAAATATTTGATTATAGGTTACAAAACATACGAAAGGAATAAAGAAATGTTTATTAGATCTTAAACGAATAACTAATAGCAATTCTCGATAAACTGACAGGACGACAAATCTCTTCAGGTACTTTGGTTTAGACAAATTACACCTTAAAAGCATAGACAATTGCATACACAAATTCTTTTATTCATGTTCACCGATTTCTAAAATGATTAGATTCACATTCGCTATTACTAATCCTTTAGCAAACATGTCAATTCAAACAGTGATCAATTGGTTAAACTAACATGCTTCCTAGTGTTTAGTTCGTATCAAGCAAGACTTGTAATAATAGTTAATCAAATTACTAATTCAATTAACCTCTTGTTGATGGTTCTTCACACAAGGCTCACACATTAACTTACTTATTTCCTAGTTAAACCTAGTTTCATGTTCGCTATTCCTAGGCATATAATCTTGATGGTCATCAAAATCATAAGAGACAAGCAATCAAGCAGATGTTCATACAACTCAATATACTTAACAATTAACAGAAAATAATTGTCATTAACACATAAGGATCTTTTAACAAGCTTGGCAAGATAAATTAAACATAAACAAACAATCCAATATAGCAATTAATCCAATATTCAAGGTTTTATTTAATCATAAACTCAAAACAAATGGTTTTGATACCAAAATCAGAAAGTAAAGAAACATAATAGTATCACAGCGGAATGCTAAGCATGGTCACATTAACAAACCACATGATTACCGACACGAATATTCTCTCTAATCCTTCCGATTTTCGCTCCTGTCAGCTTAACGGCCTTCCGGCCACCTTCTAGACCCTCAAAACGGCAAAATATATGTTACTCGTCGACTAAGGATCGATGGTAGTCGGAATCCCCCTTCTGGTTGGCCGGTATTCTCTATTTATAACTTTTAGAACCGACCTATGTACGCTGGGCGTACAAAGAATTCTATCGCGATTAAAAGTCTGGACACCTGCCCTAGTACGCTGGGCGTAAGTTAATCTACGTTGGACGTAGTCCTCATTTTAGCATTACGCTTGGCGTACATAATATTACGCTGGGCGTAATGGCTTCATTCAACAATTTTCTTTCTTTTTGCTTCTAAGCCCGAATTTCGCTCCAATCTTTTCTTTTCCACTCTATCGACAACTAATAGCTGTAAATTATAATTCAAAGCATTATAAGTAACTTTTAGTTCTAAATAAGAATAATAAAGGCTAAAATATTAAGATATAATATATAAAAATATGTATAAAAATACACATATCAAGGACCACGACATGGCAACGTCCTTCATGATTGACTGTTTAACCTTATTGTCCCATGACGTGGCCAAAGAAGGCCACGACGTTGTAACGTCCCAAAAATAATGACATAAAATTTTCATTTCTAAATAAATAAATCTCTAATACCTATCATTTCCATAAAACCATGGTAATTAATATTTAGCAAACTACTATCGAATCATAGTAAATCATAGAATGTGGAAACATGTAGTGTGTGCCCTACAACCATCCCAAGCTCTTTCATTTGTAAACCGAAGTACCTGAAACATTAACTGAAAATCGTAAGAACAAAGCTTAATGAGTTCCCCAAGATACCACATACCATACATAAATAAATCACATATTGGGCCCCCGCCCTCCATCGGGCCTCGCCCGGTCTCGAGTCCCACTCGGCCTCGGGCCCCGCCCGGCATCGAGCCTTGCTCGGATTACAAATTTATCATTCACCAGGCCCCGCCTGAAATTGGGCCCCATCCAATACACACATAATCATATAACAATATAATCATATAAACATATAAACTACTAGCACATACAATAATCACAAAGACTATAGCATACCATACAGTCATCGAGCCCCGCTCGGCATCGGGCCTCGCCCGATAAGCATTAAAACAGGTGATATGCGCATATTTAGTTATATATTTTGCATAAAATCTTAATACTTTTTGGTTATTTTATCGCAATTATGGAACAAAAGGTGCTTAATCACGTTTAAATTGTATTTTCAGCTAAAAGACATGCTCGGGAGCGAAAGGGATCGGGATTAGCATTTGGGAGCTCGGAAATGGATGAAAGAAGAAAAAGAGTAAAAAACAAGAAGAACATGGCAAGTCAATACCCCGACTCGACGAGTCGGATCGAATGTTCTCGAAGCCATAAAAGTCCTTGCCGTACACGGATTTTTAATGAGGGACTCGCCGAGTCGATACCTGGACTCGACGAGTCAACCCTGTTTTCAAAAATCTATAAATATAAGACAAATTCCCGAATTGAGGCTCTCTCTGGAAACCCTTGGAGGTTAAGCTGCGATTGAAGTTGCTGCTGGAACCCTAGAAACTCGAAGATCAAGTCTAAGCTTTCGATTTTTGGAAGATTGAAGGCAATTCAAGTGTATTCTTACTTAAACCTTTGATTGAATCATGTTTAAACTTATGAATTTTGTTTTTTAGTTTATTGTTACTGCAATTATGAACTAAAACCATTGTCTTCTGTTTAGGGTAGATGATTTTTTGAATATGGATTGATTTTATGGTTAGGATTAATTTAATTTGGTGATATTGTTTTGTTAAGCTTGTTAAAGAACCTTATGTGTTAATTACAACTATTTTTAGTTAATTGTCCAACATATTAAGTTGCATGAACATCTCTTAATTGCTAAAATCGTATGATTTATGTGAAAACATAGTTATATGCCTAGGAATAGCGAACGTGAAACTAGGGTTAAGTAGAAAATAGATAAATTAATGTGTGAGCTTGTGTGACGAACCATCAACAAGAGGTTAATTGAACGACCAATTTAATTAACCATTACAAGTCTTAATTAACCCAAATTAATAAACTAGGGAACTCATTAATTTAGACAACTGGCCACTGCTTGAATTAGGGCCCGTTTGATAGTTGTTGACTGAGAAAGTGCTGACTGGAAAAGGTCTGTCTGGGTAAGAAATTCTGACTGAGTAAGAAATTATGTTGTTTGATTGTACATCTGAATGAATGTGCTGAGTGATGAAAAATGACCATTTTACCCTTCTGTTATATATAGTGATGGAGTAAGTTGCTGAATAATTATGAAAACATACATATTGTCATACAAAATGTAAATTACACACAAATAAAAAATGTCATACAAAATGAAAATTAAACATAAATCATTTAATATCCAAATAAAAACATAATGAAATTTAAAATAACATAATAATTTAACGTAAAGTAGGTGAAAGTAGGCGATTTGCAATCTGATCACGCAAAACACGCATATATTCAACGGCTTCTGGACCCCATTCTATGCCTTGTATGTTTTCTCTATCAATCCCCCCACCTTGGACGTCAGGAGTAACCATAGTGTCCTCCTCAAAATTTCTAAACAAGTCATCTTCTATATTGTATTTCCTTATAAAATTATGGACCGCGACACAAGCAATGACTATGTCTCTTTGCACTGTAAAAGGATAAGGAGCCATTTGTTTTAAGATTTGGAATCTCGCCTTCAATACACCATAAGCACGCTCAATAACATTTCTAAGTTGTGCATGGGCATGATTGAACCTTTCTTCTCTAGTTAAAGGTGTGCCTCTTTGAAAATCGGCTAACCAATACCTAGTATTGCGGTATGGAGCCATAAACCCACGAGTGTTTGTATATGCGGCATCACAAAGGTAATACTTATCTGCAAATGAATGTGACACATATTATATAAAGAAGATAGATAATAAAAGTTATATAAATATTACAAACCCGGTGGAGGAAATGGAAATCCAGAAGTCGAATTGAATGCAACTTCTTTCAAAACTCTTGAATCATGTGCTATACCCTCCCATCCAGCCAATAAAACACAAGTAAAAGAAAAGCTAGAACTTCACCATCAGAAACCATACTTGACCTGTTACAAACAATTAGGTAACATGTTAAAGTAAAAAAAAAATCATGCACCAAAAGTCATATTTAATATCCAATAACATCCAAAAGTCATAAAACAAAAAACTAGTAAATAACAAAAGTCATATTCAATATCCAATAACAGCCAAAAGTCATGCAAATAACATCATCCAAAGTAACATCCAAAAAAGTATCAAACATAGGATCCAAAAGTCATGCAACAAAAAACTAATAACCAAACTTTTCTACCTGCACCCATCAAAGGTAACCATACTTCCTACCCGCACCCATCACCCACGACTCACAACTAGTATGCGAAAGTCGTAACCAAACTTTCCTAACATCGGCACTTTCACCAAATAGCAAAAGAGCGGTTTTGTGTCTTTCATCTTCTTCTCCCCATTCCATTTTGTTTAATTTCTCCATACACGCATCAACATCCTTATCCATTTCACTTTTTTCAATTCTTTCAATTTTTTCCACCAACGACCTTGCAAGTTTGACAATCTTCTCTTCAACTTCTAATGCCCTTGCATCTCTTTTTTTTCCACCAACTTTTTTGTTTCCACCAACTATCGTATTTTTTGAACGCCCCGAAGATTCTTCACTTGCACCTACGTGTTGTGTTGAGGTTTCCATTGGAACATCATCATCAAAATCATAGGCACTAAACTCCTCTACAGGACGAGGGAGTGTAGATGATGGCCCCCAACTTTGAAAGCCGGTTGAGGTCGACCCTTCAAATAGTTGGGTGCAAAGATCAGGAAACAGCAGGGGTTTAGTTTTCAATGACAACACGAACTTGTTCAACTGTTTACAATTTTTAAAAATATTAGTATTTTTTATAAAAATAACTATAATAGTATTTGTTATAAAAATATTACCTTCCCCTCTTCTTTCCATTGTTCATCAGTGAGGTTAAATTTATTTTTTATAGGGTCATATATATTGCCGGTTTTGTTTTTCAGTTTCACCCAAGCAACATACTTTGATTTGTAGTAGTCAAAGTGGTTTCTCATTTGCTTTTGATCAACCTCTTTACCGTGTTCGTTCATCAATTTTTCGCGTACTATCTTCCATGAACTAGCCTTAAGCCCAGAACCCTCACGACCATTAGTGGTTAATTCATGGATACATGCATCAAGAAAAGTTTTGTCCTCACTTTCGTTCCAAACCAACATCCTAAAACATAAATAACAAGCTAACATAAATATCTAAACATAAAACAATTTTCTACCAATGAGATCAACATAATCCTAAATAGTAATAGCTACAATAAACTGGTAGCAATATACTTTGCAAAATGTTCCAGTTATAGCAATTGCTACAATTAGGTAGAATTTATAACGTAAATTGCTGTGATAAACAAATTAATGGAAATAGTTTGCTATCTATTGCATTGAACCCTATAGGGAATAATCTGTTGTTGTTGTTGCAGCTAGGATATATATCAAATTTGACATATATTTTTCTGAACTAATTTGGGTATTAGGAATTCCATTTGCTTAGTAATTCCATCAGGCACAATTAGATTATCTATCATTTGCCAATAAGTTGGCATAAAAAAACCATTAGCTTGAACTAGTTGATAAATTAAATCCCTACAAATTAGACGGAAAAAAAATCAGTTACCTTCATAGCCAAATGAGGATTAGGGGCTGTAACCTAACATTAATTCAATTAAAGCATTATCATTCAAGTATTTAGAGGGGACCGACCCATTAATTCAATTAGCAACAGCAATCATCGGCCAAGAAGATGGAGTTTTGACTAAATAAAGTCAAAATCGAATTCGATTTGAACAGAGGAGGGCAAGAACGAACCTGTGTGACGGACGTAAGGGGAAGAACAGATCGGCGATTGGGATGCCGACGTGAACAGATGTGGCTGCCGTTTTTCTTTTAGGTCACGAAGGAGAATAATATATCGGGGGTAGTGAGGTCCTTTTTGCCAGTCAGATGGGTTTTGGAAGCTGACAAACTCAGCCAATTGAGCCAGACATGCTGACCGATTCAGCCCACATCAAACATATTCTTGTCTGACCGAGTCAGCTGATATCGCTGACTCAGACCGGTCAGACGGTTTCAAACAGCCCCTTAATCTGTTTTCTAAGGACTAGTAATAGCGAATGTGAACCTAATCACCTTAATCGGTAGCCAAAGAAAAATTAATCTGATGCGTTTACCTTAAAATCAACCATAGGATCAAATGGTTCTAACCTAAACAGAAGTCCTCTTTATCATTGAATTTAGTTGTATTTTAATTGCTTAGCTGTTAACTGTTTTTTTAAGTGTTAGTTGAATATTTAAGTTTCTAGTCTTGCAAAACTAGAGAAAACCTTCTTTTAATTACTTGCTTTTTAGTTAGATAATCCTAGTAATTAGTCTTATAATTTCCGTTCCATGTATTCAATACCCTGCTTACTTAAACTATACCACTAATTGACAGGTACACTGCCTCTTGTGTGTCTAATTTATATTTTAGAAAGTAGGATAAAACTAGTTAGTTTCACACACATCAAGTTTTTGGCGCCGTTGCTGGGGATCGAACCCGGGTCACCCGGGTGACAAGAGGGAATACTTACCACTATACTACAACGACCAACATGCATTATACTCATCAGGCCCCACCCGACATACATAGCAGCACATAACATATGCAAGGGTCACACAGACTCCTAGCATCCTAGCATAATAATAAGGGCTTGCATTGGTGCCTTCGACCCGCTAAACACAGTGAGGAAACTCACTTCGCATTGCTGAATCCCGCGAATAAATCTTTGGCTACTGGCTGACGGATCCACGAACTATCAAAATCAAAACAACACTCAATCAACATTTGTGTCCCAAACCATATTCATAAATCCATTACTAGGGTAAATGACCAATTTACCCCTCACCTAGTTTGGACCAAGACTTAGGCCCAAACTAAATAATCCACAAGGCCTAAATACCAAGAACCACCCAAGGCCCAATCCATGGCCTAATTCTCCAAATTGGGCTTAATCCATTGTAGGCCTTCTCAAAATAATTATCAACCCAAAACTTGATGTCCCAACAGGGCCTAAGACAACTAAGCCCAAAAGATGGCCCAAACCGAAGACACGTGAAAAATACCTCCTGACTGAGTACGCAGGGCGTACCCAGCTGTACGCTAAGCCTACATGTTGTTTGGCTTGTACTCTGTGCGTACAGACTTGTACACCCAACGTACTCCTCCATTAAGCCAAAATTGACATTAAGCTCTTAATGCTTAAGTCCAAAAGTCCAACCCACAGATCTATTTCTTAATGAACATCCAGAACCATAAAGTCACTGACTTGGTGACTTTGCATTCCCCACGAAGACCCATCCTCAAAATATAGCATTCTACTATCATGAAAAGGACCCAAACCTATGCATGGATGGATTTAAACCCTAAAGGTGCCAACTTTATGGACCTTGAACCTCAGAAACACCAAGAGGGGAAACTCGAAGCTCCCGGAGTGGTACCAAACCACTAGATCTCATCCTTGGGGCAAAAAAGGGACCAAAACTCAAATAACATAGATCTAAGACAACAATGAACAAGATTAAAGCTTTTTACCTCAAACAAGCTAGAAATGAAGCACATAATCAAGATCCACAAGATCTTCCTTGATCCATAACCTTGCACCAAACTCCATCTTCTTGAAATTGACCTAAAAACACCAAAATGCACATAATTAGCTCAAAAACACCACCATGGTGGCTAAGGGATGATTTCTAGGGTTTTGGGGACTTGAAGGCTAGTAAAGAGGCCAACTAAAAAGACTTAATGAGATTATATAGGGTACAACACCCAAATTAGGGTTTTCACTTAACCCTTCGTACGCCCCGCGTACTCCTCGTATGCCCAACGTACGAGGTCTCACACCCCGATCAAACCCTCACAATACGCTAAGCGTACACCGCATTACGCCCAATGTATTTCCCTTCACACCAGTATGCCGCGCGTACTCCCTAGGTACGTCTCGCATACTAGGGTTTCCTCTTAAACCCTTAAGCACTCCGAAGTCCATAACTTCTTTGTTATAATTTCGATTTCGACGATCCATATATCCACGAAAAGGTAACGAGAAGCTTTACACTTAAATCGACTTGTACCTACCCTAAAATATCCCGAACAAAAATCCAAGTTACATAAAAGCCTGAGCTGACATATTACCAAAATACCTCTTTAGATCCAAAGCACAAATCGAATACCCGGGTCATCCAAATTACATCATCCACCCCCAAATGAGTCCAAATATCAATTCTTCAAGGGTCTTGAGGCTACTATTACCCAATACTTGATCACCACCCTGAAATGGGAAACAATTCGAAACAGGGCGTTACAGACATGGCGTTGACTTTGACTAAGATTAACTGTTGACTTTTTGACCAGTTTGACTTAGGATCAAACTTGAAGGATTTGGGTCGTTGACTAAGATTCTACCATGTTTTGGTGCTAGTAGGTTCGTGGGAGCAATCAGTGCAGAAAGGGAGTGCATCACAGTGTTTTTGGATTCTTCGATTAAGGGGAGTTTTTCCTCACTATACCTGTGGGTCGAAGGCACCAATGTCGGCCCACTAGATTTGGTTATGTATCCTTGTGTATAGGATGTTGTTGGATTGTAGTAAGATGTTAGATATGTATCCTTACTTCTTAGGATGAACCAATAGTAGTATGCTGGTTAGAGTACCAGTAGGCTAGTTCTCGTCTGGTGGAATGCTCTAGGGGCTGTATGTAGCCATGTAGGATAACCTGAGAACTCTTGATCTAGGCTTTCTTGCCTTTTCCTTTTTTGGTTGTGGCTCTAGATTAGGATCATCTATTCATGTGGCTATCTCACCTTTGGTTACTTATGGGTATCCATTCCATAGAGATTTGTCGGTAGCGGCGCAATGTGCTGTAAGGGGTCTAGTAGGCAGTAGTGAGTCGTATGATTGGTAATTACTTGTATTTATGTGCCTACGTGATTTCTTGATTGTTTATATGTAGACATATTGTGGAGGATGAGGTTGAGGCGGTCCTAGTGTGTGTTGTAGTCCAAGATACCAACTACAGGCTGGTTGTAAGTCGTAGGCTCGGGTGGAGCGGTTAGGTTGAGGCAACAGGCCAACAAACCCAATATGCATGTTGTATATATTTTTTTGTTGTGTGGGGTATTTTGGGGGAACTTACTAAGCTTCATGCTTACCTAACTCTTATCGTTTTTAGGTATCATTGTGTTGGATAAGGTGTCTAAGTCCATAACTATTTCTGGTATGTACTTGACCCGACCCGGCATGGTCCATTTGGGTTGCATGGCACCATGCAATTGGATAGACTAAATGAGAGAAATAACACTTGTGGTTTATTAATATATTATAAGTTCTAATATATTAATAATATTATTTAATTAGTTTGATCAAAAAATTAATTTAGAATTAATTAAGTGATCAAAAGATAACTAATTAAATATATGGGTTGATTATGTAAATCACCCATAACTTATATAGTGGGCTAAGAGGCTCCATGGATAATCAAGTTGGGTTAAACCCATTGGATGCTCCATGGAGGCTCCATGGGAGTTATAAACCCATGGGTCATGGAAATGAAGAGTCATGGAAATGAAGAGTCATGACACAACACTATATAAAGCTCATGTTTCTCCTAAAATCGGTAAGCAATGCATTCTTGAGGGCTAGAGCCGATTTTAGAGTGTTATACTTTCTCTCCAAGTTTACTCCATAGCATTTGGTGTTGTGTGAAGCATTTGAGGCATCACACTTGGGGTGCTAGGCTAACAAGGTTTCAAGGATCAAAATCAACAACAAGGTATGTAGTTCTATCTTTCATTCATATTAAAATTGTTCCCCATGTATGCTAGATAGAATCATAACCTTGGAAATCAACTTTGCATGAAAATTAGACAAACATAGATCCAAGGTTATTAGGGTTACATGTACACTTAGGAAGTGTTAGAATGCTCAAAACCCATCAGTGGTATCAGAGCCTAGGCTTGTTTGTTTGTTATTCGTGCACTCGACGAGTAGGAACCTCAGAATGCAGATTTTCAACTTTTGTTGCTGGAAATGGACTAGAAACATTACCCTAAACTGTTTTGGTGTTTTAAAACTTGTTTTAGTTGGTGTAATGGTTATGCTAATCCATTTACAATAACAATTATCAAAAAGTACAAGTTTTTTTTAAGTGTAATTTATGATTCTTGAAAGTGTTCATATTCATGCTCTCGAACTTATGAAGATTAGATGATCATAGGAATTGTTTGTAACCTTCTTGGTATTTTAATTCATGATCATAATGTGTTTTAATGGAGTCCATAACTTGTCCTCAAGTTATGGAAAACCAAGAGTCACACTTGAATTATAACCATTAAAAGAACACAAGAGTTATGAAAATAAAGAGTCTTCATTTTAATACTCTAATAAAATTCATAAGTTATGAGAAATGAAAAGTTTTGAAAGTTTACAAAAACTTGCCCTCAAGTTTTGGAACAAGTAAAGTCATATTAAAAACTTTAGTTCCAACCCTTAGAATTTAAAAAAAAAAGTTAAAATTCAAACCTTATACTTTATATTATAAGTTAATAATATATATATATATATATATATATATATATATATATATATATATATATATATATATATGTATAAGATCAAGTCGTCTTACCGCTAGTACGCCTCATTCACGAAGCCGGTCTATAAGGGGGTATAAGGGTGTTGCCTATAAAATGGCAACTTAATGGGTGTCCACTCTCACCCACCGCTTCCTTGACTGGTGGAGGGTCGTTAGCCGAACGGGTAGGACAATGACTTATAAAATCTCATTAAAAGTATGATGAATATTATAAAGTAACTAAATGTTTTATTAAATTCCCAATCTTAGTTACTTTAGAAAAAAAATGTGAATAAGGTGCTGATCCATGAAATTACACTTTGCACCTTGTTTAAGTCGTTGGTGGAGCCTGTGTGGTTTACCGGCACACTAACTTGGACTTAACAAGGGAGGCAAAGGGTGATCCTCGGTATCCCAGTCACAAAACATGAAGGGCACACTCGAGATTGAAACATGCCATTGAAAAGTTCAATGAATCTCAAAGAATCTAGGAATTTCTAAAAAACCAAATAAAACCAAATAATTTATATTTCGTTTTCGTGGTGGAAATTGGTGAATCGTCATTCACCTACCTTTCAAATATGTTATAACTTGGATTACGGCATCCCTCTTCTAGGTTATAATATATTGTGATTGGATCCTAGCCTTAATATTACATTTGGGTGTTTTGTTAAGGACTATCCCTATATCTAAACTAAACAACAAGATGTCTTCCAACAATGCTACTCCTGGCTCAAACCCTGCTGGCTCCTTCTCTCTCATGAACCTTTGTGGGAGAGTCATCTTTGATGGATCCAACTTTACTGACTGGATCAGAAACATCAGGATGGTCACTTGTTACGAGAACAAGGAACATGTTCTCGACAAGGAGCTTAAGGTGCCTGAGCCAACTGCTACTCCTGAGGAGTTTGCTGAATATGAGGCACATAAAAGGGATGTTACAAAAGTGGCATGCATCATGATGGCCACTATGACATCCGAGCTCCAAAAGTCCTATGAGGACTACTATCCTTTTGAGATGCACCAGGATTTGATGGACCGCTACCATCAGAGTGCTCGTCAAGAGCGATATGAAATCATCTCCTCTATGATCACAACCCGAATGAAAGATGGTGAACCCATCACAAGCCACATGCAGAAAATGCAAAGGTATGTGGACCGATTGATGAAGTTGAATGTGAACTTCCCTGAGGAGTTAGCAATAGATATTATTTTGCACTCCTTACCTTCGTGTTATGATCAATTCCGCATGACATACTACATGAACAAGGAGGAAGTTACACTTAGCAAACTTTAAGGACTCCTAAAGACCGCAGAACCAGGTCTTAAAGGTAAGTCGGTTGTGACCACTCCTACTACTACTCCAAACTCAGCACCTGTCCTGGCAATCGGGAAAGGTAGAGGGAAGAAGAGGAAGAACCCTTCGAAGGGTACCAAGGGTAAGACTCTTGATGGCTCCTCTTCTAGCGGAACCAAGAAAGGTTTCGTTACACCTTCTTCTGATCCCAAAGAGGCTGAATGCTTCTACTGCCACGAAAAGGCACACTGGAAGTGTAACTGTCCAAAGTACCAGCAAGATTTGAAGGATGGGAAAGTAAAACCCAACCATGCAGGTATTTACACTATTTCATCTAATAATTCACTCCATTCTAACTCTTGGGTCCTTGATACCGGTTGCGGTATTCATATTTGTTCTGAATTGCAGGGACTAAGAAGAAGTGAGAATGTGGAGCATGGAAAGATAAACTTGATCATGGGAAATAGGAAAGTTTCACCTGTCACCAAGATTGGAGTTTATACTTTGTTGCTTAGTAGTGGATTTACTTTAGATTTGAATAAATGTTGTTATTCGCCAGAAATGGCAAGAAATGTTATTTCCTTTCATGCTTTGTACAAACAAGGTTTTACCTTTTCCTTTGATAATGAAAATGGCGGAATAAATGCTTTCTTTAATAATGTGTTTTATTTTAAAGCATTACCTTGTGATGGTGTGTATGAAGCTGTGTCTGTTGTAGATAATTTAGGAAATAATGTGTTGTGTATTGATTCTACTAATGATAATAACTTGGATAAAGCATCATTATGGCATTGTCATCTTGGACATATAAGCAAGAAACGCATAGGCCAACTCCAAAAGGGTGGAGTTTTGGAATCATTTGACCTAAAGCCAGATGATAATTGCGAATCATGCTTACTTGGAAAAATGACAAAGTCACCCTTCACAGGTTCTTGTGAGAGGGGTGAAGGTTTGTTGGATCTTATACACACGGATTTGTGTGGACCCTTCAAACATGAGGGATGCTAATCGTTATTATGTGACTTTTACAGATGATTATAGTAGATATGGGTATGTCTACTTAATCAAGCATAAGTCAGAGACTTTTGAAAGGTTTAAAGAGTTTAAACAGGAAGTCGAGAATCAATTGGGCAGGAACATTAAGATGCTTCGATCCGATCGTGGTGGTGAGTATCTTAGTACTGAGTTCCTCGACTATCTAAGGGAATGTGGGGTAGTCTCACAATTGACACCTCCCAGGACACCACAGTTGAATGGTGTAGCGGAGAGGCGTAATCGAACCTTGTTGGACATGGTTCGTTCCATGATGAGTCGAGCTACGCTACCAATCTCATTTTGGGGGTATGCCTTAGAGACTGCCACCCATATCCTTAATCTAGTCCCTACAAAGAAGGTTGCCAAAACACCTCACGAGATGTGGACTGGAAAAGTTCCTAGTCTAGCCCACATCAAGGTTTGGGGTTGCGAGGCTTTCGTGAGACGCGAGACTCATGACAAGATCGAACCTCGAAGTGAGAGGTGTATTTTCATCGGCTACCCACAAAAATCCTTTGGTTACCTCTTCTACAGACCTAGTGAGAATGTGGTCTTTGTAGCAAGGAGGGCTGTCTTTCGAGAGAGAGAGTTCATAAGCCAAGGAAACAGTGGGAGGCAAATTGACCTTGAAGAAATTCAAGAGTCAAGTGGTGAAAGAACCTCAAACCCTAGCAGTCAACTTGAGGAGGAAACTCCTGTTGATACAATTGACGAATCCGTACCTCTGAGGCATTCCACAAAGGTTAGGAATGCACCTGAGCACTACTATGGTTTCCATATTACTGCGGAAGGTGAGACACTTATCAGTGATGAGACATTGGTAAGTCTGGATGAACCTAGCAGCTATGCGGAAGCCATGGCAGGCCCCGAGTCTGCTAAATGGAAAGAGGCAATGGATAGCGAGATACAATCCATGTATGACAATCAGGTCTGGGACTTGGTTGACAATGTACCAGGTCGTAAGACAGTTGGGTGCAAGTGGATCTTCAAGAAGAAGACCGACATGGATGGTAATGTACACACTTATAAGGCACGACTGGTTGCAATGGGCTTTTCTCAAACTCCAGGAGTTGATTATGATGAGACCTTTTCACCAGTGGCCAAGATTAAGTCTATTAGAGTAGTGTTAGCCATAGCTGCATTTCATGACTATGAAATATGGCAAATGGATGTCAAAACCGCTTTCCTTAATGGGAAGTTGGCTGAGGATGTTTACATGAACCAGCCAGAGGGTTTTGTCAGCACAGAGTACCCTAATAGAGTGTGTAAGCTTGAGAAATCCATCTATGGATTAAAGCAAGCACCTCGCAGATGGAATCTTTGCTTTGATGAGAAAGTCAAAGAGTTTGGCTTTTCGAGGAGTGAAGATGAATCTTGTGTATATGTAAAGGCTAGTGGGAGTATAGTTAGCTTTTTGGTATTGTATGTGGATGACATACTACTCATAGGAAATGACATCCCAACCCTCCAGGAAGTTAAGTCCTGGCTTGGGAAGTGTTTCGCTATGAAGGACCTTGGAGAAGCTGCCTATATTCTAGGGATAAGGATTCTGAGAGACCGGAGTAAAAGACTAATTGGGCTTAGTCAGATTACATACTTGGAGAAGGTGCTGAAGAGATTCAGCATGCAAGATTTAAAGAAAGGAGAGTTACCCATCCAGAGTAACACTAGACTGAGTAAGACTCAGAGTTCGAGTACAGAGGTTGAGATAGCAGAAATGAGTCGAGTACCTTATGCTTCTGCAGTAGGCTCGATCATGTATGCTATGACCTGCACTCGTCCTGATGTAGCCTTTGCTTTGAGCATGGTTAGCAGGTATCAGGGGAACCCTGGTAAGGCTCACTAGACATCAGTAAAGAATATTCTCAAGTACCTGCGGAGGACTAAGGACTGGGTCCTTACCCTTGGTGGGAGTGATGACTTGAGAGTTGTAGGGTATAATGATGCTAGCTTCCAGACTGATAGGGATAATTTCCGCTCTCAGTCGGGATAGGTCTTTACCTTAAATGGAGGAGCAATCTCTTGGAAAAGTTCCAAGCAGGAGACAGTGGCTGATTCTACTTGTGAATCAGAGTATATAGCGGCAAGTGAGGCAGCAAAGGAGGCTATATGGCTAAAGAACTTCATTGGAGACCTTGGAGTTGTACCAGCTATTAAAGAGCCAATGGAGATTTTCTGTGATAGTGAAAGTGCAGTTTCCTTAGCAAAGGAACCAAGGGATCACGGGAGATCCAGACACATTGACAGAAAATACCATTTCATCAGACATCGTATAGAAGAAGGACTCCTCGTGGCAAAGAGGGTATCATCGGATGAGAACCCGGCAGATCCCCTCACGAAGGGACTGGGTAGGGTTAAGCATCTCCAACATGCTAGGAGCATAGGGCTGAAGGATGATATTAGTTTTAGTAGTTAGATAATTTCTGAAATATGTAAAGTGTAATTGACATTTGATGATGAATAAAAGATGTGTTTATTTATGGGTAAAGTGTTGCTATCTCTTGTCAATCATTTACTATTATTTCTTTTGCATGTTTTGACTTCCCGAATATTTATGTTGTGTTTTTACATATTATTCAAATTATCCACAGTCAGTCATACGTTGGAAGTAGATATGAAGTAAGATTGTCATGAGTTGGTTGTAGAGGTCTAAGATGTTGGACATAGCCTCAACACTCATGAGTGCTCATAAGTTCTGAGTATTGGATTCAACCCACGCTCGCTGGTATCACTTCATGGAATTCATCTCGAGTGATCGCGAGACGGTAATATCATATAAGTCTTCAAACCTAGAGATATGACTTGTTAACTATGAGTTAGTTATGCATTGATCGTGCGAAAACGCATTGGTAACTCGATGTTATAAAACGTGCGTTTGTGTGTAATTTAACAAGTAGTAGAACGAGCATATGAGTCGAAGTTTATCTGTTCCTTCTTGGATTAGAAGCTGATATCTGGGCCCCTCGATGATTTTGTTTTGACCCATGTACCGGGCCCGGTCAGAATATGTCAAACAAATCGGAAATCGGGAAACAAACTGTTGGACAATAAGCAAGACATTGTTCCATGTATTTGTCCGGCTGATATCTAGAACAGAGGATTATATGATCACTTATCTGAAATGGCGTACCATCATCTTCTCAGTTCCGAGAAACCTTGAAAAGAGCTACGATTGCCGATCGGTTCCTGAAGTCATACTTGCAGAAATAGTTATTAGACTTATCCAAGTGGGAGACTGTTGGATAAGGTGTCTAAGTCCATAACTATTTCTGGTATGTACTTGACCCGACCCGGCATGGTCCATTTGGGTTGCATGGCACCATGCAATTGGATAGACTAAATGAGAGAAATAACACTTGTGGTTTATTAATATATTATAAGTTCTAATATATTAATAATATTATTTAATTAGTTTGATCAAAAAATTAATTTAGAATTAATTAAGTGATCAAAAGATAATTAATTAAATATATGGGTTGATTATGTAAATCACCCATAACTTATATAGTGGGCTAAGAGGCTCCATGGATAATCAAGTTGGGTTAAACCCATTGGATGCTCCATGGAGGCTCCATGGGAGTTATAAACCCATGGGTCATGGAAATGAAGAGTCATGACACAACACTATATAAAGCTCATGTTTCTCCCAAAATCGGTAAGCAATGCATTCTTGAGGGCTAGAGCCGATTTTAGAGTGTTATACTTTCTCTCCAAGTTTACTCCATAGCATTTGGTGTTGTGTGAAGCATTTGAGGCATCACACTTGGGGTGCTAGGCTAACAAGGTTTCAAGGATCAAAATCAACAACAAGGTATGTAGTTCTATCTTTCATTCATGTTAAAATTGTTCCCCATGTATGCTAGATAGAATCATAACCTTGGAAATCAACTTTGCATGCAAATTAGACAAACATAGATCCAAGGTTATTAGGGTTACATGTACACTTAGGAAGTGTTAGTATGCTCAAAACCCATCACATTGGTGATCATAGGAAGGTGAAGGCATGACTACACACATTCATCAACATCAATGAAGATTACACGTTTACTCTAATACTCTAATTTTATAAGTTTTTACTTGGAACAAATGGTTTTCTTAATATGGATTTTAATATTATGGAGTTTTACGTTAACAAAAAAAATGAAAATTTTGGTTGTGAAAACGGGAAGTTACAAGTTGGTATCAGACCCCTAGTTTGAGCGATTTGGAGGAACACTTGTGTGAATCCAAACTAAAACTAGGATCCAATAATTTTCACAAAACGTTTTTGAAAAAGAAATTTATAATAAAAGGGTTGGGTTAGGGACATAGGCTCGGTCTTTTGTCATGTTCTTGTTTGATTGTTTACTTGGGATCGGGAACGTGAACCTTTAACTTAACTTTGGTTTTTACAGGAAGATGTGGTGTGTACAGTCAGCCAGAGCCCAGACAGAAGAGTGATTCCCAAAATACCCATACTTGTTATATGTGATGAATTTGAATTTGTTGAGATGTGAACTGTTAGAAAAGCATGCTAGTCGATAAGTTAAGGTTCTTAGTAATGTCTGATTCCAGTGATGCCTTATGGTATCGGGAATTGCTTGATATATGCTATTTGATTGTGTGATTGTTAAGTGCATGTTGTATAGTTGTATACATACAGGACTATATAGCCTTAGAATGATTGACTTAACCTAATTTCCTGTTCCTTGTTTGGTTGTAGGCATAGGGTAGAGTCAATTTGTAGCATCCCATTTTTCAAGAAGCTTCAAATCCATCCCACGGATTTTAAGTATGTCATTTTTGGCCCTTGGTTTAGAAGGAAGTGGAAAAATGAGGCCCTAGTGGCAAAATGGAAGTTTTGGGGTTGAAGTAGTATGCCAGGCGTACATGTGGTACGCTAAGTGTACTAAGGCACGACCTAGTACGGTGGGCGTACACATGTGTACGCTGGACGTACGTGTGCCAGGATGGAACGCTAACTTTTAGGGTTTATGGAGTATTTAAACACCTTATTGACCATTTCCTCTCATCTCATTCAACCTCCACACCTCCTTTAGCTGTCTTGAGAGAACCCTAGCCTTCTAGTGATCATTCTTGAGCTTTTAAGTGTGTTCTTGTGCCTTTAAGAAGAAGTTTGTGCATCAAGGAGCCAAGGAGGGAAGATTTGGCTTGTAGATCTTGGTTCATCATCTGTTTTGGGAGCTCCAGAAGGTATCAAGTTGTTACCTCTGTGCCTATTTTTTCTAGATCTATCCTTGGTAGTTTATTTGCACTCTTTTGTCCCATAAAGTCCCATTATAATGTATGGTTCATTTTGGACGATTTGAGCTATCCTTTTAGACTCTAGAATGGGTCCTAAGGCATAAAAATGAAGTCCCTTGGGCTAGTTGGGTCCCTAGTTATTGGTAGGAGGTCTTAATGGATTAAGACCATGTATTGAGCCCTTTTCAGTCGACCAAAGTCTTAAAGTTTGAGACTTTATGGTCCTAGAGCACATTTGAGCATTAGATCTGAAGTTTAAGCTTAAGTGCTTAACCTATTAAGCATGTATAAAAGTTTTAAGATCTGCGAGGTTATGCCCCCCGTAAATCCAGTACGCCCAGCGCACTGGGTCAACCACCCCGATGGTGGTCAACTTCAACAGAGTACGCCCAACGTACAGAGGAGTACGCCCCGCGTACTTCCTCTGTTGGGCTTTTGTTATTTGGGCTTCGGGTTTTGGGTTGTTTTTGGACTAGTTGGGTTTGGGCCTTGATAGACTCTCTAAATAATTGGATTTGGGCCAAGTTTTGATAATGGATCTTGGAATTAGGCCCAATTAGGGAGTTGGGCCTAATTTTTCAAATTGGGCCAATAATGGGCCTTATATATGAGGACTTTTAGATCATAATTGGTATTGGGCCTTGGCCCAAATTAGAGAAAAGACAAAATGGACTACATGGACCCCTTAGTCAGGATTGATAGCCCATATGTTGACTCAACATTCGTTATTTTGGATAGTTCGGGATTTTCGGTGAGACAACACTTCGGGAGTTGATACTTCAGTTGAGACCGACATTGCGAGGTGTGTTATCCTCACTATATCAACATGGTCTAAGGCACCAATGTCGGCCCTTTCTCGGATTGTATACTGGTATTTAGGATGGTATTATGCTTAGTGGCCTGGGTTAGGTCGGTATCCTGGTATATAGGATGATGCTATGTTAGTGACCGGTTAGTTCAGTATCCTGGTTATAGGATGTTGCTATGCTATATGATCTGTTAGATCGGTTTGTTTGTCTATAGACTGTTATGTGATTATATTTTATATATGCACATGGTTATTTGATTAGGGGTTGGGTTGAGGCGGTCCTGCTTTGTGCTGAAGGCCAACATACTCAGGGCGTACCGAATAGACTACAGGCCCAGGAGGGCACATAGTCAGGCCGAAGGCCCGACGAGCGGTCCGGATAGGCTGAAGGCCCCGAGAGGGTGGTCCAGACGTGCCGAGGCTCGGAGAGTGGGCCAGATAGACCGAAGGCCCGGTGTGGGCAGTCTAGTCAGACTGTAGACTCAGAGAGTGGACCAGGTGGACTGAAGGCCCGGTACGGGCGGACCAGTTACACTGTAGACTAGAGATGCATGGCCGTTCTATGATTGTTATATGATATGGTATTGTTTGTATGAGGTTGGTATTTTGGGGGTAACTCACTAAGCCTTCGATCTTACATCTATCGATTATTGTTTTAGGTACATCGGATGACCGCGGGAAGGCAATGACATGACCGTTCACTTCCTCGATTTATGATTATGATTTCTGGGAACTCTGATATAAACCTATTTTGGAAACCTTTTTGTAATAACTATTGGTATTTGAAATGTTTTTAAAAATTTTAAATTTGGCATGATTTTTATGGGTGTTACAAGTTGGTATCAGAGCCTTGGTTTGAGTGAATTGGAGGAACACTCGTGTGAATCCAGTCTCAAATCAAGGAAAAGAGTTTCAAAATGATTTTCAAATGGTTTTCAAAATAATAATGGAGGGTGCAAGTGTACGATCAGCCGGAGCCTGTAAGTAGACCCCAAAATACCATACAATTATTTGATATTGTGATCAAGGTTCTAAAAAGCTCGCCATGGCGCGCCATGGATCCAAGGCTTGCACCTGCCTCCAAGCTTTACCAAAACGCCGCCTTAACTCGTATATGTGTATAAAAATGAATAATAGTTGAAAATACATATAAAAATATTAATTATATAGAAAATTGCCGCCTTAAGTCACGCCTTACAAACGTCGTGGCTCACCAAGGCTCGGAAAAGCTTGAGGCTTGACATTGCCGCCAAGTCACGCCTTACGTTATTTAGAACCTTGATTGTGATATGTTAGAACAACATGCTAGTACTAGGCTAGGGATCTTCAGGAATTGAATGATAGAATTGCCTGATTACATGATGCCTGCTAGCCTAGGGTTTCCTTTATATGAGATTGACATCATTATTGTAGTTGCTTAGTGTATGCATCAAGATTATACATAATTAAGATCTTATAGCCTGCGAATGTTTGATTTGGCCGTATGTTCTGTTCTTGTTTGATTAGGGGCGTAGGGTAGGATCGGATTTTCGAAAGTCTATAGGGTCTAGCGTTATGTATGGCTAGCATACGCTAGTGTTACAGGGTTGGTGGAAGTTTCATGGATGAGTGGGTTGTGAGAGGCCGGGATGCCAGTTATGAGATGTTTAGCATTCCTTTAGGAGTGAGGATTGAGCGCTCGTTATGTTTGTATATTGTTAGGGCATTGTGATGTACTTGAGACAAATATAGGTAGGTGTGGAAGGTAGTATGGGCCCGTACTACTGAAAGCACGGGACCCATACGCGTAGCAAGGAAGTCACAACCCCTAGGGTTTAGTTAGAAGCTGGTCCCCTGTTATTACGTGGATTATTTGATATCTTCTTGGTATGTTTTCAGAATGGTGGTTACAAGACGCTTTGTGACTGGATCCGGGTCAGGATCAGGATCAGGAAATGGAGGCCAGGAGGGGCCAGCAGCACCCGAGACTGTGGTGCAGATGGGGACAGAGGAGCTAGATGCCAAGATTCGAGAGATATTGCATTATGAGGTTGCCGCTATGTTCCGGGCACAACTACGAGAGATGTTTGGGTCTATTAAGACCGCCATGGTCGAGTATTTCGCCTAGCGCTACGTAGCCCTTGCGGAGACGGCTGCCGCTGTAGCTGCGTCGTCTGTAACAACGGCAGCAGGAGGAGGAGCTAGTCGGGGCTTCCAGTACCGGGACTTCGATAACATGAAGCCCCTAACTTTCAATGGGATTGAGGACCTTATCATAGCCATGAGGTGGCTATCATACATCGAGGGGTGTTTTTTCACATGTTCTTGCCCGACTGACCAGAAGGTCAGGTGTGCCCTGAACATGTTGAGGTTCATGGCGAAGGATTGGTAGAGGTTGATGACAGGGTCTTATTTGGATGAGTGGAGAGCTGCAGTTTCTTGGGATCAGTTTAGGGAGATGTTCCGCTCCCGCTACATTCCACGGGTCAAGCGTGAGCGGCTAGCTCAGGAGTTCTTAGATTTTAGACAGGGCACAGAGTCAGTGACGGAGATCACCCGTATGTTCACTGAGAGGGTGATGTTTTGCCTAGAGTTTGCTTCCGAGCAGGCTCAGATGACACGATATTTGAGCATGCTCAGGACTGACATTAGACAGTTCGTTGCTACCCAGCGATGTGATACGTTGCTGGATTTACAAGAGGCCGCTAGACGGCGTGAGCTGGAGATTGAGTTACAGTTGCGAGAGCAGAGGCAGGCCTCAGTGCAGTCACAACCGATGCCAAAGCGGTCCAAGACCGTTGATTCTAGGGTTGGAGGTCAGAGCGGCCGCACTTGTGAGAAGTGCGGGAAGGGTCATACCAGAGTTTACAAGTCCGGGGGTGCGTGCCGCAAGTGCGGAAAGGAGGGGCACTATGCGAGGGATTGTCGCCAGTTGGCCCCGGTTCAGGACGTGAGGATTTGTTATCACTGCCATCAGGTTGGTCATGTGAAGGCCAACTGTCCACAACTTGCTACACTGAGGACTACTGTCGTGGGTCAGGGTAGAGCAGAGCCTCCGAAGGCTCAGGGACGTGCCTTCCAGCTTACGACAAAGGAGGCCAGGACAGCGCCAGATATGGCTGTGAGTACGTTTCCATCTTGTATCTTACTGTTATGATTATATTGTGAATTTTTCCACCACTTTCTGCATGAGACATTAGAACATAGGAGGGTCAGAGGAGTTTAGTATCGAGGGGTTGTAGACGGTTGGTATCCAGGGGTGTTGGAGAATGGGAAGTTAGGTTTTAGGATCACCATTCTAGGACTAGTAGCCATGCATCAGAGATATAGGAGTGTTCAGTTGGGATTCAGTCTCTTTTGAAGTTCAGTTGATCCATGTTGGGAAGGTTGTTCTGTGAAGGTTGTTCACTTTAGGATCAATCGATCCATAGTTAAGGATGATAATACCTAGTAGGGACGGTTGAGTTATGTTTCGGTTTTGCCGCCAGTAGGTAGTAGTTAGTGTCCCAAGTGGGGGAGAATTGAAAATTCTCAGATGGAGCATCAGTCATTGAGGTTATGTTAGCTGCTAGGGTACAATAGTGCATTCAACATGAGTGTGCGGGTTATTTAGCGTATATGGTAGATACACGGGTCAGGGTACAGACCACAGTTTTCCGAGAGGGTGGACGATCGACATGAGGCCTAGGGATAGGCCAGGGTTATAGTCCACAGAATGGATCAGGAGTTCGAAGCCCCAAGTGGGTGAGAACAGGCTGCATGGGAGAGAGAGCACCAGGAGGGTGTGGCCAAGGGTAATGCTCAATAGTTTAGAGCGGTCCGAATAGACTGAAGGCTGATGGGGCTTACCAGTCAGGCCGAAGGCTCGGAGAACGGTCCAGACAGGCTGAAGGCCCAGAGAGGCGGTCCAGACATGCTGAAGGTTCGGAGAACGGTCCAGACAGGATGAAGGCCCAGAGAGGTTGTCCAGACATGCTAAAGGTTCTGAGAGTGGTCCAGATAGGATGAAGGCCTGGTGAAGCGGTCCAATCATGCTGCAGACTCTGTATGTGTTTGTAGATCTATGTGTGGGTATTGAGTAGGCTGCTATGATATAGCAATCAGTAGGTTTGTCCCCAGGTATTGGGCATGCTGCTGGAGTAGGCTGAAGACTCCGGTGTATTTCTGGTTTGATCGGAAGTTATTATTAGAGATGGGATGGAGTACAGAGGATCGTGATGATCACATCAGTTAGGAGTGTCTCCGAGGATTCATCTTCTTGGATCGGGTAATACTCCAGTTGGGGACTGGGAGCAGATCTGAATGGGTATTCATCATCTTTAGGAAGGCTTGGGATTACAATGTCCTGTCATGCAGGTTCTGTGAACCGATTTAGATCTTTCTCCTGATGGTATATGGCGACACATTATGTGGGTAGGGTTGAGGAAGTCCTGCTCTATGTAGTAAGCCAAGATACCCAGTGTAGGCCGACTGAAAGTCGTAGGCATGGAGGCTCAAGGGGAGTGGTAGGGTTGAGGCGGTAGGCCAACAAACCATGAGAATTTCAACTTGATGGTTGAATTGATTCGACAGGTTGGTATTCCAATCTAGGATATTCCATCTCGAGGATGACCAGACCTTATGATCAATTGGACTCGACATATTGGTATTCCAACCCGAAGGGGTGATATGGGCTAGTTATGAGTGTCGTACTGGTTGGACGGTAGTGGTAGATATGTTGTTGGTGGTAATCGCTTGCGGGACTGTATTCTATGGAAGTGGTGGGCGACGAGGAGCGACATGGTAGATTATCGTCGATATTATGTGGACATCTTATCCTGATGGTCTATTAGATGGCATGTTGTGCTTGATCGGGCTGAGGCGGTCCTGCTCTATGCAGTAGGCCAAGATACCCGGTGCGGGCCAACGGTAAGTCGTAGGCACAGGGGTTCAACAAAATGTAATCCCTGGTTCTATTTTCGGGGAGGAACCTTAGGATCCCAGGGCTGAGTAGTCCGTTAGTAGTAATGGGAAGAGATTTAGCGATATTTAGTATGAGTGGTCTGTCAGGGAGTCAGACCGAATTCAAGTTTCCATATTGCGGGTTTTAGGTGGAGTAGGGTAGCGTGCCGCAAGGGATTATGGATTCGTCTTCTCTAGAAGGAAAAGACTTCCATTGGGTTTAATCTCCTTCGAAAGTCGTCGGATATCACGATTATGGAGGTGCCCCTCATAATGTCGGGTTACCGGGGATGGTAAGGAATGATAACGAGGACGAAATCGAATTTAAGTGGGGGAGAGTTGTAATATCCCATTTTTCAAGAAGCTTCAAATCCATCCCATGGATTTTAAGTATGCCATTTTGGCCCTTGGTTTGGAAGGAAGTGGAAAAAGTAGGCCCTAGTGGCAAAATGGAAGTTTTGGGTTGAAGTAGTACGTCGGGCGTACATGTGGTACGCTAAGCGTACTTGGGCACGTCCTAGTATGTTGGGCGTACATGTGCCAGGATGGAACCCTAAATTTTAGGGTTTGTGGAGTATTTAAACACCTTATGGACCATTTCCTCTCATCTCATTCAGCCTCCACACCTCCTTTAGCCGTCTTGAGAGAACCCTAGTCTTCTAGTGATCATTCTTAAGCTTTTAAGTGTGTTCTTGTGCCTTTAAGAAGAAGCTTGTGCATCAAGGAGCCAAGGAGGGAATATTTGGCTTGTAGATCTTGGTTCATCATCTGTTTTGGGAGCTCCAGAAGGTATCAAGTTGTTACCTTTGTGCCTATTTCTTCTAGATATATCCTTGGTAGTTTATTTGCACTCTTTTGTCGCATAAAGTCCCATTATAATGCATGGTTCGTTTTGGACGATTTGAGCTGTCCTTTCAGACTCTAGAATGGGTCCTAAGGCATAAAAATGAAGTCCCTTGGGCTAGTTAGGTTCCTATGTAACACCCCGTTTAATTAATAAATAAATATACGAAATTAATGAATGAATTGTAGCCCTAAAACTAATAATTATATAGCCAGGTGTTGGTTTCGGGAAGCCAAATTCCATAAGTTGGATTATTCGGGGGTCAAAGTATAAATTTGGGATTTATTTTGTAAAGATTCTAGAAGACAGGGGGATGTTTGGTAAGTATTAGACCTAATATGAAAGGATTTATGAAAACAAGGGCTAAAGAGTTAATTATGGACTTCATTTGAAAATAATTGTAGAGGGAGGGGCCACCTAGTAATTTACGGGACTTAATTTGTAATGGATGTACATGGATGGGGTTAAAAGGGTAAAATATGGGCTAACTTTGAAAGAAAATGTGAAGGGAGGGACTAATTGTGACATTATGGTAAAATGCTTAAGGGCATCGGGTATTTAGTGAACAAACCCTAACCCTAATCGACCATTTGCAGCCGCATCCCTCCACCCTTATGTCTCCCACCGGCAGCCACCTCCTTCTTCACTTCCGGTAGCAACCACCATCAAAGAAGCCCTCCTCAGCCACCCCTTTTTGGAATCACCGAGTCCGACAGCCCAGCCCGCTTCCTGCCTTGTCAACAAACGCCGTAGAACCAGCAGAAACGCCGCCGCTGCATTCCTTCCTTTGTCGACGAAGACTGCCCCTTGGTTGTCGGGGCCGTGGGCAGTTAAAGGACGTGAGCTGTTGCTATTTCCGTTCACCAGTCGGAGTCATAACCTCCTTTCCCTCCCCGTTCTTCTTCTGTTACGTTGTCACAGGTCCGCCGCTACCACCTGTGCAATGTGTTGTTGCTCCGGTAACCGTTTGCCACCCGAGAGGCGGTCGAGTTTGTGTCTCACGTGGGTTCATGGGTGCTGTTGTTTCATATTCGTGTGGTGTGTTGCTGCTTGACGGGAAACCAAGAGAAACCACCGCCACCACCGTGAGGTGGTGGCTGTCATCGCCAAAACCTTCACTGCCGCCACCATGAGCCACTAGGTGGGTGGCTGGAGTGTATACTACTATTTGAAGTGTATGTTGCATGGGTTTTGTATGGCTAGAAAATGAAGAACAGCCACCACCACCACGCGCCACCACCGGCCGCCACAGGGTGGCTGTGTGTGTGTGTGTGTGTGTGTTTATTGTGTTTAGTGTGTTTAGTTTGGAATTAAAGCCTTGTAAAATGTAATCAGAAAGTGGATTACTGAAAAGAAAACTAAAACCACCAACGTAGGGTGGTGGCTGCGGCTACCGGTCGCCGCGTCGGGTGGCGGTGTGCCTTGTTTGGTTTGTGACTCGTTTGGATGTTTGGATAAAGGGACTAATAAACCCTAATGGGCCCAATGGAACCCTAATGGGCCCAATAAAGCCCTAAATGGCCTAAAAGCCCAAACATGAGACTAATGGGCCGAATGAACCTTAATTGATCAAGAGACCTACCTATTGGGCCTATTGGGATAAGATGGGGTTAGAAACCCTAATTAGGGTTTAGAAAACCCTAATATTGCATTTATGGGCTTGGACTTATCAGGACCCACGCATGGGCCATTGGAATGGAATTGTGTATTATGCCCAATCACACCGTATGATTTAATTAGAAGAGTGATGGACTTAATGGATTAAGTCCTTAATGGGTTAAGTGAGAAACACTTAACCCTAATCGTCATTTTATGTGAAACCCTAATTTCACTTGGGTTTATTGTTGGGCCTTTCTATTAGGCCTTGATGATTGGGTTATTAATGGGCCATCCAAGATCAAGCAAATAGACTAGAATAATTAATGGGCGTTGAGGTAAGGCCCATATGAGGAGTTGGGCCTAATTTGGAAAATTAGGCCATAGTTTGGGCCTTTATGATTATGTGATATTGCGCCATTAGAATGTTGAATGATGGACTGGACTAAATGGTTGGGCCTTCTGGTAAGACCTTATAAAGTTTTGGGCTCAATTTGGAATATTGGGCCATGTGTTGGGCTTTGACCCATAGTTGACTTTTGGGCCTTGGTCTTGAATCAAGTCAAGATAGGGGTAAATCAGTCTTTTACCCCAACATGGACTTATGGACATGTGTTGGAACCCAATTATTAATTGGGTGATGTGTGATATTGACAATTCGAGAATCTGTCATCCAGTAGCTAGGATTGTGTCTACGGGATGTCAGCAGTTTGAGGTGAGTTACCTTCCAGTAGAAGTGGGTATAAGGCACCAAGGTCGGCCTACTAGTAGTTGATTTTAGTTTAGATGATTGTCTTTGTGATAATTGTCTGGTTTGCTACTACCTGGTATGTTTAGGTGCTAGCATGATATGTTATATGTGATAGTGGTAGTAGGAGGGGACTAGTCCTCAAGTTCGGTTGTTAGAACCAAAGGGTAGGCCAGGCACCCCAGATATGCCTGACAGTATGTTTATGTTATGATATATGTGGTAGTAGTAGTAGGGGTGAAATAGTCCCTGGAGTTCGGTTGTTAGGATCGAAGGGTAGGTCAGCACCCCAAAATGGCTTGACACGGGTAGGTCAGCACCCCAGAATGGCTTGACACGTGAAGGTCGGCACCCCAGAATGGTCGGACCGGGTAGGTCGGGCACCCTAGAATTGCCCGACAGTATGTATGCTATGTGATTATATGGTATGTGGTATGATGGGGGAACTCACTAAGCTTCGTGCTTACGTTTTTCAGTTTTGGTTTCAGGTACTATGCTTTCAAAGGAATGGAGTCGGCGATCGCAACGCATCACACTATGCTTTCCGCACATGAGATCTTTTGGATTACACTCTGATATAGTTTTTATGATGACACGTTTTGATTATTGACATATTGGTTTTGACATGAGATATCAATATGAATGTTTTTATACTGATGGTTTTGTTTATAACTTATTTAAAAATGGAATTTTTGGCCTTGAGGTTTGGGATGTTACAAGTTGGTATCAGACCTCAGTTTGAGGGATTCGGGCACATTCTCGGGTGTGTCTAAACTCAAACTAAGGACTTGGTATGAAAATTTCAAAAGAAAAATCATTTATTAAAAAGGAGTTTGAAAAGAATTTGAAAATAGAAAAGAACAAGGTGTGTGATGCGTGCAATCAGCCGGGCTCAAGTAAGTTTTCCCCAAGATACCCATACATGTTATTATATGATATGATTATGAGAATTGAATGCTAGATTAGGGCTAAGGATCTAGGAAGGATGCATTATATGCTTACTGTATGTGTGTGAGAACTGCATGCTAGATTAGGGCTAAGGATCTAGGAAGATGCCTTATATGCCTGCTGTATGTGCTTAATGAGCTGCATGATAATACTGATCTATCAGTGATAGGATAGCATGTTTAGGTTATACCTGATTGTATGAGCCTTTGATTTGCATGTATAGATTCCTGAGTAGAGGATAGAATGGTTGACTGGAATATGATGGTTAGATTTTCCATTGTCTGAATGCTGCTTGCTTTGTGCTTTGTGGGACTCTTAGTAATGTGAGCTAGCTATATTCATGAGGTAGCTAGTTGACATTACTGGGAATCTTTCAGCAGCTGAGGACTGGGTGAGTTCGAGAACCTAGGAAAGCCTAGGATATGATTCAGTGGATTAGTAGTGAGGATGATTGAGACTTGGGTGTACCCGTTTGAGGAAGTGACTTGGAGGATTCGAGAGGGTTGCTGAGGAAAGTATGGATATATGTGGAAGGTAGTATTGGGCCCGTACTACTGGAAACACAGGATCCATACTTGAATCGGTGAGAGTCTTGGAAAATATTAGAAGCTTCGGGGAGGAGTTTGTGACACGGCTTGGGGACAGAGGATGTTCCAGTTGTTGCAGCTTAGCCATTGGCAAGTGAGCTAGTGAGCGTGACAGAGTGTCAGACCCAGAAGGATATGATTTCCAAGAGTTTGTAGATGCGAGATCGACTTGGAGCACCCTGGGAAGAGAGGGTCGTGCCAGGTGCGTATAGTAGAGGGTCCCGGGAAGAGATCCATGACTTATGATCATCGGGTGAAGGGCCAGTAGGGCCGGAGTCAGTGCAGCACGTACGGGAAAGTGCACAATGGAGTTTGTCGCACCAAGGGTTTAGGCTCCTACAGGTGTGGCAGGGTTGATCATGTCAGCTGAAGGTGATGTGTATTCCTCTAGATGTTGCGGTTATGTCATCTTCTACTGCTACTAGATGGATGTTGGGAATACATATCGTCTTGGAATTGTGAGTGAGTTTGGATAATTCAGACCTCGGGTCGGTTTTCTACTAGTGTCTGGGTTATCAAGGATCATATATGCCATCCTGAATGCCGAAAAGTCCTTGATGAACCCACAGAGGGACACATCTTGTGAAGTAGGTTCCGCGTGTACCGTTATCATTCTGGATCTTTGTCGAGATTTGTGCAGGAGCATTATTTGGGAGATCCTTGGCCGGGAATTAGTGGGATGGTTCTCCAGTGAAGTCAGAGTTCAGTAATTCTATCATTTGTTCGTGTATGGTCGAAATTTACCTACGGAAGAACCTTGGAGTTCAAGGCACTACTGTTGCTAAGATAGGATTAGTAGCACGAAGATGGTGATTTCAGTTGCGGGTGTTAGATGCAGAAGTAGTTGGTCCTAGGATTTTCAAGAGAATTGCATCTCTCGCATGGGTTGTGTTCGGTTAGAGTTCAGTGATACTGCAAGAATGAAAGTGGGAATAAGGATTCGTCAGCCAGAGTGAAGATTAAGGCCTTCAGTTGACAGCATGCGAGATAGACTGAGGTGTCAGACTGTACCAGATTTCAAGATATCAGAGGATGGGCGATCTTAAGGTTTGACTGATAATTACTCGTTAGCATTGGTAAGCTCAGATTGTCGGCAGTGGACTATTAGGAAGAAAGAAGGATTGGGAATCCTTCAATTCTCGCGTACCGTGAAGATTTAGTCGAATCTAAGTGGGGGAGAGACTTGTTGGAAAGTTCTCCAAATGTGAGTTCTGGTTGCACGAGGTGCAATCTCGTGGGCACCTTGTCAACCAGAAGGGGTATTCTGGGGGATCCGGCCAAGATAGAGACCGTGATGTAGTAGGCGATTCTGAGGTCTCCATCTGAGATTCAGAGTTTCCTGGGTCTAGCGGGTTATTACCGGAGATTTATACGAGACTTCTCTGAGATTGAGGTTCCTTTGACCCGACTGACCAAGAGGTCGGTGGCCTTTCGCTGGGGGCTTGAGTAGCAGGTAGCCTTCGAGACTCTCAGGCATCAGGTTTCGGGAACCAGCTTAGAACTTCGGTTAGGACTCAAGTTCAGTTGAGGGTTAGGTCGAGTGCATGTTCGACCCGGTTGGGACAAGTGTTATAAGACTTCGGGGGTAGTCGTAGCATTCACTAATAGTCAAATAGTATGGAAAGTGTTGTAAGAATGTGGGGGTAGCCGTAATATTCACTAATAGTCAGATAGTATGGAAAGTGTTGTGAGACTACGGGGGTAGCCGTAGCATTCACTAGCAGTCAGTTAGTATGGAAAGTGTTGTAAGACTACGGGGGTAGCCGTAACATTCACTAGCAGTCAGTTAGTATGAAAAGTGCTGTAAGACTACGGGGGTAGCCGTAGCATTCACTAGCGGTTAGTTAGCATGGAAAGTGTTGTAAGACTACGGGGGTAGCCGTAGCATTCACTAGCGGTCAGTTTGCACTCTTTTGTCGCATAAAGTCCCATTATAATGCATGGTTCGTTTTGGACGATTTGAGCTGTCCTTTCAGACTCTAGAATGGGTCCTAAGGCATAAAAATGAAGTCCCTTGGGCTAGTTAGGTTCCTATGTAACACCCCGTTTAATTAATAAATAAATAGACGAAATTAATGAATGAATTGTAGCCCTAAAACTAATAATTATATAGCCTGGTGTTGGTTTCGGGAAGCCAAATTCCATAAGTTGGATTATTCGGGGGTCAAAGTATAAATTTGGGATTTATTTTGTAAAGATTCTAGAAGACAGGGGGATGTTTGGTAAGTATTAGACCTAATATGAAAGGATTTATGAAAACAGGGGCTAAAGAGTTAATTATGGACTTCATTTGAAAATAATTGTAGAGGGAGGGGCCACCTAGTAATTTATGGGACTTAATTTGTAATGGATGTACATGGATGGGGTTAAAAGGGTAAAATATGGGCTAACTTTGAAAGAAAATGTGAAGGGAGGGACTAATTGTGACATTATGGTAAAATGCTTAAGGGCAACGGGTATTTAGTGAACAAACCCTAACCCTAATCGACCATTTGCAGCCGCATCCCTCCACCCTTATGTCTCCCACCGGCAGCCACCTCCTTCTTCACTTCCGGTAGCAACCACCATCAAAGAAGCCCTCCTCAGCCACCCCTTTTTGGAATCACCGAGTCCGACAGCCCAGCCCGCTTCCTGCCTTGTCAACAAACGCCGTAGAACCACCAGAAACGCCGCCACTGCATTCCTTCCTTTGTCGACGAAGACTGCCCCTTGGTTGTCGGGGCCGTGGGCAGTTAAAGGACGTGAGCTGTTGCTATTTCCGTTCACCAGTCGGAGTCATAACCTCCTTTCCCTCCCCGTTCTTCTTCTGTTACGTTGTCATAGGTCCGCCGCTACCACCTGTGCAATGTGATGTTGCTCCGGTAACCGTTTGCCACCCGAGAGGCGGTCGAGTTTGTGTCTCACGTGGGTTCATGGGTGCTGTTGTTTCAGATTCGTGTGGTGTGTTGCTGCTTGACGGGAAACCAAGAGAAACCACCGCCACCACCGTGAGGTGGTGGCTGTCATCGCCAAAACCTTCACTGCCGCCACCATGAGCCACTAGGTGGGTGGCTGGAGTGCATACTACTATTTGAAGTGTATGTTGCATGGGTTTTGTGTGGCTAGAAAATGAAGAACAACCACCACCACCACGCGCCACCACCGGCCGCCACAGGGTGGCTGTGTGTGTGTGTGTGTATTGTGTTTAGTGTGTTTAGTTTGGAATTAAAGCCTTGTAAAATGTAATCAGAAAGTGGATTACTAAAAAGAAAACTAAAACCACCAACGTAGGGTGGTGGCTGCGGCTACCGGTCGCCGCGTCGGGTGGCGGTGTGCCTTGTTTGGTTTGTGACTCGTTTGGATGTTTGGATAAAGGGACTAATAAACCCTAATGGGCCCAATGGAACCCTAATGGGCCCAATAAAGCCCTAAACGGCCTAAAAGCCCAAACATGAGACTAATGGGCCGAATGAACCTTAATTGATCAAGAGACCTACCTATTGGGCCTATTGGGATAAGATGGAGTTAGAAACCCTAATTAGGGTTTAGAAAACCCTAATATTGCATTTATGGGCTTGGACTTATCAGGACCCACGCATGGGCCATTGGAATGGAATTGTGTATTATGCCCAATCACACCGTATGATTTAATTAGAAGAGTGATGGACTTAATGGATTAAGTCCTTAATGGGTTAAGTGAGAAACACTTAACCCTAATCGTCATTTTATGTGAAACCCTAATTTCACTTGGGTTTATTGTTGGGCCTTTCTATTAGGCCTTGATGATTGGGTTATTAATGGGCCATCCAAGATCAAGCAAATAGACTAGAATAATTAATGGGCGTTGAGGTAAGGCCCATATGAGGAGTTGGGCCTAATTTGGAAAATTAGGCCATAGTTTGGGCCTTTATGATTATGTGATATTGCGCCATTAGAATGTTGAATGATGGACTGGACTAAATGGTTGGGCCTTATGGTAAGACCTTATAAAGTTTTGGGCCCAATTTGGAATATTAGGCCATGTGTTGGGCTTTGACCCATAGTTGACGTTTGGGCCTTTGGATTGGGCCTTGGTCTTGAATCAAGTCAAGATAGGGGTAAATCAGTCTTTTACCCCAACATGGACTTATGGACATGTGTTGGAACCCAATTATTAATTGGGTGATGTGTGATATTGACAATTCGAGAATCTGTCATCCAGTAGCTAGGATTGTGTCTACGGGATGTCAGCAGTTTGAGGTGAGTTACCTTCCAGTAGAAGTGGGTATAAGGCACCAAGGTCGGCCTACTAGTAGTTGATTTTAGTTTAGATGATTGTCTTTGTGATAATTGTCTGGTTTGCTACTACCTGGTATGTTTAGGTGCTAGCATGATATGTTATATGTGATAGTGGTAGTAGGAGGGGACTAGTCCTCAAGTTCGGTTGTTAGAACCAAAGGGTAGGCCAGGCACCCCAGATATGCCTGACAATGTGTTTATGTTATGATATATGTGGTAGTAGTAGTAGGGGTGAAATAGTCCCCGGAGTTCGGTTGTTAGGATCAAAGGGTAGGTCAGCACCCCAGAATGGCTTGACACGGGTAGGTCAGCACCCCAGAATGGCTTGACACGTGAAGGTCGGCACCCCAGAATGGTCGGACCGGGTAGGTCGGGCACCCTAGAATTGCCCGACAGTATGTATGCTATGTGATTATATGGTATGTGGTATGATGGGGGAACTCACTAAGCTTCGTGCTTACGTTTTTCAGTTTTGGTTTCAGGTACTATGCTTTCAAAGGAATGGAGTCGGCGATCGCAACGCATCACACTATGCTTTCCGCACATGAGATCTTTTGGATTACACTCTGATATAGTTTTTATGATGACACGTTTTGATTATTGACATATTGGTTTTGACATGAGATATCAATATGAATGTTTTTATACTGATGGTTTTGTTTATAACTTATTTAAAAATGGAATTTTTGGCCTTGAGTTTTGGGATGTTACAAGTTGGTATCAGACCTCGGTTTGAGGGATTCGGGCACATTCTCGGGTGTGTCTAAACTCAAACTAAGGACTTGGTATGAAAATTTCAAAAGAAAAATCATTTATTAAAAAGGAGTTTGAAAAGAATTTGAAAATAGAAAAGAACAAGGTGTGTGATGCGTGCAATCAGCCGGGCTCAAGTAAGTTTTCCCCAAGATACCCATACATGTTATGATATGATATGATTATGAGAATTGAATGCTAGATTAGGGCTAAGGATCTAGGAAGGATGCATTATATGCTTACTGTATGTGTGTGAGAACTGCATGCTAGATTAGGGCTAAGGATCTAGGAAGATGCCTTATATGCCTGCTGTATGTGCTTAATGAGCTGCATGATAATACTGATCAATCAGTGATAGGATAGCATGTTTAGGTTATACCTGATTGTATGAGCCTTTGATTTGCATGTATAGATTCCTGAGTAGAGGATAGAATGGTTGACTGGAATATGATGGTTAGATTTTCCATTGTCTGAATGCTGCTTGCTTTGTGCTTTGTGGGACTCTTAGTAATGTGAGCTAGCTATATTCATGAGGTAGCTAGTTGACATTACTGGGAATCTTTCAGCAGCTGAGGACTGGGTGAGTTCGAGAACCTAGGAAAGCCTAGGATATGATTCAGTGGATTAGTAGTGAGGATGATTGAGACTTGGGTGTACCAGTTTGAGGAAGTGACTTGGAGGATTCGAGAGGGTTGCTGAGGAAAGTATGGATATATGTGGAAGGTAGTATTGGGCCCGTACTACTGGAAACACAGGATCCATACTTGAATCGGTGAGAGTCTTGGAAAATATTAGAAGCTTCGGGGAGGAGTTTGTGACACGGCTTGGGGACAGAGGATGTTCCAGTTGTTGCAGCTTAGCCATTGGCAAGTGAGCTAGTGAGCGTGACAGAGTGTCAGACCCAGAAGGATATGATTTCCAAGAGTTTGCAGATGCGAGATCGACTTGGAGCACCATGGGAAGAGAGGGTCGTGCCAGGTGCGTATAGTAGAGGGTCCCGGGAAGAGATCCATGACTTATGATCATCGGGTGAAGGGCCAGTAGGGCCAGAGTCAGTGCAGCACGTACGGGAAAGTGCACAATGGAGTTTGTCGCACCAAGGGTTTAGGCTCCTACAGGTGTGGCAGGGTTGATCATGTCAGCTGAAGGTGATGTGTATTCCTCTAGATGTTGCGGTTATGTCATCTTCTACTGCTACTAGATGGATGTTGGGAATACGTATCGTCTTGGAATTGTGAGTGAGTTTGGATAATTCAGACCTCGGGTCGGTTTTCTGCTAGTGTCTGGGTTATCAAGGATCATATATGCCATCCTGCATGCCGAAAAGTCCTTGATGAACCCACAGAGGGACACATCTTGTGAAGTAGGTTCCGCGTGTACCGTTATCATTCTGGATCTTTGTCGAGATTTGTGCAGGAGCATTATTTGGGAGATCCTTGGTCGGGAATTAGTGGGATGGTTCTCCAGTGAAGTTAGAGTTCAGTAATTCTATCATTTGTTCGTATATGGTCGAAATTTACCTACGGAAGAACCTTGGAGTTCAAGGCACTACTGTTGCTAAGATAGGATTAGTAGCACGAAGATGGTGATTTCAGTTGCGGGTGTTAGATGCAGAAGTAGTTGGTCCTTGGATTTTCAAGAGAATTGCATCTCTCGCATGGGTTGTGTTCGGTTAGAGTTCAGTGATACTGCAAGAATGAAAGTGGGAATAAGGATTCGTCAGCCAGAGTGAAGATTAAGGCCTTCAGTTGACAGCATGCGAGATAGACTGAGGTGTCAGACTGTACCAGATTTCAAGAGTACTCTTCAAGATATCAGAGGGTGGGCGATCTTAAGGTTTGACTGATAATTACTCGTTAGCATTGGTAAGCTCAGATTGTCGGCAGTGGACTATTAGGAAGAAAGAAGGATTGGGAATCCTTCAATTCTCGCGTACCGTGAAGATTTAGTCGAATCTAAGTGGGGGAGAGACTTGTTGGAAAGTTCTCCAAATGTGAGTTCTGGTTGCACGAGGTGCAATCTCTTGGGCACCTTGTCAACCAGAAGGGGTATTCTGGGGGATCCGGCCAAGATAGAGGCCGTGATGTAGTAGGCGATCTGAGGTCTCCATCTGAGATTCAGAGTTTCCTGGGTCTAGCGGGTTATTACCGGAGATTTATACGGGACTTCTCCGAGATTGAGGTTCCTTTGACCCGAATGACCAAGAGGTCGGTGGCCTTTCGCTGGGGGCTTGAGTAGCAGGTAGCCTTCGAGACTCTCAGGCATCAGGTTTCGGGAACCAGCTTAGAACTTCGGTTAGGACTCAAGTTCAGTTGAGGGTTAGGTCGAGTGCATGTTCGACCCGGTTGGGACAAGTGTTATAAGACTTCGGGGGTAGTCGTAGCATTCACTAATAGTCAAATAGTATGGAAAGTGTTGTAAGAATGTGGGGGTAGCCGTAATATTCACTAATAGTCAGATAGTATGGAAAGTGTTGTGAGACTACGGGGGTAGCCATAGCATTCACTAGCAGTTAGTTAGTATGGAAAGTGTTGTAAGACTACGGGGGTAGCCGTAACATTCACTAGCAGTCAGTTAGTATGAAAAGTGTTGTAAGACTACGGGGGTAGCCGTAGCATTCACTAGCGGTTAGTTAGCATGGAAAGTGTTGTAAGACTACGGGGGTAGCCGTAGCATTCACTAGCGGTCAGTTAGCATGGTAAGTGTTGTAAGACTGCGAGGGTAGCCGTAGCATTCACTAGCAGTCAGTTAGCATGGAAAGTGTTGTAAAACTGCAGGGGTAGCTGTAGCATTCACTAGCAGTTAGTTAGCATGGAAAGTGTTGTAAGACTATGGGGTAGACGTAGCATTCACTAACGGTCAGATAGTGATAGAGCGTTGTATGTCTGTGGGTGTAGCCATAGCATCATGAGGTTGGCAGATAGTGATAGAGTGTCGTGAGACTGCGGTGTAGCCGTAGCATTCACTAGGTTGGTAGATGGCATGAGCGTGTTGTTAGAACGCGAAAGGAACAGTAGTACCCACCAGTTCGGGTGCAGCAGTGAGGATATGGAAATCCACCGATTGGATTTCGGAATTACCCAGATGGATTAGATATGGTTGAGCCAATGATAAGACTGTAGGAGCGCCACTACAGTTAGGGGATCAGGAAAGCAATGGACTGTATAAGATTTCTTGTGATATAAGGCTACCATCGGTTAGGTGGCAATAACTTTTAGCCTTGGATTTGATGATGAAAGGATTTGACGCATGGACCCGATCGGTTAGATCAGAAGGTTGTTAGAGCCACAATATCATGATAACTAGTGGCAACTAGTTCTAGAGAAGGGTTTCGTTCAGTAGTCGTGTAAGGCGACTAAGTAGGGAGTCCTTTGGCTCCGCAACCGGGCCGGAACCCGATATTTCAGATGATAGGCGAACGAGTTGAGACCAGGCAAGTCTCGGTAGATTTCAGAAAGCAGCCATGAGACAACATACTGCTTCAGACAGTTCAGTGTTCGGGCAGTTCATCGTTTGGGTAGTGTTAGCATTTGTGTTTACGTTGCAAGTACGGACGAAATAGCTGGTTGAAATGGGTAGTGACAAGTCAGTCACAGCGGGATTATCTGAGCCTTGGCCAAGTATAAAGGATCTGCAAGGATAATTGGGTATGTGATTTTAGTTTCCTAGTGGGAACCACAGGTTATCAGAAGTTGAGTAGTCAGTTGAGGGATAAACAGACTAGATTCAACGATAATGATTCAGTATGAGTGGTCTGTCAGGGATTCAGACCATCTCGAGACAGCAGATTTCGGACAGAGTACATGTGATCTTGTTGCGAGGAATTCGTTCACCTGCGGATTTTAAGGCTTACGAAGATTGGTCACGGCTACCCTGGGAAGGCTAGGGTGTGCCTAGGATGGCGACCATGTTACTAGAGTGGTAGGGCGTGTAAGGAATGGTAAGGAATGATTTCGAGGACGAAATCTAATTTAAGTGGGGGGAGAGTTGTAACACCTCGTTTATTTAATAAATAAATAGACGAAATTAATGAATGAATTGTAGCCCTAAAATTAATAATTATATAGGCAGTTGTTAGTTTTGGGAAGCCAAATGCCATAAGTTGGATTATTCGGGGGTCAAAGTATAAATTCAGGATTTATTTTGTAAAGATTCTAAAAGACAGGGGGATGTTTGGTAAGTATTAGACCTAATATGAAAGGATTTATGAAAACAGGGGCTAAAGAGCTAATTATGGACTTCATTTGAAAATAATTGTAGAGGGAGGGGCCACCTAGTAAAATATGGGACTTAATTTGTAAGAGATTTACATGGATGGGGTTAAAAGGGTAAACTATGGGCTGAATTTGAAAGAAAATGTGAAGGGAGGGACTAATTGTGACATTATGGTAAAATTCTTAAGGGCGTCAGGTATTTAGTGAACAAACCCTAACCCTAATCGACCATTTGCAGCCGCATCCCTCCACCCTTATGTCTCCCACCGGCCGCCACCTCCTTCTTCACTTCCGGTAGCAGTCACCATCAAAGAAGCCCTCCTCAGCCACCCCTTTTTGGCATCACCGAGTACGACAGCCCAGCCCGCTTACTGGCTCATCAACAAACTCCATAGAACCACTAGAAACGCCGCCGCTGCATTCCTTCCTTTGCCGACGAAGACCGCCCCTTGGTCGTTTGGGCCGTGGGCAGTTAAGGGACGTGACCTGTTGTTATTTCCGTTCACCAGTCGGAGTCATGACCCCCTTTCCTTCCCCATTCTTCTTCTGTTACGTTGTCACAGGTCCGCCACCGCCACCGCCACCTGTGCAATGTGTTGTTGCTCCGGTAACCGTTTGCCACTAGAGAGGCGGTCGAGTTCGTGTCTCATGTGGGTTCAAGGGCGCTGTTGTTTCAGATTCGTGTGGTGTGTTGCTTCTTGACGGGAAACCGAGAGAAACCACCGCCACCACCGTGAGGTGGTGGCTGTCATCACCAAAACCTTCGCTGCCGCCGCCGTGAGCCACCAGGTGGGTGGCTGGAGTGTATACTACTATTTGAAGTGTATGTTGCATGGGTTTTGTGTGGCTAGAAAATGAAGAACAGCCACCACCACCACGCGCCACCGCCGGCCGCCACAGGGTGGCTGTGTGTGTGTGTTTATTGTGTTTAGTGTGTTTAATTTGGAATTAAATCCTTGTAAAATGTAATCAGAAAGTGGATTAATGAAAAGAAAACTAAAACCACCACCGTAGCGTGGTGGCTGCTGCCTCCTGCGGCCACCGGCCGCCGCGTTGGGTGGCGGTGTGCCTTGTTTGGTTTGTGACTCGTTTGGATTTTTGGACAATGGGACTAATAAACCCTAATGGGCCTAATAAACCATAGTGGGCCCAATGGAACCCTAATGGGCCTAATAAAGCCCTAAATGGCCTAAAAGCCCAAACATGAGACTAATGGGCCTAGTGAAGCCCTAATGGGCCTAATAAACCTTAATTGATCAAAAGACTTACCTATTGGGCCTATTGGGCTAAGATGGGGTTGGAAATCCTAATTTGGGTTTAGAAAACCCTAATATTGGATTTATGGGCTTGGACTTATCAGGACCCATGCATGGGCCATTGGAATGGAATTGTGTATTATGCCCAATCACACCGTATGATTTAATTAGAAGAGTGATGGACTTAATGGAATATGTCCTTAATGGGTTAAGTGAGAAACACTTAACCCTAATCGTCATTTTATGTGAAACCCTAATTTCACTTGGGTTTATTGTTGGGCCTTTCTATTAGGCCTTGATGATTGGGTTATTAATGGACCATCCAAGATCAAGCAAATAGACTAGAATAATTAATGGGCGTTGAGGTAAGGCCCATATGAGGAGTTGGGCCTAATTTGGAAAATTGGGCCAAGGACGGGCCATAGTTTGGGCCTTTATGATTATGTGTTATTGGGCCATTAGAATGTTGAATGATGGACTGGACTAAATGGTTGGGCCTTATGGTAAGATCTTATAAAGGTTTGGGCCCTATTTGGAATATTGGGCCATGTGTTGGTCTTTGACCCATAGTTGACTTTTGGGCCTTTGGATTGGGCCTTGGTCTTGAATCAAGTCAAGATAGGGGTAAAGCAGTCTTTTACCCCAACATGGACTTATGGACATGTGTTGGAACCCAATTATTAATTGGGTGATGTTTGATATTGACAGTTCGAGAATCTGTCATCCAGCAGCTGGGATTGTGTCTACGGGACGTCAGCAGTGTGAGGTGAGTTACCTTCCAGTAGAAGTGGGTCTAAGGCACCAAGGCCGGCCCACTAGGAGTTGATTTTAGTTGAGATGATTGTCTTTGTGATAATTGTCTGGTTTGTTACTACCTGGTATGTTTAGGTGCTAGCATGATATTTTATATGTGATAGTGGTAGTAGGAGGGGACTAGTCCCCAAGTTCGGTTGTTAGGACCGAAGGGTAGGCCGGGCACCCCAGATATGCCTGACAATATGTTTATGTTATGATATATGTGGTAGTAGTAGTAGGGGTAAATTGTCCCCGGAGTTCGATTGTTAGGACCGAAGGGTAGGTCAGCACCCCAAAATGGCTTGACACGGGTAGGTCGGCACCCCAGAATGGCCGGACCGGGTAGGTCGGGCACCCTAGAATTACCCGACAGTATGTATGCTATGTGATTATCTGGTATGTGGTATGATGGGGGAACTCACTAAGCTTCGTGCTTATGGTTTTCAGTTTTGGTTTCAGGTACTATGCTTTCAAAGGAAAGGAGCCAGCGATCGCAGCGCATCACAGTATGCTTTCCGCACATAAGATCTTTGGGATTACACTCTAATATGGTTTTTATGATGACACGTTTTGATTATTGACATATTGGTTATGACATGAGATATCAATATGAATGTTTTTATACTGATGGTTTTGTGTTATAACTTATTTAAAAATGAAATTTTTGGCCTTGAATTTTGGGATGTTACACCCTAGTTCTTGGTAGGAGGTCTTAATGGATTAAGGCCATGTATTGAGCCCTTTTCAGTCGACCAAAGTCTTAAAGTTTGCGACTTTATGGTCCTAGAGCACCTTTGAGAAGTAGATCTGAAGTTTAACCTGAAGTGCTTAACCCATTAAGCACGTGAAAAAGTTTTAAGATCTGCGAGGTTACGCCCCGCGTAAATCCAGTACATCCAGCGTACTGGGTCAACCACGCCGATGGTGGTCAACTTCAGGAGAGTACGCCCAGTGTACCTGTAATAAAGCAACACATTACAAAATCATAATGTTGTGTCCCAAACCATGACACCAAAAATAAGGAAAATCAGAGTACAATCCCAGAAAGTCCGATGCGGAATCATGTGTGTGTGTGTGTGATGCGATGCTACGCCGCCGACTCCTTCCCCTTAGACGAAGAGGTACCTGAAACCAAAACCGAAACCGTAAGCACAAAGCTTAGTGAGTTCCCCCATCATACCACAGACCCTACAATATCATCGGTATCTTTCAACCGGTAACTTCCATAGGTATCTTTCAACCGGTAATCATCGTCGGTATCTTTCAACCGGTAATCATCATCGGTATCTTTCAACCGATAATCATCATCGGTATCTTTCAACCGGTAACTGTCATCGGTATCTTTCAACCGGTAACTGGGGACTATTCCACCCCCAACCACTAGCATACAACAACAAGATATAACATACAATCAGGCATATCCGGGTACTGACCTACCCTTCGGTCCTAAGGACCACTGTCAGGGAAACTAATCCCTATTATACACATAACATATCATTCAGATAAAACTCATGACCAAAGCACATAACCAGACCAAGATAATTATCACAAAGACAATCATCTTCTAATTACCCATCTTTAGTGGTCCGGAATTGTGGCCTTAGACCCACCCCTACTGGAAGGTAACTCACCTCGTACGAGTAGCTGCTGATAATCTGTGCGGGAAACCTCTGTCTGCTGCTGTTCTGGAAATCCTCCGGACACAATCCCAACAAAACACTCAGTCAGAATCTGATATCTACTCTTAGGGTACAATGGCTATTTTACCCCCAACCAAGTCCAAGACAAAGTCAACTTCCAGTTGACCTGACTCGCCGAGTTGGGCCGTCAACTCGTCGAGTCCCTTCCCTTTACTCGTCCTTATCCACGACTCGACTCGTCGAGTTTGGCAACGACTCGACGAGTTCCCCTTCTTTACGAACATCAATAAACCTTCATCCGACTCACCGAGTCGTATGAACAACTCGTTGAGTTCAAGTTCATCTGATGAACAAGTTCTGACCTTGACTCGCCGAGTTATATGAACAACTCGTCGAGTTCATCTTCAAACATAAGAAGATTGCCTTGGACTCGCCGAGTATGTTCTAGCACTCGTCGAGTCCCATGAACTCCAGGTCTAAAACTAAGTCTAATGCGTTGGATCACCCTTTCTGTCCTGCTACGACCCTTCTAACACCCATCTGAGTTCTTTGACCCTCAACAGATATGGGACTCAAAGCCTTGGACTCGTCAAATCCCAAGAACGGACTCACCGAGTCGATAACGTCCACACCCTAAATCCTCGATCTCTGATGTATAAAACTTGTCCAAATGATAGATCCAAGCCCCTAAGCTCGATCTAGCCCGTAAAGTTACGAACTTTACGTGCATGCATGGGACTTTTGAGCCAAAAAGGCTCTAAAATGGCTCTTTTGTTGCATGGGGCCTTCCTTGGGTGCAAAAGCAACCCAAATCTGCCTTGTGACTCCCCCCAAGTGCTAGATCCGAAGTATTGACCCCCAACCATGTTTGCAAATCATGGTTGGTCACCTCATATGGCTTAGAAGCCCTAAATCCTCCCAAAAAAGGGATCTAACAAACAAGTAAGCAAGGTACAGACTTTATACCTTTCAAAGACTGCAAATGATGAACCAATCTCGAATCCTTCAGTTTCCTCTTGATCCTTCTATGCTCTTCCTTCTTCCTTGTGAACAAAACCACCAAAATCACCACAAATGCCTTTATATCTTCACACACTCGGTTAGGGTTTGCTATGGAGGGTCTTTGGGAGCAATAGGGGCGAGTGGTGGCTGAAAGAGATGATTAAATAGGGTGCAAACCCTTAGATTAGGGTTTTATCCAGTCAGAGCCTACTCGTCGAGTCCGGCCGCCGACTCGACGAGTCCATCACTTAAGTCCCGTGTCCAATATCACTCCTACTCGACGAGTTTGGCCTTCAACTCGCCGAGTCCCAGGCCAAAAATGCAAAATACAATAAAATAAATTTCATACCAGGAACCGAGTGCTACAAATCTCCCCCACTTATTTCAGACTTCGTCCTCGAAGTCTACTGCTCGTTCCTAGAAAAGTTCTGGGTAATGCTCCATCATCTCATCCACCGGCTCCCAAGTCCACTCCGAGCCCTTGCGGTGCTGCCATTGCACCTTCACTAGTTCCACCTTCTTGTTCCTCAGATCCTTCGACTTCCGGTAGAGGATCACCACTGGCCGCTCAATATAATTCAGGCTGTCATCGACCTGAATATCCTCTAAGGGTACCACTGCTGAGTCGTCCACCAGGCACTTCCGCAGCTGGGAGACGTGGAAAGTGCTGTGGATCTGGCTGAGTTCGGCTGGCAGATCCAACCTATACGCCACCTTGCCCACTCTGGCTAGGACCCTGAATGGTCCAATGTACCTGGGGCCCAACTTGCCCCATTTCCTGAATCGGATGACGCCCTTCCATGGCGCCACCTTCAGGAGAACCATATCCCCGACCTGGAACTCCAGGTCTGATCGACGCTTATCGGCATAACTTTTCTGCCGACTTTGAGCGGTCTGAAGCCTGCTCCGGACCTGCTGAATCCTCTCTGTCGTCTTGAGCACTACTTCGGTGCTTCCCATTACCCTCTGGCCAACCTCACCCCAACATATCGGGGTCCTGCACTTCCTCCCGTACTACATCTCGAAGGGAGGACGATCGATACTCGCGTGATAACTATTGTTGTACGAGAATTCAGCCAACGGAAGGTAAGTATCCCAACTACCTCGAAAGTCTAAGACACATGCCCACAACATGTCCTCCAAAGTCTGGATGGTTCGATCACTCTGTCTATCGGTCTGCGGGTGGAAGGCGGTGCTAAAATGCAGACGAGTACCCAGCTTGTCATGAAACTTCTTCCAAAACCTGGAAGTAAACCGAACATCTCCGTCTAAAATAACCGACACTGGCACCCCGTGCCGCACCACCACCTCTGTGATATAGATGTCGACCAGCTTCTCGGCCGAGATGCTCTCCTGAATCGGAATAAAATGAGCGCTCTTGGTCAATCGATCGACGATGACCCAAATCGAATCCACCCCTCGTGCGGTCCTGGGAAGCTTTGTGATAAAATCCATCGTAATGTCCTCTCATTTCCACAGCGGAATATCCAACGACTGCATCCTTCCGTGCGGCCTCTGGTGCTCGGCCTTGACCTTCCTGTAGGTCAAGCACCGCTCCACGTACCATGCTACATCCCGCTTCATGCAGGGCCACCAATAGTCCATGCGAAGATCTCTATACATCTTCGTCGCCCCGGGATGAATGGAGAATCGAGATTTGTGCGCCTCCTCCATCAGAACCTGGTGCACACCCCCATGGTACGGCACCCACACCCTACGGTGTAGTGTCAATAATCCTCGGCTGTTATAGTCGAAGGAGGGAACCTATCCCACAACCCGCTCGCTCTTCCGTTGTTCCTCCTTCATGGCCTCCTGATGGGCCTCCCGAATCCGCTCCAAAAGCGGAGTCACCACTGTCATCCTCAGACAGATATACCTGATCGGCGTTGCCTTATGGCTAAGTGCATCGGCCACCACATTGGCCTTTCCCGGGTGGTAGAGGATCTCACAGTGTAACACCCATAAAATTTGAGCCGAATTAAAACATTTTAATTCATTAAAAAACCATTAAGTTCATACATGTTGGTGCATGAAAATGCTCCACAAATAATGAGTGTTTATTAGGTTGTATTTTCCCTTTATTGTATTTTGTGGTGTAAATACTCTCCCTCCTATATAAAGGGAGAGTTGGTCATTTATTTCTTTTTTAGCTAGCTCATTTCTTTTCCTTAGTAAGAGTTACACTTTTCTTACAATGTAATTCTAGAGAGAGAGAGAGAAGTGGTGGGTTCTCCCACCCAGGGAGAGTTTCTCTCCCACCATGTTCTTCATCAATATATTTTATCTCTCTTGTTCTTACTCTTTTCTTATGAACTCATAATATGTTCTTAGTGTTCATACTTACAAAAACACGATTAATCTCGAGATATCCTTCTTCCGCACTCACCGTTCGTTATAAAAATGGGTCTCTACAATTGGTATCAGAGCCGTACCTTGAAGATCTCACGATTATTTCAAGGGAACGACTCCCGTTCGGTGATTATCTTGTGATTATTTCAGGAAACCGCAGTTGAACAACAATGACTGCGGTTCTCCAAAATCATTGGCAAAAAAGGCTTTCAAAGAGGAAATCAGATCTCGTGGCACAAAAATACAAACTTTTTCAAAAAACAAAAAACATATCAGATTTCCAAAATCTAAGAGTCCTGAAAAATTTGTCTTCACACACTATCTTTTAAGAAACTCTTCCATCAAGAAAGTTATCAAAAAGGAATGTTCAGTTTCAAAAGTCATTCCTAGTGCTTCTGACAAAACCCAAAAAGGTGTCAAGTCTTTTCAAAACTATGTCTTTCAAGTCTATTCCTCAGACAACCCCAAATGGAAAGGTATTTTACCCACTCCACAACTTTTAAAGTCACGTCAAAATTTCAACCAATGGAAGGGTATTTACCAAATCCACCAAAGAGGAGTTTTTCACGTGCTAAACCTATTCCAAAACCAACTTTTCAGAGAACAAAAAGCACACATGTCAGAAATCACCCATCTCGGACCGGTAACAAGTCCAATTCACTCTATAAACCGCTGACCAAGCACAGTGTCAAATCAAATGATAAAATCCCTTTGTGTAAATGTCAGTACAATTGTCAAAAGGTTTTATCTCATGTCAAATCAAGTCAGAATCAAAAACCTCGTACTTTTTCAAAACCTCTCAACACTCCAAATCTGAACAAGCACCCCGGGCTAGGATCAAAAATTGACAAGAGACCCATCACTGCAACCTCGGATCATGCATCATTTTCTAGAAATTCACCAATTGCCCCAGGCTCCAAACTAGTTTGGATGCCTAAACTAACCGTGTAATTGTCAGGCTTTGTGCAAGGAGGAACAAGAAGAAGAATGGTTAATTGGCAGTGCCTGCTCCTTGCACATGACCAGAAGGTTAAAGTACCTTCGGGATTTCAGGCCTATTTGCAATGGTGGAAATGTCACATTTGGTAACAATGCCAACGGTGTCATCCGAGGTTACAGTGTTCTCACTACCGGGAACTTCTCTATTCAGAAGGTTGCTTACGTAGAAAGCCTTAAACACAATCTCATTAGTGTTGGCCAACTATGTAAAGCAGGACACAGAGTTGAGTTTGATGATCAATTCTGTTACGTGATGACTAGTGATAGGAGCTCATGCCTAATCAAATCTCGATCCGAAGGTACCATGTACCCTTTGGATGTCTCTCTCATCATTGGAAGACTGCAGTTATGTTTCCTGTCCAAAGCGGTATCTGAAGTAAGCTGGCTATGGCACCGCAAGCTAGCTCATCTCAACTTCTGGTACATTAACAACTTAGTCACTGGAGAACTTGTGCGTGGTCTCCCCATCCTCAAATTTAGCAACGATACTCTTTGTCCGGCTTGTGAATGCGGAAAACAATCTAAAGCAAGTCACCCTCTGATAATGGACTCTTCCATTTCTGAACCACTGGAACTACTACACATTGATCTCTGCGGTCCATCAACCGTAGCCAGTCTCCACCACAAGAAGTACATACTGGTTATTGTTGATGACTATACACGCTTCACATGGGTCTTCTTCCTCAGACTCAAATCAGAGACACTGCCGATCTTTATCAACTTCATAAAAGAAATCGAACTGCAGATCAAGCTTCCAGTCAGACGCATCCGCAGCGATAATGGAACCGAGTTCACCAATCACCTTCTCAACAGTTTCTTGGTGTCCAAGGGGATTTCTCACAACTTCTCAGCTCCCTACACACCGCAACAAAATGGTGTAGTTGAAAGAAGGAACTGCACTCTAGTTGAGGCTGCCAGATCTATGCTTAACTTCGCCCACCTTCCTCTCTATTTCTGGGCTGAAGCTGTAGCAACCACATGCTTTGTCCAAAACTGAAGCATCGTGTGTAAACGTCTCAACAAAACACCTTATGAAGGCCTCAACAACCGCAAGCCAAATGTTCGCTTCTTTCATATCTTTGGGTGTAGATGCTTTGTGATCAACAACAGAGACCAACTCAACAAATTTGCATCGAAGTCTGATGAAGGCATCTTCCTTGGCTACTCCACTAACAAGGTTGCCTACCGAGTGCTCATCAGGTGTACAAGGCTTATCATTGAAAGCTTTGATGTGAAATTTGATGATTCACACATCCGTGACGCCCCTCTATCCAATGAAACTACCGCAATCATGGAATGTGATATTCCTGCCTTTTCAGGTCCATTAAATCTAGTTGAAGTCAACTATGAAGATCTCTTCGATCCTGTTGAAACAGCGAAGCTATCCGAAGTTCTTGTGTCTCCCGCAGCTCAACAACAACATGCTGATGTTTTTGGACCATCTCTATCTGAAGTAGTATCTCTCAATACTTCCACCTCTCCGGTTGAGGGGGAAAGCTCTACTCCGGATCTAGCCGCAACCGTCGAGGTTTCAGTAATTGATGTTGTTCAGATTCCTGCCCGCAGAGAAGTCTTACCATCAAACGTATCTTCGGATTCGGATGATGAACTCACAGAGAATATAGACACTAGAACCGATCCAAGGATTGTCACTCTCCCATCTGCAGTCCAGGGGGAACCTTCTCAGGTTCCAGAGGAACTCCCATCCGCAATCCAGGGGGAACCTCTCCCAAATGTTCAAGAAAATTCAATTCTTATCCCAACAATCCAAGATGACTCAGCCGGATGTTCTCAGATCCAGGGGGAACTGCCTTCTCCAACCGCAGATTCTCCTGACATTCATGATATTCCCTCTACCGCAGCCGCTGATCATCTGCAGCCCCGTCTACATGTATGGACGAAGGACCACCCACCAGGTCAAATCATCCGCAACCCATCCGCAGGCATTCAGACTCGATCCTCCAAAGATTTATCTGATCATTGCCACTATGCAACTTTTATGTCCTCGGTAGAGCCCAGATGAATCAAAGAAGCATTGCTTGAACCTGATTGGATAGCTGCAATGCAAGAAGAGCTTGAAGAATTTCAAAGAAACAAAGTTTGGCAGCTCGTACCGAAGCCACGTGGCCATTCCATTGTTGGCACTAGATGGGTGTTTAAAAACAAGCTGGATGAATCTGGTGTGGTAGTCAGAAATAAATCAAGGTTAGTTGCAAAGGGCTATAGTCAACTTGAAGGTATTGACTACGATGAAACGTATGCTCCGGTAACACGCATGGAAGCTATCCGGATCTTCCTGGCATACGCAGCCCACAAGAACGTCAAAGTACACCAGATGGACGTTAAAAGTGCTTTTCTCAATGGGGAACTAAAAGAGGAGGTTTATCTTCAGCAACCTCCGGGATTTGAAAATGTTGAATTCCCTGACCACTGCTACAAGCTTGAAAAAGCAGTCTACGGTCTAAAGCAAGCCCCAAGAGCATGGTATGAGACACTTTCTGAATTTCTCGTCTCATCCGGGTACAAAAGAGGAGTGATTGATCCCACATTATTCAGAAAAGCAAATGGTGACCACCTTATGATGGTACAAATTTATGTGGATGATATCATTTTTGGATCAACTGATCAAGGCATGGTGGATGAATTTGCTAAGCTCATGACCAACAAGTTCAAAATGAGCATGAATAGAGAGATCAACTTCTTTCTAGGTCTTCAAGTGAAACAAGTACCGCAAGGCATATTCATTCATCAAGAGAAGTACACCATTGAAATGTTAAAGAAGTATTCAATGGACAATTGTTCATCTGCTAAGGTCCCCATGGCCTTCGGTTATAAAATTTCTGCTGATCCCTCAGGTGAATCTGTGGATCACAAGACTTATAGAGGCATCATAGGCTCTTTGATGTACCTCACCGCAAGCAGACCATACATTGTCTTTGCAACTGGTGTATGTGCAAGATATCAAGTTGACCCCAAAGTATCCCATATGACCGCAGCCAAACAGATACTCCGGTACCTGAAAGGAAGCAAATCTCTTGGTCTATGGTACCCCGCAGGCAATGATTTCAGCCTGCAAGCCTTCACAGATGCGGATCATGCCGGATGCAAGCTCGATCGAAAAAGCACTTCCGGTGGCTGTCAATTTTTGGGAGAACGTCTAGTCAGCTGGTCTTCAAGGAAACAAAGTTGTGTCTCTTTATCAACTGCAGAAGCAGAGTATGTGGCCGCATCCAGCTGTTGCTCTCAAGTCCTTTGGATGAAAACTCAACTAATGGACTACGGTTATAGAATGCTGCGGATACCGATCTATTGTGACTCTGAAAGTGCTATTGCTATTTCTCACAATCCAATTCAGCACTCCAAGACCAAACATATCGAACTACGGTATCATTTCATCAAAGACCACATCCTGAAAGGTAATATTGAACTCATCTTTGTCCCTTCTCATGAAGAGATTGCTGATGTGTTCACAAAAGTACTCGACTCCACAAAGCTTAACACCTTCCTTCAAATGCTAGGAATGATGAATCCAGACCCGCAATTCTTTTTGAATTGTTAGCTACCGCATACCATTCTTGGTCTCCGTTGCGGTTCTAAATAAGAATTACATATGATAGATGGTTTTGATACCGCAGTCTAGGTATCGCAACCATATATCATACGTATTTCTCATGGGTCTTTATGGTCTGTTATTTTCTAACCTTTGCACAAGTGCTTCTCTCAGTTTCTCACTGCAGTCTTCACTTTGTTCATCCGCGATGACGTTTCCAACCGCAATGAAGTTTCTCATCCGCAATGACGTTTCCAACCGCAATCATCAACTGTTTTATCAACCCTTGTTTCTTTGTGTGCTATTTAATGATCCTTCATTAAATAAAATAAAACATTCCCTTTAGAAACTGTCACCTTCCCTTTCTGAATAAACCCTTTTGTCAGACCTATTTTAGGGATGATGACAAAAAGAACGTTTTCCAATTCACTCAACCTTAATTTGTCCTTTCCACTCCCCAACACGTCCCATCCGTTACAACTTCCTCTCCCATCACCCCCACGACTACCTGACGTGTTGACATGCGTCTGACCTTACATTAAATGCAAACCCCCTTTTGGAAATCTCCCAAAATCTTTTTAAACCCGTTATATTTTTCTGTGTGGCTGAGATTTAATCTAGAAATCAGAAATTCCCCCCCAAAACCCCAATAGACGTTTTACCCTCTTCTACCTTTTACATAGGGTTAAAACCTTTTCACCCCCTATTTAAACCCATCTTCTTCCCCAATAATCTTTTACGCTTTCTGATTATCGATTGATCTCTCTCAACCCTCAAAATCTCCATAACTCTTAAGAACTCTGTTTCTCTTCTCTCAAATCACTCCCAAATCATTCGCAATGGTGAAATCAGGTGCATCTAAGAAGCAATCCAAGGCTTCAGGTTCAGGAAACCCAACAGGTTCCGATTCTCCCACAATCGCATCCAGCAATTTCAGAGCAATCATTGAAGATCATCCCTCATACAATGCCCCCACCAAGCTAATGATCAAGTTTCTCAAGAACCACATTCTGTTCGGTCCATTCGATGCGTTTATAGACGTAGTTCCAACCTCTACACTCTTCAAATGTGCGTTTTCTGCATATCGACCATTGGAGAACCCCCAAGAAATGCATCTCAATCTTATCAACGATTCCTTGGTCATCTTGACCAAATAAAAATTTGTCTCCGCCATTAACCTTCTGGTTCACCCCTCCATCAAGTTCTTCTCACCATCGATGACTGACGTCACCACCGCACTATACCAGATGGGGTATCAGAAACCAATCCGGGGGATTGGTGAATTCAAAAAGAACCAATTGCCTGCGGTGTGGCAGTTTGTGTGCCACTACGTCATCCGCAGTCTATCCGGCAGAACCGGAGGCATCGACAACATTAGTGTGAAGCTGCTGGAACTGGTATGGAGCATCTTCACAAGCCACGATGTCAACTATGGGCAAATCCTTTGGGATGATTTTCTCCAATACATTCCCAAGGAGCACCCGAAGGAAAACCCTACAGAGCTCACTTTTGCACGCTTTTGGTCTCTCTGCATCTCAGATTTGCATGCGGATGCCGGCATTGATATGGGCAATGACATCAATTTCTTTGTCACCAAGGAGCTAAAAAGGTAAAACCCTTCCTCTGACCAAGCTTTATTTGGCCCTATCCGCAGGCTCCCCACACATATTCTTACTCTCCTTGGTCTTGATACTGCTGATGTCTCAGACCACATCGAGGCTATGGAGGGTATTGCCCAATACCCTTCTACCCCGCCTCTTCCATCCGCAGCCATTAACCCCGAGGGTACCGCAGTCCCCTCTGCCACCACCTTATCCAACCTTTCTCAAAGAAGAAAGAAGTTGGCATCCAAGAGGAAACACAACACACCCAAGAAGGGTGCTTCTAAACCAACCGCACCCACCAAGAAACGCAAGTCAAAACCTTCCCCAACCATATCTATCAGTGACGAGGATAGACAACCAATTTCTATCCTCAAGAAAAGGAAAACAACCGAAGTCACTAGCCATATGCATGACCGGACAGATGCTGAAGCCTCTCAAAAGGCTCCAGTAGTCCTTGGGGTTCCCGCAAACCCATTCGATACCACCATCATTTTTGATTCAGACTCAGAAACTGAGTCTGATTCCCATTTACGTGGAGACTCCCCCCAGCGAATTCCCAAGAGGATGACACTGGTTCTCGCCCTAAGGTCTCCAGGGCTTCCCGACTGCATACTTTTTCCCCAGAGGAGCTGCGCTCCATCCTTCTTTCTGTTACCCAAACACTACAAACACCTTCCCAACCGCAGGGCACTTCTTTCGCCCATGCCAGAACTGGGCCGAGGCCAGACTTGACCACGGGTCAAGGAGACCGAGGAAGCCCAGGAAATACTACTCTGCTTACATCTTTATCAGGTGATTTAGGCACGGTGAGCACTAATGTGCAAGGATCCGTGGACCCGAAGGACACTTCGGTGCGACTTACAGGTTTCGAAGGTGATGCTTCAAATGACTCATGGCTGCAGTACAATCCAGTCACTGAGTCAGAGAAAAAGAAATATGAAGCTTTCAAGAGGGCTTTCCAAGCCCGCAAGGAGCAACAAGTGAAGCAGCAGCAACATAAGGAACAAGAAATTCAATCCATCGCTAGGTATTGGGCAAATGCCATCAGCAATGCCAATACCGTAGCTACAATGCAAAAGGTTCAACATCTGATGGACCAGCTGGCAAAAAATATGTTAAAAGCCCAAGCTTCAGCCGCAGCCGCGGGTACTTCCAAAGCTCCACCTACTCCAACTCTAGTTCCATCTCCCACTCCAACAGAAAACCCATCTCAAGACGAAGGAACCACAATTGAACTCAGCTCAGCCCCCACCTTCGGTCTTGACGATGAAGATGTCCAAGAAATCAACAAGCCAAATCCTTCAGACGATGACCTAATGATGTTTGAAGAAGAAGAGGAGTCCAGCGGCTCACAGCATTCGACTTCCAAGCCTAAGGCAAAGAAGAAAAAGAAGAAGAATGTTGTCACCCGGAAGGAGTTCCTAAGCCTCCAAGCCAAAGTGGATCAAATCTTGGCTGCGGTTAAACACCCTCAAACTGAAGACACTCCAGGACCGCAGTCAGTAATTGAAAGAATTGAAAGGCTGGAAACAAGGGAGCGTATGGCTGCTGAACGCATCTCTCTCAAAGTAGAGATGGGGATTCGGTCCCTTGACAACTCACGCAAGGCTGACCACAAGGACTTCATGGCTGCAGCGGAATGCCTCATTTCTGAGGTGACCGCAATTAAAAAGGATCTTCAAGAATCCATCGTGGATCAAGCTGCACAGTCTCAGAAAGTGATAGATGAGACTCATACTGCTTATGAGTCCACTATCTCTGTTCTTCAAGCTACAATTAATAGACTGCAGAAATCCCTTACCTCCAACTTCCATGGCCCTGAGATCCTCCAGCTTACAAAATACATACACAAGCTGCTCTTCCACCCTACCATCCCAAACAATTCCCAATTGGCAGAAACACTCAAAGCTCAATTCCAAGAAGTTTGTGCCAAGGTGGATGGACTAAAGCAATGGCTTGAGGAAGCACCGGGGTTGCGTTCCTCAAGAGGGGGAAGTGAAGAAGAAGAAGAAGTCCACCACTCTAATGCCTCTTTCCATCAGAGTCCCCCCATCACCACTGAAAAAATTCCAACACCCCGGCCTTCACCGCAACCATCTCAACATATTCCAACTCCCCCCACTTCACCTCCTAAAGACACACCCAAAAAGCCTGAGACTCCTCCTCACTTCAAAAATCTGGAGGAGAACATGTCATCTGAAAGCTCCACAGACTCCCCTGCCACAGCTCAAAGGAAGCAAGACTGGAAAGCAGCCAAATTAGCCGAACTCATCTGGAGAGAGTGCGGATTCGACACCATGATTGATGAGTCACTAATTAACTCATGGGTCAATCCGCACCGCAGGCTGCTGGATGAAGACTATACACCGCATCTGACATATGCTGAACCCCCTACTGATGGGTACTGGGACATTCCAATTTCACCAAATGCCAAATACTTTGCAGTGTTTGAGCCATTTGACAGCAGCCTTCCTGCCCACAAAAGACTGTCGATGGAGTTTGAGAGATTAAACCGTTTCTATGCCAAACATTCCTCCTCCATTGACAAAATATGGTCTAACGACAGACCATCCGCAGTCAAGAACTACAAAATGCGGAAGTTCATGAAGGCTGATTTTGTCCAGTATACCCTTACCAAAAGGGAGCATGACTACATCCGCACCCAGGCAGACTTCCCATGCATGAATCCAGAAGAAATCTTTCTTATTGCTAGGGTGTTCCAGAACAAGGCAGAAAAGCACCCCAAGATGCAAATAGCGCTTGAAAAAGCCAACTCTTTTTTAAGGGACACAGTCTGTGACTTTGCGAAGATTGACGCGTACATCTACCCCACCATCCTCAAGAGATTTGACCTTCCACCACTTGAACCTGTGCCAATGCCTACCGAAGGCTACGAAGAAAGATCACTAGGCGCAACCAACTTCCCGGAACTTGGCATCATATTCAAACGGAAGACAGACAACGTCAAATACTTCATTCCGATGAATGCCATGCACCGCCTGCGAAAGAATCAACTTGACATCTGCCGGACCGCAGTGGAAAAATTGAACCATACTACTGCAGAAGTCAAGTTTGAGATTACAAGGAGAATTACATGGCTGGAGAATGTTATGAAATTTTGGTGGATTTTGATCAAGTTTCTCAAACTTGATAGCTGAACTGGAGTAAAAGAGGTCACTTAGGGGGAAATTGTTGAATCATAAAAGTGACCCTCTTGAACTCAACTACCGCAACCGTCTATCTACTACCGCAACGGTTTAGCACCCGCAGCCAATCCAGCACCCGGAGTCAATTCTGCAACTGCAACCGCAACCAATCTTTTGCTACCACAGTCTACTAGATTACTTTTACTTGTCTTTTATGTAATTCAATCTATTATCCAGTATGCCTTGCACGGCTGCTTATAGAGTAGTAGTCTAGTTCAGAGCCTTTATAAATCGAGACTCATTCTCTTGTATCGATTACCTCTTACTCACTGATAACTTATGAACTTATTCTGAATATATTTCTCTAAGTTATCCTCTTCATTTCTCTATCTTTACTCTTCTTACTCTCAACTGTTACTTAAGCATATCTGAATATAACCTCTCTCCGGAGCAAGTCTGTAAGACTTAATCACTAAGTTTGATCTTCCTTATTAACTTGGAGTGAATGCATTCCTTGTTACGAATCAGCTTAAGTGTATTCTTGATATAACAATTGTTGTCATTTCTATTTCTTTAAATTCCGCAACTAACTCTCTAATTCTAACTATATTATTGTTGAGCTTTTGATCCTTTGAGATTAACTCTATTCCGCAATATACTTGTTCTAACTTTTGTTCAAGTGTGTCTTCAAAGTTTTTCTCTCAACAATTGTTGAATCATAAAAGTGACCCTCTTGAACTCAACTACCGCAACCGTCTATCTACTACCGCAATGGTTCAGCACCCGCAGCCAATCCAGCACCCGGAGTCAATTCTGCAACTGCAACCGCAACCAGTCTTTTGCTACCGCAGTCTACTAGATTACTTTTACTTGTCTTTTATGTAATTCACTCTATTATCCAGTATGCCTTGCACGACTGCTTATAGAGTAGTAGTCTAGTTCAGAGCCTCTATAAATAGAGACTCATTCTCTTGTATCGATTACCTCTTACTCACTGATAACTTATGAACTTATTCTGAATATATTTCTCTAAGTTATCTTCTTCATTTCTCTATCTTTACTCTTCTTACTCTCAACTGTTACTTAAACATATCTGAATATAACCTCTCTCCGGAGCAAGTCTGTAAGACTTAATCACTAAGTTTGATCTTCCTTATTAACTTGGAGTGAATGCATTCCTTGTTACGAATCAGCTTAAGTGTATTCTTGACATAACAATTGTTGTCATTTCTATTTCTTTAAATTCCGCAACTAACTCTCTAATTCTAACTATATTATTGTTGAGCTTTTGATCCTTTGAGATTAACTCTATTCCGTAATATACTTGTTCTAACTTTTGTTCAAGTGTGTCTTCAAAGTTTTTCTCTCAACAATTGTTGAATCATAAAAGTGACCCTCTTGAACTCAACTACCGCAACTGTCTATCTACTACCGCAACGGTTTAGCACCCGCAGCCAATCCAGCACCCGGAGTCAATTCTTCAATTGCAACCGCAACCAGTCTTTTGCTACCGCAGTCTACTAGATTACTTTTACTTGTATTTTATGTAATTCACTCTATTATCCAGTATGCCTTGCACGGCTGCTTATAGAGTAGTAGTCTAGTTCAGAGCCTTTATAAATCGAGACTCATTCTCTTGTATCGATTACCTCTTACTCACTGATAACTTATGAACTTATTCTGAATATATTTCTCTAAGTTATCTTCTTCATTTCTCTATCTTTACTCTTCTTACTCTCAACTGTTACTTAAACATATCTGAATATAACCTCTCTCCGGAGCAAGTCTGTAAGACTTAATCACTAAGTTTGATCTTCCTTATTAACTTGGAGTGAATGCATTCCTTGTTACGAATCAGCTTAAGTGTATTCTTGATATAACAATTGTTGTCATTTCTATTTCTTTAAATTCCGCAACTAACTCTCTAATTCTAACTATATTATTGTTGAGCTTTTGATCCTTTGAGATTAACTCTATTCCGCAATATACTTGTTCTAACTTTTGTTCAAGTGTGTCTTCAAAGTTTTTCTCTCAACAATTTTTGAATCATAAAAGTGACCCTCTTGAACTCAACTACCACAACCGTCTATCTACTACCGCAACGGTTCAGCACCCGCAGCAATCCAGCACCCGGAGTCAATTCTGCAACTGCAACCACAACCAGTCTTTTGCTACCGCAGTCTACTAGATTACTTTTACTTGTCTTTTATGTAATTCACTCTATTATCCAGTATGCCTTGCACGGCTGCTTATAGAGTAGTAGTCTAGTTCAGAGCCTCTATAAATAGAGACTCATTCTCTTGTATCGATTACCTCTTACTCACTGATAACTTATGAACTTATTCTGAATATATTTCTCTAAGTTATCTTCTTCATTTCTCTATCTTTACTCTTCTTACTCTCAACTGTTACTTAAACATATCTGAATATAACCTCTCTCCGGAGCAAGTCTGTAAGACTTAATCACTAAGTTTGATCTTCCTTATTAACTTGGAGTGAATGCATTCCTTGTTACGAATCAGCTTAAGTGTATTCTTGATATAACAATTGTTGTCATTTCTATTTCTTTAAATTCCGCAACTAACTCTCTAATTCTAACTATATTATTGTTGAGCTTTTGATCCTTTGAGATTAACTCTATTCCGCAATATACTTGTTCTAACTTTTGTTCAAGTGTGTCTTCAAAGTTTTTCTCTCAACAATTGGTATCAGAGCCAAAGTGGTTGCTTTTTGAATATCGGAACTCTGATTCTTCAAAGAGCCTTCTATACCACTAAAGCTCATTTCTTAAAAAAAATAAAAAAAAAAACTTCAAATGGCACAATCGTTATCTCTGAATGTCTCCAACAGTGTTGGTGGTTCTAATCGAGCCCCAATACTGGTTGCAAATGAATATCATCACTGGTCACAAAGAATGGAGAGGTACTTGAGAAGACTGGGAAGAGATGTATGGCGATCCGTAGAAGAAGGACCACATGTTCCAATCCTTACTCCAGTCCAAACTGACGGCACTGCAACCAGGCTAGGAGGAGGTCAACCAGCAATGAACCGTCCCACCAAGGATGATCTCGATAAGATGGAAAATGATGCTATTGCTTTTTATGAAATCTCCTGTGGAGTTGCTCCTGACAACTTCGATATCATCATAAATTGCAAATCAGCAAAAGAAATCTGGGATGTTCTCAAGAATCTTTATGAAGGCACAGAGCAAGCACAAGACAAGAAGCTTACTACCACACTCAACGAGTTCAACAACTTCAAAGCTCATACTGGTGAAAGTTTGGAAGACTCCTTCAAGAGGTTCAACCTAATTATCACCAAATTATCCAATGCGGGCACCGTCCGCAGTAACCATAAAACCAATCTTCAGTTTCTTAATGGTTTGGGAAGACATTGGACTACAGCCAAGATGATAGTCCAAGGCGATAGAAAGATTCACTCCTTGTCTCTTTACAAGCTCTATGGAGAGCTCCAAGCACAAGAATCAATTGTGCTCAAGGACTGTGCTGACTTCGGAGGACCACTTGCTCTCATAGCACAAACTCCACCGCAGTCACCTTACTCTACATCGTATGACGTTCCACCGCAGTCATACGAGGCTGATTCAGAATATGGCGACGAAGAAGAATTTCAGAAGGCTATTGCTCTTGTTAGCCAACAGTTCAATCGTATACCACCTCCTTCTTTCTGCAAAAATCAGCAGTTCAACAAACCTCCATTCAACCGTAACTTCGGTTCTCAAAACAATCACTCTCGTTATCCCAAAAGTTTTCATCCACCACCGCAATCTCAAAACAATCAACCGAAGGAGGTACCGCAGTCTCCTCAGACCAATGACTCCGGTACTCCACCAGAAGATAAGACTGATGTTGTGATTTGTCACAAATGCAACAAAGAAAACCACTTCGCAAGAGATTGTAAGGCCAATGTAGTCAGAGATCGAGCATTCTACCTTAGAATGGCTCAAGAGCTAGAAGAAAAAGAAAAAGCAAGGGCATATGTAGCCCATGTCAAAAGAGACCATCAAGTGTGGTCATCCGGAGATGAAGAAGAGGCCATCAGCAGTGTCAGAGAAAAAGGGAAAATCTGCTTGCTGGCCACTGCGGATGATGATGAACCTTCAATGCTGAACAAGAACTACTGCTACATGGCTAAGGATGGAACTTTGAGCATCGTTGAACAGGTAAAACTCATGATCCAAACTCTAAATTATAGCATGCATGACTGTCAGCCCTACATAGATAATCTTAATGACACTTGTGCTTCCGTCCTTACAGACTATAATAAACCCTTAGATGAGAAGAACATCGCGTCCCAAGAGATGTTCCACGTGAGAGGACGCCTGGATAACAAAAGACTTAAGATGGCTATGTTAGAGAAGGATCTAGAGTTGGAAAAGGATGCTAGAATGTTAAGTGAAACCCAATTAGAAATAGCTTTAAACCAGAGAGATTTAGCTCAGAGAGAAATTGTACGATTAAATCTCCTAATTGAAAAACTTTTTAATGAAAGTGAAGCTATTGAAAATTTGGTGAACAATGGAACTGTGGACAATACTTACAACTGGGATTGGTCAAATGGATATCCTACCGCAATGGATTCCTCACCCCGGTTTAACAAAGACAGACTGTATGTCCCTCCGGATAGAGAATTTCATTTCCCTGTCAATGACAAGACTTTTCCCGAAGACATCAAAACTCACTTCGGTAGACTGCACAATTTAAGCAATAATTGTGTCATTGAGGAAATTGTGCCTCAGGTTTCGGGTCACACATGTGATCAAATTCCAATATGTGGCACCATCTATCCAAATTCTCAAACCTCATCCGTAGTTGATGAAGATATTGTTGTTGAAAGTCCGAAAGTCCCAAAAGACTTTCCATCATTTTCCTCAGACCGTAGTGTCTCACACTGTAGTCTAATGTCCAACAAGTGTTCCACCGAAGTCCCATCCAAGACTTACTCAGCGGTTGTTAAGTAATCCCTACCGCAGTCATCATTTCAAGGGACTGCAACCCTTCATCCAATCTTTCATGAGTTGCCCATAGAACATTTTGAAGTAGGGCAATGCTCTCAGATCCCTGAATCTTCAAGTTCGGATGAATCAAGCCCACGTTTTCAAAATCATCCTGTGGTTATGATGATTGTTTGAGTTTGGATTTTTGAAGACTTCTGAAGACGATTATTTATTTAGTGATGCGACGTGACACTTCTTTTTGGTCTTTACGGATCAAATTTTTTTCATTACTCGATGTTTTCCGATTCAGATTATTTATTATTCGGACTCTACCACAGGATGATTTTGTGTTCGCATCCGGTTCAGATCTTATGGTTTCACGAGTTTGGATTTGTGATATGTTGAAGACGAAGATTATTTTGGCAATGTGACGTGGCACTTATTTTTGGTCCTTGGATCAAATTTTCGGCATTGCTAGACCATGTTTTTGGACTCACATTATTTTTATCCGGACTTCATTTTATGGATGCTTCACATTTTTAGCAGGTTATTCTTTGAAGAATTTCTGTGTATTATGATTCGAGAACTCGAGATGTTTTTCAGACTTTTGAAGCCGAAGTGTTTCTTTTATTGGATCTTCTACTTGCTCATGGTGACCTCCTTCTTCAGGTGATTATGACTGGTTTGAAGATTTGGATCTTATTTTTTCTGCTTCATTGGTTGTGCTTTGAAGCCGAAGACCTTCATTTCAGAGATTCATGGCCAGTTTCAGACTTCACAGACACTTGAGAGTTTCAGAGACATTTCAGCACTTGATTTCATTTTATTACCACACTTGCTAGTCGGATTATGATAGCTTCATTTTATTTACTTCTTTTTATAGTTTATTTTAGCATATTTCATTCACATTTTAATTAATTTCCATGCATATCTTCCTTTTTGTTATTTTATGACAACTTTCGGGTACTTTCTAGTTTCGTGAGTATAAATGCAGATTTTAAGGAGACTAGCAAAGCGGGATCTTTTGGAAAGCGATTGGGCTTGAAGAACAATGGGGATTTAGTGCTTGATGACTATGGAGGATCGATGATCAAGAGTTTTAAGAAGCCTCGAGTGATTTGGAAGAGTCAAATTGGGCTCAAATTGAAGAGAACTTGAAGAAAAATGGACTAGAAGCTGATTGGACTGAAACTGGGCTAGTGGACTAAGCAATGCAGGCCCAACAAAGGAAAAAGCCCAAATCTGCCACACTCTCCCGCGGCCCGCGTAGGAAACCCCGCGGCCCGCGTAGGTTCTCTGCAAAGGGCAATTTCGGAATTTCAAGTTTGGCTCTATTATTGGGTGTTTAGTGGAATGATTGTGGCAACTTTGACAGCCGATTTTGGGGTTTCTTTTGCACATGGGAGGAGGCATGACAACTATCCATGAATAAAGAATACAACACCAATTGCTTTATGAGGTTATAAAAGGATTGCCAAGGAAGAACACAAGACACAACTACATACTTAGATACAAAAGATGGTGTTCTAGTTTCCTTTGAAGATTGGTGTTTCTCTCTTCCATCTATCATTTTGAATAATGTTTGGTATTTCTAAACTCTTTTCTATTTCTTTTGTTATGGCCATGCTTGGCTAAATTCTTATTTGGTTGACTTGGATGTAATTGCTTTAATGTTTTGGTTATTTTGAAGAACTCCATGAACTTATGTTGAATATCTATGATTATATTCTCTATAAAAACTTCCTTTATGTTTATATTTCTCTAGTCATGAATATTGATATATGAATATTGTTTTGTTGGTTAAATTCTTGACTAAGTAATGGGTCTTCAATTTAACAAGCAACAATTAGTTTAAATGTTTGTTTTCATTTCATTTAAACTAAGGAAACATTTTCTCCATAGTGGTAATGAAAGAAATAGATTACTCTTTGGATTTGATGACTCTTAAATCCTAATGTTAATTGATTTTCACAAGATTACATGCTTCATTAGTTTTGTGACTTTGATTAAAGAAATGTACTATGAGCTTCTCTAGTCATTTTAATACAAAAGAAGAGTTGAGGCAAGTTATGCTTATAAATTGCTATAGCCAAGTTAGATCATAAACACAAGTATTGCACCTTGGTATTCTCATGATTATTTAACCAAATGTTCAAGTAATGAAATTCCAATGTCAACCATCTTTCTCTCATTGATTTTATATCAAATTCTTATTTTTGTTGAATTGTCCATTTAATTCTTAAACTTATTTCTAGTTTTATTTCAAGTAATCTCAAAAGACTAAAACCCCCATTTTTATATTTGTTGTTATTTTACAAGTATATTTGTATAACATAGATTATCATAGAGTTATAAAATTGAGCCATTCCCCGTGGATTCGATCCCTTTACCACTATACACTATTTTAGTGTGTAACATTTAGGGCATTTATTTTTGTTGGTCTCGACACCCATCAAATTTTGGCGCCGTTGCCGGGGACTGGTTTATTTTTAATCAATTTATTTCTCTATGCCCAGATCTCAACGTACAGGTAACTTGATTTACAAACCGGAAATTGAAAAAGAAGCAAGGTGTTTGGCGAAGGAAAAACGAGTTGAACGTGGTCAAACTTCTAACCCCCACGGGGATTCGGAGGTTGAAGCCGTTTCATTAAGTGATATAGAACCCTATTCTAGTCCTGACCCTCGCCAAGAAATTCCCGAAACACCACCTCTACAACAAGATCCATCCATATTTGAACCAATCGCAATGGCGGACGGAGGAGAAGTTCCCGAAAGAACTTTGAGGCAAATGATGGAGACCGATGTTACACAAACTCCAACCGGCATCAATTACCCAGTATTGGAAGGAGGTTCAGAATTGAAGTCAAGTTTGGTCCACCACCTCCCAACTTTTCGCGGGTTGGAAAATGAAGACCCACATAAACATTTGAAGATGTTCCACATCATATGCACTAGTATGAAGCCACAAGGGTCAACCGATGACCAAATCAAGCTAAGGGCATTCCCCTTTTCATTGGCCGATAGAGCAAAAGATTGGTTATTCTATCTTCCACCGGGGTCAATAAACTCATGGACCGATATGGCAAGAACTTTTCTTGACAAATTCTACCCCGCCTCAAGAGTCTTAAGTCTTAGAAATGAGATTTGTGGAATCCGCCAAGGTCAAAATGAGACCTTTCATGATTATTTGGAGAGGTTCAACTGTTGGGTTTTGAGCATTCTAACACTTCCTAAGTGTACATGCAACCCTAATAACCTTGAATCTATGTTTTCTCTATATACATGCAAATTTCTTTTTCAAGGTTATTTCCTAACTAGCATGGCATGGGGATTACATAAAACATAAAACTAGTAGAAATACATACCTTGTTGTTGCTTGGATTCCTTCAAGACTTTGTGAGCCTAGCACCCCAAATGTTGTGCCTCAAATGCTTCACACAACACCACAAGACTTGGAATAACTTGAGAGAATACTTCTAGCACTCAAATTTGGTTATGCCCTCTCTAGTAACACTATGTACACTAGGTCCTCATTTTGCTAGCCATAGGGTTCCTTTTATAGTGTTGTCACAATTAGGGTTTACACATGAATGCACTTAATTGTCATGACTCTTGATTTCCCATGACCCATGGATTTGTAACTCCCATGGACTATCCATGGAGCTCCATATGGTTACATCCATAACCCATAAACCATGGATCATTAATCCACCATAAAAGAATTGATGATTGTCATAATCAACCCTATATATTTAATTAGTCTCACTTTGATCACCAAATTAATACTAGATTAATACTTGATCAATACTAATTAAATAATACTATTATTAATATATTAGAACTTATAATATATTAATAATGATAAGTGCCTTATTCTCTCATTTAGTCTATCCAAGTATTGCAATGCCATGCAACCCAAATGGACCATGCCGGGTCGGGTCAAGTACATACCAAATAAAGTTATGGACTTAGACACTATATCCAACAGTCTCCCACTTGGATAAGTCTAATAACTATATTTGCAAATATGACTTCAAAATCCGACTAGCAATCGTAGCTCTTTCAAAGTCTCTCGGAACTGAGATGATGATGATACGCCATTTAAGATAAGTGATCATATAATCCTCTGTTCTCATGATATTAGCCAGACAAACACATGGAACATGGTCTTACTTATTGTCCAGCATTTGTTTCTTGATCTCTGATTTGTTTCGACATAGAACTAAATTGAACACATCAATTAGGTTCTGACCGGGCCCGGTACATAGTTCAAAACCAAATCATCGAGGGGCCCAGATATCGCTTCTATTTCTAGAAGGAACAGATAAACTTCGACTGATATGCTTGTACTAACTACTTGTTGAATTATTCACAAAGGCACGTTTTATAACATCGAGTTACCAATGCGTTTTCATACAATCAATGAATAACCAACTCATAGTCAACAACTCATATCTCTAGGTTTGAAGATTTATATGATATTACCGTCTCACGATCACTCGAGATAAATTCCATGAAGTGATGCAAGTGAGCGTGGGTTGGATCCAATACTCAGCCCTTATGAGTACTCATGAATGTTGTAGCAACCATTGCATTGTCCAAAGCACTTTTAGACAAATCATACAAGCCAAATTCATGACAGTCTTAAATCAATACTTACTTCCAAAGTTAGACTGACTGTGGATGGTTTGAATAATAACATAATTATCCTGGAAGTAAAAACATGCAAAATTGAAACATAGTAAACAATCAACACAAGATAGTAACACCTTACTCATAAATAAATAACAACTTTTATTTATCATCAAATGTCAATTACATTTTACAAGTTTCAGGAATCTAATTATTGCAACTAATATCATCCTTCAGCCCAATGCGCCTCGCATGCTGTAAATGCTTAACCCTGCTCAGTCCCTTTGTGAGGGGATCTGCCGGGTTCTCATCTGATGATACCCTCTTAGCAACGAGGAGTCCTTCTTCTATTCGATGTCTGATGAAATGGTATTTTCTGTCAATGTGTCTAGATCTCCCGTGATCTCTCGGTTCCTTAGCCAAAGCAACCGCACATTCGCTGTCACAGAAAATTTCCATTGGCTCCTTTATGGCTGGTAGAACTCCAAGGTCTCCGATGAAGTTCTTTAGCCATATCGCCTCCTTAGCTGCTTCACTTGCTGCTATGTACTCTGATTCACAAGTAGAATCAGCTACTGTCTCCTGCTTGGAACTTTTCCAAGTAATTGCCCCTCCATTTAGGATAAAGACCCAGCCTGACTGAGAGCGGAAATTATCCCTATCAGTCTGGAAGCTAGCATCGCTATATCCTTCCACTCTCAAGTCATCAATGCCTCCGAGGGTAAGGACCCAATCCTTAGTCCTCCGCAGATACTTGAGAATGTTCTTTACCGCTGTCCAGTGTGCCTTGCCAGGGTTCCCTTGATATCTACTGACCATGCTCAAAGCAAAGGCCACATCAGGGCGAGTACAAGTCATAGCATACATGATCGAGCCCACAGCGGAAGCATATGGTATATGACTCATTTCAGCTATCTCAGCCTCTGTACTCGGACTCTGAGTCTTACTCAGCTTGGCATTACTCTGGATTGGTAATTCTCCTTTCTTGGAATCTTGCATACTGAACCTCTTCAGTACCTTATCCACATAAGTACTTTGACTAAGTCCAATTAGTCTCTTACTCCTATCTCTCAATATCCTTATCCCTAGGATATAGGCAGCTTCCCCAAGGTCCTTCATAGCGAAACACTTCCCAAGCCAGGACTTAACCTCCTGCAAGGTTGGGACGTCGTTTCCTATGAGAAGTATGTCATCCACATACAACACCAAGAAGCTAACTATGCTCCCACTAGCCCTGACATATACACAAGACTCATCCTCACTCCTAGAAAAGCCAAACTCTTTGACTTTCTCATCAAAGCAAAGATTCCATCTACGAGATGCTTGTTTCAATCCATAAATGGATTTATCAAGCTTACACACTCTATTAGGGTATCTTGTATCGACAAAACCCTCTGGTTGAGCCATGTAAACATCCTCAGCCAACTTTCCATTAAGGAAAGCGGTTTTGACATCCATTTGCCATATTTCATAATCATGAAATGCAGCTATGGCTAACAATACTCTAATAGACTTAATCTTAGCTACTGGTGAGAAGGTCTCATCATAGTCAACTCCCGGAGTTTGAGTAAAGCCCTTCGCAACCAGTCGCGCTTTATAAGTGTGTACCTTCCCATCCATGTCGGTCTTCTTCTTAAAGATCCATTTGCACCCAACTGTCTTACGACCTGGTACATTGTCAACCAAGTTCCAAACTTGATTGTCATACATGGACTGAATCTCGCTGTCCATAGCCTCCTTCCATTTAGCAGACTCAGGGCCTGCCATGGCTTCCCTGTAATTATTAGGTTCATCCAAATCTATTAGTGTGCTATCACTAATAAATGTATCACCTTCAGTGGTGATGTGATAACCATAATAAAAATCAGGTGTGTTCCTCACCCTAGTGGAACGTCTTGGAGGTACAGACTCATCTATCGGATCAACAGGAGTTTCCTCCTCAGTTTGGTCGATAACATTTGAGGTTCCTTCACCACTTGACTCTTGAAGCTCTTCAAGTTCAATTTGCCTCCCACTGTCCCCTTGGCTTATGAATTCTCTCTCACGAAAGACTCCTTTTCTTGCTACAAAGACCACATTATCATTGGGTCTGTAGAAGAGGTAACCAAAGGATCTTTGTGGGTAGCCGATGAAAATACACCTCTCACTTCGAGGTTCAAGCTTATCGTGAGTCTCACGCCTCACGAAAGCTTCACAACCCCAAATCTTGATGTGGTCCAAATTGGGAACTTTCCCAGTCCACATCTCGTGAGGTGTTTTGGCAACCTTTTAGTAGGGACTAGATTAAGGATATGGGCGGCAGTCTCTAAGGCATACCCCCAGAAAGAGATTGGTAACGAAGCTCGACTCATCATGGAACAAACCATATCCAACAAGGTTCGATTGCGCCTCTCAGCTACACCATTCAACTGTGGTGTTCTGGGAGGTGTCAATTGTGAGACAATCCCACATTCCTTAAGATAGTCAAGGAACTCAATGCTAAGATACTCTCCTCCTCGATCGGATCGGAGCATCTTGATGTTCCTGCCCAATTGATTCTCCACTTCCTGCTTAAACTCTTTGAACTTTTCAAAGGTTTCTGACTTATGCTTGATCAAGTAAATATATCCATATCTACTGTAATCATCAGTAAAAGTCACATAATAGCGATTAGCATCCCTTGTAGCAACTCTGAAGGGCCCACACACATCCGTGTGTACAAGGTCCAACAAACCTTCACCCCTATCACAAGTACCTGTGAAGGGTGACTTTGTCATTTTTCCAAGTAAACAAGACTCGCAACTATCATCTGACTTGAGGTCAAATGATTCCAAGACTCCAGCCTTTTGGAGTTGGCCTATGCGCTTCTTGTTAACATGTCCAAGACGACCATGCCACAAGGATGCTTTATCCAAGCTATCTGAAGAATCAATATACAACACATTATTTCCTAGATTGTCTACAACATTCACGGCTTCATATACACCATCACAAGGTAATGCTTTAAAGTGAAATACATCATTGTAATAAACATTAATAGCACCATTTTTATTATCAAATGAAAATGTAAAACCTTGTTTGTACAAGCCATGAAAGGAAATAATATTTCTCGCCATTTCGGGCGAGTAACAACACTTATTCAAATCTAACATTAACCCATTATTAAGCAATAAAGAATAAACTCCTATCTTGGTAACAGGTGATGCTTTCCTGTTGCCCATGACTAAGTTTATCTTCCCGTGCTCCACTTGCTCACTTCTTCTTAGTGCCTGCAAATCAGTACAAATGTGAATACCACACCCTGTATCAAGCACCCAAGAATTAGCATTAGATGAGTTGTTAGACAATATTGTGTAAATACCTGCATGGGTGGGTTTAACCTTCCCATCCTTTAGATCTTGCAGATATTTGGGGCAGCTTCGCTTGAAGTGTCCCTTATCCTGGCAATAGAAGCACTGTGCTTCCTTTGGGTTTGAAGAAGGAGTAATGGGACCTTTCTTTGTCCCACTTGAAGAGGAACCATCAAGAGTCTTACCCTTGGTACCCTTCGAACGGCTTTTCCTCTTCTTACCCTTTCCCTGCCCAATAGCCAGAACAGGGGCTGTTGAAGGAGTAGAAGTAGCAACCGCTTTACCCTTAAGGCCATTTTCAGCTGTCCTTAAGAGTCCTTGAAGTTTGCTAAGTGTGACTTCCTCCTTGTTCATATGATAAGTCATACGAAACTGATCATAACTTGGAGGTAAGGAATGGAGAATGATGTCAATCGCCATTTCCTCAGGAAAGTCAACATTTAGCTTCAACAACCGGTCAACGAACCTTTGCATCTTCTGCAAGTGACCGGTGATGGGTTCACCATCCTTCATCCTTGCGGTTATCATGGAGGAGATGATTTCATACCTCTCCTGACGCGCACTCTGATGGTACCTTTCCATCAGATCCAGGTGCATCTCATAGGGGTAGAAATCTTCATAGGATTTTTGAAGTTCAGGAGTCATGGTGGCCATCATGATGGATGCTACTTTAGTAGCATCCTTTTCATGTGCAACAAACTCCGCAAACTCTTCAGGAGTAGCAGTGGCTTCACTCACAACCTTAAGCTCCCTATCGAGGACATATTCTTTGTCCTCATAGCGGGTAATCATTCTGATGTTTCTGATCCACTCATTGAAATTGGATCCATCAAAGATGACTTTACCACACAAGTTCATAAGGGAAAAGGAGCCTGTTGGGTTTGAGCCAGAAGCATTGTTGGAAGACATCTGAAAGGAAAGAAAGACAAGTTTCATTAGATTAGGAATCCTTAATAATTCACCCAAATGAAATATTAAGGCTAGGATCCAACAAACTATTTATAGTTGGAAGAGGGATGCCGTAATCCATACTATAAAATATTTGAAGGTAGGTAAATGACGATTTACCAATTTCCACCATAAGAACGAAATATTTTATTATTAGGTTTTATTGGTTTTGAAACTCCTAGATCTTTTGAGATACATTGAACTTTTCAATGGCATGTTTGAATCTCGATTGTGCCCTCTCAAGTTTGTGACTGGGATCCCGAGGATCACAAACAAGGTGTGAATAACCATACAAATTGACTTGGTACCCTCAACAATATTACCTAATCGATGTGCCGGTTAACCACACACGCTCCACCGATCTATAATAAGGTCAAGTTACCCTTTGCCACTCTTACTAGTCCATGTTAGTGTGCCGGTTAACCACACACGCTCCACTAACGACTTGGTAAGGTACAAAGTGTAATTTTATGGGCTAGCACCAATTTCACATTTTCCTAAAGTAACTAAGATTGGGAATTTATAATGTATAGTTACTTTATAATTCATTATACTTTTAACAAGTATTTAAAGTCGTATCCTACCCGTTCAGCTAACGACCCTCCACCGATCAAGGAAGCAGTGGGTGAGAGTGGACACCCATTAAGTCACCATTTTATAGGCAACAACCTTATACCCCCCTTATAGACCGGCTTCGTGAATGAGGCCTACTAACGGTAAGAATGACATATTCTTATACATATCTATATAATAAAATTATAATAATAGTATAAGTGTTGATTTTAAACTTTTTAAAAATCTAAGGTTTAATTTGGAATTAAAGTATTAAAGTATAAGACTTTTTAAATTCCAAAACTTGAGGGCAAGATTTGAAACTATTCCAAGTCTCTTCAATTTGTAACTTATGAGTTTTAATGGTTCATAAAAATGAAGACTCTTCATTTTATGAAACCTCTTTAGTTCTTTAATCACAATTAAAAGAAGTGACTTTTGGTTATCCATAACTTGAGGACAAGTTATGGACACCATCATAGCCATTAAGATCATGAATTAAACACACATGGTGGTTACACATAATTCCTATGATCTTCTAAAAACTCATAAGAACAAAATTCATGTCAAGCAATTTCAAGAAATCATATAAACATATACAATACTTGAAAATTGATAAAAGTCATGTAAAATGGGTTAACATAATCATTATCATTTTGAAAAACAGATTTTACAAGTCCAAAACAGATTGGGATAATGATCTTAATCCATTTCCAGCAACAAAACTCGAAAAAACTGCCCAGCACGCTCCTACTCGCCGAGTGCACTATTCTACTCGGCGAGTAGAATGAATTTGTTCATGGACTCGGCGAGTCCTCCCCATGGACTCGGCGAGTACAGTCGTCAGAGTGCAGAATTTTCGATTTTTAAGCAGTTTTGCATCAAGTATACAAAAAACAATCCTAGGCTCTGATACCACTGTTGGGTTTTGAGCATTCTAACACTTCCTAAGTGTACATGCAACCCTAATAACCTTGAATCTATGTTTGCTCTATATACATGCAAATTTCTTTTTCAAGGTTATTTCCTAACTAGCATGGCATGGGGATTACATAAAACGTAAAACTAGTAGAAATACATACCTTGTTGTTGCTTGGATTCCTTCAAGACTTTGTGAGCCTAGCACCCCAAATGTTGTGCCTCAAATGCTTCACACAACACCACAAGACTTGGAATAACTTGAGAGAATACTTCTAGCACTCAAATTTGGTTATGCCCTCTCTAGTAACACTATGTACACTAGGTCCTCATTTTGCTAGCCATAGGGTTCCTTTTATAGTGTTGTCACAATTAGGGTTTACACATGAATGCACTTAATTGTCATGACTCTTGATTTCCCATGACCCATGGATTTGTAACTCCCATGGACTATCCATGGAGCTCCATATGGTTACATCCATAACCCATAAACCATGGATCATTAATCCACCATAAAAGAATTGATGATTGTCATAATCAACCCTATATATTTAATTAGTCTCACTTTGATCACCAAATTAATACTAGATTAATACTTGATCAATACTAATTAAATAATACTATTATTAATATATTAGAACTTATAATATATTAATAATGATAAGTGCCTTATTCTCTCATTTAGTCTATCCAAGTATTGCAATGCCATGCAACCCAAATGGACCATGCCGGGTCGGGTCAAGTACATACCAAATAAAGTTATGGACTTAGACACTATATCCAACATCAACAACTTGTGCTATAGTTGTCCACAACATCAAATTCCGGAACAACTCCTCATTCAACACTTCTATGAGGGATTGTTACCAATGGAGAGAAGACTAGTTGATGCCTTAAGTGGTGGAGATGTCTTTAGCAAAACTCCACAACAAACAAGACAACTCTTCAACACCATAGCCGCAAATTCACAACATTTTGGCCCGCTCCAAGATATGAAGAGAGAGACTCAACATAAAGTCAATGAAGTGGGATCATCAAGCCTCGACTCCCAAATCAAAGATTTAACCTCCATTGTTCAAAAGCTCACCATGGGACAAACTCCACAAGTTATGGTTTGTGGGATATGTGCAACAACGGGACATCCTACGGACATGTGCCCCATTCTTCAAGAAGATGCAGAACACGTAAATGCCACGGGTGAGTTTCAAAATTACCACAATAAGCCATCCGGTTACCAAAATGCATACAATTCTAGTTGGAAGCCAAATCCCAACATGAGCTACAACCCAAGACCATTGCCCCAAAATGCATTGGTTAGACCTTCCTACCCACCCCAACAACCTCATTACCAACACCCACAACCATACTATCAATCAAAACCATACCCTCCACCTCATCATCAACCACCTCCTCAATCTCAACCAAGTAACTCCGGAATGTCTCTTGAAGACATTGTCAAATCACTAGCCACTAGTACCCAACAATTCCAAAAAGAGACAAGAACTAGTATCTCCAACCTTGAAACACAAATGGGAGATATAGTTACAGCCATAAGCAAGTTGGAGTCCCGTGGAAAATTGCCTTCTCAAACCGAAAGGAACCCAAATGTCAATGCGGTGACCTTGAGAAGTGGCAAACAAGCCGGAGAAAGTACTTCAAACAAGAAGCCAAGGGATGAAGAGGAAGAAATAGAAGTCATTCCCATTGAAGAACCTACAACAAAGAATGCCACACAAACTGAAATTCCAAAGAAGATTACCCCTCTAGTGACTCCAATAGCCACTCATCTGCCATTTCCCTCCCGACTTGCAACCTCAAAGAAGAAAATGGAGGAAAAAGAGATTTTGGACACCTTTCGAAAGGTGGAAGTAAACATCCCTTTACTTGATGCAATCAAGCAAATTCCAAGATATGCAAATTTTTTGAAGGAACTTTGCACCAACAAGAGGAAGTTGAAAGGAAATGAGAAAATCTCAATGAATGAAAACGCATCCGCGGTTTTACAAAGAAAACTTCCACCCAAGTGCAAAGATCCGGGAATGTTTACGGTTCCTTGCAAGATTGGAGATACTACTTTTAGTAGTGCCATGCTTGATCTTGGTGCATCCATCAATGTCATGCCCTATTCAGTGTATGAGTCATTGAATGTCGGACCTCTAAGCGAAACCGGTGTCATAATCTTTCTCGCGGATAAATCAAGTGTCTTCCCTAGAGGTGTTTTGGAAGATGTCCTAGTGCAAGTAAACCAATTGGTTTTCCCGGCAGATTTCTATGTGATTGATCTAGATGAACAAGTGTCCTCAAAATCAGGTATAATCTTACTTGGGAGACCATTCTTGAAGACAGCTAGAACAAAGATTGATGTGTTTGCAGGAAGTTTAACAATGGAGTTTGATGGTGAAACAATAAGTTTCAACATTTATGATGCCATGAGATATCCAAGTGATGTTTCATCTTTGTGCTATGTCGATGTTATTGAACCATTAACCCAAGAGTTGTTCGAATTGTCTAATGGCGATATTTTGGAAATGGTTTTAAGCAAATGATTTGATTGTGGTAAATTGACCAAGAAGTTAAAGCTCTACTCATTAGATCCAGAAATTGAAAGACTGGTCAACCACTTAGAGATCAAGAAAACCACTCAATTTAGTGTGAAGCAAATTGAACTCCCTCAAACTCACACAAGATTACCACCCTCCCTCGTTCAACCCCCGGATTTGGAGTTAAAAGTCCTTCCTCAACATTTGAAGTATGCGTACTTAGGCAACAACGAGACTCTTCCGGTCATCATTTCAACTCACTTAACCGAAAATGAAGAAGATCAACTCCTAGAAGTGTTGAAGGAGCATAAAGAAGCAATGGGTTGGACGATTGCGGATATCAAAGGGTTGAGCCCCTCCACTTGCATGCACAAGATTTTGATGGAGGAGGATTGCAAACCAAGCCGGGACGCACAAAGAAGATTGAACCCACCAATGATGGAAGTGGTCAAAAAAGAAATTTTGAAACTCCTTGATGCAGGTATGATCTATCTAATCTCGGATAGCAAGTGGGTGAGCCCGGTGCAAGTGGTACCGAAAAAGACGGGAATCACAGTGGTCGAAAACAACAAAGGTATGATGGTCCCCACCCGCGTGCAAAACGGGTGGAGAGTGTGTATTGACTACCGTAAACTCAATACAAGTACAAGAAAAGATCATTTCCCATTGCCTTTCATTAATCAAATGTTAGAAAGGTTGGCCGGGAAATCCCATTATTGTTGTCTAGACGGGTATTCCGGTTTTCACCAAATCCCGGTGGCACCGGGAGACCAAGAAAAGACAACATTTACATGTCCATTTGGCACTTTTGCATACCGGAGAATGCCATTTGGATTGTGTAACGCCCCGACCACTTTCCAACGTTGTATGGTTAGTATTTTCTCGGAATATGTCGAAAATATAATTGAGGTTTTCATGGATGATTTCACGGTATATGGCAACTCCTTTCAAGAGTGTTTGACCAACCTCACAAAAATTTTGAAAAGATGCATTGAAAAGAATTTGGTTTTAAATTTTGAGAAATGTCATTTTATGGTGAGCCAAGGTCTTATTTTGGGTCACATTGTGTCAAATAAAGGAATTGAGGTGGATAAGGCCAAAATAGACATTATTCAAAGCTTACCTTACCCGACTTGTGTTCGGGAAGTTCGTTCTTTTTTAGGCCATGCAGGTTTCTACCGGAGATTTATCAAGGAATTTTCAAAGATAACAAGACCAATGTGCCAACTCTTGCAAAAAGAAGTTGATTTCGACTTTAATGAAGCGTGCAAAGAAGCTTTCAACAGGCTCAAGGAATTGCTTACATCCGCTCCTATCATACAAGCACCAAATTGGGATCTCCCTTTTGAGATCATGTGTGATGCAAGCAATTATGCTGTTGGCGCCGTTTTGGGTCAAAAGGATGGAAGAGCACCCCATGTGATCCATTATGCATCAAGGACACTAGACAATGCTCAAAGCAACTACTCCACCACGGAGAAGGAGCTATTGGCCATAGTGTTCGCCTTGGAGAAATTCAGACAATACCTTATCGGTAAAAAGATCATTGTGTACTCGGATCACGCGGCACTCAAATACTTGATGACAAAGAAAGATGCAAAGCCGAGACTCATCCGGTGGATTTTATTGTTACAAGAGTTTGATTTGGAAGACAAGAAAGGATATGAAAATCTTGTTGCCGACCACCTAAGCCGAATCGCTTCAAATGAAACTCCCCTCCCGTTGAGGGACGAGTTTCCGGATGAGCATCTCTTTTCCTTTACTCAATCCATTCCGTGGTATGCTGATATCGTTAACTTTTTGGTCACAAAAAGGCATCCCGACACATTCACACCTGCTCAAAAAGACAAGTTGAAAAGTGATGCAAAACACTATGTGTGGGATGAACCTTACTTGTGGAAACATTGTCCCGATCAAATCATTAGACGATGTGTACCCCAACAAGAGCATAAATCAATTTTACAATTTTGCCATGAATTTGCTTGTGGGGGACACTTCGGACCTAACCGGACCTTGAGAAAGGTCCTTGAATGTGGACTATTTTGGCCAACCATGTCACACGATTGTTACTTGTTTTGCAAAAGCTGTGAACGGTGCCAAAAGACAGGGAATATTTCACAAAAGAACCAAATGCCACAAAATCCAATCCTTATTTGTGAAATTTTTGACGTATGGGGGATTGATTTTATGGGCCCATTCCCTGTCTCGTTTGGCAACGTTTACATCTTACTCGCAGTTGACTATGTTTCAAAGTGGGTTGAAGCCAAAGCCACAAGATCGGATGATGCCAAAACAGTTATCGAATTTTTAAAATCTAATATCTTTGTGAGGTTTGGTGTACCTAGGGCTTTGATCAGTGATCGAGGGACACACTTTTGCAACAAAATGATGGAGGCTTTACTGAAGAAATACAACGTGACTCACCGTGTTTCAACCGCCTACCACCCTCAAACGAATGGTCAAGCTGAAGTTTCAAACCGTGAGGTGAAGAGCATACTTGAGAAAACAGTAAATCCCTCAAGAAAAGATTGGAGTTCAAGGCTTGACGATGCCTTGTGGGCCTATCAGACCGCGTACAAAACTCCGATAGGAATGTCTCCGTTTAGGTTGGTCTTTGGAAAACCTTGTCATCTTCCCGTGGAATTGGAACACCGCGCATTCTGGGCGGTCAAGCGATGCAATTTAAATATCGATGATGCTGGAATAAATAGGAAGCTTCAACTTCAGGAGTTGGAGGAGTTGAGAAATGACTCCTATGAAAACTCAAGAATTTACAAGGAAAAGACAAAGCTTGACAAGTCCATTACCCGCAAGCATTTCGAACCGGGAAATAGGGTTTTGCTTTACCATTCGCGAATGAAATTATTTCCTGGGAAGTTGAGGTCAAGATGGATAGGTCCATTTATCGTGCTAAAAGTCTTTGAGCACGGAGCAGTCGAGATCCAAAGTGAAGAAACGGGGCAAGTCTTTAAAGTCAATGGGCATCGTTTGAAACCTTTCTATGAAGGTTTTAACGCGAATGTCCTAGATATCATCCAATTGGATGCCCCGGTTTATTGAAGTCAAAAAGGAAGCACGTCTCGCCAAGGACGTTAAAGAGGGGCATTTTTGGAAAGCTATGCTTTCAAATAAACGTGTGCAAAAAAAAAAATTAAGAGTTACGCGGCCCGCATTATATTTAGACTGCAGACGACCACGACCCGCGTTGGGTCATACGCGGCCTTTACTCGACCAGGCTACAAGTCGCATAGAAGAAGAAGCCAGATCGCCTAGGACCCGCGGCCCGCATCAAATTATCGAAGGAACTCACGCGACCCGCGTAGATATCGGAAAAACCACATCGTTCAGCACCCGCGGGTGGCCCCGCGACCCGAGCAAGACCCGCACAAGAAACAGAAGAAATTTAGCATGTAGACGCAGCCTGCACGCGGCCCGCGCCCAACCCGCATGTAGTTCGTTTGACTGATTTTCTTGAGCTGTTGACTGCTTTGAACTTTGTTGACCAAGGGGTTAAATTGTTTGACCAACTAAAAACCGCGTAGATATCGAAGGAACTCACGCGACCCGCGTAGATATCGGAAAAACCACATCGTTCAGCACCCGCGGGTGGCCCCGCGACCCGAGCAAGACCCGCACAAGAAACAGAAGAAATTTAGCATGTAGACGCAGCCTGCACGCGGCCCGCGCCCAACCCGCATGTAGTTCGTTTGACTGATTTTCTTGAGCTGTTGACTGCTTTGAACTTTGTTGACCAAGGGGTTAAATTGTTTGACCAACTAAAAACCGGGTTTGACCTCTATTGACCAAGGATTAAAACACCTCAACACCCTTCTTCTTCATTCTAAACCCCAAGAACTTCACCATTTTCTCTCAAGAAACTCAAGAACACCATAACCTACTCCTCACAACAATCAATTTTCCCGGAGTTCTACCGGTCGGAATCTCGTGAAACCACCGCCATTCTTCACCATTTTTCATCCTCTACAAACCCCACCCAAAATCTGGTCCGATCTGTGGCCGGAATTCCGGGCGACACCACCACCCACCACCACCTTCTTTCGCGTTTTCCGGCCAACTCCGGCCACCATTAAAGAATCCGAGCACGGGGTTTTGTTTCTCTCCTCAAGGGCTTTCTAATCATAACAATCTTTAAGGAAAAAGCTCACGAAAAAAAATTTCGTCCAAATTCCGGGTACGCCATTCTAGTCGCCGTAAATTCATCTTGAAGCTCGTTTGAAGGTTTGTTTTAGCGTTTAAATCGTCAAATACGGAGCAAAATTGTAAGCTTGGGGTGCGTCTTGACGAAATCCTTTGGGTGGCACTAATCGTCTAAGCAAATTGGTACTTTCACTACTTAATCTTGATTATTTGCATTAGTGTTGGAATTGTGTGGTATTGTTGATAAAAATTTGTCACAAGAAAATGTCAAAACGTGCAAAAACGGGGACATGAGCTACTTCCTCCAAAGGAGGATCTAAAGGAAATAATCCCCCGTTTCGTTTGACAAATCGTGAGGATCGAAAGACATATGACTTTCTCGTTTCAAATAAACGACAAGTCAAGTCAACAAAATTCCTCCATAGGGAAACTTTTGACAGTCTTGGAGTACTAGAGGGAGTCCAAGCTTTGTTTAACAACATCAGGTGGGGTCAATTCCTCTATAACCGAGCAGCAACTTATGTTGCACCTACCTTGGAATTTATCGCCACATTTAATCCAGGTGACGATGATGAAACCGTCACTTTCCAAATGCTCGGCGAGAGACGATCACTACCACATCGGGTCGTGAACGCCCTGATGGGCACTCCCGTGGACAACCTTTATTATCAACAACAACCATGGCCCGAGGACTTCAATGAACATTATTTTTGGCAACAAATTACAAACGAGCCGCAATATTCATCGTCTTCCTCAAAGGCCTCATCTATAATTCATCCATGTTTGCGCCTGGCGCATCGAGTCCTAACATGCACCATTTTTGCCCGAGCCGAAGTGGGAAAAATCTCAAAGGCAGAATTATTCTTTCTTTGGTGCATGACTCGTAAGAATGGCCCAAGGCCGGATTTTGCCTCCTTTTTCTTTACTAAATGTTACAACCTAACGACTATGGATAAAGGAGACATCTTCATCGGGGGATTGATCACCCTTCTTGCTTCACGACCCCCGCTTCAACTTCATCTTTCTACTCTACCATTTGAGAGGGCTACCGGACCATCTAGCCTTGACGGCAACGCACTAAGGCGAATGCAACTCATCCGGGATTCGGTGGTTGGTACCATGTGGATCCTCGACAACCAACCATACATCCTTCTTCCACACGAATATATAGGGTGTTTTGATCCAACCGATCCCGATCAATGGATCATTCCTTCCGATTACCCTCCTCCTGTGGATAATGAAGATGAGCAATTCCAACATCCACAGCATCAAGCCGAGCCTCAATTCCAGCCACAGCAGTAGGGGGGACACGAAGTACCACAATATTTCCCCCCTATGTTCTTTGAACAATTCAACACAATGTTCTCCACGGTACAACGCATCGATACCCAAACGCAGGAGAACACCAGAGCTATCCAAGATGTGGCTACACGTGTCGAACGGCTGGAGCAATCATTCCCACCCACTTCCCGCCAGGTCCAAGATATGTGGGACTACCACTATCGCCACAGGCATTTCCCGCCGCTCGACCCACCGATTTAGGTCATTTCCGCCCTTTCCTTAAGCATTGAGGACAATGCTTGTTCTTAAGCTTGGGGTGGGGCACTTCTCTTTTCTTTTACTTTTTCATGCATTGTTTTTAACTAGGCTGCATAACATTTTAGTTTTAAGCTAATTTTCATTCATTTTTTTTATTATAAAATTCCAAAAATATTTTATTTTCTTATTTTTCACCTTTTATATTTTTGCATAACATTTAGCTTAGGGCATTAGCATTCATGCATTTTTGTTGTCTGTTTATTCTCACCTCCTTGGATACCATGGAACAGGTTCAAAGTTATTGTATCATTATTGGTCCAGGATCTTATTGCTATCTCACCCATCGAACCGGGACCACTAGCTGCAGTTTGGGACTTCATACTTGGGATCAGATGCTGGAAGCTTAAAGGGGTAAGTGATCATGGCCAGGTAGTTTTCATGAAGAATTATGCATACAATACTAACAACTGTAGGATATACTATAGCAATGGATGTTCTTAGCCTTGCGGTCACTACCGCTGAGAGGATCACACTTGATCACGTTTGAACCGTTAGGATGAAGCACTGGTGCTTGTCCCCGAGTAGAATCCATATCCGGTCTCTTTACATCACCATATCTTTTTGCGATTTTCTTAGGATTTTAGAGAGTCTTTTAGTCCGCATATGGACATTTTCATTAATTTAAAAAAAAAAAATTGCAAGTTTGAAAAGGAGCTTACATTACAGCTTATGCTCCACACATGGTCATTTTCACACTTAGACCATTCGGATCATATTACTACCCTTTCGGTTCCACTTACACACTTTTGGAAACCGAATTTTGAGTCAAAGGGTTTAGTTGTTAAAAATTTCGATAGTTAATAAATTACCTTCAATCGATGTTATGAAAAAAATAAAATAAAATAAATAAATAAATAAATAAATAAATATATATATATATATATATATATATATATATATATATATATATATATATATATATACATATAGCAGGCAAAATTCCAGCTGCAAATAGGTGACCGGTTCAATTATTGAACAATTTTCCAACATTTTGGTCACCCGGCGTTCGATATTCATTTGTATAGGTTTGTTTTATTGTATATAGATCGAGTTGTTTCTTCGCAAATTGGTAATGTTAGGGAGATTGTTGAGTCGGATACTACAGGAGGTTTGGGCCAACACTAAGTGAACCAATTCCTACAACGGTGCCCGAGCGGTTGAACCCAAATTACACATGAGAGTAGCCGAAAGACGTGAGATCAGAGTGTACACTTAAAAGAAGAGCTCCACACGAGCCCATCCAGCTGCTTTCTCCCTACTACAGATGTTCTTCATTATATGCATGTTCCATTGGGCTGCGACTGCTCATCCCTCCTTACTCACCTAAAGGAGTTGTCCTAGCTGTGGTTTATGGTCCCATTGTCATCGGATGAAAAAGTTGTGAGATAACAGCAAGATCAATTCTGACCATGTTGACTAACGTTGATCAGGTTCCGCGTTCTATCCATTCTTTTTATTTTCCTAAGGATTGATCATCCCGAGTTCATTTTAGTCTTGTCTTACTTGAGGACAAGTAAGGTTTAAGCTTGGGGTGGTTTGATAGCTTCATTTTATTTACTTCTTTTTATAGTTTATTTTAGCATATTTCATTCACATTTTAATTAATTTCCATGCATATTTTCCTTTTTGTTATTTTATGACCACTTTCGGGTACTTTCTAGTTTCGTGAGTATAAATGCAGATTTTAAGGAGACTAGCAAAGCGGGATCTTTTGGAAAGCGATTGGGCTTGAAGAACAATGGGGATTTAGTGCTTGATGACTATGGAGGATCGATGATCAAGAGTTTTAAGAAGCCTCGAGTGATTTGGAAGAGTCAAATTGGGCTCAAATTGAAGAGAACTTGAAGAAAAATGGACTAGAAGCTGATTGGACTGAAACTGGGCTAGTGGACTAAGCAATGCAGGCCCAACAAAGGAAAAAGCCCAAATCTGCCACACTCTCACGCGGCCCGCGTAGGAAACCCCGCGGCCCACGTAGGTTCTCTGCAAAGGGCAATTTCGGAATTTCAAGTTTGGCTCTATTATTGGGTGTTTAGTGGAATGATTGTGGCAACTTTGACAGCCGATTTTGGGGTTTCTTTTGCACATGGGAGGATGCATGACAACTATCCATGAATAAAGAATACAACACCAATTGCTTTATGAGGTTATAAAAGGATTGCCAAGGGAAGAACACAAGACACAACTACATACTTAGATACAAAAGATGGTGTTCTAGTTTCCTTTGAAGATTGGTGTTTCTCTCTTCCATCTATCATTTTGAATAATGTTTGGTATTTCTAAACTCTTTTCTATTTCTTTTGTTATGGCCATGCTTGGCTAAATTCTTATTTGGTTGACTTGGATGTAATTGCTTTAATGTTTTGGTTATTTTGAAGAACTCCATGAACTTATGTTGAATATCTATGATTATATTCTCTATAAAAACTTCCTTTATGTTTATATTTCTCTAGTCATGAATATTGATATATGAATATTGTTTTGTTGGTTAAATTCTTGACTAAGTAATGGGTCTTCAATTTAACAAGCAACAATTAGTTTAAATGTTTGTTTTCATTTAATTTAAACTAAGGAAACATTTTCTCCATAGTGGTAATGAAAGCAATAGATTACTCTTTGGATTTGGTGACTCTTAAATCCTAATGTTAATTGATTTTCACAAGATTACATGCTTCATTAGTTTTGTGACTTTGATTAAAGAAATGTACTATGAGCTTCTCTAGTCATTTTAATACAAAAGAAGAGTTGAGGCAAGTTATGCTTATAAATTGCTATAGCCAAGTTAGATCATAAACACAAGTATTGCACCTTGGTATTCTCATGATTATTTAACCAAATGTTCAAGTAATGAAATTCCAATGTCAACCATCTTTCTCTCATTGATTGTATATCAAATTCTTATTTTTGTTGAATTGTCCATTTAATTCTTAAACTTATTTCTAGTTTTATTTCAAGTAATCTCAAAAGACTAAAACCCCCATTTTTATATTTGTTGTTATTTTACAAGTATATTTGTATAACATAGATTATCATAGAGTTATAAAATTGAGCCATTCCCCGTGGATTCGATCCCTTTACCACTATACACTATTTTAGTGTGTAACATTTAGGGCATTTATTTTTGTTGGTCTCGACACCCATCAAATTTTACTATATTATAGCCTTGTATCATATATTGGATCTCTCATCATTTGTAAGCATTTAGGGAGAGAATGTTGGTGCATGGAAATGCTCCACAATTAATGAGTGTTTATTAGGTTGTATTTTCCCTTTATTGTATTTTGTGGTGTAAATACTCTCCCTCCTATATAAAGGGAGAGTTGGTCATTTTTTTCTTTTTTAGCTAGCTCATTTCTTTTCCTTAGTAAGAGTTACACTTTTCTTACAATGTAATTCTAGAGAGAGAAGTGGTGGGTTCTCCCACCCAGGGAGAGTTTCTCTCCCACCATGTTCTTCATCAATATATTTTATCTCTCTTGTTCTTACTCTTTTCTTATGAACTCATAATATGTTCTTGGTGTTCATACTTACAAAAACACGATTAATCTCGAGATATCCTTCTTCCGCACTCACCGTTCGTTATAAAAATGGGTCTCTACAATACATTTGTTTCAAAATAGTTAAACATCAGAGTATTTCCCCCAGAACCATATCACATAAATCAAAAATCATGAGGAGCGGTACGATCACGCCTTCGCCTTGCCACGATCTCCTGAAGTACCTGAAACAAAACACTAAACTGTAAGCCCAAAAGCTTAGTGAGTTACCCCCAAAATACCAACCACATATAACCATACTTATATCATATCACAATACAGAACAACCATGCACATCGGGTCTACTGTGTGACTGGTCCGCCCGCACCGGGCCTTCAGTCCACCTGGTCCACCCTCCGAGTCTATCCATGTACATCGAGTCTACAGTATGACTGGTCCGCCCACACCGGGCCTTCAGTTGGTCTGGTCCACTCTCCGAGCCTCGGCACGTCTGGTCCGCCCTCTTGGGGCCTTCAGCCTATTCGGACCGCTCGCTGGGCCTTCGGATTATCCGGTTCGCTCTGGGTATGTTGGCCTACAGCACAAAGCAGGACCCGCCTCAACCCAACCCCCGTCAATCAACCATGTGCACATAAAACAATTAATCACATAACAAATACTTAACCAGACAAACAGTCTAACAGATCACATAGCATATCAACATCCTAACCAGGATTCCGACCTAACCGGTCACTAGCATAACATTACCCTATATACCGGGTACCGACCTTATCCAGGTCACTAACATAGCATTACCCTAAATACCGGGTACCGACCTTAACCAGGTCACTAACATAGAAATACCCTAAATACCGGGTACCGATCTTAACCAGGTCACTAGCATAACATTACCTTAAATACCGGGTACCGACCTTAACCAGGTCACTAACATAACACCATCCTAAATACCAGGATGCAGATCTATCAAAGCAATAACATAACAAACAATACCCGGATTTCCATCCGATAAAGGGCCGGCCTTGGTGCCGTAGACCCTGTCGATATAGTGAGGATAACTCACCTGCAATTGCTGACTGAAGAGATAAGACCAAGCTGCTCCGACCACCGACACGAACTTCACCACACAACACTACCAAAGAACGAATTCCATAAATACCAGAATTACCAAAATACCCTTCGAAGTCAAACTGGTCAACTCTTGGTCAAAGACAAAGTCCTCAGTCAAAGTCAACCTTCCTGGTTGATTCTACTCGCCGAGTCAACCCGTCGACTCGCCGAGTTCCCATTCCCAGAAAAATCTCATAACACAACTCAACTCGCCGAGTCGCCCCAAGACTCGTCGAGTTGAACGATCTAAGAATTCCATCCTGTCCAACTCACCGAGTCGCCAACCGACTCACTAATCCAAAGCTTTAACCAAAGGAGGTTGGGTTCTGCCACCAGACTCGCCGAGTGTAAGAACAGACTCGTCGAGTACAAGGCAATCTTCAACAGACTCGCCGAGTTGTTCTTCCAACTCGCTGAGCCCATACACATGTTCATACAACTCGTCGAGTACACCCATGTGACTCGCCGAGTCCCTTCATTTCTCAATCCGTACAGAGGCTTTTTGAGCCATGCAGGGGCTTCAATCCATATATCCACTCTTCTATAACCTAACCCTCACATAAAGTTGCAAACTTTACGTGAAACCAAGGAGATATAAGCCCAAAACACTCTAGGGCTTGGGTTTATGACAAAGGGGCTTCACCAATAAGTCTTAGACAGAAGCTTTATGACATTATGGACCATCACAAGCCTAGATCTGAAGTAGCAACCTCAGATCTAAGCCTCTAACACGAAATAGCTCTTAAACATACCAAAAAAATGCCCCAAATCTCACATGATAATAGATCTAAATGCAAAAGAGTGCAAGCAACAGATTATTACCTCCAATATAAGCTCCAACTGAAGTAGATCCCGGATCTACACCATGATAATAGATCTAGAATTTGGGTTTATGACAAAGGGATTATATATTCCTCCATTCTCAAGATATCGTATAGACATAAGACATGAATTTCAATCATTCTCTCTATACCGTTTCCCGACTTCCGATTTATGACGACTGACAACAGACTACAATTGAACACATCAACTTAGTCCCGGCTTGGCCAAGCGCTTAGGTGTCATCACAAAATCATTGAGGGGCCCACATATATCGCTTTTATCCCACTTTGGGTAAAATGAATGGATAAACTTCGACTCATATGCTTGCTTGCATTCACTGATCGAATCACACACAACAATAAGTTTTATAACACCAAGTTACTGGTGCGTTTACTTATTATCAATGTGCAACCGACCAACAAATAACAACTCACACATGTCAGTTTCAAGAATATACAATATTATCGTCTCACAATCACTCGTGATATAATCCATGAAGTGATTCACGTGAGCGTGGGTTTAATACAATACTCTAATCTTATCAAAGCACTCATGAACTCTGCAGTAAACGTGTGCTATGTCTAAACACTTCAGACAATCTACAGACTCTTCATGACAGTCTTCCTTCATACTTACTTCCAACGTATGACCGACTGTGGAGGTTCGAATAACCTAGTTATTTTGGAAGTCAAAACATGCAAACTGAAACACAACAATAATACTTAATCCTATATGGCCCCAAACTTGTGAGAGTAAATAAAACACTTCTATTTAACCACCATACTGATTACTCATTATTTATCATTTAATGTTTCGGATAATCAACTCATTACTTGAATTACAACAACAATTGTCTCATGCTCCAAGCATGCACACTTTGTCTCCTATGGTCCTTACTTTGTGAAATAGATCAATTGAACAACTTTTCCAATGATGCTCATTTCACAATTCCCAATCCTTATTATTAGTGTTAGAACACAAGGTTCTTGCCACTACCAGAATATGCTAGATTCTAACATTTTATGCAACGGTCCTTTCGCAAAGTCATAGCATAAAAGTCACCAAGACTTGGCCAATGAAATTACAAAGTACTCTTATCAAAAATTGTTACAAGACAATTCCATAGACGCGAAGTCTCACATTCAAAGTACATTCCTTTGAACATCCTTCTTGCATAAAAGTTTCTAATCTAGACATAGACTCTCAATATCTAACTCCCAATATGGAAACATTTCCATATTTGTCATATGACAACTCATTCTTAATAGAATCTTATCTATTTATAATAATGTCGATATGGTCCATCCAATACCATACTTCCAACTACTCACAAGCGACCAATCCTCACCGAACTTTGGATCGTCCTTTGGTAGTTGTTTAATTATTTTAGTCAAAACCGATTCTAGTCCTTTTTCCCTCTTAATGCGCTAGACATTTGGAAAATTTTAGAATGGTCAAATATTATAGCATTTGCAATCGATCCTATACCCGCAGCGTATGGGACACGATGCATAATGTCTTACATAAAGATATGATACTTTATCAATCTTTTGCCATAATATTTTATGTGTCACGTTCTCACAATTCGAACTATGAAGAGGGATGCCGTAATCATAATCGAAATTTAAGAACACACTATGTATCCTTTGACTAAATTTATTAAAATTTCTCAATCTAGACTTTAGATTTTGAAATGAAGTATAATATTCTCTCCCTTAATTATAGCAAAAACAACTTTTCAACCCATGCAACTTTGCAAATTGAATCTTTGTTTTTCTATAATTAATATTGCTAACTTGCAATACTTGCCATAATAATAATACAAGCATAACACTTATGCTCCCACTATCATGATGATTATTATCATATAAGCATAACACTTATGCTCCCACTAGCTTTGACATGTATTCAGAAAACAACTGAACTTCCAGAAAACAATGCCTATTGAATTTCTGAAGTTCATATTTCTAATACCAGATGCTTCGATAAGCCTTTATCTAAGCTTCTTAACTTTATACACCTTTGCCTTAGATAGCTCATATGTGTGTCTAAACAATTTAGAATTTATATCAATAAGTCCCAAATGTTAGACTAATTGCCAAATCTCACAATTCGAACTATGGAAAGGGATGTTGTAACCATAACCGAATTTGAGAATACAATTCTCAAAATTGCTATCTTCTTAAAATCTCTCTTAGTGAAAGCATTTCCTCATAGTCATTTTCATGAAGGAGGGAATCTTATGACACTTAGATTTTATGGTGTATGAGTTCCTATCCATGTAAATTGCCAAAACCAAGTTTGCGACAAATCCAAACTCATATGGATTGAACTTTCTTGATTTCTAGCCTTATGGTAATACGAGTGCCCACCATGTCTTCCAAGTAGTTTAGCAACTTATCCTTACATATCAATGTACTTTGCATCGATCAAGGTGCTTTGCCTTTATGCATTCAAATGAGAACTCATAGAACTCAAATGCATAAATGACTCAATTGAATGGCACAGAACACAAAATAATGTCAACATGATAGGTTGTAAACCTCAAGTCGTGTGCTAGTGATGATCGATAAGGTTTATTCTTGATTTATTCTTGAAACTTTTCCAAGATCATTAAAACTCCCACTGACCTCTTGACATATATGATTCTCTTGTAAGGAAACTTTCCTAGACAAAACAAATATTCAAGAGTTAGTGCAGTTCTTATCAAGACAAAACACTTCACATAATTGGTCCTAGTTGGTCTTTGTCTTATCCAAGACAGCACAACTTACCAATTTCAAATGTGCAAGAATAAGAAAACTTTTTCCAAATTCCACATTTGTTGAGTGTTATAAACCTTCTTAAGACTTGTCACTCAATTCACAATCTCGGAATATAACTCTAAGATTCGATATTGGAACGAAGTATGATTGACTTCTTGATTTAACCATTTCCACAATTCCCGATTCCTCTTCTTAGACATACAAATGTACTAAGACTCACTTAGAGGACCAATTGAGAAATGGTTCTTAATCATTAAGACTTTATCATAAAACACAATAAAAGGTACTCTCCCTTCTTCTTAGAATAGAGAAACTTTTATCTTTCTGTCTACTTGATCCTTCTTTATTCGTTCTGCTATTCATTGAAACTCTTTCAATCAACTCAGAGTTACACTTAATCTTATAAGTATAATCATATTTACTTTAGTAAATCATGACTAATATCTTATCTATCTTGTGGTGGACTTGATCAACGCACAACCTAGTATACTCGATCTCCTAGTCCTTCACTTGACACTTTGTCAGAGAATTAGTTTAATTTCCAAATATGAAAGTTTTTCATTCATCACGCAACCAAGTTGCATGATTCCAAGTTTCTGTCCAATTGAAACTTGGGCGATGAGAAACTCTCCCTATTTGGTAAATTCTCGACATTTCCACAAATAACATAATTAAGAATCAAATTCATTATTGCCAATAATAGAAACTTTCAAAAATCAATTTTTCATACACGCCATTGCAAGGATAAATAAATAAGATAAAATCAAAATTCATTTTATTGCGGAAAAAATTTGTCCTTACAATGCAATTCAATTGAAAAACTATGTTATTACATATTTCTCAGCAATCTATTCTAACTCCAAGTAGTATCTTAAGAATCTAATCTTCAAGAAATGCGATCAAAATCCATTTCTTCATGATTAGATTCAACTCACTTCTTCCCTTAAGTTTCCTCTCTTTTCTTCGATCCGACAAAACATCAAAATGTAATATTATCACATCATGTATTAAGAATCTAGAAGGAACTTAAAAGAGTTAGATAATGGATTTTACCTGAAGTAGATCCATACGTTTTGACTCTTCCATCTCTTAGATCTCTCAGGTAAATAGGGCAACTTCGTCTCCAATGCCCCTTCTTTTGGCAATAAAAGCGAATGGACTCCTTTGGCACAGCACATGGGACAATCTCATGCTTATTCCTTTCTGGACTTCCAATGTTGCCAACTTCCACTGAAGTTTGGGAGTTTGATTCACTAGACAAATTTGCTTGACCAGCACGCCAAATCATTGCTGATTCACCATCTATAAGCAAATATGTGAGATCAATTAGGGTCACGTCGTGTTCCATAATATAGTACTCTCTTACGAACTCACTATATGATTCAGGAAGTGACTGAAGAACCCAGTCAACAGCCAACTCACTTGAAATCTCGACACCCAACATCCTTAACCTGTCAATGTGTGACTTCATCTCTAAGACGTGTGTACACACAGGTTTCCCATCTTCGTGTTTACTTGCCAAAAGGGCTTGAGTTAGCTTGAACTTTTCAAGCCTTCGAACTTGTGGGTTAGGGAGAACATTTGGAGGAGGTGGAGGAAGTGAAGCATGATCTCTTGTTCCTCGATCATATCGTGGAATATCATCTTCATTTTGAAAGCTTGTTCCATGGGATTTGGGAAGACCATGATTGTTAGAACCAGACATCTACAAAACGAGAGAAAATTCAAGTTAAGTTGACTAGAATTCTTGATGTAACACCCAAATGAAACATCAAGGCTAGGATCCAACACAATACTCTACAACCTAGAATAGGGATGCCGTAATCTAGTCGCAAAATATTTGAAGGTAGGTAAATGACGATTTACCAATTTCCACCATGAAAAACGAAAAGGAAGTTTAAGTTTTAAATGAATTGAAACTCCTAGATCTTTTGAGATTCATTGAACTTTTTCAATGGCATGTTTAATTTTGATTATGACCTTCTATTTGTGACTGGGATGCCGAGGATCACAAATAAGGTGTGAATAACCATACGAATCACGTGGTGCACTTAATGCTACTATCACCTAATCAATGCGCCGGTTAGCCACACACGCTCCATTGATCTATGATAAACATCGAGCCACCCTTCGCTACCAATGTCATCCCCAAATTAGTGTGCCGGTTAACCACACACGCTCCACTAACGTTTGACAAGGGTACGAAGTGTAATTCCATGGATTAGCATACAATTTCACATTTTGCCTAAAGTATCTATGATATGGGAATTTGTAAAAGCATTTAGTTACTTTGTACTTCATTATACTTATAATGGAAGGTTTCTGTCCTATCCTACCCGTTCGGGTAACGACCCTCCACTAGTCAAGAGTGCGGTGGGTAAGAGTGGATACCCATTCAATTGCCATTTTATAGGCAATTTCCTTAAACACCCCTTATAGACCAACTTCGTGAATGAGGCCTGCTAACGGTAAGACTGACTGTTTACTCATACATATATATAATATTAGACTTTTAATGTTATATATAGTATAGGGTGTATTTTACACTTTTAAAATACTAGGTGGTCTAATTCAATAAATTATACTTTTAATTTATTTAAATGTAAACCAAAACTTTATGGAATTATTAACTCAATTTTAATTATACACTTTAATTAATTAACAAAACCATAAGGTGTAATTTGAACTTTTCAAAATACTAGGGTTTTAGAATTTAAAATTTCAAATTAAGACTTTTAATTAAACTTTAAAATCCAAAACTTGAGGGCAAGTTTTGAAAATTTTTCAAACTTAGGGTTTAGAATTTAAATATTTCAAAATTAAACTTTTAATCAAAATTTAAATTCCAAAACTTGAGGACAAGTTTTGAAACCTTTCAAAACATTAAGGTTTAACTATTTAAATTTCAAAACAAAAACTTTTAAGTTCAAATTTAAAGTATAAAACCTAAATGGTGCAAATTGAAACTTTTCAAACTTACTAGGTCAAATATTCATCTAATAATAATCCTATATTATCCATATTTAACCAAATCCATTAGTTTTGATAATGATAAACATTTCAAACATAAAAAATTGATTTTAGGCAATAAAAACGAGTTTTGGTAATTATCCACATCAAAATCTGACCAAAAAATCGAAAAACCCGACAACTGAACAGCCAACTCGTCGAGTCCTCTTTGGAACTCGTCGAGTTCAAGCTACTCATCGAGTTCTAAGAGCAACTCGGCGAGTTCATCAGGCAGACAGCAAGAAATTTCGATTTTCAGGTCTTTTGCAGTTCAATTATGAATCTATTCAATAGAAAAACGACCTAGGCTCTGATACCACTATTGGGTTTTGAGCATAACATCAATCCTATGGTGTTCATGCAACCCTAATTGCTTGGATCTAGTTTTTCTACTTTGAACATGCAATAAACTTCCAAGACTTATAAACCCTAGATCTAGCATACAATTAATCAAATTATCATATAAACTAGGGTTTAGATCTTACCTTGATTGTTATTTAGCAATAACAATCAATTCCTTGGCTTCAGAAAGCTTAGTGCCTCAAGTGTTGCACCTCAATGGAGTCACAAACACCACTAAGCAACTTGGATGAAGAGGGAGGAGAGAGGAGGCACCAAAACCGGCTGGAAACCCTAAAGGATTAGTTCACCACGTTTTTGGGGCATAGGGGGCCTTTATATACATGTAGGCTATTAGGGTTTACAACTAGGAAACCCTAATATGGCTGCTTAAGCCCTAAGCAGCCCATGGACTCCTTTAACATATCCCTTGGACGAATTCCTTATGGGCTTCCCATATAATTCGTCCAACCTATATTATTTAGGTAATCCATAGCCCAATTGCAATTATCTTATAATTACAAATCCAGTCCCCTAAGTTTAATTAATCTCTTTTAGCCACAAAATTAATTCTTAATTAATTCTCGACTAATATTAATTAAACAATATGATTTCTCCTTTAATATATTATTCTTATAATATATTAATAAATCATAATTAATCCTTTCTCTCCTTAATTCATCCTACATATTGCTATGGTGAAGGCAACCCAAAAGGACCATGCTCATAATCGGGTCAAGTACATACCAAAATAGTTATGGACTTAGACACTAATCCAACACTTATCTATTTGCTTGGTGCTGCTGAATCAGCAATGATTTAGAAGGCTAGTAAAGCAAATTTGATTAGAAGATCGACTTCCCAAAACTTTATGGACATTGACAATGGTGACACTGGAAATCCAGAAAAAAATTCTCTTCCCAATGGAAAGGGATCGGCCATAGTCAACTCGGTTGACCAAATGGTAAAGAGAAAGGCTAAGTCTGTGATAGTCCCATGTACCATTACCAAAGCGTCCATATATTAAATTGCCAAAGGAAGGGGCATTGATTGCAAAGCTGCCAAATTTACCTAAGGATGTTAAAGTCAATAAGTTTGACTCCACTTCAGGTAAAGTCCATTGTCTAACTCTATTAAGCTCATATTTGGAGATTCTATTACATAATGTGACTGGGTCACCTGGTGATGTTATAAGAATAAAAGAAAGAGAGAAAGCTTAAAGGAAGTATATGCCGACTCTGATCGCAAGATGGATTTCGATCGCATCAGAATTTTGAGCTATTACTTAGGAGTTATGACACATTGCTTAGGAATAGATAACAACAAGGTTTTCATTTGCACTGTAAGGATAAGTTTTTCTGCAAAGTTTTAAAATAAAAGGAAAATATTTGATTTTATTTATTTTAAGTATCCTTACAATGGCATTTGTGAAAAAAAGTGTTGCTTATATGATTCCATTGATAGCAATATTGGAATATTAATTTGATTCTTTCATTTGTGGTAGTGTCTAAATTTACCAAATAAGGAAAGATTCTCATCACCCAAGTTTCAATTGGACCGAAACTTGGAATCATGCAAGTTGTATAGTATGATGAATGAGAACTTTCGAGCATTGGAAAAATTAAGACTAACTACTTGTTCACATGGATGTGTGAGTCAAGTGAAAGGACTAAGGGATCGAGTACACATTCTTGTGCTCTGGTCAAGTCCACCACAAAAGATAGATAAGACTATTCGTCATAATTTACTAAAGCTCAGTAAATATGGTTATACTTACAAGCTTAAGTGTAATTCTGAGACATTGGAAAAGGTTCCAATGTATGGCAGAGCGAATAAGAAGAATCAACTTAGGCAGAAAGATAAAAGTTTCTCAATCTGAAAGGATGGGAGAGTACCTTAGCATCATGTTTTGTGATCATCTTAATGATTTAAAAATCATGTCAAAATTAGTCCTCTAAAGTCATCTTAGTGTATTCTTATGACTAAGAAGAGGCATCTTGAATTGTTGAAATGATTAAATCAAGAAGATGGGTCATGCTTTGTTCCAAAAACAATTCTTAGAGTCATACTCCAAGATTGTAATTTGAGTGACACATCTTAAAAAAGGTTTATTAACACTAGTCAAATGCAAGAGTAAAAGGTTTTCTACTCTTGTACATTTGAAATTGGAAAGTTGTGATGTTTTGGATAAAACAAAGACCAACTTAGGCCAATTGTGTGAAGTGTTTGTCTTGATTAGAATCCACACTATCTCTTGAATATCTGACAAGAAAGTCTTATATGTCAAGAGGAAAGTGGGAGTCTTAAAGGTCTTGAAAGTCTCAAGAACTAATCAAGAGTAAAACCTAAAGTTCTTCACTAGCACATGACTTGAGGTTTATAACCTATCGTGTTTACATGTCTGTGCCTATTCAAGTTGGCTTTGCATAGGAGTTCTGAGAGTTCTCAATTGGTTGCACAGCTACTTGGAAGCAATGACAGGCCCTTGAGCTGCCAAATGGCAAGAATTTAAGATTGCACAAGTTTAATCCATATAAGTGTGGATTTGTCAGTAACCTTGTCTGTGATTATGGTTTTGACAAATTCATATGGGTAGGAAATCATACACCAGAAAAATCTAAGTGTCATAAGGTTTCTCTTCGATTCATGAAAATGATGGTAAGGAAACACTTTCACTAAGTAGATTTTAAGTAGATAGTAATCTTTGCATTCTCAAAGTCGTTAGTAGAGCACACTAACATGGACTTATGAGAAATAGCAAAGGTCTAAACAATTGAGACTATGATTACGGCATCCCTTTTCATAGTTCTGAAATTGTTTAGACACACCTGTGAGCTATCTAAGAAAAGGTGTGTGATTTTGATAAAGTCTTATAAAAGCAATCTAGTATCAGAAATCTAAACTTTGGTAAGAAAGTCAATAAAGTATTGATTTCTAGAAGTCCCGCTGATTTCTGAGTACATGTCAAAGCTAGTGGGAGCATAAGTGTTATGCTAATAATCATCATGTTAGTGGGAGCATGATAATTATGATAAGTATTGCAAGTTAGCAATGTTAATTATAGAAACCAAAAGTTTCAATTCGTTGAAAAAGGTGTTTTGCTATAATTAAGGGAGAGGAAATTATACTTCATGTCAATTCTAAAAGGCTTAGAGTGAGATTTTAAGCTTAGATTGAGATTTTAATCATCTTTAGTCAAGAATATATATATGGATTTCATGTTGGATTGGTTCAACATAAGGAAATTCTATATATTGCGTTCTCAAAATTTGATTATGATTACGGCATCCCTCTTCATAGTCAAATCTTGAGAACATGGCAAATAAAAAAAATATTGTAGCAAGAGACTGGTCTAGAATCATGTCTTTATGTGACACATCATGAATCATGTCCCATTTGCTTTGGATACAGGATCGATTGTATGTGCTATAATATTCATCCTTTCTAAAATTTTCCAAATTCCTGGGGCATTAAGAGGGGAAAAGGTCTAGAATTGGATTTGACTAAAGTGATTAAGCAATTGTCAAGGACAATCTAAGGTTTTACCAAGGATTGGTTGCTCAAGGACAGTTGGAAGTATAGTGTTAACTTTGGAAGGATCATATTGACCTAATCTGAAAAGAGGCAATTCTTGTTCAGAAGGGGTAGTAAAAATGGGAATATGGAGTTGTCTCCATAGGTGGAAGTTATCTATGTAAGAAACTTAATGCAAGAAGAATGTTCAAAGGCAATGAACTTTGAATATGAGACTTTGGTTCCATGGAGTTGATCTCCATTGGAATACTCTGTAATGTTTTTTGACAAGTCTGTGTGACTTTGTGCATAATCGTTACAAGAGGACCAATGCATATAAGTTTAGAATCGAACAGATTTCGGTAAAAGGCATGAATTTGGAATTCTTGCATTGTCGTAAGGACTTGGAAGTGTGAAATTAGAATCATGGTTCAATTGGTTATTTCACAAAGTAAAGATCATAGACAAACTTGGTATGCATACTTGGAGTATGGCATAACTAATGTTTAGACAAACATAGAGTGCATAGTTGGTGTATGGCAAAGCTATTGTTTAGAAAAACATAGTATACATGCTCGGAGCATGGGACAACTATTGTTTTAATTCAAGAATAAATTTGATAGCTGAAACAGTATGCAATGAATAATGTGTAATCATATGGTGATAAATAAAAGGTTTTTTATTTATATTCATAAGTTCTGAGACCATATTGGATTCAATTATTCTTGTGTTTCATTTTTGCATGTTTTGACTTCCAGAATAAGTAGGTCGTTCTTCCTGAATGACTAAGTTATTCAAACCATCCACAGTCGGTCATATGTTGGAAGTAGATATGAATCAAGACTGTCATGGGTGGGCTTGTAGAGGTCTAAGATGTTGGACAAAGTGGTGCTACAACACTCATGAGTGCTCATAAGTTCTGAGTATTGGATTCAACCCGCGCTCATTAGAATCACTTCATGGATTTTATCACGAGTGATCATGAGACGATAATATCTTATATTCTTCAAACCTAGAGATATGAGTTGTTACTATGAGTTGGTTGTACATTGATTGCACGAAAACACGTTGGTAACTCGATGTTATAAAACGTGCCTTTGTGTATGATTCAACAAGTAGTAGAACAAGCCATATGAGTCGAAGTTTATCCATTCCTTTTACCTTCGGGATAAAAGCGATATCTGTGGGCCCCTCGATGATTTAATGATGATACATGTGAGTGCTTGGCCAAGCCAGGACTGATTTGATCTGTTCAATCAGTCAGTCATCATGAATCGGAAATTGGGAAACAACAGATGGCCAGAGAGAATGATTTATAATCCATGTCTCAGTCCATATGATATCTAGAATGGAGGAATATATGATCACTTATCTAATGGACAAGTCATTAACAAAGGTCATAGATCATCGGCAAGGTTAGAGTTCGACGGAAGCTTTTGAGAGCTATGATTGCCAGTCGGTTCTTGAAGTCATACGCAATAATAGTTTTAGACTTATCCAAGTGGGAGACTGTTGGATTAATGTCTAAGTCCATAACTATAATTGGTAAGACTTGACCCGACCCAGCATGGTCCATTTGGGTTGCATGGCATTGGGACAATTGGATAGACAAGATGAGGAAAAAGGATACTAGTGATTTTATATTAATATATTATAAGTTCTAATATATTAATATATAATCATATTATTTAATTAGTATTGATCAAGAATTAGTTTATAATTAATTAAGTGATCAAAAGGAACTAATTAAATATGGACTCTTAGATATATATGTGTGATGGGCCAAGTTCATTTAAGTTGGGCTAAGCTTTCATGGATAGTCCATAGAGTGTTTAACCCATGGATAATAAGAAATGAAAGGTCATGGGTATTAGGGTTTAACCCTAATCTCCACACTATATAAAGAGGTCTTTGGTTGGTGAAATTGGCACTAGTGTGGGTACACTAAGAGGGCTAGCCGATTTCACTAGAGAGAATCAAAGTATCCTTATTCTCAAGGTTATTCCAAGAGTTCATGGTGTTGTGTGAACCATTTGAGGTGTCACACTTGGGTCACTAGGCACTCAAGCTTCATGAAGACAAGCTACATCAACAAAGGTATGTATTCTATCCATTTGATTACCCAAGTATCAATTATTGTATGCTAGATAGGGTGATACCTTGGAAAGTTCATAATTACATGTATAATAGAGAAAACATAGATCCAAGGTATTTAGGGTTGCATGTACACTTAGGAGTGTTAGAATGCTCAAAACCCAACACTTACTGGCTCTGGCCGATCGTACCCTCTGCATCCTCCTTTATTATTTCAAAAAAAAAAACTTTTTGAAAACCATTTTGAAAATCCTTCCTTGATATGAGACTGGATTCACATGAATGCTCCTCCAATTCACTCAAACCAAGACTCTGATACCAACTTGAAACACCCATAAAATTTGAGCCGAATTAAAACATTTTAATTCAATCAAAAACCATTAAGTTCATACATTTGTTTCAAAATAGTTAAACATCAGAGTATTTCCCCCAGAACCATATCACATAAATCATAAATCATGAGGAGCGGTATGATCACGCCTTCGCCTTGCCATGATCTCCTGAAGTACCTGAAACAAAACACTGAACTGTAAGCCCGAAAGCTTAATGAGTTACCCCCAAAATACCAACTACATATAACCATACTCATATCATATCACAATACAGAACAACCATGCACATCGGGTCTACTGTGTGACTGGTCCGCCCGCACCGGGCCTTCAGTCCACCTGGTCCACCCTCCGAGTCTAGCCATGTACATCGAGTCTACAGTATGACTGGTCCGCCCACACCGGGCCTTCAGTCGGCCTGGTCCACTCTCCGAGCCTCGGCATGTCTGGTCCGCCCTCTTGGGGCCTTCAGCCTATCCGGACCGCTCGCTGGGCCTTCGGATTATCCGGTCCGCCCTGGGTATGTTGGCCTACAGCACAAAGCAGGACCCGCCTCAACCCAACCCCCATTAATCAACCATGTGCACATAAAACAATTAATCACATAACAAATCCTTAGCCAGACAAACAGTCTAACAGATCACATAGCATATCAACATCCTAACCAGGATTCCGACCTAACCGGTCACTAGCATAACATTATCCTATATATTGGGTACCGACCTTATCCAGGTCACTAACATAGCATTACCCTAAATACCGGGTACCGACCTTAACCAGGTCACTAACATAGCAATACCCTAAATACCGGGTACTGACCTTAACCAGGTCACTAGCATAACATTACCCTAAATACCGGGTACCGACCTTAACCAGGTCACTAACATAACACCATCCTAAATACCAGGATGCAGATCTAGCAAAGCAATAACATAACAAACAATACCCGGATTTCCATCCGATAAAGGGTCGGCCTTGGTGCTGTAGACCCTGTCGATATAGTGAGGATAACTCACCTGCAATTGCAGACTGAAGAGATAAGACCAAGCTGCTCTGAAAACCGGCACGAACTTCACGACAGAACACTACCAAAGAACCAATTCCATAAATACCAGAATTACCAAAATACCCTTGGAAGTCAAACTGGTCAACTCTTGGTCAAAGTCAAAGTCCTCAGTCAAAGTTAACCTTCCTGGTTGATTCTACTCGCCGAGTCAACCCGTCGACTCGCCGAGTTCCCATTCCCAGAAAACTCTCATAACACAACTCAACTCGCCGAGTCGCCCCAAGACTCGTCGAGTTGAACGATCTCAGAATTCCATCCTGTCCAACTCACCGAGTCGCCAACCGACTCACTAATCCAAAGCTTTAACCAAAGGAAGTTGGGTTCTGTGACCAGACTCGCCGAGTGCAAGAACAGACTCACCGAGTCCCAGGCAATCTTCAACAGACTCACCGAGTTGTTCTTCCAACTCGCCGAGCCCATGCACATGTTCATACAACTCGTCGAGTACACCCATGTGACTCGCCGAGTCCCTTCAGTTCTCAATCCATACAGAGGCTTTTCGAGCCATACAGGGGATTCAATCCATAGATCCACTCTTCTACAGCCTAACCCTCACATAAAGTTGCAAACTTTACGTGAAACCAAGGAGATATAAGCCCAAAATACTCTAGGGCTTGGGTTTATGACAAAGGGGCTTCACCAATAACTCTTAGACAGAAGCTTTATGACATTATGGACCATCACAAGCCTAGATCTGAAGTAGCAACCTCAGATCTAAGCCTCTAACTCGAAATAGCTCTTAATCATACCAAAAAAAATGCCCCAAATCTCACATGATAATAGATCTAAATGCAAAAGAGTCCAAACAACAAATTATTACCTCCAATATAAGCTCCAACTGAAGTAGATCCCGGATCTACACCCCTCCTTGTCGCAAACCTCTTGATCTTCAAGCCCCTTTCCACCAAAATCACTTATCAAGGCTCCAAATTGCTTCCAAGGGCTCTCACTCACGATTTAGGGTTTTTGGATTTCAAAAGGGTAGCAAAGAGGTTGAGGGTGGGTTATAATGTGCTTTATATAGGGCACAACCCCCGGGATTAGGGTTTTCTCTCTTCAGCACCAACTCATCGAGTCCAAGCTGCTGACTCGGCGAGTTGGCCACTTAAACCGCGACAGAATCCCGTTCCGACTCGGCGAGTAAGCGGACCTACTCGTCGAGTCCCTTTCCTAAATTTACACTTTTGGCCCTTCATTGAACATTAGAAATTTAGGGTGTTACACACAGTCATAATCCTTTACCACATCAAGCCACCGACGCTGCCTGATATTCAGATTTGGCTGGTCCATGAGATACCTCAGGCTCTTGTGGTCCGTGTAAATCGTACAATGAACCCCATAGAGGTAATGACGCCAAATCTTGAGGGTGAACACAACAGCCCCCAACTCCAAATCATGCGTCGGGTAGTTCGCCTCGTGAGGCTTCAGCTGCCTCGAGGCGTAAGCAATGACATTCCCTATGTGCATCAATACTGCGCCCAAACCCGAGATGGACGTATCACAGTACACGACGAAATCCTCCATGCCCTCTGGCAGGGCTAAGATTGGCGCCTCGCACAATCTCTGCCTCAATGTCTCGAATGCAGCCTACTGCTTAGGCCCCCAACGAAAGACCACGGCCTTCCTCATTAGCCTGGTCAGGGGTACGACTATCTTGGAGAAATCCTGGATGAATCTCCGATAGTAGGCGGCTAATCCTAGGAAACTCCGAATCTCAGATGGAAACCTCGGAACCTCCCATCTCATCACGGCCTCCACTTTGGCCGGATCTACCGAAATCCCGTTCTGGTTGACAAGGTGCCCAAGAAACTGCACCTCGCGCAACCAGAACACACACTTGGAGAACTTAGCATACAAGTTCTCCCTTCTCAAAGTCTCCAGAACCTCTCACAGATGCTCCTCGTGCTCCTCCTGCGTCTTGGAATAGACCAAGATGTCATCGATGAAAACTATCACAGACCGATCCAGCACCGGCCTGTACACATGTTTCATGAGATCCATGAACGTGGCAGGAGCGTTGGTGAGCCCGAAAGGTATCACCACAAACTCATCGTGACCATAACGGGTTCGAAAGGCAGTCTTCTGCACATCCTCCTCTCTGACCCTCATCCGGTGATACCCTGAACGCAGATCAATCTTGGAGAACCAAGATGCTCCCTGTAGCTGGTCAAAGAGGTCATCAATCCTCGGGAGTGGGTAACGGTTCTTCACCGTTACCTTATTCAGCTCCCGATAATCTATACACATCCGATGTGACCCATCCTTCTTCTTCACAAACAGAATCGGGGCTCCCCAGGGAGAACTACTCGGTCTAATGAATCCCTTGTCTAACAGCTCCTACAGCTGTGTAGACAACTCCTGCATCTCAGGAGGAGCCAACCGATACGGTGCCTTGGCTATCGGAGCCGCACCAGGGACTAGGTCGATCCTGAACTCCACCTGTCGCTCCGGAGGTATCCCAGGCAACTCCTCGGGGAATACGTCCGCAATCTCTCGTACCACGGGCACATCGCCCACCGTCGCCCTACCCGCCTCCCGGGTATCCATAACATAGGCGACATAACCTGCACAACCCTGCTGGAGGTAGCGCCTTGCCCTCGTTGCCGAACATAAAGTTGGTCCTCGCTGTGGCCTTTCGCCCTGAACCACCAGCTCTCCCCCACTAGGGGTCCTAATCCGCACTGACTGCTGCATGCAATCAATCACTGCCCCATTGGGGCTCACCCAATCCATACCAATAATAACCTTGTTCCCCCGCAAAGGTATGGGAACCAAGTCCACCAGGTAACGTTCCTCGAACAGCCTCAAAACACAATCCCGGTAGACCTCTGACGCTCGTACCAACCGGTCGTCCGCAATCTCGACCTCTAGAGGGAAATCCAACATGCCCGAAGACTCCATAAACTTCTTGCTAAGCGTAAGAGAGACAAACGATCGAGTGGCACCCGAATCAAACAACACCTGAACTGGGATACCGTTCACATGGAACGATCCTAAGCAAGGCACATAATATATCAAAATCACAGCGACATAACATAAAAGCATAAAAATAAGAAATCATACTCGTCACCACATCGGGTGCAGCGCGTGCCTCCTCGGCTGTCAGCTGAAATGCTCGGCTCCGAACCACTGGAGCCTCCAACTTGGCCTTCCGGCCATCCACAACCCGTGCTGTCGTTGGAGTCGGCGCCACTGCCAGCGCCGCTGCTGCTGTCAATCTAGGGCAATTGGCCTTTTTATGGCCCTTCTGATTGCAATGAAAGCAAATCAGGTCTGATATCTGAATCGCAGGAGTAGGGGCAGTAAAATCTCTGCCAAAATGCCCAACCTTGCCACACTTATAGCAGCCTGAACCCGGACCAGTGCGACAAGCTCCGTCATGTGACCGACCGCATTTACAACAGCGGTCCTGCCCTGACTGGCCTTTCGGCCTACCATCGGATCCCTTGGGCTTCTTCCCCGAAGCCCCCGCCGTCAGCCCCTCCGCTGCCTTCCTCTTCCGGATGTGCTCCAGATCAATCTCCCTCTCCCTAGCCCTGACAATCATGGAATCCAGGGTAGGGCAAGCTGAGAAACTGACATGCTCCAGGATGTCAGCTCGTAGCATGTCATGGTAGCGGGTCCTCTTCATGTCCTCATCACCCGCATACCGGGTGTAACGCCCGTAGATTAGGGCTAGTCAATTTAGAGACGATAAGCGTCAAAAATGACCTTTTGATAGAAGATTATTTTGAATGAATAATCTTAAATAAGTTGTAGTATATGTTACAAGGATTCCGTATAATATAAAGAACGCCGAAATCCGAGTTATAACGAAGAAGTTATGACATGTCGAAGTTTCGCGGCAGAACCGACAACGCTGAATGACGTAAAAAGTGAAATTTATGTTAGAGCGATATTTAGCCTTAGTGATCTAAACGAAAGTCGTAGAGTTCGTTAAACCGAGAGCGTGCATAAAAAGAACGCCCAAATCTGACTTCGTATGAGGAAGTTATGATTTTCTGAAGTTTCGACTTAGCAGTATGCAGCCCGAATACTCGATTTGAGACCGAGCGGTTTTTAGCCGAAACAATCTAAACGAGAATCGAAGATCTCGTTAATATTAGTGAAAAGGTAAAAAGACAGATGAAAACGGACGTCGGATGAAGAAGTTATGAATTTATAACGGAGTTTTCCTGTCCCGGCTTACTAAAAATAAATAATAAAAATAAATTCAAAATTTGCCGACGGAGTCTAAACGAAAGTTGTAGAGCATAGTCTCACCTACACCCAGCGTAGTGCTGTACGCCCAGCGTACCCCAATGAATGAACCACTCGAGTGCTCCGCGTACGTAAGCGATGACGTTTTTGGTCGCGTACGCCCAGCGTACTCCGAAGTTACGCCCAACGTAACCCCAAAGCTCAGCCCCTATAAATACCTTGCGAGGCTGCCGAGTTTCTTTGCTCATTTTCTCTCCTCTCTCTCCTTTTTTATCTCGTTTTTCATGCAAGAAATATCCCGAAGCCCCGGAATCAATCTCGAGACCCGAAGCAAGTCTCGAAGCCCCGAAGATCCCGAGAAGAAAGATTCCCGAGCCGAAGCTCTGCCTGCGAGAAGCCCGGTTTTGGAGAAAACATCCCGGTTTCGTAGCAAAAGATTATTTTAATAGCCGTAGTGCTGTCCAATCATCTTCTAATCAAGTGAGTGTGTGGTCACTTTCTCCTAACACATAAATATTAAGTATTTGCTATGAAATACGTGCTATGTGTATAATATATTGTTGTTTATTTGAGATGATTGTGGAATGGATGAATTATATAAGTTTTACTGAGTTAAATTATATATGTATTTTGTATCTAAAAAAATGTTGGGTAGAACATAGGTAGATATAGTTGTTGGTAAGTGATAAAAGATGGGTTGGACCATGAGATAAAAGGATAAAGAGATAAACTTGTTTTAGATCTGGATGTATGGATCAGATCAGGAGGTTAGTTTTAGATCTGGATGTATGGATCAGATCAGGAGGTTAGTTTTAGATCTGGATGTATGGATCAGATCAGGAGGTTAGTTTTAGATCCGAGGGTATGGATCAGATCAGGAGGTTAGTTTTAGATCCGGGAATATGGATTAGGTAAGGAGGTAAATTTTAGATCCGGGAGTACGGATTATGTATTTTTGAATTATGTGTTCATCCGATAAGGTATCATGTGTATAGTCCCTTTTAGGAACGTGATTTTAATACGAGTATTGATTAAAGTATGAAATATACATATGTATGTGAAGTATTTGTTATTGTCCGAAATACGTGTTAGATATATTTGATGATATATAATGTGTGAATCAGATATGGTTCAATATGTGTTAAGATGTTTATATATGATATTAATACTTAAAACCTTGTGTTAAGTATACACTAGATGGCATTGCCTAAACGGAGATAGTATCAAAAATTGATTATAAGCATTATAGGTTTGCCTAGTGATGGGTTAAGACTTAAATGGGATGTTTAGTTCAATTAAGTTTGGACATTGGGTAGTCTCTTATTAGGAGTACGTGTGTGGTGAGATCGATGATCGCTGGAGTACGTCTTACGTACAAAAGTACATTTTATGTACAAAGTCCTTTTCAAAGCTCTGTGTCTTGGGTGTTGCTTGTGCCAGGGTACTATTATGTTCTCGGGTACGAGTCTTTCGCATACCAGAGTACTATAATGTGCCAGAAGTACTATCTTGTACAAAGTCTTTTTGACAATTTTGTGTGTCGGTTACGGGAGCGTACGGGAGTAATCTAGTAGTATTTCCCCATACTTTTATGTTGAGAGAGCTTTGGAGTCAGCGTTTCTTTTATAAAGTAATTAAGGGAACTTCGTAAACTGCCTAATAAAGTGTGTCCGTAATAGACCACTGTTGGGTATGTCTGGTGATATATTGCTGGATAGGGTGCATCTGGGGGTGAAGTACCTCATGTATTCAGGCCACTGCTAGGCAAAGTTCGATGCTGGGATAGGTAGAGTCTGGAGGTATAATACCTCGTGATAGTCGGACCACGCCTAGGCATTGTTATCTCGATAACTACCCCTTACTTAACTGTCTTGTGGTTCTTTCTTTTACGAACGAAGGTTCGTGGTGAAACTTATTCCATTCCCCTCATTTGATGTCTTTATTGATCCTCGTTTGCTGCCAGGGAATTTTCGAAGCAGCTTCGTCAGTTGTTGTTCATATCGATTCCTTAGGCTAGATCTCGTAAGATCATTGTCTAGGGTCAGTATGTGGGGATCGACGGGATGGGATATATTGTTTTAGAAATATGACTTATATGTTAATAATAATATTAGTGGTTTTGCAGGATCGAGATATACATTATTATCTCGTGGTTTGAACTAAGAGCTTTCGTACTATGTGTTCCTTAGGTGATTGAGTTCACCACGGATATTTGAACTAAGTGTTCATTAGGTGTTTTTGGAACTAAGTGTTCATTAGGTGTTTTTGAACTAGGTGTTCATTAGGTATTATTGAACGGAATGTGTTCAATGGGTGTTCTTGACCTAGGTGTTCATTAATTATTTTAAACTGCGTGTTCACCAGAGGTAATCTAAGAACCATGGAAGCACTAGACTTTGTGCTAATTCCTTAGGACAATTTTTAGGAATGAATGAGAGAAGGGTAATCGGTTCTTAGGGTAAATCTTTATGAAATAAAGGAAGATAATGGGGGTGGATAATTGGATTGATTGTTTGATAGTTAAATATAATAATTATATTATTGTGGGTTGAAAACCCTATATGCTCACCAGGCTCCCAAGCCTGACCCACTCAGTTTTCTTTGCATGACAGGTAATGGCACAAGAGTATAAGTTGGTGGACTTGACGAGAGATTTTGGATCATAGGCCAGTAGTTATGAATAACTGTCGTAAGGTCTATTTTGTTCTGTTTATGCTTTTGGTCTGTATTGAACATGACATCCCAAGATTTTGTTATATAATGAAAATACATTTCTTTAAAGAAATGCTTTGATAATTTTTATCATATTTTTTTTGGGAACAAATTCCGCAACTGTTTTCTTTAAACGATTACTCTGATTTTATAAAGCATAAACAAAATCGGTCTTTTCTGGCCGTGAAAATGAGGATGTCACAGTTGGTATCAGAGCATTAGTTTAAGCGAACTAGGAATATGGATTTATTTCTAGACTTAAACTTAGAATGCTAAGCGATGATTGTGAGGAGTGTGTCTAACAAAATTTAGGTAATATACCTGAATAGACACAAGAACTAGCTAATTTAGGGAAAATGCCTAACATGCTTTTACGTGCTAAATGATTTATGATATGCATTATATGATCGGATCTATGGTCTGTTGCCGACCGGATCTGGAAACTTTATGTGTTCAGATTTCTAAATGTTTAAATACGGTATTAGAACTGGCATATAACTTTTCGGAGTAATAAGGAGGATTACGCGTCTAAACCTTCTCTATCTGTATTCTCGTCTCGATGCGCTGAACACATGCTTCCGTGAACGTAACGTCATGGTGAAGGCTCGTAGCGAATTGAGTAAATGGAGGAAATGAAAAGGCTTATGATAGTGAATGATACCTATCGGAAGATATCATAAGAGAGGTATCTTGCCTTTAGAATACGTCTGATAAAATAGTAGTACGTCTAGAGAAGTATGGTACATCTGAATGTACATATTTGATTGGCGGGATGATAGAGCGATTGGTGTAATTCCTAAAGTTTTCCTATCATCTGGAATTTCCATCACCAACCGAGTTGAAGCAGAATTGATGATTGAAGATACGCGTGGAAGAAGTCCTAGTAGAGTCTAGGGAAAATTTTTATGATTATTTGGACACACTCATATGTGTTAAATTGTTTTGTGATTTTAGGACTTAGGGATTGCGAGACAATACTTGGGACGAGTATGAGTAGGTGTGAAAGGTAGTAGATGCATATACTACCGGAAGCACAGGACTCACACTTGGATCAGGGAAAGTCACAAGGTTACCAAGAAGCTAGTAAGTGATTCCGTTTTGTTCAAGTGTATCATTACCCTTGTTTCGGTAATGACTAGTAAGATGGTTGTTATTCGACCCTAGAGGTTATATCAAATTGAGTCCGACTACGATGAGTTTGTTACGTAGTTCGGAGAACCAAGTTCGATGTAGCATCTGACTGAGGTTAGAAGATTGAAATCGATGCGACCAATAGTATCGCGCTCGTTGTTAAAAGAAGTTTGCAGGTAGAAATGCTACATGCTGAAATGTGATTATATCACATTAGAATATGAAGGAAAGTATATTCCATTCTGGAATTTAACTTTAAAAAGACCAAGTCTAAGCGTCGCATCGTGCGATGAGAGGTCAATAAAGCACGACCCATCGGTCCGTTGCAATAGATAAAGGATAGTATTTATCCTAAGAAGAGGAAGGAGTCCACAATAAGGATTTATTTCGTAACTTGTAGGTTACGATTGAAAGTCCAATATGGTACGAAGAACAAGTGCAAGATTTAACATCGTGGTTATTACTTAGGATGGATAGGTAACGTATGGAATCATTATACAAGCCCTATTTCGTTGATGAGTCCGGGACGTAATCATCCTAAGGGGGAGATAATTGTAACGCCCGTAGATTAGGGCTAGTCAATTTAGAGACGATAAGCGTCAAAAATGACCTTTTGATAGATTATTTTGAATGAATAATCTTAACTAAGTTGTATTATATGTTACAAGGATTCCGTACATATAAAGAACGCCGAAATCGGAGTTATAACGAAGAAGTTATGACATGTCGAAGTTTCGCGGCAGGACCGGCAACGCTGAATGACGTAAAAAGTGAAATTTATGTTAGTGCGATATTTAGCCTTAGTGATCTAAACGGAAGTCGTAGAGTTCGTTAAACCGAGAGTGTGCATAAAAATAACGCCCAAATCTGACTTCGTATGAGGAAGGTATGATTTTCTGAAGTTTCGACTTAGCAGTTTGCAGCCCGAATACTCGCTTTGAGACCGAGCGGTTTTTAGCCGAAACAATCTAAACGAGAATCGAAGATCTCGTTAATAGTAGTGAAACGGTAAAAAGACAGACGAAAACGGACGTCGGATGAAGAAGTTATGAATTTATAACAGAGTTTTCCTGTCCCGGCCTACTAAAAATAAATAATAAAAATAAATTCAAAATTAGCCGACGGAGTCTAAACGAAAGTTGTAGAGCGTAGTCTCACCTACGCGGGAATATAAAGAACGTCAAAAACGGAGTTAATATGAGGAAGATATGAATTTTTGAAGTTTATTAAATAATTTCGATATTAAATTTAATTATAAATTCAGATATTATCCGAAGGAGGGGAGGAGTCATCGATCCGATCCGAACTACGCCCAGCGTAGTGCTGTACGCCCAACATACCCCGATGCATAAACCACTCGAGTGCTCCGCGTACGTAAGCGATGACGTTTTTGGTCGCGTACGCCCAACGTACTCCGAAGTTATGCCCAGCGTAACCCCGAAGCTCAGCCCCTATAAATACCTTGCGAGGCTGCCGAGTTTCTTTGCTCATTTTCTCTCCTTTCTCTCCCGTTTTACCTCGTTTTTCATGCAAGAAATATCCCGAAGCTCCGGTATCAATCTCGAGACCCGAAGCAAGTCTCGAAGCCCCGAAGATCCCGAGAAGAAATATTCCCGAGCCGAAGCTCTGCCCGCGAGAAGCCCGGTTTTGGAGAAAACATCCCGGTTTCGTCGCAAAAGATTATTTTAATAGCCGTAGTGCTGTCCAATCATCTTCTAATCAAGTGAGTGTGTGGTCACTTTCTCTAACACATAAATATTAAGTATTTGATATGAAATACGTGCTATGTGTATAATATATTGTTGTTTATTTGAGATGATTGTGGAATGGATGAATTATATAAGTTTTACTGAGTTAAACTATATATGTATTTTGTATCTAAAAATATGTTGGGTAGAACATAGGTAGATATAGTTGTTGGTAAGTGATAAAAGATGGGTTGGACCATGAGATAAAAGGATAAAGAGATAAACTTGTTTTAGATCTGGATGTATGGATCAGATCGGGAGGTTAGTTTTAGATCTGGATGTATGGATCAGATCAGGAGGTTAGTTTTAGATCTGGATGTATGGATCAGATCAGGAGGTTAGTTTTAGATCTGGATGTATGGATCAGATCAGGAGGTTAGTTTTAGATCCGAGGGTATGGATCAGATCAAGAGGTTAGTTTTAGATCCGGGAATATGGATTAGGTAAGGAGGTAAATTTTAGATTCGGGAGTACGGATTATGTATTTTTGAATTATGTGTTCATCCGATAAGGTATCATGTGTATAGTCCCTTTTAGGAACGTGATTTTAATACGAGTATTGATTAAAGTATGAAATATACATATGTATGTGAAGTATTTGTTATTGTCTGAAATACATGTTAGATATATTTGATGATATACAACGTGTGAATCAGATATGGTTCAATATGTGTTAAGATGTTTATATATGATATTAATACTTAATACCTTGTGTTAAGTATACACTAGATGGCATTGCCTAAACGGAGATAGTATCAAAAATTGATTATAAGCATTATAGGTTTGCCTAGTGATGGGTTAAGACTTAAATGGGATGTTTAGTTCAATTAAGTTTGGACATTTGATAGTCTCTTATTAGGAGTACGTGTGTGGTGAGATCGATGATCGGTGGAGTACGTCTTACGTATAAAAGTACATTTTATGTACGAAGTCCTTTTCAAAGCTCTGTGTATTGGGTGCTGCTTGTGCCAGGGTACTATTATGTTCTCGGGTACGAGTCTTTCGCATACCAGAGTACTATAATGTGCCAGAAGTACTATCTTGTACAAAGTCTTTTTGACAATTTTGTGTGTCGGTTATAGGAGCGTACGGGAGTACTCTAGTAGTATTTCCCCATACTTTTATGTTGAGAGAGCTTTGGAGTCAGCGTTTCTTTTATGAAGTGATCGACTGAGCTTCATATGTCAGCGTTTTCTTTCACGAAGTAATTAAGGGAACTTCATAGACTGCCTAATAAAGTGTGTCCGTAATAGACCACTGCTGGGTATGTCTGGTGATATATTGCTGGATAGGGTGCGTCTGGGGGTGAAGTACCTCATGTATTCAGGCCACTGCTAGGCAAAGTTCGATGCTGGGGTAGGTAGAGTCTGGAGGTATAATACCTCGTGATAGTCAGACCACGCCTAGGCATTGTTATCTCGATAACTACCCCTAACTTAACTGTCTTGTGGTTCTTTCTTTTACGAACGAAGGTTCGTGGTGAAACTTATTCCATTCCCCTCATTTGATGTCTTTATTGATCCTCGTTTGCTGCCAGGGAATTTTCGAAGCAGCTTCGTCAGTTGTTGTTCATATCGATTCCTTAGGCTAGATCTTGTAAGATCATTGTCTAGGGTCAGTATGTGGGGATCGACGGGATGGGATAGATTGTTTTAGAAATATGACTTATATGTTAATAATAATATTAGTGGTTTTGCAGGATCGAGATATACATTATTATCTCGTGGTTTGAACTAAGAGCTTTCGTACTATGTGTTCCTTAGGTGATTGAGTTCACCACGGATATTTGAACTAAGTGTTCATTAGGTGTTTTTGGAACTAAGTGTTCATTAGGTGTTTTTGAACTAGGTGTTCATTAGGTATTATTGACCGGAGTGTGTTCAATGGGTGTTCTTGAACTAGGTGTTCATTAATTATTTTAAACTGCATGTTCACCAGAGGTAATCTAAGAACCATGGCAGCACTAGACTTTGTGCTAATTCCTTAGGACAATTTTTAGGAATGAATGAGAGAAGGGTAATCGGTTCTTAGGGTAAATCTTTATGAAATAAAGGAAGATAATGGGGGTGGATAATTGGATTGATTGTTTGATAGTTAAATATAATAATTATATTATTGTGGGTTGAAAACCCTATATGCTCACCAGGCTCCCAAGCCTGACCCACTCAGTTTTCTTTGCATGACAGGTAATGGCACAAGAGTATAAGTTGGTGGACTTGACGAGAGATTTTGGATCATAGGCCAGTAGTTATGAATAATTGTCGTAAGGTCTATTTTGTTCTGTTTATGCTTTTGGTCTGTATTGAACATGACATCCCAAGATTTTGTTATATAATGAAAATACATTTCTTTAAAGAAATGCTTTGATAATTTTTATCATATTTTTTTTTTGGAACAAATTCCGCAACTGTTTTCTTTAAACGATTACTCTGATTTTATAAAGCATAAACAAAATCGGTCTTTTCTGGCCGTGAAATGGGGATGTCACAGTTGGTATCAGAGCATTAGTTTAAGCGAACTAGGAATATGGATTTATTTCTAGACTTAAACTTAGAATGCTAAGCGATGATTGTGAGGAGTGTGTCTAATAAAATTTAGGTAATACACCTGAATAGACACAAGCACTAGCTAATTTAGGGAAAACGCCTAACATGCTTTTACGTGCTAAATGATTTATGATATGCATTATATGATTGGATCTATGGTCTGTTGCCGACCGGATCTGGAAACTTTATGTGTTCAGATTTCTAAATGTTTAAATACGGTATTAGAACCGGGATATAACTTTTCGGAGTAATAAGGAGGATTACACGTCTAAACCTTCTCTATCTGTATTCTCGTCTCGATGCGCTGAACACATGCTTCCGTGAACGTAACGTCATGGTGAAGGCTCGTAGCGAATTGAGTAAATGGAGGAAATGAAAAGGCTTATGATAGTGAATGATACCTATCGGAAGATATCATAAGAGAGGTATCTTTCCTTTAGAATATGTCTGATAAAATAGTAGTACGTCTAGAGAAGTATGGTACATCTGAATGTACATATTTGATTGGCGGGATGATAGAGCGATTGGTGTAATTCCTAAAGTTTTCCTATCATTTGGAATTTCCATCACCAACCGAGTTGAAGCAGAATTGATGATTGAAGATACGCGTGGAAGAAGTCCTAGTAGAGTCTAGGGAAAATTTTTATGATTATTTGGACACACTCATATGTGTTAAATTGTTTTGTGATTTTAGGACTTGGGGATTGCGAGACAATACTTGGGACGAGTATGAGTAGGTGTGAAAGGTAGTAGATGCATATACTACCGGAAGCACAGGACTCACACTTGGATCAGGGAAAGTCACAAGGTTACCAAGAAGCTAGTAAGTGATTCTGTTTTGTTCAAGTGTGTCATTACCCTTGTTTCGGTAATGACTAGTAAGATGCCTGTTATTCGACCCTAGAGGTCATATCAAATTGAGTCCGACTACGATGAGTTTGTTACGTGGTTCGGAGAACCAAGTTCGATGTAGCATCTGACTGAGGTTAGAAGATTGAAATCGATGCGACCAATAGTATCGCGCTCGTTGTTAAAAGAAGTTTGCAGGTAGAAATGCTACATGCTGAAATGTGATTATATCACATTAGAATATGAGGGAAGGTATATTCCATTCTGGAATTTAACTTTAAAAAGACCAAGTCTAAGCGTCGCATCATGCGATGAGAGGTCAATAAAGCACGACCCATCGGTCTGTTGCAATAGATAAAGGAAAGTATTTATCCTAAGAAGAGGAAGGAGTCCACAATAAGGATTTATTTTGTAACTTGTAGGTTACGATTGAAAGTCCAATATGGTACGAAGAACAGGTGCAAGATTTAGCATCGTGGTTATTACTTAGGATGGATAGGTAACGTATGGAATCATTATACAAGCCCTATTTCGTTGATGATTCCGGGACGTAATCATCCTAAGGGGGAGATAATTGTAACGCCCGTAGATTAGGGCTAGTCAATTTAGAGACGATAAGCGTCAAAAATGACCTTTTGATAGAAGATTATTTTGAATGAATAATCTTAACTAAGTTGTAGTATATGTTACAAGGATTCCGTACATATAAAGAACGCCGAAATCCGAGTTATAACGAAGAAGTTATGACATGTCGAAGTTTTGCGGCACAACCGGCAACGCTGAATGACGTAAAAAGTGAAATTTACATTAGAGTGATATTTAGCCTTAGTGATCTAAACGAAAGTCGTAGAGTTCATTAAACCGAGAGCGTGCATAAAAAGAACGCCCAAATCTGACTTTGTATGAGGAAGTTATGATTTTCCGAAGTTTCGACCTAGCAGTATGCAGCCCGAATACTCGATTTGAGACCGAGCGGTTTTTAGCCGAAACAATCTAAACGAGAATCGAAGATCTCGTTAATAGTAGTGAAACGGTAAAAAGACAGACGAAAACGGACGTCGGATGAAGAAGTTATGAATTTATAACGGCGTTTTCCTGTCCCGTCCTACAAAAAATAAATACTAAAAATAAATTCAAAACTAGCCGACGGAGTCTAAACAAAAGTTGTAGAGCATAGTCTCACCTACGTGGGAATATAAAGTACGTCAAAAACGGAGTTCGTATGAGGAAGATATGAATTTTTGAAGTTTATTAAATAATTTCGATATTAAATTTAATTATAAATTCGGATATTATCCGAAGGAGGGGAGGAGTCATCGATCCGATCCGAACTACGCCCAGCGTAGTGCTGTACGCCCAGCGTACCCCGATGCATGAACCAATCGAGTGCTCCGCGTACGTAAGCGATCACGTTTTTGGTCGCGTACGCCCAACATACTCCGAAGTTACGCCCAGCGTAACCCCGAAGCTCAGCCCCTATAAATACCTTGCGAGGCTGCCGAGTTTCTTCGCTCATTTTCTCTCCTCTCTCTCCCGTTTTACCTCATTTTTCATGCAAGAAATATCCCGAAGCCCCAGTATCAATCTCGAGACCCGAAGCAAGTCTCGAAGCCCCGAAGATCCCGAGAAGAAAAATTCCCGAGCCGAAGCTCTGCCCGCAAGAAGCCCGGTTTTGGAGAAAACATCCCGGTTTCATCGCAAAAGATTATTTTAATAGCCGTAGTGCTGTCCAATCATCTTCTAATCAAGTGAGTGTGTGGTCACTTTCTTCTAACACATCAATATTAAGTATTTGCTATGAAATACGTGCTATGTGTATAATATATTGTTGTTTATTTGAGATGATTGTGGAATGGATGAATTATATAAGTTTTACTGAGTTAAACTATATATGTATTTTGTATCTAAAAATATGTTGGGTAGAACATAGGTAGATATAGTTGTTGGTAAGTGATAAAAGATGGGTTGGACCATGAGATAAAAGGATAAAGAGATAAACTTGTTTTAGATCTGGATGTATGGATCAGATCAGGAGGTTAGTTTTAGATCTGGATGTATGGATCAGATCAGGATGTTAGTTTTAGATCCGAGGGTATGGATCAGATCAAGAGGTTAGTTTTAGATCCGGGAATATGGATTAGGTAAGGAGGTAAATTTTAGATCCGGGAGTACGGATTATGTATTTTTGAATTATGTGTTCATCTGATAAGGTATCATGTGTATAGTCCCTTTTAGGAACATGATTTTAATACGAGTATTGATTAAAGTATGAAATATACATATGTATGTGAAGTATTTGTTATTGTCCGAAATACGTGTTAGATATATTTGATGATATACAACGTGTGAATCAGATATGGTTCAATATGTGTTAAGATGTTTATATAGGATATTAATACTTAAAACCTTGTGTTAAGTATACACTAGATGGCATTGCCTAAACGGAGATAGTATCAAAATTTGATTATAAGCATTATAGGTTTGCCTAGTGATGGGTTAAGACTTAAATGGGATGTTTAGTTCAATTAAGTTTGGAGATTGGGTAGTCTCTTATTAGGAGTACGTGTGTGGTGAGATCGATGATTGGTGGAGTACGTCTTACGTACAAAAGTACATTTTATGTACGAAGTCCTTTTCAAAGCTCTGTGTCTTGGGTGCTGCTTGTGCCAGGGTACTATTATGTTCTCGGGTACGAGTCTTTCGCATACCAGAGTACTATAATGTGCCAGAAGTACTATCTTGTACAAAGTCTTTTTGACAATTTTGTGTGTCGGTTACGGGAGCGTACGGGAGTACTCTAGTAGTATTTCCCCATACTTTTATGTTGAGAGAGCTTTGGAGTCAGCATTTCTTTTATGAAGTGATCGACCGAGCTTCATATGTCAGCGTTTTCTTTCACGAAGTAATTAAGGGAACTTCGTAGACTGCCTAATAAAGTGTGTCTGTAATAGACCACTGCTGGGTATGTCTGGTGATATATTGTTGGATATGGTGCGTCTGGGGGTGAAGTACCTCATGTATTCAGGCCACTGCTAGGCAAAGTTTGATGCTGGGATAGGTAGAGTCTGGAGGTATAATACCTCGTGATAGTCGGACCACGCCTAGGCATTGTTATCTCGATAACTACCCCTGACTTAACTGTCTTGTGGTTCTTTCTTTTACGAACGAAGGTTCGTGGTGAAACTTATTCCATTCCCTTCATTTGATGTCTTTATTGATCCTCATTTGCTGCCAGGGAATTTCCGAAGCAGCTTCGTCAGTTGTTGTTCATATCGATTCCTTAGGCTAGATCTCGTAAGATCATTGTATTGGGACAGTATGTGGGGATCGACGGGATGGGATAGATTGTTTTAGAAATATGACTTATATGTTAATAATAATATTAGTGGTTTTGCAGGATCGAGATATACATTATTATCTCGTGGTTTGAACTAAGAGCTTTCGTACTATGTGTTCCTTAGGTGATTGAGTTCACCACAGATATTTGAACTAAGTGTTCATTAGGTGTTTTTGGAACTAAGTGTTCATTAGGTGTTTTTGAACTAGGTGTTCATTAGGTATTATTGAACGAAGTGTGTTCAATGGGTGTTCTTGAACTAGGTGTTCATTAATTATTTTGAACTGCGTGTTCACCAGAGGTAATCTAAGAACCATGGCAGCACTAGACTTTGTGCTAATTCCTTAGGACAATTTTTAGGAATGAATGAGAGAAGGGTAATCGGTTCTTAGGGTAAATCTTTATGAAATAAAGGAAGATAATGGGGGTGGGTAATTGGATTGATTGTTTGATAATTAAATATAATAATTATGTTATTGTGGGTTGAAAACCCTATATGCTCACCAGGCTCCCAAGCCTGACCCACTCAGTTTTCTTTGCATTACAGGTAATGGCACAAGAGTATAAGTTGGTGGACTTGACGAGAGATTTTGGATCATAGGCCAGTAGTTATGAATAACTGTCGTAAGGTCTATTTTGTTCTGTTTATGCTTTTGGTCTGTATTGAACATGACATCCCAAGATTTTGTTATATAATGAAAATACATTTCTTTAAAGAAATGCTTTGATAATTTTTATCATATTTTGTTTTGGGAACAAATTCCGCAACTGTTTTCTTTAAACGATTACTCTGATTTTATAAAGCATAAACAAAATCGGTCTTTTCTGGCCGTGAAAATGGGGATGTCACACCGGGGCACCAGCAATGCCCTCTCCCGGAACTTGGCGGTGATCTCCGCCACAGTCTCCGTAGTCTGTCTCATGTCCAAGAACTCCCTGGCCAGCCGCTGAAGCTCCACAGCTGGCTCAAACTCCGCCCTGAATCTGGTCACAAAGTCTGACCAGGTCATAGCCTCAACAGCCGAGGCTCCCAGAGAGTCGCCAACCGATACCCACCAATCTCTGGCCCTATCTTTCAAACACTCTGCAGCGAAACGGACCTTCGACCCTTCTGGGCAGAAGCTCGTAAGCTGCGCAGACTCGATGTCTGCGATCCATCTCCTAGCAGCAATGGGGTCTTTCACCCCATGGAAATCCGGCGCACCACTTCCTCTGAAGTCCTTAAAGGACAGTGTGCATGATCCTGACTGGCTGGCCGCCATGTCATTCCTGAACGCCCTGAGGCGATCCTCCACCAGCTCAATGATCCCTTCCTTGATCGACCCGAAGATAACCGGCGTCGCATCAAGGATACCTCTCGTGATCTCGGACGTGATGAACTCGTGTAACCCATCATCCACATGCTCGGATCCTGCGCCCGAGCCCGATCCTGACCCAGATCCTGAACCTCCTGCTCCATGTCGCGTGACCACCATTCTGAAAATAAACATACGAATGTCAGGGTCACATATACTTTTCGGAGGTCTCACGCACTTTCCAAGTTTCCAGGTTCCATCTAGGCCCTCCTTGATTCGAGTACGGGTCCTCTGCTTTCAGTAGTACGGGCCCATACTACCTTCCACATCTACCCGTACTTTCCTCAAGGATTCCTTCGACTTCACCAAGTCCCTTTTACCGATACCCTTTCCACTGACCTCATCCTAGGCTTCCCTAGGGCACTCTCCGACCTACCCTCCGCCATCAGCTGCACTAGGAGTCCCCGCCACTTCCCCCTAACTAACTTGCAGATACTGTTACATATCCGTTCCTTAGCTAGTTGAAGATGGCCAGAACCCCCATAGCACAAAGCAAACAGCATTCGTGCATTGGGTAACCAAATCATGCATAACCTACACAGGCCATCCTACTGCTGACTAAACAGTCCTAGCATACAGCTCATGCAACAGGCATATAAGGTATCCTCCCTAGACCCTTGGCCCTAACTAGCATGCAATTCTCAGAATCATATATCAGGCACGCAAGGCATCCTCCTAGAACCTTAGTCCTATTCTAGCACGCAGTTTTCTGAATCAAAACCATATAGCATAACATAGCAAGTATGGGTATCTTGGGGAAAACTTACTTGAGCCCGGCCGGTCGCATGCATCACACACTTCGTCTTTCTTAAAATCCTTCCATTTAGATTTTAGAAAACCATTTTTCGTTGTAAAAATCTTTTAGTCCCTCGGATTGAGTCCAGACACCCTCGAGGGTGTGTCTGAATCCCTCAAACCAGGGCTCTGATACCAACTTGTAACATCCCAAAATTCAAGCCCGAAAATTTCATTTTTAAATTAATAATTTTTAAAACATTTTACCATAACACTGTCAATAAAGCAACACATTACAAAATCATAATGTTGTGTCCCAAACCATGACACCAAAAATAAGGAAAATCAGAGTACAATCCCAGAAAGTCTGATGCGGAATCATGTGTGTGTGTGTGTGATTTGATGCTACGCCACCGGCTCCTTCCCCTTAGACGAAGAGGTACCTGAAACCAAAACTGAAACCGTAAGCACAAAGCTTAGTGAGTTCCCCCATCATACCACATACCCTACAATATCATCGGTATCTTTCAACCGGTAACTTCCATCAGTATCTTTCAACCGGTAATCATCATCGGTATCTTTCAACCGGTAATCATCATCGGTATCTTTCAACCGGTAATCATCATTGGAATCTTTCAACCGGTAACTGTCATCGGTATCTTTCAACCGGTAACTGGGGACTATTCCACCCCCTACCACTAGCATACAACAACAAGATATAACATACAGTCAGGCATATCCGGGTACTGACCTACCCTTCGGTCCTAAGGACCGCTGTCAGGGAAACTAATCCCTATTATACACATAACATATCATTCAGATAAAACTCATGACCAAAGCACATAACCAGACCAAGATAATTATCACAAAGACAATCATCTTCTAATTACCCCTCTTTGGTGGGCCGGCATTGTGGCCTTAGACCCACCCCTACTGGAAGGTAACTCACCTCGTACGAGTAGCTGCTGATAATCTGTGCGGGAAACCTCTGTCTGCTGCTGTTCCGGAAATCCTCTGGCTACAATCCCCACAAAACACTCAGTCAGAATCTGATATATACTCTTAGGGTATAATGACTATTTTACCCCCAACCAAGTCCAAGACAAAGTCAACTTCCAGTTGACCCGACTCGCCGAGTTGGGCCGTCAACTCATCGAGTCCCTTCCCTTTACTTGTCCTTATCCACGACTCGACTCGTTGAGTTTGGAAACGACTCGACGAGTTCCCCTTCTTTACGAACATCAATGAACCTTCATCCGACTCACCGAGTCGTATGAAAAACTCATCGAGTTCACCTTCATCCGATGAACAAGTCCTGACCTTGACTCGCCGAGTTATATGAACAAATCGTCGAGTTAATCTTCAAACATAAGAAGATTGCCTTGGACTCGCCGAGTCTGTTCTAGCACTCGTCGAGTCCCATGAACTCCAGGTCTAAAACTAAGTCCAATGTGTTGGGTCACCCTTTCTGTCCTGCTACGACTCTTCTAACACCCAACTGAGTTCTTTGACCCTCAACAGATATGGGACTCAAAGCCTTGGACTCGTCGAGTCCCAAGAACGGACCCGCCGAGTCGATAACGTCCACACCCTAAATCCTCGATCTCTGATGTACAACACTTGTCCAAATGATAGATCCAAGCCCCTAAGCTCGATCTAGCATGTAAAGTTACGAACTTTACGTGCATGCATGGGACTTTTGAGCCAAAAAGGCTCTAAAATGGCTCTTTTGTTGCATGGGGCCTTCCTTGGGTGCAAAAGCAACCCAAATCTGCCTTGTGACTCTCCCCAAGTGCTAGATCCGAAGTCTTGACCCCCAACCATGTTTGCAAATCATGGTTGGTCACCTCATATGGCTTAAAAGCCCTAAATCCTCCCCAAAAAGGGATCTAACAAACAAGTAAGCAAGGTACAGACTTTATACCTTTCAAAGACTACAAATGATGAACCAATCTCGAATCCTTCAGTTTCCTCTTGATCCTTCTATGCTCTTCCTTCTTCCTTGTGAACAAAACCACCAAAATCACCACAAATGCCTTTAGATATTCATACACTCGGTTAGGGTTTGCTATGGAGTGTCTTTGGGAGCAATAGGGGCGAGTGGTGGCTCAAAGAGATGATTAAATAAGGTGCAAACCCTCAGATTAGGGTTTTGTCCAGTCAGAGCCTACTCGTCGAGTCCGGCTGCCGACTCGACGAGTCCATCACTTAAGTCACGTGTCCAATATCACTCCTACTCGACGAGTTGGGCCTTCAACTCGCCGAGTCCCAGGCCAAAAATGCAAAATACAATAAAATAAATTACATACCAGGAACCGAGTGCTACAAATCTCCCCCACTTATTTCAGACTTCGTCCTCGAAGTCTACTGCTCGTTCCTAGAAAAGTTCTGGGTAATGCTCCATCATCTCATCCACCGGCTCCCAAGTCCACTCCGATCCCTTGCGGTGCTGCCATTGCACCTTCACTAGTTCCACCTTCTTGTTCATCAGATCCTTCGACTTCCGGTCGAGGATCACCACTGGTCGCTCAATATAATTCAGGCTGTCATCGACCTGAATATCCTATAAGGGTACCACTGCTGAGTCGTCCACCAGGCACTTCCGCAGCTGGGAGACGTGGAAAGTGCTGTGGATCTGGCTGAGTTCGGCTGGCAGATCCAACCTATACGCCACATTGACCACTCTGGCTAGGACCCTGAATGGTCCAATGTACCTGGGGCCCAACTTGACCCGTTTCCTGAATCGGATGATGCCCTTCCATGGCGCCACCTTCAGGAGAACCATATCCCCGATCTGGAACTCCAGGTCTGATCGGCGCTTATCGGCATAACTTTTCTGCCGACTCTGAGCGGTCTGAAGCCTGCTCCGGACCTGCTGAATCCTCTCTGTCGTCTTGAGCACTAATTCGGTGCTTCCCATTACCCTCTGGCCAACCTCGCCCCAACATATCGGGGTCCTGCACTTCCTCCCGTACAACATCTCGAAGGGAGGATGATCGATACTCGTGTGATAACTATTGTTGTACGAGAATTCAGCCAACGGAAGGTAAGTATCCCAACTACCTCCGAAGTCTAAGACACACGCCCACAACATGTCCTCCAAAGTCTGGATGGTTCGCTCACTCTGACTATCGGTCTGCGGGTGGAAGGCGGTGCTAAAATGCAGACGAGTACCCAGCTTGTCATGAAACTTATTCCAAAACCTGGAAGTAAACCGAACATCTCTGTCTGAAATCACCGACACTGGCACCCCGTGCCGCGCCACCACCTCTCTGATATAGATGTCGGCCAGCTTCTCGGTCGAGATGCTCTCCTGAATCGGAATAAAATGAGCGCTCTTGGTCAATCGATCGATGATGACCCAAATTGAATCCACCCCTCGCGCGGTCCTGGGAAGCTTTGTGATAAAATCCATCGTAATGTCCTCCCATTTCCACAGCGGAATATCTAACGACTGCATCTTGCCGTGCGGCCTCTGGTGCTCAGCCTTGACCTTCCTGCAGGTCAAGCACCACTCCACGTACCATGCTACATCCCGCTTCATGCAGGGCCACCAATAGTCCAGGTGAAGATCGTTGGTCACCTCATATGTGTAACATCCCGAAATTCAGGTAAAGCTATTTAACCCTTCTCTTTTGTCAAGTTGTCAAGATTAGCCCTTGAGTGGAATTTGTAGCAAATGAGTACGATGGGCGTACTAGGGAGTACGCTGCGCGTACTCATGCGCTTAATTTGGACGCGGACTCGCCTAGGTACGCCGGGCGTACCAAGGGTTACGTTGGGCGTAGCGGGCCCAGATACAAACCCTAATACTTGGCTTGTACACTATATAAGGAATGCTAAGGCTTTATCCTCAGCCACCATATCAGAGAGTGAAACCCTAGGAGAGCCTTTCCTTCATCCTTAAGCTTGTGTGTGAGTGTTTTGAGCTAAAAGTGCCTTGGTGTGTTAGTGAAGAAGAAGGAGAGGAGCTTGTGGAGGCTAGGGCTTGAAGTGCAAGTTTGGATCTGAGATCTTCAGAGGAAGGAGCTTCATCTAGAGGTATAAAGCTCAAAACTTTCCTCTTTATTTTGGTTTGGTGTTGCATGGACCATTTCTAGGGTTAAAAGTCCCAAAGGTGGAGACTTTATGAGAGTAAGGGACTCCATGGACCTAGATCTGTCCCATTTCAGTGATATTTGTGTTATAGATCCATAAAAATCCCAACTTGGTCGTTGTTATGGGGTCATGCTTGAGTTATGAGCTTTCCTAGGGTTGGAAATGGAATGTTATGGGTGTTAGTGACTTGTCCAGCCATGCAAAGGCTTAAAGTCACCAGCTTTATGGATTAAGAGGCTTAGAAATGGTCAGATCTAGAAGTTGGACGTGTGTCTTAACTGTTTAAGACCCCAAGAGCTAAGGAGTCTGAAACTAGGAGTTACGCGGGGCGTAATCCCAGTACGCGCGACGTAGGGGGTCGCGTTCCCCGTTTCTGTGAGGTCGCCGGGTACGCCCAGTGTACAGGTTTGGTACGCGCAGCGTAACCCAGAGAGTTGACTTTTGTTGACTTTTAGGGTTTGGTCAACTTTAGGGTCCTTGAGCCATGAGAGGGGTAAAATGGTCTTTTACCCTTCTGAGAGTGCTAAGAGAGGGAATAGTCTAGCCTTGAGAGTTGTATTGATTAAGAGTGTTTATACCATGTGATTAGGCGGAGGCTAGACCAGATTTTCACCGAGTTCGAGATTACCGAGTTACCCGAGGTGAGTCTTATCATTATACTTACCAGAGAGTGGTAATTAGAGTTATGTGACAGAGTATATTGTATGCTTTTGTATGGTGTGATTTCTATGTGATTTGTGTTATGTATGATTCAGAGTTTACAGAGTTAGGACCGAAAGGTCCATAGAGTTAGGACCAGAGGGTCCACAGAGATATGGGACTGGAGGGTCCCACTGAGACACACTGACCAGAGGGTCATACAGAGTTATAGCCTCGAGTGGCTAATATGTGTTGTATGTGGTATTTTGGGGAACTCACTAAGCATTTGTGCTTACAGTGTTGTGTTATGTGTTTCAGGTACTAGTGAGGATCGCGGGAAGGTGCCGGCATGATCAGTACACACATGAGGAGTTTTTACACATTATGAACTTGGGTTGTGTTTTATGAATTGAGATGTGATACAATGACATTTTTATAATATTTGTGAATGAAAGTGTGTTTTTAAATTGTGAAAAATTATTTGAAAATTTTGGGTGTTACAAGTTGGTATCAGAGCCTTGGTTTGAGGGATTCGGGTGCACCTTCGGGCGTATCTGAACTCAAACTGAGGATTTGAGAGATTTTCAAATTAAAATCACAAGATTTTTCTCAAAGAGTAAAAAGTTTTTTTTGAAAGAGCAGAGCAGAGCAGTGTGTACGATCAGCCAGCGCCAGAACGGTGATTTCCCAAAATACCCTTGCATTATGAGTAATGAGATATGTTATGATATGATATGCATGCTAGAGTAGGCTAGGTATTCTTATTAGGACTAGAGTGGCCTGATTTGTGATGCCTTAGCCTAGAGGTTGTGCTGCTAGGAGATGCTTGAGAGTGAGTAGATAGCAGCGAGGAGCTTATGAGGGATCTGCTAGAGAGTAGATTATGCATAGAGAGAGTAGAGTACTTGGGACTTGGGATCCTAGGAGGAGGACTTGGGCTGAATACTGATGCGGTGTGGAGAGTAGTATTGGGCCCATACAACCTAAGGCACCGGATCCGTGCGCAACCCAAGTAAGAATCCTTAGGGTACTAGGGAGCGAGTAGGAATGTGATATCGAGTGTGTCTACACTCGAGCGAGTCTCTCATATTTTTGTGTTGTATTTCAGAGAGGCATCATGGTTGGGACACGCTACACACCTGAGAGCAGTGGTGTTAGCGATGAGGAGATTCGCCGATTGATTCACGAGGAGGTGGCTGCTGCCATCCGAGCTGAGATACCAAAGATGTTTGGGTCTATCAAGACCACCCTGATCGAGACTTTTGACGAGCGTTACGCTGCTCTTACTGATGCTGCTGTTGCTGCGGCCACCGCAGCCGTTGCTGCTGCGAGGCCACATGGGGGTGACTCGTTGCTGTACCGAGAGTTCAGCAACACGAAGCCACCAGAGTTTGATGGGACGCAGGATCTGATCGCTGGGATGAGATAGATTTCTGATATTGAGGGATGCTTCTATACGTGTTCTTGTCCGGAGCATCTGAGAGTTTGGTTCGCGCTGAACCAGCTTCGCTTGGGAGCGAAGGACTGGTGGAAGTTTGTGACAGCGCACTATTCTTCTGCAGAGCTTGCCACGGTGACCTGGGAGAGGTTCACCGCTATGTTTCTTGATGAGTACGTTCCTCCGGTGGAAAGGGAATGTTTGGCCCAGGAGTTCTTGACCCTCAAGCAGGGTACCGAGTCTGTTACAGTGATCACCAGGATGTTCCATGAGAGGGCGATGTTCTGCCCTGAGCACGTGTCTTCCGAGCAGGCACGCATGAGTAGATATTTAAGCATTTTGAGGAGAGACATCCGTGAGTTCGTGGCGAACTCGACGTACCGAACATTTGCCGAGCTTTAGGAAAATGCCCGGAAGAGGGAGATTGAGCTAGAGACTCAGGCCAGGGAGGAGGCGGAGTCTCAGGGGAGGGATCGACGACCGGCACAGTCCCAGCCGGCTGCCAAGCGGGCCAAGCCCGCCGATTCGAGATCAGGGAACCAGAAGGGCCGCACTTATGGCAAGTGCGGCAAGAGTCATGAGGGGGTGTGTAGGGCAGGGACTTGCTACAAGTGTGGCAAGGAGGGGCACATGGCCAAGGATTAACCCAAGGGGTTTGCAGTCTGTTTTCACTGCAACCAGACCGGACACCGTAAGGCTGAGTGTCCGCAGTTGCGGGGGTCAACTCAGGGAGCATCCCAGGGATGTGCCCCTGCTGCCGTACGAGCTACGAAGAGTCGGCCGGTGAAGGCCGAGGCGCCAAAGGCTCGCGGGAGAGCCTTCCAGTTGACAGCGGAGGAGGTCCGCGCAACGCCCGATGTTGTGGCTGGTATGTATTCTTTCATCTATTTATTTTGAGTTGTGATGTTATGATTATATTATGATATGCGTAGGTACATTTCTTGTGAGTTCTGTATCTGCTTTGGTTCTATTTGACTTGGGTGCGAGTCGGTCTTTTGTGTCGTTAGCCTTTTGTCAGCACATCAGTATCTGTCATGAGGCGTTGAGTCGGCCTTTGCGAGTTTCCATTGCTGACGAGAGAGCGGTGTATGCCACTGATGTGATTCGAGGATGTGTGCTCGAGATCTTCGGCATTGAGTTTCCGATTGATTTGGTCCCGATTGCGATGGGAGATGTCTGTGTCATCGTGGGCATGGACTGGTTGAGCAGGTTTGGAGCGGTTATCGACTGCGAGCGACAGCTGGTGACCATACGAGACACTAGTGGGGGAGTTCTTACGGTTTATGGCGAGGGTACCCGTTCTGGGTCAGCATTTTGTTCAGCCGCCAGAGCGAGGCAGAGTCTATAGCAGGGCTGTAGCGGGTTTGTGGCTTATGTGGTGGATACAAGAGTAGGTTCAAAGAGACCGAGGTCGGTCGATGAGGTCCCGATAGTGCGTGAGTTCCCGGACGTTTTTCCCGAGGAGTTTCCGGGAGTGCCTCCAGAGAGGCAGGTAGAGTTCCGTATCGATTTGGTCCCGGGGGCAGCGCCTATCGCCTTGCGCCTCCAGAGATGCAGGAGTTATCCTCGCAGCTTCAGGAGCTACTGGGAAAGGGGTTTATACGGCCGAGTAGCTCGCTGTGGGGAGCGCCGATCCTTTTTGTCAAGAAGAAGGATGGTTCACACCGGATGTGCATTGATTACCGGGAGTTGAACAAGCTGACGGTCAAGAACCGTTACCCCTTACCGAGGATCGATGATTTGTTCGATCAGTTGCAGGGAGCGTCTTGGTTCTCCAAGATTGATCTGAGGTCTGGATATCATTAGATGAGAGTGCGTGATGAGGATATCCAGAAGACAGCGTTCAGGACTCGTTATGGGAATTACGAGTTCGTGGTGATGCCTTTCGGGCTCACCAATGCACCGACGACGTTCATGGATCTCATGAACAGGGTGTGCAGGTCGATGTTGGATCGTTCGGTGATCGTGTTCATTGATGATATATTGGTGTATTCGATATCCAGAGAGCAGCATGAGGAGCACTTGAGGGAGATCCTCGGAGTTCTGAGATCGGAGAGGCTGTACGCCAAATTCTCCAAGTGCGATTTCTGGTTACGAGAGGTCCAGTTCCTAGGACACCTCGTCAACGAGAATGGGATATTGGTCGATCCGGCCAAGATTGAGGCGGTGATGAGTTGGGAGGTGTCGAGATCCCCTTCAGAGATCAGGAGTTTTCTGGGGTTGGCCGGTTATTATCAGAGATTTATCAAGGATTTCTCTAGGATCGCTGTTCCTCTCACCAGACTGACCCGGAAGGGCGTGGCTTTCAGTTGGGGCCAGGAGCAGCAGGCCTCATTCGAGACACTTCGCCAGAGATTGTGCGAAGCCCCAGTGTTAGCCCTTCCGGAGGGAATGGAGGACTTTGTGGTATATTGTGACGCGTCGATATCGGGATTGGGTGCGGTGCTGATGCAGAGAGGGCATGTGATAGCATACGCATCGAGGCAGCTGAAGCCTCATGAGATGAGGTATCCTACTCACGATTTGGAATTGGGGGTTGTGGTGTTCGCCCTCAAGATCAGGCATCACTATTTGTATGGGGTCCGGTGTACCATATACACGGATCACAAGAGCTTGAAGTATCTGATGGATCAGCCCAACCTGAATATGCACCAGAGGAGATGGCTGGATGTGGTAAAGGATTATGAGTATGAGATCCTGTACCACATGGGCAAGGCTAATGTGGTAGCCGATGCCCTGAGTCGCAAGGCGGAGAGTGCCCCCTTACGAGATGTTTGTTTGAGGTTGACAGTGATGACTCCGGTGTTGGACACCATTCGGGAGGCCCAGGTAGAGGCCATGAGACCGGAGAACCGCAAGAGAGAGAGCGGGTGATCGGACAGATATCTGAGTTTATTGCTGATAGTTGAGGGCTTATGACCTTCCAGGGCCGGATTTGGGTGCCATTTGAGGGCGGGGCACGTACCATTTTGATGGAGGAGGCACACAGGTCGAGGTTTTCGATCCATCACGGGGCCACTAAGATGTATTTGGACCTGAAGAGAGACTATTGGTGGCCCTGTATGAAGAGGGATGTGGCGTGGTTTGTAGAGAGGTGCTTGACCTGTAGCAGGGTTAAGGCCGAGCACCAGTGTCCACATAGCAAGTTGCAGCCACTTGAGGTTCCCCAGTGGAAGTGGGAACTGATTTCCATGGATTTTATCACCAAATTGCCGAGGACTGCGAGAGGTGTCGATGCAATTTGGGTGATCGTCGACCGGCTGAAAAAGAGCGCTCATTTTCTTGATATCAGTGAGAGCTCTTCTGCTGAGAGGCTGGCGGAGGTGTATGTGAGGGGGATGGTATCGCGGCATGGTGTACCGATCTCGATTGTGTCAGATCGAGATGTGCTTTTCGCTTCTAGGTTCTGGAAGAAGTTTCATGAGGAGTTAGGTACTAGGATGCATTTCAGTACCGCTTACCACCCACAAACGGACGGACAGAGTGAGCGGACGATTCAGACGCTCGAAGACATGCTTCGGGCATCTGTGTTGGACTTCAGAGGGAGTTGGGACACATATCTGCTATTGGCTGAGTTTTCCTATAACAACAGCCACCATTCGAGCATTGGTATGCCTCCCTTCGAGTTGTTGTATGGGAGGAGGTGTCGGACTCCCATCTGTTGGGGAGAGGCAGGGCAACGAGTGATGGGCAGCACTGAGATAGTGCTTCAAACGACAGAGCAGATACAACAGGTTAGACAGAGGTTGCTGACGGCCTAGAGTCGCCAGAAGAGTTATGCGGATAGGCAGCGATCCGAGCTTGAGTTCCAAGTGGGAGACCTCGTACTCCTAAAAGTGTCTCCTTGGAAAGGAGTGATTCGATTCAGGAAGAGGGGCAAGCTGGGGCCCCGGTATATTGGGCCGTTTAGAGTGATCGCGAGGGTGGGCATGGTAGCATATCGTTTGGAGCTACCTGCGGAGTTGAGCCAGATTCATGACACCTTCCACGTATCTTAGCTGAGGAAGTGTATAGCCGACGAGTCGACAGTGGTGCCGTTGGAAGATATCCAGGTGGACGCGAGCCTGAATTACGTTGAGAGACCGATCGCGATCTTGGACCGGAAGATCAAGGTTCTGAGGAACAAGGAGGTGCCTCTGGTTCAGGTCCAGTGGCAACATCGGAGGGGGTCCGAGCTGACTTGGGAGCCGGAGTCAGAGATGCGGGAGCAGCATCCGGAGAGTGAAACCCTAAGAGAGCCTTTCCTTCGTCCTTAAGCTTGTGTGTGAGTGTTTTAAGCTAAAAGTGACTTGGTGTGTTAGTGAAGAAGAATGAGAGGAGCTTGTGGAGGCTAGGGCTTGAAGTGCAAGTTTGGATCTGAGATCTTTAGAGGAAGGAGCTTCATCTAGAGGTATAAAGCTCAAAACTTTCCTCTTTATTTTGGTTTGGTGTTGCATGGACCATTTCTAGGGTTAAAAGTCCCAAAGGTGGAGACTTTATGAGAGTAAAGGACTCCATGGACCTAGATCTGTCCCATTTCAGTGATATTTGTGTTATAGATCAATAAAAATCCCACCTTGGTCGTTGTTATGGGGTCATGCTTGAGTTATGAGCTTTCCTAGGGTTGGAAATGGAATGTTATGGGTGTTAGTGACTTGTCCAGCCATGCAAAGGCTTAAAGTCACCAACTTTATGGATTAACAAGCTTAGAAATGGTCAGATCTAGAAGTTGGACGTGTGTCTTAACTGTTTAAGACCCCAAGAGCTAAGGAGTCTGAAACTGGGAGTTACGCGGGGCATAATCCCAGTACGCGCGGCGTAGGGGGTCGCGTTCCCCGTTTCTGTGACGTCGCCGGGTACGCCCAACGTACATGTTTGGTACGCGCAGCGTAACCCGGAGAGTTGACTTTTGTTGACTTTTAGGGTTTGGTCAACTTTAGGGTCCTTGAGCCATGAGAGGGGTAAAATGGTCTTTTACCCTTCTGAGAGTGCTAAGAGAGGGAATAGTCTAGCCTTGAGAGTTGTATTGATTAAGAGTGTTTATACCATGTGATTAGGCGGAGGCTAGACCAGATTTTCACCGAGTTCGAGATTACCGAGTTACCCGAGGTGAGTCTTCTCACTATACTTACCAGAGAGTGGTAATTAGAGTTATGTGACAGAGTATATTGTATGTTTTTGTATGGTGTGATTTCTATGTGATTTGTGCTATGTATGATTCAGAGTTTACAGAGTTAGGACCGAAAGGTCCACAGAGTTAGGACCAGAGGGTCCACAGAGATATGGGACTGGAGGGTCCCACTGAGACACACTGACCAGAGGGTCATACAGAGTTATAGCCTCGAGTGGCTAATATGTGTTGTATGTGGTATTTTGGGGAACTCACTAAGCATTTGTGCTTACAGTGTTGTGTTATGTGTTTCAGGTACTAGTGAGGATCGCGGGAAGGCGCCGGCATGATCAGTACACACATGAGGAGTTTTTACACATTATGAACTTGGGTTGTGTTTTATGAATTGAGATGTGATACAATGACGTTTTTATAATATTTGTGAATGAAAGTGTGTTTTTAAATTGTGAAAAATTATTTGAAAATTTTGGGTGTTACAATATGGCTTAAAAGCCCTAAATCCTCCCCAAAAAGGGATCTATCAAACAAGTAAGCAAGGTACATAATTTATACCTTTCAAAGACTGCAAATGATGAACCAAACTCGAATCCTTCAGTTTCCTCTTGATCCTTCTATGCTCTTCCTTATTCCTTGTGAACAAAACCACCAAAATCACCACAAATGCCTTTAGATCTTCACACACTCGGTTAGGGTTTGCTATGGAGGGTCTTTGGGAGCAATAGGGGCGAGTGGTGGCTGAAAGAGATGATTAAATAGGGTGCAAACCCTCAGATTAGGGTTTTGTCCAGTCAGAGCCTACTCGTCGAGTCCGGCCGCCGACTCGACGAGTCCATCACTTAAGTCCCGAGTCCAATCTCACTCCTACTCGACGAGTTGGGCCTTCAACTCGCCGAGTCCTAGGCCAAAAATGCAAAATACAATAAAATAAATTACATACTAGGAACCGAGTGCTACAGTACCAGAGGAGTACGCCCCGCGTACTTCCTCTATTGGGCATTTGTTATTTGGGCTTCGGGTTTTAGGTTGTTTTTTGACTAGCTGGGCTTGGGCCTTGCTGGACTCTCTGAATAATTGGATTTGGGCCAAGTTTTGATAATGGATCTTGGAATTAGGCCCAATTAGGGAGTTGGGCCCAATTTAGCAAATTGGGCCAATAACAGGCCTTGCATATGAGGACTTTTGGATCATGGATTGGTATTGGGCCTTGGCCCCAATTACAGAAAAGACAAAATGGACTATATGGACCTCTTAGTCAGGATTGATAGCCCATATGTTGACTTAGCATTCGTTATTTTGGATAGTTTGGGATTTTCGGTGAGACAACACTTCGAGAGTTGATACTTCATTTCAAACCGACATTGCGAGGTGAGTTATACTCACTATATGAACATGGTCTAAGGCACCAAGTTCGTCCCTTTCTTGGATTATATACTGGTATTTGTTTGATATGCTTATTGATCTGTTAGATCTGCATCCTGGTAGTTAGGATGGTATTATGTTTAGTGACCTGGCTTAGGTCGGTATCCTAGTATATAGGATGATGCTATGTTAGTGACCGGTTAGGTCGGTATCCTGGTTATAGGATGTTGCTATGCTATATGATCTATTAGATCCGTTTGTTTGTCTATAGACTGTTATGTGATTATCTGTTATATATATGCACATGGTTATTTGATTGGGGGTTGGGTTGAGGCGGTCCTGCTTTGTGCTGAAGGCCAACATACTCGGGGCGGACCGAATAGACTACAGGCCTAGGAGGGCACATAGTCAGGCCGAAGGCCCGACGAGCAGTCCAGATAGGCTGAAGGCCCCGAGAGGGCGGTCCAGATGTGTCGAGGCTCGGAGAGTGGTCCAGATAGACTGAAGGCCCGTTGCGGGCGATCTAGTCAGATTGTAGACTCAGAGAGTGGACCAGGTGGACTGAAGGCCCAGTGTGGGCGGACAAGTTACACTGTAGACTCGAGATGCATGGCTGTTCTATGATTGTTATATGATATGGTATTGTTTGTATGAGGTTAGTATTTTGGGGGTAACTCACTAAGCCTTCGAGCTTACATCTATCGATTATTGTTTCAGGTACAGCGGATGACCGTGGGAAGGCGAAGGCATGACCGTACACCTCCTCGATTTATGATTATGATTTCTGGGAACTCTGAAATAAAACTATTTTTGAAACATTTTTGTAATAACTATTGGTATTTGAAATGTTTTTAAAATTTTAAATTTGACATGATTTTTATGGGTGTTACACAATTATTCGACAGTCTATCTGACCCTATATTGTGTACAACAAGCATGCACAAGGAAAATAGCAGTGCAACAGAGAGGACGATCCTAGGAGGAGTGCCTAGGAAGTTAGATGTGACTCGTAGGAGCATATGGGTGTTAGCATACCTAGGGGTAGTCTAGTGCATCGACTTACGACAATGGGATGAATTCTGAATCGATTACAGATATGTATGGAAAGTAGTATGGGATCGTACTACTAAATGTAATGACCCAAAAATCAAGGGTAAAAATTTCATTTTTAATATACCTAAAACATTGATACAATTTATTCTAAACAATTCAAATCATCATTAAGTAAAACAATTATCAGAGTTCATCCCAAAATCATTCATTACGGAAATCATAGGTGTGTGCACTGCGATCAATCTGTCACACCCCCAAACTAGAACGGCGGAATCGTTCGAGGGCGGATGACTTCATGTAGTATCGTAACAGTTGAATACATAGTAAAGAAAGTAAACACAACCAGCATATATATAATTTAAAAGTTACATTGTTGAATGATACTTGTTTCAAAAACAAATTACAATATGATGACAAAATGAGTTTTGAAACTGACGCCTTAGCATCACTTCTCCAAAAGCTGAAGTTTACTTGTATTACTGAATCCCTGAGAAATACAAGTAGATTTGAAAGAGTAGATCAGCATTTAAGATGGTGAGTTCATAAGTATTTAGTGTTAATGTTTGTATAAATTTGAATGAAATTGTTTGTAGATGTTTGAAAACTCCTAGAAAATCTCATATTTCCTACTAGTATAAAAGTAGTCTTCTACCAAGACTCGACTGTTTTGAATGTTTGCCTTTAGAAATCCAATATTTGTCCATAAGTGTGTGGTAGTTTAAAAGTTCCAAAACTGAAATGCAATAGTGTTTTTCATGCCTAGAATAGTAGATTTATGTATGTATAAAATCGCTAAGGCATTTGATAACCCCGTAAATCAACGTGTTCTTAATACTCCATGTGAGTTTTACAACCATGCTATTGACCCAGACTGTCTGTAACAACGTTCTTCAGGCATTGGAATGTTATGACGTTTGTCACCCCAGACCTGCCGGTCTAACTGTAGCTAACAGTTTAGGTGCAGGGTTGTCAATCCTATTATAGTTTGTTCTTGTATATGAAAGTATTTACTTGATATAGTACTTGTAGTATGTAAAATTTCATGAATATCTAGTAAACTATACCTATTATAGTTTTTCCAAATGTGTGATTTGTTTGTATGATAAACCCTAGTGCAATATCGACTTTGTATCCAAGTATAACATTTGTAATATTATTATTGAACTGTAACACCCAAAATTTTCAAATAATTTTTCACATTTTATAAAACACACTTTCATCCATAATTGTTATAAAAACACTATTGTTTCACATAGTCAAAACATAACATCATATCCCAAGATCATAAAATAGAAACTCCTCGTGTGTGTACTGATCAAGCCGGCGCCTTCCCGCGATCCTCACTGGTACCTGAAACACATAACACAACACTGTAAGCATAAAGGCTTAGTGAGTTCCCCAAAATACCACACACAACACATATTAGCCACTCGAGGCTATGACTCTGTTTGACCCTCTGGTCAGTGTGTCTCAGTGGAACCCTCCAGTCCCATAACTTCGTGGGCCCTCTGGCCCTAACTCTGTGGACCTTCCGATCCTAACACTGTAACTTGTAACATACATAGCATAAAGCACATAGAAATCACATCATGCAAAACATACAAATACTCTGTCACATAACTCTAATTACCACTCGAGGTAAAGTATAGTGAGAAGACTCACCTCGGATGTCTCGGATAATATCCCGCTCGCGTATACACTGATCTAGCCTCTGCCTAAACACATAACATAATCATCTCAATCAATAACGTCTCTCTAGGATAGAATAGACTCTCACATGTCCTCTAAGAAGGCTAAAAGGCTATTTTACCCCTCAAACAGTCTATAAGTCCCATTATTGACCAAACCCTAAAAGTTAACAAAAGTCAACGGTCAACCCTTGACCAGACTCGCCGAGTGCACAAATGTGACTCGGCGAGTTCAGTCGTGAACTCGAGTCCTCTAAATCCCTTCTGACATCACCGAGTCATTTCCCCAACTCAGTGAGTCGCCAACTGTGTGATCCATGGGAAACCCGACATACACAAAGTCCAATGACCTCCTGAGGTCAGATCTGTCCCTCTAATCCTTAGATCTAACCTTCCCAAGTTCAATAATCATGTAAAGTCTCAATCTTGATGCCCATGCAACATCTAAATGACCATATATGATGATTTACCCCCAAATACCTTAACCCAAGGTCATGACCTCCATTGATCTTCATAAAGCTTGATGAGTAAGGCTCTCTGGACCTCTATGGATCCAGATCCAAAGCCTCATCACTAGAAAGGGACTATTTGGACATCAAATCAACTTAAACAAGAGCACAAGAAACCCTAAATCCATATATTCTTCATAAAACAGAAGAAGAACCGAAGTGATACCTCAAATGCAATGATCTTAGCTTCAAATCCTCATAATAGCAACCTCCTTTGCTTTCTCTTGGCTAGGACCTCCTTCTTCTTGCTAAACAACACCACAAAGATCAAGAATGGCTTCCTTTCTTTCTCAAAACGCTCCAGCACTCTAGGGTTTCTCTCTATGGACTAGTGGCCACAAATGACGGCCATAAGGGCCTTTAAATAGGGCGCAAACCTGAGAAATTAGGGTTTCATTAAACAGCGTGGACTCGCCGAGTCCACAAATGGACTCGCCGAGTCCGGTCATTAATCCGGATGAGAATTCGCGACTCTACTCGGCGAGTCTAAGCATCAACTCGCCGAGTCCCTCCCAAAATCTCCAAAATAAATAAATAAATAATGTACCTGGAAATCCGGATGTTACAATTCTCCCCCACTAGAATCAGACTTTGTCCTCGAAGTCTCTCTCAACAAATAACTCTGGGTACTGCTCGTGCATCTCTAACTCCGGCTCCCAAGTCAGCTCGGACCCCTTCCGATGTTGCCACTGGACCTGAACCAATGACACCTCCTTGTTTCTCAAAACCTTGATCCTTCTATCCCGAATCGCGATCGGTCTCTCAACATAGTTCAGGCTCGCATCCACCTGAATGTCCTCTAGGGGAACCACTGCCGACTCATCGGCGATACACTTCCTCAACTGAGATACGTGGAAGGTATCATGAATCTGACTCAACTCCGCAGGTAGCTCCAAACGATACGCTACCCTGCCCACCCTGGCAGTCACCCTGAAAGGACCAATATACCGAGGCCCCAACTTGCCTCTCTTCCTGAATCGGATCACTCCTTTCCAAGGAGATACCTTCAGGAGTACGAAGTCACCAACCTGAAACTCGAGGTCCGAGCGACGCCTGTCTGCGTAGCTCTTCTGACGACTGTGAGTCGTCAATAACCTCTGCCGGACCTGTTGTATCTGCTCTGTCGTCTGAAGTACTATCTCTGTACTACCCATCACACGTTGCCCTACCTCTCCCCAACAAATGGGAGTTCGACACCTCCTTCTAAGCAACAGCTCAAAGGGTGGCATACCAATACTCGAATGATGGCTGTTGTTATAGGAAAACTCAGCCAAGGGTAAATACGTGTCCCAACTCCCTCCAAAGTCCAATACACATGCCCGAAGCATGTCCTCGAGCGTCTGAATCGTCCGCTCGCTCTGCCCGTCAGTCTGAGGGTGGTATGCGGTACTAAAATGCAGCCTCATACCTAATTCCTCATGAAATTTCTTCCAGAACCTGGAAGTGAAACGCACATCTCGATATGAGACGATCGAGATCGGCACTCCATGCCGTGATACCACCTCCCTCACGTACAACTCGGCCAACCTCTCAGCGGAAGAGCTCTCGCTGATAGCAAGGAAATAAGCGCTCTTCGTCAACCTGTCCACAATCACCCAAATTGCATCGACGCCCCTTGCAGTCCTCGGCAATTTGGTGATAAAATCCACGGTAATCTGTTCCCACTTCCACTCGGGAACCTCCAACGGTTGCAACTTACCGTGCGGTCTCTGGTGCTCGGCCTTAACCCTGCGACATGTCAAACACCTCTCAACGAACCATGCAACATCCCTCTTCATACAGGGCCACCAATACTCTCTCTTCAGGTCCAAATACATCTTAGTGGCCCCGGGATGGATCGAAAACCTCGATCTATGCGCCTCCTCCATCAAGATGGTACGCGTTCCGCCCACAAACGGTACCCAAATCCGACCCTGAAAGGTCATAAGCCCTCGGTTATCAGTGACAAACTCCGATACCTGCCCGATAACCCGCTCCCTCTTACGGTTCTCTGGTCTCACGGCCTCAGCCTGGGCCCCTCGAATGGCGTCAAACACTGGAGTCATCACTATCAGTCTCATACAAACATCTCGTATCGGGGCGCCCTCCGCCCTACGACTCAGGGCATCGGCTACAACGTTAGCCTTGCCCTGGTGGTACAGGATCTCACAATCGTAATCCTTCACCACATCCAACCATCTCCTTTGTCGCATGTTCAGGTTGGGCTGATCCATCAAATACTTCAAGCTCTTATGGTCTGTGTATATGGTACACCGAACCCCATACAGGTAGTGACGCCAGATCTTGAGGGCGAACACTACAGCCCCCAGCTCTAGATCGTGGGAGGGATACCTCGTCTCGTGAGGCTTCAGCTGCCTCGATGCGTTTGCTATCACATGCCCTCTCTGCATCAGCACCGCTCCCAGCCCCGATATTGATGCGTCACAATACACCACAAAGTCCTCCATACCTTCCAGAAGGGCTAACACCGGGGCTTCGCACAGTCTCTGGCGAAGTGTCTCGAAGGAGGCCTGCTGCTCTGGGCCCCATGAGAAAGCAACACCCTTCCGGGTCAACCTGGTAAGTGGCACGGTGATCTTGGAGAAATCCCTGATAAATCTCCAATAATAACCAGCCAACCCTAAGAAACTCCGAATCTCGGTGGGGGATCTTGGCACTTACCAATTCATCACTGCCTCAATCTTGGCCGGATCGACCAGAATCCCCTTCTGGTTAACGAGGTGCCCTAGGAACTGGACCTCTCGTAACCAGAAATCACACTTGGAGAATTTGGCGTAAAGCCTCTCCAATATCAAAACTCCAAGGATCTCCCTCAAATGCTCCTCATGCTGCTCTTTGGATTTCGAATACACCAATATATCGTCGATGAACACGATCACCGAGCGATCCAACATCGGCCTGCACGCTCTGCTCATGAGATCCATGAATGCCGCCGGTGCATTGGTGAGCCCGAAAGGCATCACCACGAACTCGTAATGCCTGTAACGAGTCTTGAACGCTGTCTTCTGGATATCCTCATCTCGTACTCTCATCTGATGATATCCAGACCTCAAATCGATCTTGGAAAACCAAGACGCTCCCTGCAACTGATCGAATAAGCCGTCGATCCTCGGTAAGGGGTAACGGTTCTTGACCGTTAGTTTGTTCAGTTCCCGGTAATCAATGCACATCCGGTGTGAACCATCCTTTTTCTTAACAAAAAGGATCGGCGCTCCCCACGGCGAGCTACTCGGCCGTATAAACCCCTTCCCCAGCAGCTCCTGAAGCTGCGAGGATAACTCCTGCATCTCTGGTGGCGCAAGCCGATAGGGCTCCTTGGCGATAGACACTGCCCCCGAAACCAAATCAATACGGAACTCTACCTGCCTCTCGGGAGGCACACCCGGCAACTCCTCGGGGAAAACATCCGGGAACTCACGCACTGTAAGTCCCCAACTAAGGATCCAAATCAGTAATCAATGAAGCAAATATCAATCAAACAAAGTGTAGAAGGAGTAGAAGAGAAATAACATCAAGCATGCACACATCTATTGCTCATAAATGTCAGGTACACCTTGAAAGTACACACACTACACTGTTCAGCAACTAGTACTCTCTGACACAACATCAGCCCATTTAAATAGGTCCTTCACCAGCACATGAGTGTGCTGTCGCACACGCGTGTGCGGCCGCACACACAAGTGTGGCAGCACACATACATTACGTACAAGCTATACAAACTCCCACCCTATACAAAATTGATGCCTAGCTCAAACCACAATAATATGGACTTTCAATCTCCCCCTTGGTTTGAGTCTAGCATAGACTTGATCTTCACTCTGTTGGCTTTTCATACAGTCTCATGTCAGATCTTCCCATTGAGCCCATCCACATTCTTCCATTAATGATTGTTGCCACCATCGCAGTATATTCTTTAGCAGCAACCTACATAACATCCTTTCTACAAATAATCTGGTGACGAGCCAGAGTGCGGATATCTCTTTCTCTGAAACGAAGAAGATCTTTGGCAATGATCAATCTCAAAACTTGATCTCGATCCCTGAATTTGATGGCAGCAGTTGCAGTTTCGTCATCGTAAGCCCAGAATTCCATATTATCAAGATATCCCTCCTGGAAGTGTTGAGGAATAGGAATTTCTTTCTGCTGTTTTGTTGCAGGCCAGAGAATAATCTTCATTGGACGGTCTGTTTCAGGATCAATGATGTCCTTGTCTTTCAGAACCAGAGCTTTTGCTGTCTTCATTGATGGGAAGTTATCTCTGACCTGCCTTTCTAGAAACTGCTTGAAGCTTGTAGCACTTGGATCGTCTGAGGGATTATGGAATGGGGCCCTGGATAGTTCGGCTAGATCAACTTTGCTCCATGAGTTAAAATCATGGGTGCTCTTGTAGTGCTCTGAACGACCAGAGTTTCTTTTAACCACCCATAGATTAGACTCAGGATCATAGGCCCACATTCGAATGCCATATCTGTCTCCATACTCATCACCAAATTTTCTTTTTCCTAGATCAGTTACAGTCAAAACAGGGTCTTTTGCCTTGCGATTCTCATTTGTGTTTTTCATGAAAAGTAGGCCTTCGCTTTTGTTTGCTGTTGCAGCTCTCTTTTCTTGTTTGACTTTTATTCTGACTCTGCTTTCTTCTGGATTCGTCTCAAATCTATTTACAACAGTAGTTGTTCTAGGAGCAGATGAATTCACTGGAAGGTCTTCAGACTATGTGGGGGGCTGCGGGAGGATCGTCGATACCATGAGGCTGCTGAAAAAGAGCCTTGACTTTTTCTTCAAATGCGTCATACAGAACGTTCTTGAGATTAAAGTAGTTAGCTGATACTGAGCCAAGACACGTCTGCAGATCTTTAATTTGTTTTTTCTTCTCTTCATCATTTGCCCTGAGTTCTTCAACATAAGCAGTGAGTCGATCCATCTGAATGGTCTTCTCAATGAGTTCTTGTCGAAGAACCCCAATCTCTTTTCGAAGATCAGATGAAGAGAAATCGTGATCACCTGTGTGCTCTTCTCTAAATGATATTCCTTTGCCACGAGAAGAGGTTGGAATTGGTTGAGCCAGGTAATTTTCTAGTCTGACCGAGGCATCATCCATTGAAGATCTTGTAGGAGAGTATTCTGGAATGGATGAGGAGCCGCCCGTTTCATACATAGTACTTGGGCCTTCAGCAGTTTGTGGGGAGTATGCAGTAGCAGTAGTGATGGTGGAGAAAAACTGAGGAGCACTACTCACAATAGGGACCTCCAGACTCGCAACTGATTGAGTTGTTTCCATGGAGAACTGGGAGGCCTGGGGCTGAGTCGAATAAAAAACAATCGGAGCAGATGTAGAGATAGATGATACAGAGGGAGGAATCTCCGTAATCACATCTCCTTGACTTGATGTAACTTCAGTGGGCTTGGGTAAGGAGAGCAAAATTTTGAGAGCGTTTTCTTCATTTCTAGTCTTGGTTGCCGAAAAAACAACTTCATCGACTTTATTAATGCAGCTGCCGGAGATTTCAGGAAGGGAACCAAAATCTTCATCATTGAAATCAAACTCAATGTTTGTGGGGATGTCATCACTTTCCCTGTAAAGTCAATCTCCTTCAAAAATTCTATGTCACCATAAAGATCAACATCATCATCATCATCATGATCTGGTTGTGCTTCATCCTTTTCTTGATGATCATGTTCCTCAGCCACTGTAGCTGAAGGAGAATCATGAACCTCTTCAATCTCTGGCTCAGAGGATGAAAGCACAATGTCTTCAGGCTCCGAATGAATGGATTGATCTTTTGATCTTGATTGAGTACTTTCTTCAAATATTCCGAATTTAATCAGTGGGAACTTTCCTTCATAAACGAAATTTCCACCTCTCTTTTGTTTCATCAAACCGAAAGCATTTGGTCTAACAGATTTAAGATCCAATGTTTCGTTTCCTCTCCGCAGCTCAGAATGCATCACATTGAAGATGATCTGTAGAAATCTGGGGTACATCAAAAATGTATCTCTCTTGCTTCCCTCAAGATTTAGTACCATTTCATGCATTATAAACTTTGAAAAGTTGAAATCAAATCATGCAGCCAATGCTGTGAAAGCTCCTGTGTTGGCTGAGGAGATTTTATTTGCACCAGATCTCCTGCCAGAAATACAGCTCACAAACAAGTGAGCCAGATATTTCCAACAAGGAGGAAGCAGTTTCTTGATGGTGGGGGGGAAACGTTCATTCATAACCCATCTTGTCTAACACATCCCGGGCTTGATGAATGTCGATCTCCATAGGGTAATCAGATTTGTCATTGATTTGAAGAGCTTCCCGAATAATGCTTTCTGACACACGAACTTTCTTTCCTTCAACTGTAGCTTCAATGAGCTTTCCATCTTCGTTGTCTTTCTTCACAACTGCACTTCTCCAGAAGTCTTTGATCAGATTCTGGTAAATTGCAGGGCTAGTCGTAAATGCATGGACCAGGCAGCATTTCTTGAGACCATCAACAATGAATTTTAAATCATTGTGAGCTGCAGGAGGATCTTCAAGGAAAACAGCAGAGTTGTGAACTTTAGCAAATTCCAGATCTCCCATCTTGACCTGAGAAGAAACACAAGCAATCATTAAGGCGAAAATTATTTTCTTAATTAAGATTTTGCAACCGTACACGAAAGTGCACACAGCCGCACACGTGCATGTGTGCAGCTGCAGCCGCACACGCCCAACCGTTCAAGGAAACGGAGTGGCCGCACACGGTTCAGCCGCACACGCCGTGTGCGGTCAAAACACTTAGATCTTTGATTAAGCAGCAAACCATTATCGATTTTTCAATAAAAAACTTTATTTCCAAGCCGTGTTCATAGGAATTACCAGTAAAAGGCTTTGATTTTAAGAAAGAGTTGATGTTAGAGAGAGAGAGAGAGAGAGAATGAGAGCTGTGTGCGGTTGAGGGAAAATAAAATGAGAACAATGCCGGTAATATTCCCACCGCACACCTCCTATATATATACCAAAAATTTTCAATTCTCCCCCCTCAACCTTTTAATAATCAGCAATCAAGACCCACACTCAATCATTTTACAAAAGAACGAACCATTTTGAGGATTAAATTTAAAATATTTTTCCTAAGAATTTTAAAATTAAAACTAAGCATAAAAATAAAAATAAAAATAAAATAAAATAAAAATAAAAATAGAATAAAATAAAATAATAAAAAAATACTAATAACGACAAAAATAAGACATGAACAGTAATATCCCCAACGAAGTCACTTGCCTCTTCTCCAAAGCTTTTGAACAAAATACGATGTTGTGGCATCGTCGTCTCGGCCACGCTAATGCAAAGAACCTGAATCGGCTTGCAAAGAACAAACTGGTCCGAGGATTACATGTCAGAGATTTCATTACATTTGAAAAATGTGTTTCCTGCGCTCAAGAAAAACATCACCGGAAACCACACTTTCCAAAGCAGATTAACTCCATTAGTCATGTGCTCGAGTTGTTACATATGGATTTATTTGGTCCGGTTAACGTTCTTAGCATCAATCGCAACTCATACTGCCTCGTTGTGATAGACGATTTCTCTCGGTTCACCTGGGTTTTCTTTCTGTCCAACAAAGCTGAGATCGCTGACCTCATCAAAAGATTCATTGTGATGATCGAAAATCAGACCAACAATCGAGTGAAAGCGCTGCGTTCTGATAATGGAACAGAGTTCAAGAACACCGTTCTTGACTATTTTTGCGCTGAGAAAGGGATTGTGCGTCAGTTCAGTTCTGTTCGAACACCTCAACAAAACGGGGTTGCCGAACGCAGGAATCGAACTCTTAAAGACGCCGCAAGGACGATGTTGTGTGACTCCAAACTTCCTGTGTTCTTTTGGGCGGAGGCGATTAACATGGCGTGTTATGTTCAGAATCGCGTGTTGATTAACAAAGCCCAAATGAAAACACCGTACGAAATTCTATACGGACGCAAGCCATCTGTCAGCCATTTCAGAATATTTGGCTGCCCTTGCACCCTTCTTCACTTGGAATCCAACCCCAAATTCAACGCAAAAGGCGATGACTGTTACTTTGTTGGATACGCTGCTCGTACTGCATACAGGGTTTATAACAAGAAGACGAAACAAATTGTGGAGTCTTTCGATGTTCGTTGGCTTGAAGAAAATGAGACAGACGCTAGAGTGGGTCCAGATTGGCTATTTGATTACACATCTCTTTTCAAATCATTCAATGTGTCGTCGGATAATCAAGCAGGATCTACGTCTAGTTTGAAGACCATTTCTGAAGACGAAGATGAAGAAGTTATTTACAGACCTCCATTGGTTTCTTCTGATTCTCCGGTGGTGTCATCTGTTCAATCTGTTTCTTCTGATTCCTCTCCTCAACAACTTTCTCCTGATGCTGATGCTACTCCTCTAACTCCAGTGGAAAGAGAGTTCATGAACCAAGAGACTTCCGCTGTAACTACAAATCTGATGGAACTTCTCTTTCCGGACAAATCGATGATGAGTTTGTAGCAGATCCGACAAATGAACCTGGTTCTTCTACTGTGGATTATTCAGCAAATGAAGGAGTGGTTAATATTCATACTCTTCCAGTCACTGTCAATGATGTCAGCTTCGAGATCCCTGAACACATTCAGCGCGACCATCCAATAGAGAACGTCATTGGCCAGCTGGGCGACGGTGTTCAAACGAGAAGTCAGAGTGGAGATGTTAATACGTGTCTCTACTCTTGCTTCATTTCTCAGATTGAGCCCAAATCTGTCGAAATGGCTCTAAATGAGCCCAGCTGGGTTGACGCCATGCATCATGAACTTAATCAATTCGAGAAGCTTGGGGTTTGGAAGTTGGTGGAGCTGCCAAAAGGAAAGAAATCTCTTGATACTCAATGGGTCTTTCGGAATAAACAAGACGATTCAGGTGTAATTGTGCGTAACAAGGCGAGATTAGTCGTTCGCGGGTTTCGGCAGATTGAGGGTCTTGATTATACGGAAGTTTATGCTCCGGTCGCTCGCTTGGAAGCTATTCGTATCTTCCTTGCATATGCTTCCTATATGAACTTCACCGTATACCAAATGGACGTCAAGACGGCTTTCTTGTACGGCAAGGTCAAGGAGGAGATTTATGTTGACCAACCACCCGGTTTCGTTAATTCAAAGCTTCCCAACCATGTTTACAAGTTAGACAAAGCTTTGTACGGGCTGCATCAAGCTCCTAGAGCTTGGTATGCTACTCTAACTCAGCATTTGCTCGATCACGGCTATTCCCGAGGCACCATTGATCAAACCTTATTTATCAAACATGTCGGTCCGGATCAAATTCTTGTTCAAATCTATGTGGACGACATTATATTCGGGTCGACATGCCAACAACTTTGCAAAGAGTTCGAGGATGTGATGAAGAAGCGGTTCGAGATGAGTTCGCTTGGGGAAATGACCACGTTTTTGGGGCTTCAGGTCAAACAATATTCAACCGGAATCCTTATTCATCAAGCGAAGTATGTGGATGATATGCTGGAGAAGTTCGGGTTTCGAGACGCGAAACCTGCTCTTACACCCATGGCGAAGAGACCGTTACTGGCTCCTGATCTTGAAGGCGAATCCGTAGATCAGACATACTATCGATCAATGATCGGATCGCTCATGTATCTGACTGCTAGTCGCCCAGACGTAATGTTTGCGGTCTGTCAATACGCACGCTACCAGGCCAATCCTAAACTCTCTCATCTTATTGCTGTTAAACAGATTTTTCGGTATCTCAAAGGTTGCCCAAAACTGGGACTTTGGTATCCGAAAAATCCAGAATTTGACTTTTATGCTTTTGCAGACAGCAACTATGGCGGGTGCGAGCTTGATAGAAAATCGACTTCAGGAGGATGCCAATTTCTGGGAGATAGACTGGTCTCATGGCAGTGCAAGAAGCAAAATACCGTCTCAACCTCAACAGCAGAAGCAGAATGCGTTGCTGCGTCTGCTTGTTGTTCTCAAGTCATATGAATCCAACATCAGCAGTTGGATTACGGTTTGAATTTTCAAGAAACCCCTATTTTTTGTGACAATGAGGCTGCGATCCAAATTGCTAAAAATCCAATACAACACTCAAAAACCAAGCACATCGACATCAAAGTTCATTTTATCAGAGATTGTTATGAGCGTTCACTCATTCGGCTAGAACAGGTTCACACAGATAATAATGTGACGGATCTGTTCACCAAGCCGTTTAACAAAGCTCGATTCGATGTGCTGGTTAATTTTCTGAAAATGATTCGTTTTGAGGATTAAATTTTTGGTTTCTATTAGGTTAAATTTGCGCATTTTAGTTATTTCATTCTTTCCCATGCACAAGAGAGAAAGTTAGAGAGAAGAAGAGTGTGTGAGAGAGAATCTATTGTAAGGGATTTCATTCATATCATCAATACAATCAAGATTCAAGTTATTCTTCTTCTTCTTCTTCTTCTCTTCTATTTGATCTGACATCATCCAATTGATTGGGATTCCGTACCATCAATTGGATCTGATTGATACACAAGCTGATTTGTGGACTTACAATTTGTATCAGAGCATGGTTGTATCAATCATTTTTTCAGATCTGAAGCTTATTTGATCTTATTTTGAAGAGATTTCTGCGTTTTTTGATAGATCGGGCCAAAATAAGGGGGGTTTCTTCTTTAAATTTTTCATAAAAACGAGTTGTTGATCAAGTTTTTGAGCAAAAAGGGTGAAAAACGTCGTTTTATTTTCGCAACTGTTGAAGGTTTGCCGTTGAAGGTGTGCGGCCCGTTGAAGGAGTGCGGCTCAGCAGCATCGGTGTACGGCCTCGCAGTGTACGACTCGGACGTGTGCGGTCTCGGTTTACGGTTCGGATCGGCTTGCGGATCGGACGTGTGCGGCTTGGTGGATTACGGCTTGGCGTGTGCGGCTCAGTAGTGGTCGGCTCGGTGATCGGCTTGGGTTCCTCGCATAAGCGCCTTCATAAAAAATCGGAACATATTTTTGAGGGTGCCAGGTATAGAACCCACGACCTCTACTTCATAAGTCAGCGCGCCTTGCCAACTCCATCAACAGATCCTTTGTGACTTAACTCCGAAATTTTAAACTTAACCACTCCTTGCCGCTTCCAAGTTTCGCAAATTTTACACTTTTTGCCCAAAAATCAATTTCTTTTATTTCTAAATTCCAATTTCAACCAAAAATTTTAATTTTTAATTTTTGACTTTTATTTTTGCCTTTTTTTTTCTTAAAATTTTGACTTTGACTTTTAAAATTTGATCTTTGACTTTAAACTTTGACTTTCTCATTTAACTTTTAAATTTTCAAATTTAGCTTTTCGGTTTGACTTTTAAGTTTGACTTTTCAAGTTTGACTTTTGAGTTTGACTTTTGAGGTTGACTTTTGAGGTTTATAGTCAAAGGACATTTTTTAAATTTAAGTTTATCTTTTAAGCTTGACTCTATAAATTTGACTTTTAATAGTTTTTGAAGTTTACGAGGGAATTGAAGACATGAAAGAGAGTCGTCAGGATATGTTAAGACAAAATTTCAACATGTTCGATTATATCCCTGGAGAAACCCTGGAAGCTCAGTTGAAGCGATTTACTACACTTACTACTGAGATGAATATAGCTGGGATCTTCTTGACTAAATCTGAGATAAACAAAAAGCTGCTTAATGCACTTCCGAAATCGTGGGATGTGAACGTGGATGACATCAAAAAGACAAAAGATCTCAATCATCTTAGTCTTGCTGATATAATTGAAGAACTTGACGCTTTGAAGTGTGGAAAAACAATGAGTTCCGCAAACCTTCCGGTCAATGAAGTTTCATGTGAAGTTTCATGTACACTATCTAGTGAAGATACGATTAAATTTCTTCGGGAACAAATTGAGTTATTAAAAAGAGAAGTTGAGGACCTGAGATATGAAGGATATCAACTCAGGAAAGGACAGAAACCCCTGAAGGCTGAATTAGAAACAAAAATAAAGGACTTTAGAAGAATTCAGACAGAATACAGTGAGAAATATGAACTGTATGATTATGTTAAAAGACAAAATGATGCGCTAATTGCCGAGCTTGATACATTAAAGAAAGTGTTTGATTCTGCAAACTTTGCTTTTCAAAAATTTGATGGATCAAGCGAGGTAGTTGCCACCATGATCGATCACTGCATGCAGTTCAAACGAAATCAGTCAAAGGGTTTGGGATACGATAGTGTGCCTCCTCCTTATAATCACACATATCAGTATCAACCCTTGTCCAAAGATGAGATTGCCAATGAATCTTTCATGGTTTATGGCAAACCAGCTGGTTTTGTATCAGGAGGCATTATTAATGTTGAAAATTCTAATGCTTCTACTTCATGTGCAGGTAAAGTAGCAGAGGATGAGAACAAGGAGAACACCACTGAACAAACCAACATCTCCTAGAGATCTGAATCTGTTGCTTCGAACTCAACTGCTTCTGATCAACCTGCTGTTGAGAAATACAGGCCACCAATTCCAGTGAATAAACACTTGAGATCTGAAACTGGAATTCTTTGTAATGTATGTGTGCTGCCACACTTGTGTGTGCGGCCGCACATAGTGTGTGCGGCCGCACACGCGTGTGCGGCAGCACACTCATGTGCTGGTGAAGGACCTATTTAAATGGGCTGATGTTGTGTCAGAGAGTACTAGTTGCTGAACAGTGTAGTGTGTGTACTTTCAAGGTGTACCTGACATTTATGAGCAATAGATGTATGCATGCTTGATGTTATTTCTCTTCTACTCCTTCTACACTTTGTTTGATTGATATTTGCTTCATTGATTACTGATTTGGATCCTTAGTTGGGGACTTACAATTGGTATCAGAGCTGATGTTAGAGAGAGAGAGAGAATGAGAGCTGTGTGCGGTTGAGGGAAAATAAAATGAGAACAGTTCCGGTAATATTCCCACCGCACACCTCCTATATATATACCAAAAATTTTCAATTCTCCCCCCTCAACCTTTTAATAGTCAGCAATCAAGACCCACACTCAATCATTTTACAAAAGAACGAACCATTTTGAGGATTAAATTTAAAATATTTTTCCTAAGAATTTTAAAATTAAAACTAAGCATAAAAATAAAAATAAAAATAAAATAAAATAAAAATAAAAATAGAATAAAATAAAATATTAAAAAAATACTAATAACGACAAAAATTAAATTTTAGATTTAATCCTATGAATTGTTTAACCTTTTGAGATGTGGGATCAAAGTTATTAGACAGCCTTAATCCGCTTATCGGTACCTTTCATCTTCACATCTTTATCTGGTCGATCGCCGGTATTGTGGTCCACTTAAACACGAAAAATTTGTGATAGTTTTTGGACATACTATTTGTTACAAGACAGGTGAACTTAAGATCCTAGATACTATATCTGATCCTAAGTTCCTAGATACTATATCTTAAGGACCATTCAGCTGACGACGACCAGGGATATTGTTGTCCACCTAAATTGAGCAGCGAGATATATAGACAATCTGTGAGGTTTAATTGTTACTTGTACTGGAACATGTTTCCCGCTTCCTGATATGCCCCCGTAATCAAGAACTTCCAGAGTACTCCTTACGTCGGGTGAGCAGACAATCATTCAGAGAGAAGATAGATTTAGATTATTATTAATTATAGTAGTACTCTTTGATTGATTCTTGTTCATAAGAATTCCAGTGAAACAGAGTGCCTCCTGCAATTGTGCTTGTGGGAAAAATAAGAGACAAGGCAAGGACACGCCACCAGGGGCAGGAAGAAACACCTCCACAGTGAAGAATAAGACATGTTTTCACTATGGAACACCTGGACACATTGCCAGAAATTGTCCAAATCGCGCATACGTTCCCTACTATGCACAAGGCTGGCAGAACACGCCAAGAGGGAGATATTCCAAAAGAAACCCCTCGAGGTCACGTTCAGACCATGATGACTGGAACGCGCAGAAGAGCAAGAATCAAACTCCAAAGGACAAGAATCAAAATCCCAAAGTCAAGAAGGGAATGCCGGCCAAGAAGCCCAATCCAAGAGATGCTCCAATGAAACAAAGACCTGTTAGGTCAAAGTCATCTCAACGGCCGACATCAAGATCAAAAGCAAGTACTGAGCCACCCATCAGATCGAAAAAGAAATGGGTTAAACCCAACTACAAATGGGTTCCAAAGGCTCACTCTCCCAAATCTTCTAACGATTCTAATATTTCTTCATCTTCTGTTTGTGATAAACAGGATATGTCATGGGAGAGAGTACCGTGAAAGGATGACAAAGGTCAACCCAGTTTCAAAATGGACTGGGTTCCAAAGACCAACTGATCCCGCTCTGTGTCGGAGCAGCTATGGAGGCATATCATCAGACTTCGGTTTGTTGATAATGGCTGCTCCTGGCACATGATAGGGGACATCTCTCAACTGTACAACACTTAGAACTTTGTTTGAGAGTATGTGTCCTTTGCGGGAGAAAGGAAAGAAGGAGAGGATCACATGAGGTTTGTGCTTAACGAAGTGAAGAATTTTCGGATCTGTTCTGAGATTACGCGTGCTGTTCTCAGACCTTCTGGATGCAAATTCAATCGGTGAATTACGGTTTGAGTTTTCTTCTCTATTCTCCTGAGTTTATCTTTCTCTGATTCGCTTCAAAGACAAATTTTTGTTTTAAGATAGTTTAAATTTGCGCATTTACTTTCGTTTCTCTCCTATGCACAAATTTAGGGGGAGAAATTAAAACAAAACAAAAATTAGAAAAGTTTCAAAAATCCAAAAACATTAAAAAATCAGAAAACCCAAATATATGTTGGTTATGGAATGTGCTTGAGGGAGATGATTCGGGAAGTGATATTATCTAGTGATAACAGGCAATCTGAGTCTGCGTAACGTACCCAAAGTTGAAGGGTCTTTACTCTGGTTTGATGCGCCGGTAGGCACGAAAGATTACAAATGGACTTGACTAGGCAGAGTTGAACTTAAGAAATTCTTAGACTTAACAAATCTTGACCTAGTTAGATCCGTTTAACCTGACAATACGACGCTCGGATAGGTTGAGCAGGGAGATATATATGGAATTGTAAGTCCCCAAAATTACTTGTGTATCAATCAGATCCAATTGATGGTGCGGAATCTCAATCAATTGGATGATGTCAGATCAAATAGAAGAGAAGGAGAAGAAGAATTAAAAGAATCTTGATTGTATTGATGATATGAATGAAATCCCTTACAATAGATTCTCTCTCACACACTCTTCTTCTCTCTAACTTTCTCTCTCTAGAAAATGCTCCTCCCCAATCACTCCCCTGACCTTACACTCCTCACCCTATATATATGAGACATGGGCCACCAGTAGCACACAAGTGTACAGCTGCACACACGTGTGCGGCCGTACACAGGGTGTGCGGCCGCACACACATGTGCAGCCGTACACAACCACAAAATTACATATTATATTATAGAAAAATATATTTTCTTAGAAAAGCAAAGTATAAACCATATTTTTGACCCAACAATCTCCCCCTTGGTTTATAGCTTTATTTTCTAATAGGCCCAACAAGCTCCCCCTAAAAAGTAGCTGACTTTTCTTGTCGATCTTCATTTGGAGCTTTGCTTCAGCGTTAATCTTCAAATTTCTTCACAACTTCAAGATGAACATATGAATCTTCAATAAATGACTTCATCTCGAGCAGCCGGGCTTTCTGCAGAATTTGACATTGAGCGCACATTGGGTGAGGAGGCTTGATGGACAGATTCTTGAAAGATGGCGCTTTCAGCTTGAGAATCTTTAGAGAGAACAGAGAGAACGTATCTTCTGGATCACTTCAGCAGGTTCAAGATAGCAGCTGACTGATTGAGGAAGTTTCAATGCAATTTGTCACATAACCTTCAAGAACAGCTTCACCTTGCTTCTGGGGTTGAAAGATTGAATGTTGGAAGAATAGTCTTCCTTTCTTGCTCCTTCGAATGTGAATTCTTCGATGATCACGGATGAAGCCTTGGCTCAGAAAATCTTCAATACAGTCTCCATTAGTCTCATCTACACCTGAATTCACTTTTCAAGACAAAACAAAACTAAAAGAAAAATTAGCACACACAAAAAAAAATATTTTTGGATTTTTGATATTTTCCGAAAAAAATAACACTATTTATGGATTTTTAACTTTCTGATTTTTTTTTTGTTTTTTTTTTAAATTTTAAGTTCTCCCCTAATATTTAAATTAGAAGAAACTATGAACAAATTTAACAAAAATAAAATGATATCTAACTTTAAGAGTGATTAGGATCAAAGTTGTTAGACAGCCCTAATCCACTTGTCGGTACCTTTCATCTTCACATCTTTGTCTGGTCGATCGCCGGTATTGTGGTCCACTTAAACACGAAAAATCGTGACAGATTTAGGACATACTATTTGTTACAAGACAAGGTGAACTTAAGTTCCTAGATACTATATCTGATCCTAAGTTCCTAGATACTATATCTTAAGGACCATTCAGCTGACGACGGCCAGGGATATTGTTGTCCACCTAAATTGAGCAGCGAGATCTATAGACAATCTGTGAGTGTTCAATTGTTAATTGTACTGGAACATGTTTCCCGCTTCCTGATATGCCCCCGTAATCAAGAACTTCCAGAGTACTGCTTACATTGGGTGAGCAGACAATCATTCAGAGAGAAGATAGATTCAGATTATTATTAATTATAGTTTTAGAGGGATTGAGAAGTAGAAGGTTGCATATGCTGTGTACCAGGTCGGATTGTGAATCACGCAAAGGAGACAGCATATGGCTAACAGATAGGAGGAATTTTATATATATAATTTGCAGAGAAATAGATTTGCATATGTTGCAGACCAGGTCGGATCTCTTCCAATAACGTAAAGGAGGCAACATATGACTAACAGATAGGAAGAGAAAGAAAACAATTTTCTACAGACCTAACTCATCGGAATTTACCAGTCGCCCCATCAATACCGGAATTAAGGACAGAATCCGCACATCGAGGAAAAGTTAATCCACGGTTCCAAGTACGGGTTCATTTAATGTGACGAATGGATTCCCATATATATCTCCCTGCTCAATCTATCCGAGCGTCGTATTGTCAGGCTAAACGGATCTAACTAGGTCAAGATTTGTTAAGTCTAAGAATTTCTTAAGTTCAACTCTGCCTAGTCAAGTCCATTTGTAATCTTTCGTGCCTACCGGCGCATCAAACCAGAGTAAAGACCCTTCAACTTTGGGTACGTTATGTAGACTCAGATTGCCTGTTATCACTAGATAATATCACTTCCCGAATCATCTCCCTCAAGCACATTCCATAACCAACATATATTTGGGTTTTCTGATTTTTTAATGTTTTTGGATTTTTGAAACTTTTCTAATTTTTGTTTTGTTTTAATTTCTCCCCCTAAATTTGTGAATAGGAGAGAAACGAAAGTAAATGCGCAAATTTAAACTATCCTAAAACAAAAATTTGTCTTTGAAGCGAATCAGAGAAAGATAAACTCAGGAGAATAGAGAAGAAAACTCAAACCGTAATTCACCGATTGAATTTGCATCCAGAAGGTCTGAGAACAGCACGCGTAATCTCAGAACAGATCCGAAAATTCTTCACTTCGTTAAGCACAAACCCCATGTGATCCTCTCCTTCTTTCCTTTCTCCCGCAAAGGACACATACTCTCAAACAAAGTTCTGAGTGTTGTACAGTTGAGAGATGTCCCCTATCATGTGCCAGGAGCAGCCATTATCAACAAACCGAAGTCTGATGATATGCCTCCATAGCTGCTCCGACACAGAGCGGGATCAGTTGGTCTTTGGAACCCAGTCCATTTTGAAACTGGGTTGACCTTTGTCATCCTTGCACGGTACTCTCTCCCATGACATATCCTGTTTATCACAAACAGAAGATGAAGAAATATTAGAATCGTTAGAAGATTTGGGAGAGTGAGCCTTTGGAACCCATTTGTAGTTGGGTTTAACCCATTTCTTTTTCGATCTGATGGGTGGCTCAGTACTTGCTTTTGATCTTGATGTTGGCCGTTGAGATGACTTTGACCTAACCGGTCTTTGTTTCATTGGAGCATCTCTTGGATTGGGCTTCTTGGCCGGCATTCCCTTCTTGACTTTGGGATTTTGATTCTTGTCCTTTGGAGTTTGATTCTTGCTCTTCTGCGCGTTCCAGTCATCATGGTCTGAACGTGACCTCGAGGGGTTTCTTTTGGAATATCTCCCTCTTGGCGTGTTCTGCCAGCCTTGTGCATAGTAAGGAACGTATGCGCGATTTGGACAATTTCTGGCAATGTGTCCAGGTGTTCCACAGTGAAAACATGTCTTATTCTTCACTGTGGAGGTGTTTCTTCCTGCCCCTGGTGGCGTGTCCTTACCTTGTCTCTTATTTTTCCCACAGCACAATTGCAGGAGGCACTCTGTTTCACTGGAATTGGTGGCCTGTATTTCTCAACAGCAGGTTGATCAGAAGCAGTTGAGTTCGAAGCAACAAATTCAGATCTCAAGGAGATGTTGGTTTGTTCAGTGGTGTTCTCCTTGTTCTCATCATCTGCTACTTTACCTGCACATGAAGTAGAAGCATTAGAATTTTCAACATTAATAATGCCTCCTGATACAAAACCAGCTGGTTTGCCATAAACCATGAAAGATTCATTGGCAATCTCATCTTTGGACAAGGGTTGATACTGATATGTGTGATTATAAGGAGGAGGCACACTATCGTATCCCAAACCCTTTGACTGATTTCGTTTGAACCGCATGCAGTGATCGATCATGGTGGAAACTACCTCGCTTGATCCATCAAATTTTTGAAAAGCAAAGTTTGCAGAATCAAACACTTTCTTTAATGTATCAAGCTCGGCAATTAGCGCATCATTTGTCTTTTAACATAATCATACAGTTCACATTTCTCACTGTATTCTGTCTGAATTCTTCTAAAGTCCTTTATTTTTGTTTCTAATTCAGCCTTCAGGGGTTTTTGTCCTTTCCTGAGTTGATATCCTTCATATCTCAGGTCCTCAACTTCTCTTTTTAATAACTCAATTTGTTCCCGAAGAAATTTAATCGTATCTTCACTAGATAGTGTACATGAAACTTCACATGAAACTTCATTGACCGGAAGGTTTGCAGAACTCATTGTTTTTCCACACTTCAAAGCGTCAAGTTCTTCAATTATATCAGCAAGACTAAGACGATTGAGATCTTTTGTCTTCTTGATGTCAGCCACGTTCATATCCCACGATTTCGGAAGTGCATTAAGCAGCTTTTTGTTTATCTTAGATTTAGTCAAGAAAATCCTAGCTATATTCATCTCAGTAGTAAGTGTAGTAAATCGCTTCAACTGAGCTTCCAGGGTTTCTCTAGGGATATAATCGAACATGTTGAAATTTTGTCTTAACATATCCTGACGACTCTCTTTCATGTCTTCAATTCCCTCGTAAACTTCAAAAACTATTAAAAGTCAAATTTAAAGAGTCAAGCTTAAAAGACAAACTTAAACTTAAAAAATGTCCTTTGACTATAAACCTCAAAAGTCAACCTCAAAAGTCAAATTTAAAAAGTCAAACTTAAAAGTCAAACCAAAAAGCTAAATTTGAAAATTTAAAAGTTAAATGAGAAAGTCAAAGTTTAAAGTCAAAGATCAAATTTTAAGAAAAAAAAGGCAAAAATAAAAGTCAAAAATTAAAAATTAAAATTTTTGGTTGAAATTGGAATTTAGAAATAAAAGAAATTGATTTTTGGGCAAAAAGTGTAAAATTTGCGAAACTTGGAAGCGGCAAGGAGTGGTTAAGTTTAAAATTTCGGAGTTAAGTCACAAAGGATCTATTGGTGGAGTTGGCAAGGCGCGCTGACTTATGAAGTAGAGGTCGTGGGTTTTATACCCGGCACCCTCAAAATTCTGTTCCGATTTTTTATGAAGGCGCTTATGCGAGGAACCCAAGTCGATCACCGAGCCGACCGCTGCTGAGCCGAAAACGGAGCCGCACACGCCGAGCCGCAATCCACCAAGCCGCACACGTCTGATCTGCAAGCCGATCTGAGCCGTAAACCGAGACCGCACACGTCCGATCCGAGCCGTAAACCGAGACCGCACACGTCTGATCCGAGCCGTAAACCGAGACCACACACGTCCTGACCGCACACGTCCGAGCCGTACACTGCGAGGCCGCACACCGAGGCTGCTGAGCAGCACACACCGAGCCGCACACCTTCAACCGGGCATCACACCTTCAACGGGTAGCACTCCTTCAACGGGCCGCACACCTTCAGCAGTCAACCGCACACCTTCAACAGATTCGCGAAAAAACGACGTTTTTCACCCTTTTTTGCTCCAAAACTCGATCAAAAACTCGTTTTTATGAAAAATGCAAAGAAGAAACCCCCCTTATTTTGCCCCGATCTATCCAAAAACGCAAAAATCCTTTCAAAATAAGATCAAATAAACTCTAGATCTGACAAAATTGACTGATACAATCCAAGCTCTGATACCAACTGTAAGTCCCCAACTAAGGATCCAAATCAGTAATCAATGAAGCAAATATCAATCAAACAAAGTGTAGAAGGAGTAGAAGAGAAATAACATCAAGCATGCACACATCTATTGCTCATAAATGTCAGGTACACCTTGAAAGTACACACACTACACTGTTCAGCAACTAGTACTCTCTGACACAACATCAGCCCATTTAAATAGGTCCTTCACCAGCACACATACATTACGTACAAGCTATACAAACTCCCACCCTATACAAAATTGATGCCTAGCTCAAACCACAATAATATGGACTTTCACGCACTATCGGGACCTCACCGACCGACCTCGGACTCTCTGCATCTACTCTAGTATCCACCACATAAGCCACAAACCCACTACAGCCCTGCTGTAGACTCTGCCTCACTCTAGCGGCCGAACAAAATGCTGACCCAGAACGGGTACCCTTGCCGTACACCGTAAGTACTCCCCCACTGGGGTCTCGTATCGTCACCAACTGTCGCTCACAGTCTATCACAGCCCCAAATCGGCTCAACCAATCCATACCCACTATAATACACACGTCCCCCATCGCAATCGGGACCAGATCAATCGGAAACTCAACACCGAAGATCTCAAGCGCACATCCCCGAATCACATCCGTAGCATACACAGCTCGCTCGTCGGCTATAGAAACTCGTAGAGGTCGACTCAACGCCTCTCGCTGAATACTGATGTGTCGACTAAACGCAATCGACACAAAAGATCGACTCGCACCCGAGTCAAATAACACTAAAGCAGGTACAGAACTCACAAGAAAAATACCTACGCATAACATAATATAAGCATAATATCTCAAAATCAGCATAAACAAAGAAAGAATACATACCAGCCACGACATCGGGCGCTGCGCGGACCTCCTCCGCTATCAACTGGAAGGCTCTCCCTCGTGCCTTCGGTGCCTCGGCCTTCACTGGCCGGCTATCAGTAGCTCTCACTGCAACAGGGGCAGATCCCGAAGATGCACACTGTGCTGGCCCACGTAACTGCGGACACTCTGCCTTCCGGTGTCCGGTCTGGTTGCAGTGAAAACCGACTGCAAACCCCTTGGGGCAATCCTTGGCCATATGCCCCTCCTTGCCACATTTGTAGCAAGACCCTGCTCTGCATACTCCATCATGACTCTTGCCGCACATGCCACAAGTGCGGCCCTTCTGGCTCCCAGATCTAGAATCGGCGGGCTTGACCCGCTTGGCTGCCGGCTGAGACTGTGTCAGCCGCCGATCCCTCCCCTGAGACTCCGCCTCCTCCCTAGCCTGAGTCTCTAGCTCTATCTCCCTCTTCCGAGCATTTGCATGAAGCTCGGCAAATGTCCGGTACGACGAGTTCGCCACGAACTCTCGTATGTCCCTCCTCAAAACACTCAGATATCGGCTCACACGTGCCTGCTCGGAAGACACGTGCTCTGGGAAGAACATCGCCCTCTCATGGAACATCCTTGTAATCACTTAAACAGACTCGGTACCATGCTTGAGGGTCAGAAACTCCTGGGCCAAACGCTCCCTCTCCACCTGGGGAACGTACTCATCTCGGAACATAGCGGTGAACCTCTCCCAGGTCACTGCAGTAAGCTCAGCAGGCGTGTAGTGTGCCGTCACAAACTTCCACCAGTCCTTCACTCCCAAGCGAAGCTGGTTCAACGCGAACCGTACCCTCAGATGCCCCGGACACGAACATGTGTAGAAGCACCCCTCAATGTCAGAGATCCACCTCATCGCGGCTATCGGATCCTGAGTCCCATCAAACTCTGGTGGCTTCGTGTTGCTGAACTCCCGGTACAGCAACGCGTCACCCCCCTGCGGCCTGGCAGCAGCAACGACTGTAGTGGCTGCAGCAACAGCAGCATCAGTAAGAGCAGCATACCGCTCGTCAAAAGTCTCTATCAGTGTGGTCTTAATAGACCCGAACATCTCTGGAATCTCAGCGCGGATGGCAGCAGCCACCTCCTCATGAATCATCTGGAGGAGCTCCTCATCGCTCACAACCCCCTCGCTAGTACCTGGCCTGTGGCGTGTCCCAACCATGACGTCTCTCTGAAATACAACACAAGATATCAGAGACTCACTCGAGTATACTCGCACTCGATAACTCAACCCTACTTGCTCCTTAGTACCCAAAGGATTCTTACTTAGGGTGCGCACTGCTCTGGTGTCTTCAGTAGTACGGACCCTATACTACCGTCCACACCGCATCAGCATTCACTCTAAGTCTTCCTCCCTGGATCCCAGATCACAAGTACACTATATCTCACTGGCATAGGCTACCCTCTAACAGATCCCTCATAAGCTCCTCGCTGCTATCTATTCACTCTCAAGCATCCTAGCAGCAAACTCCCTAGGCTAAGGCATCACAAATCAGGCCACTCTAGCCCTAACAAGAATACCTAGCGTACTCTATCATGCATATTATAACATATCTCATAACTCATAATATAAGGGTATTTTGGGAAATCACCGTTCGGGCGCTGGCTGATCGTACACATTGCTCTGCTCTACTCTTTCGAAACTTTTTACTCTTTAATAAAATTTTATGAATTTTATTTTGAAAATCTCTCAAATCCTCAGTTTGAGTTCAGATACGCTCGAAGGTGCACCCGAATCCCTTAAACCAAGGCTCTGATACCAACTTGTAACACCCAAAATTTTCAAATAATTTTTCACATTTTATAAAACACACTTTCATCCATAATTGTTATAAAAACACTATTGTTTCACATAGTCAAAACATAACATCATATCCCAAGATCATAAAATAGAAACTCCTCGTGTATGTACTGATCAAGCCGGCGCCTTCCCGCGATCCTCACTGGTACCTGAAACACATAACACAACACTGTAAGCATAAAGGCTTAGTGAGTTCCCCAAAATACCACACACAACACATATTAGCCACTCGAGGCTATGACTCTGTTTGACCCTCTGGTCAATGTGTCTCAGTGGAACCCTCCAGTCCCATAACTCTGTGGGCCCTCTGGACCTAACTCTGTGGACCTTCCGGTCCTAACACTGTAACTTGTAACATACATAGCATAACGCACATAGAAATCACATCATGCAAAACATACAAATACTCTGTCACATAACTCTAATTACCACTCGAGGTAAAGTATAGTGAGAAGACTCACTTCGGATGTCTCGGATAATATCCCGCTCGCGTATACACTGATCTAGCCTCTGCCTAAACACATAACATAATCATCTCAATCAATTACGGCTCTCTAGGCTAGACTAGACTCTCACATGTCCTCTAAGAAGGCTAAAAGGCTATTTTACCCCTCAAACAGTCTACAAGTCCCATTATTGACCAAACCCTAAAAGTCAACAAAAGTCAATGGTCAACCCTTGACCAGACTCGCCGAGTGCACAAATGTGACTCGGCGAGTTCAGTCGTGAACTCGAGTCCTCTAAATCCCTTCTGACATCACCGAGTCATTTCCCCAACTCAGTGAGTCGCCAACTGTGTGATCCACAGGAAACCCGATTCTACTCGCCGAGTCTGTTCTTGGACTCGGCGAGTTCTTGCCATACACAAACTCCAATGACCTCCTGAGGTCAGATTTGTCCCTCTAATCCTTAGATCTAACCTTCCCAAGTTCAATAATCACGTAAAGTCTCAATCTTGATGCCCATGCAACATCTAAATGACCATATATGATGATCTAGCCCCAAATACCTTAACCCAAGGTCATGACCTCCATTGATCTTCATAAAGCTTGATGAGTAAGGCTCTATGGACCTCTATGGATCCAGATCCAAAGCCTCATCACCAAAAAGGGACTATTTGGACATCAAATCAACTTAAACAAGAGCACAAGAAACCCTAAATCCATATATTCTTCATAAAACAGAAGAAGAACCGAAGTGATACCTCAAATGCAATGATCTTAGCTTCAAATCCTCAAAATAGCAACCTCCTTTGCTTTCTCTTGGCTAGGACCTCCTTCTTCTTGCTAAAAAACACCACAAAGATCAAGAATGGCTTCCTTTCTTTCTCAAAACGCTCCAGCACTCTAGGGTTTCTCTCTATGGACTGGTGGCCACAAATAACGGCCATTAGGGCCTTTAAATAGGGCGCAAACCCGTGAAATTAGGGTTTCATTAAACAGCGTGGACTCGCCGAGTCCACAAATGGACTCGCCGAGTCCGGTCATTAATCCGGATGAGAATTCGCGACTCTACTCGGCGAGTCTAAGCATCAACTCGCCGAGTCCCTCCCAAAATCTCCAAAATAAATAAATAAATAATGTACCTGGAAATTCGGATGTTACATACATTCATACTTAAAATATAAATAAAGTGTTTGATATTTATATAACAACATGTTTTATTCCAAAAGGACAAACTATTATCGTGATATGTTGTATGAGAACGTTTTCGTATGATAGTTATAAATCACATATGATTGATTATAACAAAAAGTATAGCAAAAGATTTATGTTATTCACATGAGGATAATCGTGTGTTTTCTTGTATTTCCCCCCTTAAAAGTGTATAAAAGCATTTACAAAGCATTTGAAAACGTAGTTATAGGGGTATGAACTCACTTGATAGATTGAAGAAAGTGAGACGAAAACCGAGCAGAACTTTGACAGGAGAAAGCGGATTTCTCGGGATTCTCGTGAATCTCGGGAGTGTAAAACCTTACTTCGGAACTTAGATGTGAAGACCGGGGCTTTGGGATATTCCTTGCAAGCAAAACGGAGTAAAAACGCAAGAGAAGGAGAGAAAATGAGCAACTATGCCCGGAACCCTCGCATCCCTTTTATAGGGGCTGGAAACCCTCGGTACGCGGGGCGTACATCCGGGTTACGCTGGGCGTACCGGACGTCATGCATGACGCACTTCGGATGGGAGGTCTGATGGGAGAGCCTGTGGCCGATGGGACGAGGCTCCTATCCTCTGGTACGCGGGGCGTAATCCTTTACGCGGGGCGTAAATGGATTTTTCCAACTTCTAAAATGCATAACTTTTGCGTACGATCTCCGTTTTTCGCGTTCTTTATATCCACGCGTAGGTGAGAATATACTCTACAACTTTCATTTAGACTCTATCGGCTAATTTTGAATTTATTTTAATTATATTATTTTTAACAGTCTGGGACACGAAAAGTCCGTTAAAAATCCGTAACTTCTTCATCCGATGTCCGTTTTCGTCAAAATTTTTACCGTTGTACTACTATTGTTGAGATATTCGATTCTCATTTAGGTTGTTTCGGCTAGAAATTGCTCGATCTCTATTTCGAGTTTTTAGCTGTCTACCGCTATCTCGAAACTTCGAAAAATGATAACTTCCTCATACGAAGTCAGATTTGGGCGTTCTTTTTATGTATGTTCACGGTTTAATGATATCTATGACTTTTATTTAGATACCTAAGGCTAATAAGTATTTTATTGAAATTTCTCTTTTTACGTTTAACCGTATTGACGATTTTTGCTGTGAATCTTAGGTTGGTCATAACTTTTTCGTTATAACCCGGATTCTAGTGTTCTTTATATTTCTGAAACCCTGGACACGATATCTATCATTTATGAAATCCAGTAGAGACTTTTGAACATCTTATTTTTGACAATAATTTCATTATATCAAAAGAGGTTACAATTCTTGACTTTTTAGGTCATTACATTGATTCGAAATATCGAGTTGTCACATCATCCCCCGTTAGAGGGAATTTCATCCCGAAATTAAATGTAAGGTAAATATTTGTGGATTAGGGAAAGAGATACGAGTATTTCTGTTTCATCTGATCTTCGTGTTCCCATGTATATTCAGGTCCCCGCTTTGCATTCCAGCAGACCTTCACAATGGGTATGCGACTTTGTTTTGTTCTTTTAATTTCCCTATCCATGACCTCAATTGGTTCCTCTATAAAGTGGAGACTCTCGTTGATTTTGATTTCGTCTAGAGGGACGACGAGGGTCTCATCGGACAAACATTTCTTCAAGTTTGACGCGTGAAAGGTAGGATGTACGTTATTGAGTTTCTGCGGTAGTCGAAGTTTGTATGCTACCGGACCGATCCTTGCAAGGATCTCGAATGGTCCGATATACCTTGGGTTTAGTTTCCCACGTTTTCCGAAACGTATTAACCCTTTCCAGGGCGAGACCTTCAATAGCACACGGTCTCCAACCTGAAATTCTAAGGGCTTCCGTCTTTTGTCCGCATAATTCTTTTGTTTGTCTCTTGAAGCCTTTAGTCGTTCCCGAACTTGTACAATCTTCTCAGTTGTTTCTCTTATAATTTCTGGGCCTGTGAGAGCGTTGTCGGGTACTTGTCCATTGGCTAGTTGTGTGTCACCCACTTCAGCCCAGCACAGTGGTGATCTGCACTTGCGGCCATAGAGGGCTTCGTATTGAGCAACCTTAATGCTGGAGTGATAGCTATTGTTGTATGAGAATTCGACTAGTGGTAAATGGGTATCCCATGCTTTACCAAAATCGATTACACAAGCTCTTAGCATATCTTCCAAGGTCTGTATGGTCCTCTCACTTTGACCGTCAGTTTGTGGATGGTAAGCGGTACTCATGTCTAGTCTCGTTCCAAGAGATTTTTGTAGCGACTTCCAGAATCGTGAGGTGAACCTACTATCTCTGTCGGAGATAATGGATATTGGTACACCATGTAGTCGTATAATCTCTCGGATGTATGTTCGAGCTAGATTCTCCATCTTGTGGGTTTCCTTTATGGGTAGGAAGTGTGCGGATTTTGTTAATCTATCGACGATTACCCATATGGTGTCTAGCCCACCTGCTGTCTTGGGTAATTTGGTTATGAAATCCATGGTTATCCGCTCCCACTTCCACTCGGGTATTTCGGGTTTTTGTAGTAATCCTGATGGCTTTTGGTACTCTACCTTGACTTTGGCGCAAGTCAGACACTTGCCCACATAGGTAGCAATCTCTGCTTTCATGTTCGGCCACCAATACAGTTTCTTGAGGTCCAGATACATCTTGTCCGAACCTGGATGCACGGAGTATCGAGTCTTATGAGCCTCATTCATGACCACGTCTCTGAATCCACCAAACCTCGGTGTCCAGATCTGATCCATGAAGTAACGAACTCTGTCGCCCTTGACTTCAAGATTCTTATCCATTCCCCTTAAGGCTTCACCCGTCACATTCTCTGTTTTCAAGGCTTACCTCTGAGCTTCCTTGATTTGTGTGGATAGGTGTGAATGGATCGTCATGGTTAAGGATTTCACTCGGCGGCCCGAGTATTCCTTTCGACTAAGAGCATCAGCTACCACATTCGCTTTTCCTGGATGATAACGAATTTCACATTCGTAGTCATTCAACAGTTTAACCCATCGTCTTTGCCTCATGTTGAGTTCCTTTTGATTGAGGATGTGTTGAAGGCTCTTGTGATCGGTAAAGATTGTGCATTTCGTGCCATAGAGATAGTGTCTCCAAATCTTCAAGGCGAAAACGACTGCTCCCAGTTTGAGTTCGTGTGTAGTGTAGTTGACCTCGTGCGTCTTGAGTTGTCTCGAGGCGTAGGCGATGACCTTTCCTCGTTGCATTAGAACACATCCAAGACCTTGATTAGATGCATCACAGTAGACCACGAAGTCTTCTGTTCCTTTTGGCAAGGACAATATACGTGCGCTGCATAGTGCTTGTTTTAGTGTTTGGAATGCAACGTCTTGTCTTTCTTCCTAATTGAAAGTTACCCCCTTCTAGGTCAAGGTGGTAAGTGGTTTAGCAATCTTCGAGAAGTTTTGTATAAATCTTCGGTAATAGCCAGCAAGACCCAGGAATTGTCGGATTTCCGTTGGGGTTTTGGGAGCTGACCAGTTCTCGATTGCCTTGATTTTGGAAAGGTCCACGTGTATCCCGTCTTTGCTAACCACGTGACCTAGGAAATCTACTTTCCGAATCCAAAATTCGCACTTTGAAAATTTTGCGTATAGTTTCTCCTTTCTTAGCGTTTCCAATATTTGTCGGAGATGTTGACCATGTTCCTCTTTACTCTTTGAATAGATGAGTATATCGTCTATGAACACGATCACAAATTTGTCCAGGAATGAACGACACACTTGGTTCATTAAGTCCATGAACACTGTCGGTGCATTTGTTAATCTAAAGGGCATCACTACAAACTCGTAGTGACCATAACGAGTTCGAAAGGCTATTTTGGGAAAATCTCCTTCCAAGACGCGCAGCTGATGATACCCGGATCTCAAATCAATGTTTGAGAAATAACTCGCTCCTTGGACTTAGTCGAACAAGTCGTCAATGCGTGGTAGGGGATATCGGTTCTTGATAGTGAGCTTGTTGAGTTCCCGGTAATCGATGCACATGCGGAAAGATCCATCCTTCTTCTTTACGAACAGGAATGGTGCTCCCCAAGGTGAGAAGCTCGGTCTGATGAATCCTTTGTTGAGTAGTTCGTTTAATTGGCTGGATAATTCTTAAATCTCAGCTGGCGCTAGACGATATGGCAACTTCGCTACTGGGGTAGCTCCGGGAATTAAATCGATCCTGAACTCGACTTGTCGTTCTGGTGGGACTCCTGGAAGATCTTCAGGGAAGACATCAGGAAAATCGCAGACTTCTGGAATGTCTTTGAGGTCTTTCGCTTCTTTTTCCTTATCTACTACGTGGGCTAAGAAGGCATGGTACTCCTTACGCAGGTATTTCCGGGCTTTGACGCAAGAGATGATTTGCAAATTGGTACCGGGCTTGTCACCATAAATGATAAGAGTTTCGCCGTTTGGCAGATTTAGGTGAACGGCCCTTTCGTGACAAAGTATATCGGCATGGTGTAGGCTTAACCAATCCATACCGATGATGACATCAAAGCTCTTTATATAATGATCGGCATTAGATCGATTTGAAATGAATGGTCGTTTAGAGTTAGTGTGCAGCATATGTACATATCATTTGTGCTTTCTGTTCTACCGTTTGCCATTTCTACTGTAAATATCTTATTGAGTGGTTGAGGGTTCTATTTTAATATGTGTTTGAATTTATGACTCACGAAACTCCTCTCCACACCACAATCAAAGAGTATGCATGCATAAGCGTTATTGAGGAGAAACGTACCCGTAACCACCGTTGGATCAGCTATTGCTTCGTTCTGTCCTATTACAAGCACTCTTCCTATGCCGCCAGCATTCCTGGCCTTAGGGCAGTCTCTCTTGTAGTGTCCAACCTCACCACACCCATAACACGCCTGGCCCACACCGACTCCAGGGACTTGGGTGATTGGTCGTGCCGGTGCTTTACAGAAACGGGCAGTGTGCCCTTTCTTGTTGCAGTTGTTGCAGTGCATCTCCCGACAATCTCCGTTATGATGAAAATTACATTTGATGCACTTCGGTAGGTTCCCAGCATATTGCTTTGCTGGTGTAGGGGTAACAGGAGCAGCAGTGGGGGTAGTAGCGGCATGGACTGCCACTATCTGTTGCTTCTTGGAAGGTTCTTGTGAAAACTGACTCTTCCTCTTGTTCCAAAACTTCTTGTTGCTGTTGTTGTTGGTACTGTTGTTGTTGTTGTTGTTGTTGTTTCCTATGGTTTGCTCCGGAACCGCAGTCGCGAAGCCTTGGCAGACTCCATGGTCAACGAGAGCTTGTGCCAACTGTTTGGCACTGTCGAAAGTGTTTTCTTGGAAGGTTCTTGTGAAAACTGACTCTTCCTCTTGTTCCAAAACTTCTTGTTGCTGTTGTTGTTGGTACTGTTGTTGTTGTTGTTGTTGTTTCCTATGGTTTGCTCCGGAACCGTAGTCGCGAAGCCTTGGTAGACTCCATGGTCAACGAGAGCTTGTGCCAACTGTTTGGCATTGTCGAAAGTGACTGGTTTGGAAGCTAGTACACTTCCTTGGATCTGGGGTGACAGTCCCCAAATGTATCTCTCGATCTTCTTGCTCTCTAGAGCAACCATACCTGGGCAAAGGATTGCCAAATCACTAAACCTATTGGTATAGGTTGTGATGTCCGAGCCTACCATAGTAAGGCCCCAAAGTTCCTGCTCTAGCTTTTGTACTTCGCCCCTTGGACAGTACTCTTGCACTAACATTTGCTTTAGATTCTCCCAGCCCATAGAATTAGCCACTACCAGAGTTAGCGACTTGACATGGCCATTCCACCACTTCAGAGCTCTCTTGGAGAATGTACAAGCAGCAAATTTTACCTTGCTCACTTCCAGACATGCACAGATCTCGAAAACCGCTTCTGTTTTCTCTATCCATTGTGATAGAGCCATTATCCCTCCTGATCCATTAAAAGATATTGGCTTGCTATTGGTGAAGTCCTTGAAGGTGCAATCCCCTGAACGACCCTGACATTGGCCATTCGTAGAGCTATTTACTCCCCCTCCGGACCCATTATTACTCATCTGTGCCATTGCTGCTGTCACTGCAGCTGTTACAACAGCTATCAAGGCGCCATTATCCGTCGATGGAGGTGGTGGTGGTGGAGGTGTTGCGTTGTTGACACGACGTGTAGATCTACGAGGCGACATCGTTCTGCCAAGGTTTAGAGCTTGACTCATAATAAAAGTTTCATAGTGATAGATAAACTTATGAATCTGAGTTGTATTCAAAGAATTAACACACAAAGGAATTTCTTCATATATATTAAACATACGTTGAGTTACATTTGAAGTTAGGAAAATTTCGACCCTTCTAAGGGTCTCATATACAGAAGTTAAAGAAAAGTAAGACTTTTAGCTGAGTTCCTATTCTATAACAAAATTTTGGGATTTGGGCAAGTACTACTTGCGACGTCGGTTGCGCTTGGAGCTCGACTCCGTGTCTGATTGCTTTGCTTCCATAAGGCACCTATCCAAGGCGGCTTGCTGTTCCCTTATCTTAGAGAGGGCTACAATCATTTGTGCTTTGAATGTGCCGGTGCGGAGTTGGGCCTCAGCCTGCAACCTATCCAGTCGACGGATGTCGGAAGTGTGAACTTGTACTTCCACGTTGACTTCACGAATCCGGTTAGCTTGAACCCCGGATTGATAGGAATGGTTGGCTAGTTTGCCTACCATGATTGTGAGTGCTCGGTCGGTTGAACCTCCATCCCTGACGTCGTAGAAGACCCGACACATACCGTAGGGAGGACGTAATGCTTGCTGTTGGCTCCAATGGTGAAGGTGACTTCCCCAAATGGGAGTTGGTCCCTGAAAGTTTCTCCTAACTGCGGGAGGTTGAGCGACTGGTGGGTTGATTACTTCTGGTTTTGAGTCTATCCCAGAGTCATCCCCTTTCTCCAAATCTATAGGTTCCTCATCCTCTTCGGGGTCCTCCTCTATCCATCCCCTATTGCCCTGATTCGGGTAGTAGGGATCCCCTGGTGGATAGAACCCAGCCATTGTGTCTGTACGAGAATAGAGGTATTAGAATTGTCTAGAAATTTAAAAAAAAACATGTAAATCTAAACATGTAAGTTAAACTATTGTATTTACCAAATACTCCTATAGTATTTAAGTTTGTTTCTTTAATACTAGTGTCATTTTGGTAAGTTTTGACTTGTTGCTCACTACGACCATTCCTCGACATACATTAGTCCGATCTCAGATAAATATAGTTGATCAGGCTATATTCGTCCCAAATCCGATTACATATTCCGAGGCCTAGTCGTAGTGTCCAACTTGTCTTAATACTTCTTGTATAGTTCTAACTATGAAAATAAATCGTTGTATGCATGTATTTGTGCTTTTTTGACCCAATAACTTACGTTAAAAGAAACGCGGTTTAGGTGCAACAACGTTTTGTTAGAGATTTTTTGTCCCTATGCATTTATAGTTTGTATATCTTATGTGGTTCGATATACTTAGTTCACTATACATAATGCTCTGATACCAATCTGTCACACCCCCAAACTAGAACGGCGGAATCGTTCGAGGGCGGATGACTTCATGTAGTATCGTAACAGTTGAATACATAGTAAAGAAAGTAAACACAACCAGCATATATATAATTTAAAAGTTACATTGTTGAATGATACTTGTTTCAAAAACAAATTACAATATGATGACAAAATGAGTTTTGAAACTGACGCCTTAGCATCACTTCTCCAAAAGCTGAAGTTTACCTGTATTACTGAATCCCTGAGAAATACAAGTAGATTTGAAAGAGTAGATCAGCATTTAAGCTGGTGAGTTCATAAGTATTTAGTGTTAATATTTGTATAAATTTGAATGAAATTGTTTGTAGATGTTTGAAAACTCCTAGAAAATCCCATATTTCCTACTAGTATAAAAGTAGTCTTCTACCAAGACTCGACTATTTTGAATGTTTGCCTTTAGAAATCCAATATTTGTCCATAAGTGTGTGGTAGTTTAAAAGTTCCAAAACTGAAATGCAATAGTGTTTTTGATGTCTATAATAGTAGATTTATGTATGTATAAAATGGCTAAGGCATTTGATAACCCCGTAAATCAACGTGTTCTTAATACTCCATGTGAGTTTTACAACCATGCTATTGACCCAGACTGCCTGTAACAACGTTCTTCAGGCGTTGGAATGTTATGACGTTTGTCACCCCAAACCTGCTGGTCTAACTGTAGCTAACAGTTTAGGTGCAGGGTTGTCAATCCCGTATAGATCTATACACAAGTATCACGCTCTCCCTACACGAGATTATGGTATATAATACAGGACTTTAACTGCATACTTTGAAAGTACGTGAAGTTGAATGTCTCACAAAACTTAGTATTAAATAGATTTACGTATGAAAAGTCCATTTGTTCTTGTATATGAAAGTATTTACTTGATATAGTACTTGTAGTATGTAAAATTTCATGAATATCTAGTAAACTATACATATTATAGTTTTTCCAAATGTGTGATTCGTTTGTATGATAAACCCTAGTGCAATATCGACTTTGTATGCAAGTATAACGTTTGTAATAATATTATTGAACATTCATACTTAAAATATAAATAAAGTGTTTGATATCTATATAACAACATGTTTTATTCCAAAAGGACAAAGTATTATCGTGATATGTTGTATGTGAACGTTTTCGTATGATAGTTATAAATCACATATGATTGATTATAACAAAAAGTATAGCAAAAGATTTATGTTATTCACACGAGGATAATCGTGTGTTTACTTGTATTTCCCCCCTTAAAAGTGTATAAAAGCATTTACAAAGCATTTGAAAACGTAGTTATAGGGGTATGAACTCACTTGAAAGATTGAAGAAAGTGAGACGAAAACCGAGCAGAACTTTGACAGGAGAAAGCGGATTTCTCGGGATTCTCGGGAGTGTAAAACCTTCCTTCGGAAATTGGATGTGAATATCGGGGCTTCGGGATATTCCTTGCACGCATAACGGGGTAAAAATGCAAGAGAAGGAGAGAAAATGAGCAACTATGCCCGGAACCCTCGCATCCCTTTTATAGGGGCTGGAAACCCTCGGTATACGGGGCGTACCTCCGGGTTACGCTGGGTGTACCGGACGTCATGCATGACGTACTTCGGATGGGAGGTCCGATGGGAGAGTCTGTGGCCGATGGGACGAGGCTCCTATCCTCTGGTACGCGGGGCGTAATCCTTTACGCGGGGCGTAAATGGATTTTTCCAACTTCTAAATTGCATAAGTTTTGCGTACGAGCTCTGTTTTTCGCGTTCTTTATATCCACGCGTAGGTGAGAATGTACTCTACAACTTTCATTTAGACTCCGTCGGCTAGTTTTGACTTTATTTTAATTATATTATTTTTAACAGGCCGAGACATGAAAAGTCCGTTAAAAATCTGTAACTTCTTCATTCGATGACCGTTTTCGTCAGACTTTTTACCGTTGTACTACTATTGTTGAGATCTTCGATTCTCATTTAGGTTGTTTCGGCTAGAAATCGCTCAATCTCTATTTCGAGTTTTTAGCTGTCTACTGCTATCCCGAAACTTTGAAAAATCATAACTTCCTCATACGAAGTCAGATTTGGACGTTCTTTTTATGTATGTTCACGGTTTAATGATATCTACGACTTTTATTTAGATACCTAAGGCTAATAAGTATTTTATTGAAATTTCTCATTTTACGTTTAACCGTATTGACGGTTTTTGCTGTGAATCTTAGGTTGGTCATAACTTCTTCGTATAACCCGAATTCTAGTGTTCTTTATATTTCTGAAACCCTGGACACAATATCTATCATTTATGAAATCCAGTAGAGACTTTTGAACATCTTATTTTTGACAATAATTTCATTATATCAAAAGAGGTTACAATTCTTGACTTTTTAGGTCATTACATTGATTCGAAATATCGGGTTGTCACACAATCCGAGCTCTTCATTTCCAAATCGATGATACCTGAAACCAAAACTAGAAACCGTAAGCACAAAGCTTAGTGAGTCTCCCAGAGCATACCATATACACAAACCACATATCACATATCCTATTGCTATAAAAGCTACATGTATCACATTTCCTGCTAGTTATAAAAGCTACATATAACACATAAGCCATGCATACAAAAACCTGTAAGGATGTCGTGGGCTCCCCCCAGGGTCTTACACCATTGTGCCATGGGCTACCCCACATTGTCTTATATCAAATTGCCACGGGCTCCCCCCGGGGTCTTCCATGCAAGTATCACAAAGACAACTAGCATAACACATATCACATAAACATATCATATATCACAGAAATACCTACACATAACAAAATTAAACCTGTAAGGATGCCGTGGGCTCCCCCAGGGTCTTACACCATTGTGTCATGGGCTACCCCACATGGTCTTTACCTAGGAATGTCATGGGCTACCCCACATGGTCTTACATCCAATGACACGGGCTCCCCCCGGGGTCTTCCGTGCAATAACACACAATCACATAGCATATCAATTCACAGAATGACTAACGCATATACAATAATTACATAATGGGCCGGCCTTGGTGCCTTAGACCCATGGGTATGGTGAGAAGACTCACCTCGAATGCAGAAGCTTCTTGAAGAAATCCTTAGCTGCTGCCCCACCAGCTACCCGAGTTGTCACTACCAATCAATATACCCAATTAGCAATTGGGTGCCATACCATAATCCTTAATCCATGCATGGGGTAAAATGACCATTTTACCCCTGGCCCAATATGATCCACAACTAAGGGCCCAAACCCAAAACAAAAGCCCACCATTATAATGTCCATAAAACCATCAATGGCCCAATTTTCCAAATTGGGCACAGACCTTTACAATGGACCTTATACTAAAGCCCAATATTCTCCTTAGTCAATAATCCTGACCCCAAATGGCCCACGAAGGCCCATAACAACCTAGTCCAAGAATTGGCCCAAACCGAGGCCCACAAATGTGAAGTCCATTTCTATATTGGGCCACAAGGCCCAATAGGCCCAACTATACCAATATTAGCCCAAAATACATTCAGATCCAAGAAACCGCAAGTCCAGGCCCAAAACCATTAGGGCCCAAAGGTCCGAAGTTCACTAAGGCCCAAGTCCTCCTGAGAGCGTACGCCCAACGTACCTCTTCTGTATGCTTAGCGTACTGAGCAAATGGAATGTACGTGCAGCGTACTACATAGTACGCCTAGCGTACAAACAGATCATGCACAACATCCATTAAGTTCTTAATACTTGATCCAACAAGTCCAAATCACAGATCTGAGTTATACTTAACGTCTAAACCCATAAAGTCACTGACTTGGTGACTTTGCATGCCCCAAACAAACCAAAACTGAAAAAATGGCATTCTACTTCCATAAAAGTGACCCTAACTCAAGCATGAACCCATTAAGACCATCAAGATGGCAACTTTCTACCTTAGGGATTCAAATAGCATCAAGGGTGGCAACCCCAAGCCTAAAAACGGATTTGGAACCATAAAGCTCCATTCTTGGGACCAAAAGATCCAAAAACTAAACATAATAGATCTAAGAATTCAATGGTCAAGTTCAAAGATTTATACCTTTATCAAGCTGAGAATGAGTCCTAAAAGCCAGATCCATAAGCTCATCCTTGATTCCCATCTTTGCATCAAACTTAATCTTCTTGAAAATGGGTCAAACACCCCAAAAATGGACTCCATAAGCTCAAAATGCCACCATGGATGATATATGACGATTTCTAGGGTTTAGAGGGGTAGAGGTTGAAGATATTAGGGTTAGGTTATGAGATAAAGAGTTTAAATAGGGTCCAAGACCCTAAAATAGGGTTCAGGTCTGATTGGCGTACGCCCTGTGTTCATACGGTACGCCCAACGTACTCCGAAGAACATTCGCGACCATCCTGGTGAGTACGCCCAGCGTACTCCAAAAGTATGCCCAACGTACTGCCTTCTTCACTAGTACGCCCAGCGTACTCCTTGTGTACACCCAACGTACTCGGCTAAGCCTGAAACTACTAAACTTCCGAAGGCCATAACTTCTTCGTTATAAATCCGTTTTCGACGATCCTTATATCCACGGAAAGGTAACGAGAAGCCCTAAACTTCTATCAACTCATATATCTTCCTAAATACCTTCCAAACAAAAGTCCATTTTTCACAAAAACCCGAACTTCCATTTTACCGAAATACCTCTAGGCTCCAAAACACGAACCGAACACCCGGATCACTTTTAATACATCACCCGCACCCAAAAGAGGCTATATCTTACCTTCCCAAGAGTCATAATCCCTATAATGACCGACCTTCGAGCCACCGCCTCAGACTAGGAGTCAGTTCGGAACAGACCGTTACACTGAAAGCACAGGATCCGTATGAGAGTCAGAAGGAATCACGAGGCTACTAAGGAACTAATAGGTGGACGCCTGGTGTTTTGAGCACTATGTTTTAATTTTTGAACTTTTGGATGTATGTTTTTCAGTATGGTGGCTATCGGTGGTTCAGGATCAGGTGCCGGTGGCACTGTGAGGGCAGGTCCGAGTGATGAGGACATCCACGAGATCATTGTTGTCGAAGTGGCTGAGGAAATCATGGAGGCAGTTCCATAGTTTTTTAGATCGGTTAAGACCATGTTAATCGAGGAGATTGATAAGTGTTATGTCGTTGTCACGCAGGCAGCTGCTGCCGTATCCGCATTAGCCGTTTTCATTGCAGGATTTTAGTAAGGTAGGGTGATGCAGTACCGAGAGTTTAGTTATACGAAGTGTTGGGTATTATGTGTTGCGTCATGGGTTATTCTTTTGTATATCCGGTATTGGGCTTGTCCAACCGTGATTATAGATTAGGGTTACTTATTATATATAGTGCATGCATGTATGCCTTAGTACGCTAGTCATTGATTATTTTTTGCATTGTAACCCTAAGCACCTCTACAGTTGAAGTTCTTCATCGAGCTCTTCTGGGGTGTTAAAGTTTAATCATTCGACATCGTTCAAACCATTCTTGTGTTCTTTATTGTTTCATTTATTGTTTTTCTGCTTGAATCTATCGATCATTAAGGAATATTATTCCAACAATTGGTATCAAAGCAGGAGACTGTGTTACTCATACGCATTCCTTCTGTGTGAAGAATTCTTTAGGGTTTCCACTTTTATCAACTATATAAAGGTCCTCTTCTTTCAGTTGACGACTTTGTCTAGTGTTTGATAAAAACCCTAATCTTTAGATTACAAGTCTGATTCTAGCAGATCCGAAAAACAAGCTCATCATGTCACACGACGACTCTCAAGCCAATCCTATTAACATCTCAAACAACATTGGATCCACTACAAGGGTTCCTATTCTCTACACTCAGGACTACGAAGTATGGGCGCATCACTTTGAAGATTACGTGATTGGATCTGAAGATAATGGCTATCTCATCTGGGAAGCTATTACGATCGGTCCATTCATCCATTCTGGAACAAACAGGATAGTGAAGACTCAAAAGGAATATAATCATCTTTTATTGGAAGTAGAAAAGATACCACAAGACGAAAAAGATAAGCTGATATGTAATCTCAAAGCTTTAAGGATGATCCGGTTTGCCCTACAAGCAAACACCTTCCATCTGGTCAGTTCATGCTCTACTGCAAAAGAGATATGGGACAGACTAAAAGAACTGTATTCAACCGATGAAGATCTAGAGCACTCTATACAAACCTTGTTGCTCTCTGAGTTCGGTGCCTTTTCTCAAAAACCTGAGGAGACTCTTCTTCAAACATTTGATCGTTACAATCATCTGCTCAGCAAGATGATGAAGCATGGTATTGAAAGATAGGAGATTGAACAGAAAGTCACGTTTATGAATAGCCTGAGACCTGAGTGGATGGCAGTGGTCTCAACTGTAAAGGCTCAAGAACAGTTCAAGTCTTACTCGCTGGCAAAACTGATGGGCATCCTAAAATCCCATGAAAGCACAGTAACAAAAGAAGCGAAGATTGTGTCTGGCATGAGCTCTTTAGCACTTATCTCGAAAGGGAAGAATGTGACGGAAGAAGGAGATGACTCAGATTTGTCTGAGTGTGACCTTACAAGTGAAGAATATGCGATGATGGTCTCCAATCCTAAGAAGTTTGCAAGAAGGAAATTCCCTGCCAATAAGAACCGAAACTGGCAAGGGAGTTACAGCTCAGAGAAGCTGAAAGAAGAACTGAAGAACGTCTCTCAAAAGTATGATGATAAGAAAGAAAGCAAGCTAGCAGGAGATTCTGGATACGATTGCAAGTATTGTCATGGAAAGAACCACTTTTCCAAGGACTGTATGCTGAGAAAGATGGCTGAGAAAAAGGATGGTGAAGATGATGAAGCCTATTACCTATGAAAGTTGGATGAAATAAAGAAAAAGAAAGCAACAAATAGTTCAATGAATGCTTTAATTGTGCAGGAGAATCTGGACGATGATAAGTTCGGTGGTGTTAAAGTCTGGTCAACCGACTTTGAAGATGAAGAAGTAAGAAAGCCCTCGCATGGTAGAGCATATGTGGCTAGAGAGGGAGTCAGCAGTTCGGCTGGGAAGTGTCTGATGGTATCTACAGAAACACCAACCGAAGGTGAGGATAAGGAGCGGAATCTGAAAAGAGACAAGTGTTTTGCTGCCAAGCCCGTGAGCGAAACGATCAACGACTGCGATCGATTGATCAAAAAGGTACAATCCATCCTAGAATCATTGAAATTTTCTAACTTAAGTGGTAGTCTCATGCAAACCCGACTAGCGAATTCTAACCTAACTGATCAACTCAGCAGGGAGTCTTCCAAGAGTTAGGAAAGGAGAGCATGGATATAGCTGAAGGAGCAAGAGTTAGCTAGGGCTAGTGATGAGATTATTTATTTGCAAAGAGACAAATTAAAGTTTTTGAAATAACGAAATGTTTTTTGTTTAATTGCAAAACGCTTATACACTAACATAACTCAACTTCATCTAGATTGTGAAATAGGGAAAAATATTCATAAGATGATTTTACCATTCCTTGAATTTAAGGAGGATGAAGTTATTGTTGAATGTGAATCAATAATGTCCTCTGATGAAATTTCAGTCACTTACAAATATGGACTGGACAAAATTGAGACCTTTATCGACTCCAAAGAACACAAAAGTATGCTTAAAAATTTGTTGGATGAAAATGATAGGTTGAAAATTAAGTCCGAAACCATAAGAACATTTGACTCGTCAAATGCCAAACTTTGTTCAGATCATAAAATAAATGTCGAAAACACATCAGAATTCGATGAGGATAGTGAGTTAAGTGAAATATCAGTGGAAGACATAGTTGATTGTTCTAAGTTCTTAAAGAGCGAAACCGAGAAAGAAGAACCCCTTATATCTGAAAACTCGGTTGAGTATGCTCGCTTGTCGAATGACAAGTCCAAGAAACTCAAAGAGAAAGCAGTGGTTTACCAGAAAGTTCAAACCGTGCCAAATCAGGTTTATGCAGTCACAGGAGTCACTGGAAAACAAACAGCAGAACTAAAAATCCTGGTTGACAAAGACAATGCTGAAGGGTGTGATAACTATTTCTGGTCTGCTCCTATTGATAACGCAAACGAGACCGTCGGTCTGTCAGAGCAAACCTCATAGAGGGTAAAGAGCAGATATGTAGCCGAACCAATCAACAAACCCTCAAGTTTTAACAAACCAAGCACAAGTGGAACCAAAGAGATACCGAAAGAACCGGGAAAGAAACCAGAAGAATCAAAGAAAACTTCGAATTTATCTCCTAATTCAACCAAAGCTCAAAAGGAGAAGCAGAAGTCAATCTTCAACATTCATAAATCTCAACAGCAATTGGCTGAACAGAAACGGGAGATACATGAAAAATCTGAGTGAGCGAAAAAGGTTTTGGCAATCTCAGAACCCTAACCACATCCCTACTCAGAAAGAAACAAATGTCAAAGGAAGTGACAAGTTCAAAAACAAACAGCAGTCTAGTTTCGGGCCAAACTCTTACTATTCACGAAACAATAAGCCCAGCTTCGGTACCCATTCAAATCAGAACTGAACTTCAGGTTTCGGCTCCTCTACCAAGAATGAGAACCGAAAGTCAGGTTTCGGTTATACTCCAAGTCCTCAACAGACTCATTCAACGAAGGACGTTAAAGGAAAGGGAAAGTTTGACTCGAACACTAACATAAATAATACAAAAAATCTGACAAACCTACAACTCAAAAGAACATTTCAAAACCATCTAACATTACATCATCTGAAACTCTAAAATTTAAACAAGACAAGAATAAAATTAAAATGTACACCATCAAAAGAAAAGATGAAACAACTTTAATAAAAAGAACTTATTTAGTTGATCTTTCTATTGTTATTCCCTTCTCTGTAAAAGACTTACCTGGGCCCAAGAAACTTTGGGTTCCTAAATCTGCTTGAATTTGCAGGTTATCAGTGACGAGCAGTTCGATGATGAATGGTATATAGACAGTGGCTGCTCGCGTCACATGACAGGGAGAAAGGAAGAATTGAGGGAGTTTCGGTCCCTTAAGGATGGTGGATGTGTGAAGTATGGCAACAACTCTTATGGTACAATCAAAGGTTATGGGATGATAACCAATGGAGATTTCACAATTCGAAAAGTGGCACATGTTGAAGGATTGCAGCACAACCTCATAAGTGTATCTCAATTGGTTGTGGGAACAGGACTGAAAGTCTCCTTTGATGATGAAGGTTCCGAAATTATTGAAAAACAATCAAAAAGAGTCTTGTTAAAATCTGAACGAAAGGGTGAAATGTACCCCCTTAATATCAGTCCAATTAAAGGGAAACTAGCTATATGCCTACTGTCCAAAGCTAATTCTGATGAAAGCTGGTTATGGCACCGACGGTTATCACACCTAAACTTCAAAGACATTAATAAGTTAGTGCTTGGAGATCATGTTCGAGGCCTCCCTCTGCTCAAATTTGACAAGGAACACCTATGTGCAGCTTGTGAGAAGGGCAAACAAAGCCGAAAGACCCATCCTACACGTATCAACACCAAGATCATTGAAGCTCTTGAACTTCTGCATATTGATTTATGTGGACCTTCGGCTATCGAAAGCATTGGTGGTAGTAAGTTCATACTTGTCATTGTCGATGATTTTTCTCGTTTCACCCGGGTTTACTTTCTTAAACAGAAATCAGAAGCAACTCTCAAGTTAAAGATGTTTATCAAGCAAGTGGAACTGCAGCTACGAAAAGTGGTAAGGAACATCAGAAGCGACAATGGGCTTGAATTCAAGAATAAAGAGTTTGAAGACTTTCTGGCCGACAAGGGAGTATCTCATAACTTCTCTGCTCCCTATACTCCACAACAGAATGAAATCTTTGAAAGACGGAACCGTTCCCTATGTGATGCAGCCAGAACCATGTTGAGCTTCGCTTCTCTCCCATTATACTTCTGGGCTGATGCTGTTGCTACTGCTTGTTATACTCAAAACAGATCCTTACTTAACAAGCAATTCTCAATCACTCCATATGAGATTCTGAACAACCAAAAGCCCAACGTCCGGTTCTTTCACGTGTTTGGTTCTAGGTGCTTCATTTTCAACTCTAAAGAGAACCGCAACAAGTTCGATGTTAAAGCAGATGAGGGAATCTTTCTGGGCTATTCAATTACTTCAAAGGCTTATAGGGTTTTGAATAAACACTCCAAACATATTGAAGAAACCTATTACGTAACCTTTGATGACTTCTACATAAAGAGAGCTCAAGCAAAAGAAAGTGCCATGGGTGAAATTTTTCCTGAATCAGGACAAGTCTCGGTTCCCATTTCAAATTTGTTCGAAGAATATATGAGGTTATTTGATGAACCAGAAAAAGCTATACATTAAGAGGCGAATGCAGCAGAAAACAAAATCGACCATCTGAAAAATATTATCGAAGATGCTGCGAAAGACATGGCAAAGGATCCTTCTAACCAAGCTAATGATCAATCCTCAAATGAACCTCCAAATAACAGCACAATATTCGAGGGGGAGAGCTCATTTGTGTCTCATCCAACCGAGCAAGAGAATCCAACACCAACCGAGCAAGAGAATCCAACTCCAACCGAGGGGGAGGATCCTGAACCTGACAAGGAACACACTTCGCCATTTGAGGGGGAGAATGAAAATTCAAATGACGAAGATGATCGATTAGAATTTGAAGAAGAGGTAAATGCAGAGTTGGATCCTGTCTATGACCTGAACTACCCTCCTCTAACAAAGTGGACTAAAGATCATCCCAAAACACAAATAATAGGAGAATCATCTGAGCGCGTTCTCACACGTTCTCAACAAAAAGCGAAACAAATTGTGTTATTCTCTCACGTTGAATTTTGCATGTTTAATTCGTTTGTGTCTAAAATCGAACCAAAGACGGTCAATACTGCACTTGATCATGCTGATTGGGTACATGCAATGCAAGATGAACTCCATGAGTTTGAATGCAATCGAGTTTGGAGACTAATACCCACTCCAAAGGATGCGTCTGTGGTAGGATTGAAGTGGGTCTTTAGGAACAAGATGGATAAAGAAGGCAATGTTATTAGGAATAAGGCTTGTCTGGTGGTAAAAGGATATTGCCAAGAAGAAGGAATAGACTATGAGGAGACCTTCGCTCCTGTAGCTAGATTAGAATCGGTTCGAATCTTTCTAGCATATGCTGCTCATAAAAACTTCGAAGTTTTTCAAATGGATGTGAAATGTGCATTCCTCAATGGAGAACTAGAAGAAACAGTGTATGTTGAGCAACCACCCGGGTTCGTGAATGAGAAATACCCTGATCATTGCTATGTATTGGATAAAGCTGTGTATGGACTGAAGCAAGCACCAAGGGCCTGGTATGAAACACTAACTTGCTTTCTAAAAATGTCTAAGTTTAAGCAAGGTTCTGTTGACCCAACCTTCTTTCTCAAGAAAGAAGGTGAACATCTTATGATTGTTCAGATTTATGTCGATGATATCATATTCGGCTCCACGAATCCATGCTTAACAGCTGAATTCCGGAAGCTGATGGAGACTAAATTTGAAATGAGCGCAATGGGTCCTATTAACTTTTTTCTTGGATTAAATATAAGACAGGGACCGGAAGGCATTTTTATTAACCAAGAGGATTACACGAAGAATCTATTAGAAAAATTTGGAATGAAGGGTGACTCGAAGGTGAAGGTTCCTATGGCGTTTGGCACTAAGTTAACATCATCTCTGGAAAAGCCTGCAGTCGACATAACTCTCTATCGACAGATGATTGGATCGCTCATGTATCTAACTGCTAGTAGACCAGATATTATGTTCTCTGTTTGTTATTGTGCCAGGTTTCAAGCTAATCCAAGAGAACCTCACATGGTGGCAGTGAAGAATATTTTTCGCTATTTGAAGCGAATCTCGTCGCTCGGTCTTTGGTATCCAGCAAAATCAGGTTTCTTTGTTCAAGCCTTTTCTGACGTTGATCTGGGTGGATGCGGTCTGGACCGAAAGAGCACAACTGGTGGATGCCAATTTCGTGATGGAAAACTTGTTAGCTGGCAGTCCAGAAAGCAAACTTGTGTGTCTCTTTCAACAGCCGAAGCAGAGTATATTGTTGCTGCCTCATGCACCTCACAAGTGATCTGGATACAAAGCCAATTAAGAGACTATGGACTAAGTATGAAGAAGATACCTCTTTATTGTGACTCTGAAAGTGCAATAAGAATATGTCACAATCCAGTGCAACACTCAAAGACCAAGCACATTGCACTACGATATCATTTCATCAAGGACCATGTTGAAGAGGGAAACGTAGAAGTTCATTTTGTTCGATCCTCAGATCAACTTGCTGACATATTCACTAAAGCCTTACCTGAAGCAAGCTTCAACAAAATTTTACAAGGTTTGGAAAACATGGAAGCAGAATCAATACCGAATCCTCAAACCTCTTTCTAAAAATTAAGATAAGCGAAATAGAGCGAACGCTCGGTCTATTTCAGTTCCGGATTTTTCGGGAACCGAAATGAACCAAACGCTCGGTCTATTTCTGGTCCAAAATTTTCGGGAACCGAAATGAACCGACCACTCGGTCTATTTCGGCTACGGAATTTTAAGGAACAGAAATGAACCGACCGCTCGGCTTATTTCGCTTCATTTCTTTAAGGTTTGTTTTCGGCTGTATACTTCGTAATCTTTTTCTTATTTATTTTCTCTGCTTTATTTTTCAAGGCTTTCTTATTTGTTTTTTTTTCTGTTTTAATTTCTTTTTAGAACAATCAAAAATCCAAAAATATTTTTTTTTGACAAGAGTTTGTTTTGTTTATTTTGTTTGTGTGTATAGTTTGTTTCTTTCTGTCCATTCTCTAGGTTTCGTGCATTTCATAGCTACAAAAGTTGGGGTGAGGTAGGTATGATTTTCTTATCTTGAACTAGTTAAGCATCCCTAGAAGCATGTTGCTGCATGTAGACTGAAGCCTCAATGACTATGAGTGAAGCCTTAATGAACTGATTCTACCTATCGGTTCTTCCCAATCAGGCTGCTAAATTCACTTCAGTCCTGAGCTACCTTTCTCCTCTCAAATGAGTAAGGAGAGTTCTGCTTCGTTACTCTTATATAGCAGAGGTACTTTCGGTTCTTTCACCCCTCCCTCCTCTAAAAATTTCTCCATCACATATCATTTCATAAAAGTAACCCTTGAGACTCTCGGACATAACCACTGAGGTTTATGGTTACACAAACTCTGTGTTTATGATCTTGGATGCGTACACCACGTGCTAAGTGAAACCCAAAATTCAACACCTCTATAGAATTGACGGTGAATTTTAATATTCAAGCTTTAACTTGTTACCTAAAGAAGTCTCATTTTATTTTCTTGCGTGATCTTTATGAAATTGTCTAACACCAAGACATTTCTTCCCAAAAGATCCAGTTTAGTTTTTGTTTTTGAGATTTCTATTCTAAATTCTGTTACTTCCCACCTATCCGACCTACTTGTTTAACATACCACATCAGTCTCACAAGTACTTCTTCCAACGTTCGGTCTTATGTTAAGCATCGAGGTTCGGTTGAAGCTTAGCCACACTCTAAAGCCTATGATTAAAAAGAAGCCTTTCAATGTTTCTTAACAAACATTTGATCGTATTCTCACGGGAAACCTCACAAGCACTTCAAGTCTCTCTTGACTTTGAAGGAAGAGATTCGTGCTCGGGATCCTCAGCTTTATGTCATATTTGACATCACTCACATCCCATACACTTATTTGCTTTATTTCTTATCTGTTGGCACACTTATGCATGAAAATCTTTCTGATTTTCCAAAGCTCTTGTTCGTGACAATTGTGAGTGGTTTTCACTTTTGGCTTCGAAACTTAAACAGACACATGGAAGTAATAAGGTATTCTGTATCCTGAATGAGTAATGGATCAAAGCAGTTGAATGGATATGACGTTACATTTTGTGTTCGGATAAGTTCAAAAATGGGCGCGTGAAGTTGAAACGGCTCCTACACCTTCGCCGTATGACGTGTATCTGGGGAAAACCAAGCTGTCAAATCCCGATTTTACAGGCGCCTTTTCAGAGATCGTTTCATCATTGTGGCAGATTCTTTCTCTCTCATGGCAATCGTATATAAAGGAGTTTTCGCATTCCTGTAACTTTTACCACACTCCACTTCTCTCAAACACACCGACGTTTTGTTTTAACAGCTGTTCATCTTCTTCACAAAGCTCGACAATGGCAGATTCTTCATCTATTCAGGATCAAACTGCATCGTTATCCCTGCTTTCGATCAAGCCCAACCAGAATATGATCATTCAGATGACTCCATTCTTGTATGATCATTACATTCTTCAAGTAGTAGAATGTCTCAAGTATTCCCCTCTCGTAATCCCTCTAACTAAAGTGGAATCCGTTCCCGTGTCACTCTTGTCTCAAGTATACTCCACAACACAATATGACAAAATCAAAGAGCGCATCTACTTTCAGATTCATACTCACAAAGCTTCGATTTCCAAAGGACGATTTTGCTCTCTTCTAGGGCTTGCAGTAGATGCCTCAGTCATCTCCCCAGATTTCATCACCACAACTCAATTGTTCTCGATGTTCTATGAGATGGGATACACTGAGGTCCTTACCACCTTCACCAAGTTCAAGAAATCTTGCTTACCTCCACAGTGGAATGGGTTGCTCACCCTTCTTCACAAGGGATTGGCTGAGCGTGTTGGTGGCTCTGATGGATCAAACAAATGCTTCATGACGATCCTGTACGACATCTACAATGGAATCAACCTGGACTACGGGTCATTGATCTGGTCCCAACTGGTACAGAGTCTGTCCTCCTCGACCAAGCATTCTGAAATTTCCTGTGGTCGTTTTTGGACCATCTTTGCTCAAAGGGCAATAACCTCCCTCAATGTTCCGGTCATGACGGACTCTCTTCTCTCCTCTATTTCCTCCTTTCATACCAAAAAGATCATTGTGACTGATCCAACCAAGTTTTTGCACAAAGGCTCTATTCCAGAAACTATGTACAGGTCTGTCTCTCAGGAAAGTAAACTCATCTCTGAGTACAAATTGCTTCCTCCAAAGAGTCCACGACAATTAACTCCCGAGATGCAAGCTGCGTTAGACGAGGTGGAGAAACCTGCTAAACGAGGGAAGAAAGTTGTTGATAAGAAAGAAGCAACCGAAGACACCTCTTCCAAACTCACTCAGTCAAATAAAAGGAAAGCTGACAAGGGTGATTCCTCTACTAAAAAGAAAGTCAAGAAAATGGCTCGCAGAAAACTCACTCCTTCACCTTCACATTCAGAACCGAAGGATGAACAGTCTGCAGGTGATGATGAGGAAGAGCAACATGAAGGTTCACCTCGAGGTAATACACCTCCTCGGTCTCCAACTCCGTTGGATATTGTTGATGATTCTGTTCCAACACCCTCTCCATCTCCACCCAAGACAACCGTTCAGGTTACCGTTTCTCCTCCACCCCCATCTTCATCACCACCTGTTTCTACTATTGCTCCACCACCACCTGTCATTTCTACTCTCATCACCACTGCCCTATTACCACCTTCTATTTTCTCCAATGCAACCTTCACCACTACACCTATCATCACTTCTACCATAGATTCTTCTGTCAACGTCAACACATCTGATGTGGGGGCGAAGACTGAAGAACCTCCTAAAGTCACAACAAAGCCTCTTTCCCCAACTCCTTCTAGTGATTCTAATCCAGTTCTTGGAGGAGCTGAATTTGAATTTGATTCTACTTACTACAGCCCCTACCAAATCCCCAGTGAGGAAGATGAATCTGCTCCAGCAACCAAGCAGCAAATCGAGAGTATTCACGAAAAGCTTGATTCATTACTCGATTCGACAACAAAGTATAATGATGTTGTTCTCAAAGCCTTCATGGATACAGCCCTGAACCAATATACAGAATCCATCGACAAATGTTCTGCTGCTATCGATGATTCTACTTCTCTGTGCAAACGAGCCTCCTCTGATGTTAAAGATCTCATCCATGACTCCAAGGTTTTTCTTGACTCTTTCAAGGGTCATGCTGATTCAAATGCTGTCAAGATCACAGAGTCCATCGATTCGCTTTCTCAATCCCTTCAAGCCGAGCAGACCAAGTTTGGGACTGTCTGTTCTGACATCTCTACTGACAACAAGACCTTCTTGTCTTCTATTGACTCTCGGTTCAAAAAGCTCACTGTTGATCTTCTCATGGAAAGGCAACTCAAAGATGATCTTGCTCAACAGACGGCGATAAATGCAGTGCAGCAAGCAGCACTTGCCAAGGCCGAACACAAAATTTCCCTGTTGACAACCGAACGAGCTGTTTTTCGCAGATGTGCTGGGGATGTTCTGTCTCAGTTACATAAATACAATAGAGGTTTTCCAGAAAATTTTCCTTGAATTTTTGATATGGTTAACTATTTTCCAAATTTTTTTTAGCCTTCATAACAACATAAATTCACGAAAAATAGCATTCAAAGGATAAAAAGTCTCAAACTTTTTATTTTACTGTTATTACACATTACTAAGCTGGGAAAAATATAAAAATGGATTTCCAAGCTGTTTAATTATATTTTATGATTTTTGAGCATTTATTCCAATAAAAATTGAAATAAATAGAAAACAGTTTCCAAAATTACCCAAACTTTTTATTTAACTGTTATTATACATAACTAGGCTGGAAAAAATATAAAAGATATTTTTCAGTGGGTATTTCTATTTTTCCTTGTTTTATCCCCTTAAATAATCATTAGATGAAGAATAAATAATAAACAGTTAAAATAAATTACCAAAAATTTTTGTAACATCATTTACAGTGTAAGTAATCTGGGAAAAATACCAAAAGTGGTTTTCATATTGTATAATCCGGTTTTGGGTATTTATGTGTATTTAAGTGTATTTAAGTGTATTTAAGTGTATTTAACCTTAGAAAATAGGAGAAAAATAGTATACAGTAGAGAAAAATCATCAAAATTTTTATGTAACCTCCTAATGTACAACATGATGTTCTGGTAAATTTTCATGAATTTTGGATAATCAGAACTATTTTTCCTATTTTTAGGCTATTATAATTACCAAAAATTGGGGAAAATAGAAAGGCATGATCAAAAATTCTGAAATTATTTTTCTGAGTCACCCACCACAGGTAAGAGCTGCGAAAATTGTTAGATAAAATTTTCACACTCTCTAAAGTGGTTTTGTGATTTATTGCACCCAAACAAAAAGAAAATCGAAAATCGTACTAAACAGCAACATAAATCGATGAAATTGTATGGGAGGTCATTATTCACCATAAGGGTCATCCACGAATTTATTCCGGATTTATAGACCTCTGGAAGTATTTTATGTGATTTATGCCCTTGTTTTCTTGCAACAATTTTAATAAATCAAAGAAATAATAAAAACTCTTGGGATTTTCCAGATATTCATATTACCTTAATGGGAATCTGGAAAAATTTCGATTTGAACAGAAAAGAATTTTAGATATTTTTATAGACAAAATCATTTGCATGCACTATTAACAATGTACTTTGATCATCAAGCTCTTTAGCTTGGTGTTCATCACATGCATCACGGTTTGAAGACCATGCATGGACATATGTTTGTCATAGTGATGTTTTTAAAGGAAATACTTGAATGCATAAGGTGTATGAACCTTTAAAACTTGTAAAAATCCGAACTTTAGTGTTTGACATAGGTTTTGGTCCTTGGATTTCACCATTAAACAACATGCATGTTGTTCTTGGGTGAAACCCTACCACCATCATCATCAAATTCGACATTCATGAACATGTTCATGAATGTTCATAAAGAATGGTGTAGAAGGAAGAGAAATACAAGAAAACCCTTTAAAACAAGAAGGAAAAGTAAGGAAGGGTGAGAGATTTTCGTGTATACCTTGAAGATTAGCCTTGGAAGATGAAGATTTGAGTGTGGAGAGGTGTTCTTGGCTGAAGATTTTCGTGAGTTTAGAGAGAGGAAGAGAGAGTTTGAGAGTTGGAAAGAGTGGAGTGTGAGAGAGAGTGTATGGGAGGTTGAAGTGTAGAAGAATAAAATGATTAGAATTTTTGGGGGAAAGGAGAGCATGGGAAAGAGAGAGCATGGGGAGAGGGTATGCACGAAATTTATGAGTGAGAGAGGCTCCCTCTCTCCTAAAATTCAAATTATATAAATCTCCCTTCAATTTTTATAAAACCCAAATTTTTATAAAATGCCTCTTTATGTAATTCATGATTTATTTAAGAATCTTTGTTTTTAGCTCATAAAATATGATTTATGTTTGATAATTAAATCTTTATATCTTTGATTATATCCTTATAACTTAATTATTTAAATTTGATATAATGAGATTCATAACAAATTTTATATAGTTTTTAGGTTTTAAAGTTTATAAATTTGGATTTTTGGACTCTTTAGGGCTTTTGGAACATTGTTTGATATTCACCATCATATTGAAATGAAATTTAGAATATTTTAATTTATTTTTATGGTTTTATACCCTTTTTCAATTGTAACAAATGTTTGGAGTTTATTCCAATTCGGACATTGGCATTTCCTACGGTAGTTAAACAACTTACTAGAATCGTAAGAGTTAAGTATATTAGTCCTATATTTTAATTGGATCCTAGTTCATGCAAGATTTTGACCTAATTTATACTACTAGGCCACGGCATGTTGTGCATGAATGGTTTTTATAAAGATGCATGAGTCCGAGAATGACCTGAATTTGACAGTTGTCACAGTATCCCCCACTTAAAATGAATTTCGTCCCGAAATTCATTCTATGTCATCGTTTGTCATCGCATGGGAAAAGTTGTGGATACTTTTCCTTCATGAAGTCCTCACGCTCCCAGGTGTACTCCGGCCCGCGTTTTGAGTTCCATCGAAATTTCACAATCGGAATCTTACTCCGCTTGAGTTGTTTTACCTCCCTGTCAAGGATTTCTATCGGTTCCTCAACAAAGTTTAACTTATCATTGATCTTAATTTCCTCCAGGGGTACTATCAATGCTTCGTCGGCTAAACATTTCTTAAGATTGGAGACGTGGAATGTGTCGTGAATGGCGCTTAACTCTTGGGGTAATTGGAGTTTATATGCCACCGGACCAATCCTTTCAATGATCTCAAAGGGTCCAACATATCTTGGGCTTAGTTTTCCTTTCTTACCAAAACGTACAAGCCCTTTCCAAGGCGACACCTTTAGAAGTACCTTGTCTCCAACCTGGAATTCTAATGGTTTTCGATGATTATCCGTATAACTTTTCTGACGATCTCTGGCGGCTTTAAGCCTATCTTTGATGATAGCAATCTTGTCAGTTGTTTCCTGGATAAGGTCGAGTCTAGTCAATTGTCTATCTCCGATTTCTGTCTAGCATAAGGGCGAACGACATTTGCGTCCATACAATGCCTCATATGGGGCACATTGGATACTCGTGTGGTGACTGTTATTGTAGGAAAACTCAATTAGAGGCAAATGAGTATCCCAATTTCCTTTGAACTCAATGACACACGCCCGTAGCATGTCTTCCAATGTTTGTATTGTTCTCTCCGTCTGCCCATCTGTCTGAGGGTGGTAAGCTGTGCTCAAATTTATCTTGGTTCCTAGTGCCTTCTGTAACATCCACCAAAATCGTGATGTAAAACGACTATCTCTATCAGAAATGATAGATAGGGGTACACCATGCAGAGAAACAATTCTGTCGATGTAGATTTGGGCCAATTTTTCCATCTTGAAGTCTTCCCGAATGGGGAGAAAGTGAGCAGATTTCGTCAGTCGATCCACTATGACCCAAATTGAGTCGTGACCTTGAGAAGTTCTAGGAAGTTTTGTAACGAAATCCATGGATATCTGCTCCTATTTGTATTGGGGAATTTCGGGTTGTTGCAATAAGCTGGATGGTTTCTGATGTTCAGCTTTGACTATTGAGCAAGTTAAACACTTCCCAACATATAAGGCAATATCCCTTTTCATTCCAGGCCACCAATAGTACTCTTTAAGATCCTTGTACATCTTATCCGCTCCAGGGTGGATTGAGTATTTAGATCGCTGAGACTCCTCTAGTACTATGTCTCTCAGATTGTTAACCCTTGGAATCCAAACTCTGTCCTTAAAATAACGAACTCCATCAGGTTTGGTTTCAAATCTCACTTCTAAACCATGTAAAGTTTCACCTGGAAGATTTTCCTTGAATAAATCTTTCTCCTGGGCATCAATGATTTGAGATTTCAAGTTTGTCTGAATTACCATTCCCAAAGCTCTCACACGGGAAGGTTTCACTCTTTCTTTTCTACTAAGAGCGTCGTCTACTACGTTAGCCTTCCCTGGGTGATATCGTATCTCACAGTCATAATCGCTAAACAACTCTACCCATCTCCTCTGCCGCATGTTTAACATTTTCTGATCTAGGATGTGCTGAAGGCTTTTGTGATCGGTATAAATGGTGCACTTGGTTCCGTACAAATAATGCCTCCATATCTTAAGAGCGAAAACTATTGCTCCTAATTCTAGATCGTGGGTTGTATAATTCTTCTCATGCGTTTTGAGTTGTCTGGAAGCATACGCAATGACCTTATCCTTTTGCATTAACACACATCCTAATCCTTGATGAGACGCATCACAATACACTACAAAGTTCTCTGATCCCTCTGGTAAAGCCAGAATTGGTGCATTGCACAACTTGTTTTTCAGGATTTGAAACGCCTCTTCGTGTTTCTCTTCCCAGAGAAATTTTCTGTCCTTTTGGGTCAAGGATGTTAATGGTTGAGCAATCCTAGAGAAATTCTCAATGAAGCGTCTGTAGTACCCAGCTAATCCTAGGAACTGTCGTATTTCTGTCGGGGTTTTGGGGGCTTCCCATTTCTTGATTTCCTCGATCTTAGCTGGATCTACATGAATTCCTCTTTCGCCGACCACATGACCAAGGAAATGTACTTCCCGAATCCAAAATTCACACTTAGTGAACTTGGCATACAATTTCTGCTCCTTCAATAGCTCCAGCACTAGCCTCAGATGTCTCTCATGATCTTCTTTGGTTCGCGAGTAAACAAGTATGTCATCGATAAATACAATTACAAACTTGTCTAGGTATGGTCTACAGACCCTATTCATCAAATCCATGAAAACAGCGGGTGCGTTCGTTAGTCCAAAAGGCATGACTAAGAACTCATAATGTCCATAACGGGTTCTAAATGTTGTTTTGTGAATGTCTCCTTCGTGAACTCTTAGTTGATGGTATCCTGATCGGAGGTCGATCTTTGAGAAGTATGAAGCGCCCTGCAACTGATCGAACAAGTCATCTATTCGAGGGAGAGGATATCGATTCTTGATTGTCAACTTGTTCAGTTCTCTGTAATCAATACACATTCGGAATGACCCGTCTTTCTTTTTGACGAATAACACTGGGGCTCCCCAGGGTGAAGAGCTTGGTCGTATGAACCTTTTGTCTAGAAGTTCTTGAAGTTGTCCGGACAGTTCTTGCATCTCGGATGGCGCGAGGCGATATGGTGCTTTTGCTACCGGTGCCGCTCCGGGAATTAAGTCTATCCGAAATTCGACCTGTCTGTGAGGGGGTAGACCGAGTAATTCCTCCGGAAACACTTCGGGATAGTTTTGAACCACCGGAATCTCTTTGAGTTGCTTAGCTTCAGGTTCTCTTTCTATCACGTGGGCCATGAATGCAATACAATCCTTCTTCAGGTACTTGTGAATCTTCATGCTTGATACAATGTTTAAACTTCTTCCTGGCTTCTCACCGTGTATGATAAGGGTTTCTTCATTGGGGAGAGGTACCCTAATGACTGTCTCGTAACAACCAATGTCCACTCTATTCTTGGATAACCAATCCATTCCTACTATTACATCGAAACTACCTAGCTCTATAGGAATTAGGTCAATGCTAAAGAGTTTATCAGCTAAATTCAGAGTACAGCCAGGAATTATTTCGTTAGCCCTAATTTCATACCCATCAGCAAGTTCAATAGTATAAGTATTCCTCATCTTTCTTGATTTCAAGTCAATTACCGGTCTAAATGCTAAAGAAACGAAACTCCTATCTGCTCCCGCATCGAATATTACTGATGCAAAATGATTGTTCAGGAGAAACGTACCTGTTATCACTTCATGGTTCTGACGAGCTTCTTCTGCACCAATCACAAAGGCTACACCTCTTGGCCGCCCACCTTGATTTCCTTGGAAATTTTGCCTAGCTTGGCCTTGTCCATAGTTACCAGGCCCCTTGTTCAGTTTGGGACATGCACTACGGAGATGATCAGTACTCCCGCACTCGTAACATGCCCTTTTTCCATCCTTATTCAACTTACAATACTTCGAGTAATGGCCTGTTTGTTTACAGTTTTGGCACACTAGGCAAGCTCCCTTGTGATGGAAGTTACATTTATTGCATTTCGGAAGCGGTCCTGAGTACTGCTTTCGCTCCTGCACTTCCATGACTTTCTGTTCCTGAGTTTTCACTGGTTCCTGCTCCTGGGCTCTTACCATAAAGTTTCTTGAGACTTTCTGCTTCCTCCCTGACTTGCCTCCATACTTCTTTTCTCCCTGATCTGCTGGCTTCCTCTTGCTACTAGAGTTTTCCTTTGTCGATGCTCCCATCCTTATCACATCATTGGTTAGTCGATTTGCTAGACTTACTGCACTCCGAATAGTAGTTGGATTTGCTGAAGTAACCATTCCCCGAATCTCTGGTGCCAGACCCCAGATGTAACGATCTATCTGTTTCTCTTCAGGAGTAACCATGTGAGGTACCAGTTTTGCTAGTTCATGAAATCAGACTGTGTACTTCTCTATTTGGGTTCCAACCATAGAATGGTTCCAGAACTCCGATTCAAGCTTCTGAATTTCATCCTTGGGACAATACTCCTTTATCAGCAGCTTCTTTAGGTCTTCCCAAGTTAGCTGAGATGCCGTCGCACGGCCTCGGGTTTGCACTAGAGTATTCCACCAGGTCAATGCCCTATCCTGAAGTAGACAAGTTGCATACTCCACTTTGTTGCGTTCGAGACATTTACTAATGTGAAGGACCGACTCCATACTGTCAATCCATTTCAGAAACCCGACCGCACCTTCCTTCCCATGGAATTCCTTAGGTTTACAGGCCATAAAGGACTTGTAGTTGCATTCTCTTTCATTTCTTCCCTGATTTGTTCCTCTAGTTCCTTGGTTAGCATTAAGACCCGCAGTTACTTGAGTGACAATGTTTGGGATTGCTGCCATGAGTTGTTGTGCTACCACTTGAGCAACATCGGGTGTTTCGTTCTGTGGGCGCCCGCGATTAGGCCTTCCTGACATGGTTCTAAGACACAAGAGAAGAAATACGTATGAATACATAAAATAATGTATAATATTTAGTTCACTACTATTTTGAAAACCATAAGTTTTGTCAAATTAATGGTTTGCATTAATACTATGCATATAGATTTGAGAAAGGAAAGAAAAAGAAAAATCTTTTTATTCAACCATTGACTAAATAGATTCTAGGGTTTGACCTCATAGTAAAAGTTTTCAAACGTAAAAATAAACTTCTTCATTACCATTTGAAATAGTCTTAAAACCAAAACAATACATCAATCCCAAAACAAAGTTTTAATGTTTCTCCCAAAAGACACCCTACATGGGTTTTCATTACATGATGCGATAAAATACTAAAATCAGAACCAAGTACGAATCTCTATCCCAACAAGAAACATCCACACCACAATCAGTAACAGCCCTCCAAACACATAACATGCGGTCATCGCACGACCTGCCACTCGTGTAGCAGCACTAGCAGTATCAGCAGCCTCCATCGAATGCTGAAACAGGATGTCCATCCTTGTCAACACTTCATCCAAAACCTCCTGATGCTCAGCTATCACAGCAAGACTGTGACGTAGGTCCGCTGCCATCCACTACATTCTTCGGGCCTCCTCCGGGGTCATACCTGACTTCCTGACAGGTATTCCTATAATTCGCTGTGGTGGGGGTGCTCTCGGTCCTGCAATGTCGGATCCTACCCTACTGGGTCCGGCCGTGCCAAGTCCTGCTGTACTGGTTGCTATCCTTCCTGGAATAGGAACACTCTTCCTCGCCGTCCTCCGAATACGAAGCCCATAAAGTGGTGGCTGTGGCAACACTGATGCAAGCGATGCCTCGCGTTGCTGACTCGGGGCGTTGTCGTTGCTAATCTCCACCGATTCTCTCGTATCTTCTGTGTCTTCCGAGGGGTCTTCTTCCACCGAGGCGGGGGGATCACGTCGAGGGATAACAGTAACATAGCCGGACTCATCAGCTGAGGCGGTAGCGCGAGAAGATGATGATGTCAACATAGTGGACTGAGACATAGTTTCAATGAGATATGAAATAAATAACAATGCATGCCTATAATATGCAATGCTTACACACACCAAAATTAACCTTTTTGAAGTTTCGAAATAAAGTTTTCTCAAATATTTTTGTTGAACATATTCCCATTATAATTAGCTCAGGCTTTGTATAAATCTTTCCTTAATTAAATGATCAGGCTATGTTTAATTGAGGTCCAACTATACAACTCCCGAATAATTATACTAGTAATATGTTTGATGTAAAAGAATTTTTATAAGTTTTGGTTATAGGTTGTGTTTTCTTAAAGGAAAACCGATGTTCTCTATAACTTTAGCTCTGATACCACTTCTGTCACACCCCGCTAAAGCGGAAACGCAAGATATGACAGCGATAAAGGTTTCATTGCAAAAGATAAGATACATCACCATAACAATATTTAAAAGTTTACAACCCATAGCTTAAACAAAACAAAGTACAAGTTTTCCAAAATAACATTGTTCAAAATATAACTTCATAAAATAACTTCCACACGATGCAACTTGCTTTTATGATGATGAATCTCTATATCCACTTACTAATTATTTCCTGAAAAAGCATGTAAAACGAGCGTCAACTATGAAAATAGTTGGTGAGTTCACAAGTTTATAAAATCAAGATTTGGAATAAGGCTTTTCATAAATACAAGTACATTGCTTTAATGAGAACAAAGTTCATTACTATAATGAGAAACAAAGTTGATTGCTATAATTGATAAACGAGTTTATTGCCATAATAAATAACAAGTTTATTGTTATAATGTGTAACGAGTTTGTTTGTGTATGAGCAAACAATGAGTTCTCAACCAAACCTATAACTGAAGCCCTATCAAGATCTATGTTTATCGTTCCATAGATGAATATGGTATCATGCACTCCAGCAATAGGGCGAGTGAGGAGTTGTCAATTCCTAATAGCGCTATCCATAATGACCATTGGCTCAAAGAGTTAATGGTTAGAGATAAGGGAAGGGCCTTAATACGATAAGTTCTCATGTTCCGTGTTGCATAGACATACATAGAGAGATATAGAAATAAAATAGCAATCATGTTTGATACAAATCAATTTAAATACAACATTCAAATAATAGTTTTTCGGGACATGCTTTTCCACCCCAAAACATAAAAACTGAAAATAGGGGAGTGCGTGAATACTCACAATGTTTCGAGTAGGTACAAGTGGTGCCTCGGAATACACCAACGTCTTAATACCGGGATCCTACGACATCAAACACACACTAGTGAGTTTCCATGTCGAAATCTAATGCTAATATACTAAACTCTACATATAGTGAAATGCCAATTTATGTTCTAATATTGGATTTTATATTAATTGGTTGCACTTTTTCTGAAATGATGAAATTCTACAAGTCATGCGATTTATACAACTTTGGGATATTAATTTTCCATATTTAGTAATATAAATTTAAGGGTGTTTCAACTCATTTAAAGGTGTTTTAAATTCCTAAAAATGTAAAATATTATCAAACAGTTTCCAAAAATTGTCAAACCTTGTATTTTCATTCTAAATACAATAGAGGTTTTCCAGAAAATTTTCCTTGAATTTTTGATATGGTTAACTATTTTCCAATTTTTTTTTATCCTTCATAACAACATAAATTCACGAAAAATAGCATTCAAAGGATAAAAATTCTCAAACTTTTTATTTTACTGTTATTACACATCACTAAGCTGGGAAAAATATAAAAATGGATTTCCAAGCTGTTTAATTATATTTTATGATTTTTGAGCATTTATTCCAATAAAAATTGAAATAAATAGAAAACAGTTTCCAAAATTACCAAAAATTTTTGTAACATCATTTACAGTATAAGTAATCTGGGAAAAATACCAAAAGTGGTTTTCATATTGTATAATCCGGTTTTGGGTATTTATGTGTATTTAAGTGTATTTAAGTGTATTTAAGTGTATTTAACCTTAGAAAATAGGAGAAAAATAGTATACAGTAGAGAAAAATCATCAAAATTTTTATGTAACCTCCTAATGTACAACATGATGTTCTGGTAAATTTTCATGAATTTTGGATAACCAGAACTATTTTTCCTATTTTTAGGCCATTATAAATACCAAAAATTGGGAAAAATAGAAAGACATGATGAAAAATTCTGAAATTATTTTTCTGAGTCTCCCACCACAGGTAAGAGCTGCGACAATTGTTAGATAAAATTTTCACACTCTCTAAAGTGGTTTTGTGATTTATTGCACCCAAACAAAAAGAAAATCGAAAATCGTACTAAACAGCAACATAAATCGATGAAATTTTATGGGAGGTCATTATTCACCATAGGGGTCATCCACGAATTTATTTCGGATTTATAGACCTCTGGAAGTATTTTATGTGATTTATGCCCTTGTTTTCTTGCAACAATTTTAGTAAATCAAAGAAATAATAAAAACTCTTGGGACTTTCCAGATATTCATATTACCTTAATGGGAATCTGGAAAAATTTCGATTTGAACAGAAAAGAACTTTTAGATATTTTTATAGACAAAATCATTTGCATGCACTATTAACAATGTACTTTGATCATCAAGCTCTTTAGCTTGGTGTTCATCACATGCATCACGGTTTGAAGACCATGCATGGACATATGTTTGTCATAGTGATGTTTTTAAAGGAAATACTTGAATGCATAAGGTGTATGAACCTTTAAAACTTGTAAAAATCCGAACTTTAGTGTTTGACATAGGTTTTGGTCCTTGGATTTCACCATTAAACAACATGCATGTTGTTCTTGGGTGAAACCCTACCACCATCATCATCAAATTCGACATTCATGAACATGTTCATGAATGTTCATAAAGAATGGTGTAGAAGGAAGAGAAATACAAGAAAACCCTTTAAAACAAGAAGGAAAAGTAAGGAAGGGTGAAAGATTTTCGTGTATACCTTGAAGATTAGCCTTGGAAGATGAAGATTTGAGTGTGGAGAGGTGTTCTTGGCTGAAGATTTCGTGAGTTTAGAGAGAGGAAGAGAGAGTTTGAGAGTTGGAAAGAGTGGAGTGTGAGAGAGAGTGTATGGGAGGTTGAAGTGTAGACGAATAAAACGATTAGAATTTTTGGGGGAAAGGAGAGCATGGGAGAGAGAGAGCATGGGGAGAGGGTATGCACGAAATTTATGAGTGAGAGAGGCTCCCTCTCTCCTAAAATTCAAATTATATAAATCTCCCTTCAATTTTTATAAAACCCAAATTTTTATAAAATGTCTCTTTATGTAATTCATGATTTATTTTAGAATCTTTGTTTTTAGCTCATAAAATATGATTTATGTTTGATAATTAAATCTTTATATCTTTGATTATATCCTTATAACTTAATTATTTAAATTTGATATAATGAGATTCATAACAAATTTTATATAGTTTTTAGGTTTTAAAGTTTATAAATTTGGATTTTTGGACTCTTTAGGGCTTTTGGAACATTGTTTGATATTCACCATCATATTGAAATGAAATTTAGAATATTTTAATTTATTTGTATGGTTTTATACCCTTTTTCAATTGTAACAAATGTTTGGAGTTTATTCCAATTCGGATATTGGCATTTCCTGCGGTAGTTAAACAACTTACTAGAATCGTAAGAGTTAAGTATATTAGTCCTAGATTTTAATTGGATCCTAGTTCATGCAAGATTTTGACCTAATTTATACTACTAGGCCACGACATGTTGTGCATGAATGGTTTTTATAAAGATGCATGAGTCCGAGAATGACCTGAATTTGACAGTTGTCACATCGGGGGTAAGCCAGAGTGTAGTTATTAGTTAGCAGATCGGGGGTAATCCTTAGTGTTGTTATAGTTAGCAGATCGGGGGTAAGCCCGAGTGCATTTATTGGTTAGCAGGTCGGGGGTAAGCCCAAGTGGGGTTATTTATTTTACAGTTCGGGGGTAAGCATAAGTGTTGTATGTGGATAACAAAGCAGGGCTATTAGAGCCAAATGGGAGCATGGTCCAGTTTAATATGTGATCGCTTGATTCCCTTCGTGTTGGGGCATTTATATGCGGGGTTAACTTGTCGGTGTTAGCCCAAGAAGGTCTTGGGTTGATCAAATCTACGGATTTTTCAGTCAACATAGTTGAAAAAAGGTGGTTTAGGCCTTTCTGTTGGGTTTTGTAAGGATTTCTCACTGATGCGTTAATGTGTGAGGTTGGGAACTATGGTGTAGGATGTAGTTCCTATTTCGGATATTCGATGAGTAGCGCAAGGCCAGAAGACTTTCGTCAGATCTAGTCTGGGAGTTTTGGTTGGTACGGGTGACAAATGGCGTGGTTGAATTTACCTGAAGGTTGTGAATGATTTCGGGATCTGTAGGTCATGGACTAAGAAGTTGATTCTTAATTTTTTGTAGGTTGAGGATTTTGTGTGGACTTGTTTTTCATCAGGTTTCTTGTTACTTGTTAAGTCTGCAGAGGTGGCGGGAGGTGGTCGACTGTTCAAGAGATGTTGAAGTAGATGTGTTTCATTTCGCTAGAGTCTCTGATCGAATTGGCTTATGAGCTTGGTTTTGGAACCATGGAGGTTGGTGATTGTCGGTACTGACAGCCAAGTGATCTCAGATCGTGTGGAAGGAGTTGGGTTCAAAGGACCCACAATAGGGTTTAGACGATGTTTAAAAGGAAAATTCAAGGACTGATTTCTAGGGTGAAAACTAATTTAAGTGGGGGCGAATTGTAACACCCATTTTCCTATGTAGGTCAGCTGATAACTTGTAACGCCCGCAGATCTGGGCTAGACAATTTAGAAGAAATAAGTGTCGAAAACGAATTTTTGACAAATGACTATTTAGAATAAATAATCTTAACCAAGTTGTAGATTATATCTCAAGGGTTCCGTACATATAAAGAATGTCGAAATCCGAGTTATAACGAAGAAGTTATGACCCGTCGAAGTTTTACGGCTAAACCGGCACGACACCGCGTAACGTAAAAAGTGAATTTTTGATAAAATACTTTTTAGCCTTAGTGATCTAAACAAAAGTCGTAGTATACACTAAACCGAGAGCGTGCATAAAAAGAACGTCCATATCTGACTTCGTATAAGGAAGTTACGATTTTACTAAGATTTAGCATAACAGTCTAGAACCCGAAAATTCGAATTTTAGATCGGTCGATTTTTAGCCAAAATAATCTAAACAAGAAATGAAGATATCGTTAATAGGAGTTAAATGATAAAAAGACAGTCGGAAACGGAGCTCGTATGCGAAAGATATGGACGAAGCTTAGTCTCTACTCTTCAAACACGACGAATTCGATGCAGATTTGTAAATCTGAGATAGAATAAGAATTAGCCGACGAGGTCTAAATGAAAGTTGTAGTACTCGTAAATACCAATGCGTGGATATAAAGAACATCGAGAGTAGAGCTCGTATGAAAAAGATATGGACGAAACTTCGTCTCTACTCTTCAAGCGCGGCGAATTCGATGCAGATTTGTAAATCTGAGATAGAATAAGAATTGGCCGACGAGGTCTAAATGAAAGTTGTAGTACTTGTAAATACCAACGCGTGAATATAAAGAACGTAGAAAACAAAGCTCGTACGCGGAAGATATGGACGAAGCTTAGAGACTACTCTACGATAAAACCCCTATAAATAAACGGTGAATCCTTCATATTTCTCACACCTTTCACCCTCTCTTTCTCTCTCTAACTTCTCTCTAACCTCCTTAAGCCCCTCCTAAGTCTATGGAACCTCCCTAGCATGAGAATGAAGCGCCGGAGCGCCCGACAGCTCTGAGAAGAAAAACGTTCGGCTCGGAAACGCTGCTCCAACGAAGCCCGATTTTTAATAAAAACTCGTTGTAAGTGAGCTACGCCTAATCTATATTTAATATAGATTTTATTTAAATATAGTAATTTTAGTAAGACCTTATAATAAGTATTTGGACTGTTATTATGAGTTATATAAGTGTCGCTATAATGTCTTTTTAACCACTCGCGGTACGGGGAATCTGGTTTGGAGGGCCGCTTGGGTTGCTGGATTCAGAAGTGTTGTATGCCAAAATGATCCTGCCCTCCGGTGTTCCATGTCTGGCCCCTGTCTGTACATAGCGGATGAAGAGTATTGTTTAAAGCTTATATAATAGTAATAATAGTTAGACTATTAACTAGTCTCGACAAATATTAGACTAAACTCTAGTGGTAATGATACTAGGTTCTGTCAAAGAAGTTGTTTAAAGTAAACGAAGTGCTGTCCGAGTACCGAGTCACCACCTTATCAGGTGAGTTCATGGTTACTTTCATCTTACACATAGATATGAAGTATTTAATATAAATTACATGTTGTGAGTTCATAGTTACTTTCATCTTACACATAGATACGAAGTATTTTAAATAAATTACGTGCTATGTGTGCATATTATCTGAATACTTGCTGTCTATGCTGGATGAACGATTTTATACATGCTTCAAATGAATTAAACTGTATATGTATTTTATATCTACAAAATATGTTGGGTAAAACATGGGTAGATGAAATATGAGTCAGATGATGAGATGAGAAGTGATATAGACCATGAGATAAGGGTGAGAGGTGAACAATGAGATAAGCCTTTTACCCAAATGATGGACCCGTCATCTAGCATAGTATGGATGACAACCACGGACTATTCTAGACAATCCAGTGGAACACTAGCAGGCTCGCAACCTGTAGGTGTTGTGAACGATGTGTTCACCCGGTGTACTCTAAACCTTGGCGACTATGCAAACTTAGTGCCTAAACCTTGGCGATCATGCAGACTTGATGCCTAAACCCTGGTGACTATGCAGAATTAGTACCTAAACGCTGGCGACTATGCGGACTTAGTGCCTATTGTATAAACCATGGAGACTACGCAGACTTAGTGCCTAAACCCGGGGACGATGGACTTCGTGCCAATTCCTTAGGATAATCCTTAGGAATAAATGAACGAGGAATAGCTGATTTTTAAGGTAGATCCTTAAGAATAAAGAAGATATTGGGGATGAGTAATTGGGTTAATTGTTTGATGATTAAACATAATAATTATATTATTGTGGGTTGAAAACCCTATGTACTCACCAGGTTTCCCAACCTGACCCACTCAGTTTATTTATATCACAGGTGTTGATATGAAGTCACATTATACTGAGAGATTAAAGAGATATAAATCACTAGTGATAATGAATGTAATTTCTGTTTATGCTTATGATTCTGTATTGACGATAACATCCCAAATATTTTAAAATGAATAAAAATACTTTTCTTCGGAAATGCTTTGATAACGTATTTATCATGTTTTACTGGGAACAATTTCCGCAACATTTTTATTAAAAGAGGTACTCTGATTTTTATAAAGCATAAACAAAATCGGTCTTTTCTGGCCGTGAAAATGGGGATGTCACAGTTGGTATCAGAGCATTAGTTTAAGCGAACTAGGAATAATGATTTATTTCTAGACTTAAACTTAGAATGCTAAGCGAGGATCGTGAGGAGTGTGTCTAATATATTTTAGGAAGTACACCTGAATAGACACGAGCACTAGCTCTTTTAGGGAAGATGCCTAAATTGCTTTTTTGTGCTAAATGATTTGTGATGCTTTATGATGCTACCGCTTGATCAGATCTATGGTCTATTACCGACCGGATCTGGAAACTTTATGTGTTCAGATTTCTAAACGTTTAATTACGATATTAGAACTGGCATGTAATTTTTCGAAGTAATAAGGAGGAATACGCGTCTAAACCTTCCTCTATCTATATTCTCATCTCAATACACCAAACGACTGCTTTGGTGTGCAGAAAATAATGGTGAAGACTCGTAGTGAATTGAGTAAATGGAGGAAATGATAAGGCTTACGATAGTGAATGATACATATCAGAAGATATCGTAAGAGTGATATCTTGCCTTTAGAACGCGTCTAAGAAATAATACGTCTAGTACGGGAGAAGTACACTTTCGATTTGTAGAAAGAAAGATTTTTGGTCTAATCCATGAAGTTATCCCATCGTCTGACATTTCCATCACCAACCGAGTTGAAGCAAAATTGATGATTGAAGATACGCATTGAAGAAGTCCTAGTAGAGTCTAGGGAAAATTTTATGAGTATTTGGACACATTTGTATGTGTTAAAATTTGTTTTTGTGATAGTAACTTGGAAAACTGCGAGACAATACTTGGGACGAGTATGAGTAGGTGTGAATGGTAGTAGAGGCCTATACTACCGGAAGCACATGACTCACACTTGGATCAGGGAAAGTCACAAGGTTACCAAGAAGCTAGTAATTGATATCGTTTTATTCAAATATGTCGTTACCATCGTTTCGGTAATGACTAAGAAGATGATTTTTATTCTGACCCTAGTGGTCATATAAAATTGAGTCCGACTACGATGAGTATGTTACGTGGTTCAGAGAACCAAGTTTGATGTAACATCTGACTTAAGCCAGAAGATTAAAGTGAAACATAATCAAAGAAATCAATAGAAGTATCGTGATCATTGTTAAATAAGTTGGTAGCTAGAAATGCTACATGTTAAAATGTGATTATATCACATTAGAACATGAAGGAAAGTATATTCCATTCTAGAATTTGACTCTAAAAGACCTGAGTCTGAACGTTGCATCATACGATGAGAGGTCATTAGAACGTGACCTATCGGTCTATTATGACAATCAAAGGAAGGAACTTACATTAAGTTGTTAAGAAGAAGAAATTTTTTCCAATAAGGACCGAGATTGTGACAGGAAGGCCATGATTGAAAGCCTGATACGAGACAGAGTGCGGGTGCAAGATCAAGCACCGCCTGCAGTCAAGAAGTCCAAGAGTCAGATACTCGTTCGAAGAAACATAGAGGTTACATTTATTACATAGGATGAAGATATAATGTATGGAATCATTATACAACCTTGTTTCATTGATGATTCCGGGACGTAATCATCCTAAGGGGGATATAATTGTAACACCTGCAGATCCGAGCTAGACAATTGAGAGGAAATAAGTGTCGAAAATGACTTTTCGACAAATGACTATTTAGAATAAATAATCTAAACCAAGTTTTATAATATATCTCAAGGGTTCCATACATATAAAGAATGCCGAAATCCGAGTTATAACGAAGAAGTTATGACTCGTCGAAGTTTTACGGCTAAACCGGCACGACACCGCGTAACATAAAAAGTGAATTTTTGATAAAATACTTTTTAGCCTTAGTGATCTAAGCAAAAGTCGTAGTATACGTTAAACCGAGAGCGTGAATAAAAAGAACGTCCAAATCTGACTTCGTATAAGGAAGTTACGATTTTACTAAGATTTAACATAACAGTGCATAACCCGAAAATTCGAATTTTAGATCGGTCGATTTTTAGCCAAAATAATCTAAACAAGAAATGAAGATATCGTTAATAGGAGTTAAAAGATAAAAAGATAGTCGGAAACGGAGCTCGTATGCGAAAGATATGGACGAAGATTAGTCTCTACTCTTCAAGCGCGGCGAATTCGATGCAGATTTGTAAATCTGAGATAGAATAAGAATTAGCCGACGAGGTCTAAATGAAAGTTGTACTACTCGTAAATACCAATGCATGGATATAAATAATGTCAAGAATAGAGCTCGTATGAGAAAGATATGGACGAAACTTAGTCTCAACTCTTCAAGCGCGGCGAATTCGATGCAGATTTGTAAATCTGAGATAGAATAAAAATTCGTTGACGAGGTCTAAATGAAAGTTTTAGTAATTGTAAATACCAACATGTGGATATAAAGAACGTAGAAAACGGAGCTCGTACGCGGAAGATATGGACAAAGCTTAGAGACTACTCTACGATAAAACCCCTATAAATAAAGGGTGAATCCTTCATATTTCTCACACCTTTCACCAACTCTTTCTCTCTCTCTCTAACTTCTCTCTAACCTCCTTAAACCCATCCCAAGTCTAGGGAACCTCCCTAGCATGAGAAGGAAGCCCCGCAGCGCCCGACGGCTCCGAGAAGAAAAACTTTCGGCATGGAAACGCTGCTCCAACGAAGCCCGATTTTTAATAAAAACCCGTTGTAAGTGAGCTACACCTAATCTATATTTAATATAGATTTTATTTAAATATAGAAATTTTATTAAGACCTTATAATAAGTATTTGGACTATTATTATGAGTTATATAAGTGTCGTTATAATGTCTTTTTAACCACTCGCGGTACGGGGAATCTGGTTTGGAGGGATGCTTGGGTTGCTGGATTCAGAAGTGTTGTATGCCAAAATGATCATGCCCTCCGGTGTTCCATGTCTGGCCCCTGTCTGTACATAGCGGATGAAGAGTATTGTTTAAAGCTTATATAATAGTAATAATAGTTAGACTATTAATTAGTCTCGACAAATATTAGACTAAACTCTAGTGGTAATGATACTACGTTCTGTCAAAGGAGTTGTTTAAAGTAAACGAAGTGTTGTCCGAGTACCGAGTCACCACCTTATCAGGTGAGTGCATGGTTACTTTCATCTTACACATAGATATGAAGTGTTTAACATAAATTACGTGTTGTGAGTGCATAGTTACTTTCATCTTACACATAGATACGAAGTATTTTATATAAATTACGTTCTATGTGTGCATATTATCTGAATACTTGCTGTCTATGTTGGATGAACGATTCTTATACATGCTTCAAATGAATTAAACTGTATATGTATTTTATATCTACAAAATATGTTGGGTAAAACATGGGTAGATGAAATATGAGTCAGATGATGAGATGAGAAGTGATATAGACCATGAGATAAGGGTGAGAGGTGAACAATGAGATAAGCCTTTTACCCAAATGATGGACCCGTCATCTAGCATAGTCCAGTGGAACACTAGCAGGCTCGCAACCTGTAGGTGTTGTGAACGATGTGTTCACCCGGTGTACTCTAAACCTTGGCGACTATGCAAACTTAGTGCCTAAACCTTGGCGATCATGCAGACTTGATGCCTAAACCCTGGTGACTATGCAGACTTAGTACCTAAACTCTGGCGACTATGCAGACTTAGTGCCTATTGTATAAACCATGGCGACCATGCAGACTTAGTGCCTAAACCCGGTGACGATGGACTTCGTGCCAATTCCTTAGGATAATCCTTAGGAATAAATGAACGAGGAATAGCTGATTTTTAGGGTAGATCCTTAAGAATAAAGAAGATATTGGGGATGAGTAATTGGGTTAATTGTTTGATGATTAAACATAATAATTATATTATTGTGGGTTGAAAACCCTATGTACTCACCAGGTTTCCCAACCTGACCCACTCAGTTTATTTATATCACAGGTGTTGATATGAAGTCACATTATACTGAGAGATTAAGGAGATATAAATCACTAGTGATAATGAATGTAATTTTTGTTTATGCTTATGTTTCTGTAGTGACGATAACATCCCAAATATTTTAAAATGAATAAAAATATTTTTCTTCGGAAATGCTTTGATAACGTATTTATCATGTTTTACTGGGAACATTTTCCGCAACATTTTTATTAAAAGAGCTACTCTGATTTTTATAAAGCATAAACAAACACGGTCTTTTCTGGCCGTGAAAATGGGGATGTCACATAACTTGGAAGAATCAAAGGGGGGTCTTCTGGGAAAGACTAAGTGCCACGGCGTGGAGCACGGATAACCACGACATGGCATGCAAGTTTCATGCATGTGTTTTGGATGTCCGCCACGGCGTGGCAATGGATAGCCACGACGTGGCAGCTGGTACAACCCAAGCCCACGAAGTTTTAGGGTTTCTTTAAGATCCCAAACATTACCAAGTAAATATTTCATTTTTAAAATGCCAACAGAAACATCATTCATTCATTTCAAAACCCATCAAGCGTGATAATGTATAAAGTAGTTATCAGAGTACAAATCATATCATAAAATGTGGAATGCTAGTTGATGCGGTGTGATCATGTCGGACCCTTCCCTTTCAAATTGGAAGTACCTAAAACCATAAACATAAAACTATAAGCACAAAGCTTAGTGAGTTCCCCAAATTACCACATACCACATACATATAAACGGGCCTCGCCCAAAATGCATACGAGCCCTGCCCACAATGATATATATATATATATATATATATATATATATATATATATATATATCAAACAAAAATACACATGCAAGAGTTATAAGGACAACAAGCATATTAGCAATGTCACAAAGACCACTATCATTCTACAAACACAATCCAGTGGGCCGGCATTAGTGCCTTCGACCCACGAGTACAGTGAAGAGACTCACCTATCAAACAATAATCATCTGCAACAGATACTATTGCTTCGAATACCAATGCTACCAACCAAATATACGGCCAAATAAAGTACACCCTTAGTTTTTCTTCCAAGACTATGGGTTTGACCAAAAGTCAACTCAAGTCAAAAGTCAACGTCAATGGTCAAAGTTGACTCACCACGTCGTGGTTATCCTTGGCCACGTTGTGGCCCATGGGTCTAAACCCAGTCCGGACCCAAGTCAAAGAAGTCAACACGCCACAGTCCTCCATGTTGTGGTCATCCTTTGTCAAGCCGTGGGCACAAGATAACAAAACAGCCGGTCTAACCCTAGTCGTCACGACGTGGCGACCTGATGCCACGTCGTGGGTAGTGAGTTCCAAACAATTTAATGGATTAAGCTGTTTTCTTCAACCCCACGAGCTTCAAAGCCCAGATCTAGTCCAAAATGTGGTCTAGAAGGATAAAGGTTCTAATTTTACCCATGATGACCGTCCAAAAGGTCTAAAAATCAAAACCTAGGTTCCATAAGGAATGAGCTTAACCATTAAGCACTTATTCCTTCAAGTCTAAAATCCTTCTTTTCCAAAAGTGTTTCTAACACTAAAACCAACATAAAAGTAGGTGCTTTATAGAAATTCATGTGCAGTGCATGTCTTGAACCCATTTTAGGTCAAAAAGAGAGTTTATAACCTAAATCCCATGCGTGTCTTTAAAATACAACCAAACTTCATATCCAAGCCACAAACTATACCAAATGTCCCAAAGATTCATAAAGTTGCAAACTTTATGAGATCCCACCATTCTATCTAACTAGAACACAAAGATTATGGGACAAAACTCAAGATCTAGCAACCTGTCATAATAAAAATCGAGTATAAGACACTTACAAAGGTCCAGAAGAGTAGGAAGGTGAAGAATAGAGACTTGCTTGTTGGATCCTAGCTCACTACTTCCTCCTTCTTCCTTAAATTGCTTCCAAGAACACAAAAAAGAACTTCAACAATGGAGAAAAGATATTAGGGCTTCTTCAAGGCTTGTGGAGGCTGAGGATGATCTAACCCTAGCCTCCTCATTCCTTTAAATAAGGAGCAAACCTAGAAAATTAGGGTTTGCCATCAGGTGGTTGCCACGCCATGGCGGCTAAAATGAAACACACGTTATAATCCAAACTTGCCACATCGTGGTGGTCCTTCACCATGTCGTGGCAACCCTAATTATGCCAAAAAAAATTAAATATAAAGTACCTCAAAATTCCGGATGTTACAACTCACCCCCATTTGAATCAGAATTCGTCCTTGAAGTCTGTCGCCACAAATAATTCAGAGTAATTCTCTCTCATCTCCTCTTCAGGCTCCCATGTCTACTCCAAACCCTTCCAGTGCTGCCATTGCACCTTCACCAATCCCACTGTCTTTTTTCCCAGAGTCTATGTCTTCCTGTCTAGGATCGCAACCGGTCTCTCTATGTAGTTTAGGCTCTCGTCCACTTGAATATATTCCAAAGGAACCACTACGAAATCATCAACCATACACTTCCGCAGTTGAGAGACGTGAAAAGTGTTGAGAATCCGACTGAGCTCTTCGGGCAGCTCCAACCGATATGCAACCCTGCCCACCCGAGCAATAACCCTGAAAGGATGATATATCTGGGGCTCATTTTACCCCGCTTTCTAAACTGGATGAAACCTTTCTGTAATGGCCCAAAATATATAGTCAAAAATTTTCGTTTTAAATCATTAATAAAACGAAAGTTATCAAATCATCCCATTAAAACATGAGTCAAGTATTTCAAAATATTACTATCAGAGTTTCATATCAAAATATCGGAGTAAACATTCCAGGCTAAACATCTTGGTGTGTGCAATGCAGTCAACTCGAGCTCTTCTCTTTGCAACTGGAAGTAGCTAAAACCAAAACTGAAAACCGTAAGCACGAAGCTTAGTGAGTTCCCCAACCTACCAAATACCATACACATAAGCATATATTAGGCCCCCACCCCTTCCTCTGGCCCCGCCCAGCATCGGACTTTGTCCAGCATCAGGCCCCGCCTGGCATCAAGCCACGCTCGGTATACAGATTTGTTTCTAGTAGGCCCCGCCTGTCTCCGGGCCCCGCCCGCTATACATATATAATCACATAAACATGCTAGTACATAAAGAAAACATACTCTAAATGTATTTCCTTTTCTAAGGCCTCGCCTAACTTGGGCCCCGCCCCTGTCCTGCTACTGATGAGTTATGGAACCCCGTCCACACTCCTGCTAGTAGTGAGATATGGGCCCCCGCCCACACTCACTTCTCTCCTATCAGGGGCCCGCCCCTACTCTGCTAATAATAATGAGATATGGAACCCCGTGCATACTCAGCTAGTGATGAGATACGGGACCTCGCCCACACTCACCTCCCTACTAGGCACATACAAGTATCACACAGACAACAAGTATAATCTAACATGCAAACGTTCCTCGGGCACCGCCTGGCATCGGACCTCGATCCGGAATAACATACTATCATACAATGCCTAGAGCCAACCCCTGGGTCTTCCTACCATATATACACTAATGGACCGAAATTGTAGCTGTAGACCCATACAAACAGTGAGGAGACTCACCTTGCACTGCTGAAGTCCCGCTGCTACTCACCTGACTGCTAACTGGCAATTCCCCGAACTGCTAATCCTTCAGCTCCCCGAGCTATCAGTACCAGAATAACACTTAGTTAAGAATCAATAATTCTTCTTAGGGTAAAATGACCATTTTACCCCTGGTCTAATTCGGTCCCTGCCTAAGGCCCAAAACCATAATATGAAAGGCCCAATACTAGGTAGACTTCCCAAGCCCACTAGTGGTCTATTATTGGCCCAATTTTCTAAATTTTGCGCCCAAACCTCTAATGGGCCTTACCCAAAGCCCAAACATGTTCTTGGACCCTACCCGTCGAGTCATCCTCATGACTCAACTCGTCGAGCCATCCTCCTGACTCCAAGTCAACTCCCAGTCAAAGTCAAAGTCAACACTCCAAGTTGACTCAACTCGTCGAGTCATCCTCCCGACTATCCGAGTTCCCTTGCTACTCATAGTCATGATAAAACGAGTCAACTCGTCGAGTCTTCCTCAGACTCGCCGAGTTCTACCCGGCACAGAATCGGGAAAAATCGACTAAACTCATCGAGTTCCCTGTGAACTCGCTGAGTCCCTCGCATTTCTAGTCAGTTCAGTCTCTTCTTTAGATCTAAGGTTCCAGAATACAGATCTATATGGTTTTCACAATGCACATTCATAAAGTAGACAACTTGATGGCTTTGCATGCCCCAAATGGACCCAATCTCAAGATATAACAACCTACTTCCATGGATATGACCTTTACTTGGGCATAAATGGGTTTGGAACCCTTTTTAAGAATCTAAGGATCAAATAATACTGAGAATGGAAGTTTCTACCCATCAAGCTATGAAAACTAGCCATGTTCCAACAATGGAGTCACAAGGTCCATAAAAACTAGACTAGAGGAGATCTAAGCTATGGAGTACCAAGTTTAGAATTTTTTTTCTCGGAAAGTTGCCAAAGATAGATGAGATCCAAGATCTAATGCTTCTCCTCAAGTTCAATGACCTCCTTGTTCTTCCAATTCCTTCTTCAAGCACAAAAATCCACTCCAAATGACCCACAATAGCATTAGGGTTTCGAGATCTAGGGTTTGGACAATGGAGGCTGAAAATGAGGCCAAACCCTAAGTCATAAAGTGTTTAAATAGGCTATCAAAACCCTAAGTCATAAGTTCGTCCCTCGAACTCGTCGAGTTGGTCTTCAAAAAACACGCGTGACAACATTCCTACTCATTGAGTTTTCACCCATGACTCGACGAGTTGCCTTCTTACTTGGAGGGTTTTCTTTCCTTAAGTGGCCTTCTGGTTTCCGGGTGTTACACTTTCCAAGGTGACACCTTCAGGAGTACCATATCTCCATCTTGAAATTCCAAATCAGATCAGTGCCTATCTACATAGCTCTTCTATCGGCTCTGTGCGGTCTGTATTCTCCCGCGCACCTGCGGGATCGACTCAGTAGTCTGGAGCACCACCTCTGTGTTGGATTAGATGTCTAAGCCCATAACTATTATTGGTATGTACTCAACCCGAGAGTAGCATGGTCCATTTGGGTTGCATATCATCAGGACAAATTGTTAGGATGGACTTTTGAGAGAAGAGGTTATATATTATTTATTAATATATTATAAGTTATAATATATTAATATAAAATCATATGTTTTAACTAGTATTGATCAAGAATTAATTTGGAATTAATTTAGTGATCAAAAGAGACTAATTAAATCTATGGGGACTAATTATGATAATAAGTTATATTTATATTTATATCTATATGTGTTGGGCTTATGATCCATGTTGGACCAAGTTTATGTATGGATACATAAAGAGTTGGGCCACATGAACCATGGACCATAAAACCCATGGGTATGGATTTGGGTTATACCCATGACTCTTGAAATCCCACATATAAATATATACTTCATTGCCCAAAATCGCTACGTGTGGATTCTTGGAGTTCATGGTGATTTTAGGTGCATGGAATTCTCTCTCAAGTTCCTTCTTTGTCCATGATGTGTTGTGATTCCACTTGAGGCTTCCACACTATTGGGGCTAAGCTCTTAAGGCCAAATACATCAAGACTTCAAGCCACATAAAAGGTATGTTACTCCAACTAGTATCTTATATGGTTTATGTAAAATGCATGCTAGTTATAGGTTTAATGCCTTGGAAACCATTTGCATGTATAATTAGTGAAAACATAGATCCAAGGTATTTAGGGTTGTATGTGCACCATAGGATGTTGTAGTATACTAAAACCTAACACTTTGTGCTACCCATGACTCGCTGACCGACCTCGCCCCAACAAATCGGGGTCCGAAACTTCCTCCCGTAGAGCATCTAAAAAGGAGGTCGATCAGTACTGGTATGGTAGCTATTGTTGTAAGAAAACACAACCAATGGGAGATACGTATCCTGACTACCTACAAAACCAAACACACAAGCCCGAAGCATATCCTCCAAAGTTTGGATAGTCCGCTCACTTTGTCCAATAGTCTATGGATGAAAATTCATGCTGAATTGCAGACGAGTACCCAACTCCTCATGAAATCTCTTCCAAAATCTGGAAGTGCATCGTACATCCCGATCCGATACTACTAATAACAAAGCCCCATGTTGTACCGCAACATCTCGAACATAAACTTCTACCAACTTCTCCATAGAAAGACTCTACTGAATAGGAATACAATGAGCACTCTTTTTCAATCGATCCACGATGACCCAAATCGAATCCACCCCCACGCTGTCCGTGGCAACTTTGTGATAAAGTCCATTGTGATCTCTTCCCATTTCCAAATAGGAATACCCAATAACTCCATCTTTCTGTAAGGTCGATGATGCCCGGACTTGACTTTCCTGCAAGTCAAGCACCTCTCCATGTACCAAGACACATCCAACTTCATGCAGGGCCACCAATAATCGGGTTGGAGATCACTATACATTTTTGTCACGCATGGATGAATAGAAAATATCGACTTGTGTGCCTCCTCCATCAGTACCTGTCATGCACTACCCCAATACGTAACCTAAATCCAATTATAAAAGGTTAGCAGTGCCCTACTGTCATAACCAAAAGAGGACACCTACCTCACAATGCGCTCAGTCTTGCGGTGCTCCTCTTTCATGGCCTCTACCTGAGCCTCATGAATCTGATCCAATAATGGAGTAATCACCATCATCCTCAAACATAGGTCTCGAATTGGTGCGCTCCTCATCTTGCAATTGAGCACGTCGGCCACCACGTTTGCCTACCTGGGGTGATAAAGGATCTCGCAATCATAATCCTTCACTATATTCAAATCTTGAGGGCGAAAACCACCGCCCCCAACTCATGTGATCCTTGTAAATGGTAAAATAGACCCCATATAGGCAATGTTGCTAGATCTAGAGGGCGAAAACCACCGCCCCCAACTCCAAATCATGAATTGGATAGTTCTATTCATGAGACTTCAGCAACCTCGATACATAAGCAATAACCCGAGCCTTCTATATTAGTAACGCACCCAAACCTGTGATCGGTGCATTATAGTATACCACGTAATTATCCACACCCTCTGGAAGTGTCAAAATCCAAGCCTCATATAACGTCTACCTCAAAGTCTCAAATATCGCCTGCTCCTCAGGCCCCTAGCAAAAACTAAATGTCTTCTTTTTAAACCTGGTCAACAGAACTGTGATCCTAGAGAAAATCTTGATGAACCTCCGATAATACCCTGCTAAACCCAAGAAGCTTTGAATCTCAGATGGAGACTTCGGAAGCTCCCACTGCATCACAACCTCAATCTTGGCAGGATCAACCAATAACCCATTCTCATTAACAAGGTGCCCCAAAAACTGCACCTCACGCAACCAGAAATCGCAATTAGAGAACTTGGCATAAAGCCTCTCCCTCCTCAGAGTCTGCAGAACATCTTGCAGATGATCCTAATGCTACTCCTTGGTGTTAGAATAGACGAAGATATCATCAATAAATACAATGATAGACCGATCCAACATCGGTCTACACATGCGGTTCATGAGATCCATGAACGCAGCTGGGATATTGGTGAACCCGAAAGGCATCACCATGAACTCATAATGACCATAAAGAGTTCTGAAAGAAGTCTTATGGACATCCTCCTCTCTGACTCTCATTTGGTGGTAGCCAGAACGCAGATTGATCTTGGAGAACCAAGACCCACCCTGTAACTGGTCGAGTAAATCATCAATCCTTGGAAGCTGATAACGGTTCTTCACCATTAGCTTGTTCAGCCCCTGAATATCAATGCACATCCTGTAGGAGTCATTCGTCTTCTTCTCTCCCTGAATAACTAGTTCTCCCCCACTTGGGATTTGAACCCGCACTAACTGGTACCCACAATCGATCATCGCCCTATTAGGGCTCAACCAGTCCATTCACACAATGACCTTTCTGTCATGCAAACGAATAGGAACTAAATCAACTGGGTACCTCTCTCAGAACAGATTTTGGTGTACAACCCTGATAAATCCTCGATACTCTCACTGAACGATCTTCGACGATCTCTACCTCCAACGGGTAATCAAGCTTCCCAAGAGCATCTCTAAACCTCTTGTTGAGCGTAAGATATACAAACGATTGGGTAGCGCCTGAATAAAAAAAGAAACAGAGCAGGTAATTTGTTCACTAAGAACGTCCCTAAACATTACAACATAAAACATAAGCATAAATGATAACACATAAATGAATGGAAAACATACTCTTAACTATGTCAGGAGTGACACGAGCCTCCTTGGCCATCAGCTGAAAAGCCCTGATCTTCACTACAAGGGCCACCTACTTACTCTCCTGGCCATCAGTGATCCTCAACATCGCCAGAGCGTGTTGTTGCAACCGCTCCTACTATTAGACTCAGGCAGTCGGCCTTCTTGTGGTCCTTCTGATTGCAATGAAAGCAGATCAAACATTAAACATAGGTGGTGGTGGTGGCAGCGCAATCCATGCCTAAGTGTCATGTCTTGTCGCACTTAAAGCAGCCCGAACCACCTGCCCTGAAAACCCCACCATGCATCCTGTTGCACTTGCCACATCGGCCCAAACCTGCTGGCCCCTCGATCTAGACTCAAAAACCTTGGGTTTCTTTGTTGAACCCCCATATGTCTGCACTTGCTCTGCCCTCCTCTTTCCAATGTGCTCCAAATCAATTTCCCACGCCCGGGCCCTGGATATCATGTCCTCTAATATCGGATAGTATGGAAAGCTAACAAATTCCCTGATATCCGATCTCAACATGTCATGGTACCGATTCTTCCTTATCTCCTCGTCTGTAGCATGCTGAGGTACCAATACATCTCTCTCTCTCTCTCTCTCTCGCTCGCTCTCTCTCTCTCTCTCTCTCTCTCTCTTTCTCTCTCTCTCTCTATCTCTCTCTCTCTCTTGAAACTTGGCAGTGATCTCTACCATGGTCTTAGTCGCCTGCTGAATGTCCAGGAACTCCCTTGTCAGCTGTTGCACCTCAACAGTCGGTGCAAACTTCGCTCGAAACCGGGTCACAAAATCCGACCAGGTCATGGCCTCAATGGTTAGGGCTTCCAGAGCATGACTAACCTCCTCCCACCTATATCGGGCTCCTTCCCTCAGACAGTCTCCATCGAATCTCACTTTTAACCCCTCAGGGCAGAAGCTAGTCATCCGAGCATACTCCATATATGATATCCATTGTCTGGCGGCAATGAGGTCGTTCTCCCAAAAGAACTTCGGTTCCTTACATCCCCTGAAATCCTTGAAGGAAAGAGTGTGGGCTCCATACTAACCAGTATCTATCTCGAATCTAAAGGCCCGGAAATGCTCCTCCATCAACTCGATGATACCCTTCTTGATCGACCCGAACATGACCAGGCTCGCATCAAGGATGCCTCTCGTAATCTCAGACACGATAAATTCACATATCCCCTCAAACAATTGGTTTGGTACCCGTGCTCGAACCCGATCCAGATCCTGGACCTCTTGCTACACCTCGTGTCATCACCATGCTGAAACACAATACATAAACAATCAGTACACACACGAAGAGGTTCACACACCTGAAGCTTCTCAAAATCATCAAGACCTTCCTTGTCTTGGGTATAGACCATGTGTTGTCAGTAGTATGGGCCCAATATTACCTTCCACACCTAACTATACCTTCCTCAAGGGTTGTCTTGAATCCTCCAAGTCACTTCCTACTATCCATTACTTTTTGTCACACTATAGAGCACCCTACGTGTTGAGAGAAAAACTTGGAGACACACTTGAACAAAACGTTAGAACAAGTAGATTGCGGAATAGTTAATCTCAAAGGATCTAAAAGCTCAACAATAATAAGAACAAGTTAGAGTTAACTAGTTAGAGAGTTAGTTGCGGAAATGTAAAGAAATAGAAATGACAACAGTTGTTATATCAAGTATACACTTAAGTTGATTCATAACAAGGAACGCATTCAAACCGAGTTAATAAGAAAGATCAAACTTAGTGATTAAGTCTCTAAGACTTGCTCCGGAGAGATGTCATGTTTTAGTAGCAGTTGAGAGTAAGAAGTGAGAAGTAGAGAGATAGAGAAATAGAGAAGATAACTTTGAAGAAATGTATTCAGAATAGGTCGTAAGTTATCCGTATAGAATACATGAGAATGATCTCTTATTTATAGAGACTCATGAAGAACACTAGATTACAACTCTATAGTAGCCATGCAAGGCATACTGGACAATAGAGTGAATTACAATAAGACAAGTAATCTAATCTAGCTAAATAGATTGCGGTAGCAAAAGAGTCTGATTGCGGTTGCTGATAAAGAGTCTCACTGCGGGTGCTGAAGTGGTTGCGGTAGCAGACTTGGATGCGGTAGCTGAAGTTCAAGAGGGTCACTTTTATGATTCAACAATTTCCCCCTAAGTGACCTCTTTAACTTTTGATTCAGCTGTCAAGTTTGAGGAACTTGATTAGAATCCACCAAAAGTTCCTGACGTTTTCAAGCCATGTGATCCTTCTTGTGATCTCGAACTTGACTTCTTCAGTAGTATGTTTTGATCTTTCCACTGCGGTTCGGCATATGTCAAGTTGCTTTCTGGTTAGGCGATGCATGGCAGTCATAGGAATAAAGTATTTGACATTATCAGTCTTCCTTTTGAAAATGACTCCAAGTTCAGGAAAGTTTGTTGCGCCTAGAGATCTTTCTTCAAACAAGAGTTACATCATATGGTTGAATCTAAGCTTCAAAAAATATCTCATCTCCATAACATGTAATCTAACACATTCGCTTAGTAATTAGCCGAAACCAATGGAGTCCCTAGAAGCACAAAGCAAGCAACATTCGAGCATTGGGTTCTAAACTAGTGCACTATGCAAAAAGGCCATAATATCTATTCATCTGAATTCTACACTAGTATGCAATTATAAGGGCTCATCCAATCGACATACACAACATCTTTCTTATCATCCTATCATGCAATTACGAGAAGATCCTTAGCCCTAATCTAGCATGCTATACACATATATACATACTGACCTAAATCTCATGCATGACATGCATGTTCAATGCATGTCTAACACTAAAACCAACATACAAGTTAGTGCTTTATAAACATGCATGTCCAATGCATGTATTGAACCCACATTAGGTCAAAAAGAGAGTTTATGACCTAAATATCATGCATGACTTTAAAATACAACCAAACTTTAGATCTAAGCCACAAACTACACCAAATGTCCCAAAGATTCATAAAGTTGCAAACTTTATGAGATCCTGCCTTTCTATTTAACTAGAACACTTAGATTATGGGAAAAAACTCAAGATCTAGCAACCTATCATAATAAAAATCAAGTATATGACACTTACAAAGGTCCAAAAGAGTGGCAAGGTGAAGAATGGATATTTGCTTGTTGGATCCTAGCTCACTACTTCCTCATCATTCCTTCAATAGCTTCCCGAACACTAAAAAGAGCTTCAACAATGGACGAAAGAGATTAGGGTTTCTTTAAGGCTTGAGGAGGCTGAGGATGAGCTAACCCTAACCTCCTCATTCCTTTAAATAATGAGAAAACCCGGAAAATTAGGGTTTTCCATCAGGTGGTTGCCATACCATGGCCACATGCTGCCGCGCCATGGCGGCTAAAATGAAACACACGTTATAATCCAAACTTGACACATCGTGGTGGTCCTTCACCATGGCATTGCAACCCTTATTATGCCAAAAAAAAAGTAAAAAGTACCTCAAAAGTTCGTATGTTACAGTTTATGTCATCTTTAAGCGTCTAAACTTTAGGTTTAGGGCGTCCTCTTTTGATTCCACCTCCCCATCTCAAAACCCTAGCCTCCATGCATGCTTGAGAGTCTGTTTCCTTGATTCTGAGTATTGTTCTTGGATTTTTGGTAGAGTCTTAGAAGAGGGAATTTTGCTAGGAAGCAAGGGAAATAAAAAGCAAGTTGGATCCAACATTTTCTTCAGCTTTCTGAGTTGTTGAAGGTATATAGTTCATACCTTGACACCTTTTCTTTTAGATTCAAGTTCCAGGTTATATTTGGGTGGTTTTTGTCCCTTTCTTGGATGTTCTTGGAGTTTGAAGAACTCTAGAACTTGTGGTGGAATTCCTAGGTCCTTGGACTTCTCTTGATTGAGAAAAAGGACCTAATAGACTTTGAATGCTAGATCTTGCCTTGAAATGGAGTCCTAATGGATAAAGTTGGAAACTTTATCCATTAAGTCATTATGGAAGAGTATATCTAGAAGTATGAGCTTTGATCTGAAAGGATTAAGCTCTAAATGAGAGAAATGGCATTTTCCCAAGGGCTACAGTGTGGCGAAGGGTAGCCATAACGTGGAGATGTCTAAAGTCACAACTGGCTTGTCCTGGCATTGCCACGACAGGGCAATGTCCTTCGTGATTGACTATTTGACCTTACGTTCCCATGACGTGGCCATGGAGGGCCACGATGTGGCATTGACTTTGACTAAGATTAACCATTGACTTTTTGACAAGTTTAGCTTAGGGACAAACTTGAAGGATATGGGATGTTGACTAAGATTCTATAATGCCTTGGTGCTAGTAGGTTCATGATAGAAATTAGGGTAGAAGGGGAGTGCGTCGCAGTGTTTCTGGGTTCTTCGATTCAGGTGAGTTTTTCCTCATTGTACCTGTAGGTTGAAGGCACCAATGTCGGCTTACTAGATGTGGTTATGTATCCTTGTGTATAGGATGTTATTGCATTGTAGTAGGATATTAGATATGTTTATATCCTTATGTGTTAGGACGTAGTAGTAGTGGTATGCTGGTTAGAGTACCAGTAAGCTGGTTATCATCTAGTTGAATGCCCTATGGGCTATATGTAGGCACGTAGGATAACCTTAAAACTCTTGATCTAGGCTTTCTTGCCTGTTCCTTGTTTGTTTGTGGCTCTAGAGTCGGATCATCTGTTCGGATGGCTATCTCACCTCTGGTTACTTATGGCTATGCATTCCATGGAGATTCATTGGTAGCATTGCAGTGTGTTGTAAGGGATCTATTAGGCGGTATTGAGCCGTATGATTGGTAATTGCTTGTATTTATGTGCCTACATGATTTCATGATTGTTTATATGTCGACATAGTGTGGCGGATGATATTGAGGCGGTCATGGTGTGTGCTGTAGGCCAAGATACTAGTTGCGGGCTGGCTATAAGCCATAGGCACGGAGGCTCGGGATGAGCAGTTGGGTTGAAGCAGCAGGCCAACAAGCCCGGAGAACGGTTGGGTTGAGGCATCAGGACAACAAACCTAATATGCATGTTGTATATATGTTTTTGTTGTGTGGGTTATTTTGGTGGAGCTCACTAAGCTTCGTGCTTAGCCAACTATTATAGTTTTCAGGTATCATCAGTGATCGTGGGAAGGTGAAGGCGTGACTATACACATTCATCAACCACAATGAAGATTTTTTGTTTACTCTAATACTCTGATTTTATAAGTTTGTACTTGGAACAAATGGTTTTCTTAATATGGATTTTAATATTGTGGATTTTACCTTAACAAAAAAAAGTTAAAAATTTTGGTTATGAAAACGGGAGTACGAGATGTTACATTTTTTGTATTAGACGAACTATTGCCTAACACCCCGCTCCCGAGTTGAAGCAAAGAAAAGAAGAGAAGAGAAAAGAAAGTAAGGAGAGAAAAGAAGAGAAAAGAAAGGAAAACAAATTTGTCTTTTGTGCTCCCGAGTTGGAGAGAAATGGAAGGAAAGTTAAACATTTTATTCTTTCTTTTCAAATCCTCCCAAATCGGAAGGAAAGTTAGGAGGGAAAGTGATCCTTCCATTTTCTTCCACTTCTTTCCTTTAATGAAAGTCGGGAGCATCAATCTCTCTTACTTTCCTCTCATTTCCGCCCATTTCCTTTCTTTTCTCTCCTAAGTTGAACTCGGGAGCGGGGTGTAAATTTTCCATATTACTAGCTTTCCGGCCATCAAGAATATCTTCCTCAAGCCACTAGTTTCTATGGCATTCAATCCATCATTCTCAAATTCCATAATAGAACAAGGGTTTCTTCAACTGCTTGATTCGTCGATGTGCTAGCAACACCCACAACTAATGAATGAATCAAAAGTATAACATTGAAACTTAAATAACCATCCAATGTCAGATCCAAAATTCAAAGCCGACTTCAACCCATCCTAAATTTCATAGATTACCGTAGGCTAACACTATCATAAAACCATACAAAAAATCAAGAATACCGCAGAAATTGTACCCATCGCAACAACAATATTTCACACAGATGTGCATAACAACAAGTAAAACTTCCAAATACAAAGAAAAAGAGGCGTCCATCTAATTGTTGCGGGGTGACAGGTAGTTGTGATGCGGCCGAGGCGAAAACCATCCGATCAACAGTGGTTTCTAAAGAGAGAAATTTTGGAAATCATGCCTCAATTTAATTTGATGAATCCAAAATATGAAACTAGCATCAATAATTATCATTAGATGAATTTGAATCTCGATTTGCATATTAAAAGATTAATTAGTTGGATTATCAACCGGTGTCATTAACCTAGTTTGAAATTATTTGCAACTAGATTTTAACGACTTTTATCATTTAGTTTTTTTTTTAATGAAAAACCTCAAATAAAAAAATACATTCCGTTTGAGTACTACTTTCAAATTCAAAACTACTTCAAATAGAATTTAAAGAAAAATATACTCAGTATTTTAATAAATTTCAGATATTATGTATTAAAAATCATATCCATATTTGTCTTTAGTTATAACGGTAAAAATTCACGCACCATAATCTACTCATATGTATATTTATCAATATTACATAGGTATCCGTTTATGTAAATTTATATATTTTGAAAGCTTTCAACTATTTGTGTTGAACATTCCTACAAAAATAAAGTTTACAGCTTCCAACTTCCAACTTCCAACTATCTGCTGTCAAATACACCATGTAAAGCCTTCCATAACCGGTATTGGACCTCTTTTTAATGAGTTTTAAGGTAAGTCATGCATAAATCGTTTAACTGGTCTTGATAACCGTTGGTCCACACCATTGTTGTTATTTGTTGTGATCCTTATTTGATCTTAGGACAGTGTAATCTCAATATCCTAATATCCAATTTCATTCGAATCACAGATGAGATTGAAATTAAAGTAAGATCTACCTGAAAATCGTATGTTTTACCTTAAGATCCTAAATATGATCATATATCATATTTTTACTTCAATTCAGCATGACATTCTAACCCTTAGAACATAAAAACCAGATTCGAAAATATGATACAAAAGCTAAAAAGAGTCTCCAACTTCGCTCCTTTAACTTAAAATATGTAGAACATGACACCATGTCTGACAAATTCGCCTATTTAACTCGAAATCGAGAGTAACATCTCTTTGTGGCACTTTCCATTGTTTTGATTATCTATGTGGATATACAATAACCATATGCTATTTGAGATGCGATTTTTCTCTTCTCTATAAAATACATGAATCTTTAAGTTTAGTTAATGTTTTCTATGTATCATATTTTTATTTTCATTATAGGTGAGGAAAAATGTTGAAAAGAAGAATATTATTTAACTTTAAGATATTGAAATGATATTGATGCGTTATATTTTATGTTAGATTAAATTTGAAGTTTATGTAAATTGGTAAATCGAGAGTAGTTTTTGTGTTTAAACTTATGAGAAATTAAATTGCTTGTTACCTTTTATTCCTAAAAATATGCATACCCACTAAAATCAAGACACTTGTCACAACTTTTCCATCTCATCTAATTTATTTTCAAATTCCTAAAACACCATAGAATTAAGGGGAAAAAATAAAAAAATTTCATGTAAGATGATGATCACATGAATGTGACATGCAATCTAAATTCCTTCTCAAACCCTTCTAGTCATCTACTGTTGCACACCGACAATTGCTACCCAGCGCCAACAGCAACAATCAAATATTTTATATTTTAATTACTGTTTTAATCAGAAAATTGTGATGTAGTGTTGATGACAGAATGTCTTTCAATGAAACGTATGATAAACCGGATCTATGAATGTGACTGATTCTTTTTTTTATATGTATGTATGTATGTAGCACATCAACAAGGTGATGCTTCTTTCATAACGGTTACTCATTTATGAAGGGAAACAAATGCAAAATTGGTTGATGTTATGACCCTAGTTATATATGTGGGAACATCGACATAAATACAATACAGTTTCAAGCTTTTGTGCTTTCTAATTTCTAGGATATGCAAAAATAACCCTAGTTATATATGTGGGAACCCATCATTTGCTTTAACTGTTGATCAATATTACAATTTAGGGAAAATGACACATTAACCCTAGTATGTATTTTGATTCTGCTTATTCAGTCCCTAAAGTTATTTTCGAGCTTTTTAAGGAACAAAGTGTTTAGTGACTTGTTCATCTAGTCCCCTTAACCTTTTATAGCTGGTTAATAGATGCAAGTGGTTTTTAGTTAATTAAAAAAAATAAATTAAATCCACCCCTCTCTCTCTCTGGTAAAACAAAGAGAGTTTACAAAAGAAAACAAAGCATCAAATTTGATTCAACCCAAGAATGAATCTGAGCTTCAACCTAAGCATCAATCGAGTTTACAAAAATCTTGAACCCATCACATGAACACACACATGCACATCTAGTTGATTTTTGGACCTATTTTTGCAAGAAAAAACCAGATCTTTGAAGCTCAAGTACAAAAAAGAACAAACCTAAACCAGATTAAAAAAAATTAGCAATCCATTCGACAAGAACATCATCATCTTCATCTTCACATAACGTCCCATAACTTTCACAATAGAGAGAGACTAATCCATTAGAAAAAAGGATTCTAACAAACCTGAGTGGATTTGCAGTGCTTGATCGAATTCGAACTACTGCTCCTTTACTCCTTTAATCCCCAAGCGATAGACGGAACGATAGGTAAGAAAAGTGGTCTGACCTCGCTCTCTTTCCTCTCTTTTTCTACTCCAGTACAAACTTTTGATTTTGGCTCCTGAAACCAAATTGGAAACGATTTTCAGATTCAATTTTACGAATAAATACTCGTCCGCTTGTGAAGATTCTCAACGAGTCCATAAGGAGTGATCCCATTTTTAGTGGAAATTTCAATATGTGGACTTTATTTTTCAGATTTAAGTTCATCTGGAAGCACTGTTGTTGTTGAGATTATTATTAGCTATTATATACTTTCCTTATTTCTCTCTTTTTCTTGTTCATTAAGGATGAATATTTATGCTTTAGAATCCTTATCTTATTAGGTCATCTTGTATATAAATACCTTGATGTAATCTCGTTTAATCAATAAGAGAATCAAAAACTTTCTTAGCATAAACTTATTATGGTATCAGAGCAAATACTGGGGAATCAATCCTAGTGCTCGACTGCTCGTCCACAATGGCCGGGGATAAGACAAAGTCGTCCAAAGGAGAAAAATCCACTGTTGATATAAGTTCACCCTACTTTCTATCAACAAGTTCACCCTACTTTCTATCAACAAGTTCACCCTACTTTCTCACCAGTTCTGATCACCTTATACAAAAATTTGTAGGAGAAAACCTTCTGCGCGATGGGAATTATGGAGACTAGGAAAACAAGATGACCAACGCCTTTTTGCCAAAAACAAAATAGGGTTCGTTGATGGAACCCTACCTATGCCGCAAGAAGATTCAGAAGATCTAACCAACAGGAAGAGATACAATGTGACGGTACGCGGATGGGTGGTGAGTTCTATGGAGAAAGAGATAAATAGTAGCGTAAAATACACTACCACTGCCAGGGATATATGGTTGGATCTCAAAGAAAGATTTGGAAAAGAGAATGCTCCTCGATCATATGAACTGCATCGTGCGATCACCGCTATACAACAAAACAATTTGACTGTATCTTCATACTACACAAAGCCAAGGAATGTGTGGGAGGAAATTCAGTCCGTCGGTCAAACACTTGCCTGTTAATGTAATGGATGTCGATGTGAAATCAACAAAAAGATTACTAAACTTAGAGATAAGGAGCATCTGTATGATTTCCTTATGGGGATAAACGAATAATTTAATGTTGTAAGGACACTAATACTCAACAGCAACCCACTACCCACTCTAAACGTTGCATACCATCTTGTTAGGCAAGATGAACATCAATGAAAGATTGGCATGTCACGCATCCCCAATTCAGAATCTTCGGTGTTCCAGGCGATTTTGGAAGACCCATTTCAAGACAAACTATTTGATGTGTTTTAGGCATAAGAAAAAAAAAACTTAAAACTCTTAAGTGTGCATGCAACCTAAAACAAGATCTATGGTTTCTCTATTGAACCTACAACTATGAACATCAAAATAAGAACCCTAGTGACCCTAGGTAATTTTCAAAAAAACACATAAAAGGGTTTAGGATTACATACCTTATTGTTATTATAGCAAATAACAACGATCCTTGACTTGTAGAAGCTTTGGAAGAAAGCACCACAAATGTCGTGCCTCTAGTGGTTCACACCCAAGCTAGCAAGAAGTATATTAAGGAGAGAGGAGGGAGGAGAGCAAAATTTCAGCTATTCCTTAGAATAATAGGTTGGTCGAAAATGTGAAGGCAAGGAGTCCTTATATAGTGCAACTAGGAAACCCTAGATAAGCCCAAAACCAATATAATGACATTATTTTGAATTGGTAATTATCTTGCTTCCTAATTATCCTCCAAGGATAATTCTAGAAACCCTAAAGGCCTCTAGAAACTTTCCACCCATGTGTGGAAGGTTCTGGAGCCTTTTGCTCAATTATTAAACAATTGCACTTTAGAAACTACACTTTTAATTAATTCCATTAATCCCGAAATTAATTCCAATCAATTTCTAACTAATTATTAATTAAATATTACTATTTCTAATTAATATATTATTCTCATAATATATTGATAAATTATTTATTTCTAATCATTAATCAAATAATAAATCAATCTCTCTCTCCAAAAAATCATCATGTCCAATTGCTAGTTTTAAGGGCACCCCAAAAGGCCTATGTTACTATCAATCCAAGTATATACCAACTATGGTTATGGGCTTAAACACCTAATCCAATAGTCTCCACTTGGATAATTCTAATAACTATAATTGCCAGTATAACTTCTAAAATGATTAGCAAATTGTAGCTCTCAAAAGTTGTTGTCGAACTCTGACCTAGTCAGTTATGTGTCCTAAGATAAGTGATCATATAATCCTCCGTTATGCAAGATATCATTTGGACATAAGACATGGAACATAATCAATCTCATTTTCTAATAATTTGTTTCCCGATTTTTGATTTGTAATTACATAGAACTTCTAATCGAACACATCAATTTAGTCCTGGTCGGGCCCAACACTATAAGTCAACACCAAATCACTAAGGGGCCTAAAGATGTCACTTTTCCCATTAGGTAAAAAGGAACGAATAAACTTTGACTTATATGTTTGCACCATTTACTTATCAAATCATGCACAACAACACATTTTATAACATCAAGTTACTGATGTGTTTACGTATCATCAATGTACAACTGACTTGTAAACCACAAGTCATATATCTCTGTTTTAAGATTATAAGATATTATCGTCTCAGAATTACTCGTGATAAATTCCATGAAGTAATTCTCTGAGTGTGGGTTAATCCAATACTTAAATCTCCATTTCTAAGTACTCGTGAACATTATAGCAATAATATTGTTATGTCTAAAACTCCTTAGACAATATGCAATCAATTCATGACAGTCTCAATTCACTGCTTACTTCCAAAAGTATGAAGGACTATGGAGTTTGAATAATCGAATTATTCGGGAAGTAAAACATGCAAAAAGAAACACAAGAATAAACAATTGACAAAAGGTAGTAAACAAACTCATAACTAATTTTCTATTATTTATTCACCAAAATTCAATTACATTTACTTTGTTACAAGTTTTAAAATAACTATCTAACTACTAAAACTAATATCATCTTTCAGACTAATGCATTTGGCATGCTGAATGTGTTTAGCCCTACTCAGACCCTTCGTGAGTGGATCTTCAGGATTCTATTTAGATGATACCCTCTTCACTACGAGGCGACCTTCTTTTACTCTATGTCTGATGAAGTGGTATTTTCTGTCGATATGTCTTAATAAGCCATGATGTCTTGGTTCCTTTGTCAAGGCAACTGCTCCTTCATTATTAGAGAAAAATTCCATTGGCTCCTTGATGGTTGGCACAACTCCAAGATCTCCGATGAAGTTCTTCAACCAAATTGCCTCCTTTGATGCTTCGCTTGCTGCTATGTACTCTGATTTGTAGGTAGAATCAACCATTGTCTCTTACTTGGAACTTTTCCAAGTAACTGCTCCTCTATTTAAGGTAAACACCCAACCAGACTGAGAATAGAAGTTGTCTCTGTCTGTTTGAAATCTGGCATCACTGTATCTAGTTACTCTCAATGTATCACTTCCACTAAGTACTAGGACCCAATCCTTAGTCCTTCGCAAATATATGAGAATATTCTTAACTTCTATCCAATGAGCTTTACCTGGATATCCTTGATAACGACTGGCCATGCTCAAATCAAAGGACACGCCATAACATACATGATAGATCCAAGTTTGTACTTTGACTAAGTCCAATTAGTATTTTACTCATGTATCTTAGAACTCTTATCCCTAGTATATAAGTAGCCTCTCCTAGATCCTTCATAACGAAACACTTTCCCAGCCAAGACTTAACCTCTTGAAAAGTTGGAATGTCATTTCCTAAAATAATTATGTCATCGACATACAATACTATAAAGGTTACTATACTCCCACTAGCTTTTAAATATACACATGACTCATCTTTACTTCTAGAGAAGCCAAACTATTTGACCTTCTCGTCGAAGAAAAGATTCCATCTGTGAGAAGCTTGTTTCAACCCATAGATGACTTTATCAGGATTGCACACTTTATTGGGAAACTTTGCATCAACAAAACCCTTTGTCTGACTCATGTAAGCATCCTCGGCCAACTTCCCATTAAGGAAAGCATTTTTGACATCCATCTGCCATATTTCATAGTCATGAAAAGCAGCTATGGATGACATTATCCTAATAGATTTTATCTTAGCCACTAGTCAGAAGGTCTCATCATATTCAATCCCTGGGGTTTGAGTAAAGTCTTTCACAACCATTCGTGCTTTGAATGTGTGCACATTACCATCCATGTCGGTCTTTTTCTTGAAGATCCATTTGCAACCTACTGTCTTCCGGGTTGTTGATAAACCAAATTCCAAAAGTTGGTTCTCAACTCATTCATGGACTTGATCTCACTTTCCATTGCCTCTTTCCATTGGGCTGCCTCATAGCCTGCCATTTCTTCCCTGAAGTTATCCGGTTCATCCAAATTTACCAGTGTACTATCACTGATAAAAGTATCACCATCTGTAGTAATATGGAAACCATAGAACTCAGGTGGCATTCTAACTCTATTGGAATGCCTAAGAGGTAATGAATCGTCAACTGGTTTAACTGGAATCTCTTCCTCTGGTTGAACTCTAGCGTCCTTAGAGGTTCCTTCATCATTTGATTCTTGAATCTCTTCAAGTTCATTGGTACTCCCACTGTCCTCTTTTCATATGAGATCTCTCTCGTAAAAAACTCCTATTCGTGCTATAAAGACCATGTTCTCACTAGGTCTATAAAACAAATATCCAAAGGACTTATGTGGGTAGCCGATGAAAATACATCTCTCACTATGAGGTTCAAGCTTGTCATGATTCTCTCATCTAAAGAAAGCTTCACAACCCCAAACCATGATATATGCTAATGAGGGAACCTTCCATATCCACATCTTGTGAGGTGTTTTGGCAACCTTCTTAGTTGGGAAAAGATTAAGAATATGGGCGACAGCCTCTAAGGAATACCCCCATAATGAAATTGGAAGAAAAGATCGACTCGTCATGGAATGAACCATGTCCAACAAGGTTCAATTGCGCCTCTCATCCACTCCATTAAGTTGTGGTGTCGAAGCAGGTGTGAGTTGTGAAACTACTCAACATTCCTTGAGGTAGTCGTGGAACTCGATACTAAGATACTCTCCGCCTCTATCTAATCGGAGCATCTTTATCTTCCTACCCAATTGATTCTCGACTTCATGTTTAAACTCTTTTAACTTTTCAAAGGTTTGTGATTTATGTTTGATTAAGTAAATATGTCCATATCTACTATAATCATCTGTAAATGTTACAAAAATCGATTTGTATCCGTCGTGGTGGATCTGAAGGGCCCACACACATCTGTGTGTATGAGGTCCAACAAACCTTCCCCTCTTTCACAAGATCCAGTGAAAGGTGATTTTGTCATCTCACCCAAAAGGCAAGATTCGCATGTATCATCCGACCTTAGGTTAAATTATTCCAACACTCCATCCTTTTGGAGTTGGGCAATGCGTTTCTTGTTAACATGTCCAAGACGACAATGCCACAAGCATGCTTCGTCTATACCATTAGACGAATCAATTGGAAATAAATTGTTGCCTAAATTGTCTACACACATCACAGTTTCATACACACCATCACAAGGTAAAGCTTCAAAATAAAAAAGCACCATTTTATAAGTAAAAATAGAACCATTCGAACTGTCAAATGAATATCTAAACCCTTGTCTAAAAAGTTCATGAAAAGAAACAATGTTTCGTGTCATTTCTGACAAGTACCAACAATTTATCAAATCTAAACTAACACCATCATTAAGAACTAGACTATAAACTCCAATCTTGGTAACAGGTGAAGATCGCCTATTCCCCATGATCAATTTCATTCTACCGTGCTCCACCTCCTCACTTCTTCTTAGCCCCTGCAAATCAGAACAAATGTGAAATCCACATCCTGTAACAAGGACCCAAGAACAAGAAGATAATGAGTTATTAGATGAAATAGTGTATATATCTTCAGAAGTTGGCTTCACCTTGCCATCTTTGATATCTTGCACATATTTTGTACAACTTCATTTCCAATGCCCCTTGTTATTGCAGTGGAAGCAAATAGCCTCTTTGGGATCAGAAGAGGGTGGGTGATCAAAACTGGACTTTCCTTTTGGGCCACTACTAGACGACCCTGCATGGGACTTTTCCTTCCAGATTTGATTTGGAGGACCTTTCCTTGTCCAATGGCTAGGACGGGAGAACTAACATATGTGGAGGCAATACTCTTTCCCTTCATACCTACTTCAGTTGTCTGCAGGAAGTTGTGCAATTAAGCCAAGGTGGTCTCACAGTTGTTCAGGTGATAAGTCAAGATGAAGTGATCATAACAACTTGGTAAGGAGTTCAAGTCTATGTCAATAGCCAACTCCTCATCGAAATGCTCATTGAGCCTATCAAGGCGCTCCATGTAACGTTGCATTATCTGCATGTGGCCACATACAGATTCTCCCTCTTTCATTTGTCACGCCATGAGGGACTTTACCAACTTGTATTTTTCTTGACGAGCTCACTTGTGGTACTTCTCCACAAGGTCCTTGTTCATCTCATACGACCAGTAATCCTCATAGAATCTTTGCAACTCAGGGTTCATCGTGGGGACCATGATGTAAGTAACTTTTGTTGCATCATTATAGTGCCTCTTATAGGCAGCTATTTCTTCAGGAGTGGCCTTTTCTTCGTCAATCCCAGTTAGTTCTTTCTTAAGTACATACTCCTTTTCCTTGAAACGAAAGGGCCATTTTGATGTTGTGCATCCAGTCATCGTAGTTGGTGTCATCCAATGTCACCTTTGTGCAGATGTTCAACAACGAGAAGTTTTGACTGGAGGAGGAACCAAAAGCATCCTTTGGAGTAGACATCTGTAAAAGGAATGTAGTTTTAGTTAGATAAGAATAATCCTTAATATAGCAACCCAAAAATGAAATATTAAGGCTAGGATCCAACTACATAATTCATAACTTAGAAAAGGGATGTCGTAATCTAATTGTAAATTTTATAAAGGTTGGTAAATGACGATTTACCAATTCCACCAATAGAAAACGAAATTTTAAAAGGAAATTAAGCTTTTTGATGAAATTCATAAATCCTTTGAGATTCATTGAAACTATTAAATGCCATGTTTAATATCAAATTATGCTCTTCTATTTGTGACTAAAATACTGAGGATCACAAACAAGATGTGAATAACCATACAAATGTGCTTGGTAACCTCATTGTCATTTATCATCTCAATTGATGTGCTGGTAAACCACACATGCTCCATCAACAATGATAATTTATGAGATACCCATTACAACTCTTTATTAGTCCCTATTAGTGTGCCAGTTAACCGCACACGCTCCACTAACAACTTATAAAGTGTAATGTGCAATTTCATGGGTTAGCATACAAATTCACATTTTTCCTAAAGTAACTAGATTTGGGATTTTAATTAAAAGAAGGATCTAGAATTTTTAATATCATTATACTTTTAATGAGAATTAATTGTCCTATCAAAACCGTTCGGATAACGACCCTCCACTAATAAAGGAAGCGGTGGGTGAGAGTGGACACCCATTCAACTACCATTTTATAGGAAGTTTCCTTATACCCCTCTTATAGACTACCTTCGTGAATCAGGCGTACTAGCGGTTCAACTGAATTTGTCTTATATATATAGTAATTATCAAACTTTTAATTTTACATATAGTATAAGGTGTATTTTAAAACTTTTCAAAATACTACGTAACGACCCAAAAATTATGAGGTAAAAATTTCATTTTTTATTCAACCAAAAAATTAATTATCTTTAATCAACACTCATTATCCTTTCTCTAAATATTCAAAAGTACTTTATAATAAAATAGTTATCAGAATACAATCCCAAAATCATCATAATGCGGAAACATGGGTGGATGCGTTGTGATCAAGTCGGGCATTTCCCTTTCAAACTGGAAGTACCTGAAACCATAACTATAGAAATCGTAAGCACAAAGCTTAGTGAGTTCCCTAAAATACCGAATACCTTACATACCATTGGTCCTAGCTCTCATATTGGGCCCAACCCGCATATTGGGCCCAACCTACCATAATGGGCCTTGCACTGCCAAACCAATGGGACCAGTGTAGCATCCCAAATTCGGAAGCAAGAGTTCAGGGGTGTAATGTGTAAATAGAAAAGTAGACTCGGCGAGTTGGAGCTTTAACTCGTCGAGTCGGAACGTGTGTTGGGCACGTGATACGTGACCTGACTCGCCGAGTCGGCGGCTGGACTCGACGAGTCAGTACTGGGAAGAGAAAACCCTAAATCTTAGGGTTTGCACCCTATTTAAAGGACCTTATGTCCTCCCCTCAGCCTCCTTGTTACCCTTGAGAGTCAGTAAACCCTAAAATCGAGTGTGAGCCATTGGTGAGAGTTTTTGAGCTTTAGAAGGTGATTCCAGTGGAGGAAACTTGTAGATCAAGAGGCTAGCATCAAGGAACTCATGTAGATCCATAATCTACTTCATCTTGGGCACATTTTTGAGGTAACAAGTCGTTACCTTGAGCTTTACCCTTCTAGATCTTTTCATGGATGATGATTTGGGGCTTTTTAGCATATTTGGAATCCATTTCGGGTTTTGGGACTAGATCTGGGGTTGCAACTTCAGATCTAGACTTATCTTGGTCCATGGAGGCATAAAGTATCAGCCTTTTTGCTCATTTGAGAGCATTCTTGTCTTGAACCTTCTTTCTAGCTTGTGTTGAGCCTATATTGCCTTGCATGCACGTAAAGTTGGAAACTTTACGTGTGAAACTAGTCCTAGGAGTCCAAATCTATGAGTTGGAAGCGGTGAGATGGTCTGAAATCGTCTGAATATGGATGACTTAAGTAGACTCGGCGAGTCTGTTCTTGGACTCGACGAGTTGGGTCACAAACCCTAACCCATCTGGTTATAATGTGTATCAGAGAGTTGAGTGGACTCAGTAAGTTGGACAGGCTAGGACTCGGATTGAAGGGCTCGACGAGTCATGGGGTGACTCGACGAGTCGAGTCGCAAATTGTGGGGTTTCTGAGTTCATGAACTCGGCGAGTCCCTAGGTTGACTAAGCGAGTAGGGTCAACCAGGAAGGTTGACTTTGACCAGGACTGTGACTTTGACCGAGCGTTGACTAGTTTGACTTTAAAGGGTATTTTGGTAACTTGGGCTCTGATGGTTATGGTTTCAATGAAGTTTTAGGCGGTGGTGTTCGTGGCGGTGGTCGGGAATTTTAATCTCATCTCTTCATATCCGCATTTCGAGGTGAGTTATCCTCACTATATCGACAGGGTCTAAGGCACCAAGGCCGACCCTTTTTTGGATTGTGTATTGGTATTTGCTTGCTATGTTTATTAATCTTTTATATCTGCGTCCTGGTAGTTAGGGCGGTATTGTGTTGAGTGACCTGGTTTAGGTCGGTATCTTGGTATATAGGATGATGCTATGTTTAGTGACCTGGTTTAGGTCGGTATCCTGGTTAGGATGTTGTTATGCTATATGATCTGTTAGATCGGTTTGTTTATATATGGATTGTTATATGATTATCTGTTATGTGCACATGATTGATTGGTATAGGGGTTGGGTTGAGGCGGGTCCTGCTTCGTACTGTAGGCCAACATACCCAGGGCGGACCGGGAAGACTACAGACCCAGAAGGGTACATCGTCAGGTCGAAGGCCCGACGAGCGGTCCGGATGGGCTGAAGGCCCCGCGAGGGTAGTCCAGACGTGCCGAGGCTCGGAGAGTGGGCCAGATAGACTGAAGGCCCGGTGCGGGCGGTCCAGTCATACTAAAGACTCAGAGAGTGGACCAGGTGGACTGAAGGCCCGGTGCGGGCGGACCAGTCACTCGGTAGACTCTAGATGCATGGTTGTTCTATGCTTGTTGTATGATATGTTATGGTTATATGAGGTTGGTATTCTGGGGGTAACTCACTAAGCTTTCGAGCTTACATTTATCAATTATTGTTTCAGGTTCGGCGAATGACCGCGGGAAGGCGAAGGCGTGATCGTACACTTCCCTCGATTTATGATTATGATTTCTGGGAACTCTGATATGAAACTATTTTGGAAACCTTTTGTAATAACTATTGGTATTTTACATGTTTTTGAAAGTTTAAATTTGGTATGAATTTTAAGGGTGTTACACCCAGCCCAATCATACAAATGCAAAAGTCACAAAGACAGTTAGCGCCTACATAACATACAATGAGCGTAGCCCCTCGTGATCCATGAACCTATCCCAACATATAAATGGGCCTAGCCCAACATACCATGCAAGTGCCACAAAGACAACTAGCATTACAGAACCTAGTGGGCCGACATTGGTGCCTTCGAGCCACAAGTACAGTGAGGAGACTCATTGATATGTGTATTTCTATATATAGTTTTATATATCATATCTTAATATTTTTGCCTTAATTATTGTTATTTAGAACTAAAAGGTATTTATAGTGTTTAAATTTATATTTTATAAGTATATTGTTGCTAGAGCAGAAAAGAAGCAAAAGGTGACGGAAATTAGGCCGAGAATGCAAAAAGAGAAAAAGGTGCTGAAGGCAGCCCACTACACCCAACTCTGAAATGGTCAACTATGCCCAACGTAGTTCGTAATACGCCCTGCATATTGGGCCTATCTCCAAATCAAAAACGCGAAGATTTCATTATTACCCCCCGCGTAATTCCATTACGCCCAATGTACGTAAGTCGGTTCCAAATATTATAAAAAGCGATTTTCGGCCAACCAGAAGGAAGAACTAGATTTCTTTTTTGATCCTTAGTTGACAAGTAACTTATATTGTTCTGTTTTAAGGTTCTAAAAGGCGGCCTGAAGGCCGCTAAGCTGACAGGAGCAAAGATCTGAGGGATTGGAGAGCAGATTCTTGCCGGTGATAATGTGGTTTGTTATCGTGACCATGATTAGCATTCTACTGTGATTCCATTATGTGATACATTCTAATTTAGGTGTTAAAACCTTTTACTTTGTATTTATGATTTAATGAATCTTTGAATTTATGGTTTAATTGCTATTTGGATTATTTATTCTTATTTAATTTATTTTTTCAAGTTTGATTGAAGATCCATATGTGTTAAAGATTGTTACTTTGTTCCTTATTGTTGAATTAATGGAGTTTAGATGACCATCACACTGTGTTAATTTGAACCATAATTGTCAGTGACCATTGGTAATTATGACTAGTGTTTTGACCAAAACCTAGGGTTAGGAAATAATTAAAATGGTGAACTTTAATGTGTGTGCATGAGTAGAATGACCACTTGATGCATGATTTAACTCCTAAGACCATTAGGGTTGAATAAGATCAAATCTTGCTTAATACGAACAAAATACTGATTTGCGTGATTGTTTGTTCACCTGATCAATGAATTAATAGTCGTGTTCAAATCAAAGGATTAGTAGCGTGATCATGATGCTAGTCATATTAGGAATCCGTGAATAAAAAATAAATATCAATTGTATCAGTAGTTAGCCATTAATTTGAGATGTAATTTATCTAGACCAAAGTACCTAAAGAAATTTATCTTCTAGTCAGTTTATCAATATTTGATGTTAAGTGTTATTTGAGTTTTAATAAAATCATTTTTATTGCTTTTGTGTGTTTTGTGTAACCTATAATCAAACATTCTAAATTAATTCACGATCGTTCCCCTTGTGTTCGACGCCTGTTCTTACCACAACTATACTATTACATGATTAGGTTCACTGCCTAGTGTGTGTTAGTCCGGTTGCGATAAAATTAGTTTTATAAATTTAAAACTTGAGCAATTAAAATATATATAAAATCACACATCTAGTTTTTAGCGCCATTGTCGGGGAACGGTTTTCAATTAATTTGGTTTATTTGATTATTCGCTATTTGTTTTTTTATTTTTATTTTTATTTTTGTTGATAATGTGTCACTTGTCGGAAGGTTGTTGTTGTTGTTTTGTGCAGAATTTCATTATTCAAAAGTCCCCAAATGGAATTAGATGGAAAAAGAAATTAAAATGGGCAAAAAGGGAAAAAATCATCAAATTACGCCCAACGTAAGTTTTTGTACGCCCGACGTACAGAAGAAGATCGTGATCAACAATTTCTCGACATAGAGAGTACGCCCAACATAGTTATGGACTACTTGCCGCATACCTATGGCAAACCGAGTACGCCCCGCGTACTTTGGGGTTACGCCCGACATACATCATCAACCAGGCTTAAACATTCATCCCTGACTTCTTTTTCTCTTTCACTTATTTTTCAAAACCGGCTGTATCGGCTTGTACTCTACACAAAGCTCCAACTTTTCTTCTTTTGTTGCTAAAATCGATACTAAGGTATGTTATATGATTACCCATCTACTTTAATTTGTGGTTTAATTTCATAATCTTGTTGCATTGTGCCTAAATAGAAATCTAGGGTTTATACCATTCTTGAATTGGGATCGATTTTACATGAGATTGTGGTTGGATTACGCTTATTAGACCGATTAAGAAATTTATATCACACCTTTGGACTGACTCGGCCTAGAACATGTAAAACAGCCAAGCGATTAGCGACATTGGACGTATGCCCAATGTATGCTGGACGTACGCCCAGCGTACGTCGACTGCCCAACTCATGATTTTTCCATTAAATTTGTTTAATGTTGTGTTTTTTGTTGTGGTTTTTTTTGTGCTTAATTTTTGCAGATTATGGCCAGAAGAAATCAAAGAAGAAACCAACCCGAGAAAATCACTGATCACCGTTTCTTGCAATTCCCACAAAGTCTGAACGATGAAACTCATCTCAACAAGCTTAGTTTACTGCTCACCAAAGAAATTGATATCGCGTCATCATTTTATTGGTGATTGTCATCCCAAACTGGACGTGATGAACTGATCCGGAATTTTTTGCAATACACCTATTTGGACGCGAGTGGTGTGTCGTTGTTTGTATGCCGAGGTTGGGACAGATTGTTCAGGATACATGAACCTTTTTATCGGGAATTTTTGTTGGAGTTATATTCTACAGTTTCCTATGATCCTAGGAAGTCCCCTGATGATAGGACAACCTTTTTCCTTTCGACTTGGTGGAGTGAGCAGGGAGTGCAGTGTGATTAATCTTGTCGTGAGAGTGGGGATTTATACTACAGATGAGACGAGGGGTGTACACTTTCTGACATTTCTTGCTAATTGTGTTACTGGACGGACTATTGACTACAACGAAAATACATTTTGGGTTGATATTACTAGGGAAATGTACATACAATCCACTGCTAGAGGGAAGATGAGCCAGTCCACTACTTACAGATTATTACATCGTCTGATTTCTATGACTCTCATGCATCATAAGAATATTGAGAGAGTGCCTTCTGTAGATTTGTTTTTCCTATGGTAGGAGGCTTCAAGGAAAGATATCTGAGAGTTTTGACAGTAGTGGGAAGAGTTTGAAGACTTTCCACTCATCTCCCGCCTTCGACTTGAAAGCGAGAGGCTTTTCTTGCGATTCCATCCCTATACTATAGGCTTTTCCATAGCTGCAAGACAAAAAGACCCAGCAAGCATCAGCTCTTCCTGAGAAGGATTCAATCCAGCCCCTGCGACTTCGTGTTCCGCTCATAAGTAAGCTCTTCTCCACAACATATTTTGACTCTGATCTTTGCTTCCTTCATTCGGTTTCTGGTTCTTGGCTAAACCAGTAGGTTGGAAACCTTCAAAGCAATATGCTACTTTTACGCTCAAATACAAATGAAATTCATGCTCAGTTCAAGTCAGCAGTGTAATGACGCAAAAATCAGGGGTAAAATTTCATTTTTAATATAACCAAAACACAGATATCATTTATTCCAAACATTCCAAAACATCGCTAATTAAAGCATTTATCAGAGTTCATCCCAAAATCATTCGTTGTGGAAAACATGGGAGTGTGCGTTGCGATCAAGCCAAGCCCTTCCTTTCCCAAAACAATGATTCTTGAAACCAAAAACAAAATGTAAGCACGAAACATAGTGAGTTTCCCAGAGCATACCCCACACAATCCACATAACCACATAATCCATATCAGCTATAACAGCTACATAAACCATAACAATCGCATAAGCCATGCATATAACCATATAAGGAAGTCATGGAAACCTTCCAGGGTCTTACACCTAGTGCCACTGGAACCCCCACGTGGTCTTACTACCTGCCATGGGAACCCCCACATGGTCTTCCGTAACTATCAATCAAACCATACATACAAACATATGAGCTAAACATGCAAACATATAATGATGCCCTGGAAACCCTCCAAGGTCTTACACTCAAGTGCCTCGGGAACCCCCCGAGGTCTTTACTAAGGAGGCCATGGAAAACCTCCAAGCTCTTACACCAAATGCCATGAGAACCCCCACATGGTCTTAGCCTGGAATGCCATGGAAACCCCACATGGTATGATATCCCACTGCCTCGGAAACCCCCGAGGTCTTCCATGCAAGCAACATAGAGTCAACTAGCTCACCGTATATCACAGAAATATCTAGCATACCACATATCACATAATATCTAGCATACCATATAACACATATAACTAATTGCCATGGGAACCCCCACATGGTCTTAGTCTACTGCCTCGGGAAACCCCCGAGGTCTTCCATGCAAAGGTCATACTAGCATAACACATAATCAACTAGCATATCACATATTATAAAATGGGCCGGCCTTGGTGCCTTAGACCCATTGGTATAGTGAGGAGACTCACCTCGCACTGCTGAAGTCCCGCAGACAAAACTCTAGTTGTTGGATGACAGTTTCCCGAACTGTCAATCATCAAAATAACACCTAATCAGTAATTGGGTTCCAATGCATAACCACAACTCCATACTTAGGGTAAGGAGACTCTCTTACCCCTAACCTAGTTTGGTTCAAAACAAAGGCCCAAACTCAGACTTTGAAGCCTAAAGCCAAATAATCAATCAAGGCCCAACTTATGGCCCAATTTTCCAAATTGGGCCCAAACCTCTATATGGGCTTGTATTAAGGCCCAATCATTTAGTCCAGTCCAAACATTTGGCATTCCAATGGTCCAACCTCTCATAATCCTCAAGGCCCAGTTATGGCCCATCTATGGCCATTTTTCCAAATTGGGCCCAAACCCTCACATAGGCCTTACCTTAAAGCCCATCCATATATTATTAGTCCATATGATTATTCTTGGATGGCCCATCAATAGCCCAATCACCATAACCCAATAGAAAGGCCCAACTTAAGGCCCAAGTAAAATTAGGGTTTTCACATGAAATGACAATTAGGGTTAAGTGTTCCGACTTAAGCCATTAATGACTTAATCCATTAAGTCCATAAATCTACTAGGTCAATCATATAGTGTGGTTGGGATTAATTCATAATCCCAAATCCAATGGTCCAAACGTGGGTCCCGACAAATCCAAAATACATATTTCCAAAATTAGGGTTTTCCAAACCCTAATTAGGGTTTCCAACCAAACACAATCAAATTAGGCCCAAAAGCTAAGTCCTTAGGCTCATTAAGGTTTCATTAGGACAATTAGGGTTTTCCTAAGTCGGGCACCACCCACTACCACCTCGGGTAGTGGTGGTCAACGGCGGCACACGGCGGCGGCCACCACCTCACGGTGGTGGTTATGGGTCTAGTCTATTTTGTCCAATCGTCCCAAACGAAATCTAAATTCAAACAAATCACACCGCCACCCAACACGGCGGCTGGTGGCGGCAGCCACCACCTCACGGTGGTGGTTATGAGTTTTCTTTTTATTATTCCGACACCGATTACAATATACAATAAAATCCCAAATAAACGCACACACCCACTAAGATAAACACACACACACACACAACCACCCTTGTGGTGGCCGGCGGTGATACATGGCGGCAGCCACCATGGTGGTTCCTTTACATTTTCGTCCAACAGAAACGAGCATAAAAACGATTAGCAACAGCAGCACTCGATGATATATGCCAAACGGACGTAGCCACCCACCTGGTGGCATGCAAAGGTCGGAGGTCATCAACCAAGGCGAAGCAGCTGCATGGCGGCGGCGGCAGACGACAGGTCTCAACAGCAGCGATGAAGAGGGTGAACGGAGGGTTGCACCATCAATGGAGAGGGACGAACGGCTACTGAACATGTTCAATTGGTCTCCCCACGACCACAGGGTTGGACTCGAGCACTTGCTTCGCCGGCAATGAGAGCAGCGGCGACGCTTACGACGGCATCAATGTAACAGTGGATGAATCCAGTCATTCACGACCCACTCATCGGTGTTCAACTTCCAGTCGGTCTTCAGTGGTTCTCTCTCGGCCATTCACGACGTCCGGCAATGGCGATAGCATTCCGATGGCGAAGAGGCAGGAGGTATGGTGGCGGTGGCTGAAGATTGAAGTAATGAGGGTGGCGGTTGGTGTTTGTTTTAGGGTTAGGGTTTGATAACTAGTGGTATTAGGGTTATATACCCGGATCCCTTAATCTTTGTCCCATAATCACAGAAATGGTCCCTCCTTCTATTATTCTTTCCAAATAAAGTCTAGAATTTACCATTTTCTACCCTAGCTTCGGAAATTCCTTTCAACTCCAATCCAAAATTTACCCAACGGCCCTCAGCTTTCAAAATCCTTTCATAATAAGTCTAATACTTAATAAACACCCCATGTATTCTAAAAATATTTGCAAAATAACTCCCGAAATTACACTTTAACCCCCGAATAATCCAAATTATAACATTCGGCTCCCCAAAACCATCACCCCCACTAAATAATAAGGATTTAGGGTGACTATTCATTCATCAATTTTACCTATTTATTTATTTAATAAAGAGGATATTACAAGTAGGTTCTTTCTGGTCCCTTTCTCCAAGTGTAGATGGCAGCAGTTATGCGCACCAGACCTTTACTTGTGCTATTGAAAAGGCAATGAAAAAAGGAGATATGTTTGGAAGATATCTAGGGACTGTGATCCAGTAATACCATTCAACTCCTTCTTTGGCGATTCACGAGAGAATCGTGCACAGTTCCCTTTGACCAAGATGTGAATGCCCATGATTTGCTCGGCATAGTGATGGATTTCATGGCTGACGTCTAACCGACACGAATACACTATCCTAGAGGGAAGGCTTAAATAAATAATCTGGTCTGGTATAGTAAACCATTCTGACTTCCTTAAATAAAGAATAGTCAACATCACGGAAGTAATAAACTGTGTGAAACCGCCCCCAACATGAAGAGTGAGATCTTGCCTATGTAGTAGGATTCAAAGGATATTTCAATAAGTAGTCAGTTGCGGGCTAAGAGGCCTCGTAGTCAGACTTCACATTGATTGAATAGCTGTTGGAGAGAAGGAATCATTCAGACCTACAATTATCGGGTAGTATGCAGTGGCAGTTTTCAATCATATAATGTATACTCGTAGTCTGACGTTTAGCGATAGTCAGCTGTCCTTGTTCTCCTCTTTTAATTGCCCTATTGAGTAAGGGTTGGGTCGGTGTTTGCAAAAATGTCGAGCTGTGGTCGACGGGGAAGAAAGAAATGAAAGAATGTTCTTTTGGGAAAATGTATAATAATACCCCCTCGTCCACAAGTACCGGCGGAGGCCCAATAAACCACCTGACCCCTTACATTTGTAACAGTCACAATGGTATTATTGAAGCTTGCTTGAACATGAATAAGTCCTTTTGGTATTCTATGTGCACTCTTGCGTGAACCAAGACGTCCATTCTTACGTGAACCAGTTTCATTTTTTCTTTCATTCTGGGGAAAACCTCCTTGAAGTCTCAACTAATACGGGAAGAGTGAGATTATACAACCCGCCCTTTCTCTTTTTTTTCACAAATAGTCAATTTAGGATTTAATTCGCAAAAGGATTACCATATATAACACAAAATTGATCCGCCGATTCCTTCAAATCTAGCCTCCCGGTCTGTCATGCTCGAACTCCAGAACGAAACTCAAGTCATTGCTCATTCCCGCTCATGCTTGTTATAACAATTCCCTTGCCTACTATACTTGTCTAAGAAAAGATGCACGAGCCACTCTTTCTCTTATATACGGTATTTTAAGATAGTGATTTGAATGCCTATCCATTGGCATCATTACCCTTCGGTTCTTTTCTCCTCTGCTTCCTATTGGCATTTTTCTAGAATTCATGGCCAGAAAAGTCCTTGGTGTTCTCTATTATGGAACTAGTGGCTTCCTCCTAAGATGGATTTATTCGCTTCTTCTGGAGAGTGGATAGGAGAAATTTGATTGACTGATGGTACAATGTACTTTTGTACAAAGTCACTTCTTAATTCTCATGGTCGTACGAGCTTGAATAGTAGTTGAAAGGACCAGCTATTGAATACACATTGAACAATGGAAATAACAATCTTAATGCAGTCTCGAACAGCTCATCAGGGGGCAATACCAGCTCTCGGGGCTTAAATTTGGCTCGAAGGAGTCTCACCAAACGCCCATGAGATTTTGGACTGAGTGGTCGTCCCTTACCCAACTAGAAATCAAGCGGGTAAGAAGGAGAGAGCAATTTTAGCCCCATAACCACGCTTATGTTTTTATGATCTTACTCTGTATTTACTTGAATGATGCTATAAATCTCCATTAAAGTGGTTATTTATTTATAATTGAACAAAAGCAAGGAGGTGAAGCCGCTTTACCGAATTGTAGAGGTGAAGGTACGAGAACTTCCCCCAAATCAACAAAAAGATTTCGAGCACATCCTTATGATTGAATGAAATGAAATATCAAACTCAAAGGGCTCTCCCTTTATTGTCATCGTCGCTATCATAGTTGCTATCATCGTCGCTAATGATCCTCCACTTTCCTCCTTCCTTTGCTAACGCTCCTCCCTTTGACCAAAAACACACTGGACAATTAGACATCCAACCTGTAATCGCAATGACCCAATTGCAAGAGAGGAGCTCTACCAACTGAGCTATATCCCCCCGAGCTAAGTGGAGCATGCATGAAGGAGTCAGACGCTTCTTCTATTCTTTTCCCTGGCGCAGCTGGGCCATCCTGGACTTGAACCAGACACCTCGACCGTGAAGTAAATCATCGCACCTATGGTCTAACCAATTGAAAGAGAATCAATAGATTCCTTTTCTGGAGCGATTCGTCCTTCCCAAACGCAACATACAACTCTCCGTTTTACACCAGGGACGCACCTTAATCTCCCAATTGCTTTAGTTGCTTATATGGGGAGGAGGGCCAAGGGGCTTCAAGAGGATAGCCCAATTTGTGTTGGGCTCTTCATCCCGCGTTTAGCCAGATCTTATCTATTGTTGACGAGAGATATCACGATATTGATGGTGTTTTATGATGCGAGGTTGATGAGTTTACAGTTGTTGGAATCGATGGGAGTACTTGAGCGTGGCGAGGATGGTATTTTATGAATTCAACTTGATGACATGGCCGAATAGGAGGGTGTAGTTGAGTCAGTGCCTGAGAGATGAGGAAGGCGTAGAACTACTCCACGAGGAACCCAGTAGGGACCACAGTAGGAGATTGATCTTAGTTACTTATCTCAGCGCATATCCTTTCTCTGCATATGGATGACCGGCTTGACTACATGGAGACTAGGCAGTAGTGGTTTGAGGGGGCATTGACTGGATTATTTTCTTCACAGGGGTATCATCATCCAGTTCCCTTTCCTCCGCCATATGGACAAAGGGGTGATGGAGCAGGGCCATCTGGGACGCAGCAACACGACGGCGAGGATGATGAGTGATTGCATTATCCTTTTTATTTTATTTTTCTTTTTATTTTTGGTTTATTAGACTTAGTTTTATTTTTATTTTGGTGTGTATTTAGTTTTCTTAAATTAGGAAGTATAGTTTATTTTTAGTTTATGTAATTTTGTTTTCCATGTTGATGCTCTTTGATTGTTTTAGATCTTTGTTGAATTTTCGCCCTTAGAAAGTTGGCAGTAAGTTCAGCCGCTAGGACCGACTGTTGTTTTATCATGAGAGAAAAAGTCGTGTGAGAGTTTGAAGTTGACAATCGAGAGTCACGACTATTAATAAGTGTGGGGTGCTTGTCGATTTCGTGAGAGATTATTTTTTGAAGAGTGGCATTTCTAATTATATATTGATTCCTATGACATGGATGAATTGTTCCCATACCATGGAGTTTTATTTTGACGTGAAGCAGAAGTATCATCCCGGCTACCACGAAATGGTTGACACTTTCCTGTGTCGTGGGGGAGTTTCTCATTGCGAGAGGAGGCTGCCATTCTTGATACCATGATGTGGCCACTACTTACCACGTCATGTCCATGTTATTATTCACGATATGGATTTTTCTTCACTCGACGACACGACGTGGTTGACACTTTCCTACATCGTGGTCACTATACATTGCATTAGTTTGCAATCCTTCGCACCACCTTTCAGAAGTCGGTGTTCTTGGTTTTATTTTCCGGCACATTCAAAAGTAGCAGTTCCAGTTTCTAGTCTTCCAGCAAATTTATGGAGCTACTTTTAGCATCCCCATTCGATCTCGCCACTACTACCCCAGGGGATTCTGTTCTTTTTTCTCCCTTTTTACTGTTTTATGTGCTTAAATAGTTTATGCATAAAATGAGGGCATTTTATGAAATAATTGTGGGGTAGGGGGTCGAAAAAGCAATTTATATTTAAATTGGAAAATTAAAAATTGCTAGATCAGGAAAATTTAAAAATTTATAAACTTGAAATAATAGTTTAATTTAGAAAGTCTAGTTTTGCTAGTATTTTATGGGATGATCCGATGAGAACCCATATGTTTACCTAAGCCAACACATGTTAAAGTGTATCTGTGGCTTCTCATTCCTACTGAAAAGCCATGAGATATGAAAGGTAATCTGGTAGTTTATATGATGTAATAAGTTTGGCAGTGTGTACCAGAAATTTATCCAGTAAAGCTTATGTAGTCATTGCACTTAGACTAATACCTTTAACCAATAAAAGTTGAAGTTAAGCTCCTTGCTTAAGCATGTAGGATTGAGCGAAAAAGTGAGTTATATAAAAAAAAGAGAGAGAGAAATTACCAAAAAGTTGTAAGAATTTTGGAGCTATTAAAGTATGAAGATAAAAAGATCGAAATTTGGAAGAATCAAAAAAAGTTGAAGATACCAAAAATCAAACAAAAAGGTGGTAAATTCAATGAAATCAAAAAGCAAATATCAAAGAAGTGAAGAATTCTAATAGCTCCATTGTGGTATCAAAGTTGTAATTTTTCTAAATTATGTATGCTTGGGGGTTTAACCAAAAATACCTTGAGGTAGTGACTATGATTGAGAAACTTATAGAGATACTCGAATGTCACTTACTGTTTATTGCATCTTTATGGGATCATTGTTAGTCTCATGGAAAACAAAGAAACAGAAGGTTGTTTCCGTAATGTGAATCATAATACAAAAGTTTGGCAACCATAGTTTGTGAACTTTTATGTATTAGTTACATTCTCAAATACTTGAAAGTGCAACTAAGAATACCAATTTCATTATGGTGTCACAACAAAGCAACTATACACATTACAGAAAACCATGTATTCCATGAAAGAACCACACATCTAGACATTAACTACCACTTAGTCTGTGATCAATACAAGATTGGTTGTATCCCAACTAACAAACAACTAGTTCATATTTTTACAAAGGCTCTATGGGGACCACAATGTCATTTTCTTATGTCTAAGTTGAAATTTGATTACATACACTAAGGTTCAACATGAGGGAAGGATGTTTCAATTTTTAAACATGAATTCAGACCCAATTTTTAACAATAATGTAAATCTTTCATCTAATTCTTCTACTCCTAATTTTTCTACTCTTAATCTGAGAGGAATGATCTAAATATCTTTCAAGTTTCTGGTCCTTTAACCGAAAGTACTCAATTCAGATAACATTGCTGGAAAAAAGGAAGGCCGGATTCATTGATGGCACTTTGAAGCAACTAAAAGGACATTACAAGAGTATCCTTCTTTCTCATCATAGTTGATGGTTATTCAAGATCAACATGGACATTTATTTTATGTGATAAAACACAAACCTTTTTAAGTTAACCTTTCCAATTTCTTTACCTATGTATCTATAATTTGAGCCTAATTATTTTAGTTAACAACCTAAACTATTTTGGCCCATGTATCTTGTTATGTTATACTCAGTGAAGAGAGGCAGAAAAATACAACACAAAAATTATAGAGGGAAAAGTGAGGTCAATTTCTTAATCTAAAACAAAAGACTCTCTCTTCTGGTGTTGATGTAGGCAAGCTTGTCGAACCACGTAAATCCATCATTATTCTCTATTTACTTTCATTTTCTTGGGTATTGTCACTGTTCGATCTGGGTCTAAGGGCAAAAATGGGAATTCCATACAAAGGCAAGGTTAGTTGTTGTTTTTCTGTATTCTGCATTGTTCCTATTGAAGCAACAATTAGTATAAAAGCTTAATATCAAACTCCGGTAGTAAAGCTCAAATTTGAGGTATTTAGGTGGTACTTTGTGTTCTGAGCACAAGGTGTTTGATAAAAGTCTTGAGAAAGGCAGATTATGAATCAAGTGGGTAATTGATGTCTACGAGCAGTATGGTTAAATTTGGGATGTATGAATTAGAGAATTTCAATAGGAAGAATGATTTTTCTTATTGGAGGATGCAAATGAAAATTTTGCTAATTTCATAGAAGTTAGACAAGGCTTTGGCGGGTAAGACAAAGAGGCACAAAGATACGTCTGATGAGGATTAGAAGCAGTTAGATCTTGAAGAATGAGAATCGATCATTTTATCCCTTGAAATGGATGTTGCCTTGCCTTCATGGTTGATAGTGAAGAATCGACAATTACGGTGTGGGAAAAGTTGGAGGCTGTAACACCCATTTCCCGAAGAAGGTTGTCCAAGACTTAAGGAATCAAAATAAGGGTTTTGGAGAAAACTCTCTGTCATGACGTGGGGCATGGATGCCTATGACGTGGCATGATATTTAATGAAGCGCGTGTTTTAGAGGTACCACAACGTTGCATAAAGTGGCCACGCCGTGGTAGCCACTGCAGCTCAAATTTGAGATTTTAGCATTTCCCTCATATATATAAACACCTTAAATCTCATTCTAGGTTATATTCTTCATCGTCCACCTCCCCATCTCTAAACCCTAGCCTCCATGCATGCTTGAGATCCAATTTCATCAATTTTGAGCCTTATTCATGGGTTTTTAGTAGAGTTTTGGAAGAGGGAAATTCATAAGGAAGAAAGTAAACAAGAAGCAAGTTTGGATCCATCATTCTCTTCAGTTTTCTGAGTTGGTGAAGGTATAAAGTTCATACCTTGACATATTTCCTTCTAGATTCAATTTCTAGGTCATATTTGGGTGATTTTATCCCTTTCTTTGATGTTCTTGGAGTTTGAAGAACTCCAGAACGTGTGGTGGCTTTCCTGGGTCCTTGGACTTCTGTTGATTGAGAAAAAGGACCATGCTTAGTGCATTTTGTGTCCATGTTCATGTTACAACCTCATTAAAGACCTATTGGACTTTAAATGCTCGAACTAGCCATGAAATGGAGTCCAAATGGATAAAGTTGGAAACTTTATCCATTAAGTCAGTATGGAAGAGTAACTCTGGAAGTATGAGCTTAGATATGAAAGGATAAAGCTCTTAATGAGAGAAATGACATTTTCTAGTGGTCATGGCATGACGAAGGGTAGCCACAGCATGGTGATGTTAAAAATGGTGATTTCTTTGTTTTGTAATTTCCACGCTATTGCCAAGAAGGACCACAACGTGGAAATGTCCTTCATGATTGACTGTTTGACTTTACGCCCCTACAACATGGTCGCGAAGGGCCACGACATGGTGTTGACTTTAACGAAGATTTACCATTGATTTTTTGACCAATTTGAATTAGGATAAAACTTAAGGGTTTTTTTTATTGTTGATTAAGTTTTTTCCCTGTTTTGGTGTTAGAGGGCTTGAGGGGGAAAGTAGTGCTAAAAGGGAAGCGTGCCATAGTGTTTCTAGGATTTTTCATTTCAGGTGAGTTTTCCTCACTATACCCATGGGCCAAAGACACCAATGCTGGCCCAGTAGTTTTGGTTATCATTAGTATAGGGATGCCCAAGCGATTGTATGTAGTCATGTAGGATAGACTAAGGACTCTTGATCTTGTCTTTCTTGCCTATTCCTTGTATGGTTATAGCTCTAGAGTAGGATTATCTTTTTGGGTATCTATCTCACCTCTGGGTACATATCGTTACGCATCCCGTGGAGAGTTGGTTATGTATCCTTGTGTATAGGATGTTTTTGTGTTGTAGTGATCTGCTTGACTCTTGATCTAGGCTTTCTTGCATGTTCCTTGTTTAGTTATGGCTCTAGAGTAGGATCATCTGTTCGGGTATCTATCTCACCTCTGGTACATATGGTTACGCATCCCATGGAGAGTTGGTTATGTATCCTTGTGTATAGGATGTTTTTGTGTTGTAGTGATCTGCTATATATATATATATATATATATATATATATATATATATATATATATAGGATTTTTTGTGTTGTAGAGATCTTCTATATATATATATATATATATATATATATATATATATATATATATATATATATATATATATATATCCTTGTGTGTTAGGATGCACTAGCAGTGGTATGCTAGTTAGAGTACCATTGGACTCGTTATCGTTTACTGGAGTGCCTTAGGGAATGTATGTAGTCATGTAGGATAGCCTAAGAACTCTCAATCTAAGCTTTCTTGCATGTTCCTTATTTGGTTATGGCTCTAGAGTAGGATCATCTGTTCGAGTGGTTATCTCACCTCCAATAACTTATGGATATGAATTCCATGGAGATTAGCTGGTAGCGGAGCAATGTGCTGTGAGGGGTCTAGTAGGCGGCAGTGAGTTGTATGATTAGTAATTGCATGTATTATGTGCCTACTTGATCCTTGATTGTTTATATGTCGACATATGGTAGTGGATAAGGTTGAGGCGGTCTTGATGTGTGTTGTAGGATAAGATACCAGGTGTGGATCAGATGTAGGCTGTAGGCATGGAGGATCGGGAGGATCGGTTGGGCTAAGGTGGTAGGCCAACAAACCTGGGGCAATCCATTCAGGAGACTGTGGGTCGGGGTATTCTAGTCTGATGACTGAGGACCCGATATGCATGCTTGTATGTTTGTTTCGTGAAGTATTTTGGGCAGGGATAGAAATGGGGTGGGTTATCCTCACTATACTGACAGGGTCTACGGCACCAAGGCCCGCCCTTTATCGGATGGAAATCCGGGTAGTTGTTGTTATGTTATTGCTTAGCTATGTCTGCATCCTGGTAGTTAGGATGGTATGTGTTAGAGACCTGGTTAAGGTCGGTACCCGGGATATAGGGTAATGTTATGCTAGTGACCGGTTAGGTCGGAATCCTGGTTAGGATGTTGTTATGATATGTGGTCTGTTAGAATGCTTGTCTGGTTAGAGATTCGTTATGTGATTGATTGATTTATATGCACATGGTTGACTGGACTGGGGTTGGGTTGAGGCGGGTCCTGCTTTGTGCTGTAGGCCAACATACCCAGGGCGGACCGGTTAGGCCGATGGCCTGGTGAGCGGTCCGGATAGGCTGAAGGCCCCAAGGGGGCGGACCAGACGTGCCGAGGCTCGGAGAGTGGACCAGACAGACTGAAGGCCCGGTGCGGGCGGACCAGTCATACTGTAGACTCAGAGAGAGAGTGGACCGGGTGGACTGAAGGCCTGGTGCAGGCGGACCAGTCACACTGTAGACTCTATATTCATGGCTGTTCTGTTTATGATATGATATGATATGTGTATGGTATTGTGGTTGGTATTTTGGGGGTAACTCACTAAGCTTTCGGGCTTACAGTTTCAGTGTATTGTTTCAGGTACTTCAGGAGATCGTGGCAAGGCGAAGGCGTGATCGTACCGCTCCTCATGTTTTATGTACTTATGATGTGGTCTTGGGAAATACTCTGATGATAAATGAATTGAAAACCTTTTTGTAATGAATATTGGTTGTTTTGAAAAGTTTAAATTGTTTGAAATTAGTAGAGCGTTACAAGTTGGTATCAGAGCCCCCGAGGGCTCAGGGGCGTGCTTTTCAGCTTATAGCGGAGGAGGTCAGGGCAGAGCCGGATTCAACTGCGGGTATGTTTCCTTCTCGATATCTTGTTATCTTATGGTTGTTATGGAATATTATATATGCTAGTCTCGTTCGCTTAATTCATGGTATTGTATTCGTTCGGTCTTTCGGGTTTATGGTATTAATAAGGGGTCGGTAGTTAGGGGATTGGAATCAGTTAGCATCCAAGGGATTGATGGTCAGAATTTGGTTGTATGGTCTTGTTGTCGGGTATAGAAATTGTGTTTTGTGAAGTGTTCAGTGGGGAGTCGAACTCCCTTAGAGTTCGAGATGCGCGATGCCGGAACATGATTTTGTAGAGGTTGCTCGTTTCAGAGGAAATCAGTTTATGGATAACAGGAGTATGTTGAGTAGGGATGCTTGATTTATGCCGGTTGGGTCACCGGTGGTTGGTGGACAGTGCTTTAAGTGGGGAGAATTGGAAGATTCTCCGGAGATTCGACAAGTAGTTGAGGTTGAGTAGCTGTTTGGGATTCAGCAGTGTTTCAGTCAGCCAAGAGTGTGGGCTGGTATGAGTAAAGTGGCAGACGAGTGGGGCGGGATACAGACCAAGGTTGGGCCTAGGGGTAGGCCAGGATCTGAGTAGATGGAATGGAGTTAGAGTTCGGAACCCCAAGTGGGGTAGAACAGTATGTATGGGAGAGATTCCCAGGAGGAATAGTTCGGGATGGTGTATGATAGTTTGAGCGGTCCGGGGAGACTGAAGGCCGGTGGGCGTACCAGTCAGACCGAAGGCTCGGGGAACGGTCCAGACAGGCTGAAGGCCCAGGAGGGCGGTCCAGACATGTTGAAGGTTCTGAGAGTGGTCCAGATTGGCTGAAGGCCTGGTGAGGCGGTCCAATCATGCTGAAGACTCTGTACGTGTTGATAGATCTATATGAGGAGATGGATTGAGAATGTTGCGATGCAGTAGCAAGCAGTGGGTCTGGCCCCGGGTATTGATCATGTTAGTGGAAGGTAGTGCATGGACCCGAGAGCCCTTGCGAGCAGATTCAGAGCATGTGCGATACATGGAGTAGCGGTTACTCTACTAGGGATAGTGTAGAGTGGGGTGTGAGCACCGTGGCACTTGTCTGTAGTGGCAAGGTTGACAAGTAGATTTCCTTGGGTAAGGAAAGAGGAAGGTATGTAACTCCGGGAGGGAGTGTTGGTTCACGGAAGTGAAAGCAGTAGTGAGAATGAATGATTAAGAGTATGGTGGTTGAGCACTGTGTTTGTGCCAGTGGTATGGAAGCACATCTAGGTTGGGTGTCTGTTGAGATTGCGGAAGAATCTTCGGTGGTTTAGAACCAGAGGAGTTCGGAAGAGATGCAAGGATGGAGCCTTGGATTTAAGTATGGTTGTGATCAGGAGGTTATGTATATAGTGGTAATTCATCCTGGGGATGTCTGATGGTATCGTCAGTGTGTCGGGTTTTTCCAACCCGAGGATGTAGAGCAGGCTCAGCATGTGTATGCGATTTCGGAGGAGAGCTCATGGGAGTTGCTCAGGAGCTGCAGGATGTGTCATCCTGTCAGCACGGAAGGAAAAGAGTTGGATTCCGAAAGGAAGCGGGATAAGTCCTAGCAGTCGGTACCGGGTCAGGACCCGGTGGTTCAGGGTGATATCTAGCTTGGTAAGGGTTTAATGATTGTTGTGATTTGGAGTGAGGAAAGTATCATCGGGTGATCATTGGCTAATAAGGGTTGTAATCAGAGAAAGAAGTCGGTGGCCGGCTTGAAGCGATTGTCGTGACTCTGTGAGAAGGAGTTAGACTTTATAGGGGTTTGGTAACAGTGTTTGGAGGAACCGGAGTCGGTTGTTTCCAGGAGATGCGTTGTGAGAATAGTATCTGGAATTGTGTGCTGCAGCAGGCTTCGAGGACGAAGCCTAATTTAAGTGGGGGAGAATTGTAACATCCCGGAAATTCAGAAGTATAGTTGAAGGGCTAAAAGTGTAAATAAGAAGGTCGACTCGGCAAGTCGATGGATAGACTCGGCGAGTCGAGTCGCGTTGCGGGTCACGTGTTAAGTGACCAACTCGGCGAGTCGCATGGGTGGACTCGGCGAGTTGGTGCTGTATGGAGAAAACCCTAATCCCGGGGGTTGAGCCCTATATAAAGAACATAATACCCTCTCCCCAGCCTCTTTACCCTCCCTTGAGTTCCAGAAGCCCTAATTCGTGAGGAGACCCCATTGTTGAGTGAATTAGAGCTTGGAGGATGATCTTTGGTGCTTGAAGCTTGAAGGTTGGAGGCTGGTATCAGGAAGCTTGGGGAGATCAGAAATCTACAGTTGGTTGGGCTCATTTCAGGGGTAAGGAACCATTTCCTTAAGCTATTTCTTCATGGGTTCATGTATAGTGGTTGATATGAGATCTAATTCGAGATAGAAGCTTGGATCTGAGGATGCTACTTCAGATTTAAGCTTGTGATGGTCCTATATGTCATAAAGTCTATGCCCAAGAGTTGTTGGTGAAGTTCCTTTGTCCCAAACCTTAGCCCATGAGTGCATTATGCTTAGATATCTTTGGATTCACGTAAAGTTTGCCACTTTATGTGATGGATGGGTTGTAGGGGAGTGGATCTATGGTTTGGAGCCCCTACATGGCTTGGAAAACCACTGTATGGATTAAGAACTAGAGGTACTCGGCGAGTCACATGGGTGTACTCAGCGAGTAGCTTGAAGACAGGCAGGAACTCGGCGAGTTGGAAGAACAACTCGGCGAGTATGTTGAATGTTGCCTTGGACTCGACGAGTCTGTTCTTGGACTCGGCGAGTCTGATCGTGAGGTCCTAACTTTTGGGTTGAGCTGTGAATCGGTGAGTCGAGGGACGACTCGTCGAGTTAAGCGAGAAGGACTCAGAGTTTGTTGGACTCGGCAAGTCTTGGGGCGACTCGGCGAGTTGAGTCGTGGATTGAGAGTTTCTGAGTTCAGGGACTCGACGAGTCAGCAGGTTGACTCGGCGAGTAGAGTCAGTCAGGAGGGTTGACTTTGACTGCGGACTTTGACTTTGACCAAGAGTTGACCAGTTGACTTCCAGGGGTATTTTGGTAATTGTTTGTATTTATTGAGTTCAGCAATTTGGTATTGTTTAGTGGTAGAGTCGTGTCGGAGGTTGGAGCAGCGTGATCTTATCCCTCCAGTCAGCAGTTGTGAGGTGAGTTATCCTCACTATACTGACAGGGTCTACAGCACCAAGGCCGGCCCTTTATCGGATGGAAATCCGGGTAGTTGTTGTTATGTTATTGCTTAGCTATGTCTGCATCCTGGTAGTTAGGATGGTATGTGTTAGAGACCTGGTTAAGGTCGGTACCCGGGATATAGGGGTTATGCTAGTGACCAGTTAGGTCGGAATCCTGGTTAGGACGTTGTTATGATATGTGATCTGTTAGACTGCTTGTCTGGTTAGAGATTCGTTATGTGATTGATTGATTTATGTGCACATGGTTGACTGGACTGGGGTTGGGTTGAGGCGGGTCCTGCTTTGTGCTGTAGGCCAACATACCCAGGGCGGACCGGTTAGGCCGAAGGCCCGGCGAGCGGTCCGGATAGGCTGAAGATCCTAAGGGGGAGGACCAGACGTGCCGAGGCTCGGAGAGTGGACTAGACAGACTGAAGGCCCGGTGCGGGCGGACCAGTCATACTGTAGACTCAGAGAGTGGACCAGATGGACTGAAGGCCCAATGTGGGCGGACCAGTCATACTGTAGACTCGGAGAGAGAGTGGACCGGGTGGACTGAAGGCCTGGTGCAGGCAGACCAGTCACATTGTAGACTCGATATGCATGGTTGTTCTGTTTATGATATGATATGATATGTGTATGGTATTGTGGTTGGTATTTTGGGGGTAACTCACTAAGCTTTCGGGCTTACAGTTTTAGTGTATTGTTTCAGGTACTTCAGGAGATCGTGGCAAGGCAAAGGCGTGATCGTACCGCTCCTCATGATTTATGTACTTATGATGTGGTCTTGGGAAATATTCTGATGATAAATGAATTCAAAACCTTTTTGTAATGAATATTGGTTGTTTTGAAAAGTTTAAATTGGTTGAAATTAGTAGAGCGTTACAAGTTGTTGTGTTCGCCCTCAAGATTTGGCGTCATTACCTCTATGGGGTTCGTTGTACGATTTACACGGACCACAAGAGCCTGAGGTATCTCATGGACCAGCCAAATCTAAACATGAGGCAGCGTCGGTGGTTGGATGTGGTGAAGGATTATGATTGCGAGATCCTCTACCACCCGGGGAAGGCCAATGGCATGGACGATGCGCTTAGCCGCAAGGCAGTGCCGATCAGGGATATCTATCTGAGGATGACAGTGGTGACTCCGCTGTTGGAGCATATTCGGGAGGCCCAGCAGGAGGCCATGAAGGAGGAACATCGGAAGAGCGAGCGGATTGTGGGGTAGGTTTCCTCCTTCGACTATGATAGCCGAGGGTTATTGACTCTTCACCATAGGGTGTGGGTCCCTTATCATGGAGGCGTGCGCCAGATCCCGATGGAGGAGGCACACAAATCCAGATTTTCTATCCATCCCGGAGCGACGAAGATGTGTAGAGATCTTCGTCCCGATTATTGGTGGCCCTGCATGAAGCGGGACTTAGCATGGTATGTAGAGCGGTGCTTGACCTATAGGGAGGTCAAGGCCGAGCACCAGAGGCCACACGGCAAGATGCAGTCGTTGGATATCCCGCTGTGGAAATGGGAAGACATTACGATGGATTTTATCACAAAACTTCCCAGGACCGCACGGGGAGTGGATTCGATTTGGGTCATCGTCGATCGATTGACCAAGAGCGCCCATTTTATCCCGATTCAGGAAAGTACTTCGTCTGAAAGGTTGGCCGATATCTATATCAGGGAGGTAGTGGCGCGGCACGGGGTGCCAGTATCGGTGATTTCAGACAGGGATGTGCGGTTCACTTCCAGGTTTTGGAGGAAGTTTCATGACGAGCTGGGTACTCGTCTGCATTTTAGCACCGCCTTTCACCCGCAGACGGATGGTCAGAGCGAGCGGACCATCCATACATTAGAGGATATGATGCGGGCATGTGTTTTAGACTTCGGAGGTAGCTGGGATACCTACCTTCCGTTGGCGGAGCTCTCGTATAATAATAGCTATCATGCGAGTATTGACCGTCCTCCCTTCGAGATGTTATACGGGAGAAAGTGCAGAACCCCGATATGTTGGGGTGAGGTTGGCCAGAGGGTCATGGGGAGCACTGAAGTGGTGCTCAAGATGACAGAGAGGATTCATCAGGTTCGGAGCAGACTTCAGACTGCTCAGAGTCGGCAGAAAAGTTATGCCGACAAGCGCCGATCGGACCTGGAGTTTCAGGTCGGGGATATGGTTCTCCTGAAGGTGTCGCCATGGAAGGGCGTCATCCGATTCAGGAAACGGGGCAAGTTGGGTCCCATGTATATTGGACCCTTCAGGGTTATAGCCCGGGTGGGCAAAGTGGCATATAGGTTGGATCTGCCAGCCGAACTCAGTCAGATTCATAGCACTTTTCACGTCTCCCAGTTACGAAAATGTTTGGCGGACGACTCGGCAGTGGTACCATTAGAGGATATTCAGGTCGATGACAGCCTGAATTACATTGAGCGGCCTGTAGAGATTCTCGACCGGAAGTCGAAGGATCTGAGGAACAAGAGGGTGGAGCTCGTGAAGGTGCAATGGCAGCACCGGAAGGGCTCGGAATGGACCTGGGAGCCAGTGGATGAGATGATGGAGCATTACCCGAAGCTATTCCAGGATCGAGTAGCAGACTTCGAGGACGAAGTCTAAAATAATCGGGGGAGATTTGTAGCACCCGCTTCCTGGTATGTATTTTATTTTAGTAATTTTGCATTTTTGGCCTGGGACTCGGCGACTTGAAGGACCAACTCGCCGAGTAGAAGCGGGATGAGACGCAGGATTTAAGTGATGGACTCGTCGAGTCGAGTCCCGGACTCGACGAGTAGACTCTGTCTGGACAAAACCCTAAACTGAGGGTTTGCACCCTATTTAAACAACCTTATACAGCCTCCACCGTTCCTTTATGCTCCTAGAAACCCTCTATAGAAAACCCTAGTCGTTGTTGAAGCAATCTAAGTCATTTTGGTGGATTTTGGTGTTGGTGGTCTTAAGAAGGAAGGAGAAGAGCTTGAGGAAACAAGAGGAGACCAGAGGGGTTCGAGTTTGTGCTTCATTTTCAGTCCTCAGAAGGTATAAAGTTGTTAACTTGCTTGTTCATTTTCTAGATCCCATTTTATGGAGATTTAGGGCTTTTATAAGCCATTTTAGGTAGCCAACCATGAATGCAAGCATGGTTGGGGACAAGGCTTCGGATCTAGGTCCTTTGAGGGGTCACAAGGCAGAAAGTGGGTGTTTTTCCACCCAAGGAAGACTTCATGCAACCTAAGAGCTTGTTTTAGGACCTTTTGGACTCAAAGTCCCATGCATGCACGTAAAGTTTGTAACTTTACGTGCTAGAACGATTGTAGGAGCCTAGATCTATCTTTTGGTCAAGTGTTGTACATCAGAAATCGAGGATTTGGGGTATGGATGTCATCGACTCGGCGAGTCCGTTCTTGGGACTCGACGAGTCCAAGGCTTTGAGTCCCATATATGTTGAGGGTCAAAAGGACTCAGTTGGGTGTTAGAAGGGTTGTAGCAGGACAGAAAGAGTGACCCAATGTATTGGAATTAATTTTAGACCTGGAGTTCATGGGACTCGACGAGTGCTAGAACAGACTAGGCGAGTCCAAGGCAATCTCCTTATATTTGAAGATGAACTCGACGAGTTGTTCATACAACTCGGTGAGTCAGGGTCAGGACTTGTTCATCAGTTGAAGGTGAACTCGGCGAGTGTTCATCCGACTCGGCGAGTCGTATGAAGGTTCATTGATGTCCGTAAGGAATGGGAACTCGTCGAGTCGTTGCCAAACTCGACGAGTCGAGTCATAGATAAGGACGAGTAAAGGGAAGGGACTCGACGAGTTGACGACCCAACTCGGCGAGTCAGGTCAACTGGAAGTTGACTTTGGCTTGGACTTGGTTGGGGGTAAAATGGTCATGTTACCCGAAGAATAGATATCAGTTCTAACTGAGTGTTTTGTGGGGATTGTAGCCGGAGGATTTCCGGAGCAGCAGCGGACGGAAGTTTCCCGCACAGATTACCAGCAACTACTTGTACGAGGTGAGTTACCTTCCAGTAGGGGTGGGTCTAAGGCCACAATGCCGGCCCACCAAAGAGGAGTATTTAGAAGATGATTGTCTTTGTGATAATTATCTTGGTCTGGTTACGTGTTTTGGTCATGAGTTTTATTTGTATGATATGTTACGTGTGTAGTAGGGATTAGTTTCCTGACAGTGGTCCTTAGGACCAAAGGGTAGGTCAGTACCCGGATATGCCTGACTGTATGCTTATATCTTGTTGTTGTATGCTAGTGGTAGGGGTGGAATAGTCCCCAGTTACCGGTTGAAAGATACCGATGATAGTTACCGGTTGAAAGATACCGATGATGATTACCGGTTGAAAGATACCGATGTTATTGTATAGTATGTGGTATGATGGGGGAACTCACTAAGCTTTGTGCTTACGGTTTCAGTTTTGGTTTCAGGTACCTCTTCGTCTAAGGGGAAGGAGCCGGCGGTGTAGCATCGCATCACAAACGCACATGATTTCCGCATGGAGTTTCCTGGGATTGTACTATGATATGTTATTATTTTATGACTTGGGTTTTCAGACATGATACATTGTTTCATGAGATGATGTGTTTTCACAGTATTTTCTTATGAATGTTTTTACGAGTCAGTTAATTAAAAAAAAATTGGACTTGAAAATTGGGTCGTTACACTAACCCTTACTATGAATTACGAGTTCAGACGACGTTGTAACTACATATTCATGCCTTAGGAACGAGCATATAAGGAAATGTGAGGTAAAAAGATGAGAGGTAAATATGATATAGGAGATGACCCTTAAGATAATTCTTTAAGGAATATCAAAGAAGATAACGGGGATGGGTAATCGGGTTCATTGTTTGATGTTTAAATATAATAATTATATTATTGTGGGTTGAAAACCCTATGTACTCACCAGGTTTCCCAACCTGACCCTGTAACATCCGGATTCTCAGGTATATAGTATTTTGTTCCTTTATTTTTGAAGTTTGAGGGGGGACTCGGCGAGTTGGTGCATGAACTCGCCGAGTAGGGACGCGGATTCTCACCCAAGTTAATGGCCGGACTCGACGAGTTCACGCTGATTAATGAAACCCTAATTCCTCGGGTTTGGGGCCTATTTAAAGGGCCTTATGGTCGTCATTTGTGGCTACCAAACCCCAGAGAGAAACCTTAAGTGAGCTAGAGCGTTTGTGAGAAGAAAGGAGGCATTTCTTGATCATTTGTTGGTGTTTTGCAAATAGAAGAGGACCAAGACAAGAGGAGGCTGAAGAGGGTGCTAATCCAGTGATTCCAGAGTTCAGAAGACTTCATTTTGAGGTATTCATTTGACCCTTCTTCAGTTTATGGTGTAATCCTTAGAGTTATGGCCTTTTTAGCCCTTTAGAGGATGGTTATATGGAGTAATTGGTCCCTTCTCGTGTTGGTGCTATAGATCTGGACCCAAAGAGGTCCAGAGACCCTTTTCCCTTGAGCTTTATGGGTGATATTGGAGGTCATGAGCTTGGGATGTCACTTTAGAGGCCATATCTTCAAATAAGGCCTTTGAGCCTTTGCATGAGCACCAAGATGCTAGCTTTACGTAATTATAATGCTTTGGGAAGATGGATCTATAGTTTAGGGGAGCGGATCTGATCTCAGGAGGTCAGTTCAGCTTGAGCATGGCATGAACTCGCCGAGTTCAATAGCCGACTCGGCGAGTAGAGCGAGGGTTTTCCTCGATAATCACACAGTTGATGACTCACTAAGTTAGGGAACGACTCGGTGAGTCAGAGGGGATCTAGAGGTCAGAGTGCACGATGGTACTCGCCGAGTCAGGAGCCGGACTCGGCGAGTTGGGTCGGGACATTTCTCAGAATGTGATTAATGATGATTTGCAGAGTTGAGGTTGACTCAGTGAGTCGAATAAGGACTAGGAGAGTGAAGAGCACGTGTGGACTCGCCGAGTCACAGTTGTGCACTCGGCGAGTTTGGTCAAGGTTGACCGTTGACTTTGTTGACTTTTAGGGTTAGTCAATGTTTGGACCTTAGAGTCATCGGAAGGGTAGGATAGTCTTTTACCCTTCCTAGAGGATGTATAGAGAGATAGAGTTTAGCCTAGCCCGGAGGGTTGTATTAATTAGAGTATTTATTTCATGTGATTAGGCAGGGGCTAGACCAGAATTTACCGAGTCAGAGATTTACTGAGATATCCGAGGTGAGTCTCCTCACTATACTTTACCTTGAGTAGGTAACTAGAGTTATGTGATACAGTGTTGTATGCTATGTATGTGTTGCACTGCGTTATTCTATGTGATTTATGTTGTGCATGTTTACAGAGTTAGAACCTGAGGGTTCACAAAGTTTGGGTGCACGGACCCACAGAGTTATAGCCTCGAGTGGCTAATATGTGTTATATATGGTATTTTGGGGAACTCACTAAGCTTCGTGCTTACATTGTTTGTGTTATGTGTTTCAGGTACTAGTGAGGATCGCGGGAAGGCGCCGGCTTGATCAGTACACACACGAGGAGATTTCTAGATTATGATCTTGGGATATGATGTTATGATTGACTATGTGATACAATTGTGTTTTATAAACAATTAATGAATAAAAATGTGTTTTTACAATTTTGAAAATTTGGTTTGAAATTTTAGGGTGTTACAAGTTGGTATCAGAGCCTTGGTTTGAGGGATTCGGGTGCACCTTCGGGCGTGTCTGAACTCAAACTGAGGATTTGATAGATTTTCAAAATAAAATTCACAAAATTTTTAAAGAGTAAAATGTTTTGAAAAGAGCAGAGCAGAGCAGTGTGTACGATCAGCCAGCGCCCGAACGGTGATTTCCCAAAATACCCTTACATTATGATTTATGATATATATTATTATATGCATGCTAGAGTGGGCTAGGTATTCTTGTTAGGACTAGAGTGGCCTGATTTGTGATACCTTAGCCTAGGGAGTTTGCTGCTAGGTGATGCTTGAGAGTGAATAGATAGCAGCGAGGAGCTTATGAGGGATCTGTTAGAGGGTAGCCTATGCTAGTGAGACGTAGTGTACTTGTGATCTGGGATCCAGGGAGGAGGACTTAGAGTGAACGCTGGTGCGGTGTGGATGGTAGTATAGGGCCCATACTACTGAAAACACCGGAGCAGTACGCACCCTAAGTAAGAATCTTTTGGGTACTAGGGAGCAAGTGGGGTTGAGTTATCGAGTGTGAGTATACTCGAGCGAGTCTCTGATATCTTGTGTTTTATTTCAGAGAGACGACATGGTTGGGACACGCCACAGACCAGAGCCTAGCGAGAGGGTTGTGAGCGACGAGGAGCTCCGCCAGATGATTCATGATGAGGTGGCTGCTGCCATCCGCGCTGAGATTCCAGAGATGTTCGGGTCTATTAAGACCACATTGATAGAGACTTTTGATGAGCGGTATGCTGCCCTTACTGATGCAGCTGTTGCTGCAGCCACTGCAGCCGTTGCTGCTGCCAGGCCACAAGGGGGTGACGCGTTGCTGTACCAGGAGTTCAGCAACACGAAGCCACCAGAGTTTGATGGGACTCAGGATCCGATAGCCGCGATGAGGTGGATCTCTGACATTGAGGGGTGTTTCTACACATGTTCGTGTCCAGAGCACCTGAGGGTGAGGTTTGCGCTGAACCAGCTTCGCTTGGGCGCGAAGGACTGGTGGAAATTTGTGACAGCGCATTATACGCCTGCTGAGCTTGCTGCGGTGACCTGGGAGAGGTTCACCACTATGTTCCGAGATGAGTACGTTCCTCTGGTGGAGAGGGAGCGTTTGGCCCAGGAGTTTCTGACTCTCAAGCAGGGTACTGAGTCTGTTACAGTGATCACGAGGATGTTCCATGAGAGGGCGATGTTCTGCCCAGAGCACGTGTCTTCCGAGCAGGCACGTATGAGCCGATATCTGAGTATTTTGAGGAGGGACATACGAGAGTTCGTGGCGAACTCGTCGTACCGAATATTTGCCGAGCTTCAGGCAAATGCTCGGAAGAGGGAGATAGAGCTGGAGACTCAGGCTAGGGAGGAGGCGGAGTCTCAGGGGAGGGATCGGCGACCGGCACAGTCTCAGCCGGCAGCCAAGCGGATCAAGCCCGCCGATTCGAGATCTGGGAGCCAGAAGGGCCGCACTTGTGGCAAGTGCGGCAAGGGTCATGATGGAGTGTGCAGAGCAGGGTCTTGCTACAAGTGTGGCAAGGAGGGGCATATGGCCAAGGATTGCCCCAAGGGGTTCACAGTCTGTTTTCACTACAACCAGACCGGACACCGGAAGGCAGAGTGTCTGCAGTTACGTGGGTCAGCACAGGGTGCATCTCCGTGATCTGCTCCTGCTGCATTGAGAGCTACTGATAGTCGGCCAGTGAAGATCGAAGCGCCGAAGGCACGAGAGAGAGCCTTCCAGTTGACCGCGGAGGAGGTCCGCGCAGCACCCGATGTCGTGGCTGGTATGTATTCTTTCTTTGTTTATGCTAATTTTATGATATTGTGCTTATATTATGTTATGCGTAGGTACTTTTCTTGTGAGTTCTGTACCTGCTTTAGTGTTGTTTGACTCGGGTGCGAGTCGATCATTCGTATCGATGGCGTTTAGTTGGCACATCAGTGTTCAGCGAGAGGCGTTGAGTCGACCTCTACGAGTTTCTATACCCGACGAGCGATCAGTATATGCTACAGAAGTGTTTCGGGGGTGTGTGCTCGAGATCTTCGGTGTCGAGTTTCCGATTGATCTGGTCCCGATTGCGATGGGGGACGTGTGTGTTATAGTGGGTATGGATTGGTTGAGCCGATTTGGGGCTGTGATAGACTGTGAGCGGCAGTTAGTGACGATTCGAGACCCTAGTGGGGGAGTACTTACGGTGTACGGCGAGGGTACCCGATCTGGGTCAGCATTTTGTTCGGCCGCCAGGGCGAGGCAGAGTCTACAGCAGGGTTGTAGTGGGTTTGTGGCTTATGTGATGGATACGAGAGTAGATGCAGATGGACCGAGGTCGGTCGATGAGGTCCCGATAGTGCGTGAGTTCCCGGATGTTTTCCCCGAGGAGTTGTCGGGTGTGCCTCCTGAGAGGCAGGTGGAGTTCCGTATTGATTTGGTTCCGAGGGCAGCGCCTATCGCCAAGGCGCCTTATCGCCTTGCGCCGTCAGAGATGCAGGAATTATCCTCGTAGCTTCAGGAGCTGTTGGGGAAGGGGTTTATACGGCCGAGTAGCTCGCCGTGGGGAGCACCGATCCTTTTTGTCAAGAAAAAGGATGGTTCACACCGTATGTGCATTGATTACCGGGAGCTGAACAAACTGACGGTCAAGAACCGTTACCCCTTGCCGAGGATCGACGATTTATTCGATCAGCTACACGGAGCGTCTTGGTTTTCCAAGATCGATTTGAGGTCTGGATATCATCAGATGAGAGTACGAGATGAGGATATCCAGAAGACAGCGTTTAGGACTCGTTACGGGCATTATGAGTTTGTGGTGATGCCTTTCGGGCTCACCAATGCGCCGGCGGCTTTCATGGATCTCATGAACAGAGTGTGCAGACCGATGTTGGATCACTCAGTGATCGTGTTCATCGATGATATTTTGGTGTATTCGAGATCCAGAGAGCAGCATGAGGAGCATTTGAGAGAGTTACTTGGAGTCTTGAGATCGGAGAGGCTTTATGCCAAATTCTCCAAGTGTGATTTCTGGTTACGAGAGGTCCAGTTCCTAGGGCACCTCGTTAATCAGGATGGGATTTTGGTCGATCCGGCCAAGATTGAGGCAGTGATGAGTTGGGAGGTGCCGAGATCCCCCACCGAGATCAGGAGTTTCTTAGGGTTGGCTGGCTATTATCGGAGATTCATCAGGGATTTCTCCAAGATCGTCGTGCCACTCACCAGATTGACCCGGAAGGGTGTTGCTTTTTCATGGGGCCCAGAGCAGCAGGCCTCCTTCGAGACACTTCGCCAGAGACTGTGCGAAGCCCCAGTATTAGCCCTTCCGGAGGGGTTGGAGGACTTGTGGTGTATTGTGACGCATCAATATCGGGGCTGGGAGCGGTGCTGATGCAGAGGGGGCATGTGATAGCATATGCATCGAGGCAGCTGAAGCCTCACGAGACGAGGTATCCCACCCACGATCTGGAGCTGGGGGCAGTAGTGTTCGCCCTTAAGATCTGGTGTCACTACCTGTATGGGGTTCGGTGTACCATATACACGGACCACAAGAGTTTGAAGTATCTGATGGATCAGTCCAACCTGAATATGCGTCAGAGGAGATGGTTGGATGTGGTGAAGGATTACGATTGTGAGATCCTGTACCACCCGGGCAAGGCTAATGTTGTAGCCGATGCCCTGAGTCGCAGAGTGGAGAGTGCCCCTATACGAGATGTATGTTTGAGATTGACAGTGACGACCCCGGTATTGGACACCATTCGAGGGGCCCATGCTGAGGCCATTAGACCGGAGAACCGGAAGAGAGAGCGGGTTGTCGGGTATGTATCGGAGTTCGTTACCGATAGCAGGGGGCTTATGACTTTCCAGGGTCGGATTTGGGTGCCATTTGTGGGCGGGGCACGCACCATATTGATGGAGGAGGCACACCGGTCGAGGTTTTCGATCCATCCCGGGGCCACTAAGATGTATTTGGATTTGAGAAAAGATTATTGGTGGCCCTGTATGAAGAGGGATGTCGCATGGTTCATGGAGAGGTGCTTTGTCTGTCGCAGGGTTAAGGCCGAGCACCAGAGACCGCATGGTAAGTTGCAACCGTTGGAGGTTCCCGAGTGGAAGTGGGAACAGATTACCATGGATTTTATCACCAAATTGCTGAGGACTGCGAGGGGCGTCGATGCAATTTGGGTGATTGTGGACAGATTGACGAAGAGTGCTCACTTCCTTGCTATCAGTGAGAGCTCTTCCACTGAGAGGTTAGCAGAGTTGTACGTGGGGGAGGTGGTATCACGACATGGAGTGCCGATCTCAATCGTCTCAGATCGAGATGTGCGTTTCACTTCCAGATTCTGGAAGAAGTTCCATGAGGAGTTGGGTACGAGGTTGCATTTCAGTACCGCATACCACCCCCAGACAGATGGACAGAGTGAGTGGATGATTCAGACGCTCGAGGACATGCTTCGGTTATGTGTGTTGGATTTTGGAGGGAGTTGGGACACGTATTTGCCCTTGGCTGAGTTTTCCTATAACAACAGCCATCATTCGAGCATCGGTATGCCACCCTTTGAGCTATTGTATGGGAGGAGGTGTCGGACTCCCATTTGCTGGGGCGAGGTCGGGCAACGCGTGATGGGTAGTACAGAGATTGTACTTCAGACGACCGAGCAGATTCAACAGGTTAGGCAGAGGTTACTGACGGCCCAGAGCCGTCAGAAGAGTTATGTGGATAGACGTCGGTCAGAGCTTGAGTTCCAGGTCGGTGATTTCGTACTCCTAAAGGTATCTCCTTGGAAAGGAGTGATCCGGTTTAGAAAGAGGGGCAAGCTGGGACCCCGTTATATTGGTCCCTTCCGAGTGCTGGCCAGGGTAGGCAGGGTAGCGTATCGATTGGAGCTACCTGCGGAATTGGGCCAGATTCACGACACTTTTCATGTGTCTCTGTTGAGGAAATGTATAGCCGACGAGTCGGCAGTGGTACCCTTGGAGGATATTCAGGTGGATGCGAGCCTGAATTATGTCGAGAGGCCAGTTGCGATTGTGGATCGAAAGATCAAGGTTCTGAGGAACAAGGAAGTGCCCTTGGTGCAGGTCCGGTGGCAACATCGGAGAGGGTCAGATTTGACTTGGGAGTCGGAGCGAGAGATGCGTGAGCAGCATCCAGAGATGTTTGCAGAAAGAGAGACTTCGAGGGAGAAGTCTGATTCTAGTGGGGGAGAATTGTAACATCCGAATTCCCAGGTATAGTATTTTGTTCCTTTATTTTTGAAGTTTGAGGGGGGACTCGGCGAGTTGGTGCATGAACTCACCGAGTAGGGACGCGGATTCTCACCCAAGTTAATGGCCGGACTCGGCGAGTCCATACGTGGACTCGGCGAGTCCATACGTGGACTCGGCGAGTCCACGTTGATTAATGAAACCCTAATTCCTCGGGTTTGGGGCCTATTTAAAGGGCCTTATGGCCGTCATTTGTGGCTACCAAACCCCAGATAGAAACCCTAAGTGAGCTAGAGCGTTTGTGAGAAGAAAGGAGGCATTTCTTGATCATTTGTTGGTGTTTTGCAAATAGAAGAGGACCAAGACAAGAGGAGGCTGAAGAGGGTGATAATCCAGTGATTCCAGAGTTCAGAAGACTTCATTTTGAGGTATTCATTTGACCCTTCTTCAGTTTATGGTGTAATCCTTAGAGTTAGGGCCTTTTTAGCCCTTTAGAGGATGGTTATATGGAGTAATTGGTCCCTTTTCGTGTTGGTGCTGTAGATCTGGACCCAAAGAGGTCCAGAGACCCTTTTCCCTTGAGCTTTATGGGTGATATTGGAGGTCATGAGCTAGGGATGTCACTTTAGAGGCCATATCTTCAAATAAGGCCTTTGAGCCTTTGCATGAGCACCAAGATGCTAGCTTTACGTAATTATAATGCTTTGGGAAGCTGGATCTATAGTTTAGGGGAGCGGATCTGACCTCAGGAGGTCAGCTCAGCTTGAGCATGGCATGAACTCGCCGAGTTCAATAGCCGACTCGGCGAGTAGAGCGAGGGTTTTCCCCGATAATCACACAGTTGATGACTCACTTAGTTAGGGAACGACTCGGTGAGTCAGAGGGGATCTAGAGGTCAGAGTGCACGATGGTACTCGCCGAGTCAGGAGCCGGACTCGGCGAGTTGGGTCGGGACATTTCTCAGAATGTGATTAATGATGATTTGCAGAGTTGAGGTTGACTCAGTGAGTCGAATAAGGACTAGGAGAGTGAAGAGCACGTGTGGACTCGCCGAGTCACAGTTGTGCACTCGGCGAGTTTGGTCAAGGTTGACCGTTGACTTTGTTGACTTTTAGGGTTAGTCAATGTTTGGACCTTAGAGTCATCGGAAGGGTAGGATAGTCTTTTACCCTTCCTAGAGGATGTATAGAGAGATAGAGTTTAGCCTAGCCCGGAGGGTTGTATTAATTAGAGTATTTATTTCATGTGATTAGGCAGGGGCTAGACCAGAATTTACCGAGTCAGAGATTTACTGAGATATCCGAGGTGAGTCTCCTCACTATACTTTACCTTGAGTAGGTAACTAGAGTTATGTGATACAGTGTTGTATGCTATGTATGTGTTGCACTGCGTTATTCTATGTGATTTATGTTGTGCATGTTTACAGAGTTAGAACCTGAGGGTTCACAGAGTTTGGGTGCACGGACCCACAGAATTATAGCCTCGAGTGGCTAATATGTGTTATATATGGTATTTTGGGGAACTCACTAAGCTTCGTGCTTACAGTGTTTGTGTTATGTGTTTCAGGTACTAGTGAGGATCGCGGGAAGGCGCCGGCTTGATCAGTACACACACGAGGAGATTTCTAGATTATGATCTTGGGATATGATGTTATGATTGACTATGTGATACAATGGTGTTTTATAAACAATTAATGAATAAAAATGTGTTTTTACAATTTTGAAAAATTGGTTTGAAATTTTAGGGTGTTACAGACCCACTCCAGCTTATTTGTATCACAGGTGTCGATACGAAGCTACTTTGCACTGAGAGATTTAAAAGAGATGTAGATCACTAGTGAAAATGAATGTAAGTTCTGTTTATGCTTATGTTTCTATATTGACGATGACATCCCAAATGTTTTAAATGAATAAAAATACATTTCTTCGAAAATGCTTTGATAACGTATTTATCATGTTTTTCTGAGAACAAATTCTGCAACATTTTTATTAAAAGAGGTACTCTGATTTTTATAAAGCATAAACAAAATCAGTCTTTTCTGGCCGTGAAAATGGGGATGTCACATTGCAGATTATGAGAAACTCATAATCTTTGGGTGAACAACATATTAGTGAAGGAAAGCTTGAAGAAAGAGCCAAGAAGGCAATTTTCTTGGGATATACATCAGGTGTAAAAGGCTATCATATTTGGTGTTTGGAAGATTCTAAGTTTATAATTAGTAGAGATGTTACTTTTGACGAGAACTCAAATGTAGTTTCTTCAAAAGCTACGGTGTCAATTGGTGATGACATTGAGACGGTCAAGTCTCAAGTAGTTAATATAGCACCTAAAACCTAACAAGGTTCTAGTTGTGTTCACGAGGAATATCATGGTGGTATTCACCACGATATTGAATATGAGACGGTTTAGCAAGTAGATGTACTAAGCCGACGATAGTTTATTTTAAGTCGAGGCGAGCATATATAAAAGTTCAAAAGTTCGGGTTTGATCAACTCTTTAAGCACCTTGGACATTCAAATTTGGTTGAGTGCGTACTCTCGATGGAGGAAGACGAGTCGGTCTCCTTTAAGGAAGCTATTCTGGCAATAGTGAGAATGATCGGCTGCGATGGAAGAAGATATGTAGTCTCTTCGGAATAACCAAACTTGGGAGGTGGTCCCATTGCCCGTAGAGAAGAAAGTTATTGGTTGTAAGTGGGTGTACAAGAAAAATGAGGATCCTTCTGAACTCGATGGTACAAGGTACAAGGCAAGGCTAGTGACTAAGGGGTTTGAACAAAGAGATGGAGTGGACTATAATGAGATATTTTCTCCAGTAGTGAAAGACACTTCTATTCGAGTGTTTTTTAGTATTGTTTCTCATGGTGATTTGGAGCTGGAACAACTCGATGTAAAAACTGCTTTCTTGCACGAAGAATTGGACGAGGAAATCTATATGTATCAACCTGAGGGATACATGGTTATGGAGAAGGAAAGTCAAGTATGTCGCTTCAGGAAATCACTATACGGATTGAAGCAATATCCCTGTCAGTGGTACAAGCAGTTTGACTCCTTCATGCTGAAGCATGGGTTCTCCAGAAGTCTGTATGATTATTGTGTTTACATACGGAAAATTCATGGAGGTGATTATATCTATCTTCTTTTGTATGTGGATGACATGTTTATTGCTTCGAAGAGCAAGGTAGAGATAGATAGACTAAAATCTCAACTTGGTAAAGAGTTTGAGATGAAGGACATGGGAATTGCTAAGAAAATTTTGGGTATGGAGATTAGAAGAGAGAGAGAGATCGAATCATCGATCCATAAAGGCTACATTGAGCAGGTTATTTCAAGGTTCGGGATGCAAAATGTCAAGTCAGTGGTGACTTCATTGGCTCCACATTTTAAGCTCTCTAGTAGACAATCTCCCACTACAACGGAAGATAAGACATACATGGATCATGTGCGTTATTCCAGTGTAGTCAGCAGTTTGATGTATGCAATGTTGTGTACACGTCCATATATTTCACAGGCGGTCAGTATGGTCAGCGGGTTCATGGCGAACCCGGGGAAGGCACATTGGGAAGCTGTGAAATGGGTCCTGAGATATTTGAAATGAACCATTGATGTGGGTTTATGTTTAGGTGGAAATACATGTCAAATTATTAGATTTGTGGAATCAGATCATGTTGATCAAGGTGTGCAATTTATCCTTGGTGAATCAACTATAATTTAAGGTCTACACTACAAGAAACGAAACCTATATGGACGACATTTTTTGTCTCTATAGGTTATAGAAATTCATCCCTATAGGTGGTTGTGATGACAAGTTGTCCCTATAGCCTTTGTCGCTATAGCCTCGTCGCAATAGATAGTTTCAGTCGTCACTATAGATACCCTCACCATAGGTACCTTTTAAATATGACATCGTCGTTGTTGGTTCATGGTTGTCGTCACATTGTTGGACCTATAGAGACAACCTGCCATCCCTATAGCAAGGTCTATAGCAACAAAATGTCTTCTCCACAGATGTACAAAATTTACATTAAGCTCCTATTTTTTTTATTATTTTTCTACTTTTCTCAAACACAAAAGAACAAAAACACTAAATTTAACTACAAAAACATTAAAATATCATACAATATCAAAGCATTTGAATATCTTATACAATTAATTGTTTACCAAAACATATTATATAATTTGAAATTGTTTAAAAGTTTTATACAAATTAAACATTGATTCACCCCCACAAGTTGCCACCAAATGTGTTCTCGCCTCCTCCTTCTAACATGGGCCTTAGACTATCTTGCCTTTGAATTCATTTACTAATAGGTTTCATGCCGTTTGATATGGATGCCCTTTTGAAACTCTAAAAAATAGACAGAAAAGTATGGGAATTACTAAAATGCCCCTTGACAAAAAAGTTGGATATGGTATGAAAAGCGTTTATATCTTTAGATAAAAGAGCTTCTATGTTCATACCTGTTCTAGGATTAACGGTTGCCAATTTCATTGACAAGAACTACACAAAATCGATATATTAGTATTTAGACAATTAAGAAAAGTAACATATTTATCTTTGAATTAGTCTGTATATACCTCAACTTGCCTCTGTAATGATTGTACGTAAATCATAATCTCATCAACATAACAACCGTTCCTGTCACCTTTAATTAAAAATAAAAAATAAAAAGAAAAATCCCATCTCAAATTACAAACAATTTGTACAAAATTTTCATATATAATAAATAATAATTTTTTCTTTGTACCTTGTTGCAACCAGGAACCAGATCTTGAAGGAACTTCATCCTCTCACTGATTTTTTCTCTTCTGACCGGAGATTTCCAGAAGAAGAATGTCAATTGGCTTCATAAGAAAAGAATGGAACGGAATTGAAACGAATAGAATGGAATGGAATTGACATGCCCTTTTTCAGCAACACTATGGCTATCATTAGCTTGAACCCTTCTTGCTCGGACATGGATGTAGTCCTTTGGTGACCCTGGTAGTTTTGCAGAATCCTTTGTTTGCTTCTGATTCCCATTCCAATTTCAATTCCAAGCTGCAGGTGATACAAGTAGTAGTTTCTCAAAGGTGAAGAATAGAAGGATTGCAATCCAAGAATAAGGTCAAGAGACAATAAAGAAATTGAAATTGGAAACCTTCTTTAAGACAAAAGAGCCTTTAAGACAAAAGTCCTTTAAGACAAAAGTCCTTATAGATGCTTATTCTTGTAGTGCTATCAAATGAGTTAGAGGTGGAGAATTGTAAGTTGAACCCAGTTTATTTTAGTTAACAGCCCAAATTGTTTTGGCGCAAGTTATATGGCCCACGTATCTTGTTATGATATACTCGGTGAAGGAAGACAGAAAAATACAACACGAAAATTGTAGAGGGAAAAGTGAGGTCAATTTCTTAACCTAATACAAATTACTCTCTCTTCTAGTGTGGATGTAGGCAAGCTTGCTGAATCACGTAAATCTATTGTTATTCTCTATTTACTTTCATTTGCTTGGTTATTGTCATTGTTTGATTTGGGTCTAAGGGCAAAAACGGGGATTTAATACAGAGGCAAGGTTAGCTGTTGTTTTTCTGTTTTCTGCATTGTTCCTGCTGCAGTAACAGTATAATGGTACTGAGTTTGTGAACCAAAATTGCTAAAAACTTTTTTTTGTTCATTGTACCTTACACCCCACAACAAAACCGCAAGATTGAAAGGAAACATCAACACCTGTTACAAGTAGCTAGAGCATGAGGAATAAGCTTATAGATAAGAGTATATGTTTTTTTATTTTTGATCAAAAGTATAGCCCTCGATTAAAAGTTTTTGCCAAAAGACGAAAATTTGACCCACTTCAATTGTTGGTCAAGTCATCCTAGCCTAGTAGGAACAGCAAAAACCTCAAACTCACTCTTTCCTTTCTTTGGTGCTACCTTTTCTTTGCATACAATAACCTTTTTATACAACTCTTACAAAAATTTAGTAAATTTGTTGGAACTCATGGCTAAGGATAATGTATAGCAGTAAAAGGGTAAATTTATATTAATTTAGTTGAGCTAATAAGTTATTTCCTAATAAAATTGTGGAAAAGTTGCCTCCAAAATTAGCAAGTGGCAAATAGTTCAGGAGTTATTTCCGTAACTTATCATTTACTATTCATAGTTTGACTATGAATAGTAATATATATGTTAATTGAAATGAGAATGGACGGTGGTCAAATATTATAATATATATATGAGAATTTGGAATGAAGAATGGACGGTGGTCAATTATTAGGCGCCTACAAATTTTTCCGCCTACAATTTTGGACGTCTTCTTTCTTTCCTTTCATATGTTTTTGTTTTGGCTATAAATAGCCTAAGACAGAAAGGTTGAATATCAACCCAACCACAATTAAATATATATATAAAAGCATTATATATATATATATATATATATATATATATATATATATATATATATATATATATATATATATTGATACACTACCGTGTATATTAGCTCTCCCACTCTATTTGTAATATCTTTCATAATCCCTGTAAACACTGCAAATTATACTGAATTGTTTCTCGGCTTCCTCCGCCCGTGGTTTTTTCCCGATTTGGGTTTCCACGTAAATTCCTGTGTCTCTATTCTATTTATTTTATTCGTATTACGTTGTGATTATTACGCTTTGATAATTTTTGATCCCATTCCGCATTGAGCTAATATTATTTAAGTCAATTTGGATCCGTCGTATTTTACAACAATTGGTATCAGAGCATCCGGGTTGTGATATTAGCTCGTTGGGATCATTTTATCAAGTAATTAATCATGTCTTCGGTAAAATACGATATTCCACTACTGGATCGTAACACCCGATTTCCGTTGTGGCAAGTAAAAATGAGAGACATTCTCATTCAGATGGATTTACACAAGGCGCTTTTGGGTTTCAATAAGATGCCCGATACATGGACCGAAGAAGAAAAGGAGATGAAAGATCTGAAGGCTTTATCCCAGATTCGTTTGCACTTGTCAAACGATGTTTTGCAAGATGTTCTAAAAGAAACGTTAGCGGCTTCTTTATGGCTAAAGTTGGAGCAACTATTGATGACCAAGAGCTTACCAAACAAGTTGCATTTGAAGCAACGGTTGTTCAATCTCAAGATGATTGAAGGAGGCTCTTTAACTGAACATATATCCACATTTAAAGAGTTAGTAAATAACTTAGAGAATATGGATGTTCAGTATGAAGATGAAGACTTGGCTCTATTCTTACTGTCGTCGTTGCCAGAATCCTATAGCCATTTTCGTGATACTATTATCTATAGCCGTGACACTCTAGTTTTAGATGAAGTCTATACAGCTTTGGATTCCAAAGAGAAGATGAAGCATATTACTGGTGGTGGTTCAAGTGATGCTAAAGCCGAAGGTTTGAATGCCAGAGGAAGAACAACAGAGAGAAGTAGAACTTCTCAATCTTCCAACAAAACCAGATCCAAGTCAAAAGGCAAACGAAAGTTTTGCAACTATTGTCACAAGAAGGGACATGTGCTTGAAGAATGCTTCAATTTGAAGAATAAAGAAAAAGAGAAGACGGCATCAAATGGTAAACAAGCTAGCACTTCGGGTGAAGCCGATCTAGCTGAGGTCGAAGGTATTGGAGAACTTTTGACAGTTTATTCAAATAAACTGGATTCCACTGGCGATTGGATACTCGACTCTGGTTGTACTTTTCATATGTGTCACAACAAAAGCTGGTTTTACACATTTGAAAAGGTTAACCAGGGCTATGTGTTGATGGGTAACAATACTACATGTCCAGTTCTTGGACATGGTTCAGTCAGGATCCGTATGTTTGACGGAGTTATTCGAACCATGGGGGATGTTAGATATGTTCCTGACCTCAGAAGAAACTTGTTATCTCTCAGTTCCTTTGACAAAAAGGGATACGAGTTTGCCGGTAAAGGTGGAGTTCTCAGGGTATTCAAAGACGGTTCCGACAAACTGAGAGCCAAATGAAAAACCTCAGATCTTTACTTTCTTGACGGGAAAACAATTTCGAGTGATGCTGCTGTTGTTTCAAAGTCTCTTTCTGATCCAGATCAGTCCCGTCTTTGGCACCTTCGACTCGGCCATATGAGTTTTCAAGGCATGTCAGAATTGAGTCGAAGAGGTTTACTTGGTCAACAAAAGATTGTTGATTTGGATTTCTGTGAAGACTGTGTATATGGCAAGGCAAAACAAGTGAGGTTTGCAAGTGGTATCCATACAACGAAAGGACCACTTGATTATGTTCACTCGGATTTGTAGGGACCGGCTCGAGTTGCTTCAAAAGGTGGAGCTATTTATATGCTCACTATTATTGATGATTTCTCCAGGAAGGTATGGTCTTTCTTCTTCAAACATAAAGGAGACGTTTTCTCTACCTTCAGAAATTGGAAAGTTCAGGTTGAAAAGCAATCAGGTCTGGTGGTAAAGTATCTTCGTACGGATAATGGACTTGAGTTGTGCTCAGAAGAGTTTAATGTCTATTGTCAAAAGGAAGGCATTACTCGACATCGCACAGTAGTCCATTCACCTCAACAAAATGGTGTAGCTGAAAGGATGAATCACACCATTATGGAGAAGGTCCGGTGTATGCTTTCTAACTCCAAATTGCCAAAGTCTTTTTGGGCGGAGGCTGCTTCGACTGCTTGCTATGTTATCAACCGATCACCGTCACGAGCAATCGAGAAGAAAACTCCGTTTGAGTTATGGTCCGGTAAACCTGCAAATTATTCAGATTTAAAACCATTCGGATGTCCAGCGTATGCACGAGTTGACAATGGGAAGCTAGAACCAAGAGCAATCAAATGCGTTTTTCTTGGGTACAATCAAGGTGTAAAGGGTTACAAGTTATGGAGCTTTGATTTGAAGAAAATTATCATCTCAAGAGATGTTACTTTTGATGAGTCTGCTATGATTCAACCAGTTGCTGACTCTTCTAAAAGAACAGATGCATCAGATGTATCATCCGAAGCAAATAAAGAGAATGCTCAAATGGAGGTGGAGCTTCCTACTTCACCTACCACTAATCAGAGTACAAATCAGCATCAAGATTCTTCTTCGTCGGATGAGCATGTTGTTGGTGAAGATTCAACACCTTCACAACCACAAGCTACTACTCCAAGCATTGCAAGAGATAGACTGAGAAGACAGATTATTCCTCCGAAGAGGTATGCTGAATCTGATTTAGTTGCATATGCTCTTATTATTGCTGATAATATCGAGTCCGCAACGGAGCCTGCGAATTATGACGAGGCTATCAAATCTGAAGACTCAAATGATTGGATGCTCGCTATGCAAAATGAGATGGAATCCTTGCAGCGAAACAGTACTTGGAATTTAGTTCCTATTCCGAAAGGGAAGAGACCAGTTAAATGCAAGTGGGTCTACAAGCTCAAGGAACCTGTCAACCCAAATGATAAACCAAGATACAAAGCTCGGTTAGTAGCTAAAGGCTATAGTCAGATTCCTGGTATTGATTACACTGACATTTATTCCCCAGTTGTCAAACATACTTCCATTCGTGTATTGTTGGGGTTGGTTGCTTCTAACGATTTTGAGTTAGAACAACTTGATGTCACTACAGCTTTCCTAAATGGTGAGCTTGAGGAAGAGATTTTTATGCAACAACCTGAAGGTTTTGTAGTTCCTGGAAAGGAGAACTACGTATGCAAGTTGAACAAATCTCTTTATGGCCTCAAGCAGTCTCCTAGACAATGGTACAAGAGGTTCGATTCTTTCATGACCAGTCACAAATTCAGCAGGTGCACCTATGATAGCTGCGTTTATTTCAGGAAAGGTGACAATGGTTCAAAGATCTACTTACTCTTGTACGTGGATGACATGTTGATTGCAGCGAAAGATATGAAGGAGATTCAGAAGTTAAAAGACCAGTTGAAAGCTGAATTTGAAATGAAGGACTTAGGAGCTGCCAAAAAGATTTTAGGTATGGAAATTATTCGTGACAGAAAGTCTAGGATCTTGCATCTTTCTCAGAAAAGTTATATTGAGAAAGTCCTAAGACGCTTCAGTATGCACGAAGCAAAGTCTGTCAACACACCTTTTGCAGCTCATTTCAAGCTATCATCCGCTTTGAGTCCTACTAATGAGACTGATATGGCTTACATGGCACGTGTTCCATACTCTAGTGCTGTTGGATCTTTGATGTATGCTATGATCTGCACGCGCCCTGATTTGGCTTATGCTGTTAGCATGGTTAGTAGATACATGGCGAACCCGGGGAAAGAACACTGGAAAGCAGTACAATGGATTTTTCGTTATTTACGCGGTACGTCTTCTATGTGTTTACGTTTTGGTAAATCTAACACTGGGGTGTTCGGATATGTTGATTCAGATTATGGCAAAGATTTGGATAAACGAAGATCAATTACAGGGTATGTGTTTACTCTAAATGGTTGTGTTGTTAGTTGGAAAGCCCAGTTACAGTCTACAGTTGCCCTGTCTTCTACCGAGGCAGAGTACATGGCGATTACAGAAGCAGTTAAGGAAGATATCTGGTTGAAGGGGTTATTTGGAGAACTCGATGATAGAATAAAGGTGACCACAGTTTTCTGTGACAACCAGAGTGCTATCTTCTTGAGTAAAGATCAAATGTTTCATGACCGAACAAAGCATATTGATATTCGTTATCATTTTGTGCGGAATATCATTGAAAAAGGTGATTGTGTTGTGGACAAGATTTATACAGATTATAATCACGCTGATATGTTTACTAAAATTCTTCCTATAGCCAAGTTCAAATTATGTTTGGACATGGTGGGTGTTTCTAATCGCAGTTGAGCCTGAAGGCTCGTGGTGGAGGAAGTATTATTTATTTTCGGAAACAATTTTTCTCTATATAAAATTTGCAGGTTCTTATGGAAGTTTTAGAGTTTTATGAGCTATAGGTTTTGACTAATCGTAAAGCATGACTTGCTTAATTTTGATGTCAAGGTGGAGATTGTGGAAAAAGTTGCCTCAAAAATTAGCAAGTGGCAAATAGTTCAGGGGTTATTTCCGTAACTTATCATTTACTATTCATAGTTTGACTATGAATAGTAATATATATGTTAATTGAAATGAGAATGGACGGTGGTCAAATATTATAATATATATATATATGAGAATTTGGAATGAAGAATGGACGGTGGTCAATTATTAGGCGCCTACAAATTTTTCCGCCTACAATTTTGGACGTCTTCTTTCTTTCCTTTCATATGTTTTTGTTTTGGCTATAAATAGCCTAAGACAGAAAGGTTTAATATCAACCCAACCACAATCAAATATATATATAAAAGCATTATATATATATATATATATATATATATATATATATATATATATATATATATATATTGATACACCACCGAGTATATTAGCTCTCCCACTCTATTTGTAATCTCTTTCATAATCCCTGTAAACACTGCAAATTATAGTGAATTGTTTCTCGGCTTCCTCTGCCCGTGGTTTTTTCCCGATTTGGGTTTCCACGTAAATTCCTGTGTCTCTATTCTATTTATTTTATTCGTATTACGTTGTGATTATTACGCTTTGATAATTTTTGATCCCATTCCGCATTGAGCTAATATTATTTAAGTCAATTTGGATCCGTCGTATTTTACAACAAAAATAATGAACATATACCAACCAGGCTCAACAATGAAAGCTCAATAAACGTGTTCATTAATTTCACTAAATCACAACTCTAATTGATTTAGAGTAGAAGGTATGGGGCATGTTGCATCTCGTTGTTGCTGAGGTGGAGCATCCTCAACGCCGTTAAGATGCATGAACACCACCCGCCTTCTTGTTGTATCTAGGGGGTGTTTGGCTATCTTTTTGATAGACAAAAATCCTTTTTGAAAAATATAAAAGGTAAAAGATGTTTGGTAGAGACATTTTAAAAGCTACTTTTGGATTTTAGATAGAAGGAAAACCGACTTTTTGGAAAAGTTAGGAAAATCTGACTTTTTGTAACTTTTCCAAAAAGAACTTTTGCCTCTCAAAAAGACAAGCCAAACACCCCCTAGTTGTGTTGCTTCTTGTTGTAGTCATGACTAGATGAAACGTGATCTTCTATTGGTTGCATAAATTCTCTCTCTCTATCTCTCTCCTCTTAACGGGTGTTATAACACCATGAACACCACCCCCTCTTCTTGTTGCTTCTTGTTATAACATCATTTTAAGTTGCCCATACCATATGCTTTTAAAGGCAAACGTAATAAACAATTTCCAAAAATTCAATCGAGGGTGATAAAAATACAAGAATAGACCTACAACCTACAACACATTTTAGAGTTCCAATCCAAAGCCAACAGAGGCTGCGTTTATTGAACTATATATATATATATATATATATATATATATATATATATACACCTTAATAAGCATTTACCCACAACTAGTGGAATTTTAAGAGGTACAACCCCTAAGTATATACTATCAATTTATGCATTACAGGAATCTTAGTTGGGGCTGAAAAAGTAAGGCATTGATTTAAGTTCTTATCCAACTGTGATTTAATGGATTGATATTTAAATACCAAAGTCCCCTTATTCTCGGCCCCTATCTCTACCATCTCCTTCTATATTTTATTGATGTGCTCCTCTAATTCCACAAACCTGATCACACTTCACAACCACTCCAAAACCCTAGATCGTATATGCCATTTTCACCATCGTCTTCGTCTCCAGGTCATAGTGTTCGCATCTGTATCCCCTTCTCCCCTACACAGCCGCCATCACTCACCACCACCCTCGATCAAAAGCCTTTGTACCCCTACCACTTCCCCTCTCTTTTAGATTCTTCCTCTCCCCTGTAAAAAGGTTTAAGTTTCGTTTTTTCTTATTTCCATTTGTTTCTTTTTGATTGTGGAATCAATTTATGTTAATGTTTGATTTGTTGGGTTTTTTAGGAGTAATTTCTCTGTTTCGCTCTCATCTCCGTCTCTTGCTCAAAAAGCCATAAACATCACTATCTTGCACTTTCTCTAACATGTATCAAGAAAGGCATTCCAAACCCTCAATCACATACTACACTCACAATGGGATTCAAAATTTGAAATTGGATTTCATTCTCTCAACCACAGATTCAAATTTGAAAATTTGAAATCTGATTTCATGTAATGCTCTATTTCTCTCTAAACCTCTTTAATGTAGTCGGTGACCTTCTAGGGTTCGCTATCCCCTCCCTCAATTTCTCTGTGATAGAAGATGAAGAGGATGGCCACCACGCTAGTCCGCCACTCACCCACTCACTCTGTCCTTGCACACCAAGGTTGCAGAAAACGTTAGACGTTAGCTAGTCGGTGGATTGGGGTCTAGGGATTAATCCGCCAGGCGGGGATTAATCGGAGGATTAATCAGGAACCATTAATTATTAAGAAAATTATTCAAAAATTTATAAATCTAACTTTAATCGTAAAAATATAAATAAATAAGCATAAAAGTTTAATAATAAGTTTAACAAGCACAACAATTTATCATTCAATTAATAAGAAAAGTTATACTAATTTTAATATATCTTAAGAAAAGAAGTAAATTTGGGTATTTGTATATTTAAAAACATAGAAATTTTGAAAATTTTGGAGAAAAGTTTAAAATTTAATTTTTTTATATATTAGTTGAACATTGAAATACTATGAACTTTTGAAATTTTGAAAATTTTGTTTTAATATTTAAAACTTTGAAAATTTGAAAATTTGGCCGATTAGGCCGCCTAGGACCGATTACGACCGTCTAGGACCGATTAGAACCGTCTAGCTCCGACTTTGACCCCCTTTGACCAAAACCGATTAAGCCGACCGATTAGCCTTAATCCTATTCGGTTGAAGACCGCCTAGCGATTAATCCCCGATTAATCGGCCGCCTAGACCGATTTTTACAACACTGATGCACACACACCACGGCAGCTCACTATTTCTCCTTTGTTATGATTAATGGCAGGTTAGACTGACTTTGGATGACGAGATGATGACCGACGCTTCTTTCCCTCAGAAGCCATGTTCATCAACGCTTCTGTCATTTGACTGTGATTCATAATCGCTATAAGACCACCGTTTACACCCATCGATATTTCTTTTGACTGTGATTCATCTCAGACCTCCTCACGCGAATCTGGCAACAACATCTCTGCTTCCTAGCAAAAGATTTCCAAGTGACCTTTAACAATGTTTTGGCAATAATTTTCAACTCCATTTCCGTATTCTTTAAAGGTAAGTTCGAATGGTTTTTGGTTTTGTGAATTTTACAATTATTTATTTATGGTTATCATTTTTTTCTTTCTTTCTTTTTTTTAAAAAAAAAATCCTACAGATGCTTATATATGGATATGGGGATAGGTAAAATGATTCCATTATGTTTTGGGGTTTATGGCATGGCTATGAAGAAATGGAGTAACCAGTTGTCAAATAAGAAAAGCATGTAGTTCATCATATAAGTTCTGTGATCTCTATACATCGTTATAATTTGACACTTACTCATATATATATATATATATATATATATATATATATATATATATATATATATATATATATATATATATATATATATATATATATATATATATATATATATATATATATATACAACAAAGGATTACAACCAAGAAAAACCACTATAATTTAAGTTTTTGAGTATAAGCGGTCTATTTGTTTTTTAGAACATTATATACTCTTATTTTTCATTTTTCTTAGTTCAACATTTTATTTAAAAAATTCACCAACACTCTTTTTATTCTATTCTATAGCGTAGCTACTTTTATTTTGTGGGTCACCCAGTTATATTATTCCAACTGAATCGATCAAAGTTGAATCGGTCATTCCTTAGCTTCAAGTTGATTGAATCGGTCAACATTAGATATGTTTTATATTGCACATTTCACAATTTCTTGGCTAGGTAAGTTTTTTCTTCACAATTTCATGATTTCATTGTTTTTCTTCACGATTTCAGGTTGACACCCTTTCAGTTTCCTTGTAACCCCTTGTGGTATGATTTATAATCCTTTTTTATCATTTTCTTTCCATTTGTGTAATTACACCTAATTTTCAGAAAGTAGGAAAACTTATATTGATTGTTCCATTTTATCCTTTTATAGATGTTTTCAGGATCAATCTATAAGCTTGTGGGTTGTTTGGCAAGGAAAAACAGATAATCTGATGATGAATCTCATGAGCTCACACATGCAAAAAAATGTATGCTATCTTCTTATGATGTCTATTTTATGGGGCTTTCCTATTTTAAGGGTATGGAGTTATCGCTCATGTTGACAATGATGCTTATACATTCAGGCTACTAGATGATGCAATATCCTGGTTGAACTATTTTTAGGACTTCTATTATATTGTTTATTTATAAATGATTGAGCCAATATAGTTCTTACACTACAACTTTCCCTCCTATAAATCTCAAATCTATCATCTTATTATCCTATTAATGACCCCTTTTTCTTGTTTCTATATTTTATGTTTATGGTGGGTTTTATTAATCTCCTCCATTTGTGTTTTTGGCAGTTTCAAAAATTCAATTGGGAATTTGAAGATTAAGGAAGCCACTATTGATGTCGCAGAGGTTCGGACTTGCTAGAATGAACTAGGCTTGAGCTGAAAGAGGAAAGTGATGGAAGCTGCTAACATTGAGAAATTAATTTAATCGATCAAGGGATTTATATCATTATTTGTTGAAACCACCAAATATGAAGCACATGCCAATGTGGTGGAGTCGTTCAAGGTGAAGTAATTATGTGGGATATTTTTGGTGGGGTTTCAATTTTGTTTGTTATATATGGTGGAGCTATTAGTTTTGCGGGCTAAATAGAAAGGTTTTGAATAAAATAAACCAAAACTAGAAATAATGTGTTAAATGTATTTTGCTTGATACTCGAGAGATCATATCCTGTAGGGAGTGAGCTTTTCCTTAATACTACTAAAGTCGGTTTTATACTTTTATCTTATCACTAAAAGAGTTAACTATTAGTTTATTGGAATACTTCAGAGGAAATATGACCATTCGATTTATGGTTAGTTGTATAAATGTTCACTTAGGAATTGCTTCAAATATGAAGAATGAGGGTATATCATGTTGTAAGTAAAATAATAATATAATAACAAGATGGTTATAGAAAGTATATTAATCATATGAATTTTTATCTGTGTAAGGTGATTTAATATGATTTATAAACGTGTGTTACCTTTTGTGTTTGTAGCAATACCTACAGGCTCATATTGTTGTTAATTGACATTTTGATGGAAGTGGCCAATGGAATCCAGCATTCAACAAAACTACTCGACACACTGTATTGATAAAACATCTGCAACGCAATATAGATTATAAAGAAGTAATATAGGTTATAAAGAAGTCAAAGTCTTATGTACGTTTAATGAGTTTTAATCCATTGATCAATAGTTTAATGTTAGGATTTGAGGTGAATTAGTCTGATGTTCTGCCATTCTTTATGTAACTTATGGCTACTTTTTCACCAAGTAAAATCCATACTTTTCACAAGAGGAGAAATAAAATAAAATATTTTTATTGATTTATAAATTTGTATTATTGTCTTAGTGCGTGGATAATATTAAAGCTCTTAATTTTCTTTGAGTTAGACCGGTTAAATTTTAATGAAACTATTTAAAATAAATTGACATGTTGATTTCCCTGTGAAATAGTCAAATATGTTAAACATGTTAGATTTTAACTTTTTTTTTTCCAACGTATAGCAAATTTAAATTTTGACTAATACTAACATCAACTATTAACTAAACTATTTTTATCAAGATCCTTTTTCATTTGGTTAACAATATAAGTTATACCGACAAATGTTGTTATTAGCTCTAATACACGAAGACTTGTTGTTTAAAAGAAATAAAGAAGTTTGAAAATATTGTTAGAAATAAAGAAGTTTGAAAATATTGTTAGCACTTTGTACTGATATTTAGATAGGTTACTTTATAAATGAAGTGATATAAGAAAAAAGATAATGTCTTTTTGGTGTTAGGTAAAAAAAATATAACTCATGACTTTATTAGATGAACTCAAACAAAATTTTCATTCAAGTTCATGGATCATCTTTTGCTATCTCCAAAAAATCATGAGGGAAGATTAGAGTGCAACATGGTATTTGGAAACAATGTTTTGATGTTGCTAATTAAAATCGAACCATGGCCTCATCATATCCTTTTTTCGTGGTAAACCTTTAGACATTAGATAAACTATCTTATAATTGTTAAACACGTCTTCCATTTCCCATTTAGTTTGTTACCATTTTATTAACTAATGTGTGTAAAACTTATAACTAATCATCTCTACAAACTAATTTCTGAAAAAAAAAATATATTCATACCCAGAGCTTGGCGCGGATAAACGGCTTATAAAAAAAATCTTACTATTTCTATAAATAGATTGAATATAATAATATTATTTTTTTAAGAGGGAGAAACCATTAAACAGACGGTACAAATAATATTAAATTTAAAATCGTCCAAACCTTTAAGTTGAATATACAACTTGCCAATGACACATATTTGATTTTTGATCGAGTCTTGATTTTGACTTCATTTTTTTTCGTTTGAATTTCTATTTTATCGGACTGATTTGTAGTTTGAAACCCATCAAACACCGCAGAATGTTGTGATCATTGAATCCCCAAAACTGAATATATATTCATGCTCTTAAACACGGTTTCAAATTTGATATTTTGAAATCAGATTTCATATCTTCCTCTGTTCATTTAACCTGGGAATTACAAATTTGAATCGACAATAATAACCTTTTACCCACCTGCTTCATGCTTTTTCTCCTCCCCCAAATGCTCATTCTGCTCTCTAGAATAACCCTAAAGATCATCAGCCACCACCATACCTCATCTCCTTCACCACCACCATTGTCCTACCTCCGGCGGAAATTTTGACCCAGCCTTTTCGAATCCCTAAAATGCAGTCAAAGATCTTTCATGTTGATCCTCCTTCCTCGTATATGGCATGTTTCAGTTGTTTTTAACTATACATTACATTTCTCTCTCTAAACATAGATCTCCTAACCTCTACTAGCCCTAAAATCGCCGACTGTCAGCCGCCACTCTCACCGCCAGTCACTACCACCTCCACGAGCTTCGTCGTCGTCGTCCTATTTCCCATATAGTCTCTGTTTGTGTTAGGGCTGAACAAAAAACATGAAAGAAAAGAAATGTCAAGCAAAAAAAGAGAGAAAAGAGAACGGGGCTGATGAGAGGATGCATCAAAGCTATGTTTGGATCTAAAGGGAACCAACCTGGAAATTTTTAACGATATCTGGTAAGATTCAATTTCATGATGTTGTTTAATGTATTTTTTTTTTGTTCGTGGGTTTTTTCTCCACATATGTTTCTTATCATCGTACCAGGTTATATACTTATATGTTATAGACTTATATCTGATTTTTAGTCTCCACTCGTTGCTGTTACTCAAGCTTCACAATGACAATAACCCTAAACCCACGATCTAGGTATATTAATTTGTTATTCTTTCTCAGAAATACTTCATTTATGTTGGGCATTATAACAATCTTTTGGTGATTTGGCTTTCTGAAGACAATAAAATTGAAGTTTTTTGTTGTTGGGTTTGGTTTTTGCAGGTTTAGGTGATAATCATCTAAACTAGCAATGGTAACTATCTGGACAACTTTGATTGTGCTTCCTGTTTAATCTTCATAAACATTGTTTGATTGTGGGATATTTGCAAGTATTATCTAAAAAATGAAAGTAACCATTATCATAGGGTTCTTCATATACGTTTTTAATTGTGCTTCATTTTCAATCTTCGCATTTTTTAGAGTACATTTTTTACTTTTTTTTAGATTTCCCCACATTTTCTTTTGAGATTTTTGCCGAAAAACATGTCTGGTGAAGGTTTGATTTGACAACTCCAAGGTACACGGTTCTTTTTTTTCTGCATTTTATATGTTTTCCTTCTTATATGTCGGATTCTTACTACATTTTATCTTTTTGAGATAATACAAACAGAAAAATGAGGAAGAAGAATGAAGTGGCTTACAAAGTCTAATAAACATAATCTATAAATGGTGTTTATGTCTTACATCTGGTCAACATACTAAATTTCTTCAATCTCTTAGAAAGGTAATATTTTTTTTTCACTTCATTTAGTTTTTAGTTCGATATTGCCATTTTGGGGTGGATGGATTTTAAGGAATGCCCCAACTTGTAGAAAGGTTCAACCCATAAGGTTTGATAATATAATACTTGATTTCTTTGTTATATTTTGGTAAAGAGAATGCTTATAAGGATTCAGAACCTCATCACTATTTAATGTTTCTTTTAATTGTCTATTTTTTATATTAGTTTTTTTAACAGAATTAATTTATATTAATTAGTTGATGATTATTTGTTTTTCTCAGTTCATATTTTGCAGGAATGAAGAAGATTTTTCAGAATGGCTTCAAAGGTAAGGAGAAAAGAGAAATTGCTCCTTATTTGTGTATTACTATCTAATTTTTACCAGAAATGTCATAAAAAATGTTTCATTCAACCTAATAACTATACATATATTTAATAATGGCCAACCATGTTTCTTTAAATGGTTTGAACTAAGCAGAAGAGGAAGAAGGGAGTGATGGAGGTATGATCTTGAAATTGTTTTTTTTTTTTTGGTTATTTTTCATTTTTGGTAATGGCAATGTGTTAATTTGAGTGGTAACATTTTGCCCGAGACTTGCAGTAGGAAGTATTTCAACAGTTTATCAAACTATGTATCCACCCTTGTATCCTTTGATGTTATTTTTGTTGTTATTGATGTTCAGTTGCTTGTTATTTTTAACTTTTATCTCTAATACATCTCCCTTGCTTCTTGTGTGTGTTGTTTTTACTTATTCCATCTTTACATATATTGCCTTTGCTTCTTGTGGGGTTGAACAAATTCTATTTTTTTGGCCTTTGCAGGTAAAAATGGATTGATTTATGTTGCAAGAAATATATTACATGCAACAGCCGCATGGATGACTTTGTTTTGATAATATAGAAGCATTTTTCTGTTGATGAGTTTTGTATTTATTTAAAAGACTTGTGATAAAGTTGCACGTTAAACAACTTTGAAGCAACACCCATGTCACAAGGGAAAGTGGAACCATATAGATATATGATTTATTATATATAAAAATACAATATGGTTCTCTTGCTTAAAAGAAAACAATTTAGACAACTAATCTATTTATTTTATAATTGACATGGTCAATTCTATTTATTTTGACAACAATTCTTACAACTACTCTTCATCGCCATTTTGCGTGGGTATGTAAAATTGGTACCGGAAAATTAACAATCCAAGAACTAATAACTGACCCAGCTATATAAAACTAGTACCGGTCCAGTTCTAGGTCTGGTCCAAATGACCTTCAAATTTTGTTGCAAACCTTCCATACCCCCCTCCCGATCAACAACCCTAATCGTCAAAATGTAAATATTGGTCGAAAAAAACTATTCATAGAAATGAAACTATTTTTAGATGTCGCTATATACAAATACTTTTAATTGTAAATCCAAAACAACATTATATTTTTATTTTTAATCAAAACAATATATTGTTATTTTTAAACAAAAATAGTAAAATACTAACATTTAATCCAAAACAAGAATTTTGTTTTATTTTAACCTAAAAAAACAAAATATTTTTTTATCACCAAACAACATCATATTTTTATACCAAAAGAGTAATGTATTTTTTATTTTTAACTTAAAATAACAATGTACATTATATATATATATATATATATATATATATATATATATATATATATATATATATATATATATATATATATATATAGGGATGAGCGTGGGACGGAACCGGTACCAATCCGTCCCATTCCCGATTTCCCGAATACCGAATTTGATCGAAAGTTAATTCTGAGTACCGAACCGAATTAACATCACCGGTACCGGTACCGGCAGTACCGATTCCCGAATTTCATGTATTTGGAGTACCAAGTACCGTCCCGTATTTTTAAATTCGGTATGGTTCGGTACCGGTTCCGGTACGCTACCGATACGGGATCGGGATTTGGGACAAACTGCTCATACTATATATATATATATATATATATATATATATATATATATATATATATATATTCTAATCATAAATTATATTTGTTAATGCACTACATGTTCATTGACTCATTGGAATATTACATGTTTCCAAAAAGGAAACAAATAACAAAACCTAACTATATGCGGTCCTCCAAATAAAAATTTTAGAAATTATTTTACCCCGCCGCTTTGCACGCGCGTGTGTATATATATATATATATATATATATATATATATATATATATATATATATATATATATATATATATATAGACAAAATTACAAAAATGGTCCTTGTGGTTTGCCAAAAGTAACAAACTTAGTCCATAAGTATTTTTTTGATGTGTTTGGCCCTTGTGGTTTGTAAAAGTTACATTGGACGTCCTTTTTCATAACTCCGTCAGTTTGTAGCCGTTTGGGGTCATTAATGTGGGGGTATATTCGTCTTTTTATGTTTGGCGCTCATTTAAGATGGGATTAGGCAGTGATACGTCATTAACCTATCCTCTGATTAACCAGAGTCCAAGAAACCCCCCTTCATCTCCACTTCACCTTAGCTTACTGATCATCTTGACGATCTTCATCCTTCATCCCTCGCATCTGATTTTAGGGTTTATCAACTAAAAATGGTATTGTGTATGTGGAATTTACGTGGTCCTCATACGATTGCACCCGACCTTGATAAAGATTACAGTAAGTTGTTTAATTTTTTGTTTGGTGTTTCTTGGCGTGTATATTCAAAGCTCATCGATTTTTCTTTTTCAGATGGTCACGACAATTTCTTCACTTTAAAGATACATCATGGTGGATTTTTTACAAAGTTCCCATGAAGAAAGTACATTGAGGGAAGGTTGGCATTCTTTAACTTTGTTGACACTAATCTTTTTTCAGTTCATGATCTAAATGACATGATTCGTGAGATAGGGTATTCTGCGGATGACACAATGTACTATCATAATAGAATTCCTAATCTAGACTTAGATTTTGGATTGAAGGCTCTAGGAAATGATCAAGACGTTATATCTATGGCTCAATATGTCCCTTAAAACAGAGTGATTAATGTGTACGTTGAACATGGTTCTACAAGACTTCACACTTACTTCATGTCCCCGAGTAACGTTGTTATTAAGCAATTGGATGATGATCCTTCTCCTGAACTTAATAGGATTAGGCCTAAGAAGAAGGGAATTGGTTCTTGTAGCAAGAAATTAGACATGAATGTCCCACTTAAAGAATCAACTAATCAAGCACAAATAGAAGATGGTGTGTATGATTTTCCATGTCCCTAGTTCCTTTTGAGCCAAACAAACAAGATGTGGTTAATGATTTTAAGGATGATTCGTATTTCCCTGTACCAAAAGAAACTGATACAATGCAAGATATTACAGTTGATATTAATTGCCAGGATCATAGGGAAATACTAGATGATTTTGAGCCTTTTAATAGTGATGGATATCAAAATATGGGTAACTTTAAAAGAGAGGTTGAAGTTGAAGAAGAACAGGATGAAAAAGATGAACAAGGGCATGCAGAAGATTCAAAAGATGATTCGGAAGAGCATACAGAAGAAGAGGATGATTCTGACTACATTCCAATGTTTACTTATAGTGTTTTGATTTTGTATTTTTCTCATTCCATTTCATTGTTTGATAAATGACCAAAACTCATTCCATTCCTTTGTTTTTTAAATGAATGACCAAAACTCATTCCATTCCATTGTTTACTTATAATGTTTTGATCTTGTTTTTTTACTCATTCCATTCAAATGTTTGATAAATGGACAAAGCTCTTTCCATTCCATGCCAACATTCCTGATCAATAACACAAAAACAACGTTTTATAATTATCATAATACAAAATACCATTAAACTGATTAACCAAAACCATACATTACATTAAGATTCTAATACATGACATCCCATCCCAAAATCAACTGGTAATATCCCATTCCAGATCTATACACTCATCCGACATTACATATCCAAAATACATCCCAAAATACACCCCAAAATACACTGACCAAATACATCCCCAAATCCAACTCCTACTTAGTGCATACATATATAAACGAAAAAAAAAACAAGATAGAAGAAGCATCCACTTCAGCTTCACAGCATCTACACGAGCTTGACTCAACATCATTTGAAAATTGTTCAGCTTCCTTAGCAAGCCAGGAATCACCTCCACATCTCTATGGCACATCGGATCATCCACCCACCCAAGAAATGGACAGCTTCGACTGTTTCGGGCACAAGACCAGAATCGCCTTCCTGGGTTGAGGTCCGTCCAAGATATGACTCTCACAGCAACACTTCCACATGTACATATCACCATTCTTGGTAGAGAGGAGAGCTTCGATTTTTCAGAGATGGTTGCTTGATTTTTCTGAATGTTGGCTAGGGCTTTTTAAAGGGGGGTGGAGAAGCAAATGCGAATATAACAAAATACCCCCATATTTTTTGAACTTAATCACTCCAAACGGCTATAAACTGACGGAGTTATGAAAAAGGACCTCCAATGCAACTTTTACAAACCACAAGGACCAAACACATCAAAAAAATACTTAGGGACTAAGTTTGTTACTTTTGGCAAACCACAGGGACCATTTTTGTAATTTTATCATATATATATATATATATATATATATATATATATAGAAAAGTTCAATATATAACCAATATGGATCAAGGAACCAAGGAACCCATCTTAACCATCTATTTTCTTTTAATCTTGGCCATTAACCCTTAATTAACCAAAAAAAACATGGAGGGGCATTTTGGTAATTTCAGTGTCTCATTTAATATTCCTGTTTGTCTCCGTTAGCTTCTTCTGTTACTTTCCTTCATCTTCAACACCGATCGATCCAAAATCTCGCCTGTTCTTCGAAATCTCAACCTTTTTCATCCAATTGACCAATAGTTTCTTCATATTTAAGCTAATAATCAGGTATTTTTAACATGTATTCATCTTTCGTTTATGATTATTAGGTCAATTATAGATTTTCATTTTACCGTTGTTCTTCCCATGCATTGTTTATCAACTTATTTTTATTGTTATTGTACCCGTCTGATTGTCAAATTTTCTTGATTTTACCGTTTAATCTTCAAATAGTTATGTTTTTATAGTTAATTTGCTAATTTTATGTCGTATGTTGAATATCCGTTTGATGTTACTATTTTTCCTTCGGTCGTTTTTGTAATCATTCGTCTGTAATGCATATTCGACATTTAGATAATCAATTCTATCTTGTGCATCTTCTGGCGTTTAAGTTTTTTCCAAACTTTTAGTGATTTTGAGAATCTTATCTTATCTTGTGCATATATTTTAAAGTTTTGTGATTATCTTGTTTATTTGTTTCCTTTTTTGTATCATTATCAATTCTAATCTCTATATAAACTCCAGGTTACCGATTCATTATGAGTTCTTTAAATTCTTGTTCAGATTTGCATTCAACTATTAATGAACAATCACGTAAGTTTTTTTTCTTAATATAAAATTCACATTTTCTGTGTATGTAATAAAATAGATGTTTTTTTTTTCTTTTGCAGTTCATGATCAATCATCTTCAAGTATGAATATTGATCATTCAAATAGCAATAATTCTTGTTCAGATTTGTATTCAACTATTAATGAATAATCACGTAAGTTTTTTTTTCTTAATATAAATTTCACATTTTCTATGTAATGTAATAAAATAGATGTTTTTTTTTCTTTTGCAGTTCATGATCAATCATCTTCAAGTATGAATATTGATCATTCAAATAGCAGTAATTCTCGTTATAGTTTTTATTTTGAGCTTTACAATACTGAGTCTTTTAAGCTTGTTCGTTATGATAAGTTGATACATAAGAAGCCTTTCAAAGGATTGTTGTTTGATTCGTTGGACATTGGTCTTGACTTTTATAAGACTTATGGTCAAGAATCTGGTTTTGATGTGAATATGTCAAGTCAAAAAAGATACAATGATGGCACAATTCGTATTAGATATTCCACATGTAGTAGATCTGGTTTCACGGAGTCGTTCAAGAATGAAAATATTAATGTGAAATTTTCAGATGTTAAGAGAATGAGAACTTCTTCTAAGAAGAACGGATGTCCTGCTGTTTCAAAGTTCAAGAATCTCCGATGTTCTTTAATGTTCTACATTTATGTGTTTGTTGAAGATCACAACCATGAACTTGTTGCTCAAGATTAGTTGCACTTATTAAGGATTAATAGGACAATGGATTTTCTTGATGAATCCTTTATACATAAGGTTGGTACTTGTAACATTGGTGATTCAAAAGCTTATAACTTGGTGAGTAGTATGAAGGGTGGCTTTGATTCTAGGGGAGGGACACTGCAGTTGACTTCGAAAATTTTCATAGAGAATTGAATTCTAAAATTGGTGTCAAAGATTCCCAAATGGTTGTGGACATATTGACAAACAGAAAATTGTGTTTCTCTAATTTTTCATTTGAGGTCCAAAAAGATGTTGATGATCATCTTACTAGACTTTTTTGGGCTAATGATACTTCGAAAGCCAACTCTAAGGAATTTGGAGATGTACTATCTTTTGATGTTACTTATCAAACAAACAAGTAATTCCTAATCCTTATTTGTTCTTTTTATGGTATTTGTTCTTTTTAATAATACTTATAAAAAAAAAATTCAGGTATTCCATAGTTTTTGTTCTTTTTACTGGAGTTGATTACCACAAGCGTTGTGTTACTTTTGGTGTTGGTTTACTAGCTCATGAGACAGCAGATGCATATGTGTGGTTGCTTGAAGAGTTCCGTAAAGTATTTGTCAAGCCACCCATGATGATTATAACAGATCAGGATTCATCAATGAAGAAAGTTGTTAATTTTGTTTTTCCTGAATCCAAGCATAGACTATGCATGTGGCACATCACTCAAAAACTTGAGGAAAAGGTATATTCTTTGTTTCTTGATTCATATATATGTTTATAACCATATAGATCATAAAGCACACTGTGAATTCACAATGTAAATTTGCATATGATGAAAGAAACAAATCTAAATCATAAATCACATTGTGAATTCATAATGTGAAACAAATGTTATATTACTATGAATTACATCAAATATTCAACTTATGTAATGATTCTTATGTGTTTCTTTTTTTTATATTCCTATCGATTTTTATAACCATCCGGACTTCCAAAAGACATTTTTTTATATTATATGGGATCTTCAATGTTCTCCACAAGATTTTGAAAGTTTCGGGTCAACAATGTTAGATAAGTTTCATCTAAAAGAAAATGACTGGTTAAAGAGTGTTTTTAAAATAAGGGATTTATGGATTCCGGCTTTTATGAGAGATCTTGAACTTTGTGGTTTGATGTGAACTACTTCAAGATCAGAGAGTATGAATTATGCTTTCTCACATTTTTTGTATCATAAATCAAATTTGGTGATGTTCATGATGTCATTTGCTAGTGCAATGGAGAAGCAAAGACATCATCAATCTTTATTAGATTATCAGTCCACAACTACTACCCCCAAGCTAAGGACTCCTTTGGCTATTGAAAATCATGCATCGGAAATTTATACACATAATATTTTCTTGGACAATCAAAAAGAGTTATACAAATCCATGTTTTATTGTGTTCAAGAATTTGTAGTTATTGAAGATGAAAGTGAAGTTTATGTTTTGAGAGATAAGAAGAAAAAAAAAGTTGATTGATAAAAATGTGAATGAGGATTAAGATTCTGATGATTTTTATCGAAATAGTCTTCCTTCTCATTGTCCTAATACTCGTTACAAGGTATGTCTCTTTGTCCTAATAGAGTTTTTATTAAATATAAAATGTAGTTTAAAAAATCACACTGTGAATGTAGGATGTTTTGCCATTTCATAGTGTGAATTCTTATAGAGTTATAAATTGGTTTGTACTTTTCATTAGATTAGTATGGAATATGTATTTTTTTTGTGAATTTGATTTGAAGTACATATTTATATTATAGTATTATGATTTTTGATGTCCCGTTGATTAATAATGTGAATCAATGTTAATTTGTTTATTAATGATAATTTTGTAGGTTGTATTTAGTAGAAGGGGTGATAGCATTAGCATCAGTTGTAGCTGCATGCTTTTTGTCCAGGAAGGATTGTTATGTCGTCATATGTTTTTCATATTAAGTATGAAAGAGTATGATGAAATTCCATCAAATTTCATTTTGAGGAGATGGGGAAAATATATCATAACTGATGGATTGTTGAGAAAAAAGTACGTGTATCCTCATAAAGGCAGTAAAAATGAATGTTTGATTCAAGATGCGTATGCTATTCTTCGTTTGTCCATTAACAATATAACAAATAATGAGGATGAGTTGGCTAAATATATAAAGCAATTTCAGGAGGTTGATAGTGGTATTCCTTTATGTACCTCATCAAGGGCATCTTCGAGTAGATCAGTTCACATTGAAAAAATTATTGGAGCTGCAGTACCTGATGTTATCAACATTCATAATCCACAGGGGATCAGAAACAAGGGATGGGCCATTGGTAAAAGAATCAAGAGCACTAGAGATAAAGTTATTGAGACATCTAAAAAGGGTTCTAGGTTGTGCATTTTATGTCATAAACCAAATCACAATGCTAGGAGTTGCATTTTGAGGTTAAAGAAGTCTGACTTAGAATCTGAGGTTACAGAAGGCTGATTGTTTCTAATTTTTTTAAGACTAATAAAATAAGATTTGATTTTTGTAATGATCATTCAATGGATAGAAATGTTGAAATATTCATGTTAATTTTGATATTCATTGTTTTAGACTTTATTTCTAATAATAGAATATATTTTTTTCGAATTTATTGTTTTTGGTAAAATATATTTTTTTATTGTTAGTTTTTTGAATTTTTTCTAATAAAATTTTCATGTTAATGATTTAATTTATGTATATTAATTATCATTGTTAATCTCACATATAAAAATTTCATGTTAAAGATTGTCTTAATGTAATTTAATTCACATTGTGAAGCTCAACTATTAATTGTTCTAATGGTCTATATGTACCGTAATTCACATTGTGAACCTCACATATAAAATATACATGTTATAATATGTACTTTAATTCACATTGTGAATATCACATATAAAATTTTCACAAGGTTAATGTTACTTTATATAAACAATGTTTTTCTACATCTATTGTATTGTTATTACATTAACATTTAATCATTTAGACCAAAAGAAATGAAGTAAATGTATGAAATGACAATGTACTTTAATTCTTTATTCAAAATAGAAATATACTTACTCCCCCCCCCCACACACACACACACACCAATAACATATCTTTAATAAAACATGTAATTGTATAACATAAATTTAGACATTCACATGAAAATATAAACATCTTTTAAGTATTAGTAAAGTTCATTTTGATATAGAAACTCACATCAAATTGTAACATAACAAGCGTGTATATGTTCTTAAAGAAATTAAATTGCATCTAAACTTATACCAATTATGAATAGAAAACTAAGTTTTAAGTTTTACACTTCTTTTTCCAATCCTTGAAGTACTATATCCTTTCTCCCCTTTTTTCTCATCCCTTGTTGAGCAAATCTTTTATTTCTTCATTAGTCTTTTTTGCAAACTTAGCTGTTTGTGCAATGATTTTTAACTTGTATGTCTTTGCGTCACTTAATAGTATCTTTGTCAAATACTTAATGCGTAAATCGTTTAACACACTTTGTTGTTGTTTTTATTCTTTTGGCAACCCACATGTCTAATTTACTGTTTTATCTCCCATATATGTCTCCATATGACGCATGCAAAAAACTCCACAGTCAACATGATTATCCCTCGTGCGCCAATTCATGTTCACCCTTTCTGGTTCAACACCCTCCAAAATTAAAGCTTATTTGTGATTGACCCTCATCAAGTACCCACTAAAAAGTATTTTCTGCAAAAAAGAAATTGTCATTTTCTATCATTATTATTTTATTCAAATTATCAGTCTATTAATACTTATATTTAAAATGTAAATTTACTATTCTTACCAATTCATTAGGTGCATCACGATAAGTTCTAGAAAACTTTGCAACTGAATTCCTATTGTCAATGACATCAACCGCTGGTTCCTCTAAGTTTATGCAAATGATGTAAAAATGATTTTTTTGATGAACTGGGAAAAACACTTGTTTAATATTCTAAATTGTTAAACTTTGTTTAAAAGATGTAATATACTCAACAAAAAGAACAATTTATTACCAGGTGAAAATTTTCAAATGTCAGAAGTTCTTTGTCCTTTTTCATTGCATCTTTGATATTTGACTCAAATTTATCAGATCTTTCAATGAAAGGGATATTTTTGTCAAATATGAACTGTCTCTGCAAAAAATTTTAAAAATACATCAAACTTTAAAAAGTAAATTGTTAAATTCACAATAAGGTAAATTTTAAATTTAAAATTATACACATTATGAATTATAATAGGATTCACTGTGTGAATTTTATTATTTATTCAGAACTATTGAAAATTTTATTTATTATATTATCAACATTATCATGATATATATATATATATATATATATATTAACTTACTACCATTGATGTATCAAAGAAATACCGATTCACTGCAGAATTTGATTTAAGCTTTTCTTCATAGTTCATAACATCAGTCCAACATCAATGACATGTGCATGTACCCATAATCCTACCTGCATGGTTTCAATCATTCCTCTTCCAAGCACATAACCTCTCTTAGTTTGAAATACCTTCTCACTTAATTTGTAATCAAATAAAACAAAAAGCAGTTAATAGAAAATTAATTTATATTTGTATTTTTATACTATTGTATTTAAAAAAAGATAACATGAATTATTACCTGCTATTACCTATTCTGGAAAATATTCTATCAGATACTTTTACTTCATCTGGATCTATAATTTTTGATGCACAAACCTCTTTTTTATTATAAGGAGAAGATACATTCAGTGATGGTTTTTTTTAATCTTTTTCCTGCTTCTCTTTTTCCCTTTTGGTCATCTTCAATTCCCAAGATATTATTGTCACATTTTGTTTCTTCTGAATCATAACTTTCTTCTTCATCAAGTTTTTCATATTTTCTTTCTTTCTTCTCGTGTTCATCTTCACCGCTTTCATCTCCTTCCTGAAACTCTTGTGTTAGACCAACACCAAGTCCAAGTGAAAAACTAGGCATTGATGATTTTCTAGTATTGTTTTTTCTTTTTTTATCATCTATTATTTTTTTTTATTTTTTTGTTCTCTAAAACTTTTTACATTGTCAAAATCATCATAATCATCAAAATTTAAAATACATTGAATAGAATCAGCAATCTCATGCATTATTGGATCATTGTACAAATTTCCTGGTGTTACCATGATTGGTTGATTCTTTATTTCATGTTCATGCAAATTATCATCGCTTTTTTCTTCATCTTCATTCATCACATTTGTTTCATCTTCATTTTGACTTTTATAAATGAATTCTTGTTCAAAGACTTTCTTCATATCTTTCAACTCATCACTATCACACAAAACAATTAGCACATAAAAGCATTTTAGGCATCATTCCTAAAATAAACTAGTGCTTGTGTCTATTTAGGTGTATTACCTAACATATTTTAGACACACTCCTCACGATCAATACTTAGCATTCTAAGTTTAAGTCTAGAAATTTCCTACAAATTCCTAGTTCGCTTAAACTAATGCTCTGATACCAACTGTGACATCCCTAATTTCACGGGCAGAAAAGACCGATTTGTTTACGCTTTGTTTTTAAAATCAGAGTAATCGTTTTAAGAAAAATGTTGCAGAATTTGTTCCCAAAACAAAATATGATAAGAATTTATCAAAGCATTTCTTAAAGAAATGTATTTTCATTATATAACAAAATCTCGGGATGTCATGTTCCGATACAGACACATAAGCATAAACAGAACTTACATTTATTTACACTAATGATTTACATCTCCTTTAATCTCTCAGTGAAATATGTCTTCGTATTAATACTTGTGATACAAAGAAAACTGAGTGGGTCAGGCTTGGGAGCCTGGTGAGCATATAGGGTTTTCAACCCACAATAATATAATTATTATATTCAACCATCAAACAATCAACCCAATTACCCATCCCCATTATCTTCTTTATTTCTTAGGATTTTACCCTAAGAATTCAACTACCCGTCATTCATTCATTCCTAAGGATTGACCTAAGGAATTGGCACAAAATCTATTGCTACATAAGGCGCATCTACCAACATCATCCTTTAAGCGCCTCTTCCAGGATTACGTCATACACTATGAGGCGCGACTGCCAGGTTTATGACATTCTCTTTTAGGCGCGTCTGCCGACATTATCCTATAAGCGTATCTGCCAAGATTATCCCATAAGCGCATCTGCTAGTATTATGATATTCTCTATTTGGTGCATCTACCAATATTATTCTTAAGCGCATCTGCTAGTATTATGACATTCTCTAATTGGTGCATCTACTAATATTATTCTTAATCATCTTACATACCTCATCATTTTATCACATACCAACTATCTCATCTACCCATGTTCTACCCAACATATTAGTATATATAAAATACATATACATTTTAACTCATTTAAAAACCATATAAAACATCCATTCCAAACTTATCTCAAATAAACAATAGTATATAAACACATAGCATGTATTTCATAGCAAATACTTCATATTTATGTGTTAAAAGAGAGTGACTACACTCTCACCCAAAACATATAATTAATACATTCAAACAATACTTGTATTAAAATTGTGTTTATGAAAGGGACTATACACTCACTCCAAATAAACAACAATATATACACATAACACGTATTTCAAAGAAAATACTTCATATTTATGTGTTAGAAGAAAGTAACCACACACTCGCTTGATCAGAAGATGATCGGACAACACTACGGCTTGTAGAAGTAGTATTCTTCGGTAGATCTGGAAGATCTTCACAAAAACCGGGCTCCTTGCGGGCAGAGCATCGGCTCGGGAATTTTACTCCTTGGGATCTTCGGGGCTTCGGGACTTGCTTCGGGGCTCGGGATTAATACCGGGGCTTCAGGATATTTCTTGCACGAAAAACGAGGCAAAAACGCGAGAGAAGGAAAGAAAATGAGCAAAGAAACTCGTCAGCCTCGACTTCCTTTTATAGGGGCTGGAACCTTCGATTACCCTGGGCGTAATCTTAGGTACGTTGGACGTAACCCGGATAAGGCCGCTGACTCCCCCCCCCCCCTTCGGATAATATCGAAATTCATAATTAAATTTAATATTTTAATTATTTAATAAACTTCAAAAATTCATATCTTCCTCATACGAACTCCGTTTTCGACGTTCTTTTATCCACGCGTAGGTGAGACTACGCTCTACAACTTTCGTTTAGACTCCGTCGGCTAATTTTGACTTTATTTTTATTATTTATTTTTAGTAGGCCGGGACAGGAAAACTCTATTATAAATTCATAACTTTTTCATCCGACACCCGTTTTCGTCTGCTTTTTTACTGTTGGACTACTATCGATGAGATATTCGATTCTCATTTAGATTGTTTCGGCTAAAAACCGCTCGATCTCAAGTCGAGTATTCGGGCTGCATACCGCTAAGTCGAAAATTAGAAAAATCATAACTTACTCATACGAAGTCAGATTTGGACGTTCTTTTTATGTACGCTCTCGGTTTAACGTAATCTATGACTTTCGTTTAGATCACTAAGGCCAAATCTCGCTCTATCGTAAATTCACTATTTACGTCGCACTGTGTCGTGCCGGTTCTGTCGCGAAACTTCGTCAGGTCATAACTTCTTCGTTATAACTCGGATTTCAGCGTTCTTTATATGTACGGAATCCTTGTAAGATATACTACAACTTAGTTAAGATTATTCATTCTAAATAATCTTCTATCAAAAAGTCATTTTTTTGACGCTTATCGTCTCTAAATTGACTAGCCCGGATCTACGGGCGTTACACACGTATTGTGTGCATAGTGAAAACAAGCGAAAGTGGTAATCAACTTGCAAAATTTTTTTTAAGAGATTCACATTGTGAATCTGTGAGGCTTTGAGTTACATCAAAGATTCACATTGTGAATTTATGCATTTCATACCAAAAAAGTTTGAAGTTCACCAAGTGATGTACACATACACATGGTGAATTTTTTTAATTATTTTGTGCATAGTGAAATCAAACAAAAGTGTTAATCAACTTGCAAATTTTTTTAAGAGATTCACATTGTGAATCTGTGTGAATGTGAGATATACATCGAAGATTCACATTGTGAATTTATGCATTTCATACCAAAACAGTTTGAGGTTCACCAAGTGACGTACACATACACATGGTGAATCTTTTCACGTATTGTGTGCATAGTGAAAACAAACTAAAGTGGTAATCAACTTGCAAATATTTTTAAGAAATTCACATTGTGAATCTGTGTGAATGTGAGATATACATCGAAGATTCACATTGTGAATCTCTGCATTTCATACCAAAACAGTTTGAGGTTCACCAAGTGATGTACACAAACACATGGTGAATCTTTTCACGTATTGTGTGCATAGTGAAAACAAGCGAAAGTGGCAATCAACTTGAAAAAAATTCTTTAAGAAATTCACATTGTAAATCTTTGAGAACTTGAGTGTACATCGAAGATTTACAATGTGAATCTCTACATTTTATACCAAAATAGTTTGAGGTTCACCAAGTGATGTACACAGACACATGGTGAATCTTTTCACGTATAGAGGATATGAGTTACATCAAAGATTCACATTGTGAATTAGTTTTTTTAATAAGTATGTAGTATATGATTAGATAATTAGTTATTTTAATCTGAATGTTAATGTTCTAACCTTTTTTTTTATCTTGAATATCTTCAATTTTTTCACTTGTAGTTGAAGGTAGAACATCTTTTAGATTTCTTGTCAATTTCATTCTTTTCTTATTATCCTTTTTTTCGTTGATCTTTTCTTCATTTCATGTTTTTGATTAACAAATTAATTCAAACATCAGTTTCCAGGTATGAAAGTTATGATTTATTCATATAATTCACAATGTGAATCACAATTACAGATGAATTTAACATAACATTTATTCACATTGTGAATGCAGTGTGAATCAAAACATTACCAATGCAACTCTTTATAAATTTACAATGAGAAGCACAATAAGAGATACAATATCAATTAAACATAGATGCAAAATGTGAATTTGCACAAGATGAAAAAATCAAATGTAAATGATAAAGCACCATGTGAATTCACAATTTGAATCAATGATATGTTAAATTGATATGTAATGATGATTCACTTTGTGAATTGTCAAAAAATGTAATACTCAGAAACATTGAATTTTTTGAAATAATCAAATGTAAATCACAAAGCACACTGTGAATTCCAAATGTGAAATTAGTTTTTCAGTTTAATGAATAAACTCAAAAACCACTTAGATTCACAAAGTTTTAGGAAATTACGGTTTGTAATTTAGATATTCATGATTTCTGTATCGATTTGAAGAAATTTAAATCATTAGGTTTTTGGTAATTATACAAATTCACAAAAGTTCATGAAATTAGGGTTTCGATGTAGTTAATAAACTCATATTCGAGTTAGATTCACAAAGTTTTAGGAAATTACGGTTTGTAATATAGATATTCATGATTTATGTATCGATTTGAAGAAATTTAAATCATTAGGTTTTCGTTATATATACAAATTCTTAAAAGTTCATCATCCGAGGGTTTCAAATCAGTCTAAAACGATTTTGTTAATAAAATTGTATTCACAGATTCATCGATTACATAATGTAACAGATAGTTTAGATTTTTGGTTTTGAAATTTATTAATCGAAAATTTTGATGTTTAAAATGCATTAAATGAGATAATCGGAAATGAATAGCAATCAAATCTACCTTCCAGATTGATTTTTACGAACTTTTCGGCAAGATTGATTGTGGATATTGACTGAATCGTCGCCGACGATGCGTTTGAAATCGATGTTCGTCGGTGAAGTAAAAGATCGCTTTCAATGAGAGGGTACAATCGATTTCTGTTTAATCATAAAAGTGACCATCTTGAACTTCAGCTACCGCAACCATTACTGCTACCACAACGGTTCAGCACCCGCAGTCATCTTGTTCATCAGCAACCGCAACCGCAACCGGAGTCAATCTTCCGCAGTCAATTTAGCTAGATTACTTTACTTGTCTTTATTGTAATACACTCTATTATCCAGTATGCCTTGCATGGCTACTCATAGAGTTGTAATCTAGTGTACTTTATGAGTCTCTATAAATAAGAGCTCATTCTCTTGTATTCGTATCCGACAACTTATGCATTCTATCTGAATACACATTTCTGAAATTATCTCTCTATCTCTCTTTACTCATCTCTTCTTACATAAATCTTATCATAATTCTACTGATCATAATCCCTCTTCGGAGCAAGTCTTCTGTGACTTAATCACTAAGTTTGATATTCCTTATTAACTTGGTTTGAATGCATTCCTTGTTATGAATCAACTTATGTGTATACTTGATATAACAATTGTTGTCGTTTCTATTTCTTTACTTTTCCGCAACTAACTCTCTAACTATCTAACTCTAACTTATTAATATTATTGTTGAGCTTTTAGATCCTTCGAGATTAACTATTCCGCATTACTACTTGTTCTAACGTCTGTTCAAGTGTGTCTCAAAGTTTTTCTCTCAACAATTGGTATCAGAGCCATAGTGGTTGCTTTTTGAAAACGGAACTCTGATTTTCCAAAAGGCTTTCTATACCACTTAAGCTCATTTCTCAAAAAAAAAAACAACTTCAAAATGGCACAATCGTTACCTCTGAATGTTTCCAACATTGTTGGTGGTTCTAACCGAGCCCCAATATTGGTAGAAAATGAATATCATCACTGGTCACAAAGAATGGAAAGGTACTTGAGAAGACTTGGTAGAGATGTATGGCGATCCGTAGAAGAAGGACCACATGTCCCAGTCCTTACACCTGTTCAAACCGACGGCGCTACAACGAGATTAGGAGGAGGTCAACCAGTCATGAGCCGTCCCACCAAGGATGATCTCGATAAAATGGAAAATGATGTTGTTTCTTTTTATGAAATCTCCTGTGGAGTTGCTCCTGACAACTTCGATATTATCATAAATTGCAAATCAGCAAAAGAGATCTGGGAAGTTCTCAAGAATTTGTACGAAGGCTCAGAACAAGCACAAGACAAGAAGCTCACTACCGCACTCAATTAGTTCAACAACTTCAAAGCTCATACTGGAGAAAGTTTAGAAGACTCCTTCAAAAGGTTCAATCTGATAGTCACCAAGTTATCCAATGCGGGCACCATCCGCAGTAACCATGAAACAAACCTTCAGTTTCTTAATGGTTTGGGAAGACATTGGACTACGGCTAAGATGATAGTCCAAGGCGATAGAAAGATTCACTCTTTGTCACTCTACAAGCTCTATGGAGAGTTGCAAGCACAAGAATCCACCGTACTCAAAGACTGTGATGACTTCGGAGGACCACTTGCTCTCATAGCACAAGCTCCACCGCAGTCACCTCACTCTTCCTTGTATGACACTTCACCGCAGTCATACGAAGCCGATTCAGAGTATGATGAGGAAGAAGAATTTCAGAAGGCTATTGCTCTGGTTAGCCAACAGTTCAACCATCTACCACCTCCTTCCTTCCGTAAGAATCAACAGCTCAACAAACCTCCATTCAACCGTAACTTCGGTTCCTAGAATAACCATTCTCGATATCCCAAAAGTTCTCATCCATATCCGCAATCTCAAAATAATCAACCAAAGGAGGTACCGCAGTCTCCTCAAACCACTGACTCCGTTACTCCTTCAGAAGACAAGACTGATATTGTAATTTGTCACAAATGCAACAAAGAGAATCACTTTGCAAGAGATTGTAAGGCCAATGTAGTAAAAGACCGAGCCTTCTACCTTAGAATGGCACAAGAGTTGGAAGACAAAGAAAAGGCGGAAAAGGCAAGGGCATACGTAGCCCATGTCAAAAGAGACCATCAAGTTTGGTCATCCGGAGACGAAGATGAAGCCATCAGCAGTGTCAAAGGAAAAGGGAAAATCTGCATGCTGGCCACTGCGGATGATTATGGGTCTACAATGTTGAACAAGAACTACTGCTACATGGCAAAGGATGGAACTCTAAGCATCGTCGAATAGGTACAACTCATGATCCAAACTCTAAACTATAGCATGCATGACTGTCAACCCTACTTAGATGATCTTAATGACACGTTTGTTGCCGTCCTTACAGACTATAACAAAGCCTTAGATGAGTAGAACATTGCGTCCCAAGAGATGTTCCACGTAAGAGGACGACTGGATAACAAAAGACTTAATATGGCTATGTTAGAGAAGGACCTAGAGTTAGAAAAAGATGCAAGAATGTTAAGTGAAACCCAATTAGAGATAGCTTTGAATCAGAGAGATTTAGCTCAGAGTGAAATTGTACGCTTAAATCTCTTAATTGAAAAATAGTTTAATGAAAGTGAAGCTATTGAAAATTTGGTGAACAATGGAACCGTGGACAATACATACAATTGGGGTTGGTCAAATGGATATCCTACCGCAATGGATTCCTCACCCCGGTTCAACAAAGACAGACTGTATGTCCCTCCAAACCGAGAATTTCATTTCCCAGTCAATGACAAGACCTTTCCCGAAGATATCAAAACTCACTTCGGTAGATTGCATACTCTAAGCAATAATTGTGTCATTGAGGAAATTGTGCCTGAGGTTTCAGGTCACACAGGTGATCAAATTCCTATCTGTGGCACCATTTACCCAAATTCTCAAACATCATCCGTAGTTGATGAAGAAATTGTCATTGAAGGTCCCAAAGTCTCAAAAGATTTTCCGCCTCTGTCCTCAGACCGCAGTTCATCACACTGCAGACAAAAATCCCACAAAAATCCCACCGCAGTCTCAACTCAGACTTACTCTGCAGTAGTTAAAACGTCACTACCGCAGTCCTCAGTAAAAGGAACTGTGACTCTTCAGGCGATTCATCATGAATTACCTATAGAGAACTTTGAAGTGGGACAATGCTCTCAGATCCCAGAGTCTTCAAGTTCGGATGACTCAATCCCACGTTTTCAAAATCATTCTAAGAATTCCAGGGAACCACAGTTGAACAACAATGAGTGCGGTTCACCAAAATCCTTGGCCAAAAAGGCCTTCAAAGATGAAATTAGATCTCGAGTCACAAACAGACAAATTTTTTCAAAAAATAAGAAGCATGTCAGAATTCCAAAGTCCAAGAGTCCAGAAAAATTTGTTTTCTCACACTACATTTCAAAAAACTCTCCTATCAAGAAAACAAACAAAAAGGAATGTCAAGTTTCATCAGTCATTCCTAGTTCATCTGACAAAAATCAAAAGAGTGAAAAGTCTTCTCAAAACAATGGTTTTCAAGTGTATTCCTTGGACGATCCAAAATGGAAAGGTATCTTACCCATTCCAACACTTTTAAAGTCACATCAGAATTTCAAAAGGTGGAAGGGTATTCTACCAACTCCACCAAAAGGAACTCAGAGATCTACATGTGCTAAATCTTTTCAAAAACGCACTTTTTCAAAACCCAACAACACTCATGTCAGGAATTACCCACCTCGGACTGGTAACAAGTCCAATTCATCCTTTAAACCACTGACCAAATATAGTGTCAGATCAAAAAATAAAACCTCTTTTTGTAAATGTCAGTGTAGTTGTCAGAAGGATTTATCTTATGTCAAATCTAATCGGAGTCAGAAACCTCGTACTTTTTCAAAAAAAACTCACAACACTCCAAATCTGCTCAAACACCCAGGACTAGGATCAAAAGTTGACAAGAGACCTGACCCTGCAACCTCAGTCCATGCATCATTCAGAAACGCATCAGTAGTCCCAGGCTCCAAACTAGTTTGGATGCCTAAATTAATCGTGTAATTCTCAGGCTTTGTGCAAGGAGGAACAAGAAGATGAGTGGTTAATTGACAGTGCCTGCTCCTTGTACATGACCGGAAGGTTAGAGTACCTTCGGGATTTCAGGCAAATATGCAATGGTGGAAATGTCACATTCGGCAACAATGCGAATGGTATCATCCGAGGTTATGGTGTTCTCACTACGGAGAACTTTTCCATTCAGAAGGTTGCTTATGTAGAAAGCCTCAAACACAATCTCATCAGTGTTGGCCAACTATGTAAAGCAGGACATCGTGTTGAATTTGATGATCAATTTTGCTACGTAATGACAAGTGACAGGAACACATGCCTGATCAAATCCCGATCCGAAGGTACCATGTACCCTTTGGATGTCTCTCTGATCATTGGTAGACTGCAGTTGTGTTTCCTATCCAAAGTTGTATCTGAAGTCAGCTGGCTATGGCACCGCAAGCTAGCTCATCTCAAATTCAGGTACATCAACAACTTGGTCACCGGAGAACTAGTCCGCGGTCTCCCTATTCTCAAATTCAGCAACGATACTCTCTGTCCGGCTTGTGAATGTGGTAAACAATCCAAAGCAAGTCACCCTCTAGTAATGGACTCTTCTATTTTTGAACCACTGGAGCTATTGCACATTGATCTCTGCGGTCCATCAACCGTAGCCAGTCTCCACCACAAGAAGTACATACTGGTTATTGTTGATGACTATACACGCTTCACATGGGTCTTCTTCCTCATACTCAAATCAGAGACACCGCAGATTTTCATCAACTTCATCAAAGAAATCGAACTTCAGATCAAGCTTCCAGTTAGACGCATCCGCAGTGATAATGGCACTGAGTTCACTAATCATCTTCTCAACAGTTTCTTGGTGTCAAAGGGCATATCTCACAACTTCTCAGCCCCATATACACCGCAATAAAATGGAGTAGTTGAAAGAAGGAACCGCACACTAGTAGAAGCAGCCAGATCCATGCTTAACTTCGCCCATCTTCCTCTCTACTTCTGGGCTGAAGCTGTAGCAACCGCATGCTTTATCCAAAACCGAAGCATTGTGTGCAAACGCCTCAATAAAACACCATATGAGGGCCTTAACAACCGCAAGCCAAATGTTCGCTTCTTTCATATTTTTGGGTGTAGATGTTTCGTGATCAACAACAGAGATCAGCTCAACAAATTTGCACTGAAGTCTGATGAAGGCATATTCCTTGGCTATTCCACTAACAAGGTTGCTTATCGAGTGCTCATCAGGCGTACAAGGCTGATCATTGAAAGCTTCGATGTGAAATTTGATGATTCTCACATCCGCAACGCCCCTCCATCCACTGAAACCACCGCAATCATGGAAAGCGATATTCCTGCCTCTTCAGGTCCCTTAAATCTAGTTGAAGTCAATTATAACGATCTTTTCGACCCTGTTGAAATGGCGAAACTATCCGAAGTTCTTGTGTCACCCGCAGCTCAACAACAACACGCTGATGTTTCTGGACCATCTATATCTGAAGTAGCATCTCTCAATACTTTCACCTCTCCGGTTGAGGGGGAAAGCTCTACTCCGGATCAAGCAACAACCGTCGAGGTTCCAGTACTTGATGTTGTTCAAAGTCCCACCCGCAGAGAAGCATTACCATCAAACATATCTTCGGATTCGGATGATGAAATCATAGAAAACATTGACACTAGAACCGATCCAAGGATTATCACTCTCCCATCCGCAGTCCAGGGGGAACCTTCTCAGGTTCTAGAGGAACTTCCATCAGCAATCCAGGGGGAACCTCTCCCAACTGTTCAAGAAAACTCCATTCTCGTCCAACAAACCAAGATGACTCAGCAGGATGTTCTCAAATCCAAGGGCAACTGCCATCTCCAACCACAGATTCTCCTGATATTCAAGATATTCCCTCTACCGCAGCTGCTGATCATCTGCAGTCCCGTCTACATGTATGGACGAAGGACCACCCACCAGGTCAAATCATCGGCAACCCATCCGCAGGCATCCAGACTCGATCTTCCCAGGACCTATCTGATCACTGTCACTACGCAGCTTTTATGTCCTCGGTAGAGCCCAGAATGATCAAAGAAGCTTTGCTCGAACCAGACTGGATAGCTGCGATGCAAGAAGAGCTAGAAGAATTTCAAAGAAACAAAGTTTGGCAGCTCGTTCCGAAGCCACGTGGTCACTCCATTGTTGGCACTAGATGGGTGTTCAAAAACAAGCTGGATGAATCTGGTGCGGTAGTCAGAAACAAGGCAAGGCTAGTTGCAAAGGGGTATAGTCAACTTGAAGGCATTGACTACGATGAAACGTATGCTCCGGTAGCACGCATGGAAGCTATCCGGATCTTCCTAGCATACGCAGCCCACAAGAACGTCAAGGTACACCAAATGGACGTTAAGAGTGCCTTTCTCAATGGGGAACTAAAAGAAGAGGTTTACCTTCAGCAACCTCTAGGTTTTGAAAATGTTGAATTCCCAGACCACTGCTACAAGCTTGAAAAGCAGTCTACGGTCTGAAGCAAGCCCCAAGAGCATGGTATGAGACTCTTTCTGAATTCCTTGTCTCATCCGGGTACAAGAGAGGAGTGATTGACCCCACATTATTTATAAAAGCAAATGGTGACCACCTTATGCGGGTACAAATATATGTGGATGATATCATCTTCGGATCGACTGATCAAGAAATGGTGAATGAATTTGCTAAGCTCATGACCAACAAGTTCAAAATGAGCATGAATAGAGAAATTAACTTCTTTCTAGGACTTCAAGTGAAACAAATTACGCAAGGGATATTCATTCATCAAGAAAAATACACCACTGAACTTTTAAAGAAATATTCCATGGACAATTGTTCTTCTGCTAAGGTCCCCATGGCCTTCGGTTATAAGATCACTGCTGATCTCGCAGGCGAATCTGTGGATCACAAGACTTATAGAGGTATCATTGGTTCTTTGATGTACCTCACTGCAAGCAGGCCAGACATTGTCTTTGCAACTGGTGTATGTGCAAGGTATCAGGCTGACCCAAAAGTGTCACATATGACCGCATCCAAACAAATCCTATGGTACCTCAAAGGAAGCAAGTCTCTTGGTCTATGGTACCCCGCAGGCAACGACTTTAGCCTGCAAGCTTTCACAGATGCGGATCACGCCGGATGCAAATTGGACCGCAAAAGCACCTCAAGAGGATGTCAATTTTTGGGTGGAAGACTCGTCAGCTGGTCCTCAAGGAAACAAAGTTGTGTTTCTCTATCTACCACAGAAGCTGAGTATGTGGCCGCAGCCAGCTGTTGCTCTCAAGTCCTTTGGATGAAAACTCAACTATTGAACTACGGGTATAGAATGATGCGGATACCGATCTATTGTGACTCTGAAAGTGCTATTGCTATTTCTCACAATCCAATTCAGCACTCCAAGACTAAGCATATTGAACTACGGTATCATTTCATCAAAGACCACATCTTGAAAGGTAACATTGAACTCATCTTTGTCCCTTCTCATGAAGAGATTGCTGATGTGTTCACAAAAGCGCTCGACTCCACAAAGCTTAACACCTTCCTCCAAATGTTAGGAATGATGAATCCAGACCATCAATTCTTTTTGAATTGATAGATACCGCGGACCATCCTTGGTCTCTGTTGCGGTTCTAACTGAGAGTTACTTATGATAGATGGTTTAGGTACCGTAGTCGTGGTACCGCAACCATAAATCATACTTATCTCTCATGGGTCCTTATTGTTTGTTATTACTAATCTTTGTACAAGTGCTCTTTTCAGTTCTTATACTGCAGTCATTCATCTTTCCATCCGCAATGAAATTTCCATCCGCGATGACGTTCTCACCCGCAATGATCTTTCCATCCGCGTTGATGTTCCCATCCTCAATGAAGTTACCATCCGCGATCATTATGATAATTTCTCAACTGTTTCATCAACCCTTGAATCCTTGTGTGCTATTTAATGATCCTTCATTAAATAGAACATTAAAAAAAAACATTCCCTTGAGAAACTGTCTCATTCGTTTTCTGAATAAACCTTGTGTCAGACCTATTTTTAGGCATGACGACAAAAAGCACGTATTCCATAATCACATCCTTAATCTGTCATTTCCTCTCCCCAACACGTCCCATCCGTTACAACTTCCTTTCCCCTCACCCCACGTTCACCTGACACATTGATAGATGTCTGACTTTTCATTAAATGCAACCCTCTTTTGGTAAATCTCCCAAATATTTTTTAAACAGTTTCATTATTTGTGGCTGAGATTTAATCCTTTATTCAGAGATTTCCCCCCAAATTCCAAACGACGTTTTTACCTTATCCTCACTTTTACCTAGGGTTAAAAACTTTTCACCCCCTTTACAAACCCATCTTCTTCCCCAAAATCACTTTACGCTTTCTGAACATCGAACCTTTTCTCTCAAAACCTTCAAGAACTCAGTTTTCCACTTCTTCTCTCAATCTTCTAAAAATGGTGAAATCGGGTGCATCAAAGAAACAATCCAAACCTTCAGGCTCGATGAATCCCACTGGTTCAGACTCTCCAACGATTGCTTCAATCAATTTCAGAGCAGTGTTTGAAGATCATTCTTCATACAATGCTCCAACCAAGCTTATGATCAAATTTCTGAAGAACCATCCACTCTATGGCCCTTTCGATGCCTTTACAGATGTTGTTCCAGTTTCTACCCTCTTCAAATGTGCATTTTCTGCTTACCGCCCAATCGAAAACCCTCAAGAAGTTCACCTCAACCTCATTAACGATTCTTTGGTCATCCTGTCCAAAGAAAAGTTTCTAACTGCCATAAACCTTCTGGTTCATCCATCCATCAAGATCTTTTCTCCTTCCATGGCGGACGTTACCTCTGCCCTTTACCAAATGGGGTATTAAAAACCAATTCGAGGAATTGGTGAGTTCAAGAAAAACCAATTGCCTGCGGTTTGGCAGTTTGTGTGCCATTTCATCATCCGCTGTCTATCCGGCAGAACCGGAGGCATAGACAACATGGGACTCAAGCTATTGGAGTTGGTATGGAGCATATTCACCGGACACGACGTAAACTACGGGCAGATTCTATGGGACGATTTCCTTCAATACATTCCCAAAGAAAGCCCAAGGGAGAACCCAACCGAGCTCACATTTGCAAGGTTCTGGTGACTCTGCATCTCAGACCTTCATGCGGATGCTGGAATCGACATGGGCAGTGACATCAACTTCTTTGTCACTAAGGATCTCAAAAGGTACAATCCTTCCTCTGATCAAACTATTTTTGGACCTATCCGCAGACTCCCTACCTACATTCTTACAACACTTGGTCTTGAGACTGCTGATGTCTCAGATCACATTGAGGCTACGGAAGGTATTGCCCCATACCCTCCTACCCCGCCTCTTCCACAAACATCCGCAATTGTTAACCCTGAAGGTACCGCAGTCCCTTCTGCCACTACACTCTCCAATCTTTCTCAAAGAAGAAAGCAATTGGCCACCAAGAAGAAACAAAGAACACCTAAGAAGGATGCTCCTAAACGAACCACACCCACCAAGAAACGTAAAATCACACCTCCCACAATCTCTTCTAGTAGTGATTCTGATGAGGATAGGCAACCAATTGCTATCCTTAAGAAAAGAAAAACTGATTCCCCTGGCCAAATGCGTGACTGGACCTATACTGAAGCCTCTCAAAAGGCTCCAGTGGTCCTTGGGGTGGCCGCAGACCCATTCAACACCACAATCATTTTCCGATCAGACTCAGAAAGTGAGTCTGATTCACAACATCATGGAGACTCCCCCCCCCCCGGTTCACTCCCAACTGGTGCACGCCCTAAGGTCTCCAGGGCTTCCCGACTGCATTTCTTTTCACCCGAGGAGTTGCATTCCATCATTTTGAACGTCACCCAAACACTGCAAACACATTCCCAACCGCAGGGCACTTCTTTCGCCCATGCCAAAACTGAGCTGAGGCCAAACTTGACCACGGGTCAAGGAGACCAAGGAAGCTCAGGAAATCCTACTCTGCTTACATCCACAGCAGGTGGTTTAGGCACGGTGAGCACAAACGTGCAAGGATCTGTGGACCCGAAGGACACTTCGGTGCGTTTCCAAGGATTTGATGGAGAAGAATCTAATGACTCATGGTTACGGTACACACCTGTAACCGAGTCGGACAAAAAGAAATATGTTGTCTTCAGAAGGGCATTCCAAGCCCGCAAGGAACAACAGATCAAGCAGCAACAACAAAAGAAGCAGGAAATCCAGTCTGTGGCCAAGTATTGGGAAATGCTATCAGCAATGCCAATACCGTAGCCACCTTTCTCAAAGTTCAAGACTGGATGGACGAAATGGCTGAAACGATCCATAAAGCTCAAGCCACAGGAGAAGCTGCAGGTACCTCCAGAGTAATTCCAACTCCTACTCCAACTCCCAATCCTATTCCTACTCCAATAATCAATGAATCTCAAGACGAAGGAACCGCAATCGAAGTAAGTTCAGTTCCCACCTTCGGTCTTGATGATGAAGACATACAGGAGGTCAACAAGCCCAGCCCCTCATATGATGACCTCATGATGTTTGATGGGGAAGAGGAATCCAACGGTTCTCATCATTCAACTTCCAAGCCAAAAGAAAAGAAGAAAAAGAAGAAGAATGTTGTCACCAGGAAGGAGTTCATGAGCTTACAAGCCAAAGTCGATCAGATCTTAGCTGTGGTCAAGCCCACTCAACCACAACAAGAAGACATCCCGGGACCGCAGTCCCTGATCGAACGTATTGAACGTCTGGAAACAAGGGAACGCATGGCTGCAGATAGAATCTCTCTCAAAGTAGAGATGGGGATCCGGTCCCTTGACAACAATCGCAAGGCGGACCACAAGGAATTTATGGCTGCAGCGGAACGCCTCATCACTGAGGTGACCGCAATCAAAACAGATCTCCAAGCGGCCATCGCGGATCAAGCCACTCAGTCTAAGAAATTGATAGATGAGACTCATACTGCTTATGAGTTCACTATCTCTGTTCTTCAAGCCACAATTAACATACTGCAGAAATCCCTGTCCTCCAACTTCCATGGTCCAGAGATCCTTCGGCTCACAAAAGAAATCCACAGGCTACTCTTCAACCCCTCCATTCCCAACAATCAACAATTGGCAGAAGCCCTCAAAGCTCAATTCCAAGAAGTCTTTGCCAAGGTTGATGGACTTAAACAATGGCTTGAGGAAGCTCCTCCGTTGCATCCCTCAAGAGGGGGAAGTGAAGAAGAAGAAGTCCATCACTCGGATCCATCCATCTCTCAACATCAAAGCCCCCCCATCATCACAGAGAAAATTCCCACACCTACACCTTCTCATCACACTCCACCACATAACACTCCACCGAGGGAAGTCACTCCAGAAAAGCCAAAAACTCCCCCCCCCCCCACTTCAAAAACTTGGCTGAAAACATGTCCTCTCCAAGCACCACTGATTCCCCTGCCACTGCCCAAAGAAAACAAGACTGGAAGCCAGCCAAACTGGCAGAACTTATTTGGAGAGAATGCGGTTTTGATACAATGATGGACGAATCCTTGATAAATTCTTGGATCAATCCGCACCGCAGGCTGCTAGATGAAGACTACCGACCCCACCTTACCTACGCTGAACCCCCCATCGGACGGTTACTGGGATGTACCAATTTCACCAAATGCCAAATTCTTCACAGTATTTGAGCAATTCGACCGTAGCCTTCCTGACCACAAGAGACTACCAATGGAGTTTGAGAGACTTAGTCTTTTTCACGCTAAACATGCCTCCTCCATTGAAAATATATGGTCTAATGATAGACCATCCGCAGTCAAGAACTACAAAGTCCGGAAGTTCATGAAGGTTGACTACATCCAGTACACCCTCACGAGAAGGGAGCATGACTACATCCGCACCCAGGCAGACTTCCCTTGCATGAATCCGGAAGAAATCTTCCTCATTGCCAAGGTGTTTCAAAACAAATCAGAAAAGCACCCCAAAATGAAGATTGCGCTTGAAAGGGCCAACACTTTTCTGAAGGAAACTGTCTGCGACTTTGCCAAGATAGATGCGGATATCTACCCCACCATCCTCAAGAAGTTTGACCTCCCACCTCTTGAACCTGCGCCAATGACTACCGAAGGCTTTCAAGAAAGATCCTTAGGCGCTACAAACTTACCTGAACTTGGAGTCATATTCAAAAGGAAGACTGACAATGTCAAATATTTCATTCCTATGACTGCCATGCATCGCCTCACAAGAAATCAGCTTGACATCTGCAGAGTCGGAGTTGAAAGATCGAAGCATACTACCGCAGAAGTCAAATTCGAGATCTTAAGAAGGATCAATTGGCTGGAAAACATCATGAAGTTTTGGTGGATCCTGATCAAGTTTCTCAAACTTGATAGTTGAACCGAAGTTAAAGAGGTCACTTAGGGGGAAATTGTTGAATCATAAAAGTGACCCTCTTGAACTTCAGCTACCGCAACCATTTCTGCTACCGCAACGGTTCAGCACCCGCAGTCATCTTGTTCATCAGCAACCGCAACCGCAACCGAAGTTAATCTTCCGCAGTCAATTTAGCTAGATTACTTTACTTGTCTTTATTGTAATACACTCTATTATCCAGTATGCCTTACATGGCTACTCATAGAGTTGTAATCTAGTGTACTTCATGAGTCTCTATAAATAAGAGATCATTCTCTTGTATTCGTATCCGACAACTTATGCATTCTATCTGAATACACATTTCTGAAATTATCTCTCTATCTCTCTTTACTCATCTCTTCTTACATAAATCTTATCATAATTCTGCTGATCATAATCCCTCTTCGGAGCAAGTCTTCAGTGACTTAATCACTAAGTTTGATCTTCCTTATTAACTTGGTTTGAATGCATTCCTTGTTATGAATCAACTTATGTGTATACTTGATATAACAATTGTTGTCATTTCTATTTCTTTACTTTTCCGCAACTAACTCTCTAACTATCTAACTCTAACTTATTAATATTATTGTTGAGCTTTTAGATCCTTCGAGATTAACTATTCCGCATTACTACTTGTTCTAACGTTTGTTCAAGTGTGTCTCAAAGTTTTTCTCTCAACAATTTCACTAATATGTGATACAGATGAACTAACGTCGTTAATTCACCATGAGAGTTAATAAGTTTTAGGTTGATGAAAATGCCCCCTTAAGTTCCGTGTTTGGTTATAATCAGCTGCACACTATTGTTTTTCATACTTTTACAACTCAAATCCAATGGCTGTTAATTTTTTGATCCAACCATCTTAATAGGTTCCTTGGTTCCTTCACCCATATTGGTTCTCTATTGAACCCCTCCCTATATATATATATATATATATATATATATATATATATATATATATATATATATATATATATATATATATATATATATATATATATATATATATATATATATATATATATATATATATATATATATAGGATCGAGTGAGGATTCGAAATTTGGTAAGGACTGTCAGGACGATTCTTAGCCTTTGATTATAAAAAATGAGTGGTTGTAATTAATTGGAATTTTTTATTTTTTTAATCAAAAACGCGGTGGAATTTTTGATAATAAGTGGAAGTTTTAATACTTTTCCTTAGAAGGGTAAATATCTTAGGGATAAATTGGTCACTACATATATAAAAAAGGTCTATGCGAATCAAATGGATGTTCTTATTCTCTTTCGCTTCTTATGCTCTGTTCAAAAGAGGAAACCCTCGTCGATTGTTGTTCGATTCAAGCTTGTCAATTAATCTCTTCTGTTTCTTTTTCTTTGTTCTTCAAATTCGATCTAGAACATTGCTTAATGGAACCAGGTAAACCCTAGTTTAGTGTGTATTGTTGATTATTTGCTTTATCCCTTATGATTTTTGGAGATTCAAGAAAGAAACATTCGTAGTCAATATTTATTTTCATGTTTTAGCTTCGATCTTTGGGGGTTTTCTGGTAAATCTTGTAGTTCGTTTGCTTTGTCACTTTGATTTATGATTTGTTATGTAAAATTTAACAAACTGAAAAATATAGCAATGTTACCTGGTTCAATATATGAGTTAAATACTAAGATAAATTCTTTTAAGTTTTGAAAGGATGTATGGATGAAGAACTTAGATAAAAGCATCAAAGTTAAGTTTAATACAATGGTGCTCATAAGGTGTTCGATCTAATGTCTCATACAAAAAACATCTTGGAAAAACTAAAATTCTTAATTTTTTTGTTGTTTTCATTTCTTTATATTTGTGATAAGTACTTATGTTATTGCTTATGCCAGTGATTATTGGTTTTTCCTTGAAATTAACTTGTTAAAAAAAATGAAAGATACATTCAAAATATAAAATACCAATAATATTGCTGTCAAATCAAAATTGAGTTTGTATCATAACTTTATGTATGATAAAAATCTATGATTTGGGATTTAATAATTGATAGAAACAATTAGAAAGTAAAATGTCATAATGTTATGATTAAAACTTGAGTGAATATTTGACCTCCGGCCTAACGTGCATGCAAACTGAAATAAAAAAATCACACTGATATAATTTTGTTGTTTGATCTATTTGCATTATTTCAATCAAATTTCGATGGTGATACTTAAGGTTTTGGATGAAACGGATCCACCAATTTGGGAGTTTGCTTTCTTAATATCAGGAATGTTGAAGAATCTGGTAAGATTTTTAATTTTTCATTTCGTATTGTTATAGTTCAAGTTTTTTTGTCACATGTTTTAATTTTTTCTCACACTAGTTTCTCTAGAAAGATGACATGGGAGATTCTATTGAGATTGTAGTCGAAAAGTTATTGCATCTTACTAAAGATACAATTCCAAAAGTAAGTTCCATCGTCAAAATTTTAGTTGCTTTAATGAAAATTGCTATTTATATTGTATTAACTAAATACAGGTATCAAATGAAGTAGAATGTGGCTTAAATGTTGTTGTTTTCTCTCTATATGATCCATTTACATGTTTAAGAGTAGGTTATTATACATATTTCAAAATTATTCTTTTTCCTTGCGTTTTCACCTTTTGTATGTTGGTTTGTAGGTTTCTATTGTGTTATTGGTTCCTAGAGATGAGATACTCTTTTTATGTGTATAAACAATTTAACCAAGGTAAATTCTCATGAAACTAGAAAGTAACAATGTACTTTTGGAAACACTTGTGTTAAATGTTGTTTTTTTGTTTTTGTCAACATGTGGGTAGGCTTTCACATGCGAAACTAATGGGTCAATTAAAATTGGCTAAGATAATGAAGAAATATGTTGCAAATATGTTATTGTCTGATTTTAATATGTACAAACCCAACTTTCTATCAACTTTGGAGGATTCTAATAATTTGTCAAGTTACAAGAAGATTAGAATTTACAGTTGAACTCATTTGAAAGAAGTTCAAGTTGGGATTGTAGGAATTGGAACTTTATGATTGCTGGTTCGATGTATTTGAAGACATATTGTTCATTTGGTTGTTGTTAAAGACTCTGAAATATGGTTGTTTTTTGTTGCTATTTGCATGTTTCTAATGGTTGTTGTGTGAGGAGCTTTAAGAAAACAATGTTAGTGTGATATGTTCTTTGATTATGAACTTTGTTAAGATACATTTTCAGTTTTTAGTAATTCATCGCTTTGGATATTAATTGTGATCATAGTTTTTGGATATTATATACATATATTAAAACCTAACACGCTTGTAAACAGTAAACTTCACGAGTTTCAGACTTTCACCACGTTACTTGGAAATATTCACTCTTTCGTCATTTTATGTTTTCACAGTCTTACTTACCCAATCCAAAAACCCACCGCCATCACTTTTCCTTTCTTTCTTCGTTTCCCACTCTCTTGGTTTGAGTTTCCTAACGATTTCTCATCCAAGAAATAAGGGATTCGATTTTTTTTCGCCAACAACCGTCTGCGCTCTATTGCCTTCACCAAACGTCTGCCACCAACCGCCGCCTGTGCTTTGTTGTTGTTTGGAATTTCGCTACATTGATTGTTGTTTCAATTTGATTATGATTTTCTGTTCGATTGCTCTTCCTTTTGTTTTTTTGTGCGATGTCTCTGACTCCGTGAGTTTGACGTTTCCGACGATTTCCCGTCTAAGATTCAGGATTTCGATTTCTGTCGCCAACAATCTTCTGCACTCTATTGCCGCCATTAAACGTCTGCCACTAACTGCTTGTGCTCTGTTATTGTTTGGAATTTAGGTATGTCCAGTGGCGGAGCCACCTTGTTAGAGGTGGGGTCCAAGCACCCCACTTGGAAGAGGATTAGAGCCATAATGTTACCATATATACCCTTAAATAATTTTCCTTTTACTAAGAAACACCATCAATGGCACCCACTCTTACAAGAAAAGTCTCTCGTTGAATTTTTTTTGCTGAAAAAAACTATAAATATCCTAAAATTTCAAAGTGTTGTAATTTTATTTGTTTTTTTTAATATGATGGACCCCGGTTAATTTCCATCCTGGATCCGCCACTGGGTATGTCGTATATTGTTTCTATTTGATTTTAATTTTCTGTTCAATTTCTCTTCCTTCTGTTTTCTTTTGCGATGGCTCCCACTCTTATTTTAGGAAAAATAATTGCAACTTATTGTATGTGCATACATTGTCTATTCTGTGGAGACCATGGTAGTATTTGATGATTCGATAATTGGCTCCCTAAAGACATAAGAACCTGTTTATGCTTCTGATAGCAAGTAATCAAAGTAGCTGTTCAAGTTCTGCAAACATTAACATGTAAACATTAACAGAAGCAACTTTATACATTGCCCATTTTGTGGAGACATGGTAGTATCTGAACCAAACATCCCCATAACCCTTTTTGCCTGAAAAAATGATCCCATAACCCTTTTTTCCTGAAAAAATGAATATATATATATATATATATATATATATATATATATATATGTATATATATATATATATATATATATATATATATATATATATATATATATATATATATATATGGGAATGAAGTAATCTTGTAATCTTGGAGGCATGCTGACCGGAGAAGAGAAGTTGGTAATTAAAAATTGGAAATTAGCAACATGGAGATCATGTGATAGTAATTTAAATTCAATCAAGTGAACCAATATCAAAACTAATGACACAAAATAAAGAAAGATCGAGGCAATTCAATCAACATATGACACACTTGGAGTATAACTACACAGAAAATACACGTAGCAAATTTGATCTTATAATTAAGTAAAATAAATATGCTCTTCGTGTTAAGAAAGTATATGAAAAATAAGTATAACCTCATATATTTCCAACAAAGATTGGCAATATTAACCTTTACATCAAACAAATAGCGATAGGGCAATAGCCAATAGGCTATATCCATCAATTGCAAGTGCACCACAAACCATCAACACTAGAAAAAAGCTTTGCAGAATTACAAAACTGACATGTAATTCAAGAAGTCAATCACATGGAAAATTTGACATTTTTTGTATATAAAAAATAGCTTGTAACAGCACATTAAATATGTCCACTCTAAATATTGTTTTGACTTTTGACCGTATCTTTAAAGAGTAAGTTGACATTTTCGAAAAACACACATATATTTCATTCTCGAAAGGTAGAAAAATGTTTATTAAAAATGTTTGGAATTATATTTTAACTTACTATAACTGGTGTGTGTTACTTGGAATGGATCAACTTTAATTATGTAATACAAATTGATGCAGTTTAAGCATATTTTCAAAACCATTTTCTTTTGTTTAATATATTAGTTATTCAAAAAATAAGTTTAAGATTTTATATGGTCATTTGGAAAAGTGGCATTTTACTATTTTTTTTTTTAAATGTCAGAACTGGTTGGTTAAAAATAAATGATAAGTTGGTTAAACTGCAAAAGTATTGAGTCTTCTACAATTTAACCTGATTATTTTTTTAGCTTCAAATAAACAAATCAATCATTTTTTACAATTATGTGAATCGGAATAAGCATTATACTTTAAAAAAATCTAACTTTTTTAATAAAGTGATTCAAGAGATTGCATGCAGTTACAGTTTAAAAAAATTATGAAGAATGGCAAAGTACTTTTAAAAAAAAAAGTCAGAACTGGTAGCAAACTAAGCCCATAATAGCATTAAACTTAAAAAAACTAAAAAGAATGGCATTTTAATAGATTGGGTAAATGATATATGAATTATATCCCTCTTTGCAGGGCGTTTTAGTTAAATTTATAGCAATGTATGTTGATAAATGACAAATTTAAAAATAATTTCTTTGAAGATTGTTGAGATATCCTTCACATTGAAAAGAATCCATGGATTAATACAATCATAGAGTAGGCTATTGATATCTGTAAATGTTTGTTAAAATATACTCCAATAGTTAGTTACTAATCAAAATAGTTAGTTTCAAATTTACTTTTTGTCGAATCTAATTTTCCACTTAGATGAGAAAAACATGAAAGAGTTCTACAAAAAATGACAGAGTAAGTGTGTTGCTTCCAATAATGTGTGTTTCTTTTCAACATTGAGATTAAAGTTTCTCCTAAAAAAAGTGAGAGAGGAATATGAAAGACACCCAATGGCGAAAACCAACACCAACTCCTTAGTAAAGCCCTAACACAAATCTATGAAAATAATATTTTCCATTTGCCGCTTCGTTTGTGTTCGTACTTTGACTTTTAGGTGGACTTGCAGGTAAGATCCAAGCAAAAGGGAAAAAGATCGATTGGGTTTTGGAAAGATGTTATGTTTGAGTTTGACCATCTTTATCTTTTCATTTCCGCTCCTTCATTTCTAGAATCCTATTTATGTCTCTCACTCTGGTTGGATTCATTTCTGTAGTGGCTAATATGGTGAGGTTGTATCTAACATGATAATAAGGTACAACAACCATTTTATTTATGTGATAAAAAGCAGATCTAAGTTGGTTGGATTAATTTCAATTTTCCCAATATACATATATTGATGAAGGAAAAGGACAAACTCTTGTCCTTTTTTATTTAGTTAACAAAGGAAACACAAGCACACAATTGGTTTTGGGTAGGATTCATATTTGTCGTTTGACAAAAAAAAAGAGTTGGTTTTGTTTTTACATTAATTGAAGAACATGAGAGTATGTGTGTGTGTCTGTGTGTTATGTATCTGATGTGTGTGTATGTACTATAGGTGCTTGTATTCTTATTTGTAATTTTGTTAATACTAAAATTGAAGTATTCTCCTAAAAGTCTTTGTGGTTAAACTTTTAAAAAATTCAATCTTCACTGATTGACCACAGTGGACCTTCTCAAAAGCATAATCATCAAAAATTGAATGAAAGTTGATGCTATTATTAGTAAACATTGATAATTATAACATGTTCATTTTTTGTGACCCATTCACGTATTTCCATTATTTGTATCTTGACGATATCTAATGTGTAAATTTTCTTGACATATTTGAGGACATAATGAAGTATTTAAATGAACATGGAATACATAATGCAAGAAAAGGTTATGCACTTATTTATGTATTATAACATACCATTTTCATATTATTTAATTCCAACATTGTATTTTTTTTTTTTTTTCTAATTAGAAAAACATACTTGTGATTCTTTGTGTTTTGCTTGCTATAGTGAACCTGGTTATCGTATTAGTGTAAAAGCAAATGTGTGTTGGTTGGTTAATAGTCAGCTTATAACTAAATTGTTGTAAATTTATATTTTCCTATATATACTACTGATTAGTGTAGTTTTGGGCAGACCAAAACTTAGGGCCATGTAAAGTGGAAAAGCCCGCTTCTGATTTGAAGTAACACTTACGCATTAAATTGAAATAATAACTAAAATTGATATGAAACTCAAATGTCACAAGATAACAGAAAGACTAAACACTCGGAAGGAGGATAAGCAAGTATATATCATTCTTTTCAAAACTCGTGCCCACATTCTCAACCTTCATCAATCATGCGACTTAGAATTTTCACATGTACATGCCTTTCTCATAGAAACTCCTCTAGACGATAGTTCAGATACATTATCATCTGTCCTGTCCTCCATCTTTTCAACTATTTTTGTAAAATTAGAATAAATTACGAATTTTCTCCCTAAGGTATGTCTATTTTTATGTTATGTTAAACATAAATCATGATTAGGATCTTCGTGCCAGCAGAAACAAACTTCCATCCTTATTACCCTTTTGACAAGAACATTGCATTCTCTTGTACAAGATGTTGTTCTTGTCCATTATTCCAGAAATAAGAAGAGTTTCAGATCTCCTCAAACCCTCTACAAATTGTGCAGGATAAATATAAAACATAATCTTATGTGATGGAAAAGAACAATATTTATACAACCGTTCCAGTCAGTGGAAGCATTATCATATATTTTATGTCATTTAAAGCACGCCCTTTACTACCTTCTTAAGTGTAAAATACGCAACAATAATAATTGAATGCGTTTACCATTTAGAAAACGCTAGCAAAAAAACAACAAATAATATGTGACCTATGGTTCACCACGGGTTCACACACTAGTTCAAATTAAATTACGAATTCTAAACATATATTATCTGGCTTATAGAAATTGGTCATCGTAATCAAATTTTTTTAATCAAGTTAAGTTATAGATCATACCAGATGGATCATTATTTTGTGGATCATAGTCTATGACACAATATAATAAGATTAAATTATCAAGTGTTATGATGTTAGGATTGATGATCTATCTTATATAATTATCTTTCTTAAATAATCAGAAAACTTTATCATTCATGTCGGTATTTTTTTAATCATATAAATTGATGATCATAACTTTTGGATCATAATTTTTTTTAAAACACAGATGTTTGCATCTTAATTAATAGTAATGATGCAAAGTTCATGATACATCTCTTACAAAGCATCTATGATACATAATCATAAAATGTATGGATCATGTTAAGTTATGGATCATAGTCATCATCCAAAAGTTTTTTATTTTTCTTATATTTTTGGGTCATATAAATTGTGTCATATATTTTATTAGATCAAAAACCTTTTGAATGAAAAACATTTTTATTAGAGGTCATATTTTTATTCCAACAACATACTACCAACTTTCTTTATCTATGAATTATAATGAACAAAATCTATATAGCATAACATTATACTTCCAATGTTTTGATGCAAATGATCAACTATAATCCAAACATATAAAACTATATAATGTACTTTTCTCTAGTTATGTATTATAAAAACTATACAAATTTGATATCATTTTTACATTATACTTCCAATGTTTTGATGCAAATTATCAACCTTTATATATTATTGTTAACCAAAACTTATTATGATCCAAAAGTTGTTATGATTCAAAACTTGTTATGATCCAAACATGTTATGAGCCGACACTTATGTAAAAGACCTGACACGATTCAAAATTATAAGATTCAAATTTGATATCATTTTGAATGTTATGATGCAAAATAATTTGATTCAAAAATATGACAATTTGATTGTGTATTCAAGTTTTTGTCATAACATATTGAAAAACATGATATAAACAAAAAAAATCATGTAACAAATGATATGATTTAGAGTATAAAACTATTTGCAACCTAACAAATTAATAAGTGATGATCCAAAAGTTGTTATAAAACCAAAAGTTGTTTATGAACCATAAATTATGTGAAAAACTTAACTTGATTAAAAAAAAGGATATTATTCAAAATATATGATCCAAAACATATGATTCAAAATCGGATGATTCAAAATTGACATGAATACAAATGATAGATCATATCTAAAACTCTATTATGATCCATGATTGTGCAATGTTCATGTTCCAATAATTTTATGATTCAAACATGTGATAACCCATAAAATATGTCAAAGTGGAGAGTTTTTACCAATATTTTTATGATTCAAATATGTAATAAACCATAAAAGGCCCCAACTTTCATAATCAAATAATAATAGTTAATGCCAACAAGAAGAATATCAAGGGTATGCATATGCCCTCAATCATGATCAATGACAAGCAACTTCAAAATAAAAGACAATACCTTCCAAAGGAGGTCATTACAAACAAACTTATACAGACATTTAGAAACTATCAGACATAATTTTTTAAACACAAGAACATCAACTATAAATCAAGATGAACAATTAAGTCATCCATAAGATCATGAACAACATGGTACTTGTATATATGCACGCAACTGAAAGAAAATACACCCAAAAGACACCTACTAAACACGAAAGTAAACCGAGAAAAAACCCCAGATTCAAAACTTATGACCTCTCTCAGGTATTTCATCAAACACCTGTAGTGCATTATTAGACATATGTTGATAACCATTTTATCTTTTAAATTTTCACAAGAAATTTGCTTCCAAGTATATATAACACATATAAAATCAAATAATTTAATGAAACAAACCTAAAGCACGTGAAAAAATGTTTTTTTTAATCGAGTGTATATATGAACATTATTGTGTAAATCTTGTTTTCAATCACGAATTGCATTGAACAACATGGTACTTGTAAATATGCATACAACCGAAAGAAAATACACCCAAAAGACACCTACTAAACATGAAAGTAAAATGGGAAAAAAAATCCAAATTCAAAAATTGTGACATCTCTCAAACATTTCATCAAGCACCTGTTAGGCCTCATTAAGCATAAGGGGGTGTTTGGCTTGTCTTTTTTAGAGGCAAAAGTCCTTTTTGGAAAAGATAAAAGGTAAAAGATGTTTGGTAGAAACATTTTAAAAGCTACTTTTGGGTTTTAGATAAAAGGAAAACTGACTTTTTGGAAAAGTTAGGAAAACCTGACTTTCTGTAACTTTTCCAAAAAGAACGTTTGCCTCTCAAAAAGACAAGCCAAACACCCCCTAAGTGCATAACCATTTTATCTTCTAATTTTCGCACTAAATTTGCTTCCAGTTATATATAACCCATATAAAATTAACTAATTTAATGAAACAAACCTAAAGCACATGAAAAAAAATTCTTTCTGGAATCGAGTATATAGATGAACATCATTGTGTAAATCTCGCTTTCAATCAGGAATTGCATTGATTCACATTGATTTTAAGTTTTAATCAGCATGCTTACCAAAAAAATAGAAGAAATAATCGTTTATGATTTGCGATTTGAGTTTTTAGTTCTTAGAATCGATTATGTAAAAGAATCAGAGAATCTATTGTTAACAACTTTTTTACAATCGATTCATCAATTTAATTAATCGATACTAACCAGAATAAATGAGAAATCGTAGATCGAAGCAGTAATGGAAGAAAGAAATTTGTTTATCAAATGATTTGATTTGGTTTGGATATGGAAGTCGCATCGAAGACAAATTTTTTTCATATCAGATCAATGCCAGCCCATTTAAGTTTCTTTCTTTTCAAGCCCATATAATTTAGTTGTATTATGACCCAATTACCCTTAATGAATATGATTGGATGAGAATTGTCCTCGCAGTCCTTACTGATTTTTGAGTTCTCACCAGATCCGAACCCTATATATATATATATATATATATATATATATATATATATATATATATATATATATATATAGAGAGAGAGTTGAAATCGGTTGAGAACTCAAAGTTTCCCGAGAACCCGAGAACTAAAAGTGGAACGTTGGATCAAAAGTAATTCGTTAAGGACATGATCGTCATCTTACCAATCTCATTTAATGTTTAATTTTTTTGTGTTATTTAATATATTAATATAAATGTCTAAAAATTTACATCATAAATCAAATTTTCAGATTTTTTAAAAAATAGTATTTTTCGTTTTTTTTAAATGCAGATTTTTTAATTTTTTATAGAAAACATGTATTTTTGGAAAAAAAAATAGAAAAAAAATATTTTTTTAAAAAAACTGCATTTTTTTCAAAAAAAACTGCAATTTTTTTTAAAAAAAATGGCATTTTTTAATAAAAAAAACTGTAAGTTTTTTTAAAGAAAGTTACATTTTTTTCAAAAAAAACTGCATTAAAAAAAACTACATTTTAAAAAAAAAAAAAAAAAAATTAGGTGCATATATGCATATTTTTTCAAATGCATATATATATATTCATATTTTTTATACTATAATATTCGTAAGTAGATCATAAAAAAACTCATTTTATTTACCAATCTATAAACACAATAGAATAAGTATTTTATTCGATACAAAAAAATATTAAAAACAAAAAACTGTACAAAATTTCAAAGCGTTTTTATGTTTTCGTGTCACTATTTCCATATTTTTCTTCAATTTATCATCTTCACCTCTTCAATATTCACCACAATTTCTTCCAAATCTACAAGAAAATTAAAAAAAAATTGATTGATGCAAAAACACTCACAAAAATACATATGTGATTAACATATGAATCACAGACGATTCACGTATGAATTACATATGATGTATATGTGAATTATACGTGATTTACATGTGAATCTCATGTAATTCATATGTGAATTACATGTGATTTACATGTGAATTACATGTAATTCATATGTGAATCACATGTAATTCATATGTGATTCATATGTGAGTTACATATGAATCACATGTAATTCATATGTGAATTACATGTGAATCACATGTAATTCATATGTGATTCATATGTGAATTACATATGAGTCACAAGTAATTCATATGTGAATTACATGTGAATTATATGTGATTCACATGTGAATTACATGTGATTTACATGTAATTCATATCTGATTTACATGTAATTCATATGTGAATTACATGTGATTTACATGTGAATCACATGTAATTCATATGTGATTTACATGTAATTCATATGTGAATTACATGTGAATCAGATGTAATTCATATGTGAATTACATATAATTCATATGTGAATTACATATAATTCATATGTGAATTACATGTGATTTATATGTGAATCACATGATTAAAACTAGGTAATTTTGTGAATTTATATTGAAACTAGGGAAAAGCTTGCTTTACATGCCTGATTTGGTGTATCCAGTTTTTAGGTTCATGATTTGCAATGTTCATGCTCAAATTCATTCCATCTTGTGGTAATACACTCATTCCAGGTGAATCTTCTGACATTGCCCTTGAAAACACATCAGATAAAAACACTAGTTATTTCGAGTTATTCAGATTCAATCTAAAAAGAGTTAGTACTTTAACAAATCTAAGTTCTTAATTTATGACATTCAACTTGTAGGTGAATTACCTGCTGTGAATGACCTGCATCAGCATATGCATCCAATCCATCTTCAGATGAACTATCCTTATCAAAATTTGCATAATATCAACATCATCAAATAAATATTACAAAACTACTGAAAGGATATGATCAAACAAATTAGACTGACTACATGGTATAAAGCATACAAAATATACAAATACCTACCTTATGTTGTGCAAATATGAGGACTCTGTGTTGGCCAACAGTAACAGAGCCTTCAGAAGTTGACCCCTCAACACCGTGTATATGAGACACGAGGTGAAACCGCGATTGGTGAAAATTGGATGAACAAGGTGGCACCACGTACAACTACCACTAAAACCGCCATCTGCTCCTCCTTCCTTATTTTGAGTTCAAAACACTCAATTCTTTGGGGAAAACATAGGTAAATTCAAACAATTCGATGACATTTAGGGCAGTAGCAGGTTCTATCGGAAGGCGACAATTGATGCCTACAAATTTGTATCTATGGGCATTTGTGGTTTTTGCATCAAATCATCGTCATCGATCCATCTCTTACCCTCTTTCTCCAACTGGTAAACCAATCAATAATTGATCTCGGTTATGTTTGGATTTCAAAGAAGAATCTTATATAAGAAAGAAACAGAATACCCGATGATGCAAGTGTGTGTGTGCGAGAGTCAAGAGTTGACGATGAGAAAAATTGACTTTTGAATCCAACGTATTTTGTTTATACCTGATGAGATGGAGCGAAGGACTGGGCAGAGTTTATCTCACATGACACCTTGTACACTCGATTCATGAAAGTCTCACAGCATTCCACGAATTGAAGCCCTAGAGCCTCTGTCACCTTCAATGTCTCGTTCACCATCGTCATCAGGACCTTGATTTCACACCTCAGTGTCGTGAACGTCGATGTAGTAGTGATCGTAAACTTCATAATCGGCTATGGATGTTGACGATGGAGGAAATCGCGATGGTTGTGCAGGTGTGTTTGTGTGTGTGTGTGTGTGTGAGAGAGAGAGAGAGAGAGAGAGATAGAGAGAGAGAGAGACGTGAGGAATAATGAGAGATATTGAGATAGTTTTTTAAATCAGTAATTTAGTAATTAGAGAATAATTATTATTATTTGCCTAATATGTCCCTGAGATTATTGCCATCTTTGATCTAGGCCATTAAAAATTTTGATCTAACGCTCCACTTTTAGTTATCGGGTTCTCGGAAAACTATAGGTTCTCAAATGATCCTTCCTCTCTCTCTCTCTCTCTCTCTCTATATATATATATATATATATATATATATATATATATATATATATCTATATATATATATATATATATATATATATATATATATATATATATAATTTCGACTAGTTCCTGCTTACACAACTTGAGGGTCAGAATAGTAAAAAGAAAAGCATGAAAAACCTCATGATAAGTAAGGATTAGGTCATCTTCATGTCACAACACAACAATATATATATATATATATATATATATATATATATATATATACATATATATATATACATATATATATATATAGTTAAGATCAAATAAGAAGGAAATTTTTGATAGGAAGGTAAGAAGTTTTTTTTCTACATATTGTTTTCGCAAACAAACAAAATGAATCATTAGATGATTCATTTGTAAGATGATTCACAAGAAAAAATTCTCAAAAAAACATCTCGATGATTCATTTATACAATGATTTTGTTGTTATTCACTAAAATTGTCATAAAAGTGAATTTTTTCTTAATTTACTGAAAAATGAATCATAAAGATGTTTTTTTAAGAATTTTTTCTTGTGAATCATATTACAAATGAATCATCTAGTGATTTATTTATTTTTTTCGTCAAAAAAATATATAGAAAAAAAACTTCTTACCTTCCTACCAAAAATTTCCTTCTTACCGGATCTATATCATATATATATATATATATATATATATATATATATATATATATATATATATATATATATATATTAAATACACACCAGTGGAGTGCAATTTATTCATTTATTTGACATGAATTTCCATAAAAGCTATATATGAAATGATACTTGCAAATTAATGAAAGTACAATGTTGTATGGAATGAAATGGGAGTAGGATGCTATAAATACACAAATAAATAACAATACAAAGAATAGCAACATATTTTCATTTATTTGTTTATTGCAGCATTAGACTTTCATTTATTCCTTTACCGCATTACACATTGCTCTTTTCTTTTTAATGCATCATACTTAGAAAAATCTACCTAATGCTATAACTATATTTTGACATGCCATTCAATTTTTCTTTATTTCTTTTTATATGAATGACAATTCTATAATTGTATATGGAAATTATAGCATCACACTTTCAGTTATTAGTTTTTAAGTGAGAATGTGCCTGGTTCCCCATGTTTGATAAATAGCAATACACCATGACATGCATACCTGACACCTTCCTTAGTTAGAAAAATTACAAACACAAGCAAAAGCAAACCCATTAAACTCTTTTAAATTGTTTGACTGATCTAGAAAAAGTACTAAAAAAATATTAGTCATACTATTAACTGCCAATTACTGTAAGAGACTACCTGTGTAAAAGTACAATGCTCAGATAAGACAATGAAAAAAAAGGAAAAGAAAAGAATGTTCTATGGTACAAGTTGGTAGATTTTCAAAGTACACTGTTCTGATAAAACAAAATGAAAGAAAATGTTGTAATAAAAAGTATCTTTCATTTTCTCCATAGAAGTTTCATTGGTGCAAAAGTATCTTTTTATTCCATGTATTTAGACTGTTATTTGTCATGTTAGAAGTAAAAAGTAACAACATACTTTCGTTGATTTGTTTAATATAGCATCATTCTTTCATTTCTCCATACTACATTGTACTATAACAAGTCCACGTAACGGAAACATACTTTATCAAATTTCTCAACTAAAGCAACATACTATCAATGTTCAAACCAAAGTTAAAAAGTAATGGGCCAATCTATTTAAATAAGCTAATACCTGAATTTTGGGATAAGAGAAAGAGGGTTATTGTAGAAAATAGCAACGTACTTTTTTTTTCTATTAACATATAGGCACGCACACCTTTCTTTACCATTAAAACAATAATAAACTTGTAAAATGTCCGGAAGTTTCATTTTCCATATTGTTGTTCCTGGTTAGCAAAAACTATCAAGTATGTCGCTATTAAGGTCTACAACTTTGGCACAAAAACAATTATATGGTCTCCTTATCATCCAGATTGCAGCAACTTTTATGGCAAAAAATATAGCATTTGTGACATTGGATCTTTGGTTTTGCATCGTGTTTGTTCGTACCACAAGCTTCACATTTCACAACACCACCTTCATAGAGCTTATCATTCGGAATCTCGTCAAATACAATACCGTCTCCAACCACCGAAGTCTCGCTCACTGCCCCAACCTCCTCATCATCCTCATATATCACACATTTTGCAACAACGATGTTTTCCGCAAAAAAGTATGTATCCCGATATGCTTTCTCTACCATCCTTTTAAGCTCTCCCGCCTTTTCATTCAATGGTAAAAAAACATGCACGCCTGGTTCATATTCGCTTAGAGCCAGATCGAATGGGAGGTAGCTACAAATATAAGATCTTGCATTTCCAATTATAGAATCCGTGACAATATATCTCTTAAAAAAGAGTCGGCTCCTCCAAATGACCTTTGTGTCATTTTGGACCACATTCAAAGTCGTAACAAACTCATAAAGGTATCTCAAGGCGCTCCTCAACTCAACGACATAATCCTGGTTTAACTTTGTGGCTGAATAGTAATATGTATTGTTGTGCATCTTCTTCCTAGAGAAAAGATGTCCACAAACAATTGTATCACACATCCTTGGCAAAATAGCATTATACACCGATTGATGAGAGCTTGATATTCCCAATTCGCTCCTCGGAAGTGATATCACATGTAACGCCCGTAGATCCGGGCTAGTCAATTTAGAGATAATAGGGTCGAAAACGACTTTTCGACAAAAAAGATTATTTAGAATAAATAATCTTAACCAAGTTGTATAATATTTCTCAAGGTTTCCGTACATAGAAAGAACGCCGAAATCCGAGTTATAACGAAGAAGTTATGACCCGTCGAAGTTTTACGGCAAAACCGGCACGGCACCGGGAGACGTAAATAGTGAATTTACGATAGAGCGACTTTTAGCCTTAGAAATCTAAACGAAAGTCGTAGAAAACGTTAAACCGAGAGTGTGCATAAAAAGAACGTCTAAATCTGACTTCGTATGAGGAAGTTATGATTTTTCGAAATTTCGGCTTAGCAGTGTACAACCCGAAGTTCGAATATGAGATCGAGCGATATTTAGCCGAAACAATCTAAATGAGAATCAAAGATCTCGTCGTTAGTAGTCCAACGGTAAAAAGACAGACGAAAACGGACGTCGAATGAAGAAGTTATGATTTTATAACGAAGTTTTCTTGTCCCGGCCTACTAAAAATAATATAATATAAATAAAGTCAAAATTAGCCAACGGAGTCTAAATGAAAGTTGTAGAGCATAATCTCACCTACGCGTGGATATAAAGAACGTCGAAAACGGAGCTCGTATGCAAAAGTTATGAACTTTTTAAGATCGTGGCACGCATACCAAAGCTTATCCGAAGAGTACGCCCAGCGTACTCGATGTACGCCCAGCGTACCGATTACGCCCAGCATAATCCCAGTTTCAGCACCCTATAAATAGATGTTGAGGGCTGCCAAATTTATTTGCTCAAATCTTCCTTTCTCTCTCATTTTTGCATCGTTTTGCGTGCAAGAAATATCCCGAAGCCCCGGTATTAATCCCGAGCCCCGAAGCAAGTCCCGAAGCCCCGAGGATCCCGAGAAGCAAAGTTTCCGAGCCGAGACTCTGCCCGCGTAAATCCCGGTTTTGAAGATAACGTCCCGGTTTTATCGGAAAAGATTATCTTAAGAGACGAGGTGTTGTCCGATCATCGTGTTATCAAGTGAGTGCATAGTTACTTTCATCTTACACATAGATATGAAGTATTTAATATAAATTACGTGCTATGTGTTCATATTATCTGTATACTTTCTATCTATGCTGGATGAACGTTTTTATACATGTTTTAACTAATTTAAACTGTATACGTATTTTATATCTACAAATATATTGGGTATAACATGAGTAGATAAATGATGAGAGATAAAAGATGATGTGAGTAAACATTGGCAACTATAGACTTAGTGCCTAATAAATAACATCGGCAGCTATGGACTTAGTGCCTATTGGACAAATACTGGTAGCTATAGACTTAGTACCTGTTAGGAATTGGTAACTATAAACTTAGTACCTATTAGATAAACACTGGTAGCTATGGATTTAGTACCCGATGAATAAATTATAGCAGCTATGGAATTAGTGCTTTACGAATGAGCATTGGCAGCTATGGATTTAGTGCCAGTCCTATAACCCTGGAAGCGAGGGACCTCGTAATAAACGAAGGCATGATAAACGACTCTTAGGATAGATCCTTAAGAGTAAAGAAGATAATGGGGATGGGTAATTGGGTTGATTGTTTAAACATAATAATTATATTATTGTGGGTTGAAAACTCTATGTGCTCACCAGGTTTCCCAACCTGACCCACTCAGTTTATTTATATCACAGGTGTTGATATAAAGTCACATTACTCTGAGAGATTAAAGAGATGTAAAATCACTAGTGTAAATAAATGTAAGTTCTGTTTATGCTTATGTTTCTGTATTGACGATGACATCCCAAACGTTTTAAAATGAATAAAATACGTTTCTTCGAAAATGTTTTGATAACGTATTTATCGTGTTTTTCTAGGAACAAATTCCGCAACATTTTTATGAAAAGAAGTACTCTGATTTTTATAAAGCATAAACAAAATCGGTCTTTTCTGACCGTGAAAAATGGGGATGTCACATCACAGACCCTGCTTGCTCCGACTCTTTAACAAGTAATTCAACTACCATCTCAGCCAGTTCCATGATTTTATCAGAAGAATGTTTTTTAAGTTGAGGAGACTCCAATGCCACATCTGCAAATTGCGGATATGAATGGTTATTTGAACCGGATCCTGATGTTTCATGCAATTTCTTAAGCATGCATGCAAAAAGTTGTCCTATATCTTCCACAGGGCTTCCATCCGTTCCATATTTTTGTGCTATTTGTATTAGTTTAGTAGTCTGCCACGATTCCATAGAATTAAGTTTGAGAGATCTAATATTTTCAACCGAAGAAGTGTACTGTTGATCATCAGGGTCATATCCCCACTGTTGAAACCATGATTTTCCGTTTGATATTCCGTATAGAAAAGGGAGACTCATCTCCCATATCATAGAGATGTCCAGTAAGCTAATCGCCCTATTTTTAAATTGAAAAACAAAAAAAATCAATTTAGAAAAGTTAGTTAGTAAAAAGAGGCCCAAAATGCAAGAAAATCTAAAACCAAAAAACAAGGGAGTACCTTATTTGCAGGGACGAGCACAAACGCCCCCAAAGTTCCATAATCTTTGTTCCAGTTAGGTGCCTCGATCCACATGTCATTCTTTTGATCCTAGCAAGATGGCCGAAGCCATTATCGTGTATCAATCCGTGGAAAAGATGCGTTTTGGACACAAGAATATCATCCTCTATTGGATGAGTCCACTTGTTGCTATCTTGTATTATAAAATGGAACCGTAGTTTTGATACAAAGAATTCTTGCATTGGGTTCCAATTTGTCCATTTTGATAATTTACCAAGTACGTTGCCTAAATTGGATAAACAAGAGAAAAGGGTGTTCAGAATGTCAAAAATTAATTCTGGAAATGTTATATCAGAATGTATTTAAATTTTGGTGCCCAATGATGATATACTTGAGAAATCTTAGGGTTTCAATCACAAAATCCTTCTCTTGATTTTGGTAATTGTTCCAGCAAACTCGGATTAACTGTGGGAGTTTTACCAATTTACCGTGTTTGAACCCTAATGCACAAAGTTGTTCTAGAAGCAATTAAATGGAAGATTTCAGAAAGGGGTTCCTTATGCACCATCTATAAACAACCATAGGGATGCTCTAAACCTGGAAGTTGCAAGGTGAACTCTTAACAACAATCATTGGATTAAATTTGGTGGATCTAGAACTTAGGGTTCATGTTTGGATTTCTAGTAGTTATGATCATCAAACAGTTTCATGTGGAATTAATAGTAATTCTCAAGTAATAACTCACATACAAATAGTATAATAAGTGATAATTTACTTGTTAGATTGGCTGTGGATTAAAACTTGGATCATTGCCTTGTGGTTGAAAGGTCAATTAGTTCTGGTCAACAATGGAGATTTTACGATATCTCTGCTCATTATAGAACTGCTCTAGTAGTTATGATCATCAAAGGTCAATTAGTTTCTCTGAACTATTAGTGTAGCAAAGCACTACTTGTTTGTAAAAGAAAGAAAAGGTGTCATAAAGTTACCATTTTTGAATGTGAGTTACTATAAAAGAACCTTTGGTAACTAGTGTTGGAAATTGAAAGGAAAATGAAAGAATGATGATAGTTGTTTATGTATCTTTCAGTTTGGTAAACACAATATTGATAAATGGCTAAAGAAGGTCAATCGATGTGTTATATGTCATATAAATATGCAATTGACATATAGTTGTAAAGGAGTTATATGGAGCCTAAAAGTATATCCGGCTTAAGTATGTTATAGGTGTTAAAATAGTGACCCTGTTCAGATTAAAGTGGACATGAGGGGCATACTTTTACTTTATAGGTGTTTAAATGCCCTAATGATGATGTGCTTAGTTCTTGATTTATTAATCAATTGTGATTCCTATATACTAGTATAGCATCAGAAACATGATATGAAGGAGATTTACAAAAAACAAAAACCCTAAAAGATTATTATACGATGAGTTCTCATAGTAAAAGTTGAATTACCAGATACTAGGCAGTGACTGCAGAGCGTCTTGGGAGACTTATCAGCTCGTTCTTCTAAAATGAGCAGAGGTATCATAAAACCTCCATTGTTGACCAGAAACGAACACCAAGCCTTTACTCCGTCCAACTTGCACTCGTTGGAATTACAAAACTCTGGAATAAACTTCTGAACATTGTCAAGAAAGGCCTCCGCAACCGGAGGACGCTCCGGATATGAATCGAATGCAAAATACTTTGCATCTCCATTGTTTCGCATACGAATACCCGTCATTTTGATAGAATGTCTTTTTTTGAGAGAAAAAAGGCGAAGATGATGGGATTTAGGGTTCAAGCCTTCAAGGCGTTAAGCGTATACAGAGAAAGAGGGCGAAAATGGGGGATTTAGGGTTCAAGCTTGAAGGCGTTAACAGTTTAAGCATATACAAGAAAATCGAACGTTAACACCCTTTCAGCTGCTCTTTCTGAATCATTGTGAATCCCGCGCATATGATATATTATAATTTATTAGTATTTTGTTTAATCACAAAATATAAATGTTATATAAATGTATTATTATATATTTGTATTCACATATTAGAAAATTTTATTTTATATACTATTAACTACTAAACGAACGTTAAATGTTAAAAATGGAATTGCATAGATATATTAATTGAATGGAAAATTAAATATTCTTCTATTTTTTATCCTACCTATACTCCTATCTCTAAATATTATTAAAAGAAAACCCTTAATTCACCAATGAAGCAATCAAGGCCCTTGATTGTATTTCAATCATATGATTTCCACCCTTAGATCAAATTGATGACATCATTTTTTTCAAATAGAATTCAAACGTTTAATTATAGAATCTTTAAATTTACCAATTACATTTCAAACACAATTACATTAAATTATAGAATCTTTAATTATAGAATCTATTCATATTTAATTATAGAATGTATTCATAATTTCTAAAATATATTTCACAATTCGGGCACAATTACATTTAATTATAGAATCTTTAAAATTAGTAATTATATTATTAATTGAAGCATATCATTCTATTTATATATGAGGCATCAGTTTCTCCATAAATCTAGCCAAAAACATGAATAGCCGCCCCCATCTTTCTCCTCTATTTTTTCTCTTAAACCAGAATTCTCTGATCCTCTTCTTCCTCATGTCAATGGTTGTGCTTCAATTGATGCTTTGTGTGTTTATAACAGAATGTAGCACCATGAGGTGGTTCCTTTTTGCTCATGTATTCTTAGAATTTGCGTATTACCTCTTCCTTGCATTTCCAATTATCACACCTCTGTTTTGGCTTCACACAAATCCCTACAAACTGAAGCAAGCATCTCCTTCAAGACATCTTTTGACGATCTATGCCATCATTAACCCTAATTAATATTGTTCATAATTTAATTCAATTATTTATAGTTTTTGGCTTCAAAATTCAAATCTGCTTAGTTTTTTCTTTTTAAAAAAAACTCATTAAATAAGCATATAAATAATTATGTTATCTTTAATATATATTAAAACAAAAATCTTATGATATCATCTGAAACAATCTGGGTCATTGATTGTATTTCAATCTTATGTTTTCCACCCTTAGATCAAATTGGTGACATCATCTTCCCCAAATGGAATGTATTTAATTCCAATAAAAGCTTTCCAATTGTCAAACAAAATTAGCTTAAATCCATTGAAATAGAATGTATTTAATTTTAATTAAATTTTTTCATGTTTTAAATCTTGAATTTTCGGTTATAAAGGTTTTAAAATAGTCAACTTTAAAAACATATTACTGAAAACCATTTCAATTAAGGCATTAAATATCAACCATTAATATAAATCCGTTTATATTAGCAAACCATTAATATAAAATCCATTTTATTAGGAAACCATTGATGCCAAAAAATCAGATTCAAATTATCACATACATATACGATTCATCATTGAATTTGCGGCTCACATTTATTTTCGATCGTTGCTTTTCTTCAAACCTTCTCCTACAACATCATTCTTATTGTTTATCACTTCATCATTCTCTGCTTCAAACCTTTATTGTTGTGCACTAGAAGGTCAGTACCTTCTTTCGCTTTTTTATATTTTTTTTCGATTATTTTTTGTTCCTGTATCAAATATATGTATTCATATATATTTTGATATTCTTTGTCACAGCTTACATGAAATCGATTAACTACTTTTCTGAAACTTTTCAAAGAAATAAGAAAATATATTACGTACCTTTAATCTAGAAAAAAAAATGTACTCTGATGGAAACCAGTTAAAACACAATATAGCAAAGTACTTTGATAGAATGGCAAATGCACCCTACCCATTTTCCTGTTCATGGTAATCAATTTTTTTGTGTATTCTTTTAGCATGATACTTCCATTTTTTATCCGAAGGGTAAATCATTAATTTAGTATGTATAATGTTCATCAGAAGGGTAAATCAGTAATTTAATTTAAACATTGATCAAATTGTGAGCTGCTACTATTTCTGTTTGTTTAATAATCTCAACCTGGTTACTGTTTTTGATTGTATATAATATCTTAAATTGTTGGCTGAATTACAGGGATTGCAATCTTGATATAGAACTCATATAATCTATTAAGATAAATATATGGTAATATCGAATGGAAAATGGAGGATAAGGGTATAATAGGAATAAAGAGATATTTTTTTAGTGTTTGAATGTAAATTAATATCCTAATATGATGGTTGAATTACAACATTTCTAACTTTAAATTGAAATCATAACCGAAGGTTATTGATATTCTTGGATGGATTTTTTTAAAATGTTAAGTACGATTTTAAGGTTTGGGGGCAGAAAGGTATATTTATTTGTGATAGAATAAAGAAGGAATATTCGAATTTACCTTTTTGAAGGTATCAATAATGTAACATCCCGAAATTCAGGTACAACTATTTAGCCCTTCTTTTATTCAAAGTGTCAAGTTAAGCCCTTAAGAGGAATTGGTAGCAAATGAGTACGCTGGGCGTACTCAAGAGTACGCTGCGCGTACTCATGCGCTTATTTTGGACGCGAACTCGCCTGAGTACGCTGGGCGTACTCAGGGTTACGCTGGGCGTAATGTGTCCAGGTGCAAACCCTAATTTCTGACTTGTGCCCTATATATTGGATGCTAAGGCTTATTTCTCAGCCTCCATAGTAGTGAGTAAAACCCTAAGAGAGAGCTTTTCATCGTTCTTAGTGAGTATGTGTGATTTTGGAGCTAAAAGTGCCTTGGTGTGCTAGTGAAGAAGAAGGAGAGGAGTTTGTGGAGACTAGAGTTTGAAGTGCAAGTTTGGATCTGAGATCTACAGAGGAAGGAGCTGCATTTGGAGGTATAAAGTTCAAAACTTTCCTTTTCATTTGGTTTGTTGCTTCATGGACCATTTTAGGGTTAAAAGTCCCAAAGGTGGAGACTTTATGAGTGTAATGTGCTCCATGGACCTAGATCTGTCCCATTCAATGGTATTTGTGTTGTAGATCAATAAAGTTCCCATCTTGGTCGTGGATATGAGATCATGCTTGAGTATTGGGCTTTCTAGTGTTAGGAAATGGTATATTTTGGGTGTTAGTGACTTGTTCAGCCATGCAAAGGCTTAAAGTCATCGACTTTATGGATTAAGAGGCTTAAAAATGGTTAGATCTAAAAGTTGGACGTGAGTCTTAACTGTTTAAGACCTCAAGAGCTAAGGGACTGAAACTGGGATTTACGCCGGGCGTAATCCCAGTACGCGCGGCGTACGGAGAGGCGTTCCCCGATTCTGAGACTGCCGGGTACGCCCAGCGTACACATCTGGTACGCGCAGCGTAACCCGGAGGGTTGACTTTTGGTTGACTTTTAGGGTTTGGTCTATAGTGGAGCCTTTGAGTTATGAGAGGGGTAAAATGGTCTTTTACCCTTCTGAGAGTACTAAGAGGAGGAATAGTCTAGCCTTGAGAGATGTATTGATTGAGAGTATTTATTTTACATGATTAGGCGGAGGCTAGACCTGATTTTACGGAGTTCGAGCTTTACCGAGTTACCCGAGGTGAGTCTTCTCACTATACTTTACCTAGAGTGGTAATTAGAGCTATGAGACAGAGTATGCTGTATGTTTTTGCATGATGTGATTTCTATGTGTTATATGCTATGTATGTTACAGAGTTTTCAGAGTTAGGACCGGAAGGTCCACAGAGTTAGGGCCAGAGGGCCCACAGAGTTACGGGACTGGAGGGTCCCACAGAGACACCTTGACCAGAGGGTCATCAGAGTTATAGCCTCGAGTGGCTAATATGTGTTGTGTGTGGTATTTTGGGGAACTCACTAAGCATTTATGCTTACAGTGTTGTGTTATGTGTCTCAGGTACCAGCGAGGATCGCGGGAAGGCGCCGGCTTGATCAGTACACACACGGGGAGATTTTTATTATGATCTTGGGATATGATGTTATGATTGACTATGTGATCCAATGGTGTTTTTATAACGATTATGAATGAAAATGTGTTTTATAAAATGTGAAAAATTGTTTTGAAAATTTGGGTGTTACAAATAAACTCCTAAAATTATGTGATTTATTTTAATTTAATTGCAAATTAGATGCAGAAAACCTTTAAGTAAGGAAACATAAGGGCAAAAGGGTAATTCAACTTAGGAAACTAGAAAAACATTGGGCTGGAAAAGAAATTCAACACTAGATATTGAGATGACACGTATACTAAAATGATTCTTTTAGCATGATACTTCCATTTTTTATCTGAAGGCTAAATCATTAATTTAGTATGGACTATGTTCATCAGAAGGGTAAATTGGTAATTTAATTTAAAAATGGATCGAATCGGTTGTTGCTACTATTTATCTTTGTTTGATTATCTCAACTTAGTTACTGTTTCTGACCTTATTGTCGAATATAATAACTTCATATTATACCATTTTTAGGAATGTACGTGTAAAGTACATTACGATAACAATTTTAACAGTAACTTGTTGTGATTTTTTCGTGTTGTAAATGCCTTTTAATTTATCTTTTATTCACTATTAAGGAGATGGATTTTATAAACAATTTAATCCAGAAAGGGTTAAACTATAATTATTCTAATTTGTATATGTTTCTGTACAGTAAATACAAATTTCAAAGATTGTTTTCTATGACTAACAAAATTATGTTTCTATTTTTGGAATCTCATATAACATCATTCAGTCTAGATTAAGTCAAAGAAAACAAAAATGTATAATTTTTCATATTAAATTCTTAACCTATTAACTTGGACTCGATACTCAACAACCTCTACAAACTGCAATAGCTATATGATTTTTTTACAATTTATAGCAACATACTTACCATGAAAAAAGAACTTTTAATTTAAACTACAACTTAGTTTTTTATCGGTAACAACAATATACAACACTTAATATCAACATCCTTGCCTACCGGTTTCTCTAAATATTAATACATGAACCATATCAAAAGTAGGCTAAGAAGTTAGAATCTAAACTAGGAATGATCTTATTTCCTTGAATATCATATTTACAGTATTATAGAATTTTTTTATGACAAAATTGCAAAAATGGTCCTTGTGGTATGCATTTTTTTGGGGTTTTTTATTCCAAACCCCGACTTTTTTGGATTGATAGTCCTTTTGGACTAGTTTGTATGTAAAAATGGTCCCTGTGAAAATCGAAATGACTAAATTGCCCTCTAGATATATTTTTTTATATTTTTTCTATTTAATTTAATGTTTTATTAATAATAAAATGGGCCTCTCTCTCTCTCTCTGGGTTTGTTTTGATAACACTCAAGAACATCATCATAGAGCACTCAAGAATATCTTCATGAACTCAAGAACATATTCCACCACCACCACCATTCGACCACCGTCCGCCATCACCACCATCCGCAACTACCACCCACCTCCATCTCCACCTAAAAGTCATCCCTGAAACAAAAAAACTATACACAACGTCTGGGTTTGTTCTTGGGTTCTCCCCTAAAATTCATTGCCAGATCTAAAGCCTCATCAAGATTTCCAGAACACACACACTTACATTCAAGAACACATTCATGAACCCCATATCTAATGAACATAAACACACACGAAATCAGATCTGATGAACAAACACACACACGAAATCTAATCCAATATACACACACATGAAATCAGATACACTATCACACACTTACGAAATCAAATCTGATAAACACACACACGAAATCAGATCCGATGAACACACTCACACACACACACATGAAATCAAATCTGATGAATACAAACACATGAAAAAAAAATCTGATGAACACACACACGATCAGATCTGATGAAGGGTTTTCAGATCGAGTTAAAGGGTTCTCGGGTTCATGTCTCTGATATCCTCGTCAGAAGACGATGAGCTCCTCCTCAGATGAGTTGCCTTCAAGTCACACACGATGGAGTCGGAGCCGTCTGTTAAAGCAAGCCCTAGCATTGCCAGAGAAATGTTTGTCTTCAAAATCAGGTCACGTCTCCGATCTCATCCCTGAAAATGAAGGATTTTTTTATGTGTGTTTGTGTGTGTTTGGAGGGGACAAAGAAGAAAAAAGGAGAAATGCTTGTCTCGAATGTTGATTTTGAGAGAGAGAGAGAGAGGTCCTTTATTATTTTTTAATTGTTAAAATAATTAAATAAATAGTATTAGATTTTTGCAGTTTTGTCTTTTTTTATTTGATTGTAGAATCAAATTGCATAATTACAATTAACATTTTTTATTTAACTTTGTATGTAGGTATGAAACAAAATAAGTATATTTTTGAAGGAACATTGTTCAAAATAATTTGTATAATCTAAAATACATGTTAATTTAGTTCATTTCTATACTTTTACTGTAACATTGGATTTTTTTGTCATGTTACATTCAAAATATGGGTTATTAGAACAGACGCCTTAGGTGTTTGACGAAATGTCTCAAAGAATCTCACACAAGTTCTCTACGCTCACCTCACAACCAGGTATAAATTTTGGTTTTTTTTTTTCTAGATTTTTAGCATCATGTGTTTTTTATGTTTGCAACTTTGTAGTGTTACATTTTTTTTGTCTCATCCTCAGGTTTTTCTATCTCTGATAGGGCTTCATTTTTTATATTTATTGTAAACTATCGATTCAATCTATGTCACTTTGTTATGAATTTTATCAGCGTGATAAGATTCTAATAAATTGTCAATTTCTTGATCTTTTAGAAAAAGATGTTCTAACTTGATTATCATCTACAACCGTGGTATTCTATTTTGTTGATGAAGCGATCTATGATTTGGCAATGATGGTTTTTACGGATTATGTTTGGACTGATAATTGTTCCTTTCATCAAAAAAATACATCCAACAAAAAGTGAAAGACAATTTTTTAAATTAATACCATAATCTAACTTTAAAGGATCTTGAACTTTGATGGCATGTAACAGAGTTTTGGCTGAAAATTTCAATTTTGTCGGCATATAACAGGTTATGACTTAAATAATGATATTAGATATTTGGGCAATCAGGTTTTCTTCGGTTCTTAAATTATTTTGCAGAAAGTGGTCCAATTTGGTATTATTGATCTCACAAAAGGCAAGTCTCATGTCTCTTTTAGCATATCCATTGAGTTTAATAGTTTATTGTCCATATTTGTTTTAAAAAAATGTTAAATCTTGATTTAGTGAATGCAAATCAGTAGGAAGTAAAGATGCAAGAAGAGAAAAATATTAAATATGGGATGATCATGGTTATTTCAAGCCAAAATAAAATTCTAAAGTAATAAATGCTAAATTTAAAAGATAAACACTTGTAATGCAAAATACATATTATACTTCCCAAATAAATAACCAAAAACTAACCTTATCTCCAAATAAATTACATATTAACTAACATCAATAAATTATGATTATAGTGTCTTGATTTTTAATTATACATTATAGAGAGTCGGTTAATATGTAGTCATTATTTTTATATTCATATCGGTTTTGAACTACAAAAACTATATTCAAATAATAAAAATGAAATGTAACATATACGATGGTAATAATGCAAAAATAACCTTCGAATTTGGTTTCATACAAAAAATAGTCTAAAACTTATTTCTAAAAGCAACAAGAAATAACAATGAACTTTCAAAAAGAAATGAGAAATTGCAACGAACTTTTAAAAACTATCAAGAATGTATAATATAGGATGATAATAATGCTTAAAAACACCGAGTTTGATCTAATGCGAAAAAAGTAATTTTATATGAAAGTAGGATTGCAGTAATACTAAAAGAACCTATATGTTTTTTTATCTGATGCAAAAATGGTCGAAACATACTTCTAAATTGGCAAGAAATAGCAATGAACTTTTAATTCATCTTGAATAACCATTTAATAGCTATATGTGAAAGATATGAATACTCGGCAGTTAAGACCATAGACCTTACTCAAACGTCCGCAAATGTCTTGAAGTAAGCATTCATTTTTCCATTATTTTATCATTGTCATAAAATAAAAATAAAAAATCATCATGTGTTTAAATTGTTTAATTCGTCTCATAATAACAAGTAAGTTGTGTGCCAATTATGTATTTTGACATTTTCAATAAGTCATGGGCAATATCTAAATCGAGCAAACATAAATATTTTTATATTTCTTTGTTAGAGTTTTTTTATATTTAATATTGGGGGGGGGGGGGGGGGGTATGTGGTTCATTTCAAATAAACATAAATAAGTTGTCAAACGTTTGACTATATTTGCGTAGATCCGTTTTTGCGCATGGTTAACTATATGTAGCTGTTTCCGGTGTCACAAGTAAAAAAGGTTTGAAGGTACTTTGTGGCAATGAAGGTCGTTCAACTAATAAAACAAAAAATGTTGTCTACAAAGAGGCCCTTCAACGACTATATATATTTACCAACCTCGGTGTATTTTATACACATTTCAATAATTCCAATAACTCTGATTTTTTTATAATTATTTTGCAATATCTATATACATTTATATTTTATTTATGCGTTCCCCGCGTTTAACGCGGGTCATAATCTAATTATTTTTAGATGACACAAATATAATAAAAACTTATTAATTTTATTAAACATAACAAGTGTCACAATCTTACGTTTATAGGAAGATAGTGGGAAAAAAAATGATATTTGATTTCTCTAAGTAAATTTTATATATTTTAATAGTTATTTACTAGTTAAATAAATATATAATTTAGTATTAATTAAAGTATGAATTAATTTTAATTTCCAAGTTAATAGTTTAATAATTATTATTGATTACAAATAACTAAAACATTTTAATAAATGTGTAAATAGGGATAAATGTAGGTCAAACTTGTCTAAAACTACATTTACCACTCGAGTTAAAGATTAGAGATTTAGAAGTTGACTTAACTTATGTAGTTTTAGACAATTTTGACTTACATTTACTTCTTCTAGGACTAAATATGTTAATCAGTAGTCAGTTAGGATTGAAAGGGTATGTTAATAGATAGCTATGAAGATAGGATTAATTTGGGGCCAAATAAGTGATAGAAGTTGAGGGGCCATATGTGTCAAAGTGGCAAATTTATGAACATAAAACCTTATATCTCTCCCCTTCCCCTCAGTTGAACGATTTGAAGAGGTTTTAGAGAGCTTTGGCGCTTTTGGAAGCAATAAATAGAATATAAGATAGATTAGAGCCCAACTGGAGATTTGGAGCTTAAATCTTCAAGCAACTTGAGTGAAGATAACAATTATTATCTGTTTTCTTCATCCTAGTGTTCTTGGCTTCGGAATCCTTCTCCAAATCCCAAATTTTTGGTGGATCAGGTGTTGGACTGAAATTCTAAATAAGATTTCATCATCAGTTCAGTAATAGATGTTGTTTGAATTCAAGTTTATAAAGTTATTTTGAACTTCATAAACCATGGATTGATGAACTGATGATGTAGAGCATCGGAGAACGAAAATGATGTTTGATTTAACTTAGAAATGTGTTCTATGTTATTTAATTAATTTAAAGAATCTAAATTAGGAAATTAGCACATTTAATTTAGTCAAATGAGTGATCTCAAACTAAGTTTGGAGTTCATATGTTCTTGTTATGATTTTAAATCTAGATCTGTATATGAATTGGTTTTGATTGTTGGATTATCAATTTATTTCACAAATCTAGTTTAGAATTATCCTTTAGAATCATGATTTTGAAACTTACAGCCGATATATGATAGCAAACTCCTTGAATTAAAGCCTGTAAACTTTTTTCTGAAAATTGGATCTAAAGTTCTTAGATCTTCACTCTTAACTTGTAGATCATGATATTGGAGATGATATTAGGATATAATTTGATGTATGAAACCAAGACTTAAACTCTAACTAGTGACCCTATCTAACATCCTAAAATTTGAATAATTGGTTGTTAAGAAATGTGAATAAAATATCTTTGGAATCTATAAAAATTGTGTGAAAGTGTATATTGTATTAAAGATAATATGATCATTTTACATGACAACCATGTAAATTAATAGCATGTGTGACTTCTAAATGAGATACTAGAGTTTATGGTACAATTTTGTGCAAGTGCCGTGGCATAGAATTGGAAAAAAAAAATTAAAAATAATAATAAATAATAAAAAATGATAAAATAATAAAAAAAATCTGAAATTTGAAGAAATGATAAATACACTAATTTGGAGCTATGGAACTCCAACTTAAATACATGAAAATGGTAGGGAAAAAGTTTTAGTGTAGATGAGACAATGAGGAAAACAAATAAAAAGGAACCAGCTTAATCCAAGTTTGTATGAGAAATTTATGTGTTCAAAGTTGGATAAAAACGTTGTGTACAGCTTATAGGATTGTTTACCTAGTCTGGGAAGTTTTCAAGGTTTCCAAGTACCTATGTTTGAGGCCTTGTAAATCAGGTAATACATCATCAAATCGGTTCCTATTTGATTCTAACATGTAGTTGGGATTAAGGAGATTAGTTATGAAAAAGAATCAAGGCCATTGGATTTTAAATGAAAAGGTTATAGCATTTTGAAGGTGCTATGTCGAAATGTATCTTAGTAAAAAAAAGGTTAGCCCCTATTTTGAGACTTAGTAAGTCATGCTTAAGGAATCCACTCGAAGTGGTTCTTAATTCTAGAGTGAAGCCAAAGTAACAAAGAAGACCCGGGAAAAATAATCAGATTATTTGGAGTAAAGGTGGAAAAGTTATGAAGATTTGAAATTCGATAAAATCATAAGAAGCTAAAGAAAAACATGGAAAATTTTATAAGTGTGGAAAGGGGGCTTGAGGCATGCAGTTCAAGAAAGGAATGCGGGTCGAGTGGCACTATCCAGATATATCATAATCGAAACTCAAAATTCTAGGTCAGGTCTTGTGTTGTTTGACTTAGGCTTGAGGGAGTGGTATCATGTTTACCACTATGTCACATCAGCTTTTTGGCAGCCGCGTCATTGTCACTTCATATTTTCCACACTACGAGCTCAACATGCCACGATGGAGAGACGGGTTAAAATGGCATCGAATATGGTTAGCACCAATAAGAACACACATGCACATTATCTCTCCTCGACAACCCAATTCCATAGAGCAACTTTTTCCTTGCCATGACACAATAAGGGGGCGGTGTTTGCCATGCTTTCCACGGGCTTGCTGAGCTAAATTCCATCATACTCCCTCAAGTCTTAGGGCTCACACATGTTGTGTGGTATGCATGTGGGGGCGAGTGGGGACACATGTGGTGGCACGTGGAGTCAATGTGGGTTATGTTCTTCAGTAAAACGAGTCATGATTTGCAACATCCCGTTTATTAAACAAATAAATGGATAAAAATTAATAAACGAACAGTAGCTCTAAATCCATAATATCTTGGTGGGGTGTTGGTCTTCTGAAGTTAAAAGCCAAAATTGAGAGTTTGGGGGTTAAAATATAATTTCCGGATTAGTTTGTAAGGAATTTTGAAGGTTGAGGGTTATTGGATAAATTATGGATGTAATTTAAAAAGGATTTCGGAAGTCAAGGTGTGTTTGGTAAATTATGTACTTATTATGAAAGGATTCTTGGAGGCATGGGCTAAAGGGTAAATTCTGGATTTAAATTGAAAAAGATCTTGAAGAGAGGGCCTGAATGGTAAATATTGGAGTTGATTTGAAAAAGAACCTATGGGAGGGACCAGACTTGTAAAATATGCAAAAGTTTGAATGGAGCGGGACTTAAACTCGGTGTCTTCTTTTCCTAACCCTAATATCACCCTCCAGCCGCCAACCTTCTTTCTCCATTGTCCAGCCGCCGCCACCCCATCATCTTGCCGCTCCGATCAACTGTCGTCATCAGCCGACAACCATGTCGCCGTGTGAGCTGCCATCCAGCGTTGTTGCTGTTTCTTTTGTCGGTGACGACAAGGACCACCAGCGAGTTCCGTTCCACTGTTGTATTTCTGCCACTGTTGTGTCCCAATCGTTGAAGACGAAGCCGCCGCTACGTCGGCAGTTAGCCTTGTTGTTGTTCGTTGTGGTCTCGGCCCGACTGCCCTCGTTTCCTTTCCGACCCATAGTCGTCGTCGTTGCTCCTACAACCATTGAAGACGAAAACCACCTTGGGGCGTTAGGGCAGCAGTCGAACGGAAGAACCATCTACGGTGTCGTTGCTGCTGTTTTCAGTGGGAGTCGCCCACCTCTTCTTCTTCTGTTTCGTTGTCGTTCGCTGGTGCCACGTCCCAGCTCAGTCTGCCGCCGCTATCGTCGGCTGTTAGAGTTGCTGCTTCTGCCCGCCACTCCGAGTCGTTGCCACCGCCAGACGCCACCAGGTGGGTGGTTGGGGTTCACTTTCCGAGCAAAAGATGTGTGTTTGCTTCTTCTGCTAAGGTGCATTCGTATGTGTGTTTTGCTTGGCCGAACTTCATGAGAAAAGCCACCACCACCATCGTAGGGTGGTGGTTACCACTCTCTACCACTGCCTGCCGCCACAAGGGTGGCTGAGTGTGTGTGTGTGTATCTTATTGTGTGTGTTTATTTTGGGATATTGTGTTGTATAACTGTAATTAGTGACCAGAATAGTCAAGGAAATTCATAACCATCACCGTAAGGTGGTGGTTGCCGCCTTCTGCCCCCACCAGCCGCCGTGTTGGGTGGCGGTGTGCATTACGTGTGATTGGATTTCTTTTGGAATGCTTGGACATGATTGGACTAGAACCATAACGACCACCGTGAGGTGGTGGCTGCCGTCGGGTGCCGCCGTCGACCACCACCACCCGAGGTAGCAGTGGGTGGTGCCCAGCCTAGTGAAACCCTAATTTGACCTAGAAACTTAATCATTGGACTAATTGGTTTGCGATTGGGTTGGAAATCCTAATTAGGGTTTAGAATACCCTAATTTTGGAAATGTGAGTTTGGATGTGTCAGGACCCGCGTTTGGACCGCCGGATTTGGAATTTTGAATTACACCCGACCACATTGTATGTTTGGTCTAGTAGAGTGATGGACTTAATGGATTAAGTCCTTAATGGATTAAGTCCTTAATGGGTTAAGTAAGATCACTTAAACCTAATCGTCATTATATGTGAAACCCCTAATTTTGTTTGGGCCTTGAGTTGGGCTTTGGTGATTGGGCTATTGATAGGCCCTCCAAGAACAAGTATATAGACTAGAATATTTGGATGGGCTTTAAGGTAAGGCCCATGTGAGGGATATGGGCCCAATTTGGAAAATTGGGCCAAAGATGGGCCATAATTGGGCCTTCATGACTATGAGATATTGGACCATCGGAATGCCAAATATTTGGACTAGAATAAATGGTTGGGCCTTAAGGTAAGACCATGTAGAGGTCTGGGCCCAATTTGGAAAATTGGGCCATATGTTGGGCTTTGGTCCATTGTTTGACTTTTGGCCCTTTGGAGTGTGAGCTTGGGCCTTGGGCTTGAATCAAGCTAGGTTGGGGGTAAAGTATTCTTTTTACCCCAAGCATGGACTTATGGTTATGTATTAGAACCCAATTATTAATTGGGTGTTGTTTTGATGTTGACAGTTCGGGAATCTGTCATCCAGCAGCTAGAGTTTTGTCTGCGGGATTTCAGCAGTATGAGGTGAGTTACCTTCTAGGTAGCAGTGGGTCTAAGGCACCAAGGCCGGCCCACTAGTAGAAGTTTGTAGTTAGATGATTGTATGTGTCATAATTGTCTGGTATGCCACTATATGTTATGTTTTAAGTGCTAGTATGCTATAATATTGTGTGGTAGTGGTAAGGGGTGAAATAGACCTTGTATCCGGTCGGTAGGACCGAAGGGGAGGCCAGCACCCAGATATGCTCGGCAGTATCCGGTCGGTATGACTGAAAGGGAGGCCAGCACCCAAATATGCTCGGCAGTATCCGGTCGGTAGGACCGAAGGGGAGGCCAGCACCCAGATATGCTCGGTAGTATCCGGTCGGACAGACCGAATGGGTAGGTCGGGCACCCAGATATGCCTGGCAGTATGTGGTTATATGGTATGATGGGGGAACTCACTAAGCTTCGTGCTTACGGTTTTCAATTTTGGTTTCAGGTACTTCTTCAAAAGGAAAGGAGCCGGCATGATCGCAGCGCATTACACTATGATTTTCCGCACATGAGATCTTTGGGATTATACTCTGATATTGTTTTATAATGACATGTTTTGATTATTGACACACTGGTTTTGACATGGGATGATATTATGAATGTTTTTATACTATTTGTTTTATAACAACTTATTTAAAAATGAAATTTTTGGTCTTAAATTTTGGGATGTTACAAGTTGGTATTAGAGCCCTGGTTTGAGGGACTCGGATACACTCTCAGGTGTGACTGGACTTAAATCGAGGGTTTGAAATATTTTTTTTACAAGAAAAATAATTTTCTAAAATTAAAAAAAATAAGGATTTTTAATAAAGAACAAAGAGTGTGATGCGTGTAATCGGCCGAGCTCAAATAAGTTTTCCCGAAGATACCCATACACGTTATAGTATGATATGAATTGTGAATATGTGAACTGAATGCTAGATTAGGGCTAAGGATCTAGGAAGTATGCCTTGTATGCCTACTGTATGAGCTTGTAGACCTGCATGCTAGTACTGATCAGTCAGTGGTAGGATGGCATGTTTAGGTTATGCCTGATTGTTGGAGCTTTTGGAATTGCCTGTTGAATAGAATGGATTGAAATGGCGCAACCCCCGACGATCTCCGTCTTCAGCCTCCAATTAAAGATGGTGGTAGTAGTCCTCGACATGGCGGTGGCTACGGCAGTCGACGACGTCTCGGAGTTGATCGAAAAAATAAGTGATACGAATGGTGGCGGCTGGAGGTTGAAAGTGGAGAGGGTGGCTGCTGATATATCCCTCCTAGGGTTAAGGTTTCTAATGTAATCTATATGGGGGCTGCATGAGGGGGGTGACGGGCGCCACCCGTGTTTCACCAATCTTATACTCATTTTAACAATACCGACCCCTCCCCACTAGATATTTTCCAATTTAAACCCAAATCTTACCTTTTAGTCCCTGCCTTCATAAAATCTTCTCGACTTTAATCCAAATTAAGTCCGAATAATACCAAACACCCCCTGACCTCTAAAATCCTTTGCAAAACAAGTCCTGAAATTACACTTTAACCCCCGAATAATCCAAATTATAACATTCGGCTCTCCAAAACCAACACTCCCCTAAATACTATGGATTTAGGGCGACTAATTGTTCATCAATTTTATCTATTTATTTATTTAATAAACAAGATGTTACAACTCTCCCCACTTAAACTAGATTTCGTCCTCGAAATCATCCCTTACCATCCCTTACACGCCGACAACTTGAACGACATGGTCACAATCCTGGGTACACCCTAGCCTTCCCAGGGTGACCGTGACCAGCCTTCGCAAGGTTTTAGAACCTGAAATTGAACGAAATTCATGCAACAAGATCCCATCTACTCCGTCCAAATTCTGCAGTCTCGAGAGGGTCTGTCTCCCTGACAGACCGCCCGCACTGAATCATTGTCGAATTCATTACACTTATCTCCCAAATGGCTACGCAACTTCTGATAACCTGAGGTTCTCACTAGAAAATAGAGTCACAGACCAAATTTCCCTGCAGTATACTTATATCTGACCGAAGATCAGATAATTCCTCGAAACAACGGACATCTAACCGATTGCTGAGCCAAAGCACACTCAGCAGTCCCACACGACCTCCGAAGGATACTTCGTCTGACAATAACTACCCTAACTATACCGCCACTCATGGCTCATCTAATCTTCCTGATCCCTCCGATCATGATGGGCTAGCTACCCATCGCCACTGAATCCAACGCAAAGAAGTGAATGCTACCAGAATAACTGTAGTCTTACATCATACCCGGTCCCCTTCGACCTAGCATTCCTGATTCCAATTATGTTGCGACCTACTCACAACCTTGCAAAATGACCCACACTAACCTAAGTTATCCGAACGAATCTGTGAATGTCACAACTACCCTACAGTCTGTCTGTATCTCCTACACTATCTGGCTGTTGTGAATGCTACGGCTCCCCCTTAGTCTTACAACACTTTCACCCTACTGACCATGAGTGAATGCTACGGCTCCCCCGTAGTCTTACAACACTCTCTTACCAACTAACCATTAGTGAATGCTACGACTCCCCCGTAGTCTTACAACACTTTCATACTAACACAACCGTAGCCCAATGCCTTACCCCTAATCTATTGATTCGAAACGCATGCTGAGTCAATCACACACTCGACCGATCACCCGAAGTGAACTCGTTTCATGACTGGAGTCCCAACCTGCTTCCCAAATTCTGCTAACAAGCCCTTAAGAGGACGCGATTCACATGACGGGGAGTATTACCGGACTCCAAACTCGTACAACCCTCAAACCAAATAACCACTTGGGCCGCCAATTTCCCTCGATGAGGACGAGTAGCCCATCCCTGTCTCTTACATGTCCCTGTCCTGAATACGTGCGTGATTCTCCCCCACTTATATTCGACTAAGTCTTCGCAATACATGAGATTTGAAGGATTCCCGATCCTTCTTACTCTTTAATAACCAACTGATGATAGCCTGTTTCTTGTTCGTGTGAGTGCTCTATTACGGCCCAAGTCCCCAAGGACTATGCAACTCCTAAAGATCAGGCAAACACTTCCAGAATCCCAGCGAGACTAATAATCTCAGATGCCTTGAAATGATGCCACACTCATATCTTGAAGCCCATTTAACCGATGTCCAAACCAAAGCCTCTGCGGTAAACCACTTCCCCCGGCGCTTCCAAAAGCCGACCCAAGCATAATACTGAGTCACCATGACCATAGATCTTCCACATCACGTCTTTGAACCGATCTCGACCATAGACCTAGATAACATTAAACACTCCAAAACGAGTTGTAAAAGTTTCACCTTCGCCTTTCTTCTACAAACTATCGACGATTTGGATGTCAGTACAATGATTCACATAAAAGTTTTGAAGATGATGGTGTGTTTGTTGGAAACATCCTTCTAAATTTCCATGTTAAGTGTGGTAATGATGAATACAATGATTGCGATGTATATAGATTGTCAAAGGTAGATTTTGTTGTCAAATTGTTTGAATCAATGCCAAAAAGGACCATCGTGACATGGAATTCTGTCATCACAAGGTTAGAAAATAATTGAAAGGTGGATAGTAATCTAAATATATTTGTTTTTCAGAGAATGGAATTCTGAGAAAGAAGATAGCTACAACAACTGTAGATGTTCAAGATGTGGTAAGATAAGTTATTAGGATTCATTTTTTGACTGAATGTATTTGTTTTTGAAAGTTTTCGTATGTTTTTTGCTTCTCTTTTTTAAGGGCTTATGGAATCTAAGAAAACCGGTGATTGAACTTATTTGGAGGCTACAAAGCATACTCATTCATACATTATTTTTTATGTGGTGACTTTGCTTTTATGAGGTACATGTGTTGTCATTTTATCAAATGTTTTTTTTTTGTTTTACTTCATAATTGCAATGATTATGGCTTTATATTCTTCCATGTTTTACTCATAAACGGCTTCAAAATGTTTTCATTTGATATGATCCGGGTACATTCATTCTTAAAAATCACAAGGCATATTTGTTAGTTGTAAAGACTTATACTATTAAAATGGGAACAAGCTACCATTTGCAGCTGCTTCAAATTGGCCAGGCTTTTATAAATAAGGTCACCAGTTGCTACCTACCTGACTGGCAATCTTCCTTGCATCCCCGGCTACAATACAACCAATATATATATATATATATATATATATATATATATATATATATATATATATATATATATATATATATAAATGCATAAAAAATACTTAGAGATCACAAATTTTTTTTTTGAATTTTTTTTATAAAAATTGCAGGTTTTTGTTAAAATTCGCCGAAAAAAAAGTAAAAAATCAATTTTTTTTTTTTTTTAAAAAAAAAAATTTTCAAAACTTTTTTCACCGATTTTGTATAAAAAGCAGCGATTTTTTCAAAAAAAATTTCAAAATTTTTTTTTGTGATCTCTAAGTATTTTTTTTATGCATTTTTAGGGTTTTTTTTGTTTTCCAAAGAACCTTTCCATATATATATATATATATATATATATCATTATTACTATATATGAAAACTTTTTTATTGTGGTGCCTTTTACATCAATTTATGCCGGTTCTTTTCACGCCACGTCGCCTTTCTCTTGAACGACGCCATAGACATAACTATTGTTTCATATGACTCGCTTTTCGTTGTGTCGTATCCATATTACTTTTTGGAATATTCCCCTCCTCTCGCGATGTATCGTCCACTCTTCTCAATTCATCAACCGCCCCCCGTTCTCCATTAACCACAACTCTGACTTCTTCTTCAAGAAAACGTCCGACTAAATCCTTCACAGAAAAAAAAAACATGATTGGCGATTCAACCATCACACATGTTCTCTCCACCCTTTATAGGTGGTGTCGATTCAAAGTATGTATGACACCACTTCCATCATCCATCAGAACACATATATCCCAATATGCTTCTCTCTTCTACAAAACCCATTGAACCCTACGTGTGTATGAAAAGTTAGAGTGAAACATATGGCATATGGCATGTTGAAGGTGAATACATAACTCCATTTTCCTATTACGGGACAACTGCAATCCATCATCTCTCCATCGCCTCTTCCCTGGTTCGCCCACCACCTTTTTCTCTCTTTTTGCAGCGACACCCCTATTCCTTCATCAGACTCATCTCTGCTCCTTCACCAACCGCCTCTCTATTGCATTCATCGTACTGTTTTCTTACCATTGGTAATTTGAATTGTATAAGGTATTTGATTCAGCCTCTCTCTCTCTCTCTCTCTCTTTGATTCTGAGTATTCTAGACCTAATTCGATTTTTTTCTTAGCCCTAATTGCATTTTCTATCTATTTTTAGGGGTTGTCATGGGTGTTTCGTGTTGGGGCAGTATGGGAAGAGAAATATTTCATTGTTAAGTGTCAGGCAAGTCTTATATAATCATGCAAATGTGCAATATATGCAGGGACTTGGGCACTTTGCAGATTCAAGATGAAACTACCAATGGAAGTTGTTTGTATAATAATGTTATATACATTTTATATAGAACAATCAATGATCATGTCTTGAAGATGTAACGATTTTACTATCTTTCTGCACTACTGAAACTTCAATTTCACTCAGGTTTGATTCACTACCTAAATGGCAAATGCGTTTCTTTGCTCTATAATCTTCATAACTAACTGTTCATGAGATAATTTGATAACGGTTTTGTTAATTCGACGTCTTTTTTACCGTCTATAGATGCTTCATGAGGCAATTGGTTCACCAAATGAAGAAGAGAATGGTGAAATGTATGAAAAGAGTGCATATTTGAGTGTAAGTGCAAATGAACTTAATGAATAAGGTAAACGTTATCTTTCAGTGATTTTATTGCATTCCAATAAATATTCAAAAGTATAGATTGTTATTTGAAATTTTAATTGCAACCCTTAAAATCAAAGAAACCATGTAACATCAAATTGGTAGACATATAAGAGGGCTAACATGTTTTACCCATCCATTCTTTCTGCATAACCTTTTGCTGGAAACTTTAAGATTGGCAATTTGAATGAACAAAATCTTTAGGATGCTGATTGTTAAAATTGTTCTATGGTTTATGGCTTTCACAATACATATACGGTTACGGTTTTCTTTTGTGTATCTTTACGAAACTAAATAAAAAAAGATGCTTATTAATACGATACCAAATGTTTTTCCAACATGGCATTAACTAACGTCAGACTTGGGTTTTGTTGTAAAATACGACGGATCCAAATTGACTTAAATAATATTAGCTCAATGCGGAATGGGATCAAAAATTATCAAAGCGTAATAATCACAACGTAATACGAATAAAATAAATAGAATAGAGACACAGGAATTTACGTGGAAACCCAAATCGGGAAAAAACCACGGGCGGAGGAAGCCGAGAAACAATTCACTATAATTTGAAGTGTTTACAGGGATTATGAAAGAGATTACAAAATAGAGTGGGAGAGCTAAAATACACGGTGGTGTATCAGTATATATATGTAATACTTTTCTATATATACTTGGATAATTTTTTGGTTCGTGTGTTTATGATGAAAATGGCTTAGGCTATTTATAGCCAAAGGGAATGTAATATGAAAGGAAAAGAAAAAAGAGTTTTTCGTCCAAAAATTGCTGCGCCTTCTAATTTGACTTGTTTATACTGCGCCTCCATTGTTGACCCAAAAAGCATGCGCCTAATATTTACCAAACAAGTTGTCAATCCATATTACCGTCCATTCTCATTTTCAAACATTTCACACTTATATTACTATTCATAGTCAAACTATGAATAGTAAATGATAAGTTACAGAAATAACCCCTGAACTATTTGCCACTTGCTAATTTTGGAGGCAACATTTTCCACAATCTCCACCTTGACATCAAAATTAAGCAAGTCATGCTTTACGATTAGTCAAAACCTATAGCTCATCAAACTCTAAAACTTCCATTAGAACCTACAAAATTATATAGAGAAAAATTGTTTCCGAAAAATAAATAATACTTCCTCCACCTACGAGCCTTCAGGCTCAACTGCGATCAGAAACACCCACCATGTCCAAACATAATTTGAACTTGGCTATAGGAAGACTTTTAGTGAACATATCAGCGGGATTATAATCTGTATGAATCTTGTCCACAACACAATCGCCTTTTTCAATGATATCCCGCACAAAATGATAACGAATATCAATATGCTTAGTTCGGTCATGAAACATTTGATCTTTACTCAAGAAGATAGCACTCTGGTTGTCACAGAAAACTGTGGTCACCTTTATTCTATCATCGAGTTCTCCAAATAACCCCTTCAACCAGATATCTTCCTTAACTGCTTCTGCAATCGCCATGTACTCTACCTCGGTAGAAGACAGGGCAACTGTAGACTGTAACTGGGCTTTCCAACTAACAGCACAACCATTTAGAGTAAACACATACCCTGTAATTGATCTTCGTTTATCCAAATCTTTGCCATAATCTGAATCAACATATCCGAACACCCCAGTGTTAGATTTACCAAAACGTAAACACATAGAAGACGTACCGCGTAAATAACGAAAAATCCACTGTACTGCTTTCCAGTGTTCTTTCCCCGGGTTCGCCATGTATCTACTAACCATGCTAACAGCATAAGCCAAATCAGGGCGCGTGCAGATCATAGCATACATCAAAGATCCAACAGCACTAGAGTATGGAACACGTGCCATGTAAGCCATATCAGTCTCATTAGTAGGACTCAAAGCGGATGATAGCTTGAAATGAGCTGCAAAAGGTGTGTTGACAGACTTTGCTTCGTGCATACTGAAGCGTCTTAGGACTTTCTCAATATAACTTTTCTGAGAAAGATGCAAGATCCTAGACTTCCTGTCACGAATAATTTCCATACCTAAAATCTTTTTGGCAGCTCCTAAGTCCTTCATTTCAAATTCAGCTTTCAACTGGTCTTTTAACTTCTGAATCTCCTTCATATCTTTCGCTGCAATCAACATGTCATCCACGTACAAGAGTAAGTAGATCTTTGAACCATTGTCACCTTTCTTAAAATAAACGCAGCTATCATAGGTGCACCTGCTGAATTTGTGACTGGTCATGAAAGAATCGAACCTCTTGTACCATTGTCTAGGAGACTGCTTGAGGCCATAAAGAGATTTGTTCAACTTGCATACGTAGTTCTCCTTTCCAGGAACTGCAAAATCTTCAGGTTGTTGCATAAAAATCTCTTCCTCAAGCTCACCATTTAGGAAAGCTGTAGTGACATCAAGTTGTTCTAACTCAAAATCATTAGAAGCAACCAACCCCAACAATACACGAATGGAAGTATGTTTGACAACTGGGGAATAAATGTCAGTGTAATCAATACCAGGAATCTGACTGTAGCCTTTAGCTACTAACCGAGCTTTGTATCTTGGTTTATCATTTGGGTTGACAGGTTCCTTGAGCTTGTAGACCCACTTGCATTTAACTGGTATCTTCCCTTTCGGAATAGGAACTAAATTCCAAGTACTGTTTCGCTGCAAAGATTCCATCTCATTTTGCATAGCGAGCATCCAATCATTTGAGTCTTCAAATTTGATAGCCTCGTCATAATTTGCAGGCTCCGTTGCAGACTCAATATTATCAGCAACAATAAAAGCATAGGCAACCAAATCAGATTCAGCATACCTCTTCGGAGGAATAATCTGTCTTCTCGGTCTATCTCTTGCAATGCTTGGAGTAGTAGCTTGTGGTTGTGAAGGTGTTGAATCTTCACCAACAACATGCTCATCCGACGAAGAAGAATGTTGATGCTGATTTGTACTCTGATTAGTGGTAGGTGAAGTAGGAAGCTCCACCTCCATTTGAGCATTCTCTTTATTTGCTTCGGATGATACATCTGATGCATCTGTTGTTTTAGAAGAGTCAGCAACTGGTTGAATCATAGCAGACTCATCAAAAGTAACATCTCTTGAGATGATAATTTTCTTCAAATCAAAGCTCCATAACTTGTAACCCTTTACACCTTGATTGTACCCAAGAAAAACGCATTTGATTGCTCTTGGTTCTAGCTTCCCATTGTCAACTCGTGCATATGCTGGACATCCGAATGGTTTTAAATCTGAATAATTTGCAGGTTTACCGGACCATAATTCAAACGGAGTTTTCTTCTCGATTGCTCGTGACGGTGATCGGTTGATAACATAGCAAGCAGTCGAAGCAGCCTCCGCCCAAAAAGACTTTGGCAATTTGGAATTAGAAAGCATACACCGGACCTTCTCGATAATGGTGCGATTCATCCTTTCAGCTACACCATTTTGTTGAGGTGAATGGACTACTGTGCGATGTCGAGTAATGCCTTCCTTTTGACAATAGACATTAAACTCTTCTGAGCAAAACTCAAGTCCATTATCCGTACGAAGATACTTTACCACCAGACCTGATTGCTTTTCAACCTGAACTTTCCAATTTTTGAAGGTAGAGAAAACGTCTCCTTTATGTTTTAAGAAGAAAGACCACACCTTCCTGTAGAAATCATCAATAATAGTGAGCATATAAATAGCTCCACCTTTTGAAGCAACTCGAGCCGGTCCCCACAAATCCGAGTGAACATAATCAAGTGGTCCTTTCGTTGTATGGATACCACTTGCAAACCTTACTCGTTTTGCCTTGCCATATACACAGTCTTCACAGAAATCCAAATCAACAATCTTTTGTTGACCAAGTAAACCTCTTCGACTCAATTCTGACATGCCTTGAAAACTCATATGGCCGAGTCGAAGGTGCCAAAGACGGGACTGATCTGGATCAGAAAAAGACTTTGACACAACAGCAGCATCACTCGAAATTGTTTGCCCGTCAAGAAAGTAAAGATCTGAGGTTTTTCGTTTAGCTCTCAGTTTGTCGGAATCGTCTTTGAATACCCTGAGAACTCCACCTTTACCAGCAAACTCGTATCCCCTTTTGTCAAAGGAACTGAGAGATAACAAGTTTCTTCTGAGGTCAGGAACATATCTAACATCCCCCATGGTTCGAATAACTCCGTCAAACATACGGATCCTGACTGAACCATGTCCAAGAACTGGACATGTAGTATTGTTACCCATCAACACATAGCCCTGGTTAACCTTTTCAAATGTGTAAAACCAACTTTTGTTGTGACACATATGAAAAGTACAACCAGAGTCGAGTATCCAATCACCAGTGGAATCCAGTTTATCTGAATAAACTGTCAAAAGTTCTCCAATACCTTCGACCTCAGCTAGATCGACTTCACCCGAAGTGCTAGCTTTTTTACCATTTGCTGTCGTCTTCTCTTTTTCTTTGTTCTTCAACTTGAAGCATTCTTCAAGCACATGTCCCTTCTTGTGACAATAGTTGCAAAACTTTCGTTTGCCTTTTGACTTGGATCTGGTTCTGTTGGAAGATTGAGAAGTTCTACTTCTCTCTGTTGTTCTTCCTCTGGCATTCAAACCTTCGGCTTTAGCATCACTTGAACCACCACCAGTAATATGCTTCATCTTCTCTTTTGAATCCAAAGCTGTATAGACTTCATCTAAAACTAGAGTGTCACGGCTATAGATAATAGTATCACGAAAATGGCTATAGGATTCTGGCAACGACGATAGTAAGAATAGAGCCAAGTCTTCATCTTCATACTGAACATCCATATTCTCTAAGTTATTTACTAACTCTTTAAATGTGGATATATGTTCAGTTAAAGAGCCTCCTTCAATCATCTTGAGATTGAACAACCGTTGCTTCAAATGCAACTTCTTTGGTAAACTCTTGGTCATCAACAGTTGTTCCAACTTTAGCCATAAAGAAGCCGCTGACGTTTCTTTTAGAACATCTTGCAAAACATCGTTTGACAAGTGCAAACGAATTTGGGATAAAGCCTTCAGATCTTTCATCTCCTTTTCTTCTTCGGTCCATGTATCGGGCATCTTATTGAAACCCAAGAGCGCCTTGTGTAAATCCATCTGAATGAGAATGTCTCTCATCTTTACTTGCCACAACGGAAATCGGGTGTTACGATCCAGTAGTGGAATATCGTATTTTACCGAAGACATGATTAATTACTTGATAAAATGATCCCAACGAGCTAATATCACAACCCGGATGCTCTGATACCAATTGTTGTAAAATACGACGGATCCAAATTGACTTAAATAATATTAGCTCAATGCGGAATGGGATCAAAAATTATCAAAGCGTAATAATCACAACGTAATACGAATAAAATAAATAGAATAGAGACACAGGAATTTACGTGGAAACCCAAATCGGGAAAAAACCACAGGCGGAGGAAGCCGAGAAACAATTCACTATAATTTGAAGTGTTTACAGGGATTATGAAAGAGATTACAAAATAGAGTGGGAGAGCTAAAATACACGGTGGTGTATCAGTATATATATGTAATACTTTTCTATATATACTTGGATAATTTTTTGGTTCGTGTGTTTATGATGAAAATGGCTTAGGCTATTTATAGCCAAAGGGAATGTAATATGAAAGGAAAAGAAAAAAGAGTTTTTCGTCCAAAAATTGTTGCGCCTTCTAATTTGACTTGTTTATACTGCGCCTCCATTGTTGACCCAAAAAGCATGCGCCTAATATTTACCAAACAAGTTGTCAATCCATATTACCGTCCATTCTCATTTTCAAACATTTCACACTTATATTACTATTCATAGTCAAACTATGAATAGTAAATAATAAGTTACAGAAATAACCCCTGAACTATTTGCCACTTGCTAATTTTGGAGGCAACATTTTCCACAGGTTTGTTGATTTTTAAATTTTGTTTTATTCCATTCTTAAAATCTTTTTTTCGTATTTTATGGAATGGTGTAAGGACTTTTACCTTTAAGCCAATGAATAGGTAACATTGAAGACACTCTTCTACTAATTGAATTTAATTTGAATAAAAAATAAAATTAAAATCCTTACCTAAGTAAGTTACCATTATGTAATATCAACAATTCTGGCCCCCGAATAAGATGAAAAAGAATAACTATTTAATTATAAGCATGGTAATTTGTTATTTCCATTTCTGGAATCCACCTCACAATTGCAGCAAAGAAGAAAAGTTTTAATACTTTTTGCCCATAAAAGCCATCCACATGAACATAAAATGTACACGAACATCCGTTTGTCAATAATAAATGTTTAATGATTCCCCCTCAAACAATCTTCGATTGTTTTAACTTTTTGCAATTGGTTTTTCTTAACTGGAGAAAAATTGAACAATTATCAGGGCTATAATGTTGGTTGATCTCAAGAAGCTTAAAGAAGCAAATCCCCTGTTCAGTGACAAATTAATGTTTATGAATCTTAAAAATTTGAGATTTCAGACCTTAATCAACCAAGGTATGTCAATGTGGCAGGTATGATTCATCTATTACTTTTAAATATCTTTGATTCATTTAGGAACAAAGAGTTCATTGGAGATTTGATAGATTTGATTAAATATTTGAACAAAATATTGTTTTTTTATTTACTTTTCTAGGTTCTGAATACCTGATTTAGCGATTTTAGGAAATTACTACTGTTTTCAATCCTCTGTTTAGATTGATAAACATCATCTTTAGAAGATCTCAACAATGGTAGACCACGTATGCCTTTTGTAGATGTCATTAATCATCATTATTATAGTACCTTTTAACTCATATTGTCCTGAAGATCCTATGAATACATGCTTTTTGGGGTCTTTTTTGTGAAACTTTTGTCACACCAACTAAAGTTGAAATATGAGCAATACATCATTGCTAATTACAACTAACTGCAAATTCCGAAAGAGTTGTGTGTTTAATGGCCTTTTTTTTATTTTTTTTATGTGACAAAAAACCAGAGGATTTTGTATTCTTTCAATAAAAATCTTTAACATTTCGTTGTGTTTTTAGTCTTGGTTTTTTGTTCCTTATGTTGGTGTAGTGTAAGATGTTCATGAAAATCCTGGAGATATTGATATATAGTTGTATCACCATTGGGGAATATCATATATAACCTATGTTGTGTGTTTTCCGGTTTATGTGTTAATGTGCAATTTCCCAGAATAAAAATATTAAAATGAACCGGAAAAAATTAAAGGCAACTAAAATTATCTTCTTATTTTGACTGTGAATTTAGACACAAACAGAAAACGTGAGAAGAGACTTTTGAGTTGTGACTATGGTTCCTCGAAGGGCACATCTACAATTGGGTAAATCGAGAGTCACATTCAAGCCATTGTGTTTATTTGAAGGTAGATCTTCAACCATTTTGACATTTTAACAAAAATTAACTTGAGAGATTTTTTTGCACTAAAAGATCAATTTTTGTCGATATTATAAGAATGGACTAGAAATGTGGTGGTCAAGCTCAAATCGTTTTTATCATTATACCCTACAAAATTGATTTTTTTCATTTTAACAAGAAAATCATTTTTTAATTTGCATCCATTATCACGTCTGTAAACTTTGTTATTAGAGCAAACAAAATAATATTAATAACTACAAGCAACAGGATGTTTGATGGAAATGTATAACCAAATATCAAGAGTCATAAAAGAAGTAAAAAAAGTACATATCTCCTTCTAGCGTGTCAAAAAAAAAGTATGTTGCTATTTCCAATTAGTTACAAAAGAATAAAAAATAAAATACCTTGTTATTTACGGTATGTTACATAACAATAGAAAAAGAAAGTATGTTGTTATTTTATACGTGTGTGTCCACTGATTTTGACATGATTTGGTTATTGAAATTGCTACCAACGTTTTCAGAAATAATATATGGTGAGAGCTCCATGGAAGCAAAGATAAATACAAAAATTATCATGCCGGTTTTGATTTAGTTCTTGGGGATTGATTGTTCTTCTACATCCTCCTGGTTCCAAGTCGATTTTCCTTCCCCCAATCTAATATAACTTATTATTTTGAAAGTTCCCTTCCCATGCACCTTTTACAAAACAATCGTACTTTACAAAAACTGAGGAATGAAAATGGTGAAATTAGGGTTACTTAAAGTTAGGGGAGGAATTTGGAAATGAAGAGGTTTATAAGTTTTTCCGACAGACAAAATGAGATGAATAGGTACATGAACACCTAAAAACCATGTAATTATAGATTAAAGCTTTGTAATCCACTATTTATAGATTAAAGCTTTGCAATCCACTTCTACCCGCATCTTTAAACTTGGTAATTTTTCCCAAGTTATATCATACGAGAATTAGTATTTTGATTGAACTTATATTAAAATTGTTATCTTCTAACCTTTAGGTGTTCTCTTAATTTTTTTAAAGGTTCCCACTTCCGAGTGAGACTGCTTTCATTTGTATCATCATTCAACAACGAAGTCATCATTTTTGGACTTGTTAACATAATGATCTCCACCCAAAATGAATATGGTGGTATGTGTGTAATTTTTATTTTTCATGAAACTTCTCATTATGCTTTGTGTGTATGACCTATGTGGTAATACATCAAGCAAGTTCCATCTCCTTAATGCTCAATGGTACTTTGTATGTTTTTTATGCCTTTTAAAAAAAATTGTATTGCTTAAATATGCATTGGATAATCATGCCATATAACTCACATTACATGTTACACATTCGTTCAATAAAGCATAAATATGTATATATATGAATTTTTTTAAAAAAACATCTAATCTTATGTCTTATAATCACAAGACAAACACTCTTAACAAGTAGTAGCTCTGCAATTCTTATAAATCCACCGGTGAAAGGTGATCTACAGCTACAAAACTAGTATAATCCACAAACCCATTAACCACAATTCTATTTAATTAATTCAATTTGTATTTGACAGGTATACAAATAGCAGAACAGGAATTAAACAACTACTTCAAAAAGAGACATATAAGGATACTGATATTTTGTTGCCCCCCTCCCCAAGAGAGAGACATACTTCCGATAGGCAAAGCAATTACAAGAATGAAAAATGTTAGTAATTACAACATTTTTTCATGACCTTTACACAATATTCTATGCTATACGTTATCTATATAATTTTCCCCCTAAAACAGTGTAAACCAACATGGATAAAAGGAACTCTTAATTTGCCTCATCAAGATAGAAGTTTCACACAAACAGGATGTGCCAACTGTTTAAAACCAGTTTGTGGTTGATGTAAAGTGGATCATCACATGCTCTGCCTGCAAAAAACAATCAAAAGTACACATCATGTAAGTGTATTCCATCATTCAAGTTTTTAAACCATATTTTTATACTAAATGATGTTTCTATGTGAAGGTCAAGGGCAATAATTGAAATCGATGATGGAACCGGCACAATTGCAGCAAGCATTTCAACACCAGAAATTGAAAGTTCATTCAATTGAACCCCAATGAAATCAAAGATGTGGAAGAAACTGAAAGCCTATTATTTTAAATATTACAATTGTAATTTAACGATCCTTTATTAATGTTAACATTTTACAATTCAGGAACAAAATGTACAAGATATAATTGCAAAATCAATTGCATCATTACCACTTTTGGCATATGTACGATTATATCATACATCTAACCAAGAAAACCCTATCACACGATTCGTCATTGTCAAGGCACATAGACTCCTAGAACATCAAAACGAAAACAAACGACAACTCCAACTATCATATGAAGATGAAACTTTGTCAACAACAAAACCACGTTCTCCTAAACAAACACAGAAGCGAAACCTACCGGACAATGGGAAAGCAAAACTGACAGAAACATCGACAGCTGGTACATCAAAACCAACAAAAAAAATGAAATAGATATTCACAACTATCAAATTTGAATAAAAATTCTAAACTATTATTATATTTGATACTGCTAATTCCATATGGATATTATATTGATCAATTCCGCATGATGTTATGCTTATGTAATTAACTCCAAAAATGATATATTATTACATTTTAAATTTGATATATTTTTTCAGTCTTATTAATTATTGTTACTTCTGAACATAGTGCATGTTATAACATTCCATTACATTAATAAATGTATAATAGTTTACATCTCTTCAGGGCCGCTTCTGAGGGTTTAAATATCCTCAAATGCCCTGAACGAGTCATAAAAAATCGTCGTTATCGCTATTATAAGTTTTTTTTTTAAATTAATATATATACATATATAACATAATAATAAAAAATTGGCCCCAAAAAAATGGAGTCCAATGCAACTGCCATTTTGTCCCTCCATCCGCACCCCATGCATCTCTTATATAATAACCATTTCATTAATAATTGATGATAGTGTACATTTCTAATTTCAATAAACCGTAACTAATGATCATTTTTTTAGACCGGAGAATACTAACTGTTAGACATTTGATCAAGTATATTCCGATATATTAATTTTCGAGTTTTATCTAATCAATGTTTTTTTAGTAAGGTTTGTCGGTGTAGTACTGGTTTTTCAACGATACTCCAAACACTACACATGGGCCGTGCTTAGCACGGGCCTTAAACTTTCTAGTATATATATATATATATATATATATATATATATATATATATATATATATATATATATATATAAACCCTTTTAATCTCCTCCCTCTTAAATCCCATTTACACATTTCTACGATTGACACGTAACCTACATTCCGAAACGACACCATGGACATCAACTTCCATTCATACCGCCTCATTTTTTTCCACTGTGTCATATCGATATTTCATTTTCGGTTTCTTCACATATTCTTTGTCGTTTTCAATTCCCGAAATAGGGGTTAGGGTTCGCGTGAAGGTGTGTCACGTACCTGAATCGCATTCCACTTAACCGGTGAGTTGTCCACTTAACCGGTGAGTTGTCCACTTAATCGATACACCTGTTCATCATCTTTTCCGTGAGCAATTATCTTCTTTCATTCCCCTACTTGTGGATTTTTATAATCGACTTGCTTTATGCCCTCCTCCCCATTATCTTTTGTTTTCACGCACATGCACACACATAATATCTTCGTTATGAGTTTTCCTAATGCTTGCTGTCGATCATAATGGAACAGATCTTTCATGTTCATTTGCCCTGATTATTGAAAGGCTGAAATCTATTCGAAATTTTCCCCTTTTCTCCAATCTTGCCAATTTGATTTGAGTTCCGTCTTCAGAGGTTTCTGTTCAGGAATTTAACTTTGTTGTCCTAGGTTCTAATTTTATTATCTTTTTTCCAAAATACATCCTTTTCAATTCTAAGTATGATTATGGATTGCAATAGGAGAAAATAGATTGTTTTGTTTGTTATTTATTTATTTATTTATTTTTTGTGTTGATGATCTCTCTGTTTTTCCTCCTCATGATTGCAAATCAAACCCACTACAGTGATGAGGTGAAATTGTTTGCTGGAAGCGTCATCTCCAATGGAAGAATCCTTGTCGATTATCTTGGTAATTTGCTACTCTTGTTTTAATTTCAAGTTAAGACTAAATAATGATTGCAGCCTGTTTCTTCTGTTAGGATCGAGACACTTAACACACGACTCTAAACACACACACAGCTCAAGAAAAACAAGAACACAAGGATGAACACGAGGGATTTAACGTGGTTCGGTCCTTCTCTGACCTACGTCCACCGGTAACTAGGAGTTTATATTTCTTGGTGCTAATCTGCACTCACTCTTTCTTGCTTATTTTTTTCAATACAGATGAGACTCATATATAGAGTCTGAAGTAAACAATTGAACAAGAAAAGCAGCCATGAAACATGCATCCGGGAAATATGGATCACCTCTCCTTTTCTACCTTTTTGACTTGCTTTTCTTCCATGTTTTCTGCCATGTTTTCTGCCTTTTGACCAGCCCAATGGCTTCACACTCAACAATCTCCCACTTGAAGCCACGAAACAATCTTCACCATAGCTTCAACTGTGTATCTGTATTTCTGTAAAAACTTTTGATCTTGACTCCTTCCTAGTTACCCTGGCCTTCTCTTCAATTTACCTGAAGGCTAGTTGAAGCTTCCGTTAGCTCCAACACATCAGTCATGACTAAGTCTGCCACTGACCTGTTCTCTGTCTCCACCGGCTCCCACTGAAATGAACTGCCCGATCCTGGAACATCTTGAGAACAAACGACACTCTCCATATGAAGCAGATAATCTGGAGAGACTTTTACAGATGGAATACTGGTTCTCTTAACCCACTGTGTTCTGGGTATTCTAGCTGAAGCACAACCCTTGCTCCCACTGCTATGAATGCCCTTGACTGGTTTTTCTGAACCGTTCCAAACACGTTCAACCTGAATCTGACCTGTGACTCTGGGTTTGCCATATGCAAAGCAAACCTTCTTCTGTCCACGAGACTCTATGAACCGGATTTTGTTTTTCTTCTGAACTGGGACGGTTACTCCCTCAGATGGTAATCTGACTATATATAATGAACCCTTCTTATGTCCACGAGCTATCACAAGATTTCCTTTGACAACCTTCCACTGCTCATTCCTGAACTTAACCTCGTGTCCCTGTTCATCCAACTGCCCAACAGAAATCAATTGTTTCTTCAGACTTGGAATTAACCGGACATCCTTCAAAGTCCATGGACCAACTGGAGTCTTCAAAACTAAGTCACCTATGCTCGTCACATCAAGAACCTCATCGTTCGCCAGTCTTACCTTACCAAAATCTCCTTCTTTTAGATTCTGCAGTGCTTCACGGCTGTGGGTAGCGTGAAATGAAGCACCCGAATCCATAACCCAGGAATCCACATTGCTCTCCACACTACAGATCAAAACATCATCATCTGAATGGTCTACTGCAGCGTTAACTTCTTTCTTGTCTTTTGGACATTGATTCCTGAAATGTCCAACCTCTTTACAGTTCCAACAAGTCACATCATTTCGAGTCCTCGACTGACTCCTTCTCCTGTTCCCGCTCCCACTACCTCTGTTATTTTTTCTACCTCTGACCGCATTCAATTGTTCACTTGATGATTCCCCGGAATTTCTTCGTCTGACGTCTTCGCCTAGAATTAAATCTCGAATTCCCTCAAAAGTGAGCTTTTTCGATCCTGAGGAACTAGTAACGGCTGTAACTGTTCCGGACCAACTGTCAGGTAATGATGATAACAGTAGTAAAGCTTGAACTTCGTCCTCAAATTTTATTCCCACTGACCCAAGTCTGGATAAAATCGAGTTCAAATTGTTGATGTGTACTGTAACTGAACTTCCTTCCCTCATCCTCGTGTTGACTAGCTCCCGAATCAGGAAGACTTTATTTGCTGCCGACGGCTTCTCGTACATATTAGACAATGCCTCCATGATTCCCTTTGCCGAGGTCTCCTTCAAAATGTTGAAGGCAACATCCTTTGACAACGTCAGTCTAATAAATGCCTTGGCCTTCTTATCCAAAATCTCCCAGTTTGCCTGTGTTATCGCCTCCGGTTTTTCACCTAAAATTGCGTCCAAGTCTTTCTGCACGAGCAAATCTTCAATTTGCATCTTCCACCAACCAAAATCTTTCCCATCAAACTTCTCAATCTGAAGCTTACTGTTTTCTGCCATTTTCTGAAAGATTAGGGGCTAAACTGCAATTTTCTGAAAGTTCAGGGGCTAAACTGCAATTTTTCAAAGTTCAGGGGCTAAACGGTAGCAAACGGGACAGGGAATGCATCCCCGCCCCCGCCCCCGAAATTTCCCCGTTCCCCCGTCCCCGCCCCGGAATGTTCCGCTTTCCTACCCCCACCCCCGCCCCCGAATCCCCTTTATTACCCCCGCCCCCGATTGATTTTGGGCTGACTTTTTTGGGCTAAAAGAAGTTTTTATTTAGGCTAAAAGAAGCTATTTTTGAGGTAACAAATAATTATTTATAGCAGAATTTTACATATTAAAAATAAAAAAGTTATGATATCTTAAAACATTATACTAACAACTTAAAAACATGTTTTTTGATGAATTTTGGAAGCTCAAAATCATGGTTTTGTTTATTATATTTATATAATTAGTATATGTAAAATATATGTGTAATTTATTAACGGGGTCCCCATTGGGGTTTCGGGACGGGATTGCCTACCCCCGCCCCCGATTTTTTTAAAAAAATTCCCCCGAACGGGACGGGGCCCCCACGGGAACGGGGTCACACGGGACTTTTTGACATCCCTACTGGTTTTTTAGTCATGACTTCTACATATGTCGTCCAAACTTGCCTAACAAGTCATCACACCGGGAATTCTTTCATTTATTTCTATTACAACACTGTACCTTTAATCCACATGTTATTAACAACAAAGTACCTTCATTACCTTCCCCATAATAGCAATGTTCTTTCATTTTCATATTATGAATCACTTTCGTTCAATTAAATAACACATTAACTACCTATTTTAATTCAACAAGTATATATAGACGGTTGCAAGATAAAAAAAGCTTTTAATGTCTCAAGTCCTTCTAATCCATGCTTAATTTTTTAGGTCACGTCAAATTAAGAAGTAGTGGACATAACAATACAGATCAATGGGAAACCATCGAACAATTGCCTAAAGCCTTAAAATAGAAATCAAAGATGGTATTTTATGATTAATATCAATATCCTTAGAGTGCACAACAAACGATGTTGATAGGTAATATGTTTTCCATAAGGTGAAAAATCATATCAAGAAATCTCAATGGATTTTCATTTATTTGTTGATTATAATAAGATACTTTCATTTTCATTTTCTTATTCATCCATTGTATATTGAAAATCCATCCATTTATATCATTGTATCGTTACTTCTTTATTTAACATAATATATTTTAGACAATGGTAAAAGAAATACCCAAATTGTCTTTCATGGGTCGTGCTTAGCACGGACCTCAAACTTTCTAGTGTATATATATATATATATATATATATATATATATATATATATATATATATATATATATATATATATAAGTTACTTTCTCTTATTATCCGTTATTATATATTGCAGATCTATATCATAAACAAAGTTTATGAGTGTTTGAAGGAAGAAAAAACAAAAAAATATAAAAAGAAAATGGAAATAATGAATCAGATCAAATTTAATCTATATTTTTTATACAGCAAATAAAATTCCTTGATACCTGATGGATATTTAATGTTTCTATTGTTATGCAGATAGTTTTGGCAGCTCCTGGACAACACAAGATCATGTTGCGGGCTCAAGCTTTGGTCTCTCTCAAGGAATGCCACTATACACTTTTTGATGTAAACATGCTCATTGAGTTAAATCCTTCATCAGAAGTATATCAAAATCTTGAAGCCTGCTTAAAGACACAACTGGTACTCCCTCCATACAACATTTCTTGATCATTTTCTCAGCCTTTTTTAGAATTTTTTTTAGGTAGAAGCTTTGTAGACATTCAACCTTTTTATCAGTTAATGCAATTAACCGTTTTATGTACTGATTAAACTATTATATTTTTTTGACATTTTAAAGAAATCATTTTTTGCTATTACCCGGATTTGATATTAGGCCAAAATACAGAAAAGCACATGTTAATAACTAAATTGTTGTTATTTGTTGATTTAGCCACCAAATTATTAATATAAGAATCATAAATAATAATAGTCTGGTGGCTAAATCAAGAGATTGGTTAAAGTACACTTTTTTTATTAGACAAATTACAGAAGTTTCAAGACACAATGTTTTAATAGGAAAAAACAGAAGCAGGATGTTATTGTCAAAAAATAAAGTAAAGTAGTTTGTTATTTCTTGGCTCTAGAATGTTCTTGCTGATTCCATTCTAGAATTGAAACATGATGCAACCTTTAGTGTTGAGTGTTCTGTGCACCTTATAGGCATTGTACCTTAATCTTCTTATTGTAATAGTGAAAATTGCTTTTTATCTTTGAATATTTCCCCTAATACAATGTTATAATAGGAAGAATTTGAAGGAGGTGAATCATATGAAACATGGACACCTTTCAGCTTGGTACCAAAAAAAAATCTCTTATTTTCTATACTGTTAACAAAACATACCCCGCAAAGCAGGGTTCCTCACAGTTATCTTCACCAATTCAACAATTTGTATATTTTTTTTTCATTCTTTTTATTTGTTTATACAGTTGAGCCTCAGAATATGTTATGTCGTTGTGCTTTGTATGTTTTTGGGATGATTTTAGTTTAATTTTTAAACTTTTAAATCCAAAATCAAAAAAGGGAACTTTGTCAAACGGAAATGGTTTTAGAGACAATATAGGCAATCTGAGGCTATTTACTTGCAATTAGATTATTTTTTTACTCTATTTGTATGAATGTTTGTGGTATGGTTGTTATTTTTCAGTTGTTGTTTTGCCTTTGAAAATGTTGGTCGCTTGGCATTTATGTATTCCATTATAAAAATATATTTTAATATTATTGTTATATGATTGTTTTTTTTTAATATATGCAGGATTATCAACGAATATCCAATGTAGCAACATGTGCTTCTCTGATTAATCATCAATTTGAAGAAATTCTTTGGTAAAAATTAGCTTTCATGCCTTTTTAAAATGGCAAACATATTTGTGATGTGCAGGTTTGAAAGAATTTGAAGGGGGTGAGAGAGAATGACTGAATGAGCTATCGTTGAGATGACACAAAATTACGGCTGGTGCAATCAAACAACCCAAAAAGGTATCCGTTTAAAACTCTAAATTTTTTTTCTGAAGATCCAGAAGAACACGAGGGAAGCTTCACTTTTATATTTTTAATGTTTTGTGAAGGGTTTTGTGGAAAAGTTGCCTCCAAAATTAGCAAGTGGCAAATAGTTCAGGGGTTATTTCAGTAACTTATCATTTACTATTCATAGTTTGACTATGAATAGTAATATATATGTGAATTTGAATAATTGGACGGTGAATTTTGGTCAAATGTGAAGGCGCAGATATAAGAATTAGACAATTGTTAGGCGCCTACAATTGGACGCACCAAATTTGGACGGCACATTTTTCCTTTCCTTTCATATTACATTCCTTTTGGCTATAAATAGCCTAAGCCATTTTCATCATATACACACGAACCAAAATCAAAGTATATATAGAAAAGCATTATATATATATATACTTATACACCACCGTGTATTTTAGCTCTCCCACTTTATTTGTAATCTCTTTCATAATCCCTGTAAACACTGCAAATTATAGTGAATTGTTTCTCGGCTTCCTCCGCCCGTGGTTTTTTCCCGATTTGGGTTTCCACGTAAATTCCTGTGTCTCTATTCTATTTATTTTATTCGTATTACGTTGTGATTATTACGCTTTGATAATTTTTGATCTCATTCCGCATTGAGCTAATATTATTTAAGTCAATTTGGATCCGTCGTATTTTACAATAATTGGTATCAGAGCATCCGGGTTGTGATATTAGCTCGTTGGGATCATTTTATCAAGTAATTAATCATGACTTCGGTAAAATACGATATTCCACTACTGGATCGTAACACCCGATTTCCGTTGTGGCAAGTAAAAAAGATGAGAGACATTCTCATTCAGATGGATTTACACAAGGCGCTATTGGGTTTCAATAAGATGCCCGATACATGGACCGAAGAAGAAAAGGAGATGAAAGATCTGAAGGCTTTATCCCAGATTCGTTTGCACTTGTCAAACGATGTTTTGCAAGATGTTCTAAAAGAAACGTCAGCGGCTTCTTTATGGCTAAAGTTGGAGCAACTATTGATGACCAAGAGCTTACCAAACAAGTTGCATTTGAAGCAACGATTGTTCAATCTCAAGATGATTGAAGGAGGCTCTTTAACTGAACATATATCCACATTTAAAGAGTTAGTAAATAACTTAGAGAATATGGATGTTCAGTATGAAGATGAAGACTTGGCTCTATTCTTACTGTCGTCGTTGCCAGAATCCTATAGCCATTTTCGTGATACTATTATCTATAGTCGTGACACTCTAGTTTTAGATGAAGTCTATACAGCTTTGGATTCAAAAGAGAAGATGAAGCATATTACTGGTGGTGGTTCAAGTGATGCTAAAGCCGAAGGTTTGAATGCCAGAGGAAGAATAACAGAGAGAAATAGAACTTCTCAATCTTCCAACAGAACCAGATCCAAGTCAAAAGGCAAACGAAAGTTTTGCAACTATTGTCACAAGAAGGGACATGTGCTTGAAGAATGCTTCAAGTTGAAGAACAAAGAAAAAGAGAAGACGACAGCAAATGGTAAACAAGCTAGCACTTCGGGTGAAGCCGATCTAGCTGAGGTCGAAGGTATTGGAGAACTTTTGACAGTTTATTCAGATAAACTGGATTCCACTGGTGATTGGATACTCGACTCTGGTTGTACTTTTCATATGTGTCACAACAAAAGTTGGTTTTACACATTTGAAAAGGTTAACCAGGGCTATGTGTTGATGGGTAACAATACTACATGTCCAGTTCTTGGACATGGTTCAGTCAGGATCCGTATGTTTGACGGAGTTATTCGAACCATGGGGGATGTTAGATATGTTCCTGACCTCAGAAGAAACTTGTTATCTCTCAGTTCCTTTGACAAAAGGGGATACGAGTTTGCTGGTAAAGGTGGAGTTCTCAGGGTATTCAAAGACGGCTCCGACAAACTGAGAGCCAAACGAAAAACCTCAGATCTTTACTTTCTTGACGGGCAAACAATTTCGAGTGATGCTGCTGTTGTTTCAAAGTCTCTTTCTGATCCAGATCAATCCCGTCTTTGGCACCTTCGACTCGGCCATATGAGTTTTCAAGGCATGTCAGAATTGAGTCGAAGAGGTTTACTTGGTCAACAAAAGATTGTTGATTTGGATTTCTGTGAAGACTGTGTATATGGCAAGGCAAAACGAGTGAGGTTTGCAAGTGGCATCCATACAACGAAAGGACCACTTGATTATGTTCACACGGATTTGTGGGGACCGGCTCGAGTTGCTTCAAAAGGTGGAGCTATTTATATGCTCACTATTATTGATGATTTCTCCAGGAAGGTGTGGTCTTTCTTCTTAAAACATAAAGGAGACGTTTTCTATACCTTCAGAAATTGGAAAGTTCAGGTTGAAAAGCAATCAGGTCTGGTGGTAAAGTATCTTCGTACGGATAATGGACTTGAGTTTTGCTCAGAAGAGTTTAATGTCTATTGTCAAAAGGAAGGCATTACTCGACATCGCACAGTAGTCCATTCACCTCAACAAAATGGTGTAGCTGAAAGGATGAATCGCACTATTATGGAGAAGGTCCGGTGTATGCTTTCTAATTCCAAATTGCCAAAGTCTTTTTGGGCGGAGGCTGCTTCGACTGCTTGCTATGTTATCAACCGATCACCGTCACGAGCAATCGAGAAGAAAACTCCGTTTGAGTTATGGTCCGGTAAACCTGCCAATTATTCATATTTAAAACCATTCGGATGTCCAGCGTATGCACGAGTTGACAATGGGAAGCTAGAACCAAGAGCAATCAAATGCGTTTTTCTTGGGTACAATCAAGGTGTAAAGGGTTACAAGTTATGGAGCTTTGATTTGAAGAAAATTATCATCTCAAGAGATGTTACTTTTGATGAGTCTGCTATGATTCAACCAGTTGCTGACTCTTCTAAAAGAACAGATGCATCAGATGTATCATCCGAAGCAAATAAAGAGTATGCTCAAATGGAGGTGGAGCTTCCTACTTCACCTACCACTAATCAGAGTACAAATCAGCATCAAGATTCTTCTTCGTCGGATGAGCATGTTGTTGGTGAAGATTCAACACCTTCACAACCACAAACTACTACTCCAAGCATTGCAAGAGATAGACCGAGAAGACAGATTATTCCTCCGAAGAGGTATGATGAATCTGATTTGGTTGCTTATGCTTTTATTGTTGCTGATAATATTGAGTACGCAACGGAGCCTGCGAATTATGACGAGGCTATCAAATCTGAAGACTCAAATGATTGGATGCTCGCTATGCAAAATGAGATGGAATCATTGCAGCGAAACAGTACTTGGAATTTAGTTCCTATTCCGAAAAGGAAGAGACCAGTTAAATGCAAGTGGGTCTATAAGCTCAAGGAACCTGTCAACCCAAATGATAAACCAAGGTACAAAGCTCGGTTAGTAGCTAAAGGCTACAGTCAGATTCCTGGTATTGATTACACTGACATTTATTCCCCAGTTGTCAAACATACTTCCATTCGTGTATTGTTGGGGTTGGTTGCTTCTAACGATTTTGAGTTAGAACAACTTGATGTCACTACAACTTTCCTAAATGGTGAGCTTGAGGAAGAGATTTTTATGCAACAACCTGAAGGTTTTGTAGTTCCTGGAAAGGAGAACTATGTATGCAAGTTGAACAAATCTCTTTATGGCCTCAAGCAGTCTCCTAGACAATGGTACAAGAGGTTCGATTCTTTCATGACCAGTCACAAATTCAGCAGGTGCACCTATGATAGTTGCGTTTATTTCAAGAAAGGTGACAATGGTTCAAAGATCTACTTACTTTTGTACGTGGATGACATGTTGATTGCAGCAAAAGATATGAAGGAGATTTAGAATTTAAAAGACCAGTTGAAAGCTGAATTTGAAATGAAGGACTTAGGAGCTGCCAAAAAGATTTTAGGTATGGAAATTATTCGTGACAGGAAGTCTAGGATCTTGCATCTTTCTCAAAAAAGTTATATTGAGAAAGTCCTAAGACGCTTCAATATGCACGAAGCAAAGTCTGTCAACACACCTTTTGCAGCTCATTTCAAGCTATCATCCGCTTTGAGTCCTACTAATGAGACTGATATGGCTTACATGGCACGTGTTCCATACTCTAGTGCTGTTGGATCTTTAATGTATGCTATGATCTGCACACGCCCTGATTTGGCTTATGCTGTTAGCATGGTTAGTAGATACATAGCGAACCCGGGGAAAGAACACTGGAAAGCAGTACAGTGGATTTTTCGTTATTTACGAGGTACGTCTTCCATGTGTTTACGTTTTGGCAAATCTAACACTGGGGTGTTCGGATATGTTGATTCAGATTATGGAAAAGATTTGGATAAACGAAGATCAATTACAGGGTATGTGTTTACACTAAATGGTTGTGCTATTAGTTGGAAAGCCCAGTTACAGTCTACAGTTGCCCTGTCTTCTACCGAGGCAGAGTACATGGCGATTACAGAAGCAGTTAAGGAAGATATCTGGTTGAAGGGGTTATTCGGAGAACTCGATGATAGAATAAAGGTGACCACAGTTTTCTGTGACAACCAGAGTGCTATCTTCTTGAGTAAAGATCAAATGTTTCATGACCGAACAAAGCATATTGATATTCGTTATCATTTTGTGCGGGATATCATTGAAAAAGGTGATTGTGTTGTGGACAAGATTCATACAGATTATAATCCCGCTGATATGTTCACTAAAAGTCTTCCTATAGCCAAGTTCAAATTATGTTTGGACATGGTGGGTGTTTCTGATCGCAGTTGAGCCTGAAGGCTCGTGGTGGAGGAACTATTATTTATTTTTTCGGAAACAATTTTTCTCTATACAAAATTTGCAGGTTCTTATGGAAGTTTTAGAGTTTGATGAGCTATAGGTTTTGACTAATCATAAAGCATGGCTTGCTTAATTTTGATGTCAAGGTGGAGATTGTGGAAAAGTTGCCTCCAAAATTAGCAAGTGGCAAATAGTTCAGGGGTTATTTCAGTAACTTATCATTTACTATTCATAGTTTGACTATGAATAGTAATATATATGTGAATTTGAATAATTGGACGGTGAATTTTGGTCAAATGTGAAGGCGCAGATATAAGAATTAGACAATTGTTAGGCGCCTACAATTGGACGCACCAAATTTGGACGGCACATTTTTCCTTTCCTTTCATATTACATTCCTTTTAGCTATAAATAGCCTAAGCCATTTTCATCATATACACACGAACCAAAATCAAAGTATATATAGAAAAGCATTATATATATATACTTATACACCACCGTGTATTTTAGCTCTCCCACTCTATTTGTAATCTCTTTCATAATCTCTGTAAACACTGCAAATTATAGTGAATTGTTTCTCGGCTCCCTCCGCCCGTGGTTTTTTCCCGATTTGGGTTTCCACGTAAATTCCTGTGTCTCTATTCTATTTATTTTATTCGTATTACGTTGTGATTATTACGCTTTGATAATTTTTGATCCCATTCCGCATTGAGCTAATATTATTTAAGTCAATTTGGATCCGTCGTATTTTACAATAGGTTTCATTGACATATTTGGATTCGTTTATAGGCAATAGCTTAATATTGTGTTTAATTTGGTGTAAAAGCTTACTAGCATTCTATTTTCAAAGTTTTAATGTAGTTGAGAAACATATAAAGAGGACGTGATGTTTATATCAATAAAATTCAATTTTTACAATTTTAGGACGATATTGCCCCTGAACTCTGTTTTTATATTAATAAAAGTCAATTTTTATAGTTTTAGGACGATATTGCTCCTGCACACTGTTGTAATATTAAAAAAATAAATTTTTGCATTTTTAGGACCGTATTGCCCCTGCACACTTTTTATATTGATAAAACCAATTTTTTCAAATTCAAGACCACATTTAATGGATTTTGTTTATATGTAAAAGATATTCTTTTTTCTCCATCACTTTGACATGTATAAAAAAAATATTGTGACGACGACACAATCACATAAGGTGGCTACTCTGATCACATGGTTGCTGATGAGCACTTTGTGTTGCATTGGGCAGACAATTTGCCACTTGATTCCGGTGCTCCATTGCTATGTGTTGGGATCACAACTTACAACCGAACAAAAAATGTCACATCTAACCCCGCAACGCGAGGTCACTCACCTAGTTATTATTATTATTATTGTTGTTGTTGTTGTTGTTGTATTTTACTGTGGTTAAGTTGATGGTCGATTGAGTTGATAGGTAGAAAAAGATGAAAAGAGAAATTGGTCATTTCTTTGAGCCTCTTCTGCAAACCTACAAAATTTGTTTTATATAAATATAACGAGAGCGCAACTCCAATCCGCATAAGCCAATCTACAAAATGCTTGGTCATTTTTGAAAAGTGAATTTTTTTAGCAAGTGGGAGTAGGGGTGAGCATTTGGACTTATAGACCGGATCGGACTGGGAACCGGACCTAGACCGGTCTCAACAGGTCCAATCCAAAGTCCATGAATTTCTGAAAAACTGGTCTTGTCCAAATACTCACCCTTACAGCCGTAATAAATAAACTAACTTTCGGTATGACTTCAACGAGTTGTATCATATGTACCTAAAGTTGTACCGGTCGAACGGGTACAAAAACCGGAAAACCCAAACCTAGACCGGCCTCAACCGGTCTGGTTCAAGGTCACTTCCTCGTACTCCTTCTCCTAGAAAGCGTCCATCAATTTCTGTCAAACCGTTCCGGTTCGGTCCAAATGCTTACCCTTATGAAGACGGTGGTTAAATTTATTTTCTGATTAATACAATGTTTACTAAAATTTAAACATCCAAAGACTCAAAACTTTTGTGCTATGCGTAGGACTTTTTTTTGCATCGACTATGTTGCAGAAAAAAACGATTTTAGAAATAATAAAATACAAAATTATCCATAAGTTGTACGGAGAAACAGCCCTATCTTATCGGATATCGTCGTCATTCAACTGCCGGTGTGTCCATCCATATTTAGCATCAAACGGAGAAGGAAGCTGATGAAAATGGCCGCGGGGTGTGTATCTGCTTGCAGAGTTTCTGCGTATCACCCTTCATCCATTGGCGACACCCCTGCAGTTATCAGGGGATTCAATTTGAAGTTCCAGCAGAAGGAAAAAACTGGAACAAATGGAAAATATAGAGCAAGCCTCATCATGAATCCAGAATCGTTCGAAGTCGGTAGGTTAATTGGAAGCTACGGGTTCATGAACGTCACTAGGTAAGCCATATTTCACCCATTCAAGCGCAAGCTGTACCATAAGCTTATTGATTTGAGAAAGCTTTTTGTGAAGTTATTCAGGTCTTCAATCTCGACCTGATTTTGAAAATTCATCACAAGCAAATGACGTAGGGGGTTTGAGATTCCAGGATGTTAGAGAAGGCGATGTGCAAATCAGGTCCGTATCATCCATACCATAATCGATGATCCCGTAATTCCAAGATATAACTAGTCATAAAGTGTTTACCATTCTGGAAATTAATATTCAGATCATGATTGATATGAAATGAATTGATCTTCCTTCAACTCCACTATTTCTTCTTCCTATTGATATTTGCCGTGACAGCTTTTCTGCAGGCTTTACGAAGGACGAGTAACACAGGGCCCACGCAGGGGCACTCCAATCATCTTTAAGGTCATCTTCTTCATCATATTCTGCTTCATTACTGATTGAGATAATGAGATTCATTTGCTTGGTATGGAAATTTTATTGAATATGTTATGATGTAGGTTTATCCTGGGAAACAAGTAGGCGGTGTTGAGGCTGATATGATGGCCTCAAATGAGCTCAAAACTCATGCTTTCCTTCAAGTACATTAGCAGCTTTTGTTTCAGTTAATGAAAAAACAATATGAATTAATTGCTTATTACATATGATATGAATTTGCAATTATACTATGATAGAGGATCATGTTTACATTCTTTAACCACAATACTTTCTGCAGAGCTGTTCACCTATCTGCCACAATATCCAAATCTTGTTAGGAGGTTTTGAGACAAAAACAGGAGAGCAGGTTATCAATTTCATCAACCCTTCTACTTCCTTTAAATGTTTTCATCTTACACGAATGCTGACTACCATTTGTGTGATCTATCTTAATGATGAACAGTGGCTTGCATTTCGAAATGATGGCAAATACTGTGCTGCAGACTATGCTAAAGCTTCATGTGAAAAAGTTTCAAAGAATCTTGCTCTTGGAGAACAAAAGTTCTGGAATCCATTCGAACAAGAACAATATATTAAACGCAAAAGATCTTTTATAATTAATCTCCTTCAAGGTGCTTTTCGTGGCTTAGCCTTCATGCATGACAATGAAATGTTACATCAAAGTGTTGGTCCAGCTTCAGTTGTTCTCAAGTATGCTCTCCTTTTTTTTTTCAACTTCATTATATAAGAAATCTAATTCTAAACAAAACCCACGTGTGTGTGTGTGTTTGTTCATATTTCAGTACAATGGTAGATAAAGATGCTGCTTACCTTGTTCCAAGGCTCCGTGATCTTGCATTTGCAGTTGATATACAGTATGGTTTATGCTTTTTACATAAATTTATATTGATTAGTTATGGAGGTGAATTGAGTGAATAAATAATGTTTGTTTGATTGTAGGATGTCAGGTTTAGAGGAAAATTCTGGAGGATTGTCTGAAGGTCTTTGGAGACGAGCAAGATCTGCAGGGGCATTTAGTCCTATGGAGAAGAGGGCTTTTGGAATAGCAGATGATATGTAACACTCTACTTCCTTAAAATAATCTATAAGCATCTTAATCTTAATCTTAATCTATTCCTTTTACAGTTATGGAGCTGGTCTTCTTTTTGCCTACTTGGCTTTTATTCCATTTTGTGAAGCCGGGATCATTGATAGCCTTTCACTACAAGTAAGTTTCATTCAATTCAAAACCTTTGTAGGGATAATTATAATGATGAGGTTGTGGAGGGCATTCACGTCTTTTCACAGACGAGAAGTTGCAATTTCCATCCTATTCATATCAGTGGGGATTTGTAGTTCTTGAGCCGTGAAACTTTCATGGTTTTTTTTCCTACTTTTGTATATCTTTAATCCTTTTTTAGAATGATACTGTAATAATATTAAAAAATTGGTTTGAACTTGTAGAGGCTTCTAGAGAGTACTTTCAAACTTGATCTTGGAGCTGCTAGAGAGTAAAAATCCTTTCTTTCTTGTATTATTTCAAAATTTTATTCCTACATTTTGGTTATGTTTTGAGTTTTGATAGGTATTGCTTAGCGGATGATCGGTTTTTAGAGGCTGTTAAGTTTTTGGATGTGGGTGATGGTGCTGGCTGGGAACTATTGCAGGTTAGGTTACTACAACTATTATATGCTTCTTTTTTTTTTTTTAAATGTAAACGTATGATAATCTTTTTGTATTAGCTGTTAGATCTATATGTTTTTTTTAATAAAATCAAAATGCATGGTAATGTTTTATGGACTAATATTATAAAAGCCCTAAATTTTTAACGCGTAATTGGAAAAAGCCCTAATATTTTTTATTATTATTGCTATGGCCACAATTTTCTCGCAGAATTATCACTCTAGCCCACTTAACGAGTTTTATGGTTAACTTGGTTAACTTTTTAGAAAATCAGTCCTAAAAAGTTCAAATTTGGTCCCTGGGGTTTGCAAAAAATTACACCACATGGTTTTTTAACTTTATTTTTCATTTTTTGTATACTTGATTTATTTTCGGTTTTTTTATAAATATATATATATTTTTTATTTTCTTTTTTTATATACTTTATTTATTTTCATTTTTTAACTTTTTTTTTCAACAATTTGATTTTTTTTATCTTTTTACTTTTTGATTTCTATTTTTTTTTCCTATTTTAGTTATTTATAGTTTTTCTAATGTTTTTATTTACTTTGATTCATGTAAACGAACTTGAATTCAATATAAATTACTATAACAAATTTTTTTTATAAAGACCGTCTATTATTTTTTTTTTAGTCTATTATCAAATTGAAAAATATCATCTTGAATTTAATCTATTGATATCACATATAGAAATATGATTTAATTTGCAAGTTATATAACACATTGAAACACTAATTCTCAGTAAACAAGCTATTTTTTTTTAATTTTCATTTTTTCGTAACATAAATATAATAACACTAAAGAAAAAAATAATAATAAGAAAATAAGTTGGACCGAAATTACAAATATAAACATAACTATTTTATTTACTTGAATAAAAATAAAAAAATTACAAAAACTATAAATTATCAAAATGTTAATATACTCTAATATATTAACATATTTTATATTTTTTTGAAAAAGGTCAATAAAAAGATAAAAAAACAAAAAAACAAAAACAAATAATTGGAAAACAAATAAGAAAAAAAATAAAAAATAAAAAGATGAAAAAAATAAAATATAATACGAAAAGAAATATGAAAAAACCTAAAAAAAAACTCTAATATACTCTATATATACACTAAAAAATAGAAAACAAAAGGTTAAAAGGTTAAAAAAAATTGTTGAAAAATAAGGTTAAAAAATGAAAATAAATAAAGTATATATATAAAAAGAAAATAAAAAATATACATATATTTATAAAAAAAACCGAAAATAAATAAAATATACAAAAACGAAAAATAAAGTTAAAAAACTATGTGGTGTAATTTTTTGCAAACCTCAGGGACTAAATTTGAACTTTTTAGGACTGATTTTGCAAAAAAGTTAACCAACTTAACCATGAAACTCGTTAAGTGGGCTAGAGTGATAATTCTGCGAGAAAGTTGTGGCTATAGCAATAATAAAAAAAATATTAGGGTTTTTTCCAATTACGTGTTAAAAATTTAGGGCTTTTATAATATTAGTCCATGTTTTATTTACTTTATAATTTATATGAACGCAGGCAATGCTGAATCCTGACTTCAGGAACAGGCCAATTGCTGAAGCTGTAGTGAACCACAGGTTCTTGACTGGTGCTCTGCTATAGCTTTTAAAACACATATAAATTTGATTCCTTGATGAGTTAGTATGAATTATGAAACACATATAAATTTGATTCTTCCATGAGTTAGTATGAATTATGAAACGACTATAATAGTGTTATGTAATTATTATTGTTATTACAGAACCTAGCCTATGATTTCGTATACAAGTACTATTCTATATGTTACAATAATTGATTTGCTTTATATGGATTAATGTCATTGAATTTTAGCTTTTAAGTGCAAGTGGTTATTCGTTAATAGGTCTAAGTTGATATAATCCATATAAATTGACATCTTTCTATACTTGTTGCTCTAACATTAACATGAAACTTGTTTCTGTAGTCAATGAACGGCATAGCATCTATAAATTACAAGATGCTAATTCTATATATATATTAAATCTAAAGGAAGTTAGCAATAGTAACTTTTATGTCTTTAGGTTTTTGCCACAAATGTTTAGTGAATTTGACACTTTTAGTCCTTAAAGTGAAAACTTTTATAATTTTGTTTTTTGATTAAGTTTTTGTGCTTTTAGGGTTTTGCCACAAATCTTTAGTAACTTTGACACTTTTCGTCCTTGCAATGAAAAGTTTTATATTTTGGTGTTTTTGCCACAAATCTTTAATGAATTTGACACTTTTCGTCCTTATAGTCAAAACTTTTACATTTTGACATAAAAAACACAAAAAACCTTCTTTAGAATTTTGCCACCATATTTTCTCAACTTTGGCAACTTTCACATTATTGCCACAACATTTTTGGATTTTCTCCACCAGTGTCCCTTCTTTTCGTTGTCGTACACTTTGGACATCTAATTTTAGGGGTTGTCGACTTTCTCTCCTATTTGCGGTGATTTACACTTTCAGCACGTATTTTTTAAAGTTTGCCGATTTTCCCCATATTACCCCAAAAGCGGCGTAGCCGCGAGTTCTTTGCTAGTTACAAATAATCTTCAAAGACTACAATCTTCTCTTGATCATCTGTTGAAAATGGGATCATGTGTGTTTTAGGCAATAGTACATATTATTTTTATGATTCAGCTTTTAAAATGTTGCATACGTATACAAATAAATAAACAAGGGTAAATTACACCAATCGTCCCTCGTGCATATGCCAAAAAGTACGTTTAGTCCCTATTTTCAAAAATTAACTCGGATAGTCCCTAGGTTTGTTTTTTTTTTTTTTTTTTGCATGCTTGGTCCCTCCGCAGATAAAAAGACCATTTTGCCCTTATTTATTTATTTTTTGATTTATTTATATTTATTTGTTATTTATTAATTATTCATTAATTTGTTTATTATAAAAAAATAATTGTTATTGCATTTAAAAAAGAAACGGGTCAGTACATTTGATAACTCATTTCCCCCTCCCAATTCTTCTTCTTCTTCTTTAGACCACCCACATCGACGGATTCCACTGCTCCGACAACTCCCAGACATCTTCGGTTTCAACCAGAGGAAATCGACTCCAAGATACCGGCCAATTTCAATCTTTATTTTACTTTCGTCTCCTCTTTCCCTTCTTCTGATCTCATACTTACATCTCCCCTTCTATCTCTTTCGCACAGAAGACCACTACTTCAGATCTAGGTTTTCAAACAAAGGAAACCCGAGGTGGCGCACAAGTGACGATGACGATGGTAACGCACATGTGATGATCTGTAAACGATGACGATGGTGGAGCTCGATTTAACATCCTAGGCGGTGGTTTAAAACCCTAGGTGGTGATTCAAACATATCCATATATTCTCCACAAATTACATGGATCGATTGAGAACAAGTAACCTGATCGGGTGAATTAAACCACCATCACCAGCAACAGTTTTTTTGCTGCCCTTCCTCCTTCGCCAATCTTCTTCATGTCTCGCTCTCTCTCTCAATTTCTAAAACCATCTGAGTTTTAAATTTCAGATTCGGAAACCAGAGATGATGATAGGAGTAGGATCAACGGAAGGAAGATGAGAGAGGGTTTGCTGGAGAGATTATCCATCGGTGGTGACTTAAGAGTGATTTTAAGGTTTTATCAAGAGTTTAGAAGAGGATGAAGAAGATAGATCCGGGAAGAGTGGGTGGGATTGGGTTTGGGTATTAAGTGGGTCCATATTTTTTTTATAATTAATAATAATAATAAAACATTAAATTAATTGAAAATGAAATATACAAAGGGCATTATGGTCATTTCAAATCTGACAGGGACTAAAATCGAAACAAAACCGTGTATCAGGGATGAAGCATGCAAGATTTAAACAAACGAGGGACGGTCCGAGTTAATTTTTGAAAATAGGGACTAAACGTGTATTTTGGCATATACACGAGGGACGATTGGCGTAATTTACCCAATAAACAACAATATAACCAAAAATTTACATCAACTTATAAACGGTTATATTAACTCAATAATGGATGTAATTATTTGTTAAATAATTCAACTCATAAACCGTTACAAAAATAACAAGCCAATACACAATAGAGATGTTTTTTGTTAAATAATTCAACCAACAAGGCAACTATAGATCTGTCACAACTTTCTTCGTATAAAGTCCTAGCTATACTGGTTTAAATGCCCTATTCTTCTTAGTTCATCTAAATATGACCGAATATTTTGAGTTTATATGATGTCATAAACCACTTTTGTTTTTTGACTACATAAACATTAATCCTTATAACTCTAATTATTAATGTTCTTGTGACAATAGACCAATCAACATCTTTAACAAAAAAATTCCGATTTATTTTGCTTTATGCCTATTCTCATGAAGATGATTAATGATCATTTTCATACGGGAAAATGACTTATATGGGTAATTATGTTTCAAAAGTGTTCAAAAAATATCATTCAAGTTTGGTGTGTCCAAAAAACACCATCCAACTAAAGAATTTGTACAAAAAACACCAACGAAGTACATTCTTTGTTCAAATTTGACCTTTTGGTAACCGGCAATTACCGGTAAAAAATAAGTAAAGGAAAAAAAACAAGAGGAAATGACTCAAAGGGGTAACTATGTTTCAAAATCATTCAAAAAACATCATCCAAGTTTGGTATGTTCAAAAAACACCATCCAAGTAAACTTTTTGTACAAAAAACACCAACAAACTATATGTTTTGTTCAAATATTACCCACCGGTAACTGGCTCTTACAAGTTAAATGACGACTTGGCTTAACTATTATGACATGACATAATAATTATTGACAAAACAATAAATGATATATTCCTCATTTAAAAATCGATTTAGGGTTTCTTCATGAACGAATGACTTCTTCTTCTCCTATGATTGCTCTTCTTCTTCTAAAGTGATGATCTCGAACTCAAGTCCAAAACCCTAATTCTTGACATAAGGCAAAAAGGGCTCCTTTACTCCTGCCTCAATGGCCCCCCTCCCCCTAAGGCCCAAATCCATAAAAAGCCCAAAAAAGCATCCAAGTCCAACTACAAGGCCTCTGAGGCCCAAGAACCCTCAACATGGCCTTAAGCCCAAAAATGATCTGCTACAATCAGGTGGGCCCGAGGCCTAACTTAAACAAGTCCATGCATACGCCCAACATATGATGAAGCCTCTGCGATCCGAATGTCGAGCCAGTACGCCCGACCTACTCTTAGTGTACGCCCAGCGTACTCGGCTACGGTCAAGAACCGCCAATCTTCCGAAGGCCATAACTTCTTCATTCTAAGTCCGATTTCGTCGTTCTTTATATCCATGGGAGCTAATTTAGGCATCAGACAGCCATACCGAGGGTTATGGCCTTTAGATTGCGATTCTTAGTGTTGCCTTAATGCTACATTAGAATTCATCATTCCCGGGTCCAACCGAGGATTATGGCCTTCGGAAACGAAATCACAATCTAATTTGGACCCCGACATAGCTCTCTGATGCCTAAATTAGATTGTCATTCTTAGTGTTACCTTAATGCTATGTATGGTATCTCTTTTTTTGCCTTACCTTACTCTGCATTGGATATCATGTCTTTGGGGTATTTATAGGCTGTTCATTGTTAGAAGAGTTTATAGTCTTGACCGGTCCTTCATTTATTATCCGGTCTACAGACAGACACGTCTCTTGTCCTTTCCTTGTTATTTTATTGTTTCGTACCATTTCTTTTGCATGTTTCATGGGATATGGTTCCGATACTTATGTACGATGTATTCGAATTTATATTCGTTCGTAACAAGTCGTGGTTTCTGTAATGCCCATTTGGTGATGGATAATGTAGGTTGTGGGGACCGAGTGTTCGGTTTGTGTTGGAGACCAAGGGCATATCAGTAAGTATCAGTTCGAGCCTTTATGAAGTTTGGGTTTATGTTAGAAAAGTTTTAAGGCAATGGAGATTTGATAGAAGTGTAGAACTTCTTTCCTTCCCGTGGATATAAAGAATGACGAAATCGGACTTAGAATGAATAAGTTATGGCCTTCGGAAGATTGGCGGTTCTTGACCCTAGCCGAGTACGTTGGGCGTACGCTAGGAGTACGTCAGGCGTACTGTCTTGAAATCCGAATCGCAGAGGCTTAAACATATGTTGGGTATATGCATGGACTTGTTTAAGTTAGGTCTCGGGCCTACCTGATTGTAGCAGGTCATTTTTTGGGCATAAGGCCGTGTTGGGGGTTCTTAGGCCATATTGGGCCTTAGAGGCCTTGTAGTTGGGCTTGGATGTCTTTTTAGGCTTTTTATGGATTTGGGCCTTAGAGGGACGGAGGCCCATTGATGCATGGGTAAAGGAGCCGTTTTTGACTTATGTCAAGAATTAGGGTTTCAGACTTGAGTTCGAGATCATCACTTTAGAAGAAGAGCAATCATAGGAGAAGAAAAAGTTATTCGTTCATGAAGAAACCCTAAATAATTTTTAAATGAGGAATATATCATTTATTGTTTTATCAATAATTATTATGCCATATTATAATAGTTGAGTCAAGTCATCATTTAACCTGTAAGAGTCAGTTACCGGTGGGTAATATTTGAACAAAATATATAACTTGTTGGTGTTTTTTGTACCAAAAGTTTACTTGGATGGTGTTTTTTGAACATACCAACCTTGGATGGTGTTTTTTGAACGATTTTAAAACATAGTTTACCCCTTTGAATCATTTTTTTCCTTTACTTATTTTTTACCGTCGGTTACCACAAGGTCAAATTTGAACGAATAATGTACTTCGTTGGTGTTTTTTATACAAATGCTTTACTTGGATGGTGTTTTTTGAACACACCAAACTTGAATGGTATTTTTTGAACACACCAAACTTGAATGGTATTTTTTGAACGATTTTGAAACATAATTACCCATATGTCATTTTCCCTTTTCATATACCTAGGAAGTTGCACAGGGAACAACTCATAATAAAAAATAAAAAAAAAAACATTTTTAAAATGTCACATTTGACATTTAAATATCATTCGAGACAAAATAGAAGACAAACATCTCGATATAATGTCTAAAGAAGAAAGTCTAATATTATAAAGAACATTACCAAACAAACATGTAACAAACCAAAAATAACTATTTCCTGTTGAAGGGAAATACATTTTTTTCTCAAGTGCTGACTGACCTTGTTTAACATTAACCCAAAATCAAAACACAAGAACAAATAAAAACTCCTTAAAAGATGCGAACAGGCTTTCCCATTGTTGTTTTCAAGTACAAGCACCTCACCTATACATCCAATAAAACTAACATCAGCACACAAACAAAAATAAACAAACATGTAGTCATTAAATCAAATAAGAATAAAAAACTACTCACGTTTTGCCAATTCTTCTTGAGCAAAGAAACCAAGAAGTTGACACTCATTTGCACATTCTGAAAGATCTGCTTTTCTTCCATGCTGCAGTTTCCAACAGCAACTCCCATACAAAGGACCTTCTTCAGTTGGAACTTGACAGTTGCCTTGGTCTCATTAACCTTAGCCTCAAGGGATTCCTGGTGGGAAACAAGAGTAGGGAACTTACCTGCATTATTAATAAACATTACACAATCAAAATTAAAGTATGTAAATAAGCATATATCATTCGTTGACAATCAATGAAATCAAATACACATACCAGCCTTGTTTAGACCAGGGCCCAACAAACGAGGAATCTGCTTGATGACAGATTCAGAAGCCAAGAAAGCTTGATGTTTCTTTGCAAGCTTCTTCACCAACTTCTTGTTTTTGTTAAGTTTCTTCAGACCCTCAACATCCATGTATTCAAGCCCAATCTTTTGAGCCTGTAATCCAATTCAATAGTAATAATAAGTCAGATTCCTCCTTCTATGCAATTAAGAAAACCTGAATTTGAAAATTTACCTCTTCAACATGCTGGGCATCTCCAAGCATGCAGACCTTGAGCTTAGGTCTTGGAATGTGAGGCAATTTCACAGTGCCACTGAAACGTTTGTCCTTTTGTGGATCATAATTCTTCAATCCAATTTGGAGTTCAATGGTCTCAGTGAAATTCCGTTTCTTTTCTTTAGCATCAGTAGTGATTTGAGTAATAGCCTCTCTCAAGGCTTCACTTTGAAGTTTACTGCAGAAACAGAATTAACAAATCAAAATTTAATTATGTAATCAGAATTGTTTTCTACATCAATATAAGTTCACAAAGTCATTGCTTTTATGTTCTATCACTCATGAACATCACTCAATTCTGAATACTAATAAAGTAACAAATTTTGTACTATATATCATATGTTAAAAACACCGACTTTGCACAAACTTCGTCGTTTTTTGTAATCCTATGACATTTCTGCATTCTAGAAATAAAAACCTATAGCAAGTACTAATGAAATCTTCGTTCAGCTAGATCAAAAAAGAAACCTCACGTCACGAAATTACATGCCTATCTGCGCGCTATTCCATTCATAAACATATAAAAAACAAGTACCAGAACTTAATAGGAAATTTCAACAACATCACTAGAAAAACTGAAAATTTACCACGCTTTAATCTAAAAACATACCTCATATTCGGAAACTTGACTTTTCGTTAAGCTTCGCTCCTGCCAGGGATCAAATACAAAAAATCATTAACTCAACAATCAACATCAAAAGAAGACACCGCATCAACACATCGACACAATGAGATCTAATTCAATATGGTTGGATAATAAGAACAAGCTAGTTAGATAACAGTAAACATGTAATTACAACAAAACGTTATCATCTACCGTCAAGTTGTATAGAAATATCGTATACCGAGTGTCAATCAAAAGATATTAGACTGCGAATAACAGAAGAATGATGAAATTAAACGCCTAAACTGCAGAACATCATACCTCTCGGAAGAACCCTGATAGTAGGGTTTGAAAGTGCCGATGTAGTTAGGCACCAAAAACAGCTGATATATTATGAATGGGATGAAACCCTAAATCTTAAATCACACGAATGGGCCCTGTATACTGTTTGGGCTTTCATCTAACCCATTATCTTTTTCAGCGTTCTAAATTAAATAATGAACCAAACCCAAACCCAAACCCAAACATCAAGTTTATTTCAAAATATAAAACCTATTTCTCACAATAACATTAACTTGTTAGTTTATTTTATCCACATCTCTTTCTCCCTTTCTTTCCGTTGGTCAACAACCAACAAAAGAGGGATGCTGAAATCAATGTCTCCATCAACAAGAAATCACTTTAAGGACAGATTGTCAAGCTATTATTAGCTTTTACAACAAAGCTAACAGCAACAAATCTAACAGCAACAAATCTAACAGGGTTATATATAAATATATAATACTTGTTGCTTTGGATAAATAAATGGTCTAAGTTTTTTCTTTGTTCATGAATAATCGCTACGAAATATATAAAGCGAAATCCAATTTTCTTACCTTTTTTTTAAACGGCAAATATCATTAAAAGGTCACGATTAGCAACTAACTAAAACGTGACAAAAGAAACAAAACAAACAGAAAGAAAATAAATACAAAGGAGAAACAGAAAAAAAAAATCAAGAGTATAGAAATAAATGAGCAAACGACGAGCAACTTCATTCGGCCTAACCACCACAACTCATACGACTCCTATGTTTGCACCATGAGTATGAATTTGAGATAATATCATCTTCGACATTTGCTAGAACAACGCGAATATTCTTAAAGGTCTTATCATTTCTGACGATCCATATATACCATAATACATAGAACATTATAACATCTCATATTACTTTCTTCCTTTGACAATTAGCCCATATAATGTTTATGTTAAGGAATTCCATAACACCGGTGAACCTCCCAATCCGTAATCCCACACCATTTAAAGATCCAATACTGGACATCTTTGGCGAATTCACAATGGAGAAAAAGATGATCCACTGATTCGAGATCATTGTTACACAGTGTACACATCTGATTTGATATTTGTAACCCTCTTACAGTTAGAGTGTCTGCCACTGGAATTCTCCCTAATATGGCACGCCACACAAAACACCTAAATTTTAGTGGTATCAGTTTTAATCATCAAACCAGCAACCCTTTAAATAGGATCAGGTTCGATTCTATGATACGCCTCATACAATTTGCCACATAATTGTCATCTTTTGTCAGCACAAAACGGAAACCATATGATGAAGATTCCTTAATGGTATTTAGATCACTTATGTCCTTATATAGTTTAAGTAATTCATGAAGCTCAATCGAGTTGGAGAGCGGTTGTTGCCAACACCAAGAAAACTCATTTGTTGAGAATTGATCAGTAAGTGCATAACTTTTGACCGATTCAATCTTGTACAAGTAGGGAAACTTTTCTTTAAACATGATCGCACCTGTGAAATCCCTATTTTTACGGCCATTTTAAAAAAATTTATTTATGCTTATTTAAAACATGGTATAAATTATTTTGCGGAATCGATCCCATAAAAGTATTTCCGAAGAAATATTTTTCATTGTATCTATTTGCAACCAAAGTTCATTTGGGACATAATGGAGTCCAAGTATTGCTAGTTAACATAGTCAAAGGCTTTTTTTTAAATACACCTTAAGTAAATACATCTTCTTTTTGTTGTTCTTGACCTATAAATAAATCTCATTCATAGTCAGAGGTCCGTCAAGAATACTTATGCATTCAATGTATGTTGATTGTACTTCATATACCATTGAGCCAATCACTTTCTTTAAACGGATAACAAGAAGCTTGGCTAAAATTTTGTATAAACACCCGATTAGGCTTATGGGTCAATAATCTAGCAGATTAAGAGGGTCCGATACCTTTTGGTATTAGGGTGATAAAAGAAGAGTTGCAACCAGTGGCTATAGTACCCGTTCTTTCGAAGTGTTTATTGTAACTGATGATTTCTTTACATATAAGATCCCATTTGGATTTAATGATCTTAAAAGTGAATCCATCGGGACCCCACGCCTTGTCTCCCACACAACACCATACTATTGATTGAATCTCTTCAATAGTGAATGGAGATTCCAGGAAACAATTCCGATCAGGCAGAAACTGTTTGAAATATGGGTTGATGAACTTCGGTCTAACAGGCCAAAGTTCATGGAATTTTTCAGAAAAAATCTTCGCACTTCCTTCTTGATTTCTTTTGGGTCAGAAACCCATACCCGATTGATTGCGAGACCGTGAATTTTGTTTTTCTTGTTCTTGTTTTGCAACGAACCATGAAAAAACGAGAATTTTAGTCCCCATCTTGGATCCATTTTACCTTATCTTTATGTTGCAGATCAAGCTTAATGATTCTTTCAAGGTCTAAAATCTTTAACTTATCTTCTCTCCATAAAGATCTTTCAACGGAAGAGAGCTCCCTATATTTAACAAGTTTTTCCATGTTGCCCATCTTAATCATTAATTGAGCAAGATTATCGTTTTCCTTTAAGCGTTCAGCTGTAATCCACTCACATAAGATCTTTATGATATATTTCAGTTTTGCTAACAAGTATCTATCCACTGCTCCAAAACCTTTGAACGAAGCCCAAGCATTGTAAAACACACCATTGAAATTGTTATTGGATAACCACAAATTAAAGAATTGGAATGAGGGGGGACCAAAATCATCATTAGAAGGTTTAAGAGTCAAGGGAGAGTGATCATAGTGTTCTATGGGGAGAGCAAGAACTGAGGATATCAACTATTGGGAGATAAAATTGGAACAAACGAGAAACTTATCGATTTTGTTGAGCTTGAATCCATCTTCTTTAAGATAAGTAAATTTACAACCATCCATTTGGAATTCTTGTAGTTTAGCATTTGCAATGAAATCGTTAAAATATTTCGATGTTTTGCAAAATTTTGAATTGAATATGTCTTCAGGTATTCGAACTGCATTGAAATCTCCAAAAAAATACCAAAATATCGGAAGAGGTCTTCCTTAAATCCAACAACTCAACCGAAAGTTCTTTTGTCGGATATTAATTGAGGGGCGTATTCATTGATTATTGTTGTAATTATTGTAAATTCCTTCCAATGACCATAAAAGGCCAGGTAATACATGGAGGATATTGAGTTGATTTTGGAGAAAATACCAGGATCCCATATACACAAAAGACCATCAAACCTTCCAGTTGGATTAATAACCTCAAACATGAAATTATTTGAGCAGATTGAGCCCCAACATCCAATAATGTCAATTTTATTGCAACCAGTTACACGAGTTTCCTACAAACCAACAAAATCGATATTACGCATCTGTTTTATTTTCCTAATCCATTCTACTTTGTGGGATTCATCCACCCCCTGATGTTCAATAAAAGCTCATTCATTGAAAACCATCGATGACTTCATCACCTTGAGCTTCATTGTCGAGAATCACAGACAAAACCTATGTGTTTTCGGCATCAACTTGAAATCTGACTACACTTCCAATCTTGGTGATAAAATTAACTTCATTGGAGGTGGAGGAGATATCATCACAAGAGAATTTAGTACTAGGATTTGGACACATTTAGGTAAAAATCTCCATCCAAGCGACGAGGAACAATGGAAGTGGGGGTGGGGGTCTAGGTATCATAGCTATTTAATTTTCTTTTTTTGTTAGTGGATTTACCAATTTTTTTAGGGATACCAATTTCGCCTAATGGATACGCTCCAGTAGAATTCAGATTTGTGAAATGGATAAGATGGGTAATCAGGGTAGGATTGGGATCGTGGATGCATTGAGTATGAGTGGGCGTATGAATTAGGCTATTGGAATTAGGTATAGGCGATGGGAACACATTGTGTGCAACCGACATGTTGGGATTGGCGGGACTTTTTGGCTCCAAGTCCCTACGTGACCAATCGTATTTAGCATTAAATGAGTTATTGCTGATTCCAATGCACATCGTGTTCGCCAAAATCGAAAAGACACTCCAATTTGCAACTATATCTCCCTCATCCACATCGTTAATCCAGATGTCGACAATACCATCACTATCATACTTGGATGCAAATTGTTCTTTGATTTCTTAACCATCTTCTAACTTATTATGTTCCTCCTCTTGTTTTTGGGTTTCACCTTTGTAGTAGCTAGAAATCGGATCACAAGCATCTCCACATTCGACTACCCTCACCTTTAAAAATTTTCATTGAAGGAGCAATTGTCTTATGTGTTAATAACCCTCCGATTTGTGGACAAGATACGTACATTAGCAGCAGTAAGGTCTATTGCATGTTAGTTGTGACCATCCACTTCAAGAACCTCACTAAAGTTACTTGCAATGGCAGCCGCATTTTCATTTGCACGCAGATGGAATGGAAGGCCATGGATCCTGATCCAAACTAACCTATTAAAACCATGATCTTCAGTGATGCCATAATCCAACCATTTGAACCACTTATTCAAATTGTAGTTAACTTTAAGGAAAATTTCAGCTGCCAAATGATTAGAGAATTTCAACACAATCTTCATGCCACCAACAAAATACATATTACAGGGGACCTTACCATCGACATGTATCAGATTTGGGAGGTCTTTGAGACGATCGAAGCAGGAAACCTCACCAATGAGGCATGATTGGTTAAAGTTCTCCATAGCAGGGACCTTGTTTAGTTTAACTAATGGTAATACAGATTCCATAAGGGGATTGGAAGTACAATGACTCTTACCCATGACTTACTTGGCGTAGGATCTTCCGCCTCTTATGTTTATTCATGTGTTCTTGGGGTGTTTTTGTCGCTGTTGGCTGTGCTTTAAACTTGCGTGTGGATTTCTTTTCATACTTGGATACGTTAACCTTTAGTGCCCACATCTTGCCTTATTTAGTCTATTTTCCATCTCTAAAGCATCTCGTACACCTTCATATTTTACGAATGCAAAATAAGAGACATTTTTGTCTTTTCTTCCAAGGATGTATATGTCCATCAGACTTCCATATTCGTGAAAGGTTTCGTACATGTCTACTGTGGTATCCTGTTGGATGTTTGATACATAGGAGGTAATTTTGTTGTCCTTTCCATGCTTTCTCTGTCGAACTCTTATCCATCCACCTTCATCACCGTCATGACCTTTTGTATCCTTAGAGAGCATTTATACTAATCTTGCATGATATATATATATATATATATATATATATATATATATATGGGCTTAGGGAATATATGGCTGTTAGGTACCTAATATTAGGTATAGAACCATCAAAAAATACATAGTTTTTAACAAAATACAATCAAATCTATCTACCATCCTTCTTGTATCCTCTATAAGACTAGATGATAAGCTTTGTACATATTTTTATGGAATTTTAAATATTTAATTTTGCACCACAAACCATGTACAAGAATACATTATCAACTACCTAAGTCTTCATATTCAAATTTAGTATAGAAAACTATAGTGAAAGATTGAAATTGTTCATTAAAATCCCAATAAATTTCTTCCCATAACACATCAAAAAGAACCATACAAGTATACATATGGTAGGTTTCAAAGAAAGTTATGAAGCCTACTAGAGGTCTAATATAAACAACACATTCGAAATGCATAGATGTAGGGGATAAATTATGAAATCAAAAATAATATAAGCTCAAAAGTAATAGAAAGAAGCTAACAAGGAAAAAAACTGTGTTTTTTAATCAAAATGAAGTCAATTATGATGGTTATATACCTAATATTACATACATGACAACCACATATTCACTTTTCCATATATATATAGGTAAAGGTTCAAATGAGAACCATAAAAAGTTAAGAACCATTTAAGAACCATTTCATTAAGGGTATTTTTGTAAATTTAACTTAATGTTATAAAACATACATATCTTTCATTATTACAATCTGATCTAACTTATAACATTTCAAACTCTTTCAAAAACTCTCCCACCATTTTTTGGAAAACACAAACCCAAAGATCTCCACCACCACCAATTACCGCCGGCGGCACCACCACCACCAATTATCGTCGGCAGCAGCACCACCGCCGACACCACCGCATAAGGCGGAACACCTCCACCAGTAGATCGACGTGTCTATTTCATCATCCGCCTCCACTTCTTCAAATCTACGATATATCCATTTTTTTATTTGTTTTGCTCCGGTAAACCATCAGATTTCACCAGATCTGATGTATTGTGTATTTTGAGGTTAGATATAGCATTGCTCTCCCCTCCATCCCGCATTGATGTTAACCTGCCTTGCTCCGATCTACAACCGCATCAACTCCGGAGTTACATTATTTGACGACTTCACCTTCGTCATCCTCTGACTCTACTTCACCAAATCTACGATCGTATCCATGTGTTTCTCTCTTTTACTCGGATGAACCAACAGATCTGCAATTAGATCTCCTCAGATTTGCATTAGATATCACCAGATCTGATGTGTTTGTGCAATTTCATGTTAGATTTGGCTAACGACCACTTCTAACGAGATTAAAGGAGTTTCAATGATATATGGTTTCGTGTTCTTCAGGTTATACATCCAATTTTGTGTTATTTATCTCAGATCTCTTAAAAATGTTTGTTGTTTTTTATCTCAAGATCTGGTAAACCATTTTTTTCTCCAGATCTACGACATCATCCATTTTTTTCTCTGTTTTGCTCCGGTGAACCATCAGACCTCCACTCTCAAACCTCATCGGAGAGCCAAACAACATCACTTGACGTCAAAGATGATAAGGCTCTTATTGTTTTGTCCAGATATGATGTTTTATGTTGATTATGGATCTGACGTATGTGGTGCACATAAAGTGTTTGACGAAATGCCTCAACAAAATTTAGTAAGTTATTAAGCTGTGAATATGTATTTTTATGTGTTAATTTGTGAATATGTAAATTATTAAGCTATGAATGCGTTTTTTTATTCACTAAGCTATGAACTAGTATCTGAAATGTTGAATTAAGTTATGAATTCTGATTTTTTTTTATCTAGATATGATTTCTGAAGGAAGGATGTTGGCAAAATATGGTTGTTAGCGGTGTTGATGTTGGTGGTGATGGTAGAGTAAGGATATAGTCTATTTCTCTCATCTTCTTCATTTATTTCAGATAAGTTATCATCTTTTATGATTCATATATACGTTTTTTTAATGTATGCTTCTAAAATATGCCATAATGATGTGTGTATTAAACTGTGAATGGGCTGTTTAATACAATGAAATATGAGATTATACTTATAAATGATTTGTGAATGTATTGTATTAAACTGTGAATTTTGTGTATTAAGCTGTAAATTTTATTCACAGCTTAGTATAATAAATTCACAATTTAATACACAAAAACGAATCTAAATATATACATATAAATGTAAGTTTTAAGTTGATAATATATAAGTTTTGTTTATTAAACTGTGAACTTATTGTATTAAGCCGTGAATTTTGTATATTAAATTATGAAGTGACTGTATTAAGCTGTGAATTGTCTATATTAAGTTGTGAACTTTTTATGAATTTTGTGTTCGCTTCTAAAATATGAAAATAAATAAACATTGTACACATATTCGATTTTCTCTAAGTTTGAATAAAATATGTAAAATTTAAATTGTGAATATTATATAATTTAAAATTTGAAAGAAGCATTATCTTCCATATATTAAGCTGTAAATGTAATTTATACATTGACAATATGGCTGTAAATGTATAATTTTTATATTAAATTGTGAATTTTGTGTATTAAACAGTGAATTGACTGTATTAAGATATGAATAAGTATAAATTTTGTGTTAAAATATGAATTATTTATATATAAGTGTTTGTATTAATTTTCTTGTGAATATATTTATTCTTTGTGTTGTATAAATATATAAGAATATAGTAGTTTTAATATTTATTTTCCATTAAACTTTAAATGAGTGAATTAATAAGTTTATTAAACTGTGAATGTATGATTTTATATACAGATCTAATCTGGAAGGAAAGATTGTGGCAACGGTGGCACAAGTTGTTGTTGGCGGCATGTGGTAGCTGGTGGTGGTGGTAGAGTTTGATATTGTCTTTTCTAAATCTTTGAATTAGTGTAGAATGTACTGTATTAAGTTGTGAATTTTATATATTAAACTGCAAATGAATTGTATTAAATTGTGTATTATGTACATATTGTGTTTAAAATATCAATGAAAATAGAACAAATTACGTGAATGGTCCTTTAGGTTTTGGATTTTTCCGTAATGTAGTCCCTACGATAGTTTTTTCCCTCAAATAGTACCTACGGACCATAAGTTGCACGCGTTTGGTCCCCGGGTTGGATGTCCGTCCATTCCAACGTTAAGTTGCCCCCATTTGACTTGCACATGAGGGTACTTATGTCATTTTAGCCTAAAGGACCTTTTCTGAACATATAAATTAATAGCTATATCCATTAAGGTGGCGGGGTTTAGTTTCAGACATTGACTTTATACTCTATCTCTTTCCCCAAGAAAACCTTTTGATCATCCCATCTTCTTCAATCGTGAGTTCTTATCGTCGTCCGACAAAACAGTTCAACTGATTGAAGGGTGTATCGAGGAAAAATGGTGCTCACATTGTGGTCTTTACGTCCACGCTACACCCAACCACCTGACCTACGTAAAGAGTATGGTAAGCACGTACCTTGTAATGCTAGGTTTTGACGAAATGTAATTTTTCTTTCCTCCATCATTAACATTTTATTGTTCTTGAATGTTCACATCAGGTTCTATTTCAAGCTTTTGCACATTCAAGATAAATCATGGGGGTTCATTTACAAATACGGTATCTGGAAGGTCATACATAGATGGGCTTGTGGATCACTTTGATTTTGTGGACATGGATGTGTTTTCAGTTCACGAGTTAGATGATATGATGGCAGTTTTAGGGTACAATGATGGAGGTATAATGTTTTACCATTTCATGATCCCAGAGACAGACTTGGATAGTGGATTGTTACCCCTTGGCACCGATCAAGAAGTCATTCAGCTGGCAAGGTATGTGCTTAATCATAAGGAAATTAATTTGTACATCGAGCATGGAAATACTAGAGTAGTCCCTTACTTTAAGTCCCCGTTGAAGGTTCGTATTGAGGAAGTTGAAGGGAATCATTCTCCTGAAATGAATAGGGTTAGAATGAAAAGGAAATCAATTGGGTCATGTAGTAAAAAGTTGGATTTGAATGAGTCCACTGATTTGTCAAAGTTAATTGTACCCTATGAACCTGTGATCAACAAAAAACACTCAGTTGATCGAGAGAGTGATCCCTTTAGGGGGTACAGTTTGAGGATAACCATGGTAAAAAAGATGTTGACACAGGGGATGATCACCAACCAAAAAGGGATGTTGATCCAGTGGATGATTATGAGGTAATGGGGGATGTGGACGCAGAATATGGTGGGGAAAAATCTACATGATGTTGAGTTTTTTGAGGATGAATACAGTGGAAGTAAGGAAAGTGTTAGTGAGGGTCCTTGGAGTGAGGGTAGTAGGAGTGAGGGTAATATGATAGATGATGAGAGTGAGGACGAAGACTTCTTTGTGGATTTAGAAAATATTGTAGATGATGTGGATGTTGATATGAAAGAATTTCATATACATGTTGATGAAGATGTTGAGTGGGTTTAAAAAACCACCAAAGAAGCAAGTGGTAGTGGTGTTGACTTTACTGAAGGTGAAGATTTGGAGGTCATAGACCCATAATCGTTTGAGTCACCTATTGTAGATAAATATAACAACAGAGAGAGGATGTTGAGAGACATAAGAAAGGAAAAAAGTTGTTCTGAGGGTGTAGTTCATCCAAAGGCTTTCACATTAGGACAGAAGTTCAAAACAAAGAAAGATGTGAAAGAATATATAAACAAACATGCAGTTGAAACCAAAAGGGATTTACATTTTGAAAAAAATGACAAAACAAGGATTAGGGCTAAGTGTAGAGGAGTGGTCCCATATATGAGTGGTGGGCCATGGACAAAGTCAAGGACTAGATTCAAGGACAAAACAGTAAATATGAAAGAGGGTAAATGTCCTTGGGTTGTACTAGTGTCTAGACCTAAAGAGACAGATGACTGGGTGGTGAACACCCTAGTTAGTGAACATCGGTGTGTGCAATCAAGAACCATTAAAGCTTGCAACTACAAATTCATTGCAACAAACATTGTGAAGCAAATTGAGAGTAATCCAACCATTCCAGTCAATGCACTTCAAGAAGATCTCATCCAAAAATTCGAGATGAACATGTCAAGAATGAAGGTACATCGGACAAAGGAATTGGCTCAGAAGCATGTTTTTGGGGATTTTCAGAAACAATATGCTATTTTGAGGGACTATGGACTAGAGTTGATGGAAAGAAACCCAGGTACTAATGTGAAGATCGATTGTTACACTGAGCCAAATTTAAATTCTGATACAAGGACATTTAGGAGAATTTACATTTGTTTGGGAGCATTAAAGGAAGGATTTAAGGCTAATCTAAGGGATTTCATAGGGTTGGATGGTACTTTCATGAAAAGTCCCTATCCTGGTCAAATTTTGACTGTCGTAGGGGTAGATTCCAATAATGGGATATATCCTCTTGCATATGCTCTTGTTGAGAATGAAACCACAAATTCATGGACATGGTTTTTGGAACAACTTGGTGATGATCTGGAACTTTATGCTAATTCAAACTTCACTGTACATATACTTCAATTTAATTTGATATTGTTGTTATTTAGTCAACTAAGTATTGAAATATTTAAATAGGGTATCATTCCTGCAATTGCCAAACTTTTCCCTCAAGCTGAGCATAGGTTCTGTCTGAGGCATATTTATGAAAATATGAAAAGACAGTGGAAGGATAAAGAGCTCAAAGATTTGGTGTGGGCATGTGCAACTGCTACTACTGTAAGGCATTTTGAGAAAGCATTAGAAGAGCTAAATAAATTCAAAGTTGAAGCTCATGATTGGCTGATACAGATTCCTCCAGCTCATTGGGCAAGATCTCATTTCTCAGGTTAGTACTTCATCTTTCCTTTATGTTAACATTTACTTGTCATTGTTAGGATTTGTTCTCATTTTTTATTATATGAAAAAACAGGGAGGGCACATACTAACATCTTGTTGAATAACCTGTGTGAGGTTCTGAATGGAAAAATACAAGGTGGTAGGGACAAACCTATCGTTTATTGTTTGGAGTATATTAGAGAGTATTTGATGAAGAGAATTTGCAATGTCCAAAGAGAGATTGATAGATGTCATGGTCCTCTCACACCAACTGCCACTAGTCTTCTTGATCAAATGAAAAGACAAGCATAAAAGCACATGTGTATTTTCAATGGGGTTAAGACTCAAGTCACTACTCATCGGGGTGATCAGTTTATTGTGAATTTGGATGAAAAAACATGCACATGTAGACATTGGGAAATTACAGGCATGTTATGCTCACATGCAATAAGTGCAATATGGGACAAGATTAAACATGGAGCAAAGAATGTTCCTGAGTTGGAGCATTGGGTCCACCCATGCTACTGGCTAGTTACATGGGCAGAAGTGTACAAACACAAAATTGAACCTATAAATGGTAGATTGATGTGGCCCAAATCACAATGCCCAACCAAGTTGCTTCCACCCAAACATGTTGTTCAGGTATGTCTTCATATATCAATGACATAACTGCAGTTTTTTAAGAACAACAATTTAATCTTATGTACATTTGTAGGTGGGTAGGCCCAAGAAGAAAAGGAAGAGGGCATATGGTGAACCTGCTACACAGGGGCATAAACTGTCCAAGAGGTGGACCACTGTCAGATGTGGAAAGTGCAACAACAAAGGGCATAATTCAAGAACTTGTAAAGGTCAAGGTGTCCCTAATGACAAAAGAACTGAAGAAACAGGAGGATAGAAGTGAGGATGGGGGTGTTGTTAAGAACCATTAGGTCTTTTGATGTAATATGCACTTTACTTTTATGGTTATGTTAACACCTATGTTTATGTACCAAACAATACTTACTTTGGGCTCCTTATTTTGTATGGTCATGCATGTTGACCTTGAATCATTGTACACATAGGTAAACTATGAAACAATGTCAACTGCTGTTGTGATATACAATAGCATTTTTGTTATATTATTCTTCTTGTCAACTAGTATTTGTGATATTCAAAGTGTATGGTCATACATGTTGAATTGGTGTTCTTGTCAAATAATATTTGATTGCACAAAACCATGACACAATAACCTTGTTCTGAAATTAAACCATTTGATTACACAAAGACTATAACATTAAGACAACATTAACCAGAACATAATTTCTTGTAGTCAAACTCAAAAAAGACACAAACACTACATAAACCATGCTACAATTTCCTGTCTTCAGACTCAAAATAAGACCACCAATACATTAACATATGACTAAGCCATGACACAAAGCCATGACATAATAACCTTGTTCTGAAATTAAACCATTTGATTACACAAAGACTATAACATTAAGACAACATTAACCAGAACATAATTTCCTGTAGTCAAACTCAAAAAAGACACAAACACTACATAAACCATGCTACAATTTCCTGTCTTCAGACTCAAAATAAGACCACCAGTACATTAACCTATGACTACGACACTACTTCTTGCATTCAGACACCACATTCAGAGGCAACTTCAACCATGCTTGAAGTAACGAATTGCAAAAAGACTCCAACTGAAGAGAATGATTAGCTTATACATCCTAGCTTGCAGTGTATCTTGTTGAAGAGATTCTTGGAGCTTATTCATAGACCTGATTAACCCAGGTATCACTTCCACCGATCTAGGGCACATGGGCTCATCAAACCACCCAATCCAACCACACCTTCTCTCATTACGAAGACAAGACCAAAATCGCCTTCCAGGGTTGCGATCTGACCAGGAAGTAACGATGGCTAGATCACGATTTCCACAGGCACATATCGGCATTTTCCACAGTTTTCTTTCTCTAACAGTAGTAGTGATCGATTGAATTAGGAGGAAGAACAAGAAGAAGTAATATAGGCGTTAATTTATATGTTCAGAAAAGGTCATTTAGGCTAAAATGACATAAATACCCTCATGTGCAAGTCACATGGGGGCAACTTAATGTTGGAATGGACGGACATCCAACTCGGGGACCAAACGCGTGCAACTTATGGTCCGTAGGTACTATTTGAGGGAAAAAAGTACCGTAGGGACTACATTAGGGAAAAATCCAAAACCTAAAGGACCATTCGCGTAATTTGTTCATGAAAATATTAGACTATAAAAATTACGATTTTACCCATTTTTTAACAAAAAGACAAAAAAAAAATCAAGGTTTTTACATATTTAATAAGTATTCACATGTTTAATAACTATTAAATGAAGGTTCTTAGAGTTCTTAACATTTTTTAGTTCTTATTTGAACCACTCCCTATATATATATATATATATATATATATATATATATATATATATATATATATATATATATATATATATATATATATATATATATATATATATATATATATATATATATATATATATATATATCAAGGAGATCAAAATAGTGATGATAGTTTTGACATACATGTGAAAAATGAGGAATAATTAGTAATTTGTGTCAATAGCCTATACAATAAAATGAATAACAAAAATTATTTGCATACAAATTGTATGTTATTTTGGATGAATGTTTAAGTCGTTACGAAGGACTAATATCAATTTTAACGCGTAATTGAAAAAAACCATAATATTTTTTTTATTACTGCTATGACCACAATTTCTCGCAAAATTATCATTCTAGACCACTTAACGAATTTCAAGGTTAACTATGTTATTTTTTTTGCAAATCGATTATAAACTTAGGTTTAAAGTTCAAATTTGTTCCCTATACTTTGCAAAAAATTACACCACATGAGTTTTTAACTTTTTTTTTGTTTTTCATATACTTTATTTATTTTCGTTATATATATATATATATATATATATATATATATATATATATATATATATATATATATATATATATATATATATAATTTCGTTTTTAACTTTATTTTTCAGCAATATGCTTTTTTTTACCCTTTTTTCAATTTTAGTTATTTATGGTTTTTCTAATGATTTTATTTATTTTAATTCAAGTAAATGAACTTGAATTCAAATTAAAATATTATAGCAAGTTTTTTTATAGAGACTGTCTATTATTATTTATTTTGTTCTTTTTTAGTCTATTATTAAATTGGAAAATATTATCTTGAATTTTAAGTATTGATGTCACATATAGTAATATGATTTAATTTCCAAGTTATATCACACACTGAAACATTATTTTCCAATAAACAAAATGTTTGTATTTTTTAAATTTTCATTTTTTGGTAACATAAATATACTAGCACTAAATAACAAAAAAATATAAAGACAATACCGAAATTACAAATATAAATATAACTTTTTTATTTACTCGAATAAAAATAAAAAATTACAAAAACTATAAATTAAAAAAATTATAATATACTCTAATATATTAATATATTTTACGCTTTTTGAAAAATATCAAGAAAAAGTTAAAAATATGAAAAAATGAAACAAATACAAAAATAATTAAAAAATTAAAAATACAAAAAAACTAAAATATAATAGGTAAAAAAATATGAAAAAACTAAAAAAAATATAAAAATTGTAAAATGTGTGAATATATTAGAGTAAATAAAAAACTAAAATAAATAAAGTATATATATATATATATATATATATATATATATATATATATATATATATATATATATATATATATATATATATATAAACAAAAATAAGTAAAGTAAATAAAAAACAAAAAATAAAGTTAAAAAACCATGTGGTGTAATTTTTTGCAAAATACATGGACCAAATTTGAACTTTAAATCCAAGTTTAGGACTGATTTTGCAAAAAATATATACCAGAGTTAACCATGAAACTCGTTAAATGGGTTAGAGTGATAATTCTGATAGAAAATTGTGGCCATAACAGTAATAAAAAAAATATTAGGGTTTTTTCCAAATTTAAAACATTCCACAACATTAGTCGCTATCAACTACCAACTATTTTTGTTGTACATTAATAATCTTTTGTTGGCCAAATTGAAAACCTTTTTTTTTTTTTTTTATGTTTTTACTCTCTAACATACAAACATATGACTATAAGGGCCTGTTTGGTTGGCAGGATTGGAATGGAATTCGAGGGAAAAGGATTCCAATTCCTTCGAATTCCTGCGTTTGGTTCAACTTTTAGAGAAGGAAAGGGATTCCTAAATGAGAAAACATTCCTTCAATGGAGGGAAAATACTTTCCTTCACCAACAGGATGGAATCAATTCCTTGTTAACATGGAAAGTTAAAATTTACCATTATACCCACCAAACCATTCTAATCTTCTTCTCCAAACCACATCGTCTTCTGCAATCTTCCACCAGGTCGTCGTCTTCTCCAATCTTCCGCCAGGTTAGTGAATAGATGCCGTTATCTTTCACTCTTGCTATCTCTCACTGTGGTCACGTACCAGGTTTTGAACGTTTCGTACCCAAACGGGGTACAGAGTTGATCCTAACGCCATGCGAAACGCTCTCTGGCACGACTCCTTGTCGATCCGAGCAATCAACCGGTACGATGAAGGGAGCGCGTTTCTGTAAAATTAGATTGCAGCAATTCGTCGATTGGGTCGGTGATTGCAAAAAAAAAAAATCGGCGATTGGATCCCCGATTGGGCGATTGGGCGGGAATGGTGATGTCGATTCCAAAAAGTAACGATTCAGAAAAAAAAACGCTTCGACAATTGGTTTGATTCCTCGATACCAGGTATGATTTGCTTATTAAATCAGGCCCCTGTCACCACAAACTTCATCTTCTTCAATTAGATGATTCTTGAATTCCACTGTAACATCGACTTCCATTAATACACTTGCCGATTTCTGCTTTTCTTTTCTTCTTCTCTTCTACTGTTATTCTATTAGTTATTAAGAATGGTTTTTGGCAATGACAAGGCTAGTATTCATGTATCAAATAGTGAAACAGAACCACAGGAAAAGTGTTCTTCCTGTTCTTGCTGGAAAAGTGGAAATCAATGTTTTTTTTTGCTTGCTTGTTTAGAAACAACAATATCTTTAAAAATTGATTGTGTAGTTTTAGATATACTTGCTGGAAATTACATTACACCTCCAATACGATATGATTTTGTATGAATATGATAAATTCATGTGATTAAGCAAAATAGACAAAAGGACAGTTCAATCATTTTTCATGAATTCCAATTCCATTTCCTGCAAACCAAACAGGATTTGGAAGTAATTCCAATTCCATTTCCTACCAACCAAACAGCACATGGAATTGGATTCCAATTCCTGACAGATTCATTTTCCAATTCCAATTACAATTCCTTCATCAACATTCCGCGAACCAAACAAGAAACGGTGTTTGAGCTTTACAGTTGTTTCAAATTTGGAAGTTTGGAATAGGAACAAAACATAAGCGCTTGTTTGCCGTAAATTTACATTAACAGAAATGCAATTTTTAATTTTAAGCCCAATTTTCAAATCGTGAATTGTTGCAATTTTTAAATTGGAAAAAACATGAGTTTTTGTCTTTTTTAATTACTTGATTGCGGATTGCTAGATAGTGAACTTAATCATATGTAAAATTGAGCCTCTCAATGACATGGGTCATGTGCGGTCGTCCACCTACACCCTACTCAAAGACACCATGCCTTGGAGTCTAATAGATACTTAGGGAAAATTAAATAATTTAAATAATTTAATTAGAGTTCTTTTTAACACATAATTTTGGTTAAGCCATATGATTACCCGTGCATACTGCATAATAGAAAAAGTAAAACTAAAACAAAATATAAATAATCTTGAAAGTTTCAAAGGAGTGAATAGTGGATCGGTGAGTTTTTACATCATGTTTTTCGAGTCGAAACCTGATAAAACTTTAACATTAACAAATACATCCAACAAGATATACAAAAAAAGATATCCTTACAACCATGAGTGCTTGTGCTGCATCTCGAAGAAGTGGAGAATTCTTGAAGGACCATACAAAGTCCTTATGCGTCGTAATTCTGTGTAAATCACATTCATCTTTGTCGGGGCTTTCATTGGTGAACGGGTAATGGTTCAAGTCCTTCATACAATATTTATGTTTGTTTATTCATGTATATTCTTGAGTCGTATTTTGGTCTACTCAATTAGGTTATTAGAAACTCAAAAGGAAAAAAAAGTATAGAGGTTAAGATATATTTTAGGAAAAGAAAAGAAAAATATAGTTATTTTTCTTAAGTATTTGTCAAAAAAAAAAAAAAAAACATGCAAAAAAATTTCATTTTCTCATATAGCCATCATTTTCACAATCCCTCCGATTGAAATGCAATATTCATTACAAAATGCATTTTATATGATATCCACCATAAAAACTTTAGAAACAATTGTACTGCAAAACCAAAAAAGAATTTAGTATTGCAAAATTTATTCCCCATACTACGAGTTTGTTCTTCCTAATGCGAATTTGTTTATAACTTTACAAAAATCATGATTGTGTTTGAAGAATTTTTTTTAAGATTTTTTTTTTGTTATGTAGAGATCTTTAAAGACCAATTCCACACCACAACAGAGTTTTATCATGTGAAAAAATAATCCATCGAATCTTACAAAAAGAATGATGTAAAATGAGAAAAAAAAAATGCTTTAATATGGAATCGTATGTTGGCCCATTTCACAGTGGGCCACTTAACAGTTATTTTTATAGAATAGTTACTATTTAATATTTGTCTATTTCCTGACTATGCTTGTCATTTTCTCTATAATTAACCAAAGTCGTTGCTTATATAGTATAGATTCTTTTTTGTCGCCAACCCTATTAAAAAGTCACACTAGAAATGATTTTTGTTGTGAGAAAACTACAATGGGGACTTTTCACTTATACTAAATGCTTTGGAAAAACAAAATTAGCGAACATGCAGTTTTATACTTGAAACTAATGTGCCCACCTAAGTTCTGTGTCAGAGTTTCAGACTTTCAGACAGTTGATTAGGAAGGAGGGAGTCATTCTCTTCCAACCTACTGAACCGACTGCCACATCATTTTATCTCATTTATTTTTTTTGATCTTTCCCAACCCACAACACACGGAAATCTTATCTTTCTTAACTCACTCAATTAAAAAAAATACAAAACAACTAAGGTACAAGTTTTAAAACACATGGTACAAGAGAAAATGAGAGAGAGAAAGTAGAGAGAGATGATGAAGTGGGTTGGTGAAACCAATTAAACAACCCGCTGAAGAGGGAGTAGTATCGCCGGTAACTCTACTGTTAATTAAAATTTTACCTATGATTGTTTTGTATTTTTTTTAATTGAATGGGTTGAGTGAGTTCAAAAAGATAGGGTTTCCGTGTGTTGTGGGTTGGGAAAAATGATGAAAAATAAAAGAGAAAAAATGATGTGGCAGTGGGTTCAGTGGGTTGGGAGGGAATGACTCCCTCCTCCCTTAGGGGTGAGTAAACCAAACCCGAAAACTAAAAGCCCGATAAAACCCGATGAAACTAAAACCGAAAAATTGAAACTAAACCAAAACTTTTCGTTTGTGTTCAGATTTCAAAAACCAAAATAAAATCGGTTTCAGTTTTTGGTTCAGAAACCGACCACTAAAATCGAACTGACCCAAACCCAGAAACCGACCCATAATATATAATTCTGATTATTTAATATTTAACAGATAGACATTTAAAAATAGAAAACTAAAATATAAAACCTAACCCAGTAAATAAGGATTAAAGAATGGTGTTTTAATTGTGTTTTCATATTTTGGTTGTAATAGACTGTTTTCGTTTGACTTTAATGGTGTTTTCATATTTTGGTTGTAAACTTCTAAACTTGGTAGTTTTAATATTTCTTTTCTAATATTCCATCCATTTAAAACGAATCTGATGTTCAACGAACTGTTGTGTTCGTGAACCGTTTGACGGTAAATTATTTTATGTTCGTTTATTAAATGAAAGAACATTAACACAAATTCTCGTTCGTTCAATTATGTTGTTCGTTTGCGTTTGTTTGTAGTCGTTCATTTAACTTTTTTTTTTAAATGTTCATATACGTTCAATTGTGTTTAATTACATTACTGTATATTATATGTTCGTTTATTTTCATATATGTTCAGTTATGTTTTTTTTAATCTCTCTTCATTTATGTTCGTTTAACATGTTCACAAACATAAACGAACGAAAATAAACAAGAAAACTCTTTCGTGTATTCTTTCTTTTGTTCGGCTAACTTAAACGAACGAATATGAAAAACCTTCATTCTTGGTCGTTATGTTCATTTACAACCCTATGTATTTTGATTGGTTTTATATGACCGAAACACTAGAAAGGAATCTGATTTACTTTGTTTATATTTGTTGAAAAATGGGTTAAAACCCAAAACCCACGGGTTTAAACCTACAACTCATGAACCGATGGGTTGAACATGAGAAACCGAACTCATTCAGAAAACTGAACCCAATGGGCTCTAAAAATCGAAATTAGCGAGTTGGGTTCAGTTTTGCGCCAAAACCAACCCATACTCACCCCTAAAATTTCACTTGCCACATCAGACGCCAACTTATTATAAATTTCCATGTAAGGAAACCAAACATGGTTTTTGTATGTCAGTAAACTACATACTAGTTTTTTTTGGGTAAAATACCTAATTTTGAATGATTCATGCGTTGGTGTAATGCAGAAGAGATTAGAAAGGCCGAACGAATAACGTATGATATTGTTATACCAACATAAAAACCGAGATTTAATATGACTTTGTGATAATTATTGCAATTTTGGATATTACATATAACCCTTTGGCGAGTGTTATTGTTCATCCAACTAAAAGTGTCCTAAAAATTTCTTCGCATATACCGCTTTCAAAAGGTAGAAAATGGCCTTTACCTTTGACCTCATGATACCGAATAAAAGGAATTTTTTCAGAAAGAAACCGATTCACTTTATATGGTATGATTTTATCTTCAAAACCCTGCCAAATATGAGCAGCACCATTGTTATCTGGCCATGGATTAGTTATATCCATCGGGTCAAACTCCCATTTTCCATAACCAGCCATTATATCACGATACAGAGACTCATAAACACCTTGCTGACGTGTCTTTTCCTATTATACATACGTAGCGATATAACCATCAATATATAAATAACATTACAAAGGAAATGGCAGAAAAAATTGTGATTGTTTGTTTACCTGAGTATTATCATCAGGGTTAGGTGGCAGATTCTTCAAGAACTCCAAATCTGGTTGGCAAAATATATTCATGTTTCCAGCCATGATGCTTAAAGAAGGAAACAATTTCTGATTCATCCACCATTGAAACAGCCATGGGGTATAATGTGCCACACGAAATGTCCACCTGTCTTGAACAAGAAGTAGCTCAAACACTTCTTTAGCCAAATCAGAAGGCAAACATGGCCACCAGTAATCAACAAATGGCACCACAAGTGATACTCCTGACAACCTAAAAGTAACCATGATTTTTATTTTTATTTTTATTTTTTCTATGTATGTATGAAATGGTGGAAATAAGAAGACTAATAAGATTCAAATGGTGATAGAAACTATGCCTGTGTGGAATGTATCTGAGGCAACTCCAAACAGCATATGCACCCATTGAGAGTCCAATTATGTAGAATTTGGAACCGATTTGTAACTTATCAGCTAATTCTTGAACATCAAATGCTTCACTTTTGACTGAACGCTTTGGATGCGGATCACTCTCTCCATATCCTGCTCTGTCAAATGACAGAAAGTAAATTTGTAGCTCTTCAATAAGTTCCTGTCATTATAACAGGATATATCAGAAAAAAGGGCAAATATGTTGAAGATTATGAATATGGTGTTCATGATACCTGCGAAATTGGGAGTTTCATGTCTTTGGAGCTATCAAAGCCATGAATGACAATGATCTTGTACTTGGCTTTATCTTTGGAGACACCCCACTCTCTGTAAGATAGATGTCTTCCATCATTAAGTTGGATTCGAGGTGAAGTAATAGGAGGGCCAACAGGTGATCCACAAACCCTAGGAGGTGGTGGTTTGATTCGTGTATAAATCCATCCTAGAAAACCACCCACCACTGCAATTGCTACCTTTGCAATCATTGCTAAGAAGAAGAAGAAGAAGAAGAAGAAGAAAACACAATAAGAACATGTAAGTATGGGATTGAGCTATTCCAAGAAATCTAGTTTAGCTATGTTGAACATATTTGATTTTCTGATAGAATTCTAGGTTTTACAGAGGGATGCGTGTCTATGTGGTTGGGGGTGAGGGGGTTCTGCAACTACAAACGTGTTTTGAACTTTTGATTCCACTTTCCTGTAATTTTTAGAACTTCGAATCAACAACTAATTACAGATCGGGTTGACTATGGATTTTAGGGCTTTTTAATCAAATATTTCATGAATGTAACAGCAATGATATATTTCGAAGTTCGAATTATCTTACATCTGATCGGTAAATTCAAAATCTGGATTAGGGATCAAATAATTGAATCATCTACGCACATATAAATAACATATAATTTAAAAGAAACATGAATCCAAGCATTTCGAGACAGCGATTAAAGATGTAAAGTAATGGAGCATAAGAGTATCTTACAAAACTACATGGAATTTTGAAGGAAATTTTATCAAGAAAAGTCGATTAAAATGATCAGAAAACTCACCGAAAGAAAGTCGAACAGAGATGCAGGTGAAGTGAAACTGGTACAGCTGATATTTTCATGGGGGAGAAATAGCATGTGATCATATTACAGCTGCTAACACTACTGCTTGTCTTGTTGTCTCCATAAAAAAAAAACGTGCGTGATTGAGATAGTGTTTGGGTTTTGGGAGGGTGTTAATCATGTCAAGATGGGAAACCGGGAAAAACAATACAACCAAGGTTTTTTTTTTTTTTAAAAAAAAAGTTATTTTGTTCTATTTTTGAAACTTTCCTTATGATTTTTTTTTTTAATTTTTGAATTTTTTTTTATGATTTTTTAGATAAGAAGATCATAGTATTATATTATTTTTAATGAACCAAATACTATTTTTTTCTTTTTTTTTTAATTTTTTCAACTACTATCACATTTCTCAAACACTAAAATAATATTTATAAATTATTAAATTTTGTTATCGTATAAGTTAATCCAAATGTTTTTTTTAAATTTTATTTTGCTATAACATAAACTAATAATCACTTTTAACAAAAAAATAAAATAAAATCGAAACACAATCCCAAACACCTCCTAAATTGAAAACTGACACATCTTTCATCATTTCCTTTTGAGAAAAATTATAAAATTAGTCCATGTGGTTTGTTGATTTTTTTGGGTACAATAACAAACTTTTAAAATTATGGATTTCAGTCATTTTCTGATAGTTTGGTTGTGACTTAGTCCCCCAACTTTAACGTCGTTGAGTTTAGCTCGTTAAATACTTATAAAATGACAAGTTTACCCTTTATATATATATATATATATATATATATATATATATATATATATATATATATATATATATATATATATATATATATATATATATAGGAACGTTCAATCGAGAACATTTCTTATTGCGAGAAAATTTGAGAACAAATTTGTGTTGGATTAGTGTCTAAGTCCATAACTATTTTGGTATGTACTTGACCCGATGGTGCATGGTCCTTTTGGGTTGCCTTCACCAAAGCAACTTGATAGGATGAATTATGAAGAGAAATGATTAATTATGATTTATTAATATGTTATGAGAATAATATATTAAAGGAGAAATCATATTGTTTAATTAATATTAGTCAATAATTAATTAAGAATTAATTTTGTGGCTAAAAGAGATTAATTAAACTTAAGGGACTGGAACTGTAATTATAAGATAATTGCATTTGGGCTATGGATCATTTTGGAATAATAGGTTAGACGAATTCTATGGGGAAACCCATTAGAAATCGTCCAAGGGATATTCTAAAAGGGTCCATGGGCTGCTTAGGGCTTAAGCAGTCAGATTAGGGTTTCCTAGTTGAAAACCCTAATAGCCTACATGTATATATAGTACCCTTAAGCCCCAAAAACGTGGCTAAGAGTTCCACTAGGGTTTCTGGACGTTTTGGGCAGCCTCCTCTCTCCTTATTCTTCATCCTCTTGCTCTTGGTGTTTGTGAGCCATTAGAGGAGTGACGCTTGTGACTCTAAGCTTTCTAAATCCATTACAAGGAGGATTTGAGATTGTTATTGCTACATAACAATCAAGGTAAGATCTAAAACCCTTTCACATGTTAATATGATTAATTGTATGCTAGATCTAGGGTTTATAGCTTTGGATATTCAATTGCATGTTCATTAGACAAACTAGATCCAAAAGCTATTAGGGTTTGCATGTACACCATAGGAATGATGTTTTGCTTAAAACCCATCAGTGGTATCAGAGCCTAGGGCTGTTTGTTAATGAATTGATGCTTAATTGTTCATTGCTTGCTTGAAAAATCGATTTTTTTGGCCCCTGACTGATGAACTCGGCGAGTTCCAATGTGGACTCGGCGAGTAGCTCCAACTCGGCGAGTCCATAGAGGAACTCGGCGAGTTCGAGCGTCAGTTAGAGCAGATTTCAGGATTTTTACCTTTTTTTGACTTAGGATAATTGCCATAATTGTTTAAAATTAATAAAATACGAATTTTATTGATTCTTTATGATTATCTTTGTCAAAATAAAAGATTTTGGTCATCTAATTAGATAATTGTTACCTTATTTGATAAATGTTAAATTATTTGAATTATTTGATCATTATCTTGCAAGAATTTGAACTAGATCTAATTAGATAACCACCAATTAATTGTTAATTGCCTTATTTGAATTATGTGATCTAGAATATTCTTGATAAAGTTTGGAAAAGTTTCAAATTAATCCCTTTAGGTTTTATAGTTTAAATTTGAACTTAAAGGTTTTGTTTTTGAAAATTTAAATAAGTTAAACCCTAATGTTTTGAAATGTTTCAAAACTTGCCCTCAAGTTTTTGGAATTTAAGAGTTGGTTAAAAGTTTAATTTAAAATGTTAAATTCTAAAACCCTAGTATTGTTTTGAAAGGTTCAAATCACACCCTTATGGTTTTATTAATTAATTAAAGTGTATAATTAAAAGAGATTTAATAAATCCATAAAGTTTTGGTTTACAATTTAATTTAAATTAAAAGTGTAATTTATAAAATTAAACCACCTAGTATTTTAAAAGTGTAAAATACACCCTATACTATATATAACATTAAAAGTCTAATATTATATATGTATAACTTAAACTGCTAGTCTTACCGTTAGTAGGCCTCATTCACGAAGCTGGTCTATAAGGGGTGTTCAAGGAAATTGCCTATAAAATGGCGATTGAATGGGTATCCACTCTTACCCACCACATTCTTGACTGGTGGAGGGTCGTTAGCCGAACGGGTAGGATAGGGCGAACCCTCTCCTCATTAAAAGTATAATGAATAAAGTAACTAAATGTTTTTACTAAATCCCCAAATCTTAGTTACTTTAGGAAAAAGTGAAATCGATGCAATTCCATGGAATTACACTTTGTACCCTTGTCGAGACAATTAGTGGAGCGTGTGTGGCTAACCGGCACACTAAGTTGGGTTTGGCATTGGTAGCGAAGGGTGAATCGATGATTGTCATAGATCGATGGAGCGTGTGTGGTTAACCGGCACGTCGATTAGGTGACTGTAACATTGAGGGCATCATGTACATTCGCATGGTTATTCACGCCTTATTTGTGATCCTCGGCATCCCAGTCACAAATGAAGGGCATAATCGAGATTAAACATGACATTGAAAAATTCAATGAATCCCAAAAGATCTAGGAATTTTCAATACATTTAAAACTTAAATTCTTTTTCGTTTTTCATGGTGGAAAATTAGTGAATCGTCATTCACTTACCTTCAAATATTCTGCGAGTTGGATTACGGCATCCCTCTTCCAATTTGTAGGATATTGTGTTGGGTCCTAGCCTTAATATCTCATTTGGGTGTTTTATTGAGGACTCAATCAACTAAACTTGAATTTTCTCCCGTCTTATAGATGTCAAAGTCTGACAACTATGGTCTTCCTAAATCCGTTGGAAAAAGTTTTCCAAATGAAGATGATGTTCCATGATTGGATTGTGGAAATAGAAATCATGCTTCTATTCCTCCACCTCCTCCAATAATTCTCCCTGGCCCACATGTTCGAAGACTTGAAAAGTTCAAGGTCACTCAAGCCCTATTGGAAAAAGACATGAAAATGGAAAGTCTATATGTGCTCATGTCTTGGATAAAAGGTTACATATTGATAGATTGGGATTGTTAGGAAGTTGGCTGTTCAGTCACTTCCCGAATCATATGGTAAGTTCGTTAGAGAGTACTATATGATGGACCACGACATGACCCTTACTGATTTGACTCATTTGCTTATTGCTCCTAAATCAGAAATGATTTGGCGCACCGGTCAACAAATCTGTCTGGTAAATCAATATCCCAACCCTCTATGGGAAATGGTAACATTGGAAGTCCAGAAAAGTTTTCTCTATGCAAGAGAAAGGCTGAGTCTGAGATAGTCCCTTGTACCATTCCAAGAGAATCCATATGTTTCTACTGCCAAAAGAGCGGGCATTGGTTACGAAGCTGCCCTGACTACCTGAGAGATCTAAGAGATGGGAGAGTCAAGATGTATGACTTTGCATCAGGTAAAATCCACTATCCTACTCCATTAAGTTCCTTTTAGATTCTTAATACATGATTACATTTGGTGTTTTGTAGAATCGAAGAAAAGGGAAGCTTAAAAGGAAAGAAGTGAGCTAAATCTGGTAATGAAGAAATGGATTATGATCCCATGATTCAAAAGCTACTACTTTAGAGTTAGGATAGATTGCTAAGTAATATTTACATAGTTTTCATTTGTAATCGTGTTGTAAGGACAATATTTTCCGCAATAAAATAAATTTTGATTTATCTTATTTATATTTCCTTGCGATGGATTTTATGAGAATTGGTGTTTGAATGGTTCTACTGTTAGCAATATTATGAATGGATTTGATTCTTAGTTACGTTATTTGTGGTAATGTCAGAAATTTACCAAATGAGGAAAGTTTCTCATCACCCAAGTTTCAATTGGACAGAAACTTGGAATCATGCAACTAGTATTGTGTGATGAATGAGAACCTTCGTATTTGGGAAATTGAGACTAATTCCTTGTTCACATAAGTATGTGAGTCAAGTAAAGGACTAGGAAATCTGGTACACAATGTTGTGCACTGGTCAAATCCACCACAAAGAACGATAAGTTTATTCATCATGATTTACTAAAAGTCTAGTAAACATGATTATGCTTACAAGATTAAGTGTAATTCTGAATTATTGAAAAGTTTCAATGAATAGCATAACGAATAAGAAGAATCGATGAAGGCAGAAAAGATAAAGGGTTCTCCAATCTAAGAAGAAGGGAGAGTACTTTTGTATCGTGTTTTATGATCGTCTTACAATTCATCCTCTAAGGATACCTTAGTTCACTAGTTTGGCTAAGAAGAGGAATGATGAATTGTAGAAATGGTTAAGTCGATAAGATGTATCATACTTCGTTCCAATATCAAGTCTTAGAGTTATACTCTAAGATTGTGATGTAAGTGAGATAATCTTAAGTAGAAATGTTCTTACACTTGCACATTTTTGTAAGTTGTGATGTCTTGAATAAGACAAAGACCAACTAGTAACCAAATTGTGAGTAGGTTTGTCTTGATAAAGACACACACTAACTCTTGAGTATTTGTTTGTCAATAAATGTTTCTTGACAAGAGAATCTTATATGTTAAGAGGTCAGTGGGAGTCAAAGGATCTTGAAAAGTTTCAAGAACAAATCAAGAAGAAAACCTATTAAACACTAGCACACGACTTGAGGATTGTAACCTATCGTGTTGACAAAATTTTATTTCTGTGCCAATCCAGTTGAGTGATTATGCATATGAGTTCTACGAATTCTCAATTAAATGCATAAGGGCAAACACCTTGATCAATGAAAGTACATTGACTGCATAGGTGAGCTGCTAAATAACTTGGAAGCAATGGTGGGACCCTTGATGGCAAGAAATTAAGAATGAACAAGTTCTGTCCATAAGAGGTTGAATTTGTCACGAACATTATCTTACGATTATGATTATGACAAATTTACATGGATAGTAACACATGCACCATAAAATCTAAGTGTCATAAGGTTTCTCTCCTTCATGAAAATGATTGTGAGGAAACGCTTTCGCTAAGAGAGATTTTAAGGAGATAGCGATTATGTAAATTGCATTCTCAAATTCGATTATGATTACGGCATCCATTTTCATAGTTCGAATTGTGAGATTTGACAATTAGTTTGAACAATCGAGACTTATTGCTAAAAGTTCTGGAATTGTTTAGACACACATGCGAGCTGTCTAAAGAAGGGTGTATGAGTTTGAGATGCTTAGATAAAAGCTTATCAAAGCATATCGTATTAGAAACAATGAACTTTGGAAGTCAATAAGTATTGTTTTCTCGAAGTTTAGCTAGTTTCTGAATACGTGTCAAAGCTAGTGGGAGCATAAATGTTATGCTAGTATGGATATAATCATCATGTTAGTGGGAGCATGATTATTATTGCAAGATAGCAATATTAATTATAGAAAACAAAAAAATTTCACTTTGCAAAGTTGCATAGGTTGAAAAGTTGTTTTGCTATAATTAAGGGAGAGAATGTTATACTTTGTTTCAAATCTAAAGGCATAGTTCGATAAATTTTGATCAAATTTAGTCAAAAAGATATATGGATGTTATGTTGAAAGGATTCAACGTAAGAGAATTCTATATATGGAAATATTTGTTGCATTCTCACACTCGATTATGATTACGACATCCCTTTTCATAGTTCGAATCGTGAGAACATGGCAAATAGAAATATTATAGCAAAAGACTGGTAAAGTATCATGTCATTGTAATATTCGACCGTTCTAAAATTTTCCGAATGCCTAGGGCATTAAGAGGGAAAGAGGACTAGAATCGGATTTGACTGAATTAGTTAACCACTGTCAAGGATAATCTAAGGTTCGCCAAGGATTGATCACTTGTGAACAGTTGGAAGTATAATAATGGAAGGACCATATTGACATTATTATCATTAGATATGATTATATTAATAATGAGTTGTTATATGGGAAATATGGAAATGTTTCCAGATTGGGAGTTGGACGTTAAGAATCTATATGTCTAGATTAGAAACTTTTATGCAAGAAGGATGTTCAAAGGAATGTACTTTGAATGTGAGACTTCATGTCTATGGAATTGTCTTGTAAATAGAGCATTTTGTGATTTCATTGGCCGAGTCTTTGTGACTTTTGTGCCATGACATTACGAAAGGACTGTTGCATAAAGTGTTAGAATCTAACATGTTCTATAAGTGGCAAGAATTTGGTATTCTTACATTTGTGGTAAGGATTGGAAATTGTAAAATGAGTGTGATTGAAAATGTTGTTCAATTATATTATTTTACAGAGTAAGGACCATAAGTAAACATGGTGTGCATGTTAAGAGCATGGGACAATTGTCGTTATAATTCAAGTAAGAAGTTGATTAACCGAAACAACAAATAATGAGTAATCAATATGGTGATTAAATAAACGTGTTTTATTTATACTCAAAGTTTGGGGCCATATAAGATTAGTATTATTCTTGTGTTTCAATTTGCATGTTTTGACTTCCTAAATAATTGAGTTATTGAGAATAATCGAATTATTTGAACGTTCCACAATCGCTCATACTTTGGGAGTAGGTATGAAAGAAGATTGTCATGAATTGGTGTGTAGATTGTCTAAAGTGTATTAGACATAGCAAAAGGTTGCTACAACGTTCATGAGTGCTTACGAATATGATTTGAGCATTGGATTAAACCCACGCTCACTTGGATCGCTTCATGGATTTTATCACGAGTGATTGGTGAGACGATAATATCTTATATTCTTGAAACCGAGATGTGTGAGTTGTATCTTGTGAGTCGGTTGCGCATTGATAATATGTAAACGCACCAGTAACTTGGTGTTATAAAACGTATTGTTGTGTGTGATTCGGTGAGTGAGTACAAGCGAGCATTGAGTCAAAGTTTATCCGTTCCTTTTACCCAATGTGGGATAAAAGCGATATCTGTGGGCCCCTCGATGATTTAGTGATAACAAAGGAAAGTGCTCGGCCGGGCCAGGGCTAATTTGATTTGTTCAATTAGTCAGTCGTCGTAAATCAGAAATCGGGAAACAACACATAGACTGAGAGAATGATTTCAATCCATGTCTCACGTCTATACGATATCTAGAATGGAGGAATATATGATCCCTTATCTAAAGGACACGCTTCTGATAGGATCAGAGTTGACAGCGGTTTTTGAAAGCTACGATTGCGGATCAGGATCTGAAGTCATACGCAGAATAGTTATTAGACTTATCCAAGTGGGAGACTGTTGGATTAATGTCTAAGTCCATAACTATTTTGGTATGTACTTGACCCGATGGTGCATGGTCCTTTTGGGTTGCCTTCACCAAAGCAACTTGATAGGATGAATTATGAAGAGAAAGGATTAATTATGATTTATTAATATGTTATGAGAATAATATATTAAAGGAGAAATCATATTGTTTAATTAATATTAGTCAATAATTAATTAAGAATTAATTTTGTGGCTAAAAGAGATTAATTAAACTTAAGGGACTGGAACTGTAATTATAAGATAATTGCATTTGGGCTATGGATCATTTTGGAATAGTAGGTTAGACGAATTCTATGGGGAAACCCATTAGAAATCGTCCAAGGGATATTCTAAAAGGGTCCATGGGCTGCTTAGGGCTTAAGCAGTCAGATTAGGGTTTCCTAGTTGAAAACCCTAATAGCCTACATGTATATATAGTACCCTTAAGCCCCAAAAACGTGGCTAAGAGTTCCACTAGGGTTTCTGGACGTTTTGGGCAGCCTCCTCTCTCCTTATTCTTCATCCTCTTGCTCTTGGTGTTTGTGAGCCATTAGAGGAGTGACGCTTGTGACTCTAAGCTTTCTAAATCCATTACAAGGAGGATTTGAGATTGTTATTGCTACATAACAATCAAGGTAAGATCTAAAACCCTTTCACATGTTAATATGATTAATTGTATGCTAGATCTAGGGTTTATAGCTTTCGATATTCAATTGCATGTTCATTAGACAAACTAGATCCAAAAGCTATTAGGGTTTGCATGTACACCATAGGAATGATGTTTTGCTCAAAACCCATCAATTTGGACCACACAATTTTTTTAATTAATACTATAAAATAATATTCATAAAAATCAAAAATTGTTACAAACAATTAAAAAACTCACTAATAATAACCACTCACCACCCAACCAACACCACCCACCTATCACCCCATCCACCACCTATCACCACCATCCGCCACCATCACCAACCACCACACCCACCACCACCCACAACCATGCACCACCATTCATCACTACCGACCACCACCCACCTCCATCACCGCCCACTACCACCACCCCCACCCATCACCCACCACCCGCAGCCAACATCACCACCTACCTCCACCACCCATCACACCATCCCCACCCACCTCAATCACTCATCACCACCACCTGTCACCAACCACCACCCTCCACACCACCCACCGCCATCACCACTACCACCCATCACCACCACCTCCACACACCACCCACCAAAACCACTACCCGCCACTACCATCACCCGCCACCACCATCACCAGCCACCACCATCACCACCCACCACCTACAACCACCCAACCACCCAACCAACACCACCCACCACCACCTTCACCACCTATCACCACTACCCACTACCACCACCAACCACCACACCCACCACCATCACCAACCACCACCATGCACCATCACTCATCACTACCGACCACCACCATTCATCACCACCACCCACCTCCTCCACCGCCTACTACCACCACCCATCACCCACCAAAACCACCACCTGCCACCAACATCACCACCTACCTCCACCATCCATCACCACCACCCCCACCCACCTCAATCACCCATCACCAGCACCCGTCACTACCACCAACCGCCACCCTCCACCACTATCCACCACCACCACCACCTATCACCACCCATCACAAGCACCTATCACCACCATCTGCCACCACCACCTCCACCCACCACCCGTCACAACCATCACCTGCCACGACCATCACCACCCACCGGACACCACCTACCACCTCTACCTACCACCCACCACCACCTCCACCACCCGCCACCACAACCAACCACCACACCCACCACCACTATGCACCACCACTCATCACTACCGACCAACACCACCCACCTCCACCACCGGCCGCTACCATCACCCCCAACCATCACCCACCAAAACCACCACCCGCCACCACCATCATTACCTACCTCTACCACCCATCACTACCAACGCCACCACTCAATCACCCAACACCACCACCCGCCACCACCACCAACCACCACCACCCTCCACCACCACCCACCACCACAACTACCTATCACCACCCACCACCACCCGTCACTACCACTTCTACCTACCACCCACCAAAACCACCACCTGCCACTACCACCCGCCATCACCCACCCATCAACACCACAGCCATCGACCCATTTACCGTCCACCATAATCCCCATCACCACTAACACCACCCACCACCTCGATGGTTGTTCTCGTGTATATAATCACATATGATTATACGTATTTAATTATATGTGATTTATATAGACATGATTTGTTTTCCCAATAAAATCATATGCGATTAGATACATATAATCACATATGATTAAATGCATTTAATCACATATGATTAAAATGGACAAAAAACAATTATTGAATCGAGAGCGTAAAAATGAATATTGTCCACATAAAAATCATATGAGATTGGATACATATAATCACATGTGATTATATGTATCTAGTCATATATGATTTATATCTACAAGATTCATATGTGATTAGACACATATAATCACCTGTGATTATATATGAATCTAATCACATATGATTATTGATCACATAAATCATATGTGATTAGATACATATAATCACATATAATTACATGTGATTATATGTATCTAATTACATTAGAACAATTATTAAATCAAAAAATGTGAATATGATTATTGTCCACATAAATTATTTGTGGATAATATTCATTTTTGCATTTTTGATTCAGTAGTTAGTTTCTTGTATTTAATCACAAGTGATGATAATCACATATGATTTATGTGGAAATTATTTGTTTTCACGTTCTTGATTTAATATATGTTCCCGTATATATAATCACATGTGATTATGTGTCCAATCACATATGATTTATATGGACAATATTTGTTTTTGCGTTTTTGATTCTTTAATTTTCATCATGTATTTAATAACATGTGATTATATGTATTTAATAACATGCGATTAATGTGGATAAAGATCTGTTTTCGTATAATCATATGTGAAAACGTATGATTAATGTGAACAAATATTTTTTTTTTTTGCATTTTTGATTCAATGGTTGTTCTCTTCTATATAATCACATGTGATTATATGTATCTAATCACATATGATTTATATATACAAGTTTCTTTTTTTCCATATAAATCATATGTGATTAGATAAATATAATCACATGTGATTAGATGCATTTAACTACATATGATTAAAGTTCTCAAAGAACAATTACTGATTCGAGAACGCGATAATAACATTGTCCACATAAATCATATGTGATTCAGTAGTTGTTCTCGTGTATTTAAATACATATGATAACATAAATCATATGTGGTTATATGTATTTAATCAAATAAATCATATAACCACCCTCACCACCCTCCCCCACCTTCACCACCACCTTCATTGCCACCCATCTCCACCATACCAGCACCACCTACTATCTACAACCAAATGTGAACAAGTTTTCATTTTCGCGTTCTCAGTTCAATAGTTATGCTTGTGTACTTAATCATATGTGATTATATGTATCCACTGGCAAATGATTTATATGGACAAGATTTGCTTTCGCATATTCCATTCAATAATTTTTCGCATATATTTAATCATATCTGATTATATGTATTTATTAACGTATGATTAATGTCGAAAAAGATTTTTTGTCATATTTTTGATGCAATAGTTGTTCTGGATATATAATCACATGTGATTATATGTATCTAATAACATATGATTTATATAGACAATATTCTTTTGTCCAGATAATTCACATGTGATTATTATATGAGAATATTATTGAATCACATGTGACTAGATACATAAAATCACACATGATTATATACATGGGAACGACTATTGAATCAAGAACGTTTAAACAAATTTTTTCCAAGTAAATCACATATGATTAAATACATATAATCACATGTGATTAAACCTAACACCTACCACACACCCACCACCACTACCCACAACCCAACACCCACCACCTATCACTACCCACCACTACCCACCACCCATTTTAATCAAATTTGATTCAATACTTGGTTCCGTGTATTTAATCACATGTGATTATATGTATTTAATCACATATGATTAAACGCCGTTCCAAAAATATCATATGTGATTAAACCTTATTATCATGTTCTGATTTATGCGGATAAGATTTATTTTGGAGTTTTTGATTCAATATTTGGTCTCGTGTATTTAATTCGCAATCCAAAGTAGTGCTTAGTAATGAAATAGACAACACAATAGAAGTGATAAATAAATGGGCTTACCCAAGTAAAGCAATTTTTTTTGAGTGTCTCTACCCGTTATGTATTAAATATGTATTTGTAAATATGTATGAGGATAAAAAAAATCATATGAAAAGATACAATACTAAAGAACAGAAGTATACGATATATTTGGTTCCATGGAATCGAATGATAAAAGAATGGAATGGGTCATTACACAGCATTATCATGTGTTGATTGGCTCGTACAAAAGCAATAAGTTTTCATATCACTTTCTATATGATATATAGATACATTCTATAACTTTATTTCAATTTCATATGTTATTTAATAATATTGAATTTTCAATATGAAATAAAAAATAAACACTGACAAAAACTTATGTAAGCCTCAAGAAAAAAAGAAAAATTAAATTCTATGGTAATTCTTCAAAAAGTATAAACAAATTTAATTGAAAATTTGAGTTCTTTAAAAGAATTTATATAAAATTGGTTAAGTTACAAATTATCACTCCACTAAAAAATAACCCTAGGCATGAATTGAAAACTGGTCAAACGAACAGAATAAGGAATCACATTCCTTTGGAAATGGACCATTCATTCCATTGGAAAACTAATAATTTTTTTCATTCCAAAGGAATGAACCATTCCATTCCTTCACTGATTCCCTACTATCAATCACTACATTACAAAACCATTCTATATGGAATTTAAGGTGATATAGTCACCAATGACCAAGAAATTGTTGATTTGCACCCTATCTCACCATTGATGCAAAAGATTGAACCAAGTCAGCGTGATTATAAGTCAAATCTGTTTAGATCGGTACAGAAAATTATCAGTCAACTTTTTAACCACATTGCAAATAAGCCTCCTAATGATTCACATACCACCTCTTTCTACCTAACCATTCACAAATCCCATACATTCTCATGCAATTTCAGTAACTAAGTAACTGGCAAAAAAAACCTGATGTATCATGGGATTACCAAAATAATATTAAAAGATATGATAAATGGCTATATATAATAATGTAAAGTTGAACAAAAATCATAAATGTGATATAACATCAAAAAGTAAGCACATTAGTGTAAATAACGAATCATATTAATGGTGATCTTAGTTACCAAACAACAATAACTGAACCATAACAAACTTTCAAACAAATAATGGCAAAAAAATATACCTTTTCCAGAATCCCATTTTCACTTGTTCTCATAAGCAGGAGATGAATTTTAACATCTGGAAGATCAAAAGAGTAGATTCATCATTATTGGGATGGCAAATAACACCCTCCCAAGCATCCTAAGTAGTAGGAGCATAAGGATCACCCTTTAGTGCTTGCATAACAGTAGCTGCAAAAAGAAGTCATCACAGTTTATAAACAACAAATTAGTACTCTTTTAATAGTGTAATGTAATCATATGTAGAAGAAATACACCAGTGAACTTTTAGTCTTGTACCTTGCTCAGGCATAGTCATGACATCAGCTGGAACAATGGTATAATTTTCAAGCACACAAATCAGATGTGATCCACTAACAAGTACAAGCTTCACAATCAATGGAGTACTACTCAAATTCTTAGCAACATAATGATAAATATACGCATTAAAACCCCCAACTTCTTTGAATATGTTGATTCTAGTAACATTTTCATCATTTATGATGACGTCAAGCACCCTTTCCCCTTTTAATTCACGTCCACATCAATTTCAGCAAAGTTAAGCCAAACTAGATAATCAAGCTTTGGATCCACAGACAATTCGTATTCTAAATCTCATGTTCACGTCAAGGTCACAACGGAATCGTACAATTTTGCTAGAAAATAGTCCATTGAAATTTAGCATCGGTGTCGTTACTAAACCCTGGCCCCCACTGGTTCGAATTACAAGTCAACCGACAATAATTCACGAAATTGAAGAGTCGTTACCTGTAAAAACGGTGTCATATGAAACTGGATTGATCTGGATAAGCTCTAGAGAATAGATTACCGGAGGATAGGTAGCAATGCTGTCAAACACACATCATCGTCACCATCGGAAGTAAAATATAAAAGATCTGAGTGCTGCTCTAGTTAGTTCCAACACAATCGATAACAAACACCTCGACCTTCGTTTAATTACTAAATTCACCATGAATTTTATCGTTCCAACTTTGTTCATATGTTATCAGCTTCTGAACCCTAACCTATACGGTGGATATTAAGGTATATGTTGGTGGAGATGATGACGTTCTCACCGATGCTTATCGGAGAATATTAGGGTATGTGGTGGTGCGATTGATGATTGAAGTCAACCACAAAGTGGTGGTGAGGCGTAGGTGGTGGTGGTGCGATGGTATACAGTGAAAGATGCTCTAGTAGCTTTCATTTGGAAAAGAAATGAAAATTTACATATATACCCTTGACTTCATTAAAAGTTAGGCGATTTTTGAAATATATTCTCAAATGTTCCCAAACTCGATATTATTCTCATTTGAGCATATATATATATATATATATATATATATATATATATATATATATATATATATATATAATTACTTAAGTTGCACCTCATCCCAACCCACACCATCCATTACCATGTTGGAAAATTTGTTTTAACTAATTTCTAAAAATAGGGTTTTCTCCTTTTTAATGCGAATTTCAAACCCTAAAATATTATTAAAATGTATAAATTGTTATATGTTTGTGTTCTCTTCTGTGATATTTTTATTTTGGTATATCATAAGCCAATAACGAATTTAAAATGAGTAAGAAATTAATCTTTGAAGTAAGGATATTGGAAGAAATAAAAATAAAGTTTAATAGGTTTTAGTTCATCCCAGTTAACCAGAGAATGAAAAGAAAATAAGTATATAAGTACAAACGATTCTAGTTTTTGTAAGTCTTGAACTTGTGTAGTAGAGTGCGTCTTAGATGTACAAATACACAATGGATTGACCCGAAGGTTCAGGGACCTTTTTGTAAACAGTTCATTCTTTCCGTAACTAACATTTTAATTAATAGTTAGTTTTTAGCCCACATTAAATTATTGTAGGAGAAATAACATGTGATCACATAATAGCTGCTTGTCTTGTTGTCTACGTAAAAAGAAAGAAAAAAAAAACATAAAGGTGTTCATCATGTCAAAAAAGAAAAAAAAAAGTGTTCGTCATGTCAAAATGGGAATCGGAAAATACAATACAACCAAGGGGATGTTTTTGGTCCCTTTTTATTTAAGAAGTTATTTTGTTTTGATTTTTAAATTTTAATTTTTTGATTTTTTAAAAATTTTATGACTTTTTAACATTTTCTTTCGATTTTTGAATAACTTTATGATTTTTTAGATAAAAAATCATAGTATCATACTATTTTTAATGAACCAATTTATTTTTCTTTCTTTTGTTATTTTATAACTATAAAGACATTTGTCAAACACTAAAAAAATATTTATAAATTGTTGGTTTTTGTCACCAAATAAGTTAATCTAAATATTTTTTTTTGCTATCACATAAACTAATAAGCATTTTGAACAAAAAAAAAAAATTGAAATAAAATCTCAAACACCTCTTAAATTGAAAACCGACACATCTTTCTTTATTTCCTTTTGAGAAAAATTGCAAAATTAGTTCATGTGGTTTGTTAATTTCTTTGGGTATGACAAAAAACTTTTAAAATTATGGATTTCGTCCTTTTCCACTAGTTTGGTTGTGCCTTTAGTCCCCAACTTTTATGTCATTAAGTTAAGCTCTTTAAATTCTTATAAAATAAAAAGTTTGCCCTTCATTTTGTACATATATAATTTTTATCTATCATTATAAAAACTAACATTTGACAAAATGTTGACACTCTTGTTAAGGGCACATCATGCTACAGGGAAACATTAAAGGGCATTTGTTGTATTTTATACACTAACATTTTATTTTTATATGTTGTTTATTATAGTCAGGTTGAATAGTTCTTGGTATGGGGTTGAAAAAGACATACCATAGTATAATACCATAGCCATTCTCTTCCTTCTTCTATCTAACCCTAGACGCAACATCCATAACATGTTACTACTTTGTCCTAACCACTGCCACCATACACACACCCTACACCACCTATCACTGCTTTCACCATCTCATCTTTCTCTTACTCGCTTGACGCTCTTGGAGAAAGAACCCTACATCGTTTGTGCTTCCAATGTCGTCGTCTGCTGCTTCTTACCTCACCGTGACATCGAGTGTAAATGGTATTGATATCAGGGGCATAAACATCTTTGATTTTCTTATTTTGCATTTGTGTTTCTCGGCATCTTCTGGGACTCAAATTTTGCCTCTCAAGCCCGACACTCAAGAAAAAGGAGCAAAATCATCACATCAAGTTAGATATTGAAACACAACAGACTTATACCGATAACTGTCTCTCTATATTCTTATATTGTAGTTATTTTTCTCTAAGCGTTTCACCTAGGATGATAAAATTGAAGTCTACTGTGATTTTAGAACTGAAGATGGTGTGTTCTTTATCGTTGATTTTGATTCTTGAGGGGGTGTTTGGGATTACTTTTTAATCTTTAAAAGTCCTTTTTGAATTTAGCTTTTGAGGGAGCAAAAGCCAAAAGTTGTTTTTAAAAAGTGTTTGTCTTTGCTTTCTTGACTTTTGAATGTAATTTACCTTTAAAGTGGATAAAAGTCATAAAAAGATAGGATCTCCTGACTTTTGAAAAACCACAATTTTCTTCTTGGTAAAAAGTTATTTTCAAAAGGATTTTTCTACTTGCCAAACATCTTTTTGAATTTTTTTACTTTTTAGAAAAGCCAAAAGTCAAAAAGTCATTTGAAAAGCAATCCCAAACACCTTATGATTCTTGATTTTTGTTGGGGTCGAAATTGTTGTAAGGTGTCGAAGCGTCCTTTGTTCTGTATTAATATCGAAGTTGTCTTGTTTGTTTGCATAAGGGTATATTGTAATGTCGAAGCGTGAAGGTATAAGCCCTTATGTATTTTTTGTATGTTTCTGTAATCCCTATAAATAGGCAATAGGTACTAGAGTTAGAGTAACTTTTGAAGCCTTCGCTACTTTACTCTGTATCTTTCAGAAACATAAATCGAGCCATATAGATTCTATTTACTTTCAGTGTTCATATTTCAATCTAAACTCTGATTACGTTCAAACACTCGATCTATAACAACTACATTTGGTATCAGAGCAGGATTCATATAGTTGATCTCTGATTTTCTCTAGTTTTCAAAAGTTTTTGAATCTCGCTCTAAATTCAAAATTTCTGCACTTTTGATTCTGAAAATCTATTCAGATCATCTATTTTGATTCAATTATGTTCTTAGTTTGTTAATCGAGTGTTCCGTGTTTGTTCTCTGGTAATTTCATCCATCAGATTTAAATTTCTAAAGCTTTTCTCTAATCTCGTCCGTACAACAATGGCTAACTTCAACATGAACATGATGACCTCGTATTCTCATCTTCTTGGTTCTCCAACCAAAATCCCTATGTTGATCCTTGAGTACCATGATCAATGGGAGGATAGTTAGGAAGACTATCTGAATGGAATTGATGAAGATCTCTGGAAATGTATCACTGGTGAAGTTGGATCTCCGAGTCCGTTACAAAATATTGGATCTGCTGCTTCCAATCCAAAATTTTCTAACCAAGCAGAGAGAAAAAAGAGAAATGAGAAGAAATGCTTGCGTGAATTAAGAGGTGCTCTTCCACATGTAGTGTACAACTATGTCCGTGGTTGTTCTACTGCTAAGGAAATTTGGGATACTCTAAAGGAGAAGTATCAAGGAAGCGAGAAAACCAAAAAGAGTTTTGTTAAGAAATGTTTGCTTGAGTTAGGTGAATTTAAGCAGAAAGAAGGTGAGAAAATTGAGCTCTATTACGATCATCTGAATGAGTTAATCTTCAAGTGTAGGAGATATGGAGTCAACAGATCAACAATGGAGTACAATGTAACTTTTCTTATGGGGCTTCGTAAGGAGTGGCGCAATGTTGGTCTGATGATAAAAACTCAATAATGTTTCGACAATCTCTCTCTTAGTGATCTTTACAATGAGTTGAAGGCTCATGAATGGGAAGTAAATAAGATTGCTGAGGAAACAAGAATCAGTGTGGGTGGTCCCCTAGCATTGATGTCTAAGGTGAAAAACAAAGAAGTTGAGATTAAGTCTGCTGAGAATGAAGGATCAGAAGATGAAGGACTGATTGTGAATTCTGATGATGAAGCAATAACATTTTATTCAAATAATAAAGTGATTTTTTTCAATAAGCCTTTCAATTCGAAGCCTAAAACAAGTGATTCAAAAGGTAGTTCGTTTGTGAAGGGAGTGAGAGAGGAGAAGAAAATAGAAAAGAGGGAAGTTAGGACTTAGGATGCAAAGATTGAGAAAAAGCTAAAGGGTGACTCTGGGTTTGACTGCCATTATTGCAATGGTGCGAACCACATGGCGAGTGATTGTATGTTGAAGAAGAGAGATGAGAAAAAGAATAGGATAAAAGATGAAGCCTATTATGTGGAGAGGCTCGAAGAGGTAAGAGCAAAGACGAAAGGGATGTCTTTGGTGGCAAAAGGAAGTTGTGATGAAGAATGCACATATCAGATCTGGTCCTCTGGATCTGACGATGAAGAGATGCGTAATCCAACGCAGGGTGCCATGTTTGCTGAGTTCGAAGAAGAAAGTGAGAGTGAAGAGAGAGTGACAGGCAAATGCTTCGTTACTACTGGTGAAGACAAGTATCCCATGACGTCTACGGAACGTACTCTTCTCGAATCCTTTAATATTCCTTCTAGTTCTTATCTTTCAATTTTATATGAGTTTGATAGAGATGTTACATATGTTAATAATTTGATTATCTCTCTCTCCCTCTATAAATAAAGAGGGATGGTCATTTTTATTTGTGTGCACCAAATATGTAGTCCTCTAGCTAAAGAGAGTATGGTGAGATCTCTCCCACCAAGTGGTCTTGTATTGTCATATTTTATTACTCTTTCTTTCTAGTAAATCATCGTATTACTCATCTTCTTATGTTCTTAATATGTTTATTATCGTTAAATCGTCAAGATCATATTATTCCGCACTTAGCCAATCGTCAAAATGGGTTCCTACAATTGGTATTGCGAAGATCTTGGTATCCGACACTCTCCATCCTGATTGATTTATTTATTTTTGATATCCGGGCATTGGTTATCAAAAATAGGGAGAGAATATTACGTTATCATCCAGATCAAATTGTACGATTATTTTAGCTTGGATTTTCGAGACTTCTGAAGATGATGATTTATTTAGTGATGCGATGTGGCACTGATTTTTGGTCATCATGATCAAATTTCTGGCTTCACTAGATGTTTCCCGGATCCAGATTATTATTATTCAGACTCTACTTGTAACATCCCAAAAACACAGATAAAAATTTTGTTTTTAAATTCATCCCATTCATAAGAAACTGATACCAAAGTATTCAAAAAAGTCACATTGTATCATAACATCACAGTACAAATCCCAAAATCACAAAGTGCAGAAAAAACATGGAGTGATGCGGTTCGATCAAGCCAGACCCTTCCGCTTTGAACTAGAAGAACCTGAAACAGAAACTGAAAACTGTAAGCACAACGCTTAGTGAGTTCCCCCAACATACCACATACTAATCACACATACTGCACAAACATAGTGCCAAGCATATCTGGGTGCTGTCCTGTCCCTACGGTCTATTTCAACCGGATACGGCCAAGCATATTTGGGTGCTAGCCTACCCCTTTTGGTCTATCTCAACCGGATACTGCAAAACATATCTGGGTGTTGGCCTACCCCCTTCGGTCTATTTCAACCGGATACCGGGTCTATTTCACCCCTACTACTACCACATAATATCATAACATTAATCACTAAATCATCATAGAAATATAGACATTAAGGAAAATTATCACAAAGAAAATCATTATGCTATAACATAACTAGTGGGTCGACCTTGGTGCCTTCGACCCACGACTACTGCGAATGAAGACTCACCTCAAACTGTGGGTGTCAAATCATACCCTTTGGTCTATCTCAACCGGAGTATGCCCAACGTACTGGTCAACCAACCCAAAACCACCTCCATGACTTATTCCATTAAGACCTAACGCCGAAGACTTAGATCCACGCCCCTAGAAACGTCCTAAGTCATAAAGTTGCAAACTTTATGCATTTGCATGCATGGATGGGGCTCAAAACATGAATCAAGTCTATAAGCACACTTGGTTGTTTCCTAACACTTGCATGGTTGAGGCTTAACCATCAAGATCCAATTTTTATGACTCAAAACACCTCCAAGAGCTCAAAAGGATATCTTATATGGATTCAAGTTCCTTAACTCCAAGAATCCAAACTATGGGACCAAAAGATGACATTTTCCACCCTAAAAATAGATCTAAGCATACAATGGTGAAGGTTCAAACTTTATGCCTTCAAAGAGTTAGACATGGTGCCAAAATTCTGGATCTACAAGCTCCTTCCTTGCCCTTTCTTCTTCCCAAACTTCCTTCTTCTTCAAAACCAACAAATATCACCAAAAATACCAAGGCAAGCTCAAAAATGCATGCAAGAGGGTTAGGGTTTGATTTTGACACTAAAAGGACAAGGGAGGATGAGAGGGTGAAGATCATGAGGGACTTAAGGTCTTTAAATAGGGTGCAAGCCTTAAAAATTAGGGTTTTCCCCTGCCATGAGTACGCCCAATGTAACCCCACGTACGCCCAGCGTATGTGGGCGATGCCTGCAGCCAAGCTTCAGCTAGTATGCTAAGTGTACTCCTAGAGTACGCCCCGCATACTAGCCGGAGGACCAATATTGCAAAGATTTGTTTAAAGAGGGTTAAAAGGAAATTTGCAAGATCCGAATGTTACACTAATTCAAGATGTTTCATATTTTTAACAAGTTATTCTTTTGAAGAATTTTGGGTATGTTATGATTCGAGAACTGGACATGTGTCAGACATTTGAAGCCGAAGTATGACTTGATATGGGACGTTCAGTTTAGATGTTATTAGTACACTTTTGAAGTTGATCAACTTGGTTCACTGATCATATTTGTAGACTGGAATCTCACTCTTCAACACCGCAGTTGCTTGACCCTTCGTTGCTTAGAAGACTTTGACTATAGAGATTTCATCGCCCAATTTCAGACATCAGATACACTTTAGAGTTTTAGAGACATTTCAACATTTGTTTCTCATTATGTGTTATTTTATTACCGCACTTTCTAGTTGGTTACTATGTATTTTAGTCTATTATCACTGTATTTGTATCCCTCATCGTTTGCGAGCATTTAGGGAGAGATTTTTGGAGCATGGATATGCTCTACAAATTATGAGTGATATTAGATTAGAATATTCCCTTTATGTTTGTAAGATTCCTTTTTACTCTATAAATAGAGATGGATGGTCATTAGTTTAGTGTGCACTAAAATGTAGCCTCTTTGTCTAGTTAGAGAGAATGAGAGAGTTATCTCTCCCAACCCATGTGTTCTTCATTGTAATATTTTCTCTCTTTCTAGTAAATCATTGTATTACTCATATTCTTATGTTCTTTATATTTTTGTTATCGTTAATTCATCAAGATCATATTATTCTACACAAGCCGATCGTCAAAATGTGCTCCTACAACTTCAACGACATTGTAGTTGGAGTTATTCAAAGAATCCAAGAAAGACGAAAGGAAAGGCTGGCGGAGTTTTCAAACTCAATAGGTCGAGACTTTGTCTATCATTGCAATATAGTATGCAGTTTGAATGGTGCATTCAGAGATGCAACTAAAATGTATACTTTTTAGGATTGACTCCTATAAATCGAAGGATGATGTAGTACAGAGATAGAAAAATATACATGATGCCTTGCATATGTCAACATGTGGTAAAAGTAATTGAAGAGTGTTTGTCTCCATATCACCAGAGTACCTTCGGATATAGTAAACCCTATGACTGGGGACTATTCTAGAAGGAATACAAAGAGTTGGAAGTAGATTTTAAAGGGAACTAAGAAAAAGCATAAGATATGCTAGATTAAGAATATGTGCAAAGAAAAATCCATGAATAGGGATCAAGGAGTTCCTAGTATGTGTTTGGAAAAACATGTGGTTGTTGTTAAAGTGCTTGATAAAGATGCATAAATACTAGTGGGGTCTAGGAAAGTTTGTTGCATGTGTTCATCTGGACACATACATATATGATAAATTGTTTTGTGTTTATCATGCATAGTGACTTGGAAACTACAATACATATGTGTAAATGGTAGTAAGCAACCAACAGCGAAAGATACTACCTCATATGATGTGGTTGTAGTTCCTTCTTCCTTGACCAAAAGTAGAAAGATCATGTTGTTAACACATGATGGAAGGTGTATTTCGTGTTAATACCTTTTGTAGATATGAGAGTGTAGTCCGTTACATATATGTTGCGTCATGCAATGAAGGGTCATTAGAGTGTGACATTTCGGTTTATTACTGTATCCAAAGTAAATACCTTATGGTGGGTTGAGTTTACGACCCAATTTAGAAAGGATTAATAGTCTCTGATAAGAGTCAAGTTGTGACTCAAGAGTTAGGACTAAAGGTCCATCGGTGGATAACAAAACAAGTGTAGGTTCAAGCACCACCATCAACAGATGGTTTCAAACCTATCGATTTCCATTCAGGAAGCTAGAGGAGATACAATTATTATAGCTAGCGCATAAGGCACATGCAAGTGTCTTTTGTGCGTATACCGAAATGCTTCAAAAAGATGATTGGAAAGATCATTACAAGAAGATCAACTGAAGCGCGACAAGGTTAACCATCACATAAAACAGGAAAGAATAATATTGAGTTCAACAGTCGTCGTTGTTGCTAATATCTTAATTACATTAATAATATCCTCTATTACCATTTTGCATAAACATGCATTAATGGACGACTTCGTGCTTATCGTGATATTGATCAAATAATATTTGTGTTATGTGAGAAGATCACTCATTGTAGACACAAGCAGTGATACTACATTGAGGATGTTAAAGTCATTAATACGACAACTAGGAGTTTCTTCCAATAAGAAAAAGAGCTGCAAATCACATAAGTCGAACCAGTTAAGCTTTAATCAGTTGTGAGTAGCAGTAGGTAAGGGTTCAAACCCAAGTATGGGAGAACCAACCCTTAAGGCAATAGTGCGAAAGGCAACTCGAATTTTGATTCAATGTTACGATCCAAATGATTTGTAGCACAAGAAGCTAGCAGAAGAGTTATTAGCTTCGATTGTTGTTATGTAAATAATAGAATGGATGTTTTGGTTGGAAAGTGAGAAAACAACATCAAATATTATGAGGGAACTTGAGACCTTTACCCATGCCTATGGGTAAACAGAATGATCTTACCTTAGATCTCATCATCAAATGTCCCAGGATTGTGTATAATCACGATATGTCATGGGTCAAAATTAACCAAGCAATAAAAGTATACCTTCCTAGGTATCGCATAAGTAGTAAATTGGTCTGTAGAGAATGTTTTCATATTTTCATTATCAATAATAAGTAAATATTTTGGTCTAAGACCCTTCTCTGACCTTCTTAAGCTTATGATGGGGATAACGTGCAAACTGTTGTAGCCGGACAAAGTCGAAACCTGAAAGGGGAACATAACCGCTAAGTTTGTGAACTTTGTCAATTTTTTTGATAATAAGAAATGGTTGTGTGAAGAACTCGATAAAAGGTTTCTTAAATGAAACCCTAATTAATAGAGTTAATATTATGGAATTATGTCGGCCAACTGTGAAGTTTGTCATAAAAGAACCTAAAAACATTATTTTCGTGAGATAGTGCTGTATGTAAACAAGTACTGAAATAAATCCTTAATAAGGGGATTAAGATGTAAATTGGGAATCGTTATTTAGAGTGGTCCGACTGCTGTATGATTCTGGGAGGTAATCATCCTAAGTGGGAGGTACTTGTAACGCCCACAATTTTGGGCTAGATATTTAGAGTATAATCGTAATAATTATACATTTTAATGAACAATTAAAATCATTGATTAAAATAATTGTTCTTCATATGTGTTATGAGATAATAAATAATTATCATATACACAGTAAGTGGGCAAATATTAGGAGTATATAATATTTGTATAAAACCTAAATATAGAATTTATTGTTAAAATGATAAATAAAATAGTAAAAATAAAAGATTATTTTGGATAAATAATCTTAATGAAAGTTGTAGTAGTCATGACGATGATCCTGAGGATATAAATGTTGGGTTTTATTTCAAAATTAGTTTCATAAACTAGTAAAATGGAAAACGAAAGACTTATTATTTTAGAAAACAACATAACAAATTATACCCACCAAGGATTATCTTGCAAGTTGTAGAAAGAGTAAAACAAGCATCAAAGAAGAAGATGAAGAAATAAAACAACCTTTGTAGTTCTTTGGGTCCTCTTGGGAGGCTTGGAAGTTGATGGAGAATGAGGAACCTTTGAGACACCAACAAGAACTCAACTTAATGTAGATGCCAGTCCATTACTATTAATCTCTTAAGCTTTCTGTTCTTATTAAAATAAGAACTTAAAGAGAGAAAAGGATATGCAAGTAATCTTCAAAAAGGATGAACAAATGGAGAGAGTAAAAAGCTCTAAGCATGTTACGATTTTGACATGCATAAAAAACTAGCCAAAATGCAAGCCCCATGTAAAAGTCTTAAAGTGAAGTTCTTAACCACAAGGTCTTAGCAATTTAAGCAACCATGTCCCTATGTCATGAGCACATATTCCTTAGGGTGCTTACTTTACATTAAAAAAAAGCCATACTCTCCCAAAGAGCAAGCTAGTTTCAGCCATGGGGAATAAAAAAGAAGGAATAGTTTAAATTTTATAAATCCAAGTTTATAAAATATAAACATTGTCTATTGGTAAAAGACAAAAGACTCACCTTGTCCAAAATGTTATGCATGACTTATTATTTTATACCATATGAAATAATATGTTACTTGCTAATGAAAATTATTATTTCCTTGAAATAAATAATTTCCAATTTAATTATAAGAATTTATTGAATATTTATTAAAACCAATTTCTAATAAATAATCAATTGTATCAAGTTTTTGTTAGTGTGACCCATTAGTATCATATGTTAATTAGCAATATCACTTTAATATGATTCTTGAGCATACTAGATCTTTCAATCTCCCACTTGCGCAAGACTCATATTATACTAATATAGACAGTGGTGAACATCTAGCAACATTTCACTGCCCCTATCAACATACGAATTTGTGCCATTCTATCAACTCCTAATTCCAAGAAAGACCAAAGATACAATTGGTGTATAAGGTAAGTTTATCAGTTATCTCTTTGTCACAAACATCATGTTGAACATGAGATACGGATCGCGATCAATCTCATCAGGTGTTCAATTTCTGGTAAGTTGCCTTATATGTCTAACTATCAACACATAAGAGGAAAAAAAATCCCATCTTGACTACATAATCCTCTTTCATAGTTCACACCATACCTGAAAATGGCTTTTATAACAACCCGGTTAAGGACCAACATTTAACCAATTCAAAGCACAACGCTCCTCCCTACATTTAAGTCTCACTATGTATCTTAGGTGCTAAGGATACACATATAGTACCTTTTAATCAAGTAAAACTCATGATAGTGATCCGTGAGGTGATCTTGATGCGAGTCATTTCAATACTAGTTCTATGATAAGCACCTATGAAACTTGGTTACAACCTATTGTGTGACATCCCCATTTTCATGGCCAGAAAAGACCGATTTTGTTTATGCTTGTTTAAAAAATCAGAGTAATACTTTAAATAAAAGTGTTGCGAAATTTGTTCCCAGAAAAACACGATAAATATGTTATCAAAGCATTTCCGAAGAAATGCATTTTTTTTAAAAAATTTGGGATGTCATCGTCAATACAGAAACATAAGCATAAACATAACTTACTTTCGTTTACACTAGTGATCTACATCTCTTTAATCTCTCGGTGTAGTGTAGCTTTATATCGACACCTGTGATACAATTGAACTGAGTGGGTCAGGTTGGAAAACCTGGTGAGTACATAGGGTTTTCAACCCACAATAATATAGTTATTATGTTTAAACATCAAACAATCAACCCAATTACCCATCCCCGTTATCTTCTTTACTCTTAAGAATCTACCCTAAGAATCAGCTACTCTTTATTCATTCATTCCTAAGGATTGTCCTAAGGAATAGGCGCGAAGTCCATCGTCGCCAGGGTTTATATATGATGCAGCGCAAAAAACAACACAAAGATAACCAAGAATGAACCTGTTGATTCTAAAAGAATAGACAGGACAATCTCTTCAAAACCACGTTGATTCTACGAATACCGTGGGATTGGCTTCAAAATCTGGGTTAACACACAGAATTTGGGAGAAAATCGAAAGTTCATAAAATTGATGATCGACCAACCAAATTACATCAAAAACAGTTAAATAAGAAGCAGAAATTAAAATGAAACCCTAAAAGTCCATGGGCCAAATACAAACCCAAAAACAAAACCCAAAAATTAAGGAAAAATAACAAAATTGTTCATAACTCCATTTAGAAAGCGATTTGTGGACTCAAAAATGGGTAAGTCCTCTTTGGGTACTTATCTAGACGTGATCCTTGCTCCAAGCTTCGATTTGACTGGTCATAGGCCCGAAACGGAGATTCGTAGCCAAAGTTATGGCCATTTCCGTGAATCCCCTTTAGTCACACGATCGTGGGTCTCTAGGAACGCAAGGGCCCGATCCTCCACACTAGGGCCCGCATCAATATATCAGGCACTAAATCCATAGTTGTCGGGGTTCATCCAACGGGCGCTAAGTCCATAGCTGCCAAGGTTTATCTCATTTATCGACAATATTATTTTCGGGAGTCCACCCACAATACATGTTATTGGGTTTTTAGAGTACACCGGGTGAACACATCGTTCACAACACCTACAGGTTGCGAGCCTGCTAGTGTTCCACTGGACTGTCTTGAATAGTCTGTGGTTATCATCTATACTCTGCTAGATGACATGGCCATCACTTGGGTATCGCCTGGGTCATCGTTTCTCACTATATTTTACCACTCATATATCATCGCTCATCATTCATCTCATTTTTTCATCGCTCATCATTCATCTCATCTTTAATCTACCCATCTTTTACCCATCATAATTATAGGTATAAAATACATATACAATTTAAAACAATTAAAACATGTATAATTTTGTTCATCCAACATAAATATTAAGTACACATATAATATGCACACATAGCATGTAATTTATATTAAATACTTCATATCTACGTGTCAGATAAAGTAACTATGCACTCACTTGTGAAAGTGACGACTCGAAATTCAAGCAGCGCTTCGCTTCTTAACAATATGATATCCTTCGACGAAACCTAGTATTATTACCACTAGATTTTAGTCTAATATTTATTGTGACTAATTATTAGTCTAGATTCATCATTAACTCAGAGTCTACTTCATGATCTATCAAGTAAGGATCAGCCAGGCAGGACCATTTCGGCATATAGCTTTTCTGAAATCCAACAACCAAACCCAACGTGACCATTCTACACCTCTCCTGTAAGTAGTTCAATCAGTATAACGACTTTGAATCACTGATAAATTTTATTTATAGGTTCATAATAACGATATTATAAGCTATATTTAAAGTAGGGTAGCATAACTTACTTAGCTAGGAGTCGGGCTCTGCAGGGGCAGAACTACGTCGCTGAATCTTTCTAAAAAAGATTCTTGCAGCGCTTCAGCACTCACCTTACTATACTAAAAACTGCAGAAAGAGAAGTCGAATCACGAGGGACCGAAATGCTCAGGGGATAAGAAGAGAAAGACTATTGAATCAAGAGAATGGTGCAAGAAATATGAGAGCCTAGAGGCTCTTATTTATAGTAATTGAATTTTCAAAATTCACCCTCTATATTTACTTAAATGACTAAACACCCCTTTATAATACTATTTTAAATAGATTTAATGATATTTGTACTAAACTAATGTCGAAAATACTCAACATTAGTCTTATAACGACCGCATCGTCGATACCTTTCTAATAATATATACATAAGTGTATATATATATATATATATATATATATATATATATATATATATATATATATATATGTGTGTGTGTGTGTGTGTGTGTGTGTGTGTAGACGTATATATGATTTACGCTTTATTTTAATACGTAAATGTGCTATTAAAAATTATAACTAGGTCATACGAACTCCATTTTGACGTTCTTTATATGCACGCGTTGGTATTTACGAGTGCTACAACTTTCATTTAGACGTCGTAAGCTAATTCACATTCTATCTCAGATTTACAAAACTGTATCGAATTTATCGCGCTCGAAGAGTAGGGACCAAGTTTCGTCCATATCTTTAACATACGAGCTCTATTCTCGACGTTATTTATATCCACACATTGGTACTTATGAGTACTACAACTTTCATTTAGACTCCATCGGCTAATTCTCATTCTATCTCGAATTTATAAATATGTATCGAATTTGTCGCGCTTAAAGAGTAGGGACTAAGTTTCGTCCATATCTTTCGCATACGAGCTCCGTTTTTGACTGTCTTTTTATCGTTGAGCTCCTATTAACGATATATTAAATTCTCATTTAGACTGTTTTGTTTAAAAATCGACCGATCTAAAATTCGAATTTCGGGTTGTGCACTGCTATGCTAAATCTTAGAAAAATCATAACTTCCTAATACGAAGTCAGATTTGGATATTCTTTTTATGCACACTCTCGGTTTAACATATACTACGACTTTCGTTTAGATCGCTAAGGTTAGAAATTATTTTATCGTAAATTCACTTTTTACGATTCCCGGTGTCGTGCCGGTTTTGCCGTAAAACTTCGACGGGTCATAACTTCTTTGTTATAACTCGGATTTCAACGTTCTTTATATGTACGGAACCCTTGTGACATATACTATAACTTGGTCAAGATTATTTATTCTAAATAATCTTATATCAAAAAAGTTATTTTTGACGCTTATTGTCTCTAAATTGACTAACCCGAATCTACGGGTGTTACATATTGCTTACTTTCATCTTGTGAAAGTCAACTAATCTAATTCACATTAGTCTTACTTTATAAATACTCCCATCATTATAATCGACTATGAACTTTTTGAATAATAATATTATTCATGGATGAAACATGTTAATATAGAACACAACTAGTATTGATGTTATGATCATATCCCAGTATATTAAACATTATGTAATAGTTGTTGTCACAATGTTCCGATATCCAAATACTAAATCCCAATCAAAATCCCATTTCTACAACAATAAAGCCTTACAACTGAAGTGTGACCATTCACTTTACTCTAGGTATAGCTAAATATCTTGGAGAATATGATTGATGTTCTTTTTTGACATAGAGTCTCTTAGCTTGATTAAGTATAATCTCGAAGTCACAAAGATTTCTATGTGATTCTTGAATGGCAGATATCAACACAGATTTTCAATAAACTCATTCATCCAATCGCATTTGATTTCAACGTCTAAAGTACTATATTCTTATTTTGTAGTAGATTGTGTCATTATATTTTTCTTGGACCTCCTTCCAACTAAACTTACTCTCCATCCCAAAATAAAGTCATAATCCAATTATAATTCATAATTATATATATATATATATATATATATATATATATATATATATATGTTTAGAAAATCATAATCTTATTTAGCTCTTTACATGAAGATTTTATTCTAAACTAATTTCCTCTTATACATTCTCTTAGTTATTCTAAAGTACTCTTAGAATGTTCCTATAGTCATATGGTGACTTAACTATGTATCTAATTTGTATCTTATGATATGCTTACAGCATGATCACATACTAGGTCTTATGCATAATATGGCATAAATGATGGATTCATTTGCCAAACAAATCGAATATAAATTATTTCAGCTAGTTCAATCCTATTAGCTAGGTTTTTTTTAGCCCGGTTCAAAATTAGTTTTACGTGACAATGCCAAGATTCCTCCAATGCAATCTTCTGTCATGATCTCATTTAAGATATTGTCAGTATATGCATAAAGATGTAAAACCTTTAACATTCATTTTATTTATCTCTATTGATTTTACATTCCAAGAATGTATTTTGTCTTTCCTAAGTCTTTCATCTTAGAAACACATCCCGAGTCAAGGTGAAAAGTCCAGCCATGGTTAGAATGTAATTTCTCATGACTAAGTATGTCTCATTCATAGAAGATTAGGATTGTCACTATGCTCCTACTAGTTCTTAGTAAATACACACGTTCTATTCATTTTGATATAAAAGCATACCTTGTTGTTTTATGCTAAAATAATGATTGCAACCTTGAGATGTTTGCTTTATATCCCCATGTGGATCTCAAGCTTTACATATTTTTCTAGGATAACATGGATTAAGAAAACCTCCAGACTAATCTATATAAATATCTTATAGTAGATGTCTATTAAGGAAAACAGTCTTTCTTTAAATCTATTTGTTATATCTCAAATTAAGAATATGAATTTATAGTAAATAATTTCATTGCTGATCTAATCATAGCTACTTGTGAAAAATGTTTGATCATAGTCACTATCATGAGTATGATGAGGACCATACTCAATGACATGAGTATGAAAAAATCATTTTATAACAAGCATTGCTTTAAATGTGTATAGTTATCCATGTAATGTATTATTTCTAGAAGAATCACTTACTCCTTCTAGATTAGCTATGGGGAGGAAGGTTAATCAAGACATACTTGATTATTATACATGGGTGACATCACATGTTCATGACTCTAAGTCATTTATCAGATTCGAGATCTGACATAACATCTTAGTATTTGATGGATTTTCCAGAAACCATCAATAAAAGCTCATCAATGATAGATTCCACATTTCTCAAGTCAAAGATGATTTCTACCACAGATGAGAACAATTTGTGTTTGTGAATAGCTATTATTCAAGATTAACAATTCATTATTAAAACTAGTTCCAACTCTTACTATATCAGGCTATGGTTCTTGAGCTGCTTCAAGTTCCATGTTCATACCACTTGCTTTCTCATTATAAGTTTGCTTTCTACTAACTCAACATTTAGAAGAATAAGAGAACTTAATCTGGATGGGTTTTCATATAATAATCTAAGCCAAATTTAGATTATTATACAAATATGTATTTAGCATATTTTCGGTTTAGAAGCCTTAGTCTAACCTAGGCTTCAAATCCACAAAAACATTTAAATAAGAAAAGGATGGAGCCTTTCCATATACAATCTTGTAAAGAAAATGTTTTATCTACTCATTAGTTGATATTTGTACTCAAAGTACAATTGATTGTGTTCTAGGTTTCATCTCAAGGAAACAAAAGGAGGATATTTCTACCAATTAGAAAGTAAATCATACCAAGTAAGATTTAATTCATCCTATTAAACATGAATCGAGCATTTGGAGCATTCTCATGGAGAATTTTGAGCACTTAGAACACAATGGAGAACTTGAGGTTCATGGAGTATGTGACAAAGGAACGAATCACCTGAGAAGGGAATGGATTATCAGACAAAGGAATGGATCAAGTGACAAAGGAACGAATCTTCCAAATATGGGGCTGGAGCAATTTGTAGTGTCTTGGAGCAACGTGGAGCATCATGTTGCACCATGTAGAGGGAATTTGTGCCATCCTTGGGGATATTGCACCATGAAGGAAGGAGTTACAACATTTGGGTGCATGTTGAGCCAAATGGGAAGAAGTTGCGCCACGCTCGAGAGATGTTGCGCCATGACGATGATGTTGTGCCATATTTTAGTCATGTTGCGTCATCATGAAGGGAAGTTGAACCATGGAGGAGATGTCATGCCATCTTAATGGGATGTTGCGCCATCATGGGCCATCTAGGTACAATATGCGCTATCTTGATTCCTTTGATGTATCATGATATCCCTATTGACCCACACGTGCTATGAAGTCCTTTTTGATTCTCAGATGTTGGTGATGCTTAAGGAATACATCATGTTGTGCCACCATGATGGATGTTGGACCACCATTGTTCGTATTGTATCACTACGGCTCAAGGTGCTCCATCATGTGTGTTACTGATATACATGGGTTGTATGACATGGAAGAATGTTATAGAAAACGTTGCTTGGCAGAATATGATTAGTTTTCACCTTTCATGTGCCTATGGGATAATGGGCTCGACCCATTAAGGTTTTTGGTTTGATCCTTCAAGTATAAATAGGGATGCATGCTAAGTCATTTTGTACCTTGCATTGACGAATCTCTATGAAAATTATACTTGTAACCTCTGCTCCAGAGCTCTGAAATAAAGAATACTACCCTCCTGCTCGTGTATGTAGGTAACCTTCACCGAACCACATAAATACTGTGTATTATGTTCTTTTAGTTTTGCTTGCTATCCACTTTACTTCCTAATAAGTGATATCAGAGTTGCGATTTGTATTTCTGTGATTGAAGATTTCTACTCACATGTATGATTTGGAGAATTTCAATGGTTCAAATGACCTCAATTTGTGGAAGGTGAAGATGAGGGCTCTTTTGGTTTAACAAGGATGTGCAGCGACACTAGAAGAAAAATCAAAACTGCCAAAGGACATGGCGGCTGAAAGGAAGGTGGATATTCTTACAAGAGCGCATAGTGCTATTATGTTGAGTTTGATAGACGAAGTAATGAGAGAGGTCGTGGATCAAACGAGTGCATATGTGATTTGGAAGAAGTTGAATGACAAGTATCAGGACAATTCTTTGATGAACAGAATATACCAGAAGCAACATTTGTACACTTTTAGGATGTCAGAGAGCACCCTAGTGAAAGATCATCTGGATAAATTCAATAGGATCATCTTGGATTTACAAGGTATAAAAATAAATATTGAAGATGTAGATCAAGCACTTATCCTCTTATGTTCACTGCCGAATTCTTATGAGAATTTCATTGATACCATGTTGCATGGTAGGAAAACGATCACTATGAATGATGTGAAGGATTATTTAATGTTCAAGGAACTTAAAAGAAAAGTTTCAGTTGGAGAAGAAGTTTCCAGTTCCATTTTGTTTGCAGGCAGAGGAAGAACGTCAAAGAGAGGTGGAGGTAACAAATGGAATTCAAGTTTTGAATCTAAAGCAATTATCAGATGTTATAACTGTAAGGAAAATGGGCACTTCAGAAGAGATTGTCCATTGCCGAAGAAAGGAATAATGGTGTTGGACCAAGCAACAGAAATGTTGTTGTGGCTCAAGGAAATTATGATGAATAGGATGATGGTGAAGTTTCGACAATATATACATCTAGTTTTACTGATGCTTAGATCCTGGACTCTGGAGCTTCTTATCATATGACATGCAAACATGATTGGTTTGACTCCTTCAAAGAGTGGAATGGCACAATCAAGATGGGTGATGATTAGGTGAGAAGTATCAAGGGTAGTGGCATGGTGCAAATCAAGATGCATAATGGTATGGTCAAGAAACTGGAATTCTGGTTCGTCTCGGAGCTTCGAAAGAATTTGATTTCTCTTGGCACTTTGGCAAAGGATGGATTGAGGTATTCTGGAGAGGGCGACTATTTACGAGTCTCTAAGGGTTCTCTTGTAGTTACGAAGGGAAGGATGAATCCTCATGGGATTTATATTCTGGATGGTTGTACGGTTGGGGGAACGGTGACTGTATCCTAATCCTTGGATCAATATGATGATGAAAGGATGTTATGGCATCATAAGTTGGGGAATATGAGCGAGAAAGGGTTGTTTGGTGGTGATGCAATTGGAAATGCTAAATCCGGTGAAGCTTGTGTTCAAGAGATACAATGTAGGGACAAGTTTAGTTTGGTTCAACACTTAAGCAAGGATATCATCGAGTGTGTTCACTCAGATCTATGAGGTCCCTCTCTTATGAAGTCTTATGGTGGATCTGAATATTTTGTGACTTTTATCGATGATTACTCAAGGAAGACCTGGGTGTACTTTCTGAAGACAAAGGACCGATGAAGTGTTTGGGCAATTCATAGAGTGGAAGATATGGTTGAGAAACAGTCCGGGAACCATGTCAAGTCACTTAGAACTAAAAATGAGTTGGAGTTTTGCAAGGCTTCATTTGACAACTTCTGTAAAACAGAAGGTACAATGAGGCATCACAATGTACAACTAAAACCATAGTAAAGTGAAGTCGCAGAACGAATGAACCAAATACTGGTGGAACATGCTCATTGGATGCGATTATCGGCTGATCTATCGGAACAATTCTGGGGGGAAGAAGTTAACACTACTTTCTATTTGACAAATAGATCTCCATCAACTGCAATTGATTGTAATACTCCTCAAGAGGTGTGGTCTGGGAAACCCTCTGAGAATTATGGTTTACGAATGTTTGGATGCCCTGCTTACACTCGTGTGAATGATGGTAAACTGGAGCCGAGGGCAATGAAGTGCATATTTCTAGGATATGCATCTGGAGGGAAAGGTCAACATATGTAGTGTACTAAAGAAGAAAAAACTCCAAAATTCATCATTACTAGATATGTGACCTTTGAATCTGCTATGTGTAACCAGAGAGGAAGTGGTACAAATGTTGCGGGGAACGATCAAGATTTTAGCCAGAAGGTGGAGTTTGTAACAGAAACCCCACATACTTTTGTGATAAATATGGGATAGAAGGGTGCATGGATCAGCTTAGATGAGAGGAATCCCTTGATCAAATCAGGGAAGAAGTGTCTGGTGATGCTGATGCCAGGAAAGATAAATTAATGAAGCTTCTGGAGAATGAGCTTAGGATGAACGATTTAGGAGTTGAAAAGAAGATAACAAGGATGGAGATTTGAAGCGATAGAATAACAATATGGTTATATATTTATCAATACATTAAGAAAGTCTTACGGTCATTCTATCGTGATTAATCCAAATGTGTTGGAACTTCTTTGACGCTTCAAGGAAATCGGGGAAAATATCATTGGGAAGTGATCAAGTGGATATTGCGACACTTGAAGGGAACGCTTTATGTTTGTATGGTGTATGGTACAAATGAACGACATACGAAGTTGGTTGGATTGATAGACTTGGACCACGAAAGAGATCTGGAGATAAAAAGATCATTGGCGGTTGGTCTTGTTCAAAGTCTTCTTTTGAAGGTGGAGAAACCTATCATGTTCTATTACAGGTTATGCATTCAAAAGTCTGGTGCTAAGGAGAATCCAGAAGACATGGTGACAAGGTCGTTGCCCAAAGAAACGTTCAAGCTTTGGTTGGGCTTGGCTGGTGTTCACAAGAGGTAAGCCCCTTTGGGGCTTGATGATAGGAAGGGAGAAGAAGTCCTTGTTTAAGGTGGAGTTTAGAGAATAATCAAGTCAAGATGAAGATTGTTAAATATGACTCGAGCATTTGGTGCATTCTCATGGAGCATTTGGAGCACTTAGAACATAATGGATCACTTGAGGTTCATGGAGCATGTGACAAAGGAACAAATCATTTGAGAAGGGAATGGATCATCAGAAAAAGGAACAAATCTTCCAAATATAGGTTTGTAGAAACTTGGAGTGGTTTGGAGTGGCTTGGAGCAACTTGGAACAACTTGGACCAACATGGAGCATCATGATGCGCCATGTAGATGGAAGTTATGCCATCCTTAGGGATGTTGCGCCATGAAGGAAGGCGTTGTGTTATTTGGGTGCATGTTGCGCCAAATAGGAAGAAGTTGCACCAACCTGGAGAGATGTTGCGCCATGAAGATGATGTTGCACCATCTTGATGAGATGTTGTGCCATCATGGGTCATCTTGGTACATGATGTACCATCTTGATTCCTTTGATGTTCCATGATATCCCTATTGACCCACGTTTGCTATGAAGTCCTCTTTGATGCTCATATGTTGGTGATGCTCAAGGAATACACCATGTCGTGCCACCATGATGGATATTGGACCACTAGTGCTTGTGTTGTATCACTATGGCTCAAGGTGCTCCATCATGTGTGTTGTTGATACACATGGGTTGTATGACATGGAATAATGTTTTATAATATGTTGCATGGTGGAATATGATTGGTTGTCACCTTTCATGGGCCTATGGGTCAATGGGCTTGACCCATTAGGGTTTTAGGTATGATCCCTCAAGTATAAATGAGGATTCATGCTAAGTCATTTTGTATCTTGCATTCTAGAGTGTTAGGCGAATCTCTATGAAAAGTGTACTTGTAACCTCTGTTTGAGAGCTCTGAAATAAAGAATACTCCCCTCCTGCTCATGGACGTAGGTTGCCTTGACCAAACCACATAAATACTGTGTCTTGTGTGCTTTTAGTTTTGTTTGTTATCCGCTTTACTTCCTAACACACCCTTTATTAATTATGGCTTCAGATAGTTCCCATCGGTTTGTATCTCAACTTTATATTTGAAAGCTTCAACAAAGGTTTCACAATTAAGCTTTATCATGTAAAATATAATTATAACTACTATAGTTATTAATAAAGTTGATTTGGTATCTTTTGCTAAATATTAGACATTCATCAGAAAGAAGTCATACATAACAACGTATAGTTCCTTAATAATTTATTTTTTATACTACTTAGTGAAAATATCAGTAGGAATCATTTATATATAAATTAGATTTACATATGTCAAATAAACTAAATTATTTGCCTTCAAATATCCCTTTCTCGAAGTTGGAATATGTGAATTTCATTTGTATAATAAAGATAACAATGTCTTAGATAAGTTTGATTTAAAACAAGTTTAAGTTAAAAAATATTTTGCATATAGAACTTCTTATTTATAAACATTGATATTTACTTTATAATTATTATTAAGAGATCTAGTCTCATAAAAAGAAATTTAATCATTTCTGAATATGAAGGTGTTCATTATGAAAAATGAATTAAGTAAATAATCAATGATCCAGAAATTAAAATAAATGAGACATATATTTAGACAAGCTAAATTAAAACATACATTGTTCCAAAACAAACATTGTTTTATATTACAAGTACATTATGTTCCTAGCATAATTAATAAACTAAACTTTGAGAGTATAGTTCCTACTTGATTGTGCTAAGCTGGTTACTCTTATGTAAATATCTACAAGCCAATTACAGATAATAGATTAACATTTGAGTACCATGTAGTTAAGTGATATATGGAAAGTATGAGTTCTATCTAGTAGATACCTGAAGTACCAGTCTCTTCCAGACTTTCTTTCTATATAAGAGGAGTAGTTCCTCTTCCAATGTCTAGTTTCTCCATAATAGAAACAAGATCCATCAATGTGGGCCTTCTTTGATTTCTTTCGCCTAAAGGCTTAAGGCCTCTTAGATCACACAAAGTGACTATTTTCAGCCTTGATTTCTTCCAATGTTTGAATTGGTTCATACCAGATGTCACTGCATCTTTGGAATATCTTTGTAACCTGATGATACATATGAAATGCATCCAAGCATTCCAAATCTTTCCAAAAGTCAGGAATGACTGTACCCATAATAGTCTCACAGACATCATCATAATCACATTTGTGTATCCACCATACATCATGCGTAGGTAAATCGTACAAATAAGGTGGTTTAGGAATATGGCCTTTAATGACATACAATTTATCACATCTCTCGAGATTTTCTTTTAAGGAGCGAGTCTGTTCAATGATATTCTACCGATCAAATATTATTATCTCTCATAGATCTTTAAGTTCAAGGAGATGCATGGTAGTGAGATTGGATTTGGTTCTCATCTACAAAATTTTAACAAAATTCATTTAGTATTCTCAATATTTAAACTCTTTAATAATTAATACCATTTTAGTTTCCAAAAAAATTAATTATCAAAGTCTAGGATCCAAGTTGCAAAACAAATAAATGGTTAGGTATCCTTTATCGCATCTATTAGAATCCAACCTGGTAGATATTGATTATCAATTATATCTTACTAAATAATTCTTAGATTTATGGGATCACTAATAATAAATTTAATTAGACATGTTGATCCCATCTATGCCTCAGAACTCTCTTTCTTAGGTATGCTTTATCACAAAAGATTTTCGATCAAATCAACCAATTTAAAATACTTGTGTAATCGGCCTATAACTTGGTTATAGAAATCGGGAATACACCCTGACCATTTAAAGTTAACACTAAGCGGTCAGATATCCTTATCCCACTAGTGCATACAAGAGATATGAGAGTGCTCTTCAAAAAGCATTGCATAGATTTGAGGTTTGAAATGGTCTTTTAAATGTTTTATAATTCTAGTTTTCAAACATATGATATCATGATAATTGCATGCATCCAATTAATCATGATATCAATTTTGAAAAAAATCACATTTAAGGTTCAAATATAAAATCCGGTATGGTTAATTTATTGTTAAAATGTTTGTATGATATTACTATGTGATAATATTAAGAATAAGTAATTACTTAAAAAGATTCCTACACGTTAAAATATTTAATACTCTGTTACAACAAGTGTCGTTTGAACAAGATTTAAAATTAAAAGACGATAACAAGGATTGTAATCTCATTTAAGTTCTAAACTAAGACATATAAATAATATTTAGATCCAGTTAAGTTAGATAAAAGAATAGTCGTATGTTGTATTGAGATAGTACGGTATAAACATGAAAATTGTTTGGAAATCCATTCTAAGCATTATAATCTTACTTGATAATAAAATAAGATTTATAAAAAAAATGCTTAGTTCAAGTTAAATTAAAAGACTGTTTAATTACACCCTATATTGTAGAAAATATTACATAGACAGGAAATTATGTCGATTACAGGTTTTGTAATATTGTCTAGTTATACATTAGGACTTAAAGGAGATGCTTAGTTTGATTAAGCTTGGATTTTGGATAGAATCATATTAAGAGTGTGTGACATAGGAACGAAGAGTATAACTTTGTTCTATGACACTATCTCGTGTCGATGTATGGCTTACGTACCGAAGTACGAATAGTATTCCTTTGGATAGTCAATTTTGGTAGGTCCAGATCAGGCAGCCGGAAGGTATGTCTGGTTATCTCCCAGAGTAAGATAATAACACTTGATCATTCTTGACATTCTTGTGAATTACATTGCTAGTGTGGATTTATAACCTACAAACGTAGATGTAGTGAGAATGCCATAATCAATAAATGCTCTGATGGGTTATGTGCCTTTATGAGATTAACCAGCCCAGGAAGCCCTAGCTATGTAGTCAAACCATTGCTCTAAATGATTCATCAGGCAAGGTGATTCTTCCTAATAATCTTGGACTAAGATTTGTGAGAATCAATTGGGATGAGTATGGGTGAATGTTTTATAGATACCTAATTTAAGGATATATCTGTATTGTTTGGTAATAGTTGGTTTTGTAAGTTTGATAGATATAAGTTATTATCATAATAATATCGTGGTCTTAAAAATCCTATTTGTCACACTTGGTTTCCTAACCTGACCCACTCAATTTATATGCATCTCAAGTTACATTGATAAAGCTTTTGGAACTTGATTAGGATGTCGAGTGATTAAGAGACGACCTACAATAGTGTTTAGGACCATTAAGTGTTTGTGCTATAACAATGTTATGTATTGATTATGACATCCTAGAGTTTTTGTATTTTGAAACAACATCTTTACTCAAATAACTTTTTAATAAAACGAAACAGTTTTCACAAATGTTTTAGTATACTTGGATATTCCGCAAACAAAAATACTATGACTTTAATGCGTAAAAAAAGTTTTTTTTTTTGGTTCTGAAAAATAGGGGGTGTCACAGAAAATCATCCCCTTATCCTTTTCTTGATTTTATGCTTCATTTAATGGATTTACATATTTTATGGTGTTTCCAAGACCCATAGCATCAAGGTTGATTTCAGCATCAATGATCCATGATAAATAATTCTTTCCACTAATGTCAAGAGCCATAAAGTCAAGTTTGATAAGGTTTTCCATAGTGAAAGTGCTAATAAAAATAAATAGTTGTATGTTAGGGGATTATTAGTTAAAAAGTTTCATAAAATTTAATTGTGAGGATTATACGTGTGAACTTATAAATATATATACCTGACAATGACAAGAGCGACAAGAAATGAGAGCGCTATAGTAGAGTCGTCATGATAACGTATTATGAAATATAATTAAATAACAAGATAAATTATAGAGTAAAGAAAGACATGAGAGTGTAAAGAACTTCTATTCCAATACCTATGATGAAATCACTAACTCTCTAATGTAGAATTAAAGGCATAATCCAAGATCAATTTATAAATAAACATGAGTAAACCTAAATCAATTGAGGAATACTTACTTGGAGATATATCATTGATGTTGAAGATGTCTGCCTTATGATTCCTTATCTTCTCCTAATGGCGCCTTCATGATTTTCTGATGGAAAGACTGGATTGGAAGATCATGGTGTTTTAGAAGGATGAAGAGCATAACTGAAAAGATTCTTCACTTTTCCTCTAATCATTCATATATTTAGGCACTAAGTTCATAATTTGCAAGATATGGAAAAGATATTAGCACCACACAATATAGTCCCTTTAGTTATGTAAAATTTTTAATATCCATCATACTACAAAAATTTAAGTCCAAAGACCTAATATGTCATTACGGCAAACATTATGGTACACAATAAAAATGTACCTAACATGTACTAAGTATTACAAAATAGTCTTAAGGCCACAATAATGTGTAATTTTCCAATATCTAATACATACGACTCACTATTTATACTACCAAAATGTTGAATCTATATGCCCAAGAATCATTATGGAGTGATATTGCTAATAACATATGATCCTATAGGGTCACGCCTTTATCAAGTTGGCACATTTTGTATATTTATTATTAATGTGATTATTATTAAATAATATAAATTCTTGTATTTTAATTAGGGAATAATTATTGTTTTGTGAAAATAATAATTATAAGAGAGTATCACTAATTATTATATCATATGATATGAATTAATAAGTTATGTACAAAGTTTTGGACTAGTTGAATTCTTTTGTCTTTTACCTAAAGACAAAGTTTATATTTTATAAACTTTGAGTTTATAAAATTTAAACAATTCTTCTACTTCATTAGTATTTATGTATAAAGAATCTACGAGACAATTTTTGTCTCTTTCTTGGCCTCATGGCCGTGACTTTTTAAGAGAGTGGGAGGTTGCTTGTAAACGTCCCTTAACTTGTTACCCATGCCTGCTTTTACTCTATGCTACTTTACAATATAGTAAAGGTTAGACCTTACTTGCATGGGAGTATATAAGAGTGTTGTATGCATGAGAAAAGTAGCTCTTTTCTTTTTGTGAAACTCTCTAAAATTGTATCCTCTCTCTACACACTCACATGCTCTCTTTTAAAGTTAGTTTTGGTGTTTGAAGCTTTCTTGAGTTGTCTCCTTTAGTGCTTAATTGAGTTAAGTACTTAAAGGCTTAAGACACTCAAGAATACAAGAAGGAACTAGCATTCCAAGTGTCTTAATCTTGATGGTGGATACTTGTAGAGAAGATCATGTTCTTTGATTTTTGCTATCTTCATCAACACCCCAAAATCAAGTGCATTCAAAAGCTCCAAAGGTTATTTCTAAACATCCTATGATTATTTTTTATTTCATTCTAACCTCTATAAATGGATCCTAGATGGTTTGGTTTTGTTATAAACTAAAAATAAACTTGTTATTTTTAAAGTTTTCCGTTGCCGGTTTTTGTGAAAAACAAACTTATATTTTGTATCAAAACCCATCAGTGGTATCAGAGCCATATTTTATATGTTAGAATGATTTTTTATGTTTGATAATCTTTGGTTTTTGGAAACAAGCGTGAATTTCTTTTTGTTAAGAAAAATCCATATTTGTCTTCTTTGACAACTTCTTGGTTTAAATTGTTTATTTTTATATATAACAATTTTTCATACATTTTGGTTATATAAAAGTCGCCTTAGAAAAAAACAAAGAGTTTTTTGTTATAATATTTGATATGTTGTTGTGTATAAACAAGCCATTAGGACCTTTGTGTTGTGTTTGGTTGATATTTATTTGTTAATAAGATGTAATAGATAAATAGGTATTTTTCATTTGTTGATTTGTTATAATAAATTAGTTAGACTAGTTGTATTTCTTTTTAAATGTAACAAGATGAAGAAATGACCATTTTGAAGATGAATTAACCACTGGAGACCATAATCCCAACCACGAGCTTCTACTTTTGGTTTTGGGCTTAATTATAGTCTTAATGGTTTAAGTGCAACAACCTTCACAACAGGAAGACTTAAAGTCCTTTTGCAAGAAAGAGTTGACTGGACATGTGGGAGCTTAAAGCCCTTTTGAAGTGTCCCTTATGTCATTTAGGAAAGACTTAATAATTATTGTGATGGCTCACAAAAATTATTACTAGACATTGTTTGGTTTATACACATTATAATGCATGCTTGTGATGTTTATTTTATATTAAATGTATGTTATGTTTTATGTATGAAAATGGTTTTTACATGTGCAATAACATTTTTTCATAAGATAATATCATTTGGAGTTTGAGAAGAAAATATTTAAAAGATAACATAATATGTTTATAAATGGATATTTATAAAAACGTTTAACGGTTATCAGTTTACCGGTTAAAACTCAATTTTTGTTGAAAATAGTTTTATTGTAAAACTTATAGATACCAAACTTTAAAATATTTATAATAAATAAGGAGTTTTTATTAAAAAGACTAAAAATCGGTTTATAGCGTTATAACGACAAATAATAAAACTAGTGATTATTTTTTGCGTCAAAACTTAATATATGATATTTGTGTTTTAAACAAAACGCGACATGTTGATATTATGTTTTATGCATGCTAAATGAGATTTAAAACATAAACATCATCATCCAAGTTTTGGTTTATCAAAATATGACTTTTATCATAAGATGCATAAAATTGAGTCTATAAAATAAAATGAGTTTATATTACAAATTCATAAAGTCATAAGATTTTGATTGTTTAAAGGAGATTTAAAATAGTGATTTTATAACTCATCCAAAACTCCAAATCTTAAATATAAAATGAAATTTTATTAAGACCATTACCGGTTTTTAAAACCGATCTACGACAAATTTTAAAATACCGAATTTTAGTTTATAATTGATCGCGGCTAATGGAAAATAAAATGAAGTTTTATTTGGCACCTAAAGAACCTCATAACAAGTAATATGAATTTTATAAAAGGGTACATGAATTGTTGGATGTATGCAATATTCATGAAACCATGTTTTTATAAACTATAATTGTAAAACATATATATACTAATTCTTCTTCTGCTTCTGGTAAATCAAAGGGTAATCGTTCACACTCGGCTAGGGAAGAAATTAGAAAAACTAGAAAGCCTATAGGTTGACGCCACAAATTCCATCCCAAAAAACCATATTTTGACTGCGCTTCAACTATATCAACTGTACTTGAACTGTTAGATAATAAATTTTTTTCTAAAACTGCAAGTCATTGCCGTCCTTTTGAAAAACACTCATTATCATTTGTATGGTCTTAGTGTCATAGGGTCACCTGGTCAATAGGATTGGATTATGATGTTCGGGGTAGTTTTGTAGTTTCTGGTTTCTAAAGGGTCACCTTGTCACTTGTTAGTTACAATGCTACAAGTTGTTTCAAGTAGGATGACTTGGTCGGAATCTTGTGTGATAAATGTCACCTAAGCATGAGAGGTCTGAGGCATAGATGGGATAAACATGCCAAGTTAAACAATAGTTGTTTAGGATCCCATAATCTATGAGTTACATATTGTATGCAATTGGTAATCACTAACTACTAAGTTTGATGAAGTTTATGGGATAAAGGTCACCTAACCATTTACTTGTTTTGTTACTTGGATCCTAGACTTTAACAAATTAATGTTTTAAGAAACAATAAAAGGTATTAATTTTTAAAGACAAAATATTGAAAATACTAAATGAAACTTTGTTAAATTCTGTTGATAACTGTTAATAATTTTACACCCTGCAAAACCTCTCTCTTGTTAATTTTCAAGAGACTGTAACATTTGATGATTATAATTTCTATAACTAGTATAATATCTTCAGGTTCTACCTTAAGGATAAATAGAAATTATATATACTAAAATATCCCATACCTGAACAACCTCTGCAAACCAGTCATTCTGATCATGATGCTTTGATGGAAGCATTATTGCGATGATGTTGATGTGTCTCACATCATACTGGAGTAATTAACCTTGACTTGCAGAAAATCTTGGATAATTATGAAACATATCAGATGTCTCATCAAGTAAAACATATATTCAATCAGAAGACTAGAAAGTGCTTGAAGTTTGTTCAAGCATTGAATAAAAGGAAGTCTAAGAGATTATGTACTCAAATAGACTTATAGTTCAGTTAAGGGAGATACAACATAAACCCAGATTTCAATAAAAGGACCAAATGATTAGTGTTGTTTCTAATGTGGAAGAAACCGGACACTAAAAGAGAAATTGTGTCTCTAATCTCATCGAGCTGAATAAGTCTGACTTATACAAGACTTCAGATATCTATATGATAGAACTATTTATTTTTCCATCATTCACTTGAGTATGTTATACTTTATGTGACACTAATAATTGATATTATGTGCTGATGATTGGAAGAAATAATCAACTGATTACAAACGAATGATATTTCATGTTGAAGATATAACAAGTGATGTTATAGTCTTTATTTGAACAATAGATGTTTTGTGCCTATTTTATAGGGACATGTAATAGTTGTTAATTTATGAATAAATCTAGAATTACTTATTGTTTAATGGATGTTCACATTCATGTTCTAAAACGATGTATTCTGTGTTAGAGAATATTTTCTCATAATGTTAATTATGAAGTAAATATATAAGATTTCATTGAATTGATAGTTCTGATCATGACACCTATATAATCAAATGATATTTGATTCGAACCTATCTATGTTATAATCATCATGACTATATAAATATGAACCACATATACCAACTTCAAAAGGATGGAATTTTTTTGAAGGCAAATGAGCTTGATTCATTTGATATATGTGAATCCTATTTATATGGGAATATGATTCACAAGTGTCTTTATCTATTAGTAGTTAAAGGACGAAAGGCTTGACAAAGAATTATACATAAGTGTTGTATGTAATCTTTTCAATCTATGAATAAATTTGGTGATAGATACTTAATCAATTTCACCGACGACTTTTATTCGTTATTGATGAAACCTTAGATTTGCTCAAGTTGTTTCATTGTGAAGATTGAGTTTCGACTTAATGAGATCCTCATTAACCTTTCCTTGTGATAAAGAAAATGAGTTTTGTAGACCAAGTCTTCTTGGAACATCTTAGGAGTTTTGGAATTGATTCATAACTCATTACGACAAAACACTCACTCGTCATTAGTATGTTTCTTGTGGCACAGGATCACCTGGTCGCTTGGATCTATCTTTTGATGTTCGAGGTAGCCTTCGAATTCGCTAGTGGCACAAGGTCCCCTGGCCACTGATTGAATTTCTATAGTACAAATTTTGAAAAGGATAAAAATAGACCTTTGAGTCTATTATATGATGTTTTAAAAGAATTATTTACTTTATAAATTTTTTGGAATTATGCTCGCTGCAACAAATATATATATATATATATATATATATATATATATATATATATATATATATATTTCAAACCAAACACGTAGATTGAATACTTCAATAGACTAAGGATATAATGGTCTATCCTTATCTAAAAGGTATGGAGTTATAGAGCTTATGTTAGACAATAAGCTTAACCACTTTAACATCTACTAACTGTATTTATGTAGATTATCCTAAATGATTGTTTAGGATGAAGTTTCTGCCATCTCACTAATTGTCATTTCAGAAGACAAGTACTGATAAAGTTCTTTTTCTAAATGGGAGCAATATGGAACTTTAAGAGTTAAAAGATCCACAAATAAAATGCATAATAGTTTGGAACTAGCAAGTTTTTCAATTGTTGTTGAATTTGCTCAATGGTTGATCAGAAACTAATAAAACACATAGAGCATTATTCATGTATGATTATTAAGTGTGGGCTTGATTAATCTTCCTCGATATATTGCAAATATAAAGAGTAAGTGAGTTTTCAAAGGAGAAAACATACATGAATGAAAATCTTCTCAGATTCAAGCTGACATCTCAAAGTAAGAATCTTCTTTCTTATAAGATAATCACATAGCGTGATTTATTTATAAATAAAGATGAATATTGTGTTTTGTATAAGCTAGTGGGAGCGCAATAACATTTCTAATCTTATATGAAGTCGACATACTAATTCTTATAATAAAGATCTTTATAGATAGATCATGACAACTTAAAGGATTAAGTGAAATTGAATTAATTGTCAAGGATCTTAAAGAGCTTAAGATAAAAGACTCTAAGAGAGTTTGTCTTGTCAAATACCACATGACATGATTTTGAGCAAAATCCTAGTGCAAATGTTTTTGAACTAGATAATATGATTATATTCCATATGTTGTTGCAATTGGATTAATCATATATGTCATGATTATGCATGAAGACCAGATAAGTCGTATGCTTAGAGCATGTCGAATGATACCAGTATAATAAGAGAATAAGTCATGGTATGACTTAAAGGAACATTCTTAAGTACTTACGAGAACTAAAGAAATATTCCTAATCTGCGGAGCATTCTTGAAAGCAAGCTATGTCTAAAGATGTTACACATGTGCTAAACTTCCAAATAAATTGAGATGTTTCTCAATCGAGCGTGTCTTCATTATAAATGACGAGAAAGTTACATGGATAGTCTTTCCATGTAGATTTTAATTACAGTTACACATCATAGTTAGAGTACATTGTGGTTTGGAGAACCACATACAAAGATTCTTAATGTATAGTTCTTTATGACTATGAGTAATCACATTACGTAAGTATTGGTATCTAAGTCATATTTAAGCATCTAATTCATTCTCAATTGTTTTTTCTTTATATATGAATTATATACATAAAGCTGAAAATGTTATGTATTCGCAAAGTTTATACAAAAAGAGTTTGTCAAGTCTACTTAACAAAGGTCTTTCATTAGCTAAAGCATGAAAGTCAAGCTGGTGCTATAAGGCCTTGTTGGTATAAGTAGATATATTTGATTGAAATTTAGTATTTGGATATTGGAACAGTACAAACAACATATATTGTAATGAATAATATATTGGATATGAGACTTTCATTAAATAATTGTTGTGTTCTATATTAGCATGTTTAAATCCTTGAATAACTAGGTTATTCTAAACGTCCATAGTCATTCATAGTTGTGGGAGCATTTATGAGGTAAGACTAATATGAGTGGATTGGTTGATTTTCATGGAGATGAAAATAACAAGAGCTGCTACCAACTTCATAGGTACTTGATTGGGACAATAAGTATTGGACCTGACCCGCATCAAAATCACTTTATGGATCGTAGTCATGAGTGATGTTTTGATCAAGGTTGTATCTTTGTATTCTTAGACCTGAGATACATATTTGGGACTTGAAGTGTAGGAATTGTTATGCTATGACATGGTTTAACGTTGTTCTGTAAAAGGCAGTCATAAGGGCCATCGTAGGGTATGACATGAACTACATTGATGGGCGTATGTACTCAAGATGAGATTTGTCCCTCTTATTCGTTGAGAGTTAGACATCTAAGACCTTACTAAAAGTTGAACACTAAACGAGATTGATCGCGATCCATATCTCATGTCCAACATGATGTCTCAGACAAATGAATAATTGGTACCACACCTTTAGTAACAATTGTAGATTAGAGCTCCTAGAATTGGCTGTTAATGAGATGACACCCTTCATTTGTTGTTAGGGGCAGTAGCTCGTTGTTAGACGTCAGCTACTGTCTATGTCAATCTGTAATGAATCTTGTGCAAGTGGGAGATTGTTGAATCTATATGCCCAAGAATCATTATGGAGTGATATTGCTAATAACATATGATCCTATAGGGTCACACCTTTATCATGTTGGCACATTTTGTATATTTATTATTAATAAATAATATCAATTCTTGTATTTTAATTAGGGAAGAATTAATGTTTTGTGAAAATAATAATTATAAGAGAGTATTACTAGTTATTATATCATATGGTATGAATTAATAAGTCATGTAGAAAGTTTTGGACTAGGTGAATCCTTTTGTCTTTTACCTAAAGACAAAGTTTATATTTTATAAACTTTGAGTTTATAAAATTTAAACAATTCTTCTACTTCATTAGTATTTATGTATAAAGAAGTTAGGAGACAATTTTTGTCTATTTCTTGGCCTCATGGCCGTGACTTTTTAGGAGAGTGGGAGGTTGCTTGTCAACCTCCCTTCACTTGTTCCCCATGCTTGCTTTTAATCTATGTTACTTTACAATATAATAAAGGTTAGACCTTACTTGCATGGGAGTATATAAGAGTGTTGTATGCATGAGAAAACTAGCTCTTTTCTTCTTGTGAAACTCTCTAAAACCGTATCCTCTCTCTACACACTCACACGCTCTCTTTTGAAGTTAGTTTTGGTGTTTGAAGCTTTATTTAGTTGTCTTTTTTAGTGCTGAATTGAGTTGAGTAATTAAATGCTTATGACACTCAAGAATACAAGAAGGAGCTAGCATTCCAAGTGCCTTAATCTTGATGGTGGATACTTGTAGAGAATATCATGTTCTTTGATTTTTGCTCTCTTCATGAACACCCTAAAACCAAGTGGGTTCAAAGGCTCCAAAGGTTATTTCTAAACATCCTATGGTTATTTTTTATTTCATTATAACCTCTATAAATGGATCATGGATGGTTTGGTTTGGTTATAAACTAAATATAAACTTGTTATTTTGAAAGTCTTCCGTTGCCGGTTTTTGTGAAATACAAACTTATATTTTGTATCAAAACCCATCACAAAATAAGATGAATATGAGTTATAATATGAATTCACATTATGATGATGCATTATTACACTCATAAAACATATTGAAATGGTTGTTACAAATGCTAAATAATGATGGAGAATTATGGAAGAAATGGAGAATCCAATGTTCATTCACCAACTAATATTTCATAACAATTTATTGATAATAAACTATTTATTTATCTTTCATTTAGATTAGTTCCTATTAAAAGTAATATTTTAAAAATCGGTAATGTTTACATATTTATATTTAGTATTTTTTTAATTAACATAAATAATCAAGGTTCTAAAAAGCTCGTCATGACTCCAAGGCTTGTACTTACCACCAAGCTTTGACAAAATGTCGCTTAAGTCACATATGTATATAAAAATAAATAATAGTAGAATATATATATATATATATATATATATATATATATATATATATATATATATATATAATATAAAATTGCCGCCTTAAGTAACGTTTTACAAATGAGGTGACTCACCACGATTAAAAAAAGTTTGACGCTTGATATTTGTTAGATGCCATTTTATGCATCTTATAGGGTAGTTTTATTATCATTTTAGCATCATATTTTATACATTTGCATGTCATTTATTTAAATAATGTTCAGCTCATGTCTTTCGTTAGAATCCCGTACTGCTCATGTTTTTATGTCAATTTCAGTTAGTTCGAGTGGAGTAGTGCTTTGGGAGCAGTTAGATGCGCGTTTGGAGCTTAAAGTGGAGCTTGGGACTTATGGAGTATGTTAAGGAATGCTTGCAAGATGCTTTGGTCAAGAAACATCCGATCGAATTGATCAGACGAAGATAGAATTTGCAATCTAAAATTAAAGGATGTTGCTGGCAGCTTTGACCCCCTGTCATTATTTTGACCATATCTCGAGAACCGTAACTCTGATTGATGCGATTCAAAATGATCTGAAAAGTAGACGAAATTTCGGACGTCATAGGTGAAACATGAGATCGCAAATATGGTCCATGCGATCGTATGGATCCTTTATGCGATCGCACGTTTGATCGCAACTTGTCTTCGAGTTTTTTTTGTGCCAAAAACTCATTAGGGAGTGAAAACTCAATACATGCGATCGCAGGTTGTGTACATGCGATCGCAGGTTTGCCAAAAAGTGCCAAAATAGCATCCTACTTCATTAAAAAGGCTCGTGACGCATTTTCGGTAATACATGCGATCGCAGGTTGTCCGCATGCGATCGCATGCGCGTCGTTTTTGCTGCTGGACGTATAAATAGACCCTGATAGCATTCCAGTAACCTAAGTTGGCGATTCCAGAGGTACCAGACGACGAAAATACGATTTTGGAGGCGTTTCTTCTCCGATTTCAACGATTTCTGAAGATCTGAAGACTGTGGATCATCTCCTTCAAGTAGATTAGTAAGATTAGTTGTTTGATGTCTCTTTTCATTTGTTTTTATCAGATTTTAGCCATGTCTGGCTAAAACCTTAGTTTTCAGTTTTGCAAAGATGAGTACTTTTCATGTGATTGATCATTAGATCTGGTTTTTGATTTGTGGTTCTATCTAGATTCTTTAGTTTTGTTCTTAATGAATGTTTGATTTTGATTCTTGTTAGTCTGATCACCTAGCTAGGGTTTTATCATTCCAGTTAATCAGTTATAGAATACATAATTGTTCTTATCAACTGGTAATAAGTAACAAGTAATAAATCGGTTACATGTTTGGGATTTGACTTTATTATAAACTGTAAAAATCATATCTTTACGCTTCCGAGCCTATGATAAGTATTGGACATTGCTGGGAATTTTACATATATTATAATGCAACTTTTCTGATCTTAATTAAGAGCTGGTTTGATTAGACAGTAAAAAGTTAGGGTTAATTGAAGAGCTTTTTTTGATTAACCAGTTTTAGGTAAAAGAGAAATTACTAGAACTTATTAGTTTTTCTCAGTACCAGCTTAGATAGAATGCATCTCAAATAATCAGATATGGATCAGTTACATGATTAGGAAAGTCGTAGCAGAACTGAAACTGTTTTATTATTGATTTTCGTTTAATTTTAATATCACTGCATTTTTAGTTTTTAGTTTAATTCATAACCCCCTTTTAATATTATGTTTCTTGACTAGATGTGCCTGATGCAAAAATGCATTGACTTTTAGGCTGTGTCCCTGAGGATTCAAACCTGCTTCCCTGTGCTATATTTTTAGTGCAACCAGCAGTGATAAATTTATTTGTTTAATACGTGCGCCACAGCCTGTTAACAATATTGCCGTCGAATCACGCCTTATGTTATTTAGAACATTGTAAATAATAAATGGGCATGTGACATGGTTTTAATAATAAATAAAAAAAGAAATAGATTATTTTACTAAATGTCAAAATTAAGCTTGCACATCAATTAGGGGTTAATATTTCTTGAGAATTTTTTTAATAATTTTTTCATATTAAAATGAAAAGGTATTGATTGATATCAAAAAGAATGAACTAAAGTAAAATGTCAAGTCACTTAATTGAAATTCTAAATGATTAATATTCTTTATATATAATATAAAAGTTTGAAATAACCATTTTTAGCAATGAGAAAACATATGTAAGAATAAGAAACACATACATTGATGATCAAGCAAAACAAAAGGCGTTTAAGTGTCAACTAGAATAATTAAAGGGAAAGGAGAAATAATATCTTATTTATTGTTCACAGTGAATATAAGCTCAAAAACAAATACAATTGAATAAAAATGTTGTTCATTAACTAAATATTTATTGTTTTTAAGACATTATGATTCAAGTCTTATTTTGAACGTAAATAAATTAAATAGTTTAATAGTAGATTAGAGTGTGTGTATCGTTGTCCTAAAAATAAAATAAAAGTATTATAAATAATTCATTACCAAGGGGTAAAACAAAATTTATAGAAAACATGTCTATCCCGTTATAATTGAAGGTTCACGTTTCGTTCACACCAACACACACATATATATATATATATATATATATATATATATATATATATATATATATATATATATATATATATATATATATATATATATATATATATATATATATATATATATATATGGAAGGGTTATTTGGAAAACAAAAAAACCCTAAAAATTATAAAAATACAAAAAAAAAATACCAAGACATCACAAAACTTTTTTTTGAATTTTTTTATCAAAAAATCGCAGCATTTTTTACAATTTCTCTGAAAAAAAAAAATAAAAAATCAATTTTTTTTCTTTTTTTTTTTGTAAAAAAAAGTTTTTTTTCAAAAAAATTTTTCAGCGATTTTGACCTAAAAGTTGCGATTTTTTGATAAAAAAAATTCAAAAAAAAGTTTTGTGATCTCTAAGTATTTTTTTTATGCATTTTAATGATTTTTAGGGTTTTTTGTTTTCCATAGAACCTAAACCTATATATATATATATATATATATATATATATATATATATATATATATATATATATATATATATATATTAAGAAATCAAGATCCTTTTCTGCCACATGTAAATTTTTTATGTGTTTTGACACTTATCATTTTATTGTATTTTCAAAATAAATAATATCCACATATTAATTTCTATTTTTTTCAATTTTAAATTAGAAATATAAATAATACCAATGTTTTAAAAACCGGTTTAGTGGCCGGTTTCCGGTTTGACACCTGAGTAAATCGGTTTCTATAATTTTTATTTTTTTCTTTTATTTTTCTACATATACATACATACATACATATATAAATCAAGAATTTTATGTCCACAAGTTCAAACATTAATAATACACATGGAAACAAGTTAGATCAATCTAAATACATTAAAATAACACATAAACATAAGTTTTACATCAATCTGCATGCATTAAAAAGAAAATAAAGTCCTAGATGAATACAAACATATAAAAAAACTTCATAACATTTATCATTTGCTTTTATTCAAAAAAATCTTAATAGATATGAAAAAACCATCAAAGTTTAATATGCAACATGTTTCGATTCCATATGTATTTATTCAATTTAACCGGTTCAACCGATTTAATTTATCTGGTTCAACCGGATTTTTATAAAAACCGGTCAGTTCGTACCGGTTCAGAAATAGACATAAAATCGGGGATAGTTGAACCTCTCCCTTCCTCGGTTTCCAATCCAACCGGCAGGTTCAAACCGGTTTTTAAAACATTGCATAATACTTCTACTTATATATGTAATATATTAAGTGTAGTAAACACGATAATAAATTGAAATGAACACGTTTCTTCTTTCCTTAGTCTAAATTCTATTCTTAAGGACAAAATTACCGATAGTTTCCATTCTTTCAGCTCATAACACACATATTCGAAATTGACATCTAATCCTCTATCATTTCCAAAAAATCTCAACGTTGTTTGCATCGATTTAAAATATGTAAATAGTTTTTTTTATTAGTATAGATTGAGTTAGTTACTTATTCGTCATTTCATTTGTATTTATTTTAAAAATTTTCTTTAAAAATGTTTAGTGCTTAAAAATTTATATTTAACTTTCTTTTAATCAAATTATATAGTACACGAGTCTCACACCTACTATATATATATATATATATATATATATATATATATATATATATATATATATATATGTTTAAATGAACAGTAAATAAAGTTAAGATGTGCAAACATTATTTTTATGTTGTTATTCTAGTATAAATTTTTATCTCGTAATGAATATATAACCATACACATTAGAAGTTACTATAATAGTACACGAATACAAAATTTATAACATAATAATAACATAAAAGCAATGTATTCACGACTTCATTTTATTTAATATCTTTATTTAAACTGATGACTCAACAAAGCAGCTCCTCTGGTGACCCACCAGGACAATGCACCCTTGTAATCACAGGGCCGATTTCCTCTAGCAGGCGACAACCTTTGGCGAGAAACAAAAAAGAAATCATTGTCGAGAGTTCCTTGTTTGTCGGTCACCAGTGTTTCTTTTTCTTTGGCATCTTTTTACGACAAATCGAAAGAGCAAGGCGGCTGAAGATCCCCCAACGCTAATAAAAAAGATAGTGGTCCTGCAAAATTTTGAGATAGATTGCAACAACTTTGACAATCATTTTAGACATGTTCATTTTAATGGGCTGTCTCAACAACATCAAATGACCCAATTTCACAAGACAAATTTGACAATCAGTCGATCGGTGAATGTGTTATGTGATTCCGTCCAATAAAATTTGATCTTAGAATATTTGTCGCGTCCCAATTCACTCGACATTTAAAAAAATAGAGAGGGGGAGGGAGAAGAGTAGTACACTTTCACTACTCTATGAAGTATTTGGAGATATGATCATGATAGAAAATTTCAAACAGAAAACCAACATCAGACACATATCATCAGTCTATTCTAGATGCAAGGTCTTCTTATCTCTCTTTTCTCATGTAAATCAATATCATAAATATTATTCATATTTAGTAAATCTAAAATATTTACTAACACTTTATTTTAACAATCATGACATGCATTTACCTTCGGCAGTTAAGGTATTTATGCAACAAATACTAAGCCTACGTACATAGTAGAAAATCTTGTAAGTCCCTAAATTCGCTTGACGTATCAATCCGATCCACTTGATGGTGCAGAATCTCAATCAAGTGGATGATGCAAGATAGAATGGAGAAGAAGAAGAAGAAGAACTTGATGAATTTTCAATGTATTGATGATATGAATGATGATCTGTTACATAAGATACACACACACACACACATACACACACCTTTCTCTCTAGTTTCTCTCTCTAGAACTCCCCTCCTTACGATATGGCCAACCCTTGTCTCACCCCACCTACACTCCTATATATAGGTATGGACCCAAAGTACAAGGCCCAAACTGAAAACCCAATTGCTTGACCGAAAACATATGAGTTTTCGGTCCAAGCTACAACAAAACCCAAGACGGTTTTCGGTCCTACACCGAAAACAACAAATGCTTAGAAAAACAAAGTATAAACCAAATTTTAGACCCAACAATCTCCCCCTTGGTTTATAGCTTTCTTTTCTTTTGACCTAACAAACCCCCTAGGTTTGTAGCTTGCTTTGCTTGTCAATCTTCAATATGAGCTTGGCTTCAGCATTAATCTTCGATTTCTTCACGACTTCAAGATGAGCATATGAATCTTCTAAAATTTGGTTTATACTTTGCTTTTCTAAGCATTTGTTGTTTTCGGTCTAGGACCGAAAACCGTCTTGGGTTTTGTTGTAGCTTGGACCGAAAACTCATGTGTTTTCGGTCAAGCAATTGGGTTTTCAGTTTGGGCCATCTACTTTGGGTCCATACCTATATATAGGAGTGTAGGTGGGGTGAGACAAGGGTTGGCCATATTGTAAGGAGGGGAGTTCTAGAGAGAGAAACTAGAGAGAAGAAGTGTGTGTGTGTGAATCTTATGTAACAGATCATCATTCATATCATCAATACATTGAAGATTCATCAAGTTCTTCTTCTTCTTCTTCTCCATTCTATCTTGCATCATCCACTTGATTGGGATTCCGCACCATCTAGTGGATCGGATTGATACGTCAAGCGAATTTAGGGACTTACAGTTGGTATCAGAGCTTGGATTGTATCAATAATTTTGGCAAGATCTTAAGCGTTTTTGGATTTTTTTCGTGAAGGATTTGACATTTTTGGATGGTTTTGGACAAAATATTGGGGGTTTGTTCTTTGTGTTCTTCATAAAAATGACTTTTTGATCGAGTTTTGCTTCAAAAAATGGAAAAATCGCGTTTTTTGGTCGTTTCCAGCGAGACCTCGGCCGCGACCGAAATCTCGGATTAGGGTTCCTCGGTGCTTTCGGCCAGAAACGGTTCTCGGTTGGAAACAGTTCTTGGTGGAGTGTGTCCGAAATTGGTTTTCGGTGCGAGGGTTTGCGGTCAGCAGCCTCACACGTGTTCGGTTCGCAGGAGTTCTCGGCCAGCAGACTATCTTGTGCGAGAGTTCTCGGTCTGACCAAGAGACTTCACATTTTCGGTCAAATTTTCGGATTTTTGACATTTTTGGCCCAAAAAATTAATTTTTCGAATGTTTAAGTTTCGTTTTCGACATAAACCTTTGACTTTTAATTTTTGACTATTAATTTTGACTTTTTACCTTAAAAATTGACTTTGACTTCCAAGTTTGACCTTTGACTTTAAACTTTGACTTTCTCGTTTAACTTTCAAATTTTCACGTTTGGCTTTTCGGTTTGACTTTTAAGTTTGACTTTTCAAGTTTGAATTTTAAGTTTGAATTTTTAAATTTGACTTTTAAGGTTGACTTTCAAGGTTTCAAGTCAAAGGGTATTTTTAGTAAACAATGAGTTCCTCAAACACCAAAGTCAATGAAGTTTCATGTTCTCAATCTTGTGAAGCTACAATTAAGTTTCTCCGTGATCAAATCGATATATTAAAAAGAGAAAATGAGGACCTTAAGTACGAAGGCTATACCCTTAGGAAAGGTCAAAAACCCTTAAAAGCACAACTAGAGGCCAAAATCAAGGACTTTAGAAAACTTCAAGAAGAATACAACAACAAATGTGCGAATTATACCTATGTTAAGGAACAACTTGCTAACTTGACTGCTGAACTTGATGCATTAAAAGCTAAATATAAAGATGCTGATTTTACCTTTAAGAAATTTGATGTGTCGAGTGAGGTAGTTGCATCGATGATAGAAAAACAATTAACATTTAAAGATAATCAAATTAAGGGTCTAGGGTATCACAATGTGCCACCTCCTTTCAATGACAACTATAACCCACCTCTTGAGACCAACGAGGAAGAGATACCTACTCAGTGTAACCAATCCTGTCACACCCCAAACCTGAACGACGGAAACATTCGGGGGCGGAGGACGTCATGTACAGTATCATAACAATTGAATAGTAAAGAAAGCACACACCACTATAATATATATTTGAAAAGTTTACATGATTGTTGTATTACATGTTTCAAAAGTCAAATACAATACGATGTTCCAAAAGATGTTGCTAACGCCAGAGCATTAGTCCCCAAAAGTAGTTGCTAATCTGGTTTAGCGATTTCCTGAGAATACAAGTTATTTGAAAAGAGAGTATCAACAATTAAGTTGGTGAGTTCATCAGTAGATATTTGTGTAATTGTATGCCATTCAAAAGTTCGTGTTTGTTTTCCAGAAAATACGGTATTTTCTTATAAAATGAGTTATGAATCGTTGTTTGTATGAAATGAATGTATTGAACCAGGAAAATCCTATATTTTCCTAAAGTTGAAAAGCAGTTTTAAATGTCTAAGACTGTAACTTGTAAGTAAATATGTCATACTTAAAATGATGATGTATAGTTTTATTAGTGAACAAAACTATAGGAAGTTTGTATTTTCAAGTAAAAATAACTGTAATATTACTTTTCCCGTAAGAACATAATACCATAATAATTGTCTATCTCGTGTGTATTCATAACCGTACTATGATGGGTTTTCCTGCGGCGACGTTCTTGAGGCGTCGAAGCGTTATGATATTTGTCACCCCGCGGACTGTAGCTAACAGTCAGGATGCGAGATCATCAGTCCCGTATAGATCTATACACACTTATCACGTTCTCACAACATAGACTCTGGTTATAAAACATGGCTTTCTAGTGGTACCTTGATAGGTATAGTTAAGACGAAATGACTCACAGATTCTCAATTAAGTCACGTATTCTTGAAATGAAATTGTTTATGTCCGAAATGATTTCCCTTTTTACTATGTTGATAAAGGCATAACAATGAGTTGTATTTTCTTATATAAACAAAATGTTATAGTTGAAATGTTACCCTTGTCACGATGTGTTATGCAAACATATAAATAATGCATGTTATTATTTATAAACATATTTCATCCCATGAGGGCAGAGTGGTATCGTAATATGTTTTGCATGCTAACATTTTCGTATGATAGTTATAATAACAGCGTGAAAAGTTAATCAAAAGATTGATGTTTTCACCCGATGTTAATCATGTGTTTACTTGTATTCTCCCCTAAAAGTGTTTAAAAAGCATTTACAAAGCATTTAAAAGTGTTGTGATAGGGGTATGAACTCACTTGGTAAGAGTGAAGGTTTGATGAAGATGATGTTTAACTCGGGCAGCACTTCGATTGGAAAGAAGCAAGATTCTCGGGAATCTCGGGACTTTGGGCTTTCGTCAGGGCTTGGACACGTAACCGGGGCGTCGGGGTAGTCTCGGGATGCTTAACACAGAGTAAAAGTAGAAAGGAGAGTAGAATTGAGCAACCTAAACCCGAGACCTTCGATTTCTATTTATAAGGGTATTTTTGGAATTCACGTCGTGAGTTTCAATCTTATCCTCTCCGTAGACTCTACGTCTGATAGCCCGACTTTGGAACCCATCAATCACAAACTCACGTCGTGAACTTCTGGCTCACGTCGTGAGTTCCCTGACAGTGTGGGATTTCGTGTCCTGAACTTCATAAATTCATATCTGTCGCATACGAGTTCCGATATTGACGTTCTTTATATCCACGCGTAGGTGAGATTATGCTCTACAACTTTCGTTTAGACCCTGTCGGCTAATTTTGACTTTATTTTTAATAATATATTTTTAACAGGCCGGGACTGGAAAAGTCCGTTAAAAATCCATAACTTCTTCATCCAACGTCTGTTTTCGTCTGTCTTTTTACCAGTGCACTACTATTGTCGAGATCTTTGATTCTTGTTTAGTTTGCGTCGACTAAAAATCGCTCGATCTCTATTTCGAGTTTTTAGCTGTCTACTGCTATATCCGAAACTTAGAAAAATCATAACTTCCTCATACGAAGTCAGATTTGGACGTTCTTTTTATGTACGCTTACGGTTTAGTCATATCTACGACTTTCATTTAGATACTTAAGGCTAAAAAGTATTTTGTTGAAATTTCGCGTTTTACGCTTAACAGTGTTTTACCGGTTTTGTTGCGGATCTTCGATTGGTCATAACTCCTTCGTTATAACTCGGATTTTTGTGTTATTTATATTTTTGAAAACCTTGTTACGATATCTACCACTTAGTACATCCAAATTGGGATTTTGAACATTTCATTTTTGACGCTATTTTTATTATCTCAAAAGTAGGTTACAATACTTGACTTTAGATCATTATATTGATTTGAAATATCGGGTTGTTACATCATCCCCCCGTTAGAGGGAATTTCGTCCCGAAATTATTTACAAAGTAAGTGTTTATGGACTAGGGAAGAGATGCGGGTACTTCTGTTGCATCTGATCTTCTCGCTCCCAGGTGAATTCAGGTCCCCGCTTAGCGTTCCAGCGAACCTTCACTATTGGTATGTGTTAGATGTCATTTTATGCATCTTATAGGGTAGTTTTTATCATCATTTTAGCATCATATTTTGTACATTTGCATGTCATTTAGATAAATAATGTTCAGCTCATGTCTTTCGTTAGAATTCTAGTACTGCTCATGTTTTTATGTCAATTTCAGATAGTTTGAGTGGAGCAGTGCTTTGGGAGCAGTTGGATGCGTGTTTGGAGCTTAAAATGGAGCTTGGGACTTATGGAGTATGTTGAGGAATGTTTGGAAGATGCTTTGGTCAAGAAACATTCGATCGAATTGATCACACGAAGAAAGAATCTACAATCTAAAGATAAAGGATGTTACTGGCAGCTTTGACCCCTTGTCAGTATTTTGACCATATCTCGAGAACCGTAACTCCGATTGATGCGATTCAAAATGATCTGAAAAGTAGACGAAATTTCGGACGTCATAGGCACAACCTATGATCACAGGTTGTCTCCTTGCGATCGAAGGTTGTCTCCTTGCGATCGCAGGTGACCCTTTTTGCGATCGCAGGTTTGGTCGCATGTTGCCTTCGAGGTTCTTTTGTGCCCAAAATTCATCCGGGAGTGAAAACTCAATACCTGCGATCGCAGGTTGTGTACATGCGATCGCAGGTTGGTCAAAAAGTGTCAAAATAGCATCCTACTTCATTAAAAAGGCATCAGACGTGTTTATTTCAAAACCTGCGATCGCAGGTGCGCCGTTTTTGCTGCTGGACGTATAAATAGACCCTGATAACCTTCCAGTAACCTAAGTTGGCGATTCCAGAGGTACCATACTACGAAAATACGACTTTGGAGGTGTTTCTTCTCCGATTTCAACGATTTCTGAAGATATGAAGACTGTGGATCATCTCCTACGTTTAGTTTAGTAAGATTTAGTAGTTTAATGTTTATTTTTATTGTTTTAGATCAGATTTTAGCCATGTCTGGCTAAACCTTAGTTTTCAGTTCTGCAAAGACAATTACTTTTCATGTGATTGATCATTAGATCTGGTTTTTGATTTGTGTTTCTATCTAGATTCTTCAGTTTTGAGCTTAATGAATGTTTGATTTGAATTCTTGTTAGTCTGATCACCTAGCTAGGGTTTTATCATTCCAGTTAATCAGTTAATAGAATCCGTAATTGTTCTAATTAATTGGTAATAAGTAACAAGTAATAAATCGGTTCCGTGTTTGGGATTTGACTTTATTATAAACTGTAAAAATCATATCTTTACGCTTCCGAGCTTGTGAGAAGTATTGGGTATTGCTGGGAATTTTACAAAGAACTTAATGCAACTTTTCTGATCTTAATTAAGAGCTTGTTTGATTAGACAGTAAAAAGTTAGGGTTAATTGAAGAACTTGTTTTGGTTAACTAAATAAGGTAAAAGAGAAATTACTAGAGCTTAATTGTTAGTTTTTCTCAGTACCAGCTTAGATAGAACGCATCTCAAATAATCAGATCTGGATCAGTTGCATGATTAGGAAAGTCACAACAGAGCTGAAACCATTTTTATTATTGATTTTCGTTTACTTTATTATCACTGCATTTCTAGTTATTAGTTTTAATCAAAAAACCCCCCTTTTATATTCTGTTTCTTGACTAGATGTGCCTGATGCAAAAAAGGCATTGACTTTTAGGCTGTGTCCCTGAGGATTCGACCCTGCTTCCCTGTGCTATATTTTTAGTGCAACCAGCAGTGATAAATTAATTTGTTTAATACGTGTGCGACAACGTGTTAACAGTATGCGACTTTGCTTTGTTCGTTTGACTTCCCTGTCCATGATTTCGACGGGTTCTTCCACAAAGTTAAGATTTTCGTTCAATTTGATTTCCTCGAGTGGAATTACAAGGGTTTCATCAGATAGACACTTTTTCAGATTAGACACGTGAAACACATGATATACGTTGTTAAGTTCGAGTGGTAGTTGGAGTCTATAAGCTACTGGACCAATCCTAGCCATAATTTCAAAGGGTCCAATATACCTTGGATTTAGTTTTCCACGCTTCCCAAACGTATCATGCCCTTCCAAGGTGAGACCTTCAGCAGGACACGGTCACCAACCTGAAATTCCAAGGGTTTTCATCTCTTGTCGGCATAGCACTTTTGTCTATCTCTTGAGGCTTTCAGTCGTTCACGGATTTGGACAATCTTTTTAGTCGTATCTCTGATGATTTCCAGGCCAGTGAGAGTGCTGTCAGGGACTAGGCCTCTCGCCAACTGCGTGTCACCCACTTACGCCCAGCACAGAGGTGATCTGCACTTGCGGCCTTAGAGGGCTTCAAATGGAGCAGTCTTGATGCTAGTATGATAACTGTTGTTATACGAGAATTCAACTAATGGTAAGTGGATGTCCCACGCTTTACCGAAGTCTATTACACAAGCTCGTAACATGTCTTCTAGGGTTTGAATAATTCTCTCATCCTGTCCGTCAGTTTGAGGGTGGTAGGCTGTACTCATGTGTAGCCTAGTTCCCAAGGATTTCTGTAGCGATTTCCAGAATCGTGAAGTGAATCTGCTATCTCTGTCCGAGATAATAGACATCGGTACTCCATGAAGTAGCACAATTTCACTGATGTAAGTTCTTGTCAGTTTCTCCATGTTATCGGTCTCCTTGATTGGCAGAAAGTGGGAAGACTTGATTAACCTGTCGACGATCACCCAAATGGTATCGTGACCACCTTGCGTCTTGGGTAGTTTGGTTATGAAATCCATGGCAATCTGCTCCCACTTCCACTCAGGTATTTCGGGCTGCTGGAGTATACCTGGGGGTTTTTGATGTTCTACTTTGATCTTGGCACAAGTTAAGCACTTGCCAACGTAGGTAACAATCTCTGCTTTCATGTTTGGCCACCAATAGAGTTGTTTGTGATCCAGATACATCTTATCTGAACCTGGGTGTACGGAGTATCGAGTCTTGTGTGATTCATTCATGACCACCTCTCTGAATCCACCAAATTTCGGTGTCCAGATTCGATTCATGAGATAACGAACTCCGTCACTTTTGATTTCCAGATTCTTGTCCATTCCTCTAAGTGCTTCACCCGTCACGTTTTCTGGTTCCATGGCTTCTATTTGGGCTTCCTTGATTTGCGTTGACAGGTGTGAATGGATTGTCATGGTTAGCGCTTTCACCCTTCGACCAGAGTACTCCTTTCGACTTAGGGCATCTGCCACTACATTGGCTTTACCCGGATGATAACGAATTTCACATTCATAGTCATTGAGTAGTTCCACCCATCGCCGTTGCCTCATATTTAGCTCCTTCTGATCGAATATACGTTGAAGGCTCTTATGGTCTGTGAAGATGGTGCATTTTGTTCCGTATAGGTAGTGTCTCCAAATCTTCAGAGCGAACACTACTGCTCCAAGCTCTAGGTCATGAGTGGTGTATTTGACCTCGTGTGTTTTTAGCTGTCGTGAGGCATAAGCAATAACCTTTCCTCGTTGCATCAGCACACAACCCAGCCCTTGATTGGACGCATCGCAGTATACTATGAAGTCTTCTCTCCCTTCTGGAAGAGACAAAATGGGTGCGCTACACAGGGCTTGCTTTAGAGTTTGAAATGAAAACATCTTGTTTTTCTCCCCATTTAAAGGTTACGCCCTTCTGAGTCAGGGTAGTAAGGGGTTTGGCGATGCTGGAAAAGTTTTGTATGAATCTGCGGTAATAGCCAGCAAAGCCTAAAAATTGGCGAATTTCGGTTGGCATCTTTGGTGCTGACCAATTCTTGATTACCTTGATTTTGGAAGGGTCCACGTGGATTCCCTCTTTGCTGACCACGTGACCTTGGAAGTCCACTTTCCTAATCCAAAACTCGCACTTCGAGAACTTTGCGTAAATCTTCTCTGCTCGTAGTGTCTCCAAGACTTGTCTCAGGTGCTGACCATGTTCTTCTTTACTCCTTGAATAAATGAGTATGTCATCTATGAATACAATCACAAACTTGTCCAGGAACGAACGAAATACCCGATTCATTAAGTCCATGAACACGACGGGTGCATTGGTTAGTCCGAAAGGCATCACTACAAATTCGTAGTGACCGTATCTTGTTCGGAAAGCCGTCTTAGGAATATCACTTTCTAGGACTCGTAGTTGGTGATATCCCGATCTTAGATCGATCTTTGAAAAGTAATTTGCCCCTTGGAGTTGATCGAACATATCGTCTATTCGTGGGAGGGGATACCGGTTCTTAATGGTGAGTTTGTTTAGCTCTCGGTAGTCGATGCACATTCTGAACAATCCGTCTTTCTTCTTCACGAACAGCACTGGTGCTCCCTAAGGTGAGAAGCTTGGCCTGATGAACCCTTTGTGGAGCAATTCGTTCAGTTGACTGGATAATTCTTGCATCTCTGCTGGGGCTAAACGATACGGTGCTTTGGATACAGGGGTGGCTCCAAGAATCAAGTCGATTCTGAATTCGACTTGTCTTGCAGGAGGTACTCCTGGAAGATCTTCGGGAAAGACATCAGGAAAATCACAGACGTCAGACACGCTCTTGATGTCTTCTACTCCTTGCTTCACATCTACGACGTGTGCCAAGAACGCATGGCATTCCTTGCGTAAATATTTTTGAGCTTTGACGCAGGAGATGATACGAAGAGCGGTACTAGGTTTATCGCCATAAATAAGGAGGGTTTCGCCATTTGGAAGATTAAGGTGAACGGCCTTTTCGTAACATAAAATGTCCGCACGATGAGAACTCAGCCAATCCATGCCCATGATAACGTCGAAACTTTTATTGAAACCGACATGAGGTTGATTGGAAAAGAATTGTTGTTTAGTGCGAGGGTACAGTTTAAGTATATTTCTTTAGCGCCTTTCGTCTTTCCGTTAGCCATTTCTACTATGAATGTTTCGCTTAATGACTGGGGTGTTTGTTTGAGTAGATTTTTAAAACTATGGCTCACGAAACTCCTCTCCGCTCCACTATCAAATAGAATGCATGCATAAGAGTTATCGAGTAGAAACATACCCGTAACCACCATGGGATCGGCAATGTCTTCCTCTTGGCCCATTGCGAATACTCTGCCCCCTCCACTAGCATTCCTGTTGTTTGCTTTCGGAAAGTCCCTTCGGAAGTGCCCTGTTGCTCCACACTCGTAACAAGTACGACCTACTCCGACATTTGTGGCTGGAGCGGCCGGTAGGGTCGGTTCCTTGCAGAAGCGGACGATGTGTCCCTTCCTGTTGCATCTAGTACAATGCATTTCATGGCAGGGTCCGTGATGATGGAAGTTGCATTTATTGCACTTCGGCAGGTTGCCGAGGTACGAATTTGTTGGTATTGGGGTGGTCGGGACAGTAACGGCGTGCGCTGTCACTATTTGTTTCTTAGGGTTTTCCTGTGTGGTTTGCCCCTTTCTCTTGTTACAGGGTTTCCTTAGGTCCTCTATCTCCTTTGGTGGTTCAGAAGTAGTGGTAATAGTTCCCTGTTTAACACCATGATCGATCAATCGTTGAGCCAAGTGCTTCGCGCTGTCAAACGTGATTGGGTTAGAAGCCATGACATGCCCTTGGATCTGGGGTGACAATCCCCAAATGTACCTTTCCACCTTCTTCGGTTCCGGGTTTACCATACCTGTGCACAAGGCTAACAAATCACTGAACCTGGCCGTGTAAGTGGCTAGGTCCGATCCAGTCATCCTCAGGTTCCATAACTCCTGCTCTAACTTCTGGATTTCGCCCCTCGGGCAGTATTATTCCAGCATCAAGATTTTGAGATCTTCCCAGCTCATGGCATTAGCAACTGGGAGAGATAAGGCTTTCACATGGGCCTTCCACCAGGTGAGGGCTCAATCAAAGAAAGTGCAAGCAGCAAACTTGACTTTGTTTGTTTCTGGGCATGCACAAATCTCAAAGACCGTTTCGGTCTTCTCGAACCATTGCATAAGTGCAATGACTCCTCCTACCCCGTTGAAAGTCTTTGGCTTCGCATTTGAAAATTCTTTGTATGTGCATTCCCTAGTATGACCATGGACAGTGCCACGATTCAAGTGGTTGGTACTACTTCCAGTTCTGCTAGCGCCGTTGGTGTTTATTTGCGTAAGAGAAGCTGTTACTGCTGTAGTGATAGCAGCTTGTACCATGACAGGATCATATTGTGGAGGTGGTGGCGATGGTGTTGGTGTTGCATTGTTGACGCGTCTACCATATTTGCGAGGAGGCATCTTGCTGCCAAAGAATTAACAATGAAAGACAATAAGTCTTTGGACTGAAAGTCGAGTGTTAAAAGTTAACTATTTTAGATTCTTCATGTATTAAGATTCGACTTAAACAGTGATTTGTGTTCGATTCATAACATTAGTTTATGTAATAACAGATAAACCTATGAATTTCAGTGATATCCAAGGGATTAACACGCAACGCAAATACTTTAATATATATATATATATATATATATATATATATATATATATATATATATATATATATATATATATATATATATATATATATATATATATCATGAATACATCGTAATGTTGGGAAAATTTGACCTTATCTACAGGTCTACAGTACCGAAAGTTAATAAAAGTAAAACATTTAGCCGTGGTCCTAGTCTATAACAAAATTTGGAGTTGAGCAAGCACTACTTGTGACGCGTACTGCGCTGAGTACTAGACTCTGCTTCCGAGTGTTTGGCTCCCATTAGACGCCTTTCAAGGATGGCTTGTTGTTCCCTCATTTACCCTATTTTAGCGAGGGCTGCATCCATTTGGCTCTGGAGTGCCCTGGTGTGGATTCGGGTCTCATCATGTATTTCGTCCAGGCGACATATATCGGAAGTGTTGCTTTGTGCCGTTGCATTGATTTCCCGGATTTGGGTTGTCGAAATCCTCGCCTGATCGATTTGGTTCGCTATCTTGTCCACGATGATAGGGAGTGCCATGTCAGTTGAACCCCCATTGCTAACATTGTAGAAGTCTCGGCACATCCCGTAGGGAGGGCACACTCCTTGTTGTCGGCTCCAGTAGTGAATGAGGTTTCCCCAAATGGGAGTAGGTCCTTGAAAACCTCTCCTGATTGCAGGAGGTCGGACAGATGGTGGGGGATTGTACACTTCGGGTTCTGTATCATTCCCCTCAGACTATTCTTCTCCCTCTTCCATGGGTTCCTCTTCTTCTTCCTTTTCATCCATAATTTCCTCGGGATCCTCTTCTGGATCATCTTCCACCCAGCCTCCATTTCCTTGGTTCGGGTAGTAAGGGTCCCCTGGTAAGTGGAATCTGGCAATTGTGTCTGTACGAGAACAGGGATATGAGAATTGTCTAAGCACTAAAGCATATAAATTTGAACATCAAGGTTAAAGTATTGCATTTACAAAATACTCCTATAGTATTCTAAATGTTATGTTTGATTCTAAAGATTATATGTTTGGGTAAGTTTTAGACTTGTCGTCCACTGCAACTATTCCTGACATATGTTAGTCGGTTCTTGGATAAATATAGTTGATCAGGCTATATATGTATCCCAGTCCCGATTACATATTCCAAGGCATACCTGTAGTGCACAACTCATCTGTAATACTTCTATATGGTTTTCCTTATGATACTGTTACTGTTATGTAATGTATGCATGTATACTTTTAATAAAACTATATTTTTAAAAGTATATCTCTTAATCAGAATGTTTTTGCCTAGTTGTGTTTATAGTTGTATATCAAAAATGGTTTTGATATACTTAGTTCACTGTAAACAAAGCTCTAATACCAATCTGTCACACCCCCAAACCTGGACGGCGGAAACATTCAGGGGCGGAGGACGTCATGTACAGTATCATAACAATTGAATAGTAAAGAAAGTACACACCACCATAATATATATTTGAAAAGTTTACATGATTGTTGTATTACATGTTTCAAAAGTCAAATACAATACGATGTTCCAAAAGATGTTGCTAACGCCAGAGCATTAGTCCCCAAAAGTAGTTGCTAATATGGTTTAGCGATTTCCTGAGAATACAAGTTATTTGAAAAGAGAGTATCAACAATTAAGTTGGTGAGTTCATAAGTAGATATTTGTGTAATTGTATGCCATTCGAAAGTTTGCATTTGTTTTCCATACAATCTGATATTTTCTTATAAAATGAGTTATGAATCGTTGTTTGTATGAAATGAATGTATTGAACCAGGAAAATCCTATATTTTCCTAAAGTTGAAAAGCAGTTTTAAATGTCTAAGACTGTAACTTGTAAGTAAATATGTCATACTTAAAATGATGATGTATAGTTTTATTAGTGAACAAAACTATAGGAAGTTTGTATTTTCACGTAAAAATAACTGTAATATTACTTTTCCCGTAAGAACATAATACCATAATAATTGTCTATCTCGTGAGTTTTCATAACTGTACTATGATGGGTTTGCCTGCGGCGGCGTTCTTCAGGCATCGAAGCGTTATGATATTTGTCATCCCGCGGACTGTAGCTAACAGTCAGGGCGTAGGATCATCAGTCCCGTATAGATCTATACACAATTATCACGTTCTCACAACATAGACTCTGGTTATAAAACATGGCTTTCTAGTGGTACCTTGATAGGTATAGTTAAGACGAAATGACTCACAGATTCTCAATTAAGTCACGTATTCTTGAAATGAAATTGTTTATGTCCGAAATGATTTCCCTTTTTACTATGTTGATAAAGGCATAACAATGAGTTGTATTTTCTTATATAAACAAAATGTTATAGTTGAAATGTTACCCTTGTCACGATGTGTTATGCAAACATATAAATAATGCATGTTATTATTTATAAACATATTTCATCCCATGAGGGCAGAGTGGTATCGTAATATGTTTTGCATGCTAACATTTTCGTATGATAGTTATAATAACAACATGAAAAGTTAAGCAAAAGATTGATGTTTTCACCCGATGTTAATCATGTGTTTACTTGTATTCTCCCCTAAAAGTGTTTAAAAAATATTTAAAAGTGTTGTGATAGGGGTACGAACTCACTTGGTAAGAGTGAAGGTTTGATGAAGATGATGTTTAACTCGGGCAACACTTCGATTGGAAAGAAGCAAGATTCTCGGGAATCTCGGGACTTTGGGCTTTCGTCAGGGCTTGGACACGTAACCGGGGCGTCGGGGTAGTCTTGGGATGCTTAACACAGAGTAAAAGTAGAAAGGAGAGTAGAATTGAGCAACCTAAACCCGAGACCTTCAGTTTCTATTTATAAGGGCATTTTTGGAATTCACGTCGTGAATTTGGGGTGGTTCACGTCGTGAGTTTAGATCTTATCCTCTCCGTAGACTCTACGTCTGATAGCCCGACTCTGGAACCCATCAATCACAAACTCACGTCGTGAACTTCTGGCTCACGTCGTGAGTTCCCTGACAGTGTGGGGTTTCGTGTCCCGAACTTCATAAGTTCATATCTCTCGCATACGAGTTCCAATTTTGACATTCTTTATATCCACGCGTAGGTGAGATTATGCTCTACAACTTTCGTTTAGACTCCATCGGCTAATTTTGACTTTATTTTTAATAATATATTTTTAACAGGCCAGGACTGGAAAAGTCCATTAAAAATCCATAACTTCTTCATCCAACGTCCGTTTTCGTCTGTCTTTTTACCAGTGCACTACTATTGTCGAGATCTTTGATTCGTGTTTAGGTTGCGTCGACTAAAAGTCGCTCGATCTCTATTTCGAGTTTTTAGCTCTACTGCTATATCCGAAACTTAGAAAAATCGTAACTTCCTCATACGAAGTCAGATTTGGACGTTCTTTGTATGTACGCTTACGATTTAGTCATATCTACGACTTTCATTTAGATACTTAAGGCTAAAAAGTATTTTGTTGAAATTTCGCGTTTTACGCTTAACAGTGTTTTACCGGTTTTGTTGCGGATCTCCGATTGGTCATAACTCCTTCGTTATAACTCGGATTTTTGTGTTCTTTATATTTTTGAAAACCTTGTTACGATATCTACCACTTAGTACATCCAAATTGGGATTTTGAACATTTCATTTTTGACGCTATTTTTATTATCTCAAAAGTAGGTTACAATACTTGACTTTAGATCATTATATTGATTTGAAATATCGGGTTGTTACAAATCTCTTGTGCCCGCTTCAGTTAAGACTGAACAATCTGGGCCAAATGAGAGTGTTGAGGTGAAGGATACTAATGATTCTACTACATGTGCATGTAAAGTAGTGGAATATGAGAACAATGAGAACATAACTAGCTCTAGTTCTGTTGATTTTGTTGACTGTCAAACTAATCTCTCATTGAACTCTGAATCTGTTGCTTCTAACTTAGTTACTTCTAATCAACCTGCTGTTGGTAAATACATGCCACCAAAACAAGTGAAACAGACGGCTTGCTGTAAGTGTGCATGCGGGAACAATAAAAGCAAGGCAAGGGTACGCCACTAGGGGTAGGCAGAAACAACTCCTACGTGAAGAAACATACATGTTTCCACTATGGAACACCTGGACATATTGCCAGAAATTGTCCAAATCGCGCATATGTTCCATACTATGCACAAGGTTGGCAGAACGCGCCAATAGGGAGATTTTCCAAAAGAAACCCTTTGAGGGCACGTTCAAACAGTGGTGACTGGAATGCCAAAAAGGCAAAGAATCCAACTCCCAATGCCAAGAAGGGAATGCAGGCTAAGAATTCCAATTCAAGAGATGCTCCAGTGAAACAAAGACCGGGTAGGTGAAAGTCATCTCAGCGATCGACTTCAAGTTCAAAAGCAAGCAATAAAGCACCCAACCGATCGAACAAGAAATGGGTTAAACCCGACTACAGATGGGTACCGAAGGTTCACACTCCCAAATCTTCAAATGATTCTAACATTTCTTCATCTTCTATTTGTGATAAACAAGATATGTGATGAGAGTGAGTACCTTGCAAAGATGACAAAGGTCAACCCAGTTTCAAAATGGACTGGGTTCCAAAGACCAATTAATCCCGCACTCTGTGGTGGAGTAGCTATGGAGGCATATCATCAAACCTTGGTTTGTTGACAGTGGCTGTTCCAAGCACAAGATAGGGGACATCTCTCAACTGTACAACATTTAGAACTGTGTTTGAGAGTATGTGTCCTTTGCGGGAAGGGAAGAAAGGAAAGGATCACAAATGGGGTTTGTGCTTAACGATATGAAGAATTTTTGGATCTATTCCAAGATTGAAATATGCGTGCTACTCTCAGATCATTTGGTTGCAACTTCCATTGGTGAATTACAGTTTGAGTTTTCCTCTCAATACTCCTGAGTTTTTTCTTAAAATGATTCGTTTTGAAGACAATCTTTTATTTTCTTATAGTTTTTCGTTTGTAGGTATTGTTTGGGAAGTGATATGAAGTATGGTGTTAAAGGGCAAGCTAAAATTCGTGTAATGCACTAAAGCCGAATTGTTTAGACACTGTGTTCAATGTGCTGGTAGGTACGAAGGATTAAAAAGGACTTGACAGTATGGACTTAGATAGTTTTATTTGGACTGAAAATATGACGATTGGATAGGTTGAGCAGCGAGATAAACATGGGAACCTGCGGGATACATTAAAGACATATGTATCTAGAATTGTGGTTCAACATTTCCTCGATGTACGGACTTATGTCCTTAATTCCAATACTGATAGGGTGACTGGGGGGTTTTGATAAAGTAGGTCTGGAGAAAATTATTTTCTTGCTTTCTTTCTGTCAGTCATATGTTGCCTCCTTTGCGCGATTGGAACATATCCGATCTGGAATGCAACATATGCAACTCTATCTCTATGCATCCCTTTATCTATGCAATTCTTTCTGTCTGTTATCCATATGATGTCCCCTCTTTGTGATCGGAAGATCCGACCTGGGACACAACATATGCACCCTACTATCTCTCTAATCCTCTATCTATGTTACTCATATGTTGTTCCCTCTGCGTGATTGGAAGACATCCGACCTGGGACACAACATATGCACTTCTATATCTGACTTCTTTCTTAATGATTGAATACTCACCTAAAGTAAGGAGTTCTTTGGAAGTTCTTGATTACTGGGGTATGTCGGGAAGTGGGAGACACGTTCTAGTACATCTAAAATTGAAGTACTTAAAAGGTTGTTTGTAGATCTCGCTGCTGAATTTAAGTGGACAACAATATCCTTGGTCGTCGTTAGCCAAATGGTCTATTTAGGAATATAGGTGCAAATGTCTTGTCACTTATAATCAGTCCAATTTGTCAATATCCTTTGCGTTTAAGTGGACCACAATACCGGTGATTGACCAGATCTAAACATGCAGGCGTGTGCTGATAAACGATATTGAATTGCTTGACAACTTTGATCCCAAAAGTCTTAAATTTAGTAACTATTTTGTTTTTGTTAAATTTGTTCATAGTTTCCTCTATGCACAAATTTGAGGGGGGGGGGGGGGGGGAATTAAAAATTTTAAAAAATCAAACAAAATTCAGAAAATTAAAAATCCAAAAATAGTGTTATTTCTGTTCTATTTCGTTTTCAAAAAAATAAAAAATCCAAAATATTTTTGTTTCTGTTTTATTTTTTCTTTAGAAAATATGAAAAATCCAAAAATATTGTGTGCTAAGTTTTCTTTTAGTTTTGTTTTTATCTCAAAATTTTATTTGTTTTGAAAAGCAAATTCAGGTGTAGATGAGACTCATGGAGACTTTATCGAGATTTTCTGAGCCAAGACTTCATCCGTGATTGTCGAAGAATATTCATTCGAAGGAACAAGAAATGAAGATTATTCTTTCAACATTCAATCTTTCAACCCCAGAAGCAAGGTGAAGCTGTAGTTGAAGATTATGTGACAAATTGCATTGAAGCCTCCTCAATCAATTTGCTGCTATCTATGTACCTGCTGAAGTGATCCAGAAGATTCGTTCTCACTGAAGATTCTCAAGCTGAAAGTGTTGATTTTCAAGAATCTATACAAGAAGCCTCCACACCCAACGTGCGTTCAAATTCAGATCTTGAAGAAAAGCCCAACTGTTCAAGATGAAGTTATTCATATAGAAGATTCATATGTTCATCTTGAAAGTTGTGAAGAAATCGAAGATTAACGCTGAAGCCAAGCACAAAGTGAAGATTGAGAAGAAATGGAAGCTACAAACCTAGGGGGAGTTTGTTAGGTCAAAAGAAAAGAAAGCTATAGACCAAGGGGGAGATTGTTGGGTCAAAAATATGGTTTATACTTTACTTTTCTAAGCATTTGTAGTTTCGGTCTTGGGCCGAAAACAGCCTTGGGTTTAACTGTAGCTTGGACCGAAATCACATGTGATTTCGGTCTGGGTATTGGGTTTGGGCCTTTGGTTTTCGGTCCACACACACACACACACACACACACACACATATATATATATATATATATATATATATATATATATATATATATATATATATATATATAAATATATATATCTTGTCATTAGGAGTGTGGGGGGAGAGACACAAGTTGGCCATATTGTAAAAAGGGAAGCCATTAGTGGAGGAGCATATTCTAGAGAGAGAAAGTAGAGAGACGTGTGTGAATATTGTGTATGGAGTTTCAATCAAATCATTGAATACATTGAAGATTCATCTAGTTCTTCTTCTTCTTCTTCTTCTTCTCCATTCTATCTTGCATCATCCACTTGATTGGGATTCCGCACCATCAAGTGGATCAGATTGATACGTCAAGCGATTTTGGGGACTTACAAATCTTTTTTACTACCACATCTTATTTCTATATGCAAAGATGCCACACATTTTGATAACTAAATTGGCAAACAAATTTTTATTTAATAAAACCATTTTGCCATCGTTGGTGCTTAACCACTGGTTGCATGCTACTCAATCATTTTACCCAATATACAAGTAGTTTACCTTACAAGCTTACACAAAGGTACACATTGTAAACAACATCCAAAAATACATGTTCATATATACTTTAACTGCCATTATCATGTATTTATCTTACTATTCTTTGCATAGTATGAAGTTGGATAACTTACTATTATTGTTTATAATGGCATATACAAATGATTGAGGCTCAAACATGCAAACACAAGCCAATACCTATAAAACAACTAAAATTTGTCCATGCTAGTATCTACTACTAGGAAGAAAACCAACAAAAATTAAGTTGTTCAACTGAATACCGATTGTATACAACCATGCTTGCAACAAAACAACCAAACATTACCTTGTTGTCAGAAATCACAATCAAATTGTGAACAAACCATACAAAATTATATGATAGCTTACTCCTTTTAGGGTGAATCAACAATATAGAGAATCAAGTCATACTTAGGTGCATAAGGCCCAACACCATATATTCAACACTATCTAGAAGTGTTATTTCAACTTCGAAGAAAGAGCTAAACTACATGAAGAGATGACATTGTATATGATAGGGCATCCCCGAGATGTCATTAGTATTATGGAATGAAGGAGCACCTTTATGGTTCAATGGCAGACATCAACCATGCCACCCGAATTTCAACAACTATATAGCATACTCTAAGCAGTCGTGCTGCCTAACTCTCAACAACCCTAGTACCTAGTTTCCTAAAACTCCATCATCCAACTCTAGCAAGAAACTCCACTGCCTATCTCTTAACAACAACCATGCTCTCCAGCTTTCGGCTACTACACTACATGCTCTAAGCAACCTTGTTTCTCATCCCTATGCATTCATCATTCTCATTATTCACCTCTTCTAAAAGAGGGCCGTAGAAGGGTTGACACAACACTATGTAGGAGTGTTAGTTTCATTTCGAGTAAAGAGTTGAATTACATGAAGAGTTGAGATCATATACGATAGTGCATTCTTGAGGCGAAATTAGTATTATGGATTGAAGGATCAGCCTTGCGGTTCAACACTAGACAACAACATTGCTGTCCAGTTCTCCATAACCTTACTGCCTAACTATTTCCAGTGGTCATGCTGTCCAATTTCTAGCAGTTATATTGCATGCTCTCAGCAGCCTTGCTGTCCAGCTCTCAACAACCTCAACTCACGAGAAATAGTCTTACTAAAATATCAATTTCCACTTGGTGCACAGTACTACCATTACTATATAAATCATGTTGCTAAGAAGTCGTTTGTGTCACTTTGAATTTATACACATGTTAAGGAAAACAAGCATCAACTATCTCTACAACTAATGATGCAACAAACCATCAACTGCCATTATATTTTAGCCTAGACTGATTACTCAAGCCAGACACATGGATTGCATGATACTACACCCAATATTGCTAAAGTTTCAGAAGGTTCATAACCTTTTCCTTGAATGGGTTGGCTTCTCAGCCTAAGCTCCGCCAATAAGGTTCATAACCTTTTGCCTTGAATTGCTTGGCTTCTCAAGCCAACACCATATTAGCTGAAAGCATTGACTATAAGGTTCAAAAGGCTCATAACATTTACCTTGAGTTTCTTGGCTTCTAAGCCCAACTCCATATTAGCAGCAAGCTCCACCTATAAGGTTCAAAAGTTTGATAACCTTTTCCTTGATTTTCTTGACTTCTCAGCCTAACTCCATCATACCGGAAAGCTCTGCCAACAAGGCTCGATAGGATCATAACCTTAGCTTTGACTTGCTAGATTCTAAGCCCAATTCTTCCATGATCGATGACTGCCAATCCTGATCCGTTCCACATGATGCTCACCCGGGTGATGTTTTCTTGATTGCTGGTTGATGCGATATTTGACCTTCATTGTCTTCTTCGGTGCACTTGATTGGATTACAACGGAGATCTGTTATCATAACAATAAGAAACGGGCCATCAACCGATCTTTGGGAGGAGGTACTAGGAAAAAGCTCCGATGTTCAAGTCATTTTCTGGGAGATATGAGTATGTAACTAGCCAATTTATCATCTGTTGACTTACCTGCGCATGTTCCCGGCCGGATTCCGAACATTAGGGGATAGTCTGATCCAGGCTGGACAAGGTATTGGAAAAAATGGATGGTTGACTGGCTCGATCTCCTTTGGTATTCCTAGGATGTGTAGGAGGCACGTTATTAAGTCCCCCTAGTCTTATCCGTTATGACATAGGCATGCTTAGTTATAACAAATAAGACTAGTTTTTAAATGATGTGTCACACTGTGCTTGGACGTTGTCTTTTTGGCTTCAGATCGTAGCGGTTTCAAGCTGTGACATCGGTCATCATCATTTGGGTTTTCGAATTTCCTGCCCATCAGTACATTATATAGTTTTTCCCTTTTTAGTTTTCTTTTCTCTTACTCTTCGTCTTGATTTTTTCTGCATTCTTTTTCTCTACGCCATGGATTCTACGATTAGCATCTTCCCAACTGCTGATCATTTTGCTGCTCTTCAGGAGAAATACGGTTTCCATCTAGAGGAAGACATGACATTTCCCAATGAGAAAACCAGTTTCATCAATCCTCCAGAAGGCAAGATTGACATATATGTAAAACACTTCGACGCCATATATCATCTCCCGACAAGGTTGCTCTTGTTACTGCTATACGTCAATTGAAGCAAGAGAATGAGGGCTTGAGCATTCAACTGGAAAGTGTTGAGAAGGATTGGTGGAGAAGGATTGAGTGGTTGTGGAGAGGCCCGCTTTGGCTGCGGTTTTGGATACGAATTTGAGATGGGTTATAAGTAAAGGTTCATCTAGTGTTTTAGACCGAGTGTTAGGTAGCAAGAAGTTTGGATTTGGAGTGAAGCAGTTTCATGATGCATGTATGGCGTTAGGGAAGGTGGTGGGAGCTTGGATGATTTTCCTGGAAGTTCTGTGGATCATGAGGTAGTGGTGGATGAGGCATTGGTGTTGGTACATGAAAGCAACTCCTTGCAATCTGAAGTGAAGCCAATTCCGAAATGAGAAGTGTTCCGAGATGATACTGATTCCAAAGTGAAGATCTGTCCGAGGAACATCCTTTGTCATTTGCCATTTGATTCTTTAATGTGCATTAAATGTTCCTAGTACTAGTTTGTCTCTTAGTCGTTGGTTTATTGTACAGTACATGGGATAAGATCAACAGATGCGACTGTGTCAGTATGTTGATCTTCAATTGTCTTTTAGTTCATGCACTTTAGCAGATTTGTCTTATTTGTCATTCCTTGTCTATTTAAGGACTTATAACTGTAGTGTTACATAAACGAGTGCAACATTCTCTTTCACATCAATACCAAGAATCATTAAGTCAAATCACTCTCTTTTACATTCTCATTATTATTAAATTACTTTACATTGTTCATACTTATTATCGATTCATATCTTGAACACTTTGTTGAATATCTCTATCCCGAGACAAGACTGGTTTACCAAACTTGACTGGATCTTTATTAGCTACAGACATTGATCTTAAGTTAATTAAGGTTTGAGTTTTCAAACCTTGTCCGCACACATATCATAGTTGATTATATTAGAGCCTAAGTTGTTGTCCTGTGAATCCATAAGAATAGATCATAGTTGATTGAAGATTACCATGGTATCTTAATCATTTATGTGTTCAGGATAAAAGTTCTTCTATATACCAAGTCAGCTCTAATATCTTAACTTCAATGGCTGCTTCTAATCAAACTCAAAAAATTTATAGAATGCAAATAGAAAAATGGCATGAGTTGCCCAAAACATCCCTCATTGCTAGTTGTTGAAGAGTATGATCACTAGAAAGATAGAATGGTGATATTTTTGCTTGGCAAAGAAAAAGGTGAAGAGATATGGAGGTTTGTCAAAGAAGGTCCCCATGTTCCTGTTAGACAAATGGTCAGAGATGTTGTCGCTACACTCATGGGTCAAAAAAGCTCCGTGTAGCGCCTCTAACTGCATTCGATCTTGAGAAGCTTCATGCAGATCTAATTGCTTTCTCAGAAATGGTGTTTGGTGTTCCTCCTTCTCTCTTTGAGCACATAAATTTGTGAAAATTTGCCAAAGAGATTTGGGACACACTTCAAGAATTGTTCGAAGGGTATGAGAACATGAAAGATAAGCGTTTGACGTCAGTTGTGAATGACATTGACACATTCACTACAAATCATGGTGAATATGTAGCCTCTGTATCAAATCGATACAGGGTTGTTGTGAACAACATGACAACACGTGGAGTAGTCCGAACTCTACTCGAGTACAATCTGAAGTTCATCAAAAGCCTAGGAAAATGATGGGGAAATGTTAAGTCCTGTCTTCAGAGTAATGGATCTCTGAAGAAACTGATGCTCTATCACTTGTTTGACGAATTGCAAAGTCATGAATCGAACGTTGCTTAAACGTTGAGGGAACTCTTAGGAGGTCCTCTTGCTTTATTAAGCTCTATCAATATGCTGATTCCGAACCCATCTGTTGCACCTATTCCTATGATTTCAAACTATCCGTACGACGTAGAACTTGATCCATAAGTTGGTAATTTTGAACTTCGTTTCCAGCAAGAGTTTGCACTTCTATCCATGAAGTACAGATGTCCTTGGAATCCTAATCAAAAACCAACTTAGAATCGATTTCAATCTTCTCACCACAGAAATCCTCAACCTTACCCCAAACCCAATGAAAATCCACCGACATATCAACTCAACATTCCAAATCACCCCTCGGAACCTCAGAAAGTTTTGAAACCAGTCAAACCCAAGATTGTGTGTCACAAATGTGGCACTTTTCAAAGGACTATTTGGATGATTGTTGGAACCTGAAAGTGAACCTCTAGCAATCTCAATCACCTTTGAAGATCCGAAGTCAGTCAGAGTTCCGAAATGAATAAGTTGGTGTCCGGACTTGAAGCCTTGCTCCGGAAGTGAAGATGTCCGAAAAGTGAAGATGTCCGGAAGAGGAGATTGATGTTTATGTTCCGAACCATATGAAGGCATTTCAGAATGGATGTTATGTCCAGAATGTTAACTTGTCTAAATCCGTGTTTTGTCCATGTGCATTTATTGTTTTTGTCTTTTAGCTTGATTTAACTTGTCATAGGACTTAGTCTCTTTTGTCAAACACGGATATTTAGAGTGTCAGATGTAACTCTTTTATCCAGTCCTACGTATGTAATCAGTCAGTACTATGTATCTTGTTCTCCTATTTATAGGAGCTTTCAATGTTAAATCAATGACAGATCATTCAAACATATCAATCAATATTCCAGTTTACTTCACTTACTCTCTCAAACATTCTTCTTGTTCTTCATTTATTGTCTTTACCTTGATCATCATCTTCATTATTCATTAATATCTTGAATACTTTGTTGATTGCATTAACTCAGACTTGACTGGTCTTTCCAGTCTTGACTGGAACATTCCTTAGTAAGCAGACATTGATCTTAAGCATTAACTCAAGGTTTGAGTTTTCAAACCTTGTCCTTGCACATCAAATCTTCCTTGTTCTCTCAATTGGTATCAGAGCTTGAGTGGTTGTCCTTTGAATCCATAAGAGCAGATTATAGTTGGTTTGAAATTACCTTGGTATTTCAACCATTTCTGTTTTCAGGATAAACGTTCTTCTATATACCACTTTTGCTTAAAGATATCTTGACTTTAATGGCTGATTCTAATCCTTAACAAATGTATTTAATGCAAATAGTAAATAGCGTGGGTTGCCCTACTCATGCCATACTGCTAGTTGTTGACGAATATGATCATTGGAAAGTCAGAATGGAAAGATTTTTACTGGCTAAAGAGAAAGGTGAAGCTATATGGAGATCTGTCAAAGAAGGTCCTTATGTTCCGGTTAGAACAACAGTTAGAGATGCTGCTACTCAGCTCATGGGTCAAGATGAATAACGCCCAACTCCTCTCACTGCTGATGATATTGAGAAGCTACATGCTGATCAGGTGTCATTCTCTGAAATGGTGTTTGGTGTTATACCATCTCCCGTTGAACACATCAAGCTGTGTAAATTTGCCAAAGAGATTTGGGACACTCTTCAAGACTTGATCGAAGGTTCTGAAAATATGAAAGACAAGCGTCTGACATCTGTTATAAACGAGTTTGACACCTTTAAAACAACTCCTGGTGAATCAGTTTCCTCAGCCTTCAACCGATACCGAATTGTAGTCAACAATATGAATGATCATGGGATTGTCCGAACTCCTTTGGAGTACAATATCAAATTCATAAATAGCCTTGGTAAAGGATAGGGAAACGTGAAGTCCTGTCTTCAAAGCAATGGATCTCTGAAGAAGTTGAAGCTTTATCAACTATTTGATGAACTGCAAGGTCATGAATCGAACGTTGCTCAGACATTAAGAGAACTCTACGGAGGTCCCCTTGTTCTTGTCAGTTCTTTTGAACCATCTGTTCCTAACCCATCTATCTCGGACCCTCTTAAACCCGTTGTTCCACCTATTCAACCCTCCTTACCTATTCTATCCACTCAAAGTTATTCTATTGATTGTGCTCTCGATTCCGAAGCCATGGACTCCGAACTATGTTTTCAGCAGGAGTTCACACTACTCTCCATGAAATACAAACATCCATTTAATCCCTCTCATAAACCTTATCACAATCGCTTTCATGCTCCTCATCAAAACAATCCTCAAGCATACTCTGCTTTGCAACAACAAACCACTTCGGGAAACCCACCAGCCTACAAACCAAACATCTCCAAACCCAATTCCACTCCGGAATCTCAGCAGATTCCGAAAACAGACAAATCCAAAATTGTGTGTTATAAGTGTGGACATGCAAATCATTTTGCAAAAGATTGTCTGGCTGATATTCCGCAGAAACCAAAAATCAAGGATTCTGCTTACTATGCCCGAAAAGCACAAGAATTGGCTGAAAGTGAGAAGGCATTTTTCACAACTGTGTCTAGAGATGTGGAAGGATATTGGTCATCCGGAGATGATGATGATGATATGATTACTGGAAGAAACATGTGTTTAATGGCAAGACAAACCATTGAGTGTGATGAAGGCTATTGGTCTTCAGGTTTAGAAGATGAAGATGAAGAAAATGTTGCTGAACCAAACTACTGCTACATGGCCACCAACGATCCACCAGGTCGAAGCATCGTTCAGCATGTAACATCTATGATTACTGATAATAATTTTGATATGAATCTTTTTGAATCTTATCTGTCCCAGATCCAAACAGATATGAACACCATCTTTAGAGGCTATGAGTCTGCCATAGAAGTCAGTGAGAAGAAGGATTGTGAATTGAGTCGTCTTAGGTTACGTTTCGAGGATAAGAAATTAAAAATAGAGTCTTTAGAGCGTGAAATTGTAATGTCACAAGATGAATGTATCATTCTCAAAGACAAATGTGAAATCACTTATTCTGAAATAAATGTTTTGATTTCGGATAACAAACGTCTTAATGCCAAAATTGATGCTTTACATAATTCTATTGACTTGCTCGAAGCAAATCAAAGGATGACACATAACCTTCGTCATCCTTGATCTAAAGCTCCTGGTCTCGGAAGTGAGTTTCCAAAACCAATAGTTAGTCCCTTGAAGGAGTTACAAAACCTGAATTTTATGGGAGATGTTCTGAACCGTAAACATTTGGATACTCCTGTTTCTCCTTTATCACCCCTTCCTGAGACTTCTGAACAGTTTGCATCTTTGATTCCTGAGTTTAAGCCCATAGTTGTCAAGTGTCCTGATTCCATGCTACTTCCGCCTCTGACAAACCTAGACCTAAATCGGACCACAGAATTCCACCATAGTGTTTCAAATTGTGTAGATCATGTTCCAAAACAAAATCCTCCTAACAACTGTGTTGTTGAGGAAATTCCTCCAGTGACAACTGAACCTGTTACTTATAAGTTTGCATGGGCACCCTTAGATGATATCTATGAAACTACAAGTCATGTCTCCTCTGATTCTTGTGAATCAAACTCCTTGGTAATCTCCAAAACAACCTTGTTACCCATCAAGCCCAAGTTTGGCAATCCTTCAAATGGTCAGACTTCCAAGTCGACATCTGACCAAAGAAAGAAACCCTCCTTGAACCGAAAAGATGTCATTATTCCTAAACAAGAAGCCAAAAATGCTCTAAAAAAGGAAGTTCAGTCGAGACAAAATTCCAGATTCCTAGAGAACTCCAAAAAGAGTGTATCTCGGAATTGTCATTCTTCAACTCCAAGTCAAAACTCCTTCACGCCCACTAAGATTCTTAAAAGGCCTTCCAATCCTCCCAGTCCTGTAGAACAAAAGAAAGTGGTCAGTCCCATCCCAAAAAGGTCCAGTGTGACCACCAAATCTGTCCAGAACAACTCATCTCAGACTGCTTCATCTGTTTTCATTGCTAAAGCTGATGGTATAATTTTTAAACCTCAATCTACAAACCAAAATGTGCCATCAATCAAAGCTAAACGTGTTAAGAAAACTATTTTTCAAAAATTTTCAAAACAAAACCTTGTTTGGAAAATCAAAACACCCACAGATGCGATACTTCCGAAAGATATAGTACTCACCACTACTCCGGAAGTTCATAGTCCAAAGAAAGTTGTTCCGAACTCTCATGCCATTGAGTATGACTACTGGATAGATGAAAGGACCATGACCTTTTGCTTGTTTCCTAAGGAATCTAGGAACAAATCTTCCAAACCATCTGTTACTCAAAAGTCACTACCAAAACTCAAGACCCGTGCCTTTGTCCCAAAGCCTAACTTGGAGCCTAAAAACTCCACATCTCACTAATTTTTGCAGACACTTTGTGCTTCGGTGCAAGAGACAATATGGTATATTGATAGTGCTTGCTCCATGCATATGGCGGGGCAGAAAGACTTTCTGCGAGATCTCAAACTTTCTCCAAATGTTGGTTACGTGACATATGGAAACAACTCCAAATCTCAAATTCGTGGTTATGGAATCCTCACCAGTGGAAACTTCTCTATTTCAAATGTAGCCTACGTAGCTGACCTGAAGCACAATCTAATAAGTGTAGCTCAACTCACTGACTCAAATCGGTGTGTTGAATTTTGCAAGAAACATAGCTACGTAATGACCGAGGACAGAAAAGAATGCTTGATTAAGTCAAACCGCAACAACAACATGTACCCGCTCGACATCAACATGATCATCGAGAAACCTCAACTGTGCCTTCTTTTAAAAGTTGTTCCTGACGTCAGCTGGTTATGACACTGAAGACTTGCTCATCTAAACTTTCGCTACATGAATGATCTTGTGTCTGGTGAAATGGTGAGTGGACTACCGCTCCTCAAGTTCAAATATGATCATTTGTGTGCTGCATGTGAGTGTGGTGAGCAGTCGAAGAAGGGTCATCGTGTCATCATTGAAAAATCAGTCTTAGAACCATTGGAACTTCTTCACATTGATTTATGTGGACCCTCAACTGTAGAGAGTCTTCATCACAAGAAATACATCCTTGTGATTGTTGATGACTTTACAAGGTTCACTTGGGTCTTCTTCCTTAGGCTAAAGTCCGAAACAGCAACTGAACTCATCAATTTCATCAAAGGAATAGAAGTCCTCATCAAACTTCCGGTTAGAAGAATCCGACGTGATAATGGTTCGGAATTCACTAATGGAATGGAACCATTGAGAAATTCCTCACTGAGAAAGGAATTGATCACAAATTCTCTGCTCCTTACACTCCACAACAGAACGGTGTTGTCGAAAGACGCAACAGAACGCTTGTTGAAGCTGCTCGATCTATGCTCAATTTTGCAAATCTTCCACTCTATCTTTAAGCTGAAGCTGTCTCTACGACATGTTTTACTCAAAATAGAAGCATCATCAATCGACGCCTCAACATGACACCATATGAAGCCATGAATGCTCGAAAGCCTAGCATCTCTTTTCTTCATGTCTTTGGATGTTGATGCTTCATCAAGAACAACCGTGATCAGCTTACCAAGTTCCAACCTAAAGCTGACGAAGCCATCTTCCTTGGATACTCTTCTAAATCAAAGGCTTACAGAGTTCCTAATCGGAGAACTTGTGTTCTGGAAGAAAGATTTGATGTTACCTTTGATGACAATTTCGTTCGGAATTCTGACCCAACCCATGTTACAACTCACATTATGGAGTTCGATGCTCCAGCGCCAGGATGTCCGAACCAACAAATAATCCTTGAAGTTGACTTTCAGACCTTGTTCGGACCCTCAGAAACGGCTCTTGATTCGGAATCTCAAACAAGATCAACCATGTCCGAAGCTCCGGTCTCTCAAAACATGTCCGGTCCAACACCAAGTCTTCCTCCATTTGATTCCGAACCGTTTCAACATTCTCAGGTTGAGGGGGAGAATGGTCACTCTTCCCTTGAATCAAATGTGGATGGATTTCGAGATGCAGCTGCTGATTTTGATGATTCCAATCCTATCAACATCGATGATGATGCAAACTTCTTTGAATTCCCACCTGAAGATGATGTCAACCTATCCGGTTCAGAAGTTCAGGGGCAGCATCATCCACACGTTAAAACTATTCAAGGGGAGCAACATAACCCCATTGTTGATATTGGATCGTCTGCTGCACAGGAACTTCCAGGATTACATGTTTGGACCAAGGATCATCCTTCGAACCAAGTGATCGGAAACCCAAACGCTGGTGTACAAATGTGCTCTGCCACAAGTATTCAAAATGAATGTCATTTCTCGGCAATTATATCAATGGTTGAACCCAAATCCATCAAATAAGCACTTGAACATGCTAATTAGATTACAGCCGTGCAAGAAGAATTGACAGAATTTGATAGAAATGAAGTCTGGACTCTCGTCCCTCCTCCTCAAAATCATCCCATTGTTGGTACTAGATGGGTGTTTCGCAACAAGTTAGATGATGCAGGAGTTATCATCCGAAACAAAGCAAGATTGGTGGCTAAAGGATTTACATAGATTGAAGGCCTTGATTATGATGAGACCTTTGCTCATGTTGCACGTCTTGAATCTATCAGAATCTTTCTTGCTTATGCTGCTCACAAAGGCTCCAAGGTTTACTAGATGGATGTCAAAAGTGCTTTTCTAAATGGTGAACTTGATACTGAAGTATATCTTCAACAGCCTCCCGGTTTTGTTAATCTTTCATATCCGAACTACTGCTACGAACTCCAGAAAGCTGTCTATGGCCTTAAGAAAGCTCCTCGTGCATGGTACGAGACCCTCACCGATTTTATCAAGCGTTCAGGTTTTCAAAGAGGAATTCTAGATCCCACTCTGTTCCGAAGGTCAAATGGAAAACATCTCAAGATCAAAGAACTCTTGTAACCATTAGACAAACTAGATCCAAAAGCTTTAGGGTTTTTCATGTACACCATAGGATTGTTGTAGTACTCAAAACCCATCAGTGGTATCAGAGACTAGGCTGTTTGTTTGATGTATTTGATGCTTGAATGATCATTCTTGGCATGAAAATCGAATTTTTTTCCCTCTGCATGACTGACTCGGCGAGTCAGTGGATGAACTCAGCGAGTCAGCCTGACTCGGCGAGTCCAGTCCCTGACTCGGCGAGTCCAGGCGTCAGACAGAGGATATTTCGGGATTTTTTTTCGTTTTGATGATAGAGAATTACCATAAACGTTTTAAATTGATAAAATCTGACTTTTATATATTATGTGATTATCCTTGCCAAAGTAGAAGATAATTGTCATTTAATTGAATTATTATTTCCTTATATGATAAAATTTGATTATTTGAATTATTTGATGAATTGTCTTGCAAGAAATTGGATTAGGTCAAATTCAGATAACCACCAATTAATTGTTTAATTGTTATTATTTGCAATTTGATCTAGAATGTTCTTGATAATGTTTTGAAAAGTTTCAAAACTTGCCCTCAAGTTTTGGAATTTAAATTTTTTATTAAAAAGTTTAATTTCGAAATATTTAAATTCTAAACCCTAATGTTTTGAAAAATTCAAAACTTGCCCTCAAGTTTTGGAGTATACAATTTTGATTAAAAGTTTAATTTTGAAATATTAAATTCTAAAACCCTAGTTTTTTGAAAAGTTCAAATTACACCCTTATGGTTTTATTAAGTTAATTAAGTGTATAATTAAAAGAGAGTTAATAAATCCATAAAGATATGGTTTATATTTAATTGAATTAAAATTTATAATTTAGTAAATTAGACCACATAGGATTTTAAAAGTGTAAAATACACCCTTGTACTATATAAAATTAAAAGTCTAATATTATATATATATAAGTAAAATGTCAGTCTTACCGTTAGTAGGCCTCATTCACAAAGCTGGTCTATAAGGGGTGTTTAAGGAAGCGGCCTGTAAAATGACCGCCATTGGATATCCACTCTTACCCACCGCACTCTTGACTAGTGGATGATCGTTAGCCGAACGGGTAGGATAGGACACAACCTTCCATTATAAGTATAATGAAATACGAAGTAACTAAACGCTTTTATAAAATTCCAAAATCTTAGTTACTTTAGGAAAAAGTGAATTTGATGCAATTCCATGGAATTACACCTTGTACCCTTGCCGAGACAATTAGTGGAGCGTGTGTGGTTAACCGGCACACTAAGTTGGGATTGGCATTGGTGGAAAAGGGTGACTCGATGTTTGTCATAGATCAATGGAACGTGTGTGGTTAACCGGCACGTCGATTAGGTGACTGTAACATTAAGGGCACCACGTACATTCGCATGGTTATTCACACCTTATTTGTGATCCTCGGCATGCGAGTCACAAATGATGAGAATAATCGAGATTAAACATGCCATTGAAAAGTTCAATGAATCTCAAAAGGATCTAGAAGTTTCAATTCATTTAAAACTTAAACCTTCAAATTTCGTTTTCATGGTGGAAATTGGTAAATCGTCATTTACCTACCTTCAAATGTTCTGCAATTTGGATTACGGCATCCCTCTTCCAAGTTTTAGAATATTGTGTTGGGTCCTAACCTTAATATCTTATTTGGGTGTTTTATTAAGGACTCAATCAACTAAATTGAATTTCTCCCGTTTTGTAGATGTCAAAGTCTGACAACTATGGTCTTCCTGAATCCGTTGGAAAAAGTTTTCAACACGAAGATGATGTTCCACGATTGGATTGTTGAAATGAAAATCATGCTTCACTTCCTCTACCTCCTCCAATAATTCTCCCTGACCCACGTGTTCGAAGACTTGAAAAGTTCAAGGTCACTCAAGCCCTATTGGCGAAAAGACACGAAGATGGAAAGTCAGTATACGCTTATGTCTTGGATATGAAGTTGCATATTGATAGATTGGGAATGAGGGGTGTCGATGTCTCAAAGAAGTTGGGTGTTGACTTGGCTCTTCACTCACTTCCCGATTCATATGGTAATTTCGTTAGAGAGTACTATATGATGGAACACGACGTGACCCTCATTGATTTGACTTATTTGCTTATTGCGGCTGAATCAGCAATGATTTGGCGCACTGGTCGAGCAAATTTGTCTTGTAAATCAATGTCTCAACCTTTTGATGGACAATGACAACATTGGAAGTCCAGAAAATTTTTCTCTATGCAAGAGAAAGGCTAAGTCTGAGATAGTCCCTTGTGCCATTCCCAAAGAATCTGTGTGTTTCTACTGCCAAGAGAAGGAGAATTGGTTGCGAAGCTGCCCTGACTACCTGAGAGATCTAAGAGATGGGAGAGTCAAGATATATGACTCTACTTTAGGTGAAATCCACTATCTAACTCTATTAAGTTCCTTTTTAGATTCTTAATACATGATGTGATAAGATTACATTTGGTGTTTTGAAGGATCGAAGACAAAGGAAGCTTAAAAGAAAGAAGTGAGCTGAATCTGGTCATGAAGAAATGGATTTCGATCGCATGGTTTAAAGATCGGATTTTTTTGGCTGCTACTTTAGTGTTAGGACAGATTGCTAAATAATATTTACATAGCTTTCATTTGTAATCGTATTGTAAGGACAAGATTTTTCCGCAATAAAATAAATTTTGATTTTGTCTTATTTATGTTTCCTTGCGATGAATTTTATGAAAATTGGTGTGTGAATGTTTCTATTGTTAGCAATATTGTGAATGGATTTGATTATTAGTTATGTTATTTGTGGTAATGTCAGAAATTTACCAAATAAGGAAAGATTCTCATTGCCCAAGTTTCAATTGGATATAAACTTGGAATCATGCAACTGGTATGTATGATGAATGAGAAACTTTGTATTTGGGAAATTAGGACTAATTCCTTGTTCACATATATATGTGAGTCAAGTGAAGGACTAGGAGATCTGGTACACAATGTTGTGCACTGGTTAAGTCCACCACAAAGAACGATAAAATGTTCGTCATGATTTGCTAAAAGATTAGTAAATGTGATTATACTTAAAAGATTAAGTATGATTCTGAATCATTGGAAAAAGTTTCATTGAATATCAGAACGAATAAGAAGAATCAATTAGGTAGAAAGATAAAAGTTTCTCCAATCTGAAAAGAGAGAGTACTTAAGTATCTATTTTATGATTAACTTAGTGATTTTGAAACCGTATCACAATTGATCCTCTGAGGACACCTTAGTACACTAGTACGGCTAAGAAGAGGAATCGGAAATTGTTGAAATGGTTAAATCAATAGGTGAATCATACTTCGTTCCAAAATCAAGTCTTAGAGTCGTACTCCAAAATTGTGATTTGAGTGACATCATCTTAAGAAACTTTAACACACTCATCAAATGTGAAGTAGGAAAATGTTTTCTTGCTCTTGTACGTTTGAAATTGGTAAGTTGTGATGTCTTGGATAAGACAAAGACCAACTAAGACCAATTGTGTGTAGTATTTGCCTTGATAAGGACCTACACTAACTCTTGAATATTTGTTTTGTCAAGAAATGTTTCTTGACAAGAGAATCTTATATGTCAAGAGGTCAGTGGGAGTCTAAATGATCTTGGAAAGTTTCAAGAACTAATCAAGGGTAAACCTATTGTTAAACACTAGCACACGACTCGAGGTTTGTAACCTATCGTGTTGACACATTTTTGTTTCTGTGCCATTCCAGTTTGAGTCAACTATGCATATGAGTTCTATGAGTTCTCAATTGATTGCATGGAGGCAAGGCATCCTGATCAATGTAAAGTACATTGATAGGTAGGGGTGAGCTACTCGAAGACTTGGAAGCAATGGTGGGACCCTTGATGGCAAGAAATTAAGAATGAACAAGTTCAGTCCATATGAGTTTGGATTTGTCACAAACATTATCTTATGATTATGGTTATGAAAAATTCACATGGATAGTAACACATACACCATAAAATCTAAGTGTCATAAGGTTTCTCTCCTTCATGAAAATGATTGTGAGGAAACGCTTTCACTAAGTGAGATTTTAAGGAGATAGCGATTGTGTAAATTGCATTCTGAAATTCGATTATGATTACGACATCCCTCTTCATAGTTCGAATTGTGAGATTTGGCAATTAGTTTGAACATTCGAGACTTATTGCTGTAAGTTCTAGAATTGTTTAGACACACATGTGAGTTATCTAAGGAAAGGTGTATGAGAAGCTTAGATAAAGGCTTATCGAAGCATATCGTATTAGAAATATGAACTTTGGAAGTCAATAAGTATTGCCTTCTAGAAGTCCAATGGTTTTCTGAATACGTGTCAAAGCTAGTGGGAGTATAAATGTTATGCTGGTATGGATATAATCATCATGTTAGTGGGAGCATGATTATTATTTTAAGTGTTGCAAGTTAGCAATGTTAATTATAGAAAACAAAAGGTTCACTTTGCAAAGATGCAGGGGTTGAAAAGTTGTTTTGCTATAATTAAAGGAGAAAATATTATACTTCGTTTCAAAATCTAAAGGCTTGGATCAAGGAATTTTAATTAGAATTAGTCAAAGGACATATATGGATGTTATGTTGAAAAGATTCAACATATCGGAATCCTATATATGACAATATTATAGCAAGAAACTGGTAAAGTATCACATTTTTCATTATGAATCGTGTCCCATACGCTTCGGGTATAGGATCGATTGTATATGCTGTAATATTCGACGGTTCTAAATTTTCCAAATGCCTAGGGCATTTAGAGGGAAAAAGGACTAGAACCGGATTTGACTGGAATAATTAAACAATTGTCAAGGACAATATAAGGTTCGCTAAGGATTGGTCACTTGTGAGCAGTTGGAAGTATAGTAATGAATGGACCATAATGACATTATTATGATTAGATATGATTCTATTAATAATGAGTTGTCATATGGAAAATATGGAAATGTTTCCATATTGGGAGTTGGATATTGAGAATCCATGTCTAGATTAGAAACTTTTATGCAAGAAGGATGTTCAAAGGAATGTACTTTGAATGTGAGACTTCGTATCTATGGAATTGCCTTGTAGCAATCTCTAATAGAGAACTTTGTAATTTCATTGGCAAAGTCTTGGTGACTTTTGTGTAATAAGATTACAAAAGGATCATTGCATAAAATGTTAGAATCTAACATACTCTAGTAGTGGCGAGAATTTTGTGTTCTTACACTAACGATAAGGATTATGAGTTGTGAAATGAGCATCATTGGAAATGTTTTCAATTGATTTATTTCACAAAGTATGGACCATAGGTAAACATAGTGTGCATGCTTGGAGCATGGGACGACTGTTGTTATAATTCAAGTAATAAGTTGATTACCGGAAACATTATACAATGAATAATGCGTAATCAATATGGTGACTAAATAAAAGGAGTCTTATTTATACTCAAAAGTTTGGGGTCATATTGGATTCGATTTTTCTTGTGTTTCACTTTGCGTGTTTTAACTTCCCGAATAATAAGATTATTCAAACGTTCCACAGTCGTTCATACTTTGGGAGTAGGTATTAAAGAAGATTGTCATGAATTGGTTTGTAGATTGTCTAAAGTGTATTAGACATAGCAAAAGTTTGCTGCAACGTTCATGGGTGCTTATGAATAAGATTTGAGCATTGGATTAAACCCACGCTCACTTGGATCGCTTCATGGATTTTATCACGATTGATTGGTGAGACGATAGTATCTTATATTCTTGAAACTGAGACATGTGAGTTGTAATTTACAAGTCGGTTGCACGTTGATAACATGTAAACGCACCAATAACTTGGTTTTATAAAACATATTGTTGTGTGTGATTTGATGAGTAAGTACAGGCGAGCATTGAGTCGAAGTTTATCTGTTCCTTTTACCCAATGTGGGATAAAAGCGATATCTTTGGGCCCCTCGATGATTTTGTAATGACACCCTAAGCGCTTGGCCAAGCCGGGACTGAGTTGATGTGTTCAACTGTAGTCTGTTGTCAGTCGTCATAAATCGGAAATTGGGAAACAACATATGAACAGAGAGTATGATTAAAATCCATGCCTCTGTTCATATGATATCTAAAATGGAGGAATATATGATCCCTTATCTAAAGGACAAGTTACTGATAAGATCAGAGTTTGACAGCGTCTTTGAGAAGCTACGATTGCTAATCGGATTGTACTTGCACTATAGTTACTAGACTTATCCAAGTGGGAGACTATTGGATTAGTGTCTAAGCCCGTAACTATTTTGGTATGTACTTGACCCGGCTGTGCATGGTCCTTTTGGGTTGCCTTCACCAAAGCAACTTGATAGGATGATTTATGAAGAGAAAAGTTATTATGATTTATTAATATATTATAAGAATAATATATTAAAGGAGAAATCATATTGTTTAATTAATATTAGACAAGAATTAATTAAGAATTAATTATGTGGCTAAAAGAGATTATTTAAATAAAGGGGACTGATATTGAAATTATATGATAGTTATAAATTGGGCTATGGATTCCTAATGGAAAAGGGGATTGGACGAAATCTATGGGAAGCCCATATGATTTTCATCCAAGGGCTTTCCAAGGGAACTCCCTGGGCTGCTTAAGGCCTAAGCAGAGAATTAGGGTTTCTTCTGAAACCCTAGCAGCCCACAAAAGTATATATAGACCCCTAAGGCTCCCAAAAACGTGTGGAAGTAATCCCTAAGGGTTCTTAGACGTTTTGGTGCCTCTCATCCTCTCTCCTCTTCATCATTCTCTTGCTCTTGGTGTTTGTGAGCCATTAGAGGTGTGACACTTGTGACATTAAGCTTCTTGAAGATCAAAGAACTCTTGTAACCATTGAAAGGTAAGATCTAAACGCTAATTCATATGTTAATTCGATTATTGTATGCTAGATCTAGGGTTTATAAGCTTTGGGTGATTATTGCATGTTCATTAGACAAAGTAGATCCAAAAGCTTTAGGATTTTGCATGTACACCATAGGATTGTGGTAGTGCTCAAAACCTATCAGTTTTCTACATGTTTGTGTGCCAGATTTCAAGTCAACCCAAAGATGTCTCATCTTTTGGCTGTTAAGAAAATTTTTTGATACCTTAAAGGTACAAAGAATCTCGGAATCTGGTACCCAGCAAATGAGAGCTTCCTACTTCAAGCATATGCAGATTCAAACTATGGTGGTCTACAATTAGATAGGAAAATCACATCATGTGGCTGTCAATTTTTAGGTGGTCGATTGGTTAGTTGGTCATCCAAGAAGCAAAACTGAATTGCACTCTCTATAGGTGAAGCAGAATACAATTCTGCTGCCAGCTGTACCTCTCAAGTTCTATGGATGAAATCTCAACTCTTGGATTATGGTTACCGTTTTCAACATATTCCTATCTATCGTGATTCTCAAAGTGCCATTGCGGTCTCACACAATCCAATTCAGCACTCCATGACAAAGCACATTGACATACGGTACCATTTCATAAAAGATCATGTCTTAAATGGCAACATTGAACTTATTTTTGTTCCATCTGACGATGAAATTGCTGATGTCTTTACTAAGGCATTAGACGAAACCAAATTCAATGGTTTTCTGAACAAGATGGGTATGATGATGCCTGATCCTCAGTTCTTTCAAGAGACTTGCTCTCTCTGATGGTAACATCTGTTAGAAAATTGGTTCTGAACTAAAAATCATTTTTCATCTTGGAACTATTGTCTCTCGGAATACATAGGATCATTTTAATTGTCTTTATATCAAACCACCAATTGAGTTATAAGTTGTACAATTCATCTTATCATTTGATGTTCATAGTCCACATTGTCACATTGATCAAATTTCCACCTCGGAATTTACTTCATAAGGTCATCCCGGGATTCAAATCCGGAAAGGTATTGTATTCTATACTTCGGAATTTGCTTAAATCTTATTCCGGAAATTTTTTCAAATCTTGTTCCGGAAATTCTTTCAAATATTGTTCCAGAATTTCTTTCAAATCTTGCTCCGGAAATTCTTTCAAATGCACTCCGGAACATCAAAATAACCATTTCGGAATTTTAAATTTTTTGACTCCGGACTTTTCAAAATACACTTTCCCTTTGTTCTGGAACTTACTTCTTCAAATTTTTGAGTCCGAAATGTTGTCACAAAATCTTCTTCGGAATCCTTGAAAATTGCTTTCTCCGGAATTGTATTAAAATATTCTACTCCGGAAATCAAATGTTTTTGGCTCCAGAACCTCAAAGTTTTACTCCAGATTGTTCAAATTTCGGACCTTTTCTTCAAATCACCATGATCCGGAATACACCTCATTACCCTCCGGTTCTCAACCTGTCCGGAATCAATCTTCCAGAAGTCCAAGGGTTTTTAAGATGAAACGTTTTTTTTATAACGGTAACTTTTGAGGATCCTTATCGTGTCTTCCTTGAAACTCGCACCACGATTGCACGTTCCAAAAGTAACCATCACATCTCCGTTTAGGGTTTCCATTTTAAGCTATCATCCATCCCAACCTTTCCTATCCCAGGTCAACTCACCTCCTAAAACGGATAAACATTAAATGCAACCCATTTTTGCTTCGGATCCTCATCATTACTATTCCCGACCCGACCCGTTTCACTCACCTATATAAACACCTCAAAACCCTCATTCACCTCTTTACGTGCTGAAATTCTCAAAAAATTCCCAAATCCTCTGTGTTCATCGTGTTCTTCAAGCTATCATAATCCTTCATCAATGGCGTCCCAATCTTCTTCTCAAAAACTTGCTGAAACTGCTTCAACACCCAAGAAATCTGTCACCAAGAAGAAATCTTCCAAAGAATCTTCATCCTCACACTCATCAGAGCCTTTTCTTAGAGACACAACCCAACTTTTCTCAATGAATCCCATGGATTTTGATGAACCCATTAGAGTGATGATTGAGTTCATTGCTCATCATCCCATATCCATCCCACTTACCAAAATCCCAGAACCTCCTCTACCACTTAATCTTTTGCACACGGCCTTTAAAAGAATCAAGATTGACAAAGGCATTCTCGAAACAAAGATCACAGGTGATAGAATTGTGCCCATCCACAAATCCACATTCCTCAAGGCTATCGGCGTCGATGAAAATCCTGAAGGATTCAAGGTTTAGGAATCAACCACTGAAGAATTCCAACAATTCCTAAATCACATTGGGTACAATCAAGACTACAAAGCCAAGAAATTCAAGAAGTCGGCAGTTTCAGGTCTTTGGACAGTGTTGATGCATTTCATCATTCGAGGGTTGTCCGGTAAGCATAGTGGTATGGATACCCTGAGCAAGAACTAGCTCTATGTAGTATACACCATCTACTCCAGATGAAGCAACGCAGTCGATCTTCCGGAAGTGTTATGGCAGGATTTCCGGAAATTTGCAATCAAAAGGAAGAGCAATGAAATCTCAAGCCCTAGGTTTTGGGCTCTGATGATCCAAGACCTTTACAGAGAAAGGCCCGAACAAATCCCAGTTGCTACAATTCCGAAATAGGTATATCTATCCTTTAAAACTATTAAGAACTATAGAGTTCTAGACCAATCTTCCTTTGGTCCCGTTAGATGTCTTCCGGACCACATGTTGGCCCTAATTCCTTCTGGATCAATTCACCTGAAACATCACCTAGAGACTTTGGTTATGTTTGACCCAACACAACCTGCCTCAGTCTCTGTTGAGCCCACTCCGGAAGAGGCCAATTCCTCTGTGTTCGGAGGAAAGATCAAAAAGTCTGCCAAAAGGAAGACTTCACCCTCCAAGTCAAAGCCTAAAAAGAGAACCAAAGTCAGCTCTTCCTCTCAACAGGAAGGAGCTCATGGCATTCAGGCTGACTCTGACCATCCGAGCACCCCACCAACCCACTCATCCGAGGTACCCCTCGATGTTTCAAAAACACAAGCACACACTCACGGGGAGTCTGCACATAATCCACTCCCACCTTATCAAAACGGTGATGCCGGTGTTGAACAAATTTCCTTGCTCCCCTGGAACAAACCCACGAGTCACATTTACTATCCCATCTTCTGCCACACACACATACACTCCTTAACCCCTGTTCCGGACCCCAAGCATTTAGAGGCTGGAGTTTCCCTCCAACCTCAGGTGCCTCAACTGGTCTGATACCTAGTAAGGGTACATGACGACCAGGTGTTAATGATCCTTTGTGGGAGGATTTTGTGAATAGGGCTCATTCTCGGCATCCAGAGCTTACTAGATCACAAGTGGAGTCCACGTTGATTGCAATGAAGAAAAGAGCCATCCAGATCAATCTGCCTTATGTTGCTCCATCAGACGAGATAATTGATCTCGAGTTTACCTCCGGAGAAACTCCCAAGACTACACCCCATGCTTCAACTCATTCCACTTTGGATAATGAACCTTCCGAAGAAGTGTTGCTGACTGAAGATGGTACAAATGTTGCTGATACAAATGTGCTTTCTTCTGTTCGTTTTCTCTCCAAGCCATCCTCATCCAAGTCTGCATTTGATTTCAGATCCTCCTCCTCCACTCATGACAATGAATCTAAATCCACTCAGAAACTCCATGATGATGCAACTACCAACAAACCTGGTCCTTCGGTTACTCCACTCAATCCTAAATCTCACAAGCATAAGTCTCAACATTCCAATTCTGACACCGGATCCTCCGCAGGAGACTACATTGATCTATTTGCTCTTCTTGAAATCCAAACCAATGTGTCAGACACCATGAAGAAGGTCAACTCTCTTGAAACCTCCGTAGCAGGGCTTAAATCCAAGCTTGATGAGAAAGTCTTCGGACTGGATTCAAAGCTAGATGCCATCCTTAAATCTTTATCCGAAGCCAATAATTCCGGACCTACTATCGCTGAACGTGAATCCCAACTAGATCAACTCATCTCCTTACGGCTCAAGCATACCGTTGAGGAAGTTAAAAATAAGTATGATGAAAGTGTCGATCACTACCTTGACACGATCACAAAGATGTTAAAGGTCCATGACGATATGTTGAATGCTTCCAATGAACTTATAAAGCAAACATATATTCGTCATGAGAAGCAGATCCAGTGCCTCGAAAAGGAAATCCGGAAGAAGGATGAGATGAATCTCATTATACAACAAGTACTCTTCAAGCTTCTTTGTTCTTGCTGGAATATTGTGGATGTTCCAAACCAAAAGTTCGATGAGATGATCTCTATTGTTTCCAGCCTGTTCAACCATCTTAAAGACCAAGCCCCCACTGCTGAAGCATATGACTCTCTCACCCTTCAACTCAACACCAACTTTCAAAAGGTTTTTGAGAAATTTTATGACTTGAAGGAAACCATTACGCTTGCTCCGGTTGTCAGGCCCACCGTTGCAAGAGGGGGAGAAAGCCCAAGTCAACCTTGGAAGCCTGCCTCGGAATATCAGCTCCGAGATGAGATGGAAATTCCGATGATGAAGTACAAGTTCTTTCCGGACTTCTAGGAAATGATGATAATGATGATGATGGAAGTGATGAAGAGGAAGTTGAGTATGTCACCAATGCTGTCATTGGAATCTCAGCACCAAAGAGATTTCATGGCAAGGTGCTTACGGAGGAAGAGCAGAGAATCTGGTCCGCAGTCTCATGGCCATCCACTCTGCCGGATGTGTTTCAAAGAAGTGTTCAAATGGCCAAAGCCAAAACCAAGTTAATGGTTGATGCTTTCCGGGCCACTCCATCCATGCTGCCACCAATTCCGGCTCCAAAATTGCTCCGATTGATGAAGGTTCTCCCCTCCAAACTCCAGAAGACATTTCGGAAGAACCTCTTCAATCCTCTCATCCAAAGTTCACTATTGACGAGAACATGATGCATGTTATCTCAGTTCTCAACAAATACAAAGGCAAGAAGCCCATCACGGAAGAACATCAAGCTCTACACTCCAGACCTCCACCAAAGCAAAAATTTGGATGGTCTCAGGAGGAAATCAAGAAAGCCCTAGAGGATAGCATCCGAATCCAAGCTCTCAGAGACAATCCTGATCCGATGGGCGGTATCTCCCCTCTATGCCATGAAGGCATTCTTCGTGATTCATATATAGTACCTTTCATGTACTATGATGTTCCAAGAACTGATTCGGAACAACTTGATCTGCCTCTCTCTCCATACGACAAATTTTACATTAAGTTTGCTCCTCTCCACCCAAATGACGATCCAAAGATGTTCATCCGGACAGAGCGTGAAAGATTGAAAACATTCTACTCCAAGAACACACAACCTCAAAAGGAAGTGTGGAAAAGGAAGAGGATAACAAAGATCCCTGGGTTCGGAAGGAAAATATTGGTGAAATATGAACTCAACTGCCCATTGTTCCGATATCACATCGTCCGGAACAAACCAGCATACCGCACCATCACTGATGTTGACTTCCATGGAATCAATTCGAACGATATTCTGACCATTGCTGCTCATCTCGGGAGTCTTCAAAAAGATGATATCAGCATGGGTGCTTACCATGCAGCCTTGGGCTTTCTCAAGGACTATGTCGCGAAATTTTGTCGATGCGACTATGAGCTAGCTCACTTGTTCAGAACTGAAGATTTTGTTACCAAGATTGATTATGTGCTTCCTGAAGCTGAACTGCTAGCTGAAGGATCTATTGATGATCCGGTTCTAGGGTTTGTGGACAAGACAAAGAAGACAAACAAAAAGGACTTTTTCAGAGTCCTTGACAAACACCTAGTTCCGACAAGAGCCCTCAAGAAGTTTATCAGACGAGCATCCAGGTCCGAAGCTCCCGAACATGTTAAGGTAAAGTTTGTAAGTCAGTTGCAGTGGTATGTTGAAGTCAGGGATTGGTTGTTCAGAGCCTACACTTTCATCAAATAAAAAACAAATTGATCTGACTTGATTGCTAAGTTCACTTAGGGGAAGATTGTTGGAACCTGAAAGTGAACCTCTAGCAATGTCAATCACCTTTGAAGATCCGAAGTCAGTCAGAGTTCCGAAATGAATAAGTTGGTATCCGGACTTGAAGCCTTGCTCCGGATGTGAAGATGTACGAAAAGTGAAGTTGTCTGGAAGAGGAGATTGATGTTTATGTTCCGAACCATATGAAGGCATTCTGGAATGGATATTATGTCCGGAATGTTAACTTGTCTGAATCAGTGTTTTGTCCATGTGCATTTATTGTATTTGTCTTTTAGCTTGATTTAACTTGTCATAGGACTTAGTCTCTTTTGTCAAACATGGATATTCAGAGTGTCATATGTAACTCTTTTATCCAGTCCTATGTATGTAATCAGTCAGTACTATGTATCTTGTTCTCCTATTTATAGGAGATATCAATGTTAAATCAATGACGGATCATTCAAACATATCAAGCAATATTCCAGTTTACTTCATTTACTCTCTCAAACATTCTTCTTGTTCTTCATTTATTGACTTTACCTTGATCATCATCTTCACTCTTCATTAATATCTTGAATACTTTGTTGATTGCATTAACTCAGACTTGACTGGTCTTTCCAGTCTTTACTGGAACATTCCTTAGTAAGCAGACATTGATCTTAAGCATTAACTCAAGGTTTGAGTTTTCAAAACTTGTCCCTGCGCATCAGATCATCATTGTTCTCTCAATGATATTCGTCAAAAACTGAAAGTGAATGATTCTACCTACAATGCGCGTAGAGCACAAGAACTTGTTGAAAGTAAAAAAATCTTTTGTTACCACGGTTTCAAGGAATGTTGATGGGTATTGGTCGTCCAGAGATGAGGGTGAAGAAAAATCTGCAGGGAATTTGTGTCTAATGGCTAGACAGTCATTTGAGTGTGAAGAAGGTTATTGGTCTTCTGGTTCAGAAGCTAACGATGACGATGCTAAACCAAACTACTCCTACATGACAACAAATGATCCACCTGGTCGAAGCATTATCCAACAGGTAAAATCCACAATCACTGATAATAATTTTTATTTATCTATTTGTGAACCTTATCTAACTAAAATTCAACCAGATATGAGTGTTATTCATAGAGCCTATGAGTCTGCCATAGAAGTTAGTGAGAATATGGATAGTGAATTGACTAGACTTAGACTACGTTTTGAAGACCGTAAGCTTAAGATTGAGTCAGTAGAGAGAGAACTTGTAATGGGTAAGGATGAATGTATCATTTTGAATGACAAATGTGAAATTACTCTTAGTGAAAGAAACATATTAGTTATTGATAATAAACTTATTAATGCGAAAATTGATGCTTTGCATAATTCTATTGATGTTCTTGAAGCTAACGAAAGAATGACACATAATTTTCGTCACCCTTGATCCAAAGCACCAGTTATCGGAAGTGAGTTTCCGAAACCAATTGCTCGTCCTCTGAAGGAACTTGAAAACCTAACTTTCATGGTAGATATTCCGAACCACACTTATTCAGATACCCCTGTCTCACCATTGTTTTCCTTTCATGAGACTTCGGATAAATATCAATCACTGATTCCTGATTTCAAACCTATCATGGTTAAATGTCTTGATTCCATGCATCTTCTGCCTCTGATATCCCTAGACCTGAATCAGTCTTCAGAATCTTCATACAACACATGCAGTACAAGAGTTTGTATTCCGAACTCTGGTCCTCCGAACAATTGTGTTGTTGGAGAAATCATTCCTGAGACAAACGAACATGACTAAGACCAATCCAACTCATTTTGGGCGTCTCTTGATAGTGATGTAGAACTTAAAAGTGATGATGACATCTCGTCTAATTCCTGTGTCTCCAACTCTAAGATAGTTAAAAAAATCGACTATAGTGCCGATTAAGCTTCGTTTCAACAATCCAATGATTGGACAAACTTACAAGTCATCATCTGACTCTCAGAAGAAACCCTGGCTAAACAAGAAATACATTGTTCATCCAAAGACCGAAGCTAGAAAAGCTCTTGAAAAAGAAACTAGGTGTAGGCAATGTTCTAGGTTTTTGGAAAAATTTGAAAAGAAAGTGTCTCAAACAGTTAGTCCAGCTACTAGGAATCATAATACTTTCATGCCTGTTGGGATTCTTAAAAGGCCATCTAATCCTATTAGCTTAGATGTTCGGAACACATATGTAAATTGTAGTGTCAAAAATGTAACTGTCGAGACCTCATCTAAGAAAACCAGCTCTCCTCGGACAATTTCTTCTTCTGAGTTTATTGCTACCTCGAATGGAATGATTTTAAACATAAACAACTTCCAAAACCTAATGTTCCTTCAAAAGCAACAAACAAAGGAAAAGAGGCTTAGAACACTGTTGCTCAGAAACTTCTAAAAGTTTGAAACAAAAGTTTGAATGGAAAGTGAAAAAGTGTAAAAACACAACTGAAACACCTGTGAAAACGGTTCTTCCAGCAACATCTCAGAAAACTATCATTCCGAGGAAAGCAGTATCCAAACAACCAATTGTTGAATATGACTTTTGGATAAATTAAAAGACCTTGAAATTATGCATATTTCTAAAAGATTCTCCGAAAAAGCCTTCCGAGATACCAACTGCTTAGAAATCAAAAACCAAGTCCAAAGCCCGTGCTAATGTCCCTAAATCTAACTCAGAGCCTAAAAACTCCAAAACTCAAAGATTTTGCAGACATTTTGTGCTTCAGGACAAGATACAACATGGTATATTAATAGTACTTGTTCCATGCACATGACTGGGTAGAAAGATTTTTTGCGTGATCTGAATCTCGCTCCTAATTCTGGTTATGTTACATATGGAAACAACTCAAATTCTCAAATTCGAGGTTATGGTGTCTTGACCAATGGAAATTTCTCTGTCTCGAATGTGGGATATGTGGCTGATCTCAAGCACAATATGATTAGTGTGGCTCAACTCACTGATGCTAACCGGAGAGTTGAATTATGCAAGAAGCATAGCTACGTTATGACAGAAGACCGGAAAGAATGTCTTATCAAATCAAATCACATAAAAAATATGTATCCTTTAGACATCAACATGATCATTAGAAAGCCTCAACTTTGTCTTCTCTCAAAGGCCATTCCTGACGTAAGTTGGCTATGACATCGAAGGTTGCTTATCTCAACTTCCGATACATGAATGATCAGGGTTCTGGTGAAATGGTTTGAGGTCTGTCACTCCTCAAATTTGATAATGATGATCTCTATGCTACATGTTAATGTGGGAAGCAATCAAAGAAAGGTCATCATGTAATCATTGAAAAGTCCATTTCGGAACCACTGGAACTTCTTCAAGTCGATCTCTGTGGACCATCTATAGTAGAAAGTCTACATCACAAAAAGTATATTCTTGTGATTGTTGATGACTACACAAGGTTCAGTTGGGTTTTCTTCCTTAGGCTAAAGTCCGAAACAGCCTCTGAACTCATAAATTTCATCAAAGGAATTGAAGTTCTTGTCAAACTTCTTGTTCGAAGAATCCGAAGTGACAATGGATCCGAGTTTACAAATGCCACCATTGAGAAGTTTGTCATCGATAAAGGCATCGATCATAATTTTTCTGCTCCCTACACTCCTCAACAAAACGATGTGGTTGAAAGAAGAAATTGAACTCTTGTTGAAGCTGCTCGATCGATGTTGAACTTTGCAAACCTTCTGTAACGTCCCAAAAATAAGACCCAAAAATTCCATTTTTAAATTAATAAAACCAGAATCCTAAAACATCATCATAAAAATCCAGATAAAACAAATGTATCAATCATCATATCACATAAGAGTAAATCAAGAAAATGCGGAACAGGGCGGTGTGTACTCTGCAATCATCCCAGGCTCTTCCCTTTGAAAACAGAAGTACCTGAAACATAAACTAAAAACCGTAAGCACAAAGCTTAGTGAGTTCCCCAAAATAACACATACCAAACATAAATTTGCAATGGGCTACCCCAATGGTCTTTTCCCTGAAATGCCATGGGTTGCCCCCATGGTCTGACATCCAAGTGACATGGGCTACCCCTATGGTCTTTCCTTGAAATGCCATGGGTTGCCCCCATGGTCTGACATTCAAGTGCCATGGGCTACCACCATGGTCTTTCATACAAATGCCACGGGCTACCCCCGGGGTCTCCCAATCAAGTATCACAAAGACAACTAGCATTCCACATAATAAGTAATGGGCCGGAATAGGTGCCTTCGACCCATGAACATAGTGAGAAAACTCACCTCGCACGGCCGAATCTCACAGAAAGAATCTCTGGCTGCTGGCCCGCTAAAATCCCCGCGCTATCAATCACAAAATAATCATCCAATCAATAATTGGATCCTGACTCACCCTACGAGTCCAAACTAGGGTAAAAGATCTTTTTACCCATCCCTATACTTGGCTTAAGGCCCACGCCCAAATGTCCAAAGGCCCACATTCCAACATAATCACCCAAGGCCCAATTATGGCCCAATTTTCCAAATTGGGCCTCCAAAACCCTTTATGGGCCTAAAATATAAAGGAGCCCAAAAGGTACAAACCAGAAGCCCGAAAAGGAGTCTAATGGCCCAAAAAGGCCCAAAATAAGAAAATCCAATAATGGCCCAAACCTAAAAAGCCCAAAACGACCCTCTGGGGAGTACGCCCAGCGTACTCGAGACGTACGTCCCGCATACTCGACCACGATGCACAAAGTACAACTGCCTGATGCACGATCCTCACATTATGCTGAGCGTACCTCCTCATACACCCAACGTACTAGTCAGGAATCCAAAAACCACATTTGCTCTTAATGGGTTAAGTCAAGATGTCCCATAACATAGATCTTAATGGGTCCGTGGCCAAGGTCTTAACCAATAAAGTTTCCAACTTTACTCACAAAGATGTCTTAATGGGATTCAACACTTAAAAAGGAACTTAATAAGAGCTTAATACATGCATGGACCAAAATCTTTCATAAAGTTTCCATTTTTATGAACAAGGGACCTTATTGGAGCTTAGATTTAACATCCACTAGTAAATCAAAAGCTCACCTTTACATCAAGGGACTCAAAAATGCGAAAGAACCCCATAAAGTTGATCCAACAAAAAAGACCATCAAGGTTAAAGCGTTTTACCTTAGGAAGCTTGCAAATGGAAAGATACTCCTGGATCTAGAAGCTCAAGCCACACCTCCAAATGATTCTCTTATTCTTCTTCTTCACAAAACACCCATCAAACACATACCAAGCTGAAAATCACCAAAGTGCACTTAGGGTTCGATTCTACATTTAAAAAGGGATGGAGGCTGAAGGTATTAGGGTTTGGTGAAGAGAAAATGAGCTTAAATAGGGTCCATGGCCCCAAAACAGGGTTTACATAATCTGGAGTATGCCCTGTGTACTCTCATTACACTTAGCGTACTCCTCTCAAAGTCGTGATCCCTCTTCTTCGTACGCCCAACGTACACCGAGGTATGCCCCGCGTACTGACCTTAGCACGAGTACACCCCGTGTACTCCCTATGTACGCCCCGCATACTAGGGTTAGCCTGAAACCCTGCAACCTTCCGAAGGCCATAACTTCTTTGTTATAAGTCCCCTTCTGACGATATTTATATCCACGAAGAGGTAATGAGAAGCTCTACCATTCTTTCAACTCATACTCACCTTAAAATTTCCCGAAAGAAGCAATGAATGGTCGCAATCCGAGTATCTCGTTCTTATATGTTTTTGGATGTAGATGCTTTATAAAAAACAACCATGATCAACTCACCAAGTTTCAACCAAAATCGGATGAAGTCATCTTTCTGGGATACTTAGCCAAGTCTAAAGCTTACAGAGTTCTGAATCGTAGAACTTGTGTAATTGAAGAAAGCTTTGATATCAATTTTGATGATAATTTTATTCGGAACTCAGATCCTACTCATGTAACGAGACACATCATGGAGTCCAATGCTCCACCTCCTGGGTCTCCAAATCATCAAATTATATATGAAGTTGATTTCAAAGGTCTGTTCAGACCAATAAAGACATCTCTTGATTCAGAATCTCAAGCAAGACCTTCCTTAACTGATGCTCTGGTCTCTCAAAAAGTCTCTTGAATCTGCTGCTAAAAAGTATGCCTTAATCGACTAAGGCATCTCCTTGTCCTCGTTCATCTCAGTCCCCACAAATGACTCATTCACGATATAAGAAATACCTCACAGAAACATACCACAAATACTCTGGTGAAAACATCGCAACTATATGTCACCCCACAGAATTACCTCCAAACTCTAGAACCGGAAGCTCGTTATCTCGTTCGCTCCACATGAGAAGCGGAAATAGTGTAATCCGTTGGATTAGATGTCTAAGCCCATAACTATTTTGGTATGTACTTGACCCGCATATGATCATGGTCCTTTTGGGTTGCCTTCACTCATGCAACTTGATAGGATGACAAGAGGAGAGAGAGTAGAATTTATTATATGAACAATAAATTCATACTGAAAATGGTTTTATTAATATATTACAAGATTAATATATTATTTGGAAATCATATTATTTAATTAGTATTGATCAGAAATTAATTTGGTGATCAAAAGAGACTAATTAAATAAAGGGGACTGATATTGTAATTATTTGATAGTTGCAATTGGGCTGATGGATTACCTTGGAATAAGGTTGGACGAATTCTATGGGAAGCCCATAAAGAATTTGTCCAAGGGGATTCTATAAGGTGTCCATGGGCTGCTTAAGGATTAAGCAGTCATATTAGGGTTTCCACCTAAAACCCTACCAGTCGCAACTATATATATAGAACCCCATACTAAGGATTTTCAACCTATGCATTCCAAGAAAGAAACCCTAGCCGAAAATCATCGCTCCTACTTCATCCTTTGCATAGAGTGTTTGTGACTCCATTAGAGGTGCAACACTAGGGGCACTAGGCTTTCAGAAGTCAATATCAAGAAGGATTGTGATTGTTATTGCAACATAACAATCAAGGTAATGTTTCTAACCCTAATTATATGTCAATCTTGAATTATATGCTAGATCATAGGGTTATTGCTTTGGTATTCAATGTTGTATGTTCAAATCAGAAAAACCTAGATCCAAAGCAATTAGGGCTGCATGTACACCATAGGATGTTGTTATGCTCAAAACCCGTCAGTGGTATCAGAGCCTAGGTCGTTTTTTCTATTGAATAGATGCAAAAGTGAACTGCCAAAGATCAGGAAATCGAAAATTTTTGTTGTCTGACAGGCTGACTCGCCGAGTCCATGTATGGACTCGACGAGTTGCATAAACTCGACGAGTTCCATAGTGGACTCGGCGAGTTAGGTGTCCTGGTGCCGGGATTTTTGATTTTATGGCCAGATTTTGATGAGGATAACTGCCAAAACTCGTTTTTCTTGCCTAAATTCAAATTTTTATGATTGGTATGGATATCCTTATCAGATTTGGTGGATTTGGTTAAATATGGATGATATAGGTTTATTTTGACTCAAATAATTAACGTAGTAATTTTGAAAAAGTTTTAAATTACACCCTTTAGGTTTTATAGTCTAAATTTAAACTTAAAAGTTTTAATTTTTAAAATTTAAATAGTTAAACCCTAATGTTTTGAAAGGTTTCAAAACTTTTCCTCAAGTTTTGGAATTTAAAATTTAATTAAAAAAGTTTTATTTTTGAAATATTAAATTCTGAAACACTAGTTTAAATAGTTCAAATTGGACCCTTACAGTTTTATTAAATTAAATAAGTGTGTAATTAAAAGAGAATTAATAAATCCATAATGTAATGGTTTATATTTAATAAAATTAAAAGTATAATTTATTAGATTAGACCATCTAGTATTTTAAAAGTGTAAAATACACCCTTATACTATATAAAATTAAAAGTCTAATATATTATATATGTATAAGTAAAATGTCAGTCTTACCGTTAGTAGGCCTAATTCACGAAGCTGGTCTATAAGAGGTGTTTAAGGAAGCGGCCTGTAAAATGACCGCCATTGGGTATCCACTCTTACCCACCGCACTCTTGACTAGTGGAGGGTCGTTAGCCGAACGGGTAGGATATGACACAACCTTCCATTATAAGTATAATGAAATGCAAAGTAACTAAACACTTTTATAAATTCCCAAATCTTAGTTACTTTAGGAAAAATGTGAATTTGGTGCTAATCCATGAAATTGCACATTGCACCTTGTTGGTCGTTAGTGGAGCGTGTGTGGTTAACCGACACACTAATATGGGACCAATGAAGGATGGAAATGGGTGGCTCGTAGATTATCATAGATCAATGGAGCGTGTGTGGTTAACCGACAAATTGATTAGGTGATAAACGTCTTCGAGAGTACCAAGCTAATTTGCATGGCTATTCACACCTTGTGTGTGATCCTCGGTATCCCAGTCACAAACTTGAAGGGCATAATCGAGATTAAACAAGCCATTGAAAAGTTCAATGAACCTCAAAAGATCTAGGATTTTCAATTCATTTAAAACCTAATTTTCATTTTCGTTTTTCATGGTGGAATTTGGTAAATCGTCATTTACCTACCTTCAAATATTTTTGCAATTGGATTACGACATCCCTCTTCCGAATTGCAGAATATTGTGTTGGATCCTAGCCTTAATATTTCATTTGGGTGTTATATTAAGGATTGAATCAACTAACTTGAATTTCTCCCATTTTGTAGATGTCTAAATCTAACAACTATGGTCTTCCCGAATCTTTTGGAAAAAACTTTCCACATGAAGATGATGTTCCACGATTGGATCGTGGAAATGGAAATCATGCTTCACTTGCTCCACCTCCTCCAATAATTCTCCTTGACCCACGTGCTCGAAGACTTGAAAAGTTCAAGGTCACTCCAGCCCTATTGGCAAGCAAACATGAAGATGGAAAATCTGTGTCTGCACACGTCTTGAAGATGAAGTCACACATTGACAAATTGGGAATGTTGGGTGTTGTTTTCCCGAGGAAGTTGGCTGTTGACTGGGTTCTTCAATCACTTCCTAACTTATATAGTGAGTTCATAAGAGAGTACTATATGACGGACGACGACATGACCCTCATTGATCTTACCTATTTGCTTATTGCTGCTGAATCAGCAATGATTTGGCGCACTGGTCAAGCAAATTTGACTGGTAGATTGACCTCCCGAACTTCCATGGACATTGGGAATGGCAACATTGGAAGTCCAGAAATGTCTTCTCTTCCCAATGGAAAGGGATTGGCCATGGTCAAACCGTTTGACCGGATGGTAACGAGAAAGGCTGAATCTGAGATTGTCCCATGTGCTATTCCAAAAGAGTCCATTTGTTTCTACTGCCAAGAGAAGGGGCATTGGATGCGAAGCTTCCATATTTACCTGAAAGATCGCAAGAATGAGAGAGTCAAGATGTATGACTCTCCTTCAGGTAAAATCCACTATCTAACTCTATTAAGTTCCTATTTGTAGATTCTTAATACATGATGTGATAAGATTTCATTTTGATATTTTGTAGGATCGAAGAAAAGAAAGGAATCTTAAAGGAAGAGTGAGCTGAGTCTGATCACGAAGAAATGGATTTCGATCGCATGGTTCGAAGATTGGATTTTTGAGCTGATGTTTAAGAGTTAGGATAGATTGCTTAGGAACATTCAGTAACATAGTTTTCATTTGATAATGCGTTGTAAGGACAAGTTTTTCCGTGTTTTTATAAATAAAATAAATTTTGATTTTTGTCTTATTTATATATCCTTGCAATGGCATTTGTGAAAATTGATGTTTCTATTGTTGGCAATATTGAAAATGGATGTGATTATTAGTTATGTTATTTGTGGTAGTGTAAAATTTACCAAATAAGGAAAGATTCTCATCACCCAAGTCTCAATTAGACAGAAACTTGGAATCATACGACTTGTATTGTGTGATGAATGAGAACCTTCATCTTTGGCAAATTAAGACTAATTCCTTATTCACACAAGTATGTGAGTTAAGTGAAGGACTAAAGGGTCTAGTACACAATGTTGTGCATTGGTCAAGTCCACCACAAAGAACGATAAGAATATTCGTCATGATTTGCTAAAATTTTAGTGAATATGGTTATGATTACAAGATTAAGTGTAATTCTGAATCGTTGAAAAGGTTTCAATGTAAAGCAGAACGAATAGGAAGAATCAATTAGACAGAAAGATAAAAGTTTCTCCAATCTGAAAAGAAGGGAGAGTACATAAGTATCGTGTTTTATGATCGTCTTAGTGGTGATGAAACCATATCACAATTGATCCTCTAAGAAGACCTTCGTGCATAAGTATGACTAAAAAGAGGAATCGGAAAATTGTTGAAATGGTTTAAATGAAAAGGTGAATCATACTTCGTTCCAAGTCAAGTCTTAGAGTTGTTCTCCAAGATTGTGACTTGAGTGACATCATCTTAAGAGGGTTTATAACACTCATCAAATGTGGAGTAGAAATGTTTCTTACTCTTGCACGTTTGAAATTGGTAAGTTGTGATGTCTTTGATAAGACAAAGACCAACTAAGACCAATTGTGTGAAGTGTTTGTCTTGATAAGAATCCACACTAACTCTTGAATATTTGTTTTTCAAGGAAAGTTTATTGACAAGAGAATCTTATATGTCAAGAGGTCAGTGGGAGTCTTAATGATCTTTAAAAGTTTCAAGAACTAATCAAGAATAAACCTATTGTTTATCACTAGCACACGACTTGAGGTTTGTAACCTATCATGTTGGCATATTCTTGTTTTTGTGCCATTCCAGTTGAGTTGACTATGCATGTGAGTTATATGAGTTCTCATTTGAATGCGTAAAGGCAAAACACCTTAATCAATGAAAGTTCATTGATCTGTATGGGTGTGCTGCTTGACTACTTGGAAGACATGGTAGGCCCTTGTGCTGCCAGGTGGCAAGAAATTAAGATTGAACAGGTTCGGTCCATATGAGTTTGGATTTGTCACAAACCTTGTCCTGTGATTATGGTTATGACAAATTCACATGGATAGGAACACATACACCATAAAATCTAAGTGATAAGGTTTCTCTCCATTTCATGAAAATGATTGTGAGGAAACGCTTTCACTAGGAAGATTTTAAGGAGATAGCGATTGTGTAAATTGCATTCTCAAATTTGATTATGATTACGGCATCCTTCTTCATAGTTCGAATTGTGAGATTTGACAATTAGTCTGAACTTTTGGGACTTGTTGATATAAGTTCTGAAATAGTTTAGACACTCATTTGAGCTTTCTAATAAATGGTGTATGAGCTTAGATAAAGTCTTATCGAAGCATCACGTATCAGAAATATGAACTCTGGTAAGAAAGTCATTAAGTATTGATTTCTAGAAGTTCAGATGTTTTCTGAGTACATGTCAAAGCTAGTGAGAGCATAAGTGTTATGCTGGTAAAGAGATAATTATCATGTTTGTGGGAGCATGATTATTATGTTGCAAGTTAGCAATATTAATTATAGAAAACAAAAGTTTAAATTCGCAAGGTTGCAGAGATTGAAAAGTTGTTTTGCTATAATTAAGGGAGAGGAACTTGTACTTCATTTCAAATCTAAAAGCTTAGATCGTGAAATTTTAATCAAATTTAGTCAAAGGACATATATGAATGTTATGTTGAAAAGATTCAACATAAGGGAATTCTATATATGGCAATATTATAGCAAGAGACTAGTAAAGTATCATGTCTTTATGTAAGACATTATGAATCGTATCCCATGCGCTTTGGGTATAGGATCAATTGCATATGCTGTAATATTTGACCGTTCAATCTATTCCAAATGCCTAGGGCGTTAAGAGGGAAAAGAACAAGAATCGGATCTGACTAAAGTAAGTTAAACAACTGTCAAGTACAATCTAAGGTTCGCTAAGGATCGGTCACTTGTGGGTAGTTGGAAGTATAGTAGTTGATGGACCATATTGACATTATTATGAATAGATAGGACTCTATTTAGAATGAGTTGTCATATGGCAAATATGGAAATATTTCCATAATGGGAGTTGGATATTAAGAATCTATGTGTAGATTAGAAACTTTTATGGAAGAAGGATGTTCAAAGGAATGTACTTTGAATGTGAGACTTCGCATCTATAGAGTTGTCGTGTAACAATCTCCAATAGAGCACTTTGTAATTTCATTGGCCAAGTCCTGGTGACTTTGGTACTCTGACATTACGAAAGGATCATTGCATAAAATGTTAGAATCTAACATATTCTAATAGTGGGAAGAATTTGGTATTCTTACACTTGTGACAAGGATTGGGAATTGTGAAATGAGCATCATTGGAAATGTGTTCAATTGATCTATTTCACAAAGTAAGAACCATAGGTAAACATAGTGTGCATGCTTGGAGCATGGCATGACTATTGTTTTTCAATTCAAGTATTAAGTTGATTACTCGAAACATTATACAATGAATAATGTGTAATCGATATGGTGACTAAATAAAAGGTTTTTTTATTTATACTCAAAAGTTTGAGGCCATATTGGATTCGATTATTCTTGTGTTTCACTTCGCATGTTTTGAATTCCAGAATAACTAGGTTATTAAAACATCCACAGTCGATCATACTTTGGAAGTAGGTAATGAGGTAAGACTGTCATGAATCCGACTGTAGATTGTCTAAAGCGTTTAGACATAAAAAAAGTCTGCTGTAGTGTTCATAAGTGCTCTTGAAATAAGATTTGAGTATTGGATTAAACCCACGCTCATGTGAATCACTTCATGGATTTTATCAAGGGTGATTGTGAGACGATAATATCTTATATTCTTGAAACGGAGACATGTGAGTTGTAGTTTGCAAGTCGGTTGCACATTGACTTATGTAAACGCATCAGTAACTTGGTATTATAAAACGTATTATTGTGTGTGATTTGATGAGTGAATAGTACAAGCATATAAGTCGAACTTTATCTGTTCCTTTTACCCTAATAGGATAAAAGCGATATCTGTGGGCCCCTTGATGATTTAGTGATGACACCCTAAGCGCTTGGCCAAGCCTGGACTAAGTTGATGTGTTCAATTGTAGTCTGTTGTCAGTCATCATAAATCGGAAAACGGGAAACAACACATAGACAGAGAGAATGATTATAATCCATGTCTCATGTCTATACGATATCTAGAATGGAGGAATATATGATCCCTTATCTTAAGGACGCGTTGCTGATAAGATCAGAGTTCGACAATGGTTTTTGAAAGCTACGATTGCTAATTAGGTTCTGAAGTAATACTTGCAAAATAGTTATTAGACTTATCCAAGTGGGTGACTGTTGGATTAGGTGTCTAAGCCCATAACTATTTTTGTATGTACTTGACCCGATTATGAGCATGGTCTTTTTGGGTTGCCTTCACTCATGCAACTTGATAGGATGACAAGAGGAGAGAGAGTAGAATTTATTATATGAATAATAAATTCATACTAAAAATGGTTTTATTAATATATTACAAGATTAATATATTATTTGGAAATCATATTACTTAATTAGTATCGATCATAAATTAATTTGGTGATCAAAAGAGACTTCTTAAATAAAGGGGACTGATATTGTAATTATTTGATAGTTGCAGATGGGTTGATGGATCACCTTGGAATAAGGTTGGACGAATTCTATGGGAAGCCCATAAAGAATTCGTCCAAGGGGATTCTAGAAGGTGTCCATGGGCTGCTTAAGGCTTAAGCAGTCATATTAGCGTTTCCACCTAAAATCCTAGCAGCCACAGCTGTATATATATATATATATATATATATATATATATATATATATATATATATATATATATATATATATATATATATATATAACCCATACTAAGGATTTTCGGCCTATGCATTCCAAGAAAGAAACCCTAGCCGAAAATCATCTCTCCTACTTCATCCTTTGCATAGAGTGTTTGTGACTCCATTAGAGGTGCAACACTAGGGGCACTAGGCTTTCAGAAGTCAAGATCAAGAAGGATTGTGATTGTTATTGCAACATAACAATCAAGGTAATGTTTCTAACCCTAATTATATGTCAATCTCGAATTACATGCTAGTTCATAGGGTTATTGCTTTGGTATTCAATTTTGTATGTTTAAATTAGAAAAACCTAGATCCAAAGCAATTAGGGTTGCATGTAGACCATAGGATGTTGTTATGCTCAAAACCCATCATAATATTCATCACAGGATGTGACATCTCAACCATCGGTCGATCACTCAACCCAGAACGAAATTCTCCTCAGCGTATCACCTCCACTTTTCCTCAAATCCTGCGACTCCAACTGTCAACCCACCGGTCAACTCCTCGGGATCTAAACTTAATTCCCTCATAAGGAACACTCCGTGGAAGCTCAATCGACATGGCCCTCTGGCCCCACAGTTTACTATATCCCTTCTCAATCTAAACACCCATCGTCGGATAACTGGTAAAGATGAAAATACACACTGCTACGAATCATGGTACCCGAACCATGTTATCTCCCCTTAACCTACTATTTATAACCTCTGGGATTCTCCCTGCTTCGAGTATGGGTCCTCTGCTTTTAGTAGTACGGGCCTATACTACCTATCGCATCTACCCATACTTTCCACACGGATCGTCCCAGATTTCCTAAGTAGCTGCTCAACCTTCTCGATCACCAATCCCGTTACACATGGTCGCTCTCCAGTGAATACTCTCCTCCATCAGCGTACTCATCTGACTAAAGTCACTCCCCAGGCTCTTCCTAGGTTCTCACACTTCTCTGCCATCAGCTGCTGAAGAACTCCTCATGATGCCAACCATCTACCTCCTGAATATCGTCATATTCGCTCGGTAGCTGACTCCCATCATCAAGAGTTCCACAAAGCACAAACCAGGCAGCATTCGGGCATCGAATAACCTCCACCAGCACGTAAAACCACTCTGGCATATAACTCCTCTCGCTCTATCCACAACTCAAAAGGCATCGCCGACTCAGGCAACCCTACCCCTTGTGGCATCTAAATATCCTCTCAGAAGATTCCTCAAAAGCAAATCTACGTATCTCTCCTAGATTACTCCACTACTCGAAGCTCTCTCTAAAAGATTCCTGCTAGATACTCCTGCTCAGCACATACTCAAGGCACATAACAGATAGCAACAATTCCTAGGCTAAGGCATCACAAATCAGACAACTCTAGCCCTAAAATATGAAATACCTAGCCTATCCTCTAGCATGCATCACTAATATCTCATAAATATTTCATAACACAAATAAGTAAGGGTATTTTGGGAAATCACCGTTCGGGCTCTGGCTAATTGTACACACTGCTCCAACTCGTTTTCTCTTAAAACTCTTTCTCATTTTAGAAAAATCATTTCTTTTGAAAATGTTTCTCAAATCCTTAGTTTGAGTCCAGACACACCCAAAGGTACATTCGAATCCCTCAAACCAAGGCTCTGATACCAACTTGTAACACCGTAAATTTCAAAACAATTTTTTTTTCATTTTAAGATCATATAATTCTCATCAACACATTTCACAAAACCCCAAAGTGTCAAATTATCAAAACACAATCCATAATTGTTTGAAAGAAAATCCAGGATCCTCAAAACATAACTCCATCTCGTGTGTACAATCAAGTCGGCACATTCCCGCGATCTTGAGAAGTACCTGAAACACATATCACATAACACGGTAAGCACAAAGCTTAGTGAGTTCGCAAAAATACCATACACATCTCATTAGCCTCTCATGGCTATACTCGAATAAGACCCTCCGGTCAATGTGTCTCAGTGGAACCCTGCGGTCCCACAACTCGGGTGGACCCTCCGGTCCTAACTCAGTAAGCTCAGAATAATACACAACATAAATCACAAAGACATAATGCAGGATATCCCAATACTCAATATAAGCACATAAGACCCTCCGGTCACACATAAATTACCACTCTAGGTAAGTATAGTGAGAAGACTCACCTCGCAGAGTAAAGCAATGCATCCCACACTCGAGCTGCTGCTCTAATCTCCGCCCCTCCATGGCCTCTAAAATCCACAATTGACCAGAACCCTAAAGTCAACGGAAGTCAACAGTCGAAGCTGACCCAACTCTAAAAGTGAACAGAGGTCAACACTCAAGTCAACAGTCCATGTTGACTCAACTCGCCGAGTACAGCTCATAAACTCGTCGAGTCCCTCAGAACTCAGTAAATCGTGAAAACCTGAGTCTACTCGCCGAGTTGCTAGCCAACTCGTCGAGTCCATGCAGCGTCCAAAAGAACAGGAAAACCCTACCTACTCGCCAAGTTGTCTCATCAACTCGTCGAGTCCACTCTGAATCCAAAGACGGGTAAAACCCTCTCAACTCGTCGAGTTGTCTCATCAACTCGCCGAGTCTGTCACACGTCCAACCATCGGGTAAACCCTAACTGACTCGTCGAGTCGGCTTACCAACTCGTCGAGTCTCTTTAGTCCATTTTCTCATTCAAACGATTTTGGACAGAAATAAGGTCTCATACTCTGGATCTAGCCTCCCAAGGCTGAATCATCACGTAAAGCTGCAAGCTTTATTTTATGCATGGAATATAGGGCTCAAAATGCCAAAACATGCTCCATAAAGGTCTTTATGCTTGAAGACTTGCCCAAAGCTTAATAAAGCTCGAATCTTTGGGCTCATAGGGACTCATACAGCTGAGATATGTAGTCTCCACTCCCATGACCAACTCAACAACTCCAAACCAAAAGATGGATATGAATAAGCCCTAAAACTATCTAAAAAGAGATCTAACAAAAGGAATGATCAAGGAGATAGCTTTTTACCTCCAATTGACAGCTAGCACCAAAAGAACACTAGACCCATAGCTTCTCATTCCAAACCTTATTGTTCTTCATTCCTCCTCTAAAAATGCACTTGAACACAAGATCTTTAGCCTTTCTTTCTCTCACAACGACTACATCTCGCCTAGGGTTTCTCTCAGTGTGTCTAAATGGTCAGGGGGAGGAAATTAGGGCTTAAGGGCCTTTAAATAGGGTGCAAACCCTAAAATTAGGGTTTTCTCAATACAGACTCAACTCGTCGAGTCCAGACCCTCGACTCGACGAGTAGGCTTTATAATTCGCGTGGCTAGCTCAACCCCTACACGACGAGTCGGGACCAACCAACTCGTCAAGTAGGTCCTCCAAAGTGCATTATTACTCTTAAATTTCTCATCCAGGATTCGAGGTGTTACAGTTTCTAGGGCATCCTAATATGTTTGTATGTATGATTTATATGACACGTAGTTGAGACCATGTGGGGGTTCCCATGGCAGCGAGCTAAGACCATGAGTGGGTTCCTATGGAACCCATAGTAAGATCTTGGAGGGTTTCCATGGCTTCCTTATATGTTTATATGCATGGTTTGTGTGGTTGATATGATTTATGTGATTATGTGTATAAGACCATGGAGGGTTTCCATGGCTCCCTTATATGATTGATATGGCTTATATGATTGACATGGCTGATATATTATGTGTGGCTGATAGAGCTATTACGGATTATGTGGTTATGTGGATTATGTGGGGTATGCTCTGGGGAACTCACTAAGCTTCGTGCTTATAGTTTTGTTTATGGTTTCAGGTATCATTGGTTTGGAAAGGAAGGGCCCGGCTTGATCGCAGCGCACACACCCGTGTATTCCGCTTTATGTGATTTTGGGACGTAACTCTGATAAAATTTTTAATTAAGTAATGTTTTGAATGATTGGATGAAGTAACAATTGTGTTTGACTATAATTAAAAATGAAATTTTTACCCTTGATTTTTGGGTCGTTACAAGTTGGTATCAGAACCTTGGTTTAAGGGATTCGCCCATACTTTCGGGTGTGTCTGAACTCAAACTGAGGATCTGTAAAGTCTTCAAAATAAAAATGTTTTTAAGGAAAGAGTTTTCTAAAACAAGACGGGTGTGGTTCATGCAATCAGCCGAGCTCAAGTAAGTTTACCCCAGAATACCCATATATGTTATCTGTTATGACTTGATTTATGAATATGAGAATCGCATGCTATTTAAGGCTAGGAGAGATGCCTTTATATGTTGTATGAACTGGTAGACTTGCATGCTAGTGCTAAGTAGTCAGCAATAGATTGGCCTGATATGTGATGCCTGTAGCCTTGGAGATACTATATGCTATGCTGGAATGAGAATGACTATTGGTATCAGTAACTGCTAAATGTATGCTTTAAAAAATATATACGGTTAGGATCTTATAGCCTTAGAATAATTGATTTGGCCTTATTTCCTATTCCTTGTCTGGTTGTGGACCTAGGGTAGAGTCTATTATTCGACAGTCTATTAGATCCTGTTCTGTGTATAATTTGCATGCATAAGGCAGCCGGCAGTGAGGATGGATGGATGTGGATAGCATGAGTTGTGGTATGTGGGCTAAATGTTCTATGATAGTTCTTTGGATCGGAGTGCTACTACACAAATGCTGCTTGTTTTGTGCTTTGTGGAACACTTGAATGATGGGAGTCATCTACTAAGTGAATATGACGATATTCAGGAGGTGGATGGCTGGCATCATGGGGAGTTCTTCAGCAGCTTATGGCAGGGCGAGGTTGGGAACCTAGGAAAGCCTAGGATATGCTCCAGTGAGTTTAGTGGGGCGGTTCGGTGAGGTTGGGAACCTAGGGGGAGCCTAGGAGTTGCTTCGGTGGGCATCGTGTTGCTGTTTAGTGGATATATGGTGCATCATTGGAGTAGGTGACTTAGAGGATTCGAGAGGATTGCTGAGGAAAGTATGGATAGGTGTGGAAGGTAGTATTTGGCTCGTACTACTGAAAGCACAAGATCAATACTCGAATCGGTGAGAGTCTTGGAGAATCTAAGAAGCTTATGGGAAGGAGAATTCTTGGTTATGTTCTGATAGTGGGGATAACTGCTTTGCCAGATGAGGATGAGCACACATGAGGAAGGAATAGGGTTTGGTCCCGGCTCCGATGGTGAGCCAGTTAGTGGAAGGACTGCCAGGGTTTTGAGTTCGGCTTGGATCTTTTGTATCAGGCGGCAAGGATTGATTGTGCGATCTATTTCACTTTCGGGATTGGAGACTATGTCTTGGGGATAGTTAGTAGCCGATTTAGAGCATAGGTTGCTCCAACTATTGCAGTTCAGTCGTTGACGATTGAGCTGGTGAGTGGGTCAGGGTGCGAGACCTTTAATGATATGGGTCCCAGAGCCCGAGGGTGCAAGATCGATTTGGAATACCTCAAGAAGAGAGGTTCAGGTCATGCGAATTTAGTGGAGAATATCAGGAAGAGACCCAAGAGGTCGGATCAGCTTTGAGAGGCCAGCAGGGCCGGATTTAGTGCAACACTTGCAGGAAACTGCACGATGGAGTTTCGTTCCAAGGGGTTTGGGTAAGTATACCTCTGGGTTTGTTTCCCTGCTTGTGTTATACCTTCAAACATTGTTATATGTCATTTGCATACCGTGAGTTATGGGGTGGTTATTGAAAGGTCTTTTCCCTCTTTGTTGGTTTGGAGCATTCAGTATTAACTTGGTTTATGGTCGAGATCAGTTCGGAGGTATTATGTGGGAAGGTCCGTGGTCAGGGTGCAGCAGGGTGGTTATCCACCATCGTCAGGATTCAGTGGTTTCAGTCATTGTGCTCAGATTGTCTAGTGGGGTCGCCAAGGGAAGTGGTCTATTGATGAGGTTTTGGTCTAAGCATATGTCATTTGGATTTCAAGATTTGAGTGTAGTATCATTTAAAAGCTATTGGAATTATCAGTGTTGCCGGGATTCGACAAGTGTTCATCTAGTCTCCATTGAGTGTGCGTCCTTTTGAGATGGCTAGTAATGGATCACTAGCAAGGCTAAGTGTTAGTAGTCAGTGGGTTGATCGTTGTAAGGTAAGAAGGATTGGGAATCCTTCAATTCTTGTGAGCTTTGAGAATTTAGTCGATTCAAAGTGGGGGGGGGGGGGGGAATCATCTCGGGATGCTGAAGCAGGAGCAGTTTCGAAACTGGGATAAGTTTTGCATCGCCGTCAGGGAGAAAGGAGGCCCAAGCAACTGATTGGTTTGAGGGTTGTGCGAGTTGGGAGTTCGGTAAAACTCCCCAGCATGTGAATCACATCTTCTTAGAGCTTGATGGCATAATTTTGGGAAGCAGGTTGGGGCTCCAGTCATGAATTAAGTTCAGTTTGGGTGTTCGGTAGAGTGCGTGCTCGACTCTGTATGCGTTTCGAATTGATAGATTAGGGGTAAGGCATTGGGATGCGGTTGTGTTAGGGCAAAAGTGTTGTAAGACTACGGGGGATCCGTAGCATTCACTAACTGTCAGTTAGGATGGAAGTGTTGTAAAACTATGGGGGAGCCGTAACATTCACTAATGGTTAGTAGGGTGAAAGTGTTGTTAGACTACGGGGGAGCCGTAGCATTCACTAATGGTCAGTAGGGTGAAAGTGTTGTAAGACTACGGGGGAGACGTAGCATGCACTCGTATTTAGATAGCGTGGAAAGTGTGGAAAGACTGCAGGGAAGCCGTAGCATTCACAATCGGTTAGATAGTATGGGGAGTGCAGAAAGACTGCAGGGTTGACGTGGCATTAACGAATCCGTTTAGATGACTTAGACCAGGGCAGGCCAGTTTGTATGGTTGAGAGTAGGTCACAACATAATTGGAATCAGGAAACCGTATGTCGAAGTAGACCGGGTATGATGTAAGACTACAGTTATTCTGGTAGCATTCACATTTTTGCGTCGGATTCAGTGGCAACAGGTTGTTAGCCTATCATGATCGGAAGTATCAAAGGATTAAAGGATCCATGAGTGGTGGTATAGATAGGGAAGTTATTGTCAGACGAGGTATCCTTCGGAGGTCATTTGGGACTTCTGTGCGTGTGTTTCTGGCCCAACAATCGGTTAGGTGTCCGATGTTTCGAGCAGTTGACAGATAAGGTGAGATCAAAGAGGTCTCGGCGGGGGAGCCGTAGCATTCACAATCGGTTAGATAGTATGGGAAGTGCAGAAAGACTGCAGGGTTGACGTGGCATTAACAAATCCGTTTAGATGACTTAGACCAGGGCAGGCCATTTTGCATGGTTGAGAGTAGGTCACAACATAATTAGAATCAGGAAACCGTATGTCGAAGTAGACCGGGTATGATGTAAGACTATAGTTATTCTGGTAGCATTCACATTTTTGCGTCGGATTCAGTGGCAACAGGTTGTTAGCCTATCATGATCGGAAGTATCAAAGGATTAAAGGAGCCATGAGCGGCGGTATAGATAGGGAAGTTATTGTCAGACGAGGTATCCTTCGGAGGTCATGTGGGACTTCTGTGCGTGTGTTTCTGGCCCAACAATCGGTTAGGTGTCCGATATTTCGAGCAGTTGACAGATAAGGTGAGATCAAAGAGGTCTCGGCGGGGGAGCCGTAGCATTCACAATCGGTTAGATAGTATGGGAAGTGCAGAAAGACTGCAGGGTTGACGTGGCATTAACGAATCCGTTTAGATGACTTAGACCAGGGCAGGCCAGTTTGCATGGTTGAGAGTAGGTCACAACATAATTGGAATCAGGAAACCGTATGTCGAAGTAGACCGGGTATGATGTAAGACTATAGTTATTCTGGTAGCATTCATATTTTTGCGTCGGATTCAGTGGCAACATGTTGTTAGCCTATCATGATCGGAAGTATCAAAGGATTAAAGGAGGCATGAGTGGCGGTATAGATAGGGAAGTTATTGTCAGACGAGGTATCCTTCGGAGGTCATGTGGGACTTTTGTGCTTGTGTTTCTGGCCCAACAATCGGTTAGGTGTCTGATGTTTCGAGCAGTTGACAGATAAGGTGAGATCAAAGAGGTCTCAGCTGCTTTCGAAAAGCAGCAAGTGGTAGCAAGAAGAGTCGAAGTGGGTTCAGTGACTTGGGATTCGTGTGTGGAGTTGCTAGTATTCGGGGTATACACTAAGTTGTTCGCAGGTGGATTAAATGATCTCAGAGTGGTTTATTAGACCATGTTTCACAACTCTCGTCTGAGTCTAAACGTTGAAAGGATAAGTCTCATACTCGAAGGATTATCTGAGCTTTCTGTCGAGTATAAGTGTACTGCAAGGAAATTTTTCCTGTGACTCTGTTTTCTAGTGGGAACCTCAAGTTATCAGAAGCTGAGTAGCCAGTTGAGAAATAGGTGCAGTGGCTTCGACAATGATTCAGTGTGGGTGGTTTGTCAGGGAGTCATACCTTCTCGAGATTCCAGATTTCAGAATTGAGCGGGTGTGTTATATTCATAAGGGATTATTGTCGGATAGTGAAGGGAATTCGTTCATCTACGGATTGGAGAGCCCTGCGAGGGTTGGTTTCGGTTGCCTTGAGAAGGCTATGGTATGCTCGGGATTATGGCCATGTCGTTCAAGTTGTCTGGCATGTAAAGGATGGTAAGGAATGATTTTGAGGACGAAATCTAATTTAAGTGGGGGAGAGTTGTAACATCCCGTTTATTAAATAAATAAATAGATAAAGATTAATAAATGAATAGTAGTCGTAAGTCCATAATATTTAGCGGGGTGTTGGTTTTGCGGAGCCAAATTATATAATTTAGATTTTCGGGGGATTAAAATGTAAATTCCGGATTAATTTGTAAAGAATTTTGAGGGTTGAGGGTTGTTTAGTAAATTATGGGTTAAATTTGAAAGGATTTTTGAAGACAGGGGCTGCTTGGTAATTATTAGGACTTATTATGAAAGGAATTATGAAAGCAAGGGCTAAAAGGTAAAATTTGGATTTAAATTGAAAACAAATCTCGTGAGGAGGGACTAAAGTTGGAAAATGGCACACAAGTTTGGAAAGAACACGGGATATACCCGGTGTTCCTTCCCCGTCGGCTAACCCTAACCCTATGGAACACATCTTCAGCCGCCACCACCATGGGTGCTCTCTCAGTCGCCGCCACATCGCCATGTCCGCCACCGCCGCTACAATGCCGTTTGTGACATCCCCAAAATCACGGCCAGAAAAGACCGGTTTCATTTATGCTTTTAAAATAAATTCAGAGTAAATCCATTGATTTAACAGAGTTGCAGAATTTGTCCCAAAAACAATACATGATAAAATAAGGTTTATCAAAGCATTTCTTAAAGAAATGTATTTTCATTATATATCGAAACTTGGGATGTCATGTTCCAATACAGACACAAAAGCATAAACAATAAAACATAGACCTTACACATTTTATAAAACTACTGGTCTATAAACAAAAACTTCTTCACAAGTTCTCCAACTTATGCTCTCGCGCCACTACCTGTAATACAAAGAAACTGAGTGGGTCAGGCTTGGGAGCCTGGTGAGCATATAGGGTTTTCATCCCACAATAAATAATTATATTTAATTCACCAACCAACAATAACCCGATTACCCATTCCCGTTATCCTCACTTTACGTCCCTATGACAACAACTATAACAAGGGACATAATCTAGGATTTTCATCGGGACGGACACTACTGCAGAGGGGTTTCCTCAGCAATGAATGTCCTAAGGCAACCATGAGGGGGATAGAATACAACAAATGAACACCCATGTTCACCAACACCTACAGGTTATGAGCCTGTCAACATTCCACAGAACTGTCTAGAAAAGTCCGTGGTCGTCATCCATATTCTGCTGAATGACTAGATCACAATCACATCGAGGCCTCTCATCATTTTATTTCATCACACAACAACTGTCTACCCATGTTCTACCCAACATATTAGTAGATAAAAATATATACATTTATATACAGCTTAAAACCTGTACAAATCATTCACTTAATAAATTATTCAAATAAGCAAATAATATACAAACACATAACACGTATTTTGTAGAGAATACTTCGTATCTATGTGTTAGAAGAAAAGGAATATACACTCACTTGATCAGAAGATGATCGGACAGCATCTCGTGTATTAAAATAATCTTTTCCGATAAAACCGGGATGCTTTCTTGAAAACCGGGCTTCTCACGGGCAGAGTTTCGGCTCGGAAATTTTACTTCTCGGGATGTTCGGGGCTTCGGGACTTGCTTCGGGTCTCGGGAATGATACCGGGGCTTCGGGGGTATAAATTGCCAAGAAGAAAGAAATATAAGGGGGGAGAGAAGAAATATTGGGCAACAAACCCGGAGGCCTCGTCTCGTATTTATAGGGCTCAAATTCGGGGTTACGCTAGGCGTAACTCGCAAGTACGCGGGGAGTAATGCCTCTTTCATGCGTACGCTGGGCGTACCAAGCCTTACGCTGGGCGTAGTTCGGATAAGACTGCTACGTGGCGAGCTTCGGGTGGTGCTACGCGGCTCTCTCTCGGATCACACAAGGCCGAAGTATGCTGGGCGTACTCAAAGGTTACACGGGGCGTACCCTTCAGATCAGATGGGACGAGTCAGCTCTTCGGATATTATCCGAATAAATAATAAAATTTATATATTTTAATTATTTAAAAACTTATAGAAAATCATATCTTCCTCATACGAGCTCCGTTTTCGACGTTCTTTATATCCACGCGTAGGTGAGACTAAGCTCTACAACTTTCATTTAGACTCCATCGGCTAATTTTGACTTTATTTTTATTATATTATTTTTAGTAGGCCGGGACAGGAAAACTCCGTTATAAAATCATAACTTCTTCATCCGATGTCCGTTTCCGTCTGTCTTTTTACGTTGCACTACAATTAACGAGATCTTCGATTCTCCTTTAGATTGTTTCGACCAAAATTCACTCGATCTCAAATTCGAGTTTCGGGCTGCATACTGCTAAGCTGGAACTTAGAAAAATCATAACTTCCTCACACGAAGTCAGATTTGGGCGTTCTTTTTATGCACGCTCTCGGTTTAACGAACTCTACGACTTTCATTTAGATCACTAAGGCTAAATATCGCTTTATCGTAAATTCACTATTTACGTCACGTAGTGTCGCGCCGGTTCTGTCGCGAAACTTCGACATGTCATAACTTCTTCGTTATAACTCGGATTTTGGCATTCTTTATATTTTCGGAAACCTTGCCACAACCACTACGTCTTCATGTATCGATATCGGTTTTATCTAACATTTTATTTTTACGCTTATTTTTATTCTAAATTCATTTAAGCCACACAATTAAGCATAAAACACATAATACTCAAATAATACATTCTTATTATTTCAAAACGAGTTACAAAGGTTAACCTAGACTATTACATCAACATTAATGCCTAGCCCAGAAACACGGGCGTTACACCATTGAAGGTCACCACCACGACAGCCTTGCCGCCAGAGATGTAGTGAGAAGCCGGAAGAGTCACCGAGACCGGCGAATGAAGCTGTGAACTACGATAATGGAGTCGCAAACGGCCGGAAGGCTCTCGGTAAGAACATTCACCGCCTACCTCTCTTCTTCCTCCTTTGTTTCTGTGGGTTGAACGTTGTGTGCGCCGCTGCTGGCGCCAGTGGTCTAGGGCCACTGATTTCGCATTTTTCCGGCATTGACAGTCGCGTGGGAGGTGGCGGAGTGCGGTTGTGGTCATGTGTACGAATTGCTCTAGAATTATGGTGTGATATGTGTACCATTTGGCCGGAAAACATGGACAACCACCATGGCAGCCAACCATGGTGGTTGTCATCTTGCTGCCGTCGTTTTCTGCCGCCACCAGCCACCGTGAAGGGTGGTTGTGTGTGTGTTTTTGTGTGTGTGAGTGTGTACTTTATGGGTGTGAAGTTGTATATGCAATTTTTGGCAGGAACCACCACCACCACCATTGGAAAGGGTGGCTACCGCCGCCTGCCGCTGTGAGCCGCCGCCAACCACCACTACCTGAGGTGGCAGTGGGTGGTGTCTGGCCTAGTCGAACCATAATCGGCCCAATAACTTAATCTTTGACATAGTTGTCTTGTGATTGGGTTGAAAACCCTAATTAGGGTTTAGAAAACCCTAATTCTGGGAATGTTAGTTTGGGAATTTTTGGGGCCCGCGTTTGGACTGTTAGGCTGGAATTTTGATTTATGTCCAACTACATTATATGAATGGCTAGTGGAGTGATGGACTTAATGGATTAAGTCCTTAATGGGTTAAGCAAGAACACTTAACCCTAATCTTCATTTTATGTGAAAACCCTAATTTTGTTGGGCCTTGAGTTGGGCCTTTCTGTTGGGCTTTGGTGATTGGGCTATTGATGGGCCATCCAAGAACAAGTATATAGACTAGGATATTTGGATGGGCTTAAGGGCAAGGCCCATGTGAGGGGTTTGGGCCCAATTTGGAAAATTGGGCCTTAGATGAGCCATAACTAGGCCTTGATGATTTTAAGATATTGGACCATCGGAATACCAAATGTTGGACTAGAATAAATGATTGGGCCTCAAGATAAGTCCATGTAGAGGTTTGGGCCCAATTTGGAGAATTGGGCCATATGTTAGGCCTTGGTTGATTATTGGGCTTTTGGGCCTTCAGAGTGTGAGTTTATTTGGGGGTAAAGTAGCCTTTTACCCCAAGCATGGACTTATGGTTATGTATTGGAACGCAATTATTAATTGGGTGTTGTTTTGATGATGACAGTTCGGGAATCTGTCAACCAGCAGCTAGAGTTTTATTCGCGGGACTTCAATAGTGCCATGTGAGTCTCCTCACCATACCAATGGGTCTAAGGCACGAAGGCCCGACCATTTATCTAGTTGTGATGATTATTGTGGATGTGCTATTCATACATTATGTATTTATGTGAAGACCATACAGGGGTTCCCATGGCAAGTAGTTATATATGTGGTATGCTAGTTGATTGTGTGGTATTTGGTATGCAAGTTGTCTTTGTGATACTTGCATGGAAGACCCCCGGGGGGGGGGGTTCCCGAGGTAGTTGGATATAAGACCATGTGGGGGGGTTCCTATGGCATTCCGGGCTAAGACCATGTGGGGGTTCCCATGGCAGTGGGCTAAGACCATGAGGGGTTCCTATGGCACCCGGTGTAAGACCTTAGAGGGTTTCCAGGGCATCCTTATATGTTTGTATGTATGATTTATATGGTAGGTAGTTGAGATCATGTGGGGGTTCCCATGGCAGTGGGCTAAGACCATGAGGGGGTTCCTATGGCACCCAGAGTAAGACCTTGGATGCTTTCCATGGCTTCCTTATATGTTTATATGCATGACTTGTGTAGTTGATATGATTTATGTACCATGGAGGGTTTCCATGGCTCCCTTATATGATTGATATGGCTTATATGATTGACATGGCTGATATATTATTTGTGGCTTATAGAGCTATTACGGATTATGTGGTTATGTGGATTATGTGGGGTATGCTCTGGGGAACTCACTAAGCTTCGTGCTTACAGTTTTGTTTATCGTTTCAGGTATCATTGGTTTGGAAAGGAAGGGCCCGACTTGATCACAGTGCACACACCCGTGTATTCTGCTTTATGTGATTTTGGGACGTAACTCTGATAAACGTTTTAATTAAGTAATTTTTTGAATGATTGGATAAAGTAACAATTGTGTTTGACTATAATGAAAAATGAAATTTTTACCCTTGATTTTTAGGTCCTTACAATGGCAATGTGGAAACATTTATTGTGGACACAACCATCAATCTTGGTGATCATTCAAAATTATCCATCCCTGAGCCGGCTTCAGTCATACCACCCGAAGTTTTGCAAGCCAAGTCTAATATGGAGGAGGTGCGAACTTCAGGAATCACTGTGAACATATCCGATATGCATGCAAATGTCACTAAGGGTGATGAGGTGTCGACTTCTCAAGCCCAAGGTACTTCGGATTCAATCCTAGTCTCTTCTACTTTCGAAACTTCTTTTATTGATACGAGTACTTCGTTACCACCATTTCAATCACCTGTTTCTACTTCCTTACCTCAATCCACCATTTCACCCATCTTTCATAACATTCTCAACCAACCAATCACATCCTTATTACCTTCGCAATCCACTGACGGTCCAACATCTATTCCTGATACTACAACAAAGGATGATGATTTGTGTGTGTGTGTGTGTGTGTTTTGCCAATCTTCAGTTTGATCCAGAAGAGGAGGATATACCAGATCATATGTTAATTTCTGGTAAGCAATTTAAAATCCTCAATCGAAAACTCAATTTGTTACTTCAGCTTCAGGCTGATGCTAGAAGTCGACACAATGTTACTTTGATCGAGGTTGATGTGATGCTCAAGGCTCAAGAACTTCGAATGAAAACGATGCTGGATCAGATGGACAAAAATAACGAACTTTGAGTGAAGTTTCAATCCGACTCATTTAATCATGAGGTGAAGGATTTAAGAGCTGTTGCAAAAGAACGTCATCTTTTGTTTGTTCAAGTTGTCAAGAGGGTTCAAGGAGATGTAAACTTAAGATCGAAGAACTTCGACAAGAAATGACGCAGGAGGTTGCGGAGGTTGATCAGAACTATTCAAACCTTCATACTAAGGTTGATATAGTTGTTGATGCAGTCACGAAGCTCGTTGAGTATCACACTTCTCTTAACTCTAAGGAGTTCGTACATCTGCAAGGTGTCTTCGCGGAAGTGAAGGAGGTGATTTTGATGCTTGCTATTCCTCCTACTTCAACAGTTTCTCAAGAGTCCATTTCATAATTGTTCTCTTCGTTGGAGTCTCGGCTGACGTCCAATCTTGGTCAGTTAATAAATTTTGTGAATTTGATGCCCACGACTGCCTCACCTGTTTCTACAGGGGTGTAAGGGGGAGAGAAGGGTGTGGGTGCATCAAAGAACTTTGAACAGGGCGAAGTTTTTGGAAAAGTGTCAAGCACACAAATTCCCATTACATTTCCAGTATCTACAAAAACTACTTCTACGACCATGACTTCGAAACCTTTAACCAAAGGTATTGTCATTGGTTCATCTGATGGGGGGTCAAGTTCGAAGCCACCACCATTAGCAGAAGAATTGAAGCGAAAGGGAAAGGGTGTTTTGATAGAACCAATTGTTGAAGAGAAAAAGTTGGCATTGGAGCAGGAAATTGAAAATCAAAGAAAAATTCAGAGCATATTTCGAAAAATACAGAGTGATCCTTATGGTCATGATAAGGGTGATCCATCCAAACACTATAGCTGCGAAACAATTGAGGTTAATGTGTTCAGTGGGATTATGCATGTGTTTGCCAAAGTTCCCAAAAAGAGCTTTGATATCGAAAACTCAGATTTCAATCAGCTAGACTTCCCTTTCAATGAAATGATGTTCATCTCTTTGCAATATCAAATTGTTGATCAGTGTGAAGACAAAGAAGAATTTAAAAGGCTGAAGATCAGATTCCATGCAATTCTCGGTAAAAAGGAAGATGTAACATCCGGATTTTTAGGGACATTATTGTGTATGTAAATCTTGAGATTTAAGGAAGGACTCGACGAGTTGAGGGACCAACTCGCCGAGTCGAGTCGAGTTGCTCGCGTGGATTTAATGAATGGACTCGACGAGTCAGAGGAGGGACTCGCCGAGTAGGTGTTGGGAAGAGAAACCCTAATTTCCCGGGTTTGGGACCTATTTAAAGGCATTTATAGCCTCATTTGCGGCTACCTTCCCCTGAGAGCAAACCCTAATTTCTATTGGAGCTAGAGAGTGAGAGAGAAGCTCATATTGTGGTTCTTGGTGCATTTCTATGAAGAAGGATGAAGAGCTTCATGATGGGGAACAAAGGAAGGCAGTGGATCTGTGGTATTGAGTGTTTCAGCTGCTAAGATAAGGTACAAAGTCCTCATCTTGTTCATTCGTTGTACTAGATCTCATTTTGGGAGTTTTAGGGCTTTGCTTCCATTCTTTTGAATCTATGAGTCGAATGAGACCTGGTTGGGGTTGGAAACCTCAGATCTGGACCTCCTAAGGTCCTTAGAGTCTAGATGTCTCAGCTTTAGTGGTCCAAATGAGGGTTGATGAGCAAAAACCTTCATGAAGAGCATGTATTGGCATTTTGAAGCAATAACATCATGTATGAACGTAAAGATCGAAGCTTTACGTAATTATTGAGCCTTGAGATGATAGATCTATAGTTTAGAGTGATAGATCTGGTTGAAATCGTCTGAATGAGAAATCAGATCAAAGGGACTCGCCGAGTCCATGTCCTGACTCGACGAGTCGGCAAGGGTTTGTCCCGATGGATTGATTGTGTGATAACTCGGCGACTTGGGGGTCAACTCGACGAGTTGAGCTGGACTTTTGAGACTTCTGAGGATACGAGGGGACTCGACGAGTCGCAGGAGTGTACTCGACGAGTCGGGTCAAACTTGGACTGTTGACTCGAGTTTGACTTCTGTTGACTTTGGGGTTTTGGTCAACATATGTGATAGAGACCTTGGAGGGGTAAAATGGTCTTTTACCCACTTTAAAGAGTTAGAAAGAGAAAGAACCGCCTTCGATTATCGGAGTCGTGAAAAGAGTATTAATAAGAGATATTCATCCTTTGTGTTAGGAGGAGGCTAGTTCGAGATCTGAGCGCGAGGTTATTTGCTCACCTGCTAGCCGAGGTGAGTCTTCTCACTATACATTACCTAGAGTGGTAACTATGTGCAGACCGGAGGGTCTTATGTGTTATGTGTATGTTTGAGTTTATGTGCATTGTGATATATGTATGCTATGTGTTATATAGACCGGACTGGAGGGTCCAACGACTTACGAGGCCAGAGGGTCCTCGAGTAGACCGGACCGGAGGGTCCAACGATTTAGACCGGACCGGAGGGTCCAACGAGCTAGACCGGACTGGAGGGTCCAACGAGTTACATGACTGGAGGGTCCCGCTGAGACACATTGACCGGAGGGTCATACCGGGTTATAGCCTAGAGTGACTATGTGATGTATGTGGTATTTTGGGGAACTCACTAAGCTTTGTGCTTACCGTGTTATGTGCTATGTGTTTCAGGTTTCTCAGGATCGCGGGACGGCACCAACTTGATTGTACACACCAGAGAAAGAGTTATGTTTGAGGATCCTGGATTTTTAATGGAGTTGTATTTTGTAATTTGAATAAACGAGATTTCTATACAATACGTTATGAAAAGTATATGATTTTAAAATGAAAAATTCGTTTGAAAAATTACGGTGTTACAAGTTGTTAACAGAGCCTTGGTTTGAGGGATTCGGATGCGCCTTCGGGTAAATCTGGACTCAAACTGAGAATTTGAGAAAAATTTTCATAGAAATGATTTTTCTAAAGCGAACAAGAGTTTCTAAGAGAAAACGAGTTGGAGCAGTGTGTACAATCAGCCAGAGCCCGAACGGTGATTTCCCAAAATACCCTTACATTATGTGCTATGAGATATTATGTGATATGCTATGCATGCTAGAGATAGGCTAGGTATTTCATATTTTAGGACTAGAGTGGCCTGATCTGTGATGCCTTAGCCTAGGAGTTGCTGTTATATGCGATGTGCCTTCGAGTATGTGCTGAGTTTGAGTATCCAGCAGGAATCCTCTAGAGAGGGATTTGAGTAGAGGAGAAATCTAGGAGAGATAACTAGATGAACATTTTTGAGGAGTCTACTAAGAGAGTAGTCAGATGCCCGCGTGGGGTAAAGTTGCTTGAGTTCGGTGGTATCCTTTGAGTATGAGGAGAGCAAGTGGGTAATAACCTAGAGTGGTTTTACATGTTGGTAGAGATTATTCGATGCCCGAATGCTACTTGCTTCGTGCTTTGTGGAACTCTTGATGCTGAGAGTCAGCTACTAAGTGAATATGACGATATTCAGGAGATAGATGGCTGACATCATAAGGAGTTCTTCAACAGCTGATGGCGGAGAAGTGTGAGAACCTAGGAAGAGCCTAGGAAAGGGTGACCCTAGTCAGATGAGTACGTTGACAGAGTAGGATATTTCGCAGAGGAGCGAACACTCATGACGGGGTTGGTGATTGAGAAGGTCGAGCAGCTACATAGGAACTCGGGGATGGTCCGTGTGGAAAGTATGGGTAGATGTGGAAGGTAGTATGGGCCCGTACTACTGAAAGCAGAGGACCCATACTCGATACAGGGAACATTCCAGAGGTTTTAAGTAGCAGATCGAGAGGTGATTTCATGGTTCAAGTACCATGATTTGCAGCAGACCGAGAGGTGATTTCATGGTTCGCGTACCATGATTTGTAGCAGATCGAGAGGTGATGTCATGGTTCGAGTACCATGATTTGTAGCAGATCGAGAGATGATTTCATGGTTCGAGTACCATGATTTGTAGCAGATCGAGAGGTGATGTCATGGTTCGAGTAACATGATTCGTAGCGGATTGAGAAGAGATAACATGGTTCGGGTACCATGATTCATAGCAGATCTAGAGGTGGCCACATGGTTCGAGTACCATGACCCGTGGCGGTTAGTGTTACTGGTTCTACCAGTTATTCCGTGGTGATTGTCTAGACTGAGATCAGATGTGAAAGAATATGGGGCCAGAGGGCCATGATGAACGAGTTTTAGTGGAGCATCCCTTAAAAGGGAAATCGAGTTAGATCCGAGGGATTGTTGATGAGATGCCAGTTGGAGTCGCAAGACTTAGGGATGAGTAGGGATGGTGCGTTATGGGAGAATACGGTCTGGGCTGAGCGACCGGCCGATGGTAGAGATGTCATTTTCTGAGACTTGAGCGGTGCTATTTCTGTTCCTGTGGGAAACAGGAGAGGTATTGAGATTTTCAGTTTCCAAGGTTGGGGGTGAGCCCTGTGGGGTAGCTTTGGTTACGATCTTTCATCAGAGTATTTGGGCAGTATGTCTGCCGAGAGGTAATGTTAGAGCATGAGCAGGTTGTCAGCGGGGTCTGAGATGGTTAAGGACAAGGATACACCCTATTTGAGCATAGTAGGGCATGTATTAGCTGCAGCGGCAGACGATCAAGAAGAGGATATTGGGGCGGTGGCTCTTTTTGTCTATGATGAGTATCGAGTGTGGTAATGAGGATTGCACTCTTATTACAACCCACGTGATGAAGCGTTGGTTGAAGATTCGAGGATGAGGAATATGTTAGTTCGTTATTTTCAGACTGAGAGTCAGGGTTACGACTGGACAGTTGGGATGTCCGGTAGTAGGATGGTACGAGATTCTGAATGACTAGAGGTAGTCATGATGAGAAGTTTCTGAGGATTTGATCGGAGATTCGGGGTATTTGGAATTGCTTGACCTCCATCGGGGAGATCATCGAGCATTGCGTATCACCTTCCAAGAGTAGGTGCGATGTTATTGGTAAAAACAGTCTGTGGGTTAGATTGTTGGCGAACCAATTGGTGATGGTTCGAACCCTGAGTGGGGGAGAACCGGGTGCTTTTGAGGAGATCAGAGATTTGTTCAAGAGCGGTTAGAGAACTGGATATAGAGACCTGCGGTGCGGATTCCTGAGACCAGGGTTATTGGTGGTCAAGGAGAGGTGCAGAGTGAGATAGTGTATGTGGTACGTGTTTGAGAAAGGATGAGTGTCTCCACGGCAAGTGGCCGTTGGTCGGAGACCTTGTGGTGGTTAGGAATCCTTCAAGGTTAAAATGGTGAATTCGAGGTGGTTGGCTTGTGAGGTTAGTTCGACGGTTGAGAATTTATGGTTCAGAGTATGGGCTATTATATGCAGTATGGGAAGGGAAGAAGTTGATTGGGCAACTAACTTCAGGGTCGTTATGAGTATTCTTGCATGAGTTTTGAGCAATAGAGGAGGAAGTTTCGGATTGTCATCTTCGTGTTCTGAGTCATTGGCAATTTCTCCGTGTTTTAATTTGGGAGATGGAGTATTCCAGGGTTACAAGTGGCACGAGAGAAAGACCGGTTGCGAGATTCTGAGGAAGCAATGCGGTATCTGAGTATGATGCCATGAGTATGAGATCAGTGGTAGAGTCAAGTCACTGCGAGGCGTTGTGATGGTATTTCGGGGTATCCGAGTTTAATGTCCTAAATCTCGGATTATTTTGAGTTTTGAGTTGAGATGACGAGTGGAGTAGCAAGTGTCTATGGTTCCGATGGGGGTCCTTCAGCTAATTGACATCAAATGGATTTATTTGAGAATGTGAATTGCAGCGAGAAAAAGAGGTTTTGTCACGACGGTGGTCGTCCGAAGTAGTGATGCTTAGCCTGGATGGGTGTGTGTGTACCTATCTATGCTGGGCCGCAGAGCATGATTTAATGATCGCAGTGTGGTGTCAACCTGAGGATGAGATTGTGAAGTGGTAAGAGTAAGTGCGGTAAGACTGCGGGGAGCTGCAGTTTCAATGAGTTAGTGCAGAGAGGGTGTGGTGATGCTACGGGGAGCCGTAATACTCACTATTCAGTAAGAGGTTGTGGTGATGCTACGGGGAGCCGTAGTACTCACTATTCAGTGAAGGGTGTGGTGATGCTACGGGGAGCCGTAGTACTCACTATTCAGTGAGAGGTCGTTGTGATACTGCGGGGAGCCGTAGTACCCACTAGTCAGCGAGAGAATGTTGTGATGAAGTGCTCTCTGATCAGAGCTTGACGCAGAAGAGTTTTAGGCTTGGGTAGCCCTAATATTTGAGTTTGTGGAAGCGTGGGGTCGAACCAGGGGCGAGACTGGGGTCTCCATGTTTGTTGGAAGTCGTTATATTCCGAATTGAGTAGCGTTTTTCGTGGCAAAGGGGAAGTGGATCAGTGAGGTACGCATGGGATGCGGGCCATGAGTCATGAGTTGAGTGGTTCATTGGGGCGAGTGGTTCCAGCTCTGGGTCAGATCAAACTCTCGAGTTTGAGTTTGGCCCTGGTAGTGCGTTGAGTACGCAGAATGAGATTCTGGATTAAGAACTGAATTTCATTTGGAAGGGGGTATTGCTTCCATCTGGTGCCTTAGACATGAGTGGGTCAATTCGTTGGTGTGAGAAAACCGCGAAACACATGGAACTAATGAGTAGTAGACGACAGAGGTCGAGGGTGAAACGAATTCCGTATTCGCTTGAGGAAAAGCAAACTTCGTGACTTGTGTGACACTTGGCCGAGATAGCTAGTGTGGGAAGGAAGTCAGTGAGGCATGTTGAGGTATGCAATGGGTAACCCTTGGAGGTTCAACTGCTAGGTCGGGAGACGACCTGGTGCTCAGTGTTCAAAGGGATTTGGAGAAGGGAGTTGGGGTTTGATTGCAGTTCAGTGAATGAGTCCCTGGTGTGATGTGATCCTTCCATTCCTTGGTATATGATCTGGATTGTTTATCATGTCTGGGACGAGTGATCGGTAGCCAGTTTTGGGCATGAACTTGTTTTATCGGCCCCCACTAGAGAATCAGAGGTACAGTGAGCTATCTGGGTTTGTTATTTGAGGACCGAATAACGTGGTGACATCCGGATATGGCGGTCTGGCTGTGTGTTAGGCTACTAGAGTTCCTGATTCTTGAGAGCCAGAAAGGGTAGCATAGTGGCAGATGGGTCTGTCCTTTTCCAGGGAGGAGTTCCTGTTTCAGGTGTCCAGAAAGGAAGATAGTTGTGTGGCAGGAGACCCTTTCGATGGTGCTGTTGGGTTATTTGATTAGATCTATATATTGTGGAAGAGCGATTTCGAGGGCGAAATCTAATTCAAGTGGGGGAGAATTATAACATCCGGATTTTTAGGGACATTATTGTGTATGTAAATCTTGAGATTTAAGGAGGGACTCGACGAGTTGAGGGACCAACTCGCCGAGTCGAGTCGAGTTGCTCGCGTGGATTTAATGAATGGACTCGACGAGTCAGAGGAGGGACTCGCCGAGTAGGTGTTGGGAAGAGAAACCCTAATTTCCCGGGTTTGGGACCTATTTAAAGGCATTTATAGCCTCATTTGCGGCTACCTTCCCCTGAGAGCAAACCCTAATTTCTATTGGAGCTAGAGAGTGAGAGAGAAGCTCATATTGTGGTTCTTGGTGCATTTCTATGAAGAAGGATGAAGAGCTTCATGATGGGGAACAAAGGAAGGTAGTGGATCTGTGGTATTGAGTGTTTCAGCTGCTAAGATAAGGTACAAAGTCCTCATCTTGTTCATTCCTTATACTAGATCTCATTTTGGGAGTTTTAGGGCTTTGCTTCCATTCTTTTGAATCTATGAGTCGAATGAGACCTGGTTGGGGTTGGAAACCTCAGATCTGGACCTCCTAAGGTCCTTAGAGTCTAGATGTCTCAGCTTTAGTGGTCCAAATGAGGGTTGATGAGCAAAAACCTTCATGAAGAGCATGTATTGGCATTTTGAAGCAATAGCATCATGTATGAACGTAAAGATCGAAGCTTTACGTAATTATTGAGCCTTGAGATGATAGATCTATAGTTTAGAGTGATAGATCTGGTTGAAATCATCTGAATGAGAAATCAGATCAAAGGGACTCGCCGAGTCCATGTCCTGACTCGACGAGTCGGCAAGGGTTTGTCCCGATGGATTGATTGTGCGATAACTCGGCGACTTGGGGGTCAACTCGACGAGTTGAGCTGGACTATTGAGACTTCTGAGGATACGAGGGGACTCGACGAGTCGCAGGAGTGCACTCGACGAGTCGGGTCAAACTTGGACTGTTGACTCGAGTTTGACTTCTGTTGACTTTGGGGTTTTGGTCAACATATGTGATAGAGACCTTGGAGGGGTAAAATGGTCTTTTACCCACTTTAAAGAGTTAGAAAGAGAAAGAACCGCCTTCGATTATCGGAGTCGTGAAAAGAGTATTAATACGAGATATTCATCCTTTGTGTTAGGAGGAGGCTAGTTCGAGATCTGAGCGCGAGGTTATTTGCTCACCTGCTAGCCGAGGTGAGTCTTCTCACTATACATTACCTAGAGTGGTAACTATGTGTAGACCGGAGGGTCTTATGTGTTATGTGTATGTTTGAGTTTATGTGCATTGTGATATATGTATGCTATGTGTTATATAGACCGGACCGGAGGGTCCAATGACTTACGAGGCCAGAGGGTCCTCGAGTAGACCGGACCGGAGGGTCCAACGATTTAGACCGGACAGGAGGGTCCAACAAGCTAGACTGGACTGGAGGGTCCAACGAGCTACGGGACTGGAGGGTCCCGCTGAGACACATTGACCGGAGGGTCATACCGAGTTATAGCCTCGAGTGGCTATGTGCTGTATGTGGTATTTTGGGGAACTCACTAAGCTTTGTGCTTACCGTGTTATGTGCTATGTGTTTCAGGTTTCTCAGGATCGCGGGACGGCACTGACTTGATTGTACACACCAGAGAAAGAGTTATGTTTGAGGATCCTGGATTTTTAATGGAGTTGTATTTTGTAATTTGAATAAACGAGATTTCTATACAATAAGTTATGAGTATACGATTTTAAAATGAAAAATTCGTTTGAAAAATTATAGTGTTACAGAAGAAGAGATTTGGTCATTGGTCAAAGTTGTTAGAGTGCTAAACATTTCCAAGGATGTTCTGTTCGAAGGAGTTTTGCATAATTTTCTATATCATGTCGTTCGAGCTAACAATGTAGCATTCGACTTCTTAGTAGCTGACTTCCTATTGATGAACCTAAATGATCTCATCAGTGTTGCAAAGATTCTGAAAGGAATAGATACTTCGAAGCTATAGTTGACCAACAAAGAATATTTTCTTCTTGGATTTGCTCACATAAAGTTGTTTATAGACAATTACTATGATTATCTTTCAATGACTGATGTGGAGCTTGCACTTACATTGGGAAAACAAATCACTGTTACATAGTCTTTGCTGAAAGGTGCAAATAACTTGAAGAATTATGATGATGGAGAAATTTGTTTGAAGCCTTTGAGAATTGTTTTTGTTGGGAAGAATAAAAACAAAAAAATTACAAAGTTTTTATTCAAGGTTGAAGATGTGGAAAGATATACGAATTCTCAGTATACGAATTTACTGGTTCGTATCAACAATTACAAGAAGAATTCGGAAGGAGATAAAGTTGAGGTTTGTAAGTCAATTTTTGTGGTATATGGAAATTCGAAAGGTTTTACTGTTCGATTTGGTGTCTAAGCCCATAAATATAATTGGTATGTACTTGATTTGATAGTAGCATGGTCCTTTTGGGTTGGCTTCACTCATGGAACTTGACAGGATGACTAGAGGAGAGAAAGAGAGAGAGAGTAGAATTTATTATTTGAAATAATAAATTGGTACTCAAATGATTTTATTAATATATTACAAGTTTAATATATTATTTGGAAATCATATTATTAATTAGTGATTAATCAAAAATTAATCTAGAATTAATTTTGGGATTAAAGGAACTGGTTAATAATGGAGGGGCTGTTTTGTAAATAATTGATAGTTGTGAAACTGGGCTATTGGACTCCTTAATTAGGAGTGGACGAAATCCTATAGGGAGGCCCTATAGATTTCGTCCAAGGCTTGCTAATTAAGAGTCCATGCGTTGCTTAAGCCTTAAGCATGAATTAGGGTTTCCTCCAGAAACCCTAGCAGCCCACAACTATATAAAGAACCCCACCTCATGGAAGTTTCAGCCAATGCTTATGTATTAGAAACCCTAGCCGATTTTCCCTCCCTCTCCTCTCATCTTGTTGCATTAGGTGTTTGTGAACCATTAGAGGTGTAACATTTGGGTCACTAAGCTTTCAAGAGTCAAGGATCTTCAAGATTATATGCTAGATCTAGGGTTATATCTTTGGTATTCAATTTGCATGTTCAATTAGTGAAAAACTTAGATCCAAACAAATTAGGGTTGCATGATCACATAAGAATGTAGATATGCTCATAACCCATCAGTGGTATCAGAGCCTAGGATGTTTTTCAATTGAATTGATGCAATAGAGAACTGTCCGGAGAAGAAAAAATCGATTTTTTGCTATCTGATCTTGGAACTCGAAGAGTTCATGTATGAACTCGACGAGTTCATTGACCAACTCGATGAGTTGACTCGTCAGTTCCCTATTTTTTCGATTTTCAGATCTTGTCTTTATTAGGATAATTGTCTTATTTCGTTTTTACTGCCTAAATTCGAATTGTTTGAATGGTAATATGATATCCTTATCATAATTAAAGGATTTGGTTAAATGATAAGATTATTTTGATTTAAAATTTAACCTAGGCTGTGTTTGATATTGGTCTGACTGAGTCGGCTCAGACCATTTTGGCTGACTCGCTCAGCTATTTGTGTTTGATAAACACTTTATGCGTGTCTGATTCAGAAATCTATAGCTGATTAAGAAAGAAGTTGGAAATCAGCTGACTGAGAAGAGGAGAAAAGTTTCCATCGGTGCCCTTTCTTCTCCCCTTTCAGCGATTCCTCCTCTCCAACAAGCAACATCGACCTATTTCTTCCTCTTCCAATCGCCGGTCGAAGCTCCTTCGTCGTCTATCAGGTATGCTTCTGCTGTTCTTTTCTTCTCCAGCCGATCAAAGCTCCTTGCCCTAAATGCTCACTGTGTTCGATTTCACCTTATGATTGTCCTTTTGCTTACTCCTTTGTAGCTGATTGACTCTGATTTCAATTACATGTACAAAACTGATAAAAATGAATTTACTGTTGAAGGTAGCAGAGCAATTGCTTACTCCTTGCCCTAAATCCATCTATTTACTGTTGAAGGTAGCTGATTGACTCCGATTACACCTTATATATTTTTTAATTCCGATAATACCCTCGGGTAAATAGATGGATTGACAAGGACAGAAGGTAGCAGAGCAATTGATGCAGATATTGCTGGTGGTATTTGCAGTTGCAACATTTATAATAGGTTATGTTGTGGGTTCATTTCAACTGATGTTGATAGTGTATGCTGGGGGGTGATTTTGACAACTTTGATTACAATTCCTAATTGGCCCTTTTTTAACAAACATCCTCTCAAGTGGTTGGATCCAAGTGAAGCTGAAAAGCATCCAAAACCACAGGTGGTTGTGACTTCGGTTTCAAAGAAGAAACCCAACAAGAAATAGGCTATGGCTATTATATCATAATTGGGTCATATTGAAATGAGAATTGTGTTTTTTCGAAATTTATTCTGTTTTTAATGTTTATCTTGATAAATGATATAAGGCAAGAAGATTGAAGAAAAATATTTTAAATGAGTAGAGCAATTGAATTTGATTATCTTTAGTGCATTTTTATAATTTTTCAACAACTTCATCCATTGTTGTATAGAGTAGAAGGGTAAAATGGTCATTTTTCATCAGTCAGAACATTAAGTCAGATGTACAATCAAACAGCATGATTTCTTACTCATTCAAGATTTCTTACCCAGACAGATATTTCCCAGTCAGCTCTTTCTCAGTCAGGAACTATCAAACGGGACCCTAGTCTTTTTGAAAAGTTTTAAAAATACACCCCTTTAATTTTATAATTTAAATTTGAAATAAAAGTTTAATTTTTTTTAAATTTAAATGGAAAACTCTAGAAGATATCCTTATGGATTTTATTAATAATTTAATTAAAATACAATTAATAAATTCATATATGGTTTAAATTTAACTAAATTAAAAGTTTAATTTATTAAAGGATTAAACCACTTAGTATTTTAAAAGTTTAAAATACACCCTTATACTATATAAAATTAAAAGTCTAATATTATATATATATATATATATATATATATATATATATATATAAGAAAAGTCAGTCTTACCGTTAGTAGGTCTCATTCACGAAGCTGGTCTATAAAGGGTGTTTAAAGAAGCGGCCTGTAAAATGACCACCATTGGGTATCCACTCTTACCCACGACACTCTTGACTAGTGCAGGGTCGTTAGCCGAATGGGTAGGATAGGACACTAACCTTTCATTAAAAGTATAATGAATTATAAAGTAACTAAACACTTTTTTAGAATTCCCAATCTTAGCTACTTAGGAAAAATGTGAATTTGATGCTAACCCATGAAATTGCACATTGTACCTAGTTGGGTGTTAGTGGAGTGTATGTGGTTAACCGGCACACTAATATGGGACCAATATTGTTGGCTATGGGTGTCTCGTAAATTATCGTTGATCAATGGAGCATGTGTGGTTAACCGACACATTTATTAGATGATAAATGACAACGAGAGTGCCAAGCTAATTTGCGTGGTTATTCACATCTCGTTTGTGATGCTCGACATCCTAGTCACAAAGTGAGAGCCTAATCGAGATTAAACATGCCATTGAAAAGTTCAATGAATTTTAGAAGATCTAGGAATTCCATCTAAAACCTAATTCGTTTAAAATTTCGTTATCATGGTGGAATTGGTAAATCATCATTTACCTACCTTAAAATAATTTTCAATTGGATTATGACATCCCTCTTCTGAATTGTAAATTATTGTGTTGGATCCTAGCCTTAATATTTCATTTTGGGTGTTATATTAAGGATTTAAATCAACTAACTTGAATTTTCTCGCTTTATAGATGTCGAGTTCAGACAACTATGGTCTTCTTCATGCTTTTGGAAAAAGCTTTCCGTCTGAAGATGATCTTCCACGTGTCGATCGAGGTGAAAGGTCATTCCCTTCTTCATGCATTGGTGGAACTGGAAATCATACTTCTTTTCCTCCACCTCCTCCAGTGATTCTCCCCGACCCACGTTTTCGTCGACTTGAAAAGTTCAAGGTCACTCAAGCCCTATTGGCATGCAAACAACAAGATGGAAATTTTGTGTGTGCACACGTCCTGAAGATGAAGTCGCACATTGACAGACTGGGAATGTTGGGTTTCGTTTTCCCAAGGAAGCTAGTTGTTGACTTGGTTCTTCAATCGCTTCCTGAGTCATATAGTCAGTTCGTTAAGGACTACTATACGACAGACCACGGCGTGACACTTATTGATCTGACATATTTGCTAATTGCTGCTAAAGCAGCAATGCTTTGGCGCACTGGTCAAGCAAATTTGTTTGGAAGATCTACATCCCAAACTTCCATGGACATTGGTAATGACAACGATGATAGTCCAGAAATGGTTTCTTCTCCTAAGGGAGAGAAATCTGGCAAGGTCAAAAAGCTTGACCGTAAGAGAATTGCCAATTGTAAGATAGTTTCACGTGTCACTCCTAAAGAGTTCATCTGTCTCTATTGCCGATTGAAGGGGCATTGGAAGCGAAGCTGCCCTGACTACCTGAGAGATCTTAGAGATGGTAAAGTCAAATTGTATGACTCTACTTCAGGTACATCCACTATCTAACTCTATTAAGTTCCTATTTATAGATTCTTATTACATGATGTGTTAATCACATTTTGATGTTTTTGTAGGATCGAAGAGAAAGAAGCAAGCTTAAGAGGAAGTAAACGCTAATTCTGATCTGAAGAAAGGGATTTCGGTCACATGGTTCAATGATCAGGATTTGGAGCTGCAACTTAGGAGTTATGATAGATTGCTTAGGAATATCTACAAACATAGTTTTCATGTGTATTTGCATTGTAAGGACAAGTTTTCCACACATTATAAATAAAGTGAATTTGTGTGGTTTATCTTATTTGCTTTATGATTACTTGTAATGACATTTATGAAAATTGGTGTTTATATTTATATTATTAGCAATGTTGAAAATGGATTTGATTATTCGTTATATCGCTTGTGGTAGTGTCATAATTTTCCAAGTGAGGAAGGATTCTCATCACCCAAGTTTCAATTGGAAAGAAGCTTGGAATCTTACAATTCGAATTGTGTGATGTATGAGAATCTTGATCCTTGGTAAATTAAGACTAATTCCTTGTTCATATGTGTATGTTAGTCAAGTGAAGGACTGAGGATCTAGTACATATTGATGTGGACTGGTCAGATCCACCACAAAGGACGATAGGCCCATTCGTCATGATTTAGTATTAGTTCAGTAAATATGGTTATGCTTATAAGATCAAGTATAATTCTGATACCTTGAAAAGTTTCAAGGTGTAGCAGAATAAATAAGAAGAATCCATTGGGCAGAAAGATAAAAATTTCTCCAATATGAAAGGAAAGGAGAGTACTTTAGTATCATGTTTTATGATCATCCTAATGATTATGGAACCATGTCACAATTGATTCTCAAAGGATACCTTAGTTTATTTATATGACTAAGAAGAGGAATCGGGTATTGTTGAAATGCTTAAATCAAGAAGATGAGTCATACTTCGTTCCAAAGTCAAGTTTTAGAGTTATACTCTAGTTACTCCAAGTTGTACCTTGAGTAATATGCTCTAAGTAGGTTTATAACACCTCAGGAAATGTGGAGTAGAAATGTTTTCTTGTTCTAGCACATTTGAAATTGGTAGTTGTGATGTTTTGGTTAAAAGAAAGACCAACTAAGACCAATTATATGAGGTGTTTTCTTGATAAGAACCCACATTAAATCTTAAATGGGAGTCTTAATGGCCTTGAAAAGTTTTAGGAACTAATCAAGAATAAACCTTTTAGTTATCACTAGCACACGACTTGAGGTTGATAACCTATCGTGTTGACATATTCTTGTTTCTGTGCCCATTCCAGTTAAGTTGGCAATGCTTATGAGTTTTATGTTTTTCATTTGACTACATAAGGCAAAGCACCTTGATTAGTGAAAGTACATTGATCTGTATGGGTGAGTTGCTCAACAACTTGGAAGCACTGGTACGCCCTCGTGCTACCGGATGACAAGAAATTAAGATTAAGCAAGTTCAGTCCATATGAGTTTGAATTTGTTATAAACCTTGTCTTATGAGGAGACTCCCCGTGAGTGTATGCAGTTGATTTTGAAACTAAGAAGGGTACTTCGGAAGAGTGGGTAGGTGGGGTGAGCGGATGACCAGAGTCAGTCAGAATGTCTTTGATAGATTCCTGTTGAGAGGTACTTCGGAAGAGTGGGCAGGTGGGGTGAGCGGATGACCAGAGTCAGTTGGAATGTCTTTGATAGATTCCTGTTGAGAGGAACTATCGACTTTGGCTCTCTTTATGGCTTTTGGTTTAGAGGGAGAGGTCTTTCTTTTGGCAGCCTTTTTTTTCTTTCCGCCAGTAGAGGCTGGATTGGCCACATCCGAGGTGGGCTTAATGGAGACATGGGTAGACTGTGTAGGGCTATACACAATCGAAGTCTCCAAATGATGTTTCAAGTGAAGGGAATCGGATGGTAGGGTGGCCAACATATGTTCAGGCAATCTACGAATAGGTCCGAAGGATGCCTGGTTTGGAAGGTGATAAGTTCTAATAGATTTGAAAGATTAAAATACCTCTGCCGGAATTGTGTCGAGTGGAATTGGCTCATGCCTCTCTCTCTGTAGAGTTGTTGGATGGTAAGAGCCCAAAATCTCAGACTCGATATCTCCAGTGCCTTTCTCTTCACAGCAAACTTCCGAAAGGCTTGCCACAAGACTTCGGTCAAGTCGACAAAATTTGATTTTCCGGAGTAGATAATGTAGATGACATAGAGCCAATCTTTTCTCATTGTGTCTGTACCTCCATGTTTCCCAAACAGTCCTCAAAGGATGAGGTGCATGAGAACTGTCCATAGCCCAGGAACTGCAGATTTCTTGCACTTTTTGGCTTTAAACTCTTCAGCATACCCTATGTGGTTGAGAAACTTCTGAAACTCTTCAGAAGATGGTTCTTGGATAGTGAAACCCTTATGGTTTTCAGGAATCTCAATGGCCCTTAAGTAAGTTTGCTTAGAAACTGGTACAATACGGTCACCAGTGATCCTAACTTCAAGAGCTTCGTCTTCGATCTTGATTCTGTCGAAGGTTGTATGAAGGAGACGAAGTGGAATGGGTGGATCAGGGATTTTTGTGAGAGGAACTGCGATGGGATGGCAGGATATGAACTCAATCATAACTCGGATGGACTCGTCATAGTCCATTGGGACCAAGGAGAAGAGTTGAGTTGTGTCTCTGAGGAACGGTTCATTTGATGTTGATGAGACAGAACCCTTGGAGGATTTCTTCTTGGGAGCAGTTTTGGTGATTTGGGGGGGGGGGGGATTAAGAAGATGCCATTGTTGCAGGTTTTGAATGCTCGAATAACACTTTTTTTCAGAGAGAAGGAGATGAAGGTTATGAGAGCGTAAAGTGTCAAATGGGTTTTGATGGGGCTTTTATAGGTTGGATGATGGTGGGTCGGGTTAAAAAAAAGTGTAACGATGTAACCGGATATGGATATGGAGCATATTAAATGTGTTTCTACATTTGGAATGAGTTGACATGCAAGGAAAAAAGAATACTATGGCAAGACGTACAAAATGGAAAACGTCGTTTGATTGATATGATGTTTTACTTTATCGAGATGTGTGCAAAAAGAGTGCGATTTTCAAGGATTAAGGATAATTATCATTAAAAAAATAACTGTTTGAGTTATTAAGAAAAAATGTTTTGGTATTAACAACAAAAAACCTTTTAAACTTCTATCAATGAGAGAGATCTCAGAGCAGGGAAGTTCCGAGATGATTTGCCAAAGAGATCTCGAAGCATGAAAATTCCAAGATGGATTGTCATAAGATACTTCAAAGAATGAAAATACTTATACATGATATAGAGTTCGAGATTGCACAGACTCAGACTGAATATCAGTGGTAAAAGGAGTGAAGATCTTAGAGGACATATTTAAACAGATTTTGAGATTCCGATACATGAAGGAACAAATCTCGGTCAAAGGTAAGAGGTGAACACACATTACCATTTCAGACTTGAATTCCGAGATGAACTTTAAGGCACACTTTTTGATATAGATTCTGAGGCGAGATCAAACAAAATACCAATTGACTATATTGGTCATGAACTTCAAGAGATTGAGTGAACTGTACAACTTAAACTAGAAGAAGATGTTAGATAAAAAGACACTTAAAACGATCCTATTTATTCCGAGAGCAACGATTCCAAGATGAAAAATAATTTTGACTTCGGAATTGTTTCACTTCCTAATGATAACATCAGAGAGTGCAAGCCTCGTGAAAGAATTGAGGATCAGGCAACATCATACCCATTTTGTTCACAAAACCATTGAATTTGGTTTCGTCTAATGCCTTAGTAAAGTCATCAGCAATTTCATCGTCAGATGGAACAAAAATAAGTTCAATGTTTCCTTTTAAAACATGATTTTTAATGAAATGGTACCGTATATCAATGTGCTTCGTCATGGTGTGTTGAATTGGATTGTGTGAAATCGCAATGACACTTTGAGAATCACAATATATGGGAATTTGTTGGAACCGGTAACCATAATCCAAGAGCTGTGATTTCATCCAAATAACTTGAGAGCTACAACTAGCAACAACAATGTATTCCGCTTCGGTTATTGATAGTGCAATGCAGTTTTGTTTCTTAGATGACCAGCTAACCAATCTTCCACCCAAAAATTGACATCCATCAGAGGTGCTCTTTCTGTCCAATTGAAGACCGACATAGTTCGAATTTGAATATGCTTGTAGGAGGAAAATCTCATTTGCTGGGTACCAGATTCCGAGACACTTTGTAGCTTTGAGGTATCAGAATATTTGCTTGACCGCCAAAAGATGAGACATCTTTGGATTGACCTGAAATATGGCATAAAGGTCTCGTCGTAGTCAAGTCCTTCAATCAGTGTGAATCATTTGGCCACCAATCTTGCTTTGTTTCGAATGATAACTCCAGCGTCGTCTAGCTTGTTTCGGAACACCCATCTCGTACCTACAATGGGATGATCTTGAGGAGGAGGAACGAGAGTCCACACTTAATTTCAATCAAATTCTGCCAATCCTTCTTGCATGGCTATAATCCAATCAGTATGTTCAAGTGCTTCCTTAATGGATTTTGGTTCAACCATTGAAATAAATGCCGAGAAATGACATCCATTTTGGATGTTGGTGGCAGAACGAGTTTGAATACCAGCGTTTAGATTTCTAATAACTTTGTTTGGAGGATGATCCTTGGTCCAAATGTGTAGTCTCGAAATCTCTTCTGCAGTAGATGACCCAACATCAACAATGGGGTTGTGTTGCTCCCCCTGAACAACTTGAATTTGAGGATGATGCTCAACCTGAACTTCTGAACCGGAGATATCAACATCATTTTCATCCGGAAAGTCAAAAAAGTTGTCATTGCCATCGTTGTTGTCTGGAATGGGATCAAATTCAGCAAATTGATATGTTGCATCTTAGAATCCTTCAACATTTGATTCAAGAGAGGGAAAACCATTCTCCCCCTCAACTTGAGAAGGTTGAATCGGTTCAGAATCAAACGGAGGAAATGTGGGTGTCAGACCTAAAACATTTTGTGAAATTGGACCTACAGTTGACGAGGATTGTCTTGATCGAGATTCCGATTCAAGAGTTGTTTCAGATGGTCCAAATAGGGTTTAAAAATCGACTTCATGAATTATTTGAGGATTCAGATATCCTGGAGATGGAGCATCAGACTCCATGATGTGGGTTGTGATATGGATTGGGCCAGAATTCCGAACATAGTTGTCATCAACGGTGACATCAAAGCTTTCTTCAAGAACACGAGTTCGACGATTCAGAACTCGATAATCTTTTGATTTGGCTGAGTATCCAAGGAAAATTGCTTCATCGGCTTTTGGCTGAAATTTCGTGAGCTGATTACGATTGTTTTTGATAAAGCATCGACAGCCAAAAACATGTAGAAAGGAGATACTCGGCTTATGACCAATAATGGCTTCATACGGTGTCATATTGAGGCGTCGATTAATAATGCTTCAATTCTGAGTGAAGCAAGTAGTGGACACAACTTCGGTCCAAAGATAAAGTGGAAGATTTGCAAACTTAAGCATCGATCGAGCAGCTTCAACGAGGGTTCTGTTTCGTCTTTCAACCACACCATTTTGTTGAGTGTAGGGAACTGATAAATTATGGTCAATATCTTTCTCGAATAGGAATTTCTCAATGGTGAAATTGGTAAACTCCGAACCATTATCACTTCGGATTCATCGCATAGGCAGTTTGACAAGAACTTTAATTCCTTTGATAAAGCTGATGAGTTCCGAGGTTGTTTCTGATTTGAGCCTAAGGAAGAAGACCCAGGTGAACCTTGTAAAATCATCCACAATCACAAGAATGTATTTCTTGTGATTTAGACTTTCTACAGTGTAGGGTCCACACAGATCAATATGAAGTAGCTCGAACGGTTCCGAGATTGATTTTTCAATGATGACGGGATGACCTTTCTTAGATTTCTTCCCACATTCACAGGCAGCACAAAGATGATCGTTTTCGAACTTAAGAAGAGGCAGGCCTCTGACCATTTCACTAGAAACAAGATCATTCATATATCGAAAATTTAGATGAGCAAGCCTTCGATGCCATAACCAACTGACATTAGGAACTGCCTTTGAGAGTAGACAGAGTTGAGATTTTCCAATAATTATGTTGATGACAAGAGGATACATGTTCTTGTTGTGATTCGAATTGATCAGACATTCTTTCCGGTCTTCAGTCATGACATAGTTGTGTTTCTTGCAATATTCAACTCGACGATTTGCATTAGTAAGTTAAGCCACACTAATTAGATTATGCTTCAGATCAGCTATGTATGCCACATTTGATACATAGAAGTTTCCATTGGTGAGGACGCCATAACCTCGGATTTAAGAGTTGGAGTTGTTGCCATACGTCACATAGCCAACATTTGGTGAGAGTTTAAGATCATGCAAAAAATCTTCCTGTCCCGTCATGTGCATGGAACAAGCACTATCAATATATCATATTGTATCTTGTTCCAAAGCACAAAGTGCATGTTGCACGATGCTTCTACCGGGTGGGTCGTTGGTCGCCATGTAGCAGTAGTTTGGTTTTGCATCATCATAATCTTCCTCTGATCCAGATGACCAATAGCCTTCATCACATTCGATTATTTGCCTTTCCATAAGACACATGTTTCTACCGGTACTCATATCATCTTCATCACCAGATGACCAATATCCTTCCACATCTCTTGACACAGTAATAACAAATGCATTTTCACTAGTAGCCATTTCTTGAGCTCGACATGCGTAGTAATCAGAGTCCGTGATCTTGGGTTTTTGTGGTACTTCAGCCAAGAAGTCTTTGGCATAATGATTTGCATGACCACACTTGTGATAAACGATCTTTGGTTTTTCTGACTTCGGAGTCTGGTGAGATTCCGAGGTATGGTTTGGTGTAGAGGTGTTGGGTTTATAAGTAGGTGGATTTTCTGATGTTTTAGAAAATGGGTGGGGATTACTTTGATGAGGTGCTTGGAAACGGTTGTGATATGGTTTGTGAGTGACATTGAAGGGACGCTTATATTTCATTGAAAGCAAAGCAAAATCTTGTTGAAAGCGTAGTTCGGAGTCCATTGTTTCAGGGTCGAGGTATCCATCAAATTGATAATTTGAACTAGTAGGAGCAGGTAAAGTTGGTGGAGAGGGTTGAACAAATGGGATAGTTGGGATAAAAACTTTGAAAGGGTCCGAAACAGAAGGGTTCGAGACATGAGTGTCGAAAGAGCTAATAAGAGCATGAGGACCTCCTGAGAGTTCTCTTAAGGTTTGTGCAACATTTGATTCATGACCATGAAGTTCGTCAAACATATGGTAAAGCTTCAACTTCTTCAGAGATCCATTACTATGAAGACACGATTTCACGTTTCCCCATTCTTTACCAAAACTATTGATGAACTTGAGATTGTATTCAGGTGGAGTTCGGACAATCCCATAAGCTGTCATTTTGTTGACGACGATTCGGTATCTGTTAGAGGCAGAGGCAACTGACTCACTGGGAGTTGTGGTGAAAGTATCGAACTCGTTGACAACGGAAGTCAGACGCTTATCCTTCATGTTGTTGGGTTTTGAGCATTCTAACACTTCCTAAGTGTACATGCAACCCTAATAAACCTTGGATCTATGTTTGTCTAAGGTACATGCAAAATATTAATTTCCAAGGTTTATAACCTATCTAGCATGGCATGGGGTACCTTTAAACATAAAAGAACTAGATGAATTACATACCTCTTGTTGATTGTTGATTCCTTGGAGTTTGAGAGCCAAGCACCAATAATGTGAATGCCTCAAATGGAAATCACAAATCACCACAAACTTGGAAAATGTATGAGAGAGTATACTAACTCTTAGATTTCGGCCACCACTATTACACAAACATTCTAGGGTATTATTTCATGCAACATGAGCTTGTTTATATAGTGTGCATGGTTAGGGTGAAACCCTAATAACCCATGTCTTTTCCTTTTCCAAGGATCCATGGGTTAAAAGCTCCATGGATCATCCATGGACTTCCATATAAGCTTAGCCCATTAACAAATGAGTATTAGCCCACACCATATAAATATAATAGCCCATGATTTAATTAGTCTTCCTTTTAATCACTAAATTAATTCATAATTAATTCAAGATTAAAACTAATTAAATAACATGACTTTATATTAATATATTATAACTTATAATATATTAATAAATCGTAAGTATACAATTCTCATAAAATTATCCATAAACAGTTTGGGTGAAGTGCAACCCAAATAGACCATGCCGGGTCGGGTCAAGTATATACCAAATAAGTTATGGACTTAGACACCTTATCCAACAGTCTCCCACTTGGATAAGTCTAATAACTGTATTTGCGTATGTTACTTCAGGAACCAACCAGCAATCGTAGCTCTCGAAAACTCTGTTGAACTATGAAGCGCCATTTTAGATAAGTGATCATATAATCCTCTGTTCTCATGATATCAGCCGGACAAATACATGGAACAACGTCGTACTTATTGTCCAGCAGTTTGTTTCTCGATTTCCGATTTGTTTGACAAAGAACTAAATTGAACACATCAATTAGGTTCTGACCGGGCCCGGTACATAGGTCAAAACAAAATCATCGAGGGGCCCAGATATCGCTTCTAATCCTCCAAGGACTAGAAGGAACAGATAAACTTCGACTCATATACTTGTTTCTACTACTTGTTGAATTATACACAAAGGCACGTTTTATAACATCAAGTTACTGATGCGTTTACGTGCAATCAATGCACAACCAACTCATAGGTAACAACTCATATCTCTAGGTTTGAAGACTTATGTGATATTACCGTCTCACGATCACTCGAGATAAATTCCATGAAGTGATACAAGTGAGCGTGGGTTAATTCCAATACTCATAACTTATGAGTACTCATGAATGTTGTAGCAACCATTGCTATGTCTAAACACGTTTAGCCATCTACAAACCCGATTCATGACAGTCTTAATTCATACCTACTTCCAACATATGAACGACTGTGGAGTGTTTAAATAACTTAGTCATTCGGAAAGAATAACCTAGCTATTCTGGAAGTCAAAACATGCAAAGTGAAACACAATAATAATCGAATCCAATATGGTCTCAGAACCCTTTTGAATATAAATAAAACCACCTTTTATTTATCACCATATTGATTACACATTATTCATTGTATAATGTTTCAAATAATCAACTTAATACTTGAACAAAAACAACAGTCGTCCCATGCTCCTAGCATGTACACTTTGTTTTTCTAAACAATAGTTATGCCATACTCCAAGTATGCACACTATGTTTGTCTATGATCTTTAATTTGTGAAATAGATCAATTGAACATGATTCCAATGATGCTCATTTCACAATCCCAAATCCTTATTGTAAATGTAAAAATTCCTAATTCCTACCATTTACCAAAAAAACTGTTAGATTTTAAACTTTTATGCAATGTTCCTCTTGTAATGATTATGCACAAAGTCACAAAACTTGTCAACAGTCATTACAGAGTATTCCAAAGGAGATCAACTCTATGGAAACGAAGTCTCATATTCAAAGTACATTGATTTGAACATCCTTCTTGCACTAAGGTTTTCTAATCTTACACAGATTGAATAACTTCCACCTATGGAGAAATTTCCATAGTCCCATTTTGACTATCACTTCCGAACAAGAGTTACCTCTTTTCAGAATATGTCAATATGGTCCTTTCCAACAATTTATATCCTACTTCCAACTGTCCCCGAGCAACCAATCTTTGGAGAACCTTAGATTGTCCTCGACAATTGCTTAATCACTTTAGTCATATCCAATTCTAGACTTTTCCCTTCTTAATGCCCTAAGCATTTGGAAAATTTAGAAAGGATAAATATTATAGCACATGAAATCGATCCTATATCCGAAGCATATGGGACACGATTCATGATGTCTCACATAAAGACATGATACTAGACCAATCTTTTGCTATAATAAGGATGAATATTATAGCATATGAAATCGATCCTATATCCGAAGTATATGGAACACGATTCATGATGTCTCACATAAAGACATGATACAAGACCAATATTTTGCTACAATATTTTTTTTTATTTGCCATGTTTTCAAAATTTAACTATGAAGAGGGATGCCGTAATCATAATCGAATTTTGATAACGTAATATATATAGAATTTCTTTAAGTTGAACCATTCCAACATAAAATACATATATATATATATATATATATATATATATATATATATATATATATATATATATATATATATATCCTTGACTAAAGATGATTAAAAACTCAATCTAAGCTTTTAGAATTGAAATGAAGTATTATTTCCTCTCCCTTAATTATAGCAAAACAACTTTTCAACCCCTACAACTTTACGAATTGAAACTTTTGGTTTTCTATAATTAACATTGCTAACTTGCAACACTAAACATAATAATCATGCTCCCACTAACATGATGATTATCAGCATAACACTTATGCTCCCACTAGCTCTGACATATTTCCAGAAATGAGCTGGACTCCTGAAATTTAGATTCGTACACCCTTTCTTAGATAGCTCACATGTGTGTCTAAACAATTTCCAGAACTATGAAAAGGGATGCCGTAATCATAGTCTTAATTGTTTAGACCTTTGCCATTTCTCACAAGTCCATGTTAGTGTGCCGGTTAACCACACACGCTCCACTAACGACTTTGAGAATGCAAACATCACAATTGCTATCTACTTAAAATCTTCTTAGTGAAAGCATTTCCTCACCATCATTTTCATGAATCGGAGAGAAACCTTATGACACTTGGATTTTATAGTGTATGAGTTTCTATCCATGTGAATTTGTCAAAACCATAATCACAAGACAAGGTTAGTGACAAATTAGCCTTACATGGATTGAACTTGTTCAATCTTAATTTCTTGTCACCTGGTAGCACAAGGCCCACCAATGCTTCCAAGCTGTTATGCACACAGTTTAGAACTAACAAAACTCATATGCATAGTCAACTTAATAGGAACAGACACAGAAACAAGAATTATGTCAACTTAATAGGTTGCAAACCTTAAGTCATGTGCTAGTGATAAAACTCAGGTTTTACTCTTGATATCTTGAAATCCTTTCAGGATCTTTAAGACTCCCACTGTCCTCTCGACATATAAGTTTCCCTAGTCAAGAACCATTCCTTGACAAAATAAATATTCAAGGGATAGTGCGGATTCTTATCAAGATAAACACTTCACACAATTGGTCTTATTTGGTCTTTGTCTTATCCAAGACATCATAACTTACCAATTTCAAATGTACAGGAGTAGAAAACATTTTACACTACATTTGATAAGTGTTTTAAACCTTACTTTATGTCACTCAATGTTACAATCTTGGATTATGACTCTAAGAGTTGTTTTGGAACGAAGTATGATCCATCTTCTTGATTTTAACCATTTCAACAATTCATGACCCCTCATCTTAGTCATCACAATGCACTAAGATGTCCTTAGAGTATGAATTTGTGATATGGTTTCATAATCATTAAGATGATCATAAAAACATGATACTAAAGTACTCTCCCATCTTTTCAGATTTGAGAAACTTTTATCTTTCTGCCAAATTTAATTCTTCTCATCCGTTCTGCCATACATTGAAACTTTTCCAATGTTACAGAATTATACTTAACCTTATAAGTATAACCATATTTACTAATATTTAGTAAATCATGACGAATTGATCTTTGTGGTGGACCTTGACCAGCACACACCCAGTGTACCTAATTCCTTAGTCCTTTAATTGACTCACATATGCATGTGATCAATGAATTAGTCTCAATTTTACAAAGATGAAAATTCTCATTCATCATACAATACAACTTGTATGATTCCAAGTTTCTGTCTAACTGAAGCTTGGGTGATGAGAACATTTCCTCATTTGGTAAATTCAGACACTACCACATATGAGAGAATCAAACTCATATTTCCAATATTGCTAGAAACATACAAACATCAATTTCCATAAATGCCATTGTAAGGGGATATAATATAAAATAAACTAAACAAAACTTTTATTTCTTTATTAAAATGCGGAAAAATATTCCTTACAATGCATCTTCAAATGAAAACTATGATATTACATATTTCCTAGCAATCTATCATAACTTTTAAGTAGTAGCTCAAAAATCCGATCCTCGAACCATGCGATAGAAATCCATCTTCGTGATCAGATTCAGCACACTCTTATTTTAACCTTCCTTTTGCTCGATCCTGCTAAACATCAAGATGCAACCTAGTCACATCATGTAATAAGAATCAACAATTAGGAACTTTAACAAAGTTAGATAGTGGACTTACCTGAAGCCGAGTCAAACATTTTGTCTCTACTTGCTTTCAAATATTTCAGGTATTCAGGGCAGCTTCGCTTCCAATGTCCCTTCTCATGACAATAAAAACATATAGACTCTTTGGGAATGGTACACGAGACAATCACAGACATAGCCTTTCCCTTTACCTTTTGGTCAACCGGGTTGACCAAGGCCGATCCCCTTCCATTTTGATGAGAAAGCTTTTCTGGACTTCCAATGCTACCATTGTCCACGTCCATGGAAGTTTGAGAAATAGATTTTCCATCAATATTTGCTTGACCATTGCGCCAAATCATTGCTGATTCAGCAGCAACAAGCAAATAAGAAAGATCTATTAGGGTTATGTCGGGATTTGTCATATGGTAGTCTTTAATAAACTCACTATATGACTCAGGAAGCGACTGAAGAACCCAGTCAACAACGAACTTCCTTGAAATAACAGCACCCAACATTCTCAACCTGTCTATGTGTGACTTCATTCCTAAGACATGAGTGCACACAGGTCTTCCATCTTTATGTTTCATTTCTAGTAGAGCTTGAGTGATCTTGAACCTTTCAAGTCTTCGGGCTTGTGGGTCAGGGAGAATAAATGGAGGAGGTGGGGGGAGTGAAGCATGATGTTGAGGGACATCATCTTCAGGAGGAAAGCTTGTTTCAAGCGATTTGGGAAGATCATAGTTGTCTGAACCAGACATCTACAATGGGAGAAAATCAAGTTAGTTGATTCAAGTCCTTAATATAACACTCAAAATGAAATATTAAGGCTAGGACCCAACACAATATTTTATAACTTGGAAGAGGGATGCCGTAATCCAAGCTATAAAATATTTGAAGGTAGGTGAATGACGATTCACCAATTTCCACCATGAAAAACGAAATAATTTATTAGGTTTTAATTGGATTTGAAACTCCTAGATCTTTTTGAGATTCATTGAACTTTTCAATGGCATGTTTCAATCTTGATTGTGCCCTTCAGGTTTTGTGACTGGGATGCCGAGGATCACAAAACAAGGTGTGAATAACCATGCAAACTCACTTGGTACCCTTAATATTATCACCTAATCGATGTGCCGGTTAACCACACACGCTCCACCGATCTATGATAAACATTAAGTCACCCTTCGTGATCCTCACTAGTCCAAGTTAGTGTGCCGGTTAACCACACACGCTCCACCAACGACTTGGTAAGGTACAAAGTGTGAATTTCATGGGTTAGCACCATATTCACATTTTCCTAAAGTAACTAAGATTGGGAATTTATAAAAGGTTTAGTTACTTTATTATATTCATTATACTTTTAATGAGAATTTAAAGTCATTGTCCTACCCGTTCGGCTAACGACCCTCTACCGATCAAGGAAGCGGTGGGTGAGAATGGACACCCATTAAGCTGCCATTTTATAGGCAACAACCTTATACCCCCCTTATAGACCGGCTTCGTGAATGAGGCCTACTAACGGTAAAACGACTTGATCTTATACATATATATAATAATTAACCATTAATGTTATAAATAGTATAAGGGTTGAATTTTAACTTTTAAAACTCTAAGGGTTTGGAATTAAAGTTTATTAAAGTGTGTGAAACTTTACAAATTCCAAAACTTGAGGGCAATTTTTGTAACTATCCAAAACTTTTCATTTCATAACTTATGAATTAAAGGTTCATAAAAATGAAGACTCTTCATTTTATGTAACTTATGTGTTTTAAGTGTGTGTTTAAAAGAAGTGACCTTTGGAAATCCATAACTTGAGGACAAATTATGGATTCCATTAAAACACATAAATGATCAAGAATTAATCCTAAACAATTCAGCAAATAATTCCTATCATCTTCTAAATTCATAAGAACATGAACATGATCATCAAAGTTTCAAGAATTATATGAACACATACAAAGCATGAAATTTTGATATAAGCTATTATAAATGGATTAGAACTACCATTACACCAACTAAAACAAGTTTTAAAACACCAAAACAGTTTAGGGTAATGTTTCCAGTCCATTTCCAGCAGCAAAAGTCGAAAATCTGCATTCTGAGGCTCCTACTCGCCGAGTGCACGAACCTACTCGGCAAGTAGGATGAGTTTACACATGAACTCGACGAGTCCCCCCATGGACTCGGCGAGTTCATCAGTCAGACAGCAAAAAATCGACTTTTTATCACTATTTTGCATCAAGTATCAAACAAACAAGCCTAGGCTCTGATACCACTGTTGGGTTTTGAGCATTCTAACACTTCCTAAGTGTACATGCAACCCTAATAAACCTTGGATCTATGTTTGTCTAAGGTACATGCAAAATATTAATTTCCAAGGTTTATAACCTATCTAGCATGGCATGGGGTACTTTTAAACATAAAAGAACTAGATGAATTACATACCTCTTGTTGATTGTTGATTCCTTGGAGTTTGAGAGCCAAGTACCAATAATGTGAATGCCTCAAATGGAAATCACAAATCACCACAAACTTGGAAAATGTATGAGAGAGTATACTAACTCTTAGATTTCGGCCACCACTATTACACACACATTCTAGGGTATTATTTCATGCAACATGAGTTTGTTTATATAGTGTGCATGGTTAGGGTGAAACCCTAATAACCCATGTCTTTTCCTTTTCCAAGGATCCATGGGTTAAAAGCTTCATGGATCATCCATGGACTTCCATATAAGCTTAGCCCATTAACAAATGAGTATTAGCCCACACCATATAAATATAATAGCCCATGATTTAATTAGTCTTCCTTTTAATCACTAAATTAATTCATAATTAATTCAAGATTAAAACTAATTAAATAACATGACTTTATATTAATATATTATAACTTATAATATATTAATAAATCGTAAGTATACAATTCTTATAAAATTATCCATAAACAGTTTGGGTGAAGTGCAACCCAAATGGACCATGTCGGGTCGGGTCAAGTATATACCAAATAAGTTATGGACTTAGACACCTTATCCAACACATGTTTTCTGATCCTTCACACAGGTCTTGGAGTGTGTCCCAAATCTCTTTAGCAGATTTACACAACTTAATGTGCTCAAAGAGAGAAAGAGGAACACCAAACACCATTTCGGAAAAAGCAACTTTATCTGCATGCAATTTCTCGATGTCATCAGCAGTGAGAGGTGCCTGACGCTGTTCTTCCTGTCCTATGAGCGTTGTAGAAACATCTCTTACAGTTTGCCTAACAGGGACATGTGGACCTTCTTTTACAGATCTCCAGATAGCTTTACCTTTTTCTTTACAAAGTAAAAACCTTTCCATTCTGACTTTCCAGTGATCATACTCATCAACAACTAGAAATGGGGCACGAGAACGGCAACCCACACTATTTGCTATTTGCATTGAATACATTTGTTGTGAATTAGGAGTAGCCATTAAAGTTACGATATTAGAGCAGAAGCGGTATATAGAAGAACTTTTATCCTGAACACAGAAATGATCGAAATACCAAGGTAATTTCGAATCAACTATAATATGTTCTAATGGATTCAAAGGACAACCACTCAAGCTCTGATACCAATTGTGAGTACTAGAAACTATTGCGCAAGGACAAGGTCTGAAAACTCAATCCTTGAGATAATCTTTAAGATCAATGTCTACTCTAAATTAGATGTTCCGGTCGAATCTGGTAGTACCAGATAAGACTTGAATGAAATATTCAACAAAGTACACAATATTAAATGAAGAACATAGGAGTGTAACCAATGTAAAGACAATAAATGAATAAGAAGAATGTTTATGAAATATATTGACTTGAGAGAAAAGTGAAAGTAAATCAAAGGGAATTTTGCTATCTTTGGAGTAACAATGCGTAGTTTTCTTCTCATTAAAATCACTCCTTATATAGGCTAAGGAGGAACATCGTACAAACTTGTGAGACATTCCTAGGACTAGTTAATAATCAGCTACTGACAACTGATTATCTAAAAGATAGATAAAGCTAAGTGCTATGAAACGTTACATCACTAAAAAGACAAGAAACAATAAAAGTGTAAACAGAATGTCAATCTTGGATCTTTGCACCATCTCAGAATAGTCTTCACTTCGGACTCCATCTCTATTTCGGAAACTGTCGACTTCGAATCTTCAATACTTGTGATTGCTAGAGGTTCACTTTTCAGGTTCCAACATGGAAGTGTTGACACTTACAACGGTGCATAGACAATATGAGGTGATGATAATGTTGATTCCTTGCAAGCTCAACCAAAAGACCACTTTCTTCTTTTCTTCTCTTTTTCTTCAAGCAAAAAAAAAGCTCAAAAAATGTCAAGAATCAAGCAAGGAATGAGGGATAGGGTTTTCTGAGGTGAAGGGTGTTAAAGGCTGAAAAATGAACCCTAGCAATGGATTAGAGAGGCTTAAATAAGAATGAAACACTAAAAGATCATGGGCTTAGGTTGCAGCAGTTCTCACGTCGTGAGCCTCTATGTCTCACGTCGTAAGACCAGTCCCGAACATGAATTATATATAAACCTAAGTCACGCCGTGACCACTCAAATGTCACGTGGTGAGACCATATTTCTTAAAAAATCGACATTTTGACCCCTTGAAACCCTAAATTGATCAATCCTGGAAAACGGGTGTTATATATCTCTTCAACGCTCACCTAAATCGTCACTAATAGAACCCCAACTCATAGAATTTTCCCAGGTGACCCAATATTGGCTGCTACTCAGCAAAACTCAACCCAAGGGCATGAATCTCTACCAATGAAATAGAAAAAATAAACGAGATTTAGGGGTTGGGTGTTGGGAATTAGACATCACAATGGTGTTGAAGAAGCTGAACAAATTTAGATTATCTTATTAAAACTTACCCATTTGATTCGACACTCTTTAGTCTAAACCCAGTAAAGTTTTCCATGGTAGTATAAACAAGAGAAAATGTAACTGTAGCACAATCCACTATTGTCATTTACCCGATTTGGTCACTAAACTAATTTTTTTTGCGCAATAGATCATTAACTTACAATTTACATCTCGATTAAGTAACTTTCGTTAATTTTAAACATGTCCCTAATTACCGAACCTTTGTGGAAGTCTGACATGTCGAGAGAGCTTACATGTAATGTCATCGGTAATCAGGGATTCGTTAAAATTAACGAGAGTCAAAACATATATTTTAGTGACCAAGTTAGGTAAATGACAATAATTTATTATACAACAGCGACATTTTTCATATATATATATATATATATATATATATATATATATATATATATATATATATATATCGTGGAGAAGAAATGTAAGTCACTGAATCTCTTTTGCTTTGATGAAAAGACCTCTCTACACCAAAACTTTTTTTCTTTCATTATTTAATTGTTACTTGGATATTTTTATTTATTAAATTTATAATATTAAATTTGTAATTATGGTGGGATTGCTTTATACACCAATTGTTTTATACAATAATAATTATAAGTTTCTATTTATAGTAAACATCTTATGAGAATCAACTACTCACAGAGGTTCGAACAACTCGTATCATATTATTTATTTATGTAACTTTTAAACCTTTTTCCATATCTATAAAAGTTGTTATTCCCTTTGTGGCTAGAGAATGTCCTAAAATAGTAGTACAAAATAACACCATGAATAGAGTATATTTTTCCTTATTTTCGTAATGGTGAAACCAATATTGTCATGATCGAAATTAGTATAATTTCGGATTTATAAGATTGTGAGATGACCATAAGATCCTACCAAAAATGACATAGTTATAATGGTAAATTACACAAATCGTCCTTCGTCTATATGCTTAAACGCATGTTTAGTCCCTATTTTTAAAAATTAACTCAGACCGTCTTTGTGTTTGTTTTTTCTTGCACGCTTAGTCCCTACGCATATAAAAATACCATTTTGCCCTTATTTATTTATTTTTGATTTGTTTTCTATTTATTTGTTATTTATTAATTATTTATTGATTTGTTTATTATAAAATATAAAGAAATACTCTTACAACTCTTTCTCTTCTCTATCCCTCTTTTAAGAACCTCCCAGAAACCACCATTCATCGCAACCGGAAGCCACCATCCACCGCCACCATAAACCACGGCTCACCGCCACCGGAAACCACCTTCCTCCGTCGACTACCACTGGAAACCATCAGTTCTCTCCATCTCTCTCTCTCTCTCTCTATCTCTCTCTCTCTCTTTCTCTTTCTTTCTCTCTCTCTCTCTCTCTCTCTCTCTCTCTCTCTTTCAGATCTTTCTCACTCTTCACTATCCCCTCTCAAAACGCTGGCACCTTCACCTATTATCGACAATACCTCCTGAACAACCACCATTCGACTACCACTAAAAAGCACCATTTACCACCACCTAACAAAACCAAAACAAACCTGTAATCAACACCAAACAGAAAATGGAGATCGATCTGAAACCCTAGGCTGTGTTTGAAAACCTTGGCGCCGTTTGTTTAAAACACGGGCAGTAGGGATCTGGAGAGACGGAGATGTTCCTGAGATGATGAAGGTTCAAACAAATCACCTCTGAGACAAACGGTGCATGTCACACTTCCATATCTGTGAGCTTTGATGAACTACCACCTCCGTCTCCAGATTTGAGCTCCAGTGAACCACTAATAAACCTCAATCCAGCACCACCATTTTCGAAATGATGGCTAACAAACCCTATTCTATGAACGTTCATCGGAAGATCTTAGTGGTTCACAAACGTTTTTCCATAGATAAACTATATGATTATCGTCGGAAATTGGTTCTACAATGGCAACAATTAAAAGGTTTAACTGATAATGTTAATCCGTTCATTTTGTTATTGCTGATTGCGATGATATCAAGGTGTACACAGAGTCGATTAGGTTGATGTATTGTAACGATTTAAGAAGGAATCTGATGAAGGATGATGTTCCTAGGGTTCTTGGTATCTGGAAGGTAAAAGAAGTAGTGGAACGTGACAGAGCTGATAGAGAACAAAGAAATAAGAGTAAATTAAAAATCAGTTATAATTAACGAGGGATTGGAATTACTTTTTTTATTTTTTATTTTTTTAAATACAAAATCAATTATAATTAAATTAAAAATAAGACAAAAGGGCATAATAGTCATTTTATTTCGCATAAGGGATGAAGCGTGCAACTTTTAACCAAACGGGGGACAATCCGAGTTAATTTTTAAAAATGAGGACTAAACATGCGTTTGGGCATATGCACGATAGACGATTTGTGTAATTTACCCTAGTTATAAATTTAAAACATACATATCTGTATCAACTGATCGTTCATAAGCTATAAAAAAATCAAACATTAATGATAACACAGACTATCTAATGTATTCTAAATAACAAACGATGTTATGTTGCTCCAACATGTACTAACTAGCAGTCCAATATGCCTATGGTGGTAGTTTATACAATTGACCCTGTTGAACTAGTGGCAATATTGAAATATGGAAATACAAACAAGAATTAGAATATGAAAATGTACAGAAAAAGCCAAGTTTGATTTTTGAGTTGCTAATATTTTGCTTGACTTTTTTTTTTCTTATTATCTTGATTTTTGAGGGTGTGAAAAGTTTCTTTAGATGCTGTTTGTTTTTTTTGAAACAAAAATTTATGAAATCTACGGACCACCTCTGCAACTCTCTACAACAGAAGAGGTGCACCAAACGGCTGCAGACTGTAATAAGAAACATGTTTTTTTTTTAACATCTGCATGCTGCTACAGATATTAAAAAAATAAAATAAACTGATTTTATATACCGAAAATAGTTTTTTAATACCGAAAATTTAATAATATATTACATTTTAGCATGATTTTTTTTTTATATTTCAGAAAAAAAAAATAATGATATTTCTGTAAGAAATTATTATTATTCAATATAGAAAATAAAAATTTATCATATTTTGATGTAATAATGGGATCATATCGGACCTGGAGCCAAATCTTGGATCCTCTTCTCACAAACGCGTTCCTACTAAAATCCATATAATTTTTCATTGATAGGGTTATAACATCCTATAATCCAATTAAATAACTTCTAGGAAATACATTTAACACACACAAGCTAAATATAATAGAAACTTTTATATATATATATATATATATATATATATATATATATATATATATATATATATATATATATATATATATATATATATATATATATATATATATATATATTGAACATATATCCGAATCAAAATGGAAATATATCATATGAACATACATTTATATTTCTTTTTCTTTTTTGGAAATGTTCAAATATGCATATTTTAGGACTATATATATATATATATATATATATATATATATATATATATATATATATATATATATATATATATATATATATATATATATATAAGGGTTATATGGAAAACAAAAAAAAACCCTAAAAATCATAAAAATGCATTAAAAAAAACTTAGAGATCACAAAACTTTTTTTTTGACTTTAAATATGAAAGATCGTAGGTTTTTTTTTAAAATTCGCTGAAAAAAAAAAATAAAAAATCGTTTTTCTTTTTTTTTTTTGGTTTTTTTTCAAAAATTTTTTCCGCGAATTTTCTCTAAAAGCTGCGATTTTTTCATTTATAAAGTCAATTTTTTTTTTTGTAATCTTTAAATATTTTTTTATGCATTTTTATGATTTTTAGGGTTTTTTTTAGGGTTTTTTTCTTTTTTCTATAGAACCTAAACCTATATATATATATATATATATATATATATATATATATATATATATATATATATATATATATATATATATGTATATATATAAACAAGGGTTTATGGAATAGGAAATTTATATGGTTCGGATTTTGGCCACAACATTTTAGAAATGTGACACTTTTGGCATCTTCTTAATAACAAATTTTAAAAAATGAGTTTTTTATCCATATGTAGAAAATAAATTACGAAAATGGTCGCTGTTAGGTTTTTTTTTCAAAAACATTCTTTTTAGTTTTGTAAGAAAAACTTTGGAAGTGACTAAAAAATCTAGTTATATTTAATTGTTATATGTGTAAAGAAAAAAAAAACATTAATGATTTATGTAAATAAAAAACACTTGAATGATCATACGTATAAAAAAATCTTTAAGTGACTAAATTTATAACCAAGATAAAATTTATAACCCTAAGTCGTTAATCTTATTGAGAATGCTCCCTCTTGGTGGATGCCTTTTTATTTTTTTATTTTTTATACATGTTCGTCACGGAAAATAGAAAAATTAAACACATTTATTTAAATCATTTCAAAAGGTTACCGACGAGCTCATGATGCCGTGAGAATAAATTAAGAATGACCAAAAGCTCATTGTGGGGAGAAAAACTTAGAGGTGTTTCCCAACATAAGAAATATATATAAAGGGGTAGTTCGCTAAAACTTAGTCCCAAACTATAAGCCTTTGGTTCCACCAAGTCTTTCAGTGAGTGTTTGTGAGGTATACTTAATGGCAAGGATGTCTGATCCTCTTGTGATAGGGAGGGTGGTAGGGGATGTAGTGGACAATTTCAGTCCATGTGTGGAGATGTCTGTAACGTACAACTCATCAAAGCAAGTGTACAACGGGCATGAGCTGTTTCCTTCATCTGTCACAGCCAAACCTAAGGTTGATGTTCGTGGTAGTGACATGAGATCTTTCTTTACACTGGTAACCTCCTCCCGTCCTATTTTCAAATCTAACACCAAAAAGTAGAGCTCTTTTAAATCCTAATCGACATATGTATGCAAACTATAGACCAACCCCAAACAAAATCTTTGATTTTATTTTTATAATTTTTGTAAACTTTTTTGGGCAATACGGAAGTTGTATAAAGCTGAACATAAACATGCTTAAATTTGCAGATTATGACAGACCCAGATGTTCCTGGTCCTAGTGATCCATATCTCAGAGAGCACTTGCACTGGTATATCTCTTTCCTTTTTATAAAATTTCATTATTCATGGTTTTTCATTTTTTTTTTTTGGTATTAGCATATATATGGGTTTGGACCTCTACACCATCTTCATGGCTGTAAAGTCGATCATGGCTTGATGAATGACCTCAATTAAACCCTAACTAATCGCATCTTATACATTCATAAACATTAAGAAAACTCGCGTCTAACTAATGACAGCTTGTGATAAAGATTGGGGTGGGTTCAAGAATCAAGTTTCTCTGTGAATCAGGACTGAAACTGAAAGGTTAATGAATTAAAACTTTCTATTTTGGTTTTGTATGAAATAAAACTTTCTATTTTGGAGTTCAGGATACTTTTAAAATCTAGAAATAATTGAACATTTTTTTTGGATATATATGAATTGTGTTATTTTGAGCTGTCGCAATAGATAACTGATTTCGATATTATAAAACCCTTTGTAGGGTTTTATAGTATTACACGTGCGTTCCCGGTGATCTATTCATATGTTTTACCTGGACTTTCAATTAATTATGGAAATGTTATCTGAACATTTAATCGATTAACAATATGTTTACAAAATGCATCATATATATATATATATATATATATATATATATATATATATATATATATATATATATATATATATATATATATATATATATATATATATATATATATATATACACACTAAGAAATAAAATATTTTTTTTACTTTTTCCCTTCTACCATCTTTCTACAGATTTATAAAATTAATTAATTTTTATTATATTTTATTAATTAATAAGGTATTTAATAAAAATAATTAATTTTTATTACTCCTGTTATCATGTAATTGTGGTAGGAGAATGGATAAGAAAAATAAATAAAGGATATTCACATATACAATAAGCAAACATGAGCTTTGTATTTTGAAAAGTGGCTTTAGTATAATCATGCATATATAGTCGAAAGTCTAAACAAACAATCAAGATATATAGGAACCTGGAAGCATACTATATTACTATAATACAATTATACATGAACCTTCCTTAGTTTCTAGTCTGTTGATATAATTTTAATGTTTTATTTAGTGTCGTTTTAAAAGCATGCATGACCGAGACAAGTACTACAATGTCAAATCCCTTTACGTAATGTCATGTTAACAAAGTTCCCATGGCAAACAAAATAAAATACAGTTTAATTTTTTAAATAAAGTACGATATATCTATATTATTAGTCTAACAATTTAAATAATTAATATACTTTTCTTATTGATGACGTCATCACCTCTTCCTATATATGAGCTCTATATATATGAGAGTATGTGTTTTTTGGTTTTATTTTTGTTCAGTAGGTAATTAATTATATTCTCAAAGTAAAAGCATTAAGGGAAATAAAAGATTCCACATGTCACATCCTCTCTTGACCAACTATGTGTTGGATTCTGGATTTGGGAAGATCTGCTCTACAATATTTGATGATCATTTGGTACGTAATAGTATAAACAGTAGAAGAAATGGGTTCAAGTGAATATGGATTATAGACTAGAGAATTTATCTTGAACACAGCGCAATCTGAACTAACAAAGGCAAAAAGCAATAGTGTAGTTTAAAGAGGGTCTACTATAAAAGCAATATGTCAGATTCATCTTGTTTACCTGTTTTAACATTGGACCAACCAATAATGTTTCGACAACGTTTTTCTTTCACAGGATTGTTACAGACATCCCAGGCACAACGGATTCCTCATTTGGTACGTATCTTCCTTACACATTATTTTCTTCCTTTTTTGCCTTCAAATTAAGATTTCTGTATATATATATATATATATATATATATATATATATATATATATATATATATATATATATATATACTTTTTATATCAAATGATAGATAAACGTATATAATATATACAAAGTTGTGATTGTACATACCATCGCTTTTTAATGACTTGAAGGTATCACTCTTGTTATTGTACGTACTCTAATTCTATTTAAAACCCTATCTAACCGTAAAAGTTAGCTTAGTTGAAGATTTGACTCATGACATCATGTCCGTGTCTTTGTCTAGATGTGCATTTAGAAACCTAATCAACCCTAAAAAATTAGATCGAGTTTAGCAAAAAGTTGAATATAACATGATTTTCATGGAACTTATCTTGTATCATGTCAATACATATGGTGTCGTTTAAACGGTCTCAAATGCTTCAAATGAAAATTATCAAAATTTGCAAGAGTACTAATTAAACCCATGATGTAAGGGCCGGGCGGCCCCAGAGAGAGGATAGTGTGGATGACTACCACCTAAAAAATATCAAATATATATTTATTATTAAGATTTTTATTTAATGAATTTGTCTTTATGCAAAAAACAATAGAAGCTTTTAATTGAGTAAAAAAAAATAACACAAATTCCTTCGAATTATCTATAAACAACATAAATAAATGTCACGGGTAGCAATTAATAGCTGATTTTTTTGTTCCGCCAGGGAAAATTAAATAGTCCGCCTTTTCATGATATATAAGAAGGTTTTGGTGGACTTCTAGCCCAGCGGTATCCGGTGTTGCCCTCCTTCTTGAGGTTGAGGGTTCAAGTCCCATCGTGGACATAAGTGAATTTAAAGGGAGTGGTTTAGGAGTAGGTTAGATTTGCCGTTCTAAAAAAAAATTAACTAAAAATATATAATATACTAAAAGAGTTACATATGTACAACGTAACATGTATATGTTATGATAATATGATATACACAATTTATTTATTTTTAAAGTTAGCGTAGTGACGACTGTGATAGTTAAGCATATATTTGTAGGTAGGTAACTAATGTCTCCAATTTTTTTTTTTTTTAAATTTTTATAATTTAGGTAAATATCGCCTATGGGTTTTAGACATTTATGACATGATATTATCTCTCTCTCTCTCTCCCCCCCCCCCCCCCCCCCCCCCCCCAATGTGTATACAAACACGTGCGTGCACTTGTAAATATAGTATTGATGTACCTAGTAAGCATATGAGTAGCTAGCTAGTTAGAATATTACACTGACAGTTGACACAAAAATGGCTTATGTATGTAATACATTTGTTACCATTAATCTTGTGGAACAGGAAAAGAGTTAGTGAGCTATGAAGTACCCAGGCCAAACATAGGCATCCACAGGTTTGTGTTTCTGCTCTTTAAGCAAAGGGGAAGGCAGACTGTCGCTGGTCCATCTTCAAGGCATAACTTCAACACTCGCAGTTTTGCTCATGAAAATCAATTGGGATTACCTGTTGCTGGTGTCTTCTTCAACTGTCAAAGGGAAACTGCAGCGAGAAGACGTTAATCATCCTGTTTAATTACCTCATTATATCAAAAAAGATGTTGATGTTAATGTATGTGGAATTCCCGAAGTGGCCTGGTTGCTTAGAATAAAGAATGGGGGTGAACCTACTTGTATTGTAGCACTCATTGACCAATTATGTGACCCTTTAATTTGTTCTTGATCACGTACGTAATATCTTAGGTAAATTTAAGGGCTATCTCCATAGGGTGTGCAACTGGCCTTGTAAGTCGATATGATATTGTAGTATTTAAGGGCTATGTCCATAAAGTTTACTATAAAAATGTTTTTCAATAAATGCGATTTGCATACTTATATATCACCTAATATTGCGATAGATATTGATCTTTACAAAAGTTTTATGAAATATACATACATGATTGGAATTAACATGAAGAACTTAATTACTATATGTAGCAATCACAAAATATATTGTGAACCAAATCTTGATGATAAATGTGGTATTTATAAAACTTGTAGTACTTTCTTGTAGACAACATTGTAGTTGTGTTTGATATGTTTCTGTAAGGGTCGAAGACCTATTGTAATATGTCGAAGACTTAATGTTATTTTACAAGGCATTTTGTAACGAGGCTTAGATGTTTAGTCCTTGTAAGTTTTTGTGTGCTTTCATGTTTCCTATAAATAAGGACATTACTTAGAGATACAAGGAGATCGGTGTATGAACTTGTAAACATTCTCTCTGTAAGAATTGAAAGCATAATAGAGCTGAAACCAGATTATATTTACATCTTGTGTTCAAATTACATTTGTTTTACTCTGATTTGTTTCTTACTTGATTCATCACATCATCAATTGGTATCAGAGCAGGAATCATAATCTGCGATCTGATTTTCACTCTGATTCAAAATGTTTTTGAATCAAATTTCTGGTTCAAAAAGTTTCCGTACCTTTTGAAGTGAAAAAGTGTTCTAGATCTTTTGTTGTGATTCGATTCTGCAACTGATTTGTTGAATCGAGTGTTCAAGTTGTTATCTCAGTTCAATTCAACAATTTGCTTTCAAATTCTCTTTGATTTCTCAAAAATTCTCAAAAAAGTTCATCCGTACATCAATGGAGAACTTCAATCTCAACTCCATGACTTCGTTCTCTCATTTGCTAGGGTCTTCAACTAAGATTCCTATGCTTATTCTTGAATACTATGATCAATGGGCTGATCGTATGCAAGATTACTTGAATGGACTCGATGAAGAGCTCTGGTCATATATCTCTCGGAATATTAATCCTCCGACAAATGTTCAACCAATTGGATCATCGTCTGGAACTTCAAGTGTTGGTGATCAATCTGATCGATTGAAGAAACTTGAGAAAAGATGCATAAGAGAGTTACGCGGTGCTTTACCTCCAGTTGTATATAACTATGTCAGGAGTTGTACAACTGCAAAAGATATCTGGAATAATCTCTAAGACAAGTTTCAGGGAAGTGAGAAGACAAAAATAAATTCAGTTAAGCAATGTTTGATTGAATTGAAGGAATTCAAACAAAAAGATGGTGAAACGATTGAATGCTATTATGATAGGCTGAATGAGTTGATCTACAAATGCAATCGTTATGGAATCACGAGGACTGCTATGGAATTCAATCTCATCTTCGTTATGGGACTCCGTAAAGAATGGAGGAGTGTTAGCATGATGGTGAAAAATCAACAGAGTTTCGACACATCTTCTCTAAATCATTTGCACAATCAACTGAAAACTCACGAAAGTGAAGTGAACGAAATAGCAGAAGAGTCGAAGCTTAGTCTGGGAGGTCCATTAGCACTTGTCTCTAAAGTGTCTGAAAAGGAAGCAGTCGAAAAAGGTGATTCTGATGATGGAGAGGGGTTTATCATGAATTCGGATGATGAGGCAGTAGCTTTTTACTCAAACAACAGAGTCAAAAAGTTTTTCAAGAAACCGTTCGTTCCAAAGGTGAAGCAAAGTGAGGGAAAAGGTAGTTTCGTGAACAAGGCTGCTGGAGAGGAGAGAAAGAAAATTGAGAAGAATAATGGGAAGGTTAATGAGGAAAAGAAATTGAAAGGAGATTCAGGTGTAGATTGCCATTATTGCAACGGAGAAAATCATCTAGCAAATGATTGCATGCTTCGTAAGAAGGATGAAAGAAAGAACAAAGTGAAGGACGAAGCGTATTATGTGGAGAGATTGGAAGAGGTGCGTTCGAAGGCGAAAAATTTGTCTTTGGTGGCTAGAGGTGAACAGGAGGAAGAGGGCACATATCAGATTTGGTCTTCCGGATCCGATGATGAAGAGATGCGTAATCCTACGCATGGTGCCATGTATGCGAAGCTGGAGGAAGATTCTGACGAAGAGGTGACTGGTCATTGCTTCATGACCAAAAGTGCTGATAAATCTCCAATGACTACCAAGGTACGTACTATTCTTCAGTCTTTCAATATTCCTATAAGTGCATATGATTCTGAATTAATTGCTTTTGATGATATTGTTGCTTATTTCGATGCTTTGGTTATCTCTGCTAGCAATGATGCTAAGAAATCAACTTCTCAGTTGATAGAAGTACAGAAGAAGTTAGATGCCAAGAAAATAAAAATAGAGAGTTTAGAATTGCAAATAACAACCATTATGTGTGATAGGGATTTGTTTTCTAGTGGTGTAAAACTCTTATTAGCTCAACGAAACATATACTGTAACTCTGCTAAAAGACTTTATGGAAAATTGACTGCATTGCATCATTCGTATGAAATTAGCAAGGATCAACATAGGAAATTATTACCTTTTCTAGCATATGAGAGAGAAAAGGTTGATAATATTTCGTATGATTGTGAGAAAACTATTGCTGAGTTTGACAAAATTCCTGATGATAGATATGCTTATGGAATTGTCAAAATTGACGAATGTCTGGATTCAAATGAATTAGTTAACATTGTGAATGATACTTTGACTAAATCAGAACAAATCAAAATTTTGAAAAAGACTGAGAATTCAACATTTGATTGTCAATCTAATTTTGCTGATATTGAAGATAATTCTAACAATATTAGTGAAATTAGTGATATTGAGGAAGTTGATTGTTATCATTTGTCTATCATTAATGTTGCATCAAAATCTAAAGGAAAAGAAAAGATTGACGATTTGATGGTTAAGATTGACACTGACAAACCTTCAACTTCGAAAGTTTGTGATCCTGATTTTATGGATATTCGAGATAGTCAAACTGATAGCAGTGATGATGAAATTGATGAGGACTATTCGCACAAAAAGGTCTCATCAAACAAAGGTTCGAAAGAAACTGCAATTCCACGAATAGTCATTGATCAAGTGTACGGGGATACAGAAAAATTCGACAAAGTAGTGTCAGAACAAGGAGCTCATTTTCTGGAAACAAACACTGTGGTGTATCCAAATTTCAAGTGCACTGATGATGTTATATTCCCGAATCAAGTGTTTGTTACTACTGGGAATGTTGAAAATATTAAACCAGAATTCAACAAAATGGTCGAAAATGATAACAAGAAAACAACTGACAAATGATTCTTTTCAAATCAAAGCACTGTCGAAAATAATCTAACAAAGAATTCGTATGTTTTTCAAAGACAAAAACCTCAACAAAAATGGGTTGAAAAACAAAAATTTGAGAAAGAAGTTACAAAACAAGTTGTTATGGAAAATGAATGTGTTGTAAAATTGAATTCACAAGAATTTAAAGAACAAATAGAAAAGTTTTCAAAAGAAAATGAAATTTCAAAAAGACAAGCACGAAAGAAAATTTTCTGGCAAACTGTTGAGTCTCGAAAGAAACAAAACGGTTTGACATTGAAAACGTTTAAAAACATAAAGACAAAATCTGTTGAGAACAAGTCTTCAAAATCAGCATCTTATTCAGACCAACAGAAAAATCCCGCTTAATCAAACAACACAAAATCTGAATTTTATCCAAAAACAAATTCTTCGAAAATTCAAAATACAACGTTTTCCACAAATGTCAAAAATACATCACAGAGCTCTCAAAATCAACCCTCAACAAAACGATTTTCTTCTAATCATCAACAAAGATTTTCTTCAAAACGAAAATTTCACAATCAATTTTCTCAAAATGCAAGCATTGGAAATAATGATGGAAGTCGATATGCTATGGCATTTCGTCCTAAATCAAATGTTGATTTCGTTCCACAAAAACCGAATTTTCCGAATCCATCTGCAAAACAAACCTTAAAAGTTTCGTACACAAAAGGGTTGTCTCGTGACAAAAACATCGATCATTGGCTTGAAGGAAAAGGACGAATGTATCAATCAAGGAAATACTTTCAACAACAAATTCAAGAAGCTTATGAGAAGTATGTGAATACTTCAACTGCAAGCTCATCTTCAAAAGATTCGAATGTTTCGTTAAAGACTTGGCAACCGGTTTCGAAAGAGAAGCATGTTCAAACACAACCTAAGAAGACGAAGGCATACGTCAGTGACAATCCCAAACTATCAAAAACTTATGTTTCAGTTCCTTTACCTAGTGATGTGGACTTAATTGATAGTTTCAAAACTAAAGTTTGCGATTGGGTTAAAAGTTCTGCATTTCATTCTGTTTTTAAAGCTAATTTCCAAGGGCCAAAACTGCCTTGGGTACCTAAATTATTTCATTGATCGCAGGTGCTATGTGACGAGCAATATGATGAGAAATGGTATATTGATAGTGGTTGCTCACGTCACATGACTGGACGAAAGGAAAATTTGAGAGATTTTTGAAGCTTGGAAAATGCAGGTGTTGTGAAGTTTGGAAACAGTCATAAATGTCAAGTGAAAGGATATGGGAAAGTAACGAATGGACAGTTTACTATAAATCGCGTTGCTTATGTCGAAGGTCTTTAACATAATTTGATAAGTGTTTCACAACTTGTTGTGGGCACTGGCAATCAAGTTGTGTTTAACGAAGAAGGGAGTATCATCTCAAAGGTTAAAACGAACGAAGTGTTACTGAAGTCAAAATGCTATGGCGATATGTTTACTTTTGATCTAAAACCGATTGTTGGGAAACCTTCAGTTTGTTTACTTTCGAAAGCTACATCTGATGTTAGCTGGTTATGGCATCGTCGTTTATCACATTTAAATTTTCGAAATTTAAATAAGTTGGTAATAGATGATCTTGTTCGAGGCTTACCAGTTTTAAAATTTGATAATGATACCTTATGTGCAGCTTGCGAACAAGGGAAACAGCATAGGAGAGGACATCCAATTGTGATAGATTCGAAAATTGTGGAACCGTTGGAACTTCTTCATATTGACCTTTGTGGACCATCAACTGTTGAAACTCTCAACAAGAAACGGTACATTTTGGTTATAGTTGATGATTTTTCTCGATTCACTTGGGTGTATTTTCTCAGGTTAAAATCTGAAGTCGCTCAAACAATGATTGATTTTATCAAGAAAATTGAGATGAGTTTGAAAAAGAATGTTCGAAAAATCAAAAGTGATAATGGATCTGAGTTCAAAAACCATATGTTGGATTCGTACTTAATTGAGAAAGGAATTTCGCATAATTTTTCGTCACCATATACACCACAACAAAATGGTGTAGTTGAACGAAGAAATAGGTCAATTTGCAAAGCAGCCAGAACAATGCTGGCATATGTGAATCTTCCTCAATATCTATGGGCCGAAGCAGTGTCAACAACATGTTTTACTCAGAATCGTTCTTTTATTAATCGACGTTTCAAAACCACTCCGTATGAAATTATCAATAACCGTAAACCAAATGTTAAATTCTTTCATGTGTTTGGGTGTAGGTGCTTTATCATGAATCTCAAGGATAATCTTTCGAAATTTCAAGCTAAGGCTGACGACGACATATTTTTGGGATATTCGCACAATTCGGTTGCATACAGAGTGTTAAATAAGCGCAGACGAAAAGTCGAAGATACATTTAATCTTACTTTTGATGATTATTATGTCAAAAAAATTGAAAAACATTTTGAACAAAAGCCGATTATTAATGAATCAACTAATGAATCTGCAATTGTGAATTCATCTGATTTTGATTATGATTTAATTTTTGGTGTTCCTGACAGGGCTGTGGATGCTGAAGTTCATGCAAATGATAATCATCAATCTGAATCTACGAAGCATACTGTTGACTTGGAAATCCCTCAAACAATTGTCGATAGTAATTCAACATCGAATTCTCCAAAATTTGGCGAAAGTATGCACAATAATCCAGTGGAGGGGGAGCACTTGGATTCGAATATTCTGCTTGAGGTGGAGCATTCTTTCGAGGGGGAGAATGGGAGAATGAATGCAGATGTTGAGGGGGAGCATCCAGTTGAGAGGGAGCATCCTGTTGAGGGGGAGCATCAGAATGATATTTCTATCGAAATTGAACAAAATAACAATGATATGATAAGTCTTGATCAGAATGATGAATTTCACGAAATTAATGATAATCTTTCTGTTGCAGGTTCAAAAAATGAAGAATTATATGAAGATGCACATTTGGATTTTGATCCAGCATATCCACCATTAGAGAAATGGACAAGAAATCATCCGAAAGAACAAGTGATTGGGAATCCACACGAAGGAGTCTTAACAAGAGCTCAAATTTGTGCGAAGAATGAGGTACTGAATACTCATCAAGAATAATGTATGTTCAATGTTTTCATTTCGAAAATCGAACCAAAGACATATAATGTTGCAATGGAAGACTCTGATTGGGTTGTTGCAATGCAATCTGAATTGGCTGAGTTTGATAGAAACAAGGTTTGGAGATTAATTCCTAAACCTGAAAGTGTTTCGATTGTCGGATTAAAATGGATTTTCAAAAACAAAACCGACAAGGATGGAAATATTATACGAAATAAAGCACGGTTAGTTGTAAAAGGATATTCGCAACAAGAAGGTATCGATTATGAAGAAACCTTTGCCCCTGTCGCAAGACTCGAGGCTGTTCGAATATTTTTGGCTTATGTAGCTCACAAAGATTTCGATGTTTATCAAATGGATGTGAAATGTGCTTTTCTCAATGGTGAACTCGAAGAAACAGTTTACGTTGAACAACCTCCAGGTTTCATTAACAAAGAATATCCTGATCATGTGTATATTTTAGATAAAGCAGTTTATGGGTTAAAACAAGCACCAAGAGCATGGTATGCAACTCTTACCAGTTTCTTAAAACAATCGAAATTTAAACAAGGATCAGTTGAACCCACATTATTTAGAACGAAAGTTGGGAATCTTCTAATGCTTGTTCAAATTTATGTCGATGATATTATTTTTGGCTCTACTGACCCTGCTTTGTCTAGTGAATTCGAAAACTTGATGAAAAGCCAATTCGAAATGAGCATGATGGGTAAAATCAATAATTTTCTTGGCTTAAATATTTATCAAAGCAGAGAAGGCATTTTCATCAATCAGGAAAAATATACAAGGAATTTGCTCGAAAAATTTGGAATGACAAATAACACGAAGTTAAGAGTACCAATGGCAGTTGGAACAAGGCTATCACCTTCGTTAGAAACGCCTACGGTTGATCTTACCTTATACAAGAGTATGATAGGTTCATTGCTTTATCTTACTGCAAGTAGACCTGATATCATGTTTTCTGTATGTAATTGTGCTAGGTATCAAGCAAATCCACGAGAACCACACTTAACTGCTGTGAAAAATATCTTTCGTTATCTCAAGGGAACAATTTCGTTAGGATTGTGGTATACTTCGAAATCAGGATTTTTTATTCAGGCATTTTCAGATGCAGATCTAGGAGGATGCACTTTGGATCGAAAAAGCACAAGTGGTGGTTGTCAATTTCTGGATGGAAAATTGGTTAGTTGGCAGTCGAAGAAACAAACGTGTGTTTTGATTTCTACTGCTGAAGCTGAATATGTTGCAGCTGCTGCTTGTACTTCACAAATTATTTGGATCTAGAGTCAGTTGCAAGATTATGCCATTAATATGAAAAAGATTCCATTGTATTGTGATTCACAAAGTGCTATACGCATTTGTCATAATCCAGTACAACATTCGAAAACAAAACATATAGCTCTTCGTTATCATTTTATCAAAGATCATGTGGAAGATGGAAACATTGAAGTTCATTTTATAAAAACAACTGATCAGCTTACTGATATTTTTACAAAAGCTTTAGATGAAAAATAATTTGTTCGAATTTTGACAGGATTGGGAATGATCGAAGCAAGTTCAGTTCCAGGAATGATTTCGAATGTATAACAAAGAAGTGTTATACAAATGTGTCGATTCAGAGGCAATAATGTTTCATTCAGAGGCTGACAGTATTAACCGTTCAGTGGTTACTGTTCACGGTCAACGCTTCGACACGCTTCGAATTCGACACATTGAGGATTTTGGTCTTGGGGTACAAATTTTAGTTAGTTTGTCAAATTTTCGTTAGTTTAACAAATTTTCGTTAGTTTGTCAAATTTTCGTTAGTTTTCAAATTTTCGCCAGTTTGTAAAACTTTTACGTTCGTTAATAAAATAGCTTTATTTTCGAAAAATCAAGAACTACAAAAAGATTTTATGTTTGTTTTGTCATTTAATTTTCGAAAAATCAAAAAACTTCAAAAAGATTTTCTCTTTGTTTTGTCATTTTATTTTCGAAAAACTTACAAAAACACAAAAAAAATTTCTTTCTTTTCGAAAATTCAAAAATATAAAAAAAAAGATTTTTGTTATTTTTGTTATTTGTCTTTCCTTGGTACAGATTTCAAGAAAGGTTTACAAGGGTCATGCTTGCATTTCTATGGGAAGGTAAAAATTTCGACAACTTTGTACTAGTTAGACTGTCCCTAGAAGCATGCTGCAGCATGTCGACCCAAGCCTCTATTGACTCAATGTGTGACTTCGAAAGCCTTAATGAAAATTTTCGTATGAAAATTTCTTCACAATTAGGCTTGCATTCACATTAGTCACCTGAGCTACCTTACTCTTCTCAAATGAGTTAAGAGTTGTCTGTTTGGTCCAATCATAACAGAGGTACAATTGATTTCGCGAACCAATCTTTTTCATCTCAAAATTCTAACACATCTCACACACAATGACATATGTCAGAGAGGTCATTGATCAAACCAATCATGATTTAGGCATATCAAACTTCTGTGTTAATGATCTACCATAATGAGACCGTGATGAAAGTGAAACCCAACCTTACTAAATCATTTAATGAATTGACGGAGAACTATGTTCCAGTTTTAACGAAACAGTTGTTTTTGTACCAATTTTCGAAACTCCAAATCATATTCAATTCGTTTGAGTGGTCTTGATTAAATATTCGAATCCCACGATATTTGTTACCCAACAAGATCCAACACACAAATTTTATTTTCTTGAATGTGATTTCCGTGTGAGTTTCATTTGATTTCTAAGTCACATCCAAAATAATTCAAAGTATACTTGTCACTGACTACACTGGTCAAACAGGTAATTTCGGTTACAATTACTCACCTTATGTTTAGGTTGATATGTAACGAAATTGTTAAGCTACCCACGAAGCCTTACAAAAGAATCCCTTCGATACTTCTATATAAGTATACGATTGAAATTCACGGGAACTTACACAAGCAGTTGATTATCTCTCTTGATAATTAACGAAACAACCTTTGCTCGGGGTTTTACTGCTTTTGTGTCGAAAATTTGTTTTTCGACATCACAGATCCAAATTTTTCTTTAAGTTTGATTCTTATCTTCTCTTTGGCACACTGCACACACGAAATCCTTGAGGCTCTGAGTATCACCAACTCAGACTGATGATTTCAACAGTCTAGCAAATGACTTCGTCTCTAAACCCAAAGACGAAAGAGCTTTAACTCCATCCGAAGGTTTGTGATGGTTACACTTCTATTGGGAGAAATGAACAGACTTTTTGACAAGACGTTTTGTATTCAGTACGGGTTTCAAGGCGATGTGACAGTTACTTTTTGGCGCATGGCTACTTTATCGGCATAGTGGTGCGATATTCAAGGTGCCACGTCGGATCTCATTTAATGCACATCCCGCTTCAAATTCAAACTCTAGGGTTACATATAAAAGGGGATTCAAGGGTTCTTTATCAGTTTACGCTCACAAAAGAAAAATTCCCAAATTTTCTCTGTTCTTCAAAGCTTCAAAACCCTAATCAAGGTTGGTCCTGCTGGTGTTGATTCTGCATCCCACACAACTGAAGATATCACTTCCCAACCGATTATGAAGATTCAAAGCACTAATTATCAAGTCGGGGGGGGGGGGATGTTTCACTGTATCCAAAAGAGTTGAAGATGTTGATTGTCGCATTGAAAAGCTCTGTTCTTTCTACTGCCATGTTCAACTCGTTTGCTGTTCCTCTTTCATGGCTTTCACAAGCAGGATCTACTGCTACTTACAGCAAAGCAATGGATATTATTACCTTTCAACTGGTGAATGATAAGAAGATACGTTTGACCAAGAAGATATTCTGTCAGATTCTTGATATCCCTAATTCTTCACCATATGCTGATATTTCTTTTGCTCAAGTCAACTACATGTTCAATGAGATGGGTCATCAACCCCCACTCACCAAGATCAGTGATTTCAAGAAGTCTGGACTTCCGACTGTTTGCAATTTTCTATTTGGAATCTTTCTACGCTTCTTGACTGGTCGCAGTGTTAGATTAGATAAAGGTCGAATGGAAGTTTATGCTATGGTTGTTGGATTGTATTATGATATCTCAGTCGATTACTCAACACAGATGTGGAAGGAGTTTCAGGATAGTGTTGAAAACACAAATGTTGTTCAAGGAATTTCGTGTGCAAGGTATTGGAGTTTGATTCTTCGTTATTTCTATGATAAAGAAGGGATTGAGGTGCCTGCTGATGAAGAGACTGCTAAATTCATGAAATATCAATTTCCAAAGGAGGTTACTGATGATGCTGAGGTGTTTACACACATTGCAAGGATCCCTGATGCCATGTTAAAGTGTGTTGATCCAACAAACTTAGTACTCGTGGAGTATTTGAAAACGATTAATCCTGATGTTGAAACTGGGAAGTTATTGCCAAAAGAAGCAGTAGGTTCTTGTAAAAAGTCAAGAAAATCAAATAAGGATGCAACAACTACTCCTGAGAAACCTGTTCAGGAGCCAAAGAAAAAGAAGTCACCAAAGAAACAGACGAAGCCAGAAGAACAAGTTTCGACTGTTTTGATTGAGCCGGTAGAGCCTGTTATTAATGAACATGCAAAGGAAACCATTCGATCAAAATCTGGTGTCTTTCGAAGAATTAAGAAGAAGTCCAGTGGTTCACGAAAGTCTACAGATGTATCTTTTAGGTTTTCTCCTACCATGGTTCGTAAACCACATCTTAATCACCAAGGGGTCCTTATTCGTGAGGTTCCCATTCCTGTTTCTCCTTCATCAAAGAAACGAAGATCTGAAGATGTGGCAAAGCATATTTCCAAGAAGAAGAAGAAACGAAAGTTGGTTATTCAAGAGGAATCGTCCGAAGGTGAGAAAATTCCTGAAGCACCTGAACCTAAAATTTCCATACCAACATCGACTCCTGAGAAGACTGAGGTCACACCACCTGAATTTTCGTTAACCAAGTCAGTTCCTGAGGAGGTTTGAACTTTAGACATCACTACACACGTATCTGATACGAATGTAGATGTAAACATGGGTGAAGGAGATTCGCATATAGAGCTTCCATTATCAACACAAGGTATTCCTGCGCTCTCTTCTATGGATACTTCTGTTTCATTACCACCTTATACCATCCCTATTTCAAACACAACAAACTCACCTAATTTTGAGCATGTTATCCAAAATCCATTTACCACACTTTTCTCATCCCAATCCACTGATCCACCCAAACCTGTTGATGAACCTAAAACTGATACGGACGAAGGCGATTTTGGAGGTACTTTCGATGACTTGGAATTTGATGATGAGGAAGAAAATTTTCCAGATCATATGTTAATGTCTATGAAGCAGTTCAAGATTCTTAACAAGAAGCTGAATTCGATTATTCAATCTCAAGCTGATATGGGGGGAAGTAGTTCAGTGTCAAGTATGGAGATTGATGGTCTGTTAAAAGTTGTCGAAGCCAGAATGATTACCAAATGTTCTGGAATGATTAAAGATTCTGAATCACATCTCATGGAGAAGTTGGATCAGAATGATAAGTGTAATGAGTTACGGGTGAAGGCTCAATCTTCAACTTTTGTGGACGAAGTTAAAGATTTTCGCAGGTTGGCTAAGGAACGACATGTATTGTTTGTTCAAGATGTGAAGAAGGTAAGGGAGGATGTTAATTTTCAGATTCGAGAACTTCGTACAGATATGACCAAGGAAATTGAAGTGGTGTAACGTGATTTTGCTTCTCTTAATCAGAAAATGGATGTTATTGTTGATGTGGTCACCAAGTTTGTGAAATTATACGAAGCACTGAGTCCTCAAATTACTCAGTTGTCTACTCAAAAATCGAACAATTTCACTGAGATTACTACTCAGTTGGCTGAGTTGAAGTCTTTAGTCACGAAGTCCAGTTCCTCTCCATTAATTACTCATGAGTTCTTGTCCCAGAATTTTATTCAATTCGAAGCTGTTTTGCACAAACAGTTAGGTCCATTGTCCAAAATTTCGAATTTATTACCAGCGGATGCCCTACCTGTTGTCACAGGGGTGCAAGGGGGAGAAAAGAAGGTTGGTGATGCGAAGGTTGGTGAGGTTTCGCATGAAGTTGTTAAGACTGTTGGGAAATTTTTTCAGATGAAGATTCCATCAACAAAGCCAATAGTATCAAATGCTGGGCCTGTTACTTCAACTGTTGTTACCACGATGCCAATTACAAGGCCAATTTCTAAAGGAATTATGATTTTAGTTGAAAAGTCTAAAGAGGAGAAGAAAGCAGAGGCTGAAGATGAAGTGGAGAAACTAAGATTAGTTCAGAGCATTATGACTGGACGTGCAAGTGATCCACCTGGAATGAATAAGGGTGATCCAAGCAAGCATTACAACAATGAAACGATCGAAGCGAGAGTTGCATATAATCATATGTATGCTTTTGAGAAGAAACCAAAGCAGAGCTACAATTATTCGAATATAGATATGAGTCAACTTGACTTTCCTATCAATGAAATGATGTTCATCATGGCTCAGCACAAGGTTGCTGAGAAATTTGACAATGATGATTAATACACATATATGAAACTCAGGTTTCATGCTGTTCTTGGGAAACTTCCAGAGGAAATATGGTCACTTGTGAAAATAAAGAAGGTGATCTGCATTAAGAAGGATGTTCTGTTCGAGAACATGATGCTGAACTTTCGTTTTCATGTTGCAAGAGCAAATGGTCAAGTATGTGATTTCTCTGTGGCTGATTTTCCGTTGATGAACTTGTATGATCTTGTACAAGTTGCGTTGCTTTTGAAAGATAAAGCTGCTTCGTATCTTCGAGAAACTGATCCAAAAGTTTTTCGTCTTGGTCTTGCTCACATAAAAATATTCATAGACAACTACTATGAATGTTTGGCACTAACTGATGTGGAGTTGGCAACTGCAAAGGGATTAGAAGTAAAAGTTCCCATGGAACCAACGAAGCCCCAAACTGAGTTAAAGAAATATGCAGATGGGGAGATATGCTTGAAGCCATTTGGATTGGTATTCGGAGGGAAAGATAAGAATGGGAAGGCCAATAGATTTTTGTTCCAGGCTTGCGAAGTAGAGAGATATAATACGTCCCAGTATACGAACTTTATTGTTCGTATGAATAGCTGCAAGAAGAATAATGAAGGGGACAAGAAAGAGTTGAAGAGGATTATTTCCTGGTACTCAGAAATACGAAGGGTGATGCTATATGTTATACAGATTCTATCAAATTGAAGAAGGTCGACATTATTACAAAGGGGGAGATTGTAAGGGTCGAAGACCTGTTGTAATATGTAGAAGACTTAATGTTATTTTACAAGGCATTTTGTAACGAAGCTTAGATGTTTAGTCCTTGTACTTTTTTGTGTGCTTTCATGTTTCCTATAAATAGAGACATTACTTAGAGATACAAGGAGATCCGTGTATGAACTTGTAAACATTCTCTCTATAAGAATTGAAAGCATAATAGAGCTAAAACCAGATTATATTTACATCTTGTGTCCAAACTACATTTGTTTTACTCTGATTTGTTTCTTACTTGATTCATCGCATCATCAGTTTCATTCTTCATGCATGATTAATACCTTTTATACCTTCCTTACCAAAATACACATCATTATTAGTTAACCTACTATGCAATTAAATGCAACAAAAGGCTGAAATTAAATGCAACAAAAGGGTACAATTATCATTTCATTTAATAAAGTTAGTAGTAATTAATGTTTTCTTAATCTGTGTGTTTTTTGTCTGTAGACAATAATTTTGAGACGGAGGGAGTAGTTGCTAGTTTCAGTACTTTGTAATTTTGATAAGAAAGAAGGATACATAAAAAATCAACAATTACCTTAGTAGGATCATGAACATCTTTAATCAACATGTACCCTGAGATTCAAATATTTTCTTGCCCATCATTGTCCTCACATACGCTACTATCACCAATGTTCAATATATATTGTGCAAATTCTAGTTCTTTAGTGACGCGCTTCATATTACAACCTACTTGTAACCGTATGTTGACAGTCAAATTTAAAACCTTACAATAGTACCAACGTTTTCAAGAATTAAGAGTTGTATTTATGATTTATTATGTAACGCCCCAAATTTCACCCAAATTTTCAATTAAAACCTTAAGTGTTTATTCAAATCACAACTACAGGATCTTAAGACATTTATCAAAGTATCATTAAAATTTATCATGTGCACAAGTCCTTCATTAATGCGATGCAATCGAGTTGTGCCCTTCCTTTAATATATGAAAACCTAAAACATGTAAACTACAAATCATAAACACAAAGCTTAGTGAGTTCCCCAAAATACCACACATGACACAACATAAATAAACAGCTACGGCTTATCAGCAACCCTAGAGACTATTCGAAGTCTCAGTGGGCAAACAACATGTCCTATGTGTTTTCAGCAACCCTGGAGGCTACTCAAAGTCTCAGCACACACAGTATCACATATCACAGTAACAACAATAAGACCCTGCTGGTCATCACATATATACTACCACACATGCAAGCATTCAAGCGTCATAAGGACAACAAGCATCCTACATACACAATTTAGTGTGCTAGCATTGGTGCCTTCGACCCACAAGCACAGTGAGACGACTCACCTGAATCGAAGAACTCTGAAACACTATGACATAATCCCTTTTCTGCACTGCTTGCACCCACAAATCCACTAATACCAGAACCAGATAAAATCTTAATTAATAGCCCAAAACCCTCAAGTTTGACCCAAGGTCAAACTTGGTCAAAAAGTCAACAGTCAATGAAAGTCAAAGTCAATAAGTCAAACTCCAGGCTGAGTACGCCTAACTTACTTAGCTCGTACGGATGGCGTACTCACCATCCAAAAATGGGACCCATACGAGTACACACAACATACTCAAAGGTACGCCCAGTGTACTCATTCAGATGACACTTTTCCATAAGTGCTTAATCTATTAATCCCTTTCATCCAACACTTAGATCTATTCCCACAACATTATTCTAAGTCATAAAGTTTCCACCTTTATGACTTTCCATGTTTAGAGAAGATCCAAAAGCCAAAACCTTAACTTATTAATCCATTAAGACATCATGACACTTTAATGGAAGGAATAGAAGGATCAAGATCACATTTTATGGATCCTAATAGCTCCATAATGGATAAAGTTTCCAACTTTATTCATTATAATGGTCCAAACCACCAAGATCTAGCCTTTAAGTATCAAATGGATCAAAAGTGCATCTTTTTCAACTTAATCCATTAAGTCCAAGTCTCCAACCTTCAGATCTGAATCATAATGATGTTTATATGGATAAAGTGTCCAACTTTATCCATAATAAGGTCAAAAACTTTCAAGATCTAAACTTAATGCACTAAAATGACCAAAAACCCATAACATCCAAAACTAGCTAGATCTAACAAATGCATCATCTAGATTCAAACTTTATACCTCTAGAAGAGAGATCAATGTGAACAAGGTCTGGAACTACAATCTCCAATGCAACCAACACTTCTCCAAGGAGTTACTTCTTCTCCAAGGTGCACCATGTACACTCGAAAGTACTAAAAAATATCTTCTTTTAGCTCACAAGACTCAAACTAGGGTTAGGGTTACATGGGAGGGTGTTGGAGAGGTGGAAGGTGCGAATGGAATGGTTTTACGGAAGTTAAGGAGCTTAAATAGGGACCAAACCACAAAAATATGGTTTAGGCACGGATCGCGTATGCCCAATGTACTCCTGGTACGCCCAACATACTCAGGGATGCCCTAGTATGCCCAACGTACACAGCTTAACCCAAAACCGTCCAAACTTTAAACGATCATAACTTTTTCGTTTCAACTCCGATTTCGATGATATTTATATCCACAGAAAGGTATTGAGGAGCTATACAACCCTGTATAATTACTTTTGACTTAAAACACATCGAACAAAAATCCATAATTCATAAAAGAAGTCTGAAACACCACTTCCCATTTTACTCTTTGACTGCAAAGCACAACCGAACTCTTGGAGCACATAATCTACATTACCCACATCCAAATGGGTCTAAACATCTCTTTCCCAAAGCCTAGAGCCTTATGATACTTGCTCTTTGGGTCACAACTCCGAATTATGAAACGACTCGAAACAGGGTGTTACATATTATTTGTGTTCTTTTGGTAGGACAAGCAATATCTACCTAGAATCCCCTAAAAAAATAAAAACTTTTCCATCAAATGGTGGAAAATTGATACCTTTTCGATCTAAAGTTTCAACATATTGTTTATGCACCATGAGAGCCTCATCCCAAATAATCAGTTTTGTCTCCAAGCAACTGACACATGTCACTGTCAATAGGAATGGGATACACTGACTCTTCGTCAACATTAACTGGAATTATGAATCTTGAATTGTAACACCCGTATTCTACGTATTTATTATTTTAACCCTTAATATTAAAATAGTTTGCAAATTTGGTCCCAAGGGTTGAAAAGTGAAACTTTTAGGGAGGGGTGTGTACGATGGGCGTACTTCTAGTACGTGGGGCATACGTGTTACGGGGATAAACCCAAACTTTTTTGGGTTTGGACCCTATTTAAGCAACATTATGGACAAAAGACCTTTATCCTCATCAACCTCCTTACCCTAGAAGATATCCCACAAAAACCTAATGTAACGCCCGCGTTTCTGGCTAAGCATTATTATAATGATGTAATAGTTAGGGTCAACATTTATAACCTATTTTGAAGTAATGAAGAAGAATTATTTGAGTATTATGTGATTTATGTGCTATGTGCTTATAAGAATATAACAAATAATAATAAAATTATGCGTCAAAAATAGAATGAAGGTTTGACAATATCTTTGAAGAAAGTTGAAGTAGTCGTGATAAGGATTCCGGAGATATAAAGAACGCTGAAATTCGACTTATAACGAAGAAGTTATGACCCATCGAAGTTTTTCGACCAAACCGGCACAACGTCACGTATCGTAAAATGTAAATTTTTAATTAGCTGCTTTTTAGCCTTAGCGATCTAAACAAAAGTCATAGTATATGTTAAACCGAGAACGTACATAAAAAGAACGTCCAAATCTAACTTCGTTAGAGGAAGATATGATCTTTTTAAGAACTAAAAATTCAAATTTTAGATCGATCAATTATTAGCTGACACAACCTAAGCGATAATTGAAGATCTCGTTAATAGGAGCTCAAAGATATAAAGACAATCGAAAATGGACGTCGGATGACGAAGTTATGAATTTTTAACGGACTTTAACTGTCTAAGTCTGTTAAAATATAACGTTAAAAATAAAGTCAAAATTAGCCGACGGAGTCTAAATGAAAGTTGTAGATCTCATCGATACCTACGCGTGGATATAAAGAACGTCAAAAATAGAGCTTGTATGCGAAATTTACGGACTTTAGAATATAATAGTTTTTGGAGTAACCTGCGAGTGACACGTGGCGTAATCTGAGCCGCACCTTCTTCCCCACGGCTTTGCACGAGATTGTGAAACGTGGCACATTATGCGCATCATAATTTTGAGTATGCTCAGCATAACCCTTAAAAACTCATTATGCTCAACGTAATTCTTGAGTACGCTTAACGTACTCGGTGCTGGCAGCCTATACATAGAAGGCGTTTTTCACTCTTTTTCTCACATCTCTTCACCCATTTCTCTCCTAAACACCCCCAAACCCTCTAAGCCTTTCCCTAACACCTCCTAGGTGTTAGTAGCGTGTCCTGGAGCGCCAGAAGGCCCCAAGAAGAAGAGCTTTTGGCTCAGAAGTTCTGCCCGCGCGGAGCCCGGTTCCTCGCTAAACTCCCTTGTAAGTGAGTTATGCTTACCCTAATTTATGTATAACTTATGTTTAGGTTCATTATCGTTATTATGAACCTATAAATAATATTTATTAGTGATTTAAAGTCGTTATACTGATTGATCTACTTACTGGGATGATGTCTAGGCTGTGATTTAGTGAGGTGTTTAAAGTGGGATTTCCAAACAGTATACTTCGTATACCAAACAGAACCTACCTACAATATCTTCACGGACAAGATGGGGTTTGCTTTGCGCAACGTCCTTGACGAGCTAACAAAAATCGATAAGTATACGAAGGGACTACCATGGGAGTACGTCGTGTCAGTATGCCAGGCACCTACTCTTGGGCGGCCATCTGGGCTGCTAAGTCTGCTGAAGAAATGATCAAAGACAGAACCGCCAAGAACGTTGAAGTTGGAGAGAAGAGGAAGTTTTATGGATCTTGAAGGTCCAAAAAGAAAAGAAAATTTTCAAAGTTTGGTTCTAAGAAGTTTGGAGGAGGAGGAGGTGAAGCAAAATGATCTGAAAAGTGCAAAAAGAAGCACTTTCGAAAATATGGTGAGGAGGTGACTTGTTTCAAGTGTGGGAAGACTGGGCATTACACCAATGAGTGTACATCAAGCAAGATGGTGTGTTACAGATGCAATGAGGAAGGGCATATTTCTAAGGACTGCCCGAAGAAGAAAGAGGTGGCAAGGCCTAATGTTTCACTGATGCCAAAGGCAAGAGCATTCCAGATGACCCTGGAAGCAGCAAGGGATGAAGCAGATGTCGCTTCAGGTACCTTTCTTGTAAATGGAATGCCTGCCAATATATTGTTTGATTCTGGAGCAAATTACTCCTTTATATCGCATAAATTTGGTGGAAGACTAACATTGCTTGTAGATAAACTTGATAATGCTCTAGTGGTAGAAGTTTCCAGTGGAAAATTCATACCTATTAGCAATTGCATTAAAAACATTGTCATCGACTTGAACGGAAATAAATTCCACGAGCAGTTGTTACCCATTGAGTTGAACGGTTTTGGCATCGTACTGGGAATGGATTGGCTTAGTGCATGATGAGATACTATGCAGGAAGAAGACGGTGAGAGTAAACCCACCTGGAAAAGAGTCGTTTATGGTGTACGGGGAAAAACGTAGAGTAAATTCTAGAATCATTTCCCTGATGAAAGCCAGAAAATGTTTGTCCAAAGGATGCACATCATACTTTACATTTGTGATTGATGCAAATAAGGAAAAGAAAGAGATTCAAAGAATACCAGTGGTGTGTGACTACCTGGAAGTCTTTCCTGAACATCTTCCTGGATTGCCCCCTGATAGACAAGTAGAGTTTTGAATAGACTTGTTGCCAGGATCGACACCAATCGCAAAAGAACCATACCGATTAGCACCGACAGAGATGAAGGAACCTATGTTGCAACTTCATGAGTTGTTGGACAATGGTTTCATTAGAACTAGTTCATCACCCTGGGGAGCTCCGGTGTTATTCATGAAGAAGAAGGATGGGAGCATGAGGATGTGCATAAACTATAGAGAGCTGAACAAGGCAACGGTGAAAAACAAGTATCCATTGCCAAGGATTGACGACCTATTTGATTAACTACAAGGTTCGAGCTATTTCTCAAAGACCGATCTCAGGTCAGGATATCATCAGCTGAAGGTGAGAGAGCAAGATATTGAGAAGACTACATTCAGAACAAGATACAGACACTATGGGTTCTTGGTTATGTCATTTGGACTAACCAATGATCTAATAACATTTATGTATTTGATGAATAGGGTTTGTAAACCATTCCTCGATAAATTCGTAATAGTGTTCATAGATGACATTTTGATTTACTCAAAGAGCCAGCAGGAGCATGGCAAGCACCTGCAAGAAGTATTAGAAGTTTTGAAGAAGGAGAAGCTATATGCAAAGTTCTCTAAATGTGATTTTTGAATTCGAGAATTCCAATTATGGGGTCATGTTTTTAACCAAGAAGGGATAATGGTTGATCCAACAAAGATTGAGGCTGTGATGAAATGGGAAAGACCAAAAAGTCCCACTGAGATTCGTAGTTTTCTGGGATTAGCTGGATATTACTGAAGGTTTATCCAAGGTTTTCCTTCGATAACTGCTCCATTAACAGGTTTGACCCATAAAGGAGCTACATATACATGGAGCGAGAAACATGAAGAAGCATTCGAGAAATTAAAGAAGAAGTTGTGTGAAGCACCGATTCTTTCTTTGCTTGACGGAGTTGAAGATTTCGCAGTTTATATCGATGCATCTGGAGTTGGGTTATGTTGTGTTCTGACCCAGAGAGATAAAGTAATAGCATATGCATCTTGACAATTGAAAGATCACGAGAAGAACTACCCCACTCATGATATGGAGTTGGCAGCGGTAGTATTCGCATTAAAGATATGAAGGAATTACCATTATGGCAGTGCATACTCTTCACTGATCATAAAGTCTCTAGTATTTCTTTGATAAAAAGAAACTGAATATGAAACAACGACGCTGGATAGAATTGCTCAAGGACTACGACTGTGAGATACTTTACCACCCTGGTAAAGCAAATGTCGTAGCTGATGCTCTAAGTCGAAAGGTAAACTTGGAAAGAAAAAGGCCAAGAGAGTTAAGAATAGAAGCTGTCTCGACAATTGTGGAAAGCATTAAGAAAGCTCAGGAAGAAACTTTGGAGAAAAATGAACGAAAGGAAGAACGTTTAGGCAAAACGTTGGTATTCGGTACAAATAGTCAAGGATTGAAGTTATTCCAAGATAGTATTTGGGTGCCTAATATGGGAGGAATAAGAGATCTTCTGATGGAAGAAACTCACAAGACCATGTACTCGATTCATCCTGCACCACTACGATGTATAAGGATCTGAAACCTTACTAATGGTGGCCGCGATGAAGCTCGATGTTGCAAAGTATGTGGTAGAGTGTGTAACATGTGCGAGAGTTAAAGAACAACATCAAAAACCATATGGGAGTTTAGAACCTTTACATGTACCCATGGGTAAATGGGAAGACATCACCATGGATTTTGTGACTAAACTGCCCAGGACGATGAATAGTCACGGCATGATTTGGGTAGTCGTGGACCATTTCACAAAGAGTGCACACTTCATAGCAGCTAATGAGAGATGGTCTATGGATAAGATTGCAAATTCTTACGTGAAAGAGATAGTAAGACTTCACGGTGTTTCATTAACGATTGTATCAGATCGTGACAGTCGTTTCACATCAAGATTTAGGAAAAGTATACAAGAGGAAATGGGTACAAAGTTGTGTTTAAGTAACTGATGGTTAGAGCGATAGAACAATTCAAACATTGGAAGATATTCTAAGAGCATGTACCCTAGAATTTCAAGGTAACTGGGATGAGCATTTACCCTTAGTATAGTTTTCCTACAACAATAGTTACCATTCGAGCATTAAGATGGCACCTTATCAAGCGTTTTAAATACAAAAGTGTCATACACCGTCTTGTTGGCTTGAAGCTGGAGAAAAGCAGTTTATGGGCCCCAAAATAGTCCATCAAACTGCTGAAAAGGTAAAAGTGATTAGAGAAAGGATGTTAGCAGCTCAAGATCGCCAAAAGAGCTATGCTGACAAGAAGCGACAACCAATGACATTCGAAGTTGGAGATTCGGTGTTGCTCAAAGTGATGGGTTTTGAGCATTCTAACACTCCTATGATGTACATGCAACCCTAGAAACCTTGGATCTATGTTTTCTCTATTATACATTCAAACTTTCATTTTTCAAAAGTTTCATCCTAACTAGCATATCATGGGGTATATGTAATATAAAAAAAACTAGTAGAATGACATACCTTTCTTGTAGCTTGGATTCCTTAAGACCTTGTGAGCCTAGCACCCAAAATGTGATGCCTCAAATGCTTCACATAACACCACCAACAACTTGGAATAACTTGAGAGAAGATTGATATGCACCAAATCGGCTAGCCCTCACTAGTATCTCTTAAGTGCTGATTTTACAAGGATGAGGCTTCTTTATATAGTGTGCACATTAGGGTTACACCATGTAACTCATGCCTTTCCACATTCCTCATGATCCATGGGTTTTATCCTCCATGAAGTATCCATGGGTCACCACATGGGTTTAGCCCATCATGAAAAACTATGGATCATTAGCCCACTATACAAGAATGAATGATTTACTAAATCAATCCCCATTTATTTAATTAGTCTCTTTTGATCACAAAATTAATTCCAAACTAATTCTTGATCAATATTAATTAAATAATATGATTTCATATTAATATATTAGAACTTATAATATATTAATAAACAATTATCTTTCAATTGGACAAGCAAGAACATTACCCTCTTGGAAAACAGATTTCTAGCTTCAAAAATCAGTTTAGGGTAATGATCCTCATCCAATAGCAAGCAAAAACCGGAAATTCTGCACACAGGTGCATCACCACGTCGTGGTAAAGACTGCCACGTCGTGGTGAGCAGTCAGATGCAAAAATGGCAGAATTCCAACTTTGGAAAAACATGTAGCATCAAGTATAATTGAAAACAAGCCTAGGCTCTGATACCACTGATGGGTTTTGAGCATTCTAACACTCCTATGGTGTGCATGCAACCCTAGAAACCTTGGATCTTTGTTTTCTCTATTATATATACATGCAAACTTTCATTTTTCCAAGATTTCATCCTAACTAGCATATCATGGGGTATATGTAATATAAAAAAAACTAGTAGAATGACATACCTTTCTTGTAGCTTGGATTCCTTAAGACCTTCTGAGCCTAGCACCCCAAATGTGATGCCTCAAATGCTTCACACAACACCACCAACAACTTGGAATAACTTGAGACAAGATTGATATTCACCAAAATCGGCTAGACCTCACTAGTAGCTCTTAGGTGTCGATTTTACAAGGATGAGGCTTCTTTATATAGTGTGTACATTAGGGTTACACCATGTAACTCATGCCTTTCCACATTCCTTATGATCCATGGGTTTTATCCTCCATGGAGTATCCATGGGTCACCACATGGGTTTAGCCCATCATGAAAAACTATGGATCATTAGCCCACTATACAAGAATGAATGATTTACTAAATAAATCCCCATTTATTTAATTAGTCTCTTTAGATCACAAAATTAATTCCAAACTAATTCTTGATCAATACTAATTAAATAATATGATTTCATATTAATATATTAGAACTTATAATATATTAATAAACCATAAATATCCTCTTCTCACAAAAGTCTATCCAAATTGTTCTGATGCCATGCAACCCAAATGGACCATGCCAAATCGGGTCAAGTACATACCAAATATAGTTATGGACTTAGACACCTTATCCAACAATCTCCCACTTGGATAAGTCTAATAACTATAGCTGCAAGTACGACTTCAGGATCCGACCAGTAATCGTAGCTCTTTCAAAGTCTCACGGAACTAAGTTGTGCCATTTTAGATAAGTGATCATATAATCCTCTATTCAAGATATCAGCCGGACAAATACATGGAACACCGTCGTACTTATTGTCCAGCAGTTTGTTTCCCGATTTCCAATTTGTTTGACATAGAACTTAATCGAACACATTAATTCAGTTCTGACCGGGCCCGACACATAAGTCAAAGCAAAATCATCGAGGGGCCTAAGATATCACTTTTAATCCTCCAAGGACTAAAAGGAACAGATAAACTTCGACTCACATTATTGTACCAACTAATCATCAAATTGTACACAACAACACGGTTTATAACATCAAGTTACTGATGCGTTTTCGTACTATCAATGTACAACCAACTCATAGTCAACAACTCATATCTCTTGGTTTGAAGACTTATATGATATTACCGTCTCATGATCACTCGAGATGAATTCCATGAAGTGATACAAGTGAGCGTAGGTTGAATCCAATACTCAGAACTTATGAGCACTCATGAATGTTGCAACAACAATTGCTATGTCTAATACAATTCAGACAAATCTACAAACCCAATTCATGACAGTCTTATTTCAATACCTACTTCCAAAGTATGATCGACTGTGGATAGTTTGAATAATATGATATACCATAACATAATTATTCTGGAAGTCAAAACATGCAAAATGAAACAATAGTAAATGATTGACACAAGACAGTACCATACTAGTAAATAAAAAAACACCTTTTTATTTAAACATCAAATGTCAATTACATTTCAACTATTACAAGTTTCTAAAGCTATCTAATTACTAAAACTAATATCATCCTTCAGCCCAATGCGCCTCACATGCTGTAAATGCTTAACCCTACACAGTCCCTTCATGAGGGGATCTGCTGGGTTCTCATTCGATGATACCCTCTTTGCCACGATGAGTCCTTCTTCTATTCGATGTCTAATGAAGTGGTATTTTCTGTCGATATGCCTGGATCTGCCGTGATCCCTTGGTTCCTTGGCTAAGGCAACTGCACTCTCGTTATCACAGAAAATCTCCATAGGCTCCTTTATAGCTGGTACAACTCCAAGGTCTCCAATGAAGTTCTTCAACCATATTGCCTCCTTCGCCGCATTGCTTGCTACTATGTACTCTGATTCGCAAGTTGATACAGCTACTGTCTCCTGCTTGGAACTTTTCCAAGTAATTGCTCCTCCATTTAGGGTAAAGACCCAGCCCGACTGAGAGCGGAAATTATCCCTGTTAGTCTGAAAGCTGGCATCACTATACCCCACTACTCTCAATTCATCACTCCTACCAAGGGTAAGGACCCAGTCCTTAGTCCTCTGCAGGTACTTGAGAATGTTCTTCACCGCAGTCCAGTGAGCCTTTCCAGGATTCCCTTGATATCTACTGACCATGCTCAAAGCAAAGGCCACATCAGGGCGAGTACAAGTCATAGCATACATGATCGAGCCTACAACGGAAGCATATGGTACTCGACTCATCTCAGTTATCTCAGCCTCTGGACTCGGGCTCTGAGTCTTACTCAGTTTGGCGTTACTCTGGATTAGTAAGTCCCCTTTCTTGGAATCCTGCATGCTGAATTTTTTCAGCAGCTTATCCAAGTAGGTACTTTGACTAAGTCTAATTAGTCTCTTACTCCTGTCACTCAATATCCTTATCCCTAGGATATAGGCAGCTTCTCCAAGGTCCTTCATAGCGAAACACTTCCCAAGCCAGGACTTAACCTCCTGCAAGGTTGGGATGTCATTTCCTATGAGTAGTATGTCATCCACATACAATAACAAAAAGCTAACTATACTCCCACTAGCCTTGACATGTACACAAGACTCATCCTCGCTCCTCGAAAAACCAAACTTTTTGACATTCTCATCGAAACAAAGATTCCGTCTGCGAGATGCTTGTTTTAATCCATAGATGGAATTCTTAAGCTTACACACTCTATTAGGGTACTCTGCATTAACAAAACCCTCTGGCTGACTCATGTAAACATCCTCAGCCAACTTTCCATTAAGGAAAGCGGTTTTGACATCCATTTGCCATATTTCATAATCATGAAATGAAGCAATGGCTAGCATAACCCTAATAGACTTAATATTCGCTACTGGTGAGAAGGTCTCATCATAGTCAACTCCTGGAGTTTGAGTAAAGCCCTTCGCAACCAGTCGCGCCTTATAAGTGTGTACATTCCCATCCATGTCGGTCTTCTTCTTGAAGATCCATTTGCACCCGACTGTCTTACGACCCGGTACATTGTCAACCAAGTTCCAAACTTGATTGTCATACATGGACTGAAGCTCGCTGTCCATAGCCTCCTTCCATTTGGCAGATTCAGGGCCTGCCATGGCTTCCTTGAAGCTGTTAGGTTCATCCAAATTTATCAGTGTACTATCACTGATAAATGCATCACCTTCTGTAGTAATATGGAAATCATAATAAAATTCAGGTGTGCTCCTAACTCTCGTGGAACGCCTTAGAGGTACGGACTCATCAATCGGTTCAACAGGAGTTTCCTCCTCAGGTTGATTGCTAGTGTTTGAGGTTCCTTCACCGCTTGACTCTTGAAGTTCTTCAAGGTCAATTTGCCTCCCACTGTTTCGTTGGCTTATGAATTCTCTCTCACGAAAGACTCCTCTCCTCGCCACGAAGACAACATTGTCACTCGGTCTGTAGAAGAGATAACCAAAGGATTTCTGTGGGTAGCCGATGAAAATACACCGCTCACTTCGAGGTTTGAGCTTGTCGTGAGTCTCGCGCCCCATGAAAGCCTCGCAACCCCAAATCTTGATGTTGTCTAAAGTAGGAACTTTCCCAGTCCACATCTCATGAGGTGTTTTGGCAACCTTCTTGGTAGGGACTAGATTAACGATATGGGCGACAGTCTCTAAGGCATACCCCAGAATGAGATTGGTAACGAAGGTCGACTCATCATGGAACGAACCATGTCCAACAAGGTTTGATTGCGCCTCTCAGCCACACCATTCAGCTGTGGTGTCCTAGGAGGTGTCAATTGTGAAACAATTCCACATTCCTTAAGATAGTCAAGGAACTCGATACTAAGATACTCACCACCCCGATCGGATCAGAGCATCTTTATCTTCATGCCCAACTGATTCTCCACTTCCTGTTTAAACTCTTTGAATTTCTCAAAGGTTTCTGAATTATGCTTTATTAAGTAGATATAGCCATACCTACTGTAATCATCAGTAAAAGTCACATAGAAGCAGTTAGCATCCCTTATGGCTGTTTTGAAGGGCCCATACACATCGGTGTGTATGAGATCCAACAAACCCTCATCCCTAGCATAAGTACCAGTGAAGGCTGACTTAGTCATTTTTCCAAGTAAACAAGATTTGCAACTATCGCCTGACCTTAAGTCAAATGACTCCAAGACTCCAGCCTTTTGGAGTTGGCCTATGCGCTTCTTGTTGACATGTCCAAGACGACAATGCCACAAGGATGCCTTATCCAAACTAGTGGAAGAATCAATATGCAAAACATTATTTCCTAAGTTGTATACAACCGACACAGTTTCATATACACCATCACAAGGTAATGCTTTAAAATAAAAAACACCATTATAAAAAGCATTAATACCACCACATTCATTATCAAATGAAAAAGTAAATCCTTGTTTGTACAAACCATGAAAAGCAATAATATTTCACGCCATTTCAGACGAGTAACAGCATTTATTCAAATATAATATTAACCCACTACTAAGCAATAAAGAATAAACTCTAATCTTGGTGACAGGTGAAGCTTTCCTATTCCCATGATCAAGTTTATCTTCCCGTGCTCCACATCCTCACTTCTTTTTAGGCTCTGCAAATCAGAATAAATGTGAATTGCACACCATGTATCAAGGACCCAAGAATTAGTATGTGGTGAGTTATTAGATAATATAGTGTAAATACCTATATGGGTGGGTTTCACTTTCCCATCCTTAACATCCTGCAAGTACTTGTGGCAGCTTCGCTTCCAGTGCCCTTTTGCCTGACAGTAGAAGCATTGTGCATCCTTCGGGTTGGAAGAGGGAGTGGCGAAACCTCCTTTGGTTCCACTCGAAGAGGAGCCATCAAGAGACTTTCCCTTGGTACCCTTCGAAGGGGTCTTCCTCTTTTTCCCTTTACCTTACCCGATTGCCAGAACAGGGGTGGTGGTAGGAGTAGTAACAACGGCTTTACCTTTGAGACCAGTTTCGGCTATCCTCAAAAGTCCTTGAAGTTTGCTAAGTGCGACCTCCTCCTTGTTCATATGATAGGTCATACGGAACTGATCATAACATGGAGCTAAGGAGTGCAGTATCATATCAATAGCCAGCTCCTCAGGGAAGTTCACATTCAACTTTAGCAATCGGTCCACAAACCTTTGCATCTTCTGCAAGTGACCTGTGATGGGTTCACCATCCTTCATCCTGGTTGTTATCATGGAAGAGATGATTTCATACCTCTCTTGACGAGCAATCTGATGGTATCTTTCCATCAGGTCCTGGTGCATCTCATAAGGGTAGAAATTCTTCATAGGATTTCTGGAGTTTTGATGTCATGGTTGCCAACATGATACAAGATACCTTAGTGACATCCTTCTCATGGCCATTGTACTCAGCGATCTCCTCTGGAGTAGCAGAAGACTCATCAATTTCCTTTAGCTCCTTGTTTAGGACATATTCCTTGTCCTCATAACGAGTGACCATCCAGATGTTCCTAATCCAATCATTGAAGTTGGAACCATCAAAGATGACTCTCCCACAAAGGTTCATGAGAGAGATGGAGCCAGAAGGGTTTGAGCCAGAAGCATTGTTGGAAGACATCTGAAAAAGAAGAAAGACAAGTTTAGATTAGATATAGAATCCTTAATAAGACACCCAAATGAAATATTAAGGCTAGGACCCAGCACAATATTTTATAACTTGGAAGAGGGATGCCGTAATCCAAGCTACAAAATATTTGAAGGTAGGCAAATGACGATTTACCAATTTCCACCATGAAAAACAAAACAGATTATCAAGTTTTAATTGGATTGAAACTCCTAGATATTTTGAGATTCATTGAACAATTTGTTTAAATCTCGATTATGCCCTTCAAGTTTGTGACTGGGATACCGAGGATCACAAACAAGATGTGAATAACCATGCAAATTAACTTGGTACTCTTAATTTTATCACCTAATCGATGTGCCGCTTAACCACACACGCTCCACTGATCTATGATAAAACTTAAGCCACCCTTTTCCACCCTTGTTCAGTCCAAGTTAGTGTGCCAGTTAACCACACACACTCCACTAACGACTTTAGCAAGGTGCAAAGTGTAATTTCATGGGTTAGCATCAATTTGACATTTTCCTAAAGTAACTACGATTAGGAATTTATAAAAGGTTTAGTTACTTTATATTTATCATTATACTTTTAATGAGAATTAAAGTCTTTGTCCTACCCGTTCGGCTAACGACCCTCCACCAGTCAAGGAAGCGGTGGGTGAGAGTGGACACCCATTAAGCTTCCATTTTATAGGCAACAACCTTATACCCCCCTTATAGACCGGCTTCGTGAATGAGGCTACTAATGGTAAGACTGACTTGATATTATACATATATATAATTATTAGACTTTCAATAATATAATAGTATAAGGGTTGAATTTTAAACTTTTAAAATTCTAGGGTTTGGAATTAAAGTTTTCTAAAGTGACTTCACAAATTCCAAAACTTGAGCGCAAAATTTTTGAAACTATTCAAAACCTTTCATTTCTATAACTTATGATTTTTAATGATTTTAATGGAAACGATTCTTGGAATTCCATAACTTGAGGACAAGTTATGGAGTCCATTAAAAACATTTAGATCAAAAATTAAACTAACAAGCATGTCAAATAATTTCTATGATCTAACAAACTCATAAACATACATAATTCATATCAACAATTTTCAAGAATCATATAAACTTAATATAAAACTTGAAACTTTGACAATTATCTTTCAATTGGACAAGCAAGAACATTACCCTCTTGAAAAACAGATTTCTAGCTTCAAAAAACAGTTTAGGGTAATGATCCTCATCCAATAGCAAGCAAAAACCCAAAATTCTGCACACAGGTGCATCACCACGTCGTGGTAAAGACTGCCACGTCGTGGTGAGCAGTCAGATGCAAAAATGGCAGAATTCCAACTTTGGAAAAACATGTAGCATCAAGTATAATTGAAAACAAGCCTAGGCTCTGATACCACTGATGGGTTTTGAGCATTCTAACACTCCTATGGTGTGCATGCAACCCTAGAAACCTTGGATCTTTGTTTTCTCTATTATATATACATGCAAACTTTCATTTTTCTAAGATTTCATCCTAACTAGCATATCATGGGGTATATGTAATATAAAAAAAACTAGTAGAATGACATACCTTTCTTGTAGCTTGGATTCCTTAAGACCTTCTGAGCCTAGCACCCCAAATGTGATGCCTCAAATGCTTCACACAACACCACCAACAACTTGGAATAACTTGAGACAAGATTGATATTCACCAAAATCGGCTAGCCCTCACTAGTAGCTCTTAGGTGTCGATTTTACAAGGATGAGGCTTCTTTATATAGTGTGCACATTAGGGTTACACCATGTAACTCATGTCTTTCCACATTCCTTATGATCCATGGGTTTTATCCTCCATGGAGTATCCATGGGTCACCACATGGGTTTAGCCCATCATGAAAAACTATGGATCATTAGCCCACTATACAAGAATGAATGATTTACTAAATAAATCCCCATTTATTTAATTAGTCTCTTTAGATCACAAAATTAATTCCAAACTAATTCTTGATCAATACTAATTAAATAATATGATTTCATATTAATATATTAGAACTTATAATATATTAATAAACCATAAATATCCTCTTCTCACAAAAGTCTATCCAAATTGTTCTGATGCCATGCAACCCAAATGGACCATGCCAAATCGGGTCAAGTACATACCAAATATAGTTATGGACTTAGACAGCTTATCCAACACAAAGTCTCACCGTGGAAGGGACTTATAAGATTTGGAAAGAAAGGAAAGTTGAGTCCAAGATTTAATGGGCTATTCAAGGTTCTTCAGAGGATTGGGAACCAAGCTTACAAGCCGGAATTGCCAGAAGAACTGGATGGTATTTATAACACTTTCCATATGTGTTATTTGAGGAAGTTTACCGGAGAAGTTCCTGATATAATTCCACTTTCGAAGTTAAGGATGGATGAAGATAAGAGGTTAATCGAAGATCCTAAAGCGATTGTTGACCGTAAGACGAACAAATTACGATGCAAGATGGTTGAATTAGTGCTTGTCCGATGGAATCATTCGAATGGGCCGAACCTCACCTGGGAAACAGAGAGTGACATGATAAGTCGCTATCCACATCTGTTTGCTGATGCATGATTCCGGGCCGAAATCATCTTAATGAGGAGAGAATTGTAATGCCTGCATTTTTGGTTAAGCATTATTATAACGATGTAATAGTTAGAGTTAATGATTGTAACCTATTTTGAAGTAATGAAGAAGAATTATTTGAGTATTATGTGATTTATGCTATTTATGTGCAATATACGTGCTTATAACAATATAATAAATAATAATAAAAATATGCATAAAAAATAGAATGAATATTTGACCCAATATCTTTGAAGAAAGCTTAAGTAGTCGTGAAAAGGATTCCAGAGATATAAAGAACACTGAAATCCGACTTATAACGAAGAAGTTATGACCCGTCGAAGTTTTGCGACTAAACCGGCACAACATCGCGTATCGTAAAAGGTGAATTTTTGATAAGCTACTTTTTAGCCTTAGCGATCTAAATGAAAGTCGTAGTATGCCTTAAACTGAGAACATACATAAAAAGAACGTCTAAATCTGACTTCGTTAAAGGAAGTTATGATTTTTCTAAGATTTAGTATAACAATACACAACCCGGAAATCGAATTTTAGATCGATCGATTATTAGCCGACACAAACTACATGAGAATTGAAGATATCGTTAATAAGAGGTCAACAATATAAAGACAGTTGAAAGCGGACGTCGGATAACAAAGTTATGAATTTTTAACGGACTTTAACTGTCTAAGCCTGTTAAAATATAACGTTAAAAATAAAGTCAAAATTAACCGATGGAGTCTAAACAAAAGTTGTAGATCCCGTCGATATCTACGCATGGATATGAAGAATATCAAAAAAGGAGCTCTTATGCTAAATTTACAGATTTTAGAAGATAATTAGTTTTCGGAGTAACCAACGAGTGACACGTGGCACAATCTGAGACGCACCTTCTTCCCCACAGCTTTGCACGAGATCGAAACACGTGACACATTTCGCCCAACATAATTTTGAGTATGCTCAGTGTAACCCTTAAAAACCCATTACTCTAAGCGTAATTCTTCTGTACGCTCAACGTACTCGGTGCTGACAACCTATAAATTCAAGGCGTTTTCACTCTTTTTCTTACATCTGTTCACCCATTTCTCTCCCAAACACCCCCAAAACCTCTAAGCCTTTCCCTAGCACCTCCTAGGTGTTAGTAGCGAGTCCCGGAGATCCAGAAGGCCCCGAGAAGAAGAGCTTTCGGCTCAGAAGTTCTGCCCGTGCAGAGCCTTGTTCCTCGCTAAACTCCCTTGTAAGTGAGTTATACTTACTCTACTTTAAGTATAACTTTTGTTTAAGTTCATTATCGTTATTAGGAACCTATAAACATGATTGATTAGTGATTCAAAGTCGTTATACTAATTGATCTACTTACGGGGAAGATGTTTAGGCTGTGATTTAGTGTGGTGTTTAAAGTGGGATTTCCAAACAGTATACTTCATATACCAAACGGACCCTACCTCCGATATGATGCTACCTGGTTTTTCTTTACTTGATAGATCATGAAAGTAGACTTTGATTTAATGATGAATCTAGACTTATAACTATTCGCAATAAATATCAGACTAAACTTAATGATAATAATACTAGGTTTCTGTGACAACCCGAAATTTCTATCTTGTTCTTTCAGTAAATTCAATCAAAGACAAACTAGTTTCTGCAATCTTTTAGCATTGTATAGAGTCTATTTGAGTGTTCTGAGCCTAGTGTATTCAAGAATCGAGTATTAGGAAATATCTACTTGAGTCCATTATGCCTTAATCAAACTCTTAACTCATTAAGAGGAGTTTACGGCCAACACATGGTTGGGCCGTAAACTCATGTCAAGGTCGTAAACCCATGCTTAAGCATGAGTTTACATCACTTTTCTCCATTTCTTCCATTTCTAGTCAAGAACACCCAAATATCCTCTCAAGTATCATAAGATCTTTACTTTGATCTTCCAAAAATGTAAGCATTCTTTCACTTGAATTGTTGTTATACCTCCTTATCTAGTGATTATACATGATTTCATACATGAAATCATTCCATTTTGCTAGATTTTCAAGTGTTCTTCATTTCACCAAGAACACCAAGAACACACACTAGTGTTTTTGGACTTTAATCACCCTATCAAGCTTCTATATTGTAAGTACTCTCTCCTAAGCTTGCTATATACACGAAATACTTGAAGAACACTTAGGAATCATCCAATTGACAAGAACAAAGGGAGTTTACGGCCAAGACAATCTCCCTTGGCCGTAAACCCATATATTGAAGTATATGTTGACTTTAAGCACTCCTAAAGACTTCTAAACCCTTGAGTACCTTCCTTTGTGTAATAATTACTGATTATACTACTTGAAAACATAAAGAAATCAAGATCAAAAGGTGTTTACGGCCAAGGCAATCTCCTTGGGCCGTAAACCCGAATTAAGGGTGTAAATGAACACTAAGCCTTAGAACTAAGTCTAGAACACCTCAAGGAAGAATCTAGGACTTTAAAACACAAATTGGTACAAGATACTATGAGTTTACGGCCGTAAACTCATAGGGCCGTAAACCCTAGGCCGTAAACTCATATAAGACTTACCATGTTGGCCGTAAACTCATTAGAATGGCCATACACCCTTAGTACGCAATCATAAGTGATTGTAGTACTTAAAACCTAGAGTTTCCTAGTCTAATAGAGTGTTACCTTTCATTATTAGTTGTTTATTCACTAATTATAAACATATATGTGTCATTATATGTTCAATAGGATCTGTGTGTGCTCAAGTCTTCACTTGACACTTATCATCCTACACCAATCTTACATTTGAGTAACTTACAACAGGTGAGTTCATACCCCCACATTTTCATAGTTTTTACTGTTTTAAGGGGGGGGGGGAATACAAGTATAACACAAAGATATTGTGTTATAACAAATGATTTCAAATGGAATACAGTTATCAAAACAAATGGTTTCAAACATCTTATCAAATCAAGTGGTTTTAAGTGGTTATTTCAAAAAGACATCAAGTCACCAAAATGGATTTCCAAATATGAAACTTCTTTTAAATGTTTTATAAACTTATATTTTTCCCCAAAAATCATAGTAGTATACATATATTTATATAAATAAGGTTTAAAAGACTTAGGACTGACAACCCACTTTGATTCCTTTTCCTTGTTTGGATGTGGGATCACAAGTATCAGTTGTTTGTCCAAGTGTCATTTAAATTTTAGTTATATATATTTGTATATGTATACAAGTATAAAAGTTTATTCAATTAGATTCAATTATCCTTTGTAACATGCTGAGCAAAGGATCCCATACATGAATACTCGTTATCAAATCAAAAAGTACATATAAATTATAATAGGTATAATTTATGATACACAGAACATAAATTCACGATACTAGTATACTAGAGTACATGGTTTTACAAAAAACAAAGGTTTAATTCAAAACTATTCAATTATATACATTCATTCAAACACATGTTAAGAGTACTAAATTCAAGATTATACTATCAATCATTTACTTCAGAATGATTGGGTTTTCATAATTAATATACATGTAACGTTTATATGCTTTTATGAGACAAGTAGTACATTTTGTTTAATTCATTTTAAACAATATAGTAAAGTCCTGATATTATAACCAGAGTCTCCAGCAGGGGATCGAAACAATGGGTGTATAGATCTATATTGGGATTAACAACCCCGCACTCGGACTGCTAGCTACAGTCAGACATACACGCTTGTGAGTGACAATTGTTATCATCAACTTTCATCGCATACATAGCGTTGGGTCAGGCCATCTAGTTAGTATGGTTATAATAGCTCATTTAAAAGATATTAACAATACGTTAGTGTATAATTACTAAACTTAAGTACATTTTCAAAGTACTAGTTTACAAAATACAGTTCACAATATTCAGTATACAAGATACAGTTTACGAGATACAGTTAATAAGATACAAGTTTACATAAAGATTACAAATACAAAACATTGGTTTACAAATAAAACAGTTTTACACATATACAACTACTTTTCATATACAACAGAAAATATAGGATTTTCTGGAAACAGTTTACATATTTAAGAAACAGAAAACATTCTTACAAAACATAAATACTTATGCACTCACTCAACTTTATGTTGATACTCTCTTTTCAAATTACTTGTATTCTCAGGGAACCCGTAGACAGGTACACCCGAGCTTTTGAAGATGGAGCAGTTTATGTTTTGTCTTTATCTTTTGTACAACTTTTTGGTTTCAGTATACAATTTGAAACACATGTAAATATTTATACTTTTTAATACAGTGGTTGTTTGTACTATGATTACTATATTACATGTGTTGTGATACTACAAATGAAGTCCTCCACCCCCGGACGTTTCCGCCGTCTGGTTTGGGGGTGTGACAGTTTCGTTGGAGCAAAAGAAAATTGTTAGAAGCGACGTGCTGCCCGGATTTCGAGTCATCACTTTAACAAGTGAGTGCATAGTTACTTTCATATTACACATAGATATGAAGTATTTAATATAAATTATGTGGTATATGTTCCTATTATCTGTGTTCTTGGTATCCATGCTAGATGAACGATTTATACACGTTTTCCTTGATTTAAATTGTAAATGTATTTTATACCTATAAATATGTTTGGTAAAGATGGGTAGATGATATATATGATGAAAGATGAAATAAAATGATGAGAGGCCTTGATGTTTAAGTTAATTCAGTCATCTAGCGGAGTACAGATGACGACCACGAACTATTCTAAACAGTCTAGTGAATGTTGGCAGGCTCGCAACCTGTAGGTGTTTTTGAACTACGTATTCACCAGGTGTACTCCATCCCCCTCATGGTTGCCAAACTGACATATATTACTAAGGAATCCCCTAAGCAGTATTTTCTTCCTGGTGATAATCCTTAGGATAGGTCCCTTGAATTAGATGCTTTAGGGACAGAAAATGAGGATAACAGGAACGGGTAATCAGTTTGAATGGTTTGATGAAATTAAAGAAATTAATTATTGTGGGTTGAAAACCCTATGTGCTCACCAGGCTCCCTAACCTGACCCACTCAGTTTCTTGTATTACAGGTAGTGGAAAAGAGCACAGGTGTGATGATCATATGAGAGATCTATGGATTATAGGCCGTTAGAATAATAGATGTTTGTAAGGCCTGTACTACTTCTGTTTATGCTTATGCAATGTATTGGCGATGGCATCCCAACGTTTTTAATATAATGAAAATACATTACTTCGAAAATGCTTTGATAATATACTTATTGTATTTTTGGGCATAAATTCCGCAATATTATTCTTAAAAAGGATACTCTGATTTTTAAATAATCCATAAATAAATCGGTCTTTTCTAGCCGTGAAATTGGGGATGTCACACCTAATCCTCTTTTGAGTCTTCTTGAGCCTTTTAGAGATCTTGTGGTGTTTTTGGGTGGTTCTTGGAGGTGATGGAAGTTCCTTGAAGAAGGAGTGGTGCATTCAAGCCCTTGGATCCATATTCTAGACCTTATTGTGCATCTTTAGAAGGTATAAAGTTCACACATTGGAGTTCTTTGTTCTAGATCTCATTATGTTCATCTTTATGCACTTTATTTGTCCCTAAACCTTGGTCTTATGGAGTATGGACTACTCCATACCATTTGAGTTGTCCTTTTGAGAATTTAGGAGTGCATGGATTCATAGAAATCAGATCTTGGAAGTTAAAGTTCACTCATGTTTGAGTTGTTGGCCTTTATATGAAGTTTTGGACCTAGGGCTTAGTGTTGGGTCCCGTTAAGACATGTAAGTGAGTAAAGTTACCAACTTTCTGTGTTAAGACCTTAAAATGAAGTAGATATTTTGGTTGGACGCTAAGGGCTTAAAAGATTAAGTAAAAAAAATGGAAGAATGGCTCACTGGCCAGTACGCCGGGCGTACTTCTTAGTACAATGCGTGTATTGGGTCAACAACCCGGTTTTGGGTCAACACACATACGCGAGGCGTACGCTGTGCTGTGTACTTTTATTATTTTTGGGCCACTTTTAGACTCTAGGTTTGGGCTTTGAGTGTCTATTTGATTTTGGCCATTATTGGGCTTTGAGTGCCATTGAGTTTGGGCCACGGTTATTGGGCCATTTAAGGGAAGGGTAAAATGGTCTTTTACCATAGGATTTAGGATTAGTGAATTAAGTATCGGTTATGGTTTATGACCAAGTTATTAATTATGGTATTATTTTATCATTTAGTGCGGGGATTTTCCGGATCAACGGTCCGAGCATCTATTTGATTGACAATAGATTGAGGTGAGTCTCCTCCCAGTGTTTGGCGGGTCGAAGGCACCAATGTCGGACCATGGATTATTGTTATTTGTATGCTAGTTGTTTATGTGACTCTTTCATGTGTTGTACGTTTTGTTTATATGTCGGGCGGGGCCCGATGAGTATGTTGGGCGGGGCCCATTGCATGTTATCGAAAAATCTGTTCCAGGCGGGGCTCGATGTCAGGTGGGGCCCGATGGACGGAGGGCATGGCCCATTGTATGTATGGTGTGGGCCTTGTTCTTACTGTTTTCAGTTTGTGTTTCAGGTACTTCCGGTTCGAAAGGGAAGAGCTCGGGTTGATCGCATCGCACACACCATCATTTTTCCTCTTTATTGACTCTGATGTATTTTGGATGATTATTGCTACACTATGAATTTCTTATGGGTTTGATTAACACGTTTGGTTGATGTTTATTTAATATAAAAACAATATTTTTGGTTATGGGTTTTTGGGATGTTACAAGTTGGTATCAGAACCTTGGTTTAAGGGATTCATGCATACTCTCGGGTGTGTCTAAACTCAAACTTAGTGTTTGATAGTTTTTTCATAAAAAGAAAATTTTTAATTAAAGGATTTTCTAATAAAGAAAAGGGGTGTGGTGCATGAAATCGACCGAGCTCAAGTAAGATTTCCGAAAATACCCATACATGTTCTATATGGTATGCATTAAATTATGAATTTGTGAACCACATGCTAGATTATGGCTAAGTATTTGCGTAGGATTGTATGATAGAATGCTAGGAGAGATGCCTTTGTATACCTACTGTATGAGCTCATAGACTTGCAAGCTAGTTCTGGACCAATTAGTGATAGGATGGCCTGTTTGATGGGTTTTGAGCATAACAAACAAAAAACTATATGTGCATGCAACCCTAATTCTTGATCTATGTTTTCTCCAATTAAACATACAAATTTTAGACATCAAATGGAAAACCCTAAGACTACTAGTATATTTTTGAAATCACTAATTAGGGTTAAGAAAACATACCTTAATTGTTATATAGCAATAACAATGTAAATCCTTAGTGTTGATGAAGCTTGGAGAGCAAGCACCACAAGTGTCGTGCCTGTAATAGATCACACCCAACACTAGCAAGAGGATGGGTGAGGAGAAGAGGAGAAGAGGATTAAGAATTTTGGCTATTCTTCTAGGGTTTCAAGTGGACGAAAATCATAAGGGTTAAAGGCCTATTTATAGTGCAGATTGGATGCCCTGGATGACCCTAATCTGAATATAATATTATTATTTCAAATTGGTAATTATCAAACTCCTTATTTATCTACATGGGATAATCTAGAAACCCTAGATTATCCATATCGAAACCTTCCACCTCCTTCCTTGGGAAGGTTCTAGAACCTCTTGCTCAACTATTGAATAATTGCACTTTAGCCCCTGCATTTTTAATTAATTCTTTTAATCCCAAAATTAATTCCAGTTAATTTATGATTAAATATTAAATAAATATTATAATTTCTTATTAATATATTATTCTCATTATATATTAACAAATTATTTATTTCAATTTATTAATCAAATAATAAATTCAATCTCTCTCTCTCTCTAAAAGTCATCCTATCTAGTTGCTAGTTTTGAGGGCAACCCAAAAGGACTGTTCTACAATCAATTCAAGTATATACCAATTATAGTTATGAGATTAGACACCTAATCTAACAGTATCCCAATTGGATAAGTCTAATAACTATAATGGCCAATATAACTTCTAAACTGATTAGCAAATTGTAGCTCTCAAAGCCACTGTCGAACTCTAACCTAGTCGGTTACGTGTCGTAAGATAAGTGATCATATAATCCTACATTCTACAAGAGATCATGTGGAAAAATGACATGGAAAAAATAAATCTCATTGTCCAATACTTTGTTTCCCGATTTCTGATTTGTAATGTTAAAGAACTACTAATCGAACACATCAATTTAGTCCTGGCCGGGCCCGACACTATAAGTCAACACCAAATCATCTAGGGGCCTAAGATATCACTTTTCGTATTAGTGAAAAAGGAATAGACCAACTTTGACTTATATGCTTGTGCTATTTACTCACCAAATCATGCAGAACAATACGTTTTATAACATCAAGTTACTGATGCGTTTACATATCGTCAATGCACAACTCATTTGTAAACCACGACTCATATATCTCAGTTTAAAGATTATAAGATATTATCATCTCAGAATTACTCTTGATAAATTCCATGAAGTAATTCTCTGAGCGTGGGTTAATCCAATACTTAAATCTCAATTTCAAAGTACTTAATAATATTGCAGCAAAGCCATTGCTATGTCTAAAACTTACTTCCAAAAGTGTGATCGACTGTGGATGTTTGAATAATCTAATTATCCAGGAAGTAAAGCATGCAAAATGAAACACAATAATAAAAAATTAACAAAAGATAGTAAACAATACTCATAAATAATTCTCCATTACTTAATCATCAAAAGTCAATTACATTTACTTTGTTACAAGTTTCTAACTACATATCTAAGTACTAAAACTAATATCATCTTTCAGACCAATGCTCCTTGCATGCTGAACGTGCTTAATCCTACACATACCCTTTGTAAGGGGATCTGCAAGATTCTCTTCCAATGATACCCTCTCCACGACGAGTTATTCTTCTTCTACTCTATGTTTTATAAAATGGTATTTTCTGTCGATATGTCTTGATCTGCCATGATCTCTCGGTTCCTTTGTTAAGGCAACCGCTCCTTCATTATCACAGAAAATCTCCATTGGCTCCTTTATGGATGGAACAACTCCAAGGTCTCCAATGAATTTCTTCAACCATATAGCCTCCTTTGATGCTTCGCTTGCCGCTATGTACCCTGATTCACAGGTAGAATCAGCCACGATCTCCTGTTTGGAACTTTTCCAAGTCACCGCTCCTCAATTAAGGGGAAACACCCAGCCAGATTGAGAACGGAAGTTGTCTCTGTCTGTCTGAAAGTTGGTGCCAGTGTACCCAGTTACTCTTAAGTTATCACAGCCACCAAGCACAAGGACCCAATCCTTAGTTCTTTGCAGATACTTAAGAATATTCTTGACCGCTATCAAATGAGCTATACCCGGATTTCCCAGATATCGACTAACCATGCTCAAGCAAAAGCCACGTCAGGGCGAGTACATGTAATAGCATACATGATCGATCCAACGACGGAAGCATATAGAAAGCGACTCATTTTTGCTATCTTTGCATCAGTACTTGGACTCTGAGTCTTACTCAGTTTGGTATTATTCTGGATAGGCGGTTCTCATTTCTTGGAATTCTCCATGCTAAAACGTTTTAACACCTTATCCAAATACATACTTTGACTAAGTCAAGTTAGTATTTTGCTCCTGTTTCTTAAATCCTTATCCCTAAAATATAGGCAGCTTCTCCCAGATCCTTCATAGCGAAACACTTTCCAAGCCAAGACTTAATTTCTTGCAAAGTTGGAATGTGGTTCCCTATAAGGAGTAAGTCATCAACATACAACACCAGGAAGGTTACTATAGTCTCACTAGCTTTGACATACACACATGATTCATCTTCACTTCTAGAGAAGTGAAACTCTTTGACCTTCTCGTCAAAGCAATGATTCCATCTGCAAGAAGCTTGTTTCAATCCATAGATTGATTTCTCAAGCTTACACACTCTATTGAGATACTTTGCATCCACAAAACCCTCTGGATAACTCATGTAAACATCCTTAGCCAACTTCCCATTAAGGATGACGGTTTTAACATCCATCTACCAAATTTCATAGTCATGAAATGCAGCTATGGATAACATTTCCCTAATAGATTTAATCTTAGCTTCTGGTGAGAAGGTCTCATCATAGTCAACCCCTGGGGTTTGAGTAAAGCCCTTCGCATCCAGTCAAGATTTGAAAGTGTGTACCTTTCCATCCATTTCGGTCTTCTTCTTGAAGATCCATTTGCACCCAACTGTCTTAGGACCTGACACATTGTCAACCAAATTCCAAACTTGGTTTTCATACTTGGACTTGATCTCACTGTCCATTGCATCTTTCCACTTGGCAGACTAAGCACCGCCATTGCTTCCTTGTAGTTAGAAGGTGCGTCCAAATGTACCAGTGTGCTATCACTGATAAACGTATCAGCATCTGTATTAATATGAAAACCATAAAAATTAGGTGACATTCTAACTCTACTGGAATGTCTAAGAGGTAACGACTCGTTAATTGGTTCAACTGGAATTTCTTCCTCAGAAAGACTTCCCTTCATGCTACGAATACCACATTGTCACTAGGTCTTTAGAACAAATATGCAAAGGACTTTTGTGGGTAGCCGATGAAAATACATCTCTCAGTTCGAGGTTCAAGCTTTTTGTGAGTCTCTCGTCTAACAAAAGCTTCACAAACCGAAACCTTGATATGTGCTAACGAGGGAACCTTCCTTGTCCACATCTCGTGAGGTGTTTTGGCAACCTTCTTTGTGGGGACAAGATTAAGAATGTGGGCGGAAGTCTCTAAGGCATACCCCCAGAATGAGATTGGAAGTGAAGCTTGACTCAGCATGGAACGAACCATGTCTAACAAGGTTCGATTACGCCTCTCAGTCACACCATTAAGTTGTGATGTCCTAGGAGGTGTCAATTGTGAAACTATTCCACATTCCTTGAGGTAGTCATGGAACTCGATACTAAGATACTCACTGGCTCTATCACATCTAAGTATCTTGATCTTCCTGCCCAATTGATTCTCGACTTCTTGTTTGAACTCTTTTAACTTTTCAAAGGTTCCTGACTTATGCTTGATTAAATAGATATAGCCATATCTGCTATAATCATCAGTAAAAGTCACATAGAATCAATTTGCATCCCTTGTGGTGGATCTGAAGGGCCCACACACATCTGTATGTATGAGATCCAACAATCCGATGAAGTATTGAATCGAGTAATGAACGTAGAATCAGAGTAATGAAAATTAAGAACACCGAGAGTAAATAAGATCTTGTTTCAGCTAAATTATGCTTCACGATTACAAAGAGAGAATAGACAAGACAGACTCCCCAAAACTCTTATCTAACTCTAAGTAACATTTCCTATTTATAGGAAAACAGTAGAGCATACAAAAAATATTACAAAGGATTAAGCTTTCTAGTTTCGACATAAAATGCCTTTGTAAAATAACATTACATTGCGACACCTTACAATATAATTTCGACCCTTACAATCTCCCCCTTTGTAAGCAGTGTAAAAATCAGTTGATCAAAACTTGAGCAGCCAAGTGTAATGTTCTTCGAATCTCAGCATACCAATTCATCACCTTCTTTAGTTCTGCTTTATCTCCTTCATTATTTTTCTTACAACTATTCATACGAACAATTAAGTTCGTATACTGAGCAGTTGTATATTTTTCAATTTCACTTGTTTGAAAAAAGAACTTCGATGGTTTTCCCTTCTTATTCTTTCCAGCAAAAACTATACCAAATGGCTTCAAACAAATTTCACCATCCACATACTGCTTCATCTGAGCTTCACACATTGCCTTGATTTTAGGAACAACAACTTCCTTTTCCATTGTAGCTGCCAACTCAACGTCTGTCATAGCAAGACAATCATAGTAATTGTCTATGAAAAGTTTTATATGACCTAGACCTAATTTCAACACATCCTTGCTCGTGTTTTGGAGTTTAGAAGCATCCAAATCCTTGAGTATATATGCAACTTGAATCAAATCATTCAAGTTCATCAAAGGAAAATCAGCAATAGAAAATTCGAAAGGTACTTTGTTTCCCCTCACCACATGGTATCGAAAATTCTGAAGCATATTTTCGAACAGTTCTCCTTTCGATATACCAAGTACCCAAACAATCTTCACCAGTGACCAAACCTCTTCTTGTTCCTTCCCCAACACTGTATGGAATCTCAGCTTCATGTGAGAAAATCATCCTTGTTCTCAAATCTATTCACAACCTTATATTGAGCAGTGAGAAACATCATCTCATTGATAGGAAACTCAAGCTGATTCATATCAGAGTTCTCAATTGCATAACTCTTTCTTGGCTTCTTCTTGAATTCATACATTTCATTGTATGCAAATCTGGCTTCAATGTTTTCATAACTGTGCAATTTTGTTGGAACACCTTTGTTTATTGTAGGTGGATCACTTGCACGAAGCATCAAAATACTCTGAATACGACGTTGCTTCTCCATCTCCGCTTCAATTTATGCCTTTCTTTCTTCTTTCGTCTTCTCAAGAAGAATTGTTTTTCCTTTGTCTGAAGTATTTGTTGTTTCCTTGGGTTTCGAACTACTTCCCTCTTTAACCGTTGACCCAATTACAATGCCTTTTGATATTGGCTTTGTAGTAACAACAATTGATGTTACAGGTTCAGCTTACGAAATTAATGGTTTTGAACTGGGAATGTGAGTTGTAAAAACTTTTCCAACTACTTTCACTTCTTCATTTGTAACACCGGATGCACCTTCTCCTTTACCAACATTCCCTTTTTCTCCCCCTTGCACCCCTGTAATAACAGGTGGGGCATTCATTGGTAAGATAGTGGCAAACTGAGACAATGGAACCAACATCTTTTGAATGGCAGCTTCGAAATAACGAAACTTCTGATCAATAAACTCAGGAGTAAAATGGATGATGAACCGGGTTTCAAAACAACGCCCTTCAATTATTTAAGAATAGAAGTAGCTTTTTCAAAACTTGTAACAGCCGCAATTGCTTTCTCATCAAACTTAAGATCAAAGGATTGATGAGTTTGAATAAATGTTGTAACAGCATCTGTAACACCAGTCAAAATAGGTCAATAGACAATCACATGTGATTATGCCAATCATGCAATGTGATTTTGTTAAACTAGTAATGTGATAAAAGTTCTATGTAGTTCATGATAAATTTTAATACAAATATGAACTTTATTTATGATACAACTCAAAGTATACGTCCATACGATTCCAAAATATAGAGAACGTCTGAATCTGACTTCGCATGAAGAAGTTATGATAACCGAACACTATAAATCTTACGACGTGAGGACTCATCTGGCCACCTTCTGAAGCTAGGGACGCAAATGGCAAGTCTACGAGATGATCATGCTTGACTCACGGCGTGAGTCTTATAAAACTCACGACGTGAGGGTCCAAAAACTTACTATAAATAGCAAGTTCGACCCCAGCCATTCTTACACCTGGACTTCTTTCCTTTCTCTTATTTTCTGAAGCTCTCTTGCATCCCGAGCCCCGACGACCTCGTACCGCTAATTGTTTCTTCTTAGATTACATAAAATCACGCTACTAGGGTGAGTTTTACGGCCCCACTTTCTAATATTTACGGGGGAAAACGCATGCTAAATATTGTATATACGTTATTATTATGTCTATATGATAATATATTAGTATCAACATAGATGGTTATAATAACTGAGATATAGTTCTAAATATAATATTTTGAATATATACAACTATTATCAACTTGTTAGCATGTTCTTGTACTAATGTAGATCTTGAGTTATAGTTAGGATTCTATATATATATATGTTGTGTGCGATATAGTTCCGAAGTTATATTCAGAAGTTCTATATGTTAATAAGTATGTTGTTATTATTGGTTTTATGTCAAGATAAAACTTGGTATGCTATAGGTTGTTATTGTTGGTTTTATGACAAGATAAAACTTGGCATGTTATGTATTGTTATTGTTGGTTTTTATGTTAAGATAAAACCTGGTTTTTCCTCAAGTTATAGCTGTTCTACTGCCTAAATTAATATGAACTTAGGAGTAATGTTTAAAGGCATAGTCTAATAACTTAGGGTTTTAGACATGAAGATGCTTTTGTTGTTAGAGCTATAGGAAGCCGTTGGAGTCTACATGAGTAATTGTATTCATCAACTAATATTAGGGATCTTAGCGGAAATCCTCTGAACTGTAACCGTTAATCCCGTGTGAGCGAGGAGGTCGTGTATAATTAGTATACGGGTTGACCACCCCACTTGTGATTGTTAGCTACAGTCAACCATAAGCGAGTGACGAACTATCCTTTTACTTGTTATTGTTCCGGCGTCGATGAAGCGTGCGGTATTGTTTCTCATGGTAAATCATGAGTGTGTTTTATCAGAGGTATTATGTCATAGCAGCGGTTACAGGCTCATTGTAGCAAATTGTTACAAACATTATACTTTGTCGTATACAAGTATTAATGTTAAGTATAAGTTTCCCCCTACTTATAGCCTAGGTTCAAGGAACGTTTATGTATAACACTTATTTGATAAGTAAACTATTATACCCAATATATATACTAAATGTTGGAGCGTCAAAATGATACTTTCAAAAACTAAACTTTTGAACTTAGGAAAAGTATTATTTTCATATGGAGTCAAAACCTATGAACTCACCAACTTTATGTTGACATATTTTAAAATGCATGTGTTTTCAGGAACTTGAAAAGCTGGTATGTATTCGAACAGGAGAAGTTTTACTATTACCTTTCTGCTCATTAAGAAGTATGCCATAGTCGGATATTATGTAATAAGTACTAGGAAAATAATAATGTAAGTTTCAATCATCAATAAAGGTATGTATTTTCTTTAGTATTATTCAGTGTATGTTATATAACTGTGATACGATGAATGATGTTACACCACCCGGTGTTTCCGCTGACGGCTGGGGGTGTGACAGAATCCGCAATAATATCAACTTTCTCAAGAAGAGAAGAGTATTTGGTATCCACTTCATGAAGCTCTTTGGATACATCAACCTTCAGTTCTTCAATCTTGTGATTGACATTCTCACGAACCGTTTTAACATCTTGGACAAAAAGAACATGGTGTTCCTTTGCAATCCTTTTCAAATCCTTGATGTCATCATTAAACGTCGAAGAGGCAGACTTGACTCGCAACTCGTTACATTTAACCATGGAATCAAGCTTTTCGAACAGACGAACTTCAAATTCATTAATCAGCTTCTCCACTTTCTTGAACAATCGAACTTCCTGAGCTTTAAGCATCACATCAATTTCAATACTTGAGACATAATTCTTACCCCCTGCATTTACTTGGGATTGAAGTACTGAATTGAGCTTTTTGTTTAGAATCTTGAACTGCTTCCCGAACATCAACATATGATCTAGGATATCTTCTTCTTCGGGATCAAATTCCAAATTAGCAAATGAACCTCCAAATCCTCCATCATCAGTATCATCATCGTTAAGAGGTTTATGTGGGTCAGCGGATTGGGATGAAAAGAGAGAAGTGATGGGATGATCAATGACCATATCAAAAGTAGGAGAATGAGTGGTTGGAGCAATAGAAGTGATTATTGGTGGTAAAGAAATATTGGTTTGAACAGTGACAGGTTCAATAATTCCTTGAGAAAAAACAAGATGTTCATCATTCGAAACTCCTTCACCCATATTGACATTTACATCCGTATTAGATACGTGCGTATAAATGCCTGAGGTTCGAACCTCCTCATAAAATGATTCAGTTAACGAAACCTCGGGTGGTATGTCCCGAGTCTTCATAGGATTTGATACTTGTGTGGATGCACCAAATATAGTAGATGTGTCTACTATCGAAGTTTCCACAGAGCTACTTCCAATTCCTTTCATTTCGAAAGTTGACTTGGCAGGTGAGTTCGGTGGAGAGGAAGGATTACCAAGTGGAGAATCAGGAACAATTTCTTTGTCTTCATCAACCTGAAAAATCAACTTTCGTTTCTTTGGCTTCTTGGCCTTGCGAGAGATATGCTTGGCAACATCCTCAGCCATGCGCTTCTTTGATGATGGTGATACACGCATAGGAACTTCACGAAGAACAACACCTTTTCTTGTGACATGGGGCTTCCGAATCATTGATGGTGAAAAACTAGATGACCTCTCAGGAGATGTTTTGCGTCTATAAGACATCTTTTTGATACGCTTTAAGACAACATACTTTGTGGGAATTAGCTGCTTGGTAGAATCAAGTTGGGCAGTCTCCTGAGATTTCTCAGACTTCTTCGAAACTTTCACCACCTGTGTAGGCTGTTTCTTTGGTGACTTAGAAGCAGATGTGTCTTTATCAGTTTTCTCAGGAGTTGAGACAGTCTTTGACTTCTGAGATTTCTTCGAAGAGTATTCATCAGGTTTTGACAGCAAAATACCAAGTCCATTATTTGTGTTGATGGAAAGTAGATAAGCCTCGAATACAAGATTCGAAGGATAAACCTTCTTTAGCATCCCATTAGGAATTCTAGCAACTGTTGGAAAAACATTGACAACATCTTTAATTGCCCTAGGATAATGATACTTCAAGAATTCAGCTTTAGGTTCATCAATCAGCACCAAAATACCTTCCTTCTCATAGACAAATTGGAGAATGAGACTTCAATACCTTGCACATGAAATCCCATCAACCACATTCGTATTTTCAATGCTTTTCAAGAATTCTTTCCACAGCTGAGTTACATAGTCGACAGGTAAATCATAGTAAATACCAACAACCATGGCAAACACCTCCATATGCCCTTTGTCTAAACCAACGCTTCGACCAGTAAGACATCGAAGGTAAATCCCAAACATAAAATTCCACAAACTTGGAAGAGACGATTTCTTGAAATCACTAATCTTTGTGAGAGTAGGTTGATAACCCATCTCATTGAACATGTGTAACACTTGTTCATTTGAGACTTTGTAGAATGGTGGAGAATTAGGGATTTGAAGAATTTTAACAAACAATTTCTTGGTTAGACGAAACTTCTTCTCATTGACTAAATTGAAAGTCACAGTAACCATCGTCTTGCTGTAGGATGCAGTAGAACCCGCCATGGATAACCATGACATTGGTACAGCAAATGCACTGAACATGGCAGTCAATAGAACATAATGTTGTAAAGCCACAATTAGCATCTTAAGTTCTTTAGGGTAGACAGAAAGATCACCGTCAATTTGGTAATTTGTACTTTGAATCTTCATGAGAGGTTGTTGAGATGATGCATCGTCAGTGGTGTTGGATTGAAGAGCAGCCATGATTAGGGTTTTCTTTGAGAATCAAGAAAGGAAGAAAGAACAAATCGTTTGGACGCGTAAACTTGGAATGCTGATCCAGTTGCCCTTTATATATGTATCCCCTTTTGAATTTCAAACGGTTATAATAAAATATCGTGACACGTGGCCCTTGAAAGTTGCACCAGTTACCATCATAGACTCCGTGTCAGAAAAAGTATAGGACACGATCTCCGAGAAATAAGCACACTAACCAAACCATCATATCAATAGTCGCTTCGTGAGTACAAGTGGATAAGGACAAAACCTTCGGAATTGAGGTTGGGCTCTTTCGTTTTAGGGTTTGAAAACGAAGTCATATGCCAGACTTGTCGAAATCATCAGCCTGAGTTGGTAATACTCTGAACCTCAAGGATTTCATGAGTGCAGTGTGTCAAACAAAAAGAGAAGAAGCAAGAAAATAAAATTTTGGTTCTGTGATGTCGAAATTTTTTTTTTCAGCATAAAGGCAGATAAATCCCGGGCAAAGATTTGTTTGCTATTCATGAAGAGAGATGACTAGCAGCTTGTGTGTTTTCCCGTTAATTACAATAGAATACTTGTAGAGAAGTATCGAAGGGCCTCTTTTTGATAAGCTTCTTGGGTGGTTTGTGATTTCGTTACATATCAGCACTTAACATAAATGTGAGTAATTGTAACAGAAATTACTTGTATGACCAGTGTACTCAGTGACAAGTATGCTTTGGATGAAATATATGAAGTGACATCGAATTTCAAATGAAACTCACCCGGAAATCATATTCAAGAAAAAAATGTTAGCTGGATCCTGTTGGGTAACAAACAACGTGGGATTCAACTATTTGGTCAAGATCACTCAAAAGAATTGAATATGATTTGGATTTTCGAAAGTTCGTATCGAAACAAATGTTTCGTTAATTCTGGAAGAAAGTTGCCCGTCAATTCCTTAAGTAAGTTGGACATTTTGAGTTTCACTTTCATCACGGTCTCATGATGTTAGATCATTAACACAGAAGTTTGATATGTCTAAATCCTGATTGGTTTAACCAGAGATCTCTTGGACATATGTCATTGTGTGTGAAAGTGTAAGAACTTTGTGATGAAAAAGATTGGTTATAAAATTTCGAAAGTACCACTGCTTTTTGATGGATTCAGCAGATTACTCTAAACTCGTTTGAGTAGAGTATGGTAGCTCATGGACTAATGTGAATATAGCCTTATTGGGAAGAAATTTTCGTGATGAAAATTTCATTAAGGCTTCAACACACATTGAGTCAAAAGAGGCTTGGGTCGACATGCTGCAACATGCTTCTAGGGACAACCTAACTAGTACATAAGATGTCGAAAATGTACCTTCCCTTGAAACAGCAAGCAAGTTACCGCATAAAATTTGTTCATCCTCGGTTTCATGTTCCAAGCTTTTCTACAAAACAAATCAAACAAAAAGAAAATATTTTTGGATTTTTGATTTATGAACAATAACGAAAATAAGAAAATCTTTTTAGAATTTTTGGAATTATTCAAAAACAAAACAAAACAAAAATATTTTTGGTTTTTTTGATTTTTCGAAAAGAAAAACAACGTAGCAATCCAACAAAAATTTTGTACCAAACTATCGAAAAAACATTTGTGTGAAATTAACAAAATTTTGACAAACTATCGAAAATTTATTAATAAAGCAAATTTCACTTAATGTCGAAAGCGAAGCGTGTCGAATCGCTGAATATGAACAGTAACCACTGAACACTTAACGGGATTCTTTTGAAGATCATTTAGCACCTCTGATTCGACCTTCTTGCAATTAGACTCTCTTCATTCTTTCGAAATTGTTCCAGGGATTGAATTTCCATCTATCATTCCAAGTCCCTCCAAAATTCTCACAAATGATTTTCATCTAAAGGTTTTGTGAAAATATCAGCCAATTAATCAGTTGTTTTCACAAAGTGAACTTCAATGTTTCCATCTTCCACATGATCTTTTATAAAAGGATATCGAAGAGCAATATGCTTGGTTTTCGAATGTTGCACAGGGTTGTGACAAATGTGTATGGCACTTTGTGAATCACAATACAACATAATTTTCTTCATGTTGATTGCATAATCATGCAATTGACTTTGAATCCATATGATTTGTGAAGTGCAAGCTGCAACATCAACATATTCAACTTCTGTTATGGAAATTGAAACACATGTTTGCTTTTTCGACTGCCAGCTTACTAACTTCCCATCCAGAAGTTGACATCCCCCACTTGTGCTTTTTCTATCAAGATTACAACTTCCTAAATCAGCATCTGAAAAATCTTGTATGAAGAATCCAGTTTTCGAAGGATACCACAATCCTAATGAAATTGAACCTTTGAGATATCGAAAAATATTCTTGACTGTAGTGAGATGTGGTTCTCGAGGATTTGACTGATACCTAGCACAATTACAAACAGAAAACATAATATCATGTCGACTTGCAGTGAGGTAAAGTAACGAACCTATCATGCTTCTGTATAATGTTAAATCAACCGCACGTTTATCTAACGAAGATGTGAGCCTTGTTCCAGTTGCCATTGGTACTCGTAATTTCGTGCTATTCGTCAATCCAAAATTTTCAAGCAGATTCTTGGTATATTTTTCTTGATTGATAAAAATTCATTCTCTGTTTTGACGAATATTTAAACCAAGAAAATTGTTGATTTTTCCCATCATACTCATCTCAAATTTGCTTTTCATCAGATTTTCGAATTCATTAGACAAAGCAGGGTCAATAGAGTCAAAAATAATATCATCAACATAAATTTGAACAAGCATTAGATGATCCCCGACTTTCTTTCGAAAGAGAGTGGGATCAACTGATCCTTGTTTAAATTTCGATTGTTTTTAGAAAGAAGTTAAAGTTCCATACCATGCTCTCGGTGCTTGTTTTAACCCATAAACAACTTTATATAGAATATAGCAATGATTAGGATATTCTTTATTTACAAAACCTGGAGGTTGTTCCACATACATTGTCTCTTCGAGGTCTCCATTCAAAAACGCACACTTCATATCCATTTGATAAACATCAAAAATTTTATGAGCTGCATAGGCCAAAAATATTCGAACTGTCTCGAGTATTGCGACTGGGGCGAAGGTTTCTTCATAGTCTATTCCTTCTTGTTGCGAATAACCTTTTACTACAAGCCTAGCTTTACTTCAAACAATATTACCATCTTTGTCTGTTTTATTTTTGAAAATCCATTTTGACCCAACTATCGAAACGTCTTTTGGCTTAAGAATTAATCTCCAAACCTTGTTTCTTTCAAATTCCGCCAATTCAGATTGCATTGTAACAACCCAATCTAAGTGTTCCATTGTAATCTTAACTGTTTTTGGTTCAATTTTCGAAATAAAAACGTTAAACATGCAAAATTACTGATGAAAATTAAGTACCTCATTCTTTGCACGAAGTTGAGCTCTCGTTAACACACCATCTTGTGGATTTGCAAGAACTTGTTCCTTTGGATGATTTCTTGTCCTTTTATCTAATGGTGGATATGCTGGATCAAAATCCTGCAACAGAAACATTGTCATTTGAATCATGAAAATTTTCATTAAGATCACTATTCAACATAATTGAATCATTTTGCTCCCCCTCAATAGGATGCTCCCCCTCAACGTCATTATCCAATCTCCTATACCCCCCTCGAAAGAATGCTCCCCTTCAACTTGTGTTTTTGAATGCAAGTGCTCCCCCTCCACTTGATCATTTAGCATGCTTTCACCAATTCGTGGAGAATTCGATGTTGAATTCAAGTCTGAAGCATCTTCGGTCAATGTCGAATTGTCAGAATGCTTTGAAACTTCAGGTATGCGATTATCAGTTGCATTAACTTCATCATCAACCGCCATATCCGGAGTACCAAAGATTAAATCATAATCAAATTCTGTCGAATTTGAAATTTCAGACTCAACATTTGATTCATTAAGAATTGGTTTGTGATCAAAACATTTTTCGACTTGTTTAACATAATAATCATCAAAAGTTAGATTAAATGTTTCTTCCACTTTGCGTGTTTGTTTATTCAAAACTCGATATGCAACCGAATTGTGAGAATATCCCAAGAAAACTCCTTCGTCAGCTTTGGATTGGAATTTCGAAAGATTATCCTTGAGATTCATGATAAAACACCTGCAACCAAAAACATGAAAGAATTTGACATTAGGTTTTCGGTTATTAAGAATTTCATAAGGAGTAATGTTAAAACGACGATGAATAAACGATCTGTTTTGAGTAAAATAGGTAGTGGAAACAGCGTCAGCCCAAAGATATTGAGGAAGATTCGCATAAGTAAGCATTGTTCGTGCTGCTTCACAAAGAGAACGATTTATTCTCTCAACCACACCATTATGATGAGGTGTATATGGTGAAGAGAAATTATGCGATATTCCTTGATCAACTAAAAACGAATCAAGAAAGTTATTCTTAAATTCAGAACCATTGTCGTTTTTGATTTTTCGAACTTTCTTCTTTAAACTGATCTCTATCTTCTTGATAAAGTCGATCATTACTTGAGCAACCTCAGATTTTAACCTGAGAAAATAAACCCAAGTAAACCGTGAAAAATCATCAAAAATAACTAAAATTTACCATTTCTTGTTGAGTGTCTCAACAGTCAATGGTCCACATAAATCAATATGAAGTAATTCCAACGGTTCAACAATATTTGAATCAATAACCACAGGATGACCTTTGCGATGCTGTTTTCCTTGTTCGCAAGCTGCACATAAAGTATCATTATCAAATTTTAACACAGGCAAACCGCGGACAAGATCATCAACTACCAATTTGTTGATATTTCGAAAATTCAAGTGAGAGAGTCTTCGATGCCAAAGCCAACTAACATCAGCTGAAGCTTTCGAGAGTAAACACACTAAGGGTTTTCCAACGATTGGTTTGATATCAAGAGTAAACATGTCCCCATGTCGTTTGGATTTGAGCAAAAGTCTGTTAGTGTTCACATTAGAAATGATGTTTCCTGCTTCGTTGAACACTACTTGATTGCCAGTGCCCACAACAAGTTGTGAAACACTTATCAAGTTATGCTGAAGACCTTCGACATATGCAACTCTCTTAACAATAAATTTCCCATTCGTGACTTTGCCATATCCTTTCACCTGACATTTGTGATTATTACCGAATTTAACTACTCCTGCATTCTCCAAACTTCGATAATCACACAAATTCTCCTTTTTTCCAGTCATGTGACGAGAGCAACCACTATCAATGTACCATTTATCATCATATTGCTCGTCACACAAAACCTGCAATTAATGAAAGAATTTAGGCACCCAAGGCTATTTGGGTCCTTGGTTATTAGTTTTGAAAACTTTGTGAAATGAAGAACCTAAAACCCAATCACGGACTTTTGATTTGAAAGTATCAATTAATCCGACATCATTAGGTAAAGGAGTAGAAATATAAGTTTTCGAAGGTTTAGGATTGTCACTGACATTCGCCTTTTTGTTCTCAGTTTGTTTCTCAACATGTCTATCTTTCGAAACTGATTTCCATGTTTTCGCATGAATATTTGATTCTTTGGAAGATGAACTTCCATTTGAAGAATCATTCAAATATTTCTCATAAGCTTCTCAAAATTGTTGTTGGGAAAATTGCAAGATTGAAACATCTTTCCTTTTCCTTCAAGCCAATGGTCGATATTCTTCACATTTGATGAACCCTTTGTGTATGAAACTTTCGAATTCTGCTTCCCAGAAGGATTTGGAAAATTTGGTTTTTGTGGAGTGAAATCAATATTTGATTTAGGACAAATTTTTTCAAATTGTCGATTTTTAACACTGTTTTCGACATTTGTGTTACGTGAAAATAGATTTTGAAATTCTTTGACTTAGTTGGTGGAGGATTGTGTTTTAAATTTTGATTTTGAGAAAATCTTTGTTGTCAATGAGGAGAAAACCTATTTGTGAAAATTTGGTTTTGAAATTTATGTGATGAATGATTGAAATTTTTCGAAAATGATGTAGTGGTTGAGTTTTATCTTTCGAAAATTTAGTTTGTGAAATTGATTCAGACAATAATTGATTCATTTGAGCGGGATTTTTCTGATTGCCTAAATTTGACGAAGACTTTGTTGTAATGGATTTGAACTCTGTCTTTTTAGATGTTTTCTTTGTCAATCCGTTTCGTTTCTTTCGAGACTCAACAGTTTGCCAAAAAAATTTCTTTCGTGCTTGTTTTTTGAAATTTCATTTTCTTTCGAAAATTTGTCAATTTGATCTTTAAATTCTTTTGAGTTGATTTTGACAACTTGTTCAGTTTGCTCCTCAATTTTTTTTGGAATTTCGTTTGAAACTTTTTGTTTTTCAATCCATTTTCTTTGAGGTTTTTGTCTTTCAAAAGTGTATGTATTCTTTGTGAGATTATTTTCGATAATACTTTGATTTGCAAAAAATCCTTCATCAAAAGTTTGTTTGTTATCTTCTTCAACCAATTTGTTAAATTTCTGGTTTAATGTTTTCAACATTTCCTTTTGTCACAAACACTTGGTTTGGAAACACAACATCATCTGAGCATTTGAAGTTCGGATACACCACTTGATTCGTTTCGAGATAATGAGCACCCTTTTCAGTCAGTACTTTGTTGAATTTTTCAGTGTCACCATACACCTGATCAACAATAATTCGTGGAATTGTTGTTTCTTTCGAATCTTTACTTATTGGTGGTGGTTTTTTCGAAACTTCATCATCAGTTTCATCATCACTGCTATCAGTTTGACTATCTCTGACACTCACATGATCGAAATAAAAAACTTTCGAAGTTGAGGGTTTGTCAGTGTCAATCTTAACCAACAAATCATTACACTTTTCTTTTCCTTTAGACTAAGAGGCAACATTAATGATAGACAACTGAGAACAATCAACATCTTCAAAATCACTAATTTCGCTAATATTATCAAAATTATCTTCAATATCAGCAAAATTAGATTGAGAATCAGATGTCGAATTCTCAGTTCTTTTCAAAATTTTAATTTTTTCAGTTTTGGTTAAGGTATCATTTACAATATCAACTAATTCATCTGCATCAAGATATTCGTCAATTTTCACAATTCCATAAGCATATCTATCATCAGAAATTTTATCAAATTCTTCAATTGTTTTCTCACAATCATAAGAAATGTTATCAACCTTCTCTCTTTCATAAGCTAGAAAAGGTAATAACTTCCTATGTTGTTCCTTGCTTATATCAGATGAATGATGCAAAGCAGTTAATTTTGTGTAAACTCTTTTAGCAGAATTACAATATATGTTTCTTTGAGCTAACAACAACTTTACTTCACTACTCAATGAATCCCTATCACGCATTATATTTGTAATCTGTAACTCTAGACTTTCTACTTTTATTTTCTTGAAATCTAACTGCTTTTGAACCTCTAGCAACTGAGAAGTTGATTTCTTAGCTTCGTTACTAGCAGAGATAACCAAAGTATCGAAATAATCAACAGTATCATCAAAAGCAATTAATTCAGAATCATATGCACTTAAAGGAATATTAAAAGATTGAAGAATAGAACGTACCTTTGTAGTCATGGGTGATTTATCTCCTCCTTTGGTCATAAAACAACGACCAGTCACCTCTTCATCACTTTCTTCCTCAAACTTGGCATACATCGACCCATTCGTAGGATTACGCATTTCCTCGTCATCAGAACCTGAGGACCAGATTTGGTATGTTCCTTCATCATCATCCTCACCTTTTGCCACCACAGAGATTCCTTTTGCTTTCGCTCTCACTTCCTCCAAGCGTTCAACATAATACGCTTCGTCTTTCACTTTATTTTTCTTTTCATCCTTCTTTCGAAGCATACAATCACTAGACATATGATTTGCACCATGACAATAGTGACAATCAATTCCAGAGTCTCCTTTCAACTTTTTCTCAACTTTCTGCTCTTCCTCTTTAACATCACTTTTCTCACTTTTCTTTTTCTTTTCTCCTCCTGCTTTTGCCACAAATTTTCCTTTTCCCTCACCAATTTTCGACTTTGAATTAAAAGGTTTCTCGAAAAACTTCTTTACCCTATTATTCGAGTAAAATGCAACAGCTTTATCATCTGAATTAACCAAAAATCCTTCACTATCAGAATCTTCCTTTTCGACTGACTCTTTCTCATTAACTTTCGACATCAAAGCTAATGGTCCTCGAAGACTCATTTTCGATTCCTCAGCAATTTCATTTACTTCTCCTTCATGAGTTTTTAGCAGATTGTACAAGTCATTAAGCGTCGAAGTATCGAAACTCTGCTGAGTTTTCACCATTAATGTCACATTCCTCCATTCTTTGCGTAAGCCCATGATGAATGTCAGATTGAACTCCATTGTTGTTTGAGTAATTCCATGGCGATTACATATGTAGATTAATTTGTTTAAACGATCATAGTAATCTTCTATAGATTCCCCATCCTTCTGTTTGAAATCTTTTAATTCAATCAAACAATGTTTTACAGAATTGATCTTAGTCTTTTCACTTCCTTGAAACTTTTCTTTGAGATTGTTCCACATGTCTTTTGCAGTTGTACAGCTTCTGACATAGTTGTACACAACAGGAGGCAAAGTACCAAACAATTCTCTTATACATATTTTCTCAAGGTTCTTCAGTCTATCAGATTGATCAGTAACACTTAAAGTTCCAGATGAAGATCCAATTGCTTAAACATTAGGTGGAGGAGTACCATTTCCAGTAATACATGACCAGAGCTCCTCATCCAGCCCGATTAAGTAGTCTTGCATGCGATCATCCCACTAATCACAGTATTCAGGGATGAGCATAGGAATCTTCGTTGAAGATCCTAGCAGATGAGAATAGGATGTCACTGAGTTCAGGTTGAAATTAGCCATGAATGTACGGATGAATTTTTGTAGAAAAACTTAAGAGTTTTTGGAAACAAATAGCTGAAACGATCAGAGATTTCAACCAGAACACTCGATTCAACAAATCAGTTGCAAAATCGAATCACAGCTGTAGATCAATTATGATTTTCAAAACAAAAGGTGCAGAAACTTTTGAATCCAGAATTTGATTCAAAAACCTTTTGATTCAGAATGAAAATCAGATCGCAGAGATATGATTCCTGCTCTGATACCAATTGATGAAGTATTGAATCGAGTAATGAACACATAATCAGAGTAATGAGAATTAAGAACACCAAGAGTAAATAAGATATTGTTTTAGCTCAATTATGCTTCACGATTACAAAGAGAGAATAGACAAGACAGACTCCCCAAAACTCTTATCTAACTCTAAGTAACATTTCCTATTTACAGGAAAACAGTAAAGCATACACAAAATATTACAAAGGACTAAGCTTTCTAGTTTCGACATAAAATTCCTTTGTAAAATAACATTACATTTCGACACATTACAATATAATTTCGACCCTTACACAATCCCTCACCTCTTTCACAAGAACCAGTGAAAGGTCTTTTCATCATATTTCCTAGTAAACAGGATTCTCATGTATCATCTGACCTTAAGTCAAACGATTCCAACACTCCATCTTTTTGGATTTGGGCGATGAGTTTCTTGTTAACATGTCGAAGACGACAATGCTACAAGTATGCTTTGTCTATACCATTAGACAAATCATTTTGAAAAACACTATTTCCTAAATTGTCTACAATCATCACAGTTTCATACACACCATCACAAGGTAAAGATTCAAAATAAAATACACCATTTTTAAAAGCAGAAATAGATCCATTCTCATTATCAAAAGAATATCTAAAACCTTGTTTAAATAAAACATGAAATCAAATGATGTTTCGTGTCATCTCTGACGAGTAGCAACAATTTATAAAATCCAAACCTAACCCACTACTAAGCACTAAGTTATAAACTCCAATCTTGGTAACAGATGAAGATCGCCTATTGCGCATGATCAAGTTCATGCTTCCATGCTCCACATCCTCACTTCTTCTTAGCCCCTGCAAATCAGAACAAATGTGAAAACCACATCTAGTATCAAGGACTCAAGAATGAGAATACGATGAGTTTTTAGATAAGATATTGTAAATACCTGCCGAGGTTGGATTCACCTTGCCATCCTTTATATCTTGGAAGTACTTCGGGCAGCTTCGTTTTCAATGCCCTTTATTGTGGCAGTACAAGCAAGTTGCCTCTTTGGGATCGAAGGCAGGGGGAGCGTCAGAACTAGCCTTTCCTTTGGGTCCAATGCTTGATGAGCCGACTTGGGACATTCCCTTCCAATTCTGCTTTGGAGGACCTTTCCTCTTCTTCCCTTTTCCTTGCCCGATGGCCAAGACTGGAGCAACAGCAGGGACGGAGGCAACACCTTTTCCCTTCATTCCTGCTTTAGTAGTTCGCAGGAGGTTCTTAAGTTGAGCCAATGTGGTCTCTTAGTTGTTCAGATAATAAGTCAAGATAAACTGATCATAACAACTGGGCAATGAGTGCAAGACTATATCAATAGCCAATTCCTCATCAAATTTCACATTGAGCTTTAGCAAGCGCTCCACCTATCGTTGCATTTTTTGCATGTGGCTACTGACAGACTCTCCATCTTTCATCTTGCTAGTGATAAGGGACTTTACCACCTCATAGTTCTCTTGATGAGGTCGTTGATGGTAATTTTCCATCAAGTCCTTGTTCATCTCGTATGGCCAGTAATCCTAATAGAACCTTTGTAGCCCAGGAGTCATAGTCGCCACCATGATGCATGCAACGTTTTTTGCATCATTATAGTGCTTCCTATACTCAGCTAGTTCTGCGGCAATAGCTTTGGTTTCATCAATATCGAGAAGTTCTTTTTCAAGCATATACTCCTTGTCCTCGAAACGTAGAGCCATTTTGATGTTGCGAATCCAATCGTTATAATTGGTTTCATCAAAAGCAACCCTCGAGCAGATGTTCAAAAGTGAGAAGTTATTGTTAAAGGAGGAACCGGAAGCATCATTGGGAGTAGACATCTGAAAGACAAGAAAGATAGTTTTTCATTAGATATGAGTAATCCTTAATAGAACACCCAAATGAAATATTAAGGCTAGGATCCAAATAGATAATTCACAACTTAGAAGAGGGATGCCGTAATCTAATTGTGAATTAAATAAAGTAAGGTAAATGACGATTTACATATTTCACCACAAAAAACGAAATTGAACGAATTAGGTTTTTTTAATGAAATTCCTAGATCTTTTGAGATTCATTGAACTATTCAATGACATGTTTAATCTCGATTATGCTCTTCCGTTTGTGACTGGGATACTGAGGATCACAAACAAGATGTGAATAACCATGCAAATTAGCTTGGTGCTCTCGATATCATTTATCATCTCATTTTAATATGTTGGTTAGCCACACGCGCTCCATTAATCAATGATAATTTACGAGACACCCATTTCCACTCTTTATTAGTCCCCATTAGTGTGTCGGTTAACCACACTCGCTGCACTAACGACTTATAAAGTGCAATGTGCAATTTCATGGGTTAGTGTACAAATTCACATTTTTCCTAAAGTAATTAAGATTGAGAATTTTATAAAAGAATTTAGTTATTTTATAGTTCATTTACTTATTAATGAGAATTATTTGGCCTATCAAACCCGTTTGGCTAACGACCCTCCTCCAATTAAGGAAGCGGTGGGTGAGAGTGGACACCCATTTAATTACTATTTTATAGGCAGTTTCCTTATACCCCTTATAGATCCGGTTTCGTGAATGAGGCTTATTAGTGGTTCGACTGACTTAGTCTTATACATATAGTAAACATTAAACATTTAATTTTACATATAGTATAAGGTGTATTTTAAACATTTCAAAATACTAGGTTTAATTACTAAATTTCAAAAATTAAAACATTTAATTTAAATTTAAAATTAAACCGTATAATTTAATAATTATCCATTAATTAAAATTTTAATTAATTTATTAAATCAATTTGAGGATTATCCAATTAAATTAATCAAGATATTTTAACTCTAATCCTCTCCCCCTAGTTTTCGAAAATCATGGGAGGGATAAAACAAATTTTATAATTATTCAATTAAACAAGTAAATAGATAATTACCAAAAATAAGATAACCTTATAAAAAACCCGAATTTTCGAAAATGACTTATCTTGGGGAGGAAGGCAATGATTTCAATCGTTGCCATTTTCAAAACCTAAGTAGAGTATAACAATGAAGCTTGTTAATGGTCACCAAAGTACAAATATTCGTTGTGTACTGAGGAAAAATGAAGAACCACAAAGTTTCGTATTTTGGAAATTCATTAAAGTGCGGAGCAACTAACCTTCTTCATTTGCGTAGTTGTAATAACAACTTGCATTTTCTTAACAAAAGTATATATATATATATATATATATATATATATATATATATATATATATATATATATATATATATATATATATATATATATATATATATATATATATATATATATATATTGGTATTTTCTTTTGTTTAAAGTAAAGAAAAAAGACAGAAAATGAAATATTTTTATAGTTTCCTCTTGTGTAAAGTAAAAATAAAATTAAAATCTTTTTGGAGTTTTCTTAAAAAAATCTTTTTGTAAAAAAAAATTCAAATGCCTAGCGAATATGGATTAAGCATGCCAAGTCGTTCTAGAAAGTGTAAGAACTTGGATTCATCCAGAGCTTTTTTGAACACATCTGCAATCTCTTCATCTGTAGGAACAAAATAAAGCTCAATATGACCTTTCTGAATATTATCTTTTAGAAAGTGATACCTGATATCAATGTGCTTGGTCATTTAGTGGTTGATTGGATTGTGAGAGATTGCAATTGCACTCTTAGATTCACAATAAATGGGGATTCGTTGCATTTTGAGTCCATAATCTCTCAGTTGTGTTTACATCCAGAGCACTTGAGAACAACGAGTAGCGGCAACAACATATTCAGCTTCAGTACTAGAGGTTGAAACACATGTTTGCTTCTTTGAAATCCAACTGACCAATCCGCCTCCTTAGAATTGACAGCTACCAGAAGTGCTCTTTCTATCGAGCTTTCACCCTCCATAATCTGAGTCAGTAAAGGCTTGGAGATAGAAGTTTCATTTATCAGGATAAAATAGACCCATAGAAGAAGTTCCTTTCAGATATTTGAAAATTATTTTGACTGCTATGAGGAGTGATCCCTTTGGATTGGCTTGAAAGTGTGCACAAAGACAAGTTGAAAACATGATGTCTGGTCAACTAGCTGTTAGGTATAGTAATGAGCCAATCGTTCCTCTGTAGTGCTTCTGATTAATAGATTTCCCATCAAGGTCTGAATCAAGCTTGTAGGATGTAGACATTGGTATCTTTGCAGTTGATGCGTTCTCCATGGAGTATCTCTTCAACAGGTTTTTGATATACTTCTCTTGACCATTAAGATTCCCTTAGGAGATTGATGAACTTGTAGACCTAGGATGTAGTTGAGCTTACCCATCATACTCATTCTAAATTTTCTTTTCATTAACTCTAAAAACTAATCACTAAGGTCCTTGCTGGTTGAATCGAATATGATGTCGTCGACGTAGATTTGCACGCTGATCAAATAGTTTTTGTGGATTTTCCTAAAGAGAGTGGGATCAATAGAACCTCTTTTAAATTTAGAGTCTTCCAAGCATTTGAACAGTGTTCCATACCATGATCTTGGAGCTTGCTTCAATCTGTAGACAAACTTTTGAATTTTATAGCAATGGTTAGGGAACTTTGGATCTTCGAATCCAGGACGTTGATGAACATAGACATCCCTATCGATTTCGCCATTTAAGAATGCTCACTGCACATCCATTTGGTAAACCTTAAAGTTGTTGTGTGCAGAAAATGCCAAAAAATTCCTTATGGCTTCTATTCTTGCAACAGGTGCAAATGTTTCATCGTAGTCTATGCCTTCTAGTTGCGAGTAGCCTTTGACAACCTGTCTGGCTTTCTTCCCGGTGATGAATCTATCTTCATCATCTTGTTCCTACAAACCCATCTTGAACCAACAACTAATACTCTTTCTGGTGTTGGAACTAAGTCCAACATGTTGTTGCGTTCAAATTCAGCTAACTCTTCTTGCATTGCTTTTACCTAATCTGCATCTTGTAGAGCCTCTTTGATTCCTTTAGGCTCTATCACGGGATAGAAAGCTTGCATATAAGCATTAATTATTGGTTTCTGAATGAGTCACGGATCCTGAATCTAGATCACCTATGATTTGTTCGGCTGGATGATCATTTGTCCATTTTGTGAGATGAGTTTCCTTAAGAGTTTGAGGAGTGTAAACTACCTCATATTGTTCTCTTCGACGAGGTGGTTAGTCAGAAGTGAATTTTCCTTATAAAAGATCATATTGAAAGAGTCTGTAACTACTTGAAACAGGTAGTTCCCCCTCAACGGTTGCATGTATGAATTCAACAGATGGAGTGGATGTGAAGGAACTTGAGGGACTAGAACCACTTGCGTGGGGTTCCCCCTAAAACCATGGGCTGGATGGTTGGGAGTATTGTAAAGTACCTTTAAGAATGGAACCATCCAAAGGTGGTTCCCCCTTAAAAGATGCAGTGACTGGTGTTATGACTGGTCCAGATGGATGATGGGAGGTTGGGATAGATGGTTCAGTAGGTTCTAAAAGACTTTTAGGAATAGAATCATTCAAAGATGGTTCCCCCACAACCTGAGCTTTGGTGGAAATTAAGTCTTTTGATGGTTGATGAGGTTGAAAGACATCAAGAGAAGCTGTTTTGTGAGCTTTTCTGATTCTAGGGCTGAGGGTTGAGTTGGAAGGAGGAATTCAAAATCTACTTCAATAGCATGGACTGGAGTAGAAGTATTAGCAGGTGATGTTTGGTTCATTTTATCAAAAGGTACTACCATTTGAAGACCAAAGTGGTTTGAATCCAGAACCCTCACATAACTTTCATCAAATGTGACATCACTGCTTTTTCTCTATCACCCTGGTTCGCTTGTTCAGAACACTATAGGCTGCAACATGAAGGCAATACCCAAGAAAGATACCTACATCATCCCTGGGTGAGAATTTTCCTAGTTGATTCCTATTGTTCTTGTTTTATCAACAACAACCAAAGATGTGAAAGAATTTGATGTTGGGCTTCCTTTTTTTTCATTGCTTCATAAGGTGCGACTTCAAGCCCGTTGTTGATCAGGGATCTGTTTTGAGTGAAACAGGAAACTGCAGGGGATTCGGCCCCGAAGTATTGCGGTAGGTTGGCAAAGATCAACATGGATCGAGCAGCTTCACATAGTGTTTGATTCTTCCTTTCAATTACACTATTCTGTTGTGGAGTGTAGGGTGCAGAAAAGTTGTGCTCGATGCCTTTGGATACAAGAAAGCTATATAAGGCATTGTTCTTGAATTCGCCACCATTTTCACTTCTCAGCCTTCTAAGTAGCTTACCTACCCTAACTTTTATATAGCAAATGAAGTTAATTAGCTCATTGGTGGTTTCAGATTTGTTCCGCAGAAGGTACACCCCAGTGAATTTGGTATGGTCATCAACAATCACAAGAATGTATTTCTTACCACTTAAGTTATGAACTGTAGTGGGACCACCCATATCGATATGTATAAGCTGAAGAGGTTCAGATACACTGTGCTCTTTTATGATTTTGTGCGAAGATTTGGATAATTTTCCTTGTTCATAGGCAGCACAAAGTGTATCATTGTCAAGTTTTAACAATGGTAGTCCTTTCACAAAGTCCTTTCCAATGAGTTTGTAGATATTACCAAAGTTGAGGCGAGAGAGTCTTCTATGCCATAACCAACTGATGTCAAAAGCAGCTTGGGAAAGAAGGAATATATTTGGGCTTCCCTCAATTAGTTCAATATCAAGAGGATACATGTTTCCATTTCATGGTGAATCAACAAGGATGCACTTGTTGGTATCTATAATCAAACTCTTGGTTTTGGTGAACAAAACCTCATGGTCATTGTCACACAGTTGTGAAACACTGATAAGGTTATGTTTAAGAGCATCTACATATGCTACATATTTAACGGTAATGTTCCCATTCGATATGTTTCCATGTACTATAAATTATCCCTTCATGTTGTTTCCGAAAGTTACATACTGACCTGGCGTTGTGATCTTGAAATTTGTGAGGTAACCTTTATGCACGGTCATGTGCCTGGAGCATCCACTATCAATGTACCATGTATCATCGTGTGGTACCCCGACATAAAAATCATGCATTTAGAGAGAAGGTTTAGGTACCATATTTGTTTGGGTCCTTGAGTGTTAGCATTCTTCAGGTTTTGCTTGTTTTTTAGAGACCTTGTCTTTGGATTTCTTAGTGGCCTTCTTTTGAGGTTTGGTCTGTGGGAAAGGTGGTGAGTACGTAAACTGGGTATAAATTCCTAAAAAAGGAAATCCGAAGTTCACAAGCACTCAAAATTGATCAAACATGGGTAACATGGTATTTCCCCCGAACTAATTGATCATTGGAAACGTAGAGTTTCCCCCAAACATGTGGTTACCTCCTATGGATGGAGTAAAACCACAATATGGACCAAGAATAGAATTCATAGGATAATTACTATTCTGATACATGAATGGGTTGGTTTGAAAAGGTCTTGGTCTCGTCATTTCAGACAAATCTGGAATATTGTTCGGTCTGAAACTATTCTGATAGTTGATTCGAGTTTGGTTTGGAAATCTAGAATTTGAGAAACCATGATTTGAAGGAGAGGTTTTTTGGGTTTTTGATGTTTTGGGAGGACTTGTATGTCAGGTATTCCCTTGGCTTGGCTTAGCCTTTGGTTCTCTATTGGTCTTTCTATCCTTGTCATTATTTGTAGTCTTAACCACTTTGGGTTTTGATGGATGGACTACAGTTGGACCTTGTTCTTTAGAGACATCAATTTTCTCTTTTCGCTTATATTTAGATACATTAGTTGGATTTACAATTGTCTCTTGTTGTTTAGGACTGGGTGAAGTGATTTTTATTGGAACGAAAGGTCTCTAGAGAATTTCAACAACAGTTTTCTCATTACTCATAGTCTTCAAGGTTTCATCCTTGCTGACTTGAATTGGAGACTCCCGAGTCTGTTGTTTCTTAGAATATTTACATCGTAAGTCCTTTGTTCCAGAGACTAAAGCATTAAGAGATGGAAATGTTTATTGACTGAGGAATTCAATGGGTGCAGTCTTGGAATATCCTACCGGCTCATATGATTTGGGTTGTTTATCATAATATTTTGAGCTAAAGATATTTGATTTTTTAGAAGTGGCATCTTCTGAATTGAAACTTTCCATGGTGGGACATTCAAGAGAATATTATACTGCAGAGTCAGAATTAGTGTCTAAGTTTGAAAGATCATGGGATGATGTGACTTTCAATGGGAGGCTTGAGAATGAAGTGGTAATTACATCAAGACCGCAAGTTATCACCTCTTCTTGATCCTCATTGTCTCTAGTGAAGAGACTTGGATCACATGATAACAAATCTGGTTGAGTATTAAGACCCATGATTTGCTTGTTCATTTCATCATCACCAAGACCATATTTGATCCGTGATGGTTTTGGTCCCTTGAGAATGGCAAGTAAGTTCTGTTCAAGAAGGGTTTTGGATGCCTTATAACCATTGATTTTTTTGTTGATTTGGGCGTACATCTCACAATTGTCTTTTGCAATAATCTCACATTAATTCAATATAGTATATATATTTCAACTGACGTAAGATGTGCCTCATTTTTGAATGCAAGATCATTCTCTAACTTCGCCATATTACATCTCAATTCTTCAAATCTGAACAGAGTGGCTGTCAGTTCATCTTTGTAGTAACTGACACGATATTCGACATTGGTGACATATTCCATGATTATTTCAGAAATGTGGGTAATGTCATCAAGAAAAGGATCAATAGTTAAATGATTATCACGAAGCATGAAGTGTACCTTCTCAATAACTTGTTGATGTATAGGAGAACGCGCTTTCTCATCATCAACCATGAAGCATAAGTAGTTTTGTAGGCTTCTCTTTCTATTGTCTAATCCACTTCATCATCTGTTTTCCAGACATCCACATTTGGAGTTTCCATGACCATGAAAGCTTTGTCTTTTGAATTCTTCTTGATCTTCTCCACCTTTTGAAGGCAATATGCTTCATCTTTGACCTTCTAGGTCTTCATTTTACAATTGTTGGCAAAATGATTTTCACCTTGACAGTTGTGGAACCTAATTACTTCATTATCATCATATGACTTTTATTTGGTATCTTGAACCCTTGTGTTCGTCCTCTGAGAGTTGTAACTTTCGGAATTTGAATTCTGAGAGTTGTAACTTTCAAAATTTGAATTCTGAGAGTTAAAGCTTTGTTGATTGTTGTTTCCTCCTTAAAAGTTTCCAGAGTTCTAATGATAGTGTTGGGGTTGTTGATAACTTTGTGCTTTGAAGTTCCCAGTTGGCTTGTTCACAAACTTCTTGAAGTTTGGATTGAACTTGGTTAAGAGTGACAAGCATTCTTCGTACTCATTTTCATCATTGATTTGTGGAGATTCCATTGTAGTTCCAATGAAAGATTGATGATTTTCTATGTACCCATTTGCTATTTGAAGAGGTTGTTGAGTTGGCATGTAGGGATTCTGATTGTATTCTTGAGCCATACTCGAACTTTGGTAAGTAGACGCTCCATATCCTTGGTTGGTAAACTGATCAAAAAAGTGGGTTGGGATGGGATTATGATGTGCAATCAAGTTTTGAGAATGATTTTCCATAGGTGCTGAGTTTCCCAAGGCAAGTCCTTGATAATCAAAGGGGGTTAGTTGAGCTAACTTGTTGACCTTTGGCTCATGTTGTTGTAGTTCAACATACAAATCAAACAAATACATGGTGTCTAAGTTGACTGTAGTTTGCAGTATGATCATGTGGACTGTATCCCATTTAGGAGATAGACTATTAAAAAATTTCAGATTGAAATCCTCTTACGATCGTTTACCCTTGAGCTTATTCACCCTGTTGACAATAATGATGTACTTGGAATATGCATCAACGAGAGTTTCATGAGGTAACATTTTGAAGTTGTACATATCTATTGATGCAGCTTTCTTCCTGTATGCAAGAATCTTTTCAGTTCCCTCGAATTGTTTATTGAGTGCATTCCAAACGTTGAAGGGTGAACTCTTATCTTCATCAAGAAGTTGCTCATAGATGTCATGAGGAATTCCAGATAAGAGCTCTTGCATTTCCTTAGCCTTAAACTTCTTGATTTTCCTATCACGAAGTTGAGCAGCAATGGAAACAGGTCCATGAATAACTTTAGAGGTTTCAGGAGATACATCGGCTTCAGGAACTCTGATATCCTTCAGAAATTCTGCAGAATGTTTCCCAGTGGAAATGAAGGTCCAAATGTCAGAGTCATGACCTTCCAGGTAGTACTTGATGCGAATGGCCCATGAAGTGTATTCATTAGGCACAAGGATAGGTTCACGATTCCCTGCTCCAAGACTGTTTGCAACTGAAAGTGAATAAAGAAGATTTTGGTTTTGATTCACACTTGCCATTGAGTGTAACGCCCCATTCCTGGTATGTAATTTAAATATTGAATTTCCTTTATTAGGGTTACTCGACGAGTCAGTAGCCCCGACTCGTCGAGTAGAAGTGGGAACACACGTGGACTTAGTGGGGCGACTCGACGATTCCATTCCCGACTCGGGGAGTCTACCAGTCTGGATGAAACCCTAATTCTTATGAAGATCTACTAGGAAAATAAACAAGGTAGAGGCTTTATTACCAGATGAAGTAGCAAATGGAAGCTATTTTCTGGGTCTCCTTCTTCTCCTTTGCACCTTCTCTCCTTCCTTCTCTTCTACACTTCCAAGAATACACCAAAACACTCAAAATCAAGAAGGAATCACTCAACTCACCAATGGAGGGCTAGGGTTTTGAGGGGGAACGCTCTAGAGGTGTTGGAGGCTAGGATGGGGGCTATAAGGACGTTTAAATAGCCCCCATCCTAGCCTCCAGCACCTCTAGAGCGTTCCCCCTCAAATCCCTAGCCCTCCATTGGTGAGTTGAGTGATTCCTTCTTGATTTTGTGTGTTTTGGTGTATTCTTGGAAGTGTAGAAGAGAAGGAAGCAGAGAAGGTGCAAAGGAGAAGAAGGAGATCCAGAACATAGCTTCCATTTGCTACTTCATCTGGTAATAAAGCCTCTACCTTGTTTATTTTCCTATTAGGGTTACTCGACTAGTCAGTAGCCCCGACTCGTCGAGTAGAAGCGGGAACACACGTGGACTTAGTGGGGCGACTCGACGAGTCCATTCCCGACTCGGCGAGTCTACCAGTATGGAGCGTTCTTATAGCCCCCATCCTAGCCTCCAGCAACTCTAGAGCGTTCCCCCTCAAAACCCTAGCCCTCCATTGGTGAGTTGAGTGATTCCTTCTTGATTTTGAGTGTTTTGGTGTATTCTTGGAAGTGTAGAAGAGAAGGAAGGAGAGAAGGTGCAAAGGAGAAGAAGGATATCCAGAAAATAGCTTCCATTTGCTACTTCATCTGGTAATAAAGCCTCTACCTTGTTTATTTTCCTAGTAGATCTTCATATATGCTTGTTTTGCCACTATTGGGACATTTCAACGTCCAAACTTGAGATTGGAGCTCCCTTAGGGTAGCGAACTATAGATCTGGACATCATTGAGCTCTAGGAGTTTAAAGTAGCTACCTTTATGCAAAGCAAGGCCTTGTTCTAAACCCTAGGTTCCCATTTCTAGCTTATTTTGGTGTTTTAGCTTCATACCTCTATGCATGTACGTAAAGTTGGCAAATTTACGTGTTATATCGGCCCTAGAAGCTCAGATCTATGAATTTGATGCATTGGAATCGATTAGAATCAACTGTTTAGTGAAGACATGCATAGGAATCGACGAGTCGTTCATTGGACTAGACGAGTAGGAGTGCAAACTCCCGATTTCTTCGATTTGAGAGTTGTGAGTTGAATCAGTGAGTGGAAGAGGACTCAGTGAGTTAGAACAAGGATCTGAAAGTAGAAGGACTCGACGAGTCTACACCCCGACTCGGCGAGCCGAGTCGCGAGTTAGAGAATTGTGAGTTAGGGAACTCGACGAGTCCATAGTAGGACTCGGCGAGTAGAGTCAACCTGGAAGTTGACTCTGACCAGTACTTTGACTTTGACGGGGGGGGGGGGGGGGTAAATTGGTCATTTACTCCATGAGGAATCATCAGTTGATTCAGAATGTTATGTGATTGTAGTCGGGGAGTCGCCGGAGCAGCAAACAGGGATTTCTCACTCAGGATATCAACAGCCAGTTATACGAGGTGAGTTCTCCTTCAATAGGAACGGGTCTACGGCACCAAGGCCGGCCCGTAGTGTGAAATGATAGTAGCTGAGTGTGGGTGGGGCCCGAATCCTATCCTAGCAGAGCATGGGCGAGGCCCGTATCTCACAGTAGTAGTTAAATATGATGTATGAGCAGTAGATTAGCTTTACATGTTGTCTATGTGATACTTGTATGTTGGGTTTAGTAGTTGAGTGTGGGCGAGGCCCGTACCTCATCATAGTCGAGTGTGGGCGAGGCCCGTAACTCGAAGTAGCTGAGCATCGGAGAGGCTCGTACCTCAGAGGCAGTGGAGTGTGGGCGAGGCCTGTATCTCCCAGACAGTGGAGTGTGGGCGAGGCCCGTATCTCCTAGATAGCGGAGTGTGGGCGAGGCCCGTATCTCCACGAGTGTGGGCGATTGGGGAGACTTACTAAGCTTTGTGCTTACTGTTTTCAGTTTTGGTTTTAGGTACTTCCACTAGCACTGGGAAGGGCTCGGGTTGATCGCATGGCACACACCACAGTCTTTAGCCTAGGAGCTAGACTCTGATATTTGGATATGAGATTTGATTTGAGACATATACTATGATGTTTATGATACACGATTATGATTTTACTTATGATTTTGGATGGTTGATGGCTTTAATAATGTTTTGAAAACGAAATTTTTGGGTTGTATTTTTGGGACATTACAAGTTGGTATCAGAGCCTTGGTTTGAGTGATTCAGGCGCACTCCCGAGTGTGTCTGAACTCAAAATAAGGAAGTGGTATAAAGTTTTCAAAAGAAAAGAGTTTTAGAAAAGCAAAAAGAATTTTTAGAAAGAAAAGAACTTTGAAAAGAGAAAAAGGGTGTGGTGCATGCAATCAGCCGAGCTCAAGTAAGTACTCCCAAATTATCCATGCAAGTTTATGCTATATTATGATTATCAGCTTTATTAGAACAACATGCTAGATTAGGACTAAGGATCTAGGAAGGATGCCTTATGTGCCTGTTATATGTGTTTCAGCTCTATGAAAACTGCATGCTAGTACCGAATTGTCTGTATGATAGCCATAGTAGTATATGCTTGATTATGAGTACTCGATGCTCGAATGCTGCTTGCTTTTTGCTTTTAGGAGTCTTAGTTATCTTTCACTAACTAGTAAATGAATATGTTACGTTACATATGGTGAGGACTAAATAATTTTAGAAGGTTAGGTCTAGCTCTATTGCGCAGCTCTTGTCTGAGTCCAACTGTTGTAGGGTAGGATCTCTCATTCGAATAATTATCTAGTCTTAGTGATATGTAATAGTATTCATGAGCTAGTTAGGGGGAGGTAGCCGAGACTTCTTGTGCAGCTGATAGCGGAGAGTGGGTTGGAGATTTCCCTAGGGAAAGCCTAGGAAGAGCGTAGCAGAGATCAGTAGCAGTAGAAGGGACTTGATGGAGTCAAGGCAGTTCTTGAGGAAAGTGCGGATAAATGTGGAAGGTAGTATGGGCCCGTAGTACTGAAAGCAGAGGATCCATACTCGTATCGAGGAAGGCTGAGGCAAAAGCAGGAAACTTGTGGTAGATGTGATCCCTCTAGTTATATCTGTGTTTCTAACGATTGTCATTATGTGTTTCAGAATGGTGGTTTTATGCCCTAGACCAGCAGTCGGCAGTTCAGGTGCCGGATAGGGATCAGGTTCAGGCTCGGGAGCCGAGCATTTGGATGAGCAAACCAGAGAGTTCATCTCTTCAGAGGTCACCCGTAGCATACTTGAGCATAATCCTATGATCTTTGGATCGGGCAAGGAGGGTATTCTTGAGCTGTTGGATGAGAGGTTGAGTGTGTTCCGCGCTGAGATGGTGACTATGATGGGGTCACGTACTTTGACCTTCAGGGAGTTTCGGGCTTGTGGAACTCCAGATTACCAGGGGTCCGAGACCCCATTGTGAGTACCAGATGGTTGGCTGACGTGGCCAACGCCTTCCGCACTAGCAGATGTCCCGAGGGGGACAAGGTCCGACTTGCATCCTGTCTTCTGAAGGGCAGGGTACATGATTGGTGGGAGGAGGTCGGGCATGTCATTGGGGATGATGCAGCCCTTGATGCTATGACCTGGACGGATTTTGTGGCCCGGTTTAGGGCCGAGTTTGCACCTGTCATAGAGGTGCAGTAGCTTGCTAGGGAGTTCCAGGATCTCCAGCAGATGACGGAGACAGTGGCGGAGATTACCGCCAAGTTGAGGGACAGGGCTCTTCTTATTCCTCAGTACGCGGCAGATGAGGAGATGAAGAAGGCCCGGTACCATGAGATGTTGAGGAGTGATATCAGACAGTTTGTGAGCTGGTCCAGCTGTAAAAAGCTGGATGGCATGATTGCGAGGGCTCGTGAGAGGGAGATTGATCTTGAGATGGAGAGAAAGAGGAAACCAGAGGTAGTGTCTAGTTCAGATAGTTCGGGCAAAAGGCCCAAGACAGATTCCCGAGGGAAGGGCCAGCAGGGCCGAGGCCGCTGCGGCAAGTGTGGTAGGACGCACGACGGGGTGTGCGGGGCAAGGAGTTCGGGCTGCTTCAAATGCGGCCGAACAGGTCATATGAGCAGGGATTGTACTGCTACTTCTACCGTTACTACCACGTCACTTTCTGACCTGATTTGCTTTCAGTGCAATCAGAGGGGCCATAAGAGGTCCCAGTGTCCGAGCTTAGCAGCAGCAGGGAAGGTGGCAGCACTTGCCCATGCTACATTGAGGATTACAGACGGTCGTCAGGGTCGGTCCGAGGTGCCAGTGGCGAAGAGTAGAGCCTTTCAGCTGACAGCAGAGGAGGCGCGAGCGACTCCTGATGTGGTGACGGGTATGTATTTTCCTCTTATCTTTATTTTTGATATAGTTTGTTTCTCATGATTATGTGTTTGTGTATAGGGTCGTTCTTAGTGAATGGCATTTCAGCTACGGTATTGTTTGATTCGGGGGCTACCCGATCATTCGTTTCGCTTGCATTTAGCAAGCGATTTAGTAGAGCTCCAGGGGAGCTGGATTGTCCACTTGATGTTGAGATAGCCGATGACAGGACCGTCAGGGTCGCGAGAGTCCATAGGGGATGTACATTACGGCTGTATGACGAGCAGTTCATGGTTGATTTGGTTCCCATTCCCTTACGAGGAAATAAAGTCATAGTAGGTATGGATTGGTTGAGCGCGAACGGGGCAGTGATTGACTGTGAGCGCCAGTTGGTGAGGGTTCGCACTCCTAGCGGGGGAGATTTAGTGATTCAGGGAGAAAGGCCACAGCGCGGACCGATTCTCTGCTCAGCAGCGAGAGCGAGGCGCTATTTCCAGCAGGGATGCGCAGGATACGTCGCCTATGTTATGGATACCCGGGAAAAGGGTAAGGCGACAGTTGATGATGTACCAGTAGTGCGAGAGTACCCGGACGTATTCCCAGAGGATTTACCTGGGATACCCCCGGAGAGACAGGTTGAGTTTAGGATTGATCTGGTTCCTGGTGCGGCTCCGATAGCCAAGGCACCGTATCGGTTGGCTCCTCCTAAGATGCAGGAGTTGTCTACGTAGCTGCAGGAGCTACTAGACAAAGGTTTTATCAGACCGAGCAGTTCGCCATGGGGAGCCCCGATCCTGTTTGTGAAGAAGAAGGACGGGTCGCACCGTATGTGTATTGATTACCGGGAGATGAATAAGGTAACGGTGAAGAACCGTTACCCACTCCCGAGGATAGATGATTTGTTCGATCAGCTGCAGGGGGCATCTTGGTTTTCGAAGATTGATCTACGGTCCAGATGTCACCAAATGTGGGTCAGAGATGATGATGTGCAGAAGACTGCTTTTAGGACCCGCTATGGTCATTATGAGTTTGTGGTGATGCCGTTTGGGCTCACCAATGCTCCAGCCGCGTTCATGGATCTCATGAACCGCGTATGCAGGCCGATGCTGGATCGGTCTGTGATAGTGTTTATTGACGACATCTTGGTTTACTCCAAGACTCAGGAGCAGCACGAGGAGCACCTGAGAGAGGTGCTAGAGACACTTAGGAGGGAGAGACTTTTCACAAAGTTCTCCAAGTGCGAGTTCTGGTTGCACGAGGTGCAGTTTCTGGGACATCTCATCAACTAGAAGGGTATATTGGTCGATCCGACCAAGATAGAGGCCGTGATGCAGTGGGAGGTCCCGAAGTCTCCATCTGAGATTCGGAGCTTCCTGGGCTTGGCAGGGTACTACAGGAGATTCATCCAGGATTTCTCCAAGATAGCAGTACCGCTCACTCGACTGACCAAGAAGTTGGTTGCGTATCGCTGGGGTCCTGAGCAGCAAGCAGCCTTCGAGACGCTCAGGCAGCGATTGTGCGAGGCACCGATTCTCACCCTGCCAGAGGGAGTAGATGATTTTGTGGTCTACTGTGACGCTTCGATCACAGGCATGGGAGCAGTGTTGATGCAGCGAGGCCATGTGATAGCTTATGCCTCTAGACAGTTGAAGCCTCACGAGGCTAACTATCCGACGCATGACTTAGAGTTGGGGGCCATTGTGTTCGCCCTCAAGATTTGGCGGCATTACCTCTATGGGGTCCGATGTACTATTTACACGGATCACAAGAGTCTGAGCAACCTCATGGATCAGCCGAATCTGAACATGAGGCATCGTCGATGGTTAGATGTGGTTAAGGATTACGATTGTGAGATCCTTTACCACCCGGGCAAGGCCAACGTAGTGGCCGATGCCCTGATCCGCAAGGTGGTGGCGGCCCCGATACGAGACATCTGTTTGAGGATGACAGTGACGACTCCATTGTTGGAGCAGATTAGAGAGGCACAAGTTGAGGGCCTGAAGGAGGAGAGGCAGAAGTGTGAGAGGATCGTAGGCCGGGTGACTTCTTTTGATTATGATAGCCGAGGACTGTTGACCCTACACGGGAGGGTCTAGGTACCGTACTGGGGCGGAGTACGGCAGGTATTGATGGATGAGGCCCACAAGTCTCGGTTCTCCATTCATCCAGGGGCGACGAAGATGTACATAGATCTTCGACCCGATTACTGGTGGCCCTGCATGAAGCAGGATGTAGCTTGGTATGTGGGGAGATGCCTGACCTGCAGGAAGGTCAAGGCAGAACACCAGAGGCCCCATGGTAAGATGCAGTCGCTGGACATTCCCGTGTGGAAATGGGAGGATATCACCATGGATTTCATTACTAAGCTTCCCAGGACCGCACGTGGGGTAGATTCGATTTGGGTCATCGTGGATCGGTTGACCAAGAGTGCGCACTTCATACCGATCCAGGAGAGCATCTTAGCCAAAAAACCGGCTGAGATTTATGTGCGAGAGGTGGTGGCACGTCATGGAGTGCCTGTCTCAGTGGTATCAGACAGAGACGTCCGTTTTACTTCCCGGTTTTGGAAGCGGTTTCACGACGAGATGGGTACTCGTCTCCATTTCAGCACCGCTTTCCACCCTCAGACGGACGGACAGAGTGAGAGGACGATCCAGACTCTCAAGGACGTGCTTTGGGCATGTGTGTTAGATTTCGGTGTCAGCTGGGATACGTACCTTCCGTTAGCAGAATTTTCGTATAACAACAACTATCACTCCAGTATAGACCGGCCTCCCTTCGAGATGCTCTACGGGAGGAAATGTAGGACCCCAATCTGTTGGGGTGAGGTTGGTCGGCGAGTCATGAGGAGTACAGAGGTGGTACTCAAGACTACGGAGCAGATTCAGCAAGTCCGGGGCAGACTCCAAACTGCTCAGAGCCGGCAGAAGAGTTACGCCGACAAGCGGCGTTCGGACTTGGAGTTTCAGGTGGGCGATATGGTCCTCCTGAAAGTGTCACCCTGGAAGGGTGTTATCAGATTTCGGAAGCGGGGCAAGCTGGGCCCCATATTCATTGGTCCATTTAGGGTTTTGGCCCGGGTGGGTCGGGTTGCTTATCGGTTAGACCTTCCAGCAGAGCTCAGCCAGATCCACAACACGTTCCATGTTTCTCAGTTGCGGAAGTGCTTAGTGGATGATTCAGCAGTGGTTCCCCTGGAGGACATTCGGGTTAATGACAGCCTGAACTATATCGAGAGACCAGTGACGATTCTAGATCGGAAGGTGAAAGAGCTGAGGAACAAGAGAGTAGAGTTGGTGAAGGTGTTGTGGCAGCACCGCAAGGGTTCAGAGTGGACATGGGAGCCCGAGGAAGAGAAGAGGGAGCACTACCCAGAGTTGTTTCCTGAGACAGCAGACTTCGAGGACGAAGTCTAAGATAAGTGGGCGAGAATTGTAACGCCCCATTCCTGGTATGTAGTTTAAATATTGAATTTCATTTCTTAGGGTTACTCGACGAGCCAGTAGCCCCGACTCGTCGAGTAGAAGCGGGAATACACGTTGACTTAGTGAGGCGACTCGACGAGTCCATTCCCGACTCGGCGAGTCTGCCAGTCTGGATGAAACCCTAATTGTTAGGGTTTGTACCCTATTTAAACGTCCTTATAGCCCCATCCCAGCCTCCAGCACCTCTAGAGCGTTCCCCCTCAAAACCCTAGCCCTCCATTGGTGAGTTGAGTGATTCCTTCTTGATTTTGAGTGTTTTGGTGTATTCTTGGAAGTGTAGAAGAGAAGGAAGGAGAGAAGGTGCAAAGGAGAAGAAGGAGATCCAGAAACTAGCTTCCATTTGGTACTTCATCTGGTAATAAAGCCTCTACCTTGTTTATTTTCCTAGTAGATCTTCATATATGCTTGTTTTACCACTCTTGGGACATTTCAAGGTCCAAACTCGAGATTGGAGCTCCCTTAGGGTAGCGAACTATAGATCTGGACATCATTGAGCTCCAGGAGCTCAAAGTAGCTACCTTTATGCAAAGCAAGGCCTTGTTCCAAACCCTAGGTTCCCTTTTCTAGCTTATTTTGGTGTTTTAGCTTCATACCTCTATGCATGTACGTAAAGTTGGCAACTTTACGTGTTATATCGGCCCTAGAAGCTCAGATCTATGAATTTGATGCACTGGAATCGATTAGAATCAACTGTTTAGTGAAGACATGCATAGGACTCGACGAGTCGTTCATTGGACTCGGCGAGTAGGAGTGCAAACTCCCGATTTCTCCGATTTGAGAGTTGTGAGTTGAATCAGTGAGTGGAAGAGGACTCAGTGAGTTAGAACAAGGATCTGAAAAGTAGATGGACTCGACGAGTCTACGCCCCGAGTCGGCGAGTCGAGTCGCGATTTAGAGAATTGTGAGTTAGGGAACTCGGCGAGTCCATAGTAGGACTCGGCGAGTAGAGTCAACCTGGAAGTTGACTCTGACCAGGACTTTGACTTTGACCAGGGGGGGGGGTAAATTGGTCATTTAATCCATGAGGATTCATCAGTTGATTCAGAATGTTATGTGATTGTAGCCGGGGAGTCGCCGGAGCAGCGGACAGGGATTTCGCACTCGGGATATCAGCAACCAGTTATACGAGGTGAGTTCTCCTTCAGTAGGAACGGGTCTACGGCACCAAGGCCAGCCCGTAGTGTGAAATGATAGTAGCTGAGTGTGGGCGGGGCCCATATCCTATCATAGCAGAGCATGGGCGAGGCCCGTATCTCATAGTAGTAGTTAAATATGATGTATGAGAAGTAGATTAGCTTTACATGGTGTATGTGTGATACTTGTATGTTGGGTTTAGTAGTTGAGTGTGGGCGAGGCCCGTACCTCATCATAGTCGAGTGTGGGCGAGGCCCGTATCTTGAAGTAGCTGAGCATGGGCGAGGCCCGTACCTCAGAGATAGTGGAGTGTGGGCGAGGCTCGTATCTCCTAGACAGTGGAGTGTGGGCGAGGCCCGTATCTCCTAGATAGCGGAGTGTGGGCGAGGCCCGTATCTCCTAGTTGCATGCTATGTGTAGATGGTATGTGGTAGATTGGGGAGACTCACTAAGGTTTGTGCTTACTGTTTTCAGTTTTGGTTTCAGGTACTTCCACTACCACTGGGAAGGGCTCGGGATGATCGCATGACACACACCACAATCTTCATCCTGGGAGCTAGACTCTGATATTTGGATATGAGATTTGATTTGAGATAGATACTATGATGTTTATGATACACGATTATGATTTTACTTATGATTTTGGATGGTTGATGTATTTAATAATGTTTTGAAAACGAAATTTTTGGGTTGTATTTTTGGGATGTTACATTGAGCACAAGTTATACTAGTCAAGTGTTGAAAATACTGAAACATTCAGTAAACCTAGAGTTGAAGAGTCCAAGTGTTGAAAATACTGAAACAGAGTTTTAGAATCATCAAGTGGCAAGTAATGCGGAAAATAAAGAGTGTCACACCCCCAAACCAGAACGACGGAAACGTTCAGGGGTGGAGGACGTCATGTAAGTATCACAACACATGCATTATAGTAATCAAAGTACAAACAACCATTGCATTAATAAGTATAAGTTTTACATAAGTGTTTAAACATTACATATTCAAACAACAAAGTAAATGCGGTAGAAGACATAAGACGCAACACGGTACTAGGTAGTCTTCTCAAGTTATTCAAACAACAAAGTGTACATGTCTACTGGATTCCTGAGAATACAAGTTATTTTGAAAGAGTAGATCAGCATTTAAGCTGGTGAGTTGATAAGTATTTTAGTTTTATGAAGTATACTCTAAGTTCTTGGAAAAGTTAACTAGTTCCTCGAGAAAATCCTATATGTTCTAACGTGATAATATGATAACCATAATAGTTCCCTCTATAATTACTTAGTTTATACTAGTTATATATAACCTAATATCGAACGGACAGTTAAATGTGTGAATCTGCCCTAAGCCCAATACCAAACAAGGAACAGGAAGTAAGGCAGAAATCACACATTCCACTGCCAATCAGATATTACTTATACATAACTCTGATGAATAAACTAAGGAATTTTAAAATTAACCGTTTAAGTCCTTTATGTTACACTAGTTTTGAGAAAGTGATGGATTATGTTCCATTCAAGTATTATTATACCTATAATAAGGTTTAACATAATTTTAACTATCTATAAAATTATTAAAAGAATGTCTTCCGTTTTAATGGTGAAAAGTGGTTTTAAATCTCCATAACACCGTTCTGTAAGGTAGTTTTAAATCCCCATAAAACCGTTATGATAAGTAGTTTTAAATCCCCATAAAACCGTTCCGTTTTGATTATTGAAAGTCATTACTACAGTAGTATTTCTTAAAAAGATAAACTACTGGTGAATAACTACCCTAATGTTAACCTGGTTAATTAGGGTTAAAATGTTATAAAGTTGTAACCATGCTGGACTAGAATGAACACGACGACCTACTAGTGTTGAAACTGAATATGTGACATTTGTCACCCCATGGCTGGTCTGCCGGACTATAGCTAGCAGTCGGGATGTGGGATTGTCAATCCCATATAGATCTATACACACAATGCCCACTCTCCCTCTAGGAGACCCTGGTTACAAGAATGTAACATAGCAAGTATTGCTATGTCCTGAAGACGTACCATCGCATTTTAGTTTGAGTAAAGATCGAATTATACCCTTTTCTTGACAAAGTAGTTTAGACCTCGTATACTTATCTAGAAAATAGATTTCTCGTTGGTTTCATAAATTATACCTATTATAATTTATTCGTTTTATCTAATTAGCATGATTTCTCATGAGTGTACCCCTTTGCTCAACATGATACAAAGGTAATAATACCGACTGAAATATCCTTTTATATTCCCATAAGTATAATATATATAATTAAGAAGGAAACGGCCTTCGGACAAATAACCCTACCTTAAGCCCACATCCAAACAAGGAAAAGGAAATAAGGCAACTCATTAGTCCTAAGCCCTTTAAGTCTTATTTATATACTAATACATATATGAACATGATTTTGACAATTATAAGTTAAAAGAATTATAAATACATTTTAAAGAGTTTAACGGTATCTTAAAAGAGTTTATGTGATTTTGAAAAGAGTTCACATGACTTTAAGTCATTATGGAAGTATTGGGTAATCCTTTATTGTAACAATAAAGATTCAAAGCATAAGGAAATCTTTTATGTGATTGATATCACATGTATTTACTAACATAATTAGATTGTGTTCAACTTTTATTTCCCCCTAAAAGCATTTAAAATTATTTAAAAGATAGATTGTAGGGGTATGAACTCACCTTATGTTGGGGATTTGATGGAAGATATGATATAGAATATTTGGTTTGCCAAAAGAAGTCCCGAGCACAAATGGATCCTAATTGGCATATATTGACATATATATGTGTATTATTAGTGTATATAACAACTAATCATGTAAGGTAAACAACCTTAGGTGCTAGGAAACACTTGAAATGAAGTGTTACAATCATATATGATTGTAAGAAAAGGAGGTCACGGCCAAAATTTAGGGGTTCACGGCCATGGGAGGGTTTACGACCCAAGATCTTATGAAGGGTTTACGGCCCTTATGAAGGGTTTACAGCCGTACACCCTTGAAGATCTTGAAGATGATGAAGAACAATGATGAACAATGATGAACAATGATGAATCAAGGCTAGAACAAAGGGGTTTCTATGCATAAACAAGAATAAGGTTGAGATGCTTACGTTTTTGGAGTGAAAAGTGAACATTCTCTTGATGATACTTGAGAGAGAATGGACAGTTCAAGACTGGAGTTTGGAGAAATGAAGTAAAAATGAAGCTATCCTATATATATGGAGGGTGGTTCACGGCTAGAAGAGTGTTCACGGCCATGAACAAGGTTTACGGCCGTGAACCTCATGTGTTGGACTTTCTAGTTCGTGAACAGCCTTCTGATCTCGAGCTAATACTTCATAACACCCAATCCTTAAGTGTACTAGGCTTATAGAATCTCATACTGACAACAGATAGATGAAACGAGTCTGACTGTTGATTGAATTGGATTGATTTAAAAGAAGAAAATAACGGGGTGTTACAAAGAGTTATGAATCAACCAATTTATTGATAAAATCATTTTTGTATGTTCAAGATCAATGATTCAAAAGTGTCTCATATTCATTAGAATTCAGTTACAAGTGTTTGAATGTAGAACAGACTAAAACACTCAAATAGATCTCTAAAAACTAATCTAAACAACAATTGAGCCGAATAAGCAAAAATAAAGCAGGAAGAGTAGAATTGAGCAACTTTATAATGGATCCCAAGGGGCCTATTTATTGGATTTGGAAAAGCCCATTACATGGTTTGACTAATCAGGTGTTGACACGTCATCATGACTAAGTCATCAGTTGACACCTTGTCCGTACATAACGGAGAATGGATGGAATATTCCAATTCCGTTACTATTCTGTTAGGGTTCCATCCAAGTTTTGAGTCTTCATATCTTGAGCGTTCTTGATCAACATTGAAAGTTTGATGAGCAACATAAGCATCATGTTGCTCCATTGTCTTCTAAGATGTCTTCAACATCCAGATGTCATTGATCAAGTTGAGTTGTTTCTTGAATGATGGAATGTGTCTTGAACTTGAAGATGTACAACCACGTGTTCATGATGGACCATGGACGAACTGTATGTGCCATTGAGTAATTGGAAATTCCATGATGTGCCACGTGCAATCTTGTTGAGCCATCAATGTGATCATGTTGATCCATTAAATTAAGTTAAGCCACCAAGTATTCATGTTGATCCATCAACCTCTTGTTGAGCCATAGAGTTGTGGATGAGGCAACAATGTTTGTAATGAGCCATCAATATTCCAGATGATCAATCAATGTCTTGATGCTCCACATATGATCTAGATGTGCCATCTGAGATCATGATGGTCCAACTTGCTTTTAGCAAGTGCTCCATTTAGGCTGCAAGTGCTGCATGTTCAACAAGTGATCAATGTTTAATAAGTGCTCCAGGTCAACTTCAAGTGCTCCAACATCTGATTCTTCAAAAACTTGTTGAATCTTCAGGATCTTTCAAAACTGAAACATTTTGATAATGTTTGTTAGAGAGATATAGACATATACTCTACTTATTTATAGTGACAATCACATACACAGGATCCATACTCGAGTCAAGGAAAGTCACGATGAAACCAGGAAGCTTGTTGGGTGTCAGATTCTTCCAGTTTATTATGATGGTTTATATGGTTTATTTTCCGTATGTGTTTACGTAAGGAAGTTCTGGTGGAGATATGGATGCCAGTGTTGGTTCTGGTGCCAGAGATGGATCGGGTTCTGGCTCTGGAGCCAGGATTATGGATGATTAGATGTAGGAGTTCATTTCATCCGAGGCTACCCACAACATTCTTGAGTAGACTCCTGTGATCTTCGGTACGATCAATGATGGTATCGTGGAGATTTTGGATGAGCACTTGGGCGCTTTTTGTTATGAGATGGTGGCGATGATGGGATCTCGCACTTTGAATTTTCGTGAGTTCCGGGCATGCAGGGCTCCAGAGTTATTCGGGAAGAAGGACCCGATTGCGAGTAGGCGTTCGTTAACGGATGTCACGAACGCCTTCCATACTAGTTGTGTCCCCGAGGGGGCAAAGGTCAGATTTGCATCTTGTGTTCTGAAAGACAAAGCTCAAAACTAGTGGGAGGAGGTTGGACATACATTGGGAGGCGAGGCTATTGAGTAGATAACTTGGGAGGATTTCGTGATGAGATTTTGCGCTGAGTTTGCATTGGTGATTGAGGTCCAGCAGTTGGCAAATGAGTTTCAGGACCTTAAATATACTACTGAGACGGTGTCAGAGATCACTGTTATGTTCCTACAAAGGGCGTTACTGGTTACACATTATGTGGTGGTTAAGGAGATGAAGAAGGCGAGATATCACGAGATGTTGAGGAGCGATATCAGACAGTTTGGGAGCAGATCCAGTCGCAAGAAACTGGATGATATAGCAGCACGAGCGATAGAAAGGGAGATTGACTTGGAGATGGAGAAGTAGAGGAATCCGAATCAGGTTTGGAGTTCTGAGGGTTTGGGCAAGAGGTGTAACATCCCAAAATTTGAGACCAAAAATTTCATTTTTATAATAATAAAACCATCATCCAAAACGTTTCATAACAACCATAATGAAATCAGAGTATATCAACAATCATCCTGTTACATCAGAGTCAAATAAAATATGGAACAATGTGATGTGTGTGATGCGATTATCCCAAGCTCTTCCCCTTCGATCCAGAAGTACCTAAAACATAAATTGAAAAACAAAAGCACGAAGCTTAGTGAGTTCCCCAAAATACCTCATACCATACATATCAAACATAAAATGGGCCATGCCCAACAACCATCAGGCCATACCCGGCATCGAGCCCTACTGGGAACAGATCTGCCAATAATATGAGATGGGCCCCGCCTCATCACATTCATCAGGCCCCGCCTGGCATCGGACCCTCCCGGTATACATATAGAAACATAAACACATGCAGTAATCACTAAGACACATAGCATACAATACACTCATCAGGCCCCACTTGCCATCGGGCCCCGCCCGTTATACATATCTGTTAAGGCATAAAGTAACCCTCGGCATCTGAAATTTATGAACTATACCGCAGACCTGGTGATTCAAAGGAACCAGAGAGGAGTTTAGGCTCAACGAAGAGCCTTGTATGTTTTTAAGCTACATCAAATATGAGAAGTCTACCGGAGTATAAAGATGGATTTTCTGTCTTTTCACTGATAGTACAATGATCAGCTTTATGATAACATTTCTTGGAATACTACCCAAAAAAGTCATGGGCATGTACAGTAGGGCCGCCCAAGCTACTCTAATTTTATATTTTAACATGTAATGTTTTGTCCTATAAATAAATGATCTTGTTGATCAATCTAAATAGATCTCAACTTCCATAATCTTTCATGTGTGTAATCATGATATTAATACAAAAGTCTCTCTCTTTCTCTCTATCAGATTGTCTTTTATCTTTAGTTGTTCATAATTTACTAAGAAGACATCACCAATTTTAGTCCTCGGGAGATGAAGATGAAGACAATGACAACAAGAGGAAAAGAGGCAAGTTATGTATGGTTGTAAAGAAAAAGAAGAATACTAAAGAGATGAAGAAAAACTACTGCCTCATGGCAAAGGAAGGAACCATCAACATCACTGAAAAGGAAAAACTTATTATTTAGTCAAATAATTACAACATGCATGATTGTGAACCACATCTAGTACAACTTACTCAAACGTGTGCTGACGTCCTTTCAGATTACAACAAAGCCTTAAATGAAAAGAAGATAGCGACCCAAGAGATGTATCACTTGAGAGGAAGACTAGAAGAAAAAAACCTTAAGGACACCATGTTAGAAGCATATTTGAAACTACAAAAGGATGCTAGATTGCTTAGTGAAACTCAGTTAGACGTTGCTTTTAATCAACAGAATCAATCCTGAAATGGAATTGTATGCTTTAACAAATTAATAGAAAAGATATTTAATGAAAGTGAGGCAATTGAAAACTTAGTCAATAATGGGTCTGTAGATAACACTTATAATTGGGGAAGGTCAAATGGTTACAATACCAAAGAGAAATCTCCACCTCGGTTTGATGCCGAACATCCCTATGTCCCACCCAACATGAACTTTCACTTCCCAATCAATGACAAAACCTATCCCGAAGACATTCATTATCATTTTGGAAAACTTTGTGTCCTAAACAACAACTGTGTCATTGAAGAAATATTCAATCCATACCAGTCATTGAAACGATATATCCTGATTCAGGATCTGAATTAGATGAAGAAATCATTATGGATGAACTAAAAGGGTCCCCAAAGCCAAATATCCAAGAAAAGGTGAGTGTTGCATATGTTGTGATATCTCACTCAACATAAGTCTCACCACATACTTCTGTTATATCCATCACTAAAATTCAAAATTTTCCTCAATAAGTAAGAACAGAAAAATCTGAGACCGGACAATGTTCAATATTTCAAGAACTCTGTAGCTTCGATGATTCCTCTCCTAGACCCATAACCAAGTCTAGACTCTTTAAAAGCCAAAGACCTAAACTGAACAAATCTGATTTTTTGTCACAAATAGATGAAGCAAAGCAAGTCTTGAAAGTTGAAATAAAATCTCGCATAGAGAAAAGGCAAGCTGAGTCAAATCTTAGGATTACTAAAAACAAAAGGTCACCACTTTCAAAGAAAACAAATTCAAATGACTCTAAAGGTGACAAATCTTTTCAAAATAACTGTGCGTAAAAGCCTTCTAACAAAACCAAATCCAACTCTATGTAGAAGTTAAACAAGGAACAAAAAATCACAAGTCCCAAAAGGACTCAAAATCCCAAAATTGTCCTGAACAAAAAGCCTGACCAAAAACTCAAGTCAATAATGGTTGATAACAATTCGGTTATCAATCAAAAGGACAAGGAAAAGACCATAATGAAATTGAATCTGGCTAAACACATTGATTATGTTCCTAAATCAATACTTAGGCAAACAATCTGGATAAATGAAAAGAAATTAACCTTTAGCGCTTATCTACCCGTTATGAAGTGTGTCATGAAACCCAAAAATAAGGACATTATCTCAATAAGGATATGGATTAAGAAGGAAAGAAAGAACAAAACATCGTCAAAAGTTACAACTAAACCACACACTGCATACTTTAAATCTTATTATATTGTTGCGGGCCCCAACAAAATTTGGGTGCCCAAATTAAGTATCCAATACTGCAGGCAATATGAAAGGAGGTCACAAAATAGAATGGTTGATAGATAGCGCCTGCTCGTTGCACATGATAGGAAGGTTGGAATACCTTTGTGACATTAAGGTAGTCACAAATGGTGGTAACGTAACCTTTCGAAATGATGCAAATGGAACAATTCGAGGATATGGTGTCATAACAAATGGAAACTTCTCAATTGAAAGAGCTGCCTATGTCGAAGGGTTACAACACAATCACATCAGTGTTGGGAAACTCTGCAAAGTTGGTCATCCCGTTGAACTTGATGACAAATACAACTACATAATGACGAAAGATAGATCAAAATGTCTAATCAAATCAAATACTGTTGGAACAATGTGTCGGATTAGGCGTCTATTCCCATAACTACAATTGGTATGTACTTGATTTGATAGTAGCATGATCCTTTTCGGTTGCCTTCACTTTAGCAACTTGACAGGATGACTTATGGAGAGAGGGGTTAATACATGATTTATTAATATATTATGAGAATAATATATTAATTAAAAATCATATTATTTAATTAGTATTTGATCAAAAATTAATTTAGAATTAATTTTGGCATCAAAGGAACTGTTTAAAAGAATGGGGATTGTTTTGCAAATCATTGATAGTTGCAAAACTGGGCTGACATACTCCTTTGTTAAGAGTGGACGAAATCTATTGGGAGGCCCTATAGAATTCGTGCAAGGATTCCTAATAGGAGGTCCATGTGTTGCTTAATCCCTAAGCAGGAAATTAGGGTTTCCTCTAGAAACCCTAGCAACCCACCAGCTATTTAAAGACCCTTTTACTTAGGGTTTTCGACCAATGCTTAGAGCATAGAAACCTTAGCCGAAATTCTTCATATTCCCTCCTCTCTCCTTCTCATCCTCTTGCTACAAGTGTTTGTGAGCCATTAGAGGTGCAACATTTGGGGCACTAAACCTTTCAAGAGTCTAGATCAATCAAGGAATTCTTGTTATTGCTATATAACAAGTAAGGTAATCTTCTTAACCCTTTTATATTTGAATTTCAAATTACATATGCTAGATCTAGGGTTATTGCTTTGGAATTTCTTAACGTAGATCCAAAGCAATTAGGGTTACATGAACACATAGAATGTTGTTATGCTCAAAACCCAACAGTGGTATCAGAGCCTAGGATGTTTTTCAATTTAATTTGATGCTTTTGTGATTTCTCCAAAGCTTAAGCAAACAGAATTCGCAATCTGTCTGCTGAACTCGACGAGTTCAATGAGGAAATCGACGAGTTGGGTCGAGTCGTCAGATGACTGATTTTTTGATTTTAAGATCTTGTTTGATTTAGGATAATTACCATATTTCATTTTTAATTCCTTAAATTGAATTTTCTGATTGGTAATCTGATTTCCTTATCAAATAAGATTGATTTCTTCAAATTTTAAGATAATGACAAAATTATTTTATTAATTTAATTATTTCAAATTTGATCTAGTAATTTTGAAAAGTTTCAAATTACACCCTTTAGTTTTGGAATTTAAAACTTAATTAAAACTTTAATTTTGAAATATTAAAGTTTAATATGTGTGTGTGTGTGTGTGTATATATATATATATATATATATATATATATATATATATATATATATATATATATATATATAAGAAAATGCTAGTCTTAGCGTTAGTATGACTCATTCACGAAGCCGATCTATAAGGGGGGGGGGGGGGTATAAGGAAACTGGCTATAAAATGGCGGTTGAATAGGTGTCCACTCTCACCCACCGCTTTCTTGATTAGTGGAGGGTCGTTAGCCGAATGGGTAGGATAAGACATTAAACTCTCATTAATAAGTATAATGAAAATATAAAGTAACTAAACGCTTTTATAAATTCCCAATCTTAGCTACTTTAGGAAAATGTGAATTTTATGTTAATCCATGAAATTGCACATTGCACTTTGTCAATTCGTTAGTGGAGCGTGTGTGGTTAACCAGCACAATATATTAGACTAACAAAGAGTGGCAATGGGTAGCTCGTAAACTATCATTGATCAATGGAGCCTGTGTGGTTAACCGACACATTGATTTGGTGATAAATGACATCGAGAGTACCAAGCTAATTTGCATGGTTATTAACACCTTGTTTGTGATCCTCGGTATCCCAGTCATAAACTTGAAGGGCATAATCGAGATTAAACATGCCATTGAATAGTTCAATGAATCTCAAAATATCTAGGAATTTCATTTCATTCAAAACCTAATTCATTTAGAATTACGTTTTCATAGTGGAATTGGTAAATGGTCATTTGCGTACCTTCAAATAACTTACAATTAGATTACGACATCCCTCTTCTGATTTGTGAATTATTGTGTTGGGTGCTAGCCTTAATATTTCATTTTGGGTGTTATATTAAGGATTCCTTATCTAATCAAAAACTTTTCCTTCTTCTTTTACAGATGTCAACTTCCAACAACGCTTCTAGTTCCTCCAACAACAACTCTGCTAACTCTTTCTCGCTCTTGAACATTTGCGCGAGGGTGACATTCGATTGTTCCAATTTCAATGATTGGATCCCAAACATCCGAATGGACTTCGTTACGAGGACAAGGAATACGTCCTCGACAAGGAGTTGAACGAGATAGACGAAACCAAAAAAACTATTGAAGAAATAGTTGAGTATAGGGCTCACTGCAAGGATGCTACTAAAGTGTCTTGTATTATGGTAGCCACTATGACTCCTGAGCTTTAGCAGTTCTACGAGGACTATTGGCCTTATGAGATGTGCAAAGACTTGATGAAGAAGTACCATCAAAGAGCACGTCAAGATTGGTACGAAATAATTAGTTCATTCATCCCTCTAAGGAAAGCTGGAAGGGAAAGTCTCATGATGGGTCTTCTTCTAATGGACCCAAAGCAAAATCCGGTTCTGCTCCCCCCTGCCTCAGATCCAAAAGATGCAATCTGTTTCTACTGCGAAGACAAGGGGCATTGGAAGAGAAGCTGCCCTAAGTACCTGCAGGACATTAAGGATAACAAGATCAAGCCTACCTCAGTAGGTATTTACATTATTTTGTCTAAAAAATCATCGCATTCTAATTCTTGGGTTCTTGATACAAGATGTGGTTTTCACATTTGTTATGACTTGCAGGGACAAAAAAAATGTAGGGATGTGGAGCTTGGGAATATGAACCTGAGAATGGGTAATAAGAGATCGTCACCTGTTACCAAGATCAACGCTTATTCTTTAAAGCTTAGTAGTTGATTATGTTTAGACTTAAATAATTGTTGCTACTCGTCAGAAATGACGAGGAATATTATTTCTTTTCATGGTTTGTACAGACAAGGCTTTAGATATTCATTTAATAATGAAATTGGTTCTATTAATGCTTATTATAATGGTGTATTTTATTTTGAAGCATTGCCTTATGATGGTGTATATCAAACTCTGATGATGGTAGACAATTTAGGCAAATAGTGTGTTGTACATTGATTCGTCTAATGGTTTCGACATAGCATGCTTGTGGCATTATCATCTTGGACATGCCAACAAGAAGTGCATTGCCCAACTCCAAAAGGATGGAGTGTTGGAATCATTTGACCTTAGGTCAGATGATACATGCGAGTCTTGTTTACTTGGAAAGATGACTAAATCACCTTTCACTGGTTCGTGTGAAAGATGTGAGGGATTGTTTGATCTCATACATATCGATGTGTGTGGGCCCTTCAGATCCACCACAAGGGATAAGAATTGATTTTATGTGACTTTTACCGATGATTATAGCACATACGGATATATCTACTTAATCAAGCATAAGTCAGAAACCTTTGAAAAGTTCAAAGAGTTTAAACATGAAGTCAAGAATCAATTAGGCAAGAAGATCAAGATGCTCAGATCCGATAGGGGTAGTAAGTATCTGAGTATCGAGTTCCACGACTATCTTAAGGAATGGGGAATTATTTCACAATTGACACCTCCTAGGACACCACAGCTTAATGGTGTGGCTGAGAGGCGTAATCGAACCTTATTGGACATGGTTCGTTCCATGATGAGTCGAGCTTCGCTTCTAATATCATTCTGGGGTGATGCCTTAGAGACTGTCGCCTATATCCTTAATCTAGTCCCAACAAAGAAGGTTGCCAAAACACCTCACGAGATGTGGACATGGAAGGTTCCCTCGTTGGCACATATCAAGGTTTGGGTTTGTGAAGCTTTCGATCGATGAAAGACTCACGAGAAGCTTGAACCTCGAAGTAAGCGGTGTATTTTCATCGGCTAACCACAGAAGTCGATTGGATACTTATTCTACAAACCTACTGAGAACGTGGTGTTCATAGCACGAAGGGGAGTTTTCTGCAAGAGGGAACGCATATGCAAAGAGGACATGGGAGCATAACTAATCTTGAAGAAATTCAAGAGTCAAGCGATAAAGGAACCTCTAACACTGGCACTCAACCTGAGGTAGAAATTCCTGTTGAACCAATTGATGAGTCGTTGCCTCTTAGTCGTTCCACTCGAGTTAGTGTTCCGCCTGTGTTGTATGGTTTCTATATAACTGCAGAAGGTGATATGTTTATCAATGATAGTACACTGATAAACTTGGATGAACGTGCTAACTACAAGCAATCCATGGCGGGCCCTATGTCACACCCCCAAACCAGACGCCGAAATCGTCCGGGGCTGGAGGACTTCATTTGTAGTATCACAACACATGCATTATAGTAATCACAGTACAAACAACCACTGTATTTAAAAAGTATAAATATTTACATGTGTTTCAACATTTTCTTATGAAACTAAATAGTTGTACAAAAGAAGAAGACAAGACATAAATAGCTTCATCTTCTCAAAAGCTCGAGGTGTACCTGTCTACTGGTTCCCTGAGAATACAAGTAATTTGAAAAAAGAGTATCAACATAAAGTTGAGTGACTGCATAAGTATTTATGTTTTGTAAGAATGTCTTCTGTTTCTTCAATATGTAACTATTTCTAGAAAATCCTATATTTTCTACTGTCTATGAAAAGTAGTTTTAGTTGCATATAACTGTTCTATTTGTAAACCAATGTTCTGTATTTATAATCCTTTTGTAAACTTGTATCCGTAGGTATGTCTGAATTCATCAACAGTTATTGTAAACTGTAATGTATTACTGTAAACTGTATCTTGTAAACTAGTACTTTGAAATAGTACCTAAGTTTAGTTAACTATACACTAAAGTATTGTTAATATCTTTTAATGAGTTATTATAACCATACTGACCAGATAGCCTGACCAACCGCTATGTGTGCGCTGAAAACATGTTGATAACAGTTTGTCACTCACAGGCGTGTACGCCTGACTGTAGCTAGCAGTCCGAGTGTGAGCTTGTCAATCCTAATATAGATCTATACACACATTGTTTCGATCCCCAGCTGGAGATTCTGGTTATAATGTCAGGACTTTAACTATGTTGTTTAAAATGAATTAAACAACCTGTACTACTTGACTCATAAAAGCATATAAATGTTACATGTATAATAGTTATGGAAACTCAATCATTCTGAAATAAATGATTGATAGTATGTTCTTGAATTAGTATTCTTCACATGTATCTGGAAGAATGTATAGTCTTGAATAGTTTTGAATCAAACCTTTGTTCTTGTAAAACAATGTACTCTAGCATACTTGAATCGTGAATTAATGTTCTATGAATCATAAATTATACCTATTATAATTTATATGTACTTTCTAATTTGATATCGAGCATTCATGAATGTAACCCCTTGATCAACTTGTTACAAAGGGTAGTTGAAATTAAATGAATAAACTTTTATACTTGTATACATGTATAAATATATATAAGTAAAATTTAAATGACACTCGGACAAATAACATATACTTGTAATCCCACATCCAAACAAGGAAAAGGAACCAAAGTGGGTTATCAGTCCTAAATCTTTTAAATCTTATTGATATAAATATATGTATACTAATATGATTTTTGGGGAAAAATGTAAGTTTATACAAACATTTAAAAGAAGTTTGATATTTTGAAAGCCATTTTGATGACTTGATGTCATTTTTGAAATAATCATTTAAAACTATTTGATTTGATGATAACTGAAATTCATTTTGATAAGATATTTTAAAATCACTGGTTTATAACACAAAATCTTTGTGTTAGACTTGTATCCCCCCCCCCCCTTTAAAACAGTAAAAACTATGAAAATACGGGGGTATGAATTCACCTGAAGTAAGTTATTCAAATGTAAGGTCGGTGTAGGATGCTAAGTGTCAAGTGAAGTCTTGAACACAACGGATCCTATTAAACATATAATTATACATATATGGATATAATTAGTGTTTAAACAACTAATTATGTTAAGAAACCATCCTAGGGACTAGGAATCACTTAGATTAAAATGTTACAATCACATGCGATTGAATCAAATGGAGTTTACGGCCACTCCTTGGAGTTTACGGCCATATGAGATCTTGAGTTTACGGCCAAGGGAGATGATCATGGCCGTAAACTCTTATGTTCTTGGGAAATGGTTGATTTCAAGGGTGTATGTTATGAGCTTCTATAGAATAACTAGTATACGGGAGGATACTTACGTTTTGAAGCTTGAATGAGGTGTTCACGGTCTAAAGAACTAGTATGTGTTCTTGGTGTTGTTGGTGTTCTTGAAGACCTAACCAAAAGAAATGATTTCATGGATGAAATCATAGGTTTTAACTAGATTAAGCAAGGATATCACTTAGGAATGGAAGTATCACTTACAAATTTGGTGTGAATTAGAAGTGTTCTTGATGATACTTGAGAGAATTTGAGAGTTCTTGACTAGAGGATATGAGAAATGAAGGAAAAATGAAGGAATATATATATATATATATATATATATATATATATATATATATATATATATATATATATATATATATATATATATAAAAATATATATATATATATATATATATATGCGAGGGGTTACGGCCGAATTGTTTACAGCCGAAGCCTCGTTTACGGCCTGCGAGGAGTTTACGGTCGAAAGAGTTTACGGCCGTAAACTCTTTGCGGACCGAAGTGTTTGCGGTCCGAGGCGATGAATAGTATGCAAAGTTTCTCGGTTTTTCAAACATTTTCCTTTCAATTTCAACTATGGATATTATAAGGATTTTTGCAAAATAAAGGTATTTAACGAAACCTTAACAAAATCCACATAATAAAAAGGACTTTAGTCGACTTTTATTTGACTTTGGTTGACTAGAGTTGACTTTATAAACAAAAAATAATAGGATGTTACACCCTGAGTCTGTCAAATGGAAAGAGGCAATGGCAAGCGAGATCCAGTCCATGTATGATAATCAAGTTTGGAACTTGGTTGAAAATGTGCCAGGTCGCAAGACAGTTAGGTGCAAATGGATCTTCAAGAAGATGACCGACATGGACGGAAAGGTGCACATTTTTAAGGCACAGCTAGTTGCTAAGGGCTTTACTCAAACCCCGTGGGTTGACTATGATGAGACCTTCTCACCAGTGGCCAAGATCAAGTCTATTAGGGTAATGTTAGCCATAGCTGCGTTTCATGATTATGAAATCTGGCAGATGGATGTCAAAACTGATTTCCTTAATGGGAAGCTGGCTGAAGATGTTTACATGTGTTATCCAGAAGGTTTTGTGGATGCTAAATACCCCAATAGAGTGTGTAAGCTTGAGAAATCAATCTATGGATCGAAGCAAGCTTCTCGCAGATAGAATATTTGCTTTGATGAGAAGGTCAAAGAATTTGGCTTCTCTAGGAGTGAGGATGAGTCGTGTGTATATGTCAAAGCCAGTGGGAGTATAGTTAGCTTTCTAATATTGTATGTTGATGACATACTGCTCATAGGGAACGACGTTCCAACCTTGCAGGAAGTTAAGTCCTGGCTTGGAAAGTGTTTCGCTATGAAGGATCTAGGAGATGCTACATATATTCTGGGAATAAGGATTTTGAGAAATAGGAGTAGAAGCCTAATTGGACTTAGTCAAAGTACTTACTTGGATAATGTCTTATAGCATTTTATCATGGAGAATTCCAAGAAAGGGAGAGTTACCTATCCAGAGCAATACCAAGCCGAGTAAGACTCAGAGTCCGAGTACCGATGCCGAGATGGCAGAAGTGAGTCGAGTTCCATATACTTCCGCCGTTGGCTCGATCATGTATGTTATGACATGTACTCGCCCTGATGTGGCTTTTGCTTTGAGAATGGTTAGCCGATATCAAGGGAACCCGGGTAAAGCTCACTAGATAGCGGTAAAGAACATTCTTAAGTATATGCGAAGAACTAAGGAATGGGTCTTTGTTCTTGGTGGCAGTGATGACTTGAGAGTGACTGGTTATAGTGACACTAGTTTTCAGAGAGACCGAGACAACTTCTGATCTCAGTCTGGTTGGGTGTTTACACTCAATGGAGGAGTAGTAAATTGGAAAATTTCCAAGCAGGAGACCGTGGCTGATTCAACATGTGAGTCAGAGTGTATAGCCGTGAGCGAAGCATTAAAGGAGGCTATATGGTTGAAGAACTTCATTGGAGAACTTGGGGTTGTGCCAGCCATAGAGGAGCCCATGGAGATTTTCTGCGATAATGAAGGAGCGGTTGCCTTGACCAAGGAACCAAGGGATCACTGAAGATCCAGACATATCGACAGGAAATATCACTTCATCAGACATCGGGTAGAAGAAGGACTCGTCATCGTGAAAAGGGTATCGTTAGAAGAGAATAATGTAGATCCCCTCACAAAGGGTCAGAGTTCGACAACGGATTTTGAGAGCTACGATTGCTAATCAGATTCGGAAGTCATACTCGTAATTATAGTTATTAGACTTATCCAAGTGGGAGACTGTTGGATTAGGTGTCTAAGCCCATAACTATAATTGGTATGTAATTGATTTGATAGTAGCATGACTTATGGAGAGAGAGGTTAATAAATGATTTATTAATATATTATGAGAATAATATATTAATTAAAAATCATATTATTTAATTAGTATTTGATCAGAAATTAATTTGGAATTAATTTTGGGATCGAAGGAACTGATGAAAAGAACGGTGACTATTTTACAAATCATTGATAGTTGCAAAACTGGGCTGATGTACTCCTTTGTTAGGAGTGGACGGAATCTATAGGGAGGCCATATAGAATTCGTCCAAGGCTTCCTAATGGGAGGTCTATGGGTGGCTTAATCCCTAAGCAAGAAATTAGGGTTTCCTCCAGAAACCCCAACAACCCACCAACTATTTAAAGACCCCTTTACTCAGGATTTTTGACCAATTCTTAGAGCATAGAAACCCTAGCTGAAATTCTGCATATTTCCTCCTCTCTCCTTCGCATCCTCTTGCTAGAAGTATTTGTGAGCCATTAGAGGCGCAACATTTAGGGCACTAAAGCTTTCAAGGTAATCTTCCTAACCCATTTATATATGAATTTTGAATTACATATGCTAGATCTAGGGTTATTGGTTTGGAATTTATTTTGCATGTTCAATTAGTGAAAAACTTAGATCCAAAGCAATTAGGGTTGCATGAACACATAGGATGTTGCTATGCTCAAAACCCAACACAATGTTCCCATTAGACATATCTCTAGTCAACTGTAAACCACAACTGTGTTTTCTGTCAAAAGTTGTCTCCAAGGTCAGCTGGCTATGCCACAGGAAGCTTGCTCACCTCAATTTTTGATACATAAAAAATTTGGTTACCAGAGAGATGGTGTGAGGATTGCCTCTTCTCAAATTTGACAATGACCCTTTATGCCGTGCTTGTGAAATTCTAAAGAAAACCAAGTGATATCATCCTTTGATACTTGATTCTTCCATCAGTGAACCTTTGGAGTCGCTTTATATTGATCTCTGCGGTCCTTCGACGGTGGCAACCATACATCATAAGAAGTACATTCTAGTCATAGTAGATGATTTCACTTATTTCACATGGGTGTTTTTCTTAAGACTGAAATCAGAAACACCGTAGACTTTGACTTCGTAGTGTCAAAATGTATTAATCACTACTTCTCTGCTCCTTACACACCACAACAGAATGGTGTGGTAGAGAGAAGAAACAGAACTGTAGTAGAAGCTACCAGGTCAATGCTTAGCTTTGCAAATCTGCCTCTCTTATTTTGGGCAGAAGCAGTCACAACAACATGCTTTGTACAAAACCGAAGCATCATCAACAAACAACTCAACAAAACTCCATATGAAGGTTTGAACAATCGTAAACCAAATGTTCGCTTCTTTCACATTTTTGGTTGTAGGTGTTTTGTAGTCAACAACAAAGAGTATCTGAGCAAATTTTCACCCAAATCAGAAGAAGAAATATTTTTGGGATATATTATATACAAGATAGCAGATAGAGTTCTGATCCGAAGAACAAGACTCATAGAAGAAAACTTTTACATGAAATTTGATGATTTCTATGTCCGGAACTCAACTCCTCTCAAAGAAACAAAGTTTATCATGAAGAATGGCATTCCAATTGAATTCGAACCTCTCAACATCGTAGAAGACAACTATGAAACACTCTTTGATCCTCCAAAAACTGCAAGACTTTCCATAGTCTTAATATCTCCTTCTGCGTAATTACAACATACCGAAGACTCTGGTCCTTCAGTATCCGAAGACTCTTCCCACATGACTTCCACCTCTCTGGCTGAGGGAGAAAGCAGTCCCTTAATTCTTGTAACAATCCCAACCATCGAGGTTCCAGTTATAGATGAAGTAATCCCATTGTCAACAATAATAGTTCAAGGAGTCCTGAAGAATCTGAAGACTCAGAAGAAGATGTTAAAGAGATATTGACTGGTGAAGTTCACATAGTTCCCTTTACTAACAATGCTTCAATCCAGGGGAACCGTCAAAATCACAGGGGGAACCATCACCTTCAACAGAGCCACTCATTCATGATCAATCCACAGGATGTTCTTAGACTAAAGGGGAACAAGTGAAAGATCTAGTATGCTCAAGAGTCATATTAAAATGATATTGCTAAATAACATATGATCCTCAGGGTCACACTAACAACAAATTGATACAAATGATTATTTATTAGAAATTGATTTTAATAAATATTCATAAACTTTTAATGGTTAATGACATAGGGGACACAGTTTTCTAAAAGTACTTAATGGTTAATGACTATTGGACCATAATTCCATTATAAATAAGAGGTGATTGTTCTCATTTTTCGTCACTCCGCTCTCCTTATCCGAGAGCTCTTTCTTCTTCCCCATCTTCTCTCTAAAGTCTTGAAATTTGAAGATTTTGTTGCTTGCATTCTCTCTTTAAGTCGTAATCTTGTTTTGTCTTAAAAGTTTAAGAGTTGTAAATAACATTACATCAAGTTGGCACATTTTTGGTGTCTCAAGGGTTCATCCTCACTCCATCAACTTCCAAGCCTCCCCTAGAGGACTCAAAGTGATTCAAATGTTGTTACCACTTCTTCCTTCTATGGTTGTGTTTTAAATCTTTCCTTTACTTGCAAGATGATCCTTGATGGGTGATAAAATGTTTATATTATTTTATAAAACTCAAGTCTTCCGTTTGCCATTATTTGTAGTTTTTTGAAACTATATTTTTTTTAATAAAATCCAACAAATGGTATCAGAGACACATTGCAAGTTTGGTGAAGATTTTTTGATTTATGGAAATCTTACTTTTAGATAAAATGGATAACTTGTTTTTGTATAAAAGCAAGTTCATACATATTTTCTTTGACAACTTTATAATTGTTATTTTATGTGACAAAACTTCCATCCATTTTTGTCACATAAAGTTGTCTTAGAAAAACAATGGTTATTTTATGTTTATATGTATTTTAGTGTACATAAACAAGCCTTGGACCATTTGTGTTGTTGTTTGTGTGATTTTCTTGAAAATGGTTTGTAATATTCTTTTATTCATAAAGTATGTAATAGAAGTAGCTAATTTTTATTCTTGTTATTTTTATGTAATAGATTAGTTTTAGAATAGATTTATTTTATGAAAAATGTAACAAGATGAAGATCGAGGCCATTTCTCGAAGAACCATGGAGACCCATGGTTTTATAAAGATTTTATAAAAGTTTATAACTTTTACCAAAAGTTTTATAAAATTGCAACAAAGTTGGTTTTCATTGCAAGTGGGAGCTTGAAGATCACATGAAGAGCAAATCATAACATTTGGTCCCTTTGTCCCTTAGGAAGGACTTAACACTTTTGTGTTGGCTCACAAAAGTGTTATATAGTTTAAGGCTTGTTTATGTCAAATGGATGCTTGTGTTGTTTATGTTTCAGGTAAATATCTTTTGTAGTTGTTAATTTAGTTTTTCACAAACCCAAACTATTTTTTTTGGACAAAATAAACGTCATATGAAGTTTGGATTTCAAAATATAAAATATGGACATTGGATGTAACATATTCTTGCCATAAAATAAAATCTGGTTTTATAGAATTGTTAATTACAACAACTTTTGAAATATTTAATTATAAGTGTAAATATCACGTTTTTATAACTTATTCAAACTCCAAAGTATTATTTAATAAAAAGGAGGTTTTATTAAACAATATTAAAAGGTTCAAAATGGCTTATACACAAACTTAATATTAGGTATTAATTTTAAATTGAACCAAGCCGAAATACAAATCCCGGGTTTTTATAAGAACCTTAAAAGTGATTTTTTTTGGAAAAATTGATACCATGACATATTGGATGCATGAAATTTTCATGATATCACATGTTTTAAATAGAATAATAAAACATTCAAATCTCTTTTTCAAAATGTAAGTCTATGCCATCCAACTTTAGAAACATTTGCACATCACTTGTATAATGCTAGTGGGATAAAGGATACCTAACCATTAGTATTATCTTTTGATGGCCAATGTATTTTTGCGATTCCTATAACCAACTTATGGGCTAATTATACAACTTTCTCTAATTGGAAGACTTTATTGGAAACCTCTTGTGATAAAGGTCACCTATGCAAGAGTGTTCCAAGGCATAGATGAGACCAAACATGTCAAATTAACAAATGGATTGTTATGGGTCTCATAAACCTAGGATTTACAAATGGTGTAATTAATACAAGTTATTTACCTTGTTAAAATTGGGTAAATGGAATAAAGGATACCTAACCATTTATTTGATTTGTAACTTGGATCCTAGACTTTAAATAAATAATGTTTTTGGAAACAAAAGGGTATTATTATTTAAAGAATTAAATACTAAATGAAAACTTTGTTAAACTTTTATAGATGGCTCCACCAATTACTGTAACACATCACCCAATGAACATTCGGTCAATTCTTGACAAAGAAAAACTCAACCACTCCAACTTTTTGGATTGGCATAGAAATTTAAGAATCGTTTTGAAACAAGAAAAGAAAGACTATGTCCTTGAAAACCAAACTCCTGATCAACCACATGCTCTCCCATAGGCTACACATGATGCATGGCTAAAGCATGTAGATGATTCACTTGATGTTTCATGTCTTATGCTTGCCTCTGTGGTTCTCGATCTTCAGCGGGATCTGGAACACTACACTGCCTTTGACATGATTCAACATCTCAAGGAGATGTTCGGTAAACAAGCTAGAACCGAAAGGTTTGACACTATGAGAGCACTTCATGCCATGAAATTGGAGGAGAGTGGAAATGTGAGCACACATGTTCTCAAGATGAAAAGTTACATTGATCAATTGGAGAGATTGGGCTCTCCATATCCACAAGACTTGGCTACAGATATCGTTATGAACTTTTTGCCAAGGTCTTACAATGCTTTCATAACGATCTATAACATGTATGGGTGAGAGAAACCTATGTTTGAGTTGCATGGGATGCTAAAAACTGCGGAGAAAGATATCCGAAGTAAAACTCCCCAAGTGCTCATGATTAGGGAAGGAAAGGTCAAGAAGTACAAAGGCAAGAACTTCAAGGGAAAGCCACGAGCTGGTAAGGGCAAAAGAAAGAAAGCTCCTCAAAACCCACCACCTAAGAAGAAGTAAAAGGTTGCCAAAGATGACACATGCTTTAAGTGTGGAGTTGTCGGACATTGGAAAAGGAATTGTCCTAAGTACCTTGCAGAGTTAAAAAACAAGAAGGCCTAGGAAGACCCTTCAGGTATATCCATTTTCATGATTGAAATGGGATTATTTACTTTTTCATCAAACACTTGGGTATTAGATACTGGTTGTGGAACTCATATTTGTAATTCGTTACAGGGGTTCAAAAATAGTAGAGAATTGAAAGCATCTGAGATGGTATTGCATGTGGGTAATGGAGCACAGGTTGCAGTCCAAGCAATAGGACATTTTGATTTATGTTTACCATCTGGTCTGTATTTGAGATTAGACAATGTCTGTTTAATTTCTTCTATTACTAGAAATATCATTTCAGTTTCACGTTTGAGAAAATCTAGTTATGATTTCAAATTTGTGGATGATAACATTCACTCCTTCCTGAAAGGAATTTTCTATTTTGAGGCTAGACCAATAAATGGAATTTATGAACTAAACCTAGATATCACCTCAAACAATAAGCCCCTTTATCATGTTAACACCAAAAGGTCAAACCAGATTTGAACCAAACATATCTATGGCATTGTCGCCTTGGACATATAAACAAGAAATGCATATCTCAACTCCAAAAGAGTTGACTTTTGGGGGGAAAAGACACTGAGTCATTTGACATATGTGAATCTTGTTTATGTGGCAAGGTGACAAAAACCCCTTTCTTTGGAACAAGTGAAAGGGAAAGTGTTTTTATTAGGCATCATACACACTGATGTATGTGGACCTTTTAAAACAATGTCTAGATATGGTGAGAGATATTATATCACCTTCACTGACGAATTTAGTCGTTTTGGTTATGTGTATTTGATGAAACATAAACATGAAGCATTTGAAAAGTTTAAATTGTTTCAAAGTGAAGTTCCAAGATCATCTAAGGAGTCGTGGGATTACTTGAGCCAAGAGTTCCAAGATCATCTAAGGAGGCGAGTACTTGAGCCAAGAGTTCCAAGATCATCTAAGGAGTCGTGGGATTATCTCACAACTCACTCCACCTAGGACACCCCAACTTAAGGTGTTTCTGAGAGGAAAAATCGGACCTTACTTGATATGGTTCGATCTATGATGAGTCAAAGTACCCTTCCTTTAACTTTTTGGAGTTATGCTTTACTCACTGCAACCCGTATCTTGAATATGGCACCAAATAAGTGTTGGATTTGGTGTCTAAGCCCATAACTATAACCGGTATGTACTTGACCCGATTGTAGCATGGTCCTTTTGGGTTGCCTTCACCAGTGCAACTTGATAGGACGGATTTTGAGATTAAGGTTATTTATGGTTTATTAATATATTACAAGTATAATATATTAATATGGAATTATTTAATTAGTATTGATCAATAATTAATTTATTAATTTTGTGATCAAAAGAGACTAATTAAATATATGGGGATTGATTATGTAAATCAATCATTCTTGTAGTGTGGGCTAATGATCCATGATTATTGGCTAAAATAATCTATGGATAGTTCATAGAGGTTAAACCCATGGAGCATGAGAATGTGGAAATTCATGGGTTATTAGGGTTTACCTAGTGTAACCCTAGCATGTCCAACACTATAAATAGAATCCTCCATAGACCAAAATCGGTTGCCTCTTCTCTTTGAGATAAATAGATTATTCTCTTAATCCATACTCTTGCATATGGTGTTTGTGAACCATTAGAGGCATGACACTTGAGGTGCTCAAGCTTTCAAAGGTCAAGAACTACAAGTCCTTCTAAGAGGTAAGTCATCTAACTAGTTGTATTGTTCATTTGACAATTTGTATGCTAGTTAGGACAATGCTCTGTAAAAATGATAATGCATGTATAATTAGAGAAAACATAGATCCAAAGCATTTAGGGTTGCATGTGCACTTAGGAAGTGTTATAGTGCTCAAAACCCAAGAGTGGTATCAGAGCCTAGGTTTGTTTTCTATTATATTTGATGCTTACTTGTTTTCAAAGTTGAAAAAATCGAGTTTTCTGCATTCTGCCTGATGAACTCGCCGAGTCCACTGGGGAACTCGACGAGTCCATGCAAAAATGAAGCTACTCGACGAGTCCAGTTCATGGAATCGCCGAGTTAGCTGATCAGAGTGCAGAATTTAGAGTTTTTGGCCTATTTTGGATTAGGAACATTACCACAAACTGTTTTGGTTCTAAAAATTGTTTTTAAGGATATGGTAATGTTAATCCCCATCCAATAACATGATATTTGTCAAATTCTAAGATAACTACTTGTTTTTGGTCAATACTAGTTATTTGTAAAATTTGAAACTATCTTGAATATGAATCAAATTAGGTCAAATTGGTAAATGATCATCCTATCATAAGTGGACTAGTTAATTTGGTAAATACTAGTCAAGTTCCCGACGGTACTCTCACTAGCCCGGAAATCATTCGCGAAACCACGGAGAAAATCGTACAAATTCGGGAGCGACTTAAAGCTTCCAGAGATAGACAGAAAAGCTACGCTGACAAAAGAAGAAAACCTTTGGAGTTCCAGATTGGTGAACGCGTCATGTTGAAGGTCTCACCCTGGAAGGGCAGGATACGCTTTAAAAAGTGTGACAAGTTGAATCCAAGGTATATAGGACCATTCGAGATTCTTGCTGGAATCGGTCCCGTAGCTTACAAACTCCGACTACCCAAGAACTAAGTAACATACATCCTGTTTTCCACGTCTCGAACTTGAAAAAGTGTTTGTCCGACGAGACTCTTGTTATCCCACTCGACGAAATCGAGATCGACGAGAGCCTCAACTTCGTGGAAGAACCAATAGAAATCATGGATCGTGAGGTCAAGCAAACAAAGCAAAGTCGTATTCCTATAGTGAAGGTTTGCTGGAATGCCAAGCGGGAACTTGAATTCACTTGGGAACGCGAGGATCAAATGAAACTGAAATATCCTCATCTTTTTGCATAGTTGTTTGTAATTGCTTAATTGCTTAATGTGACAACCCGAAATTTCTATTATGTACAACCATTCACTTCAATAGAAGTCAGAACAGTTTCTGCTAACTTTCAAGCTTTTTGGAATAAGTTTTAGTGTTTTAACATTAGTACTTCAGGAGATATCAGGAGAGAGGATGCCCTAGGGTTTATTGTGCAACAATAATGTCCCAAAACTCCAAGAGTTTGGAGTTTACGTCCTAAACAAATGTGTTTACGGCCCTAAACCCTAAAAGGGGGTATAAATATGACACTTAGTCATTATTTACCACTTTTCACATTTTCAAGATCCAAAACCCATTTCTCTCTCAAGTATCATCCGACTTTTCTTCAAGATCTTCAACTTTGTAAGTGTTTCTAACCCTAAAAAGTTGATATCTTACTTAATCTAGTGATCTTACATGATTCCATCCGCGAAATCATTCCAAAAGTGTAGATCTTCAAGTTTCACTAAGAACACCAAGAACACACACTAGTGTTCTTGGACTTTTAGCACATTTTCAAGCTTCTACCTAGTAAGTACTCTTACCCTAGTGTATTATAAGACTTGTTACACTTCTAATCATCTAGGAAACACAATGAATCAAAGGATCAAAGGTGTTTACGGTCCAAGAACACCTTGGACCGTAAACCCTAACAAAGGGGCCAAAGTGGCCCTAGTCCCTTACCAAGCCTTGGAAACTAGCCTAGACCCCTTCCTTGATGTGCTTAGTACTTGAAAACATCAAAAGACCATAAACCATTTGGGTTTACGGCCGTAAACCCAAGGAGAAGTGGTCCAAGGACTGTAAACTCCCTAAAGGAGTGAAATGGTGCCCTAATCTCTTCCTAAGGCTTAAACATGAAGTATGAATGCTTCTTATGATCTTTATGGCTTCAAAACACAAAATGGTCAAGTACCATGAGTTTACGGCCGTAAACTCATGGGTTTACGACCGTAAACTCAATGAGTTATGGTCACAAAACCGTAAACTCCAAGGGAGTTTACCCTTGAACCCTAAACTCAATAATAATGTCCTATAACCCTTAGATGCAATCCTTAGCACTTATAAGCACTTAAATCAAGTGTTTTACATGTCTTAGGATGTCTTAACTTGGTTAATTAGTTGTTTAATGACTAATTGGATACATATATGTGTGATTATATGTTAACTAGGATCCTTGTGTGTGTTCAAGTCTTCACTTGACACTTAGCATCCTACATCATCCGTTCATCCAAACCACTCATTACGTGTGAGTTCATACCCCCTTAATCAATCTTTTAAATGATTTTAAATGCTTTCATGGGGGGGAATACAAGTAGAAAACAGGAAGTTATAGAATCAATCACATGTGATTTATAGCTGTGTTTTCAAACAACTGATTTCACATGCTTCAAAATGTGATACATACAATGCATTTCAGTTATTTTTACTTTGTTATCAATAAATTTCTTTTGAATTATTTTATAAACTGACATCAAGTCATTATTATTTATTGTTCAAAACTCTTAAATGTTTTACAAAACCTCTTTCAATTTACTGTTAAAAACCATATCTATACACTTATGTTTCATGTATATATGTATTGATATGAGAACTTTCGTTCTTTCTTCAGTTCCAACACTCTTGAGTAGCAAGGGTGTATAAACCTACTTGGACATTCAATTTACATTCCAGTAAACTATTATAGGTATAGTTTAGGGGATACAAATTACTATTCCTATTATAAGGAATTACACAAGAGTCAGTTCATTCATGAGTCTATACTACTATATGAAGAGATACTATTACATGTTATCCAGAGAGAAATACTATACAGAGAGAAATACTATATATATACTATACGGGACTGACCATCCTACACCTGGCTGCTAGCTACAGGGGGGCCTGTTCATCGACGGATGTTCTCGGTTGTACTGTTCGGCGAGTTTCCATGCGGTGATTATCCGAAGGCAAAAGGATACGATTTCAATGATTATATAATTTTCCCTATTACTTTTATTTTGTGACACATTCACATAAACGATGAGGTAGACTATATATTTATAATAATAGTTGTACAGGGAAAAATCTTCATTGGTACAGAAATGCAAACCTTCAAAGCATTCGGGTCTTGGTAGAAGACTACTTTTTATACTAGTAGGAAATATGGGATTTTCTAGGGTTTTCACACTTATACTAAATGTTTTATTAAACATTTACAAGTCTTTCATAACAGCTTTTCGAATCAATGACACCATAATACTTATGAATTCACCAGCTTTATGCTGATCTACACTTTCAAAATAACTTGTACTCTCAGGTCACCAGTACACAGGTACGATGACCAGGTTTTGAGAAGACAGAGCACAGACAAGACTCGTCTTTTATTTTGATTACATATTTTGGTGTCTTATCACTATGAAAGAACGCTCATGTATTAAAACTTACTTTTAATGCAATGGATGATGTTGTTGCTTGTTTACTACTTTGCACTGTTATGATACTTTACATGACGTCCTCCACCCCTGAACGTTTCCGCCGTTCTTGGTTTTGGGGTGTGACAGATTGGTATCAGAGCTTTGTTTATAGTGAATTGAGTATATCAACCCATAAAAGATATACTAACTATAAATACAATGGGATTAAAATACTCTGACCAAGAGTTTATACTTTTAAATAATAAAATATTTAATTAACTATAAATATACAATGGGTGTAACCAGAGCTTCAAATATAATCCTCTGGGTGTGACCAGAGCTTCTAATATACTCCTCTGGGTGTAACCAGAGCTTCGAAAAGAAAACTGCCGTCCAAGTATGATAAATACTCGCGTATAGATAACCAACTTTCAACCTTTAAGAAAATATGGGATTTTCTGGGATAACCAAATCTTTCATAAATAGTCTGTTTATGTGTAACTAATGGATAATCAAAACCTCTTTCATAAGGAAATATGGGATTTTCTTGGGAAAACAACTTTTCAAAGAATCAAAGAAACATGTCTTTTACCAGAATTAACAGCTTATGAACTCACCAGCTGTAACATCCCGAAAAATACCAGCTAAAAATTTTATTTTTAAATTAGGTTAATACATAAAAACATCGTTACTAAACTTTCATAATATTAATTTATGTCTGAAAACCGGTAACATCGTAGTAAAATATTCAGAGTACATCCCAGGAAATCCATAGTGCGGAAAACATGAGAGTGTGTGATATGCCGCTACCGCGCCGACTCCTTTCCCTTAGCTGAAGAGGTACCTGAAAACAAAACTATAAAACGTAAGCACGAAGCTTAGTGAGTTCCCCCATAATGCCACATACCATACAATCATATAGCGAGTAACTAAGGGATACGGGCCTCGCCCACACCCATAGAGATACGGGCCTCGCCCACACTTTAGTTTCTGAGAGGTACGGGCCTCGCCCACACTCTGCTATCCATGGAGATACGGGCCTCGCCCACACTCCGCTACTAAACCATAACATACAAGTATCACACAGACAACAAGTATAAGCAATTCTATCTTACTGGCATATAACACAATCAAACTCAACTATGAGATACGGGCTCCGCCCACACTCCGATACTAACATATCGTCTATACGGGCCGGCCTTGGTGCCTTAGACCCGTCCCTACTGGAAGGAAACTCACCTCGAGAGTAGCTGCTGAAAAACCTGCTCAGACTACGCCTGGCTGCCGTACCGGTAATCCCTCCGGCTATAAATCCGTAAACATGGATTAGGTACTCATAAATACCCCTAAGGTCAAATGACTGGTCAAAGTCAACCTTCTGATTGACTGGACTCACCGAGTCCATATGGCGACTCGCCGAGTCCTTCTTTATCTAGCCCGACTCTAACTCATCGGGTCCCTGTTCCCACTCACTGAGTCAGCCTGACTCGCTAGACGGGGTCAACTAACAAACCCGCGACCGGACTCGCCGAGTCCAAGGGGGTGACTCGCCGAGTCCGACGAACAGATCTCACAATTCGCTCCAATCTTCCATCGGAACATCAACCCTGGAGATTTGGAGATTCTGGGACTATAGCTACACGTTAAATTGCTAATTCCACGTGCGACTACGGAGGGTTGGACCTCCTACACTTAAACCCTTCTTATCCTAGTGACTGATCATATGACTCGCCGAGTTGGAAGAACAACTCGTCGAGTTCAAGGCTATATTCAAAGGACTCACCGAGCTTGAGGAACGACTCGCCGAGTTGTTTATCCAACTCGCCGAGTCTAAGGCCATCTTCATGAAACTCGCCGAGTGCACTTTGGCACTCGCTGAGTACCCTTCGACTCTTCACCCATTCTGGCCAATTTTTGAGACATGCAACTGATCCAACTCATGGGTCTCAGTTCCTAGGGTCTGGTTATCACATATACACACGAAATCTGGGGGTTTTAAGGCTTGAAGATCAACCATTGGGGACAAAAACGAACCTAAGAGCTAATGAGCAAAGTGAGGGTTTTATTACCTGATTTGATGCCTTACCCAGAGAAGATTTCGGTTCTACCTTCACTTCTGGACCACTCCAACTTCCTCCTTCTTCTTCTAAGCTCCAAAACCTTCTTTGGAAGATCAAAATCACTCAAGAACACTAAAGGAGCTAGGGTTGTTCTCTACTGCTCTCTGGGAGGAAAATGGGACGAAAGGGTGTTTTAGAATGGGTAAAATAGGGTGCAATGTCTGGAAATAGAGTTTCATTCAGGCGGGTGGACTCGCCGAGTCCATGCATCGACTCGCCGAGTTCACCGCTCAAATCCCGTGTCCACCCTGCTGCTACTCGGCGAGTCGGGACGTAGACACGCCGAGTTTGTGGCAAAAATAAGAATAAAACTTAAATAAAATCATACCATGAACCCGGTGTTACAATTCTCCCCCACTTATTTGAGACTTCGTCCTCGAAGTCTGCCGCTCCCTTTCAGAACAGCTCCGGATAATGCTCCATCATCTCATCCGCGGGCTCCCAAGTCCATTCCGAGCCCTTCCGATGCTGCCATTGCACCTTCACCAGCTCCACCCTTTTGTTCCTCAGTTCCTTCGTCTTCCGGTCTAGGATAGCCACAGGCCGCTCGATATAATTCAGGCTGTCATCAATCTGGATGTCCTCCAAAGGTACCACTGCTGAATCGTCCACCAGGCACTTCCGCAGCTGGGAGACCTGGAAAGTGTTGTGGATCTGACTGAGTTCGGCTGGCAGATCCAGCCGATATGCCACCTTGCCCACTCGGGCTGCAACCCTAAACGGTCCAATATACCTGGGACCCAACTTGCCCCGTTTCCTGAATCGGATGACGCCCTTCCACGGCGACACTTTCAGGAGAATCATATCCCCGACCTGGAATTCTAGGTCTGATCGGCGCCTATCGGCATAACTCTTCTGCCGACTCTGAGCAGTCTGAAGCCTGCTCCGGACCTGCTGAATCTTCTCTGTCGTCTTGAGCACTACTTCGGTGCTCCCCATGACTCTCTGTCCAACCTCGCCCCAACATATCGGGGTCGTGCACTTCCTCCCGTACAACATCTCGAAGGGAGAACGGTCAATACTCGCGTGATAGCTGTTGTTATATGAAAACTCTGCTAAAGGAAGATAGGTATCCCAGCTACCACCGAAGTCTAAAACACACGCCCGCAGCATGTCCTCCAGAGTCTGGATGGTCCGCTCGCTCTGGCCATCCGTCTGCGGGTGAAAGGCTGTACTAAAATGCAGACGAGTACCCAGCTCGTCATGAAACTTCTTCCAGAACCTGGAAGTGAACCGCACATCCCTATCCGAAATCACTGAAACTGGCACCCCGTGCCGTGCCACCACCTCTCTGATGTAGATATCGGCCAATTTCTCGGCCGAGATGCTCTCCTGAATCGGGATAAAGTGGGCGCTCTTAGTCAATCGATCGACGATGACCCATATCGAATCCACTCCCCGCGCGGTCCTGGGAAGCTTGGTGATGAAATCCATCGTGATGTCTTCCCATTTCCACAGCGGGATATCCAACGGTTGCATCTTGCCGTGTGGTCTCTGGTGTTCGGCCTTGACCTTCCTGCAGGTCAGACACCGCTCAACGTACCATGCTACATCCCGCTTCATGCAGGGCCACCAATAGTCCAGACGAAGATCCCTATACATCTTCGTTGCCCCTGGATGAATGGAGAATCGGAATTTGTGTGCCTCCTCCATCAGAACCTGGCGCACGCCTCCGAGGTATGGAACCCACACCCTGCGGTGTAATGTCAATAATCCTCTGCTGTCATAGTCGAAGGAGGAAACCTGTCCCACAATCCGCTCACTCTTCCGATGTTCCTCCTTCATAGCCTCCTGCTGAGCCTCCCGGATTCGCTCCAAAAGCGGAGTCACCACTGTCATCCGCATGCAAATATCCCTGATCGGCGCCGCCTTGCGGCTAAGCGCATCGGCCACCACGTTGGCCTTCCCCGGGTGATAAAGGATTTCACAATCATAATCCTTTACCACATCAAGCCACCGACGCTGCCTCATATTCAGATTTGGCTGGTCCATGAGGTACCTCAGACTCTTGTGGTCCGTGTAAATCATACAGCGGACCCCATAGAGGTAATGACGCCAAATCTTGAGGGCGAACACAACAGCCCCCAACTCCAAATCATGCGTCGGGTAGTTCGCCTCGTGAGGCTTCAGCTGCCTCGACGCGTAGGCGATGACATGCCCTCTCTGCATCAATACCGCGCCCAAACCTGAGATGGACGCATCGCAGTATACAACAAAATCCCCCATGCCCTCTGGCAAGGCTAAGATTGGCGCCTCGCACAGTCTCTGTCTCAGTGTCTCGAATGCTGTCTGCTGCTCAGGCCCCCAACGAAAGACCACAGCCTTCCTCGTTAACCTGGTCAGGGGTAATGCTATCTTGGAGAAATCCTGAATGAATCTCCGGTAGTAGCCAGCTAATCCTAGGAAACTCCGAATCTCAGATGGAGATTTCGGAACCTCCCATCTCATCACAGCCTCCACCTTGGCCGAATCCACAGAAATCCCGTTCTGGTTGACAAGGTGCCCAAGAAACTGCACCTCGCGCAACCAGAACTCTCACTTGGAGAACTTAGCATACAAGTTCTCCCTTCTCAAGGTCTCCAAAACCTCCCGCAAATGCTCCTCATGCTGCTCTCGCGTCTTGGAGTAAACCAAGATATCATCGATAAATACTATCACCGACCGGTCTAACATCGGTCTACACACGCGATTCATGAGGTCCATGAACGCGGCAGGAGCATTGGTGAGCCCGAAAGGCATCACCACGAACTCATAGTGGCCATAACGTGTCCGAAATGCCGTCTTCTGCACATCCTCCTCTCTGACCCTCACCTGGTGATACCCTGAACGCAAATCTATCTTGGAGAACCAAGATGCTCCCTGAAGCTGGTCAAAGAGGTCGTCAATCCTCGGGAGTGGGTAGCGGTTCTTCACCGTTACCTTATTCAGCTCCCTATAATCGATACACATCCGATGCGACCCGTCCTTCTTCTTCACAAACAGAATCGGGGCTCCCCAGGGTGAACTGCTCGGTCTAATGAAACCCTTGTCTAACAGCTCCTGAAGCTGTGTGGACAACTCCTGCATCTCAGGAGGAGCCAACCGATACGGTGCCTTGGCTATCGGAGCCGCACCAGGGACTAGGTCGATCCTGAACTCCACCTGTCGCTCTGGAGGTATCCCAGGCAGCTCCTCGGGGAATACATCCGTGAACTCTCGTACTACGGGCACATCGCCCACCGTCGCCTTACCCGCCTCCCGGGTGTCCATGACATATGCGACATATCCTGCGCAACCCTGCTGAAGGTAACGCCTTGCCCTCGCTGTGATCTCTCACCCTGAATTACCAACTCTCCCCCACTTGGGGCTCTGACTCATACTAACTGTTGCGCGCAATCTATCACTGCCCCATTGGGACTCAGCCAATCCATACCAATAATGACCTTGTTTCCCCACAATGGAATGGGAACTAGATCAACCAAATACCGCTCTTCGTACAACCTTAACACACAATCTCGGAAGACCTCTGATGCTCGCACCGACCGGTCGTCCACAATCTCGACCTCCAAAGGGTATTCCAACATTCCCGAGGACTCAGGAAACTTCTTGCTAAGTGCAAGAGAAACAAAGGATCGGGTAGCCCCCGAATCAAACAACACCTGGACTGGAATACCGTTCACATGGAACGATCCTAAACGTATATACACAGAGCACATGTCAATATCGTAAATCTCATATAAATAGGTCAGAGGGAAAGAATCATACCCGTCACCACATCGGGTGCAGCACGTGCGTCCTCGGCTGGCAGCTGAAATGCCCGGCTCCTCACCACCGGAGCCTCTGCCTTGCCCTGCCGGCCATCTGTAATCCGCAGGGTCGCTGGAGCTGGCGCCTGTACTGTCGCGGCTGCTGTCAACTGGGGGCAGTTTGCCCTCTTGTGGCCCCTCTGGTTGCAGTGGAAACACAGCAACTCAGATGTCTGAATAACCGGAGCAGGGGCAGTACAATCCCTGCTGAAATGCCCCGTCTTGCCGCACCTGTAGCAGCCTGTCGATCCTAATCTACACGCTCCCTCGTGCGACCTGCCGCATTTCCTGCAGCGGCCCGGTCCTGAATGGCCTTTCGGCCTACCATCTGATCCCTTGGGCTTCTTTCCCGAAGCCCCTATCGTCTGTCCCTCCTCTGCCTTCCTCTTCCGAATGTGCTCCAGATCTATCTCCCTCTCCCTCGCCCTAGCAATCATAGAATCCAGGGTAGGGCAAGCTGAAAAACTGACATGCTCCCGAATGTCGGCTCGCAACATGTCATGGTAGCGGGTTCTCCTCATATCCTCATCACCTGCATACTGGGGCACCAGTAACGCCCTCTCCCGGAACTTGGCAGTGATCTCCGCCACTGTCTCTGTCATCTGCCTCATATCCAAGAACTCCCGTGCCAACTGCTGGAGTTCCACCGTAGGCGCGAACTCCGCCCTGAATCGTGTCACAAAGTCTGGCCATGTCATAACCTCAATGGTCGCGGCTCCCAAAGAGTCACAAACCGACTCCCACCAATCTTTAGCTCTGTCACGTAGACACCCTACTGCAAATCGTACCTTCGACCCCTCGGGGCAGAAGCTGATCAGCTGTGCAGACTCAAGGTCTGCAATCCATCGTCTGGCAGCAATGGGGTCCTTAGCCCCATGGGAATTTGATGCACCACTGCCCCTGAAGTCCTTAAAGGACAGTGTGCGTGATCCTGACTGGCTAGCCGCCATATCACTCCTGAACGCCCTGAGACGATCCTCCATCAACTCTACAATACCCTCCTTGATCGACCCGAAGATGATGGGAGTCGACTCAAGGATTCCCCTGGTAATCTCTGACGCAATGAACTCGCGTAGACCCTCATCAACTGGTTCGGACCCTGAACCCGAACCCGATCCTGATCCTGAGCCTCCCGCTCCCTGTCGTGTGGTCACCATGCTGCAAAACATAACATAACCACCATTATACTATATTCCACTAACGAGGCTCACATTCATATCACAAGTTCCCGGTCTCGTCTAGGCCCTTTTTGAATCGAGTATGGATCCTCCGCTTTCAGTAGTACGGGCCCATACTACCTTCCACGTCTATCCGTACTTTCCTCAAGAATTGCCTCAACTCAACCAAGTCCTTTCTACTAATAATGCGGTTCTCGTGCTACTCTCGCCCTAGGCTTGCCCTAGGGAAATCTCTGACTCTACCCAAACCAGTCCTCAGCTGCTGAAGGCCTCCTTGTAATGCCAATTAGCCATCACCTGAATACCATCACATGTGACGAGGCTCAGATAATCCTTCGAGTAAGAGACTCGTCCCTATAACGGTTAGACTCAAATGAGAGCTGCGCAATAGGTCCAAATCCAGCACTCTTAGATTATTCAACCCTGAGCGCATGTGACGTGACGTATTCACCTAATGGCTAACTCCCATCACTCCGAGCCCTACAAGTACGAAGCAAGCAGCATTCGGACACAGTAAGCTACTCAAGTAAATCTATCCTCATAACGAGAAATCTCATGCTACTCTCGCCCTAAGTAATCGCCATCCCACTCTCTGCCATCAGCTGCACAAGAGGTCCCTGCTTTCTTTCTCTAACTAGCTCGCGAATACTATTACATATTACTCAGACTAGATAATTATTCGAATGAGAGGTCCTACCCTACAACGGTTGGACTCAAACGAGAGCTGCGAAATAGGGCTAGACCCAACCTTCTGAAATTATTTAATCCTTGCAATATGTAACTTAGCATATTCGTTCACTAGTTAGTGAAAGACGACTAGAACTCCTAATAGCACAAAGCAAGCAGCATTCGGGCATTGAGTACACATAATCAAGTACATACTACCCTGGCTATCATACTGACTGATCTGTACTAGCATGCAATTCTCAAAAAGCCGAACACATAAAGCAGGCACATAAGGCATCATTCCTAGATCCTTAGTCCTATTCTAGCATGCTGTTCTACTGAAACTGAACTGATAATCATAACGTAAACTTGTATGGGCACTTTGGGGAAAACTTACTTGAGCTCGGCCAGTCGCGCACATCACACACCTTTTCTTTTTAGAAACCCCTTTTTCTTAGTCTTTAGAAAATCATTTCTTTATAAAAATCTTTTAATCCCTCGATTTGAGTGCAGACACCCCCGAAGGTGTGTCCGAATCCCTCAAACCAGGGCTCTGATACCAACTTGTAACATCCCGAAAAATACCAGCTAAAAATTTTATTTTTAAATTAGGTTAATACATAAAAACATCGTTACTAAACTTTCATAATATTAATTTATGTCTGAAAACCGGTAACATCGTAGTAAAATATTCAGAGTACATCCCAGGAAATCCATAGTGCGGAAAACATGAGAGTGTGTGATATGCCGCTACCGCGCCGGCTCCTTTCCCCTAGCTGAAGAGGTACCTGAAAACAAAACTATAAAACGTAAGCACGAAGCTTAGTGAGTTCCCCCATAATGCCACATACCATACAATCATATAGCGAGTAACTAAGGGATACGGGCCTCGCCCACACCCATAGAGATACGGGCCTCGCCCACACTTTACTTTTTGAGAGGTACGAGCCTCGCCCACACTCTGCTATCCATGGAGATACGGGCCTCGCCCACACTCCGCTACTAAACCATAACATACAAGTATCACACAGACAACAAGTATAAGCAATTCTATTTTACTGGCATATAACTCAATCAAACTCAACTATGAGATACGGGCTCCGCCCACACTCCGATACTAACATATCGTCTATACGGGCCGGCCTTGGTGCCTTAGACCCGTCCCTACTGGAAGGAAACTCACCTCGAGAGTAGCTGCTGAAAAACCTGCTCAGACTACGCCTGGCTGCCGCACCGGTAATCCCTCGGGCTATAAATCCGTAAACATGGATTAGGTACTCATAAATACCCCTAAGGTCAAATGACTGGTCAAAGTCAACCTTCTGATTGACTGGACTCGCCGAGTCCATATGGCGACTCGCCGAGTCCTTCTTTATCTAGCCCGACTCTGACTCATCGGGTCCCTGTTCCCACTCACTGAGTCAGCCTGACTCGCTAGACGGGGTCAACTAACAAACCTGCGACCGGACTCGCCGAGTCCAAGGGGGTGACTCGCCGAGTCCGACGAACAGACCTCACAATTCGCTCCAATCTTCCATCGGAACATCAACCCTGGAGATTTGGAGATTCTGGGACTATAGCTACACGTTAAATTGTTAATTCCACGTGCGACTACGGAGGGTTGGACCTCCTACACTTAAACCCTTCTTATCCTAGTGACTGATCATATGACTCGCCGAGTTGGAAGAACAACTCGTCGAGTTCAAGGCTATATTCAAGGGACTCGCCGAGCTTGAGGAACGACTCGCCGAGTACCAGACAATCTTCATAGGACTCGCCGAGTTGTTTATCCAACTCGCCGAGTCTAAGGCCATCTTCATGAAACTCGCCGAGTGCACTTTGGCACTCGTCGAGTACCCTTCGACTCTTCACCCATTCTGGCCAATTTTTGAGACATGCAACTGATCCAACTCATGGGTCTCAGTTCCTAGGGTCTGGTTATCACATATACACAAGAAATCTGGGGGTTTTAAGGCTTGAAGATCAACCATTGGGGACAAAAACGAACCTAAGAGCTAATGAGCAAAGTGAGGGTTTTATTACCTGATTTGATGCCTTACCCAGAGAAGATTTCGGTTCTACCTTCACTTCTGGACCACTCCAACTTCCTCCTTCTTCTTCTAAGCTCCAAAACCTTCTTTGGAAGATCAAAATCACTCAAGAACACTAAAGGAGCTAGGGTTGTTCTCTACTGCTCTCTGGGAGGAAAATGGGACGAAAGGGTGTTTTAGAATGGGTAAAATAGGGTGCAATGTCTGGAAATAGAGTTTCATTCAGACGGGTGGACTCGCCGAGTCCATGCATCGACTCGCCGAGTTCACCGCTCAAATCCCGTGTCCACCCTGCTGCTACTCGGCGAGTCGGGACGTAGACTCGCCGAGTTTGTGGCAAAACTAAGAATAAAACTTAAATAAAATCATACCATGAACCCGGTGTTACACCAGCTTTATGCTGATATTTTAAAACTGCTTGTATTCTCAGGGCGTCAATAGATAGGTACTCCTGCCAAATTTTTGAGAAGACGGAGCGTATCGGATTCACGTCTTTTACTTTTGCTATATAGTGATATGTATAATCTTTGTATTAAGACAGTGTAAATCTTTTCATGTATGTATTTAATGTTTGGATTGTGTTTACTATGCTTACTATGATACAACTGTTGTGATACTACGCATCATGTCGCACCACCCCGGAACGTTTCCGCCTTCGGTTTCGGGGTGTGACAGTGTCACAACGACAAAAACAAAAGTATTACGATTGTTGGATATCACAGGTAAGCTCGGGGATGTATGGTCAGTCCTGGGAGTGGCATAGCCTGATCAACTATGCTGGTCCGAGGAGTGATTAGCATATGCCTATGAATGGTTGTGATATGGCATCAAGTCTAAAAACTTACCAACATTACCACATTGAAATACCGTAGGGGTATTTGGTGTTACTATAATTACTTATTTGAGAACTAAAAAGGTTTTTATCAGTAGGTCAATAGTTGCTGAGTGGATACACTAAGGTTATATGCACCTAGGACGTCATAGACTTAGAATCTGTGAATCTTTGCTTTACTTCTTGTTCCTTGTTTGGTTGTGGGCTTAGAGTTAGGGTCACTTATTCGAAGGTCTATCCTGTCCTGAGTACATATAACTGGTATGCACTAAACAAGTATTGAAGTAACTGATAAAGATCATCTTATAATTATCTTAGTTAGTACGTCTATTAATTTATTCTTATATCCCTTTTCTCGCGTAGATATCATGGCTGGATTCCATTCCCACGGCGACCCGTACTACCCTAACCACGACAATGCTGGATGGGTCGGAGAAGAGCCAGAGAATGATCACCCAATTCCTTTGGATGATCACGAAGCTGAAGGCTTTTCTGATAGTTCTGACTCAGAACCATAAGTCAACAATCTACCCCCAGCTGCTCATGACCCAAACCCTCGCCCAGCATTTCAAGGACCCACACCTCTGTGGGCCACAAACTTGAATAGATGGAGTCAGGAACAGAGTCAACCCATCCCCTACAATGGAGACAGAAGCTTCTACAACCTCACTAAGGGAGGTTCAACTGACAGGGTCCTACCCATCATGGTTCGTAGGATTTCCCAGAACACCGAGCAGGGTCGAGCCGCTATCGACCGAGTCATGGATATTCACACCAACTCTGGCGTTAACACAGTCCGCATTCGCCAACTAGAGTCTACTCATGAAAGGACTCTGGTCCACAATGTAGCTCTGCATAGAGAACTTGCTGGAACCCAAGCTGAAGTCAGGGAACTTCGAGCTCAGCAAGTAAGATCTGATAGGCGTGTGAGGGACATAGAACGCCTTCTGTCGGAATCAAGAACTCACTCTCGTAGTTCTCGTCGCCGATAGAATCTCATCGACTTCTCTTTTGGATATAACCTAGTTATGTAAAACTCTGGTCTAATTTCCTATCTTTGTAAATCTTAGACCTGTTAGGTCTTGATTAGGTCGTAGTCCTGTCAAAATTTTCCATCTTGGTTGATGTAAGGCCTCCTACTAGGCCATTTTTCCCGAACTTGTTACATCTGTAATTCCAGTAATATTGACAGGTACCTAATCTCATGGGTATTATTATCCGAATGCTATCATCTGTTAGTTCTAGATCTACATTCAATCGTGCTGTTGGGCTATGAAGAGTTAGTCCATGAGTCATTTTCATCAACTTTCCTACTAAATTCTTATCAATATCTTCATCTTTCTAAACTTATAGTTAAAAGATGCCTCCTCGATGAAATCTGAGGCGTAACAATAATAACGAAACACCGATACCACCACCTCCACCACCTCCTCAGTTCGACGCTGCTATGTTCCAAGCAGCTGTCACGGCGGCGGTAGCGGCTGCCATGTCACACATCAATACTCCTGTCCCTAGCGGATCAGGAACTGGTGCACCTATTTCTAACGATGGCGAGAGTCATGGACACCCCTGGGAATGCACCTACAAGGATTGTACAAATGCCAAACCCAGAAATTTCAATGGAACTGGAGGGGTTATGATCTTAAGGCAGTGGATAGAAAAGACAGAAGCAGTCTTTGAAATCTGCGCCTGCCTAGAGAACAATAAGGTCAAGTTTGCTACTTGTACCTTTTCTGACAGGGCTTTAACTTGGTGGAATGGCCACGTTAAGTCACTGACTCTGATAGTGGCAAATTCGATAAGCTGGGAGAACTTGAAAGCCATGCTGATGAGAGAGTACTGCCTACGAGGGGAAATTCAAAAACTCAAGCAGGAACTATGGGGTCTTGTAATGGTTGGTTCTGACATATCAACCTATACTAATAGATTTTGTGATCTGGCAATTCTTTGCCCTGATATGGTTGCTCTAGAGAGCAAGAAAATAGAGAGATATATTTGGGGACTGTCGCCCCAGATCCAGTCAAGTGTGTTAGCATCAAGGCCTGTTACTTTTGACAGCACTAAAGAGCTGGCACAATCTCTTATAGATCACGGAAACTACCAGAACCCAACGATTTCTACACCTGAGCAACAAAAGGGAAACAACAACAACAACAAGAAAAAGGGGTGGAAGAAAAGGAAAAGCGGGACTTCGCAAGAATCCTCAAAGAGACAACAACTAGTTACAATCAATGCTGCCACGGTAACTCCTGTTGTCCCTGCTAATCCCTTACCAGCGAAGCCTTATGCCGGTAATCTTCCGAAGTGCAACAAATGCACCTTCCATCACAACGGACCTTGCCGGGAAATGCAGTGCACTAACTGCAACAGAAGGGGGCATACTGCCCGTTTCTGCAAGACTCCAGCAAGGCCGACCGCTCAAGTTCCTAACGCCGGTGTGGGCCAAGCTTGCTACGATTGTGGTGAAGTGGGCCACTACAAGAGGAACTGCCCTAAGGCAGGGATAGCTGGAGGAGTAGGAAGAGTTATGGCCATAGGCCACGAGGAACCCGTAGCTGATCCTACAATAGTTACTGGTACGTTTCTCCTCGATAACTCATATGCTTGCATACTTTTCGACAGTGGAGCGGAGAAAAGTTTCGTAAACCAGAAATTTGCACACCTGATTAAACAAAAACCACGTGCACTAGATAAATCATTCACTGTAGAAATGGCAAACGGGAAAACAGAAAGTACTAACTGCACATACGTAGGTTGTACTCTAACTTTAGATGGCCATACTTTCAAAATAGACCTCATGCCGGTCCCAATTAAAAGTTTCGACGTCATTATCGGCATGGATTGGTTGATTCTTCATCGCGCCGACATCTTATGCTTTGAAAAAGCAGTTCGTCTTAACCTTCCTAACATCGAAACTCTAGTTATCTACGGCGACAAACCTAGTACGAACCTTCGCATCATTTCGTGTATCCAAGCTCAGAAGTGCTTGCGAAAGGAATATCATGCATTCCTCGCACACATCGTCGATACGAGTCAAGAAGTGAAAGATATTCAGAACATCCCAGAAGTACGCGACTTTCTCAACATCTTTCCAGAAGAACATCCAGGATTACCACCACAATGCCAAGTCGAGTTTAGAATCGACTTAGTGCCAGGGGCTACTCCAGTAGCCAAATCTCCATATCGTCTGGCACCAGCAGAGATGCAGGAACTTTCCAGTCAGCTTAACGAACTTCTCCAGAAGGGATTCATTAGGCCAAGCTTCTCACCATGGGGAGCACCGGTCTTGTTCTTCAAGAAGAAAGACGGATCGTTTCGTATGTGCATCGACTACAGGGAACTCAACAAGCTTACCATTAAAAATCGTTATCCCTTACCCCGCATTGACGATTTATTTGATCAACTTCAAGGAGCCAACTACTTCTCGAAGATAGATCTACGATCCGGGTACCACCAACTACGAGTGTTAGAGGAGGATGTTCCCAAGACAGCCTTCCGAACTCGTTATGGGCACTACGAATTCGTAGTGATGCCATTCGGATAAACTAACGCGCCCGCAGTATTCATGGATTTAATGAATAGGGTGTGTCGTCCTTACTTGGATCAGTTCGTCATCGTCTTCATCGATGACATAGTCATCTACTCTCGTAGTAAGGAGGAACATAGTCAACATCTTCGTCAAGTCTTAGAAACATTACGATCGGAGAAGCTCTATGCGAAGTTCTCCAACTGCGAATTTTGGATTCGAAGAGTCGAATTCTTGGGCCACGTAGTTAGTGAAGAGGGAATTCACATGGACCCTTCCAAAATCAAGGCCATTGAGAACTGGTCAGCACCGAAGACACCTACAGAAATTCGTCCATTTCTAGGTCTCGCTGGCTACTATCGCAGGTTCATTCAGAACTTCTCCCGCATTGCGAAACCTCTTACAACACTGACCCAGAAGGGCGTGGCCTTTGACTGGGAAGAGAGGCAAGAGAGAGCGTTCCAAACGCTCAAGCGAGCCTTGTGCACCGCACCAATAATATCCCTCCCCGAAGGGATATAAGACTTCGTTGTCTATTGCGATGCTTCAAATCAAGGGCTCGGCTGTGTTCTGATGCAACGAGGTAAGGTCATCGCCTATGCCTCGAGACAGCTAAAGACACACGAGGTCAACTACACCTCCCACGATCTTGAACTAGGAGTAGTTGTGTTTGCTCTGAAGATCTAGAGACACTACCTGTATGGTACAAAAAGTACTATCTTTACAGATCACAAAAGCCTACAACATATATTCGACCAGAAGGAGATCAACATGAGACAACGACGGTGGGTCGAGCTACTCAGTGATTACGAATGTGAAATTCGTTATCATCCAGGTAAATCCAACGTAGTAGCGGACGCCCTAAGTCGGAAAGAATACTCTGGTCGTAGAGTCAAATCTTTGACTCTAACTATCCATTCACACTTGTCCATGCAAATTAAGGAGGCTCAGCTCGACGCTTTGAAACCTGAAAATGTGGCGAGTGAATCCCTGAGAGGGATGGATAAGAACTTGGAAGTCAAGGGTGGCGGAGCCTTATATCTCATGGATCGGATCTGGACATCAAAACACGGTGGTTTTAGAGACTTGGTCATGAACGAGGCGCACAACACTCGTTATTCCGTCCACCCAGGTTCAGATAAGATGTATCTGGATCTTAAAAAGCTATACTGGTGGCCTAACATGAAAGCAGAGATTGCTACCTTCGTAAGTAAATGCCTTACTTGCGCCAAGGTCAAGGTCGAATACCAGAAACCCTCTGGTCTTCTACAACAACCAGAGATACCGGAATGGAAGTGGGAGCGGATCACTATGGACTTCATAAACAAGTTGCCCAAGACAACGGGTGGACTTGATACCATATGGGTCATCGTCGACAGATTGACCAAGTACGCACACTTCCTACCTATCAAAGAAACAGACAAGATGGAGAAGCTTACAAGAACCTACATTCGGGAGATTGTACGACTGCATGGTGTTCCCATATCCATTATCTCGGACAGAGATAGTAGATTCACTTTGAGGTTCTGGCAGTCGCTACAAAGTTCCCTAGGAACTAGGCTGGACATGAGTACAACCTACCATCCACAGACCGACGGACAAAGTGAGAGAACTATCCAAACCTTGGAAGATATGTTGCGAGCCTGTGTGATCGACTTTAGGAAGGCATGGGATACTCATTTACCCCTCGTCGAATTTTCCTACAACAACAGTTATCACACGAGCATAAAGGCTGCTCCATTCGAGGCCCTCTATGGCCAAAAGTGCAGATCCCCTCTGTGCTGGGCTGAGGTGGGTGATACCCAGTTAGCTAAAGGACGAGTTCCTAAAAGCACTCTCACAGGTCCGGAGATCATTCGGGAAACGACAGAGAAGATCGTTCAGATTCGTGAACGATTGAAAGCCTCTAGAGACCGACAGAAAAGCTATGCTGATAAACGAAGGAAACCGTTGGAATTCCAGGTGGGAGACTGTGTTCTATTGAAGGTATCACCCTGGAAGGGCTTGATACGCTTCAGAAAGCGTGGAAAGCTAAATCCAAGGTACATAGGGCCTTTCGAGATTCTTGCCAGAATCGGCCCTGTAGCTTACAAACTTAACTTACCGCGCGAACTCAGTAACGTACATTCTACTTTCCATGTCTCGAACTTGAAAAAGTGTCTGTCCGACGGGACTCTTGTAATCCCACTCGACGAGATCGAGATCAACGAGAGCCTCAACTTCGTGGAAGAACCAGTAGAGATCATGGACCGGGAGGTCAAGCTAACGAAACAAAGCCGTATCTCGATAGTGAAGGTTCGTTGGAACGCCAAGCGAGGACCTGAATTCACTTGGGAGCGAGAGGATCAGATGAAACTGAAATATCCTCGTCTTTTTACTTAGTTATTTGTAACTACTTATTTGCTTAAACTCTAATTTCAGGACGAAATTCCTTCTAACGGGGGGATGATGTGACAACCCGAAATTTGTATTCTGTACAACCATTCACTTCAATAGAAGTCAGAACAGTTTCTGCTAACTTTCAAGCTTTTTGGAATAAGTTTGAGTGTTTTAAGATTAGTACTTCAGGAGATATCAGGAGAGAGGATGCCCTAGGGTTTATTGTGCAACAATAATGTCCCAAAACTCCAAGAGTTTGGAGTTTACGGCCTAAACAAAGGTGTTTACGGCCGTAAACCCTAAAAGGGGGTATAAATATGACACTTAGTCATTATTTACCACTTTTCACATTTTCAAGATCCAAAACCCATTTCTCTCTCAAGTATCATCCGACTTTTCTTCAAGATCTTCAACTTTGTAAGTGTTTCTATCCCTAAAAAGTTGATATCTTACTTAATCTAGTGATCTTACATGATTTCATCTGTGAAATCATTCCAAAAGTGTAGATCTTCAAGTTTCACCAAGAACACCAAGAACACACACCAGTGTTCTTGGACTTTTAGCACCTTTTCAAGCTTCTACCTAGTAAGTACTCTTACCCTAGTGTATTATAAGACTTGTTACACTTCTAATCATCTAGGAAAAACAATGAATCAAAGGATCAAAGGTGTTTACGGTCCAAGAACACCTTGGACCGTAAACCCTAACAAAGGGGCCAAAGTGGCCCTAGTCCCTTACCAAGCCTTGGAAAATAGCCTAGACCCCTTTCTTGATGTGCTTAGTACTTGAAAACATCAAAAGACCATAAACCATTTAGGTTTACGTCCGTAAACCCAAGGAGAAGTGGTCCAAGGACTGTAAACTCCCTAAAAGAGTGAAATGGTGCCCTAATTTCTTCCTAAGGCTTAAACATGAAGTAGGAATGCTTCTTATGATCTTTATGGCTTCAAAACACAAAATGGTCAAGTACCATGAGTTTACGGCCGTAAACTCATGGGTTTACGACCGTAAACTCAATGAGTTATGGTCACAAAACCGTAAACTCCAAGGGAGTTTACCCTTGAACCCTAAACTCAATAACAATGTCCTACAACCCTTAGATGCAATCCTTAGCACTTATAAGCACTTAAGTCAAGTGTTTTACATGTTTTAGGATGTCTTAACTTGGTTAATTAGTTGTTTAATGACTACTTGGATACATATATGTGTGATTATATGTTAACTAGGATCCTTGTGTGTGTTCAAGTCTTCACTTGACACTTAGCATCCTACATCATCCGTTCATCCAAACCACTCACTACAGGTGAGTTCATACCCCCTTAATCAATCTTTTAAATGATTTTAAATGCTTTCATGGGGGGAAATACAAGTAGAAAACAGGAAGTTATAGAATCAATCACATGTGATTTATAACTGTGTTTTCAAACAACTGATTTCACATGCTTCAAAATGTGATAAATACAATGCTTTTTAGTTATTTTTACTTTGCTATCAACAAATTTCTTTTGAATTATTTTATAAACTGACATCAAGTCATTATTATTTATTGTTCAAAACTCTTAAATGTTTTACAAAACCTCTTTCAATTTACTGTTAAAAACCATATCTATATACTTATGTTTCATGTATATATGTATTAATATGAGAACTTTCGTTCTTTCTTCAGTTCCAACACTCTTGAGTAGCAAGGGTGTATAAACCTACTTGGACATTCAATTTACATTCCAGTAAACTATTATAGGTATAGTTTAGGGGATACAAATTACTATTCCTATTACAAGGAATTACACAAGAGTCAGTTCATTCATGAGTCTATACTACTATATGAAGAGATACTATTACATGTTATCCAGAGAGAAATACTATACATAGAGAAATACTATATATATACTATACGGGACTGACCATCCTACACCTGGCTGCTAGCTACAGCGGGACCTCTTCATCGACGGATGTTCTCGGTTGTACTGTTCGGCGAGTTTCCACACCGTGATTATCCGAAAGCAAAAGGATACGATTTCAATGATATATAATTTTCCCTATTACTTTTATTTTGTGACACATTCACATAAACGATGAGGTAGACCATATTTTTATAATAATAGTTGTATAGGGAAAATCCTTCATTGATACAGAAATGCAAACCTTCAAAGCATTCGGGTCTTGGTAGAAGACTACTTTTTATACTAGTAGGAAATATGGGATTTTCTAGGGTTTTCACACTTATACTAAATGTTTTATTAAACATTTACAAGTCTTTCATAACAGCTTTTCGAATCAATGACACCATAATACTTATGAATTCACCAGCTTTATGCTGATCTACACTTTCAAAATAACTTGTATTCTCAGGTCACCAGTAGACAGGTACGATGACCAGGTTTTAAGAAGACGGCGCACAGACAAGACTCATCTTTTATTTTGATTACATATTTTGGTGTCTTATTACTATGAAAGAACACTCATATATTAAAACTTTACTTTTAATGCAATGGATGATGTTGTTGCTTGTTTACTACTTTGCACTGTTATGATACTTTACATGACGTCCTCCACCCCTGAACGTTTCCGCCGTTCTTGGTTTTGGGGTGTGACACTTAAACTCTAATTTCAGGACGAAATTCTCTCTAACGGGGGGATAATGTAACATCCCGTTATTTTCTTTTTGTAAAGTCAACTCTAGTCAACCAAAGTCAAACAAAAGTCAACTAAAATCCTTTTTATTCTTTGGGTTTTTATTTAGGTTATGATAATAACCTTTATTTGCTAAAATCCTTAAAATATCCAAAGTTGAATTTAGAAGGAAAAGGGCTTAAAACCGAGAAACTTCGCATCTTATTCATTTGCTTCGTGTCACACCCCAAAACCGGAACGGGGGAAACGTTCTGGGGCGGAGGACGTCATGTATAGTATAACAACAATGCATAATCGTAAACAAGCAACAACATCATCCATTGCATTAATAGTAATATTTTAATAGATGTGTGTTCTGAAGTTTATAAGACACCAAAAATGAATAATCAAAATAAGAGATGAGTCTTGATCGTGCTCCATCTTCTCAAAACCTGGTCATCGCTACCTATCTACTGGTGACCCGAGAATACAAGTTATTTTGAAAGCGCAGATCAGCATTAAAGCTGGTGAGTTCATAAGTATTTTAGTGTCATTGTTTGAATAAGTTTGGAGAATGTACTTGTAAATGTTTGATGTAAAAGTTTGTAAGTATTTGATGTAAATGTTTGTAAACTTCCTAGAAAATCCTATATTTTCTACTAAAGTAGTCTTCTACCAAGACTCAACTGATCTGTATGTTTGTTCTTTTGTAAAAGTGTGAGTTTTCCTAAAGTATGACTATTATTACCAAAATATAGTTTCTCATTACCGTTTATGTGAGAAGATCACAATGTGAATGAATTGGGAAAATAAAGATGTACTATAGTTTTATCTAGGTAACTACTAATGTAGTAACTACCTTTAACTTGTTTGTTAATTAAGGTAAAATGTGATATGATTGTAACCATACTCGATTGACCAGTAAAACACGACGTTCGAGACGTCGAAATGATATGACATTCGTCACCCGTAGACCTGCAGGTCCCACTGTAGCTAGCAGCAAGGTGTAGGAGGGTCAGTCCCGTATAGATCTATACACAAATTCACGCTCTCCCTCCAGGAGACTCTAGGTACAAAACGTGACGCAGCAGTATATTGTCGAGCCATGAAGTAGTATCTCACATTAATGTTATAGTATTCTTGTATTTGTATAGTATGTACCAGTGTAGTGTATGTTCTCTGTGTCTAGTATGTAGTATGTTCTCTAGTGTATAGTGGGTAGTATGTATTGTTTCTTGTTATGGTATGAACTGTTTCTCTTTATAGTGAGTATTGTCTCTCATAATAGTATTCTCTATCTGTTTCTCTTTATAGTGAGTATTGTCTCTCGTTATAGTATGAACTGACTCATGTATGAACTGACTCTTTGTGTGTTTCATTGTTCTAGTAATAGTATTAGTGACTTCCTAAACTATACCTATTATAGTTTATTAGAAATGTTGTTTGTATGAATGAACATGTTTGTACACCTTTGCTACCCAAATGTATTGAATTGAAGGATGAACTTTTATATCTATATAAATACACATAATATATAATTAAGATTCAAACGACCTTCGGACAAACAACCGATACCCTAAGTCCACAACCAAACAAGGAACAGGAAGTAAGGCGAGTTATCAGTCCTAAGTCCTTTCAACCCTACTTATATAACTATATCTATATAGATATGCTTTTGACAAAATATAAGTTTGAAAGAGTTTAATAGAAAGAATTTAACATGTAAAAGAGTTTATAAAACGATTTGAAGCAGTTTGATTGATAACACAGTTTGAAATATAAGAAATCCACTTGTTTGATAGTTATTAATCACATGTGATTGATATAATAACTATAATAGTTCTATTTGTATTCCCCCCCCCCATAAAAGCATTTAAAATCATTTAAAAGATAAGTTAAGGGGTATGAACTCACCTGCAGTGAGTTATACGAATGAAAGATCGATTTGAAGGATGCTAAGTGCCAAGTCAAGCCTTGAGCACAACGGATCCTAATAAGCATATAATGACACATATATGTATATAATTAGTGTTTAAACAACTAATCATGTAAGGAAAACCACCCTAAGACTTAGTAAACACTTATATTAAAGTGCTAGAAGTACAAAGGGTTGCATCTAAGGAGTTTAAGGCCACACTATGGTGTTTACGGCCATATGTTTACAGCCCTATGAGTTTGCGGCCATGTGTTCACGGACATAAGAGTTTACGACCGTAAAATCCTGAAGTCTTGTGTCAAAGAGGTGAATTTAGGTCCTTCAAGTATGCAGGAAGTGTTCTAGACTCAATCCAAGCCTTAGATAAGAGTTTATGTCCAACTTGTAGCCTTAACAAGGGTTTACGGCCAAGGGAGATGCTCTTGGCCGTAAACTCCTATTTTTCATGGGAAAAGGATGTTTTCCAGGTGCAAATCGAGGGTTCCTACTAGATAACATGTATATGAAGAAGGTACTTATAATATGGAAGCAAATAGTGTTGATTTCGGCCCAAAACACTAGTGTGTGTTCTTGGTGTTCTAAGCCTAGTACATTCAAGGAATGAGTGTTAGGAAGTACCTGCTAGAGTCACTGTACAATATTCAAGCCTTAATCACCACCAAAAGTATTTCACGGCCATAACACATGAGTTTACGGTCGTAAACTCAAGGCTGGCCGTAAACTCCCCCCATAAGTCTCATTCCCTTCACTTTTCTTTCATTCTTACACTTTCACCTCAAGAACACTTGATTTCTCTCTCAAGTATGATCGAGATTTTCATTCCCAATCTTAAAAAATGTAAGTGATTCTTCCCTCTAGTTGTTGTTATCCTTCTTACTCATGAATCACCCTTTGTATTCATCCATGGAAATCATCTTTTGGCTAGATCTTCATCTTTCACCAAGAACACACACTTGTTATTGGTGGCCGAAAACTCCTCAAAGGCCCTCAAAAGTGTGAGTATTCCATCTATCATCTAGTTAGACAAGTTAAACACTAGATCATAGTCTTGAACCAACCACCTTAGCATAAACATCAAGAGTTTACGTCCATGGAATCTCCCTTGGCCGTAAACCCATGTTTTGGTCACATGTTGGCCACAAACCCTTCTCATATCCAAGCATTAGACCTTGAACCCCTAATGGATGATAGATAGGACTTTCAAACACCATCTTGTGCATAATGTTCATGAGTTTACGGCTGTAAACTCCTTGCTTGGCCGTAAACTCATCCATCTTGGCCTTAAACAACTTAAAACCCTTCTAAGAAGTTAGTTTTGCTTATCCTCTTGTTGAGCAATAGTCCCACAAGCTTCCCTATCATTCAATCACCCTTTTGTGTACATTTTACCATGAGTTTACGGCCGTAAACTCCATGGCCGTAAAACCATGGCCGTAAACACCAATTAGTGGCCTTAAACATCCCTTAGATGAGTCATATGTGATTCTAACACTTGGTCCAAGTGTTTCCTAGTCCCTAAAGGTGTTTCCTTGCATGTAGTTGCTTCTAAACATTATATTCATGCCAATATATGCCATTATATGTCATTTTGGACTCGTTTGTGTCTCGGGACTTCATTCGTGGAACTTCTCATCCTTATGCGCATATTCGTTTGAATCACCCACATAAGGTGAGTTCATACCCCTATAATGAATAGTTTAACTGTTTTAAATGCTTTTAAGGGAGGGAATACAAGTTGAACACAATGATAATTGTGTAAATGTTTGTTATAAACATCTTTCAAAAGATTGCTTATGTCTTTTATAAGTGGTCAAAACATTTCAAAAACTCTTTTAAAGTTATGTAACTTTATAGTTTAACAAAACTCCGTTTTTAAAGTACTAGCATAACTTAGTAGAAAAATGAGTCTTTTCAATAACAGTTCAAGTAAAATACTAGTAAACTATAAGGAGTATAGTTTAGGGGTTCAGTTCATACTTGATACTAGAGCATACTATAAAGAAAAACAAGGAGGTAGAAACAATACACGATAACATAGAGAACATACTATAAAGAGAAACAGGGAGGTAGATACAATACATCAGAGAGATATATTATACACTATAATAAATAAAACATACTAAGATACTATAACAGAATGAACATACTAAATGCTATAGCAGGAGAACACTACAGCATCTAATTATACCAATGAATCACTAACTCGTTGTTCTAAACAAAAGGTGATAGCAAAATTGGGTATACATGATCATATAACATTAATGTGAATTCTACACGGCCTAGCAATTTGTTTGCGGAAGTCGCGTTTGGTCCCCAGAATCTCTTGCAGGGAGAGCGTATAGAATGGGTACTATCCATCACATTATGACCTTAATAAAACAAACATGTTTTAAGGTAATCAGTACTTCAGGATGTCAATTCAAAAGACAACTGTGTAATTACATTTTCCCATTATTTTCATATTGTGACAGTTCCACTTGAAAGTTAATGCAAGCTATTTTCGAGTTAAGATAGTTATAAACTAGGGAAAACTTACATCTTTTCAAACGACAAACAGAACAGTCGAGTCTAGTACATTCAGTAGAAAGGGGGCCTATAATGCTAACTTTATGATTCCTTAGTGTATGCATTCAGGGATATATATTAATCGGGTCCGACAGGTAGTAGGATGTGTGCTTTTCGCTTCATTTCCTGTACCTTGTTTGGTTGTGGGCTTAGAGCAGATTCACCCAGCCTACTATCTATCCGATCTTAGCTACATATATGTTCCGTATACACCAAGTAATCATAAGTGGTACCGTGTATGGGCCAGGTCATAGGACAATAATTCAATGCACCGCTTTCTAGTACAAAACATACTTTTCAAATAATAACTTTTGGTATACAAAACTAGAAACTTACCCAGTAAAGGGTTTAATCCATTTTATTAAACCAGTATAACTTAAAAGACCTTAGGTGGTTAATTCTATAATACCTTAGTTTATACATCAGGGTTATACATAATTAATACCCGATGGGTAGTTGAATGTGTGCTTTCCGCCTCATTTCCTGTTCCTTGTTTGGTTGTGGGCTTAGGGAAGATTCACACAATTAACTATCTGTTCGATATTAGATTATATATAGCTAGTATAAACTAAGTGATTATAGAAGGCACCACTGTGGTTACCATTTTTATTAAAAGAAATAAGGGTTCTCTTAAAGAATCTTTTCATCAAATATAAAGGAACTATTACAGTTAACTCTGTGAGTACCAAGTGAATACGTCAGGGTTATATACCACGATGATCTAACAAACAATGGGATGTGTGCCTTCCGCCTCATTTCTAGTTCCTTGTTTGGTTGTGGGCTTAGGGCAGATACACACAACCGATTGTTTGTTTACTCTAGATTTTATATAACTTGTATCCATTTATTACTCATAGAAAGGATTGTAGAGTCATTTTTACTTATCTTTCATCAAAGCAGGAAATATATGATTTTCTGGAGGACCAGGCAAACTTTTCTAAACAGAACTTACAACTTACTTACAACTTACTACAACTTTCTTACAGCTTACATTACATCACTAAAATCTTATGAACTCACCAGCTTATATGCTGATCTACGCTTTCAAAATAACTTGTATTCTCAGGAGACCAGTAGACAGGTACGCGCACTGGGATTCAGAAGATGAAGAAGTATAGCTTCATGTATTTTGGTTATTTACTTTGTATTCTATGTTATGTGAACTACATACTTTGTAAACACTTTCTTTCTAATGAAATGGTTGTTTATTACTTTGCTTACTATGATGCATGACTTGTGATACTAAGCATGACGTCCTCCACCCCAGAACGCTTCCGCCGTTCCGGTTTTGGGGTGTGACAATCCTTATGATACTTGAGAGAGAATTCGAGTTTTTGAGGTTGAAATGGTGAATAATGAGGAAGAAAGGGTGGAATATCATGTTTATAGGGTGAGTTTACGGCCACCTTGAGTTTACGGTCGTAAACTCATATGGTGTGGTCGTAAACTCCACATGATGAAGTTTATGGCTTAGTTGGTGCACAATGGACTCAAGCAGTTACTTCTTAATACCCGATCCTTGGATGTACTATGACTAAAACTCTCAAATAGACCCTAAATAATGCTAGAAGATAGCAAAATGAGTCCAACCTTGATTGATTTGAACAACTATTCAAGTTGAGCTAAGAGTAGTTCATAAAATGTGTTTTTGTAACTTGTCCTCAAGTTATATGAAAAGCCACATTTATGAATCTTAAAACTCATAAAAGTGCCATAGGTTACAAAATGAAGAGTCTTTTTCTCATAAATAGTTTTATGGACTTCATAACTTGTCCTCAAGTTATGGATGTTCAAGAGTCTCTTCATTAAAGTTTTTAAAACTTTAATTAAACTCATAAGTTATGAAAATCCAAGAGTTTTGAAAAGTTTCAATACTTGCCCTCAAGTTTTGGAATTTGTAAAGTTTTGCTTATGAATGCTTTAATTCCAAATCAAACCCTAGAATTTTAAAAGTTTAAAATTCAACCCTTATACTATTATTATAATTTTAATTATATAGATATGTATAAGATAAAGTTAATCTTACCGTTAGTAGGCCTCATTCATGAAGCCGGTCTATAAGAGGGTATAAGATTACTGCCTATAAGATGGCAGTCTAATGAGTGTCCACTCTCCCCCACCGCTTCCTTGACTGGTGGAGGGTCGTTAGTCGAACGGGTAGGATAAGGACTATAATTCTCCCTTAATTAAAAGTATAATGATAAATACTAAGTAACTAAACACTTATAAATTCCCAATCTTAGTTACTTAGGAAAATGTGAGATGGTGCTAATCCATGAAATTGCACTTTGCACCTTTGTTAAGTCGTTAGTGGAGCGCGCATGTGTGGTTAACCGGCACACTAACATGAGACTGACAATGTGTGGCAAAGGGTAACTTAATGTTTATCATAGATTGGTGAAGCACGTGTGGTTAACCGGCACATCAATTAGGTGAGAAAGTTAAGGGTACCAAGTAAATTTGCATGGTTATTCACACCTTGTTTGTGATCCTCGGCATCCCAATTACAAACTTGAGAGAGCACAATCGAGATTTAAACATGCCATTGAAAGTTCAATGAATCTCAAAAGATCTAGGAGTTTCAATCCAATTAAAACTTAATAATTTATTTTGTTTTTCATGGTGGAAATTGGTAAATCGTCATTTACCTACCTTCAAATATTTTATAACTTGTATTACCGCATCCCTCTTCTAGTTATAAATAGTTTGTTGGGTCCTAGCCTTAATATTTCATATTGGATGTTATATTAAGGACTTAAATCAACTAAACTTGAATTTCTCCCTCATAAATGTCTATTTTAGACAACTATGGTCTTCCCAAATCTTTAGGAACAAGCCTTCCTAATGAAGATGATATCCGACATGGCAATCAAGATGAAAGATTAATCCCTTTGTTGTGTATTAATGGGACTGGAAATCATGCTTCACTTCCTCCACCTCCTCAAATAATTCTCCCTATCCCACAAGTTTCAATACTTGAAAAATTCTAAGTCACTCAATCCCTATTGGAAAGCAAAGACTATATGTGCTTACATCTTGGAGGTTAAGTCACATATTGGCAAGCCGGGAGAGTCGGGTGTCGAAGTCTCGAGGTAGCTGGCTGTTGACTTGGTACTTCAGTCACTCCCTGATGACAGATCACGACATGACCCTTAGTGATCTTACCTATTTGCTTAATGTTGCTAAATCAGCAATGATTTGGAGCATTGGTAAAGCAAATTACATTGGAAGATCTACTTCCCAAACCTATTTGGACATTGACAATGGTGACATTGGAAGTACAGAAAAGCTTTCTCTTCCCAATAGAAAGGGATTGGCCATGGTCAAGTCATTTGACCAATGGTAAAGAGAAAGGCTAAGTCTGAGACAATCAAGTGTATCATTTCCAAAAGGTCCATATGTTTCTTTTGCCAAAAGAAGGGGCATTGGTTGTGAAGCTGCCGAATTTACCTGAAAGTTCATAAGGACGGTAAAAGTAAAAAACGTTTGACTTTGCTTCAGGTTAAAGTCCATTATCTAACTCTATGAAGTCTCTTTTGGAGATTCTTAATACATGATGTAATGTAATTACATTTTGATGTTTTGAAAGAATCAAAGGAAGCTTAAAGAAAGAGTGAGCTGATTCTGATCGCGAAGATGGATTTCGATCGCATGGTTTGATGATCAGAATTTTGAGTTGCTGCTTAAGAGTGATGATATATTGCTTAGGAATAGATAACAACATGTTTTTCATATGTATTTGCATTGTAAGGATAAGATTTTTCCGCAAGTTTTAAAATAAAAGAAAAGGTTTTAATTTATTTTAAGTATCCTTACAATGACATTTGTGAAAAAATTGTTGTTTATATGTTTTCATTGATAAGTAATATTGGAAAATGGATTTGATTCTTTCATTTGTTGTAGTTTCATAATTTACCAAATAAGGAAAGATTCTCATCACCCAAGTTTCAGTTGGATAGAAACTTGGAATCATGCAAGTTGTATTGTGTGATGAATGAGAATTTTCATCTTTGGGAAATTAAGACTAAGTCCTTGCTCACATGTATATGTGAGTAAAGTGAAGGACTAAAGGATTAGGTACACTTGGTTGTGCGCTGGTCAAGTCGACCACATGGAATGATAAGATTATTCATCATGATTTACTAAAGTTTAGTAAATATGGTTATATACTTACAAGTTTAAGTGTAATTCTGAAACATTGGAAAAGTTTCAATGTGTGGAAGGACGAATGAGAAGAATCAAATTAGGCAGAAAGATAAAAGTTTCTCCAATCTGAAAAGGTGGGAGAGTGCTTAAGTATCTTTGTTTATGGTTGTTTTGGTGATTATGAAACCATATCACAATTGATCCTCTAAGGACACCTTAGTGAATTTGTTTGGCTAAGGAGAGGAATCGTGAATTATTGAAATGGTTAAATCAAAAGATAAATCATACTTCGTTCCAAAATCAAATCTTAGAGTCATACTCTAAGATTGTAACTTGAGTTACATAATCTTTATAACACTTATCAAATGTAGAGTAAGATGTTTCCTATTCTTGTACATTTGAAGTTGGTTAGTTGTGATGTTTTGGATAAAACAAAGACCAACTAAGACCAATTCTGAGAAGTGTTTAACTTGATAAGAATCCGCACTAACTCTTGAATATTTGTTTTGTGTCAAGAGGTCAGTGGGATTCTTTAAAAGATCTTGCGATAGTTTCAAGAACTAATCAAGAGTATTGTTTAATCACTAGCACACGACTTGAGGTTTGTAACCTATCGTGTTGACATATTCTTATTTCTGTGCCTATTCCAGTTAAAGTTGACTATGCTTGTGAGTTCTATGAGTTCTCAATTGTTTGCATAACAATGTGGAAGCAATGGTAGGCCCTTGAGCTGCCAAGTGGCAAGAAATTAAGATTGATCAAGTTCAGTCCATATGAGTTTGGGTTTGTCACTAACCCTCTCTTGTGATTATGTTTTTTGACAAATTCACATGGATAGGAATACATACACCATAAAAATCTAAGTGTCATAAGGTTTCTCTCCGATTCATGAAAATGATGGTGAGGAAACGCTTTCACTAAGTAGATTTTAAGTAGATAGCATTTGTGATATTTTCATTCTCATGTCGTTAGTGGAACGTGTGTGGTTAATCAGCACACTAACTAGTGAGAATGGCAAAAGTTCTAGACAAACATGTGAGCTATCTAAGGAAAGGTATATGATTTTGATAAAATCTTATCAAAGCATCTCGTATCAAGAATCTAAACTTTGGTAAAGAAAGTCAATAAAGTATTGATTTCTAGAAGTCCAGTTGATTTTTGAGTACATGTCAAAGCTAGTGGGAGCATAAGTGTTGTGCTAGTAAGATAATAATCAATGTGCTAGTGGGAGCATGATTATTATGGTTAGTGTTGCAAGTTAGCAATGTTAATTATAGAAAACAAAAGGTTCAATTCGCTTTGAAAAGTTGTTTTGCTATAATTAAGGGAGAGGATTTGTCACACCCCAAAACCGGAACGGCGGAAACGTTCTGGGGTGGAGGACGTCATGTCAAGTATCACAACATATGCAATATAGTAATCAAAGTACAACAACCATTGCATTAATAGTAATAATTTTACATAGGTTACATTTTACAACAACATCAAAGGTAAATACAGAGAATAACATAAGATGCAACTTGGTACTAGGCTGACTTCGCAAAAGCTCCCGGAGTGTACCTGTCTATTGATGACCTGAGAATACAAGTTATTTTGAAAGCGAGTATCAGCATTTTAATGCTGGTGAGTTCATAAGTATTTAATGACATTGGTATAAATACATGCTTTACTTCAAAATAATCTCACACAATGATGGTGATTAGAATTTACAGAGTATTAGTATTTCTCTCAGAAAATCCTATATTTTCTAATAAAAGTAGTCTTCTACCAAGACCCAATCGTTTTATGTTTAAGAAACATTTTCCCTTAAAGGTACTATCATTATCAAAATATAATTTATACCTTAAAGAATATGTGAGAATATCACAATCAAAAGTAATAGGGAAAATAATATTTTTACCTCAGCAGTAACACTGCTGGCTAAAAGTAAATAAAACATAGACTCCACGTGTTATTGAATGATCAACACGCCTCGGAGAGTCTAAAAGAATGAAATACAGACTCCAGGAAGTATTAAATGAACAATACGCCTCGGAGAGTCTAAAACATGGAAATATAGACTCCAGGAAGTATTAAATGAACAATACGCCTCGGAGAGTCTAAAACAAGGAAATGCAGACTCCAGGAAGTATTAAATGAACAATACGCCTCGGAAAGTCTAAAACAGCCTTTAATCCTAAGTGGGTTGGTTTAAAGGTTTAAAATGTGGCCTAGTGTATAACTAGGAAAATAAGTTATGATAATTTCCTATATAGAAAATACCATGATAATACTTATTACCTTAAAGCCATGAATTATAAGGTAAGCGTAAAGATACTCGTAACCATACTGATTGACAATCGAATACTTGACGACCTGCTGGCGTCGGAATGAATGTGACATTTGTCAACCATTGGCTTGGCCGGCCGGGACTGTAGCTAGCAGTCAGGATGTGGGAGTGTCTGTCCCGTATAGATCTATACACACAATGCTCGCTCTCCCTCCAGGAGACTCTGGTTACCAACTTGACAACGGTGGAATCCTCGTCATGAGGATGTATCCCGTGTTTTGATTTCTATAAACCCTTTCCTTTTACTAAAAAGTATATGTTTTAGAATATAGATATGACTAAGTTCTCCTTCATGAATGTCATGGTTGGTTTCTAAACTATACCTATTATAGTTTACTTGAGAGGTTATCTAGATACCTTTTCTACCCAAAGGTGTTGAACTGGAATAAGAGTATTAACATCTAACCAGATATAGAGAATATATAACTAGGACTTCAACGACACTCGGACAAATAACCGGATGCTCTAAGTCCACAACCAAACAAGGAACAGGAAATAAAGCGGGTTATCAGTCCTAAGTCCTTCAAACCCTACTTATATAACTATATCTATATAGACATGGATCTATCAAGAATATAAGTTTAAAAGACTTTGATAAAAGCTTGGTAATTTAAAAGAGATTTTGGAAACAAAATTTGGAAACCTTTAGCTGGATAAAACAGTTTAACATGCAGAAATCTTTTTGCTATACAGTTATTAATCACCTGTGATTGATATAATAACCCTATAGTTTAACTTGTATTCCCCCCCATAAAAGCATTTAAAATCATTTAAAAGGTTGATTCAGGGGTATGAACTCACCTGACGTGGGTGATTCAGATGAACGGATGGTATAGGATGCTAAGTGTCAAGTGAGGACTTGAACACACACGCGGATCCTATTTAACATGTAGTGATACATTTGTTGGGTTTTGAGCATTCTAACACTCCTATGGTGTACATGCAACCCTATAAACCTTGGATCTATGTTTTCTCTATTATACATGCAAATATTAACTATTCCAAGGTTTCATCCTAACTAGCATATTATGAAGCACCTATACTACAAAGTTCTAGTTAGATGACATACCTTTTGATGTAGCTTGATGTCTTCAAGCTTTAAGAGCTTAGCCCCAATAGTGTGGAAGCCTCAAATGGAATCACAAATCACCAAAACACCTTGGAAGAAATTGAGGGAATATGTATGCACACTAAAATCGGCCCACTCTTATTTTCACACATGTGTGCCAATTTTGTGAGCCAAGGACCCCTTTATATATTATGGAGGATTAGGGTTACATCCATGTAAACCCTAATACCCATGACCTTTCATTTACATAGGATCCATGGGTTAAAAGCTCCATGGACCATCCATGAAAGCTTAGCCCAACCTAAATGAACTTGGCCCATTCCATATATATATAAGAGTCCATATTTAATTAGTTCTTTTTGATCACTTAATTAATTCTAAATTAATTCTTGATCAATACTAATTAAATAATATGATTCCATATTAATATATTAGAACTTATAATATATTAATATAAATCATAAATATACTATTCTCAAAAGACTATCCATATAAATTGTGCCGGTGAAGTGCAACCCAAATGGACCATGCCGGGTTGGGTCAAGTACATACCAAATATAGTTATGGACTTAGACATTAATCCAACAGTCTCCCACTTGGATAAGTCTAAAACTATTATTAAGTATGACTTCAAAACCTAACTGGCAATCGGAGCTCTTAAAGCCGTTGTCGAACTCTGACCTTGTCAATGACTTGTCCATTAGATAAGGGATCATATATTCCTCCATTCTAGATATCATATGGACTGAGACATGGATTATCAATCATTCTCTCTGTCCATTTGTTGTTTCCCGATTCCCGATTTATGATGACTGACTGATTGAACAAATCAAATTTGTCCTGGCTTGGCCAAGCACTCACATGTGTCATCGCTAAATCATCGAGGGGCCCACATATATCACTTTTATCCCGAAGGTAAAAGGAATGGATAAACTTCGACTCATATGGCTTGTTCTACTACTTGTTGAATCATACACAAAGGCACGTTTTATAACATTGAGTTACCAATGCGTTTTCGTGCAATCAGTGTATAACCAACTCATAGTAACAACTCATATCTCTAGGTTTTAAGAATATAAGATATTATCGTCTCATGATCACTCGTGATAAAATCCATGAAGTGATTCAAATGAGCGTGGGTTGAATCCAATACTCAGAACTTATGAGCACTCATGAGTGTTGTTGCACCATTTTGTCCACCAAATTGGACCTCTACAAACCAATCCATGATAGTCTTGATTCATATCTACTTCCAACATATGACCGACTGTGGATGGTTTGAATAACTTAATCATTCAGGAAGAGCGACTTAGTTATTCTGGAAGTCAAAACATGCAAAGTGAAACACAAGAATAAATGAATCAAATATGGTATCAAACCCTATGAATATAACTAAACACTTTTATTTATCACCATACTGATTACTCATTATTCATTGTTTCGGTTTTATCAACTTTATACTTGAATTAAAAACACTAGTTGTCCCATGCTCCAAGCATGTACACTATGTTTTTCTTAAACAATGGCTTTGCCATACACCAAGTATGCACTTTATGTTTGTCTATGATCCTTACTTTGTGAAATAAACCAATTGAACATAATTTCAATGATTCTAATTTCACACTCCCAAATCCTTATCGAAAAATGTGAGAATTTCAAATTCCTATCATTTATCGAAATCTGTTTAGATTTTAAACTTATATGCACTGACCCTCCTGTAATGAATATGTACAAAGTCACAAAGACTTGTCAACAGTCATTATAAGGTATTCCAATGGAGATCAACTCCATGGAAACTAAGTCTCATATTCAAAGTACATTGCTTTGGACATGCTTCTTGCATTAAGTTTTCTAATCTTACACAGATAACTTCCACCTATGGAGACAACTCCATATTCTCATTTTGACTATCACTTCTGAATAAGAGATGCCTCTTTTCAGAATATATCAATATGGTCCTTCTAAAATTAGCACTATACTTCCAACTGTCCCTGAGCAACCAATCTTTGGTAAACCTCAGATTGTCCTCGACAATTGCTTAATCATTTTAGTCATATCCAATTCTAGACTTTTTCCCTTCTTAATGCCTCTGGGCATTTGGAAAAATTTAGAAATGACAAATATTATAGCACATGCAATCGATCCTGTACCCAAAGCAAATGGTACACGATTCATGATGTCTCACATAAAGACATGATTCTAGACCAGTCTTTTGCTACCATATTTTTATTTGCCATGTTTTCAAAATTTGACTATGAAGAGGGATGCCGTAATCATAATCGAATTTTGAGAACGCAATATATAGAATTTCCTTAAGTTGAACCAATCCAACATGAAATTCATATATATATTCTTGACTAAAGATGATTAAGGTCTCAATCTAAGCCATTAGAACTGAAATGAAGTATATCCTCTCCCTTAATTATAGCAAAACAACTTTTTCAATCCCTGCAGCCTCACGAATTGAAACTTTTGTTTTCTATAATTAACATTGCTAACTTGCAACACTAACAATAATTATCATGCTCCCACTAACATGATGATTAGTAGCATAACACTTATGCTCCCACTAGCTTTGACATGTACTCAGAAATCAGCTGGACTTCTAGAAATCAATACTTTATTGACTTTCTTACCAAAGTTCAGATTTCTGATACGAGATGCTTTGATAAAACTTTATCAAAATCATACACCTTTCCTTAGATAGCATGCATATGTGTCTAAACAATTTCAGAACTATGAAAAGGGATGCCGTAATCATAGTCTCAATTGTTTATACCTTTTGCCATATGCTTCAAATCTACTTGGTGGAAGTGTTTCCTCACCATCATTTTCATGAATCGGAGAGAAACCTTATGACCCTTAGATTTTATGGTGTATGTGTTCTTATCCATGTGAATCATCAAAACCATAGTCATAAGACAAGGATAATGACAAATCCAAACTCATATGGATTGAACTTATGCAATCTTAACTTCTTGCCACCTGGCAGTACAGGGCCTGCCATTGCTTCCAAGTTGTTATGCAACCAATTGAGAACTTTCAGAACTCCTATGCAAAGCCAACTTTAACTGGAATGGGCACAGAATATGTCAACACGATAGGTTATAAACCTCAAGTCGTGTGCTCAGGTTTTATTCTTGATTAGTTCTTGAAATTATTTTTAGGATCTTTAAGACTCCCACTATCCTCTTGACATATAAGACTATCTTGCCAAATATTCAAGAGATAGTGCGGATTCTTTATCAAGACAAACACTTCACACAATTGGCCTTAGTTCGTCTTTGTTTTATCCAAAACATCACAACTTACCAATTTCAAATGTACAAGAGTAGGACACTTTTACTCTTACATTTGACAAGTGTTTTAAACCTTTCTTTAAGATATGTCACTCAAGTTACAATCTTGGAGTATGACTCTAAGAATTGTTTTGGAATGAAGTATGACTCATCTTCCTGATCTAACCATTTCAACAATTCATGACTCCTCTTCTTAGTCATAAGAATGCACTAAGATGACCTTTAGAGGACTAATTGTGATATGATTTCTAAATCATTAAGATAATCACAAACATGATACTAAAGTACTCTCCTATCTTTTCAGATTTGAGAAACTTTTATCTTTCTGCCTAATTTGATTGTTCCCATTCGTTCTGCCATACATTGAGACTTTTCCAATGTTTCAGAATTATACTTAAACTTGTAAGTATAACCATATTTACTAAACTTTAGTAAATCAAATAGTCTTAACGAGCTTTGTGGTGGACATGACCAGTGCACAAGAATGTGTACTCGATCCCTTTAGTCCTTCACTTGACTCACACATCCATGTGAACAAGTAATTAGTCTTGATTTTCCAATGCTTGAAAGTTCTCATTCATCATACTATTCAACTTGCATGATTCCAAGTTTCGGTCCAATTGAAACTTGGGCGATGAGGAACTTTCCTGATTTGGTAAATTTAGACACTACCACAAATGAAAGAATCAAATCCATTTTCCAATATTTTTGTCAGTGGAATCATATAAGCAACGATTTTCCACAAATGCCATTGTAAGGATACTTCAAATAAATAAAATTAAACAATTTTCTTTTATTTTAAAACTTTGCGGAAAAACTTATCCTTACAATCTACATGGAAAATTGTTGTTATCTATTCCTTAGCAATATATCATAACTGTTCAAAATTCTGATGCGATCGAAATCCACCTTGGCGATCAGAATCAGCATATACTTCCTTTAAGATTTCTCTCTATTCTTTGATTCTTAAAACATCAACATGTGACCCAGTCACATCATGTAATGAGGATCTCAGAATAGAACTTAACAGAGTTAGATAATGGGCTGTACCTGATGTAGAGTCAAACTTATTGACTTTAACATCCTTAGGTAAATTTGGCAGCTTTGCAATCAACGCCCCTTCCTTTGGCAAAATAAACATATGGACCCTTTGGTAATGGGACTATCTCAGACTTAGCCTTTCTATTTACCATTTGGTCAACCGGGTTGACTATGGCCAATCCCTTTCCATTAGGAAGAGCATGCTTTTTCTGGATTTCCAGTGTCACCATTGTCACTGTCCATAAAGTTTTTGGGAAGTTGATCTTCTAATCAAATTTGCTTTACTATCGTTCCAAATCATTGCTGATTCAGCAACACCAAGCAAATAGATATGATCATTAAGGTTCATGTTATAGTCTGTTTCATAGTAGTCCCAAAGGAACTCACTATGTGACTTAGAAAGTGATTGAACATCCAACTTTCTCAAGACTTTGACACCCAACTCTCCTGGCTTGTCAATATGTGACTTCATCTCTAAGATGTGATCACACATAGACCTTGCTTGCCATTAGGGCTTGAGTGACCTTGAACTTGTGGGTTAGGGAGAATAATTGGAGGAGGTGGAGGAAGAGAAGTATGACGTCCATGAGCCAAACTCGGGAAGTCATATTCATTAGGAAATCTTGGTTTGGGAAGATCATTGTTGTCTAAACCAGACATCAACAATGGGAGAAATTCACGTAAAGTTGATTTAAGTCCTTAATATAACACCCAATATGATATATTAAGGATAGGACCCAACAAACTATTTTATAACTTGGAAGAGGGATGCCGTAATCCAAGCTATAAAATATTTGAAGGTAGGTGAATGACGATTCACCAATTTCCACCAAGATAAACGAAATGTATTATTAGGTTTTAATTGGTTTTGAAACTCCTAGATTCTTTTGAGATTCATTGAACTTTTCAATGGCATGTTTCAATCTCGAGTGTGCCCTTCAGGTTTTGTGACTGGGATGCCGAGGATCACAAAACAAGGTGTGAAGTAACCATGCAAATATACTTGGTACCCTTAATATTTACCCCTCAATCGATGTGCCGGTTAACCACACACGCTCCAACGATACTATGATAAACATTAAGTTACCCTTTGCCTACCTTGTTAAGTCCAGGTTAGTGTGCCGGTTAACCACACACGCTCCACTAACAGCTTAAACAAAGTGAAAAGTGTAATTTCATGGATTAGCACCTTATTCACATTTTCCTAAGTAACTAAGATTGGGAATTTATAAGTGTTTAGTTACTTAGTATTTATCATTATACTTATAATGAAGGGAGAATTATAGTCCTTGTCCTACCTGTTCGGCTAACGACCCTCCACCAGTCAAGGAAGTGGTGGGTGAGAGTGGACACCCATTAAACTGTCATTTTATAGGCAGTAACCTTATACCCCCCTTATAGACCGGCTTCGTGAATGAGGCCTACTAATGGTAAGACGACTTGCTCTTATACATATAATATATTAAACTTTTAATATTATAATAGTATAAGGGTGTATTTTAGACATTTAAAATACTTGGTGGTTTAATCTATTAATTAAACTATACTCTTAATTTAATTAAATTTAAACCATGTCATTATGGAATTATTAATTCTCTTTTAATTAAACACTTTAATTATCTATTAATAAAGTCCATAAGAGTTAATTGAATTATTCAATAAAAACATCATAATTCCAATTATTAAATTCAAAATTAAAACCATTTAATTAATTGTTTAAGTTATGAACCCAAGAGTTTTAGAATTCAATTCTTTTTTTTATCATAAAAAACTTTTTCCAAATTCCAAAACTTGAGGGCAAGTTTTGTAACTCTTGAAAACTTTTGGATTCCATAACTTATGGAGTTAAATACTTGTTTTATGATGAAACTTTTCATGTTCCATAACTTAAGAACAAGTTATTGAATTCTTTAAAACATTAAGACCAAGTTTTGTAACTCCATAAAAAACTTTAAATCAATTTTTTTTTAAAAACCTTTTCATATCCATAACTTATGCAGGTTTCAAAAAACTCTTTAGATCAAACTTTTAAAACTAATAAAATAATCATATCATTTTATCTTTTACTAAATTTGACCTAATTCAACTCATATATTGCAAATGATTCAAATTTTACAAATAATTAGTTTTTCACAAAAACAAGTAATTATCTTAAAATTCGACAAACGTCATGTTTTTTTTCTTTTTTTTTTCAACTTGAAAATAAAACATTTGCATCAATATAACAGAAAACAACACATGACTCTGATACCACTGTTAGGTTTTGAGCATTCTAACACTCCTATGGTGTACATGCAACCCTATAAACCTTGGATCTATGTTTTCTCTATTATACATGCAAATATTAACTATTCCAAGGTTTCATCCTAACTAGCATATTATGAAGCACCTATACTACAAAGTTCTAGTTAGATGACATACCTTTTGATGTAGCTTGATGTCTTCAAGCTTTAAGAGCTTAGCCCCAATAGTGTGGAAGCCTCAAATGGAATCACAAATCACCAAATCACCTTGGAAGAACTTGAAAGAATATGTATGCACACTAAAATCGGCCCACTATTATTTTCACACACGTGTGCCAATTTTGTGAGCCAAGGACCCCTTTATATATTATGGAGGATTAGGGTTATATCCATGTAAACCCTAATACCCATGACCTTTCATTTACATAGGATCCATGGGTTAAAAGCTCCATGGACCATCCATGAAAGCTTAGCCCAACCTAAATGAACTTGGCCCATTCCATATATATAAGAGTCCATATTTAATTAGTTCTTTTTGATCACTTAATTAATTCTAAATTAATTCTTGATCAATACTAATTAAATAATATGATTCCATATTAATATATTAGAACTTATAATATATTAATATAAATCATAAATATACTATTCTCAAAAGACTATCCATATAAATTGTGCCGGTGAAGTGTAACCCAAATGGACCATGCCGGATCGGGTCAAGTACATACCAAATATAGTTATGGACTTAGACATTAATCCAACAACATTTAAGTATCTAATTAGTCAATTAATAACTAATTATGCAAGTTAAGACACTCTAATGCGTGAAAACACTTTGTTTCAAGTGCTAGGAGTGCTAAGGGTTGCATATAAAGAGAGTATGGCCTCATATTGGAGTTTACTCCTCAAATGATGGCCCTTATGGGTGTTTACGGTTTCTGGACCACTTCCCCCATGAGTTTACGGCCGTAAACTCATGGAAGTGGTGCCATTGGGTGTTCAAAAGTCTTATATCAATCAAGGAATTAAGCTAGACTCGAATCAAGGGCTTAGGAAGTGACTAGGGCTCGAAATGACCCTTCTTTGGAGTTTACGGTCCTTGGACCACTCCTTGGGAGTTTACGGTCGTAAACACATGGGTTTACTGCCGTAAACTCATGTTTGCCCATATCTTTCGTGTTTTGGTGTTTCTATCTTATGCATGAAAGGTTCTAGTCACTTTATACAAGCATTGGAAGGTGTTAGGGGCACTTAAACACCTTTTGAAGGTCTTTACGGTTCTGGGAGGTCTCCCCAAACCGTAAACTCATGTTTTCATGGGGATCTTGATGTTCTTCAAGGGTTTAGCATGTATCCTAAGTGAATAACTTGATAGGAGGAGTGTACTTACTTACAGGAAGCTCGAAAGAGTGGTTGGATCCCAAGAACACTAGTGTGTGTTCTTGGTGTTTTGAAGAACACTTGAAGATCTATGAAAAAGACAAGATTTCATGGGTGAAATCGTGTATAAACACTAGATAAAGTGTTATATGAGCGAATCTAGGAAGAAAACACTTACTTTTTGGCGGATTTGAAGGAATGATTTTATGATAGTTGAGAGAAAACTTGGGTGTTCTTGAAGTTGGAAGTGAAAAATGAGCTAAAAATGACTAAGTGTCATATTTATACTCTTTGGGGTTTACGGCCGTAAACTCCATGTTTACGTCCGTAAACTCCAAACTTTTGGAGTTTTGAGACTTGCGTGATACACGACAACTTCTAAAGTATACTTCCTTTTATTTGTTCGCTTGAGGAATATAAAATTAAGAACACCCAACGGACTTAAAACCGGCCAAAAATGTTTTGAGATGAATTTGGCTAATTTTTGAAGTGTTTGATTGCGGAGTTAAAACAAATGAAAATTTCGGGTTGTCACATCATCCTCCCGTTAGATGGAATTTCGTCCCAAAACTAGAGGTCAAGCACACATGGAGATGCAATTGAGCGAAGCAAAAGATGAGGATACTTTAGTCTCAACAGATCCTCTCGCTCCTAAGTGAATTTAGGTCTTCGCTTGGCGATCCAGCGAACCTTCACTAACGGGATGCGGATTCATTTCGTTTCCCTTGACCTCTCGGTCCATGATTCCTGCAGGTTCTTCTACGAAGTTGGGCTCTCAATGATTTCACTCTCGACGAGTGGGATTATACAAGGGTCACGTCGGACAAGTACTTTTCCAAGTCTAAGATGTGGATAGATTTGGGTGGAATTTATTGAATTCTAAAAGTAGTTGAGGTCTGACGGGGGTTGGACCAATTCTTATCAAGAATTTTTGATGGTCCTAAGCTCTTGGAAAGGTAGAGCGTTTCAGAACTTAGAACATAATGTACTTCTATGGTGAGATCATCACTGGCGTGATCGCCATTTCGAAGTTCAAAAAGTTCTCTCTTACTGGGGTGTGATTCTCCGAGTTGGTTCTTAGAAGGCTCAGGTCGTCTTCAGATTCGTACTTCCTGTTGATTGGCTTTCGGAGGTTTTCTGGATCACTTGGGGGTGTTGGCTATAGGCTGGCATCTATTGGTTACGTGACATCTATCTCGACCTAGTGCAAAATGGACCTGCACTTCTAACTCCTGAGGTGTTTCTAACGGAAATTCTCAAAGTCGGTGCGATAGCGGGGTTTTACCAGACGATGCTTTCACAGTATGATTCCTAACTGGGAAGAATCATTCTATTACTCGTTTCGCTGTTTCATGGATAGAAGCCTCTGATCAGGGCTAACTTCGCCCTTAGAAATTTTTTTTTAAGCGCTTGACTATTTCAGGAGGTGGTTCTACTATTTCTTTAGAGATAGTATTCTTTGGAGCACCTAGTAGTCCAACGAATCTTCTAAGACATGCCCCATTCTCAATTGAGTTGGCTCTCTCCAGTTTGTAGGAAGCGCGTGTTATTGTATAACCCATCGACTAACACCTAGACTGGTGTCGAGTCTAAAATCTTTTTATGATATGGGTTATAAGGCTTAACGCAACATACCATTTTACTTTATTCAAGTATTCTTGATTGTGGGGGTGGTCATGTGGTTCTTAGCATTCTAGTATTAACTTTGGAGAATGCAGTCTATCGTCTATAGGGCGACGGCGACTTCCCTCGCGCGAGGAGGCGGTGTGTCCTAGGCATGACTCGTCTGTAACTGGATGGACGAAGTGTCTGAGTAGTGCGAGTATCCTTTGCAACTACTCTTCCGGTGTTACCGAGTTTTCTCTATCTAGGTTAAATCTAGATAGCATAGGGTTTCATCACACCGAACCTCTGATTTCTCTCATCCATTTCTCTCAGAGTTTAACCTGTCACGGCTTTCAGGTTTTTGGGATTACTGCTGAGATGCTTAATTTGTGGGCTTAAGCGCGAATGGATGGTCGTAGTCAATGTTTTGACTCTTACAACTTGGGTTACTTTCCTAACTGAGGGTGTTAGCTACTATGTTGGCTTAACCGGGATGACAACAAATTTCGGATTTGTGGTCATTTTAGTAGCTCAACCCATAGTGGTTCTCTTGACTCCAGCTCCTTTTCTATGGGATATGATGAAGGGTTTTATTATAAAGTTCGTGGTCGACCTCATACTCGACTTAATCACTAATACTCGGTGTATGCCAGTCGTATATAATTGAGATTGACGGGACGTTCAGATGTGTGGCCCCACCCCAGACCCACAACCAAACGAGGAACAGGGAGTAGGGAGGAAGCACACATCTTAAATCTTATTGATCTAAATTATATACCACTCTAATGCATCTACTCAGTAGTAGTAAGTTAATCCTATGAGTTCTTTCTCTTGATTCACGAACCTGATTGTGCGGTGCGGATGGCCTTTCTGGAGGATTTACTGAGTAGGCTTCGGGCGGTTATTGTCTTCCGCGAAATCTGCGGTGTCTTCCGCTTCTGGTTCTAACGGTCTAAGGAGGGGTTGGTTAACCGCGCGTGGTACCCTTTTCCTGGGTACTTCGGAAGGTTTGGGTAAGAGAGATGACGGACGGTTCGCATTAGGTTTTCTTTATTAGATTCGGAAGGACCTTTATTTGACGCATAGGCTATGGTGAAAGTTCTCTTTACACAGCACTAGGAATTTTCACATGGTCGCACCAAGTCGAACCATGATTGACGGCAGTGTTGAGTTTAACAAACATTGACATGATATGGAATGAATATCGATAGGACCATGTGTTGAACAGGGAACACAAGTTCTTAGCGTCTCGGGTTTCGTCCATGGTATCACCATCGTGGATACTTGGACCGATAGAATTGACGCGGAACTCTAGGGGGTCCTGATGTTTTGGAGTAATGTACTTTTCATGAATGGATTTCTCACGAGGGCTCTCTATAACTGCCTAGTATACACCAGTCATGTATAATTAAGATTAAAAGGACTTTTGAATGAGCAACTCCGCCCTAAATCCACAACCAAACAAGGAACATGAGATAAGGCAGCATCACTCACTCGAGGTCTATCAATCTTAATTATAAATGGCCTTAACGTATATACTAAGCCATCATAGCTTTACCTGATGGATTTTCAAGTGTTACAACAGTGCTGCGACTTTCGCCTTAACGAGGGAGTAATTACAATTAGAATTGATTATTTAATGTTTTCGGTTAACTAATCGGGATTGAGAGAGATGTACCAAAATTCTACCGGGTTCTTGGATGCTTCTCCTAGGCATTAGGGTTAAACTCCTCCTGCGTCTTTGTCATTTCCTTCAGTTGGGCAGTCCCTCTTGAAGTGCCCAATTTCACCACATAAATGGCATACTGGACTGGTCTCCACATTGGTGGTTGATGTAATAAACTCAACCGGGGTTCTGCAGCTGCGAGCGGTATGCCCCCTTCATGTTGCACGTAACGCAAAATGGTTCCCGATAGGCTCCATAATGATGGAAGTCGCACCTGCTGCAGTGGGGAAGGTTTCCTAGGTATGGTCTTCTTGGAGTCGAGACGGAAGGGTTGACAGGGGTATTGACTACCTCAGCGTGTTGCCCTGTGGAAGGTCCTTGAGTTGAGGTACTTCCCTCCTCGTTCTTAAACTTTCTTTTCAGTGGATTTGGTTGGGGTTCTTGGGTGGCTGGGTACACAGGTGTTGGTTGCTGTTGTCCGTTGCTTTGATCGGGATTCCCGATAGGGCTCTTGCTAACATCGGCGTTGTTAGCATTCAGGTGAGCCATGACAGCTGCTACGGCTACTGAAACTGCAGCTCGGAACGTAGCTTCATCGAATTGAAGGACCGGTGTCTTACTAACGGGTTGGTTATGTTTCTTTGGAGGCATGGTTTTTCCTACATGAAAAGGAACACAAGCTGATGAGAGACGATGGTTAACCCTAGACGTATCTTTCTTTACTATGATAGGCATAAATTTTCCCGCGCCTCGAATTATGGTTATCTGAGTGTCGACCTACATCCCTATGATGCAGTCCGGGTAACAAGGTAGGAGTAGGCGTATCGGAAAGCCATAAAATGGGAGTCGTTCTTACTAAGTTATCTTTATATTGGAGAGGTTCACTCTCGGGCTTGAAAAAGATTTGAGGGAAGTTCGGAACAAAGATCATGGAAGAAAAGGCTCATGAAAACTTATGGCTAAACACTCTCAATCGAGGTTTTGAGATCCGATCTATTTATATTAATTGCGACGGGAAAGACGATTTTCCTAACACATAGTGTGAGTAGTGAAATCACTAACTCACTAAATTGTATTATTTTATGGATTTATTAGCGTGACGATAACGAGGAAAAGACACTTCTCGGGTTCCATGTATTGGCTCCCTCTGTCCACCTCTTATCCTTGACTGGAACTGGCGTTGGTTTTCTTCGGGTATTTTCCTAGGGTTTTCTTCTCTTGCAGACATATTGAATTTCTTCTCCGCCTTACTTCTGATTCTGACTCTGAGTGTCATCACTTCATGGTGGATGACTGGAATCTCGGAAGTTCAGGCGAATTTCCCACCGATGTCCCTAAAAGGCATAGGCACATGGTGATTCCAATAGTCTCATCCCTGTTCATTTATTTCCTAAACGGAAATCTTCTCAATGAACCTCTTCTGGGTCTGTATCGACTCTTCTGCCGATTATTGAAGTGGATAAGGTTTTCTAAAGGGGTTCGTGCGAGAATGGAAATGTCTAAAGAATCCTAAGACATTATTAAAACATTTCACTGGGTGATCCATATCGAGTCCTGCTGCAATTACATAGCGTACACAAATCATATATAACTTAGATCTGATAGGCCTTCGAATATGTGATACTACTCTATATCCACATCCAAACAAGGAAAAGGAAGTAGAGCGAAACCACACATTCTTAGCCTATGGTATCCTTATTATATAAAATCTTGGAAGTATACACTTTGTAATCATAGGTCTATCAATAAGGATCTTTTTAGTTCTCACGTAAGGTTATTTATGGTTCCCAAAATACCCCTATGGTATTTTAATTACATGCTTGATTCTTATCTTCTGAACATGCTTTTGGGTTTATTGTGAGTCTTTTAGTATCCTAAAATACTCCCATAGTATTTTAAACTTCATGTTTGGCTCTAGCAATCCTATTTGGTAAGTTTCAGATTTATTGCAACATCACCATCACTCCCAAGCACACGTTAGTCGCATCTCGAATAAATGTAGTTGATCAGGTTACATTTATTCCAGCTTACGATTACATAACTGCCCAGGTTTGATGGAAATGCTCAACATCCGAAGACTTTTTTTCTTGTTCCTCTTGTGATACTTGTTCGGGTTTTTATATTCTGGATGTTCTTATACTTTTGTAAAATATGGTTATATTTTAAAGTATAATTTTTCGTCAGAGTGTTTTTATCCCAATGTATTTATAGGCTGTATATCTTTTATGATTAGATATACTGAGCTCACTATAAACAATGCTCTGATACCAATCTGTCACACCCCAAAACCGGAACGGCGGAAACGTTCTGGGGTGGAGGACGTCATGTCAAGTATCACAACATATGCAGTATAGTAATCAAAGTACAACAACCATTGCATTAATAGTAATAATTTTACATAGGTTACATTTTACAACAACATCAAAGGTAAATACAGAGAATAACATAAGATGCAGCTTGGTACTAGGCTGACTTCGCAAAAGCTCCCGGAGTGTACCTGTCTATTGATGACCTGAGAATACAAGTTATTTTGAAAGCGAGTATCAGCATTTTAATGCTGGTGAGTTCATAAGTATTTAATGACATTGGTATAAATACGTGCTTTACTTCAAAATAATCTCACACAATGATGGTGATTAGAATTTACAGAGTATTAGTATTTCTCTCAGAAAATCCTATATTTTCTAATAAAAGTAGTCTTCTACCAAGACCCAATCGTTTTATGTTTAAGAAACATTTTCCCTTAAAGGTACTATCATTATCAAAATATAATTTATACCTTAAAGAATATGTGATAAGATCACAATCAAAAGTAATAGGGAAAATAATATTTTTACCTCATTAGTAACACTGCTGGCTAAAAGTAAATAAAACATAGACTCCAGGTGTTATTGAATGATCAACACGCCTCGGAGAATCTAAAAGAATGAAATACAGACTCCAGGAAGTATTAAATGAACAATACGCCTCGGAGAGTCTAAAACATGGAAATACAGACTCCAGGAAGTGTTAAATGAACAATACGCCTCGGAGAGTCTAAAACAAGGAAATACAGACTCCAGGAAGTATTAAATGAACAATACGCCTCGGAGAGTCTAAAACAAGGAAATACAGACTCCAGGAAGTATTAAATGAACAATACGCCTCGGAGAGTCTAAAACAACCTTTAATCCTAAGTGGGTTGGTTTAAAGCTTTAAAATGTGGCCTAGTGTATAACTAGGAAAATAGGTTATGATAGTTTCCTATATAGAAAATATCGTGATAATACTTATTACCTTAAAGCCATGAATTATAAGGTAAGCGTAAAGATACTTGTAACCATACTGATTGACAATCGAATACTTGACGACCTGCTGGCGTCGGAATGAATGTGACATTTGTCACCCCTGGGCTTGGTAGGCCGGGACTGTAGCTAGCAGTCAGGATGTGGGAGTGTCTCTCTCGCATAGATCTATACAAACAATGCCCGCTCTCCCTCCAGGAGACTCTGGTTACCAACTTGACAACGGTGGAATCCGCGTCATGAGGATGTATCCCGTGTTTTGATTTCTATAAACCCTTTCCTTTTACTAAAAAGTATATGTTTTAGAATATAGATATGACTAAGTTCTCCTTCATGAATGTCATGGTTGGTTTCTAAACTATACCTATTATAGTTTACTTGAGAGGTTATCTAGATGCCTTTGCTACCCAAAGGTGTTGAACTGGAATAAGAGTATTAACATCTAACCAGATATACATAATATATAACTAGGACTTCAACGACACTCGGACAAATAACCGGATGCTCTAAGTCCACAACCAAACAAGGAACAGGAAATAAAGCGGGTTATCAGTCCTAAGTCCTTCAAACCCTACTTATATAACTATATCTATATAGACATGGATCTATCAAGAATATACGTTTAAAAGACTTTGATAAAAGCTTGGTAATTTAAAAGAGATTTTGGAAACAAAATTTGGAAACCTTTAGCTGGATAAAACAGTTTAACATGCAGAAATCTTTTTGCTATACAGTTATTAATCACCTGTGATTGATATAATAACCCTATAGTTCAACTTGTATTCCCCCCATAAAAGCATTTAAAATCATTTAAAAGGTTGATTCAGGGGTATGAACTCACCTGACGTGGGTGATTCGGATGAACGGATGGTATAGGATGCTAAGTGTCAAGTGAGGACTTGAACACACACGCGGATCCTATTTAACATGTAGTGATACATTTAAGTATCTAATTAGTCAATTAATAACTAATTATGCAAGTTAAGACACTCTAATGCGTGAAAACACTTTGTTTTAAGTGCTAGGAGTGCTAAGGGTTGCATATAAAGAGAGTATGGCCTCACATTGGAGTTTACTCCTCAAATGATGGCCCTTATGGGTGTTTACGGTTTCTGGACCACTTACCCCATGAGTTTACGGCCGTAAACTCATGGAAGTGGTGCCATTGGGTGTTCAAAAGTCTTATATCACTCAAGGAATTAAGCTATACTCGAATCAAGGGCTTAGGAAGTGACTAGGGCTCGAAATGACCCTTCTTTGGAGTTTACGGTCCTTGGACCACTCCTTGGGAGTTTACGGTCGTAAACACATGGGTTTACGGCTGTAAACTCATGTTTGCCCATTTCTTTCATGTTTTGGTGTTTCTATCTTATGCATGCAAGGTTCTAGTCACTTTATACAAGCATTGGAAGGTGTTAGGGCACTTAAACACCTTTTGAAGGTGTTTACGGTTCTGGGAGGTCTCCCCAAACCGTAAACTCATTTTTTCATGGGGATCTTGATGTTCTTCAAGGGTTTAGCATGTATCCTAAGTGAATAACTTGATAGGAGGAGTGTACTTACTTACAGGAAGCTCGAAAGAGTGTTTGGAGCCCAAGAACACTAGTGTGTGTTCTTGGTGTTTTGAAGAACACTTGAAGATCTATGAAAAAGACAAGATTTCATGGGTGAAATCGTGTATAAACACTAGATAAAGTGTTATATGAACGAATCTAGGAAGAAAACACTTACTTTTTGGCGGATTTGAAGGAATGATTTTATGATAGTTGAGAGAAAACTTGGGTGTTCTTGAAGTTGGAAGTGAAAAATGAGCTAAAAATGACTAAGTGTCATATTTATACGCTTTGGGGTTTACGGCCGTAAACTCCATGTTTACGTCCGTAAACTCCAAACTTTTGGAGTTTTGAGACTTGCGTGATACACGGCAATTTCTAAAGTATGCTTCCTTTTATTTGTTCGCTTGACAAATATAAAATTAAGAACACCCAACGGACTTAAAACCGGCCAAAAATGTTTTGAGATGAATTTGGCTAATTTTTGAAGTGTTTGATTGTGGAGTTAAAACAAATGAAAATTTCGGGTTATCACAGGATTTATACTTCATTCCAATTCTAAAAGCTTAGATTAAGATTTTAATCAACTTTAGTCAAGGATATATATGAATGTTATGTTGGAATGGTTCCACATAAGGAAATTCTATATATGTTGCATTCTCAAAATTCGATTATGATTACGGCATCCCTCTTCATAGGTCAATTTTTGAGAACATGGAAAATAAAAACGTTTTATAGTATGAATCGTGTCCCATATGCTTCGGGTATAGGATCGATTGCATGAGCTATAATATTTATCCTTTCTAAATTTTCCAAATGCCCGGAGGGCATTAAGAGCAAAAAAGGTCTAGTATTAGATATGACTAAAATGATTAAGCAATTGTCGAGGACAATCTGAGGTTTACCAAAGATTGGTTGCTCATGGACAGTTGGAAGTATAGAGATAGGACCATATTGACATACTCTGAAAAGAGGCAACTCTTGTTCACAAGTGATAGTCAAAATGGGCACACGGAAATGTTTCCATAGGTGGAAGTTATTCTTTGAATCTGTGTAAGGTTAGAAAACTTAATGCAAAGAAGGATGTACAAAGGAATGTACTTTGAATGTGAGACTTCGTTTCCATGGAATTGATCCCCATTGAAATACTTTGTAATGTTTGTTGCCAAGTCTTTGTGACTTGGGCATATTCATTACAAGGGAATCATTTCATATAAGATTAGAATCTAACAGATTACAGTAAATGGCAAGAGTTTGGTATTCTTACATTTACAATAAGGATTGGGATTGTGAAATGAGCATCATTGAAAGATTGTCAATTGATCTGTTTCACAAAGTAAGGATCGTAAGACAAACATAGTGCATACTTGGAGTATGGCATAGCTATTGTTTAGACAAACATAGTATGCATGCTTGGAACATGGCATGACTGTTGTTTTTAATTCAAGTATTAAGTTGATAAATCGAAACATTATACAATGAATAATGAGTAATCAATATGGTGCTTAGATAAAAGGTGTTTTTATTTACACTCAAAGTGTTGGGGACATATAGGATTAGTATTATTCTTGTGTTTCACTTTGCATGTTTTGACTTCCCGAATAACTAAGTTATTCAAACCATCCACAGTCGAGAATACATTGGAAGTAGGTATTAAGGCAAGACTGTCATGAAGCTGGTTTGTAGATGTCCAAGGTAGTGGACATAGCAAGAGTTGCTGCAACATTCATGAGTGCTCATAAGTTCTGAGTATTGGATTAAACCCACGCTCATTTGAATCACTTCATGGATTTTATCACGAGTGAATCATGAGACGATAATATCTTATATTCTTCAAACCTAGAGATATGAGTTGTTGACTATGAGTTGGTTATACATTGATTGCACGAAAATGCATTGGTAACTCGATGTTATAAAACATGCCTTTGTGTATGATTCAAAAAGTAGTTAGTACAAGCATATGAGTCAAAGTTTATCCATTCCTTTTACCCTTAAAGGGATAAAAGCGATATCTGTGGGCCCCTCGATGATTTAGTGATGACACCCTAAGTGCTTGGCCAAGCCTGGACTGATTTGATTTGTTCAATTAGTCGGTCGTCATAAATCGGAAAATCGGGAAACAACAAATGGGCAGAGAGAATGATTATAATCCATGTCTCAGTCCATATGATATCTAGAATGGAGGAATATATGATCACTTATCTAATGGACGCTTCATTGATTTGTTCAGAGTTCGACAGCGGCTTTAAAGAGCTACGATTGCTAGTCGGGTTATGAAGTCTTACTTGCAATAATACTTATTAGACTTATCCAAGTGGGAGACTGTTAGATTAGTGTCTAAGTCCATAACTATAATTGGTATATACTTCACCCAACCCGGCATGGTCCATTTGGGTTGCATGGCATCGGGACATTTGGATAGGCCTTTTGTGAGAAGAGGATATTTGTGACATATTAATATATTATAAGTTCTAATATATTAATATGAAATCATATTATTTAATTAGTATTGATCAAGAATTAATTTGGAATTAATTTAGTGATCAAAAGAAACTAATTAAATATATGGGGATTGATTGTGTAAATCATTCATTCTTATATATGTGGGCTTATGATCCATGATTCCTTATGTTGGGTTTAACCCATGTGGTGACCCATGGATACTCCATGGAGGTTAAAATCCATAGAGCATAAGGAATGGGTAAAGTCATGGGTTACATGGTGTAACCCTAAGGTGCACACTATATAAAGAACCCATAAGCTCAAGAAATCGGCCCTTAGGATTCTAAGTGAGGGCTATCCGATTTGGAGCATAAGAACTCTTCTTCTCATGGTTATTCCAAATGTTGATAAAGTTGTGTGAACCATTTGAGGTGTCACACTTGAGGCACTAGGCTCTTAAGCTCCATGGAATCAAGCTACAACACAGAGGTATGTATTATATCTAGTTTTGTTATCCTAGTACATATGATTGTATGCTATTTAGGGTAATACCTTGGATAATTGATATTTGCATGTATAATAGAGAAAACATAGATCCAAGGTATTTAGGGTTGCATGTACACCTTAGGAGTGTTAGAATGCTCATAACCCAACACAATCATCCTCGAGATGGAATACCCTAGGACCTCAACCATCGGGTTGGAATGCCAACATACTATGGGTCCAATCATCCTCGGGATGGAATACCCTATGCCCTCAACCATCGGGTTAGAATGCCTCAGCCTGTTGGCATACACACAAAGTAGTGAGGCCTCAGCCACCAACAAATCATGTACACATATAACAGATAATCATATAGCAGTCGACATCCAGTCACAAAGATCTACAGATCCCTAAGCATAGCAACATACTATCTACTAGGATACCGATCTAACAGATCATAACCATACAATAACATGCATAACAGGATATAAATCCAACGGGCCGACATTGGTGCCTTCGACCTGCAAGTACAATGAGGACTACTCACATCACAAGTAGCTGAACTGATAAGATCTAACTCCGAATCTCAGCTCCCGAATCAAATGTTGGAGTAGGTGTCTAAGCCAATATCAATAAATGATATGTACTTGATTTTATAGTAGCATGGTCCTTTTGGGTTGCCTTCACTCTAGCAACTTCACAGGATGACTTTTGGAGAGAGTGGTTGAATTTATTATTTAGAATCATAAATTGATTTATTAATGTATTATGAAAATAATATATTAATTAGAAATCATGTTATTTAATTAGTATTTAATCAGAAATTAATTTCGAATTAATTTTCGTATTAAAGGAAATGATAATAGGAACAGGGGTTAATTTGCAAATTATTGATAGTTGAGAAACTGGGCTATTGGACTCCATAGATGGGAGTGGACGAAATTCTAAAAGGAGGCCCTATAGATTTTGTCCAAGTCTTCTTAATAAGATTCCATGGGTTGCTTAAGCCTTAAGCTTGTAATTAGGGTTTCATCTAGAAAACCCTAGCAGCCCACAACTATATAAATAACCCTACCTCTTATGATATTCGGCCAATTCTTGCATTTGCAATCCCTTGCCGAAATTCTTAAGTATTCGCTCCTCTCCCCTCTCATCCTTTGCTAGTGGTGTTTGTAAGTCATTAGAGGTGTCACATTTGAGGCACTAAGCTTTCAAGAGTCAAAGATCTTCAAGGTTTCTTGTTATTGCTACATAACAAGTAAGGTAAACTTCTAAACCCTAATTATATGTAGATTTTGATTTATATATGCTAGATCTAGGGTTTTGCTTTGGTATTCAATTTGCATGTTCAACTAGTGAAAAACTTAGATCCAAAGCAATTAGGGTTGCATGAACACATAGGTTGTAGTTATGATCAAAACCAATCAGTGGTATCAGAGTCTAGGATGCTTTTCAGTTGAATTTGATGCATATGTGAATTATCCAAAGGAGGAGGGAATAGATTCGTCAATCTGTTCATTGAACTTGACGAGTTCCTCATGGGACTCGACGAGTTGGTCCTACTCGACGAGTTCATTACCCAGAACTCGACGAGTTGACTCGTCAGATCCCTGATTTTTCGATTTTGATATCTTGATTTGATTAGTATAATTGCATTAATTCGTTTTTACTGCTTAAAATTGAATTTTCTGAAAAGGTAATGGTATATCCTTATCAAAATAAATGATTTGGTTAAATTTTGGATAAAGATAAAATTATTATGTTAATTTACAATTTAACCAAGTATTTTGAAAAGTTTCAAAAATACACCATATGGTTTTAAAATTTAAAATTTAATTAAATAGTTTAATATTGAAATCTTAAATTTAAGAACCCCTAGTATTTTAAAAGGTTTAAAGTACATCCTTGTGGATGTTATTAATAATTTAATTAAGTGTTTAATTAAAAGATAATTAATAAATCCATAAAGGGTTTAAACTTAATCAAATTAAAAGTTTAATTTATTAAAAGATTAAACCTCTAGTATTTTAAAAGTGTAAAATACACCCTTATACTATTATAGAATGAAAAGTTTAATCCATATATATATATATATATATATATATATATATATATATATATAAGAAAAGTCAGCCTTACCGTTAGTAGGCCTCATTCATGAAGCTGGTCTATAAGGGATGTTTAAGGAAGCGGCCTGTAAAATGACCGCCATTGTTTATCCATTCTTACCCACCGCACTCTTGACTAGTGGAGGGTCGTTAGCCGCACGGGTAGGATAGGACACTAAACTCTCATTAAAAGTATAATGACATAAAGTAACTAAACTTTTTCTAAAATCTCATTCTTAGTTACTTTAGGAAAAATGTGAATTTGATGCTAACCCATGAAATTGCACATTGCACATTATTAGTCGTTAGTGGAGTGTGTGTAGTTAACCGGCACACTAATATGCGGCCAATATTGTTGGCAATGGGTGTCTCGTAAATTATCATTGATCAATGGACCGTGTGTGGTTAACCGACACATTGATTTGGTGATAAATGACATCGAGAGTACCAAGCTAATTTGCATGGTTATTCACATCTCGTTTGTGATCCTCGGCATCCTAGACACAAAGTGAGAGTATAATCGAGATTAAACATGTCATTGAATAGTTCAATGAATCTCAAAAGATCTAGGAGTTTCATTTGATTGAAACTGGTAATTGCTTATCTACCGAAAATAGATTCGAATTTGATTACGGCATTCCTCTTCATAATTCAAATCGAAAATATGGATCCTAGCCTTAATTTAAAATTTTGGGTTTACAATTAAGGATTAAATAAATCAACTAACTTGAATTCTTTTATCCCTTTATATATGTCAACTTCAGACAACTATGGTCTTCCTGGAAATGGTTTTCCTTCTCAATCTGAAGATGATCTTCCACAAGTTGATCAAGGTGAAAGAATATTCCCTTCTTCAAATGGTGGAACTGGAAATCATACTTCTCCAACTCTTCCTCTACCACCTCCAGTGATTCTCCCCGACCCATGTTTTCGTCAAATTGAAAAGTTCAATGTTACTCAAGCCCTGTTGGTATGAAGATACCTAAATGGAAATTATGTGTGTGCACATGTTCTAAAGATGAAGTCACACATTGACATATTGGGAATGTTGGGTGTTGTTTTACCAAAGGAGATAGCTGTTGACTTGGTTCTTCACTCGCTTCCTGAGTCATGTAGTCAGTTTGTTAAGGACTACTATTTGACTAACAACGACGTGACCCTTATTGATCTGACATATTTGCTAATTGCTACTGAAGCATAAATGCTAAAGTGAAATGGTCAAGCAGATGTGTTTGAAGGATCAATCTCCCAAATTTCCATGGACCTTAACAATGGCAACATTGGTAGTCCAGAAAAGATTTCTCTTCCCAATGGAAAGGGATCGGCCAAGGTCAGACTATTTGACAATATGGTAAAGAGAAAGGATAATTCTGAGATAGTCCCATGTGATATTCCTAAAGAGTCCATATGTTTCTATTGCCAATTGAAGGGACATTGGATGAGAAGCTGCCATGTATACCTGAAAGATCACAAAGATAGTAAAGTCAAGATGTATGAATCAACTTCAGGCACATCCACTATCTGACTCTATTAAGTTCCTATTCATAGATGCTTATTACATGATGTGATAGTCACATTTTGATGTTTTTGCAGGATCTAATAGAAAGAAGGAAGCCTAAGAAGAGAAATTTAATTCTGATCGTAAGAGATGGATTTCGGTCACATGGTGTAAGGGTCGAATTTAGTTGTAATATGTCGAAGTCTTTTGTACCCTTCGAATGTTTGTTAAGTTTATTTACAAAGGTGTATTTCATACGAAGCTTAAGTGTCAATGCCTTAGTATTTTTTGTATGCTTTCACTGTTCCTATAAATATGGAACTTTACTAGAGTTAGATAAGAGTACTTTACAGAACCTGTCTATTTTTCTCTGTAAACGTTGAAAGCATAAATGAGCAGAAACCAGATCTTATTTACATCATTTGTTCAATCTGTATTCGTTTAACTCTAATTTTGATTAATACTTGATTCCATGATTCATCAATTGGTATCAGAGCAGGAATCACAACCTGTGATCTGATTTTCACGTCGTTTCAAAAAGTTTTTTGAATCAATTTTGGTTCAAAAAGTTTATGCGCTTTTTGAAGTGAAAATTCGTTCTAGATCGTTAGTTATAATTTGATTCTACAATTGAATTGTTAAATCGAGTGTTCTGTTTGTAATCTCAATTCAATTCAGCTATTTGCTTTCAAATTTTCATTGAATTCTCAAAAATCAACATCCGTACATCAATGGCGAACTTCAATCTCAATTCAATGACTTCTTTCTCTCATCTGCTCGGATCTTCTACTAAGATTCTGATGCTTATTCCTGAATACTATGATCAATGGGCTGATCGCATGCAGGATTACCTAAATGGACTCGATGAAGAGTTGTGGTCTTGCATCTCTGGAAATATCATTCCTCCTGCAAATGTTCAACCAATTGGATCATCTTCTGGAACTTCTAGTGTTGAAAATCAATCTGATCGTTTGAAGAAACTGGAGTAAAGATGCATGAAAGAATTGCGAGGTGCATTGCCTCCAGTTGTGTACAACTATGTTAGGAGTTGTACAACTGCCAAAGAGATCTGGAATAATCTGAAAGAGAAGTTTCAAGGAAGCGAGAAGACTAAAATCAATTCTGTTAAGCAATGTTTGGTGGAGCTGAAGGATTTTAGAGAAAAGGAGGTTGAAACAATTGAAGTTTATTACGATCATCTGAATGAGTTGATTTATCGTTGTAATCGTTATGGAATCACTAGGACGGTGATGAAATTCAATCTCATTTTCATAATGGGTCTTCGTAAAGAATAGAGAAGCGTGAGTATGATTGTGAAGAATCAGCAGAGTTTCGATACTTCAACTCTCAATGATTTGTACAATCAATTGAAAACTCATGAAAGTGAGGTGAATGAAATGGCCGAGGAGTCGAAGCTCGGTCTGGGAGGTCCGTTAGCGCTTGTCTCCAAAGTATCTGAGAAAGAAACATTCGAAAAAGATGATTCTGAGGAGGAAGAAGGTTTTATAATGAATTCGAACGATGAGGCAATAGCTTTTTACTCAAACAATCGTGTCAAAAAGTTTTTCAAGAAGTCGTTTAATCCGAAGTTCAACCAAAATGAGGGAAAAGGAGGTTTTATGAGTAAAGTTGTTGATGAGGAGAAGAAGAAGTTTGAGAAGAATGATGCAAAGGCTACTGAGGTGAAGAATGAGAAAAGGTTAAAAGGAGATTCGAGGGTGGATTGTCACTACTGTAATGGAGCAAATCAATTATCGAATGATTGTATACTTTGTAAGAAAGACAAAAAGAAGAACAAAGTCAAGGATGAAGTGTACTATGTCGAGACGCTGGAGGAGGTCAGGGCTAAAGCTAAGAATTTGTCTTTGGTGGCAAAAGGAGAGCAGGAAGAAGATGGCACTTATCAAATCTGGTCTTCGGGATCAGATGATGATGAAATGCGTAACCCAACGCATGGTGCTATGGATGCGAAGTATGAGGAAGATTCGGATGAAGAGGAGAATAAGGTGACAGGACGATGCTTCGTAACAAAATCTGCTGACAAGTCTCCAATGACAACAAAGGTACGTTCTATTCTTGAATCTTTTAATATTCCAATAAGTGCTTATGACTCTGAATTAGTATCTTTTGATGAAGCTGTTACTTATTTTGACTCAATTGTTGTGTCTGCTAGCAATGAGGCTAAGAAATTGTCAATGCAGTTGTTAAAGACCCAGAAGCGTTTAGATTCGAAAATAAGTAAAGTTGAGTGTTTAGAATTACAAATCACAAACATCATGTGCGGTAGAGATTCTTTAACTAGTGATGTAAAACTTCTGTTAGCACAACGTAATATCTACTGTAATACTGCTAAACGACTCTATGGAAAATTAACTGATTTACATCATTCGTGTGAAATAAGCAAAGAGTAACATAGAAAATTATTGCCTTTTCTAGCTTTTGAGAGAGAGAAGGTTGATAATATTTCGTATGATTGTGAGAAAACTATTGCTGAGTTTGACAAAATCCCAGATGATAGATATGCATATGGAATTGTCAAAATTAATGAATGTCTGGATACGAATGCATTAGTTGATATAGTGAATGATACTTTATCTAAATCAGAACAAATCAAAATTTTGAAAAAGACTGAGAATTCGACATCTGATTCTCAATCTAATTTTGCCGATATTGAAGATAACTCTGACAATATTAGCGAAATTAGTGATATTGAGGATGTTGATTGTTCTCAGTTGTCTGTCATTAATGGCACGTCAAAATCTAAAGGAAAAGAAAAACTTAAGGATTTGGAAGTTAAGATTGACACTGACAAACCTTCTACTTCGAAAGATTGTGCTTTTGTGGATATCCGAGATAGTCAAACGGATAGTAGTGATGATGAAAATGATGATGACAATTCGGATAAAAAGGTCTCATAAAACAAAGATTCGACAGAAAAAGAAATTCCTCGTGTTGTTGTTGATCAAGTATTTGGGGACACTGAAAATTTCGACAAAGTGTTGTCTGAAAAAGGAGCCCATTATTTGGAAACAAATCAAGTGGTGTATCCTAATTTCAAGTGTACTGATGATGTTGTCTTTCCAAATCAAGTGTTTGTTACTACTGGAAATGTTGAGAACATTAAACCAGAATTCAACAAAATAGTCGAAGATGACAACAAGAAGACAACAGACGAAGGATTCTTTTCAAATCAAAGCACAGTCGAAAATACCTTAACAAATAATTCGTATGTTTTTCAAAGACAAAAACCACAATGCAAATGGGTTGAAAAATCAAAAATTGTGAAAGAAGTTACAAAAGAAGTTGTTGTGGAAAATGAAATTGTTGTCCAATTAAATTCCAAAGAATTTAAAGAACAAATTGACAAATTTTCAAAAGAGAATGCAATTTCAAAAAGACAAGCTCGAAAGAAGATTTTCTGGCAAACCGTGGAGTTACGAAAGCAACAAAATGGTTTGTCATTAAAAACAACTGAAAACACAAAGTCTAAATTTGTTGAAAACAAGTTTTCAAATTCACCAATTCGTTCAGATCAAAAGAAAAATCTCGCTCAAACAAATAAAACTAAATCTGAATATCATCCAAAAACAAATTCTTCGAAAGTTTCAAACTCATCATTTTCCAAAGATAACAAAACCAAATCAACGAGTGTTCAAAATCAATCAACAACACAACGATTTTCTTCTAATCAACAAACAAGGTTTTCTCAAAAACAAAAATCTCCAAATCGATTTTCTCAAAATCGAAGTGTTGGAAACAATGATGGAAGTCGATACTCCATGGCATTTCGACCTAAATCAAATGTTGATTTCTTCCCACAAAAACCGAATTTTCCAAATCCTACAGGAAAACAAACCTTAAAAGTTTCATACACAAAAGGATTGTCTCGTGACAAAAACATCGATCATTGGCTTGAAGGGAAAGGACGAAAATATCAATCCGGGAAATATTCTCAACAACAAATTCATGAAGCTTATGAGAATTATGTGAATAATTCGTCAAATGCAAGCTCATCTTCAAAAGATTCGAACGCTTCGGTAAAAACTTGGCAACCAGTTTCGAAAGAAAAGCTTGTTCATACACAATCTAAAAAGACGAAGGCATGTGTCAGTGACAATCCCAAACTAACAAAAACTTATGTTTCTGTTCCTTTACCTAGTGATGTTGACTTAATTGATAGTCTCAAAAGTAAAGTTTGTGATTGGGTTAAAGGTTCTACATTTCATTCTGTTTTCAAAGCTAATTTCCAAGGACCCAAAAAGCCTTGGGTACCTAAATTCTTTAATTGAATGCAGGTGCTATGTGACGAGCAATATGATGAGAAATGGTATATCGATAGTGGTTGCTCACGTCACATGACTGGACGAAAGGAAAATTTAAGAGATTTTCGAAGCTTGGAAAATGCAGGGGTTGTAAAATTCGGCAACAATCACAAATGTCAAGTGAAAGGATATTGCAAAGTCACGAATGGAAAATTCATTGTTAATCGTGTTGCTTATGTAGAAGGTCTTCAATATAACTTGATAAGTGTTTCACAACTTGTTGTGGGCACTGGCAATCAAGTGTTCTTTAACGAAGAAGGTAGCATCATTTCGAATGTCGAAACTAACGAAGTTTTGCTCAAGTCCAAACGACATGGTGACATGTTTACTCTTGATATCAAACCAATCATTGGCAAACCTTCAGTGTGCTTACTTTCTAAAGCTTCATCAGACATCAGCTGGCTATGGCATCGTCGATTATCACATTTAAATTTTCGCAATTTAAATAAGTTGGTATTTGATGATCTTGTTCGAGGCTTACCAGTTTTAAAATTTGACAATGATACCTTATGTGCAGCTTGGGAAAGGTCATCCAATTGTGATAGATTCGAAAATTATGGAACCGTTGAAACTTCTTCATATTGACCTCTCTGGACCATCAACTATTGAAACTCTCAACAAGAAACAGTACATTTTGGTTATTGTTGATGATTTTTCTCGATTCACTTGGGTGTATTTCCTCAGGTTAAAATCTGAAGTCGCTCAAACAATGATTGATTTTATCAAGAAAATTGAGATGAGTTTGAAAAAGAATGTTCGAAAAATCAAGAGTGATAATGGCTCTGAGTTCAATAACAAAATGTTGGATTCGTACTTAATTGAGAAAGGAATTTCGCATAACTTTTCGTCTCCATATACACCACAAAAATGATGTAGTTGAACGAAGAAATAGATCACTTTGTGAAGCAGCAAGAACTATGTTGACATATGCGAATCTTCCTCAGTATCTATGGGCCGAAGCGGTGTCAACAGCATGTTTTACTCAGAATCGTTCTTTTATTCATTTCCGTTTTAACATCACTCCGTATGAAATGATCAATAACCGAAAACCAAATGTTAAATTCTTTCATGTGTTTGGTTGTAGGTGCTTTATCATGAATCTCAAGGATAATCTTTCGAAATTTCAAGCAAAATCTGACAAAGGAATTTTCTTGGGATATTCGCACAATTCGGTTGCATACAGAGTGCTAAACAAGCGCACACGCAAAGTCGAAGAGACATTTAATCTTACTTTTGATGATCATTATTTCAAACAAGTTGAAAAACAATTCGAACAAAAGCCAAATATTAATGAATCAACAAATGAATCTGACATTGTGAATTCATCTGATTTTGATTATGATTTAATTTTTGGTATTCCTGACAGGGCTGTAGATGCAGAAGTTCGTGCAAATGATAACCAACAATCTGAATTGTCGAAGCATACTGATGACTTGCAAATCCCTCAAACTATTGAAGATGTTAATTCAATAACGAATTCTCCAGAAGTTGGCGAAAGTATGCATAATAATCCAGTGGAGGGAGAGCACTTGGATTCGAATACTCTGGTTGAGGGGGAGCATTCTTTCGAGGGGGAGAATGGGAGAATGGGAGAATGGATGAAGTTGTTGAGGGGGAGCATCTTGTTGAGGGGGAGCATCAAAATGATAATTTTGTCGAAAGTCTTGATCAAAATGATGAATTTCACAAAATAAATGATAATCTTTCTGTTGCAGGATTTGAAAATGAAGAGTTGTACGAAGATGCACCTTTAGAATTTGATCCAACATATCCACCATTAGAGAAATGGACAAAAACTCATCCAAAAGATCAAGTCATTGGAGATCCTAAAGATGGAGTGTTAACAAGAGCTCAGATTCGTGCGAAGAATGAGGTATTAAATATTCATCAAGAATTTTGCATGTTCAATGTTTTCATATCTAAAATTGAACCAAAGACAGTTAAGATGGCAATGGAACACTCAGATTGGGTTGTTGCAATGCAATCTGAACTTGTTGAATTCGAAAGAAACAAGGTTTGGAGATTAATTCCTAAACCTGAAAATATTTCGATTGTCGGGTTAAAATGGATTTTCAAAAACAGAACCGACAAAGATGGAAATATTGTACGAAATAAAGCACGATTAGTTGTAAAAGGATATTCGCAACAAGAAGGTATTGATTATGAAGAAACCTTTGCCCCTGTTGCAAGACTCGAGGCTGTTCGAATATTCTTAGCATATGCAGCTCATAAGGATTTTGATGTCTATCAAATGGATGTGAAATATGCCTTTCTCAATGGAGAACTCGAAGAAACTGTTTACGTACAACAACCTCCAGGTTTCGTAAATGAAATGCATCTTGATCATGTATATATTTTAGATAAAGCTGTATATGGGTTAAAACAAGCACCAAGAGCATGGTATGCAACTCTTACCAGTTTCTTAAAATAGTCGAAATTTAAACAAGGATCAGTTGACCCCACATTATTTCGAAAGAAAGTTGGGAATCATCTGATGCTTGTTCAAATTTATGTCGATGATATTATTTTTGGCTCTACTGACCCTGCTTTATCTAATGAATTTGAAAATTTGATGAAAAGCCAATTCGAAATGAGCATGATGGGTAAAATCAATAATTTTCTTGGCTTAAATATTTATCAAAGGAGAGAAGGCATTTTCATCAATCAGGAAAAGTATACAAGGAATTTGCTCGAAAAATTTGGAATGACAAATAGCACGAAGTTAAGAGTACCAATGGCTGTTGGCACAAGGCTAACAACTTCGTTAGAAACGCCTGCGGTTGATCTTACTTTATACAGGAGCATGATAGGTTCATTGCTTTATCTTACTGCAAGTAGACCTGATATCATGTTTTCTGTATGTAATTGTGCTAGGTATCAAGCAAATCCTCGAGAACCACATTTAACAGCTGTGAAGAATATCTTTCGTTATCTCAAGGGAACAATTTCGTTAGGATTGTGATATCCTTCGAAAACAGGATTTTTCATTCAGGCATTTTCAGATGCAGATCTAGGAGGGTGTACCTTGGATCGAAAAAGTACAAGTGCTGGTTGTCAATTTTTGGATGGAAAGTTGGTTAGTTGGCAGTCGAAGAAGCAAACGTGTGTTTCGATTTCTACTGCTGAAGCCGAATATGTTGCAGCCGCTGCTTGTACATCACAAATTATTTGGATCCAAAGTCAGTTGAGAGATTATGAGGTGAATATGAAAAAGATTCCATTATATTGTGATTCTCAAAGTGCTATATGCATTTGTCATAATCCAGTACAACATTCGAAAACAAAACATATAGCTCTTCGTTATCACTTTATCAAAGATCATGTGGAAGATGGAAACATTGAAGTTCATTTTGTAAAAACAACTGATCAGCTTGCTGATATTTTTACAAAAGCTTTGGATGAAAAATCATTTGTTCGAATTTTGACAGGTTTGGGAATTATTGAAGCGAGATCTGTTCTAGGAAGGATTTCGAATGTATAGCAAAGGAGTGCTATATAAATGTGTCGATTCAGAGGCAATAAGACGTCATTCAGCGGTTACTGTTCATAGTCAACGCTTTGACACGCTTCGAATTCGACAATTTGCATGTTGGTTGTGTGGTACAAAATTTTCGTTCGTTTGTCAAATTTTCGTAAGGTTGTCAAATTTTCGTTAGTTTGCCAAATTTTCGTAAGAATAGCAAATTGTAGTTTGTTTACAAATTTTCGTATGTTTGTAAAAATGTTTTTCGTTAGTTTGTTTACAAAAATCAAAAATTCCAAAAATATTTTCTTTTGTTAATTGTTTTCTTTTTCGAAAATTCACAAAAACACAACAATATTTTCTTTCTGTTAGAAAAATCAAAAATATCAAAAAGATTTTTGTTATTTTCTTTGTTTTTTTTTCTTTGTGCAGATTACACAAAAAAATTTTCAAGGGTCATGCTTGCGTTTCTGTGGGAAGGTAAACTTTCGACAACTATGTACTAGTTAGACTGTCCCTAGAAGCATGATGCAACATGTTGACCTAAGCCTCTGTAGACTCAATGTGTGTTTACGAAAGCCTTAATGAAATTTTTCATACGAAAATTTCTTCCCAAGTCAGGCTTATATTCACATTAGTCAATCGAGCTACCTTACTCTTCTCACATGAGTTAAGAGTTATCTGTTTTGTCCGAAAATAACAGATGTACAATTCGTTACTCAAAACCAATCTTTTTCATCACCAAATTTCTTATACTTGCACACACAAAGACATATGTCCAAGAGATCTTTGATTCGACCCATCAAGATTTAGATATATCAAAATTCTGTGTTAATGATCTGACATCATGAGGCCGTGATGAAAGTGAAACCCAACTTTCTATCTTCGTAAGGAATTTACGGGGAACTATGTTCCAGTTTTGACGAAACATTTGTTTCAGTACCATTTTTCGAAACTCAAAATCATATTCCTTTCTCATGAGTGATCTTGATCAAACTATCGAAGCCCACGATGTTTGTTACCCAACAGGATCCAGAACAAATATTTTTTCATGAATATGATTTCTGTATGAGTTTCATTTGCTTTCAAAGTTACTATCAACATAATTCAAAGCATACTTGTCACTAACTACACTGGTCAAACAAGTAATTTACATTACAATTACTCACCTTATGTTTAGGTTGATATGTAACGAAATTATAAACCACCCGATAAGCCTAACAAAAGAAGCCCTTCGATACTTCTCTATAAGTATTCGATTTTAATTCATGGGAACATACACAAGCAGTTGATTATCTCTCTTGATAATTAATGAACCAACCTTTGCCCGGGGTTTATCTGCTTTTGTGTCGAAATTTTTTTGACATCACAGATCCAAATTTTCGTTAATTTGCTTCTTATCTTTTCTTTGGCACACTGCACACACGAAATCCTTGAGGTTCTGAGTAATACCAACTCAGGCTGATGATTTCGACAGTCTAGCAAATGACTTCGTATCTAAACCCAAAGACGAAAGAGCTTAACCTCCATCCGAAAGTTGGTGACGGTTACTATTCTTTGAGGTGACTCGAACAGACTGTCTGATGAGACGTTTTGTATTCAGTCCTGGTTTCAAGGCGGTGTGACAGTTACTTTTTGACGCACGACAAATTTATTGGCAGACTGGTGCGATTTTCAAGGTGCCACGTCAGATCTCAATTAATGCTTATCCCGCGTTCAATTCAAAATTCAGGGTTACATATAAAAAGGGTATTTACGGGTTCTTTGTCTCTTTACGCTCACAAAAGAAAAAAAAATACCCAAATTCTCTATGTTCTTCAAAGCTTCAAAACCCTAATCATGGCTGGTGTTGATTCTGCTTCTCGAACAACCGAAGACATCACTTCTCAACCAATAATGAAGATTCAAAGCACCAATTATCAAGTGGAAGGGGATGTGTCTCTATATCCTGAAGAGTTGAAGATGTTAATCGTCGCATTGAAGAGTTCTGTTCTTTTGAAGGCGATGTTCAACTCGTTTGTAGTTCCTCTCTCTTGGCTTTCACAGGCAGGATCCACTACTACGTATAGCAAAGCAATGGATATCATCACTTTTCAACTGGTGAATGACAAGAAAATCCGTTTGTCTAAGAAGATCTTTTGCCAGATTCTTGATATTCCCAATTCTCAACTTGTTATTGATCTCACTTATGCACAAGTTGTTCACATGTTTAATGAGATGGGTCATCAACCCCCACTCACGAAGATTAGTGATTTCAAGTAGTCAGCTCTTCCAACTGTTTGTAATTTCTTGTTCGGAATTTTTCTTCGATGCTCGACTGGTCGAAGTGTTGGATTAGACAAAGGTCGCATGGAGGTTTATGCGATGGTGGCAGGATTGTACTATGATCTTTCAGTGGACTACTCTACACAGTTTTGGAAGGAATTCCAAAAGAGTGTGGAAAACACGAATGTGGTTCAAGGCATTTTGTGTGCTAGGTATTGGAGTTTGATCCTTGGTTATTTTTATGAAAAAGAAGGAATTGCAGTATCTGCTGATGAAGAAAGAGCTGAGTTTATGAAGTATCACTTCCCAAAGGAAGTTTCTGATGATACGGAAGTGTTCACACACATTGCCAGGATACCTGATGCAATGCTAAAGAGGGTTGAGCCAACAAATTCGGTGTTGGTTGAGTACTTGAAAACAATCAATCCTGATGTTGCAACTGGAAAGTTATTGTCGAAAGAAGAGGCTGGTCCTTCGAAGAAACCAAAACGTTCTAAGAAGGATGCAAAGGCTACACCTGAGAAGCCAGTGCACGAAACTAAGAAGTCTCCTGAGAAGCATGTGCACGAATCCAAGTTGTCCCCAAAGAAGCTTGAGAAGCCAGAAGTAAATGTTTCGACTGTTGTAATAAAGCCAGTGGAACCTGTTGATGATACTCTAGTTATGGAGAAAATTCCTTCAAAATCTGATGTTTTTCGAAGATTAAAGAAGAGGACTTGGGGTTCAAGAAAATCTTCAGATGGTTTGTTCAAATCTTCTCCTTCAAATGTTCGTAAACCACAACTTTCTCATCAAGGAGTAATTTCTCGTGAGGTTCCACCTCCAGTTTCGCCTTTGTCAAAGAAACGTAGAGCTGAAGACGTGGCTAAACACATTTCGAAGAAGAATAAAAAGCAACGAAAGTTGGTTATACAAGAGGAGTCGTCCGAAGAAGAGATAGTTCCTGAAACACCAGAAACAATTATTTTTCAATCTCTATCTACTCCCGAGACGACTACTGTCATACCACCCAAAGTTTCGTTAACTGAATCACATACTGAGGAGGTTCGAACTTCAGGCATTTTTACACACGTATCTGATACTGTTGTAAATGTCAATATGGGTGAAGGAGAGTCTAACAAAGAAGTTGGTGCTACAACTCAAGGTATTCCTGCATCTTCGATAAATGATACTTTCGTTTCATTACCTCCTTTTATTGTTCTGAATACTACAAATTCACCTACCTTTGAAAACATTCTCCATCAACCTTTTACAACTCTTTTTCCATCTCAATCCACTGATCCATCCAAAATCGATTCACCTGTTAAAGGTTCACCTGTTGTTGAAACTGATAGTGACAACGAAGGTTTTGGAGGAATATTTGAATATTTGGAGTTTGATGATGAAGAAGACAACTTTCCTGATCATATGTTGATGACGATGAAAGAATTCAAGATTCTAAACAAGAAATTGAATTCTATTCTTCAATCTCAAGCAGATTTGGGGAGTAGTTCGTCTGTGTCCAGTATGGAAGTTGATAGTTTGTTGAAAACCTTTGAAGCAAAGGTGGTGAGTAAAGTTTCTGGAATGGTTCGAGACTCGGAGACTAGACTCTGGGAGAAGGTTGATCACAATGATCAGAATGATGAGTTAAGAGTGAATTCTCTAACTTCGATGTTTAGAGGAGAGGTGAAAGAATTCAAGAATTTGGTGAAGGAACGACATGTGTTATTCGTTCAGGATGTAAAGAAAGTCAGGGAGGATGTGAATTCGCAAATTCAGGAGCTTCTTCAGGATATGCAAAAGGAGATTGCAATCGTGCAAAGAGATTATGCTTCGATAAATCAAAAAGTTGACATTATTTGTGATGTTGTTACCAAATATGTCAAGTTGTACGAAAATTTGAGTCCTCAACTTACTCAACTTTCTACAACGGAAAATCAAAGTTTTATGGAAGTGCTCAAGCTGCTGAAGGAGCTGAAAGATTTAACAGTAAAATCAGTTTCATCTTCGTTGATTACTCCGGAATTTTTTTCTCGGAAATTCACCCATTTCGAAGCCATTTTACACAAGCAATTGGCTCCTCTTTCTCAACTTTCGAGCCTTCTTCCAACGGATGCCCCACCTGTTAACACAGGGGTGCAAGGGGGAGAGAAGAAAGTTGGTGGTACGAAGGCTAGTGGTGAAGATTCGCATGCAGATGCAAAGGTTGTTGGAACGGTGTTTTCTTCGAAGATTCCAACAACAAAACCAATTATGTCAACAGCTGGGCCAGTTACTTCAACAATTGTTACTATGGTGCCAATTCTCATGAAGCCAATCTCTAAAGGAATTATGATTGGTGAAGGTGGCAGTAGTTCAAAGCCTAAAGAAAATGTTGGTAGCTCTTCGATCAAAGATAAAGGAAAAACAATTTTGATCGAAAAATCGAAGGAGGAAAAGATAGCTGAAGCAGAGGCTGAGGTTGAAAAGTTACGAATTCTGCAAAGCATAATGCGACTTCGTACGAACGATCCACCTGGAATGAACAAGGGTGATCCTTCAAAGCATTTCATCTATGAAACAATTGAGTCGAAAGTTGCATATAATCGTATGTATTCTTTTGAAAAGAAGTCGAAGCAGAGCTATGTTGTTCTCAACACAGAAATGAATCAACTGGATTTTCCTCTTAATGAGATGATGTTTATTATGGCTCAGTATAAAATTGCTGAGAAGTTTGACAATGATGATGAGTACACATACATGAAAATCAGATTTCATGCTATACTTGGAAAGCTTCCAGAGGAAATTTGGTCACTCGTGAAGATAAAGAAGGTGATAAGTATAAAGAGGGATGTGTTATTCGAAAATATAATGCAGAATCTTTGCTTCTTTGTTTCGAGGGCAAATGGTCAAGTTTGTGATTTCTCAGTGGCAGATTTTCCTTTGATGAACTTGTATGATCTGATACAAGTTGCATTGTTGTTAAAGGATAAAGATGCTTCATATCTTCGAGAAACTGATCCTGAAGTTTTTCGACTTGGGCTTGCTCACATCAAGATTTTCATTGACAAATACTATGAGTGTTTAGCTCTTACCGATGTTGAGTTAGCTACTACAAAGGTATTGAAAGTGAAAGTGCCAATGAAACTTCCTTTAACTCAACCTGAGTTGAAGAAGTATGCAGATGGGGAAATTTTTTTGAAGCCGTTTGGCTTGGTCTTTGCTGGGAAGGATAAAAATGGGAAGGCTAAAAGATTCTTATTCCAAGCTTCCGAAGTGGAAAGATACACAACATCCCAATATACGAATTTCATTGTTCGTATGAATAGTTGCAAGAAGAATAACGAAGGAGATAAGAAGGAGCTGAAGAAGATTATCTCATGGTACACTGAGATTCGAAGGGTAATGTTGTATGCTATACAGATACTCTTGAACTGACGAAGGTCGACATTATTACAAAGGAGGAGATTGTAAGAGTCGAATTTAGTTGTAATATGTCGACGTCTTTTGTAGCCTTCGAATGTTTGTTAAGTTTATTTACTAAGGTGTATTTCGTACGAAGCTTAAGTGTCAATGCCTTAGTTTTTTTTGTATGCTTTCACTGTTCCTATAAATATGGAACTTTACTAGAGTTAAATAAGAGTACTTTACAGAACCTGTCTATTTTTCTCTATAAACATTGAAAGCATAAATGAGCAGAAACCATATCTTATTTACATCGTTTGTTCAATCTGCATTCGTTTAACTCTGATTTTGATTAATACTTGATTCCACGATTCATCACATGGTTCGATGATCATAATTTGGAGCTGCTGCTTAGAAGTTATGATAACTTAATAGATTGCTTAGGAAATATGTAGTTTTCATATATTTTCATTTCAAGGATAAATATTTTTCCGCATTTTATCAATAAAGTGAATTTTTGGTTTTATATTATTTACTTTATATTTCCTTGCAATGGCATTTATGAAGATTGGTGGTTATATTAGCAATGTTAAAAAAAGGATTTGATTCTTTGTTATATCATTTGTGGTAATGTCATAATTAACCAAGTGAAAAGGTATTCTCATCACCCAAGTTTCAGTTAGATAGAAACTTGGAGTCATACAGTTCGAATTGTGTGATGTATGAGAATCTTGATCTTTGGAAGATTAAGAGTAATTCGTTGATCACATATTTGTGTGAGTCAAAGTGAAGGACTAATAGATCTAGTACACATTGATGTGGACTATTTGGATCCACCACAAAAGATGATAAATATGTTCGTCATGATTTGTTGATGGTTTAGTATATATGGTTATACTAATAAGATTAACTGTAATTCTGATTCTTTGAAAAGTTTCAAAGAATGGCACAACGAATATGAAGAATCTATTAGGCAGAAAGATAAAGGTTTCTCTAATCTAAAAGAAAATGAGAGTACTTTAGTATCATGTTTTTTAATCATCTTAATGATTATGGAACTATGTCACAATTGGTCCTCTAAGTACATCTTAGTGAATTTGTTTTAACTAAGAAGAGGAATCAGATATTATTGAAATAGTTTAATCAATAGATGAGTCATACTCCGAGTCATACTCTAGTAACTGCGAATCGTACCTTGAAGTAAAATCCAAACTAAGTAGGTTTATAACACCTCATGAAATATGGAGTAGAAATGTTTTCTTACTCTAGCACATTTGAAATTAGTAGTTGTGATGTTTTGGTCAAAGATAAAATAATACCAATTAAATGAAGTGTTGTCCAAACTAAATTTTGAATATTTGTTTTACTTGTCAAGGAATGTTCCTTAACAGAGAAACTTATATGTTAAGAAGTCAGTGGGAGTCTTATTGTCTTTAATAGTTTCAAGACTCAATCAAGATTAAACCTTTTAGTTATCACTAGCACACGACCTGAGGTTAATAATCAATCGTGTTCACATATTCTTGTTTCTTTGCACCTTCCAAATAAGTTGACTATGCATGTGAGTTCTATGGTTCTCATTTGATTGCAATAAGCCGAGCATATTGGTCAGCGAGAGTACATTGGTCAATGGAAGTCAGCTGCTTGACAACTTGGAAGCATTGGTAGGCCCTTGTGCTACCAAAAGGCAAGAAACTAAGAATAAGCAAAGTTCAATCCATGAAAGGAAAACTAAATTTGATTTTGGTTTTTTCACAACCTTATCTTATGATTGTAGGTTGGAAATGACAAAATTCGTATGGATAGGAACACATACACCATAAAATCTAAGTGGAAAAAGCTTTTGATCTAATTCATGAGAATGATTATGAGGAAACAATTTCGATAGTAGATTTTATATCTGAATTGATATCATTATGGTTAGCAGTTGTGATGCTTGCGTCCTCAAAGTCATATATGATTACGACATCCCTTTTCATATTTTGAATTGTGAGAAATGGCAAGAAATAGTTTGAACGTTCAGGAATTATTGTTATAAGTTCTTAAAAGGTTTAAACACACACGTATGCTATCTAATGAAATGTGTATGAGCTTGAGAAGTCTAGATGAAGACTTATCAAAGAAACACATATCAGAAATCTGAACTTTAGTGAGGAAGTCAATAGCATTGATTCCTAAAAGTCCAGTTGATTTTTGGATACATGTCAAAGCTAGTGGGAGCATAAGTGTTATGCTAATGAGAGCATAATTGTTAGGCTAGCAAGAATACAATTATTATGCTAATGGGATCATAATAGTTATGGTAAGTATTGCAAGTTGACAATGCTAACTATAGGAAACAAAGTTTTCAATTTGCAAATGGCTATATCTATAAATTGTTTCGCTATAGAAAGTTATAGGGGAAAGACCACTTATACTTCATTTCAAATCTAAAAGTTTAGATTTAATGGAACTTAGTCATGAAAATATATGAATATCATGTTGAAATGACTCCACATAGGAAATTCTATATATGGAAATATTATAGAAAATGATTGATCAAGTATCAAGTCTTTATGTAAGACATTATGTATCGAATCCCATATGCTTCAGATATAGGAATGATCACATATGCTATAGTATTCGATTGTTCTAATTTTTCCAAATGCCTAGGGAATTAAGATGGGAAAAGAACTGGAACTGGATATGACTAGAGTTGATGAACAACTGTTAAAGACCAATCTGAAGTTCGCAGAAGATTGGTTGCTTATGGACAGTTGGAAGTATAGCATTAGGACGGACCATACTGACATGTTTCAGATTGGGATAATTCTTGATCAGAATTGATAGTCATATGGAAATATGGAAAAATTTCCATAATGGGAGTTGGTAATTAGAATCATAATGTGAGTTAGAAACCTTAACGCAAAGAAGGTGTTCAAGGAGTTACCTTGAATTTGATACTTCATTACCACGAAATTGTTTTAAGTAACAAAGTTTCATTGGAGTATTTTGTGACATCGTTGGCAAAGTCTTTGTGACTTCTAGGCCACCTCATCACAAAAGGATCATTGCATGAAAGGTTAGATTCTAACACATTTAGTAGTGACAAGAATTTTAGAAATTCTTACACTTGTAATATAGATTTGGAATTGTGATATGAGCATCGTTGGAATTATGTCCAATTGATATGTTCACAAAGGAAGGACCATAGAGAGACATAGTATGCATGTGTAGAACATGGCATGATTGATGTTTAATTCAAGTGGTTAGTTGATTAATTGAAACATTATACAATTAATAAAGTGTAACTAATATGGTGATTAAATAATATGTATTTTATTTATATTCAATAGTTTTGAGACCATAGTTAATTAGGTTATTATTGTGTTTCACTTCGCATGTTTTACTTCCCGAATAATTGGATTATTCAAAACATCCACATTTAATCATACTTTGGAAGTAAGTAGTGAATTAAGACTGTCGTGAATTGGATTGTAGATTGTCTAAGGGTTTAGACATAGCAATGTTTTGCTGCAACATTCACGAGTACTTTTGAAATGGGGATTTGAGTATTGGATTAACCCACGCTCAGAAAATTACTTCATGGATTTTATCATGAGTAATTTTGAGACGATAATATCTTATATTCTTGAAATGGAGACATATGAGTTGTTGTTTGCGAGTCAGTTGTGCATTGATAATACGTAAACACATCAATAACTTGATGTTATAAAACGTATTATTGTGCGTGATTTGATGAGTGAATAGTGCAAGCATATGAGTCGAAGTTCATCCGTTCCTTTTTGCCTAACGGGGAAAAGCGATATCTGTGGGCCCCTCGATGATTTGATGATGACATATAAAGCACTTGCCCAAGCCTATACTGAATTGAGGTGTTCATTTAGTAGTTTGTTATCAGTCGTCATAAATCAGAAATCGGGAAACAAACTTTGGACAAAGAGAATGATTATAATCCATGTCTCATCTCCATACGATATCTTGTAGAATGGAGGAATATTTGATCACTTATCTCAAGGACACGTAACTGACTAGGTCAGAGTTCGACAGCGGTTTTTGAAAGCTACAATTGCTGGTCAAATTTTGAGGTCATACTTGCAATCATAGTTATTAGACTTATCAAAGTGGGAGACTGTTGGACTAGGTGTCTAAGCCCATAACTATAATTGGTATGTACTTTATTTGATAGTAGCATGGTCCTTTTGGGTTGCCTTCACTCTAGCAACTTGAAAGGATGACTTTTAGAGAGAGAGGTTAAATTTATTATTTGGAATAATAAATTGATTTATTAATGTATTATGAAAATAATATATTAATTATAAATCATGTTATTTAATTAGTATTTAATCAGAAATTAATTTGGAATTAATTTTGGGATTAAAGGAACTGATTAAAGGAACATGGGCTGTTTTGTAAATCATTGATAGTTGTGAAACTAGGCTATTTGACTCCTTACATGGGAGCGGACGAAATTCTAAAGGGAGGCCCTATAGATTTCGTCCAAGGCTTCTTAATAAGAGTCCATCGGCTGCTTAAGCCTTCAGCAGGAAATTACGGTTTCCTCCAAAAAAACCTAGCAGCCCACAACTATATAAAGAACCCCACCTCTTATGATTTCCGGCCAATGCTTGCATTTGCAAACCCTAGCCGAAATTCTTAAGTATTCCCTCCTCTCTCCTCTCATCCTTTTGCTACTGGTGTTTCTAAGCCATTAGAGGCGTCACATTTGAGGCACAAAGCTTTGAAAAGTCAAGGACCTACAAGGTTTATTGTTATTGCTACATAACAAGTGAGGTAAACTTCTAAACCCTAATTATATGTACATTTTGATTTATATATGCTAGATCTAGGGTTTTGCTTTGGTATTCAATTTGCATGTCCAACTAGTGAAAAAATTAGATCCAAAGCAATTAGGGATGCATGAACAGATAGGTTGTAGTTATGATCAAAACCAATCATCAAATGCCTACAACCACCATGTGACCAATTCCATTAAAATCCCGAAATACCCAAAATGCCCTCAAAAGTCCAACTTGGTCAACCATGGTCAAAGTCAAGGTCAACGGTCAAGTTCAACAGCCCATGTTGACCAAACTCGTCGAGTGCACCTCTTGAACTCGTCGAGTTCTACAGTACTCAGAAAGTCGAGGAGAACCCTAGCGAAATCGCCGAGTTGCCTGGACAACTCGTCGAGTTTTCCCCAAACACATGCATACAGCTGATTCCTTGATTATAGGGACTCCAAGGCTCATATCTAAACTCCAAATGTGTATAAAAGGATAAAGTTTTCGACTTTAACCTTTGGGGCTACTCTAAAAGTTCAAAAACCCTTCCACGAGGCTTGAAAACACAAAGGCTTAACCATTAAACACAAAATCCATGAGATTTGTAACCCAACCTTTCAAGAAGAGATTCTAGCCTCAAAAATGTCCCAAAGGTTGGTGCTTTATAGACATGCAAGTCCAATGCATGTCTTAAACCCAAAATCAGTCAAAAAGGGAAAATATGACCTAAACTCCATGCATGGCATCAAGGCTTGTCAAAGGACTAGATCTAACCCACTATAAGACCATCTGGACCTGGAGATTCATAAAGTTGCAAACTTTATGAAGTCCATCCATTGCAACATCCAAGAATAATGAGGAAAAGGGACCAAACTCAAGATCTAGCCACATAGATAGATAAAAACTGGATCTTGAATACTTACAATTGTCCAAAAGAGTGCCAAACTAAGGATGAGAGCTTAGCTTGCTAGATACTTGCCTCCTTCTCCTAAACTTCTCCCTCTTTGCTCCAAAAAGCCACACATTAACTCACAAAATGAGGTGGAATGAAGATTAGGGTTTACAAAGCCAATAATATGGTTTGGAGGCTGATAAAAGATCAACCTCAAAGACTTAAGGAGGTTATATACGGTGCAAACCCTAAAATTTAGGGTTTCACAATCAGCCGCCAACACGTCGAGTTTTCTTCTCCAACTCGTCGAGTTGGTCCAAAAAGATGTGCGGCCCAAAACCGTTCAACACGTCGAGTTGAGGCCATCAACTCGACGAGTTCCAAGGGAAAATTGTCTTTTGAATAATAAATCTCATACCCTGGAATCGGGATGCTACAACTCTCCCCCACTTGGACTAGGCTTCGTCCTCGAAGCCTACTACGGGAAACAAATCCGGATAATGCTCCCGCATCTCAGCCTCCGACTCCTAGGTCCACTCAGATTCCATCTGATGCTTCCACTTTACCTTTACCAAAGGTACCTCCTTACTACGCAGAACCTTTACCTTCCTTTCCAGAATAGATATCGGCATCTCGACACAGTTCATGCGCCCATCAACCTGAATGTCTTCCAATGATACCACTGCATCCTCGTCCAATACGTACTTCTGCAACTACGAAACGTGGAAAGTGCTATGAATCTGACTGAGTTCCTTCGGAATATCCAATCTATAAGCAACCTTGCCAACCCTGGCAACAATCCTGAATGGTCCAATATATTGGGGGCCCAGCTTCCCCCTACTCCTGAAGCGAATCACAGCTTTCCAAGGTGAGACCTTCAGCAATACCATGTCACCGACCTGAAACTCCAACTCATATCGATGTCGGTCAGCATAGCTCTTCTGCTGACTCTGAGTGGTCTGCAATCTCTGCTTGATCTGCTGAATCATATCTATAGTCTACAAGACCACTTCAGCCCGACCCATGACCCTGTGACTAGCCTCGCCCTAACAGACTCCGGTGCGACATCTCCGCCCATACAGGAGCACAAAAGGTGCAACACCATTGCTAGAATGGAAGCTATTGTTGTAGGAGAACTCTGCAAGAGGTAGGTAGGAGTCCCAAATCCCACCAAAATCAATAACGCATGCTTTCAACATATCCTTTAGAGACAGAATGGTCCGCTCACTCTAGTCGTCGATCTGTAGATGATAAGCTGTGCTGAAATGCAGCCTCGTCCCCAGTTCCTCGTGAAACTTCCACCAGAATCGGGAGGTGAACCGAGCATCACTGTCTAAAACAATAGAGACCGGAACCCTATGGCGAGCAACGATCTCGCGAATATACACATCGGCCAACGAGCTCTCCCGAATTGCCAAAAAGTGGGCACTCTTGGTCAATCGGTCCACTATTACCCAAATAGCATCAAAACCCTTTGGCGTCTTTGACAACTTGGTGATGAAATCCATCGAAATCTGCTCCCATTTCCACATGGGAACCTCCAGAGGCTGCAGCTTTCCATGAGGCCTCTGATGTTCGGCCTTGACCATCCTGCAGGTCAAGCACCTCTCGACGTACCAGGCAATCTGCTTCTTCATGCACGGCCACCAATAACTCAACCTCATATCCCGATACATCTTGGTGGCCCTCGGATGGATAGAAAAGAGAGAGTTATGAGCCTCCACCATCATAATCTGTCTGATCCCAGCAGACACAGGAACCCATACCCGACCGTAACGGGTCAACAAGCCACAATTGTCCGGAACAAATCTGGTAATCTCACCCCTGCTCCTCTAAATCTTCCAATTCTCCTCTCGAACACCCTCAGTCTGAGCCTCCCTAATCAAACTCACAAGTGGAGAATCGACAGTATCCTCATACATGACACCAGAATAGAAGATCCAGCCGTCTTGCGGCTCAGGGCATCCTCCATGACATTCGCTTTACCCGGATGGTAAAGGATATCGCAGTTATAATCCTTGACTACGTACAACCACCTGCGCTTCAGGTGCGGATGATCTATAGTATGCCTCAAACTCTTGTGATTCGTGTAGATAGTACAGTGGACCCCATAAAGGTAATGCCTCCAAATCTTGAGGGAGAAAACCGCCGCCCCCAACTCAAGATCATGTGTGGCATATCTTGTCTCATGCGGCTTCAGCTGCCGCGAAGCATAAGCTATCACATGTCCTCTCTGCATGAGGACTTCCCCCAACCTGGGGCCTCACAAAGTCTCTACCGAAGGGTCTCAAATGATGACTGTTGCTTAGGGCTGAAATCTACCCCCTTCCACGTTAGACGAGTGAGGGGTACCAAAATCTTGGAGAAATCCTGAATAAATCTCCGGTAGTTCCCTGCCAAACCCAAGAAACTCCTGATATCGGAGGGAGATTTTGGAACCTCCCACTGCATCACCGCCTCAATTTTGGCCAGATCGACCAAAATCCAATCTTGGTAAACGAAGTGTCCAAGGAACTGAACATCTCGCAACCAAAACTCGCATTTTGAGAACTTAGCATAAATCCATTCTTGCCTCAAAACCCCCAAAAGCTCGCGAAGATGCTCCTCATGCTGCTCTGTGGTCTTGGAATACACCAATATATCATCAATGAACACAATAACCGAGCGATCGAGCATCGGCCTATATACTTGATTCATCAGATCCATAAATACTGCATGTGTATTGGTGAGCCCGAAAGGGATCACCACGAACTCATAATGTCCATAACGATTCCGGAACGCGGTATTCTCCACGTCCTCCTCTCTCATCCTGACCTGATGGTACCCAAACCTTAGGTCTATCTTGGAGAACCAAGATGCTACCTGGAGCAGATCAAAGAGATCATCAATCCGTGGAAGGGGATAACGGTTCTTTACCGTTAACTTGTCCAGCTCCCTATAATCAATGCACATCCAGTGCGAACCATCCTTCTTCCTGACAAATAGAATCAGCGCTCCCCACGGAGAACTGCTCAGACTGATGAATTGCTTGCCTATCAGCTCCTGCAGGTGAGATGATAGCTCCTGTATCTCAGGCAGTGCCAATCGGTACGACGCCTTGGCAATAGGGGTCGCACCTGGAACAAGGTCGATATTGAACTTGACCTGCCTCTAAGGAGGCACGCTAGGCAACTCCTCCAGGAATACATCATCGAACTTCCTGACAACTGGAACATCAGCAACTAACACGTGATCCCCAACCTGCGTGTCCACCACATAAGCCAAGTAACCTGCACACATGTGCTGAATATACTACCGAGTCCTGGCTGCCGAACAAAATCTTGAACCCAACCTGGTGCCCTCTCCATAAATAACTAGTTCTACGCCACTTGGGGTTCGAACTACCACACGCTGACCCTCGTAGTCGATCATGGAACCGAAACGGCTCAACCAATCCATACCCACAATCACGGAGACATCCCCCATGGGAATAGGAATCAAATAGATCGGAAAGGATACCACGAAGATCTCTAGAATGTAACCCTAATAGACCGAAGAAGCAGAAACCCCGTGTTTTTTGGCAATAGAAACTAGAAAGGGACACTCCAACTCCCCTATAGGGAAAGAAAACCCCTACTAAAAGATCGAGAAACAAAGGACCGACTCGCACAAAAGTCAAACAACATTAAAGCAAGCAAGGAGTTCACTAGAAATGTACCTACCAAAGGTACACACAAATGAGCATAAAAAACATAATCAAGAAGATAAGGGATAGAAACATGGCAGTCACAACATCTGGTGCTATCATGGCCTCCTCGACAGTCAGGTGGAAAGCACGACTTCAAGCCCTTAGGGGCTCCGCCCTACGCTGACTCCCGTCAGTTATCCTCAAAGTAGCCGGTGCTGGAGCATACGCTAGCTTGGCAGCTAACAAGGGACACTTGGCCTTCATATGGCCCACCAGATCACAATGGGAACAAAGTCTAATGCTAAAAGGTGCAGTCTGCTGCCGAAAATCCCTCATAATGTGGCCCTGCTTTCTACATTTGTGGCAACCCGAAGAAAACCGATAAACACCATCATGTACCCTGCCGCACTTCCCACAAGTGCGACCCCTATCACTCCTCAACCTGGAGTCAGCAGCCCTAAACCGCTTCGGGGCATGTTGCGACTGCGCCCGGGCCAGTCTTGACTCTCGATTCTACAACTCAATCTCAGTCTCACGCCGCCTGGCGGCCTCCTGTATATATCCAACAATGAACTGTAGCGCTGAGTAGAAACAAACTGATTGATCTCTGTCTTGAGCATGCTCAAGTAACGGGTCATCTGAGCCTGATTAGATGAAGAAAACTCAGGGCAGAACATAGCTCTCTCCATGAAAATTTTTGTGATCTCCATCACCGTCCCAAAACCTTGTCTCAAATCCAAATACTTATGTGCTAACCTCTTACGCTCAACCAGCAGGACATACCGGGAGCAGAACATCTCAGAAAACTACTCCCATGACACAGCAGCTCTCTACTCAACAGATTAAGAACCAATAGCGAGCCTCCACCAATCCTTCGCTCCAAACCTCAGAAGGTTCAAAGCGCACCTGACCTTCTACTCAGCAGGGCATGAACAAGTGAAGAAACATCCCTCCACATCTGATAGCCACCTCATGGCTATGATCGGGTCCTGAACTCCGTCGAAAGTCGGGGGCTTCGTATTATCGAAGTCCCGATATTGAAAGATCAGCCCTATCCCAACACCTGCAGCCGCCACGGCTCCAGAGGCTACAGCAGCAGTCGTCTCAGAAATGGTTGCATATCGATCATCAAAGAACTCCATCATCGCGGTCTTGATAGACCCAAACATCTCTGGAATCTGACCCCGGACAATAGCAACTACCTCTTCGCGAATAATCTCCCTGACGCGGTCCTCCGACAATACTAGCTCACCCTGTCTACCCGATCCGGATCCGATCTCAACTCGTCTCGTAGTCACCATACTGAAAATACACTAGGAAGATATCAGGTAATCCACATATCATAACGGGGAACCAATTCTGAACGAAGCCCTAGGGGTTGTGACTTCCTTGCTACGCGTACGGGTCTTGTGCTTTAAGTAGTACTGGCCCATACTACCTTCCACACCTACCCGTATATGTATCAAGGATCATTATAGCACCCTAACAACACTCATAAGCACAGACGAACACTCAATCCTCACTCCATAGAGGAAAAGCTAAACATCTCACAACTGGTCGGCTGACCCCATACGACTCGCCCATGAAAATTCCACCAACCCTGCAGCACTTGTGTATGCTAGCCATACATAACACTGGACGCTATAGACATTCAAATAATTGGTCCTACCCTACGCCCTTCATCAAACAAGAACATGAAATAAGGTCAAACCATACATTCTATGGTTATAAGATCTTAGTTATATATAACCATGATGCATACACTAAGCAACTACAATGATGATGTCAATTCCATAAAAGAAGGGTCCTAGGCTATCAGGCATCATATAATCAGGAAAATCTATCATGAAATTCTTGAAGATCCGTAGCCTATCACTAGCATGCTTTTCTAACATAAAACAATATCAAATAACAATATGGTATTTTGGGGTCTACTTACTGGCTCCGGCTGATCGTACACATCGCACCCTCCTTGAATATTTTGGAAATCGTTTGAAAATCATTTTTGAAAATCTTTTCCTTAGTTTGAGACTGAATTCACACGATTGATCCTCCAATTCGCTCAAACCAAGGCTCTGATACCAACTTGTAACATTCGAAAATTTTTTGAAAAATTTAAACTTTAAAAATAAACCACAACCATCATCCTTTACAATTTGTTTTCAAAATAAGTTTCACATCAGAGAAATCCCAAAATCGTAAAAACAAAATATGATGAGGTGCACGATCACACCTTCACCTTCCCACGATCCTTGGAGGTACATGAAACATAATCCAAAACTGTTAGCCCAAAGCTTAGTGAGTTCCCTCAAAATACAGATACATAACAAATAGCACAAAATGTAATAACAGCATACGTTGGGCCTAATCAACCATCAGGTTCGAATACACCAGGCCCCTCAACCATCAGGTTGGAATGCCAACATACTATGGGTCCAATCATCCTCGGGATGAAATACCCCAGGCCCTTAACCATCGGGTTAAAATGCCAACATATTATGGGTCTAATCATCCTCGGGATGGAATACCCTAGGCCCTCACCCATCGGGTTGGAATGCCTCGGCCTGTTGGCTTACACACAAAATAATGAAGCCTCGGCCACCAACAAATCATGTGCACATATAACAGATAATCATATAGCAGGCTACATCCAGTCACATAGATCTACAAATCCCTAAGCATAGCAACATCCTATCTACTAGGATACCGATCTAGCAGACCATAACCATACAATAACATGCATAACAAGATATCAATTCAACGGGTCGGCATTGGTGCCTTCGACCGGCAAGTACAATGAGGACTACTCACATCACAAGTAGTTGAACTGATAAGATCTAATTCCGAATCTCAGCTCCCGAATCAAATGCCTACAACCACCATGTGACCAATTCCATTAAAATCCCGAAATACCGAAAATGCCCTCAAAAGTCCAACTTGGTCAACCATGGTCAAAGTCAAGGTCAACGGTCAAGGTCAACAGTCCATGTTAAACAAACTCGTCGAGTGCACCTCTTGAACTCGTCGAGTTCTAGACTACTCAGAAATTCGGGGAGAACCCTAGCCAACTCGTCGAGTTGTCTGGACAACTCGTCGAGTTTTCCCTAACTTAACACATACAGCTGATTCCTCGATTCCGGGGACTCTAAGGCTCAGATTTAAACTCCAAATATGTCTAAAAGGATAAATTTTCCAACTTTATCCTTTAGGGCAACTCCAAAAGCTTAAAAACCCTTCCACAAGGCTTGAAAAGTCAAAGGCTTAACCATTAAGCACAAAATCCATAAGATCTGAAACCCAACCTTTCAAGAAGATATTCTAGCCTCAAAAACGTCCCAAAGGTTAGTGCTTTATAGACATGCATGTCCAATGCATGTCTTCAAACCAAAATAGGCTAAAATGGGAAAATATGACCTAAACTCCATGCATGGTATCAAGGCTTGTCAAAAGACTAGATGTAACCCACTATAAGACCATCTTGACCTGGAGATTCATAAAGTTGAAAGCTTTATGAAGTCCATCCATTTCAACATCCAAGAATAAGGAGGAAAAGGGACCAAACTCAAGATCTAGCCACATAGACAAATAAAAGTTGGATATTGAATACTTACAATGGTCCAAAAGAGTGCCAAACTAAAGATGAGAGCTTAGCTTGCTAGATCCTTGCCTCCTTCTCTCAAACTTCTCCCTTTTTGCTCCAAAAAGCCACACACTAACTCACAAAATGGGGTGGAATGAAGATTTTGGTTCACAAAGCCGATAATAGGGTTTGGAGGCTGTTAAAAGATCAGCCTCAAAGACGTAAGGAGGTTATATATGGTGTAAACCCTAAAATTTAGGGTTTCACAATCAGCCCCCAACTCGTCGAGTTTTCCTCTCCAACTCGTCGAGTTGGTCCAAAAAGATGTGCAACCTAAAGCCGTTCAACACGTCGAGTTGAGGCCATCAACTCGACGAGTTCCAAGGGAAATTTTTCTTTTGAATAATAAATTCCATACCTGGGAATCGGGATGTTACATATAGGATATTTGATTACCAAGATGAATATTCAGTTTTATACAATTAAAAAAAATATTCTACAAAGTAATTATCCTAATCAATTTGAATTAAGCAAAAATAATTCATTGATCAGAGGGTTCACCATAACGTGGCAATCAATGCCACATCGTGGCAGAAGGAAGAAGAACGCGGATCTAAAGATCCCCACGTCATGGTAGAAAGGATCATGACGTGGCGCCGTGACAAAATGTCGATTCTGCTAAATCTCCAAGTCGGGTTTGTTCAATTTAAAGCAATGTACTATCAATTATTAGACAACCATACACTCTAATACCACTGATGGGTTTTACATGTAATATCGCAAACAAATGCTTATACATTTAAGGGTACATGCAACCTATTTGATCAAAGTCATAACACTATCGAAGTAACATTCTATTGAACAACAAGAACCCTATAACCCTAATGAAATCGAAATTCATAGAGGATGTTACATACTTTTAGTTATTGTAGTAAATAACTAATCAAATCTTTCTTCAAAACTCTTGGAAGCTAGCACCAGAAATCTCGTTCCTCTGATGGTTCACACTCAAACCCTAGCAACAAAGGAAACTTGACGAGAGAAGATGAGAGGGAAGATTTTCGGCTATGCTTTTGGCAAAAGAATGGCCGGAAATTTGAAGTTAAGAACCCTTTTTATAGCTGATAGAAAAAACACTAGATAACCCTTACATGATTAAAATAATAATATCTCAAATCAGGTGATTATCTGGTTTCCTAATTATCTTCAAGGAATATTCTAGAAGCCCTAGAATCACCTCAAAACTGTCCACCTGTATGGGGAAGTATCTAGAACCCCTTTTGTTCAACTATTAAACAATTACAACTTAAGTCCTTCCACTTTTAATTAATTCAATTAATCCCAAAATTAATTCTAATTAATTACTGATTAATTCTTATTTAAATAATTACTATTTCTAATTAATATATTATTCTCATAATATATTAATAAATAATTTATTAGTTTTTATTAATCATAAAATAAATTAATAAATCAGTCTCTCTCTCTAAAAGTCATCATATTCAATTATTAGGTTTGAGAGCAATCCAAAAGGATTTTGCTAACCGTTTAAGTATATACCAATTTAGTTATTGGCTTAGACACGTAATCCAACAATACACATATGCATACACACACGCCAACACATATACATACACCAAAAAGAAATATAATATTATAACAAAATATTATTTTAAATGAATATCAATGCCTCAAAAAGCTTAATAACATTTACAAATTTTTTATTTAATTTAAGAGATGTTTAAATTGATATGAAATTAAAAGTATGCAAAATATTTTATTTTTATGTATTTTATTCAATTTAATCGGTTCAGTTGAGTTTTTGTAAAACCAATCGGTTCGTTTCGTTCCAAAAATAAATTTAAAACTGGTGCTACTTGAACCATTCTCATTTTTAGTTTCTAGACCAATTGGTTTGAACCGGTTTTTAAAAAGGTTGACCGATACTAATATAATCACATAACGATCAAATCCAACCAAACTCGTACCTTTTTTATTTGTGACCTCTAACTTAAGACATACAGATTTGAAATCCTTTTATATTCCAACTATTGTCACCTTTTAAACTACTCCGTGTCCACGAGGGGGAAGTTGCATGACAATTCCCCTACCCCTACCCTTACCCCCACCCCCTCCTTTTTGGTTTTAAAGGACGAGTTCTAAGTGCTCAGGTGGCAGGATTCGGGAGTAGTCCACGGCGCACTAAAGGATTCTATGTTTGTACACGTGGTACGCTAGTTAGCAGGTACATCAGTCAAATATATACTACCCCTTTCATATTACTATTAGCTATAGCTAAACTACAAGAGCTTCTAAAAGTACCCGTTTGACCATGACTATTCCATGTTAGTTTAATACGTGGTACAGAGAAAAAAAAACGTAAACAGGAGCATCTCATATCGTGTTTATCTCAAAATTATTACATAAGAGGTTAATTTTCCAACACTAAACAATATTAAAGTTGTCTAGTTTTCTTTGGTACAAACAAAAGGTAAAATGAATAAACTATACTAAGTTTATATTAAATTTTAATTTTGACATTGAGTTAACTTTTTTTACAATTAAGATACTAAATATTCAAAAACTAATAATTTTGACATTATACTTAGCAATTTGTTTCACTTTTAGTCATTTGACTGGTCAACCTAGTTGTCAACTGACATTGTATGGTGACGTGTCGGTCTTTGATGACGTAACTCTAACATTGGATGATGACATGACATTTTTTTGGTGAAACCACTTTGTGGGTGTTAAATTGAAAATTTGAATAAAATTTAGTGGCTTAATTGAAAAAGAATCACAGTGTCAAAATCAAACTTTCTCATTCAATGTCTTTTGTGTAATTTGTCCTTATTAAACAAAATAATTAGGACTTGTTGGACGGTTAGAAACCTTTTGCGGATAAGCTTTTGCAGTGAGACAACATAACAAAATCGTCGTCTACACATACAGTCTATTAATCTCGACGATATAAGTTTGCATTCCATTCTCTATCTCCTGGATTTTCCTCGACAAATTCATTGGCCACGATCCTTTGATCCCGCATGAAGCATGTAAATATTCTACATAGTTTATTGCATCTATGCTTTCTGGTGTTGTTAAGAGAAAAACTTTTGAGAAACATTTGAACAAATGTTAGTCCAAGATAATAGTTGCGGAATAAGTTAATCTCAAAGGATCAAGTTAGCTTAACAATAATAAGTTAGAAGTGTTAGGTAGTTAGTTACTGAAATGTAAAGGAAATATAAATGACAACAAGTTATATCAAGTAAACATCAAACTGATTCCTAACAAGATTTGCAGTCAAACACGAGTTAGTAAATGTGAACAATTTAAGACGAAGAGGATCTCGGATATTAGATAAGATGGAGATATGAGAGATTGATCTTTGTATTTCAGTATTAGCTCAAAAGATCGTGAAAGTAGGTACAATTACATTAAGAAGAGAGTCTCTATTTATAGAGTCCCAAAAAGTTACATCTGAAATAAACAACTAATATTCTACTGACTTAAGTGACCATGCAAGGTTCACTGGATAAAGCTAAGCTAACACGCCAAGTCAGTTAACGTAACTAAAAATCTTCATCATTATTCACTGTGGTAGTAATTGCAGTTCACTACGGTTCACAAAATAACTTCTTCAACTTCGGCAGACAAACTTCAGTTGCGGTAGCAACTCCAATTGCGGTAGACAAAACACGATTGCAGATCATTAAGTTTAAGAGGGTCATTTTTTGTATCAACAATTTCCCTCGAAAGTGACCTCTTCAACTTTCTTCTTCACTTGTTGAGTTTAAGGAATTTGATAATTATCCACCAGAACTTCCTTACTTCACATAGCCACTGGATTCTTCGGGTGATTTCAAACTTCACCTCTTCAGTTGTATTCTTGGATCTCTGAACCGAAGCCAAAGTGGTATCCAGTTGCTTCTTGGTCAACCGATGCATTGCGGTTACTGGAATGAAGTACTTGAGATCATTGTTGGCTTTCTTGTATACAACTCCTAACTCTGGATAATTTGTTGCTCCAAGTGACATGCCTTGATAACCTTCGATAAAGCTTGGTGCAGGCTCGAAGTCTGGAAAGTTAAACTTCTTGGCCAGGACAGGGTGAATTTCCGCATGAATTTTCCCAAAATCTCATACTAATGTCTTGAGAAATTCACAAGCTTTTTCACAAGCAATCTTCATCTTCGGATGTTTTTCAGCTTTGATCTGAAAAGCCCTTGCAATCAAGAAAATCTCTTATGGGTTCATGCAGGGGAAATCAGCCTGCGTTCTGATGTAATCATCTCCTCTCCTGGTAAGGGTATACTTAACAAAATCAGTATTCATAAACTTCCTCGCCTTATAATTCTTAACCCCTTCTGGTCTGTCGTTGGACCAGATCTTTTCAAAGTCAGTACCAAGCTTGGCATGAAACAAATTTAAGCGTTCGAATTCAAGGGGGAGTCTTTGATCATCCGGAAGGCTGAGATCAAAAGGCTCAAAAACAGGGAAAAACTTGGAGTGGGAAGAGATTGGTATGTCCCAATATCCATCAGATGGAGGATCAGCGTAAGTTAGGATTGGTCTATAATCATCATCTAGAAGCCTTCAGGTAGGGTTTATCCAAGAATTGATTAAAGACTCGTCCATTGTTGTATCAAATCCATGTGCCCTCCATATTTGTTCAACAAGCTCTGTGGCTCTCCAGTCGCGTTTTATTTGAAGAGTGTCCGGTGAGTCATTTGAATGATCCGAGGACATTGTGGGCTCCAAATTTCTGAATTGCAGAGGAGTCTGATGTGAAGATTGATAAGGATCTTGTTGTGGTGGAGTTTGTTGTGGAGATGGTTGAAGAGTTGGAGGTTTGTCTTGTTCTTTGGAAGGAGTCTGTTGGATTCTTGGAGGATTTTGATGAATTGAAGGAGTCTTTGAATGAGAATGACCTTGTTCTTGATGAAATTGCGGAAGAGTCTCACTTCCCCCTTTTGAGGAAGTAACAATTTGTTGCTCCTCAAACCACTGTTTAAGACCATCAATTTTTGTAAACGTTTCATTAAATTGAGACTTCATTTCTTCACAGAGCTGCTGGTTGTTGAGAATTTCTTTGTTGAAAAGTAATTGATAGATTTCCTTAGCAAGCCTCAGGATCTCATCAATACTTGAGTTGGCAGTTTGGGATCTCCGTAAGCCGTTGATGGTGGTTTGTAGAACCGCAAGAATGGATTCATAGGCATTGTGAGTTTCTTCGATCAGCTTGTTGGAGTGAATGGCTTCTTTTTCAAGGGAAACTTTGAACTCATCCTTCAATGCAGTTATCTCCTTGATGAGCTTTTTCACAGTGGAGAGGAACTCCTTATTATCAGAAGTGCGGAGATTATCCGGATCTCGGATTCCCATTTCAATATTGAGGCTAACTCTTTGATCAAGTATCCTTTCCCTGGTCTCAAGAGTTTCCACACGTTCCACTATAGATTGCAGTGTAGGAACTTTGGTATTCAGTGGTTAGTTAGTCATGACTGCGGCCAGGATCTGATCGATTTTGGCTTGGAGACTGAGAAGCTCCTTCCTTGATGCTGCAATCTTCTTCTTTTTCTCCGCTTTTGTTTTCGAGGTGGAGTGTTGGGATCCACTCGACTCTTCATCTTCAAAAACCATCATAAATTCTTCTATGTTGGGAGGCTATTGAACATCTTCCATATCAATATCATTGAGTCCGAACATTGGGCCTAAGCTTATCTCAATTGCGGTTCCATCATCATTTGAATCATGTACCTCTTCATTTTGAGGGGGCTTTGAAGGACCAGCACCACCTTCCATGACTTGGGCTTGTTGAATGGTTGCTTCCATCTGGGACATCCATTGTTGAATCTTCAAGATGTCATTGACTGTTTTTGCGTTGCTGAACGTGTCAGCCTAATATATTGCTACAATCTGAAGATCCTTCTCCTTTTGTTGTTGTTCTTGGACTTGTTGCTCTTTCCTTGCTTGAACTTCCCTTTTAAATGCTTCAAATTTCCTGAGTCCGGACTCGGTACATGGACGACATCGAGTCCAAGAATCATCAGTGTTATATCCGTCAAATCCTTGTCGTGCCGAGGTGTCCCTCGGGTTCGTGGTTCATTGAAAAATTGTACTCCACACGCCTACACCATTTGTAAGTAATGTTGGATTAATGTCTAAGTCCATAACTATATTTGGTATGTACTTGACCCGGTCTGGCATGGTCCATTTGGGTTGCACTTCACTGACACAATTTATATGGATAGTCTTTTGAGAATAGTATATTTATGATTTATATTAATATATTATAAGTTCTAATATATTAATATGGAATCATATTATTTAATTAGTATTGATCAAGACTTAATTTAGAATTAATTAAGTGATCAAAATGAACTAATTAAATATGGACTCTTATATATATGGAATGGGCCAAGTTCATTTAGGTTGGGCTAAGCTTTCATGGATAGTCCATGGAGTGTTTAACCCATGGATCATATGAAATGAAAGGTCATGGGTTTAACCCTAGTCTCCACACTATATAAAGATGTCCTTGGTTGGTGAAATTGGTACTAGTGTGGGTACACTAAGAGGGCTAGCCGATTTCACTAGAGAGAACCAAAATATTCTTATTCTCAAAGTCTTCCAAAGTGTTTTGGTGATTTGTGATTCCACTTGAGGCTTCCACACTATTGGGGCTAAGCTCTTAAAGCTTGAAGACATCAAGCTACACCAAAAGGTATGTCATCTAACTAGTCTTTGTAGTATAGTTGCCTCATATTATGCTAGTTAGGATTAAAGCCTTGGAAAGTTCTTATTTGCATGTATAATAGAGAAAACATAGATCCAAGGTTTATAGGGTTGCATGTACACCATAGGAGTGTTAGAATGCTCAAAACCCAACAGTGGTATCAGAGCCTAGGCTTGTTTTCTTGTTATACTTGCTTAAACTGCTTAAAAATCGAATTTTGGTGCTGTCTGCACAGCAGACTCGCCGAGTCCACTGATGGACTCGCCGAGTCTAAGGCAAAAAGCATCCAACTCGCCGAGTTGGTTCGTGCACTCGACGAGTTGGACCCCCTGACAGCATATATTCGACTGTTTTGGCTGGAATTGGACTAGGAACATTACCCTGAGCTGTTTTTTGACTTATAAACCTATTTTTGATGTGGTAATGTTCATGCTAATCCAATTTCAAAGATAATTGTCAAAAGATTCATGTTTTGTATTAGTTTAAGAGTATTGCTAATTACATGGAAAAGTTTGATGTGAATTATCTTTGTTCATATGAGTTGCTTAGATTAATAGAAAAGTTAATTGAATAGTTGTTTTCAATCCATTTTAATCTAAAAGTTGATTCTAAAATGTGTTTGTGTAACTTGTCCTCAAGTTACATGAAAAGTCACATTTAAGTTTCTTAAAACTCATAAAAAATTGTCATAGGTTACAAAATGAAGAGTCTTGTTCTCATTAAATGGTTTTATGACTCCATAACTTGTCCTCAAGTTGTGGAGGTTCAAGAGTCTCTTCATTAAATAAAATATGTGTAACCTTAGTTAAACTCATAAAGTTTCCATAAGTTATGAATTATGAAGAGTCACTTTCTTAATTAGTTTAAAGTCTTCCATAACTTGTCCTCAAGTTATGGAACTTGAAGAGTTTTTTAATTAAAACTACTTTAAACACATAAGTTATGGAATAGAAAAGTTTTGAAAGTTACAAAACTTGCCCTCAAGTTTTGGAATTTGAAAATTTTTCTCTTATGAATACTTTAATTCCAAGTTTAGCCCTTAGAATTTTAAAAGTTAAAATTCAACCCTTATACTTTATAATATTATAAGTTAATAATATATATATATATATGTATAAGAGCAAGTCAGTCTTACCGTTAGTAGGCCTCATTCACGAAGCCGGTCTATAAGGGGGGTATAAGGTTACTGCCTATAAAATGGCAGTTTAATGGGTGTCCACTCTCACCCACCGCTTCCTTGACTGGTGAAGGGTCGTTAGCCGAACGGGTAGGACAAAGACTATAAATTCTCCCTTCATTAAAAGTATTAATGATAAATACTAAGTAACTAAACCTTTTATAAATACCCAATCTTAGTTACTTAGGAAAATGTGAATAAGGTGCTAATCCATGAAAGTACACTTTGCACTTTGTTTAAGTCGGTTAGTGGAGCGTATGTGGTTAACCGGCACACTAACTCGTATTTAACAAGGTAGGCAAAGGGTAACTTAATGTTTATCATAGTATCGATGGAGCGTGTGTGGTTAACCGGCACATCGATTGAGGGGTAAGCACTTAAGGGTACCAAGTAATTTGCATGGTTACTTCACACCTTGTTTTGTGATCCTCGGCATCCCAGTCACAAAACCTGAAGGGCACACTCGAGATTGAAACATGCCTTTGAAAAATTCAATGAATCTCAAAAGAATCTAGGAGTTTCAAAACCAATTAAATCCGAATAATACATTTCGTTTATCTTGGTGGAAATTGGTGAATCGCCATTCACCTACCTTCAAATATTCTATAGCTTGGATTACGGCATCCCTCTTCCAAGTTATAAAATATTGTGTTGGCTCCTAGCCTTAATATTTCATATTGGGTGTTATATTAAGAACTTTAAATCAACTATCTTGAATATCTCCCAAAAAGATGTCTAGTTCAGACATCTATGATCATCCCAAATCTCTTGGAACTTCACTTCCTCCACCTCCTCCAATTATTCTCCCAAACCCACAAGTTCTTGAAAAGTTTAAGGTCACTCAAGCCCTATTGGCAAGCAAAGGTCTATGTGTGATCACATCTTGGAGATGTAGTCACATATTGACAAGCCGGGAGAGTTGGGTGTCAAAGTCTTGAGAAAGTTGGTGGCTCAACTACTTTCTAAGTCACATAGTGAGTTCCTTTTGGACTCCTATGAAACAGACTATGACAAGACCCTTAATGATCTTATCTATTTGCTAATATCAACTTCCTAAAACTTTATGGACATTGACAATGATGACATTGGATATCCAGTAAAGCTCTCTCTTCCCAATGGAAAGGGATCGGCCATAGTCAACTCGGTTGACCAAATGGTAAAGAGAGAGGCTAAGTCTTAGATAGTCCCATTATCAAGGGTCCATTGCCAAAGGAAGGGGCATTGGTTGCGAAGCTGCCAAATTTACCTAAGGATGTTAAAGTCAATAAGTTTGACTCTACTTCAGGTAAAGTCCATTGTCTAACTCTATTAAGTTCCTACTTGGAGATTCTTATTACATGATGTGACTAGGTCACATGTTGATGTTTGAAGAATCAAAGAAAAGTGAAGAAACTTAAAGAAAGAATATGCTGAATCTAATCACGTAGATGGATTTCTATCGCATAGTTTGAAGATCGGATTCTTGAGCTACTTCTTAGGAGTTATGATATATTGCTTAGGAATAGATAACAACAAAGTTTTCATGTGCTTTTGCACTGTAAGGATAGTTTTTTCCGCAAAGTTTTTAAAATAAAAGGAAAATTTTTGATTTTATTTATTTTAAAATATCCTTACAATTGCATTTGTGAAAATCTTTATTGCATATAAGATTCCATTAAGAGCAAGAGGGGAAATATGAATTTGATTCTTTCATTTGTGGTAGTGTCCAAATTTACCAAATAAGGAAAGATTCTCATCACCCAAGTTTCAGTTGGATATAAACTTGGAATCATGCAAGTTGTATAGTATGATGAATGAGAATTTTCAACTTTGGAAAATTAAGACTAGTTCCTTGTTCACATGTATATGTGAGTCAAGTGAAGGACTAAGGGATCGAGTAAACATTCTTGTGCACTGATCAAGTCCACCATAAAAGATCGATAAGACTATTCATCATGATTTACTAAGGCTTAGTAAATATGATTATACTTACAAGCTTAAGTATAATTCTGAGACATTGGAAAAGTTTCAATGTATGACAAAACGAATGAGAAGAATCAAATTAGGAAGAAGGATAAAAGTTTCTCAAATCTGAAAAGATGGGAGAGTACTTTAGTATCATGTTTTAAGATCATCTTAATGATTTTGAGACCTTATCACAATTCATCCTCTAAGTGCATTCTGATAGTTAATAAGAGGAGTTATGAATTGTTGAAGTGGTTAAATCAAGAAGATGATTCATACATCGTTCCAAAAACAATTCTTAGAGTTATACTCTAAGATTGTAACTTGAGTGACATGTCTTAAAAGATGTTTAAAAGCACTTGTCAAATGTAAGAGTAAAAGTTTTCTACTCTTGTACATTTGAAATTGGTAATTTGTGATGTTTTGAATAAAACAAAGATCCACTAAGGCCAATTGTGTTAAGTGTCTGTCTTGATTAGAATCCACACTATCTCTTGAATATTTGGCAAGAAAGTCTTATAGGTCAAGGAGACAGTGGGAGTCTAAAAGATCCTGAAAGGGTTTCAAGAAGTAATCAAGAATAAAAACCTGTATTTTATCACTAGCACATAATTAGAGGTTTATAACCTATCGTGTTGACATTTCTGTGCCCATTACAGTTAAGTTGGATATACATTTGAGTTCTACATGTTCTCAATTGTTTGCATAGCTACTTGGAAGCAATGGCATGCCCTTGAGCTGCCAGGTGGCAAGAAGTTAAGATTGCACAAGTTCAATCCATATGAGTTAGGATTTGTCACTAACATAGTCTTGTGATTATGGTTTGACAAATTCACATGGATAAGAACACATACACCATAAAATCTAAGTGTCATAAGGTTTCTCTCCGATTCATGAAAATGATGGTGAGGAAATTCTTTCACTAAGTAGATTTTAATTAGATAGCAATTGTGATATTTGCAGTTCTCAAAGTCGTTAGTGGAGCGTGCGTGGTTAACCGGCACACTAACATTGACTTATGAGAAATGGCAAAAGGTCTAAACAATTGAGACTATGATTACGACATCCATTTTCATAGTTCTGAAATTGTTTAGACACACATGTGAGCTATCTAAGATAAGGTGTATGATTTTGATAAAGTCTTATCAAAGCAATCTAGTATCAGAAATCTGAACTTTGGTAAGAATGTCAATAAAGTATTGACTTCTAGAGGTCCAGTTGTTTTCTGGATACATGTCAAAGCTAGTGGGAGCATAAGTGTTATGATAATAATCATCATGTTAGTGGGAGCATGATAATTATGATAAGTATTGCAAGTTAGCAATGTTAATTATAGAAAACAAAAGTTTCAATTCGTGAGGTTGCAGGGGTTGAAAAAGTTGTTTTGCTATAATTAAGGGAGAGGAAATTATACTTCATTTCAATTCTAAAAGGCTTAGATTGAGATTTTAATCATCTTAGTCAAGAATATATATATATATATATATATATATATATATATATATATATATATATATATATATATATATATATATATATATATATATATATATATATATATATATATATATGAATTTTATGTTGGTTTGGTTCAACTTAAGAAAATTCTATATATTGCGTTCTCAAAATTCGATTATGATTACGACATCCCTCTTCATAGTCAAATTTTGAGAATATGGCAAACAAAAAAAAATATTATGGCAAAAGACTGGTCTAGAACCATGTCTTTATGTGAAACATCATGAATCGTGTCCCATTTACTTTGGGTACAAGATCGATTACATGTGCTATAATATTTATCCTTTATGAATTTTCCAAATGCCTTGGGGCGTTAAGGAGGAAAATGTCGAGAATTGGATATGACTAAAATGATTAAGCAATTGTCGAGGACAATCTAAGGTTTACCAAAGATTGGTTGCTCAGGGACAGTTGGAAGTATAGTGTTAATTTTTGGAAGGACCATATTGACATAGTCTGAAAAGAGGCAACTCTTGTTCAGATGTGGTAGTCAAAATGGGAATATAGAGTTGTGTTCATAGGTGGAAGCAATCTGTGTAAGGTTAAAGAAACTTAATGCAAGAAGCATGTTCAAATCAATGCGCTTTGAATCTGAGACATCGTTTCCATGGAATTGCTCTCCATTGGGATACTCTGTAATGATTGTTGCCAAGCCTTTGTGGCTTAGTACACATTCATTACAAGAGGGTCAGTGTATATAAGTTTAAAATCTAAACAGATTTCGATAAATGATAGGAATTTGGAATTCTTACATTTTTTTCGATAACGATTTGGGAGTGTGAAAAGAGAATCATTGAAATTATGTTCAATCGATCTAGTTCATAAAGTAAGGATCATAGACAAACATAGAGTGCATACTTGGTGTATGTCAAAGCTATTGTTTAAGAAAAACATAGTGTACATGCTTGGAGCATGGGACAACTAGTGTTTTTAATTCAAGTATAAAGTTGATAAAACCGAAACAATGAATAATGAGTAATCAGTATGGTGATAAATAAAAGTGTTTATTTATATTCATAGGGTTTCATACCATATTTGATTCATTTATTCTTGTGTTTCATTTTGCATGTTTTGACTTCCAGAATAACTAAGTCGCTCTTCCTGAATGATTAAGTTATTCAAACCATCTACAGTCGGTCATATGTTGGAAGTAGATATGAATCAAAACTGTCATGGGTTGGTTTGTAGAGGTCCAAGTTGGTGGACAAAGTGGTGCTACAACACTCATGAGTGCTCATAAGTTCTGAGTATTGGATTCAACCCGCGCTCATTTGAATCACTTCATGGATTTTATCACGAGTGATCATGAGACGATAATATCTTATCTTCTTCAAACCTAGAGATATGAGTTGTTACTATGAGTTGATAGTACATTGATTGCACGAAAACGCATTGGTAACTCGATGTTATAAAACGTGCCTTTATGTATGATTCAACAAGTAGTAGAACAAGCCATATGAGTCGAAGTTTATCCATTCCTTTTACCTTCGGGATAAAAGCGATATCTGTGGGCCCCTCGATGATTTAATGATGACACATGTGAGTGCTTGGCCAAGCCAGGACTGATTTGATTTGTTCAATCAGTCAGTCATCATGAATCGGAAATCAGGAAACAACAAATGGACAGAGAGAATGATTATAATCCATGTCTCAGTCCATATGATATCTAGAATGGAGGAATATATGATCCCTTATCTAATGGACAAGTCATTCACAAGGTCAGAGTTCGACAGCGGCTTTAAGAGCTACGATTGCCAGTTAGGTTTTGAAGTCATACTCAATAATAGTTTTAGACTTATCCAAGTGGGAGACTGTTGGATTAATGTCTAAGTCCATAACTATATTTGGTATGTACTTGACCCAACCCGGCATGGTCCATTTGGGTTGCACTTCACCGACACAATTTATATGGATAGTCTTTTGAGAATAGTATATTTATGATTTATATTAATATATTATAAGTTCTAATACATTAATATGGAATCATATTATTTAATTAGTATTGATCAAGACTTAATTTAGAATTAATTAAGTGATCAAAATGAACTAATTAAATATGGACTCTTATATATATGGAATGGGCCAAGTTCATTTAGGTTGGGCTAAGCTTTCATGGATAGTCCATGGAGTGTTTAACCCATGGATCATATGAAATGAAAGGTCATGGGTTTAACCCTAGTCTCCACACTATATAAAGATGTCATTGGTTGGTGAAATTGGTACTAGTGTGGGTACACTAAGAGGGCTAGCCGATTTCAGTAGAGAGAACCAAAGTATTCTTATTCTCAAAGTCTTCCAAGGTGTTTTGGTGATTTGTGATTCCACTTGAGGCTTCCACACTATTGGGGCTAAGCTCTTAAAACTTGAAGACATCAAGATACACCAAAAGGTATGTCATCTAACTAGTCTTTGTAGTATAGTTGCCTCATATTATGCTAGTTAGGATTAAAGCCTTGGAAAGTTCTTATTTGCATGTATAATAGCGAAAACATAGATCCAAGGTTTATAGGGTTGCATGTACTCCATAGGAGTGTTAGAATGCTCAAAACCCAACAAGTAATGGTGGTGGAATAGGATTTCCTGAGCTTCCTCAGTCTCCTTGACCTGAAGTCAAGTATGGTCTCGGCTCAGTTCTGGCTAGGGCTGAAGAAGTGCCCTGCGGTGCAACAGATGTTTGCAGTGTTTGTGTGACACGAATAAGAATGGAGTTTAACTCCTCAGGCTCAAAAAAGTGCAAGTGTGATGCCCTGGAGACCTTAGGGCGACTCGAACCAATAGGATCCACTTGGGATCCGACTGGGGGTGTGTCTCAATGATGAGATGAAACAGATACACCTACTGTATCTAAGTGGTGAGATTGGGTGTGAACGGGTGAGCCTGCAGTGGCTCCAATGACTATCATAGTCTTTTGAGAGACTGCAGTATTAGTCGTGGTCCGCATCTGGCTTTGACTGGGGGTAAGTATGAGTTTCTTTCTCCTGAAGACATCTCCGGATCTTGAAGAATCAACAAGAGTGCTATCTAAAATATTTACTGGAGATGCGTTTTGGAAATGCGTTTCTTAGACGAAGTAACTCCCTTTTTCACTATGTGCATTGGGGTATTCCTGGAAGTAACAAGAGACTTAACTCTTTCGGGTTTGGGCTGAGCAGATTGGTCTGCGGTAAGGGGAACCTGTGTTGCGGTAAGAGTTGCGGTAGTAGGAGGAACCTGTGTTGCGGTAGACTGACTCAATCTGGGCGGGGAAGAGTGGTATGGGGAAATACCACTCGTAGCCACAATATGGTCAGCTACCTCAAGGTTCGTGAGTCCAATGGACTCTAAGATATACATTGGAAATCGTCTAAGGGGTCCAAAAATATTTTGATCTTTAGAGGTTATGTACCTTTTCAGATCGCGAGTAGAAAACAAATTTGTGTCATTGCCCATATCCAACTTGGCCTCCTTGTGTAAATCAAAGATGAAAAGCGACAAGAAACGAGCAAAAGTAAGCTCGGTTGCATCTTCTTTTGGAGCCTCCTTGGGAATGTATTGCAAAAGTCGTCCCATAAGATTTACGCATAGATCACAGCATTCCCTATGTAGATGCTCCAGACGAGTTCCAGGAGCTTGATTCCCATGTTATCAGTTCCACATGTTCTTCCTAAAAGACTTCTGATGATGAAATGGCATACAAACTGCCAAACTGCAGGAAACTGGTTCTTTTTGAATTCGCCAATTCCTTTGAGTCTCTTCTGGTAACCCATTTGGTACAGAGTAGATACCACATCATTTGGGATTGGGGAGTAAAATTTCGTTGAAGGAAGAACCCTAAGATTGATTGAACATAGGAACTTCTCTTTTGTGAGCACCACCAGTGAGTCATCCACCATATTGAGATGAACTTCTTTCAAATTGTGGCTTGGTCGAAAGGCAGAGAAAACACACTTAAACAAAACCACCATTGGAACTACTTCAGTGAAAGCATTAAACGTGCCATACAGTGGGTGTTTTGGGAGAAACTTGATCATCAATCTTATTGCTTCGTTGTTTGAAGGATGATCTTCGAAGATGGCCCTGAAGTTGCTTGATGCGATGGATGGAGTTTGATCCTTGATGGTGGATTCAGAACCAGTTTGGCGAGCAGAGCCTGAAGCTTTTGATTTCTTCCTTGAAACACCAGACTTCACCATTGTTGCTAAAAAGGTTTTCTAGAGAACTTGCAAAAAAGGGTTTTAGCAAGATGGTGGAGAAGAAGAAGATCGTCGTAAGGATTCAGATAGCGTAAAATCTATCTTGGGAAGAATTAGGAGTTTTTATACCTCCGTATTTTAAAAATCATTGTAATTAATTTAATTACAGTTGTTAAAGTTAAAAACCCTTGGTTTTTTACCATTATCAGCCACAATTAAAATAAATCAAAAATAAAATATTTCGGGGAAAAGAGGAGCATTTATTGCATTAACAGTACCATTATCACATGCCGCTTGAACGTGGGGTTGAGATTCGTTTTATTCGTTGTGAAAAATGGGGAAGTGGAAACGGGTTTGACATCCAACGGCCAGGTGATATGACTGGTTGAGGAAAAGATTTATTAAAAGATTTCGTTTATGGGAAAAACGATTAATTCGTTTTTTATCCGAAAAAGGAACCTGTCGAAGGAAAGTTATTTGAGAAAGGACTAAACTGTCATGTGCGACAAAATGAATGTTTGAAAGAATGTTTTTATTAAATTCCATTAAATAGCACAGAATGTTATTCACATCGTTTATGAAGTTATGACTGCGGGATCATTCATTGCAACTGCGGTAGGATTCAGATGACTGCGGTAGAAAGCAGTAAGACTGCGGTAGCGTTAGCTGGAAGAACACTTGATCATGAAGGTTAGAAATAAAGGAAATAAAATACCCAAAGAATATATTGATCATATGTGATTGCAGTATACTAGGTATACTGAAAATAAATATGAGGAATATATTATTCTAGAACCGCAGTGAAGAGAGTGCTTCAAGAGTTTTTTTTATATTTTTTTGAAAAGAAAAGAAGTAATTCATTCACACTTGGAGACCAGATGTGGTCTGCGGTAGCTATCAATTCAAGAAGAATTGCGGGTTTGGATTCATCATTCCTAGCATTTCCAGAAAGCCATTTAATTTTGTAGCATCAAGTGCCTTAGTAAAAACATCAGCTATTTCTTCGTGAGTGGGCACAAAAATGAGTTTGATGTTGCCCTTGAGGATGTGATACTTTATGAAATGGTATTGTAGTTCAATGTGCTTCGTCTTAGAGTGGTGAATAGGATTATGAGAAATAGCTATAACACTCTCTGAATCACAGTAAATTAGCACCCACACCATTCTGTAACTGTAGTCCATGAGTTGAGTTTTCATCCAAAGAACTTGGGAATAGCAGTTGGCTGCGGCCACATATTCCGCCTCTGCGGTAGACAAAGAAACACAGTTCTGCTTTCTTAAAGACCAACTGACTAGTCTTCTTCCTAAGAATTGGCATCCACCCGAAGTGCTTTTACGATCTAATTTGCATCCTACATGATCCGCATCTGTGAATGCTTGAAGGCGGAAGTCATTGCCCGCAGGGTACCAGAGGCCTAACGCTTTACTTCCCTTTAGATATTTAAGGATTTGCTTGACTACGGTCAAGTGTGATACTTTAGGGTCAGCTTAGTACCGAGCATATAGGCCTGTTGCAAAGATAATATCTGGTCGACTTGCGGTGACGTACATCAATGACCCAATCATTCCTCGGTAGGTTTTGTGGTCAACTGACTCTCCGATAGGATTAGCTGAAATCTTGTATCCAAAGGCCATCGGAACCTTGGCTGAGGAGCAATTGTCCATTGAGAATTTCTTCAACAGCTCAGTGGTATATTTTTCTTGATGAATGAATATCCCTTGAGGGACTTGTTTCACTTGAATTCCTAGAAAGAAGTTGATCTTTCTATTCATGCTCATTGGAAATTTACTTGTCATGAGCTTTGCAAAATCATTCACCATACCCTGATCTGTTGATCCAAAAATGATATCATCCACATATATTTGGACGAGCATCAAGTGATTACCATTTGCCCTTCTAAATAACGTGGGATCAATCACACCTGTTTTGTATCTAGACGTAACAAGAAACTCACAGAGAGTCGCATACCATGCCCTTGGTGCTTGCTTCAGACCATATACTGCTTTCTCCAGCTTAACAATGTTTGGAAATTCTAGACTCTCAAAGCCTAGAGGTTGTTGCAGGTAAACTTCTTCCTTCAGTTCTCCATTCAGAAAGCCACTTTTTACATCCATTTGATGCACTTTGATGTTCTTGTGTGCCGCATACGCTAAGAAAATGTGTATTGCTTCCATTCTGGCTACGGTGGCATATGTTTCATCGTAGTCAACGCCTTTAAGTTGAGTGTACCCCTTAGCAACTAGCCGTGCTTTGTTTCTTACCATCGTACCAGACTCATCAAGATTGTTTTTATATACCCATCTTGTACCGACGATTGTGTGGCCTTTTGGCTTCGGTACCAGTTTCCACACTTTATTCCTCTAAAACTTAGCTAACTCCTCTTGCATTGCGGTGATCCAGTCGGGCTCCATGAGTGCTTTTTTTTATGGTTTGAGGCTCGACTGAGGACATGAAAGCAGCATAATGGCAGTGGTTAGTTAAATCATTAGTGGATCGATTTTGGATACATGCGGATGGGTTTCCGATGATTTGACTCGGTGGGTGATCCTTCATCCAAATGTAAAGACGAGGTTGTTAGTGATCTGCGGCTACGGTTGATGGAATATCTTAAACATCATAGGACTCTACGGTTGGAGAAGGTAGTTCCCCTTCGACTTGGGAGCAGCCCACATATGTATCTTGGACTGTAGGAATTTGAACTGCATCTGTTTAAGGAGGTTCCCCCTGAATTGTGGATAGGAGTTCCCCCTGAACCGAAGATGGTTCCTCCTGAACCAATGACATCGTTCCCCCAGGATTGATGAATGAGTGATAACCCTTAAATCTGATCTTGTGTCGATGTTCTCAACTTCTTCATCCTCAGAGTCTAAACAAAACATTTGATTGGATAGTGACTATGTGGGTAGAAACCGGAGCTGCATCTTCTAGTACTGGAACCTCGATGGTTGTCACTTGATCCGGAGTTGAACTTTCCCCCTCAACCGGCAAGGTGGAAGTATTGAGTGACAAATCTTCAGACAAGGTTGGACCAGATACCTCAGCATGTTGTTGTTGGGCTACCGGAGACACCAGGATTCCGGAGAGATGAGTTGTCTCTACGGGATCAAAAAGATCATCATAGTTGATTTCAACTATGTTCAAAGGACCCGAAGAGGCTGGGATATCACTTTCCAGGATAGCTTTTTTTTCAGTTGACGGAGCAGTGTTGCGGACATAATAGTCATCAAATTTGACATTGAAGCTTTTGACTATCAGTCTTGTACATCTAATGAGCCCCCTGTAGGCCACCTTATTAGTTGAGTAGCCAAGAAAAATGCCTTCATCTGATTTCGGTGCAAATTTGTTAAGGTGATCCTTGTTGTTGATCACAAAACATCTGCATCCAAAAATATGGAAGAATCGGATATTGGGTGTGCGGTTGTTGAGACCCTCATACGGAGTCTTGTTGAGACGTTTGCAAATGATGCTTCGGTTTTGAACAAAGCATGCAGTTGCCACTGCTTCTGCCCAGAAGTAGATAGGAAGGTTGGCAAAGTTTAACATCGATCTAGCTGCTTCGACCAATGTGCGATTTCTTTGCTCTACTATTCCATTTTGTTGCGGTGTGTAGGGAGCTGAAAAGTTGTGACTGATGCCTTTGGAAACCAAGAAACTATTCAATAGTTGATTGGTAAATTTGGTTCCATTGTCACTTTTTGTCCTTCTGACTGGTAGCCTGATTTGGAGCTCTATTTCTTTTATGAAGTTGATCAGGATCTGCGGTGTGTCAGATTTGAGTCTCAGGAAGAAGACCCAAGTGAATCGAGTAAAGTCATCAACTATAACCAGAATCTATTTCTTGTGATGAAGACTGGCTACGGTAGATGGACCGTAGAGATCAATATGAAGTAGCTCTAAAGGTTCAACGATTGAAGAATTGATAATCAGAGGATGAATTCCATTGGTATGTTTTCCACACTCACAAGTTGGGCACAATGTTGATGGGTTTTGAGCACTACATCATTCCTATGGTGTACATGCAACCCTAAAGCTTTGGATCTAGTTTGTCTAATGAACATGCAATAATCACCCAAAGCTCATAAACCCTAGATCTAGCATATGTATATCGAAATTAACATGTAAGAACAGATCTAGATGAATACCTTTTATAGAATGACTTGAATCTCGTTTCCTTGGAGCTTAGTGTCACAAATGTCACTCCTCTAATGGTTTACAAACACAAAGAGCAAGAGGATGATATTGGAAAGAGGGGAGGAGTACCAAAACCGTCCAAGATCTCTATAAGAAAGCTTAGCCACGTTTTTGGGATCCCTAGGGGTCTTTTTATACTTGTGTGGGATGCTAGGGTTTCAGGAGAAACCCTAATTCTCGGCTTAGGCCTTAAGCAACCCATGGAACCTTTCTAGAAGGCCCTTGGACAAAAATCATATGGGCTTCCCATAGATTTCATCCAACCCCCTTCCCTTTAGGAATCCATAGCCCACAATACAATTATCTTATAATTACAATATTAGTCCCCCAAGTCTAATTAATCTCTTTTAGCCACATAATTAATTTCTTAATTAATTGTTGTCCAATATTAATTAAACTCTATGATTTCTCTATTAATATATTATCCATATAATATATTAGTACACCATAATTAACCTCTTTCTTCATAAATCATCCTATCTAGTTTTTTTGATGAAGGCAACCCAAAAGGACCATGCACAATCGGGTCAAATACTTACCAAATATAGTTACGGACTTAGACACTAATCCAACAGTCTCCCACTTGGATAAGTCTAGTAACTATAAATGCAAGTATTATCCGATTAGCAATCGTAGCTCTCAAAGACGCTGTCGAACTCTGATCTTATCAGTAACCTGTCCTTTAGATAAGGGGTCATATATTCCTCCATTCTAGATATCGTATGAACTGAGACACGGATTTTAATCATACTCTCTGTTCACGTGTTGTTTCCCGATTTCTGATTTATGACGACTGACAATTGAACACATCAACTTAGTCCTGGTTTGGCCAAGCGCTTAGGGTGTCATCACTAAATCATCGAGGGGCCCACAGATATCGCTTTTATCCCACTTTGGGTAAAAGGAACGGATAAACTTCGACCCAAATGCTCGCTTGTACCTACTCATCAAATCACACACAACAATATGTTTTATAACACCAACTTACTGGTGTGTTTACATATTATCAATGTGTAAGCGACTTGCAGAATACAACTCACACATCTCGGTTTCAAGAATATAAGATATTATCGTCTCACCAATCACTCGTGATAAAATCCATGAAGCGATCCAAGTGAGCGTGGGTTTAATCCAATACTCTAATCTTATAGCAACACTCATGAACTCTACAACAAACTTGTGCTATGTCTAAACGCTTTAGTCAATCTACAGACAGATTCGTGACTGTCTTCTTTCATACCTACTTCCAAAGTATGAGCGATTGTGGAGGGTTTGAATAATCTTATTATTCGGGAAGTCAAAACATGCAAAGTGAAACACAAGAATAATCGAACCCAATATGGCCCCAAACTTTTGAGTATAAATAAAACTCCTTTTATTTAATCACCATATTGATTACACATTATTCATTGTATAATGTTTCGGGTAATCAACTTATTACTTGAATTATAACAACAATTGTCCCATGCTCTTTGCATGCATACTATGTTTACCTACGGTCCTTACTTTGTGAAATAGTATAATTGAATAACATTTTCAATCACACTCATTTCACAATTCTCAATCCATACCACAAGTGTGAGAATACCAAATTCTTGCCACTTATAGAATATGTTAGATTTTAACATTTCATGCAACGATTCTTTCGTAATGTCATAGCCCCAAAGTCACAAAGACTTTGCCAATGAAATTACAAAGTCGTCTATTGGAGATTGTTGCAAGACAATTCCATAGACATGAAGTCTCACATTCAAAGTACATTCCTTTGAACATCCTTCTTGCATAAAAGTTTCTAATCTACATAGAGATTCTCAAAGTCCAACTCCCAATATGGAAACTATTCCATATTTACCATATGACAACTCATTATTAATAGAATCATATCTAATAATAATAATGTTAGTATGGTCCTTCCATTACTATACTTCAACTGCTCATAAGCGACCAATCCTTAGCGGACCTTAGATTGTCCTCTTGACAGTTAATTAATCACCTTTGGTCATATCTGGTTCCAATCCTTTTTCCCTCTTAATGCCCTAGGCATTTGGAAAATTTTAGAACACGCGAATATTATAGCATATGCAATCGATCCTATTCCCGAAGCATATGGGATACGATTCATAATGTATTACATAAAGACGTGATACTTTACCAGTCTTTTGCTACAATATCTCTATTTGCCATGTTCTCACAATTCGAACTATGAAGAGGGATGTCGTAATCATAATCGAATTTGAGAACACAATCTTAATTTTATATGACTAAATTAGATTAAAAAATCAATTTAAGATTTTAGAACTGAAATGATGTGACATCCCCAAATTCACGGCCAGAAAAGACCGGTTTAATTTATGCTCTTAAAATAATTTCAGAGTAATCCTTTGATTAAAAGAGTTGTGGAATTTGTTCCCAAAACGAAATATGATAAAATAAGATTTACCAAAGCATTTCTTAAAGAAATGTACTTTCATTATATAACAAAACTCGGGATGTCATGTTCCGATACAGACCAAAAGCACAAACGGCACATTATAAGCCTTACAACAGTTATATACACTACAGGCCTATACTCAAAATATCTTGATAAGTTGTTCGACTTATGCTCTCGCGCCACTACCTGTAATACAAAGAAAACTGAGTGGGTCAGGCTTGGGAGCCCGGTGAGCATATAGGGTTTTCAACCCATAATAAATAAATTTATTAATTTCATCAAACAACAATAACCCGATTACCCATTCCCGTTATCCTCACTTTACGTCCCTAAAACAACTATCATAAGGAACCTAGTCTAAGGATTTTCATCGAGGCGACAACACTGCTTTGGGGGTTTCCTAGCAATTTATGTCAAATAAGGCAACCATGTGGGGGATGGAGTACAGCAAATGAACACCCAAGCTCATTAACACCTACAGGTTGCGAGCCTGCCAGCGTTCCACAAGACTATCTAGAAAAGTCCGTGGTCGTCATCCATACTCCGCTAGATGACTGGATCACAATAACATTGAGGCCTCTCATCATTTTATTTCATCACACATCAACTATCTACCCATGTTTTACCCAACATATTTGTAGATTAAAATACATATACAGTTTAATTTCTTTAAAAAAATCTGTATAAATCATTTATTCATCAGCCATCTCAAATAAATAAACAATATATAATCACATAGCACGTATTTTATATAAAATATTTCATATCTATGTGTAAGAGGAAAGTGACTATACAGTCACTTGTTTTAACGATAATCGGGCAACACTTCGTTTCCTAAAACGATCGTTTTTTATGAAACCGGGAGCTTTAATAAAAAAACCGGGCTCTGCGAGGGTTGGGCTTCAAAACCGAAAAGATAAAATTTTATGGGTCTTCGGGCACTTCGGGTCGTGTTTCGGGTGTTGGAAATGATCTCGGGGCTTCGGGGGAAGTCGAAATAGTGAAAATATGAGTTTAGGGGTGAAAAATGGAAAAATCCCAAAATTACTCGGAAAGTCTCACAGCCCTCCCTTTTATAGGGTGCGAGCTTCGGATCTGAGGGCTGAGAAGCGAGCACGTGGCATTAGATGCGAGGGCCAGGTGGCTCGTGCGAGGCTCGGACACGCGAAGGGGCACGCATCGCTCCGCGGTTGGACCGGTGCTTCGGATGTGAGGGAGTGCGACACGCGTTGCCAGCTACTCGGATGACTCATCAGATCGGAACACGGGGCGGACACAGGGTGAGATCCAGACGAGGGTGACGTGTCTGATCCGTATAAGGCTTATCAATGCGAGATTCCTCTGAATTTGTGCCAAAATCTTCTAAAATCCATAACTTTCGCATACAAGCTCCGTTTTTTACGTTCTTTATATGCACGCGTAGGGAAAATTATGCTCCACAAATTGCGTTTAGACTTCATCGGCTAATTTTGACTTTATTTTTAATATTATTATTTTTAACAGACCGGGACAGGAAAATCCGTTAAAAATTCATAACTTCTTCATCCGACGTCCGTTTTCGTCTATCTTTTTTCCGTTGCACTGCTATTGACGAGACCTTCGATTCTCGTTTAGATTGTGTCGGCTAAAAATCACTCGATCTAAATTTCGAGTTTTTTTTAGCTATCTACTGCTAAACTGAAACTTAGAAAAATCATAACTTCCTCATACGAAGTCAGATTTAGACGTTCTTTTTATGCATACTCTCGGTTTAACGAACACTACGACTTTCATTTAGATCACCAAGGCTATAAAGTAGTTTATCAAGAACTCACTTTTTACGTCATTCGGTGTCGTGCCGGTTTTGTCGCGGAACTTCGACAGGTCATAACTTCTTCGTTATAACTCAGATTTCGGTATTCTTTATATATTCGGAATCCTTGTCATGACCACTACAACTTCCTTCATAGATATTGGGTTTATCTAATATTTATTTTCGACGCTTATTTTTATTCTTAATTAATTAAATCCTAATAATTAAGCATAAAACACATAATTCACATAATAATCACATAATTCCTCTTGATATCTTCAAAATGAGTTACAAAGGTTAACCTAGACTATTACGTCAATATTAATGCCTAGCCTAGAAACACGGGCGTTACAATTCTCTCCCCCTTAGGATGATTTCGTCCCCGGAATCATACATCAGCAAACAAATGCAGATAGCGACTCATCATGTCACTCTCCGTTTACCAGGTGAGATTTGGCCCATTCATATGTTTCCAACGTACAAGCACTAAATCATCCATCTTACGTCGCAACTTTTTAGTCTTACGGTCAACGATTGCCTCTGGTTCTTCAATTAACCTCTTGTTTTCATCCAACCTTAATTCAGAAATTGGAATTATGTTGGGCACATCTCCCATAAAGTTCCTCAAATAACACACATGAAAGGTGTTATGAATACCCTCTAGTTCTTCTGCTAATTCTAGCTTGTAAGCTTGATTCTCGATCCTCTGAGGAACTTTAAACGGTCCAATAAACCTTGGACTCAACTTTCCCCTTTTACCAAATCTTATAAGTCCCTTCCATGGCGAGACTTTAAGTAAAACCGAATCCCCAACTTCGAATGTTATCGGTTGTCTTTTCTTGTCTGCATAGCTCTTTTGACGATCTTGAGCTGCTAACATCCTTTCCCTAATCACTTTCAACTTTTCAGCAGTCTGATGGACTATTTCAGGTCCCATAAACTGCTTTTTCCCAGCCTCAATCCAACAAGACGACGTACGACACTTCTCTCCATACAAAGCTTGATAAGGTGTCATCTTGATGCTTGAGTGGAAACTATTATTATAGGAAAATTCTACTAGAGGTAAATGCTCATCCCAGTTACCTTGGAATTCCAGGGTACATGCTCTCAACATATCTTCAAGTGTTTGTATCGTTCGTTCGCTCTGACCATCAGTCTGTGGATGGTAAGCTGTACTCAAACACAACTTGGTACCCAATTCCTCTTGTAGACTTCTCCAAAACCTTGAGGTGAAACGACTGTCACGATCCGATACAATTGTTAAGGGAACACCGTGTAGCCTCACAATTTCCTTCACGTAAGAATTCGCAAGCTTATCCATAGACCATTTCTCGTTGGCTGCTATGAAATGCACACTCTTAGTGAAGTGATCAACAACCACCCAAATCATGTCGTGACCGTTCTTTGTTCTGGGAAGTTTAGTCACGAAATCCATGGTGATGTCTTCCCATTTACCTATGGGTACAGGTAAAGGTTCTAAACTCCCATACGGTTTCTGATGTTGTGCTTTAACCCTAGCACATGTTACACACTCGGCCACATACTTAGCAACATCGAGCTTCATCGTCGGCCACCAGTAGTAGGGTTTTAGATCCATAAACATTTTTGTGCTGCCGGGATGAATCGAGTACATGGTCTTGTGAGCTTCTTCCATCAGAAGATCTCCTACTCCTCCCGTCTTAGGTACCCAAATCCTATCTTGGAATACCTTCAGTCCTTGACCGTTTGTATCAAACACAAACGTTTTGCCCAAACGTTCTTTCTTTCGATCATTTTTCTCTAAAGCTTCCTCTTGAGCTTTCTTTATCCTTTCCACAATTCTCGTGACAACTTCAATTCTCAATGCTTTTGGCCTTTTCTTTTCAAGAATTACCTTCCGACTGAGAGCATCAACAACAACATTTGCTTTACCAGGGTGGTAAAGTATCTCACAGTCGTAGTCCTTGAGTAACTCTAGCCAGCGTCGTTGCCTCATGTTCAATTCCTTCTAATTAAAGAGATATTGAAGACTCTTATGATCAGTGAAAAGTTTGCATTTAGTGCCATAAAGATAGTGCCTCCATATCTTTAAGGCGAATACTACCGCTGCCAACTCCAGATCATGAGTGGGGTAGTTCTTTTCATGCTCTTTCAACTGCCTCGATGCATATGCTATCACTTTATCCCTTTGGGTCAGAACACAACCTAACCCAACTCCAGATGCATCGCTATAAACTGCAAAGTCATCAACTCCTTCATGCAAAGAAAGAATCGGTGCTTCACACAATTTCTTCTTTAACTTCTCAAAAGCTTCCATATGCTTCTAATTCCAAGTATAAGTAGCTCCTTTTTGGGTCAAAGCTGTTAATGGAGTAGCGATCGAAGAAAAGCCTTGGATAAACCTTCGGTAATATCCAGCTAATCCTAGAAAGCTTGGGATCTCCGTAGGATTCTTCGGTTGTTCCCACTTCATCATAGCTTCAATCTTCGCTGGGTCAACCATTATCCCTTCTTGGTTAACCACATGACCCAAAAATTGGACTTCTTGAATCCAAAATTCACATTTGGAGAACTTTGCATACAGCTTCTCCCTTTTCAGAACTTCTAGCACTTCACGCAGATGCTTGTCATGCTTCTGCTTGCTTTTTAAAAATCATTGTAATTAATTTAATTACAGTTGTTAAAGTTAAAAACCCTTGGTTTTTTACCATTATCAGCCACAATTAAAATAAATCAAAAATAAAATATTTCCGGGAAAAGAGGAGCATTTATTGCATTAACAGTACCATTATCACATGCCGCCTGAACGTGGGGTTGAGATTCGTTTTATTCGTTGTGAAAAATGGGGAAGTGGAAACGGGTTTGACATCCAACGGCCAGGTGATATGACTGGTTGAGGAAAAGATTTATTAAAAGATTTCGTTTATGGGAAAAACGATTAATTCGTTTTTTATCCGAAAAAGGAACCTGTCGAAGAAAAGTTATTTGAGAAAGGACTAAACTGTCATGTGCGACAAAATGAATGTTTGAAAGAATGTTTTTATTAAATTCCATTAAATAGCACAGAATGTTATTCACATCGTTTATGAAGTTATGACTGCGGGATCATTCATTGCAACTGCGGTAGGATTCAGATGATTGCGGTAGAAAGCAGTAAGACTGCGGTAGCGTTAGCTGGAAGAACACTTGATCATGAAGGTTAGAAATAAAGGAAATAAAAGACCCAAAGAATATATTGATCATATGTGATTGCAGTATACTAGGTATACTGAAAATAAATATGAGGAATATATTATTCTAGAACCGCAGTGAAGAGAGTGCTTCAAGAGTTTTTTTATATTTTTCTGAAAAGAAAAGAAGTAATTCATTCACACTTGGAGACCAGATGTGGTCTGCGGTAGCTATCAATTCAAGAAGAATTGCGGGTTTGGATTCATCATTCCTAGCATTTCCAGAAAGCCATTTAATTTTGTAGCATCAAGTGCCTTAGTAAAAACATCAGCTATTTCTTCGTGAGTGGGCACAAAAATGAGTTTGATGTTGCCCTTGAGGATGTGATACTTTATGAAATGGTATTGTAGTTCAATGTGCTTCGTCTTAGAGTGGTGAATAGGATTCTGAGAAATAGCTATAACACTCTCTGAATCACAATAAATTAGCACCCACAGCATTCTGTAACTGTAGTCCATGAGTTGAGTTTTCATCCAAAGAACTTGGGAATAGCAGTTGGCTGCGGCCACATATTCCGCCTCTGCGGTAGACAAAGAAACACAGTTCTGCTTTCTTAAAGACCAACTGACTAGTCTTCTTCCTAAGAATTGGCATCCACCCGAAGTGCTTTTACGATCTAATTTGCATCCTACATGATCCGCATCTGTGAATTCTTGAAGGCGGAAGTCATTGCCCGCAGGGTACCAGAGGCCTAACGCTTTACTTCCCTTTAGATATTTAAGGATTTGCTTGACTACGGTCAAGTGTGATACTTTAGGGTCAGCTTAGTATCGAGCATATAGGCCTGTTGCAAAGACAATATCTGGTCGACTTGCAGTGACGTACATCAATGACCCAATCATTCCTCGGTAGGTTTTGTGGTCAACTGACTCTCCGATAGGATTAGCTGAAATCTTGTATCCAAAGGCCATCGGAACCTTGGCTGAGGAGCAATTGTCCATTGAGAATTTCTTCAACAGCTCAGTGGTATATTTTTCTTGATGAATGAATATCCCTTGAGGGACTTGTTTCACTTGAATTCCTAGAAAGAAGTTGATCTTTCTATTCATGCTCATTTGAAATTTACTTGTCATGAGCTTTGCAAAATCATTCACCATACCCTGATCTGTTGATCCAAAAATGATATCATCCACATATATTTGGACGAGCATCAAGTGATTACCATTTTCCCTTCTAAATAACGTGGGATCAATCACACCTGTTTTGTATCTATACGTAACAAGAAACTCACAGAGAGTCGTATACCATGCCCTTGGTGCTTGCTTCAGACCATATACTGCTTTCTCCAGCTTAACAATGTTTGGAAATTCTAGACTCTCAAAGCCTAGAGGTTGTTGCAGGTAAACTTCTTCCTTCAGTTCTCCATTCAGAAAGCCACTTTTTACATCCATTTGATGCACTTTGATGTTCTTGTGTGCCGCATACGCTAAGAAAATGTGTATTGCTTCCATTCTGGCTACGGTGGCATATGTTTCATCGTAGTCAACGCCTTTAAGTTGAGTGTACCCCTTAGCAACTAGCCGTGCTTTGTTTCTTACCATCGTACCAGACTCATCAAGATTGTTTTTATATACCCATCTTGTACCGACGATTGTGTGACCTTTTGGCTTCGGTCCCAGTTTCCACACTTTATTCCTCTAAAACTTAGCTAACTCCTCTTGCATTGCGGTGATCCAGTCGGGCTCCATGAGTGCTTTTTTTATGGTTTGAGGCTCGACTGAGGACATGAAAGCAGCATAATGGCAGTGGTTAGTTAAATCATTAGTGGATCGATTTTGGATACATGCGGATGGGTTTCCGATGATTTGACTCGGTGGGTGATCCTTCCTCCAAATGTAAAGATGAGGTTGTTAGTGATCTGCGGCTACGGTTGATGGAATATCTTAAACATCATAGGACTCTACGGTTGGAGAAGGTAGTTCCCCTTCGACTTGGGAGCAGCCCACATATGTATCTTGGACTGTAGGAATTTGAACTGCAGCTGTTTAAGGAGGTTCCCCCTGAATTGTGGATAGGAGTTCCCCCTGAACCGAAGATGGTTCCTCCTGAACCAATGACATCGTTCCCCCAGGATTGATGAATGAGTGATAACCCTTAAATCTGATCTTGTGTCGATGTTCTCAACTTCTTCATCCTCAGAGTCTAAACAAAACATTTGATTGGATAGTGACTATGTGGGTAGAAACCGGAGCTGCATCTTCTAGTACTGGAACCTCGATGGTTGTCACTTGATCCGGAGTTGAACTTTCCCCCTCAACCGGCAAGGTGGAAGTATTGAGTGACAAATCTTCAGACAAGGTTGGACCAGATACCTCAGCATGTTGTTGTTGGGCTACCGGAGACACCAGGATTCCGGAGAGATGAGTTGTCTCTACGGGATCAAAAAGATCATCATAGTTGATTTCAACTATGTTCAAAGGACCCGAAGAGGCTGGGATATCACTTTCCAGGATAGCTTTTTTTTCAGTTGACGGAGCAGTGTTGCGGACATAATAGTCATCAAATTTGACATTGAAGCTTTTGACTATCAGTCTTGTACATCTAATGAGCCCCCTGTAGGCCACCTTATTAGTTGAGTAACCAAGAAAAATGCCTTCATCTGATTTCGGTGCAAATTTGTTAAGGTGATCCTTGTTGTTGATCACAAAACATCTGCATCCAAAAATATGGAAGAATCGGACATTGGGTGTGCGGTTGTTGAGACCCTCATAAGGAGTCTTGTTGAGACGTTTGCAAATGATGCTTCGGTTTTGAACAAAGCATGCAGTTGCCACTGCTTCTGCCCAGAAGTAGATAGGAAGGTTGGCAAAGTTTAACATCGATCTAGCTGCTTCGACCAATGTGCGATTTCTTTGCTCTACTATTTCATTTTGTTGCGGTGTGTAGGGAGCTGAAAAGTTGTGACTGATGCCTTTGGAAACCAAGAAACTATTCAATAGTTGATTGGTAAATTTGGTTCCATTGTCACTTTTTGTCCTTCTGACTGGTAGCCTGATTTGGAGCTCTATTTCTTTTATGAAGTTGATCAGGATCTGCGGTGTGTCAGATTTGAGTCTCAGGAAGAAGACCCAAGTGAATCGAGTAAAGTCATCAACTATAACCAGAATCTATTTCTTGTGATGAAGACTGGCTACGGTAGATGGACCGTAGAGATCAATATGAAGTAGCTCTAAAGGTTCAACGATTGAAGAATTGATAATCAGAGGATGAATTCCATTGGTATGTTTTCCACACTCACAAGTTGGGCACAATGTTGATGGGTTTTGAGCACTACATCATTCCTATGGTGTACATGCAACCCTAAAGCTTTGGATCTAGTTTGTCTAATGAACATGCAATAATCACCCAAAGCTCATAAACCCTAGATCTAGCATATGTATATCGAAATTAACATGTAAGAACAGATCTAGATGAATACCTTTTATAGAATGACTTGAATCTCGTTTCCTTGGAGCTTAGTGTCACAAATGTCACTCCTCTAATGGTTTACAAACACAAAGAGCAAGAGGATGATATTGGAAAGAGGGGAGGAGTACCAAAACCGTCCAAGATCTCTATAAGAAAGCTTAGCCACGTTTTTGGGATCCCTAGGGGTCTTTTTATACTTGTGTGGGATGCTAGGGTTTCAGGAGAAACCCTAATTCTCGGCTTAGGCCTTAAGCAACCCATTGAACCTTTCTAGAAGGCCCTTGGACAAAAATCATATGGGCTTCCCATAGATTTCGTCCAACCCCCTTCCCTTTAGGAGTCCATAGCCCACAATACAATTATCTTATAATTACAATATTAGTCCCCCAAGTCTAATTAATCTCTTTTAGCCACAGAATTAATTTCTTAATTAATTGTTGTCCAATATTAATTAAACTCTATGATTTCTCTATTAATATATTATTCATATAATATATTAGTACACCATAATTAACCTCTTTCTTCATAAATCATCCTATCTAGTTTTTTTGATGAAGGCAACCCAAAAGGACCATGCACAATCGGGTCAAATACTTACCAAATATAGTTACGGACTTAGACACTAATCCAACAGTCTCCCACTTGGATAAGTCTAGTAACTATAAATACAAGTATTATCCGATTAGCAATCGTAGCTCTCAAAGACGCTGTCGAACTCTGATCTTATCAGTAACCTGTCCTTTAGATAAGGGGTCATATATTCCTCCATTCTAGATATCGTATGAACTGAGACATGGATTTTAATCATACTCTCTGTTCACGTGTTGTTTCCCGATTTCTGATTTATAACGACTGACAATTGAACACATAAACTTAGTCCCGGTTTGGCCAAGCGCTTAGGGTGTCATCACTAAATCATCGAGGGGCCCACAGATATCGCTTTTATCCCACTTTGGGTAAAAGGAACGGATAAACTTCGACCCAAATGCTCGCTTGTACCTACTCATCAAATCACACACAACAATATGTTTTATAACACCAACTTACTGGTGTGTTTACATATTATCAATGTGTAAGCGACTTGCAGAATACAACTCACACATCTCGGTTTCAAGAATACAAGATATTATCGTCTCACCAATCACTCGTGATAAAATCCATGAAGCGATCCAAGTGAGCGTGGGTTTAATCCAATACTCTAATCTTATAGCAACACTCATGAACTCTACAACAAACTTGTGCTATGTCTAAACGCTTTAGTCAATCTACAGACAGATTCGTGACTGTCTTCTTTCATACCTACTTCCAAAGTATGAGCGACTGTGGAGGGTTTGAATAATCTTATTATTCGGGAAGTCAAAACATGCAAAGTGAAACACAAGAATAATCGAACCCAATATGGCCCCAAACTTTTGAGTATAAATAAAACTCCTTTTATTTAATCACCATATTGATTACACATTATTCATTGTATAATGTTTCGGGTAATCAACTTATTACTTGAATTATAACAACAATTGTCCCATGCTCTTTGCATGCATACTATGTTTACCTACGGTCCTTACTTTGTGAAATAGTATAATTGAATAACATTTTCAATCACACTCATTTCACAATTCTCAATCCATACCACAAGTGTGAGAATACCAAATTCTTGCCACTTATAGAATATGTTAGATTTTAACATTTCATGCAACGATTCTTTCGTAATGTCATAGCCCCAAAGTCACAAAGACTTTGCCAATGAAATTACAAAGTCGTCTATTGGAGATTGTTGCAAGACAATTCCATAGACATGAAGTCTCACATTCAAAGTACATTCCTTTGAACATCCTTCTTGCATAAAAGTTTCTAATCTACATAGAGATTCTCAAAGTCCAACTCCCAATATGGAAACTATTCCATATTTACCATATGACAACTCATTATTAATAGAATCATATCTAATAATAATAATGTTAGTATGGTCCTTCCATTACTATACTTCAACTGCTCATAAGCGACCAATCCTTAGCGGACCTTAGATTGTCCTCTTGACAGTTAATTAATCACCTTTGGTCATATCTGGTTCCAATCCTTTTTCCCTCTTAATGCCCTAGGCATTTGGAAAATTTTAGAACACGCGAATATTATAGCATATGCAATCGATCCTATGCCCGAAGCATATGGGATACGATTCATAATGTCTTACATAAAGACGTGATACTTTACCAGTCTTTTGCTACAATATCTCTATTTGCCATGTTCTCACAATTCGAACTATGAAGAGGGATGTCGTAATCATAATCGAATTTGAGAACACAATCTTAATTTTATATGACTAAATTAGATTAAAAAAATCAAATTAAGATTTTAGAACTGAAATGATGTGACATCCCCAAATTCACGGCCAGAAAAGACCGGTTTAATTTATGCTCTTAAAATAATTTCAGAGTAATCCTTTGATTAAAAGAGTTGTGGAATTTGTTCCCAAAACGAAATATGATAAAATAAGATTTACCAAAGCATTTCTTAAAGAAATGTACTTTCATTATATAACAAAACTCGGGATGTCATGTTCCGATACAGACCAAAAGCACAAACGGCACATTATAAGCCTTACAACAGTTATATACACTACAGGCCTATACTCAAAATATCTTGATAAGTTGTTCGACTTATGCTCTCGCGCCACTACCTGTAATACAAAGAAAACTGAGTGGGTCAGGCTTGGGAGCCCGGTGATCATATAGGGTTTTCAACCCACAATAAATAAATTTATTAATTTCATCAAACAACAATAACCCGATTACCCATTCCCGTTATCCTCACTTTACGTCCCTAAAACAACTATCACAAGGGACCTAGTCTAAGGATTTTCATCGAGGCGACAACACTGCTTTGGGGGTTTCCCAGCAATTTATGTCAAATAAAGCAACCATGTGGGGGATGGAGTACAGCAAATGAACACCCAAGCTCATTAACACCTACAGGTTGCGAGCCTGCCAGCGTTCCACAAGACTATCTAGAAAAGTCCGTGGTCGTCATCCATACTCCGCTAGATGACTGGATCACAATAACATTGAGGCCTCTCATCATTTTATTTCATCACACATCAACTATCTACCCATGTTTTACCCAACATATTTGTAGATTAAAATACATATACAGTTTAATTTCTTTAAAAAAATCTGTATAAATCATTTATTCATCAGCCATGTCAAATAAATAAACAATATATAATCACATAGCACGTATTTTATATAAAATATTTCATATCTATGTGTAAGATGAAAGTGAATATACACTCACTTGTTTTAACGATAATCGGGCAACACTTCGTTTCCTAAAACGATCGTTTTTTATGAAACCGGGAGCTTTAATAAAAAAACCGGGCTCTGCGAGGGTTGGGCTTCAAAACCGAAAAGATAAAATTTTATGGGTCTTCGGGCACTTCGGGTCGTGTTTCGGGTGTTGGAAATGATCTCGGGGCTTCGGGGGAAGTCGAAATAGTGAAAATATGAGTTTAGGGGTGAAAAATGGAAAAATCCCAAAATTACTCGGAAAGTCTCGCAGCCCTCCCTTTTATAGGGTGCGAGCTTCGGATCTGAGGGCTGAGAAGCGAGCACGTGGCATTAGATGCGAGGGCCAGGTGGCTCGTGCGAGGCTCGGACACGCGAAGGGGCACGCATCGCTCCGCGGTTGGACCGGCGCTTCGGATGTGAGGGAGTGCGACACGCGTTGCCAGCTACTCGGATGACTCATCAGATCGGAACACGGGGCGGACACGGGGTGAGATCCAGACGAGGGTGACGTGTCTGATCCGTATAAGGCTTATCAATGCGAGATTCCTCTGAATTTGTGCCAAAATCTTCTAAAATCCATAACTTTCGCATACAAGCTCCGTTTTTTACGTTCTTTATATGCACGCGTAGGGAAAATTATGCTCTACAAATTGCGTTTAGACTTCATCGGCTAATTTTGACTTTATTTTTAATATTATTATTTTTAACAGACCGGGACAGGAAAATCCGTTAAAAATTCATAACTTCTTCATCCGACGTCCGTTTTCGTCTGTCTTTTTACCGTTGCACTGCTATTGACGAGACCTTCGATTCTCGTTTAGATTGTGTCGGCTAAAAATCACTCGATCTAAATTTCGAGTTTTTTTTAGCTATCTACTGCTAAACTGAAACTTAGAAAAATCATAACTTCCTCATACGAAGTCAGATTTAGACGTTCTTTTTATGAATACTCTCGGTTTAACGAACACTACGACTTTCATTTAGATCACCAAGGCTATAAAGTAGTTTATCAAGAACTCACTTTTTACGTCATTCGGTGTCGTGCCGGTTTTGTCGCGGAACTTCGACAGGTCATAACTTCTTCGTTATAACTCAGATTTCGGTATTCTTTATATATTCGGAATCCTTGTCACGACCACTACAACTTCCTTCATAGATATTGGGTTTATCTAATATTTATTTTCGACGCTTATTTTTATTCTTAATTAATTAAATCCTAATAATTAAGCATAAAACACATAATTCACATAATAATCACATAATTCCTCTTGATATCTTCAAAATGAGTTACAAAGGTTAACCTAGACTATTACGTCAATATTAATGCCTAGCCTAGAAACACGGGCGTTACAATTCTCTCCCCCTTAGGATGATTTCGTCCCCGGAATCATACATCAGCAAACAAATGCAGATAGCGACTCATCATGTCACTCTCCGTTTACCAGGTGAGATTTGGCCCATTCATATGTTTCCAACGTACAAGCACTAAATCATCCATCTTACGTCGCAACTTTTTAGTCTTACGGTCAACGATTGCCTCTGGTTCTTCAATTAACCTCTTGTTTTCATCCAACCTTAATTCAGAAATTGGAATTATGTTGGGCACATCTCCCATGAAGTTCCTCAAATAACACACATGAAAGGTGTTATGAATACCCTCTAGTTCTTCTGCTAATTCTAGCTTGTAAGCTTGATTCTCGATCCTCTGAGGAACTTTAAACGGTCCAATAAACCTTGGACTCAACTTTCCCCTTTTACCAAATCTTATAAGTCCCTTCCATGGCGAGACTTTAAGTAAAACCGAATCCCCAACTTCGAATGTTATCGGTTGTCTTTTCTTGTCTGCATAGCTCTTTTGACGATCTTGAGCTGCTAACATCCTTTCCCTAATCACTTTCAACTTTTCAGCAGTCTGATGGACTATTTCAGGTCCCATAAACTGCTTTTTCCCAGCCTCAATCCAACAGGACGACGTACGACACTTCTCTCCATACAAAGCTTGATAAGGTGTCATCTTGATGCTTGAGTGGAAACTATTATTATAGGAAAATTCTACTAGAGGTAAATGCTCATCCCAGTTACCTTGGAATTCCAGGGTACATGCTCTCAACATATCTTCAAGTGTTTGTATCGTTCGTTCGCTCTGACCATCAGTCTGTGGATGGTAAGCTGTACTCAAACACAACTTGGTACCCAATTCCTCTTGTAGACTTCTCCAAAACCTTGAGGTGAAACGACTGTCACGATCCGATACAATTGTTAAGGGAACACCGTGTAGCCTCACAATTTCCTTCACGTAAGAATTCGCAAGCTTATCCATAGACCATTTCTCGTTGGCTGCTATGAAATGCACACTCTTAGTGAAGTGATCAACAACCACCCAAATCATGTCGTGACCGTTCTTTGTTCTGGGAAGTTTAGTCACGAAATCCATGGTGATGTCTTCCCATTTACCTATGGGTACAGGTAAAGGTTCTAAACTCCCATACGGTTTCTGATGTTGTGCTTTAACCCTAGCACATGTTACACACTCGGCCACATACTTAGCAACATCGAGCTTCATCGTCGGCCACCAGTAGTAGGGTTTTAGATCCATATACATTTTTGTGCTGCCGGGATGAATCGAGTACATGGTCTTGTGAGCTTCTTCCATCAGAAGATCTCCTACTCCTCCCGTCTTAGGTACCCAAATCCTATCTTGGAATACCTTCAGTCCTTGACCGTTTGTATCAAACACAAACGTTTTGCCCAAACGTTCTTTCTTTCGATCATTTTTCTCTAAAGCTTCCTCTTGAGCTTTCTTTATCCTTTCCACAATTCTCGTGACAACTTCAATTCTCAACGCTTTTGGCCTTTTCTTTTCAAGAATTACCTTCCGACTGAGAGCATCAACAACAACATTTGCTTTACCAGGGTGGTAAAGTATCTCACAGTCGTAGTCCTTGAGTAACTCTAGCCAGCGTCGTTGCCTCATGTTCAATTCCTTCTAATTAAAGAGATATTGAAGACTCTTATGATCAGTGAAAAGTTTGCATTTAGTGCCATAAAGATAGTGCCTCCATATCTTTAAGGCGAATACTACCGCTGCCAACTCCAGATCATGAGTGGGGTAGTTCTTTTCATGCTCTTTCAACTGCCTCGATGCATATGCTATCACTTTATCCCTTTGGGTCAGAACACAACCTAACCCAACTCCAGATGCATCGCTATAAACTGCAAAGTCATCAACTCCTTCATGCAAAGAAAGAATCGGTGCTTCACACAATTTCTTCTTTAACTTCTCAAAAGCTTCCATATGCTTCTAATTCCAAGTATAAGTAGCTCCTTTTTGGGTCAAAGCTGTTAATGGAGTAGCGATCGAAGAAAAGCCTTGGATAAACCTTCGGTAATATCCAGCTAATCCTAGAAAGCTTGGGATCTCCGTAGGATTCTTCGGTTGTTCCCACTTCATCACATCTTCAATCTTCGCTGGGTCAACCATTATCCCTTCTTGGTTAACCACATGACCCAAAAATTGGACTTCTTGAATCCAAAATTCACATTTGGAGAACTTTGCATACAGCTTCTCCCTTTTCAGAACTTCTAGAACTTCACGCAGATGCTTGTCATGCTTCTGCTTGCTTTTTGAATAAATCAAAATATCATCTATGAACACTATCACAGATTTATCAAGGTATGGTTTACAAACCCTGTTCATCAAATCCATGAAAGCTGCTGGAGCATTGGTTAGTCCAAACGACATAACCAAAAACTCATAGTGTCCATATCTTGTTCTGAACGCAGTCTTCTCAATATCCTGCTCTCTTACCTTGAGCTGATGATATCCTGACCTAAGATCGATCTTCGAGAAATAGCTCGAACCTTGCAACTGATCGAACAGGTCATCAATCCCTGGCAACGGGTACTTGTTCTTTATTGTTGCCTTATTCAGCTCTCTGTAATCGATGCACATTCTCATGCTCCCGTCTTTCTTCTTTATGAATAACACCGGAGCTCCCCAGGGTGATGAACTAGGTCGAATAAAACCTTTGTCCAATAATTCCTGAAGTTGTGTCATAAGCTCTTTCATCTTTGTTGGTGCTAATCGATACGGTACTTTTGCTATCGGCGTCGTTCCTGGTAACAAGTCGATACGGAATTTTACTTGTCGATCTGGGGGTAATCCAGGAAGATCTTCGGGAAAGACTTCCGGATAGTCACACACCACCGGAATATTCTGCACCTCCTTATTTTCCTTCTTAGCATCAATCACAAATGCTAGATATGATGTACATCCTTTGGCCAAACACTTTCTGGCTTTCATAGGGAAATGATTCCAGAAGTTTACTCTGCGTTTGTCTCCATACACCATAAACGACTCTTTTCCTGGCGGGTTTATTTTTACTATCTTCTTCATGCACAATATTTCGGCATCATTGGTGCTAAGCCAATCCATTCCTAGAACGATGTCGAAACCATTAAACCCGATAGGCAATAATTCCTCGTGGAACTTATTCCCATTCAAGTCAATGAATATGTTTATCATTCAATGACTAACAGGTATAAACTTGCCACCAGCAACCTCGACTATTAAAGCATTAACTAGTCTATCAACAGGCAAAGCTAGTTTTCTACCAAATTCATGTGAAATAAAGGAGTAATTGGCTCCAGAATCAAACAAAATTTGGGCAGGCATTTCATTTACGAGAAAGGTACCTGAAGCGACATCAGCTTCTTCTTTCGTAGCTTCAAGTGTCATCTGAAAGGCTCTCGCCTTCGACTTTGGTGGAAGATTGGGCTTTGCTGCATCCTTCTTCTTCGGACAGTCTTTCAAAACGTGCCCTTCCTCGTTACATCCAAAGCATACCCTCTTGTTGGACGGACACTCATTGGCATAATGCCCAGTCTTTCCATATTTGTAGCAAGTCAATTCCTCACTACATTTCCCAGAGTGCTTTTTCTTGCACTTTTCACACCATTTCGCTTCGCCTCCTCCTCTTCCTGCAAACTTCTTAGACTTTGAAAATTTGCTTTTCTTGTTGGAACCTGAAGTTCCTTCAAACTTTCTCTTTTCGCCAACTTCTGCCCTCTCCAGACCCTTCTCTCTGATCTGAGTCTCAACATTCTTAGCAGCCCAGATGGCAGCTTTCAAAGTGGTTGCTTGCTTGACCATCGGACCAAAGTCCGCTGGTAATCCGTGAGAAAACTTGTTGACCTTGGAGAGTTCAGTCGGAACTAGATAAGGAACAAGCTTCATCTTTTCCATAAAACTAGCAGCGTATTCAGTAACGCTCATCTTTCCCTTCTTCAAATTCTGGAACTTATTGTTGATTTTCAGAAGATCCTGCTCGGAGCAGTATTGCATCTTCAGTTGCACCAGAAAATCCTCCCAAGACATTTTGCTTGCTTCACCCTTGGGCATTGAATCAGCTAGTAGCTTCCACCATCTTAGTACTCCCTATTTTAATAGAGGAACCGCGAGAGCGGTCTTCTGTCTGTTGCTACACTCGCAACTCTCAAACATTGTCTCCATCTCGGAGATCCAGTTCATGAATTCCACCGGTGTCGGGCTTCCAGATAGGCACGGTGGTTTGGATGCCATAAAATCCTTGTATTTACATCCACGTCCGTCATTCCCTTCATTCTGATGGTTTCGTCTAACTATCGGTGGGTTGGCTTGACCAACAACCCCACTGAAGTTTCCTTCATCTGAATGCCCTTCGTTCATTTTGGGCTGTTCAACAAGCATCGTAGTTTCTTCCCTATTCTGTTGTAGTAATCTCCTTGTCTCTTCCATTTGGCGATCCAACATCATCTGCATCATTGCTTGTACTCCAGCCATTGTCATTGGCTCAGGTGCAGCTGCTTCAACAGGTACTTGCTCAAGTACTTGGGGTTTAGGTTGTTGATTCCTGTTCCCGTTTGCATTTCCAACTCCACTGCGAGTTCTTGCCATTATAATCTATATACCAAATAAGGAGAATTTAGATCTTCATCCACGATTGATATTTTGAATTCTCCTTATCACTCCAAAACGTTTACATGCTAGTTCTAATATCGTAGTCGTACGCTTAGAATCCTAAACACATAAAGTTTCCAGATCCGGTCGGCAACAAACCATAGATCCGAACAATTAACATCATATATGGCAAACATATAACATTTAGCACATAAAAGTATTTTAGGCAACTTTCCTAAAATATACTAGTGCTCGTGTCTAAAATATGGTAGACACTCATCTCACAATCATCACTTAGCATTCTAAGTTTAAATCTAGAAATCCTACAAATTCCTAGTTCGCTTCAACTAATGCTCTGATACCAACTGTGACATCCCCAAATTCACGACCAGAAAAGACCGGGTTAATTTATGCTTAAAAATAATTTTAGAGTAATCCTTTGATTAAAAGAGTTGCGGAATTTGTTCCCAAAACGAAATATGATAAAATAGATTTACCAAAGCATTTCTTAAAGAAATGTATTTTCATTATATAACAAAACTCAGGATGTCATGTTCCGATACAGACCAAAAGCATAAGCGGCACATTATAAGCCTTACAATAGTTATATACACTACAGGCCTATACTCAAAATATATTGGTAAGTTGTTCAACTTATGCTCTCGTGCCACTACCTATAATACAAAGAAAACTGAGTGGGTCAGGCTTGGGAGCCTGGTGAGCATATAGGGTTTTCAACCCATAATAAATAAATTTATTAATTTCATCAAACAACAATAACCCGATTACCCATTCCCGTTATCCTCACTTTACGTCCCTAAAACAACTATCACAAGGAACCTAGTCTAAGGATTTTCATCGGGGCGACAACACTGCTTTGGGGGTTTCCTAGCAATTTATGTCAAATAAGGCAACCATGTGGGGGATGAAGTACAGCAAATGAACACCCGAGCTTATTAACACCTACAGGTTGCGAGCCTGTCAGTGTTCCACAGGACTATCTAGAAAAGTCTGTGGTCGTCATCCATACTCCGCTAGATGATAGGATCACAATAACATCGAGGCCTCTCATCATTTTATTTCATCAGACATCAACTATCTACCCATGTTATACCCAACATATTTGTAGATAAAAATACATATACAGTTTAATTTATTTAAAAAAATTTGTATAAATCATTCATTTATCATCCATCTCAAATAAATAAATAATATATAAGCACATAGCATGTATTTTATATAAAATACTTCATATCTATGTGTAAGATGAAAGTGACTATACACTCACTTGTTTTAACGATAATCGGGCAGCACTTCGTTTCCTAAAACGATCGTTTTTGATGAAACCGGGAACTTTAATAAAAAAATCAGGATCTGTGAGGGTTGGGCTTCAAAACCGAAGAGATAAAGTTTTCTGGGTCTTCGGGCACTCCGGGTCGTGTTTCGGGTGTTGGAAATGATCTCGGGGCTTCGGGGGAAGTCGAAATTGTGAAAATATGAGTTTAGGGGTGAAAAATGGAAAAATCCCAAAATTACTCGGAAACTCTCGCAGCCCTCCCTTTTATAGGGTGCGAACTTCGGATCTGAGGGCTGAGAAGCGAGCACGCGGCATCAGATGCGAGGGCCAGGTGGCTCGTGCGAGGCTCGGACACACGAAGGGGCATGCGTCGCTCCGCGGTTGGACCGGCACTTCGGATGCGAGGGAGTGTGACACGTGTTGCCAACTGCTCGGATGACTCATCAGATCGGAACACGAGGCCGACACGGGGCGAGATCCAGACGAGGGTGAGGTGGCCGATCCGGATAAGGCTTATCCATGCGAGATTCCTCGGAATTTGTGCTAAAATCTTCTAAAATCCATAACTTTCGCATACGAACTCCGTTTTTGACGTTCTTTATATGCACACGTAGGGAAAATTATGCTCTACAACTTTCGTTTAGACTTCGTCGGCTAATTTTGAATTTAATTTTAATATTATTATTTTTAACAGACTGGGACAGGAAAATCCGTTAAAAATTCATAACTTCTTCATCTGACGTCCGTTTTCGTCTGTCTTTTTACCGTTGCACTACTATTGACGAGACCTTCGATTCTCGTTTAGATTGTGTCGGCTAAAAATCACTCGATCTAAAATTCGAGTTTTTTTTAGTTGTCTACTGCTAAGCTGAAACTTAGAAAAATCATAATTTCCTCATACGAAGTCAGATTTGGACGTTCTTTTTATACATACTCTCGGTTTAAATAACACTACGACTTTCATTTAGATCACCAAGGCTAAAAAGTAGTTTATCAAAAACTCACTTTTTACGTCATTCGGTGTCGTGCCGGTTTTGTCGCGGAACTTCGACATGTCATAACTTCTTCGTTATAACTCGGATTTCGGTATTCTTTATATATCCGAAATCCTTGTCACAACCACTACAACTTCCTTCATAGATATTGGGTTTATCTAATATTTATTTTCGACGCTTATTTTTATTCTTAATTAATTAAATCCTGATAATTAAGCATAAAACACATAATTCACATAATAATCACATAATTCCTCTTATTTCTTCAAAATGAGTTACAAAGGTTAACCTAGACTATTACGTCAATATTAATGCCTAGCCTAGAAACACGGGCGTTACAAATGAAGTATAAAATTTTCTCCCTTAATTATAGCAAAACAAATTTTCAACCCCTGCAACTTTGCAAAGTGAAACTTTTTTTTTCTATAATTAATATTGCCAAATTGCAACACTTAAAATAATAATCATGCTCCCACTAACATAATGATTATATCCATTCCAGCATAACATTTATGCTCCCACTAGCTTTGACACGTATCAGAAAACAGTTGGACTTCTAGAAGACAATACTTATTGACTTCCAAAGTTCCTATTTCCAATACGATGTGCTTTGATAAGCATTTATCTAAGCTTCTCAAACTCATACACCTTTCCTTAGACAGTTCACATGTGTGTCTAAACTAATTCAGAACTTATATTACTAAGTCCCAAATGTTCAGACTAATCGCCAAATCTCACAATTCGAATTATGAAGAGGGATGTTGTAATCATAATCGAATTTGAGAATGCAATTTACATAATCGCTATCACCTTAAAATCTCTCTTAGTGAAAGCGTTTCCTCACAATCATTTTCATGAAGGAGAGAAACCTTATGACACTTAGATTTTATGGTGCATGTGTTCCTATCCATGCGAATTTGTCATAACCACAATCATAAGATAATGTTTGTGACAAATCCAAACTCTTATGGACAGAACCTGTTCATACCTAATTTCTTGCCATCAAGGGTCCCACCATTGCTTCCAAGTTATTTAGCAGCTCACCTATGCCAGTCAATGTACTTTCATTGAACAAGGTGTTTGCCTTATGCAGTCTATTGAGAACTCGTAGAACTCATATGTATAATCAAATCAACTGGATTGGCACAAAAACACGAATATGTCAACACGATAGGTTAGAAACCTCAAGTCGTATGCTAGTATTTAACAGCAGGTTTACTCTTGATTAGTTCTTGAAACTTTTCAAGATCTTTAGACTCCCACTGACCTCTTGACATATTAGATTCTCTTATCAAGAAACATTTCTTGACAAAACAAATATTCAAGAGTTAGTGTAGGTCCTTATCAAGGCAAACACCACACACAATTGGTCTTAGTTGGTCTTTGTCTTATCCAAGACATCACAACTTACCAATTTCAAACGTGCAAGATTAAGAAAAACATTTTCTTCTACTCCACATTTGATGAGTGTGTTAAAAACTTCTTAAGATGTGTCACTCAAGTCACGATCTTGGAGTATGACTCTAAGACTTGATTTTGGAACGAAGTATGATTCACCTTTTGTTTTAACCATTTCAACAATTTCTGATTCCTCTTCTTAGCCATACTAGTGTACTAAGGTGTCCTTTGAAGATCGATTGTGACACAGTTATATAATCACTAAGTTAATCATAAAACAGATACTTAAGTACTCTCTCATCTTTTCAGATTGGAGAAACTTTTATCTTTCTTCTTAATTGATTCTTCTTATTCATTCTGCTATCTATTGAAACCTTTTCAACGATTCAGAATCATACTTAAACTTTTAAGTATAACCATATTTACTAATCTTTTAGCAAATCATGACGAATAATGTATCGTTCTTTGTGGCAGACTTGACCTAGTGCACAACAATGTGTACTAGATCTCCTAGTCCATCACTTGACTCACATACTTATGTGAACAAGGAATTAGTCTTAATTTCCTAAATACGAAGTTTCTCATTCATCATACAATACCAGTTGCATGATTCCAGGTTTCTGTCCAATTGAAACTTAGGCGATGAGAATCTTTCCTTATTTGGTAAATTCTCGACATTACCACAATTAACATAACTAAGAATCACATCCATTTCAACATTGCTAAAAATAGAAACATTCAAACACCATTTTTCATAAAATCCATCGCAAGGAAACATAAATAAGACAAAATCAAAATTTATTTTATTGCGGAAAAATCTTGTCCTTACAATGCCATTTCAAATGAAAACTATGTAAATATTATTTAGCAATCTGTCCTAACTCTAAAGTAGCAGCTCAAACAATCCGATCTTTGAATCATGCGATCGAAATCCATTTTTTCATGACTAGATTAAGCTCACTTATTCCTTTTAAGCTTCCTTTTTCTTTTATCCTACAAAACACCAAATGTAATCTTATCACATCATGTATTAAGAATCTAAAAGGGAACTTAATATAGTTAGATAGTGGATTTTACCTGAAGTAGAGTCAGACTTCTTGACTCTCCCATCTCTTAGATCTCTCAGGTAGTTAGGGCAGCTTCGTAACCAATGCCCCTTCGCTTGGCAGTAGAAACACACAAATTCTTTGGGAATGGCACAAGGGACTATCTCAGACTTAACCTTTCTCTTGCGTAGAGAAAACTTTTCTGGACTTCCAATGTTGCCATTGTCCATAGAAGGTTGGGACATTGATTTACAAGACAAATTTGCTCGACTAGTGCGCCAAATCATTTCTGATTCAGCAGCAATAAGCAAATAAGTCAAATCAATGAGGGTCACGTCGTGGTTCATCATATAGTACTCTCTAACGAACTTACCATATGATTCGGGAAGTGATTGAAAAAGCAAGTCAACAACCAATTTCCTTGAGACATCGACACCCAACATCCTTAACCTGTCAATGTGTGACTTCATCTTTGAGACGTGTGCACACACAAACTTTCCATCTTTCTGTCTTATTGCCAATAGGGCTTGAGTGACCTTGAACTTTTCAAGTCTTCGAACACGTGGGTCAGGGAGAATTATTGGAGGAGGTGGAGGAAGTGAAGCATGATTTCCATTTCCACAATCCAATCGTGGAACATCATCTTCACGTGGAAAACTTTTTCCAACGGATTCAGGAACACCATAGTTGTCAGACTTTGACATCTATAAAACGGGAGAAAGTTAAAGTTAGTTGATTGAGTCCTTAATAAAACACCCAAATGAGATATTAAGGCTAGGACCCAACACAATATTCTACAACTTGGAAGAGGGATGCCGTAATCCAAATTGCAGAACATTTGAAGGTACGTAAATGACGATTTACCAATTTCCACCATGAAAAACTAAAATTGAAGGTTTAAGTTTTAAATGAATTGAAACTCCTAGATCTGTTGAGATTCATTGAACTTTTCAATGACATGTTTAATCTCGATTATGCCCTTCATTTGTGACTGGGATGCCGAGGATCACAAATAAGGTGTGAATAACCATGCGAATGTACGTGGTGCCCTCAATGTTACAGTCACCTAATCGACGTTCCGGTTAACCACACACGCTCCATCGATCTATGACAAACATCGAGTCACCCTTTTCGACCTTTGCTTAGAACCCAATTAGTGTGCCGGTTAACCACACACGCTCCACTAACGTCTTAGTAAGGGTACAAAGTGTAATTTCATGGAATTGCATCAATTCACTTTTTCCTAAAGTAACCAAGATTGGGAATTTTTTGTAAAACATTTAGTTACTTTAACACTGATTGTAGTTTTAATGAGGAGAGGGTTTGCCCTATCCTACCCGTTCGACTAACGACCGTCCACCAATCAAGAAAGCGGTGGGTGAAAGTGGACACCCATTAAACGGCCATTTTATAGGTCATAACCTTATATCCCCCTTATAGATCGGCTTCGTGAATGAGGCCTACTAACGGTAAGACTAGCAGTTTAAGTTATACATATATAATATTACACTTTTAATGTTATAGTATAAGGGTGTATTTTACACTTTTAAAATACTAGGTGGTTTAATTTTATAAATTACACTTTTAATTTAATTAAATGTAAACCATATCATTATGGATTTATTAACTCTCTTTTAATTATACTTTTAATTAACTTAATAAAACCATAATGGTGTAATTTGAACTTTTCAAAACTAGGGTTTTACAACTTAAAATTTCAAAAAATTAAACTTTTAATCAAAAATTTTAAATTCCAAAACTTGAGAGCAAGCTTTGAAACATTTCAAAACATTAGGGTTCAGAATTTAAATATATCAAAATTAAACTTTTAATCAAAAACTTAAATTCCAAAACTTGAGGGCAAGCTTTGAAACTATTCAAAAATATCTAGATCAAATTACAAATAATTAAAATTAATCAAATAATTGGTAATTATCTAAATTTGACCTAATTCAATTTCTTACCAGATAATTCAAAACAAAATTACAAATAATTAATATTTATCTTATAAAACAAGTAATTATCTTAATTTTGACAATAATCTTCTATTTTGGTAAGGATAATCACCAAATATTGATAAAATTCTGATTTTATTAATGAAAAATGTTTTTGGTAATTATCCCAAAGCAAAATAGGTCAAAATCCCGAAATATCCTTTGTCTGACCCCGGGACTCGCCGAGTCAGGGACTGGACTCGCCGAGTCAACCTGACTCGCCGAGTTCATCAACTGACTCGCCGAGTCAGTCAGGCAGAGGACCAAAAACTTCGATTTTCAGCCAATGAATGATTAAACAAGCATCAAATACATCAAACAAACAGCATAGGCTCTGATACCACTGATGGGTTTTGAGCACTACATCATTCCTATGGTGTACATGCAACCCTAAAGCTTTGGATCTAGTTTGTCTAATGAACATGCAATAATCACCCAAAGATCATAAACCCTAGATCTAGCATATGTATATCGAAATTAACATTTAAGAACAGATCTAGATGAATACCTCTTATAGAATGACTTGAATCTCGTTTCCTTGGAGCTTAGAGTCAGAAATGTCACTCCTCTAATGGTTTACAAACACTAAGAGAAAGAGGATGATATTGGAAAGAGGGGAGGAGCACCAAAACTATCCAAGATCTTTATAAGAAAGCTTAGCCACGTTTTTGGGATCCCTAGGGGTCTATTTATACTTGTGTGGTCCGCTAGGGTTTCAGGAGAAACCCTAATTATCTGCTTAGGCCTTAAAAAACCCATGGAACCTTTCTACAAGACCCTTGGACGAAAATCATATGGGCTTCCCATAGATTTCGTCCAACCCCCTTCCCTTTAGGAATCCATAGCCCACAATACAATTATCTTATAATTACAATATTAGCCCCCCAAGTCTAATTAATTCTTTTAGCCACAGAATTAATTTCCTAATTAATTCTTGTCCAATATTAATTAAACTCTATGATTTCTCTATTAATATATTATTCATATAATATATATTAATAAACCATAATTAACATCTTTCTTCATAAATCATCCTATCTAGTTGCTTTGATGAAGTCAACCCAAAAGTGTTGGGTTATGAGCATTCTAACACTCCTAAGTGTACATGCAACCCTAAATACCTTGGATCTATGTTTTCTCTATTATACATACAATTATGAACATCCAAGGTATTATCCTAATCTAGCATACAAAATAATAAATATAACAAGATAGAATACATACCTCTTTGATGTAGAATGTCTTCATGAAGCTTGAGTGCCTAGTGCCCCAAGTGTGACACCTCAAATGGTTCACACAACACCAAATACACTTGGAATAACTTGAGAGAAACTTGAACACTCCTTGAAATCGTCTAGCCCTCACACTCACACATTAGTGCACGATTTCTTGAGCCATGGGATTCTTTTATATGGTGGCTATTAGGGTTACACCATGTAACTCATAACTTTACCCATTCCTTATGCTCCATGGATTTTAACCTCCATGGAGTATCCATGGGTCACCCCATGGACTTAGTCCAACATAAGGAATCTTGGATCACAAGCCCACATATATAAGAATGAATGATTTACACAATCAACTCATATATTTAATTAGTCTCCTTTTGATCACTTAATTAATTCCAAATTAATTCTTGATCAATACTAATTAAATAACCTTATTAATATATTAGAACTTATAATATATTAACCAACCTTAAGTGTTATTTCTCTCATTATAGTCTATCCAAATGCATGATGCCATGCAACCCAAATGGACCATGTCGGGTCGGGTCAAGTCTTACAAATTATAGTTATGGACTTAGACATTAATCCAACAGTCTCCCACTTGGATAAGTCTAAAACTATTATTGCGTATGACTTCAGGAACCGATCAGCAATCGTAGCTCTCAAAAGCTTCTGTCGAACTCTGACCTTGTCGATGAACTCTGACCTTTGTCAATGACTTGTCCATTAGATAAGGGATCATATATTCCTCTATTCTAGATATCATATGGACTGAGACATGGATTATCAATCATTCTCTCTGTCCATTTGTTATTTCCCGATTTCCGATTCATGATGACTGACTGATTGAACAAATCAAATCAGTCCTGGCTTGGCCAAGCACTCACATGTATCATCTTTAAATCATCGAGGGACCCACAAATATCGCTTTTATCCCGAAGGTAAAAGGAATGGATAGACTTCGACTCATATCGCTTGTTCTACTACTTGTTGAATCATCCACAAAGGCACGTTTTATAACATCGAGTTACCAATGCGTTTTCGTGCAATCAATGTATAACCAACTCATAGTAACAACTCATATCTCTAGGTTTGAAGAATATAAGATATTATCGTCTCATGATCACTCGTGATAAAATCCATGAAGTGATTCAAATGAGCGCGGGTTGAATCCAATACTCAGAACTTATGAGCACTCATGAGTGTTGTAGCACCACTTTGTCCACCAACTTGGACCTCTACAAACCAACCCATGACAGTCTTGATTCATATCTACTTCCAACATATGACCGACTGTGGATGGTTTGAATAACTTAATCATTCAGGAATAGCGACTTAGTTATTCTGGAAGTCAAAACATGCAAAGTGAAACACAAGAATAAATGAATCAAATATGGTATCAAACCCTATGAATATAAATAAACCCTTTTATTTATCACCATACTGATTACTCATTATTCATTGTTTCGGTTTTATCAACTTTATACTTGAATTTAAAACAATAGTTGTCCCATGCTCCAAGCATGTACACTATGTTTTCTAAACACTATTCATGCCATACACCAAGTATGCATACTATGTTTGTCTATGATCTTTACTTTGTAAAATAGATCAATTGAACATCACTCCAATGATCCTCTTTTCACAGTCCCAAATCCTTACTACAAATGCAAGAATTCCAAATTCATGCCATTTACTGAAATCTGTTAGATTCTAAACTTATATGCATTGATCCTCTTAATGATTATGCACGAAGTCAGAAAGACTTGACAACAATCATTACAGAGCATTCCAAAGGAGATCAGCTCCTTGGAAACATCCTTCTTTCATTAAGTTTCCTAATATTACACAGATTGAATAATTTCTAACTTTGAAACATTTCCATATTCCATTTTGACTATCACTTCTGAACAAGAGTTGCCTCCTTACAGATTATGTCAATATGGTCCTTCCAGAATTAACATTATACTTCCAACTGTCCTTGAGCAACCAATCTTTGGTAAACCTTAGATTGTCCTCGACAATTGCTTAATCATTTTAGTCATATCCAATTCTAGACCTTTTCCCTTCATAATGCCCCAGGCATTTGGAAAATTTTAGAAAGGATGAATATAGCACATGTAATCGATCCTATATCCGAAGCATATGGGACATGATTCATGATGTCTCACATAAAGACTAAACCAGTCTTTTGCTATAATATTTCCATTTCAATTTTCCAAGTTCTCAAAATTCAGATTATGAAAAGGGATGTCGTAATCATAATCGAATTTTAGAACGCAAATAATGGACCCATATATAGAATTTCCTTATGTTGAGCCATTCCAACATGAAATTCATATATATATCCTTGATTAAATACGATTAAAATCTCAATCTAAGCTTTTAGAATTGAAATGAAGTATAATTTCCTCTCCCTTAATTATAGCAAAACAACTTTTTCAACCCCTGCAACCTCACGAATTGAAACTTTTGTTTTCTATAATTAACATTGCTAACTTGCAACCTTTGTCATAATTATCATGCTCCCACTAACATGATGATTATTAGCATAACACTTATGCTCCCACTAGCTTTGACATGTACTCAGAAATCAGCTGACTTTCTTACCAAAGTTCAGATTTCTGATACTAGATTGTTTTGATAAAACTTTATCAAAATCATACACCTCTCTTAGATAGCTCACATGTGTGTCTAAACAATTTTAGAACTATGAAAAGGGATGTTGTAATCATAGTCTCAATTGTTTAGACCTTTGCCACTTCTCACAAGTCCATGTTAGTGTGCCGGTAAACCACACACGCTCCACTAACGACTTTGAGAATGCAAATATCACAATTGCTATCTAGCTAAAATCTACTTAGTGAAAGTGTTTCCTCACCATCATTTTCATGAATCGGAGAGAAACCTTATGACACTTAGATTTAATAGTGTATGTGTTCTTATCCATGTGAATTTGTCAAAACCATAATCACAAGACAAGGTTAGTGACAAATCCAAACTCATATTGATTAAACTTGTGCAATCTTAAATTCTTGCCATTTGTCAGCTCAGGTGCCTGCCATTGCTTCCAAGTAGTTGTGCAACCAATTGAGAACTCTCAGAACTCCTATGCAAAGCCAACTTGAATAGGCACAAAAATTTCAACACGATAGGTTATAAACCTCAAGTCGTGTGCTAGTGAAGGACTTTAGGTTTTATTCTTGATTAAGTCTTGAAACTTTCAAGAGCTTTAAGACTCCCACTGTCCTCTTGACATATAAGACTCCCTTGTCAAATATTCAAGAGATAGTGCGGATTCTTTATCAATACTAACACTTTACACAATTGGCCTAAGTTGGTCTCTGTTTTATCCAAAACATCACAACTTACCAATTTCAAATGTACAAGAGTAGACTATAATGGAGTATGTCACTCAAGTTACCAATTTCAACTTTACACAAACCCTATTTAAGATATGTCACTCAAGTTACAATCTTGGAGTATGACTCTAAGAATTGTTTTGGAACGAAGTATGACTCATCTTTTTGATTTAACCATTTCAACAATTCATGACTCCTCTTCTTAGTCATAAGAATGCACTAAGATGACTTTAGAGGACCAATTGTGATATGGTATCTTAATCATTAAGATGATCATAAACATGATACTAAAGTACTCTCCCATCTTTTCAGATTTGAGAAACTTTTATCTTTCTGCCATACTTTGATTCTTCTTATTCGTTCTGTCTCACATTGAAACTTCTCCAATGCTACAGACTTATACTTAAACTTATAAGTATAACCATATTTACTGAACTTAGGTAAATCATGACGAATAGTCTTCTTGATCTTTTGTGGTGGACTTGACCATTGCACAAGAATGTGTACTCGATCCCTTAGTCCTTTCCTTATTCACATAAGGAATTAGTCTTAATTTTCCAAGCTGAAAGTTCTCATTCATCATACTATACAACTTGCATGATTCCAAGTTTCGGTCCAATTGAACCTTGGGTGATGAGAATCTTTCCTTATTTGGTAATATTAGACACAACCACAACCGAAAGAATCAAATCCATTTTTCCAATATTGCTATCAATGGAATCTTATAAGCAACAACTTTTCACAAATACCATTATAAGGATACTTAAAATAAATAAAATCAAAACCTTTTTCTTTTATTTTAAAACTTTGCGGAAAAACTTATCCTTACAATCCATATGAAAACCTTGTTGTTATCTATTCCTAAGCAATATAAATATCATAACTCTTAAGTAATAGCCCAAAATTCTGATCACCGAACCGTGCGATTGAAATCCATCTTCGCGATCAGAATCAGCATGTACTTAATAGAGTTAGACAATGGACTTTACCTGAAGTAGAGCCAAACTTATTGACTTTAACATCCTTAGGTAAATTTGGCAGCTTCGTAACCAATGCCCCTTCTTTTGGCAATAGTTACCTATGGACCCTTGATAATGGGACTATCTCAGACTTCGCCTCTCTCTTTACCATTGGGTCAACCGAGTTGACTATGGCCGATCCCTTTCCATTAGGAAGAGAGAGCTTTACTGGATATCCAATGTCATCATTGTCAATGTCCATAGCGTTTTAGGAAGTTGATCTTAGCAAATAGATAAGATCATTAAGGGTCTTGTCTTAGTCTGTTTCATAGGATTCCCAAAAGAACTCACTATGTGACTTAGAAAGTAGTTGAGCCACCAACTTTCTCAAGACTTTGACACCCAACTCTCCCGGCTTGTCAATATGTGACTACATCTCCAAGATGTGATCACACCTAGACCTTGCCTTGCCAATAGGGCTTGAGTGACCTTAAACTTTTTAGGAACTTGTGGGTTAGGGAGAATAATTGGAGGAGGTGAAAGAAGTATGATATCCATGGGACATCATCTTCATTTAGGAAAGCTTGTTTCAAGAGATTTGGGAAGATCATAAATGTCTAGACCAGACATCTTTTTGGGAGATATTCAAGATAGTTGATTTAAAGTCCTTAATATGACACCCAATATGAAATATTAAGGCTAGGACCCAACAAACTATTTTATAACTTAGAAGAGGGATGCCGTAATCCAAGCTATAAAATATTTGAAGGTAGGTGAATGACGATTCACCAATTTCCACCATGAAAAACGAAATAATTTATTAGGTTTTAATTGGATTTGAAAGTCCTAGATCTTTGAGATTCATTGAACTGTTCAAAGGCATGTTTCAATCTCGAGTGTGCCCTTCAGGTTTTGTGACTGGGATGCCGAGGATCACAAAACAAGGTGTGAATAACCATGCAAATATACTTGGTACCTTTAATATTTACCCCTTAATCAGTATGTCGGTTAACCACACACGCTCCACCGATACTATGATAAATATTAAGTTACCCTTTGCCTACCTTGTTAAGTCCAGGTTAGTGTGCCGGTTAACCACACACGCTCCACTAACGACTTAAGCAAAGTGCAAAGTGTAATTTCATGGGTTAGCACCAAATTCACATTTTCCTAAGTAACTAAGATTGGGTATTAATAAGAGTTTAGTTACTTAGTATTTATCATTAATACTTTTAATGAAAGGAGAATTATAGTCCTTGTCCTACCTGTTCGGCTAACGACCCTCCACCAGTCAAGGAAGCGGTGGGTGAGAGTGGACACCCATTAAACTGCCATTTTATAGGCAGTAACCTTATACCCCCCTTATAGACCGGCTTCGTGAATGAGGCCTACTAACGGTAAGACTGACTTTACTCTTATACATATATATAAATATTATTAACTTATAATATTATAAAGTATAAGGGTTGAATTTTAACTTTTAAAATTCTAAGGGCTAACTTGGAATTTAAGTATTCATAAGTGAAAACTTTTCAAATTCCAAAACTTGAGGGCAAGTTTTGAAACTATTCAAAACTAATTAATTCCATAACTTATGAGTTTAAAGTAGTTTTAATTAAAACTACTCTAAACTAATTAATAAAAAAATAACTTTTTTTATTGTAACTTATGGAACTAATTAAGGTTACACTTTTTTTTTTAATTTAATGAAGAGACTCTTGAACCTCCATAACTTGAGGTCAAGTTATGGAGTCATAAAACCATTTAATTAGAACTAGACTCTTCATTTTGTAACCTTTGCCAACTTTTATGAGTTTTATGATTCTTAAATGTGACTTTTCATATAACTTGAGGACAAGTTACAAAAAAACACTTTGGAATCAACTCTTAGATTAAAATGGATTGAAAACAACTATTTCACACAACTTTTCTATTAATCTAAGAACCTCATAAGAACAAGATAATTCAAATCATCAATCTTCAAGAAATTAGCATGAACATACAAACTAATACAAATCTTGAAATTATGACAATTATCTTAGAAATTGGATTAGCATGAACATTACCACATCAAAAACAAGTTTATAAGTCCAAAAACATCTTAGGGTAATGTTCCTAGTCCAATTCCAGTCAAAACAATCGAATATATGCATCCAACTCGATTTTTTCAGCTTCTTTTGCAAGTATAACAAGAAAACAAGCCTAGGCTCTGATACCACTGTTGGGTTATGAGCATTCTAACACTCCTAAGTGTACATGCAACCCTAAATACCTTGGATCTATGTTTTCTCTATTATACATACAATTATGAACATCCAAGGTATTATCCTAATCTAGCATACAAAATAATAAATATAACAAGATAGAATACACACCTCTTTGATGTAGAATGTCTTCATGAAGCTTGAGTGCCTAGTGCCCCAAGTGTGACACCTCAAATGGTTCACACAACACCAAATACACTTGGAATAACTTGAGAGAAACTTGAACACTCCTTGAAATCGTCTAGCCCTCACACTCACACATTAGTGCACGATTTCTTGAGCCATGGGATTCTTTTATATGGTGGCTATTAGGGTTACACCATGTAACTCATAACTTTACACATTCCTTATGCTCCATGGATTTTAACCTCCATGGAGTATCCATGGGTCACCCCATGGACTTAGTCCAACATAAGGAATCTTGGATCACAAGCCCACATATATAAGAATGAATGATTTACGCAATCAACCCATATATTTAATTAGTCTCCTTTTGATCACTTAATTAATTCCAAATTAATTCTTGATCAATACTAATTAAATAACCTTATTAATATATTAGAACTTATAATATATTAACCAACCTTAAGTGTTATTTCTCTCATTATAGTCTATCCAAATGCATGATGCCATGCAACCCAAATGGACCATGCCGGGTCGGGTCAAGTCTTACCAATTATAGTTATGGACTTAGACATTAATCCAACAGTCTCCCACTTGGATAAGTCTAAAACTATTATTGCGTATGACTTCAGGAACCGATCTGCAATCGTAGCTCTCAAAAGCTTCTGTCGAACTCTGACATTGTCGATGAACTCTGACCTTTGTCAATGACTTGTCCATTAGATAAGGGATCATATATTCCTCCATTCTAGATATCATATGGACTGAGACATGGATTATCAATCATTCTCTCTGTCCATTTGTTGTTTCCCGATTTCCGATTCATGATGACTGACTGATTGAACAAATCAAATCAGTCCTGGCTTGGCCAAGCACTCACATGTATCATCTTTAAATCATCGAGGGGCCCACAGATATCGCTTTTATCCCGAAGGTAAAAGGAATGGATAAACTTCGACTCATATGGCTTGTTCTACTACTTGTTGAATCATACACAAAGGCACGTTTTATAACATTGAGTTACCAATGCGTTTTCGTGCAATCAATGTATAACCAACTCATAGTAACAACTCATATCTCTAGGTTTGAAGAATATAAGATATTATCGTCTCATGATCACTCGTGATAAAATCCATGAAGTGATTCAAATGAGCGCGGGTTGAATCCAATACTCAGAACTTATGAGCACTCATGAGTGTTGTAGCACCACTTTGTCCACCAACTTGGACCTCTACAAACCAACCCATGACAGTCTTGATTCATATCTACTTCCAACATATGACCGACTGTGGATGGTTTGAATAACTTAATCATTCAGGAAGAGCGACTTAGTTATTCTGGAAGTCAAAACATGCAAAGTGAAACACAAGAATAAATGAATCAAATATGGTATCAAACCCTATGAATATAAATAAACACTTTTATTTATCATCATACTTATTACTCATTATTCATTGTTTCGGTTTTATCAACTTTATACTTGAATTTAAAACAATAGTTGTCCCATGCTCCAAGCATGTACACTATGTTTTCTAAACACTATTCATGCCATACACCAAGTATGCATACTATGTTTGTCTATGATCTTTACTTTGTAAAATAGATCAATTGAACATCACTCCAATGATCCTCTTTTCACAGTCCCAAATCCTTACTGCAAATGCAATAATTCCAAATTCATGCCATTTACTGAAATCTGTTAGATTCTAAACTTATATGCATTAATCCTCTTAATGATTATGCACGAAGTCAGAAAGACTTGACAACAATCATTACAGAGCATTCCAAAGGAGATCAGCTCCTTGGAAACATCCTTCTTTCATTAAGTTTCATAATATTACACAGATTGAATAATTTCTAACTTTGAAACATTTCCATATTCCATTTTGACTATCACTTCTGAACAAGAGTTGCCTCCTTACAGATTATGTCAATATGGTCCTTCCAGAATTAACATTATACTTCCAACTGTCCTTGAGCAACCAATCTTTGGTAAACCTTAGATTGTCCTCGACAATTGCTTAATCATTTTAGTCATATCCACTGTTGGGTTATGAGCATTCTAACACTCCTAAGTGTACATGAAACCCTAAATACCTTGGATCTATGTTTTCTCTATTATACATACAATTATGAACATCCAAGGTATTATCCTAATCTAGCATACAAAATAATAAATATAACAAGATAGAATACATACCTCTTTGATGTAGAATGTCTTCATGAAGCTTGAGTGCCTAGTGCCCCAAGTGTGACACCTCAAATGGTTCACACAACACCAAATACACTTGGAATAACTTGAGAGAAACTTGAACACTCCTTGAAATCGTCTAGCCCTCACACTCACACATTAGTGCACGATTTCTTGAGCCATGGGATTCTTTTATATGGTGGCTATTAGGGTTACACCATGTAACTCATAACTTTACCCATTCCTTATGCTCCATGGATTTTAACCTCCATGGAGTATCCATGGGTCACCCCATGGACTTAGTCCAACATAAGGAATCTTGGATCACAAGCCTACATATATAAGAATGAATGATTTACACAATCAACCCATATATTTAATTAGTCTCCTTTTGATCACTTAATTAATTCCAAATTAATTCTTGATCAATACTAATTAAATAACCTTATTAATATATTAGAACTTATAATATATTAACCAACCTTAAGTGTTATTTCTCTCATTATAGTCTATCCAAATGCATGATGCCATGCAACCCAAATGGACCATGCCGGGTCGGGTCAAGTCTTACCAATTATAGTTATGGACTTAGACATTAATCCAACAAAAAGGGCCATGCACAACCGGGTCAAATACTTACCAAATATAGTTACAGACTTAGACACTAATCCAACAAATGTATCGTTACTGTACTTTAAGATTGGGAGACCACGGACTAGTTCTTCGGTGACCAGGTTGTTGATGTATCTGAAGTTGAGATGAGCTAGCTTGCGGTGCCACAACCAACTGAATTCGGATACTACTTTCGATAGAAAACACAACTGTGGTTTGCCAATGATCACTGAGACATCCAAAGGATACATTGTCCCTTCGGATTTGGATTTGATCAAGCACGTGTTTCTATCACTTCTCATTATGTAGCAATATTCACTATCAAATTCAACCCGATGACCAGCTTTGCATAGTTGGCATACGTTGATCATGTTATGCTTGAGGCCTTCTACATAAGCGACCTTTTAAATAGAGAAACTTCATGTGGTCAACACACCGTAACCTGTGATGATTCCATTTGCACAGTTTCTGAACGTGATGTGTCCACCATTACAGATAGGCCTGAAGTCACGAAGGTATTCTAACATTCTGGTCATGTGCAAGGAGCAGGCACTATCAATTAACCACTCCTCTTCTTGTTCCTCCTTACACATTGCCTTAAAATTAAAGGGTTAGTTTGGGCACTCAAAAAAGTTTAGAGCCTGGGGACACATGAGAAACTTTCTTACTGGATGCATGCACATAGGTTTTAGGAACAGATTGCATGTCATTTTTTAAATCTAGTCCTGGGTGTTTCACAACTTTTAGAATGTTACTAGACGTTTTTAGCAGATAAAATCGAAAGGAAAGATTTTTCTCGTTTATCCAGACACCGTACTTGGTCAACGGTCCGAAGGGTGTAGTTGGAGATTTGTGACCGGTCCATGGGTGGAATTTGGTTGTGGTACCCTTAAGATTCGAAAAAGTTTTCGCACGAGAACTCCTAGGTTTTGACATGATGATAGATTGATGTGATTTTGAAGGTTCAGGAGTTGGTAAAATACCTTTCCACTTTGGATCGTTTAAGGAATATTTTTGAAAAGACGTGACTTTCTTTTGGGATTTTGCAGGAGTGTTTGAAGAGGTTTTTGTCACTGTACATTCCTTTTTGTTTGATCCTTTGATTGTCGAATTTTTTGAAAGATTTTTGGCAGCAGTGGGTTTTTCGAAATTCTTTTGATTTGAAAACTTGGATTGTTTGAAAATTTTGTTTTTGAGATCAGTATCCCACTTTTTACCTCGGGACCTCAGTTCCTCTTTGAAAGCCAATTTTGCTTGAGTCTTTGGAGACCTGCAATCAGAAATATTTAACTGCGGTTTCTTGAAAGCCTTTGAATGAGTTGAAAAACGAGGACTTGAGTCATCCGCACTAGAAGGTTCAGGACTTTGTGAACATTGGCCAAATTCAAAATTTTCAATTGGTAATTGATGAAGAATGGGTTGAATAGTCACTGTGCTTTTGACTGTGGTCTGTGGTACGGATGACTGGACTACCGCAGAGTATGTCAAGGATGGTTTTTTGTTGGGACACTTTATGGAAGGCAAGGATGGACAATTTACGACTAATTATGGTCCTTCCACAATGATTTCTTCATCTACATCTGAAGATAACTGAGAATCTGGACGAATTGTGCCAATGATGGGTAATTGATCACTTGGATTACCCGAGGATTCGGGAAGGATTTCCTCAATAACACAGCTGTTACTTAGTTCATGAAGTCCACCGTAATGACATCTTATGTCTTTGGGGAATGTTTTGTCATTGACTAGGTAATGAAACTCACGATCCGGTGGGACATATGAATGATCAACATTGAACCAAGGAGTAGCGTTCTCATTGGTTGAGTACCCATTGGACCATCCCCAGTTGTAAGTATTGTCTACGGTCCCATTGTTAACTAAGTTTCCAATTGCTTCAGATTCATTACAGAGCTTTTCTATTAATTGCTTCAAACGTATAATTTCTTTCTGGGCAAGATCCCTTTGATTTAAAGCAATATCTAACTGGGTTTCATTTAACATCCTAGCATCCTTTTCTAACAAAAAATCCTTTTCTAGCATGGCAACCTTAATTCTCTTATCCTCAAATCTTCCTCTCACGTGGTATAGCTCTTGGGACGCTATATTCTTTTCATCTAGTGCTTTGTTGTAGTCTGAAAGGACTGTAGTATATGTGTCATTAAGTCTATCTACGTATGGTTCACAATCATACATGCTGAAGTTATTAGAATGGATCATGATTTTTACATGTTCGACGATGTAGAGGGTGCCGTGTTTGGCCATATAGCAGTAATCCTCTGCAAATTCGTCGATCCATCTTCTTCAGCAGTTGCAACCATGCAGATCTCTCCTTTCCTCTTGTAGTTGTCAAACTCTTCATCTTCATCTCCGGATGACCACACATGACGATCCCTCTTCACTTGGGCAACATAAGCTCTTGCCTTTTCTTTTTCCTCCATTTCTTGGGCCATTCTAAGGTAGAATTCCTTGTCCTTAACCACATTTGCTTTGTAGTCTTTGGAGAAATTATTTTCTTTATGGCACTTATGACAGATAATGACTTCATTTTTCTCTTCAGTTGAGGTACCAGAGTCTGATGGTTTTTTGGACTACGGTGCCTCTTTGGAATGAGGTGCATTATGTGGTTGCGGTGGATGGTGAGGGTTGCAGGGATATCGTGAATGGTTATTCTGCGGATTGAAGTTACGGTTAAAAGGTGGTTTGGTAAACTACTGATTTTTATGAAATGATGGTGGTGGTAGTCGGTTGAAATACTGGCTAACCAAGGCGATGGAATTGTGAAATTCTTCTTCGTCATTAGTTTCAGCATCCGCCTCATATGACTGCGGTGGGTTGTCATATGAAAGTGGATAGGATGATTTCGTGGGATATAAGTACTACGGAGTTTTGACTTGTGGGGTTTGAGTTATCAGGGCAAGTGGTCCATCGAGGTCAACACACTCTTTCAGCACAGTTGTTTCTTGTGCTTGAAGTTCTCTGTATAACTTGAACAAGGACAACATATGAATCTGTCTATCTCCTTGTACAATCATCTTTGCAGTAGACCATTGTCTTCCCAAACCGTTGAGAAACTGCAGGTTTGTTTCATGACTGTTTCGAACTATACCCGCATTTTATAACTTCGTGATGACGAGATTGAATCGTTTGAACGAGTCGTCAAGAATTTCACCGGGAAGATCTTTAAAGTTGTTAAACTCATTGAGAGTTGTGGTGAGTTTCTTATCCTGAGCTTGTTCTGACCCTTGATAGAGATTCTTCAGCACATCCCAGATCTTGTTAGCTGATTTGCAGTTGATGATGATGTCAAATTTGTCTTGAGAAATACCGCAAGAGATTTCATAAAATGCTATGGCATCATTCTCCATTTTTCAAGATCATCTTTGATTGGTCGGTTCATTGCGGTTGTACCTCCACCTAGTCGTTCTTGAGCATCATCTGCTTGAACAGGAGTAAGAACAGGGACATGGGGTCCTTCTTCCACAGATCTCCACACGTCTCTACCGAGTCTCTTTAGATACCTTTCCATTATTTGGGACCAATGGTGGTATTCATTTGCAACCAATATTGGTGCTTTGTTCGAGCCTCCAACACTGTTGGAAACATTCAACGATAAATCTTGTGCCATATTTCCTTTTTTTGTTTTTTTTGTTTTTTTTTTTTTTGATTTTCAAGAATGAGCTTTAGTGTTATAGAAGGCTTTTCAAAATCAGAGTTTTGTTTAAAAAGCAACCACTTTGGCTCTAATACCAATTGTTGAGAGAAAAACTTTTGAGAAACACTTGAACAAATGTTAGTACAAGGTAATAGTTGCGGAATAAGTTAATCTCAAAGGATCAAGTTAGCTCAACAATAATAAGTTATAAGTGTTATATAGTTAGTCGTGGAAATGTAAAGGAAATATAAATGACAACAAGTTATATCAAGTAAACATCAAACTGATTTATAACAAGGTTTGCAGTCAAACACGAGTTAGTAAATGTGAATAGTTTAAGACGAAGAGGATCTCGGATATTATATAAGATGGAGATATGAGAGAATGATCTTTGTATTTCAGTATTAGATCAAAGGATCGTGAAAGTAGGTACGATTACATGAATAAGGAAGTCTTTATTTATAGACTCCCAAAAAGTTATATCTGAAATAAACAACTAATATTCTATTGACTTAAGTGACTATGCAAGGTTCACTGGATAAAGCAAAGCTAACACGCTAAGTCAGTTAATGTAACTAAAAATCTTCATCATTCTTCACTGCGGTAGTGGTTGCGGTTCACTACGGTTCATAAAACAACTTCTTCAACTTCGGTAGACAAACTTCAGTTACGGTAGCAACTCCAATTGCGGTAGACAAAACACGACTACGGATCATTAAGTTAAAGAGGGTCACTTTCTGATACCAATTGTTGAAACTCATTTTGACGATCGGTGGATGCGGAATAATAATATCTCGAGATTTAACGAACATAAAAATATGAATGAAGAACATGAAGATGAGTAGTTCCGCAAAATACTAGAAAATAGAGATAAAATAAAATACGAAGAACACGGTTGGGAGAGATAACTCTCACTTGGTGGGAGAGATCCCACTACACTTTCTCTCTCTCTCTAGAAACTACATTGCGAGTGCACACTTTTTTACAATGACCAACTCTCTATATATAAAGGAGAGAGAAACCTAACAATACAATAAAGGGAATAAATAACCTAACTTATCACTCATAATTTGTAGAGCATTTACATGATCCAACAGTCTCTCCCTAAATGATCGCAAATAATGAGGGATACAAATGAAGTGATAGAAGGCTAAAATACAGTAACCGACTAGCAAGTGTGGTAATAAAATGAAACATAATGAGAACCAAATGTTGAAATGTCTCTGAAACTCTGAAGTGTCTCGGATCTCTGATGTTGGCCATGAATCTCTAAATAGTAAAGGTCTTCGACTTCAAAGCACCACCAATGAAGCAGAAAAATAAGATCCAAATCTTCAAACTAGTCATAAGTCCCATGATCAAGTAGAAGATCCAATCAGAAAAACACTTCGGCTTCAAGAATTCTGAAAAGCATCTCTAGTTCTCAAATCATAATACACCCAAAATTCTTCAAAGAATAACCTACTAAAATGTGATGCATCCAAGAGTGATGTCCAAATAATAAATAATGTGAGTCCAAAGACATAGTCTAGCAATGCCAAAAATTTGATCGGAAGATCAAAAATAACTGCCACGTCACATCGCATAGTCTTCGTCTTCAAAATATCACAAATCCAAACTCAAGAAATCATAAGATTTGAACAGGATGCAAACACAAAAGAATCATCCTGCGGTAGAGTCTGAATAATAAATAATCTGGAAACAGGAAACATCTAGTAATGCCAAAAATTTGATCCATGAAGACCAAAAATCAGTGCCACATCACATCACTAAATAAATCATCGTCTTCAGAAGTCTTCAAAAATCCAAACTCAAATAATCATAAAGCACATCTGGATGATAACATATTCTCTCCCTAATTTTGATAACCAATGACTGAATATCAAAAATCAACAAATCATCGGGATGGAGAGTGTCGGATACCAAGAGCTATGCAAGCTCTCCCTAGATGTATGAAGGATCTCGATAAGACATGAGAATGAGAGTAAAATAAATACTCTGCTGTCATCTGTAGCTGGTTGATTCAGTCGCTGAAAACAGCTCAAATAAATACCAAAGTAACAATAATAACTCTGCGTGAAAAAAAATCTCTGTTGTGCTGAAAAATAATACCGATATACCCAAACTGTAGTTCCGGAACTCTTGAAGTGGTCTTCAAAAGAAAATAAAGTCCACATGCTCAATATACATGGTTCGTCAACCGTAGATCAAAAGAGACAAGTCATAAAATCTCATAAAGCGAAGAGTGCGAAACAACTTTGTTGATCAGGCGCCGTTGCGGTGCAAACATCGCGAATAATAATATGATGTCTGAATGTGGTATGGAGTAATGCTCATGGAAAGAATAAAATTCTTCCAAAATAATCAGCAAGAAGTGAACCAATGTGACTATCAAAGATTGGGTTGTGGCAAAAATTGGTATTAAAAACAAATTGGTTTTAAAAAATAAATGGTTTTAATAAAAAAATTGGTTTTAATAAAAAAAATTGGTTTTAATAAAAATTGGTGTTAAAGTAATTGGCTAAATAATAATAAAAAAATTGGCTGAAAAAAAATTGGTGTTAAAAAAAATAAATGGTGTTAATTAAGAAAAAATAAGGCCAAAAGAATTAAGGAATGAGGAAGGGGCTGCTATGAGAGGAGAGGAGGAAGGAGAAGGAGGAAAGGAGGAGGAAGGAGGAGGAGGAGGAAAGGGGCTGAAGAGAAAGGAGGAGGAAGGATGAAGGGAGGGAGGTACCGGAGTTGAGAGGACTGCAGTGGGAGGTGAAGGTTGCGGGTGAGAGGGATTGCGTATGAGAGGGGTTGCTGGTGAGAGGGGATGCGGGGGGAGGAGTTGCGGATGAGAGGAGTTGCGGTGGGGAGGGAGGAGTACCGAAGGTGTATGGCTGCAGTGAGAGACTCTTAAGTAGTGGTTGCGGTAGTTAAGTGTGACTGCGGATGGAGCTGAGGAGGTTACGTTGCGGTGCGAGGTGCGGTTTGAAGCTGCAGTGGGAAGGACTGCGGTCCAAGGGTAGCTGCAGTCAGAAGTTGAAGGTAGGTTGTGGTAGTTGCTTTGGGTGAAGACTGCGGCCCGAGACTGCGGTCTCTCGGATATGCTTGCGGTCAGAGGCAAGAAGAGAGGAGGTTGCGGTCAGAGGGTAAGAGGGACTCCGGGTACAAGGCCTGAGAGGAGTACCGCAACTGAGAGGGACTCCAATAGCTGAAAAGGGCTCCGGTACCATAACTAAGAGGGGTACCGCAGAGGCTTCTTAGGAGATCCGGTAGGGCAGTTTTTGGACTGCGGTTCGGGGAACCGAGGAGGGCAAAGCTGATGACTAAAAATGCTATTTTTCATGAAAAAATGATACCGAAAAGGCATTTATTCATATTTTAACAAGGGAATCTTTTCTAAAGCATTTTGGGTCAAAAAGAGGTGTTGGGAAGGCAAAAAGATGGAGTGTGCAGGGGGTTTAAATGGACAAAAGGTGATGGGATTGGTCAAGTCACATGGTTTTTTGTCTTTGAAGGGAAAATAAAGTAAAGTACTCTTTTCCAAAAATAGAAAAGAGGACAAATGACTTTCTACAAACCAAATTCACACATCCATACTTCTCTTAAAAGATCTAAAGCGACATTTTTATTCTTCTAAGCTTGAATCAACACTAAAAAATAGAAAAACTCATCATAAAAATTTCCGGTTTGAACCCGAAAATTCTTGCAAAAATCCGAAAAATCTTCAAGATAAACACCGATCAGGAGTCGTTCCCTTGAACTAGTTGCTTGAACCTTCAAGGTACGGCTCTGATACCAATTGTTGTAACCCATTTTGACGATCGGTTGATGCGGAATAATAATATCTCGAGATTTAACGAACATAAAAATATGAATGAAGAACATGAAGATGAGTAGTTCCATAAAATACTAGAAAAGAGATAAAAGATAATACATGAAGAACATGGTTGGGAGTACCTCTCCCTTGGTGGGAGAGATAGCACCACACTTTCTCTCTCTAGGAACTACATTGTGAGTGCACTCTTTTTTACAATGACCAACTCTCTCTATATAAAGGAGAGAGAAACCTAAAAATACAATAAAGGGAATAAATAACCTAACTTATCACTCATAATTTGTAGAGCATTTACATGCTCCAAAAGGTGTAATTGTCAAGCCTCTAGTTAGATTGCTCCAATATCAGAGTGTAACTATGTCATTGCTCATGAGCTTTTCACCTAATTTTACGTTCCCATGTCCCTCTTTGTTAGGGTTTGATCTACAAGCTAAAGATAGGCCATGTTGGTGATGCTACGACTTTTATGTTGGGTTTTAGTTCAAAATTAGTTTCAAAAACTAGAAAATTGGCAAACGGAACACTTTAAATTTAGAAAATAATACAAACATTTTATACCCACCAAGGATCTTCTTGCAAGTTATAGAAAGATTAAACACCAACCAAAGAAAGGATGAAGAAATAACAACCTCTGTTGTTCTTTGGGTCCTTTTGGGAGGCTTGGAAGTTGATGAAGAATGTGGAACCTTTGAGACACCAACAAGAAGCCAACTTGATGTAGATGCTAGTCAAAACTCTTACGCTTTAAGTCCATATCCAAATATGACTTGAAGAGAGCAAAATGCAAGCAAGTAATCTACTAACACTTCTTTGCAAGAGAGAATATGAAAGATTATGAGGGAGCTACGGTTTTGATGAGTAAAAATGAAGGGAAAACCTTCATAAAGCTAAATCATTATCCTAGGGTTCTTAACACTTTAAGCACTCCATATCCTAAAGCTTACATGTCTCCCATCCCTTTTAAGCCATGCTTACTTTCTCTTATTATATTCAAAAGAGCATGTCTTGTTTCCTAGAAACTAGCTCATCTTTTTTTATAAATAAAAGAGAAGAGAAGTTTATAAAATTCTTAGAACTCTTTATAAGATATAGACTTTAACTTTTAGCTAAAAGACAAAAGAGTCTTTCTAGTCCAAAATAATGTACATGATTTAATAAATCATACCATATCACATATATTATGTTACTAGCTAATGAAAATTAATATTTCCATGAAATAAATAATTTCCATTTAATTATAAGAGTTTATTGAATATTTATTAAAATCAATTTCTAATAAATAATCAATTGTATCAAGTTGTTGTTAGTGTTACCCATTCGTATCATATGTTAATTAGCAATATCATTTTAATATGATTCTTGAGAATACTAGATCTTTCAATCTCCCACTTGCACAAGACTCATATTAGACTGATATAGACAGTGGTAAACGTCTACCAACATTTCACTGCCCCCATCAACATACAACTTTGTGCGATTCTATCAACGGCCAATTCCCAAAAGCCCAAGGCTACAATTGGTTTATAAGGTAAGTTTTCCAATTATCCCTTTGTTACAGACATCATGTCGAACATGAGATTCAGATCGCGATCAATCTCATTAGGTGTTCAACTTTTGGTAAGGCGCCTTAGATGTCTAACTCTCAACACATAAGAGGAACAAATACCAGCTTGACTGCATAAGTCTTTTCAATAGTTCACACCATACCTGAAAATGGCTTTTATAACTGCCCGGTTAAGGACCAGCATTTGATCATATCAAAGCACGGTATTCCCTACACTTAACTCACACTATGTATCTCATGTGTTAAGGATACAAAGATAGTACCTTTTAATCAAGTATCATTCATGATAGCGATCCATGAGATGATGTTGATGCGGGTCAGTTCAATACTAGTTCTTTGAAAAGTACCTATGAAACTTGGTTACAACCACTTGCCTAATTTCATCTAGTGAGAGTCAACCAATCCAATTCATATTAGTCTTACTTTATAATTGCTCCCACAATTATAACCGACGATGAACTTTTAGAATAACAACATTATTTATGGATTAAACATGTTAATACATAACACAACAAGTATTAATGTGATGACTATATCCCAATATATCATAACATTATCTAATAATTGTTGTTATAATGTTCTAATATCCAAATACTAAATCCAAATCAAAATCTCATTTCTAGAATAATAAACTCTTACAGCTGAAGTGTGACCATTCATACTTAGCTCAAAAGGATGACTTTATCAATGGATCTGACAAAATTTAATTTGTATGAATTATGTGAATACTTTTATCTCCATACTTAACTTTAATCTAAGTATAGTTAAATATCTTGGAGAATATGATTGGTGTTCTTTCGTGACATAATGTCTCTTAGCTTGATTACGTATACTCTCAAAGTGACAAAGATTTCTATGTGATCCTTGAATGGCAGAGATCAACATAGTTTTTCAATGATTCTCATTCATCCAATCATATTTGAATTCAACTTCTGAAGTAGTGTATTCTTATTATGTAGTAGATTATGTCATTATGTTTTGTTTGGACCTCATTCCAACAAGACTTACCCTTCATTCCATAATGAAGTCAAAATCCAATTATAATTCATAAATATTTATAACTATTTAGAAATTAACATCTTGTGTAGCTCTTTCCATAAAGATCCTTTCTAAACTAATTGTCTCATATACATTCTCTTAGTTCTTCTAAAGTACTCTTAGAATGCTCTCTTAGTCATCCAATGAGTTAACCATGTATTTAATTAGTATCCTATGACATGCTTACAACATGATCAAATACCATGTCCTATGCATAATATGGTGTAAATGATGAATTCATTTGCCAAGAAAATGGAATATAAATCATTTCATCTAGTTCAAACCTATAAGCTGTTTTATTAGATTATTAATTTCTTTTAATTAAAATTTTTTAATTTCTTTTTTATCGTATATTTTAATTGGATTTTTATATATAAATAAATATTATTTTTAATATAAAATATTTATATATTAATAAAGATTATTATATCGGATTATTAATTTATTTTAGTTAATTTTGATTATTGAAGTGATTCTTTTTTATTGGATTATTATATATTAATAAATATTATTTTTAATTTATAATATTTATATCGTAATAAATATTACATTATCGGATTATATTAATTTCTTTTAGTAAATTTTTTTAATTCCTATTTTTTGGGTTAATTCTTTTTTATTGTAATATTATCTTTAGTTTATCATTTTTTATAGAATAAATATTATGTTTTATATTATTAATTTATTTTTATTGTATAATATTAATTCTTTTTAATTTTATTAGTTCCACCATAAATTTGTGGGAGTACGCAAAAGCGCCACCTGCTAATCAACAAAAATTGTTGGGATCACTGCCACAAACCTTTATCGGAGGTCCGGCATAAACCCTACTAACTGTTTCCACGCAACATCCCCGGTAGCCACCTACGACAAACTCTTAACAATTTGTTAGAATCCTCCATATCCCACACAATGCGCAACAAACTTCTATAAACATTAAATGTAACATACATAAAATACGGTACAAAAATTTCATTTTTAATAAATAATAAAACAGTATTTATCAATGACATCCAAACATTTACATAAAACCACCGAATCAATCTATAAAATTAGAGTAAAACATCCAAGGCGGAAACATATGTTGTGTGCTTTGCAATCATCTCGAGCTCTCCCTTTTGAAAACCGAAGTACCTGAAACATAAACTGAAAAATGTAAGCACAAAGCTTAGTGAGTTCCCAAGATACCACATACCATTCACATCATACAATAATAAGATACGGGCCCCGCCCACACTCGCATATCAGTGAGCTACGGGCCCCACCCAAACGAGATATGGTCCCCGCCCAAATGAGATACGGGCCCCGCCCACACTCACATAACGGGCCCTGCCTAAACGAGATACGGGAACCGCCCACACTCGCATAACAATGAGATACGGGCCCCGCCCACACTCACATAACGGGCCCCGCCAAAACGAGATACGGGCCCCGCCCACAGTCGAATAATAGTGAGATACGGGTCGCGCCCACACTCACATACATAAAAAACACATATAAGTATCACACAGACAAGAAGTACAACAACCTACCAAACATACCAATAACCATACTCAAGTAATGATGAGATACGGGCCCCTCCCACACTCAGCTAATGATGAGATACGGGTCCCGCCCACACTCAGCTAATGATGAGATACAGGCCCTGCCCACACTGACATACATATAATACATAACACGTGCAAGAGTCACATAGACAACAAGCATACTAAGCATAACAAACCACGAGCCGACATTGGTGCCTTCAACCCGTTAAACCCAGTAGGGAAACTCATCTCGCACTATAGACGATCCCTGGCTACTGGCTAACAGATTCCTAAACTATCAACATCAAAATAAACCCAATTAACAATCGGGTTCCAATGCATAACCATAAGTCCATACTTGGGATAAAAAGACCATTTTACCCTTAACCTGGCATGGTCCAAGACCAAGACCCACACTCACACTCTGAAGGCCCAAAAGTCAAATAATTAACCAAGGCCCAACTATGGCCAAAATTTCCAAATTGGGCCCAAACCCTTGCATGGGCCTTACCCTAAAGCCCATCCAAATAATCTAGTCCATACACTTGTTCTTAGATGGCCCAACAAGAATCCAAACACCAAAGCCCAAAAGAAAGGCCCAACTTGAAGCCCAATCATAATTAGGGTTTTCACATAAAATGACGATTAGGGTTAAGTGTTCTTACTTAACCCATTAAGGACTTAATCCATTAAGTTCATCACCCCACTAGGCCAATCATACAATGTGGTCGAGCATAATTTTATAATTCTAATCCAACGGTCCAAAAGCTAAGTTTTAGGCTGGTTAAGGTTTCACCAAGTCAGGCACCATCCACTGCCACCTCGAGCAATGGTGGTCGATGGCGGTTCACGGTGGTAGCCACCACCTCATGGTGGTGGTGGCTATGATTGTAGGCTAAAATACTAACAAAATTACTCCAAGCACCAAACCAATCACTCACATAAACACACAGCCACCGGAGATGGTGGATAGTAGCGGCAAAACGATGGCAGCCACCACCTCACGGTGTTTGTGGTTTCTTTTCCAGCCAAACATTGATCATATAACAACACCAATACTGAAAGCAGTATGTACACTCGAACACACACCCACACGGCCACTGCCTAGGTGGCAGACGTCGCCGAAAAAGACGAAAACAACGGCCCGAGGGCCACCGATGATAGTAACGACGTCTCCAACGTCGTATTCACAGAAAATAACGAGAGAGAGGAAAGGTGGGTTATGGTTGGACCTATCGAGTGCTCCCAGTGGCTCACGACCCATGCACGACGAACACAGCTTCGACTCCGATCTCGGTGGCTCTTCCGGCTGCCCATGACGTCTGGCAGCGATGTTGTGGTGGCGTTTGAATGGTGAGGTAGCCGATTGGCGGCCTTGTTTGATCGTAAAAACGAGAAGAAGAGTGGTGGCAGCGGAGAAGAAAAAGAATGATGGAGGTATCGTGGCAGCAGATAAACCTGACAGTCCCGTCGTCAATTTACTTTCGCCGGAAGGGGCCAGCTGCGACGTCCAACAGTGGCAGCAACAATGGGGATGGCGGCGCCGGAGAAGGTAGGGGTGAGGGTGGCGGCTGGAGAAAACAAGTAGGGTTAGGGTTCCGTTCCAAAACGAGGGGGAAGGGATACGGTGTTAACCCGTGTTTCATTTCAAACATTTTTCTGTTTTTCTGAGATTAGTCCCTCCTCACAAGATCTTTTCAACTTAACCCCAATAATTACCAAGTAGCCCCTGCCTTCATAAATATTTACAAAGTGACTCCGAAAATTACACTTAACCCCCACAATTCCAAAAATTATGACATTTAACTCCCATGGCTAACATCTATAATTTATTATGGATTTAGGGCTTCAATCAGATAATATAAAAATATCATTTACATCTCGGGGTTTAGGGATTATTATTTATTTAATTATTTTATTTAATTTAAACAGAATGTTACAATTCTCCCCCACTTAAATTAGATTTCGTCCTCAAAATCATTCCTTACCATTCCCATCATGCCGAACAACCTTGAGCAACACAGCCAAAACCCCGAGCATACCCCAACCTTCCCAAGGAAACCGAATTCAACCCTCGCAGAGCCTTACAACCCGCAAAGGTATGAATCCCTTATAACATAATCATGTTTACCCAAGCTAAAATCTGAAGTCTCGAGATGGTATGACTCCCCGACAGACCGCCCATACTGAATCATTATCGAATCCAACCCACTTGTCTCCCAACTCGCTACTCTACTTTTGATTACTTGAGGTTCCCACTAAAAACAGAATCACAGACCAATTGTCCCTACAGAACACTTATACTTGACAGAAGGCTCATATAATCCTTCGAGTAGGAGACTCATCACTGCAACAGTTAGACTCAGACAATAGCCGCGCAACAAGATCAAATGATCTACTCTGAGACTATCCAAACCCGACTGCGTGTGACCTGACCTCGCTAAAGAATAACGAGCTACTCCACACACTCGAGCTCCAAGTTGTAGAAAATACCACCCTGACTTGTCTTGATGCTCTTACCAATAGAACCAATTCAAGACACAATCACGAGAGTTGACCTACCATCCAAACGGAATCCATTCATTACCCTTGAGCCCTTCGATCGATGCCCTCGACATAGAGATACCCAAATCCTCATCCCACGGAAACGATGCACAAAACACTCGGGATACCCGACTCGAGATCTTACCCGTAAACCAACCCGATACTTAACTCATAACTCGAGATCCACATATCTGCACTTGCTTTTCGCCCAACATTTTCTGATGACAACAAACCTTGCTAGACCGAGTTATAAGGTTCCCAAATGAACGCAGATACTACCCAACCTATAAACCCTTCTACGTCACACACACTAACCACTCACTTAATCCTGAAACCCAATATTCCATACCCTGACCCAACGGTCTCTACCAGGTCCCACCTGCATTGCCATAACACACGGGCCTTACCCACAGGTCCCACCCAAACTATACCACGGAGCGGCCTTACCCACGGGTCCCACCCATCTAGGGTTACATAGGCCCAGCTCCACTTCGGACCCCAATGGTCCTCAACCCATAACGGAGAAATACTCCTCGGCAATCCTGACTGGTGTTCCCAAGGCACGAACTGATTCCCCATTTACGCTCAAGTCCAATACCAATGATAGTCTACCTATGTTAACGTATCCCTCAGGGAGAACGTCAAAAAATGAGAAGTCTAACTAACGTCAAGCTTGGCCGGCCCAGAGCCCGGTTAGACTCAGTCTGAGGCCAAGGTCGGGCCTTCACCAATGCAAAGATCATTGGCATGACGGTTAAGGTGAAGAATTGTGCCTTAACCTCTTCTCCGAGGAATAACACCTTGGCAAATGTGGGACCAATCAGAGTGTTCCACTTACCCATCTGACGATAGCCACGGTCATCATAATATCAAAAGATTCCCGTCTAGCCAATGAGGGCATAAGGCAAAAAGACATGACGGAGGATCCTCCAATATGGGTATGCCACGTCGCACCTCACGAGGGAATGCTCAACAGAATCAGTTGAGGAGCACACGCCTCCCAAACATGTATAAAAGGATCCTTCTTTCTCACGAAGAAGGGGACATAACTCTTTTTCCTGTGATTTACTCTTACTTCTCTCAGACCTCATTCTAAGTTGATCGTCGGAGCTTCGTCCCGGGAATTCCTCCCGGACGTCGACAAATGATCATCTTTCTTTTTTGTATTGTGATATCAGGAGAAGGAACCTGCACGAAATCCATCATCAATCTCAATTTAACCATCTCCTACTTATCACAACATTTGGCGCCATCCGAGCGTATCTCTAGAACGATACATCCACGAAGAAAACCGAAAGAGCAATGATGGTAGGTGAAAACCTAGTGGCGTCAGGAGCAGTGGAGAGAAGTCCACTACGTCTAATGCAGCCATTCGGTGGGGGGCAGAATTCTGTTCAGGAAGAACACACTTCAAACCATACACCAGTTTCACAGACGCCATCCAACTCTGCAGCTGAAACGGCAGCAACCTATATAGCCAGCCTATCGCGCCAACAGCTAACCCAGCACCGCAAGTAGCGATCGTAAACACAACTCCACAAATTATCGCAACACAACAAACAACGATCCCTGTTTCGGAACAATAATCATTCCCACATACTTCAGGCACCGGCACCTGGATCCCTCACATTATTCAAACACAGCCACAATCTCCCCTGATGGTCTACCCACACGCCACCATGGCAGGTTTGCCTCAAGTGCCGCTATTCGTACAACCACCACCGATCTTCACCCCGTTTGTACAACAGACCCCAGGTTCAATCACTGCACTGTCTCAATCGCAAGCCACAGGGGCGCAGACCTCGACCAACCAAGGATCCAGTTCTTATGGACCCGACGTTCAGTTCTCAGTAGCATCTGAATTCAACCCCTTCATAGCAGCCACTCAGCCATTCAATCCGCACACGCAGCAGTACAGATGGGCAAACCCATATATGACTCCCTCGGCGGGGTAATACGGAATCTGGTAATTTGTATTGTCGACAAACCTACAACAGTATCAACCGTACACCTCGTCGGCGGCCATGTATAACCAGATGTACGCGAGTCCCTATCAGATGCAGCAACACATTGCCTATGGCGGTACGTCATACTAGTACATGGACAACCCCATGTAAAGCACAAGCTCTAACTTCAGCCATGAACTGCTGCAATACGAGATCCTGCACACTACGATGATCCCGAACATGCCAAAGTACGACGGTACTACAGACCTAGACGACCACATTGATAACTACGAGTAGATGATGACATCTCTTAAGATGGATCGTCGCTTCACCTGCACTTATTTCCCCTGCACCTTAACGGGAAATACAGGCAAGTGGTTCAAGTCTCTAAGGCAAGGTAGTATCTCGAGTTTTGAGCAGCTAAAATACCTTTTCCTCAACAACTTCATGCAGTTGAGGAAAGGAAAAGGGGAAGCCAGCTCTGTGATGGAGTGTAAAAAAAAAAGAAGGAGAATTGATTTGTGACTATTGCGATCGATACACGCTAGCTACCTTGAATGTTCCAGGACATAAAGAGTTCCTGGTGACAGGCGCCTTCGCCCAAGTTCTAGTTCTTGGACCCCTATCGAGGAAGATGCAAGGAATAGTCCCTAGATCCAGGGATGAACTCAAGTTCCGTGTTGCAAAATACCTGAGAAAAATCGAAGGGGAAGAGTGAAAGGAAGCTAATCTCAAAGTTGTAGCTAACACATATCTCAAACAGGAGGAAGCGGCATCCCGATCGAACTCAGCCCATCAGGAGAGGCAAGATGGCAACCAATAGAGGCACAATCGCCACTCCAGGCACATGTCGAGGAGGTAGAGACCATTCAACAAGGATGGTAGCAGTAGTGGTCATAACGATGTCCATACAATCAACAAGACTCCAACAAAGCAGAGCAAGGACAAGACCAAGTTCTGTGAGTATCATAAAAGCAAAAATCATGATACCAACGAGTGCACGGTATTGAAGTGGGAAATTGACGAGAAACAACTAGTTGGAAACATAGTCGACATAGCAAAAGACCTTAGGGAAAAATTTGATGAGGATAAGCACCAACCTAAGAATCAAAAGGATGGGGGAAAGGACCACGAAATGAGGGAATATATACTTACCATCACCAAGCCCCGCCCATGTAGCAACCGCTAGAGTCAAAACGTAGGCGCGAAGGTATACCATCAAAACATCCTCAACATAGCATTTTCAATGAATGACCCCAGGCCGGAGCACTGGGATCCAAATAACCCATTGCACATCACCGGTTTCATTAGCCAAAACCGTGTTGAGCAAGTGTACATCGATACCGGAAGCAGGGTCAATGTGATTTATGAACACTGCTTTCGGCGGTTACTAATTGAATGGAAAAAGCATATCCATCCACCACGCTAGGGCCCCCTATTTGGGTTCACCGGTCACGGCATTTGGCCAACAGGAACAATCATACTTCCGTTTACATTGATTAGTCATGATGGGGCACAACAGATAACAAGGGTGCTCGAATTCTCGGTTGTTGACCTCCCGGCTGAACAAAATATTCTATTAGGTCGGCCAGCGCTTTTCCAGCTACAAGCGATTCCGTCTACTCTTCAAGGTATTCTCAAATTCAGCACGAGTGACGGATCGACAACAGTAGTAGCAACCAAGCCAGCAATGGACGCGATGCCTAACGAGAAAGGAAGCAAGAAACCCAATTGTGTCAAAGCGAATGTTGCCAGAAGGTGGAGGATCCATGGTGGAGGTCTGCGGCAGCACAAGTGCTGGTCCACAAGTCCATGAAAAGACAAATAAATGTATTCATTCGGCTAACAACATTCCCCCACAGAAAGAAACAAGCGTTGAACTAAGGATGGCTCAGCCTAAGTATGAAGTGAAAATCGCGAAGAAAAGAAGCGCCTACTCACGGGCACGGGGACCAGCCTGGCCCGCAATCGTTGGCCCAACCATGCCCAACCAGAGGGCGAGTTGGGACTCGAAGCAGATCTTGGCCGATGTCAAACATGAACCAAAATCTCGTGGAATGAAAGAGATAAGCGCCTGGCGCAACAAAAATAGAGGCAGAGTGTCACTTATTTTAACACGCAAGCCTTCCTATAAAAGAGAACTGACAAGGGCCTCTGATGAGCTAAATGACACCCCAAGTAACAGTATGACACACAAGGTCAACAGGCGCGCAGAAAAGCGCAGGTGATACCCTCACCTGACTAATGGGAGGCGCTTCCCACGGTCTCAGCACGCACTTGGCCAAGAAGAGGGAAAGTACAAGTGCCTCCAGAGTAGGAAAGACGAAATTCCGCCCTCTCACACTGGGCCCCCGTGGTAGAAACAAGAGGAAATCCAAACCTATCAAGAAGCACTGGCAGCAAATGAGGAAAAAACGCACAGCCGCGATGAGGTAGTCATAGCCGAACACTCAATGAAAGATAAAGCGGAGGCCGATAAAAAGGAGTATGGTCAAACTCCACACAGGATAACCATACTCCAGGTGCTAACGCAAAGACCGGGCATACGCCTTGATACTTAGACATTCAGGGTCTATTGTTTCATGTTTTTCTTCTTTTCTTTTTTAAGAGTCAATATAATTTGCATTTCGAAAGAGCTTTCCAGAATTCTGTTTAACCAATTGCAAAAACGCAAAGTAAAGAGGTTGTGCATATTTTCCAAGTAGCAACAATGGTTGATCACCTACACTACTTGAGCAAAATCTATGCAAGGAAACAATCGTAGGTCTTAAAATAGTCATAATCTTTACCTACAATGTGCCAATAACATCTCAGAGCTGAGAATGCATAAATCCCAATTAATGGCATGGAAAAAGGGGTTATAAAAGGTTCATAACCTTTCCCCTGACAATTGAACAATAAAAGGACTTGAGGTGACGATCTCGGCCAGTATACAGGTAGCTAAACCTCAAAGTATAGTCAAGGAAATTAATCAACATTTCCTGACTTGACATAAAAAAGCCTGATTACAACATACAAATCAGTGCAATATAAGTCAATAGTAGCGGTTATACGACGTATGAAGCATACATTAACCAATTAATGTGAACCCTAGAACAAGGGAGTATGCAGAAAAGAATCATAGTAGAAACGTCGAATAACCCTATCTTAAAGATACCACAGGGCAATTCCAAATATATATACAAAAAAGAGAAGGAAGAGAACATTTCCATGCTAAATACAAAAAATATACACAGTTCATGGTTATTAACAACCAGTATTCTTCCCTACACATATAGTACATGGGGATGCAAATACATTACAGAATTAACAGAAGGGACAAGCAACAATTAGTCCTCGGAGTCCAAGGAAGAGCTTCTCGGACCCGTCCTACGCCAAAATTGGCGGAATCTATCATAATCTAGCTCCCCCAGACGAAAGAGGCCCGCGAAATCCATCTCAGCAAGGGACATAAGAGCAATATCCATTTCTTCGGTCCTTCTCGCAACACGACTAGGATCTGGGGCTTCAGATTCACTAGACATGGTGGAACAACCACCTAGTTGCTTTCCCTTCTCAAACCCAAGGGCCTCACATGCCTTACGAACACCCTGGACCCCGCTGGAAAACTCCGCTCTCTCGATAACTTTATCAATTACACGAATCACTCCCTTCTCCAGCATCCATTGCAAACGGCCTCGAGCAACAGCACCATCAACACAGGCACGGGCCAGTTGACGTTGGCACCTAGCCAACTCTCTCTATAACACACCCTTCCCCCGAGTAAGAGAACTCACCTAACTTTCTATTCTCTCTGTTTGAGCCTCCAAAGTGGCCACATGATCTTCCAAAGTGGCCTTCTTGCAGGCCACAATGCAATTCTACTCAGAAAGTACTTGGCGCTCAGCCTTTGAATTCCGGAGCTCCTCCCCTATGCTTGCCACGGCCCCTTGCAAAGTTTTTAACTGCGTTTCATTCACGTCGGCACGGAAAACCCGATCGGCGGCAACAACCACGAGGGCAGAATCCTAAGTCGCGGCATAACGAAGGTCACCGGCCATACGAGCGTTCGATTGTCCCGCAAGCAAATTCATTGTAGCCGGGGGTGAGCACAGCTGCTCCACTCCTGGGCTATGATGTCTTCCGACAGTAAGTAATCCCTAGTAATCGCCCAGCCCAGAGCATAGGCCTCGAAAGACAAGGAGTGAGACGAAGTTCCGATTTTGTCAACCGAGGAAGGATTCTCCAGCTGGAAAGAACATCCAGGTGAACTCAGTGCACCCCCAAACACAAAGTCGGAACCAGGATCAACTGCAAGTGAACCAGTCAACGGTGAAGGTGGTGTCATCAAAGAACTAGACACCACCACTCTCTCCTTCTGCCCAGGCACAGAAAACCAATCACCAAGAACATCTCCGATACCACCAAGAAGCTTGATCACGGACACAGTCTTACGCACTTTATGAGGACGGAGTCACGTATCATCAGATTCAGTCTCCTCTTTCGACAACAGTACCACACGTAAACTTTGTCTTTTCCAAATAGGGGCAGTAATTTTTCTGCTTGTACCCCCGCAGGCAAATTGGAAGACTCTGGAACCGATAAACGAACTAAGGAAACGACCCCAACAGGCGGTTGGGAAGGTGAAGTAGGTCCGCTAGAACCAATGTTTCTCCCTCCTGCTGAGAGCAATCCAGTGAACTCTCGCATGCGTTTTTCAGACATAGGAGGGGGAAGAGCCTCTACAAGATTGATCTCCCGGTGGCAAAGCTTACATCGATAGTGACCACGCAGGGCCATCTCCAAGGAAATCTCGGCTTCAACACTTGTGAAAATAAACGCCAAGTATAAGAGCTCATAAGCCAACAAGATACCTTGTTCCTATTCTCTTTTCTTTTAAAAAAAATAGGGCGGAAGGAGAAGGAGATGAGTGAATACCGCATCTCACGACGAATAACTGTGCCATCTTCCCATGAGCTCTCTAGGCGGCACTCATACCGGCCACGACAATAATGAAATCTTCCTAATTCTCCCCAATGACAATGATGTTTCCTAGTCATTTTCCAAGAGTTAGTTTACTCCCGAATAGTTTGGGAAGACGGTCAGGAAAGTCTCGTGTTTTCCGAAACCCACGCCCCACCAGGTTTCGGTTAACCCAGAGCCATTGCCTCTGCTAATTTTTCTTTAGAGCATCTTGTTCAGAGATAAAATGATGAATGTCACTCCTTTTCGATAGAGTGCAGATGCCAGAATTCATAGTTGAATAGAAAAAGTAATTGAAAACCCAAAAAGTGGGTATACAACCCAAATATCGACAAATTAGTTCAAAACCTACGATCTCATTAACAGCGCTTGGGGTCAACTCGTGAACGGAAAAGCCATAGTGATCCACAATCACGTTGAAAAAATCAGATGTCAGCAGGCGCAACCCCGCTTCGAATAAAGGGATCGGAACTCCCATTTTCTATTGAGGACAGTCATAAATCGATAACCCCTTTGCCAGAATCATCACACCATGCTCCGGTAAGAAACTGAAGCGATCTTGCAGAAGTTGAAATTCCTCTACAGTAGGGACTCTACCGTAACGGTCCATTGTCTAAAACAGATGAATGATAGAAGAGGAAAATTCGCAAAATGCTCGAGTTGATACAATGAAAGCAAAGAAAGGAGGTGAGGATGAAAATTCTTGGGAAAAGGGGGGATTTTAAAGGAAAACTGGTGTCACGGACCGTCTCTCGATGGATCTGACACACATTGACGGCGCTGCCTAAATCCTGTCAAATGCTAGAAAAATCTCAGACATACACGTGTTGATATATAGGCTCGAACGGCGACATTATCAAGCCGACGCATACACCTACAAGCGTAAGGGACTTGTTAACGTATCCCTCAGGGAGAACGTCAAAAAAGGAGAAGTCTAACTAACACCAGTCTTGGCCGGGCCAGAGCCCGGTTAGACTCAGTCCGAGGCCAAGGCCATGCCTTCGCCAATGCAAAGATCATTGGCATGACGGTTACGGTGCAAAACCGTACCTTAACCTCTTCTCCAAGGAATAACACCCTGGCAAACGTTGACCAATCAAAGTGTTCCACTTGCCCATCTGACGATATCCACGTTCATCATAATATCAAAAGATTCCCCTCTAGCCAATGAGGGGATGAGGCAAAAAGACGTGACGGAGGATCCTCCCATATGGGTCCGCCATCTCGCACCACACGAGGGAAAGCTCAATAGAATCAGTTGAGCGGCACACGCCTCTCAAACAGGTATAAAAGGATTGTTCTTCCTCACAAAGAAGGGGACAAAACTCTTTTTCCTGTGATTTACTCTACTTCTCTCAGACCTCATTCTAACTTGATCGTCGGAGCTTCGTCCCGGGAATTCCTCCCAGACGTCGACTAACGATCATCTTTCTCTTTTGCACTATGATATCAGGATAAGGAACCTGCATGAAATCCATCATCAATCTCAATTCAACCATCTCCTACTTATCACACCAACCTCGAATATGTGAGTGCTACGATCCCATCACAGTCTTACAACACTTTTAACCAACCGTGATTACCATCCATGACCTTACCACATCCTACCATCATAACCCCAAACATCCAAAGCCGAAATTTGCATCCAAATACATCCAATCAGGTGTTCGGGTTATACCTTGAATTCCAAAGCCCTTAACCTGGACTTGACCACAACCCTGCAATGCATAACGAAGAATACGCCAACTAGCGGTTGGGAATTTCCTGAACTCCCACTCACACCATCTCAATATAAAAGCCCACCTGGGTCATCCCTATTCCTGACCAGGACTGGGTCCTTATGCTTGGTGGGAGTGATGACTTGAGAGTGACAGGGTATAGTGACGCCAACTTTCAAACTGACAAAGATAACTTTAGCTCTCAGTTGGGCTGGGTGTTTATCCTAAATGGAGGAGCAGTGACTTGGAAAAGTTTCAAGCAGGAGACCGTGGCTGATTCAACGTGCGAATCAGAGTACATAGCAGTGAGAGTAGCGTCGAAGGAGGCTATATGGTTGAAGAACTTCATTTGAGACCTTGGAGTTGTACCAGCCATAAAAGAGCTCATGGAGGTTCTCTGCGATAATGAAGGAGTTGTTGCCTTAACCAAGGAACCAAGGGATCATGGCAGATCCAGACATATCGACAGAAAATACCACTTCATCAGACATCGGGTAGAAGAAGGACTCCTCGTGGTCAAGAGGGTATCGTTAGGAGAAAATCCTGTGGATCCCCTCACAAAGGGTCTAAGTAGGATCAAGCACGTACAACATGCGAGGAGCATTGGTCTGAAGGACGATATTAGTTTTAGTGATTAGATAGATGTTTAGAAACATGTAATAGATAAATGTAAGTGACATTTGGTGATTATATAATGGAGATTTATATATAAGTATTGTTTACTATCTTGCGTCAATTGTTTACTATTGTTTCACTTTTGCGTGTTTTACTTCGTGAATAATTGGATTGTTCAAATTATCCACAGTCGATCATACTTTGGAAGTAAGTTATGAGTTTAGACTGTCATGAATTGGTTTGTAGATTGTCTAAGTGCTTAGACATAGCAAAGGTCTGTCGCAACGTTCATGAGTATTTCTGAAATAAGATTTAAGTATTGTATTAAACCCACGCTCATATGAATCACTTCATGGAATTTATCACAAGTGATTGTGAGATGATAATATCGTATAATCTTTAAACTGAGATATATGAGTTGTTGTTTACAAGTTGGTCGTGCATTGATAATGCGTAAACACATCAGTAACTTGACGTTATGAAACGTATTGTTGTGTACGATTTAATGAGTAAATAGTACAAGCATATAAGTCCAAGTTTATCTGTTCCTTTTATCCTAAGAGGGTAAAAGTGATATCTTGGGCCCCTCGATGATTTTGTGTTGACTAATGTGTCGGGCCGAGTTAGGACTGAATTGATATGTTTAATTAAGTTCTATGTTAGACAAATCAGAAATCGGGAAACAAATTGTTGGACATTGAGTATGACTTTATTCCATGTCTTTTTCCATACGATATCTTGCAGAACGGAGGATTATATGATCCCTTATCTAAAGGACGCGTCATTGACTAGGTCAAAGTTCGACAGCGGCTTTTGAGAGCTACGATTGCTAAGATAGATTCTGAACTTGCATTGGCAGTTATAGTTATTAAACTTATCCAAGTGGGAGACTGTTGGATTAGGAATCTAATCCCACAACTATAATTGGTATGTAATTGATCTGATAGTAGCATAGTCTTTTGGGTTGCCTTCACCATAGCAACTTGACAGGATGATTTTTGGAGAAAGAGGTTATTTAATGATTTATTAATATATTATAAGAATAATATATTAATTTGGAATCATGTTATTTAATTAGTATTGATCAAAAATTAATTTGTAATTAATTTTTGGATTAAATGAACAAGGACTGATATTGCAAATCACTGATAGTTGCAATTAAGGCTGATGGACTCCTTAAGGAAGGAGTGGACGAAAAATATGGGAAGCCCATAGATATTTCGTCCAAAGGCTTCTAGGAAGGAGATCCATGGACTGCTTTAGGCCTAAGCAACCAGATTAGGGTTTCCACCTAAAAACCCTAGCAACCTCAGCTATATAAGGAACCCCTTGATATACAATTTTCGGCTCTATGCATTCTAAGAGAACCCTAGCCAAAAATTGAAGAGCCTCCATTACCTCTCTCCTTCATTCTTTGCTAGTGGTGTTTGTGACTCCATTAGAGGTGCAACGCTTGGGGCACTAAGCTCTTAGAAGTCAAGATCTAGCAAGGAACACTTGTTATTACTAGATAACAAGAAAGGTATTCTTCTAACCCTAATATTATATAGATTTTGATTTTATATATACTAGATTTAGGGATATATATTTGGAAATTTTATTTGCATGTATAACTTGAGAAAAACCTATATCCAAAGCAATTAGGTTTGCATGTACACATAGGAATGTAGATATGCTCATAACCCATCAGTATGATGGATTCCCAACCCATCGAACCTCGTATAATAGGAACTGCCTATAACCTGTGATTACCAAAACTAGCGTTCCATTACTAGCCAAATCTCAACGATTGCCCAACTTCTAGTGTTGGGTCAAAAATATGGTTTATACTTTGCTTTTCTAGGAAATTGTATTGTTATGTAATATCGTATATGTGTTGTGAGTTTACGACCGTAAACTGAGTTTACGGCCGTAAACACGTTTACGACCTTAAACTGAGTTTACGGCCGTAAACCCAATTTGCGGCCCAGTCCAGTATATATAGGGGTGAGGGGTGTGAGGAATTGATTGATGAACACTAGATGAGCTTAAGTGGGTGCATTTGAAGGTGTTCTAGAGAGAGAAAGAGAGAGAGAAGAGAGTGTGTGTTAGTGTGTGTGAATCTTGTATCCGGATCTTCATTCATATCAATACATACAAGATTCATCATATTCTTCTTCTTCTTCTCTTCTATTTGATCTGACATCATCCGTTTGATTGGGATTCCGCACCATCAAATGGATCTGATTGATACACAAGCAGATTAGGGACTTACAATTGGTATCAGAGCTTGGATTGTATCACTCATTTTTGTCAGATCTGGAGCTTATTTGATCTTATTTTTGAAGGATTCTTGCGTTTTTGGATAGATCTTGGCAAAATAGGGGGGGTTTGTTCTTCGCGTTTTTCCTAAAAATGAGTTTTTGATAGAGTTTTGGAGCAAAAAGGGGCAAAAACGCTGTTTTTCGTCAAGAACAGCGACTTCCGAGGTGTTTACGGTCGGCGGCGGCGTTTACGGCTAGGGTTTCCGAGCTTACGGTCCGGAGTTTACGGTCCGAGCTTACGGTCTGGAGTTTACGGTCCGAGGCCTCGGAGTTTACGGCTCGCGTTTACGGTCAGTAGCGTTTACGGTCTCGCACCTCGCACCAGGTCCTCGCCTTCGCGCCTCGGATCCTCGGCCTCGCTTCATCCTCGCCTCGTAGCAGCCTCGCCTCGCAGCCTCGTCCTCGCTTCGCATCCGGTTCGTTCAGCAGCTTCAAATAAAAAAAAGGGGACGCGAAGTTGGGGGTGCCGGGGATCGAACCCGGGACGTCTAGTATCAAGTTAGCGCACTTAACCAAATCAGCAAGCCAATCCCTTGTGACTTCTCTTCGAAATTTTAAACTTTACCACTTCCTGTCGCAGCCACTTTCGCATTTTTTACACTTTTAGCCCAAAATTGATTTTCCTTTAATTTTAAATTCCTTTTTCAACCCAAAAAATTTTAGTTTTTATTTTTGATTTTATTTTTAACTTTTGACTTTTTTTTTTGACTTTTTACTTTTAAAGTTTGACCTTTGATTTTCTCGTTTGACTTTTAAATTTTCAAATTTAGCATTTCGGTTTGACTTTTAAGTTTGACTTTTCAAGTTTGACTTTTGATTTTGATTTTTTAAATTTGACTTTTAAGGTTGACTTTTGAGGTTTATAGTCAAAGGACATTTTTAAATTTAAGTTTGACTTTAATGGTTTTTGAGGTCTACGAGGGAATTGAAGACATGAAAGAGAGTCGTCAGGAGATGTTAAGACAAAATTTCAACATGTTCGATTATATCCCTAGAGAAACCCTGGAAGCTCAGTTGCAGCGTTTTACCACACTCACTACTGAGATGAATATAGCTGGGATCTTCTTGACCAAATCTGAGATAAACAAAAAGCTATTGAATGCACTTCCGAAATCATGGGATATGAACGTGGCTGACATCAAGAAGACAAAAGATCTCAATCGTCTTAGTCTTGCTGCTGTAATTGAAGAACTTGACGCTTTGAATTGTCGAAAAACAATGAGTTCCACAAACCTTCCGGTCAATGAAGTTTCTTGTTCTCAATCATGTGAAGTTTCATGTTCTCAATCATGTGAAGCCACGATTAAACTTCTTCGTGAACATAATGATTTATTAAAAAGAGAAGTTGAGGACCTGAGATATGAAGGTTATCAACTCAGGAAAGGACAGAAACCCCTAAAGGCCCAGTTAGAAACAAAAATAAAGGACTTTAGGAAGCTTCAGGAAGAATTCAGCAACAAGTGTGAAAATTATGACTATATTAAGAGCCAACTTGATGCTGTAACCGAAGAACTTGACGCCTTGAAAATTAAGTGTGGAAAAACTGATGTTAGTTTCAAAAATTATACTGCGTCAAGTAAGACAATCGACTCCTTATTTGAAACCCAATTAAAATTCAAAGATAATCAAAACAAGGGTCTAGGGTATGATAGTGTTCCTCCACCTTTCAATCATAACTACACATCCATCCCTTCGACACAGGAAGAAATTGACAGGGAGGTACATCTTCAATATGGCAAACCAGCTGGTTTTGTATCAGGAGGCATTATTAATGTTGATAATCCTGATGCTCCTGATGTTTCTGTTACATGTGCAGGTAAAGTAGTAGAGGATGAGAACAAGGAGAACACCATTGAACAAACCAACATCTCCTTGAACTCTGAATCGGTTGCTTCGAACTCAGTTGCTTCTGATCAACCTGCTGTTCAGAAATACAGGCCACCAATTCCAGTGAAACAGAGTGTCTGTTGTAACTGTGCGTGTGGGAAAAGCAAGAGACAAGGCAAGGATACGCCACCAGGGGCAGGAAGAAACAACTTCACAGTGAAGAAAAAGACATGTTTTCACTGTGGAACACCTGGACACATTGCCAGAAACTGTCCAAATCGCGCATACGTTCCTTACTGCGCACAAGGCTGGAAGAACGCGCCAAGAGGGAGATACTCCAAAAGAAACCCCTCAAGGTCACGTTCAGACCATGATGACTGGAACGCGCAGAAGGCCAAGAATCTAACTCCCAAGGGCAAGAAGGAAATGTCGGCCAAGAAGCCAAATCCAAGAGATGCTCCAGTGAAACAAAGACCGGTTAGGTCAAAGTCATCTCAACGGCCGACATCAAGATCAAAAGCAAGTACTGAGCCACCCATCAGATCAAAAAAGAAATGGGTTAAACCCAACTACAAATGGGTTCCAAAGGCTCACTCTCCCAAATCAACTAATGACTCTAATATTTCTTCATCTTCTGTTTGTGATAAACAGGATATGTCATGGGAGAGAGTAACGTGCAAGGATGACAAAGGTCGACCCAGTTTCAAAATGGACTGGGTTCCAAAGACCAACTGATCCCACTCTGTGTCGGAGCAGCTATGGAGGCATATCATCAGACTTTGGTTTGTTGGTAGTGGCTGTTCCAGGCACATGATAGGAGACTTTTCTCAACTGTACAACACTCAGAACATTGTTTGAGAGTATGTGTCTTTTGTGGGAAGGGAAGAAAGGAAGGGATCACTCATGGGGTTAGTGCTTAACGATGTGAAGAATTTTTGGATCTGTTCTGAGATTACACGTGCTGTTCTCAGACCTTCTGGATGCAAATTCAATCGGTGACCTACGGTTTGAGTTTTCTTCTCTATACTCCTGAGTTTTTCGTAATATGATTCACTTTAAAGACTAATTTTTGTTTTAGGATAGTTTAAATTTGCGCAATTACTTTCGTTTCTCTCCTATGCACAAATTTAGGGGGAGAAATAAAAACAAAACAAAAAATTTAGAAAGTTAAAAAAAAAAAAAAAATCCAAAAACATTAGAAAATCAGAAAATCCAAAAATATGTTGGTTAATGAAATGAGTTTGAGTGAGATGTTTTGGGAAGTGATATTATCAAGTGATAACAGGCAATCTGAGTCTGCGTAACGTACCCAAAGTTGAAGGGTCTATGCTCTGGGTTTGATGCGCTGGTAGGCACGAAAGATTCTAAATGGACTTGACTAGGCAGAGTTGAACTTAAGAAATTCATAGTCTTGACAAATCTTGACCTAGTTAGATCCGTTCAGCCTGACAACACGACGCTTGGATAGGTTGAGCAGGGAGATATATATGGGAATCTACTCGTCATATTAAATGAACATGTACTTGGAACCGTGGATTAACTTTTCCTCGATGTGCGGATTTTGTCCTTAATTCCGGTATTGATGGGGCGACTGGTAAATTCCGATGAGTTAGGTCTGTAGAAAATTGTTTTCTTTCTCTATCTGTCTGTTAGTCATATGTTGCCTCCTTTGCATGATTGGAAGAGATCCGACCTGGACTGCAACATATGCAAATCTATTTCTCTGCATATTATATCTATGAAATTCTTCCTATCTGTTAGCCATATACTGTCTCCTTTGCGTGACTCATAATCCGACCTGGTACACAGTATATGCACCATTCTTCTTCTCAATCCCTCTAAAAACTATAATTAATGATAATCTAAATCCATCTTTTCTCTTAATGATTGTCTGCTCACCCGATGTAAGGAGTACTCTGGAAGTTCTTGATTACTGGGGCATATCAGGAAGCGGGAAACATGTTCCAGTACAATTAAAATTGAACACTCAAAGATTGTCTATAGATCTCGCTGCTCAATTTAAGTGGACAACAATATCCCTGGTCGTCGTCAGCTGAATGGTCCTTAAGATATAGTATCTAGGAACTTAGGATCAGATTTAATATCTAGGAACTTAGGTTCACCTTGTCTTATAACAAATAGTATGTCCTAAATCTGTCACAATTTTTCGTGTTTAAGTGGACAACAATACCGGCGATCGACCAGACAAAGACGTGAAGATAAAAGGTACTGAAAAGTGGATTAGGGCTGTCTAACAACTTTGATCCCAAATCACTCTTAAAGTTAGATATCATTTTATTTTTGTTAAATTTGTTCATAGTTTTCTTCTAATTTAAATATTAAGGGAGAATTAAAAATTTAAAAAAAAAATAATAAAATAAAATAAAATAAAATAAAAAAATTTAAAAAAAAATAAAAAAATAGTGTTATTTTTGTTTTATTTCTTTTTCAGAAAATATGAAAAATCCAAAAATATTGTGTGCTAAATTTTCTTTTAGTTTTGTTTTGTCTTGAAAAGTTAATTCAGGTGAAGATGAAACTCATGGAGTTTGTATTGAAGATTTCTGAGTCAAGGCTTCATCCGTGAGCATCGAAGAATTCTCATTCGAAGGAGCAAGAAATGAAGATTATTCTTTAAAATTCAATCTTTCAACCCCAGAAGCAAGGTGAAGCTGAAATTGAAGATTATGTGACGGATTGCATTGAAGCCTCCTCAATCAGTCCGCTGCTATCTTGAACCTGCTGAAGTGATCCAGAAGATTTGTTCTCTCTGATGTTCTCTCTGAAGATTCTCAAACTGAAAACGCTATCTTTCAAGAATCAGTACAAGAAGCCTCCTCACCCAATGTGCGTTCAATGTCAAATCTTAAAGAAAAGCCCAACTGCTCAAGATGAAGTCATTCATTGAAGATTCATATGTTCATCTTGAAGCTGTGAAGAATTCGAAGATTAAAGCTGAAGCCAAAGCTCCCAATGAAGATTATCAAGAAAGCCAGCTACTTTTTAGGGGGAGCTTGTTGGGTCATTTGAGAAAAGAAAAGAAAGCTATAAACCAAGGGGGAGATTGTTGGGTCAAAAATATGGTTTATACTTTGCTTTTCTAGGAAATTGTATTGTTATGTAATATCGTATATGTGTTGTGAGTTTACGACCGTAAACTGAGTTTACGGCCGTAAACACGTTTACGACCGTAAACTGAGTTTACGGCCGTAAACACGTTTACGGCCGTAAACCCAATTTGCGGCCCAGTCCAGTATATATAGGGGTGAGGGGTGTGAGGAATTGATTGATGAACACTAGAGGAGCTTAAGTGGGTGCATTTGAAGGTGTTCTAGAGAGAGAAAGAGAGAGAGAAGAGAGTGTGTGTTAGTATGTGTGAATCTTGTATCCGGATCTTCATTCATATCAATACATACAAGATTCATCATATTCTTCTTCTTCTTCTCTTTATTTGATCTGACATCATCCGTTTGATTGGGATTCCGCACCATCAAACGGATCTGATTGATACACAAGCAGATTAGGGACTTACATCTAGAATCCCAGAGAATGCTCTTGAGACCTTAACCATTCTTATGATCCAAATCAGCTCTCATGGCACCATGCCATTTCCTTGCGTTCTTATGCCCGCGACTAATAACCATAACCCTTTCCATGCACTGACGAACATCTACTCTAATTTCTATCCTCAAGGAATCATTGAACTCTAACCGACTTCATTCCATGGAAAAATACAATTCTCTTGACACTTCCAATGATCAAACAACTCGCGCAACTGACACCATCTTCTTCCTGCTACTGTTCCTTCCCCAACAACGGTAGTGCCTTGAACACCAAAGTTCTTCCATAGGCAACTGCCGATCATACCCGAACAGTTGATAGAACCACTGAACCCTGACTCCACTGGAGAACTATCATGCTAACCCTGACCAAAGATCCTCCAAGCAACACCCATGAATTGATCTTGACAAGGACCAGGATAACAACGGTACACACTGAACCCACTCGACAAGATAGGACCGTCTGAATATTCCTCGAAGACTTCTCGGCATGAAGAAAAGCATATAACCATCCTTGATAACCCAGGCAATAGCAGAGGACCAATCCAAGATATAACTTATTCAATCCCAATCAAAACTCCAAAGCAATACCAATTCCCGATATCCACTTTGAAGAAGCAGAAGATAACATACCTGCAAACATCTAAAGGAATCCTGATCACCTCTTCCTGAGATACCTCGACTGTCCTGAGGACATGGTGCAAAACTCCCTTCCGATCCCAATGACAGGACTAACAATAGGATCCTCCTTCCTGAAGGATTCTAGGGATCCACAAGCTTTGGGCTTCAGATGAGCTCCCGACTATCCTTCTACAATCTCGGCCCGAAGGCTCCGAGATGACCGTCCAAAAGCTCCAAAATCCCTTCCTTGGCTGAACCAAAAACTACCAAGGTCCAATCCGAAACACTGTGGGTAATATCCAATGAGTTGAACTCCACAACCGCGCTTTGATCGGCTCAATACCTGCTATTGAGCTGGAATCAGAATCTGAACCCCAACCCTGAGTGCTTCACACCATACCGAAACAACATGCAAAAGATCCGAATATATCCAGGAATCCTCATCCCATAGGCTTCCTAGATTCTCCAAGACTTTTCCCGATTCGAGTATGGATCCTGTGCTTTCAGTAGTATGGTCCCACTACTACCTTCCACACATATCCATACTTTCCTCAAGAATCCTCCCGAATCCTCTAAGTCACCTTCTCAAATCCATACACCAAGCACTCGTGAAACGGCTCATCAAATCCCATTGAAGCAATCCCTAGGCTTTCCTAGGTTCCCGACCTCACCCTCCCATCAGTTGCTGAAGAACTCCCTATAATTCCAATCATCCACCTCACAAATACAATCACATGCAACAAAGCTTAGATAATCCTTCGAGTAACAGACTCATCCCTACAGCAGTTGGACTCAAACAAGAGCTGCGCAATATAGTCAAATCCATCACTCTGAGATTATCCAACCTTTGTCACATGTGACTTGACATATTCACTTAGTAGCTGACTCCCATCACCTAGGAGTTCCATAAAGCACAAAGCAAGAAGCATTCGTGCAGTATCAATCCAATCCATGGAATAATCGTGGCCATCTAATCCCTCTGCTACAACTCATACTAGGAGTTCCCACTCCCGCTATAAATTGTCTTCCGCATACAAATCATACCCAAACCAGCATCCCATGCTTCCTAGGCTACCAAGTATCACATAACAGGCCAACCTATCACTGGCTAATCAGAACTATCATGCAAGTATACAAGCTATTACAATAGGCATACAAAGGCATCTCTCCTAGCATTCTCTCATGCAATAACTCAGCAGATCCTTAGCCCTAACTAGCATGCGATTCCATAGATTCACAAATCAAAGCATAACAGATAACATGTATGGGCATTTTGGGAAAACTTACTTGAGCTCGGCTGGTTGCACACACCACACCCTTTTCTCTTTTATAAAAAAATGTTTTCTTTTGGAAATTTCTACCAAAGTCCTTAGTTTGAGTTCAGACACACCCGAGAGTGTGCCCGAATCCCTCAAACCAAGGCTCTGATACCAACTTGTAACATACATAATATATGGTTTTAGAAATTTCATTTTTAATAAATAATAAAACAGTATTTATCAATGACATCCAAACAATTACATAAAACCACCGAATCAATTTCTGTAAAATCAGAGTAAAACATCCAAGGCGGAAACATATGGTGTGTGCTTTGCAATCATCCTGAACTCTCCCTTTTGAAAACCGAAGTACCTGAAACATAAACTGAAAACCGTAAGCACAAAGCTTAGTGAGTTCCCAAGATACCACATACCATTCACATCATACAATAATGAGATATGGGCCCCACCCACACTCGCATATCAGTGAGATACGGGCCCCGCCCACACTCGCATAACGGGCCCCGCCCAAACGAGATACGGGCCCCGCCCAAACGAGATACGGGCCCCACCCATACTCGCATAACAATGAGATACAAGCCTTACCCACACTCACATAACAGGCCCCGCCCACACTCGCATAACCATGAGATACGGGCCCCGACGACACTCATATAACGGGCCCCGCCGACACTCACATAACTGGCCCCGCTCAAACGAGATATGGGCCTCGCCCACACTCGAATAATAGTGAGATACGGGTCCTGCCCACACTCACATACATAAAAAAAACACATACAAGAATCACACAGACAAAAAGTACAACAACCTACCAAACATACCAATAACCACACTCAAGTAATGATGAGATACGGGCCTCGCCCACACTCAGCTAATGATGAGATACGGGCCCCGACCACACTCAGCTAATGATGAGATATGGGCCCCGCGCACACTCACATACATATAATACATAACATGTGAAAGAGTCACGTAGACAACAAGCATACTAAGAATAGCAAACCACGGGCCAACATTGGTGCCTTCAACCCGTTAAAACCAGTAGGGAAACTCACCTCGCACTGCAGATGATCCTTGGCTGCTGGCTAACAGATTCCTGAACTGTCAACATCAAAATAAACCCAATTAACAATCGGGTTCCAATACATAACCATAAGTCCATACTTGGGGTAAAAAGACCATTTTACCCCTAACCTAGCATGGTCCAAGACTAAGGCCCACACTCACATTCTGAAGGCCCAAAAGTCAAATAATCAACCAAGGCCTAACTATGGCCCAATTTTCCAAAATGGGCCCAAACCCCTTGCATGGGCCTTACCCTTAAGCCTATCCAAATAATCTAGTCCATACACTTGTTCTCAGATGGCCCAACAAGAATCCAAACACCTAAGCCCAAAAGAAAGGCCCAACTTGAAGCCCAATCATAATTAAGGTTTTCACATAAAATGATGATTAGGGTTAAGTGTTCTTACTTAACCCGTTAAGGACTTAATCCATTAAGTCAATCACCCCACTAGGCCAATCATACAATGTGGTCGAGCATAATTTTATAATTCTAATCCAACAGTCCAAACGCTAAGTTTTAGGCTGGTTAGGTTTTCACCAAGTCAGGCACCATCAACTACCACCTCGAGCGGTGGTGGTCGATGGCGGTTCATGGCGGCAACCGCCACCTCATGGTGGTGGTGGCTATGATTCTAGGCTAAAATACGGACAAAAGTACTCCAAGCACCAAACCAATCACTCACATAAACACACAGGCACTGGAGATTATGGTTAATGCAGATAAATATCATACGCTAGCATGCAGTAACAGATAGTCATATAGATCTAGTCGATCCCTAAAATGACAACCATCCTACAACCAGGATATCAATCTAACAGCTCACTAGCATAGCAACCGTCCTAAACCAGGATGAAATCTAACATATCAACCATCCTAAGCCAGAATGAAATCTAACATAGCAACCATCCTAAACCAGGATGTAAATCATAAAGGGTCGGCCTTGGTGCCGTAGACCCTGTTGATATAGTGAGAAGAACTCACCTCGCAACTGTCGACTCGAAGGATATGCTCAACTCTCGGATCACCGCCTTAAACTCCACCACATATATTCGCCACACAACCATGTTCATAAATTCCCAAAATGCCCCAGAAGTCCAAAAGTCAACCCTTGGTCAAAGTCAAAGTCAACTATCAAAGTCAACAGTCCATGTTGACTTGAACTCGTCGAGTACAACCAGCCACTCGCTGAGTTCCTTGCATAAATCGTCAACTCGTCGAGTCACTTTAGTGATTGGTCGAGTTCCTAATGTTGGTGGCCGTGAACTCCTTGGCCAACTCGTCGAGTTACCCTTGCAACTCGCCAAGTTTATACGTGTCCAAAGGTTGGGAAAACCCTAGTTGACTCGCCGAGTCACTCTACTGACTCGCCTAGTCTACGACAATCTTCATCGGACTCGCCGAGTGGACCATGCAACTCCCCAAGTCCCTTCAGTCCTTCATCTAAACATATGCTTTTTAAGCCATGCTAAGGTTCCATATTGCAGATCCAAATCCCTAAGGCATGTTTATCACGTAAAGTTGCAAACTTTACGTGCATACAAGGCTCTAGAGACTCTAAATGACAAATCAAAGCTTGCAATGGAGTTTTACACCTTAGGAGAGTCTCGTTCTTGCAAAAGCTGGAAGCTTTATGGACTGAGAGACCCAAGAGAGTTCAGATCTGAAGTTGCAACTTCAGATCTGAACTCAAACACAAGAAAGGCTTCCTAATATGCTAGACAAGCCCAAAAATCCACCCAAAAGAGATCTAGAATGAAATGAGGTTAAGATAACGACTTAATACCTTCCAAAGGATGCCAACTGAGGTAGATCTCTGATTCCCACACATTCCTTGCTTCTATTCACTTGTTCTCCAAGCTTCTCTCACCAAAATCCTCTTCCAAAGCTTAAAACACACAAATGGAGCACACTCACACGAATTAGGGTTTATGGAATATCAAGAGGCTGTAAGGGGAGGCTGAGGAGGCCAATGATCCTTTAAATAGGGTGAAAAACCCAGAAAATTAGGGTTTCATCCTCTAGCTCCTACTCGTCAAGTCCCTTCTTGGACTCGGCGAGTAGGTCACTTAAACACGTGGACCAACCCGCTGCTACTCGACGAGTCAGGGCAACCTACTCGTCGAGTAGACCTTGAAATCAAGAAAATCTTATAACAAAAATCAATACCTGAGAATCGGGGCGTTACATTAATAAGAGGTCAGATGTTGGAATTAACTAAAATCGATAGCTTCATCTTTATATAACCTTAAACCAAAATCGATGTGTTCAAGATCTTCTAATAATAGGATTTGGATATGGATTTAGACACGTAAATCTATGATGGAATTTGGATCTTCATCTTCAATCAATTGGACTTAGATCTTCATCTTCATAGACATCAATGGGTATGCCCGGAATGATAAACTAGTGATGAAATATGGGTGGAGAAAGGGTGAGGTGTTGGAAAATGACAATGTAAAGAGAGGCGAAGTTCATGGGTGGTGGTTATCATTTTTCGGTGCAGTATAAGAGGGTGACATAGCGTGACAGTGTGGTTTCCAACGATTTGAGAGGGTTTGGGGTTCATGAAGAAAAGAGAAGAAGGGATGAGACTTGAGAGTGGGAAGAAGATGAGTGATTGTAAGGTGGGGTGGGGTGGGGTGGGGGTGACGGTGAGACAAAACAATTTTGAGGTCAAATAAATAAATAAATGAAGATTAAACGTGTAGTTTTATCTACACATGGATAATTTCAATAATTTACTCTTATATTAATTACAACGAGTTAATTTACTCTTATATTAATTACAATCCCATCGAAATGATTATCAATATATTCCAATTTAAACGTACTTAGTTACAAACTTAAACATTAAATTGTAAATCGTTTATTCGAATACATATTTGCATATATCAACTTCATTTATTCATCCATCGGTATGGAACAAATATAAATAAAATATATTAAGATAATAGGATGAAATAATATCATATTTTCTATTTTATTAGCATAATATGAATGTTATTCGTTATTAGAATATATTTTTTACGCGACTAATTAGATATTTGAAGTAAATTAAAGTCATAAATAAAAACAAAAACTATTACTCATACATTCACCAGTCACCTCTATGGGTTACTTTTACAAAATGATAATAAAACGCTAATAGTCTTAATTCAAGAATGCGGCCAGGCCACAAAGTATAGCATGTATGGGTATATGGTTATATGTGAATATGTGATATTTTTGTATTACTCATTAGGCCCACACCGCTAGTCCGTTAAGAGTGCGCATCGATTGCTGCTTAAAATTTGAAAACCCCTTTTCTGTAGTCGTGGGCTTGATCCTTTCGGCTTGGCAATAGAGAATTTTTGGAAAGGCTAAGTCGCTAATTATCGACTAAGAACAAGTTTGGTGAAACTACTAGTCGGTTAAAATTAGAAATCTATTAGATGGTAGTTGTAAGTTTAGATGGTAGTTATAAACTGTAAATTTTATTTATATAAAAATATTTGATAAAAGTAGTTTTTAGTTTTTAAATATGTAAAATTAATTAAAAACTAAACACTAAGAGTTAATTAAATTGGCGTTTGGTTTTGAATTTTTTTCAATTAAAATAAAAGTTAAAAGCTTGTATCGCTCAACAAATATTTTTCCTATTTTGAATTTTTTTTCTTAAAAGACTCCCTAATCCTTATGATTTTTTGTTTTTCGTATGTAGTTATTAATTAACTTTTACTAAAACTTTTAATAACTTTATTTGTCATTAATATTATAATATTCGTTTTTAGACTTACATAGGAGTTTTTATTAAATAATTCAAGATAAAAATTTGAGTTGTTTTTTGTTTTATTTTTTGTTAAAAGGTTTTATTTATTCAGTGATTTCCATAGGTTAACTATATAATTTTAACAATTACATACATACATATGTTTCATTCAAATTTAATATGGTAACATCAACATTTAAGCCAAAAAAAATAAAAAAACCCTTTGTTTAATGAATTAAAATCTTAATATTTTACTTATTTTTTATATTTTCCATGATTTAATATTTTAAGATACTAACATTTTAATTATTTATTATTTTTTCCTTTTCAATTTTTCTCGCATTAAAACTTGTTAATACTGATGAATATTGTGTTTTTTTTCAAGAATATAAGAAAGAAATTGATATTTGTTAACAATGAAAGCTTGAAGAATAAAGAGAACGAGTGAAAGAAGATTATGAGAGAAAGTCTACTTTTATTGGTTCAATCAAAACTACTTCATTATATATATATATATATATATATATATATATATATATATATATATATATATATATATATATATATATATATATATATAGAGGTTATAACGTGGATGGATAACTATTGTGCGGACATGTGGACAATACTATTTTTTGAGAATTATTAAGAGAATATGTTGTTTCGTAATATAAATACGTTCAACCTCACATAACCATCATCATTTTCATGCATTCTTACTAATTCTTATTCATTTTTGTTCTCACACATCGTTTTTCACTCATATTCATTCTTACAGAATATGACTCAATAAACATTCTGACAGAATGAGAATAATTAAAAAAATCTATAATAACCATATAGACGATTTAATTAGTGAGAATGTGTGATAATGACAATAATTATTTAAGATTGAACGTATTCACATTATCCAACAATATATTTCATTTGTCATTTTCACAGAATAGCATTGTCCACACGTCCGCACAATAGATGTCAATCCACATTTGAACCTAGCTCTCTCTCTCTCTCTCTCTATATATATATATATATATATATATATATATATATATATATATATATATATATATATATATATATATATATATAAGCAACAAAGAACTAACAATTACTAACTGTATAACAAATTCTATTATGTAAATTACTAAAATGCCCTATACTCTTTCTAACAACTAAATTAACTAAATTTATAACAAAAGCTAACACCTGCCTCAAGTTGGTGGGTAGGAAGATAAACTGTGATAACCCGAAATTTCTATTCTGTACAACATTTCAATTCAATAGAAGTCAGAACAGTTTCTGCTAACTTTCAAGCTTTTTGGAATAAGTTTGAATGTTTTTAAGTTAGTACTTCAAGAGATACCAGGAGAGAGGATGCTCTAGGGTTTATTATGCAACAATAAAGTCCCAAAGCTCCAAGAGTTTGGAGTTTACGGCCTAAATAAAGGTGTTTACGGCCGTAAACCCTAAATTGGGGGTATATGTATGACACTTAGTCATTATTTACCATTTTTCACAAATTCAAGATCCAAACTCAATTCTCTCTCAAGTATCATCCAACAATTCTTCAAGATCTTCAACTTGTAAGTATTTCTAGCCCTAATAAGTTGAGATATTACTTAATCTAGTGATTTAACACACTTCCATCCGTGAAATCATTTCAAAAGGTTAGATCTTCAAGTTTCACAAAGAACACCAAGAACACACACTATTGTTCTTGGACTTTTAGCACCTTTTCAAGCCTCTATCTTGTAAGTACTTCTATCCTAGAGTATAATAAGGCTTATTACACTTCTATACATCAAGAAAACACCAAGAAAACCAAGGATCAAAGGTGTTTACGGTCCAAGAACACCTTGGACCGTAAACCCTATAAAGGGTACCAAAGTGTGCCCTAGTCCCTTCTAAGCCTTGGAAACTAGCCTAGATCCCTTCCTTGATGTGCTTAGTACCTGAAAACATCATAAAACCATAAACCATTTGGGTTTACGGCCGTAAACCCAAAGGGAAATGGTCCAAGGACCGTAAACTCCTAAAAGGAGTGAAATGGTGCCCTAATCTCTTCCTAAGGCTTATACATGAAGTAGGAATACTTCTTTGGACTTGTAAGACTTCAAAACACGAAATGGTCAAAGAAACATGAGTTTACGGCCGTAAACTCATGGGTTTACGACCGTAAACTCAATGAGTTATGGTCACATAACCGTAAACTCAAATGAAGGGCCCCCTTGAACCCTAAACTCAATAGCAATGTCCTACAACACTTAGATGCAATCCTAAGGAATTATAGCACTTATATAAGGTGTTTTACATGTCCTAGGATGTCTTAACTTTGTTAATTAGTTGTTTAAAGACTAATTGGATACATATATGTGTTATTATATGTTAACTAGGATCATTGTGTGTGTTCAAGTCTTCACTTGACACCTAGCAATCCTATATCATCAGTTCATCCAAACCACTCACTACAGGTGAGTTCATACCCCTTAATCAATCTTTTAAATGATTTTAAATGCTTTAATGGGGGGGGGGGGGAATACAAGTAGAAAACAGCATGTTATAGAATCAATCACATGTGATTTATAACTGTGTTTTCAACCAACTGATTTCTCATACTTCAAAATGTGATAAACGCAATGGTTTTCAGTTCTGTTGTACTTGGTTATCAAAGGAATTACTTTTGAAATGTTTTATAAAATGACATCAAGTCATTTTTATTTATTGCTCAAAACTCTTAAATGTTTTACAAAACCTCTTTCAACTTATTGTTAAAAACCATATCTATACACATATGTTTCATGTATATATGTATTGATATGAGAGCTTTAATTTTTCATTCAGTTTCCAACACTCTTGGGTAGCAAGGGTGTATAAACCTACTTGGACACTCAACTTACATTCCAGTAAACTATTATAGGTATAGTTTAGGGGATACAAAACATTATTCCTATTACAAGGAATTACACCAGAGTCGGTTCATTCATGAGTCTATACTAATACATCATACACAATATGAAGAGATACTATTACATGGATACTTTTACATAGATACTTTTACGTAGATACTATTACATGGATACTTTTACATAGATACTATATGATGAGATACTATTACATATTATATGTGTAGATACTATTATATATGTACGGGACTAACCATTCTACGCCCAGCTGTTAGCTACAGAGGGAAAATGCACATCGACGGATGTCTACGGTTAATACTATTCGGCATCTTCCATGTCGTGTTTATCCTAGTACCAAAGGATAATACTTAAATGATTATATAATTTCCCTTTTACTTTTATTTTGTGACACATTCACATAAACGATGAGGTAGACTATATATTTATAATAATAGTCACATGGGAAAAACTTTCATTTACACAGAAAGGCAAACTTCAAAGCATTCGGGTCTTGGTAGAAGACTACCTTTTATACTAGTAGGAAATATGGGATTTTCTAGGGTTTTCACACTTATATCAAATGTTTCATCAACAATTGCATGTCTTTCATATCAGCTTTCCAAATTAATGACACCATAATACTTATGAATTCACCAGCTTTATGCTGATCTACACTTTCAAAATAACTTGTATTCTCAGGTCACCAGTAGACAGGTACGATGACCAGGTTTTGAGAAGACGGAGCACAGACAAGACTCGTCTTTTATTTTGATTACATATTTTGGTATCTTATTACTATGAAAGAACACTCATGTATTAAAACTTTACTTTTAATGCAATGGATGATGTTGTTTCTTGTTTACTACTTTGCACTGTTATGATACTTTACATGACGTCCTCCACCCCTGAACGTTTCCGTCGTTCTTGGTTTTGAAGTGTGACATAAACCCAGCTTGGAAACAACATCATGATGAAGTGGATTTTGTAAATACATTTGCATGTTGTTAAGTTGTAGAAACGTGAGTAATGATATTAAGCCATTTTGTAATTTTTTTGAACATATTTGGAATCTAACTCGATGGGTTTAGTCCTCTCATGAAAAATGAGATTTGTGGTTATATATATTGTTGCTAGATTGTCACATTTAAGGGGTATTGGAATAATATCAACCACTTGAAAATCATGAAGAAGTCTAGTAAGCCATGCTAATTCTGCACAAACTCTTATCATAGAACGATATTCAACTTCTGCATATGAAAGGGATATTATAACTTGTTTCTTTGACTTCCATGAAATGGGACTACCACCAAACAATATGAAGAAACCACTTCCATAATGATGTGTAATAGGACATGAAGCCCAATGAAAATCACAATAAGCTTTCATTTTGAAATCCTTATTGTTGTTAAACAATAATCCTTGAGAAAATGTCTATTTGATATAGCTTAATTCATGTAAAGCAACATTGTAATGTTCTTGACAAGGATACTTATTAAAATTGACTACAATATTGAACAATATAAATCAAATCAGGTCTAGTATGCAACATAAAAATTAATTTTTCCAACCAGTTGTCGATATTCAGAAGGATCTTGAAAAGGGGCGTCCATTTTTGGAAGCAATCGTATTTTGTAGGCAAAGGAGTTGAAACTTGTAAAGCATCTTCCATATAGTATAAAGAAAGTAGTTCTTTTATATATCTTTGTTGATGTACAACCATACCAGTAGAAATGGAATCAAACTCCAACCAAAGGAAGTGATAAATATTACCAAGTTCCTTAATTTTGAACTGATCATCCAGAAATGACTTCAAATCATCTATTTCTTTAGAATTATTTCCATTGAAAAGAAAGTCATGGACATAAAAAGCCATAAAAAATATGGAATCGCTAGATGTTTTGAGAAACAATGGATAATCATTAGCTGAGTGAGTATATCCTTTTGTATGTAAAGCTTAAGATAACTTCGCATACCACTACCTAGAAGCTTGCTTCAAGACCTTTAAGGATTTTTTGAGTTTTCATACCAGATTCGGCTTATCAACAACATATCTGAGCATGGTTAGCCGATTTCAGGGAAATCTTGGTAGAGCTCATTAGACTGCAGAAAAGAGCATTCTTAAGTATTTGCGAAGGACAAAGGATATGATTATAGTCCTTGGTGGTACTGATACGTTAAGAGTAACTGGATATAGTGATGCCAGCTTTAAGAAAAATCGAGACAATTTTTATTCTTAGTCAAGCTGGGTGTTTGTGTTATATAGTGGAGAAGTTACTTGGAAAAGTTTCAAGCAAGATACGGTGGCTGATTCTACTTGTGAAACAAAGTACATCGCAACGAGTGAGGCATCGAAGGAGGTGGCTTGGTTGAATAACTTTATCGACGATCTCGGAGTAGTCTCGACCATTCAAGAGTAATTGGAACTTTACTGTGATAATGAAGGAGCGGTTGCTTTGACCAAAGAACCCAAGTGTTAGGATGAAAATCCTTAATTATCGTTTAGATTCAAAACAAGTAAAAGAAAGAACACAATGATGATCCAAATAATGCTGAATGATTAAGTGTCACGCCTCAGAAGAACTCGACAAAGAATTGCTACTGTAGAGGCGTGATTAGGGTTACAAAATGATTATTAGAGTTAACAAAAATATGATGCATGCATGCATCTTAAATATTCTAACCCTAGTAGATAACTACGGGAGGACAGGCCCAACCCGTTACATAACATACTAAACAAAAAACCCAATGACGCAACATCTAATACCCAACAATCTCCCCCTTTGCATCAATTGATGCAAGAATCCATTAGCATTGAATTTGCTTCTGCACTTTGTAAACCTTTTGAATGAAGCTCAAATGTACCTTGCGAATTTGAATGTACCACAAGACCATATCAGAGAAGCACTTGAGGTCATCCTTACTGTTGCCCTTGAATTTATTCATCAAGTCCAATATAAACTCAAGAAAGGATGTAGTGTACAAATGTTTGTCAGGAAGAAAGAAGCAGTCCTTGCGAAAGTCTGTTCTAGTTCATTACCTAGCTTGATACACCATGAACCATCCCTGGCTTCATCTTTTCAAAATCCTTTAGAGTTTCCTTACGAACAACAAAAGGCTTCTTTCGTAACACCGCGACTATCTCCATGTCCATTTCCCCAATCTCTTGAATGTAAGACTTTATCATCAACTTGAGATGGGACATGATAGGTTTTTATTTCTCTTTATCTTTCAGCAACATGTTGTAGAGTACGATCCAGTCATAGGGGTTAAGACAAGGCAAGTCTGCGAGTGTGAATTCGTAGCCCTGACTGACCGAACCTCTCGCAACTTTGAACTTCGCGTTTGGGAAGCTATCAGTTTCGATTGGTCCTGTGACTTTCACGCCAGTTATTTTTCTTACAGACCATGTTTCATATTGCGTATTTCATGTGCTTCAGATAAAATGAGAAAAGCATGTGATCAGCCCCGCTATCTGTGGATGGAGCGTTCTCAACTTTCACAAAAGAGCGAAACTTGAAAGCTTTTGGAGTGATTGGTAGATCCAGTTGCGAATCTTGTGTGTTTTGAAGATCAAACGACACAACTGACTCTAACCAATACTGGCTAGGTAGATCAACATCATCATGCTGGATTCGCTTCAAAGTACACTTAGGAAATAAAAGCTTTTTGCTTTGAAGAGTGGCTTGAGCTTCTTTCTCAGCTTTCTCCTTTTCTTTAGCCTCTCGGTGATCCGTTGGTGCTCATCCATTTCAGCCTCATGAGCCTTTCGCCTTTTAAGCTCATCTTCATCCAACTCTTCGTCTTCACTGTTATCAATGATGGGATCTTCACTGAAAAGTTATTCCTTACCCTTAGGCTCAAGATCTTTTTTGACAGCAGGTTTAGCTGGAGCTTTGGAGTCATCTTTCCTTGACGTACCTTCTCCCCCTTGTTTCGGAATAATGCCTAATTCCGGAACACCCTCGAGCCTGTGAAGCATTGCGAAGACTGGCCTTAACTTCTAAGCAAGATGTTTTCTCATTGAAATTGTGATCATCGAGTCCCTGGTCTCAATGATGTCCGAAAGTAAACCTGTAACATCAGTGATACAACTTCGCATAATAGCCCTTTCAGACAATAATTCATTGACCTGTTCTCAGAAGCTGCCAGTTTGATATTCAAATCTTTGATCTTCTCAGTTTTGAGGGAAAGAGAGTCCATGATTTTACTCTCCATAGCGAGCTCGTCCTGACGATTTGTAATTTGAGAAGAGATTGAGGTTTGGAAAGCTTCGTGATCAGTTTTGAGACCATGACGAACCTGTTGAAGTTTAGTCTTTTCTGCCTTCAAAGTGTTGTTTAGGCTATGAATGACTTCATTGGCCGCTGCAGTATTAGACTCGGAAGAAGTTTGGGACTTTTCCATGAAGGCTGTAGCATCTGAAATTAGTTTATCGACTTTTTCGGCCGAGGTTGTGCAAAAAAAAGTAGAAGCTTCAACTGCCTTGTTCATACTATCAATGTTATTAGAATGTTCCTTCATTATTCTTTCAAAAAGGGACTCGACCGCCGCTTTAGAATATGCCTCAGAAGAGGAAGCCTTGGAAAGGAGAAGCAGTTGCTTAAGTTTATCATGTATAGATTGGAGTTGCCCTTTCGTAACTAGGGTTTCGACTTCACTATCAGTCCTTATTTGAAAGGAACTATAGGTGAAACCCCCAAGATCTTCGTCTTCAGCATCACCAAAAATCATGTCTGGATCATCTTGGCGAATGGGAGAAATAGGTGGTGAGACATGAGTGGAGAAACCTGAAGTTTTAGCCCCTGTATCAGATACGTTGACTGAAACTGAAGGTTCAACTGAGGTGGTTGGTGGGATTGTAGAAGTGGTTGTTTGAGTAATAATGGTGGCAGTTGAAGCTGTGAATAGTGGAGTAGACAAGGGAATAGTTGCCTGTGGCTGAGTATAAACAGGTGGTGGACAAGGAGCAATGGTAATGGGGTTTGTGGTGGTTTTAGGTGAAGGAGGAAGAGAAGGAACAAAGTCATTGTGAGTTTGAGTTACCTCAGGATTTGATGTCGCATTGTCGTTGCGAGCAGACTCTTCCTCCCCGTTGCGAACTGGTGGTTCTTGTTCGTTACGATCATCTGATTAAGATTCAGACTCCGAACTTTCACTTTCACTTGGAGTGGGGGACTTGCTCTTGCGAGCAGGTTGCTTTCGCCTTTTAGGAGCAACAGTAGAAGGAGCAGCTTTTACCTTTCGCTTTGTAGGAGGTTTCGCAGCTGCTGAAGGTCCTTCCATATCAATAGTTTTCTTTTCGCCCTTCTTCATACCTTTTTGTCCCCCCTTCTTTGGTTTGTCTGCCTCAGCTATAATTGCTTGCATTTCAGGAGTTAAGGGACGAAACCCCGAAGCAGTCAGTTTCCTATATCCCTCCAAGATTTTGCTAGACACTGGCACATCAGGAAACATTGCCTCTAGAATTGAGCCAATGAAAGAAAACTTTGAAAAATCAGAAACGATAATCCCAGTGGTGTGAAAGGTAGAGATTGAAGCCATCATCGCATCTTGCATCAGTGGAATCTTAAGCTTTTCAATGGACCTGTGGACAATGATGGTCCAAAAATGTGTACAAGAGATTTCACTGTGACATGTGGTAGAGAGGGTGCTCTGAACATCTTGAGCCCATAGAACGGACCCATAATCGACATTCAAACCTGTGTAGAGAACATATAGAATCGCCATGAACATCTTACTGGCACAGTCGGACCCAGTTACTCTTTCAGAAAAACCTTTGAATAGTAAGGTGAAAAGACCATTCCATTGAGGAGGCAGATTAGGTTTCCTGAACTTCGAGACGAAACTTAGGGTTTCTTTGTAGCTCATTTGGTAAAACATCTCTAGAAGGGCCGCACTAGACACCATTTCAGGGTTAATTATGTCGTCTGTCTGTGGAAGCCTTAGAAGTGAACAATATCGAGTTTTGGTGATGGAGGTTGTGTGGTTGTGGATTTCAAAAGTAATCCTCTGTTCTTCCTTGATATAATTGGCAGAAGAGTAAGCTTTAGACAAAATTAACATCAAAACATTCTCCATCTTGGTGAGTGCAACAGTTAACGGATAATACTTGAGACATTCAATGATTGGAAGCATAAAACTGTCGTACTTGACCGACTCGAGATCGATCACCAAGTTCTGATGTTGCTTGATGGCTAGTAGAAAAGAGTGTGCAGTTTGATCTTGAACAGAGACATTTTCAGAGGAACCCACCATTGTTGAAGCTTGAGAAAGAAGAAGATGAACAGGAGAATGATATGATCACCGGAGATCTTTGAGAGGATTTGTGAGTGGTAAAGAATGAAAAGTCGTCAAAATCCTTATATACCGTTTGATTTGTGAGAGAAATCCGGAGAGAGAATACATCGGTTACTGAAACATCGCCTGAAAAAGCATGACTTGATAACTGTAGATGTCAGACCCATGAGTCATACGTCGTTAAAGTAGCTGTCCATTCAAAATTTCACGCACCCATTTGAATTCTTATCGACAGTGAATTTCCGCGTCAGCTTTGCCCTTTCACAGTTGAGAATGATTTCATTTGTCTCACATGAAAGCGAACTTCATTGATTGAACTGTGAACTTGAAAATAAATATAAGTACCATGAACCAGAATTTTTGAAAATCACTAGGATCTTCGTGAAAGAGTGTCAAAGATAAAGAAATAAAACAATACTTGTATGTGGGATTTTGTGATGTCTAAATAAAGACACGAAACTGGGGATCCTGGGCAAAGATCTCGTCCTTCGAAGTCAAGAGAGACTAAGAAGTGTCTGTGTGGTTTCCCGTTAAAATATGATCAAGTGTTTGATAAGAAACATTGAAAGGCATCTTTTAGTAGTCTTACAAGGTGGCTTCATCTTCATCCAAACTCCGAAACTTGACATAAGTTCGAGAGTTTAACAAAGTACTCGTGTGACCAGTGTAGTCAGTTGAACGAGTAGGTTTGGAATTATTTTGGTGACAAGATTAAAATCTGAAATCTCAAAAAAAAAATAAAACTGGATCTTGTGGGAAGAAGTGACTTGGGACAAGAACACTTCATAAAGATCTCGCAAAAGAAAAAGAGATTCCTTGGTACAAACCACAAAAATGGCTTTCGTTAATTCCATGGTGAAAATCTTGAACGTTTAATTGTTCACCGTCAATTCATGTAAGTGTGTTGGATTTTGGGTTTCACTCAGTTCATGGTGGACGAAGCTAAGATCATTAACACAGATGTTTTGTAACCATAAACCTCAGTAGTATAGCTGAGAGTCTCAGGGGTTACATTCATGAGTGCGAGGGCAGTGGAGAAGTGTGAAGGTGGTTCCATAGAAGCGAATGTACCTCTGCTATGCGAAAGTGACCAAGCAGATAGCTCTTAACTCAAAGTGAGAAAAGTAAGGCAGCTCATGACTAATGTGAATTTAACAGCCTGGTTGGGAAGAAACGATTGGTAGAATCGGTTCATTAAGGCTTCACATCGAGTCGATTGAGGCTTCGGACAACATGCAGCAACATGCTTCTAGGGACACTTAGCTAATACATAGATAAAAAGATTTATATCTGCCCCATCACACGAATTGAGATATGATACGAACCAGTGCCTCCATGATCTTCTTAAGATATTTTTGGTATTTTTGAGTTTGTGAAAAAATAAAAGAAGTAAAAATAAACACAAATAAAATATTTTTGTATTTTGAGATTTTCTGAAAAAGAAATAAAAACAGAAAAGATTGAAAAACAAAATAAAGATAAGAAATAATATACATAAAGTAGAAAAGGATATTGGAAAATCCGAACCACGAATGAACAGTTGACTGCGAATTATTGCGAGCGTTCGTACCAATTCGCAGTGTTAAAGTAGACTGCGAATGAACAATGGACTACGAACTACTGCGAACGTTCGCACCGATTCGCAGTGTAATCATTATGTATGTGAAAGTGGTTTCGGAACATATTCAGCTTCCATCATTCCTAGGCCTTGAAGAATTCTATTGAAGGTTGTTTCAGGCAAGGCTTTTGTGAATATGTCAGCTAACTGATCAGAGGATCTTACGAAGTGAATTTCAACGTTGCCATCTTCTACGTGATCCTTAATGAAATGATACCTCAGTGCTATATGTTTTGTCTTTGAGGGTTGCATTGGGTCGTGAGAAATGAAAATGGCACTTTCGGAGTCATAGTATAGTGGGATTCGTTTCATGCTTAATCCATAATCACGAAGTTGGCTTTGAATCCAAATGACCTGGGATGTACATGAGGCAGCAACTATATATCCAGCTTCAGCTGTTGACAAGGATACACACGTTTTATTCTTGGATTGCCAACTGACAAGTTTGCCATCGAGAAATTGGCATCCTCCAGTTGTGCTTTTTCTATCTAATCCACATCCCCCAAGTTCAGCATCCGAAAATGCTTGTACGAAGAAGCCTGAGTTCGCAGGATATCATATGCCAAGTGATGAGGTTCGTTTCAAGTATCTGAAGATATTCTTGACGACCACCATGTGAGGTCTGCGATGGTTTGCTTGGAACGTAGCACAATAACAAACTGAAAACATAATATCTGGTCTACTAGCTGTTAGATACATCAATGATCCTATCATTTTACGATAAAGGGTCATATCAGTAGCTGGTTTTTCCAGAGATGGTGTCAGTTTCGTTCCGAATGCCATTGGAACCTTCGCTTTAGAGTCTCCCACCATGCCAAACTTAGTGAGCAAAGTCTTCGTATATGCTTCTAGATTCATGAAAATGCCTTCTGGTCCCTGTCTTATATTCAATCCAAGGAAAAAGTTAATTGGACCTATGGAGCTCATCTTAAATTTAGTTTCCATTAACTTTCGGAATTCAACTGTTAGGCTTGCATTCGTAGAACCGAAAATGATGTCATAAACGTAAATTTGGATGACCATTAAGTGGTCACCCTCTTTCTTGCGAAAGAAGGTTGGCTCAACCGAACCTTGTTTAAATTTGGACATTTTAAGGAAACGAGTGAGAGTTTCGTACCAGGCTCTTGAAGCTTGCTTCAGACCATAGACTGCCTTGTCTAAGATGTAACAGTGATTGGGATACTTCTCATTTATGAACCCGGGTGGTTGTTCCACGTATACAGTCTCTTCCAATTATCCGTTCAAGAATGCACATTTAACATCCATCTGAAATACCTCGAAGTTCTTGTGCGCTGCGTATGCCAAGAAGATGTGAACAGATTCCAACCTTGCAACAGGTGCGAAGGTTTCTTCGTAGTCAATGCCTTCTTCTTGACAATAACCCTTAACCATGAGTCTCGCCTTGTTTCTTATAACATTCCCTTCTTTATCCATTTTGTTGCGAAACACCCATTTGAAACCTACAACTGATGCATCTGGTGGAGTTGGAATTAGCCTCCAAACTTTATTTCGTTCAAACTCGTTAAGTTTATCTTGCATCGCTTGCACCCAATCAGAATGATCGAGAGCAACATTAACCGTTTTGGGTTCTACTTTGGAAACAAATGAGTTAAACATACAAAATTCCACTTTAGAGAATAATGCAGTTGTTTCGCTTTTTGCTGAGATCTCGTAAGGACTCCTGCAGAAGATTCGCCGATTAAGTGGGTTATTGGGTGATCTCTGGTCCATTTGGTTATTGGAGGATAGTTTGGATCATAAGAGGGATCCAATTCAACATTTACTTCTTCGAATTCTGATTGAACGTCCGAATCATCATTCGCATCTTTATTCTCCCCCTCGAATGACGAGAGGTCCTCTTCTTCAGGAATTAAAGTACATCTGTCCCCCTGCGATGGAATGTTCGTATCTTGTGGTGTAGATTTCTCCCCCTGAGGAGTTGCATTTTAGTCAAAATTCTCCCCGCTAGAATGTAGTATTCGTGGTTTGAGGGATGTTCGCACTTGGTGGCTGTTGTGGCAAATCCTTCGCAACATCATCAATTATTTTCTTCAATTCATCCTCTTTGTTGTCAGCTGCTTTTGATTCGGATGAAATGGCCTTCTCTAGCTCATCAAAAAGTAACATGAATTCCTCATATATATTGGCTAAAGGAATCGAGGCTCGACATGGCTTAGGAAATATTTCCTTCGATTGACTCTCATTCGACTGAATCCTCTTCAAGTAGTTGTCATCAAACGTGACATATTAGGTTTCTTCAATCTTTTTGGATCGTTTTTTAAGAACCCTATATGCCTTAGAGGTCAGCGAATATCCCAAAAAATACCCTCGTTAGCTTTCGCATTGAATTTGTTTCGTTGTTCCTTGGAGTTGAAGATGAAACACCTGGAACCAAATACATGGAAAAACTTCACGTTAGGTTTGCGATTATTGATGATTTCATAAGGAGTAATTGAAAATCGCTTATTTAGGATGGATCTATTTTACGTAAAGCATGCAGTTGCGATGACATCAGCCCAGAAATAGAGAGGTAGACATGCGAATGACAGAATGGTTCTTGCAGCTTCGCACAAGGGCAGTTTCGTCTTTCAACTACACCATTCTGTTGTGGAGTGTAGGGAGCAGAAAAGTTGTATGAGACTCCCTTTTCAGCAAGAAATTCTTCAAACACTTGGTTTTTAAATTCCAACCCATTGTCGCTGCGAACATTGCGAACCAGCTTTCGCAGTTTAAGCTCAATTTGCTTTATGAAATCCTTGAGTTTTGGTGTGGCTTCAGATTTCTGTTTAAGAAAGTACACCCAAGTGAAATGTGAAAAATCATAAACTATAACGAGAATATACTTACTACCACCGATGCTTTCGATTGCAGAAGGTCCACAAAGGTCTATGTGTAGAAGTTTTAGAGGTTCGATGACTTTCGTGTTTACTAATGTTGGATGACTTTTTCTGCTTTGCTTCCCCATTTTATAGGCTGCACATAAATGATCCTTGTCGATTTTTAAGAGTGAAAGCCCTCGCACATGATCACCAAGAACAAGCTTGTTGATGTCTTTGAAGTTGAGGTGCGAAAGTCTTCTATGCCATAGCCAGCTTTCATCTGAGTGAGCTTTCGTAAGCTAGCAAATGGCAGGCTTCCCTCGTATCGGATTCAGATTTAAAGGATACATTTCGCTTTTGCGCTTCGACTTTAGAAGAACTGCTTTCGTCTTCTTTTCTATGATTTCAGATCCTTCATCATCAAATGAGACTTTCAAACCCGTCCCCATAACCAATTGAGAAACACCTATCAGGTTGTGTTGTAATCCTTCCACATATGGCACTTTACGAATCGAAAACTCTCCATTCGTTATCATCCCATACCCTTTAATCCTTCCAAATGAGTTGTTTCCATACTTCACATTTCCACCATCTTTGAGAGCTCGAAACTCTCGCAATTCTTCCTTCCGCCCAGTCATGTGACGCGAGCAACCACTGTCGATATACCATTCAACGTCAAACTGCTCGTCACGAATTACCTACGAAAATCAAGCTGATTTAGGAACCCAAAGTTGCTTGGGTCCTTATGAGCCTTTTACAGAACGGGGAAAAGTAATTGCAAGATTAACCATATAAGTATGTTTAACTAATGTGGTTTTATCTTTCTTTGTTATGGTAAAAACTTTGATTTTATCTTTTACGTTCGTTTCTTTTGGAAAAGATTGTTTTTGTTTATTTTGGATTTGACTCTTTATGAACCCTTTTTGAGCTTTCTTAGAGTTAGTGGTCGTTTTCTTGATTGGAACTTCAGAATCTGAAACTAACTTTCCTTTTCCTTTATCATCTTTGGATGAGACTTTCGTTGGTAGAGAATGATGAGGTTTTGGTTTTTCCACAAGTTTCTTTGAAAAAGAAGGTTTTTAAACAGAGTTCCTTTTGGATTTTTGTGGATTGCAAGAGTGATAGTGCGAACATTGACTGGGGTTCGCATGAGATCGAGCTCTTGCATTTTGATTGAAAGATTTTTCATTGTGAACATAGTTGGGATTTTGGGACTGCCAAAATTGCTTCCTTTCATTGAGATTTCTTTGATATCTCAAATTCCTTTGCCGTTTTTGATCTGCAAGTTGCTCTGAGGATTTGTGAATGTTCACCTTTTGTTTCTCTTTTCTAGCATGAGATTTGTCCTTCATAGATTTAGGTTCGCTTGGACTTTCCTTTGTTCTGCTTGGACTTCCTTTCTCATAGCTTGAGCGATTGTTCAGTGGTTCTGCTACATATCTTCCTTTCACTCTCCACAAAGTTCTTCTGATAAACCCTTCGTTTCGTCTGCATTGTCTATAGGAGCGGACCAAAAGTACTTATCGCAACCATCTTTGTTGTCATCATTGACAATGGACGCTAATTCAACAGTTTGATTTTTATCCAGTCCTTTAGTAGCAAACACTTGATTAGGGACAGTTTGTACTTTGGGAAAAACCGTTGCCTTAGCTTTTAAAATTTCAGGTTTATTTTGAGAAATACGTGCGAATTCAACAAAATTTTCAGAAATCAAAGCTTTTGCAGGTTCAGTTTCCTTTTTAACAAACTCTGAGCAGTCACTCTCATCCTCTACAGATATTTCGCTCATATCACTATCCTCATCAATCTCATCCTCTGAGCAGTCTTGTATCTAGACACATGTATATTGAGAGATTCAAGAATTAGATTTACCTTGTTGATCAGCTGTTCGCACTCATTAATTTGTTCACCGACAGGTTTCGCTGTGAAACAACTATCATCTCCTCTTTCACCCTCAGTAGTACTCCCCTGTGCCTGTGACCTTTCGCTTGTCACCACCAAGCATCTTCCTCCAAACTGCGAACTCTCTTCTTTAGCAACAAATGCCCTGCCATGCATGGGCCTACGAACCTCGTTATCTTCAGAGTCTGTTGACCAGATCTCAACTCCTCCAAACTTGTTTACAACTACATTTTCCTGCACAATTAAAGCAGGCATAGAGTTATTAACATTCTTTTTCTTCTTAATCTCCTCTAGCTTTCGCATGTGGTAAGCCTCATTATCTTCTCCTTCCTTCTTCTTGTTTAACCTTCGCAACATACACTCCTTTGCCAAGTGGTTTTTGCCATGGCAATAGTTGCAATCATATCTGGAGTCCCCCATGAGCTTCTTCTCTTTCTTGTCTTTATCCTTCTGTGAACCGTTCACATTTTCTTCTTTCACCTTTTCAGAGCTATAACTGCCCTGCCAATTTCGATTCTTGTTCTGGTTGAAGTTTTACTTTGCGAATCTCTTGGGCTGTGAAACCATCATAGCAAACTCTTTTTTAGAGAGTTTGCATTCAGAAAGCTCAAAATCTGAATCATCCTCTTCAGCTATCTTCTTACCCTTCACAACAAGGGCCAATGAACCCATTCCCGAGATAACTTTTGCTTCTTTAGTCACTTCATCTTCGTGTGACCTTAGGATACCAACAAGTTTGGCAAGTGTATAGTGAGAACTGCTCATGTGCCTTAACTGTAGACACCACTGCCTTCCATTCTGATCGAAGTCCATTCATGAACGTGACTTTTTGTTCGATTAACTCACATCCAATGCCACGTTTCATCATTCTGCTCAAAAGATGATTATATCGATTGAAGGTTTGACGTAAACTCTCTTCAGTCTTCTGTGAAAAGGCACCAAACTCTGAAAGAAAGAGCGTTTGTGTTGAGTGCTCAAGATCTGCATCTGTTGAGTAGAGTTCCTTAAGTCGATCTCAGATGGCTTTAGCAGTATCACATGAACTAACTAGACGAAAAGTGTCAGTCTACAAAGCGAATCTAATGATCTTCATTGCTTTAACGTCAATGATTAGCTTCTATTTCTCGTCCTGAGGAACATCCTTTACATCAAGGAGCAACTGGTTGTATTCCTTCTGAGTTTTGATTACCCTTCTGGTTCCAGTGTGAACAAAAGCACCCAGAGTTATAGCTTCCCATATAAGATAAACATTGTCCTCCAGACCAAGAACATAATCTTCAAAGTGAAGAGCCCAAACTTCATGATCATTGGGAAATAGGATAGGAATCCTTGTAGTTGAACCAATGACGCTAGACAGATTGATTGAGTTGAAGTGAGAATCGTTTTGCTGCATGATGATATGATCTATAAAACCTGTTAAGAATCAGATGTGTAAACTAAAACAGTTTATAGGGTAAAATCAAGATCACTGTATTCCGTCAAAAGCACAACAAAGACGACTAAACAAGATCCTATATTAACGAAAACCCTAATAACTAAATAAACAGAAGAGATGCGTATAGATTACATAGTCTCCCGCTCTGATACCAATTGTTAGGATGAACATCCTTAATGATCTTTTAGATTCAAAACAAGTAAAAGCAAGAACACAACGATGATCCAAATAATGTTGAATGATTAAATATCACGCCTCAGAAGAGCACGACAAAGAATTGCTACTGTAGAGCCGTGATTAGGGTTACAGAATGATTATTAGAGTTAACAAAAATATGATGCATACATGCATCTTAAATATTCTAACCCTAGTAGATAACTACGAGAGGACAGGCCCAACCCGTTTACATAACATACTAAACAAAAAACCCAATGACGCAACATCTAATACCCAACACCAAGGATCATGGTAGATTCACTCATATCAACAAAAAGTACCATTAAATTAGACATAAGGTTTAAGAAGGTCATCTTATAGTGAAGAGAGTATCCTCAGAAGATAATCATGCACATCCTTTCATGAAGGCTCTGTGTAGGGTTAAGCATAACCAACATGCTAGGAGAATAGGCTTGAGAGATGATATTAGTTCTAGTAGTTAGTTGATATATTGAAACTTGTAGCAAAATAAATGCAATTGACTTTCGTGATTAAATAATAGAGATTATTTATAAGTATTGTTACTACCTTTTTGAATTATTTATTCTTGTGTTTCGTTTTGCATGTTTTACTTCCTGAATGATTTGATTATTAAAAACGCCATAGTCGTTTATACTTCTAGAAGTAAGTAGTGAATCAAGACTACCACGAATGGATTGTAGATTGTCTATGGAGATTAGGCATTGCAATGGTTGCTACAATATTCATGAGTACTTAGAAAATGGAGATTTTGAGTATTAGATAAACCCACGCTCATGGAATTACTTCACGGATTATATCACGAGTAATTCTGAGATGATAACGTATTATATTCTTGGAATGGAGATATGTAACATCCCAAGTTCGGAAGCAAGAAGTTGAAGGGTGCAAAGTGTAAATTCGAAGAAGGGACTCGACGAGTAGGTACGCTTACTCGCCGAGTCGGAGCGGGTTCGGGTCACGGATTAAGTGGCCAACTCGCCGAGTCGGCGGCTTGGACTCGACGAGTTGGTGCTGGAATGAGAAAACCCTAATCTCGGGGGTTGCACCCTATTTAAAGGACTTTATGTCCTTCTCTCAGCCTCCTTACCACTCTTGAGAGCCTGTAAACCCTAGAAATCGAGTGAGCCTTCATTATTAGAGAGAATAGAGCTTTGGAGGAGGAAATCTTGAAAAGAGGCTTGAAGATCAAGAGGCTTGCTGCAAAGGAGTGGTGTAGATCCGGGATCTACTTCAATTAGAGCTTATATTGGAGGTAATAATCTGTTGCTTGGGCTCTTTTGCATCTAGATCTATTATTGTTTGAGATTTGGGGCAGTTTTGGTATGATTGAAGGTTATTTCGGGTTTGGAGGGTAGATCTGAGGTTGCTACCTCAGATCTAGACATGAGCTGGTCCAGAATGTCATAAAGTATCTGTCTAAGAGTTGTTGGTGCAGCCCCCTAGTCCTTACCCTAGCCCCAATGTGTTTTGGGCCTATATCTCCTTCGCCTCACGTAAAGTTTGCAACTTTATGTGAGGGTTAGACTGTAGAAGAGTGGATCTATGGACTGGAGCCCATGCATGGCTCGAAAAGCCACTGTATGGATTGAGAACTAGAGAGACTCGGCGAGTCACATGGGTGTACTCGACGAGTTGTATGAACATAGGCATGGACTCGGCGAGTTGAAGAACAACTCGGCGAGTCTGTTGAAGATTGCCTTGGACTCGGCGAGTCTGGTTGTAGAACCCAACCTCTTTTGGTTAAAGCCTTGGATCAGTGAGTCGGTTGGCAACTCAGTGAGTTGGACAGGATGGGATTCCGAGATCGTTGAACTCGACGAGTCGACGGGTTGACTCGGCGAGTTGAGTCGTGTTATGGGAGTTTTCTGAGTATAAGAACTCGACGAGTCGACGGGTTGAATCGGCGAGTAGAGTCAACCAGGAAGGTTGACTTTGACTTTTACCAAGAGTTGACCAGTTTGACTTCCAAGGGTATTTTGGTAATTATGGTATTGGTTCTTTGGTAGTGTGCTGTGGTGAAGTTCGTGTCGGTGGTCGGAGCAGCTTGGTCGTATCTCTTCAGTCGGCAATTGCAGGTGAGTTATCCTCACTATATCGACAGGGTCTACGGCACCAAGGCCGGCCCTTTATCGGATGGAAATCCGGGTATTGTTTGTTATGTTATTGCTTTGCTAGATCTGCATCCTGGTATTTAGGATGGTGTTATGTTAGTGACCTGGTTAAGGTCGGTACCCGGTATATAGGGTAATGTTATGCTAGTGACCGGTTAGGTCGGAATCCTGGTTAGGATGTTGATATGCTATGTGATTTGTTAGACTGATAGTCCTGTTAAGGATTTGTTATGTGATTGATTGTTTTATGTGCACATGGTTGTTTGACGGGGGTTGGGTTGAGGCGGGTCCTGCTTCGTGCTGTAGGCCAACATACCTAGGGCAGACCGGATATTCAGAAGGCCCAACGAGCGGTCCGGATAGGCTGAAGGCCCCAAGAGGGCGGACCAGACGTGCCGAGGCTCGGAGAGTGGACCATGCCGACTGAAGGCCCGGTACGGGCGGACCAGTTATACTGTAGACTCAGAGAGTGGACCAGGTGGATTGAAGGCCCGGTGCGGGCGGACCAATCACACTGTAGACTCGACGTACATGGCTAGACTCGGAGGGTGGACCAGGTGGACTGAAGGCCCGGTGCGGGCGGACCAGTCACACAGTAGACCCAATGTGCATGGCTGGTCTATTTTTGATATGTTATGAGTATGATATGTGTGGTTAGTATTTTGGGGGTAACTCACTAAGCTTTCGGGCTTACAGTTTTAGTGTATTGTTTCAGGTACTTCAGGAGATCGTGGCAAGGCGAAGGCGTGATCGTACCGCTCCTCATGTTTTATGATTTATATGATATTGTTCTGGGGGATACTCTGATGTTTAAACAATTTTGAAAACGAATTGTATGAACGTAATGGTTTTTAAATGATTTTAAATGTTTTAAATTGGCTCAAATTTTATGGGTGTTACAAGTTGGTATCAGAGCCTTGGTTTGAGTGAATTGGAGGAACATTCGTGTGAATCCAGTCTCAAATCAAGGAGGGATTTTTCAAAATGGTTTTCAAAAGGTTTTCGAAATAAGTAAAGGAGGATGCAGAGGGTACGATCAGCCGGAGCCAGTAAGTAGACCCCAAAATACCATACAAGTTATTTGATATTGTGATATGTTAGAACAACATGCTAGTAATAATATAGGGATCCTCAGGACTCGTATGATAGAATTGCTTGATCTTTGATGCCTTATCTTATGTTGAGTACCTCAATTGATTGTTTGTGACTCTTTCGCGTGTGAACTAACTATTGGGTGAATACTCTAAGTCACATGCTACATGGGTTAAATAGTCTTAGGGTAAGGGATTTGGTCCTGCTGCGCAGCTCTTGTCTGAGTCCAACCGTTGTGGGGTTAAATCTTTTAGTCTAAGATTGTTTAAGTCGTGTGGTATGTGATTGTATTCATGCAATGGTTAACTGGCACCAATGGAGGGTCGTATGGCAGTTGGTGGATGGGTGGGTAGTGAGAGGCCGGGAGGCCAGTTCTGAGATATTTAGCATTCCACTAGGAGTGAGGATTTATCGATCGCTATGTATATGTATATTATAGGGTGTTGTGGTGATACTTGAGACAAATATGGGTAGGTGTGGAAGGTAGTATGGGCCCGTACTACTAAAAGCACAGGACCCATACGCGTATCAAGGAAGTCACAACTCTCTAGGGTATCAGTTATGAGATAGTTCCCCGGGTGAATATGTGATGTGTCTAAGGGTCTCGTTGGTGTATTGCAGTATGGCGATTACGAGATGTTTCAGGGCAGGATCCGGTTCGGGATCAGGATCGGGAGAGGGTGGTCAGGATGGGTCAGTACCACCCGAGGTCATTGGTCAGATGACTATGGACGAGTTGGATGCCAGGATTCGTGAGATCCTGCATGATGAGGTTGCTGCTATGTTCCAGGCCGAGTTGCCGGAGATGTTTGGGTTGATCAAGACTGCCATGGTTGAGTACTTTGATGAGCGCTATGCAGCTCTTGCGGAGGCGGCTGCCGCGGCAGCTACAACGGCTGTAGCAGTGGCAGGAGGAGGAACCGGTCGAGGTTTTCAGTATCGGGTCTTCGATAATACGAAGCCCCCTACTTTCGATGGAGTTCAGGATCCGATCGTTGCTATGAGATGGTTGTCAGACATGGAGGGTTGTTTCTTCATGTGTTCATGCCCTGCGGATCAGAGGGTGAGGTGTGCTCTAAACCTTTTGAGGCTCGGGGCGAAGGATTGGTGGAGGTTGGCTACGGGATCTTATTCTGATCCGCAACGGGCTGCGGTTACTTGGGATCATTTCCGGGAGATGTTCATCACTCGTTATGTTCCACGGGTTGAGAGAGAGAGAGGTTGGCTCAGGAGTTCCTGGAGCTGAAGCAGGATTCAGAGTCAGTGACGGAGATCACTAGGATGTTCACTGAGAGGGCGATGTTTTGCCCAGAGTTTGCTTCGGAGCAGGCTCAGATGTCCCGATATCTGAGTATGCTCAAGAGGGACATCAGGCAGTTTGTGTCCACGCAGAGATGTGATACCTTGTTAGAGTTGCAGGAGGCCGCCAGGCGGCGGGAGTTAGAGATGAAGTTGCAGTTGCGAGAGCAGAGGCAGGCCCCGGTGCAGTCACAGCCGGCGCCGAAACGGTCCAAAACCGTTGACTTTAGGGTTGGAGGTCAGAGTAGCCACACTTGTGAGAAGTGTGGGAAGGGTCATGCCGGAGTTTGTAGGTCCGGTGGTGCGTGTCGCAAGTGTGGGAAAGAGGGACATTATGCGAGGGACTGCCATTAGTCGGTCCTGGCTCAGGATATGAGGATCTGTTATCATTATCATCAGGTGGGACACTTGAGGGTCAACTGTCCACAGCTTGCTGCAAGACTGGTGCAGGCTCCAGCACTGGCCACTTTGAGGATTACTGGCAGGGGTCAGGGTGGAGCGGAGCCTCCGAGGGCTCAGGGACGCGTATTCCAGCTTACAGCAGAGGAGGTCAGGACAGAGCCAAATGCAGCTGCGGGTATGTTTCCATTTTGTTATCTTGTTATTGGTGTGGTATTGTAAATCTGTCTGCATTGTTCCGCATGTTTCATAGTATGATTGAGGACCTTAGTGGTTAGGAGTTGTAGTTGGTTAGCGTTCAGGAGGATTCTTGGTCGAAAGATAAGGTTTATGATCTCGTTGCTAGGAATAGCAACTGCGATGCGAGAAGTGTTCAGATTGAGATTCGAACTTCCTTGGAGTTCGGGTGTGCGATGGCGGAAGGGTTATTCGGTGAAGGTTACTCACTCCCGAGGGAGTCAATTCATGGTTAAGATGGAATATATGGAGTAAGGGCGATTGAGCTATGCCGGTTTTGGGCATCGGTGGTTAGTAGTCGGTGCACTAAGTGGGGGAGAATTGGAAAATTCTCCGGTGAAACAACATGCATCCAAGGTTGGTTAGCTACTTAGATTTATCAGTGTTGTTAGCCGAGAGTGTGGCATGATTGGAGCAAGTGATAGACAAGTGGGGCAGGGAACAGACCATGGTTTCAGGTAAGGTACTTGGTCGATGTGAGGCCTGGGTTTAGGCCATGGAAAGGATTCCGGGAACGGAACTGGAGTTCGGAACCCCTAAAAGGGCTAAAACAGATTGCATGGGAGAGATTCCCAGGAAGAATGGTTCAGGATGGCGTATGACAGTTTTGGGCGGTCCGGATAGACTGAAGGCCGGAAGGGGTACCAGTCAGACCGAAGGCTCGGGGTACAGTCCAGACAGGCTGAAGGCCCAGGAGGGTGGTCTAGACATGCTGAAGGTTCTGAGAGTGGTCCAGATAGGCTGAAGGCCTGGTAAGGCGGTCCAGTCATGCTGAAGACTCTGGATGTGTTAGTAGATCTGTATGCGGAGAATGAGTGAATATGTCGCCATGCAATAGTAATCGATATGGTCTGGCCCCAAGTATTGATCATGATGATGAAGTTGGCTGGAGGCCGTGTGTGGGCCTTGTTAGTTACGTGATCGGATTCGGAGTATGTGGGAGTTCGAGAATAGCAGTTGCTCTACATGGAGAGTGTAGAGTGGAGTTTAGCTCTGTAGCACTTATAGGTGCGGTAAGGGTTGTTGAGTAGACTTCCTGGAAAGGGAAGGTATGTAGCTCCGGAAGGAGTTTGGGTCCTCTGAAAGGAAGGCAGTGGAGTAAATGGATGATCGAAAGTGCTTGGTAGTGAGCACTGGAATTGTACCAGATATATGGAAGCACATACGGGTTGGATGCCCGTTGAGGTTGTGGCAATATTGAATGATGCGCAAGCATGTTTTCAGCCTCCTTGGAAGAGGAGGAGGATAGTGGTTCCAGATTGGAGATTGGGACAGAGGAAGGTGAGTCGGCAGGATAACAGACTCGAGAGTAGTCTGGACCGGTGCTGAGGACTGTATAAGGATATTACAGTCGGAGGTCAAGGACCTAGAGATCGTGATAGGGAGGTGTGAGTGGGTTGCACTCCGTGGTGTCGAACCGAAGGGTTCGAGGGTGACGAAAGGACAAGGTCCTTAGTTCCGAGTATGGTTGTAGGATTGAGTTATGTATGTGGAGGCATTCCAATCTGGGGTATTCAATCATGAGGATTCGTTCCAGGTTGCAAGTTATCAGGGTTATCGCCAATTTTGGGCGAAGGAAGATGGATTAGTGTTTTGGCAGAGCGCAGTGGGTGTCTGTGGGATCTAGCGTTGCAGGGCGCGGAAGCGTGTCCCTGATATGAAGGGTTAGTATTATCGAGTGATACGTGATTGATATGTGGCGACATTGAGTAGAAAAGACCGGTTGTCGGCTTGGAGTATTGGCAGGGATGCCAGGCGAGAAGAGGTTATGTTAAGAGAGATGCAATAGTAGGGTTGGCAAGAACCTGAGTTAATTGAGATATCGGAGTCTACAGTGCAAGGGGTTTGTTCTGAAGCGTATACTACAGTAGGCTTCGAGGACGAAGCCTAATTTAAGTGGGGGAGAATTGTAACATCCCAAGTTCGGAAGCAAGAAGTTGAAGGGTGCAAAGTGTAAATTCGAAGAAGGGACTCGACGAGTAGGTACACTTACTCGCCGAGTCGGAGCGGGTTTGGGTCGCGGATTAAGTGGCCAAATCGCCGAGTCGGCGGCTTGGACTCGACGAGTTGGTGCTGGAATGAGAAAACCCTAATCTCGGGGGTTGCACCCTATTTAAAGGACTTTATGTCCTTCTCTCAGCCTCCTTACCACTCTTGAGAGCCTGTAAACCCTAGAAATCGAGCGAGCCTTCATTATTAGAGAGAATAGAGCTTTGGAGGAGGAAATCTTGAAAAGAGGCTTGAAGATCAAGAGGCTTGCTGCAAATGAGTGGTGTAGATCCGGGATCTACTTCAGTTAGAGCTTATATTGGAGGTAATAATCTGTTGCTTGGGCTCTTTTGCATCTAGATCTATTATTGTTTGAGATTTGGGGCATTTTTGGTATGATTGAAGGTTATTTCGGGTTTGGAGGGTAGATCTGAGGTTGCTACCTCAGATCTAGACTTGAGTTGGTCCAGAATGTCATAAAGTATCTGTCTAAGAGTTGTTGGTGAAGCCCCCTAGTCCTTAACCCTAGCCCTAATGTGTTTTGGGCCTATATCTCCTTGGTCTCACGTAAAGTTTGCAACTTTATGTGAGGGTTAGACTGTAGAAGAGTGGATCTATGGATTGGAGCCCCTGTATGGCTCGAAAAGCCACTGTATGGATTGAGAACTGGAGAGACTCGACGAGTCACATGGGTGTAATCGACGAGTTGTATGAACATAGGCATGGACTCGGCGAGTTGAAGAACAACTCGGCGAGTCTATTGAAGATTGCCTTGGACTCGACGAGTCTGTTCTTGGACTCGGCGAGTCTGGTCGCAGAACCCAACCTCTTTTGGTTAAAGCCTTGGATCAGTGAGTCGGTTGGCGACTCAGTGAGTTGGACAGGATGGGATTCCGAGATCGTTGAACTCGACGAGTCTATGGGTTGACTCGGTGAGTTGAGTCGTGTTATGGGAGTTTTCTGAGTATAAGAACTCGACGAGTCGACGGGTTGACTCGGCGAGTAGAGTCAACCAGGAAGGTTGACTTTGACTGAGGACTTTGACTTTGACCAAGAGTTGACCAGTTTGACTTCCAAGGGTATTTTGGTAATTATGGTATTGGTTCTTTGGTAGTGTGCTGTGGTGAAGTTTGTGTCGGTGGTCGGAGCAGCTTGGTCGTATCTCTTCAGTCGACAATTGCAGGTGAGTTATCCTCACTATATCGACAGGGTCTACGGCACCAACGCCGGCCCTTTATCGGATGGAAATCCGGGTATTGTTTGTTATGTTATTGCTTTTCTAGATCTGCATCCTGGTATTTAGGATGGTGTTATGTTAGTGACCTGGTTAAGGTCGGTACCCGGTATATAGGGTAATGTTATGCTAGTGACCGGTTAGGTCAGAATCCTGGTTAGGATGTTGATATGCTATGTGATCTGTTAGACTGATAGTCTGGTTAAGGATTTGTTATGTGATTGATTGTTTTATGTGCACATGGTTGTTTGACGGGGGTTGGGTTGAGGCGGGTCCTGCTTCGTGCTGTAGGACAACATACCCAGGACGGACCGGATATTCCGAAGGCCCAGCGAGCGGTCCGGATAGGCTGAAGGCCCCAAGAGGGCGGACCAGACGTGCCGAGGCTCGGAGAGTGGACCAGGCCGACTGAAGGCCCGGTGCGGGCGGACCAGTCATACTGTAGACTCAGAGAGTGGACCAGGTGGATTGAAGGCCCGGTGCGGGCGGACCAATTACACTGTAGACTCGACGTACATGGCTAGACTCGGATGGTGGACCAGGTGGACTGAAGGCCCGGTGCGGGCGGACCAGTCACACAGTAGACCCGATGTGCATGGCTGTTCTATTTGTGATATGTTATGAGTATGATATGTGTGGTTAGTATTTTGGGGTAACTCACTAAGCTTTCGGGCTTACAGTTTCAGTGTATTGTTTCAGGTACTTCAGGAGATCGTGGCAAGGCGAAGGCGTGATCGTACCGCTCCTCATGTTTTATGATTTATATGATATGGTTCTGGGGGATACTCTGATGTTTAAACTATTTTGAAAACGAATTGTATGAACGTAATGGTTTTTGAATGATTTAAAATGTTTTAAATTGGCTCAAATTTTATGGGTGTTAAGTATTCACAAGCCGGGAGAGTTGGGTGTCAAAGTCTTGAGAAAGTTGGTGGTTCAATCACTTTCTAAGTCACATAGTGAGTTCCTTTGGGACTCCTATGATACAGACTATGACAAGACCCTTAATGATCTTATCTATTTGCTTGGTACTACTGAATCAGCAATGATTTAGAAGGCTAGTAAAGCAAATCTGATTAGTAGATCAACTTCCAAAACCTTCAATGGACATTGACAATGGTAACACTGGATACCCAGAAAAAGCATTCTCTTCCCAATGGAAAGGGATTGGCCATAGTCAACCCGGTTGACCAAATGGTAAAGAGAAAGGCTAAGTCTGAGATAGTCCCATTACCAAAGAGTCCATATATTTATCTTGCCAAAGGAAGGGGCATTGATTGCGAAGCTGCCTATTTACCTGAAAGATCATAAGGTTGATCAAGTCAAGAAGTTTGACTCTTCTTCAGGTAAAAGTCCACTATCTAACTCTGTTAAGTTTCTATTATGAGATTCTCATTACATGATGTGACTGGGTCACATGTTGATGCTTTAAGAATCAAAGAAAAGTGAAGAAACTTAAAGGAAGTACATGCTGATTCTGATCACGAAGATGGATTTCGATCGCATGGTTTGGTGATCAGAATTTTTGAAGCTGTTACTAAGGAGTTATGATATATTTCTTAGGAATAGATAACAACAAGTTTTCATATGGATTGTAAGGATAAGTTTTTCCGCAAAGTTTTAAAATAAAAGGAAAAAAAATGTTTAATTTTATTTATTTTAAATATCCTTACAGTGGCATTTGTGAAAAATGGTTGTTTATATGATTCCATTGATAGCAATATTGGAAAAATGGACTTAATTCTTCCGTTTGTGGTAGTGTCATAATTTACCAAATAAGGAAAGGTTCTCATCACCCAAGGTTTCAGTTGGATAGAAACTTGGAAATCATGCAAGTTGTATAGTATGATGAATGAGAACTTTCAGCTTTGGAAAATTAAGACTAATTCCTTGTTCACATGTATATGTGAGTCAAGTAAAGGACTAAAGGGATTGAGTACACATTCTTGTGCACTGGTCATGTCCACCACAAAGCTCGTTAAGACTGTTCGTCATGATTTACTAAAGTTTAGTAAATATGGTTATACTTACAAGTTTAAGTATAATTTCGAAACATTGGAAAAGTCTCAATGTATGGCAAAACGAATGAGAAGAATCAAATTAGGCAGAAAGATAAAAGTTTCTCAAATCTAAAAAGATGGGAGAGTACTTTAGTATCATGTTTTGTGATCATCTTAATGATTAAAGAACCATATCACAATTGGCCTTCTAAGGACATCTTAGTGAAGTTTTTATGGCTAAGAAGAGGAATCATGAATTGTTGAAATGGTTAAATCAAGAAGATGAGTCATACCTCGTTCCAAAACAAGTCTTAGAGTCATACTCCAAGACTATAAGTTGAGTGACATATCTTAAAGAAAGGTTTATAACACTTGTCAAATGTAAGAGTAAAAGTGTCCTACTCTTGTACATTTGAAGTTGGTAAGTTGTGATGTTTTGGATTAAACAAAGACCAACTAAGACCAATTGTGTGAAGTGTTTGTCTTGATAAAGAATCCGCACTATCTCTTGTATATTTGGCAAGTGAGTCTTATATGTCAAGAGGACAGTGGGAGTCCTAAAGCTCTTGAAAGTTTCAAGACCTAATCAAGAATAAAACCTGGAATTCTTCACTAGCACACGACTTGAGGTGTATAACCTATCGTGTTGACATTTCTGTGCCTATTCAAGTTGACTTTGCATAGGAGTTCTGAAAGTTCTCAATTGATTGCATAGCTACTTGGAAGCTATGGCAGGCCCTTGTGCTGCCAGGTGGCAAGAACTTAAGCTTGCACAAGTTCAATCCATATGAGTTTGGATTTGTTACTAACCTTGTCTTGTGATTATGGTTTTGACAAATTAATATGGGTAGGAACTCATACACCATAAAAATCTAAGTGTTATAAGGTTTCTCTCCGATTCATGAAAATGATGGTGAGGAAACACTTTCACTAAGTAGATTTTTAAGTAGATAGTAATCTTTGCATTCTCAAAGTCGTTAGTAGAGCACACTAACATGGACTTATGAGAAATAGCAAAGGTCTAACCAATTGAGACTATGATTACGACATCCCTTTTCATAGTTCTTAAATTGTTTAGACACACCAGTGAGCTATTTACAATAAGGTGTATGATTTTGATAAAGTCTTATCAAAGCAATCTAGTATCAGAAATTTGAACTTTGGTAAGAAAGTCAATAAAGTATGGATTTCTAGAAGTCCACTAATTTCTGAATACATGCCAAAGCTAGTGGGAGCATAAGTATTATGCTGATAATCATCATGTTAGTGGGAGCATGATAATTATGATAAGTATTGCAAGTTAGCAATGTTAATTATAGAAAACAAAAGTTTCAATTCGTGAGGTAGCAGGGGTTGAAAAAGTTTTTTTGCTATAATTAAGGGAGAGGAAATTATACTTCATTTCAATTCTAAAAGGCTTAGATTGAGATTTTAATCGTTTTAGTCAAGAATATATATATGAATTTCATGTTGGATTGGTTCAACTTAAGGAAATTCTATATATTGCGTTCTCAAAATTCGATTATGATTACGGCATCCCTCTTCATAGTCAAATTTTGAGAACATGGCAAATAAAAATATTGTAGCAAAAGACTGGTCTAGAATCATGTCTTTATGTGAAACATCATGAATCGTGTCCCATTTACTTTGGTACAAGATCGATTACATGTGCTATAATATTTATCCTTTCTGAATTTTTCCAAATGCCTTGGGGCATTAAGGGGAAAAATGTCTAGAATTGGATATGACTAAAGTGATTAAGCAATTGTCGAGGACAATCTAAGGTTTTACCAAAGATTGGTTGCTCAAGGACAGTTGGAAGTATACTGCTAATTTTGGAAGGACCATATTGACATATTCTGAAAAGAGGCATCTCTTGTTCAGAAGTGATAGTCAAAGTGAGAATATGGAGTTGTCTCCATAGGTGGAAGTTATCTGTGTAAGATTAGAAAACTTAATGCAAGAAGCATGTTCAAAGCAATGTACTTTGAATATGAGACTTAGTTTCCATGGAGTTGAACTCCATTGGAATACCTTATAATTACTATTGAAAAGTCTTTGTGACTTTGTACATATTCATTACAGGAGGGTCAGTGCATATAAGTTTAAAATCTAAACAGATTTCGATAAATGATAGGAATTTGAAATTCTCACATTTTTCGATAAGGATTTGGAAGTGTGAAATTAGAATCATTGAAATTATGTTCAATTAGTCTATTTCACAAAGTAAGGATCATAGACAAACATAGAGTGCATACTTGATGTATTGCAAAGCTATTTCTCAGAAAAACATAGTGTACATGCTTGGAGCATGGGACAACTAGTGTTTTCTAAATTCAAGGATAAAGTTGATAAAACCGAAACAATGAATAATGAGTAATCAGTATGGTGATAAATAAAAAGTGTTTTATTTATATTCATAGTTTGATACTAGGTTATTCTTCCTGAATGACTAAGTTATTCACACCATCCACAGTCGGTCATATGTTGGAAGTAGATATGAATCAAGACTGTCATGGGTTGGCTTGTAGAGGTCCAAGTTGGTGGACAAAGTGGTGCTACAACACTCATGAGTGCTCATAAGTTCTGAGTATTGGATTCAACCCACGCTCATTTGAATCACTTCATGGATTTTATCACGAGTGATCATGAGACGATAATATCGTATATTCTTCAAACGTAGAGATATGAGTTGTTACTATGAGTTGATAGTACATTGATTGCACGAAAACGCATTGGTAACTCGATGTTATAAAACGTGCCTTTGTGTATGATTCAACAAGTAGTAGAACAAGCCATATGAGTCGAAGTTTATCCATTCCTTTTACCTTCGGGATAAAAGCGATATCTGTGGGCCCCTCGATGATTTAGCGATGACACATGTGAGTGCTTGGCCTAGCCAGGACTGATTTGATCTGTTCAATCAGTCAGTCGCCATAAATCGGAAATCGGGAAACAACAAATGGACAGAGAGAATGATTTATAGTCCATGTATCAATCCATATGATATCTAGAATGGAGGAATATATGATCCCTTATCTAATGGACAAGTCATTGACAAGGTCAAAGTTCAGTTACAAGGTCAGAGTTCGACAACGACTTTTGAGAGCTACGATTGCCAGTTGGTTCTTGAAGTCATACGAAATAATAGTTTTAGACTTATCCAAGTGGGAGACTGTTGGATTAGTGTCTAAGTCCATAACTATATTTGGTATGTACTTGACCCGACCAGGCATGGTCCATTTGGGTTGCATGGCATCATGGACTTGGATAGACTAAATGAGAGAAATAAGACACTTATGGTTATTAATATATTATAAGTTCTAATATATTAATAATAAGAATAATAATATTTAATTAGTATTGATCAAGAATTAATTTAGAATTAATTATGTGATCAAAAGAAGACTAATTAAATATATGGGTTGATTGTGTAAATCATCCATAACTTATATAGTGGGCCAAAGCTCCATGGATAATCAAGTTGGGTTAAACCCATAGGTTGCTCCATGGATGCTCCATGGAGGTTACTTAACCCATGGGTCATGGAAATGAAAGGTCATGACAATTAGGGTTTACATGGTGTAACCCTAATTGTAACATACTATATAAGCATCATATTATTCACCAAAATCGGTCACTAGTGTGTGTAAAAGAAGGGCTAGCCGATTTCTTGAAGTTTGGATTTCTCTCTAAGTTATTCCAAGAGCATTTGATGTTGTGTGAGCCATTTGAGGTGTCACATTTAAGGCACTAGGCACTCAAGCCCCATGGAGTCAAGCTACACTACAAAAGGTATGTATTCTATCTATATTATTACCCAAGTATATATGATTGTATGCTAGATAGGGTAATACCTTGGAATATTAGCATTTGCATGTATATTAGAGAAAACATAGATCCAAGGTATTTAGGGTTGCATGTACACCATAGGAGTGTTAGAATGCTCAAAACCCAACAAGTTCTTGTAAGCTTCTTCATCTTGTCTGTTTCTTTGATAAGTAGGAAGTGTGCGGACTTGGTCAATCTGTCGACAATGACCCATATGGTATCAAGTCCACCAGTTGTCTTGGACAACTTGGTTATGAAGTCCTTGCTGAGCAGTTCGTTAAGTTTACAGGACAGTCCTTGCATCTCTGCAGGTGCTAGACGATAGGGCGATTTGGCTACTGGAGTAGCCCCTGGAACTAAGTCGATTTTGAACTCAACTTGACGTTGCGGAGGTAATCCTGGGAGTTTTCTGTTTTATTTGAATCTATTGCCTCGATTGGTGGGAAAAGCATCTGATTGGATTCTAAGTTTCTCCGCATGGCAGTACGATCACTCGTAGTCTTGGGCAGTCTCCGTCCTAAAGTTCATATCAGAAGTCATATTTGATTCATCAATCACAGCTTCGTGTATACGAGTCGTCTATAATTAAGACTGAAAAAGCAGTCGAATAAATGATTCTTCTTGAAGCTCACATCCAAACAAGGAAAAGAAGTTAAAGCGAAATCATTAATTCTAAGTCTGTAGAATCTTGATTATATACCACTCTTGCGTATACCTTCTTCAGTGATAGATCAACCGTATGGGTCTTCGGGTTGAACTTGACGCATTGTACGAGTGGTACTCCGGGGAGTTTTGCTGAAGTGTCTTCGGGAAGGATACGAGACATAAGGTACTCTCTGTATGAGTACCTCGGAGTTCTGGAATGACGGCTTCGCTAGAAAGGCGATTTCGGAGAAAAGAATTTACGCATGAAACTGGCATCGTGAGGATCGAATTTACTCAAGTTAAACGATAATGTCGGACTACTCGGAATAAAAGGGCGTTAAACTAGATCATAAAGGTGTTACAAAACATCACAGTGTAACTTCTACAGAGTTTAAGTACTTTAGATTTATCTACAAGACTACTGTTGCGAACAGGGATACTACAAAAGCAAGTACACGTAGCACGAGAGTCCCTTGACTGCCGGGGTCTCACAAAAAGATACGACTCGAGTTGCACTAGTTTTTAACAGTTTATAAGTCTACTAAAACGAAACGCCCTAATATTTCAACGTGGGTCCGGAGTAGTCTCTCCTGCGGCTGTGATCCTTAGTATCTTCCCGTTTGCACCGGAGTTCTTCGTTATTGGACAATCCTTGTCAAGGTGTCCTATCTCACCGCATAGGTGACATATCTGGCTTGCACCAGCATTGGTGGTGGAAGTGATGTGTCGGGTCAGAGTTATGTGGACACGGTTGCTTTCGCTGCTCCTCCTTTTCGAACAACTCCTCGCAAGATGTCCGATTTCACCGCAACCATAGTAAGCCTGGCTGACTCCGATGTCAGGGACTTGAGTGATGGGTCGTGCCGGTGCTCCATAGCTACGAGCATGGTGCGCTATTTTGTGGCAATTGCAGCATTGCATTTCATGGCAAGCCCTATTATGATGAAAGCTACATTTGTCACACTTTGGAAGTTTTCCCTCGTATGATCTGATCGGTACTGGGATGGCAGGGGTTGCCACTTGTTGCTGTTGCATGGCAAGTCTTTGGGATCGCTTGCGCTCCTTTTGGGCTTGGCGCTTTCATTTTCTTTTCTCGGTTTTACGGCTTTGCAAGTCTGTGACTGTTATCATTTGTTGGTTTCCCGGATTGATACAACGATCAGAATCTTCAACCCCCTTGCCAGCCTTGCTTGCGTTGTTAGCGCTGAGGTTTGCAAGGACAGCTGTCACGGCAGCTGATACCGCTGCTTGGAAGGTAGCGACGTCGATATGAAGGATAGGGGTTTCGTTGCTCGGCTGGTTATTTCTGGGTGACGACATGATTCTGTTATTCAAAAGAAAATGAGTTCGTGAGTGATTATGGTCGGCCCTAGATGTATTCTATTCAATCATGTAATCGTAAAGTTTTTGTTTTGCTAAACTATTCTCGATGGTTTGACCTACATTCCTATGATACAGAGCTGGAAAAGAGTGGAAGTAAGTTCGTAGAATGTTTAATAGACAATTTCTATTTCGCACTAGACTATTATTAGTTGGTGGATAACCGGATCCAACTTTTGACAAGAATTTGAAAGAAATCATTGGGCTAATTCACCACAGCTCAATATTTTGATGAAGAGAGTGTTTAGATAGGATTCTAATGATAACAAAACGGAAGTATTTGAACAATGATTGGCACCAAAAATTTTCCGACTTTCAATATCATTGATATTTAAGATGTAATACGTTTGGGAAAAATGACCTTGGAGTAGGGCTTACATCATATCCGAAGTAGCAAAAGTTTTGACTGCATACTGGCCTAACTAGAAAGTACTTACAGTACAAAGTTAGTTACTTAGAAAAGTGGTACTTAGAGCATAGATAGGAAGACTATTCTTTCAACCAGGGAAAGAAAGGTAGAATATCTCCTACTGGGGACGGTTATCCCTTGGGTGAACCCTTAGTTCAGTCAGCTGACGCTCCATATCGAGTAGGTGCCTTTCGTACACCCTTTGGCGTACTCGGAGCTCTATGACTTCAGCTCGAGTTTCAGCTAGCTCTTGCTGCAGGGTCTCATGATCTACTCTAGATCTCTCACAAGCATCTTCCAGACGAATGGTACAGATTGTATGCATTCTTGCATTGGTGTCAACTTCCGTGATTCGATGGAGGGCTGTCCTGCCTTGAATCTCATTTCGGGCCACTCTGCGGACCAGGATTGGCAAGACTCTGTCTGCTGAGCCCCCCTCGCTCAGGTCATAAAAGCTTCGGTCTCTATTGAATGGCATGGGCTGATCCTGCCCTTGGCTCCATGTTTCCAAGCTTTCTACCCATGGAGGTGTCGGGCCTTGAAAAGCCGGACAAGGGTTAGGATTTGGGACAAGAGTCATCGGGGGTAGGTTCTCAACTTCAGGCTCGGAGTCAGAACCATCTGCAAAGCCTTCATCCTGGTGACCATCCACAGGGATTGGGTGATCATTTTCTGGCTCGGCTTCAAACCCTCCTTCATTACCTTGGTTAGGGATGTACAAGTTGTCGTGGGGATGGAATCCAACCATATTATCTACGCGAGAAAAGGGATATAATAAATAAGCACATAAGTAATTTATAGTAACACAAAATACCCCTATAGTATTTTAGGTTTATGTTCTGTTCTAAGGTTTTCGTTGTGGTAGTGTTCGTAAGTTTTTAGACTTGTTGCAACCTCACAACCACACTTAGGCACATGCTAGTCAATCCTCGGATAATATAGTTGATCAAGCTATATCTTCCCAGCTTTGACTATATGTCTCTAAGTCTACTTGTGCTACCCAACAATCGTAATACTTTTGTTCTGTCCTAGTGACACTGATTTTAGTATGAATGCAGGCATGTATAAACTCTTGGTCAGAGTATTTTAATCCCATTGTATTTATAGTCTGTATATCTTTTATGGGTTGATATACTCAATTCACTATAAACAATGCTCTGATACCAATCTGTCACACCCCAAAACCAAGAATGACGGAAACGTTCGGGGGCGGAGGACGTCATGTACAGTATCACAACAATGAATAGTAGTAAACAAGCAACAACATCATCCATTGCATTAATAATATAATTTAATACAAGTGTGTCTTGTTAAGTTTAATAGACACCAAAATATAAATCAAAATGAAAGATGAGTCTTGAACGAGCTCCATCTTCTCAAAACCTGGCTCCGGTACCTGTCTACTAGTGACCTGAGGATACAAGTTATTTTGAAAGAGAGTATTAGCTTTAAAGCTGGTGAGATCATAAGTATTTTAATGTCTTTATTTGTATGAAAGTGCTTGTAAGTATGTGATGTGTTAGTATGTAAAAGCTCGTGAATGTTTGTAAAAGGTGTGAATATCCTAGAAAACCCTATGTTTCCTACTAAAAGTAGCCTTCTACCAAGGCATCTAATAACTGTGTGTGTGTCTCTTGTAAGAGTATGTATTTTCCCAAATCTGACTATTATTAACCAAAAATATAGTTTTTACATTACTGTATATTGTGTGAAGATCACAAAGTGAATGCAATGGGAAAATGAAATAGTACTGTAGTATTGTATTAAGTAACTACTGCCGTACTAACTACCTTAAACCAATTGTAATTTAAAGTACCATGTGATCGGCCTGTACCCTGCTACCGACTATAGAACGCGACGATGTAAGACGTCGGAAGAAATGACGTTTGGCACCCGTAGACTTGCAAGTCCCACTGTAGCGAGCATCAAGGTGTAGGATAGTCAATCCAGTATAGATCTATACACAAACTCATACGCTCCCCACTTAAGGAGATTCTGGATAAAAAACGGTCATGACAGGTAGTGCCATGCCCCGTTACGTGGCTCACATAACTATAGTAATGTTCTAGTATATGTATGTGCTAGCTGTATTTGTGTGTTCTCTCCTTGTCAAGCATGTATGTATGTTATCTCTGTATGGTATTGTTTGTTTCTCATCATAGTATTCTATTGTTTGTTTCTCATCATAGTATTCTCTATCTGTATGTTATTGACTCATGTATGAACTGACTCATTGTATGTTTCACTGTTCTAGTAATAGTATTAGTATCTCCCTAAACTATACCTATTATAGTTTACTCGTAATATGATTTGAATGTATGAACATGTATGTATACCCTTGCTACCCAAAGATATTTGAACTGAATGAAAGAAGGAACTTTTATATCAATATACATATACATGATATATAACTAGAATTCAAACGACCATCGGACAAATAACCGATACCCTAAGTCCACAACCAAACGAGGAACAGGAGGTAAGGTGAGTTATCAGTCCTAAGTCCTTTCAATCCTACTTATATAACTATATCTATAAAGATATACATTTAACAGAAATATAAGTGTAAAAGAGTTTAAGTAAAAGTATTTGACGTATAAAAGAGTTTGATAAAAGCATTTGGTATGCAAAAGAGTTTGTAAAACAGTTTGAAGTAAAACAGTTTGGTAACATAGTTTGAAAAGTAAGAAATCCACTAGGCTGGTAGTTATTAATCACATGTGATTGATATAATAACTATAACAGATCAACTTGTATCCCCCCCATAAAAGCATTTAAAAACATTTAAAAGGTTAATTAAGGGGGTATGAACTCACCTGTAGTGAGTGGTTTGGATGAAAGTGTCAGATAGGATGCTAAGTGTCAAGTGAAGACTTGAGCACGCACGCGGATCCTATTTAACATATAATGATATATATATGAATACAATTAATGTTTATAACAACTAATTATTGACTTGGAACCACCTTAGGGACTAGTAAACACTTATTTTGAAGTGTTACAACCATATATGATTGTATATAAGGGGTATAGGGCTATACAAGGGAGTGTATGGTCAAAATACACACTATTTGTGTGTGTGTGGCCAGGGTGTGTGTGCGGCCGCACACTCCCTATGGAATGTGCTAAAACGTATCTTAAGGCTTTAGGACTCATCTAGGAAGGTTTCTTACTTCATGCGTTAGCCTTATATGGAGTTTATTGCCATTTTTGGACCTAAAAAGTGTGTGTGCGGCTATACTTGGTGTGTGCGGCCGTACAGACTTGAAGATCATTTGAAATGGCGTTTTTCATGCATAAATTCAAGGGTCTTTAGCTTATAACAAGCTATTGCAAGTGTATACCCGATTTAGAGGCTTAAAAGTGTAGTTAAAAGCCCCAAAAGTAGTGTGTGTTCTTGGTGTTCTAACACCAAATAAGTGTTTTCATGGATCAAATCAAGGGAAAAGGCTAGTTAAGGTCAAGTATTAGCTAATCAAAGAAGGAATCACTCACTTAATTGAAGATTGAAGTGAAACTTTGGATGATACTTGAGAGAAAACGGGTTCTAGCTTTGAAGAAGTGGAAAAAGTGTTCAAAATGACTAAGTGTTCTATATATAGGTGGGAGTGTGCGAATGGGATGGGTGTGTGGCCGCACACTCGGGTGTGCGGCCGCACACACCTTGTGTTGGTGTGTTTGGCTCATTTGCAAGGTGTTACACCCACAATACTCATCCCACGACTCATACCCTGATTATACTAGGTTTTAAACACTCTAATTGACTCTAAATAGTGCTAGAAAATAGCAAAAACGAGTCTGGCCTTCATTGATTTGAATAAGTGTATAAGATAAAAATTTCGGATTGTCACACACAGTCAGCTTTGTGAGGTGAGTTTTCCTCCAGTAGGAAAGGGTCGAAGGCACCAATGCCAGCCTGTTTATGTATGTTAGTATATGACGGGCTAGGGTCTGATGCCGGGCTGTGCCTGATGTAGGTATATGTGTTTCCAAACTTCGGTCCGATGCCGGGGCAAGCCCGTGGAATGTTTGTATGCTTGGTCTCTTTGTGATTCTTGCATGTGTCTGTTAGAATGTTTCTGGATTTTGGTACGATGTCGGGGCAAGCCCGAGGAATGTTTATATGTATGCCAGATGATTATGTTATATGTATTGTTGATATGCTAATGTATACCGAGCTTTGCACGATGCGGGGCGGGGCCTTATACCGGATTTCGGTTTGATGTCGGGCGGGGTCCAATACCGGACTATGGTTCGATGCCGGCCGGGGCCCAACGTAGTGGGCTACGCCTAATTTATGTTGTTATGTGATTATGTGATATGTGTATGGTATGTGGTAGTTTAGGGAGACTCACTAAGCTTCGTGCTTACAGTTTTCAGTTTTGATTTTAGTTACTTCCGTTAGTAAGGGGAAGTGTTCGGGATGACTGCATTGCACATATCACAACGTTTAGCCTGGGATGATTTACTCTGATATTTGGACATGTGACTTTGATACAGTGTTTTGATATGATGTTTTGAGATACTATCATTTATGTTTTTATGAGATGGTTTGGATTGCTATGGTTTTATTTATAAATTAAAATAGAAATTTTTGGACCGTATTTTGGGATGTTTCAAGTTGGTAACAAAGCCTTGGTTTGAGGGATTCGGGCACACTCTCGAGTGTGTTTGAACTCAAACTAAGGATTTGGTATGAAATTTTTTCAAAAGAACATCATTTTTTATAAAAAGAATTTGAAAAGAGAAAGAACTTTGAAAAGAGAAAAAGGGGTGTGGTGCATGCAATCAGCCGAGCTCAAGTAAGTACTCCCAAATTACCCATACAAGTTTATGTGACGATATGTTTATGAGAAATGCATGCTAGATTAGGGCTAAGGATCTAGGAAGGATGCCTTATGTGCCTGTTATAAGTATATCAGCTTTATGAACTGCATGCTAGTACAGATTAGTCAGTGATATGATGGCCTGATAAGGATATGCTTGATTATGTTTACTCAAAGCTCGAATGCTGCTTGCTTCGTGCATTTAAGAGTTCTAGTTATATTTTACTAACTAGTAAACAAATATGTTAAGTTACATATTGCAAGGACTAAACAATTTCAGAAGGTTAGGTCTAGCTCTATTTCACAGCTCTTGTTTGAGTCCAACCGTTGTAGGGTAGGATCTCTAATTCGAAGAGTTATCTAGTCTTAGTGATATGTAATGGTATTCGCGAGCTAGTTAGGGGAAGATAGCAGGGACTTCTTATGCAACTGATGGCAGAGAGTGGGTTGGTGATTACCCTAGGGCAAGCCTAGGATGAGATTGGCAGAGAGAAGTAGTAGTGGAAGGGACTTGATGGAGTCAAAGTAGTTCTTGAGGAAAGTACGGATAGATGTGGAAGGCAGCATGGGCCAGTACTACTGAAAGCAGAGGATCCGTACTCGAATCAAGGAAGGCTGAGATGAACCCAGGAAACTTGTAGTATGTGAGATCCCTCGAGTTATGATGTGTATACTGATTTTTGTTATGGTGTATTTTCAGTATGGTGACGCTATGCACTAGGCTAGTCGGCAGTTCAGGTGCCGGTGAGGGATCAGGCTCGGGCTCTGGAGTCATGCAGCTCGACGAGCAGACGAGAGAGTTCATTTCGTCTGAGGTCACGTACAATGTTTTAGACCAGACTCATGTGATCTTCGGTACGATCAAGGAGGGTATCTTGGAGCTTTTAGATGAGATACTTAGTGCATTTCGCACCGAGGTGGCGACCATGACGGGGTCGCGCCCACTGACGTTCAGGGAGTTCAGAGCATGTGGAGCTCCAAACTATCATGGGGCTTGGGACCCCATTGCTAGCAGCAGGTGGTTGGCGGACATCGCGAACGCCTTCCGTACGAGCCGATGTCCCGAGGAGGACAAGGTCCGACTTGCTTCATGTTTTCTGAAGGACAGGGAACATGACTGGTGGGAGGAGGTCGGACATGCCATTAGAGATGATGCAGCTCTTGATGCGATGACTTGGAGTGACTTTTCGGCTAGGTTCAGGGCCGAGTTTTCACCTGTGATTGAGGTACAACAGCTTGCAAGGGAGTTCCAGGATGTCCGATAGACGACTGAGAGGATGATGGATATCACCGTTATGTTCAGGGAGAGGGCCCTTCTCGTTTCGCAGTATGTGGCGGACGAGGAGATGAAAAATGCCCGATATCATGGGATGTTAAGGAGTAATACCTGACAGTTCGTGAGCCGATCCAGCTGCAAGACGCTGGAGGATATGATTGCCAGATCTAGAGAGAGAGAGAGATAGATCTAGAGATGGAGAGGAAGAGGAAACCAAATGCGACATCTGGTATGGAGGGTGTGGGCAAGAAGTCCAAGGTGTCAGATCACAGATCTAGGAGCCAGCAGGGCCGCAGCCGTTGTGGAAAATGCGGCAAGTTGCACGAGGGGACGTGCAAGGCAAGGAGTTCAGGCTGCTTCAAGTGCGACCGAACTGGTTATATGAGCAGAGACTGTACAGCTACCACGACCACCACTGCAGCTTCAGATCTGATTTGCTTTCAGTGCAATCAGAGGGGCCACAAGAAGGTCCAGTGTTCGAGTTTAGCAGTAGCAGGACAGGTGGCGACGCCTGATCCTTCTACGTTGAGGATTACAGACGGCCGACAGGGCCGGGCCGAGGCACCTGTGGCGAGGAGCAGGGCCTTTCAGTTAACAACAGAGGAGGCGCGTCCAGCACCCAACGTGGTGACGGGTATGTATCTTCTCCTTATCTCTTTATTTATATTGATTATTGCATATGTTTCTGTGTTTCATTATAGGATCCTTCCTTGTGAACGGTATATCTACTCTGGTATTGTTTGATTCGGGGGCTACCCGATCTTTTGTGTCGTTCGCACTCAGCAAGCGATTCGTAGGGGCTTTGGGGGAGCTGGATTGCCCACTTGATGTGGAGATAGCAGATGACAGGACTGTTAGGGTTGCGAGGATTCACCGAGGATGTACACTGCAGTTGTTCGATGAGCAGTTTTCTGTGGATTTGGTCCCTATTCCCCTGTGAGGGAATAAGGTTATAGTTGGTATGGACTGGTTGAGCCCTAATGGGCCAGTGATCAACTGCGAGAAGCAGCTAGTGGTGGTTCGGACTCCTAGTGGGTGAGGGTTAGTGATTCAGGATGAGAGGCCGAAGGGTGGACCGACTCTATGTTCAATAGCGAGAGCGAGGCGCTACCTATAGCATGGTTGTGCAGGTAATGTCGCCTATGTCATGGGTACCCGAGAGAAGGGTAAGGCGACAGTGGATGATGTACCGATCATGCGAGAGTACCCGGATGTATTCCCAGAGGATTTGCCTAGGGTACCTTTGGAGAGATAGGTTGAGTTCAGGATTGACCTAGTCCTTGGTGTGGCTCCGATAGCCAAGTCACTATATCGGTTGGCACCTCCCGAGATGCAGGAGTTGTCTACACAGCTGCATGAGCTATTAGACAAAGGATTTATCAGACCGAGCAGTTCACCATGGGGAGCCCTGATTCTTTTTGTAAAGAAGAAGGACAGGTCACATCGGATGTGCATAGACTACCAGGAGCTGAATAAGGTAACGGTGAAGAACCATTATCCCCTTCCGAGGATCGATGATTTGTTTGACCAACTACAAGGTGCATCTTGGTTCTCCAATATTGATCTGCGATCGGGTTATCACCAGATACGATTTAGAGACGAAGATGTGTAGAAGACAACTTTTGGGACTCACTATGGTCACTATGAGTTCGTGGTGATTCCGTTTGGGCTCACCAACGCTCCTGCCGTGTTCATAGACCTCATGAACCGCGTGTGCAGACCGATGCTTGACCGGTCTGTAATAGTCTTCATCGATGACATCTTGGTTTACTCCAAGACTCAGGAGTAGCATGAGGAGCACCCGAGGGAGGTGCCAGAGACACTTTGGAGGGAGAGACTTTTTGCAAAATTCTCCAAGTGTGAGCTCTGGTTGCACGAGGTGCAGTTTCTAGGGCACCTTGTCAACCAGAAGGGTATTCTGGTCGATCCGACCAATATAGAGACCGTGATGCAGTGGGAGGTTCTGAGGTCTCCAACTGAGATTCGGAGTTTTCTTGGTCTAGCGGGTTATTAACGAAGATTCATCCAGGATTTCTCCAAGATCGCTGTTCCTTTGACCCGACTGACCAAGAATTCGGTGACATTCTGCTGGGGGCCTGAGCAGCAGGTAGCCTTCGAAACTCTCAGAAAACGGCTATGCGAGGCACCGATTCTGACTTTGAGGGCATCGATGACCTCGTGGTTTATTGTGACGCTTCGATCACGGGCATGGGTCCGGTATTGATGCAGCAGGGTTACGTGATAGCTTACACTTCGAGGCAGTTGAAGCCTCACGAGGCGAACTATCTGACGCATGATTTAGAGATGGGGGCCGTGGTTTTCTATCACAAGATTTGGCGGGATTACCTATACGGGGTTTGTTGTACCATTTACACTGCCCACGAGAGTTTAAGGTACCTCATGGATCAGCTGAATCTGAACATGAGGCAACATCGGTGGCTAGATGTGGTGAAGGATTACGATTGTGAGATCCTTTATCACCCAGGGAAGGACAGTGTGGTGGCCGATGCTCTGAGCCGCAAGGCAGTGGCGGCACCGATACGAGACATATTTCTGAGGATGACAGTGATTACTCCATTTCTGGAACAGATCCGAGAGGCGTAGGTTGAGGGTATGAAGGAGGAGCGCCGGAAGTGTGAGCGGATCATAGGCCAGGTGGCCTCATTTGATTATGACAACCGTGGGATGTTGACCCTGCATGGGAGAGTCTGGGTTCCGTACTGGGGCAGAGTACGACAGATTCAGATGGATGAGGCCCACAAGTCGAGGTTCTCCATCCTTCCCGGGGCGACGAAGATATACCAGGATCTTCGCCCTGAATACTGGTGGCCCTGCATGAAGCGGGACGTAGCATGGTACATGAAGCGGTGCTTGACCTACAGGAAGGTCAAGGCCGAGCACCAGCGACCTCATAGCAAGATGCAGTCATTGGATATTCCTGTGTGGAAATGGGAAGACATCACCATGGATTTCATCACGAAGCTTCCCAGGACCGCACATGGAGTAGATTCGATATCGGTCATCGTGGATCGGTTGACCAAGAGTGCTCATTTCATCCTGATCCATGAGAGTATATCGACTGAGAAGCTAGCCGAGATCTACGTTCACGAGGTAGTGGCACGTCATGGAATGCCCGTTTCGGTGGTGTCAGACCGAGATGTTCGTTTCACTTCCAGATTTTAGAAGCGGTTTCACGACGAGATGGGCACTCGTCTCCACTTCAGCAACGCTTTCCACCCTTAGACAGATGGACAGAGCGAGAGGACGATACAGACTCTCGAGGACATGCTGCGCACATGTGTTTTGGATTTCGGTGGCAGTTGGGATACGTATCTTCCGTTAGCGGAATTTTCGTATAACAACAGTTACCACACCAGTATAGACCGACCTCCCTTCGAGATGCTCTACGGGAGGAAGTGTAGGACCCCAATCTGTTAGGGCGAGGTCGGTCAGAGAGTCATGGGGAGTACTGAGGTAGTACTCAAGACCACTGAGAGGATTCAGAAGGTCCGGAGCAGGCTCCAGATTGCTCAGAGTCGGCAGAAAAGCTAAGCCGACAAATGCCGTTCAGACTTGGAGTTTCAGGTGGGTGATATGATCCTCCTGAAGGTGTCACCTTGGAAAGGTGTCATCCGGTTCAGGAAGCGGGTCAAGCTTGGCCCCAGGTACATCGGTCCTTTCAGGGTTATAGCCCGGGTGGGCAAGGTGGCATATCGATTGGATCTTCTGATGGGCTTTGAGCATTCTAACACTCATATGGTGTACATGTAACCCTAGAAACCTTGGATCCATGGTTTCTCTTATATACATGCAAATTTGATTTTCCAAGGTTCTCAACCTAACTAGCATGTTATGGGGTACTTGTAATATAAAACCTTACTAGAATAACATACCTTTTTCCTTGTGGTTGATTGCTTGGAGTTTCAAGAGCCTAGCACCAATAATGTGGATGCCTCAAGTGGAATCACAAATCACCACACAACTTGGAAAACTTGAGAGAATAATAATGCACACTTAAAATCGGCTATGCTCTGTTATCTCACACACTAGTGTCATTTCATGTGCCAAAGACCTCTTTATATAGTATGGTGGATTAGGGTTACATCCATGTAAACCCTAATACCCATGACCTTTCATTTCCATAGGATCCATGGGTTAAAACTCCATGGACTATCCATGGAATTCCATGCAAGCTTTGCCCATCCTAAATGAACATTGGCCCATTCTATATATATAAGAGTCCATATTTAATTAGTCTCTTTTGATCACCAAATTAATTCCAAATTAATTCTTGATCATTACTAATTAAATTATATGATTTCATATTAATATATTATAACTTATAATATATTAATAAATCATAAATATACTATTCTCAAAAGATTATCCATACAAATTGTTCCGGTGAAGTGTAACCCAAATGGACCATGACGGGTCGGGTCAAGTACATACCATATATAGTTATGGACTTAGATACCTTATCCAACAGTCTCCCACTTGGATAAGTCTGATAACTATAGTTGTAAGTATGACTTGAGGAACCGACCAGCAATCGTAGCTGTTAAATCTCTGTTGAACTATGAAGTGACATTTTAGATAAGTGATCACATAATCCTCTGTTCAAGATATCAGATCACAACGTCGTACTTATTGTCCAACAGTTTGTTTCCCGATTTCCGATTTGTTTGACATAGAACTAAATTGAACACATCAATTAGGTTCTGACTGGGCCCGGTACATATGTCAAAACAAAATCATCGAGGGGCCCAGATATCGCTTTCAATCCTCCAAGGACTAAAAGGAACAGATAAACTTCGACTCATATCCTTGTACTAACTACTTGTTGAATCATACACAAAGGTACGTTTTATAACATCAAGTTACTGATGCGTTTTCGTACAATCAATGTACAACCAACTCATAGTCAACAACTCATATCTCTAGGTTTGAAGATTTATATGATATTACTGTTTCACGATCACTCGAGATAAATTCGATGAAGTGATACAATTGAGCGTGGGTTTAATCTAATACTCAGAACTTATGAGTACTCATGAATATTGCAGCAACATTCGCTATGTCTAAAAACCTTAGACATCTAGAAGCCCTATTCACAACAGTCTTGATTCATACCTACTTCCAAAGTATGATTGACTGTGGAGAGTTTGAATAAAGTAATTATTCTAGAAGTCAAAACATGCAAAATTGAAAACAATAGTAAACGATTGACACAAGATAGTAACACTTTACTCATAAAAAAATAACAACTTTTATTTTATCACCAAATGTCAATTACATTTTACAAGTTTCAGAAATAGCTATCTAATTATTAAAACTAATATCGTCCTTCAGCCCGATGCTCCTTGCATGCTGTAAATGCTTAACCCTAGTCAGTCCCTCCGTGAGGGGATCTGCTGGGTTATCTTCTGACGATACCCTCTTTGCCACGAGGAGTCCTTCTATCTTGTGTCTTATGAAGTGATATTTTCTATCAATGTGTCTGGATCTGCCATGATGTCTTGGTTCCTTGGCTAAGGCCACCGCACTATTGCTGTCACAGAAAATCTCCATAGGCTCCTTTATAGCTAGATTGGTAAGTCACCTTTCTTGGAATTCTGCATGTTGAACCTTTTCAACACCTTGTCCAAGTAAGTGCTTTGACTAAGTCCAATTAGTCTTTTACTCCTATCTCTCAATATCCTTATCCCTAGGATATAGGCAGCTTCTCCAAGGTCCTTCATAGCGAAACACTTCCCAAGCCAGGACTTAACCTCCTGCAAGGTTGGGATGTCATTTCCTATGAGTAGTATGTCATCCACATATAGTACCAAAAAGCTAATTATACTCCCACTAGCTCTGACATATACACAAGACTCATCCTCGCTTCTCGAAAAACCAAACTCTTTGACTTTCTCATCAAAACAAAGATTCCAGCTACGAGATGCTTGTTTCAATCTATAAATGGATTTCTCAAGCTTACACACTCTATCAGGATGCTTTGCACTGACAAAAGCCTCTGCTGACTCATGTAAACATCTTCAGCCAACTTTCCATTAAGGAAAACAGTTTTGACATCCATTTGCCATATTACATAATCATGAAATGCAACAATGGCTAGCATAACTCTAATAGGCTTAATCTTCGCTATTGGTGAGAAGGTTTTATCATAGTGAACTCCCAAAGTTTGAGTGAAGCCCTTCGCCACCAGTCGCGCGTTGTAAGTGTGTACCTTCCCATCCATGTCGGTCTTCTTCTTGAAGATCCGTTTGCAACCGACTGTCTTACGACCCAGTACATTGTCAACCAAGTTCCAAACTTGATTGTCATACATGGACTGAATCTCGCTGTCCATAGCCTCTTTCCATTTAGCAGACTCAGGGCCTACCATGGCTTCCCTATAGTTGTTAGGTTCATCCAAATTTACCAGTATACTATCACTGATAAATGTATCACCTTCCGCAGTAATATGGAAACCATAGTAATGCTCAGGTGCATTCCTAACTCTAGTGGAACGTCTCAGAGGTATGGGCTCGTCAGTTGATTCAACAGGAGTTTCCTCCTCACATTGATTGCTAGGGTTTGAGGTTCCTTCACCGCTTGAATCTTGAAGCTCTTCAAGGTCAATTTGCCTCCCACTGTTTCCTTGGCTTATGGATTCTCTCTCTCGAAAGACTCCTCTCCTTGCCATAAAGACCACATTCTCGCTGGGTCTGTAGAAGAGGTAACCAAAGGATTTCTGTGGGTAGCCGATGAAAATACATCGCTCACTTCGAGGTTCGAGCTTGTCGTGAGTCTCACGCCTCACGAAAGCCTTGCAACCGCAAATCTTGATGTGGTCTAAACCGGGAACTTTCCCAGTCCACATCTCGTGAGGTGTTTTGGCAACATTCTTGGTAGGGACTAGATTAAGGATACGGGCGACAGTCACTAAGGCATACCCTCATAATGAGATTGGTAACGAAGCTCGACTCATCATGGAACGAACCATTTCTAAAAAGATTCGATTGCGCCCCTCAGCTACACCATTCAGCTGTGGTGTCCTGGGAGGTGTCAATTGTGAAATGATTCCACATTCCTCAAGATAGTCAAGGAACTCTGTACTAAGATATTCTCCACCTCGATCAGATCGAAGCATCTTAATGTTCCTGCCCAGCTGATTCTCCACTTACTGTTTAAAATCTTTGAATCTTTCAAAGGCTTCTGACTTATGCTTGATCAAGTACATATAACCATATCTACTATAATCATCAGTAAAAGTCACATAGAAGCGGTTAGTATCCCTTGTGGCGGTTTTGAAGGGTCCACACATATCTGTGTGTATGAGATCCAACAAACCTTCACCCCTAGCACATGTACCAGTGAAGGGTGACTTTGTCATTTTTCCAAGTAAACAAGACTCGCAACTATCATCTGACTTTAAGTCAAATGATTCCAAAAATCTAGACTTCTGGAGTTGGCCTATGCGCTTCTTGTTGATATGTCCAAGACGACAATTCCACAAGGATGCCTTATCCATACTAGTGGAAGAATAAATATGCAACACATTATTTCCTAAGTTATCTACAACATTCACAACTTCATATACACCCTTGCAAGGTAATGCTTTAAAATAAAACACATCATTATAAAAAACATTAATAGCACCACATTCATTATCAAATAAAAAACTATAACCTTGTTTGTACAAGTCATGAAAAGAAATAATATTTATCGCCATTTCAGACGAGTAACAACATTTATTCAAATCTAATGTTAACCCCCTACTTAGCAATAAATAGTAAACTCCAATCTTGGTGACAGGTGATGCTTTCCTACCCCCATGATTAAGTTTATCTTCCCGTGCTCCACTTCCTCACTTCTTCTTAGTCCCTGCAAATTAGAACAAATGTGAATTCCACACCCTGTATCAAGGACCCAAGAATTAGTATGTGGTGAGTTATTAGACAATATAGTGTAAATACTTGCAAAGGAGGGCTTGATCTTCCCATCCTTTATATATCATGCAAGTACTTGGGGCAGCTTCGCTTCCAGTGCCCCTTTTCCTGACAATAGAAGCATTGTGCTTCCTTTGGGTTGGAAGTGGGAATAGCAGAACGACCTTTGGTTCCACTTGAAGAGGAGCCTTCAAGAGACTTTCCCTTGGTACCCTTAGAAGGGGTCTTCCTCTTTTTCCTTTTTCCATGCCCGATTGCTAGAACAAGGGCAGTGGTAGGAGTAGAAACAACATTTTTCCCTTTGAGGTTGCTTTCAGCAGTCCTCAAAAGTCCCTGAAGCTTGCTTAAGGTGACCTCCCCCTTATTCATGTGATAGGTCATGCGGAACTGATAATAACAGGGAGGTAAGGAGTGCAATATGATGTCAATGGCAAGCTCCTCATCAAAGTTTACATTCAGTTTGAGCAGACGGTCCACAAATCTTTGCATTTTTTTGTAGATGGCCCATGATGGACTCTCTATCCTTCATCTTAGTTGTTATCATGGAGGCGATTATTTCATACCTCTCTTGACGTGCACTCTGATGGTACCTTTCCATCAGATCCCGATGCATCTCAAAATGGTAGAAGTCCTCATAGGACTTTTGGAGTTCAGGTGCCATAGTGGCAAGCATGATACAAGCCACCTTGGTGGCATCTTTCTCATGTGCCCTAAAATCAGCAACCTCCTGTGGAGTAGTACACGACTCATCAAGTTCCTTAAGCTCCTTGTCAAGGACATATTCCTTGTCCTCATAGCGTGTGACCATTCTGATGTTCCTAATCCAGTCATTGAAATTAGTTCCATAAAAAATGACCCTCCCATAAACGTTCATGAGAGAGAAGGAGCCAGTAGGGTTTGAGCCTGAAGCATTGTTGGAAGACATCTAAAAAGAAGAAAGACAAAGTTTAAATTAGATAAAGACTCCTTAATAAGACACCCAAATGTAATATTAAGGCTATGACCCAACACAATATTTTATAACTTAGAAGAGGGATGTCGTAATCCAAGCTATAAAATATTTGAAGGTAGGTGAATGACGATTCACAAATTTCCACCATGTTAAACGAAATCAATTATTAAGTTTTAATGAATTGAAATTCCTAGATTCTTTTGAGATTCATTGAACTTTTCAATGGCATGTTTAAATCTCGATTGTGCCCTTCAAGTTTGTGACTGAGATGCCGAGGATCACAAAACAAGGTGTGAATAACCATACAAATTAACTTGGTACCCTTAATTTTATCACCTAATCGATGTGCCTGTTAACCACTCGCGCTCCACCGATCTATGATAAACATTAAGTTACCCTTTGCCACACTTCCTAGTCCATATTAGTGTGCCGGTTAACCACACACGCTCCACTAACGACTTGGTAAGGTACAAAGTGTAATTTCATGGGTTAGCACCAAATTCACATTTTCCTAAAGTAACTAAGATTGCGAATTTATAAAAAAGTTTAGTTACTTTATATTTATCATTATACTTTTAATGAGAATTATAGTCGTTGTCCTACCCGTTCGGCTAACGACCCTCCTCCAGTCAAGGAAGCGGTGGGTGAGAGTGGACACCCATTAAGCTGCCATTTTATAGGCAACAATCTTATACCCCCCTCCCCTTATAGACCGACTTCGTGAATAAGGCCTACTAACGGTAAAACTGACTTGATCTTATACATACATGTGTATATATATATATATATATATATATATATATATATATATATATATATATATATATATATATTATTAACTTATAATATTATAAAGTATAAGGGTTGAATTTTAAGCTGTTAAAACTATAGGGTTTGGAATTAAAGTGTGTGTGAGACTTTACAAATTCCAAAAGTTGAGGGAAAGTTTTGAAACTATTCAAGACTTTTCATTTCTATAACTTATGAGTTTTAATGGTTTTAAAGAAAAGACTTTTGGAATTCCATAACTTGAGAACAAGTTATGGAGTCCATTAATTGGCATTTACATCAAGAATTACACTAACGAACAATTTGCAAATAATTCCTATGATCTACTTAAACTCATAAGCATGAACATCCATATCAACAATTTCAAGAATCATATAAATATATATAAAACTTGAAACTTTGATAAATATCATTGAAATTGGATTAACATAATCATTACCACATCAAAAAATGATTTTACAAGTCCAAAACACTTTAGGGTAATGATTCTAGTCCAATTCCAGCAACAAAACTCGAAAATCTGCACACAGGGCCTCTTACTCTCCGAGTGCAAGAACCTACTCGACGAGTAGGATGAATTAACACATGGACTCGTCGAGTCCCCCCATGGACTCGACGAGTTCACTGAACAGTGAGCAGTTTTTCGACTTTTTTCAGCAATTTGCATCAAGTATAATGAAAACAAGCCTAGGCTCTGATACCACTGATGGGGTTTGAGCATTCTAACACTCCTATGGTGTACATGCAACCCTAGAAACCTTGGATCTATGTTTTCTCTTATATACATGCAAATTTGATTTTCCAAGGTTCTCAACCTAACTAGCATGTTATGGGGTACTTGTAATATAAAACCTTAGTAGAATAACATACCTTTTTCCTTGTGGTTGATTGCTTGGAATTTCAAGAGCGTAGCACCAATAATGTGGATGCCTCAAGTGGAACCACAAATCACCACACAACTTGGAAAACTTGAGAGAATAATAATGCACACTTGAAATCGGCTAGCTCTCTTATCTCACACACTAGTGTCATTTCATGTGCCAAAGACCTCTTTATATAGTATGGTGGATTAGGGTTACATCCATGTAAACCCTAATACCCATGACCTTTCATTTCCATAGGATCCATGGGTTAAAACTCCATGGACTATCCATGGACTTCCATGCAAGCTTAGCCCATCCTAAATGAACATTGGCTCATTCTATATATATGAGTCCATATTTAATTAGTCTATTTTGATCACCAAATTAATTCCAAATCAATTCTTGGTCAATACTAATTAAATTATATGATTTCATATTAATATATAATAACTTATAATATATTAAAAAATTATAAATATACTATTCTTAAAAGATTATCCATACAAATTGTTTCGGTGAAGTGCAACCCAAATGGACCATGCCGGGTCGGATCAAGTACATACCATATATAGTTATGGACTTAGACACCTTATCCAACATCTTCCATTAGAGCTCAACTAGATCCATAGCACTTTTCATGTTTCCAAGCTGCGGAAGTGCCTAGTGGATGACTTCGCAGTTGTGCCTCTAGAGGATATACTGGTTGATGGCAGCCTGAACTACATCGAGAGACCAATAGCTATTCTCGATAAGAAGACGAAGGAGCTGAGGAACAAGAGGGTTGAGCTAGTGAAGGTGCAGTGGCAGCACTACAAGGGCTCAGAGTAGACTGGGGAGCCCGAGGAGGAGATGTGGGAGCACTACCCGGAGTTGTTTCCCGACGCAACTGACTTCAAGGACGAAGTCTAAGACAAGTGGGGGAGAATTGTAACGCCTGGTTCTTGGTACGCATTTAATTATATTTTATTCACTTTTATAGAGCTACTCGATGAGTTGGGAGCCCCAAACTCATCGAGTAGAAACTAGAATGGACGCGAGATTTTAAGTCACCTACTCGACGAGTTGAGAGCCTCGACTCGACGAGTAGCGCTGCCAGGATGAAACCCTAAGTTCGGGGTTTTGCACCCTATTTAAGCATCTTAATCCCCTTATGCCAGCCTCATTTACAGCCTCCAAGTCCCAAAACCCTAGCCACGAAACCCTACAGCCTTGTGTGAGCTTATGAGACCTTGTTGAGAGAAATATTGTGCTTGATGAAACAATGAATTGAGTATGAAATGAATTAGAGTTTAATGATCAAAGTAGGATTGTGAGATTTGAACACACGAGTTGGGAGCCCCAAACTCATCGAGTAGAAACTAGAATGGACGCGAGATTTTAAGTCACCTACTCGACGAGTTGAGAGCCTCGACTCGACGAGTAGCGCTGCCAGGATGAAACCCTAAGTTTGGGGTTTCGCACCCTATTTAAGCATCTTAATCCCCTTATGCCAGCCTCATTTACAGCCTCCAAGTTCTAAAACCCTAGCCACGAAACCCTACAGCCTTGTGTGAGCTTATGAGACCTTGTTGAGAGAAATATTGTTCTTGATGAAACAATGAATTGAGTATGAAATGAATTAGAGTTTAATGATCAAAGTAGGATTGTGAGATTTGAACACATATGTAAATATGATCTTGTTTCAGCTCTATTACGCTCTCAAGTTTTACAGAGTACAAATGATAATTCTGTAAAGACTCCTCTATGACTCTAGTAAACACTCCTATTTAAAGGAGAGGAAGGCGTACAAAAACATACTAAGGACTATGCGTTAAGATTCGAATACAATGCCCTAGTAAAATAGATTACAAAATGTTCGAAGGGTACAAAACATACTTCGACTAATTACAACATTTCGACCCTTACAATCTCCCCCTTTGTAATCATAGTCGAAGTCTTCAGTTTGTAAGAAGTGTGATGGAATACAGTACCACCCTTCGAATCTCTGTGTACCAAGAGATAATTTTCTTCAACTCTTTCTTATCTCCTTCATTTTTCTTCTTGCAGTGATTAATACGAACAATTAAGTTCGTATATTGAGACGTAGTGTACGTCTCCACTTCACTTGCCTGGAATAAAAACCTTTTCGCTTTTCCAGCTTTGTCTTTTCCTGCGCAGACTATTCCAAAAGGCTTTAGGCAAATTTCACCATCAGGATACTTCTTTAATTCAGTCTGAGTCTTCGAAGGAGCCATTGGAGCAGTTATTTCCATTCCTTTAGCTGTTGCTAACTCCACATCAGTCATTGCCAAACACTCATAGTAATTTTCGATGAAGATTTTGATGTGAGCAACTCCAATCTTGAATTCTTCTGGTTCTGTGTTTTGAAAGAATGAAAAGGATTTATCTTTCAAAAGTAATGCAACTTGTATAAGATCATACAAGTTCATTAATGGAAATCTGCAACAGTGAATTCGCAAATTTTTCCATCTGCCCTGGCAACCACATATTTAAAATTTTGGACTGTGTTCTCGAAAACCACATCCTTTTTCATACTTATCACCTTCTTGATTTTGATCAAAGACCAAACACCCTCAGGGGCTTTTCCTAGAACAGCATGAAAACGAATTTTCATGTGTGTCCCTTCATCCTTGTTTTTAAAATTCCCTTCTGCCTTGAACTGAGGCATGATAAACATAATTTCATTTATCGGAAAATCCAACTGGCTTGCATCAGTATTTGTGACCAAATAGCTTTGTTTTGGTTTCTTTTCAAATGAATACATGTGATTGAATGCAACCTTGGCCTCGATTGTTTCGTAGTTATAGTGTTTTGTTGGATCCCCTTTATCCATTCCCTTTGGATCACTTGCTCGCTGAGCCATTATACTTTGAACGATTCTGAGCTTTTCGATCTCAGCTTCAGCTTCAGCCTTCTTTTCTTCCTTCGACTTTTCGACAACAATCGATTTCCCCTTGTCTTTCAATGCTGGATTATCAATTATCTCTTTTGGAATTGAACCACTTTCACCAGTCTCCGAAGATTTATCAATTATAATCCCTTTCGAAAAAGTTCTTGTAATGGGTAATGTTGTTACAACTGTAGAAGTCACCATCCCAGCCGAAACTATTACTGGATTTGTTGTTGGGATTTTCGAAGAAAAGACTTTTCCCACCACTTTCGCATCTTCTCCACTAGTCTTTGACTCACTGGTTTTCCTTTCTCTCCCTTGCACCTCTGTGATAGCAGGTGGGGCATTTGTGGTTGGAAGAAGACTTGATATGCGAAAGAGAGGAGCAAGTTGTTTGTTAAGAATGGCTTCGAATTGGATAAACTTCTGAGACAAAAACTCAGGAGTCATCAGTGGAGACGAAACCGGCTTGACAGAAAGTTCCTTTAACTCCTTGAGTAGAGAAATTACTTCTTCAAAATTCGCACTTTCTGTTGTTGAAATTTGAGGACTCAAATTTTCATACAACTTGACAAATTTGGTGACAGCGTCAAAAATTATATCAACTTTTTGATGCAAGGAAGCATAGTCTTGTTGAGCCGTAGTGATTTCTCTTTTCATATCGTCACGAAGTTCGTGAATCTGCAAGTTGACATCCTCTCGTACTTTCTTCATATCTTGAACAAAAAGCACATGTCGTTCCTTTGCTACATTCTTCAACTCTTTCAAATCACTAGTAAATTTCGAACTTTGAGAATTGAGTCGGATTTCAGTGTTTTGATCATTGAGATCAACTTTCTCCAAGACTCGAGATTCAGAATCTTTTATCATGCGAGATACTTTGCTCACCATTCTGGCTTCGAACATCTTGATCATAGTGTCAACTTCCAAACTTGAAACAGAAGAACCACCCCCCATATCCGCTTGAGACTGAAGTATGGAATTCAACTTCTGATTTAAGATCTTAAACTGCTTCATGGTCATCAACATGTGATCTGGAAATTGTTCTTCTTCATCTTGAAATTCCAAGTCTTCAGACGTTCCTCCAAACCCTTCATTGTCAGTCTCTGTCTCCATAAAAGTAGTGTCTTGAATAGGAGAAGTTGATTTGGGTGGCTCAGTAGATTGTGAAGAAAAAATGGAAGTAAAAGGTTGATCAAGAATATGTTCGAATGTTGGGGAATGTGTAGTTGATGTGAGAGGAGTAGTGGATAATGGTAACGAAACAATATGTTCAAAAGGAGTAGAAGTAGTATGACCTAAAGCTGCATTTTTCGAACCGTCTTCACCCATATCGACATTTGCATCCGTATCAGATACGCGTGTAGGAGACTTGCGTTTGTGAGTGGACTTCATTTTAATTCTTCGAAACATTCCTGTTTTCGAAGGAATGATAACATTCTCTTGTGTTTCTTCAATAATGGGCTCAATCACTTGAGTCTCAGCAACAAATACTTCAGCAGTGTCAGGCGTCTTCTTTGGAGATTTCGAAGCCTTGGTTTTCTTTTCAGATGAAGCAGGATCAGACTTCTTTGATTTTTTAGACTTCTTTTATTCCCTAGGCAACAAAATCCCAGTCTGAACAGAAGAATCAATGGTTTGCAAATATGCCACCAAAACAGAATTCGTAGGATCAACCCTTTTGAGCATCGCATCTGGAATTCGAGTCACAGTTGGGAAATCATCAGCATTATCTACAACTTCCTTCGGATAATGATATGATTGAAAAGCAACTTTTTCTTCGTCATTTGGTACCAAAATCCCTTCCTTATTATAAAAATATTGCAGAATCAGGCTCCAATATCTTGCACACGAAATACCGTGAAGGGCATTCGTATGTTCTATACCCTTTTGGAATTCCTTCCATAATTGTGTAGAATAGTCCACTTGAAGATCGTAGTATAGACCTGCAACCATTGCATACACCTCCATTCTTCCTTTGTCTAAACCAACTGTTCTCCCGGTTAAACAGCGTAGAAAAATACCAAATAAGAAATTCCACAGTCTTGGAAGACCAGATTTCTTAAAATCACTTATTTTGGACAATGGTAGCTGATATCCCATCTCATTAAACATATAGACAATTTGAGGGAATGTGAAATCAACATAAGGAGGCGAATTCGGAATATCAAGAATCTGGCAGAAGAGTTTCTTGGATAGCCTAACCTTTTTGTCGTTCACTAGATGGAAAGTGATCGTATCAGATGCTTTGTTGTAAGTCGCAGTGGATCCTGCTTGAGAAAGCCAGGATAATGGAACAGAAAAAGAATTGAACATCGCCGTAGATAAAACAGAGTGCTTCAAAGCAACGATTAGCATCTTCAATTCTTCTGGGTATTGAGAAACTTCACCATCCACATAATAGTTAGTGGATTGAATCTTCATTACTGGTGCAGATGAAATATCTTCAGTGGAAGGATCAACATGAGCAGAAGTCGCCATTGTTAGGGTTTGAAGATGATGATGAACAGAGAATTTGGGAATTTTTCGTTTTGATCGCGTAAACTGAGAATGAACCCTTGAATCCCCTTTTATATGTAACCTTGAATTTTTGAATTTGAAGCGGGATGCATTTAATGAGATCCGACGTGGCACCTTGAAAATCGGACCATTACTGCGTAAAAGTAGCCATGCGTCAAAAAGGAACTGTCACATCTCCTTGAGAACCGGACAGAATACCATACGTCATATGTAGACAACCTATATTGTTATCCCCAAGATGATTTGTAACCGTTATGACTCTTCGTATGGAAGCAAGGCTCTTTCACTTTTGGGTTGAAAAGCGAAGTCATACGCCAGAAGTTCGAAATCATCAGCCTGAGTTGGTATTACTCAGAACTTCAAGGATTTCATGAGTGCAGTGTTCCAAAGAATATAGACGAGAAACAAATATAAGAAAAATATGGGATAATGTGATGTCAAACCATTGACAGAAAAGCAGATTAAATCTCGGGCAAAGATTACTTCATTAATCATTAAGAGAAATGATCAATTGCTTGTGTGGGTTCCCGTGAATTACAATCGAATACTTATTGATAAGTATCAAAGGGCTTCTTTTTATTAGGCTTCGTGGGTAGATAAAAAATTTCGTTACATGTCAACCTAAACATAAGGTGAGAAATTGTAACAGAAATTACTTGTTTAACCAGTGTAGTCATTGACAAGTTTGCTTTGATAAAGAATTTGAAGTGACTTTGGCTTTAGAATAAAACTCACATGGAAATCATATTCATAAAAATATTTGTACTGGATCTTGTTGGGTGACAAACATCCTGGGTTTCGAATGTTTGATCAAGATCTCTCATTTGAAAAAAATATGATTTGGAGTTTCGAATATTGGTACTGAAACAAAAGTTTCGTTAAAATCTGGAACATTGTTCCCCGTTAATTCCTTATAAGTATGTTGAAAATTGGGTTTCACTTTCATCACGGTCTCATGATGTCAGATCATAAACACAGATTTTTGATATGTCTAAGTCTCGATTGGTTTGATCAGAGATCTCTCGGACATATGTCTTTGTGTGTGATCGTGTAAGAACTCTTGGGTGAAAAAGATGGATTTAAGACACGAAAAGTACCTCTGTTATTGTTGGACCAAACAGGAAACTCTTAACTCATTTTGAGAAGAGTTAGGTAGCTCAGAGACTAATGTGAATATAAGCCTGATTTGGAAGAAATTTTCGTATGAAGAATTTCATTAAGGCTTTCGTACACACACATTGAGTCATTGGAGGCTTTTGGACAACATGCAGCAGCATGCTTCTAGGGACAACTTAACTAGTTCAAAATGCGAAAAATATTGATCAATTTATACGAAAAAAATTTACCTGACCCTAAAACTGCAAACATATTCCATCTTATATCTTCATGATGTTCTGCAACAAAATAAAACTGAAAATATTTTTGTTGTTTTGAAGTTTTCGAAAATTTGAAATACAAAACAAAAGAAAATCTTTTTGGATTTTTAATTTTTCGAAAAGTTGAAAGACAAAAAAAAAAGAAAATCTTTTTGGATTTTTAATTTTTCGAAAAGTTGAAAGACAAAAACAAAAGAAAATCTTTTTGGATTTTTAATTTTTCGAAAATTTGAAATACAAAATAAAAGAAAATCTTTTTGGATTTTTAATTTTTCGAAAATTTGAAATAATATTTTTTGCAAAACACGAAATTTTATCATTCCCTGATAAGTGAAAACTGTACGAATACGAAGGGGTCGAAGCGTTGACCATTAACAGTAACCTCTGAATCAACCCTGAAAATAAGTAACAAATTTACGAATTCGAAGGGGTGGAAGCGTTGACTATGAACAGTAACCTCTGAACACTGAATAACTTTGCTTTGTCTGGTATTCAGCACCTCTGAATCGTTTCTTATCAACCATCAATCTCCTTTTTCGCATGGAACTGAATTTCCATCGATCATTCCAAGTCCTTCTATAATTCTTACAAGAGATTTTTCATCTAACGCTTTCGTGAAAATATCAGCTAACTGATCAGTTGTTTTCACGAAATGCACTTTAATATTTCCATCCTCCACGTGATCCTTGATGAAGTGGTAACGAAGAGCTATATGTTTAGTCTTCGAATGCTGCACAGGATTATGGCAAATTCTTATTGCACTTTGAGAATCACAATATAATGGAATCTTTTTCATATTAGTTGCATAATCACGTAATTGACTTTGAATCCATATTATTTGTGAAGTGCAAGCAGCAGCAGCCACATATTATGCTTCAGCTGTTGAGATTGATACACATGTTTGCTTTTTCGATTGCCAGCTCACTAATTTGCCATCAAGAAATTGACATCCACCACTTGTACTTTTTCGATCAAGATTACAACCACCCAAGTCTGTGTCACACCCCAAAACCGGAACGGCAGAAACGTTCTGGGGTGGAGGACGTCATGTCAAGTATCACAACATATGCAGTATAGTAATCAAAGTACAACAACCATTGCATTAATAGTAATAATTTTACATAGGTTACACTTAGCAAAAACATTCAAAAGTAAATACAGAGAATGACATGAACTGCAGCTTGGTACTAGGCTGCCTTCGCAAAAGCTCCCGGAGTGTACCTGTCTATTGATGACCTGAGAATACAAGTTATTTTGAAAGCGAGTATCAGCATTTTAATGCTGGTGAGTTCATAAGTATTTAATGACATTGGCATAAATACGTGTTTTACTTCAAAATAATCTCACACAATGATGGTGATTAGAATTTACAGAGTATTAGTATTTCTCCCAGAAAATCTTATATTTTCTAATAAAAGTAGTCTTCTACCAAGACCCAATTGTTTATCGATTCAGAAACATTTTCCCTTAAAGGTACTATCATTATCAAAATATAATTTATACTTTAAAGAATATGTGAGAAGATCACAATCAAAAGTAATAGGGAAAATAATATTTTTACCTCAGCAGTAACACTGCTGGCTAAAAGTAAATAGAACATAGACTCCAGGTGGTATTGAATGATCAATACGCCTCAGAGAGTCTAAAAGAATGAAATATAGACTCCAGGAAGTATTAAATAAACAATACGCCTCGGAGAGTCTAAAACAAAGAAACACAGACTCCAGGAAGTATTAAATGAACAATACGCCTCGGAGAGTCTAAAACAAAGAAATACAGACTCCAGGAAGTATTAAATGAACAATACGCCTCGGAGAGTCTAAAACAAAGAAATACAGACTCCAGGAAGTATTAAATGAACAATACGCCTCGGAGAGTCTAAAACAAAGAAATACAGACTCTAGGAAGTATTAAATGAACAATACACCTCGGAGAGTCTAAAACAAAGAAATACAGACCCCAGGAAGTATTAAATGAACAATACGCCTCGGAGAGTCTAAAATAGCCTTTAATCCTAAGTGGGTTGGTTTAAAGGTTTAAAATGTGGCCTAGTGTATAACTAGGAAAATAGGTTATGATAGTTTCCTATATAGAAAATACCGTGATAATACTTATTACCTTAAAGCCATGAATTATAAGGTAAGCGTAAAGATACTCGTAACCATACTGATTGACAATCGAATACTTGACGACCTGGTGGCGTCGGAATGAATGTGACATTTGTCAACCCTTGGCTTGGTCAGCCTGGACTGTAGCTAGCAGTCAGGATGTGGGAGTGTCTGTCCCGTATAGATCTATACACACAATGCCCGCTCTCCCTCCAGGAGACTCTGGTTACCGCTCGACAACGGTGAAATCCGCATCATGAGGATGTATCCCGTGTTTTGATTTCTATAAACCTTTCTTTTACTAAAAGTATAAGTTTTTAGAATCTAGATGTAACTAAGTTCTCCTTCATGAAAGTTATGGTTGGTTTCTAAACTATACATATTATAGTTTACTTGAGAGGTTATCTAGATGCCTTTGCTACCCAAAGGTGATGAACTGGCTGATAGAACTTTTTATGACTATATATGTATACATGATATATAACTAATATTTAAACGACCTTCAGACGGATAACCGATACCCTAAAGCCACATCCAAACAAGGAAAAGGAATTAAAGCGAGCTAGCCTTCCTAAGTCCTTCAAACATTACTTATATAACTATACATATATAGACATGCATTTTACAATATAAAAGCATATAAGAAGTTTTGGTAAAACCTTTGAAAAAGCTTTAATAATCTAAAAAGGGATTTTCATACTTTAGCAGAGATTTGAAAACAGGATTTGAAAACCTTTAGCTGGATAAAACAGTTTAACATACAAAAATCTATTTGCTATACAGTTATTAATCACATGTGATTGATATATTAACTGTATAGTTCAACTTGTATTCCCCCCCATAAAAGCATTTAAAATCATTTAAAAGGTTGATTCAGGGGTATGAACTCACCTGACGTGGGTGATTCGGATGAACGGATGGTATAGGATGCTAAGTGTCAAGTGAGAACTTGAACACACACGCGAATCCTATTTAACATGTAGTGATACATTTAAGTATCCAATTAGTCATTTAATAACTAATTATGCAAGTAAAGACATCCTAATACATGAAAACACTTTGATACAAGTGCTAGGAGTACTAAGGGTTGTATATAAAGAGAGTATGGCCTCACATTGGAGTTTACTCCTCAAATGGTGGCCTTTATGAGTGTTTACGGTTTCTGGACCACTTCCCCCATGAGTTTACGGCCGTAAACTCATGGAAGTGGTGCCATTGGGTGTTCAAAGGTCCTAAACCACTCAAGGAATTAAGCTAGACTCGAATCAAGGGCTTAGGAAGTGACTAGGGCTCAAAATGGACCCTTGGTGGAGTTTGCGGTCGTAAACACATGAGTTTACGGCCGTAAACTCATGTTTACCCACCCATTTCATGTTTTGCTGTTTCTATCTTATGCATGCAAGGTTCTAGTCATTTATACAAGCCATAGGGGGTGTTAGGGGCACAATATCACCCTTTTATAGAGTTTACGGCCAAAGGACCATTTCCTTATGAGTTTCCGGCCGTAAACTCTATGTGGACATGGTTTCTTTGATGTTTAAGGTCCCTAGTTCAATGATGGTTGGTTCTAGGCTAAGTTCTGGGCATAAGGAAGGAAGAAAGGGCATCATTGCACCCTTAAAGGGAGTTTACGGCCCAAGAACATGCCTTGGCCGTAAACTCTCATTCTTCCATTGATTCTTGTTGTTTCTAAGCCCTAAACATGTTAAACCTAGTATACAACGAGTTAGAACAAGAGTACTTACGATCTAGGAGCTCGAATAGTCGATTTTGGCCAAGAACACTAGTGTGTGTTCTTGGTGTTCTTGGTGAAACTTGAAGATCTACACAAATGGAATGATTTCATGGATGAAATCATGTAAGATCACTAGACCAAGTAACATATCAACTAGTTAGGACAAGAAACTTATGAGTTTTGAAGATCGGGGACGAAGATCGGGATGATAGTTGAGAGGATTTCAGCCAAAGGAAAAGGAGGGAATGAACAAATGGCCACATTTCTCCATATAAAGTGGTGTTTACGGCCCACATGGAGTTTACGGCCGTAAACTCCCATGTTGTGGCCGTGAACTCCGGGTCAATGTGTTTCAGGCCCGTTTGTCGTACTATAGCTTCGGCAGATAAATCCCAACACTTATTCCTTAAGTGTACTGGGCTCAGAACGCTCGAATAGACTCTAAATTGTGCTAAATGATAGCAGGAATAAGTCTGACACAAATTTGGGTTGACTGGCTGAGCTTTCAAAGCAATAGAAAATTTTGGGTTGTCACAGTCTGCATCCGAATATGCTTGGACGAAGAATCCAGTTTTCGAAGGATACCACAATCCTAACGAAATTGTTCCTTTAAGATAACGAAATATGTTCTTCACAGTAGTGAGATGTGGCTCTCGTGGATTAGACTGATACCTTGCACAATTACACACAGAAAACATGATATCAGGTCTACTTGCTGTGAGATAAAGTAATGAACCAATCATGCTTCGATAAAGAGTGATATCAACGGCAGGTTTATCTAACGATGGTGTCAACTTTATGCCTGTTGCCATTGGAACACGTAACTTTGTGTTATTTGTCAATCCAAACTTTTCGAGCAGATTCTTCGTATATTTTTCTTGATTGATGAAAATCCCTTCTCTGTTTTGTGGAATATTCAATCCAAAAAAATTATTGATTTTGCCCATCATGCTCATTTCGAACTTACTTTTCATCAAATCTTCGAATTCTTTAGACAAAGTAGGGTCAGTTGAGCCAAAAATAATATCATCAACATAAATTTGAACAAGCATTAGATGATTCCCAACTTTCTTTCGAAATAACGTGGGGTCAACAGATCCTTGTTTAAATTTAGATTGTTTCAAAAACGAAGTAAGAGTGGCATACCATGCTCTTGGTGCTTGTTTTAAACCATAAACTGCCTTATCTAAAATATAAATATGATTTGAATATTCTTCGTTAATAAAACCTGGGGGTTGTTCCACATAAACAGTCTCTTCAATCTCTCCATTTAAGAATGCACTATTCACGTCCATTTGATAAACATCAAAATCTTTATGAGTTGCATAAGCCAGAAATATTCGAACAGCCTCGAGTCTTGCGACAGGGGCAAAAGTTTCTTCATAGTCGATTCCTTCTTGTTGTGAATATCCTTTAACAACAAGTCTGGCTTTGTTTCGAACAATGTTTCCATCTTTGTCGGTTTTATTTTTGAAAATCCATTTAACCCGACAATCGAAACATTTTCAGGTTTAGGAATTAATCTCCAAACCTTGTTTCGTTCAAATTCAGACAATTCAGATTGCATTGCAACAACCCAATCTGAGTGTTCCATTGCAACCTTAATTGTTTTTGGTTCAATTTTAGATATGAAAACATTGAACATGCAAAATTCTTGATTATTATTCAATACCTCATTCTTTGCACGAATTTGAGCTCTTGTTAAAACTCCCTCTTGTGGATTCCCAATTACTTGATCCTTCGGATGATCTCTTGTCCATTTTTCCATTGGTGGATATGCCGAATCAAATTCCAAAGGTGCGTCTTCGTACATTTCATCGTTTTCTGAACCTACAATTGAACAAGCATCATCATCATTATGCTCCCCCTCAACATTATGCTCCCCCTCAACATCAGCATTCAATCTTTCTTTCTCCCCCTCGAAAGAATGCTCGTCATTATCTAATGTATTCGAATCCAAGTGCTCCCCCTCCACTGGATTGTTTTGTATACTTTCATTTATTTCTTGAGGAGTTGATGTTGATTCATCAGTAAACTTTGCAAATTCGGGTATGTGATTATCAGGAGCATGAATTTCAGCATCGACTGCATGATCTGAAATTCCAAAAATCAAATCATAATCAATATCATCCATTTGTAAAGATTCAGTTTCAACTTGTGTTTCTTGTAAAATTGGATGAATTGTAAATTTATGCTCATTTTGTTTAACATAGTAATCATCGAATGTGAGATTGAAAGTTTCTTCCACTTTTCGTGTTCGCTTATTTAACACACGATATGCGACAGAATTGTGCGAATAGCCAAGAAAAATCCCTTCATCAGCTTTTGCTTGAAATTTCGAAAGATGATCCTTGAGATTCATAATAAAACACCTACATCCGAAAACATGAAAGAATTTCACATTAGGTTTACGATTATTCAGAATTTCGTATGGTGTAATATTAAAACGCTTGTGTATGAAAGATCTGTTCTGAGTAAAACATGCAGTGGATATTGCTTCAGCCCAAAGATATTGAAGTAAATTTGCATATGCCAATATGGTTCTTGCTGCTTCGCACAGTGAGCGATTCCTTCGTTCTACAACACCATTTTGTTGTGGTGTGTAAGGAGATGAAAAATTATGCGAAATCCCTTTGTCCACCAAAAATGAATCAAGAACATTTTTCTTAAATTCATTTCCATGATCACTCTTGATTTTTCGAACAAACTTCTTTAATGTCGTTTCCATCTTTTTGATAAAATCAATCATGATTGGTGCAACTTCGGATTTAAGCCTGAGAAAATAAACCCATGTAAATCTGGAAAAATCATCAACAATAACTAAAATGTATCGTTTCTTGTTGAGAGTTGAAACAGTCGAAGGACCACACAAATGAATATGTAAAAGCTCCAGAGGTGCAACAATTTTCGAATCTATCATAATTGGATGACCTTGTTTATGTTGCTTGCCAACTTCACAAGCTGCACATAAAGAATCATTATCAAATTTAAGTACAGGTAAACTTCTTACCAGAACTTGTACCACCAGTTTATTGATGTTTCGAAAGTTGAGATGTGAAAGTCTTCGATGCCATAGCCAGCTTAGATCAGATGTGGCTTTCGAAAGAAGGCATACAGCAGGTTTGCCTACAATAGGATTGATGTCCAGAGTGAACATGTCACCTTTACTTTTTGATTTCAGTAATACTTCGTTTGTGTTGACATTCGAAATAATACTTCCTTCTTCGTTAAAGAGAACTTGATTGTCAGTGCCCACAACAAGTTGAGAAACACTTATCAAGTTATGTTGGATACCTTCAACATATGCGACACGATTCACTGTGAATTGTCCATTTGTGATCTTCCCATATCCTTTAACTTGACATTTTTTATTGTTCCCAAATTTTACTACACCAGCATTTTTGAGACTTCGAAAATCTCGTAAATTTTCCTTCTTCCCAATCATGTGACAAGAGCAACCACTATCAATGTACCACTTGTTATCATATTTCTCGTCACATAGTACCTACAATCAGTGGAAAAATTTAGGTACCCAAGACTTTTTGGGTCCTTGGAAATTAGATTTCAACATGGAATTAAATGAAGAATTTTTGACCCAGTCACAAACTTTAGTTTTGAGACTATCAATAATGTCCTCATCATCATTTGTAGGAACCGAAACATAAGATTTTGTTGGTTTCGGATGTACACTGACTTTACCCTTCGCATTTTGAGTTTGTGACTGAACTGTCTTCGCTTTTGTGACTGGTCTCCAAGCTTTGATGGAGATGTTCGAATCTTTTGAGGATGAACTTCCCTTCGAAGAAGTATTGGCATACTTTTCATAAGCTTCATTGATTTGTTTTTCTGAGTATTTGTTGGATTGATAAACTTTTCCTCGTCCTTCGAGCTAGTAATCTATATTTTTCCTTGAAGTTATGCCTTTTTCATGCGAAGCCTTTAGTGTTTGTTTCTTCGTATGATTAGGAAAATTTGGCTTTTGAGGAACAAAATCAACTTTGGGATTTGAATTAGATTTATTTGAAAATGCTCTTGATTTGTTAGTATCAGAAAGTTTCGAAAACTTTGGTTGCCTATTCACTTCAGACCTTGTATGAGTTGATTGAGATGAATGTTGGGTTTTTGTTGAAAAAGAGGAATTTTTAGCTTTGAAAACATTTTTGGTTGATTGTGATTCAGACATCTTTTGAGACTCAACATTTTGCCAAAATATTTTCTTTCTTGCTTGTCGTTTTGAAATGTTGTTTTCCTTCGAAAATTTGTCAATTTGATCTTTAAATTCCTTAGAGTTTAGTTTGACAACTTTTTCATTTTCTTTTTGAACATGTTTTGTATTCTCTTTTTCAATTTTTGATTTTTCAACCCATTGGCTTTGTGGTTTTTGTCGTTGAAACACATACGAATTATTTGTTAAGTTGTTTTCAACTGTGTTTTGATTTGCGAAAAAACCTTCATCAATTGTTTTTGAATTATCCTCCTCAACTAACTTCTTTAATTCGGGTTTGATATTTTCAACATTTCCAGTAGTTACGAAGACTTGTTTTGGAAAAACAACATCATCAGTACACCTGAAAATCGGGTAAACCACCGTATTCGCTTCTAGGTAATGAGCACCTTGTTCAGTCATCACTTTTTCGAACTTTTATATATCTCCATACACTTGGTCAACAACTATACGAGGAATTTCTTTTTCCTTTGTAACTTCCTTTTTCTTCGTTTGTTTCTCTTCTTTCTCATCATCACTATCATCTGTTAGGCTGTCTCTAACTTCCACAAAGTCCTCATCACAAACTTTCGAAGTTGAGGGTTGATCAGTGTCAATCTCAACCAACAAATCCTTACCTTTTTCTTTTCCTTTAAATGATGATGCAACATTTATAATAGACAACTGAGAACAATCAACATCCTCAATATCACTGATTTCACTAATATTATCAGAATTATCCTCAATATCAGCAAAATTAGATTGAGAATCAGATGTTGAATTCTCAGTCTTTTTCAAGATGTGAATTTGTTCAGACTTAGTCAAAGTGTCATTTACAATTTTAACCAATTCAGTTGAATCAAGACATTCATCTACTTTGACTATTCCATATCTATATTTATCATTCGGAAGTTTGTTAAAATCAGCTATTTCTTTTTCACAGTCATACGAAATGTTATCTACCGTAGCTCTTTCATAAGCTAAAAATGGCAGCAATTTTCTATGTTGTTCTTTACTGATTTCGCACGAATGATGTAGTGCAGTTAATTTCCCATACAATCTTTTAGACGAATTATAGTAAATGTTCCTCTGAGCTAACAACAGTTTAGATTCACTAGACAAGTGATCCCTATCAACCATGATATTAGTTATTTGAAGTTCTAAACAATCTATCTTAGTAATTTTCGAATCTAGTTTCTTCTGTGTCTCTAGCAACTGCATAGACAGCTTCTTAGCCTCATTGCTAGCAGATACCACAATTGAATCAAAATAAGTAACAGTTTCATCGAAAGATACTAATTCAGAATTATAAGCATGTACTGGAATATTGAAAGATTCAAGAATATTACGTACCTTCGTGGTCATCGGAGATTTGTCAGCGGCTTTTGATACGAAGCATCTCCCATGAACTTCGTAAGTCTCCTCGTCTGATTCTTCTTCCATCTTTGCAAACATTGCTCCATGAGTTGGATTTCGCATCTCCTCATCATCTGATCCAGATGACCAAATTTGATAAGTTCCATCTTCTTCTTGTTCACCACGAGCAACTAATGAAAGATTCTTTGCCTTCGCACGCACCTCCTCCAACTTTTCCACATAGTACGCTTCATCCTTCGTCTTATTCTTTTTCTCATCTTTCTTCCTCAACATGCAATCATTAGCTAAATGATTAGCCCCGTTGCAATAATGACAATAAATCCCAGCATCTCCCTTTAACTTCTTCTCTGTTTTTCCCTCAACAAACTTCGTATCTTTCTTCTCTTCCTTCTTCTTCTCATCCCCAGCACTTTTACTCATAAAATTCCCTTTTGTCTCAGATGACTTTGCCTTCGGATTGAATGGCTTTTTGAAGAACTTTTTCGCACGATTGTTTGAATAGAAACCAATCGCCTCATCATATGAATTCATGATAAACCCTTCGTCTTCATGTGAAACATCTTTCTCAGCTTCCCTTTCAAAGATCTTCGAAACCAAAGCTAGTGGACCTCCCAAACTTGTCTTCGATTCTTCAGCAATTTCGTTCACTTTGCTTTCATGAGACTTCAGCTGATTGTACAAGTCATTCAAAGTTGACGTATCAAAGCTCTGTTGATTCTTAACCATCATGCTTACACTACGCCACTCCTTACGAAGACCCATAACAAAAATTAAATTGAATTCCATGGCTGATCTGGTGATACCATATCGATTGCATCGATAGATTAATTCATTAAGACAATCGTAGTAAACTTCAATCGTTTCACCATCTTTCTGTCTGAAGTCCTTCAGTTCCACTAAGCATTGATTCACAGAGTTAACTTTTGTCTTCTCACTCCCCTGAAATTTCTCCTTGAGAATGTTCCAGATCTCCTTTGCAGTTGTACAACTTCTCACATAGTTGTAAACAACTGGAGGCAAAGCACCTCTTAGTTCTCTTATGCATCTCTTCTCTAGATTTTTCAGACGATCAGACTAATTCTCAACTTCGGAACTTCCAGAAGATGATCCAATTGGTTGAACATTCGTTGGTGGATTGAGATTACCAGAAATGCAATTCCACAGTTCTTCATCCAATCCGTTGAGATAATCTTGCATATGATCAGCCCATTGATCGTAATACTCAGGGATTAGCATAAGAATTTTGGTGGATGATCCTAGAAGATGAGAAAATGAAGTCATGGAATTAAGATTGAAAGACGTCATTGATGTACGGAATAAATCCTTGAGAATTTTTGAAGAAACTTTGAGAATTTGACAACAAACTATATGATTCAAATCAGAATCACTAATAGAACACTCAATTCAATGATTCAAGTGCAGAATCGAATCAAAGACTTAGATCCAATGAATTTTTCACTTTCAAAAAGTGCGGAATTTCTTAAACCAACAAGTTGATTTAAAAACTTTTGAAAAGATGAAAATCAGATCAGAGATATGATTCCTGCTCTGATACCAATTGATGAAACAATGAATTGAGTATGAAATGAATCAGAGTTTAATGATCAAAGTAGGATTGTGAGATTTGAACACAGATGTAAATATGATCTTGTTTCAGCTCTATTACGCTCTCAAGTTTTATAGAGTACAAATGATAATTTTGTAAAGACTCCTCTATGACTCTAGTAAACACTACTATTTAAAGGAGAGGAAGGCGTACAAAAAATATACTAAGGACTATGCGTTAAGCTTCGAATACAATGCCCTAGTAAAATAGATTACAAAATATTCCAAGGGTACAAAACATACTTCGACTAATTACAACATTTCGACCCTTACAGTGCTTTTGAAGCTTGTGGAAGACGAGGAAGCTAGAGGACTCAAGAAGAAGAGAGTAGATCCAGAAACTTCACTTTATTTGCAATATTTTTGGGTAAGAAGGGCTCAAACTTGCTTCATGATTTCTTAGATCTCTTCGTTTCACTTTTATAGGGATTTTTGGTTCAAGAATGTTAGCTTTTGGGAAATGGACGACCAAGTGGGTATTCTTCCAGATCTAGGACCTTGGAGGGCTATCATGGCATAAAGGTGCAAACATTATGGCCATTGAAGCCCCATGCACGCTTTAGGATGACATTTTGGCCTTTTAAGCCCCAAAAGGCCATGCATGTAGATAAAGGCAGAAACTTTACGTGTTCAAATGATGCCTAAGGCCTAGATCTCTGTTTGTATGCTTTAGTTTGGAGTATGGATGACTTTTGGACCAAGATCTAAGTCCTAAAGAGTTAGGGTTTGAGCCAAACCCGTCAAATGAGGGTATTAACGGGTGAAGTTGGAAACTTTACCCTTAAAAGGACGTTTTCAGTGTGTATGAGAAGCAAGAAGTTTAGATCTGAAGTGTAAGGGCTTAATCCGTTAAGATGGCCCAAACAGACAGAGGAACTCGTTGAGTTCATAGAGATACTCGACGAATTGAGTCGATTTTTCCCGATTCTGAACATGGTAGAACTCGACAAGTCTGAGTATGACTCGACGAGCCGACTCGCCTAATCGTGACTATGAGTAGCAAGGGAACTCAGCGAGTCAGGGGGATGACTCGACGAGTTGGATCACGATTTCAGGGTTTTTGATTTATGGAACTCGACGAGTTGATGGGTCAACTCAGCGAGTTGAGTCAACCCAAAATGTTGAATTTGACCAGACTGTTGACTTTGACCAGGGGTAAAATGGTCATTTTACCCTAAGAAGGATTATTTAATTTTGACTAAGTGTTATTGTGACAATGATAGTCGGGGAGTCGTTAGAGCAACAGTTAGATATTCCTCACCGCGAGATTTCATGTCAGCTTTGCGAGGTTAGTTTTCCTCCAGTAGGAACGGGTCGAAGGCATCAATGCCAGCCCATTTATGTATGTTAGTATATGCCGGGCTAGGGCCCGATGCCGGGCTGTGCCCGATGTAGGTTTATGTGTTTCCCGACTTCAGTCCGATGCCAGGGCAAGCCCGAGGAATGTTTGTATGCTTGGTGTCTTTGTGATTCTTGCATGTGTCTGTTAGAATGTTTACGGATTTCGGTCCAATGTCGGGGCAAGCCCGAGGAATGTTTATATGTATGCTAGATGATTATGTTATATTTATTGTTGATATGCTAATGTATACCGAGCTTTGCTTGATGTCGGGCGGGACCCGATGCCGGATTTCGGTCCGATGTCGGGCGGGGCTCGATGATGGGCAGGGCCCAATGCCGGACTATGGTTCGATGCCGGCCGGGGCCTGATGTAGTGGGCTAGGCCCAAGTTATGCTGTTATGTTATTATGAGATATGTGTATGGTATGTGGTAGTTTGGGGAGACCCACTAAGCTTTATGCTTACAGTTTTCAGTTTTGGTTTTAGGTACTTCCGCTAGTAAGGGGGAAGAGCTCAGGATGACTGCATTGCACACACCACATCGTTTAGCCTGGGATGATTTACTCTGATATTTGGACATGTGACTTTGATACAGTGTTTTGATATGATGTTTTTAGATAATATCATTTATGTTTTTATGAGATGGTTTGGATTACTATGGTTTTATTTATAAATTAAAATCGAAATTTTTGGACCGTATATTGGGATGTTTCAAGTTGTGTTTGTGTAGCCTTCAAACGTCTCTTGTCTCTTCCTTGGGGTTCGCATCGAATTTCCCTTTTACCCATTTCCATAATTTCTCTTTTTTTTCTCCAGATCTTGGGAGGTCGGCTTTCTGGACCATAGTGCCCCTTCATATCTCTTGATTGGTTAGATTGAAGGCTAAACGCTTGGTACTATGATAGGTAGATGGTCGAGAAGCAGTAACCAATCCTTGGTTAGGTTGAACCAAACCATGTATGTATCTTTCCACCTTCTTGTAATATGAATTTACAAAGTTAGGACAGAGTGTGACATGATCATTGAATCAATTAGTATAAGCCACGATGTATGCGTCTTTCATGGTAAGATTTCGTAACTCCTATACAATCTTCTACATTTCTTCCCGAGGACAGTATTCGTTGATCAACATCTGCTTTAGTTCTTCCCAAGACAAGGCATTCGCGTCACCTCTCATTCCCCCACCTTGCCTTGACCCATTGTTTCTTCTTGGTTCAAAGTGTGCCATAGCGTCAACGACGCATTAGGCTATTAATGCCTATATGGTCGTAGGATCCATGGGCGTAGTATTTTGGTCTAACTGGGCTCTTGGTTGGGCTGGGATACTAGGTTTGATTGGCTGACTCTTGTTAGTATCATTTTCTTGATTTTAAAGTTAGTATCAACGTACGTGTTAATCATATTTAGTTTTTTGTTAGCCGTTTGAACACATAAAGGTACTTTATTTGTGATAGTTAGTAATTTGTAAGAATCCTTTTTACAAATTTCAGCGTATCACATAATACAATAAGCTATTGCAAATGTTAGTTAGTAACTTAGTTATTACACGTTTAAAGAAAACATTTATTTTCATGTAACCCTAACTTTTCTATATTCATGTATTTCATACATCGTTTTTTTTACATAGTGATTTCCATAACCACTCAAAAAGTGTGGTTAGGATAGGAAAAGTATGATATTTTTACAAGAAAAGAGTTTACAAACTTTTCCACATATCCTAACCTAAAAATATCCCTCTTAGCAATACATCCTAGGGTTATCCGTTAAAACCCTAAGTACACAATCAAAAGTGCAATCAACTTCACTAGTTGATGATACACATAGTCGATCCTCACATCTAAGGTATACATTACCACCTCGGTAATTCCAATCCTCTGCTCCATCATCTCAGTATGGTGCTCCATCGTCTCAATCACTAGTTGCTGTACCTGGATATCTGCATGTGCCTCTTCCATATAATCATACAAATTCAAGATCCTCATCTAAGAAATCTCCCAATCCTCATCTAAACATTGAATCCTACTTGTCAGGCATCAAATATCGCTCCTCAAGAGTCTCAGCTCCTCCTCCATCAAAAGTATTATGTCCGTATTCTGTGCGGTGTGAGGAACTATCACAGATATTGCCTCCTCCATAGGGGTCTCATAGTCAGGAGCTAGTGGTCGAGCTCTTGAGGACTCCCCTACATCGTAATGGAACCCGATGTTGTCTTCCTTTTGCCACTCCTTAACTTGTGGCATCTGTTAGGATTAAATATCCTTGAATGATCGATAGATTCAAAAAGATTAAAGCAAGAACACGATAATGATTCAAAGTATACTGAATGATTCAAAAGTCACGCCTCAGAAGAACTTGATGAAGAATTGCTATTGTAGAGGGGTGATTAGGGTTACAAGATAATATCCGAGTTACCAAAAACACAATGCATGCAAGCATCTTAAATACTCTAACCCTAGATAAGAAATACGGGAGGACAGGCCCAACCCGTTTACAAAATAGACTATACATAAGGCCCAATAATGCAACACTTTATACCCAACAATCTCCCCTTTTGCGTCAATTGAGCAAGAGTCCTTCAAAACTAAGTTCTCTTTTGTACTTTGTAAACCTTAGGAATTACATTCAAGAAAGTCTTGCGAACCTGATTGTACCATTGAATCATGTCTGAGAAGCATTTTATATCTCCTTTTTTGTTGCCCTTGAATTTGGTGACCAGATCCAATATGAACTCAAGACAGGAAGTACTGTATAGATGTTTGTCTGGGAGGGAGAAGAAGGTCCTGCGAAAGTATGCATTACTTCGTTCTCTGGCCTGAAACACCACATACCATCCCGTTTTGTGAATCTTTTTAATCTTCCACGTCTCAAAACCTTCAGGAGATTCTTTAGGAAGAATAGAGAGCTTCCTTCGTAGTACAACAGTTATCTCCACATCCATATTTCCAATCTCTTGAATGTAGGAAGTTATCATCAATTTGAGATGTTGGATAACAGGGTCATACTTTTTTTCATCTCTCAGCAAAAAGTTGTAGAGCATGATCCATACGTATGGGTTGAGACAAGGTAGGTCTACGAGAGTGAATTGATGAACTTGGCTCACAGAACTTCTGACAACTTTGAATTTTGCATTTGGAAAACTGTCAGTCTCAATTGGTCCAATGACCTTCACCGCCGTTATCTTGCTCGCACTCCACGTTTCATATTGCGACTTCATATACTTGAGATAGAACGAGAAGAGGAGATGGTCAGCCCCGCTATCAATAGATGGCACGTTCGCAACTTTTATAAAAGAGCGAAATTTGAAGGCCTTGGGAGTAATTGGAAGATCCAGTTGCGAATCTTGCGTGTTCTGAAGTTCGAATGACACAATTGGTTCTAACCAATATTGACTTGGCAAGTCTATAGCTTCACTCTGAATTCATTTCAACGTCCACTTCAGAAATAAGAGCTTCCTGCTTTCAAGTGTGACCTGAGCTTCTTTTTCAGCTTTCTCCGTGGCTTCAGCTTCTCGAATGATTCTCTGATTTTTTTCTAACTCAGCTTCACGAGCCTTTCGCCTTTTGAGTTCTTCTTCATCAAGCTCCTATTCTTCACTATTATCAATGATAGGATCATCAAAGAAAAGCTTTTCTTTGCCTTTAGGCTCAGATTCACTTTTAACAATTGGCTTGACTAATGTAGTTGGCGTGACTGAAGTCGTTGGCATGGCTGAAGACTTCTTTGGTAGATCTCCCCCTTGTTTCGGAATGACGGGAGTCTCCGAAACACCCTTAATCCTACTTAACATTGCTATAGCAGGACGAAACTTGTCAGAGAGATGCCTACGAATGGAAATAGTAAGGATTGGATCATGAGAATCAAGGATGTTGGAGAGAAAAGCATTCACATCCCCAACACAGCTTTTGACCACTGCTCGCTCAGACTGAAGATCTTTGATCTCTTTGTCGGCTTGAGCAAGTTTTTCTTGATGAACCTTGACTGTTGTGGTGTGAGCAGCAAGTTGATCCATAAGGTTATTTTCAGTTGCAAGAGACTCTGAAAGCTGTTTCATCCTCGCAGAAATAGAAGCTTTGAGTTTTTCATTATCCTTGTGCAGCTCAGAGCGAACTTTGGCAAGAGCCTCATTCTCCTTTCGTAGGGTGGAATTGAGACCAGCTATAGCCTCATTAGCCAAACGCATGTTATACTTAGTAGATGATTGGAAGTTTGACAGAAAGGCCATGGTATCAGCAATGTGCGTATCCATTTTGGTAGCCATTTCACCACATAAAGCTGCAGAATCTGAAACAGCCTTATTGGCCTTATCCAAATTGGCCTGATGTTCTTTGGTAAGAGACTGAAAGAAGGCTTCAATGGCAGCCTTAGAGTAAGCATCAAAAGAAGAGTCTCAAGAAGAACTGATCAACGAGTCAAGCTTCTCTGTAAGAGCTTTGAATTGGCGTTGAGTAACCAGAGCCTCATCATCACTGTCAACACTGATGTTGAACGGACTGTATGTGAATCCTGCGAAGTCATCTTCACCATCACCGTATATCATGTCCGGGTCATTTTAGCGAAGAGGAGAAATGGGTGGGGTGTTGTGACCAGTTGCGAAACCTGAATATTCAGCCCCCGCATCAGATGCGTTGATAGAAATATGAGGGTCAACGAATGTTTTGGGTGTGGGTGTAGAGTTAGTGAATAAAGGAGTGGATAGTGAAACACTTGTCTGAGGTTGAGAAGAGACTGGTGGAGGACATGGTGCAATAGTTACCGGTGTGGAAGTGGTTGTAGTTTTGGGAGAAGGAGGAGGATATGGAACGAAATCATTGTGAATGTGTTCTTCTTCCTCATTGCGAACAGGCAGCTCTTCCGCATTGCGAACAGGTGGTTCCTCCACATGGCGAACTGGTGGTTCCTCCTCATTGCGAACCAGAGAATCTTCCTCAATATGAACATGTTGTTCGTCCTTAGCAAGAACATCTGACTGAGTGTTAGATTGTGAATCTTCATTTTCTGATGGAGCGGGGGACTTGGCTTTGCGAGCAACTCTTTTTAACTTTTGCCTTTTAGGAGCAGCGATAGATGGAGCAGCTAGGAGGGTTCACATGCTCAGATGGTCCTTCGTTATCACCCATTTTCTTTTCTCCCTTCTTGCGCCCTTTGTTACCCCCTGTTTTTGGTTTATCCGTCTCATCAATAATCAACTGCATCCCAGGAGTTAAGGGACGAAACCCCAAGGCGGGAATAATACGATAGCCTTCAAGGACTTTGCTGGCAGGAGGCACATCACGAAGCATAGCTTCAGGGATTGAGCCAACAAAAGCAAATTTAGAAGTGTCTTCAACAATGATTCCAGTGGTGTGAAGGGTTGAAATGTTGGACATCAAGGCATCTTGCATAATAGGAATTTTCAACTTGGTGATGGCTCTTTGAACAATGATGGACTATAATCGTGCACAAGAGATTTCCCGGTGACGAGTTGTTGAATGTGTGCTTTGAATCACTTGGGCCCAGAGAACAACACCATAGTCAATATTCAACCCAGTGTAAATGCCATAGATGATTGCCATGAACAGCTTGCTGGGATAATTAGACCCAGTAACCCTTTCAGAGAATGCCTTGAACAGTATAGTGAAGAGGCCATTCCATTGTGGTGGCAGATTTCGCTTCCGGAACTTGGAGACGGCGGTTAGGGTTTCTTTATAACCCATTTGGTAGAATATCTCCAATAGAGCGGCATTGGACACAGATTATGGATTAATCTTATCATCTGATAGAGGAAGCCCTAGAACGGAGCAGAATCGTGATTTGGAGATGGAGGTTTTGTGATTGAGGATCTCAAACGTAATCCTCTGTTCCTCTTTGATGTAACACACAAAAGAGTAGGCTTTCAATAGCATTGACATCGGAACGCTCTCCATCTTGGTTAGGGATGTCATTAGTGGAGAATACTTCAAGCACTTGATGATCATAAGCAGGTGGCTTTCATACTTGCAAGGATCAAGATCGATGATCAGGTTTTGATCTGGTTTTAGGGTGAGAAGGTGAGATTTCCCTGTTTTTTCTTGTACCGAAGGAGTTTTAGATGAGCCTGCCATTGATGAGTTCATGAGGAAGAAGATGATGAACAGTAGAGAGCCTTCTTAATTGCCGGAGATCTTTGAGAGAATTATGTGAGTGGTCATGTGAGATGAAGCGCCAAAAATCTTTTATACCATTCTGAGTCAAACTGCTCGTCACGAATTACCTGCAAAGAAATCAAGCAGACTTAGGAACCCAAAGTTGTTTGGGCCCTTGTGAGGTTTTCATGGAAGTGGGAAAAGAAATAGATGGATTAAGCAAATACGCTTGTTTTGTTAATGTTGTGCTATCTTTCTTAGTAATTTGAAAAACAATTATTCTTTTGTCTTTTAGATTCGCATCTTTTGAAGACTTTTTCTATTGTTGAATTTTCTGTTTAACAAATTGCTTTTCTTCTCTCTTAGACCTAGTTCCAGACTCCTTGAAATGAGCCTTAGACTCCGAAACCATCTTACTTTTGCCTTTAACATCTTTTGATCTATTAGCAAAGTTTGAACCATTCTCCTTAATTTTTGATTTCACCACTGGTTTAGCTTGATTTTGAAGCTTTGGTTTTGAAACCTGTGGCGATTTAGATTTATTTTGTGAAAAACCTTGAGGTTTCGCAGTTTGTGAGAGTTTCGCATTTGGATTGAAACGTGGGGATTTTTCTTTATGCACGTAATTGGGATTTCAAGATTGCCAAAAGTGCTTTCTTTCCCTGAGATTTTTGTTATATCTCATATTTCTTTGGCGTTTCTGAGCTGCGAATTGCTCAAATGACTTGTGGATCTTTGCTTTGGGTTTCCCCTTTCTCACATGTTGTTCGCTTTTTGCTGATGAGGTTTCGCATGAAACATCCTTTGTTCCACTTGGACTTCCATTTTCTTAGCTTGATGGATTGTTAAGTGGTTTCGCTACATATCTCCCTTTTACTCTCCATGAAGTCTTTTCTGAGAGACCCACAGTTTCATCTGCATTATCGATTGGTGTAAACCAAAAATGTTCGTTACATCCACCTTTGTTATCCTCATTTACAATGGACGTTAATTCAATAGTTTGGTTTTTATCCAGTCATGTGGTTGCAAAAACTTGATTTGGGATGGTTTAAACCTTTTGATAAACTACAACTTTTTCTTTTAAAGACTTTGGTTTATTTTGCGAAAGACGTGCGAATTCTACTGAATTTTTCGAAATTAGTACTTTCGCAGGTTCAGATTCGTTTTTAACAAACGCTGAACAATCAACCTCATCTTCTACTGAAATTTCACTTATGTCACTTTCATCGTCGAATTCATATGTGTTTTCAACATTGAGTTTATTATCTGAACTCAACGAGTCAAATTTTTGTACAGTTCCGGTTTTGATTTTAAGTTTATCATTTTCATCCAAAAGCTGCTTCAACATGTTCTTATGTTCTTTGGACTTAACGTATGTTTCAATTTTGTCCAGTCCCACCCTGTAAGAATCTGAAATTTCATCAGAAGAGACGATCGACTCACACTTATAACAATCAGCGTCGATTTCATCTTCCTTTAATTCAAGGAAAGGCAAGATCATTTTATGAATTTTCTTACCAATCTCACAATCAAGATGTAATTGTGTAATATTGAAGTAAAGACTTTTTGCAATTAGACAAAAAATGTTGCGTCGTTTCAAAAGCATTAAATTGTCTCTTTACAAATAAATAAGTTCATCCCTAGACTTAGAAATATCGGACTTCAACTTTTCAATCCATATGCGTCGTTCCTCACTCTTTGACAAAACCCTGCTCATTTGATCGGTTAGGTTAGAATTTGTCAATTGAGTTTGTTTCAAACTGTTACTTATAATTGAAAATGTGAATTTCAATTCTTTTAGTTCAGTTTCATATTGTGACACAAGAATATTGAGTGATTCAAGAATAAAGTGTATCTTATTGTTCATTTGATCACACTCGTTGATTTGTTCAAACACTAGCTTCGCAACAAAGCAGCTATCAATCTCATTTTCCCCATGCGACACATCATTTGTTACCACAAAACATCTTCCTTCATGGTGCGAATCCTCTTCTTTCGCAACAAAGCTTTTCCCGTGAGTAGGCCTATGAACCTCCTCATCTTCAGAGTCTGTGGACCAGACTTCTACCCAGCCAAATTCATCATCAGCTTCATTTTCCTGCACAATCAAAGCAGGCAAAGTGTTATTTGCATTCTTTTTCTTCTTGATTTCTTCAAGCTTTCGTAGATGGTAAGCTTCGTCTTCTTGTCCCTCTTTATTTTCGTTCAATCTTCGCATCATACACTCCTTTTCCAAGTGGTTTTTGCCATGGAAATAGTTACAATCATATACAGAGTCACCTATGAGCTTCTTCTCTTTCTTGTCTTCATCCTTCTGCGAACCGTTCACATTTTCTTCTTTTACCTTTTCAGAGCTATAACTGCCCTGCCAGTTTCGGTTCTTGTTCTGGTTGAAGTTCTTATTTGCGAATCTCTTTGGATTCGACACCATCATTGCAAACTCTTCTTTAGAGAGTTCGCATTCAGAAAGCTCAAAATCTGAATCATCCTCTTCAGCCATCTTCTTACCCTTCGCAACAAGGGCCAATGAACCCATTCCAAAGACAACTTTTGCTTCTTTAGTCACTTCATCTTCATGTGACCTTAGGATACCAACAAGCTTGGCAAATTAATAGTTCTTGAATTGCTCATGTGCCTTAACTGTAGACACCACTGCCTTCCACTCTGATCGAAGTCCATTCATAAACGTGACTTTTTGTTCAATTAACTCACGTTCAATCCCATGTTTTGAGTGCTCAAGATCCGCATCTGTTGAGTAGAGTTCCTTAAGTCGATCCCAGATGGCTTTGGCAGTGTCACAGGAACTGACCAGACAAAAAGTATCAGGTTGCAAGGGAAGTCGAATGATTCTCAATGCCTTAACATTGTTGATCAGTTTTTCCTTTTCATCTTGAGGAACGTCCTTAATATCAAGAAGGAGTTTGTTGTAGTCATTTTGAGTTTTGATGACTCTTTTTCTTTCAGTGTGAAGAAACGGTCCAAGAGTTATAGCCTCCCATATCAGATATCCATTATCTTCTAGGCCAAGAACATAATCTTCAAAGTGAAGCGCCCATACTTCATATTCATTAGGAAAGAGAATTGGGATCCTAGTGGTCGATCCAACGCTGCTTGAAAGATTGATACAGTTGATGTGAGAATCGTCGTGCTGCATGATGATAAGATCTTTAAAACCTGTTAAGAATCAGACATGTAAAACTACAACAGTTTTAGGGTAATATTGAGATTACTAAACAACGTCAAGAACACAGTGATGATCGTTATGCTAGATCTAATATTAAAGGAAACCCTAAAAGCTATTAAACAGAAGAGATGTATACTTATTACACCGTCTCCTGCTCTGATACCAATTGTTAGGATTAAATATCCTTGAATGATCGATAGATTTAAACAGATTAAAGCAAGAACACAACAATGATTCAAAGTATGCTGAATGATTCAAAAGCCACGCCTTAGAAGAACTCGATGAAGAATTGCTACTTTAGAGGCGTGATTAGGGTTACAAGATAATATCCGAGTTACCAAAAACACGATGCATGCAAGCATCTTAAATACTCTAACCCTAGATAAGAAATACGGGAGGACATGCCCAACCCGTTTACAAAATAGACTATACATAAGGCCCAATGACGCAACACTTTATACCCAACAGCATCCATTGAAGATCATGACGCGACCTCTTGGATGGTGGTGGGGATGATGGGGATGGTGTAGACCTTTTCCTTTAAGTATCAGGGTTCGACTTCCTCACGATATTTTTAGTTCGGTTTCCCATGATATGTAGTGTAACATCCCCGTGTTAAGGTACTTCTAAATTTATCCATTTAAGTTTTTTATATGACATTTTGGTCCCTAAGTCGAATAGAATGTGCCTTGAAGCCCTAGTGGCATTCTCGTAATATTGGGCAGGAGAAGTACGCCAAGCGTACATGTATGTATGATGGGCATACTAAGGCGTGCATTAGTATGCTGGGCGTACACTTATGTACGCGGGGCGTACTAAATAAAGTTGGAAACCCTAATTTTTAGGGTTTGGGTGGAATTTAAGCATCTTTATTGCCTCATTTCTCTTCCCCTAATCAGCATCTGCCCTCTCTTCGTGATTTGAAACCCTAAAAGCATCTTGTGAGGCCATTTCAAGCATTAAAGAGTGTGTTTGTGTTATAAGAAGAGGAAGGAAGAAGACCAAGCTCAACTTGGAGGAAAAGGCACCTTAGATCTAGGATTCATCTTTCATCTGCAAGCCTTTTAAGGTATAAAGCTTGTACATTTGTCTCTTAATCTTGTAGATCTAGTAATGGGGGTTTTATGTCATCTTTTTGGTCCCAAAAGTCTCATCTTGAGCATGGCATGTTCTGGATGTTTTGAGTTGTCCTTTCAGACCCTAGGAGGGGTCCTTAGCCATAAAAATGAAGTCCCTTTGGTTAGTTTTGCTCCATGCAACTTGTAGGAGGTCTTAATGGATTAAGACCTTGTGTTAAGCTCTTATTAGGTGTGTAAAGTCATAAAGTTGGAAACTTTATGACTCTAGGGTATGTTTTGGTCATGGATCTGAAATATGGACTTAAGTGCTTAAGCCATTAAGCACTAAATGGAGTTTGGATGTTGCGAGGGTATGCCCCAGGTACATGGGAGTACGCCCTGCGTACTCGGTCTACCACCCCGATGGTGGTCAATGCGAGGCTTCGCGTACGCTAAGCATACCTCTGAAGTACGCCCTGTGTACTCACATGGGTCAGCCTTTGTGAGTTGACTCGGTTGTGTTGACTCAGCTGGGTTGACTCAATTTACTTAGTGGGTTTGACCAGTGGACTTTGACTTTGACTGTGACCACGTTTGACCAAATTTGACCTTGAGTATATTTTGGGTATTTTTGGGATTTTGATGGAATTGGTCATTTGGTGGAAATAGGTATCGTTTAGAGAGATGAGATTCGGAGTCGGGCCTCATCAGTTCTTTTCAGCTTGTGAGGTGAGTTTTGCTCACTGTACTTGCGGGTCGAAGGCACCAATGTCGGCACAATTGATTGCCATCCTGTTATGCATGCTATTGTACTGTAGTGATCTTCTAGATCAATATCTTGATATATAGGATGATTCTATGCTTAGTGATCTATAGATCTGTTTGACTGGTTGTAGATTATTATATGATTATCTGCTATATGTGCACATGTTTGGTCAGTGGCTGAGGCTTCACTACTTTGTACGTAAGCCAACGGGTCGGGGCATACCAAACCGATGGTTGAATGAGCTCGAGGGTATTCCATCCTGAGGATGATTGGACCCATAGTATGTTGGCATTCCAACACAATGGTTGAGGGCCTGGGGTATTCCAACCCGAAGGTTGAGTGGACCCATAGTATGTTGGCATTCCAACCTGATGGTTGAGGGGCCTGGGGTATTCCAACCCGATGACTGATTGGGTCCATAGTATGCTGTTAATATATATGTGTTATTTGTTTGTGTGATGGTACTTTGGGGGAACTCACTAGGCTTTGGACTTATAGTTGTGGGTTATGTTTCAGGTACCTCAGAAGATCGCGGGAAGGCGAAGGCGTGATCGTGCACCTCCTCGAGTTTTGATTTATGATTTTGGGAAACTCTGATATTAAACATGTTTTGAAAACTAAATTGTAAACAATGATGATTTGTGGATTGGTTTTAAAAAGTTTAAATTTTTCATGAATTTTGTGGATGTCACAAGTTAGTATCAGAGCCTTGGTTTGAGTGAATTAGAGGAACACTCTTGTAAATCCAGTCTCAAACTAAGGAAAAAGATTTTTAAAACAATTTTCAAATGGTTTTCAAAATAATCAAGGAGGATGCGATGTGTATGTGTAGCGCCCATGTTTCTAGGCTAGGCACTAATGATGATGTAATAGTCTAGGTTAACCTTTGTAGCCCGCTTCGAAATAATAGAAATGTATTATTGGGTATTATGTGTTTTGTGCTTAATTGTGTGACTTAAATGAATTAAGGGTAAAAATAAGTGTCATACTAAAATGTTAGATAAACCCGATATATATACATAAAGAGGTAGTGGTCGAGACAAGGATTTCGGGTATGTAAAGAATGCCGAAATCCGAGTTATAATGAAGAAGTTATGACATGTTGAAGTTTCGTGACAGAACCGGCACGACACTGTGGGACGTAAATAGTGAATTTACGATAGAGCGATATTTGGCCTTAGCGATCTAAATGAAAGTCGTAGAATACGTTAAACCGAGAGTGTGCATAAAAAGAACGTCCAAATCTGACTTCGTATGAGGAAGTTATGATTTTTCTAAGTTTTAGCTTAACAGTATGCAGCCCAAAACTCGATATTTAGATCGAGTGATTTCTAGCCAAAACAATCTAAACAAGAATCGAAGATCTCGTTAATATTAGTGCAACGGTAAAAAGACAGGCGAAAACGGACGTCAGATGAAGAAGTTATGAATTTATAACAGACTTTTCCTGTCCCGGTCTACTAAAAATATAATATTAAAAATGAATCGAAATTAGCCGACAGAGTCTAAATGAAAGTTGTAGAGCATAATCTCACCTACGCTTGGATATAAAGAACGTCAAGAACAGAGCTCGTATGCGAAAGATATGAATTTCTGAAGTTCGGGGCACGAACTTCAACCTGTGTCAGAACTCACGACGTGAACATAGATTTCACGACGTGAACTCAGTTATTGACACCTTCTGAGCCTGACAGACTGATGTCGCGACTACGCACCTGATGACGACTAAATTCACGATGTGAACAAGCCTATTTCACGACGTGACTAGCGAAATTCAGCCCTATAAATAGAAATCGAAGGCAACCGGTTTTGGTTGCTAATTTCTCAACTTCTCTCCTACTTTTCTCATTATTAAGCCTACGTTTAGCCCCCCGAAGTTCCGATATCATCCCCGATACCCGAAGCAAGTCCCGAAGCCCCGAAGATCCTGAGAAAAAGAGTTTTTGAGCCGAAACTCTGCCCGCGAGAAGCCCGGTTTCTGAGAAAACATCCCAGTTTCATCGAAGAATATTACTTTAAGAGCCGTAGTGCTGTCCGATCATCGTCTTATCAAGTGAGTGTATAGTCACTTTCATCTTACACATAGATATGAAGTATTTTATAAAATATGTCATATGTGTATATATATTGTTTGTTAATTAAGATGGATCAGACATACCCGATCCGAGAATATGGATTAGGTAAAGAGGTAAATTTTAGATCCGGGAGTACAGACTATGTATTTTTGAACTATGTGTTCATTAGGTGATTTTGAACTAGGTGTTCATCAGATATTTTTAAACTATGTGTTCATCCGATAAGGTATCAAGTGCGTAGTCCCTTTCATGAACATGATTTTAATACAAGTATTGATTAAAGTATTAAATATATATGTGTGCGAAATATTTGTTATTGCTCGAAATATGTGTTAGATATATATATTTGATGATATACAACGTGCGAACCAGTTATGGTCCAATATGTGTTAAGATGTGTATATATGATATTATTACTTAAAACTTTGTGTTAAGTATACACAAGTTAGCATTGCCTAAACGGAGATAGTATTGAAAATTGATTATAAGCATTGTAGGTTTGCCTAGTGATGGGTTAAAACTTAAACAGGGATGTTTAGTTCAATTAAGTTTGGACATTGGGTAGCCTCTTATTAAGAGTACGTGTGTGGTGAGATTGATGATCGGTGGAGTACGTCCTACGTACAGAAGTACATTTTATGTACGAAGTCCTTTTCAAAGCTCTGTGTCTTAGGTGCTGCATGTGTCGGGGTATTATTATGTTCTCGGGTACGAGTCCTACACATACCAGAGTACTATAATGTGCCAGAAGTACTATGTCACACCCCCAAACCAGAACGGCGGAAACGTTCGGGGTCGGAGGACGTCATGTACAGTATCATAACAATTGAATAGTAAAGAAAGTACACACCATCATAATATAAATATATTTGAAAAGTTTACATGATTGTATGTGTTACATGTTTAAATATCAAATACAATATGGTGATCCAAAATATGTTACTAACGCCAGCGCGTTAGTCTTCAAAAAGTAGTTGCTACCTGATTTAGCGTTTTCCTGAGAATACAAGTTATTTCAAAGAAAAAGTGTCAACAACAAAGTTGGTGAGTTCATAAGTAGTGTTTTGATAAAATGTATGCCATTCGAAAGTTCGTGTAGGTTTTCCAGAAAATCCGATATTTTCTAACAAATGTATGTAATGAGTATGAAAGATCGTTGTATAAACTGTGTGTATTTGTACCGGGAAAATCCTATATTTTCCTAAATGAGATGCAGTCTTAAATGTCCAAGACCGTAACCTGTAAGCAAATATGACATGCTCAAAAGATGATGTATAGTCTTATTATAAAACAAAACTACAAGAAGATTTGTATTTGAATGTGAAAAGAACTGTATTTGTTACTTTTCCCCATTAAAACGTAATACCATAATAATTGTCTATTCAGTGAGTTTTTATAACCGTACTATCATAGTTTACCTTTAGCGACGTTCTTCAGGCGTCGAATGAGATGACACTTGTCACCCCGGGGACTGTAGCTAGCAGTCAGGGCGCGGGATCATTAGTCCCGTATAGATCTATACACACTTGTCACGTTCTCCGGACGGGAGATTCTTGTTATAAACAGGACTTCTAGTGGTACCTTTAAAAGGTATATTGAAGATGAATGCCTCACGAATTCTCAATTAAGTCACGTATTAAAATGTATATGTTTGTTCCTGTAACGATTATCCTTTTTCATAATGATAATAATGGCATAAAATGATTTGTATGTTCTTGTATGTATAAAGATGTCATAACGAAAGTGGTTACCCTAAATATGATGTAAACGTATAAATAGAGCTTATGATATTTATACTCATATTCCATTCCGTGAGGGTAAAATAAAGTAAGATGTTTTGTATGTTAGACATGATCCATATGATAGTTATTAAAAACAGTCTGAAATGTATAACGAAAGATACATGTTTTCACATGGGGTTGACCGTGTGTTTACTTGTATTCCCCCCCCCCCCCCCCCCCCGTAAAGTGTTCAAAAGCATTTAAAATCAGTTAAAAGCGTAAAAATGGGGGTATGAACTCACTTGATTGAAGTGGTTGTTTTGAAGTAGTCGAGAGAAGAATCGAGAAGAACTTCGACTAGAGAGAGTTGAAATCTCGGGATTCTCAGGGATCTCGAGAGCGTAGAACTTCCTTCTGGACTCGAGTGTGAAAAACCGGGGCTTCAGGAAGGCTTCTCGAGGTAATCACGCAGAGTAATGGCACTTAGATGGAAAGAGATGAGCACCAAACCCGGCACCCTTAAGCTTCTATTTATAGGGGCTGATTTGGGGTCTCACGTCGTGAGTTTTGGATTGCTCACGTCGTGAGGCTTAGTCAGCATGATCCTCTTCGACGAGTTGACGTGGCTAACACTCTGGAACCCATCAGTCACGAGCTCACGTCGTGAGCATGGTTCCCTCATGTCGTGAGGCTGAGTCAGCCTCGGGTTTTGTGTCCCGAACTTGTAAAATCCATAACTTTCGTGTACGAGCTCCGATTTCGACGTCCTTTATATGCACGTGTAGGTGTGAAAAGGCTCTACAACTCTCGTTTAGACTCCGTCGGCTAATTTGACTTTATTTTTATTATATTATTTTTAACAGGCCGGGCCTGGAAAAGTCCGTTTAAATTCCATAACTCCTTCATCTGATGTCCATTTTCGTCAGACTTTTTACTGTTGTACTCCTATTGTCGGGGTCTTCAACTTTCGTTTAGGTTGTGTCGGCTAAAGACCGCTCGATCTCTATTTCGAGTTTTTAGCTGTCTATTGCTAGGTCAGAAACTTTGGAAAATCATAACTTTCTCATACGAAGTCAGATTTGGGCGTTATTTTTTTTGTATGTTTACGGTTTAATGATATCTATGACTTTCATTTAGATACTTAAGGCTAAAAAGTATTTTATCGGAATTTCGTATTTTACGCTTAACAGTGTTTTGTCGGTTTTGTTGCGGATCTTCGATTGGTCATAACTCCTTCGTTATAACTCGGATTTTAATGTTCTTTATGTTTTTGGAAACCTTGTTACGATATCTACCACTTAGTACACTCAAAGTGAGAATTTCGAGCATTTCAGTTTTTGATGTTATTTCAATTAATTCAAAAAAGGATTACCACATTTGACTTTTAGTCAATACATTGTCTTGAAATATCGGGTTGTTACATCATCCCCCCGTTAGAGGGAATTTCGTCCCGAAATTGATTACAAAGCAAAAGTTTATGAACTAGGGAAAAGATGCGGGTACTTTTGTTGTATCTGATCTTCTCGCTCCCAAGTGAATTCGGGTCCCCGCTTAGCATTCCAGCGAACCTTCACTATTGGTATGCGACTCTGCTTAGTTCGTTTGATTTCCCTATCCATGATTTCGACGGGTTCTTCCACAAAGTTAAGATTTTCATTCAGCTCGATTTCCTCGAGTGGAATTACAAGGGTTTCGTCGGATAGACACCTCTTCAAGTTAGACACGTGAAACACCGAATGTACTTTGTTAAGTTCGATTGGAAGTTGGAGTCTATAAGCTACTGGACCAATCCTTGCAGTAATTTCGAAGGGTCCAATGTACCTTGGGTTTAGCTTTCCACGTTTTCCGAAGCGTATCATGCCCTTCCAGGGTGAGACCTTCAGTAGAACGCGGTCACCAGCCTGAAATTCCAAGGGTTTTCGCCTTTTGTCGGCATAGCTCTTTTGTCTATCTCGTGAGGCTTTCAGTCGCTCTCGAATTTGAACGATCTTTTCAGTCGTTTCCCTTATGATTTCCGGACCAGTGAGAGTACTATTAGGGACTAGACCTTTCGCCAACTGCGTGTCGCCCACCTCCGCCCAGCACAGAGGTGATCTGCACTTGCGGCCGTAAAGGGATTCGAATGGTGCAGTCTTGATGCTAGTGTGATAACTGTTGTTATAAGAGAACTCCACCAATGGCAAGTGGACGTCCCATGCTTTACCGAAATTGATTACACATGCTCGCAACATGTCTTCTAGGGTTTGGATCGTTCTCTCACTCTGCCCGTCAGTTTGTGGGTGATAGGCTATACTCATGTCAAGCTTAGTTCCCAAAGCTTTCTGCAGCGTCTGCCAGAACCTTGAAGTGAATCTACTGTCTCGGTCCGAGATGATAGATATTGGTACTCCATGAAGTCGCACAATCTCTCGGATGTAGGTTCTTGTTAGTTTCTCCATCTTATCGGTCTCCTTGATAGACAAGAAGTGGGCAGATTTGGTTAACCTGTCGACGATCACCCAAATGGTATCGTGACCACCCTGTGTCTTGGGTAGTTTGGTTATGAAGTCCATGGAAATTTGCTCCTACTTCCACTCAGGTATTTCGGGCTGATGGAGTAGACCTGAGGGCTTCTGATGTTCTACTTTGATCTTGGCGCAAGTCAAGCACTTGCCCACATAGGTAGCAATTTCTGCTTTCATGTTTGGCCACCAGTAGAGTTGCTTGAGATCCAGGTACATCTTATCTGAACCTGGGTGCACGGAGTATGGGGTCTTGTGTGCTTCGTCCATAACCATTTCTCTGAACCCACCGAACTTCGGTGTCCAGATTCGGTTCATGAGGTAACGAACTCCATCACCTTTGATCTCAAAATTCTTGTCCATCCCTCTAAGTGCTTCACCTGTCATGATTTCGGGTTTCAAGGCTTCCAATTGAGCTTCCTTGATTTGTGTTGACAGGTGTGAATGGATCGTCATAGTCAATGACTTCACTCTTCGGCCAGAGTACTCCTTACGACTAAGGGAATCTGCCACCACATTGGCTTTTCCTGGATGATAACGAATTTCGCATTCGTAGTCGTTAAGTAGCTCAATCCAACGTCTTTGCCTCATGTTAAGTTCCTTCTGATCGAATATGTGTTGAAGGCTTTTGTGGTCTGTGAAGATGGTGCACTTCGTACCGTATAGGTAGTGCCTCCAAATCTTCAGAGCAAACACCACTGATCCAAGTTCTAAGTCGTGAGTGGTGTAGTTAACCTCATGTGTTTTCAGTTGCCGTGAGGCGTACGCAATAACCTTTCCTCGCTGCATTAGCACACAACCCAGCCCTTGATTGGAAGCATCGCAATATACTACGAAGTCTTCTGTCCCCTCTGGAAGGGACAAGATGGGTGCACTGCACAGGGCTTGCTTCAAGGTTTGGAATGCAGTATCTTGCTTTTCCCCCTAGTTGTAGGTTACCCCATTATGAGTCAAGGAGGTAAAAGGTTTTGCAATGCTGGAGAAGTTCTGTATGAACCTACGATAATAGCCAGCAAGGCCTAGAAATTGGCGAATTTTGGTTGGCGTTGTTGGCGCAGACCAATTCTGGATAGCCTTGATCTTGGAAGGATCCACATGGATTCCCTCTTTGCTGACCACGTGACCTAGGAAGTCCACCTTCCTAATCCAAAATTCGCATTTTGAGAATTTTGCGTAAAGCTTCTCAGTTCTCAGCGTCTCTAAGACTTGTCTTAGGTGCTGATCATGTTCCTCTTTACTTTTTGAATAAATGAGTATGTCATCTATGAATACTATCACAAATTTGTCCAGGAACGAATGACATACTCGATTCATTAAGTCCATGAACACGGCGGGTGCATTGGTTAGTCCGAACGGCATCACTACGAATTCGTAGTGACCGTATCTGGTTCGGAAGGCCGTTTTAGGAACATCGCTCTCTAGGACTCTCATATGGTGATATCCTGATCTCAGATCGATCTTGGAAAAGTAGTTTGCTCCTTGAAGTTGATCGAACAAATCGTCTATTCGTGGTAGGGGGTACCGGTTCTTAATGGTAAGTTTGTTGAGTTCCCGATAGTCGATGCACATTCTGAATGATCCGTCTTTCTTTTCATGAAAAGCACTGGTGCTCCCCAAGGTGAGAAGCTTGGTCGGATGAATCCTTTGCTGAGTAATTCATTCAGTTGACGGGATAGTTCTTGCATCTCTGTTGGGGCTCAGCGATAGGGCCCTTTGGCCACAGGGGTGGCTCCAGGAATTAAGTCGATTCTAAATTCGACTTGTCTCGCAGGCGGTACTCCTGGAAGATCCTCAGGAAAGACATCAGGAAAGTCACAGACCTTAGGCACGCCCTTGAAGTCTTCTATTCCTCGATTCACATCCACAACATGTGCCAAGAACGTGTGACACTCCTTGCGTAGATATTTTTGAGCCTTGATGCAAGAGATGATATGAAGAGGGTTGCTAGGTTTGTCGCCATAAATAACGAGGGCTTCGCCATTTGGCAGATTAAGGGGAACGGCCTTATCGTAACATAAAATGTCCGTACGATGAGAACTTAGCCAATCCATGCCTATGATGACGTCGAAACTTTTTATTGAGACTGGCATGAGGTTGATTGGAAAGGAATTATTGTTTAATGAGAGGGTACAGTTTAAGTATATTTCCTTAGCGCTTTCTGTTTTCCCGTTAGCCATTTCTACTATAAAAGTTTCACTTAATGATTGAGGGATTTGTTTGATTAGGTTTTTAAAACTATGACTCACAAAACTCCTCTCCGCTCCACTATCAAATAACATACAGGCATATGAGGTATTGAGGAGAAACGTACCCGTAACAACAGTGGGGTCCGCAACGGCTTCCTCCTGGCCCATTGCGAATACTCGGCCACTTCCACCCGTATTCCCATTGTTTGCTTTCGGGCAGTCCCTTCGATAGTGTCCCGTTGCTCCACACTCGTAACAAGCACGACCTATTCCCACATTTGCGGCTGGAGCGGTTGGTTGGGTTGGTTCCTTGCAGAATCGGACAGTGTGTCCCTTCCGGTTGCACTTGGTGCAATGCATCTCACGGCAGGGTCTGTGGTGATGAAAGTTGCACCTATTGCACTTCGGCAGATTGCCGATGTACGACTTTGTTGGTGCGGGGGTGGTAGGGACAGTAACAGCGTGAGCTGTCACTAACTGTTGCCTCTTGGGGTTTTCTTGCGGGGCTTGCCCCTTTCTCTTGTTTTAGGGTTTCCTTCGGTCCTCTACCTCCTTCGGAGGGTCAGCAGTAACTGTGATAGTGCCCTGTTTAACCCCATGATCGATTAGTCGTTGAGCCAGGCGCTTTGCGCTGTTGACTGGGTTGGAAGCCAAAACATGCCCTTGAATCTGGGGTGACAACCCCCAGATGTATCTTTCCACTTTCTTCTGCTCCGGGTTGACCATTCCCGGGCATAGGGCTGACAAATCACTGAACCTGGCCGTATAGGCGGCTAGGTCAGAACCAACCATTTTCAAGTTCCATAATTCCTGTTCCAGTTTTTGAATTTCGCCCCTCGGGCAATATTCTTCTAACAGTAGGACCTTCAAGTCCTCCCAGCTCATGGCGTTGGTGACTGGAAGAGATACGGATTTCACATGGCCTTTCCACCATGTGAGGGCTCGGTCCGTGAAGGTACAAGCAGCAAACTTGACCTTGCTTATTTCTTGGCATGAACAGATTTCAAAGACCGTCTCGGTCTTTTCAAACCATTGCATAAGTGCAATGACTCCTCCAGTGCCGTTGAACATTTTTGGTTTGGCATTCGAGAATTCTTTGTAGGTGCATTCCCTAACATTACCATGACCAGTGCCATGGTTCTGATGATTGGTACTACTCCCGCTCCCTCCGGCTCCATTAGAGTTTATTTGGGATAGCGCAGCTGCTACTGCTGCGGTGATGGCAGCCTGTACCATAGCGGGATCGTAAGTTGGAGGTGGTGGTGGCGGGGTTGGTGTCGTATTTCAGCGTGCTGACCTACGAGGAGGCATCGTGCTGAAACAAAGTTAATGGAAGACAATAAGTCTCACATGTTTGAAAGTCATGTGTTAATGAGTTAACCATCTTCAACATTTCATAAATTGGGTTTGACATAAACAAGGTTCTCGATTTTGATTTATAATTAGAGTTTATAGATAAACTTATGAATTCGAGTGGTAGGCAAAGAATTAACACACAAAAAGAGTACTTCCTTGTATATTCAACATATATTGGGTTACATTTTGGAGTCAGGAAAATTTTCGACCTTTCTAAAGGTCTCCGATTGCAAAAGTTAGAAAAAAGTAAGACTTTTAGTCGAGATCCTATTCTATAACAAAATTTTGGGGGTCGGGCAAGTACTACTTGCGATGTGGTTTGCGCTTGGAGCTTGACTCTGTGTCTGAGTGCTTGGCCCGCATGAGACGCCTGTCAAAGGTGGCTTGCTGCTCCCTCATTTCTCTTATCTCAGAGAGGGCTGTGTTTAATTGGTCTTGGAGTGTGTCGGTGTGAAGTTGGGCATCCTGCTGCACCCTGTCCAGGCGACGGATATCGGATGCGTTACCTTGTACCTCTACGTCGGTTTCGCGAATCCGGTTCGCTTGAACTCCTGATTGGTAGGACTGGTTGGCTATTTTGCCCACCATGACTGGGAGAGCCCGGTCAGCTGAACTTCCACCACTGACGTCGTAGAAGTCCCGACACATGCCGTAGGGATGGCGCAATCCTTGCTGTTGACCCCAATGGTGAATGTGACTTCCCCAGACGGGAGTTGGTCCCTGAAAACCTCTTCGAACCGCAGGAGGTTGGACGGCAGGTGGATTGATTATTTCTGGTTCCAGCCATAGTGTCTATACGAGAATAGGGTTAAGAATTTACTATAAACTAAAGCACATACTGAAGTATCAAAGTTTAAACTTATTGCATTTACCAAATACTCCTATAGTATTCTAAATGTTATGTTTGATTCAAAGAGGTTAGGTTTGGTAAGTTTTAGACTTGTTGTCCACTGCAGCTACTCCCTGGCATACGTTAGTCGGCTCTCGGACAAATATAGTTGATCAGGCTATATTCATCCCAGTTCCAATTACATATCTCAAGGCATAACTGTAGTGCACAACTCATCTATAATACTTCTATATTGTTTTCATCATGATACTGACCCTGTTAGATAATGTATGCATGTAAACTTTATAAAAATTTCATTTTAAAAGTATAACTCTCACTCAGAGTGTTTTTGCCCAGTTGTGTTTATAGTTGTATATCAAAAATAAATGGTTTTGATATACTTAGTTCACTATAAACAATGCTCCGATACCAATCTGTCACACCCCCAAACCAGAACGGCGGAAACGTTCGGGGGCGGAGGACGTCATGTACAGTATCATAACAATTGAATAGTAAAGAAAGTACACACCATCATAATATAAATATATTTGAAAAGTTTACATGATTGTATGTGTTACATGTTTAAATATCAAATACAATATGGTGATCCAAAATATGTTACTAACGCCAGCGCGTTAGTCTTCAAAAAGTAGTTGCTACCTGATTTAGAGTTTTCCTGAGAATACAAGTTATTTCAAAGAAAAAGTGTCAACAACAAAGTTGGTGAGTTCATAAGTAGTGTTTTGATAAAATGTATGCCATTCAAAAGTTCGTGTAGGTTTTCCAGAAAATCCGATATTTTCTAACAAATGTATGTAATGAGTATGAAAGATCGTTGTATAAACTGTGTGTATTTGTACCGGGAAAATCCTATATTTTCCTAAATGAGATGCAGTCTTAAATGTCCAAGACCGTAACCTGTAAGAAAATATGACATGCTCAAAAGATGATGTATAGTCTTATTATAAAACAAAACTACAAGAAGATTTGTATTTGAATGTGAAAAGAACTGTATTTGTTACTTTTCCCCATTAAAACGTAATACCATAATAATTGTCTATCCAGTGAGTTTTTATAACCGTACTATCATAGTTTGCCTTTAGCGACGTTCTTCAGGCGTCGAAATGAGATGACACTTGTCACCCCGGGGACTGTAGCTAGCAGTCAGGGCGCGGGATCATTAGTCCCGTATAGATCTATACACACTTGTCACGTTCTCCGGACGGGAGATTCTGGTTATAAACAGGACTTCTAGTGGTACCTTTAAACGGTATATTGAAGATGAATGCCTCACGAATTCTCAATTAAGTCACGTATTAAAATGTATATGTTTGTTCCTGTAATGATTATCCTTTTTCATAATGATAATAAAGGCATAAAATGATTTGTATGTTCTTGTATGTATAAAGATGTCATAACGAAAGTGGTTACCCTAAATATGATGTAAACGTATAAATAGAGCTTATGATATTTATACTCATATTCCATTCCGTGAGGGTAAAATAAAGTAAGATGTTTTGTATGTTAGACATGATCCATATGATAGTTATTAAATGCAGTCTGAAATGTATAACGAAAGATAGATGTTTTCACACGGGGTTGACCATGTGTTTACTTGTATTCCCCCTGTAAAGTGTTCAAAAGCATTTAAAATCAGTTAAAAGCATAGAAATGGGGGTATGAACTCACTTGATTGAAGTGGTTGTTTTGAAATAGTCGAGAGAAGAATCGAGCAGAACTTCGACTAGAGAGAGTTGAAATCTCAGGATTCTCGGGGATCTCAGGAGTGTAGAACTTCCTTCGGGACTCGAGTATGAAAAACCGGGGCTTCGGGAAGGCTTCTCGAGGTAATCACGCAGAGTAACGACACTTAGATGGAAAGAGATGAGCACCAAACCCGGCACCCTTAAGCTTCTATTTATAGGGGCTGATTTGGGGTCTCACGTCATGAGTTTTGGATTGCTCACATCGTGAGGCTTAGTCAGCATGATCCTCTTCGACGAGTTGACGTGGCTGACACTCTGGAACCCATCAGGCACGAGCTCACGTCGTGAGCCTGAGTCAGCCTCTGGTTTTGTGTCCCGAACTTGTAAAATCCATAGGTTTCGCGTACGAGCTCCGATTTCGACGTTCTTTATATGAACACGTAGGTGTGAAAAGGCTCTACAACTCTTGTTTAGACTCCGTCGGCTAATTTTGGCTTTATTTTTATTATATTATTTTTAACAGGCCGGGCCTGGAAAAGTCCGTTTAAATTCTGTAACTCCTTCATCTGATGTCCATTTTCGTCAGACTATTTACTGTTGTACTCCTATTGTCGGGGTCTTCAACTTTCGTTTAGGTTGTGTCGGCTAAAGGCCGCTCGATCTCTATTTCGAGTTTTTAGCTGTCTACTGCTAGGTCAGAAACTTCGAAAAATCATAACTTCCTCATACGAAGTCAAATTTGGGCGTTCTTTTTATGTATATTTATGGTTTAATGATATCTACGACTTTCATTTAGATACTTAAGGATAAAAAGTATTTTATCGGAATTTCGTATTTTACGCTTAACAGGGTTTTGTCGGTTTTGTTGCGGATCTTCGATTGGTCATAACTCCTTCGTTATAACTCGGATTTTAATGTTCTTTATGTTTTTGGAAACCTTGTTACAATATCTACCACTTAGTACACTCAAAGTGAGACTTTCGAACATTTCATTTTTTGATGTTATTTCAATTAATTCAAAAAGGGATTACCACATTTGACTTTTAGTCAATACATTGTCTTGAAATATCGGGTTGTTACATACTATCATGTACAAAGTCTTTTTTTTGACACTATTGTGTGTCAGGTTATGGGAGCGTACGAGAGTACTTTATTAGTATTTCCTATACTTTTTATTTTGGAGAGCTTTGGAGTCTTCGTTTCTTTTATGAAGTAATCGGACGAGCTTCATGTGTCAGCGTTTTCTTTCACGAAGTAATTGAGGGAACTTCGTAGACTGCCTAATAAAGTGTGTCCGTAATAGACCACTACTAGGTATGTCGGATGTTGTATTGCCGGATAGGGTGAGTCTGGGGGTAAAATACCTCACAATATTCAGACCACTGCTAGGCTCAGTTATCTAGATAACCACCCCTAACTTAATTGTCTTGTAGTCTTTTTTACGAACGGAGGTTCGTGGTGAAACTTATTCCATTCCCCTCATTTGATGTCTTTATTGATCCCCGTTTGCTGCCAGGGAATTTCCGAAGCAGCTTCGTCAGTTTGTTTTTCATATCGATTCCTTAGGCTAGATCTCGTAAGATCATTGTATAGGGTCAATATGTGGGGATCGACTGGATGGGATAGATTGTTTAAGAAATATGATATATATATATATATATATATATATATATATATATATATATATATATATATATATATATATATGTGTGTGTGTGTGTGTGTGTGTGTTAATTAATAATAGTGGTCTTGCAGGATTTAGATATACATTATTATCACATTGTTTGGACTAGGTGTTCATTAAGTGTTTTCAAATGGGGTGTTTACCAATTATTTTGATTTAAGTGTTCACTAGTTGTAATCTAAATATCCTGGCAGCTGCGCCTAAAGGATAATATTGGCAACTATGGATTTAGTGCCTTATAGATGTACGTTGAGAATATGGATTTAGTATTTTATAGATGAATATTGGTAGCTATGGAATTAGTGCCTATTGTATAAAGCCTGGCGACGATGTACTTCGTGCCTATTTGACGTAAATTGTTGGGGATAGCAATGTTGTCACTCCGATGGTTGCCCTATTTGACATAAATTGCTAAGGAAACCCCGAAGTAGTGTTGTCGCCCCATTGAAAATCCTTACACTAGGTCCCTTATAAATAGATACTTTAGGGATGTAAATTGAGGAATACGGGAACATGCAATCTCCTTAGGAGAATCCTGAGGAATGAATAAATGGAGGACAAATGATTATTAAGATCTTTAAGAATAAAAAAAGATAATGGGGAAGGGAAAATTTGGTTGGTTGTTTGATGTTTAAACATAATAAATTTATTTATTGTGGGTTGAAAACCCTATAAGCTCACCAGGCTCCCAAGCCTGACCCACCCAGTTTTTCTGTATTACAGGTAGTGGAACAAGAGCATAGTTGGACGATGACGAGGTATTTTGGATTATAGGCCAGTAGATATAAATAAATGTTGTAAGGCCTTTATGGTACTGTTTATGCATTTGGTCTGCATCGGAACATGACATCCCTAGGTTTTATAATATAATGAAAATTCATTTCTTTAAGAAATGCTTTGATAAACGTTTATCATATTTTGTTTTGGGGAACAAATTCCGCAACTCTTTTAATCAAAGGATTACTCTGATTTTATTTTAAAAGCATAAATTAAATCGGTCTTTTCTAACCGTGAAATTGGGGATGTCAAAGTTGGTATCAGAGCATTAGTTTAAGCGAACTAGGAATTTTTAGGATTTCTAGACTTAAACTTAGAATGCTAAGCAACGATTGTGAGATGAGTGTCTACCATATTTTAGACACGAAAACTAGTATATTTTAGGAAATATGCCTAAAATGCTTTTATGTACTAAATGCTATATGTTTGCCATATATGTCATTATTTGTTTGGATCTATGGTCTGTTGCCGACCGGATCTGGAAACCTTATGTGTTCAGGATTCTAAGCGTATAACTACGATATTAGAACTAGCATGTAAATGTTTCGGAGTGATAAGGAGATTTATACGTCTATCGTAAATAAAGCCTTCCTATCTTAAATTCTCGCCCGGTACACCGAACGTCTGATTAGGTATACAAAACGTCATGGTGAAGACTCGTAGAGAATTGAGTAAATGGAGGAAATGAATGGCTTATGATAGTGAATGACACCTATCGGAAGATATCGTAAGAGTGGTATCTTGCCTTTAGAATATGACTGATAAAATAACAGAACGTTTAGAGGAGTACGGTACGTCTGAAGTACACCTTCGATTGGCAGGATGATGGAACGATTGGTGTAATTCTTGAAGTTGTCCCATCGTCTGGAATTTCCATCACCAACCGAGTTGAAGTAGAATTGATGATTGAAGATACGCATGGAAGAAGTCCTAGTAGAGTCTAGGAAAATTTTTATGATTATTTGGGCACCTTTGTATGTGTTAAATTGTTTTGTGATTTTAGGACTTGGGGACTGTGAGACAATACTTGGGACGAGTATGAGTAGGTGTGAATAATAGTAGAGATCTATACTGCTGGAAGCCCAGGACTCACACTTGGATCAGGGAAAGTCACAAGGTTGCCAAGAAGCTAGTAATTGATTCTGTTTTTTTCACGTATGTCGTTACCATCGTTTCGGTAATGACTAAGAAGATGATTGATATTAAGACCCTATAGGTCATATCGAATCGAGTCCGATTAAGATGAGTATGTTACATGGTTCGGGGAAAGTTGAGTCCAAGGTTTATTGGACCGTTTAAAGTTCTTTACAGAATTGGGAACCAAGCTTACAAGCTAGGACTACCATAAGATCTAGATGATATTCATAACACTTTCCACATGTGTTATTTGAGGAAGTTCACGGGAGAAGTTCCCGACATAATTCCAATTTTTGAATTAAGGTTGGATGAAAGCAAGAGATTAATTGAAGAACCAGAGGCAATCGTTGACCGTAAGACTAAGAAGTTACGACGCAAGATGGTCGATTTAGTGCTTGTCCGTTGGAAATATACGAATGGGCCAAATCCCACTTAGGAAACGGAGAGTGACATGAGGAGTCGCTATCCGCTTTTGTTTGTTGATGTGTGATTCCGAGGACGAAATCATCCTAAGGGGGAGAGAATTGTAACGGATGTGTTTCTAGGCTAGGCACTAATGATGATGTAATATTCTAGGTTAACCTTTGTAGCCCGTTTCAAAATAATAGAAATGTATTATTGGGTATTATGTGTTTTGTGCTTAATTGTGTGACTTAAATGAATTAAGGGTAAAAATAAGCGTCATAATAAAATGTTAGATACACCCGATATCTATACATAAAGAGGTAGTGGTCGAGACAAGGATTTCGGGTATGTAAAGAATGCCGAAATCCGAGTTATAACGAATAAGTTATGACCTGTCGAAGTTTCGCGACAGAACCGACACGACACTGTGGGACGTAAATAGTAAATTTACGATAGAGCGATATTTGGCCTTAGTGATCTAAATGAAAGTCGTAAAATACGTTAAACCGAGAGTGTGCGTCAAAAGAACGTCTAAATCTGACTTCGTATGAGGAAGTTATGATTTTTCTAAGTTTCAGCTTAGCAGTATGCAGCTCAAAACTCGATATTTAGATCGAGTGATTTCTAGCCAAAACAATCTAAACAAGAATCGAAGATCTCATTAATAGTAGTGCAACGGTAAAAAGACAGACGAAAACGGACGTCAGATGAAGAAGTTATGAATTTATAACAGACTTTTCCTGTCCCGGCCTACTAAAAATATAATATTAAAAATGAAATCAAAACTAGCCGACGGAGTCTAAATGAAAGTTGTAGAGCATAATCTCACCTACGCGTGGATATAAAGAACGTTGAGAACGGAGCTCGTATGCGAAAGATATGAATTTTTGAAGTTCGGGGCACGAACTTCAACCTGTGTGAGAACTCACGACGTGAACATAGAGTTCACGACGTGAACTCATGTACAAAGTCTTTTTTTTGACACTATTGTGTGTCAGGTTACGGGAGCGTACGGGAGTACTTTATTAGTATTTCCCTATACTTTTTATTTTGAAGAGCTTTAGAGTCTTCGTTTCTTTTAGGAAGTAATCGGACGAGCTTCATATGTCAGCGTTTTCTTTCACGAAGTAATTGAGGGAACTTCGTAGACTTCCTAATAAAGTGTGTCCGTAATAGACCACTACCAGATATGTCTGATGTTGTATTACCGGATAGGGTGAGTCTGGGGGTAAAATTCATCACGATATTAAGAACACTGCTAGGCACAGTTATCTAGATAACCACCCCTGACTTAATTGTCTTGTGGTCTTTTTTACGAACGGAGGTTCGTGGTGTAAATTATTCCATTCCCCTCATTTGATGTCTTTATTGATCCTCGTTTGCTGCCAGGGAATTTCCGAAGCAGCTTCGTCAATTTGTTGTTCATATCGATTCCTTAGGCTAGATCTCGTAAGGTCATTGTATAGGGTCAGTATGTGGGGATCGACGGGATGGGATAGATTGATTTAGAAATATGATATATATATATATATATATATATATATATATATATATATATATATATATATATATATATATGTTAATTAATAATAGTGGTCTTGCAGGATTTAGATATACATTATTATCACATTGTTTGGACTAGGTGTTCATTAAGTGTTTTCAAACGGAGTGTTTACCAAGTATTTTGATTTAAGTGTTCACTAGTTGTAATCTAAATATCCTGGCAGCTGCGCCTAAAGGATAATATTGGCAGCTATGGATTTAGTGCCTTATAGATGTACGTTGGAAGCTATGGATTTAGTTCCTTATAGATGTATGTTGAAAGTATGGAATTAGTATTATATAGATGAATATTGTTGGTTATGGAATTAGTGCATGTTGTATAAACCTTGGCGACGATGTACTTCGTGCCGATTTGACATAAATTACTGGGGAAAGCAATGTTGTCACTCCGATGGTTGCCCTATTTGACATAAATTGCTAAGGAAACCCCGAAGCAGTGTTGTCGCCCCATTGAAAATCCTTAGACTAGGTACCTTATAAATAGATACTTTAGGGACGTAAAGTGAGGAATACAGGAACGGGTAATCTCCTTAGGAGAATCCTTAGGAATGAATGAATGGAGGACAGATGATTATTAAGATCTTTAAGATTAAAAAAAAGATAATGGGGAAAGGAAAATTTGTTTGGTTGTTTGATGTTTAAACATAATAAATTTATTTATTGTGGGTTGAAAACCCTATATGCTCACCAGGCCCACTAAGTTTTAAGCCTGACCCACTCAGTTTTTCTGTATTACAGGTAGTGGAACAAGAGCATAGTTGGACGATGACGAGGGATTTTGGATTATAGGCCAGTAGATATAAATAAATGTTGTAAGGCCTTTATGGTACTGTTTATGCTTTTGGTCTGTATCGAAACATTACATCCCGAGGTTTTCTAATATAATGAAAATTCATTTCTTTAAGAAATTCTTTGATAAACTTTTATCATATTTTGTTTTGGGAAGAAATTCTGCAACTCTTTTAATCAAAGGATTACTATGATTTTATTTTAAAAGCATAAATTAAATCGGTCTTTTATGGCCGTGAAATTGGGGATGTCATAGTATGATCAGCCGGAGCCAGTAAGTAGACCCCAAATTACCACACACTTAATCGAAATTATTTTATGATATGTTAGAACAACATGCTAGTAATAGGATAGGGATCTTCAGGAACTACATGATAGAATTGTTTGATATATGATGCCTTATCTCTTGTAGAGTACTTGATTGATTGTTGTATGACTCTTTCGCGTGTGAACTAGCTATTGAGTGAATACACTAAGTCACATGCTACACGGTTTAAATGATCTTTAGATAAGGGATTTGGTACTACTGCACAACTCTTGTCTAAGTCCAACCGTTGTACGATTGAATCTTTTAGTCTAAGATCGTATAAACCGTGCGGTATGTGATTGTATTCATGCGATAGTTATCTGGCACCAATGGAGGGTCGTGTGGCAGTTAGTGGTAGGATGAGTTGTGTGGGGTCAGCCGACCAGTCTCAAGATGTGTACCCTTCCTCTAGGGTGTGAGGATTTCGTGTCTTCGTGTGCTAGTATGTATTGTTAGGGTTGTTTTGATGATCCTTGAGACAAATACGGGTAGGTGTGGAAGGTAATATGGGCCCGTACTACTAAAAGCACAGGACCCGTACACGTAACAAGGAAGTCACAACCTATAGGGCTTTGTTGGGAGTTGTTTCCCCTAATTATATGTGTGTTATCTGATATCTCCCCGGTATATTTTCAGTATGGTGATGACAAGACGATTTGAAGTTGGATCTGGATCGGGATCGGGAGATGGCAGTCAGGGTGGGCCAGCAGTGACAGAGGAACGTATCAGAGAGATTATCAATAAGGAGGTTGTGTCTATTGTCCGAGGGCAGATACTCGAGCTATTTGGGTCTATCAAGACAACGATGATGGAGTTCTTTGATGAAAAATATGATGTTTTGTCTAAGGCTGCTGCTGCTGCAGCCACCACAGCCGTTACGGCTGCAGGGATTGGTGTTGGGCGGGTTTTTCAGTATCGGGACTTCGACAATACGAAGCCCCCGACTTTTAATGGAGTTCAAGACCCGATTATAGCCATGAGGTGGCTGTAAAATATTGAGGGATAATTTTTCACCTGCTCTTGCCCGACAGACCAGAAGGTCAGGTGCGCTCTGAACCTTCTGAGGTCCGGAGCGAATGATTGGTGGATACTTGCTGCTAATTCGTTTTCTTCTGAGCAGAGAGCTACTGTGTCATGGGATCAGTTCGCGGAGATGTTCCACTCCATATATGTGTTGCTGGTGGAGCGTTAGAGGTTGGCCCAGGAGTACCTGGATTTGAGGCAGGGTACGGAGTTGGTGACGGAGATTACGAAGATGTTCACGGAAAGGGCCATATTTTGTCCTGAGTTTGCTGCCTCTGAGCAGGCTCAGATGACCCGTTAGTTGAGCAAGCTCAAGATGGAGATAAGACAGTTTGTATCCACCCAGTGCAATGATTATTTGTTGGAGTTGTAGGAGTCCGCCAGGCGGCGTGAGATTGAGATTGAGTTGCAGATGAGGGAGTAGAGATCGGCCCCGACGTAGTCGCAGTGTGCGCCAAAGCGGTTCAGGACCGTTGATTCTAGGTCGGGGAGTCAGAGGGGATGCACTTGTGGAAATTATGGTAAGGTGCATGATGGAGCTTTCGGATTTTCTTCATGGTGCCACAAATGTGACAAGCAGGGTAACATTGCGAGGGACTGCCAGCAACAGTCTCTAGCTCCTGGCATCATGCCTTGTTATCATTGTGATCAGGTGGGCCATATGAAGGCCCAATGTCCCTTGATTATTGCCATGCCGGTGCAGGCTCCAGCACCGGCTACTTTGAGGATCACTGATAGGAGTCAGGGCAGGGTGGAGTCCCCGGGGGCTCGAGGTCATGCTTTCCAGCTCACTGCCAAGGAAGACGGAGCAGCTCCAGATGTTGTGACTTGTATGTTTCCATCCATTATCTTGTTAATTATGTTTTGTGTTATGCTTATATATGTGCCTCTGTTAGGTACATTCCTAGTGAACTCTTTTCCTGCTCTTGTGTTGTTTGACTTGGGTACGAGTCGGTCCTTTGTATCTTGTTCGTTCAGTAGAGTGTTTGATATGCCTATTGGGGAGTTAGAGTGTCCGTTGTAGGTTTCTATCGCCAACGAACATGGGGTTTCTGTGTTATCAGTGTATCAGTGTTGTGTATTGGAGATCTTCGAGGTGTCTTATCCGATCAATCCGATCCCTATTCCCATAGGGGATGTTTTCCTAATTGTGGGTATGGATTGGCTTAGCCGGTTTGGTGCTATGATTGATTGTATGGTACTATGATTGATTGGGTCAGCATGTGGTAGTTCGAACCCCAAGTAGGGGAGAACTGGTTATCTATGGAGAGGGCACCATGATGGGTTCAAGGTTTTGCTCAGCAGCCAGGGCTCGACAGTATATTCAGCATGGGTGTGCGGGCTACTTGGCCTACGTGATGGATACTCGTGTTGGGGATCCGATTTCAATTTCAGAGGTCCCGGTTATCAGGGAGTTTGCAAATGTGTTTCCGGAGGAGTTACCCGATGTGCCTCCCGAGAGGTAGGTCGAGTTTAGGATTGACCTTGTGCCAGGTGAGGCCCCGATCGCCAACGTTCTGTACCGCTTGGCACCGCCTGAGATGCAGTATTTTTCATCTCAGCTGCTAGGCAAGCATTTCATCAGACCGGACAGTTCTCCTTGGTGAGCGCTGATACTATTAGTTAAGAAGAAGGATGGTTCACACCGGATGTGTATTGATTACTGGGAGTTGAACAAGTTAACGGTGAAGAACTGTTATCCCCTTCAGCGGATTGGTGACCTCTTCGATCAGTTGCAGGGTGCATCTTGGTTCTCCAAGATAGATCTGAGGTCTGGGTATCATGAAATTAGAGTGAGAGAGGAGGACGTGGAGAAGACCGCATTCCGGAATCGTTATGGTCATTAAGAGTTCGTGGTGATGCCATTTAGGCTCACCAATGCGCATGCAGTGTTCATGGATTTGATGAATCGGGTACGCAGGCCGATCCTCGATCGTTCCATTATTGTGTTTATTGATGATATTTTGGTGTATTTCAAGACCGGAGAGCAGCATGAGGAGCATCTTCGCGAGCTTCTGATGGTTTTGAAGCGATAATGGCTTTATGCTAAGTTCTCGAAGTGCGAGTTTTGGTTACGATAGGTTCAGTTCTCGGGGCACCTCTTAACCAGGATGGGATTTTGGTCGATCCGGCCAAGATCAAGGCCGTGATGCAGTGGGAGGTTACGAGATCTCCCTTAGATATTAGGAGTTTCTTAGGTTTGGAAGGGTACTATCATATATTTATTCAGGATTTCTCGAAGATTGCGGTACCTCTCACTCGTCTGATGAGGAATGGGGTGGGTTCTGGATGGGGCCCTGAGCAGCAGTCGACATTTGAGACTCTTTGGTAGATATTATGTGAGGCCCCAGTATTGACCCTCCCGGAGGGAATTAAGGATTTCCTGGTATTATGTGATGCTTCCATCATTGGCTTAAGGGTAGTCCTTATGCAGAGGGGTGTGTGATTGCTTATGCTTCGCGGAAGCTGAAGCCGCACGAGACGTGATATCCCGCTCATGATCTGGAGTTGGGGGCAGTGTTTTTTTCCCTCAAGATTTGGATAAACGATCTGTATGGGGTCCGTTGTACTATCTACACGGATAATAAGAGTCTGAGTCATATTATAGATCAGTCGAACCTGAACATGAGGCAGCGCAGGTGGCTGGACGTAGTCAAGGATTATGACTGTGAGATCCTTTACCATCCGGGTAAAGCAAACGTAGTGGCGGATGCTTTGATCCGTAAGTCGGTTGGGTATTCAGATGGGGTGTCGTGTATGAGGATATCAGTGGATTCTCCGCTTTTGGGATTGATCAGGGAGGCTCGGTCCGAGGGGGTTCAAGAAGAGAATTGGAAGAAAGAGAGGATCAGGGGTGAGATTGTCAGATTTCTCTCCAATAGACGTGGGTTGTTGACCCGATGTGGTCGGGTGTGGGTTCCGATGTCTGGTGGGTTCAGACATATTGTGTTGGAAGAGGATCATAAGTCTCGTTTTTCTATTCATCCGGGGGCCACCAAGATGTACCGGGATTTGAGATTAAGCTATTGGTGGTCGTGTATGAGAAGAGAGATAGCCTAGTATATGGAGAGATGCATGACCTGCAATATGGTCAAGGCTGAGCATCATAGGCCACATGGCAAGCTGCAGCCTCTGGAGGTTCCCATGTGGAAATGGGAGCAGATTTCGATGGATTTTATCACCAAGTTGCTGAAGACGGCAAAGGGTTTTGATGTTATCTGGTTCATCTTGGATCGATTGACCAAGAGTGTCCACTTTCTGGCGAATCGGGAGAGTTCTTCGGTCGTGAAGTTGGCAGATGTGTATGTTCGCAAGATCGTTGCTCGCCATGGGGTTTCGGTCTCAATTGTTGCAAACCGTAATGTCCGGTTCACCTCCCGTTTTTGGCAGAAGTTCATGGGTTTCAAGCATAGCAAACAATCATATGTGTGCATGCAACCTAAAATAATTTGATCTTCGTTTTCTCTAATTGAACATAAAACATGAACAACAAAATAGAAAATGTGACAACCGTCAATTTTTGGCCAAGTCAAAGTCAACTAAAGTCAACAAGTCAAATCGGTCAACTCATCTAACCCTTGTAAATTAGGGTTTCCATTATGACTCTTATTGTACTACTCGCAATCTTAAAATAAAGTATCACTTAGAGTTTTCACGTGTTCGGAAATTCTAAAACCTAATTAGGGTAAGTGATGAATCTACTCGATAAAACATTATTCCATACCCCTCGGGAGTGTATAACATTCATAACAAGGCTTAACAGAGTGTAAGAACCTTGCGTTGCGAAGCCAAACACTCAAAAAGTTCACAAAAGAAGTCTCTCCAAATCTCTTTCACTCTAACTCTCCCAAAACTCTCTAAGTAAGAGAAATCTCTCCAAGAATGTGAAATCTCTCCCAAATCTCTCTCTGTATGAGAAATCTCTCCAAGAATGTCAAATCTCTCCCAAATCTCTCCCAGTATGTCAAATCTCTCCCAAATCTCTCTCTGTATGAGAAATATCTCCAAGAATGTCAAATCTCTCCCAAATCTCTCCCAGTATGTCAAATCTCTCCCAAATCTCTCTCTGTATGAGAAATCTCTCCAAGAATGTCAAATCTCTCCCAAATCTCTCCCAGTATGTCAAATCTCTCCCAAATCTCTCTCTGTATGAGAAATCTCTCCAAGAATGTCAAATCTCTCCCAAATCTCTCCAAGTATGTGAAATCTCTCGCAAATATCTCTCTGAATGAGAAATCTCTCCAAGTATGTGAAATCTCTCCCAAATCTCTCCCAGTATGTCAAATCTCTCCCAAATCTCTCTCGAAATCTCTCTCAACTTCTTAGAATCACTCGGGACATCTCGGCCCTTAATTTAGTCGAAAACCGCTCGAAAATGGAAGTCTACGCAAAAGACAGCCTTAAGGAGCCGAACCTCCTGAGAACCGAAACCCTCTCAACCGAAATGGACCGAGCGCTCGGTCTATTTCGGTCCCCTAATCATGCTGAACCGAGACTGACTTTCGGCTCCCCTTCTCACCTTCGGTCCGAGGACCTGACTTTCGGTCCGAGGACTTGACCTACGGATCCGAGATGCAAGCCAAGATCGAGCCTCGCCTTCTGTCCCTTCTCGTCGCACTCTCGGTCTCCTCTTCTACTCTCGGTTCTAAGCTCTTAAGGAGCCGAACCTCGCATCCTCGGCCAGAACTTCGGATATTAACAGTTTTTACCCGGTTTCCAATATTTTTAGCGTTTTGAGCCCGTTTTTCGAGATTTTAACACGGGATTTTCACCCAAAATCATATTTTAACATAATAAACCCCAAATATTCATATTTTAATTATATTTTGGGGAAAATCCTTGGCTAAGAATAAAATATAGTTGGTAAGATATTTAGGTGGAGTGTTGACTTTGCCTTGGCGTATGACACAAGCAACCTCCCCATACCTCCATAGTACAACCCCTTGTCCCCCCCCCCCACCATACCTGGTCATTCAAGAGTACTTTCCCCACCATTTGACCAGCCACACTCTTGGTCAAAGGCTGAAAACTCTTATCTCTCCTCACCTTTCTCTCATTTCTCTCATTTTTCCTCCAAAAGACAAACACCTTTCTCTCTCACCTCTCTCTCTCTCTCTCTCTCTCTCTCTCAAATTCGAGATTCAAGGGCTGATCCTCAACTTTCCTTTCAGTTTTGGTAAGTGATATTATCCTCCTTATGATTATTTCACTTCCTTCTACGCAAATTCATAGATATCTTACACAAATATCATCATATTTGTTGTTAGATCATCAAATTTTCAAGCATCTCCCAAGTGTTCTTGAGTTGAACACTTCTTTTCTCCATCATCCAGCTACTGAAATAACTCAAGGTGAGTTCATACCCCTATCTTTTCATGTTTTTCTTAAGTTTTAAGGGGGGACTACAAGTTAAAACACCAAGAACACAACTAAACTCATTTAACAGCCTTCATCAGAAAAGTTAAACTCCATTCACGGACTGTTTTGGTCAACGTAAACATTTTAGTTTTCAAAACTGTATTAAATGCGAATAGTTCAGGTTCATACCTTCAAAATGACTACTTGCACATCACCATACAATTTTTCTACGATTTATGGCGATTTTTACAAAACTGCCTACCATTTCAAAAACAATTACGGACCAGTCAGTGAATATGAACATTTTAACACAAGTTAAAGGCTTCCAAAAATCATAATAACAATTATGAACAAACTAGACACAAAGTATCGGTTTCGTACCAAAAAGGGCTACAAATACAAAGTACCAGGTTCACACAAAATAGTTTTAATGATATTAAAACTATATTTCATCTAGAATTGTTATACTTCATCTATAATTGCTAAGTGTATATGCAAGAGTTATATAAGAATCTAGTCACAATCGACTTAGAATTGGTGAGCCCGCCTTATCTCATGTTCCTTGTTTGGTTGTGGACCTAGGGCAGACCCATTATATTCAACGGTTTATTTAACTTAGATTTTATATAACTTATATACGCTAAGTGATTATAGAAGGGATCTATGTTTCTTTCTAGGGTTCATTATCGCATAACTTAGAAGCATTCATTTCACACTTACTAAAGAAAATATTGGATTTTCTGGAAATCAAACTCTATCGCTTTTACAATGAAAACGGTTTCATTCTCAAACAAAACTCTTATGAACTCACCAACTTAATTGTTGACACTTTTTCAAAACTACATGTATTCTTAGGAAATCAGTGAAACAGGAAAACATCAGCAATTTGAGGATGGGACGTTAAATCGTCAAACAGTTATTTTGTCATCATAATGTAATTGATTTTGAAACATGTAAACATATACTATGGTGTAACCACTTCAATTATATTTATGATGGTTGTATTTACTTTGAGCACTATTATACTTGTTGTTGTGATACTTTACATGAAGTCCTCCACCCCCGGACGTTTCCGCCATCCTTGGTTTGGGGGTGTGACAGATTGGTATTAGAGCATTGTTTATAGTGAACTAAGTATATCGAACCATATAAGATATACAAACTATAAATGCATTGGGACTAAAGTCTCTGATTAAACGTTTTTGAAAGACTATACTTTTACAAATAAATAGTTTCTTGTTAAAAGTATACATGCATGCATACATACTAAGGTCAGCATCATACTAGAACAAAACAAAAGTTGTGATTGTTGAATGACACAAGTAGGCTTGGGGATGTATGGTCAGGTCTGGGAATGACATAGCCTGATCAACTATGTCTGACCCAGAAGTGATTAGCATATGCCCGGGAATGATTGTGGCGTTGCAACAAGTCTAAAAACTTACCAACTCCATCTACAAACAAACATCGAAAACATAAGACAAACATTAAAATACTATAGGAGTATTTGGTGATACTATAACCAACTTATGTGAAACTAAAGACCCCTATTAGTAGGTCTATAATGACTAAGTGCATACGCCAAGGTTATACATAATCAAAGATATTATAGACTTAGAATCTATGACTATTGCTCTACTTCCTGTTCCTTGTTTGGTTGTGGACTTAGAGTAGAGTCATTTATTCGAAGGTCTATTCTATCCCAGATTATGTGTAACTGGTATGCACTATGTGATTATAGACGTGACTAATAAGGATCACCCCCCTATAAGTAATTGTAGGATTAGACGTCTATTAACTATCCCTTCTACCCCTATTCTCGCACGGGCAACGTGATGAGTAAATCTTAACGCCTGTACAAAACCCACTTCTATCCACTACCATAACTCCGCCTCAGGGACGTTAGCAAAAACACCGAGAATAGTTCAGTAAAGTGCGAAATTTATACGTGTGTATATAAACGGTAAAGATATAACCAAAGTATATCAATAAAAATTGGCATACATTTCATTTCAGTGGGAGTTTACCACATATTTCATAACCTGTTATTACAAACAATTTGCTTATGATAACTCTAAGATTACTTGATGTATACCTCAAGGTTATGTATAATTAAGAGACGATCGACTTAGAAATGGTAAGTCCGCCTTAGGTCCTGTTCCTTGTTTGGTTGTGGGCTTAGGACAGACTCATTAAGTTCAACGGCCTATCGGACCTTAATTACACACAACTGGTATACATTGAGTGATCTTAGGAGTGGAATCGTGCATGGAACAAATCACAAGATTACATTCGAGTCATTTCTACTAAATTCATAAGTTTATTTATATAGACCTCTGGTATGAATTGTTTTCCACATTCGAAAAATCGGGAAATACTATACTTAAAAACTAATAACCATTACTAAAAGACTTATGCTCATTACGTCTTTGAAATTCTATAACAGAAAGATGTCGCCTCGAAGGTCTGTTAGACGCACTAGCGAAACGCAAACAAATCCACCACCGCCGCCTCCCCAATATGATCCTGTTATGTTCCAAGTTGCGGTCACGGCCGCAGTGGCAGCTGCTATGTCCTAAATCAGTACTGATGGTGCAGGACGGGCAGGGAGCGGTACTAATAACTCCACTCAAAGAGATAGCCAAGGGCGTTCTAGAGAATGCTCCTTTAAGGACTTCACCAATGGTAAACCCGATTCGTTCAATGGTAACGGGGGAGTCATCGACTTGATGCAGTGGTTCGAGAAGACCGAATCTGTCTTCGAGATCTGTGCGTGCCCTGAAGCGAACAAGGTCAAATTCGCAGCTCGCACTTTCTCCGGCCGGGCCCTTACTTGGTGAAACGGCCACGTTAAGTCACTGACGCTTACAGTGGCTAACTCGATGAATTGGGAGGACTTGAAGGCAAGGATGTTGAAAGAGTATTGCCCAAGGGGCGAGGTGCAAAAGCTAGAGCAAGAACTGTGGAACCTTAAAATGACAGGCTCTGACCTTGCAACTTATACCGCCCGATTTTGTGACCTAGCACTCCTTTGTCCCGCTATGGTCACCTCGGAAGACAAAAAGTTGGAGCGATACCTTTGGGGATTGTCCTCCGAAATTCAAGATAGCGTGTTGGCCTCAAGACCAACTACCTTTGAGAGTGCCAAGGAATTGGCACAACAACTCATCGACCATCGTGCCAGCCATGACACGGCAACAACCACCCCGGATCAAGCAAGAGGAGGAAACAACAAAAGGAAGTTCGGGGACAACAAAAAGAACCAACCAACCCAGGACTTCACTAAGAAGCAACAGATCGTTGATGTTCATGCTGCCACAACCCACGCCACGCCAGCACCCATAAATCGATACGCTGGAACCCTTCTGAAATGCAACAAGTGTAACTTCCATCACACTGGGGCTTGCCGAGAGATGCATTGCAAAAATTGCAACAGAAAGGAACACACTACCCGTTTCTATAAAGCACCAGCACGACCCATCAACCAGGTCCCTGGCATTGGAGCAAGCCCAACTTGTTACGAGTGCGGTGAAACGGGACACTTCAAGAGAAACTGTCCAAGGAGAAGGAATGCCGGTGATGGTGGAAGGGTGCTTGCGATCACCGCAGGAGAGACCACCCCGGAACCGCCCGTTAATATCAGTACGTGTTTCTAACATCGACGTTTAAATTCTAAATTTCTTTTATTGCTAAATCTAGCATCGATTAAAGTATATCAACCATGAATCTCGAGAACACGGCAAAAACCAAATAAGTCTTATCATCTATATAAAAACGCAGGGTTTTTACTAGTGAATCTATGATGGCTAGTGTAAACATTATGGTCATATATCATTAAGATTCTATGGACTTAGAATGTGTGATTCCGCCTCATTTCCTGTTCCTTGTTTGGTTATGGGCTTAAGGCGGGGTCACCCATCCGAATGCCCTTGCAATCTTAATGATATACGACTAGTTTACACCAAGCGATTAAAAAGAACTGGTACGACTTATAATGAAAATTTCGTCACAATTGATAAAGCATTCATAATGCTAGTACTCGCAAATTACATTATAAAATATTCATAGTGGTAATACCAAGTATAAAGCGGAGAGCATAAAGGCACACGTAGAATACACTATCATTCCAAAACAATAACTCCTCTAAATCGACTCAGCCCAAGTTACAAAAAAAAATAAATAAATAAATAAAAATTCCAAGGTCGTCATTTAACATCAAGCGGGCTGTTCCCCACCATAATCAATTTCTTGTACCACGAAAGTTCCCCCATCTTTCCTCCAAATTCTTGAAGTCCCAGTCGAAACACTAATTTCGGGACGAAATTCTTTCTAACGGGGGGATGATGTGACAACCGTCAATTTTTGGCCAAGTCAAAGTCAACTAAAGTCAACAAGTCAAATCGGTCAACTCATCTAACCCTTGTATATTAGGGTTTCCATTATGACTCTTATTGTACTACTCGCAATCTTGACATAAAGTATCACTTAGAGTTTTCACGTGTTCGGAAATTCTAAAACCTAATTAGGGTAAGTGATGAATCTACTCGATAAAACATTATTCCATACCCCTCGGGAGCGTATAACATTCATAACAAGGCTTAACAGAGTGTAAGAACCTTGCGTTGCGAAGCCAAACACTCAAAAAGGTCACAAAAGAAGTCTCTCCAAATCTCTTTCACTCTAACTCTCCCAAAACTCTCTAAGTAAGAGAAATCTCTCCAAGAATGTGAAATCTCTCCCAAATCTCTCTCTGTATGAGAAATCTCTCCAAGAATGTCAAATCTCTCCCAAAACTCTCCCAGTATGTCAAATCTTTCCCAAATCTCTCTCTGTATGAGAAATCTCTCCAAGAATGTCAAATATCTCCCAAATCTCTCCCAGTATGTCAAATCTCTCTCTATATGAGAAATCTCTCCAAGAATGTCAAATCTCTCCCAAATCTCTCCCAGTATGTCAAATCTCTCCCAAATCTCTCTCTGTATGAGAAATCTCTCCAAGAATGTCAAATCTCTCCCAAATCTCTCCAAGTATGTGAAATCTCTCCCAAATATCTCTCTGAATGAGAAATCTCTCCAAGTATGTGAAATCTCTCCCAAATCTCTCCCAGTATGTCAAATCTCTCCCAAATCTCTCTAGAAATCTCTCTCAACTTCTTAGAATCACTCGGGGCATCCCGGCCCTTAATTTAGTCGAAAACCGCTCGAAAATGGAAGTCTACGCGAAAAACAGCCTTAAGGAGCCGAAACTCCTCTTAGGAACCGAAACTCCTGAGAACCGAAACCCTCTCAACCGAAATGGACCGAGCGCTCGGTCTATTTCGGTCCCCTAATCATGCTGAACCGAGACTGACTTTCGGCTCCCCTTCTCACCTTCGGTCCGAGGACCTGACTTTCGGTCCGAGGACTTGACCTCCGGATCCGAGATGCAAGCCAAGACCGAGCCTCGCCTTCTGTCCCTTCTCGTCGCACTCTCGGTCTCCTCTTCTACTCTCGGTTCTAAGCTCTTAAGGAGCCGCACCTCGCATCCTCGGCCAGAACTTCGGATATTAACAGTTTTTACCCAGTTTCCAATATTTTTAGCGTTTTGAGCCCGTTTTTCGAGATTTTAACACGGGATTTTCACCCGAAATCATATTTTAACATAATAAACCCCAAATATTCATATTTTAATTATATTTTGGGGAAAATCCTTGCCTAAGAATAAAATATAGTTGGTAAGATATTTAGGTGGAGTGTTGACTTTGCCTTTGCGTATGACACAAGCAACCTCCCCATACCTCCATAGTACAACCCCTTGTCCCCCCCCCCCCACCATACCTGGTCATTCAAGAGTACTTTCACCACCATTTGACTAGCCACACTCTTGGTCAAAGGCTGAAAACTCTTATCTCTCCTCACCTTTCTCTCATTTCTCTCATTTTTCCTCCAAAATACAAACACCTTTCTCTCTCACTTCTCTCTCTCAAATTCGAGATTCAAGGGCTGATCCTCAACTTTCCTTTCAGTTTTGGTAAGTGATATTATCCTCCTTATGATTATTTCACTTCCTTCTACGCAAACTCATAGATATCTTACACAAATATCGTTATATTTGTTGTTAGATCTTCAAATCTTCAAGCATCTCCCAAGTGTTCTTGAGTTGAACACTTCTTTTCTCCATCATCCAGCTACTGAAATCACTCAAGGTGAGTTCATACCCCTATCTTTTCATGTTTTTCTTAAGTTTTAAGGGGGGGGGGGGGGGGGAATACAAGTTAAAACACCAAGAACACAACTAAACTCATTTAACAGCCTCCATCAAAAAAGTTCAACTCAATTCACGGACTGTTTTGGTCAACTTAAACATTTTAGTTTTCAAAACTGTATTAGTTACGAATAGTTCAGGTTCATACCTTCAAAATGACTACTTGCACATCACCATACGATTTTTCTACGATTTATGGCGATTTTTACAAAACTGCCTACCATTTGAAAAACAATTCCGGACCAGTCTGTGAATATGAACATTTTAACACATATTAAAGGCTTCCAAAAATCATAATAAAAATTATGAACAAACTAGACACATTTTATGAACTCCCAGAATTTACGGATTCAGTTTTCGACTTCGTATGATTTTTCTATAGTTTTTCTAAAACAGTATAGAAATGTAAAAATCTAGATAACAGCTTATAACTCTCATTACACTTTGTAACTTGTTGAGCAAGGTGTTAATCTTTGAGGATTTCATATTTTACATGCGTTTCTTAATGTGGTATAATTATATAACAGAAAAATACTCACTTAAGTGTAAGAATCCTCCACCATTACCATTAGTACAAAACAAGAATGATAGACATAGTTATATTTTGCCATACATTCGACTTACATAGAAAAGGGTTCTTATACACCACAAACAAACATATTAAACTATAATAGGTATAGTTAGGTTGCATATACATTACAAACATTTTGATAAGATATAATAGGTATAGTTTATGTTCATTTACATTACAAAAGGTTTTCATACGAAAAGGGGTACAAATACAAAGTACCGGTCTTATACAAAAAGGGGTACATATACAAAGTACCGGTTTCATACAAAAAGGGGTACAAATACAAAGTATCGGTTTTATACAAAAAGGGGTACAAATACAATGTACCAGGCTTTCATTACGAAAAGGGGTAGAAATACAAAGTACCGGTTTCGTACCAAAAAGGGCTACAAATACAAAGTACCAGGTTCACACAAAATAGTTTTTATGATATTAAAACTATATTTCATCTAGAATTGTTATACTTCATCTATAATTGCTAAGTGTATATGCAAGAGTTATATAAGAATCTAGTCACAATCGACTTAGAATTGGTGAGCCCGCCTTATCTCCTGTTCCTTGTTTGGTTGTGGACCTAGGGCAGACCCATTATATTCAACGGTTTATTTAACTTAGATTTTATATAACTTATATACGCTAAGTATTTATAGAAGGGGTCTATGTTTCTTTCTAGGGTTCATTATCGCATAACTTAGAAGCATTCATTTCACACTTACTAAAGAAAATATTGGATTTTCTGGAAATCAAACTCTATCGCTTTTACAAGGAAAACGGTTTCATTCTCAAACAAAACTCTTATGAACTCACCAACTTAATTGTTGACACTTTTTCAAAACTACTTGTATTCTCAGGAAATCAGTGAAACAGGAAAACATCAGCAATTTGAGGATGGGACGTTAAATCGTCAAACAGTTATTTTGTCATCATAATGTAATTGATTTTGAAACATGTAAACATATACTATGGTGTAACCATTTCAATTATATTTATGATGGTTGTATTTACTTTGAGCACTATTATACTTGTTGTTGTGATACTTTACATGAAGTCCTCCACCCCCGGACGTTTCCGCCATCCTTGGTTTGGGGGTGTGACAGAAAACCCTAGCATACTATTATATATTTCGAAATTCATAAATAGGGTTAGTATAATCATACCTTGATCACTAAATAGTAATAGCAATTCAAATCCTTGTGTTGTTGAAGCCTTGAGAGCAAGCATCACAAATGTCACGCCTCTAACGGTTCACACCTAACACTAGCAAAGGAAGAATGATTGAGAAGGATGAGGGAGACCCAAATTTTTGGCTGGTGCTTCTAAAGAAGAGGTTTTCTGAAAATCATAGGGTTATACCATATTAATAGTGCAGTCAGGAAACCCTAAATTAGCCCTAATCCAAGATTATCTTAAATCGGACGATTATCCACTTTCCTGTTTATCTACCAAAGACTATTCTAGAATGCCTTACCCATGAAAAAATCATCCAACCCTTCATGGAGGATTCTAGATTGCCCCTTGCTCAACTATTAAACAATTGCACTTCAGTCCCTGCACGTTTAATTAATTCTTTTAATCCTAAAATTAATTCCAATTAATTTCTGATTAAATATCAATTAAATATTGCTATTTCTAATTAATATATTATTCTCATAATATATTAACAAATTATTTGTTTCAATTTATTATCAAATAATAAATTAACCTCATTCTCCAAAATCATCTGTCTAGTTGCTAGTTTTGAGGGCAACCAAAAAGGACTGTGCTACTATCAATTTAAGTATATACCAATTATAGTTATGGGCTTAGACACCTAATCCAACAGGCTCCCACTTGGATAAGTCTAATAACTATAGTTTCCAATATATTCTTCAAAAACTGATTAGCAAATTGTATCTCTCAAAGCTGTTGTCGATCTTTGACCCAGTCAGTTATGTGTCCTAAGATAAGTGTTCAAATATTCTTTCGTTCTACAAGATATCGCATGGACATGAGACATGGATTATAATCAATCTCTCTGTACAAGATTTGTTTCCCGATTTCTGATTTATGATGACTGAAATCAGACTACCAATTGAACACATCGATTTAGTCCAGGCTTGGCCAAGCACTTTAGATGTCATCATAAAATCATCGAGGGCCCCACAAATATCGCTTTTCCCTTCAGGGAAAAAGGAACGGATAAACTTTGACTTATATGCTTGTACTATTACTCATCAAATCACACACAATAATACATTATTTAACATCAATTATCTGATGCGTTTACGTATTATCAATGCACCACCGACTTGTAAGCAACAACTCATATATCTCCGTTTCAAGAATATAAGATATTATTGTCTCAGAATTACTCGTGATAAAATCAATGAAGTAATTCTCTGAGCGTGGGTTAACCCAATATGCAAAATCCATATTTTCTAAGTACTCATGAACATTGCAGCAAGACCATTTCTATGTATAATGTCCATAGACAATCTGCAATTCATCTCATGACAGTCTTAATTCGCTACTTACTTCCAAAAGTACGAGCGACTGTGGATGTTTGAATAATCCAATTATTCGGGAAGTAAAACATGCAAAGTGAAACACAATAATAACCTAATTAACTATGGTCTCAAAACTGTTGAATATAATTAAAACTCTTATTATTTAATCACCATATTAATTAGACTTTGCTCATTGTACAATGTTTCGAGTAATCATCTAAACACTTGAATTAAACATTAGTCATGACATGTTATAAACATGCATAATATGTCTCTCTATGGTCCTTCATTTGTGAACAGATTGACCGGACACTATTCCAACGATGCTTATTTCACAATTCCGGATTCTTGTCACTACTAGAATGTGTTAGAGTTCAACCTTAAATGCAATGATCTTTTGTAAGGTCGAGGCTTCAAAGTCACAAAGACTTAGCGAGCGATATCACAAAGTGTTCCATTGAAACTTTGTTACTTAAAACAATGCGAAGGTAACAAAGTCTCAAATTCAAGGTACACACCTTGAACACCTTCCTTGCATTAAAGTTTCCAACTCACAAGCAGACTTTAATAAACAACTCCCATTATGTAAACATTTCCATATTCCTATATGACCATCAATTCTGAACAAGAGTCACCTCCACTCAGAATTATGTCAATACGGTCCGTCCAAATTAATATTATACTTTCGACTGTCCAGAAGCAACCAAACCTTTGGTAAAACCTCAGAATGTTCTTGACAGTTGTTTAACAACTTTAGTCACACAAAGTTCTAGTCTTTTTCCCTCTCAATGACCAAGGCATTTGGAAAACTCAGAACAAGTTAATATTATAGCATAGGTAATCAAAACTATATCTGAAGCATATGGGACTTGATTCATAATGTATTACATAGAGACCTGATATTTGTTCGGTCTCTTGCTACAATATTTTCATAAATCGAATTTCCTAGGTTGAATTATTTCAACAAGATATTCATATATGTCCAAGACTAAGTTCCATTAAAACCTTCAATCTAAACTTTTATATTTGAAATGAAGTATGAATTCCCTTTCACTTAAATCCTTTTATAGCAAAACAATTTCCAAACTTTGCAATTTGCAAATTTGAAATCTTTGTATCCTACATTTAGTATTGCCAACTTACAACACATAGCATACCAATTATGCTTCCACTAGCTTTGAGATATACCCAAAAATCAACTAGACTTTTAGAAATCAATACTTTTTGATTTCCTTACTAAAGTGCAGATTTTTTATACGTGATGCTTCGATAAGTCTTCAACTAGACTTCTCAGGCTTATACACCCTCATTAGATAGCACATGTGTCTGTTTAAACCCTTTCAGAACTTATAGCTATAAGTCATGAACGTTCAAACAGTTCCTTGCCATTTCTCATAATTCGAACTAGGAAAAGGGATGTCGTAATTGTTCCCATCCATGTGAATCTATCTTTGAGAATGTAATTATCACAACCACTAACAATAATGATATTTATCAATCTTTAAAATCTACTAGCAAAAGTGTTTCCTTATAATCATTTTCATGAATTTGAGCAAAAGCCATTGCCACCTAGATTTTATGGTGTAATTGTTCCCATCCATGTGAATCTATCATTTACAACCTACAATCATAAGACAAGGTTTAATAAAAATTCAAATTCTAATTTAGCTTTCATGGACTGAACTTTACTTGTTCTTAATTTCTTTCCCTCTGGTAGCACAAAGGCCCTACCAGTTCTTCCAAGTTGTTAAGCAGTTCACCCAGATTGATCAATGTACTTTCACTGACCAACGTGCTCTGCCTTTTTCAGTCAAATGAGAACCATAGAACTCATAAGTATTTCTGATTCAACTGGAAGGTGCATAGAAACAAGAATGTGTCAACTTAACATGATAGCTTATCAACCTCAGGTCGTGTGCTAGTTATTACTAAACGTTTATTCTTGATTGACTCCTGAAACTCTTCAAGATCATTAAGGCTCCCACTGACTTCTTGACATATAAGTTCCTCTCTTCAAGGAACATTCCTTGATGAGTTATAAAACTAATTAGTACAAAAAAAGCTTCAAGATACGATTTGTAGTTACTAGAGCACGAATCCAAAACTTGATTTGAAACGAAGTATGACTCATCTCTCGATTGAACCATTTCAACAAAATCTGATTCCTCTTTTTAGTCAAAAAAATTGCACTAAGATGTTCTTAGAGGATCAATTGTGATATAGTTCCATAATCATTAAGATGATCACAAAACACGATACTAAAGTACTCTCCTTTCCTTTTAGATTGGAGAAATGTTTATCTTTCTGCCTAAAAAATTCTTCTTATTCGTTCTTCTACTCATTGAAACCCTTTCAAGGTAATAGAATTATAATTAACCTTATAAACACAACCATATTTACTGAAACATCAGCAAATTATGACGATTTGAATGTTTCATTCTTTATGGTAGATCCGAATCGTCCATATCAATGTACTAGATTCATTAATCCTTCATTTAACTCGCATAAACATGTGGTATATGAATTAGTCATAATCTTCCAAATATCAAGATTCTCATACATTACACAATTCGAATTGTATGACTCTAAGTCCCAATTCAATTGAAACTTGGGTGATGAGAATTCTTAATTACTTATTTATATATGACATTTTCACAAATGAAACAACAAGAATCAAATCCATAATTAATATCGCTAACAATAGAAATGTAACCAACACTTTCATAAATTCCATTGTAAGGAAATGTAAAGTAAATGAACTAGATAAATCAAAATTTCACTTTTATTAATAATAAACGAAAAATTGGAACTTGTCCTTACAATCCAGAAATGAAAAACAATGTTTCTAGACATTTCCTAAGCAATCTATCATAACTCCTAAGCAGTAGCTCAAAAATCTGATCATCGAATCATGTGGCAGAAATCCATCTCTCATGATCAGATTCAGCTTACTCTTCTTAAGCTTCCCTCTTTCTCTTAGATCCTGCAAAACATCAAAATGTGATTATCACATCATGTATTAAGAATCTACGAGCAGAAACTTAGTAAAATAATGGAGTTAGATAATGGATGTACCTGAAGTAGAGTCACACGATTTGACTTTACCATCTCTAAGATCTTTCAGGTAGTGAGGGAAGCTTCGCAACTAATGCCTTCTCCAATTGGCAATAGAAACATATGGACCTTTTTAGATTAGCGTATGAAACTATCTCAAAACTAGCCTTTCTCTTTACCATATGGTCAAACGGTTTGACCTTAGTCGATCCCTTTCCATTGGGAAGAGAAACCTTTTCTGGACTACCATTGTTGCCATTGTCAATGTCCATGGAAATTTGGGAGACAGATCCTTCAAACACTTTTGCTTGACTTGTGCTCTTAAGCATTTATGCTTCATCAACAATCAATATATGTGTCAGATCAATTAGGGTCACGTCATGGTCACTCGTATAGTAGTCTTTAATGGACTGACTATATGACTCAGAAAGCGAAAGTAGAACCAAGTCAATGGCCAGCTCCCTTGGGAAAACGACACCCAACATACCCAATCTGTCAATGTATGATTTCATTTCCAGAACATGCGCACACACAGACTTTCCATCTTGATGTTTACATGCCAACAAGGTTTGAGTAACTTCGTATTTTTCAGCTTGAAGGAAACATTACTTAGTGAGAGTCACTGGAGGAAGAGGAGGAAGAGTTAAGTAGCATGACCTCCATCTCCACCATTACTCGAAGAAAGAATCATACTTTCACCTTGACCAGAATGTAGAAGATCATCTTTAGAAGGAAGAGGAAAACCACTTCCCAAAGAACGAGGAAGACCATTATTGTCTAAACTTGACATTTATAATAGGAAAAAAGAGAATTCAAGTTAGTTGATTTTAATCCTTAATTATTAACCAAGAATTTTAAATTAAGGCTAGAATCCATATTTTCGATTCAAACTTTGAAGAGGGATGTCGTAATCAAATTCAAATCTATTTTAGGTAGGTAAGGATTTTACGAATTCCAATCTTATGAAACTCCTAGATATTTTGAGATTCATTGAATCTTATCAATGCCTTGTTTAGTCTCGGATTATGCTCTCACTTTTGTGACTGGGATGCCGAGGATCACAAATAAGATGTGAATAACAATGCAAATTAGCTTGGTACTCTTGATGTCATTTATCATCTCGCTTTAATATGTCGGGTAACCACACGCACTCCATTAATCAACGATAATTTTCGAGACACCCACTGCCAACCTTTATTAGTCCCCCATTAGTGTGTCGGTTAACCACACACGCTCTACTGACGACTTATAAAGTGTAATGTGCAATTTCATGGATTAGCATACAAATTAACATTTTCCTAAAGTAACTAAGAGTGGAATTTTAGAAAATAGTTTAGTTACTTTATAGCGCATTATACTTATTGATTGGAATTAATTATCCTATCGAACTCGTTCGGCTAACGACCCTCCACCATACAAGGGAGCGGTGGGTAAGAATGGATACCTAATGGCGGTCATTTTATAGGCCGCTTCGTTAAACTCCCCTTATAGTATGGCTTCGTAAATGAGGCATACTAGCGGTTCGACTGACTTTTCTTATATATATATATATATATATATATATATATATATATATATATATATATAACTTTTTAATTATATACATAGTATAAGGTTTATTTTAAGACATTTTAAAATTACAAGGGTTTAATCTTTAAATAAATTAAACTTTTAATTTAATTAAATTTAAACCATTTTATGGATTTATTGATTATATTTTAATTAATCACTTAATTAAATTAATAATAAGTTCCATAAGGATGTATTTTAAACTTTTTAAAATACCAAATATCATTTGACATTAATTATTTAATTTAATCAATATCTAGATTTATCTATACACTTAAAATAATCATATTAATCAACAAAACAATTAATTAAGTGAATTACTTATCTCCTAACTTCTAGGCTTTTAATTTATCATCATAGATACACCAAAATCAGATTTGGAGGATAAGCATAGCAAGTAATTATCATATAAAAGCATATTAGGAAGATAAGGCACAAAATTTCGGATCTGACAAATCAACATGCCATGGAACATGATCACCATGCCGTGTTGGGCCGAATCCGCAGGTAAACATGTCCTTGTGGAAGAACACCACGTCGTGTTTGATGAACAGAATGACGATTATGTTCTCTCCTCATTGTTGAAGTTGAACCATTGTATCAATTCAATATAAAACTAAACTTATGCTCTGGTACCACTGATGGGTTTCAAGCATAACAAAAAATCATATGTAAGCATGTAACCCTAAATAAATTGATCTACATTTTCTATAATTGAACATAAAAGTTGAATAACAAAATAGAAAACCCTAGCATGCTACTATATATTTTGAAATTCATAAATAGGGTTAGTATAATCCTACCTTGATCACTATATACTAATAGAAATTCAAATCCATGTGTTGTTGAAGCCATGAGAGCAAGCGTCACAAATGTCACGCCTTTAATGGTTCACACCCAACACTAGCAAAGGAAAAATGATTGAGAAGGAGGAGGGAGGCTCAAATTTTCGGTTGGTGCTTATAAAGAAGAGGTTTTCCAAAAATAATAGGGTTATACCCTATTTATAGTGCAGTCCAGTGTTGTAAAACTCGCCGAGTTGGCTGATTACTCCTCCGATTAATCGCTACTCGGCCCCTTACCGAGGCGAGTTACAAAATCCCGAGTAGTCCCCGATCGGCCCCTTATTGAACTGAGTAGTGTTGTAAAACTCGGTCAACTCGGTGATTAATATGTATAATACACTTAATGATTTATTATTTAGCACACACACATGTGATTATAACTACATATATATCTTAAATTTTCATTAATTATTCACGAAGTGAGACCATTATTTGTTTTTCAATTTTTGTGTAATCACATGTATCTAATTTGTTATATATTTCAATCAACTTATGATTTTAACTTATGATTTTGACGTATATAATTTCCCTAAAAATATTTCTACATGAATTACCGAATCCGAGTACTCCCCGAGTACTCCCGAGTACTCGCTACTCGGTAGTCGGCCGAACAGGCACCGAGTAACGAGTTCTACAACCTTGGTGCAGTCAGGAAACTCTAGATAAGCCCTAATCCAAGATTATCTTAAACCGGGTAGTTATCCACTTTCCTGTTTATCTACCAAAGACTATTCTAGAATGCCTTACCCATGAAGAAATCGTCCAACCCTTCATGGAGGGTTCTAGATTGCATTTTGCTCAACTATTGAACAATTGCACTTCAGTCCCTGCACTTTTCATTAATTCTTTTAATCCCAAATTTAATTCCAATTAATTTCTGATTAAATATTAATTAAATATTACTATTTCTAATTAATATATTATTCTCGTAATATATTAATAAATTATTTATTTCAATTTATTATCAAATAATAAATTAACCTCATTCTCCAAAATCATCTATCTACTTGCTAGTTTTGAGGGAAACCCAAAAAGATCCTGCTACTATCAATTTAAGTATATACCAATTATAGTTATGGGCTTAGACACCTAATCCAATAGAAGTTCCAGTAGGAACTGGGCACGAGGTTGCACTTCAGCACTGCTTATCATCCACAGACCGATGGCTAGAGTGAGCGGAAGATACAGACCCTTAAGGATATGTTGCGGGCATGTGTTATCGATTTCGGTGGGAGCTTAGACTCCTTCCTACCTCCTGCAGATTTTTCCTACAATAACAATTATCACTCCAGCATTGGTACTCCGCCTTTCGAGCTCTTTTATGGGTGGAGATGTCGTACCCTAGTTTGTTGGGGCGAGGTTGGTCACAAAGTTATAGGGCAGACCGAAGTGGTCCTTCAGACCACAGAGCTGATTCAGCAAATCAGGTAGAGACTGCAGACCGCTCAAAGTCGACATAAGAGGTATGCCGACCGGTGCCGATCCGAGTTGGAGTTTCAGGTTGGTGACATGGTATTACTGAAGGTCTAAATGTGGAAAGGTGTGATACGCTTCAGGAAGAGGGGTAAGTTAGGCCCCCCGGTATAATGGGCCTTTTTGGGGTGATTTCCAAGGTTGGCAAGGTTGCTTACAGATTGGATCTTCCTGAGGAACTCAGTCAGATTCACATCACTTTCCATGTTTCGCATCTGCGAAAGTGCGTATTCGATGAGGATGCAGTAGTTTCCTCGAATGATATTCAGGTCGATGGGCGCTTGAACTATGTTGAGAGGCGGGTGGCTATCCTGGAATGGGAGGTAAAGGTTTTGCGTAAGAAGGAACTACCTTTGGTAAAGGTAGGTAGCAGCACCGGAGGGGCTCCGAGTGGACCTGGGAGCCGGAGGCTAAGATGCGGGAGCATTATCCATATTTGTTCACCGCATCAGACTTTGAGGATGAAGTCTAGTTCAAGTGGGGGAGAATTATAACATCCCAGTGTTAAGGTACTTCTAAATTTATCTCTTTAAGTTTATTATTGATGGGTTTTATGTACTCTAACATCCTTATGGTGCACATACAACCCTAATTCTTTGGATCTAAGTTTTCTCTAGTTATACATGCCACATTCATTTTTCCAAAGCATGAAGCCTACCTAGCATACAACTTGATATTTGAATCATAAAATAAGTTAGATGATTACCTCTTTGTTGTATCTTGTAGAACTTGGCCTTATGAGAGCTTAGCACCTCAAATGTTATGCCTCAAATGGTTCACAAAACACCACCAACAATTGGAGGATAAGGAGTGTAACGCCCGGTTCCCGGTACGTATTTTAAGTATGAGTTTTTGCATTTTTATACTGGGACTCAATGAGTTGAGGCCCCAAACTCGTCGAGTAGGGACGAATCTTGGATGCGGGTGGAAGAGTCTACTCGACGAGTCGGAAGCCCTGACTCGACGAGTAGATCTGTCTGAATGAAACCCTAAATTTTAGGGTTTGCATCCTATTTAAACAAATTATATGGCCTGCACTCCAGCCTCCATCACCCTCAGACCCTATTCTCAAAACCCTAATCAGTTTGTGAGTGTTCTTGAACTTGTTGTGCCATTTTAGTGATTTGATGCTTGGAAAAGGAAGGAAATGCTTGGAGATCCAAGAAGAAGGCAGTAGATCCAGAGTTTTGGTTGCATTTCCAGCTTGTTTGAGGTAAAAGGCTTCAACCTTGCCTTTCCATCACTTAGATCTTCTTTAGGGCTTGCATATTGTCATTTTTGGGCTATTTCTAAGTCACCTTCAGATTTGGAGTGTATATTAGAGTGATGACTTCAGATCTGAGAATATTTGAGCTAGGGAAGCTCAAATTTGCAACCTTTATTGAGCTATGGCCCTATCCCATGCATTAGAACTCCTTTATGGCTTAGTTTTGGTGGTTTATCTCCTTAACACCCATGTATGCACGTAAAGTTTATAACTTTACGTGTTATATCGACCCTAGGAGGCCAGATCTATGCTTTGGATGCGATAAGCCCGACTGAAATCGACTGTATGGACTTGGACTTTGGGGGACTCGACGAGTCGTTCATAGGACTCGGCGAGTCGGGTCATGGTTCCCCAAACTTTTCTGTTTCTGCAATCTGGTTGAGTCTAGAAGAGAACTCAACAAGATGGACGTGCATATGGAATTGAAGATCAAAGAACTCGACAAGTTCAAGGATGAACTCGACGAGTTCAAGGCAATGTACCGACTGATATGAAGAAGAACTCGACGAGTTCAAGGAAGAACCTGGCGAGTCAAGGGCTAAACGTTCCAACTTATATTAAGCAGGACTCGACGAGTTCAAGGATGAACTCGGCGAGTCATGAGCAAAAGGACCCGATTCTGTATGAAGGAGAACTCGATGAGTTCTTAAAAGACTCGACGGGTAGGATCGAAGTTCCAGTATTTTGTGGGTTACGGAATTCGACGAGTTGGTGGACCAACTCGGCGAGTTGAGTCAACCAGATGTTGACTTTGACCAGGGTGTTGACCTTGACCATGACTTTGACCTTGACCTGAGTTGACCCTGGAAAGGGTTATGAGTATGAAAAGGTAATTAAGGAAGATTGTTATTTGTAGAAGTTTGAGATGAGTTGATCCCAACACTGAGGACAGTTCAGATACTACACGACATTAAGGTGAGTTACCTTCCAGTAGAAGTGGGTCTAAGGCACCAAGGCCATCCCACTAGTAAGGGTTATAGTAGGGATAATTGTCTTCGTTATAATTATCTGGTATGTTGTTATCTGTTATGATTATGAGCTAGGATGATATGATGTTATGTGATAGAAGGTAGTAGGGGGAATAGTCCCCGTGTTACGGTCGTAAGGATCGAAGGGTAGATCGGTCACCCCATATATGTCTGACAGTATGTTTATGCTATGTTATTATGTGGTAGTAGTAGGGGGTGAAATAGTCCCCGTAACCAGTTAAGATACACCAGAGGGTAGGTTGGCACCCCAGAATTGCCAGTCAGGGTAGGTCGGCACCCCAGAATTGCCAGACAGGGTAGGTCGGCACCCCAAAATTGCCTGACAGGGTAGGTCGGGTACCCCAGAATTGCCCGGCAGTATGTTAGTTATGTGGTATATGGTATGATGGGGGAACTCACTAAGCTTTGTGCCTATAGTTTTCAGTTTTGTTTTCAGGTACCTCTTCATCGAAGAGGAAGGAGATGGCACGGTAGCAACACATCACACATACACACACAGGATTTCCATATCATGATATTCTTGGGATTGTACTCTGACATTGTTACTATTTTTATGATATGGTTTTGAGACATATGATTATGGTTTTATGAAATGTTGTGACTCGATGATGTTTTCTTATAATTGTTTTTCTAAATCGTTATATCAAAATGAAAATTTTGGTCTTGAAAATTGGGATGTTACAAGTTGGTATCAGAGCCTTGGTTTGAGGGATTTGGACACACTTTTGGGAGTGTCTGGACTCAAATAGAGGGTTTGAAAGATTTTCACAAGAAAATAGTTTTTCCAAAAGTTAAAGTAAAGAGTTTTGAGAAAGAACAAGGTGTGTGATGAGTGCACCCGGCCGAGCTCAAGTAAGTTTTCCCCAATATACCCATACATTTCATGTTATGATATGATATGATTATGAGAACTACATGCTAGATTAGGGCTAAGGATCTAGGAAGGATGCTTTTTATGCCTACTGGATGTGTATGAGAACTACATGCTAGATTAGGGCTAAGGATCTAGGAAGATGCCTGATATGCCTGTTGTATGAGCTGCATGATAGTACTGATTAGTTAGTGATATGATAGCTTGGATAGGATCTGCTTGGTTTGGGTTACTCGATGCCCGAATGCTGCTTGATTTGTGCTTTAGGAGTTCTAGTTAGCTTTAACTAATTAGTAAACGAATACACTAAGTTATATATTGCAAGGACTAAATAATTTCAGAAGGCTAGGTCTATCCCTATTTCGCAGCTCTTGTTTGAGTCCAACCGTTGTAGGGTAGGACCTCTTATTCGAAGAATTATTTGGTCTTAGTAATATATGATAGTATTTGCGAGCTAGTCAGGTAAAGGTAGCAGGGACTCCTTATGCAGCTGATGGAGGAGAGTGGGTTGGAGGAGTTACCCTAGGGTAAGACTAGGATGAGATTACCACAGGGTGCAGTAGTAGTAGAAGGGACTTGGCGTAGTCGAAGCAATCCTTGAGAAAAGTATGGATAGATGTGGAAGGTAGTATGGGCCCGTACTACTGAAAGTAGAGGATCTGTACTCAAATTAAGGAGGGCCGAGATAGAACTAGGGAACTTGTAGAGTGTGTGAGACCTCTTGAGATTATGTAAGAACCTGACACTTATGTATTTTGTTTCAGAATGGTGGTGATTACGCGTCACAGAGCAGGAGGATCGGGATCAGGATGTGGTTCGGGTTCGGTTTCAGGTTTCGAGCCAGTTGATGAGGGACTAGGCGAGTTCATCGCGTCTGAGATCACGAGAGGCATCCTTGAGTCAACCCTGGTGATTTTTGGGTAGATCAAGGAAGGGATTATCGAGCTGATGGAGGATCGCCTCAGGGCGTTCAGGAGTGACATGGCATCTGGCCAGGTAGGGACCCGTACACTCTTCTTCAAGGACTTCAGGGGATGTGGTGCGCCAGACTTCCACGGGGTGAAGGATCCCATTGTTACCAGGAGATGGATTGTAGACACGGAGTCTGCCCAGTTGACGAGCTTTTGCCATGAGGGGCCGAAGGTCCGGTATGCTGCAGGTTGTTTCACGGACATAGCTAGAGATTGGTGGGAGTGGGTTGGTGATTCATTGGGAGCCTCAGCCATTGAGGCTATGACTTGGTCGGATTTTGTGGCCAGGTTTAGGGCTGAGTTTGTGCCGGTTGTGGAACTTCAGCAGCTGACCATGGAGTTTCTTGACATGAGACAGACTACTGAGACGGTGTCGGATATTACCGCCAAGTTCAGGGAGAGGGCCTTACCGGTGCCTCAATATGCAGGGGATGAGGAGATGCGGAAGACCCGCTACCACGACATGTTGAGGGCTGACATTCAGAAACATGTCAACTACTCGGCATGTCCGAAATTGGATGACATGATCACGGGGGCGAGGGAGAGGGAGATTGATATAGAGCACTTCAGGAAGAGGAAGGCATGGGATGGACATGTTACTGGGGTTTCGGGGAAGAAAGCCAAGGGATCCGACACTAGGTCGAAGGGCTAGTCGGGCCAGAGCCGCTGCAGGAAATGCGGCAGGCCGCATGAGGGAGTTTGTAGATTGGGATCATAGGGCTGCTACAAGTGCAGCAAGACTGGGAACTTTAGCAAGGATTGTACTGCCCCTACCCCCACATTCCAGACATCAGACCTGATTTGCTTCCATTGCAATCAGAAGGGCCATAAAAAGGCCGATTGCCCGAGACTAGTATCAGCAGCGCCAGTGGTGGCTCCAGCTCCCTCGACCCTGGGGGTCAAAGATGGCCGACAGGGCAAGACAGATGCTCTAGTGGTGAGGAGCCGAGCCTTCCATTTGACCGTTGAGGAGGCACGTGTCGCAGCGGATGTGGTGACGGGTATGTTTTCTTCTTCCTAGCTCTTATTGTATTTTGTTTATGATATTTATGTTCCATGTTATATGTTTCGTTTAGGATCGTTACATGTGAACGGTATCCCAATCCAGGTGTTATTCAATTTGGGGGCTACTCGATCATTTGTCTCTCTTTCACTTAGAAAGAGGTTCCCTGAGTCTTCGGGCATGTTGGATTGCCCTCTAGAGGTCGAGATTGCTGACGACCGATCATTACGAGCATCAGACGTTTTCAGAGATTATGTTTTGAGGCTGTCTGAGGAGCGCTACCTAGTGGATTTGGTTCGCATTCCGTTGCGTGGGAACAAGGTTATCATAGGCATGGACTGGTTGATCCCTAATGGGGCGGTGATCGACTGTGAGTAGCAGTTGGTACGTGTCAGGACCCCAAGTGGGGGAGAGCTGGTGATTCAGGGCGAGAGGCTGCAACGTGGACCAACTATGTGTTCAGCAGCGAGGGCTAGAAGCTACCTTCAGCAGGGTTGCGCAGGGTATGTTGTTGAGAGAAAAACTTTGAGACACACTTGAACAAACGTTAGAACAAGTATATTGTGGAATAGTTAATCTCGAAGGATCTAAAAGCTCAACAATAATATTTAGAGTTAGATAGTTAGAGAGTTAGTTGCGGAAAAGTAAAGAAATGGAAATGACAACAATTGTTATATCAAGTATACATATAAGTTGATTCATAACAAGGAATGCATTCAAGCCAAGTTAATAAGTGAGATCAAACTTAGTGATTAAGTCACAAAAGACTTGCTCCGAAGAGATATTGTAATCAGTTATATTCTAGTAAGATTTGTGAGTAAGAAGAGATGAGTAATTAGATAGTTCCTCTTCTTCATTAAACATCATAAGATCATCATCAGAGGGAGAGGGTTTGTTTACCTCTTGGAGATCAACATCATCAAAACCGAAGGTGGGAGCAGAGCTGACTTCTACTACGGTTCCTTCGTCTTGTGATTCTTGGACAGTATGAGTTGGAGGGACTTTGGAAGCATTTTGATCAGTAGTTGCTGCTTGAGCCTTGCGGAGAGTTTCTGCCATCTCAGACATCCAGTCTTGAACTTTCAATATGGTGGCTACGGTATTGGCATTGTTAATTGCATTTGCCCAATACTTAGCCACAACTTGGATTTCTTGTTCTTTTTGCTGCTGTTGCTTGATTTGTTGATCTTTTCGTGCTTGGAATGCCCTACGGAAAGCGGCATACTTCTGGATGTCGGCTTCAGATATCGGAGTGTAGTTCAACCATGAGTCATTAGAGTTATCACCGTCAAATCCTTGGTATCGCACCGAAGTGTCCTTCGGGTCCACGGATCCTTGCACATTTGTGCTCACCGTGCCTAAACCACCTGTTACAGATGTAAGCAGAGTAGGATTTCCTGAGCTTCCTTGGTCTCCTTGACCCGTAGTCAAGTTTGGCCTCGGCTCAGTTCCGGAAAGGGCGGAAGAAGTGCCCTGCGGTTGGGAAGGTGTTTGAAGTGTATGGGTGACATTCAAGAGGATGGAGTTCAACTCCTCAGGGGAAAAGAAATGCAGTCGGGAAGCCCTAGAGACCTTAGGGCGAGAACCAGTGTTATCCTCTTGGGAATGAACTGGGGGGTGTCTCCACGAGGTGATGAAACAGACTCACTTTCTGAGCTTGAGTGGTATTCGATGGTGGTGTTGAATGGGTCTGCTGCCACCCCAAGGACTACCGGATCCTTTTCAGAGGCTGAGGTATCAGTCCGGTCACGCATATGGCCAGTGGGATTGGTTTTTCATTTCTTAAGGATGGCAATTGGTTGCGCATCCTCATCTGAATCACTGTCATGTGTGGTTGCGGTAGGTGTAGTTTTGCGTTTCTTGGAGGGTGCGATTGGTTTGGGAGCATCCTTCTTTGGAGTTCTTTGTGTCTTCTTTGAGGCCAATTGCTTTCTTCTTTGAGAAAGATTGGAGAGAGCAGTGGAAGAAGGGACTGCGGTACTTCCAGGGTTAATGATTGCAGATGGGTTTTGAAGAGGCGGGGTAGGAAGATATGGGGCAATACCTTCCGTAGCCTCAATATGATCTGAGACATCAGCAGTCTCAAGACCAAGAGTAGAAAGAATGTGGGTTGGAAGTCTTCGAATCGGTCCAAAAATATATTGATCAGATGAGGGATTGTACCTTTTGAGATCCTTGGTGACAAAGAAATTGATGTCGCTGCCCATGTTGATCCCTACGTCCGCATGGAGGTCTGAAATGCAGAGGGACCAGAATCTTGCAAAAGTGAGTTCAGTTGGGTTCTCCCTTGGGTTCTCCTTTGGAATGTATTGCAGAAAGTCGTCCCATAGAATTTGACCGTAGTTCACGTCATGGCCTGTGAAGATACTCCACACCAGCTCTAGAAGTTTAAGTCCCATATTATCCGTGCCTCCGGTTCTGCCGGATAGACTGCGGATGACGAAATGGCAAACGAATTGCCAGACCGCAGGCAGTTGGTTTTTCTTGAATTCCCCAATCCCTTTAATCTTCTTCTGATATCCCATTTGGTAAAGTGCATAAGTGATGTCCGCCATGGATGGGGTGAAAATCTTGATGGAGGGATGAACAAGGAGGTTAACGGCAGAAATAAACTTTTCTTTGGACAGAATGACCAAAGAATCGTTAACCAGGTTAAGATGTACTTGTGGGTTTTCGAGTGGTCGATAGGCTGAAAAGGCACATTTGAATAGGGTTGAGAGTGGGACAATGTCTGTGAAAGCATTGAAGGGGCCAAACAGGGGATGATTTTTCAGAAACTTGATCATCAGCTTGATCGGAGCATTTGTAGGATGAATGATCTTCGAACACGGCTCTGAAGTTACTTGAAGCAATCGTAGGTGTGAGATGACGTCAAGCAGAGTCTGAACCAGTAGGGTTCACTGATCCAGAAGCTTTGGATTGTTTCTTGCATACACCGGATTTCACCATTGTAGTAGTTTGAGAGAAAATGAAGAAAACAGAGTATGATAATGGAGAAAGGATTCAATGTTCAGAGAGCGTAAACTGTTCTTGGGGAAGAAGAAAGGTTTTTATAGGGGCTTATGGGAGCGGGAAACGTTTTTTTTTATTTACCGTAGGTAAAAAAAAGGATAAGGTAAAAAAAATTGGGGGTTCTTTTGATTTTGGGAGATGAAATCTCAGCCACACATGATGAAACGGTTTAAAATTTTGGATTTTTCGGAAAAAAGGGATTTGCATTTAATGAAAAGTCAGGCGTACATCATCACGTCGGGTGATCGTGTGGTGAGGGGAAAAGAAGTTGTAACGGATGGGACGTGTTGGGTAAGAGGAAAAGACAAATTAAGGATGTGTTTATGGAAAAATGTTCTTTTTGTCATCATACCTAAAATAGGTCTGACACAAGGTTTATTCAAAAAGAGAATGAGACAGTTTCTCAAGGAATGTTTTATTTAATGAAGGATCATTAAATAGCACACCATAATTCAAGGATTAATGAAACAGTTGAGAAATTATCAATGTGATTGCAGATGGAAACTTCATTGCGGATGGATCCTTTGCTATTGCGGATGGGTAGATGTGTGGTACATAGACTGCGGTAGAAGAACTAAGCAGATCACTTGTACAATAAGTTAGTAATAACATACAAGAAGGACCAGTGAAGGATAAATATGATATATGGTTGCGGTACATAGACTGCGGTACACAGGATATACCAAAACCATCTATCATAAGTAACTTTCAGTTAGGACCACAACACAGACCAAGGATGATCTGCGGTACCTATCAATTCAAGAAGAATTGTGGGTCCGGATTCATCATTCCTAACATTTGTAAGAAAGTGTTGAGCTTTGTAGATTCAAGTGCTTTTGTGAATACATCAGCAATGTCTTCATGAGTATGGACAAATATGAGTTCAATGTTACCTTTCAGGATGTGGTCTTTGATGAAGTGATACCGTAGTTCAATATGCTTGGTCTTGGAGTGCTGAATAGGATTATGAGAAATTGCTATAGCACTTTCAGAGTCACAGTAAATTTGTATCCGCAACATTCTGTATCCATAGTCCATAAGTTGTGTCTTCATCCATAGGACTTGTGAACAACAGCTGGCTGCGGCCACATATTCAGCGTCTGCGGTAGACAGAGATACATAACTTTGTTTCCTTGATGACCAGCTGACGAGTCTTCCACCCAGAAATTGACATCCACCTGAGGTGCTTTTCGATCTAGTCTGCATCCGGCGTGATCCGCATCTGTGAACGCTTGAAGGCTGAAATCATTGCCTGCGGGGTACCATAATCCAAGAGACTTGCTTCCTTTCAGGTACCGTAGTATCTGTTTGGCTGCGGTCATATGTGACACTTTTGGGTCAGCCTGATACCTTGCACATACACCAGTTGCAAAGACGATGTCTGGTCGGCTTGCGGTGAGGTACATTAGAGAGCCTATGATACCTCTATAAGTCTTGTGATCCACAGGTTCTCCTGAGGGATCAGCAGAGATCTTATAACCAAAGGCCATGGGAACCATAGCCGAAGAACAATTGTCCATAGAATATTTCTTTAACAGTTAAGTGGTGTATTTCTCCTGATGAATGAATATCCCTTGCGGAACTTGTTTCACTTGAAGTCCTAGAAAGAAGTTAATCTCTCTATTCATGCTCATTTTGAACTTGTTGGTCATGAGCTTAGCAAATTCATCCACCATTCCTTGATCAATCGATCCGAAGATGATATCATCCACATATATTTGTACAAGCATAAGGTGGTCACCATTTGCTTTTCTAAATAAAGTGGGATCAATCACTCCTCTTTTGTATCCGGACGAGACAAGAAATTCAGAGAGAGTCTCGTACCATGCTCTTGGGGATTGCTTCAGACCGTAGACTGCTTTTTCAAGTTTGTAGTAGTGGTCTGGGAATTCAATACTTTCAAAGCCTGGAGGTTGCTGAAGATAAACCTCTTCTTTTAATTCCCCATTGATAAATGCACTCTTAACGTCCATTTGGTGTACCTTGACGTTTTTGTGGGCTGTATATGCTAAGAAGATTCGGATGGCTTCCATTCGTGCCACCGGAGCATACGTTTCATCATAGTCAACACCTTCAAGTTGACTGTAGCCCTTTGCAACTAACCTTGCCTTGTTTCTGACTACCGCACCAGATTCATCCAGCTTATTTTTGAACACCCATCTAGTACCAACAATGGTGTGACTGTGTGTCTTCGGGATGAGCTTCCACACTTTGTTTCTTTTGAATTCTTCTAGCTCTTCTTGCATTGCGGATATCCAATCAGGTTCTAGTAATGCTTCTTTGATCGTTCGGGGCTCGACTGAGGACATAAATGCTACGTAGTGAAAATGATTAGATAAGTCCTTGGAAGATCGAGTCTGGATAACTGCGGATGGGTTGCCAATGATTTGACCTGGTGGGTGGTCCTTCGTCCATATGTGTAGACGGGGTTGTAGATGATCAGCAACTGCGGTAGAGGGAATATCTTCAATATCAGAAGATTCTGCGGTTGGAGATGGCAGTTCCCCCTGGACTTGAGAACATCCTGCGGAATCATCTTGGTTTGTTGGAACGAGAATGGAATTTTCTTGAGCAGTTGGAAGAGGTTCCCCCTGGATTGCTGATGGGAGTTCCTCTGGAACCTGAGAAGGTTCCCCCTGGACTGTGGATGGAAGAGTGATAATCCTAGAGTCTGTTCTTGTGTCGATGGTTTCTATGTTTTCATCATCCGAGTCGGAAGAAATGATGGATGGTAATGATTCTCTACGGATGGGAACTTGAGCTGTATCAAGTACTGGAACCTCGATGGTTGTTGCTTGATCCGGACTAGAGCTTTCCCCCTCAACCGGCGAGGTGAAAGTATTGAGAGATGCTACTTTAGATAGTGAAGGACCAGATACATCAGCGTGCTTCTGTTGAGCTTCTTGAGACACAAGAACTTCGGATAACTTGGTTGTTTCTACAGGGTCAAAGAGATCGTCATAATTGACTTCAACAAGATTTAATGGACCCGAAGAGGTAGGAATATCACTTTCCAGGATTGCGGTGGTTTCAGTGGATGGAGGGGTGTTGCGGATGTGATAGTCATCAAATTTCACATCGAAGCTTTCAATGATCAACCTTGTACGTCTAATGAGAACTCGATAAGCAACCTTGTTAATGGAGTAGCCAAGGAAGATGCTTTCATCAGACTTCGGTGCAAACTTGTTAAGCTGGTCTCTGTTGTTGATCACGAAACATCTACATCCAAAGATATGAAAGAACCGAACATTTGGCTTGCGGTTGTTAAGGCCCTCATACGGTGTTTTACTGAGGCGTTTGCACACAATGCTTCGGTTTTGTACAAAGCATGTGGTTGCTACAGCTTCAGCCCAGAAGTAGAGAGGAAGGTGTGCGAAGTTGAGCATGGATCTGGCTGCTTCTACTAGAGTGCGGTTCCTTCTATCTACTACCCCATTTTGTTGCGGTGTGTAGGGAGCTGAGAAGTTGTGAGTGATACCCTTGGACACCAAGAAACTGTTGAGTAGATGATTAGTAAACTCGATTCCATTATCACTACGGATGCGTCGTACTGGCAGTTTTATCTGAAGTTCTATTTCCTTGATGAAATTTATGAGAATCTGTGGTGTTTCTAACTTGAGTCTGAGGAAGAAAACCCATGTGAAGCGTGTGAAGTCATCTACTATAACCAGTATGTACTTCTTGTGATGGAGACTGGCTACGGTTGATGGACCGCAGAGATCAATGTGTAAGAGCTCTAGTGGTTCAGAGATTGAAGAATCAATCACCATGGGGTGACTTGCTTTGGATTGCTTCCCACATTCACAAGCTGGACAGGGAGTATCGTTGCTGAATTTGAGAATAGGGAGACCTCTGACTAGTTCTCCGGTGACCAAATTGTTGATGTACCTAAAGTTGAGATGAGCTAGCTTGCGGTGCCATAGCCAGCTGACTTCGGATACTGCTTCGGATAGGAAACATAATTGCGGTTTGCCTATGATCAGAGAGACATCCAGAGGATACATAGTACCTTCGGATCGAGATTTGATCAAACATGTGCTCCTATCACTTGTCATTACATAACAAAATTGATCATCAAATTCAACTCGATGCCCTGCCTTACATAGTTGGCCAACACTGTTGAGATTGTGTTTAAGGCTTTCTACATAGGCAACCTTTTGAATAGAGAAGTTCCCCGTAGTGAGATTGATTATGTGGAGCTTGTGCTATGAGAGCAAGTGGTCCTCCGAAGTCAGCACAGTCTTTGAGTACGGTGGATTCTTGTGCTTGCAGTTCTCCATAGAGCTTGTAGAGTGACAAAGAATGAACTTTTCTATCGCCTTGGACTATCATCTTAGCCGTAGTCCAATGTCTTCCCAAACCATTAAGAAACTGAAGATTTGTTTCATGGTTACTGCGGATGGTGCCCGCATTGGATAACTTGGTGACTATCAGGTTGAACCTTTTGAAGGAGTCTTCCAAGCTTTCGCCAGTATGAGCTTTGAAGTTGTTGAACTCATTGAGTGCGGTAGTAAGCTTCTTGTCTTGTGCTTGTTCTGAGCCTTCGTACAAATTCTTGAGAACTTCCCAGATCTCTTTTGCTGATTTGCAATTTATGATAATATCGAAGTTGTCAGGAGCAACTCCACAGGAGATTTCATAAAAAGCAACAGCATCATTTTCCATTTTATCGAGATCATCCTTGTTGGGACGGTTCATGACTGGTTGACCTCCTCCTAGTCTGGTTGTAGCGCCGTCAGTTTGGACTGGTGTAAGGACTGGGACATGTGGTCCTTCTTCTACGGATCGCCATACATCTCTACCAAGTCTCCTTAAGTATCTTTCCATTCTTTGGGACCAGTGATGATATTCATTTGCTACCAGTATTGGGGCTCGATTAGAACCACCAACACTGTTGGAAACATTCAGAGATAACGATTGTGCCATTTGTTTTTTTTTGAAGTTTTTTTTTAAGAAATGAGCTTCAGTGGTATAGAAGGCCCTTTGAAAATCAGAGTTTCGTTTTCAAAAAGTGACCACTATGGCTCTGATACCAATTGTTGAGAGAAAAACTTTGAGACACACTTGAACAAACGTTAGAACAAGTATATTGCGGAATAGTTAATCTCGAAGGATCTAAAAGCTCAACAATAATATTTAGAGTTAGATAGTTAGAGAGTTAGTTGCGGAAAAGTAAAGAAATGGAAATGACAACAATTGTTATATCAAGTATACACATAAGTTGATTCATAAAAAGGTATGCATTCAAGCCAAGTTAATAAGTGAGATCAAACTTAGTGATTAAGTCACAAAAGACTTGCTCCGAAGAGAGATTGTAATCAGTTATATTCTAGTAAGATTTGTGAGTAAGAAGAGATGAGTAATTAGATAGAGAGATAGAAAAGATAACTTCAGAGATGTGTATTCACAATGATAGATCCGTAATGAATACAAGAGAATGAGCTCTATTTATAGAGACTCAAGGAGTTACATTAGATTCACTCTCTAAGAGTAGCCATGCAAGGCATACTGGACAATAGAGAGGATTACAGTAAGACAAAATAAACTAAGTAACAAAGAGTGACTGCAGTTGGCTTTGATGACTTCGGATGCTGAAGAGGGAGCTTGACTGCGGTAGCTTGTTGGCTGCGGTAGCTGAAGTTCAAGAGGGTCACTTTTCATGATTCAACATATGTCGCCTACGTTATGGATACCCGAGATGCGGGTAAGGCAACTGTGAGTGATGTACCGGTGGTGCGAGAGTACTCGGACGTATTCCCAGAGAAGCTGCATGGGATACCTCCGGAGAGACAGGTAGAGTACAAGATCGACCTAGTCCCTGGTGCAGCTCCGGGCACCATATCGGTTGGCTCCTCCTAAGATGCAGTAGTTGTCTACACAGCTGCAGGAGCTGTTAGACAAGGGATTCATTAGGCCGAGCAATTCGCCCTGGAGAGCCCCGATCCTGTTTGTGAAGAAGAAGGACGGGTCGCATCGGATGTTCATGGATTACCGTGAGCTGAACAAGGTAACAGTGAAGAACCATTACCCATTCCCGAGGATTGATGATCTCTTCGACCATCTATAAGGGACATCTTGGTTTTCCAAGGTAGATTTAAGTTCAAGCTACCACCAGATGAGGGTCAGAGACGAGGATCTACCAAAGACTGCTTTTCGGACTCGCTACGGCCACTACGAGTTCGTGGTAATGCCCTTCGAGCTCACCAATGCTCCTGCCGCGTTCATGGATCTCATGAACCGCGTATGCAGACCGATGTTGGATCGATCTGTGATAGTTTTCATTGATGACATCTTGGTTTATTCCATGTCATGGGAGCTGCATAAGGAGTACTTGCGAGAGGTGCTGGATACCTTGAGGAGGGAGAGGTTGTACGCCAAGTTCTACAAGTGTCAGTTCTGGTTGCGCGAGGTGCAGTTTCTTAGGCACCTTGTCAGCCAGAGCGGTATCTTGGTCGACCCGGCCAATGTAGAGGCTGTGATGAGATGGGAGATTCTGAAGTCTCCTTCTGAGATTCAGATTTTTCTGGGATTGGCAGGCTATTACCGGAGATTTATTCAGGACTTCTCCAAGAGAGTCATACCCTTGACCCGATTGACGAAGAAAGTCGTGGTCTTTTGTTGGGGGCCTGAGGAGCAGGCAACGTTTGAGACATTGAGACAGAGGTTGTACGAGGCGCCGATCCTAGCCCTGCCAGAGGGCGTGGAGGATTTTGTAGTCTACTGCGATGCGTCCATTTCAGGTTTGGGCGCAGTATTGATGCATAGAGGGCATGTTATCGCCTACGCCTCGAGGCAGTTGAAGCCTCACGAGGCAAACTACCGACGTACGATCTGGAGTTGGGGGCGGTTGTTTTCGCCCTCAATATTTAGTGGCATTACCTCTATAGGGTCTGATGTACCATTTACACGGACCACAAGAGTTTGAGGTACCTCATGGATGAGTCGAATCTGAACATGAGGCAGCGTCAGTGGCTAGATGTGGTGAAGGATTACGATTGTGAGATCCTCTACCACCTGGGGAAGGCCAACGTTGTGGTCGATGCACTTAGCCGAAAGGCGGCCCCGATTAGAGACATTTTCTTGAGGACGACGATGGTGACTCCACTTTTGGAGCGGATCTGAGAGGCGCAGGTTGAGGGTATGAAGGAGGAGCGCCGGAAGTGCGAGTGGATCATAGGCCAGGTGGCCTTGTTTGACTATGACAGCCGTGGGTTGCTGACCCTGCATGGGAGGGTCTGGGTTCCGTACTGGGGCGGAGTATGACAGATTTTGATGGATGATGCCCATAAATCCAGGTTTTCTATTCATCCCGGGGCGACGAAGATGTACAGAGATCTTCGTCCTGATTATTGGTGGCCATGCATGAAGCGGGATGTAGCCTGGTACGTTGAGAGATGCCCGACCTGCAGGAAGGTCAAGGCCGAGCACCAGAGGCCTCACGACAAGACACAACCATTGGATATCCCTATGTGGAAATGGGAAGATATTACTATGGATTTCATCACGAAGCTTCCCAGGAACACACGGGGAGTGGATTCGATTTGGTTCATCGTGGATCGATTGACCAAGAGCCCCCATTTCATTCCGATCCAGGAGAGCATTTCGGCCTAGAAGCTGGTCGACATCTACATTCGAGAGGTAGTAGCACGACAAGGAGTGCAAGTCTCCGTGATTTCTGACAGAGACGTGCGGTTCACTTCCAGATTCTAGAAGAAGTTTCACGACGAGTTCGGTACTTGTCTGCATTTCAGCATCGCTTTTCACCCGCAGACGAATGGTCAGAGCGAGCGGACCATCCAGACCTTGGAGGATATGTTGCGGGCAAACGTTTTAGACTTTGGTGGTAGCTGGGATACCTACCTTCCCTTGGCAGAGTTTTTCTACAATAATAGCTACCACGCGAGTATTGACCGTCCTCCCTTCGAGATGTTATACAGGAGGAAGTGAAGAACCCCGATATGCTGGGGTGAGGTTGGACAGAGGGTCATGGGGAGTTCCGAAGTGGTACTCAAGACGACGGAGAGGATACAGCAGGTTAGGAGCAGGCTTCATACTGCTCAAAGTCGGCAGAAGAGCTACGCCGACAGACGCCGATCGGACCTGGATTTCCAGGTCGGGGATATGGTTCTCCTAAAGGTGTCACTATGAATTTGTAAAATGTAGCTCAGATCTCATAAAACCATGAAAAGTATGTTTTCTTTGTATTGAAATAGTAATATGTGTTTATACTTGTAAAATACTGTATTAGTCTTATAATTAAATAAAACTATGTGAAGTGTTACTTATTCATACACTAATCATTTTGTTCAATACCAAATTGTGAGTTATTATAACCATACTAGATGACCTAGGATCGCCTGAACACGACGTTCTTCAGGCGTCGTAATATGTAAGACATTTGTCACCCCAGGCATGCCTGCCTAACTGTAGTTAGCAGTTCAGGTGTGGGATTGTCAGTCCCTTATAGATCTATATACAAGTGTCGCGCTCACTCTCCAGGAGACTATGGTTATAATTTCAAGACTTGGTTGGTACTTATAAAAGTACATGAAGGTAGTCTTACAAATGCTATATTGATGATTACACGTAGAACATTGAAAGGTTACTTTGTAATAAATACACTGTAAGTAAGTTTCATAAACTGTATAGAATATAGTTTATAAGTTTGTTTTCAGTAAAGTAATCTGTTTGTTTTCTAATAGTTATCCTCTGTTTGTTTTCCGTTATGTACTATGTATGTTTTCCTTTTATGTACTTTAAAACTTGAAACTAATTAATGAGTCCTCTAAACAATACCTATTATAGTTTAGCTGTTTGTTTTACTGGAAGAATCTGTAATACTGTTATTCCATGAAATTCTCTGTTTGTACCCATGTAGTATCAAACAGTTTAAAAACCATTTTATATTTATATAAATGTAATATTTATATAATTGTGATTAATTACATCTTCGATTAAATAACTTTACCCCAAGCCCACAACCAAACAAGGAACATGAAATGGGGTCAAATTACATATTCTAAATCTTCTAATCCAAATTATATAATTTACACAGATATAAATATGTAATTTTTAACAATTATAACAATTTAAAATATACTAAAACATTTAAAAATCTTTTGAGATATTAACACAATTTTATTGTGTTTCAGTTGTATTCCCCCCCCCCCCTAAAATAGTAAAAACAAATTCATAAAAATGTAAGGGTATGAACTCACCTTTTGTGAGTGATTCGATTGGAGACTTGATTTAGGATGCTATTTCCACGAGTTAGATTTCGAGTCCTATAAGTAATTCATGTAATATATATGCATATTTTTAGTGAATATGATCACAAATATGATAGGAAATGGACTAATTTGTAAGTTTAACTTACAAATAAGAGTATTAAAGGCAAGGATGGAAACTGATTGGAGTTCACGGCCAGAAGAGGGGTTACACTTGGTGTTCTTGAGTTCACGGCCCAAACAGTGAGGATGTTCTTGGGTTCTCGATTGATGCTCTTGATAATTTGAAGAACTCTTGAAGATTCAAGTGTTTTTGGCCCAAGGATATGAAGATTGGTAGGTGATTGTTTGAAAAAGATGAAGAATACTTGATGTTCTTGAGGAGAGAGGAGGTCTTCGGCCCTTGATACTTGAGAGAGAATGAGAGTGTTTGCGGTTGGAGTGTGAGAAATGAGGGAAAAATCAGTCACATTAGTATATATACTTAAGAGTCTTCGGCAGTAAACACATCCCGAGGAGATAAGATCTTCGGGTTCACGGCCGGGAAGGGTTCACAGCTGCGAAGGGTTAACGACTGCGAAGGGTTCACGGCCAAGAACGAGGGGTTTACGGTTCGAGGTGGTTTGTGGCCAGAAGGTTGTTCACGGTCCGAAGGTAAGAAAGAATGGTCTTCGGACTTTATGTTTTTACTTCTTAAATTATACAACACTCTTATCAAGTGTTTTAATGTATCATATATAATTATTTTAACTTTATTAAAATAATAAATCATTAAGTTTGACTTTTATTATACTGAAAATAACGGGATGTTACATTATCCCCCCGTTAGAACGAATTTCGTCCCGGAATTTAAGATTATACAGATACACTAAGACTAGGGAAAGAGATGTGGATACTTCTTTTTCATTTGATCTTCTCGCTCCCAAGTGAATTCAGGTCCTCATTTTGCATTCCAACGAACCTTCACTATCAGGATACGGCTTTGTTTAGTTCTCTTGACTTCCCTATCTAGGATTTCTATAGGTTGTTCTACGAAGTTGAGACTTTCAGTTAATTCAATTTCGTCGAGTGGGATAATAAGAGTCTCGTCGGACAAACACTTCTTGAGATTTGAGACATGACATACGGGATGAATGTTACTGAGTTCATGCGGTAGATTGAGTTTGTAAGCAACAGGATCAATTCTAGTAATGATCTGGAATGGTCCAATGTACCTTGGATTTAGTTTGTCACGTTTACCAAAACGTATCAATCCTTTCCAGGGTGAGACCTTCAATAGAACGTGGTCACCAACCAGAAATTCCAAGGGTTTTCGTCGTTTATCCGCATAACTCTTTTCTCTATCTCGAGAAGCTTTCAACCGTTCCCGGATTTGGACAATCTTTTCTGTGGTTTCACGAATGATCTCGGGACCGGTTAGAGTACTATCAGATATTTGGTTCTTTGCTAGTTGCGTATCGCCCACTTCAGCCCAACACAGAGCGGATCTGCACTTACGGCCATAGAGAGCTTCAAAGGGTGCAACTTTAATGCTAGTGTGATAGCTATTGTTGTAGGAGAATTCAACAAGTGGTAAATGGGTATCCCAAGCTTTACTGAAATCTATCACACATGCCCTTAACATGTCTTCCAGCGTTTGAATTGTTCTCTCACTTTGCCCATCAATCTGAGGATGGTACGCTGTACTCATGTCAATATTTGTTCCCAAGGATTTTTGAAATGATTTCCAAAACCGCGAGGTAAATCTACTATCTCGGTCAGAGATAACAGATATTGGCACACCATGCAACCGTACTATCTCTTTTATATACGTCCTTGTTAACTTCTCCATTTTATATGTTTCTTTTATTGGCAGGAAGTGGGCGGATTTGGTTAATCTATCGACAATAACCCAAATGGTATCATGACCACCCATTGTTATGGGTAACGTGGTTATGAAATCCATTGTAACTCGCTCCCACTTCCACTCAGGTATTTCTGGCTGTTGAAGCAAACCTGAGGGCTTTTGATTTTCTACTTTGACTTTGGCACAAGTTAGACACTTTCCCACAAAAGTAGCTATTTCGGCTTTCATGTTTGGCCACCAATAGAGTTTCTTTAGGTCCAAATACATCTTGTCTGAACCCGGGTGAACAGAGTATCGAGTTTTATAGGTTTCATTCATGACAACATCTCTGTAGCCACCGAACTTCGGTGTCCAGATTCGATTCATGAAATAACGAACTCCATCACCCTTGATTTCCAAATTCTTTTCCATTCCCTTCATGGCTTCACCTGTCATGTTCTCAGGTTTGAAGGCTTCCAACTGAGCCTCCTTGATCTGTGCGGATAAGTGGGAATAGATAGGCATAGTCAGAGACTTTACTCGGCGGCCCGAGTACTCTTTCCGACTAAGGGCATCTGCTACCACATTGGCCTTGTCGGGGTGATAACGAATTTCACATTCGTAATCATTTAGTAGCTCTACCCATCGTCGTTGCCTAATGTTGATTTCTTTCTGATCAAAGATGTGCTGAAGGCTTTTATGATCAGTAAAGACTGTGCACTTTGTACCATATAGATAATGTCTCCATATCTTCAAGGCAAAAACCATTGCTCCCAGTTCGAGATCGTGCGTAGTATAATTAACTTCGTGGTTCTTAATCTATCTTGAGGCATAGGATATAACCTCTCCTCATTGCATAAGAACACAACCTAGCCCTTGAATAGATGCGTCACAGTGGACTACGAAATATTCCGTCCCTTCTAGGAGGGACAAGATCGGTGCACTGCAGAGGGCTTGTTTTATGGTCTGGAAAGCAGTTTCTTGTTTCTTCTCCCATTCGAATGACACGCCTTTTTGAGTCAAGGTGGTGACTGGCTTCGCAATCTTTGAAAAGTTCTGAATGAATCTCCTGTAGTAGGCAGCGAGACCTAAAAATGTCGAATTTCTGTTGGGGTTCGTGGGGTCGCCCAATTTTCGATAGCCTTGATCTTGGAAGGATCAACATATGTTCCATCCTTGCTGACTACATGACCTAGGAACTCCACCTTTCGAATCCAGAATTCGCATTTGGAGAACTTCGCATACAATTTCTCTGCCCTCAAAGTTTCCAAGACTTGTTGCAAGTGTTGGCTGTGTTCTTCCTTACTCTGAGAATAGACTAGTATATCATCAATGAATACTATGACAAACTTGCATAAGTAAGGTCGACGCACTCGATTCATAAGGTCCATGAATAATGCAGGTGCATTCGTTAGACCAAAGGGCATCACTACGAATTCGTAGTGACCGTAGCGTGTTCTGAAAGCAGTCTTTGGAATGTCTGACTCCTGGACTCGCAGTTAGTGGTATCCTGATCTCAGGTCAATCTTGGAGAAGAAACTAGCTCCTTGGAGTTGATCAAAGAGTTCATCTATCCGTGTTAAAGGGTATCGGTTTTTAACGGTCAGTTTGTTTAATTCCCGGTAGTCTATGCACGTACGAAACGATCTGTCCTTCTTTTTCATGAACAAGACCGACGCTCCCCAAGGCGAGAAGCTTGGTCTAATGAAGCCTTTTCTGAGTAGTTCGTTCAATTGGTTGGTCAGTTCTTGCATTTCTGAGGGTGCAAGAAAATACGGGGCTTTAGCTACAGGGGTAGCTCCGAGAATCAAGTCGATTCGGAATTCGACTTGGCGTTTAGGAGGGACTCCTTAGATATCTTCAGGGAGCACATCAGGGAAATCACAGACTTCAGGGATATCCCTGATGCTTTTCAATTCTTGTGTCTTATCAACAACGTGAGCTAAGAAGGCGCAATAATCTTTACGAAGATACTTCTGAGCCTTGACGCAAGAAATGGTTTGAAGATTCGCACCAGATTTGTCGCCATAAATAACGAGAGATTCGTTACTTGGCAGATTAAGACGGATGGCTTTCTCGTAACACAGGATATCAGCACGGTGAAGACTTAACCAATCCATGCCGATTATGATGTCAAAACTTTTAATTGATATCGGCATAAGGTCAATTTGGAATGAATGGTTATTTAGAGTAAGTGTGCATCCTATGTATATGTCATTGGTACTTTCGGTTTTTCCGTTGGCCATCTCAACGGTGAATGTATCTTTTAGTGCTTTGGGATTTTTTTTAGAAAGTGTTTGAACTTATGGATTACGAAACTTTTTTCTGCACCGGTATCGAAAAGAATGCATGCGTAAGAATCCGCTACTACTTCTTCATAGCCTATCGCCAAAACTCTTCCAGTACCACCAAAGTTCTTTGACTTAGGACAATTTCTCTTGAAATGTCCTACTTCCCCACATTCATAGCATGTTTGACTCATTCCCGTGGCAGGGACTTGAGAAATAGGTTGCGCTGGTGCCCTACAGAAATGGGCATTATGCCCCTTTCTGTTACAATTATTGCAGTGCATTTCTCTGCAAGCTCCAGTATTATGGAAGTTGCATTTATTGCACTTTGGCAAAGTTCCAACGTATTTACTTGGGGTTGCTGGAGTGATAGACAAAGTGGTAGGAACAGGAGTTGGAACAGCAGCAGGAACCATAGCAGCGTGTGCTGCCACTGTTTGTTGCTTTTTCGAGGGCTCTTGAGACAATTTCCCTTTTCGCTTGTTCCAGAATTTCTTCTTCTTACCGCTCCCTTCCTTGGGTTTCTCCGGGATAGGTACCATAGAGCCGTGACAAACTCTGTGGTCTACTAGTGTCTGTGCCAAACGCTTGGCACTGTCAAAGGTGAGAGGGTTAGCAGCCATAATATTTCCTTGTATATAAGGAGAGAGTCCCCAAATATATTTCTCAACTTTCTTGCTCTCGGTGGGAACCATCCATGGACACAGAATATCCAAATCATTGAACCTAGCAGTATATGCAATTATATCGGATTCTTTCATCGTCAGACTCCAAAGTTCTTCCTCTAGCTTTTGAATTTCGCCGCGGGGACAATATTTTGCTAGCATCAAGGTTTTTAGATCATCCCAGCCCATAGCATTGGCGACTGGAAGGGTTAAGGATTTGACATAGCCATTCCACCATGAAAGGGCTCTGTCCAGGAAGGTACATGCTGCAAACTTAACTTTGCTTGCTTCAGGGCATGCATAGATTTCAAACTTATTACATCATGAATATCAATGATATTGACAGTCGGCTAACTTCTGTGTCACTCTTTGTTCAAATACTTTCATCATACTTTCGTTGGGATCTATCTGAAACCCACTCTAGTCAAGTGATTGGACTAGGGTAATTTAGCTCAGGGATCATTCCCAATTCTCTTTCAATGGTTGGATCATGTTATTCACCAACCAATGGTACCCCCGGTTTGGACCTCAAACGTCTTGAGACCATTCTTTGAACTACTTCTATTCTTTACTAGGACTACATCATAGGGATGTAGGTCAAACTTTCGAGAACGTACTTCTATTCTTTACATGAACGATCGAAATACCTCTAAGGTCAACCATAATCACTCACGAACTCCTTATCTTTCGTGTTACAGAATCATGGCGCTGAAGAAAAGTAATCAACCCATCAACCGAACACCCACTCTTCAGATTGATGCAGCTACCTTTCAAGCTACAGTCTCAGCTGCCGTGACAGCTGTTCTGACTCACCTTAACATTAACAACGCAAATGTTAGCAGAATGGGTATCAATAATTCCAATCCAAGCGACAACCAAGTACACCCACGAGTAACGAACTACCACAACACTCCGAATCTCAAGCCCAAGAATAACAGACAAAGGTTCAGGAAAAGAGGTAAAGGCAAAGCACCCCAAGGGGCGAACAAGAGACAACAACCTGTGGCAGCCTTCGCGGCCACGACATATGTACCTCCTACTGCCATTCCTACTAGTATCCCAGTTACCCCTAACCCAGCCAGACAGTATGCTGGCAATCTCCCAGAGTGCAACAAATGCAACTATCACCATCATGGACCTTGTCGGGAAATGCAGTGCTTAAACTGCAACAAAAAGGGACACACCATTCGCTTCTGCAGGGCTCGGATCCAACACATTACTTCAACCACCAACTTCGAAATTTCTCGGATATGCCATCTATGTGGTGTTATGGGACATTTCAAAAGGGACTGCCCAACAGAGAAGGGTGACGGGGGAATAGGAGGAGTTTGATCCCAGAACAACAAAAGATAGCAAAGGGCCCTACTATAGTATAGGAACGTTTCCAATGTATTTTGTATGCTTTAAAACTGTTTAAAACTAGTGCAACTCGAGTCTTATCTTTTGCGAGACCCCGTCAGTTAAGGGACCCTCGTGCTGCGTATACTTGTCTTTTGTAGTATACCTAGTTCGCAGCGATAGTCTTGTAGTAAATCTATAGTACTGTATTCTGTTAAAAGTTGCACTGTTGTGTTTTGTCAGTAACGCCTTTTATGATCAAATCTAGTGCCTTTATTTCCAAGTGATTCCGATCTTATCATACAACTAGATTCCATTCGATCCTCACAATACCAGTTTCGTGTGTAAATCTCTTTCTCCGAAATCATCTTTCTAGCGAAACCGTCATTTCAGAACTCTGAAGTACTCATGGGTAGAATACCTCATGTTTCTTATCCTTTCCGAAGCAACCTCAGCAAACCTCCCCAAAGTACCACTCGTACAGTACGTCAAGTTCAATCCAAAAGACCCGTACGGTTGATCTATCGCTGAAGAATGTATACACAAGGGTAGTATTTAATCAAGGTTCTACAGGTTTAGAATTGATGATTCCCCTTTAACTTCTTTTCCTCGTTGGGATGTGAGCTTAAAGAAGAATCATTTATTCGACTACCTTTTCAATCTTAATTATATACGACTCGTATACACGAGACTGTGATTGATGAACCATGTATGAATTCTAATATGAACTTCAGGACGGAGACTGCCCAGGACTACGAGTAATCGCATCGTCATACGAACAAACTTAGAACCCAGTACGACTCCTGTAACTAGATCGCCCTACAGTCTAACACCCCCGAGCTGCAAGAACTGTCAGGTCAAACCTAACGAACTACTCAGCAATGGAAATTGAAAGACCAAGCTCCTCACCATGGAGAGCTCCGGTCTTGTTCTTCAAGGAGGGAGACAAATTGTTTCATAGGTCCATCGACTTCAGAGGCCTCGACAATATCTCTAGTAGGAATCATTACTATCTGCCTCGCATAGATGAATAGGCCGACCGCAAGGAACGATGTACCCTTCAGAAATGAACCTAAGATCCGAATATCACCAGTTGCGAGTATTAGAGAAGGATGTCCCGAGAACAATCTTCCAAACTCGATGTGGACGCTGCAAGTCCGTAGTGGTACCCCTCGGATAGGACCAATACGCCCGTAGTATTCATGAAGTTAATGAATAGGGTACGCCATTCTTACTTGGATCAGTTCGTCATTGTCCTCGTAAATGACTTACTTATCTACCCTCGTAGTAAGAAGGAAACCATAAAGAGCATCTACAACAAACCATGGAAACAATACGATCAGAGAAGCCTTACCCGAAGTTCTCTAAATATGAGTTTTGGAATTGAAGAGTCAAATTCCTAAGACACACTATTAGTGATGTGGGAATTCTTGAGGACCCTTTCAACTAATCAAAACCGTTGAGAATTTGTCAGCACCGAAGACGCCGACGAGAATTCGCCAAATTCTAGGTCTCGCTGACCTACTGTCGTGGTTCATTTAGAACTCCTCGCAAATTACGGAACCTCTTACGACTTTGACCCTAAAAGGAGCGATCCTTGACTGGGAAGAGAAGCAAGAGGGAGAAACCCCTGAAACTCCAGGTGAGAGACCAAATTGCTTTTGGAAGTCTCACCCTGGGAATGCTTGATACGCTTCGGAAAGCGTGGGAAGCTAAAATCCAAGATAGTTAGGACCTCCGAGATTCTTGCCAGAATCGGCCCTGTAACTCACAAACTCAATCTACCCCCGCAAGCTTGGTAACGTACATTCTACCTTCCACGTCTCGAACTTGAAAAAGTGCCTATCCGACGAGACTCTCATAATCCCACTCGACGAAATCGAGATCAACGAAAGCCTCAACTTCGTGGAAGAACTTGTAGAGATTATGGACCGAGAGGTCAAACGAACGAAACAAAGCCGCATCCCAATTGTGAAGGTTTGCTGGAACGCCAAGCGAGGACCGGAGTTCACTTGGGAGCGCGAGGATCAAATGAAACTTAAATATCCTCATCTTTTTACTTAGTTATTGTGTAATAACTTAGTTGTCTGAACTCTAAATTTCGGGACGAAATTCCCTCTAACGGGGGGATGATGTGACAACCCGAAATTTTCATTTGTATAATCTCTACCGTTAAACACTTCATATAATATTCAAAAACATTTTAGTACATTTTTGGCCGGATTTAAGTACGGTTGGGTGTTTTATTTTATTTTTCGTCAAACGATTAAATAAAAGGAAGTGACGTTATTAGTGGTGTGTAGCAAACAAAACAATCAACACATTAGCTAGGATTTTACGGCCAAACAAGTGGTGTTTGGGCCGTAAACACCATTTTCCCGAAAACTCATGCATATAGCATGAGTTTACACACTTTTTCCTCATTCTCCACTTCCCACCTCAAGAACACCAAGTTTTTCTCTCAAGTATCATAAGTTCATTCTTCCAAATCTGCCAAAAGTGTAAGTTTTCCATCCTAGATTCTTTCATAAAACACTTAATCTAGTGTTTATACATCATTTCGTCCATGGATTCTTGGTTTTTGCTTAGATCTTCAAGTGTTCTTCAGAACACCAAGAACACACAGTAGTGTTTTTGGGTCCTAAACACTCTTACAAGCTTCCTATAAGTAAGTATCCTCTTCCTAACTAGTTATTTGCTTAGTGTGCTTGCTAATCCATGGAATGAACACCAAAAACCCCCCAAGAACATGTGTTTACGGTTTGGGGATCTCCCAAAACCGTAAACACCCCCAAAGGGTGTTTTGATGCCCCTAACACCTTCTAATGCTTGGACAAAAGGCTAGAAACTTGCATGCATGAACTAAGAACCACAAAACACGAAAGTAATGAAGTGGCCAAGGGTTTACGGCGGTAAACTCCCAAGGAGTGGTCCAAGGACCGTAAACTCCAAGGGAGTTCCATTTCGAGCCCTAACCATTTCCTAAGCCTTTGATTCAACCCTAGGACACTTCTTTGTGAAACATGAGACCTTGAAACACCCAAATGCACCATTCCCATGAGTTTACAGCCGTAAACTCATGGGGGAATGGTCCATCAACCGTAAACACATATAGGGTGATCATTTGAGGTGTAAACTCCATAGTGAGGCCATACTCTCCTTAGATGCAACCCTTAGCACTCCTAGCACTTGAAGCAAAGTGTTTTCATGCATTAGATTGTCTTTACTTACTTAATTAGTGATTAAATAACTAATTAGATACATTTGTGTATCACTACATGTTACATAGGATCCTTGTGTGTGCTTAAGTCCTCACTTGACACCTAGCATCCTACCCGACACTTCCATCAAATCCACTCACTACAGGTGAGTTCATACCCCTGAATCAACCTTTTAAATGATTTTAAATGCTTTTATGGGGGGGGGGGGAATACAAGTTGAACTATAGAGTTATTATATCAATCACATGTGATTAATAATTGTATAACAAATAGATTTTTGCATGTTAAACTGCTTTATTCAGCTAAAGGTTTTCAAATCTTGTTTCAAATCTCTTTTAAAATATGAATATCTTTTTTTAGATTATTAAAGCTTTTCCAAAGGTTTTACCAAAATTTCTTTTATGCTTTTATATTGACAAATGCATGCCTGTATATGTATAGTTATATAAGTAATGTTTAAAGGACTTAGGAAGGCTAGCTCGCTCTAACTCCTTTTCCTTGTTTGGATGTGGTTTTAGGGTATCGGTTATCCGTCCGAAGGTCGTTTGAATATTAGTTATATATCATGTATACATATATAGTCATAAAAGTTACATCAGTCAATTCAGTACCTTTGGGTAGCAAAGGTATACTTCCGATTATACTCGTACATTACTAGTAACTATAATAGGTATAGTTAGGAGATACTACTTGCCATTCCTAGTACAAGGAATCACACAAGAGTCAGTTCATTCATGAGTCTATACGAATACATGCTGCTTGTAGGGATACTATTACATGGATACCTTTACATAGATACGATTACATATATGTTGTATGTAGAGATACTATTATGCTGTATGTAGAGATACTATTACATGGATACCTTTACATAGATACGATTACATATATGCTATATGTAGAGATACTATCATGATGCTTGTAGGGATACTATTACATGGATACTTTTACATAGATACGATTACATAGATCCTATATGATGAGATACTATTACATATTATATGAGTAGATACTATTATATATGCTACGGGACTTACCATTCCGCACCCAAGGTTGTTAACTACAGTAGGGAAAATGCACATCGGCAGGTGGCTACGGTTGTACTGTTCGGCGAGTTTCCACGCCGTGAATATCCTAGTGCAAAAGGATACAATTTTTGTTATTATATTATTTTCCTTATTACCTTTGCTGTGTGTCACATTCACATAATCGATGAGGTAGATTAGATTTGAATAATAATAGTTATACAAGGGAAAACCTTCACTTATGTAGAGGTTCATACTTTCAAAACATTCAGGTCTTGGTAGAAGACTACTTTTTATACTAGTAGGAAATATGGGACTTTCTAGGGTTTTCACGCTTATACAAAACTGTTTCTTTAAACTTTTACGAGTCTTTCATAACAACTTTTCAAAGTAATGACACTAAAATACTTATGAATTCACCAGCTTTATTGCTGATACTCGATTTCAAAATAACTTGTATTCTCAGGTCAAATAGACAGGTACCGATGCAAGGTTTAGAGAAGACGGAGCAGTCAAGACTCGTCTTTTATTTTGAATATTCATTACGTTGTTTTATACTATGAAAGAACACACTTGTAATTAAAATTATACTATTAATGCAATGGATGATGTTGTTGCTTGTTTACTACTTTACATTGTTGTGATACATTACATGACGTCCTCCACCCCAGAACGTTTCCGCCGTTCTCGGTTTTGGGGTGTGACAGTATATCAGATACATTGAATTGGGAAAATTTGACCTTGTAGTAGGTCTACAATATACCACCTTAACTGAAAACTTGACAGCATACTGACCAGTCGAAAATAAAATTTCGAGGTCGTACTATGTAGATGAAAACATCACTAGTGTATATACAACTGTGATCAAAACATAATGTATATGAACTCAAAAGTACAAGTTTAAAAGACATGAGTTTATAGATCTTCGTATTCTCAAAAGTTGTTGTTGTACCTGTATTACTGTTTCCCTGAGAATACAAGTAGATTTTGAAAAGGTGTCAACAATTAAGTTGGTGAGTTCATAAGTATGTTTGTTAACTGAAATCAGTTTTCTTATTCATTGATAAAGTAAACATGTTTTTCCCAGAAAATCCTATATTTTCTGCTATGGTATCTTGTAAGCAAAATGTGTGATACTTTTTGTACTATGAATTTGTAAAATGTAGTTTAGATCTCATAAAACCATGAAAAGTATGTTTTCTCTGTATTGAAATAGTAATCTATGTTTATACTTGTAAAATATTGTAATATAGTCTTATAATTAAATAAAACTATGTGAAGTGTTACTTATTCATACACTAATCATTTTGTTCAATACCAAATTGTGAGTTATTATAAACATACTAGATAACCTAGGATCGCCTGAACACGACGTTATTCAGGCGTCGTAATATGTAAGACATTTATCACCCCAGGCATGCCTGCCTAATTGTAGCTAGCAGTTCAGGTGTGGGATTGTCAATCCCATATAGATCTATATACAAGTGTCGCGCTCTCACTCTAGGAGACTCTAGTTATAATTTCAGCACTTGGTTGGTACTTAGAAAAGTACATGAAGGTAGTCTCACAAATGCTATATTGATGATTATGTGTAGAACATTGAAATGTTACTTTTTAATAAATACACTGTAAGTAAGTTTCATAAACTGTATAGAATATAGTTTATAATTTTGTTTTCAGTAAAGTAATCTGTTTGTTTTCTAATAGTTATCCTCTGTTTGTTTTCGGTTATGTACTATGTATGTTTTCCTGTTATGTACTTTGAAACTTGAAACTAATGAATGAGTCCTCTAAACTATACCTATTATAGTTTAGTTGTTTGTTTTACTGTAAGAATCTGTAATACTGTTATTCCATGAAATTCTCTGTTTGTACCCATGTAGTATCAAACAGTTTAAAAACCATTTTATATTTATATAAATGTAATATTTATATAATTGTGATTAATTATATCTTCGATTAAATAACTTTACCCCAAGCCCACAACCAAACAAGGAACAGGAAATGGGGTCAAATTACATATTCTAAATCTTCTGATCCAAATTATATAATTTACACAGATATAAATATGTAATTTTTAACAATTATAACAATTTAAAGTATACTAAAACATTTAAAAATCTTTTGTTATATTAACACAATTTTATTGAGTTTCAGTTGTATTCCCCCCCCCCCCCTAAAATAGTAAAAAAAATTAATAAAAATGTAGGGGTATGAACTCACCTTTTGTGAGTGATTCGATTGGAGACTTGATTTAGGATGCTATTTCCACGAGTTAGATTTCGATTCCTATAAGTATTTCATGTAATATATATATATATATATATATATATATATATATATATATATATATATATATATATATATATATATATATATATATATATATATGCATATTTTTAGTGAATATGATAGGAAATGGACTAATTTGTAAGTTTAACTTACAAATAAGAGTGTTAAAGGCAAGGATGGAAACTGATTGGAGTTCACGGCCAGAAGAGGGGTTCACGGCCCAAGAACACTTGGTGTTCTTGAGTTCACGGCCCAAACAGTGAGGATGTTCTTGGGTTCTCGATTAATGCTCTTGATAATTTGAAGAACTCTTGAAGATTCAAGTGTTTTTGGCCCAAGGATATAAAGATTAGAAGGTGATTGTTTGATAAAGATGAAGAATACTTGATGTTCTTGTGGAGAGAGGAGGTCTTAGGCCCTTGATACTTGAGAGAGAATGAGATTGTTTGCAGTTGGAGTGTGAGCAATGAGGGAAAAATCAGTCACATTAGTATATATATACTTAAGAGTCTTCGGGTTCACGGCTGCGAAGGGTTCACGGCCAAGAACGAGGGGTTTACGGTCCGAGGTGGTTTGCGGCCAAAAGGTTGTTCACGGTCCGAAGGTAACAAAGAATGGTCTTCGGACTTCATGTTTTTACTTCTTAAATTATACAACACTCTTATCAAGTGTTTAAATGTATCATATATAAATATTTTTAACTTATTAAAATAATAAATCATTAAGTTTGACTTTTATTATACTGAAAATAATGGGATGTTACAGTTGGGCCCCAGGTACATCGGTCCTTTCAGGGTTGCAGCCTGGGTGGGCAAGGTGGCATATAGGCTGGATCTGCTAGCCGAGCTTAGCCAGATTCACAGTACCTTTCACGTCTCCCAGCTGCGGAAGTGACTGGTAGACGACACTGCAGTGGTGCCTCTAGAGGATATTAAGGTGGATGACAGCCTGAACTACATCGAGCGACCAGTAGCTATCCTCGACTGGAAGTCGAAGGATCCGAGGAACAAGAGGGTCGAGCTGGCGAAGGTGAAATAGCAGCACCGCAAGGGCTCATAATCGACTTGGGAGTCGGAGGACGATATGAGAGAACACTACCCCGAGCTTTTTCCAGATGCAGGAGCAGACTTCGAGGACGAAGTCTAAAATAAGTGGGGGATATTTGTAATGCCCGGTTCCTGGTACGTATTTTAAATATGAGTTTTTGTATTTTTATACTGGGACTCGACAAGTTGAGGCCCTAAACTCGTCTAGTAGGGGCAAATCTTGGACGCGGGTGGAAGAGTCTACTCGACGAGTCGGAAGCCCCGACTCGACGAGTAGATCTGTCTTAATGAAAACCTAAATTTTAGGGTTTGAACCCTATTTAAACAACTTATATGGCCTCCACTCCAGCCTCCATTACCCTCAGACCCTATTCTCAAAACCCTAATCAGTTTGAGTGTTCTTGAGCTTCTTGTGCCATTTTAGTGATTTAAAGCTTGGAGAAGGAAGGAAAGGCTTGGAGATCCAAGAAGAAGGCAGTAGATCCAGAGTTTTGTTTTCATTTCTAGCTTGTTTGAGGTAAAAAGCTTCAACCTTGGATTTCCATCACTTAGATCTTCTTTAGGGCTTTCATATTGTCATTTTTGGGCCATTTCCAAGTCACCTTCGGATTTGGAGTGTATATTAGAGTGATGACTTCAGATCTGAGAACATTTGAGCTCAGGAAGCTCAAAGTTGCCACCTTTATTGACCTATGGCCCTATCCCATGCATTAGAACTCCTTTATGGCTTAGTTTTGGTGGTTTAGCTCCTTAATACCCATGCATGCACGTAAAGTTTGTAACTTTACGTGTTATATCGACCCTAGGAGGCCATATCTATGATTTGGATGCGATAACCCCGACTGAAATCGACTGTATGGACTTGGACTTTGGGGGACTCGACGAGTCGTTCATAGGACTCGGTGAGTCGGTTCATGGTTCCCCAACCTTTTCTGTTTCTGAGCAATCTGGTTGAGTCTAGAAGCGGACTCAACAAGATGGACGTGAATATGGACTTGAAGATCAAAGAACTCGACGAGTTCAAGGATGAACTTGGCGAGTTCAAGGCAATGTCCCGACTGATATGAAGAAGAACTCGACGAGTTCAAGAAAGAACCTGGCGAGTCAAGGGCTAAACGTTCCAACTTATATGAAGAAGGACTCGGCGAGTTCAAGGATGAACTAGGCGAGTCATGAGGAAAAGGTCCCGATTCTATTTGAAGGAGAACTCAACGAGTTCTTGAAAGACTCGACGGGTAGGATCGAAATTCTAGTATTTCTTGGGTTATGGAACTCGACGAGTTGGTGGACCAACTCGGCGAGTTGAGTCAACCAGATATTGACTTTGACCAAAATTTTACTTTCACTAGGGTGTTGACCTTGACTTTGACCTTGACCTGAGTTGACCCTGGAAAGGGTTATGAGTATGAAAAGGTAATTAAGGAAGATTGTTATGTGTAGGAGTTTGAGAGGAGTTGATCCCAGCATCGAGGACAGTTCAGATACTACACGACATTAAGGTGAGTTACCTTCCAGTAGAAGTGGGTCTAAGGCACCAAGGCCGACCCACTAGTAAGAGTTATAGTAGGGATAAATGTCTTCGTGATAATTATCTGGTATGTTGTTATCTGTTATTGTTATGTGCTAGCATGATATGATGTTATGTGATAGAAGGTAGTAGGGGGGAATAGTCCACGTGTTACGGTTGTAAGGATCGAAGGGTAGATCGGGCACCCCAGATATCCCTGACAATATGTTTATTCTATGTTATTATGTGGTGGTAGTAGGGGTGAAATAGTCCCCGTAGCCGGTTGAGATAGACCGGAGGGTAGGTCGGCACTCCAGAATTGCCAGTCAGGGTAGGTCGGCACCCCATAATTGCCAGACAGGGTAGGTCAGTACCCTAGAATTGCCAGACAGTGGAGGTCGGCTCCCTAGAATTGCCTGACAGGGTAGGTCGGGTACCCCAGAATTGCCCGACAGTATGTTAGTTATGTGGTATGTGGTATGATGGGGGAACTCACTAAGCTTTGTGCTTACAGTTTTCACTTTTGTTTTTAGGTACCTCTTCATCGAAGGGGAAGGAGCCGACACGGTAGCAGCGCATCACACACACACACACACACATGATTTCCGCATCATGAGATTCTTGGGATTGTACTCTGACATTGTTACTATTTTTACAATATGGCTATGAGACATATGATTATGGTTTTATGAAATGTTGTGACTCAATGATGTTTTCTTATAAATTTTTTTCTAAATCGTTATATCAAAAAGAAATTTTTGGTCTTGAAAATTGGGATGTTACAATGAGAGAGAGGCTAGGAGATACAAATCGGCTCTGATACCACTGATGGGTTTTATGTACTCTAACAGAAAACACCCATGGTTCTGATACCACTAATTGTTTTTATGTACTCTAACATCCCTGTGGTGCACATACAACCCTAATGCTTTGGATCTATGTTTTCTCTAGTTATACATGCAACATTCATTTTTCCAAAGCATGAAGCCTAACTAGCATACAACTTGATATTTGAATCATGAAATAAGTTAGATGATTACCTCTTTGTTGTATCTTGTAGAACTTAGCCTTATGAGAGCTTAGAACCTCAAATGTGATGTCCCAAATGGTTCACAAAACACCACCAACAATTGGAGGATAATGAGAGAGAGGCTAAGAGACACAAATCGGCTAGGGTTTCACCTTGGAACTCTTAAGAGACGATTTTAGCAAGCAAGGGTTCAATTTATAGTGTGGAATCCTTAGGGTTTCATACATAAAACCCTAAAACCTTTGGTAATCCAATGATCCATATGATAGGCCCTTTGTACTAACTCTTCATGGACTTTCACATAGAATTAGCCCATCCCTAATCAACATGGATCATTAGCTCAAACTATAAATACTACTGATTTACCTAATCAGTCCCTGTAAATTTAATTAGTCTCTTTTGATAACTAAATTAATTCCAAATTAATTTTTGACCAATACTGATTAAATAATATGATTTCTCAATTAATATATTATTCTTATAATATATTAATAAATCGCAAATAACCTCTTTCTAAAATATCCTTCATATCAAATTGCTCCTGTGGATGCAACCCAAAATGGACCATGCTACTATCGGGTCAAGTACTGTCACACCCCCAAACCGGAACAACGGAAATGTTTGGGGGCGGATGACGTCATGTATATTATCACAACAATTGTATAATAGTAATCAAAGTACAACAACCATGTATTGATAAAGTATAATTTATTACATATGTGTTCAAATCATTGTATATTGACACCAAAAATGTATAGCAAAAGTTAGAAGACATGAGTCTATGAAGCTCCGTCTTCTCAAAAACTCGTGGATGTACCTGTTTACTGATTTCCTGAGAATACAAGTGGTTTTGAAAACAGTGTCAACAATTAAGTTGGTGAGTTCATAAGCATGTTTGTAACTGAAATCTATTTTATGTTCCGTGTAATTGTAAATATGTTTTCCCAGAAAATCCTATATTTTCTGTTGGTATATGATGTAAACAAAATGTGTATATATTATTGTACTCTGAGGTAGTATAATGTAGTTTTAGTTCACATAAAACTATGACAAGTGTGTTTTCTCTATACTGGAATAGTTTTCTGTATTTGTACTTATATGAAAACTGTGTGTTTGTAAATGTCTAGTTTTACCAACTATACTTGTAAAATATTGTATTATAGTTTCATTATTAAATAAAACTATGTGAAGTTGTTTACTTATTCATACACTAATTGTATTGTTCAATACCAAATTATGAGTTATTATAACCATGTTTGATGACCTAAGATGGCCTGAACACGACGTTCTTCAGGCGTCGCAATCGGTACGACATTTGTCACCTCAGGCCTGTCGGCCTAGCTGTTGCAAGCAGCTCAGGTGCGGGATTGTCAGTCCCGTATAGATCTATACACAAGTGTCATGCTCTCCCTCCAGGAGACTCTGGTTATAATTTCAGGACTTGGTTGGTACTTAGATAAGTACGTGAAGTGTGTCTCACAAATGCTATATTGACGGTTACGTGTAGGATAATGAAAAGTTACCTTGTAATGGATAAACTGTAAGTATATCTCATAAACTATATTTAATATAGTTTGTATGTTTGTTATCCGTAAGTTATTTTGAATATGTAAAGTAGTATATATGATCCATAAACTATACATATTATAGTTTATATGTTTGTTTTCTGTATTATAATCTGAACTTTGAAAAGTAACTTGTAAGTTCCATAAACCATACCTATTATAGTTTATATGTTTGTGTTTTACTGAAATGAAAACCTTTATATTGTTAATGATTCGGCAAGTTTAGATTGTAAAATCTGTGATATGGTTGTTTAGTAAAATTCAATGTTTTATGTTCCAACTGTACTAAAATAGTTTGCAACAATTATATTTTTGTTTAACAAGTTTAAAATGATTTTATACTTATATAAATATAATATTTATATAATTTCCGAATTCCTAATAATATATAAACACATAATATTGTGTTCATATTAGTAAATGAATATCAAAGTATTGTATATAAGTCACAAGATTAATGAAGGATGCTTACTGTGAATTTTTAAGAAAGCTTCTTTCTGGGATGAGTTTGAAGATGTTCTTTGAATTGAAAGGAAAATAATTTTGATACTTGGGAGAGAATAGGAAGGTTTTTCGTGTACTGGATTTGTGAAATGAGTTAAAATGTTAATATAGTATCTTAATTATGAAGGAACTTATGAGGCGGTGATGTGTAGTTTACATTGGGAAATTGAAATAAGATAAGATATCAAGATATTTAAGGATGTTTTCGGCCAAGAAAAGGAGTAGATTTCGGTCCGAAGGTGTGCTCATGAAGTGATTTCGGTCCCATGTAGTCTTAAATTGGTGATTTCGGTCCTAAGTGGAGGATGCCAACCGAAAACATAAAGTTTGATCAAAGATGCTCCAAACCGCAAACCCTTTGTTTCTAGAAGCAAATGGGCGAAATCACAACTATCCCAAGATTATTATGGCTGAAATCACATATATAATTTGAATTTTAATTTCCCCTTTTGACTCATGTTGACTCATATCATCTTATATAAGCATATATTTGAATGGTTTTCAATATAAGTATCTATAACTTATATAAGTATTGTATTCAATGTATAGTTATATACATTAACATATACACGTATGTACTCTTGGTATCTAAAGTTCTTATCGTATTATTGTTATGATGTTAATTCACTTTTATACGGTTGAAACTTAGGCTTTTATTTGAACCAGTTTAACTTATGTGGACTTGAAATAACGGGTTATTACCAGTACATACCAATTATAGTTATGGGCTTAGACACCTAATCCAACAGTCTCCCACTTGGATAAGTCTAATAACTATAACTGCAAGTACGACTTCAAAAAACCAACCAGCAATTCTAGCTCTCAAAAGTCGTTGTCGAACTCTGACGCGTCCATTAGATAAGGGATCAAATATTCCTCCATTCTACAAGATATCCTATAGACAAGAGACATGGATTATAATCATTCTTTCTGTCTAAGTTCTGTTTCCCGATTACCAATATATGATGACTGACTAATTGAACAAATCAAATCAGTCCAGGCTTGGCGAAGCGCTTAGGGTGTCATCACTAAATCATCGAGGGGCCCATATATATCGCTTTTATCCCACTTTGGGTAAAGGAACGGATAAACTTCGACTCATATGCTTGCTCTATCTACTCATCAAATCATACACAACAATACATTTTATAACACCAAGTTACTGGTGCGTTTACGTATCATCAATGTGCAACCGACTTGTAAACTACAACTATATGTCTCCGTTTGAAGAATATAAGCTATTATCGTCTCACAATCACTCATGATAAAATCCATGAAGTGATTCATGTGAGCATGGGTTTAATCCAATACTCAAATCTTATTACAGGAGTACTCATGAACACTATAGCAAACGTGTGCTATGTCTAAACGCTTAGATAATCTACAGTCAGATTCATGACAGTCTTACCTCATTACTTACTTCCAAAGTATGATTGACTGTGGATGTTTGAATAATCCTATTATTCGGGAAGTAAAACATGCAAAGTGAAACACAAGAATAATCGAATCCAATATGGTCTCAAAACTTTTGAATATAAATTAAACACTTATTATTTAATCACCATATCGATTACACATTATTGATTGTATAATGTTTCGATTAATCAACTTAATACTTGAATTAAAACAATAGTTATCCCATGCTCTAAACATGCATACTATGTTAACCTATGGTTCTTTCTTTGTGAAGCAGGTCAATTGGAAACATTTCCAATGACACTTATTTCATAATTCCAAATCCTTATCGTAAATGTAAGACTACCAAATTCTTGCCATTTACTGTAATCTGTTATATTCTAAACTTACATGCAATGATCCTTTTTGTAATGACTATGCACAAAAGTCACAAAGACTTGGAAAAAGATATTACAAAGTATTCTAATGGAGAACAATTCCATGGAAATGAAGTCTCATGGTCAAAGTACATTCCTTTGAACATCCTTCTTACATTAAGGTTTTTAATCTTACACAGATTTTATGATTAACTTCTACTCATGGAAACCTTTCCATATTTCCATTTTGACTATCGCTTCTGAACAAGAGTTACCTCTTCTCAGAACATGTCAATATGGTCCTTCCAAAATTATACTATACTTCCAACTTCCCATAAGCAACCAATCCTCATCGAACCTCAAATTGTCCTTGACAATTGTGTAACAACTTTAGTCATATCTTGTTCTAGTCCCTTTTCCCTCTTAATGCCCTAGGCATTTGGAAATTTAGAACAGATTAATATTATAGCATACGTAATCAATCCTATATACCAAGTATATGGGATTCGATACATAATGTCTTACACAAAGACATGATACTTTATCAATCTCTTGCTACAATATTTCTGTATATAGAATTTCCACGACTAAGTTAAAATTTCAATCTAAGCTTTTAGATTCGAAATGAAGTATTAGTATCTTCTCCATATAACATTCTATAGCGAAACAATATCCAAATTTGCAACTTTGCAAACTTGTAACTTTTGTTTCCTATAAATGGTATTACAACCTTGCAATACTTAGTATAATAGTTGCGCTCCCACTGTCTTAACAATTATACTCTTTCCAGCATAACAATTATGCTCACTTTAGCACAATCCTTATGCTCCCACTAGCCTTGACATGTACCCAGAAATCAACTGCACTTCTAGAAATCAATGTTTATTGACTTTCTTACCAAAGTTTAGATTTCTGATACGTGGTGCTTCGATAAGTCTTTTCCTAGACTTCTCAAGCTCATACACCTTCCAGATTAAATAGCACAAGTATGTGTTTAAACTTTTCATAAACTCATAAGAATAAGTTTCGAATGTTCAAACTAATTGCCATTTCTCACAATTTGAACTATGAAGAGGGATTCCGTAATTATAATCGAATTTGAGAACGCAATTATCATAAGTGATAACTCTAATCCTTTAAAATCTGTTTAATGAAAGCGTTTCCTCACAATCATTTTCATGAAGTGGAGAGAAACCTTTTGCCACTTAGATTTTATGGTGTATGTGTTCTTATCCATGTGAATTTGTCATTTCCGACCACTATTATTAGACAAGGTTTATGAAAAATCCAAACTCATATGGACTGAACTTGTTTCATCTTAATTTCTTGCCATCTAGTAGCACAAGGGTCCTACCATTGCTTCCATGTCAGTTGAGCAACTCATCCATATTGATCAATGTACTTTCCATTGATCAAAGTGCTTTGCCCTATGCAATCAAATGAGAACTCATAGAAGTCACACGCATAGTCAAACTAACTGGAATGGGCACAGAAATAAGAATATGTCAATACGATAGGTTATAAAACTCAAGTTGTGTGCTATTGATAAACAATAGGTTTATTCTTGATTAGTTCTTGAAACTATTCAGGACCAATAAGGCTCCCACTGACCTCTGGACATATAAGATTCTCTGTCAAGGAACATTTCTTGACAACTATATATTCAAGAGTTAGTGTGACACCTTATCAAGACAACACTTCATGTAATTGGTCATAGTTGACCTTTGTTTTATCCAAAACATCACAACTACCAATTTCAAATGTGAAAGAATAAGAAACAGTTTTACTCCACATTTCATGAGGCATTATAAACCTACTTAAGATATGTCACTCATTGTACACTCTTGGAGTATGACTCTAAGACTTGATTTTGGAACGAAGTATGATTCATCTATTTGATTTAACCATTTCAACAATACTCGATTCCTCTTCTTATCCATACAAGTGTACCAAGGTGTCCTTAGAGGATCAATTATGACATGGTTCCATAATCATTAGGATGATCATAAAACATGATACTAAAGTTCTCTCCTTTCCTTTCAGATTGGAGAAACTTTTTATCTTTCTGCCTAATTTGATTCTTCTTATTCGTTCTGCTATACTTTGAATCTTTTCAATGTATCAGAATTATACTTAATCCTGTAAGCATAACCATATTTACTGAACCATAAGTAAATCATGACAAATAGCTTTTATCATTCTTTGTGGTGGATCTGACCAATTCACATCAATGCGTACTAAATCCTTTTATCTTTCACTTGACTTACATACTTATGTAAACAAGGAATTAGTCCCAATTTTCCCAAGTACCAAGATTTTCATACATCACATGATTTAAATCATATGATTCCAAGTTTCTATCCAATTGAAACTTGGGCGATGAGAATCTTTCCTTACTTAGAAAATTATGACACTACCACATTTGATATAATTAAGAATCAAACATCTTTCAATATTGCTATAAACGGAAACCTATAAACAACAATTTTCACAAATGTCATTGCAAGGAAACCTAAAATAAGATAAAATCAAAATTTCTTTATTTATAAAAGGTGCGGAAAAACTTGTCCTTACAATGCAATTACAAATGAAAACTATGTTGCTATCTATTCCTAATCAATCTATCATAACTCTTAAATAGCAGCTCAAAAATCTGATCATCGAACCATGCGATCGAAATCCATCTCTTCGCGACTAGACTCAGCCCACTCTTCCTTTAAGCTTCCTTTCTTTTCTACGATCCTAAAAGACATCAAGATGCAATATTATCACATCATGTATTAAGAATCTATAAATAGGAACTTAATAGAGTTAGATAGTAAACTTACCTGAAGTAAAGTCATAAATTTTGACTTTACCATTCTTGTGATCCTTTAGGTAGATATGGCAGCTTCGCAACCAATGCCCCTTCTATTGGTAATAGAATCATATGGACTCTTTGGGAATGGTACATGAGACTATCTTAGATTTAGCCTTTCTCTTTACCATCCGGTCAATGTCCATGGAAGATTGGGAAGTAGATCTTCCAATGTAATGTACACTCTTTTACATAAAAACAAAAAACAAAAAAAAAAGTATTTGGGTGTACTTTATCTAAGTCGGGTGTTATATATATATATATATATATATATATATATATATATATATATGTGTGTGTGTGTGTGTGTGTGTGTGTTTATATATATATATATATATATATATATATATATATATATATATATGTATATATATATATGTATGTATGTATGTATGGTTGTTATGTAATTAATATTATGTATAGGACAATAAAAAACTACATAGTTTTAATAAAATGCAATCAAATCTCTCTACCATCTTTCTTGCATCCTCTATTAGAGCTTATGCTAGAATTTTATATATATATTTTTTTTGAAGTTTTATAAGTTTAATTTTGCACAACAAACTGTGAATACAAATATTTTACCAACTACCTGTAGGTCTCCATATTGAAATTTAATATAGAAAACTAAATTGAAGATAAAAAGTGTTTATTAAAAAACCCAATAAACCTCTTTCCGTAACTCATCAAAAAAACCATACAATTATACATAAAGTAGGTGTCGGAGGAAGTTTAGAGATATGATAATAAAATACATTCAAAATACATCAATGTTAAGGATGACTCACGAAATAAAAAATATTATGAGTTCATAAGTGTTAGGTGCGTTTCACGCACCCATTTTGTAGCTTTATTTCATAAAAGTTCATTGCATATAGGTTTAAAATCATGCATTTTGCATGTTTTTTGGGATTTTTCATGAGGTCGTTTCATTCACACAATTTTGTAATATATCAGGGAGTTTTGGAGATAGAAACTTGCTAGGGGAGATAAATAAGAGATGTAGACAAAGTTTCAGAACTTGCGGAGCACCGGGGATGAAGATATTCAAGAATTAAAGATTTTGGCAATGCAGGGATTTACATGGTCGTGTAAATTATAGCCTTGAGTTTACACAGGTAGTGTAAACGAAGATACGTGAGCATCCCACTTTGAAGTCCCAGCCAATTTAAGCATTGTACTTTTCCAATTACACGGGACGTGTAAACGTGGGCGTGGGTTAAAAAGTAGTTTTTCATCTTTCTTAAAAGCAGGAAACCGGTTTCATATTTGGTCCTGTCGGTTTTGGGAGCTTTGTGGGCGATTTTCTGGAGGAATTTGGAGTCAATTAACACTTGGAAACATTTGGATTTTATTTGGATTTCATATTGTAAGAACTTTAACTTCATTTTTTAGATTTGTGTTCTTGTTCTAGTCATGTGTAGCTACAACCCTAGACTCTCCAACTCTATGTCTTGACATTTCGGAGTGATTTCAATCATGTTACCTGATGTGTGTTTTGATTTCTATTTAGTGAATTTGGTTTCATTTCAATTGAATGTTTGATTTAACTGTGATTCTTATTGGGCGTTTGAATTTGGATTAGGTCATTCAAGTTATCTAATTTCAAAATTCTGAATTGTTTTGTAAATTGGACTAAGTAACAAGTATTAAATTGATTTCTATTAAATGAATTTATGGATAAGCAGGGTCTATCCTTCCCTCTACTCAAACAATCCCATCGGATTCATGTAGACACTCTTTGTGACATTATCGGTGCACCAAAAAGAAAAAAGGATATGTATTGGGCAAAGGGTATGATGAATGTCGAGTTTGAACGAAGCTTTAGAGGATTTTGGAGTAAAATCTCTCGTGAGCACGAATTTCAATCGGGTACTGCAAAAGCTTCTAGCGTCAAACATCCGGTTCTTAAAGTCACACAACAGATCATTGCTTCTCTCTTGTTCCCTCAAGAAGAGATTTCCAAGGAAAATAAGAAGGAATTAGAAGTCATATGGTGCATGATTCACAAACCCGAAGAACTTCCCCACTTTGGTTGTTGGGTAATTCACAAGATGCTCAAAACCTCCATGAGCAATGGTGGCCAACTTCACTGTGGAGGAATGGTTTCAATAATAGTCGAACATCTGGGCCTCCGTCTCCCCAATAACCCCATTGATATCATCCTGGTCCGCACTCGCTTATCCTTTGAGGTCATGGAGATTATGCATCTCTTCCACTGTAAGCCAAATGGGATGCTCACTGGACCGTAGACGGTCATGAGTATCTACTTATTGATAGCTGAAACAAGAAGATACCCGCCCTAGACAACAACATTTCATCTACAAACTGGGGCATCCGGTCTAATTTGAGTATTTTTGTAATCTGTGGGCTTCCACCCACTACATCCCATCCCCCTGCTCAATCCTCAGGTGCCTCCAGCTCGGCTCACCCAATTCTTTTTCCAGAACACAACATTTATATGGGCGAGTTTTCACGATTAGACAATCATTAAACGAGCCTTCAGCAGGAGGTAGGCGAGATTTACACGGGTGTCGCTGAGCACACCTCCGAATTCCAGGACTACTGCAATTTACAGGAGGAGCGTTGGGCCCAGCAGGAGCTGCGGTGGGTCGAGTTTGATCAACGATGGGCCGCTCAATAGCAACACAACCGCAACATGCACTACTTGATGAGCGATCTCCACCGCGCCCTTGTTCTTCCACCGCAGCCACATCCACCACCATTCCAACCCCAGTAGCCCAATACTATCCTGCAGATTACCAATCCTATTACCCTCCATAGTTCCCGCCTTATCCTCCACCACCCGGACCTCAATAAGCCGACTATGACTCTATCCAAGCATCGAGGACGATGCTATATTTTCAGCTTGGGGAAGGGCATCCATCCATGCAAATAGATATCGTTGCATGTAGGTTGCAGTTTTGTACATATTGCATAATTTTTTACTTTTTTATTTTATTTTATTTTTTTTCTCTCGTTTCCTGCATCTAAAATTTTTTCAAAACCAAAAAGATTTTCTTTCTATTCTACTTTTAATATTCTTGCATCTTGTATCTCAATTTTGCATTGCATTCATATATATATATATATATATATATATATATATATATATATATATATATATATATATATATATATTATTCTATGTTTGTTTTGATCCAATCCCAAGCAACCGAATCCCTTCTTAAAACAGTTGAGCTGGTAAGTGAGTCGTATGCCTTGAGATTAGACTTGCTCTTTTTATTGAAAATCTCAAAGCAAGCTAATCACACACAAACACAACTCCTGAAGGTACTCGTGCAAAACAGAAAATGAAAAGGTTTTCAACACCGTAGCATAACGATAGGTATAAGTCAACCTTTCGGACACGTACTGGTCTTATGAATAGTAAGTTCTCAATAGGACCCAAAGTGCCAAATTCAAGAAATCATAAAAACGATATAAAATTTCAGTGACCCAAGCCTCCCAGCACTCTAAAAACTCCTTTCTGCGTATTCCCTTTTATATACCCTGCTTGGGGGCATAGTTCCAACTATACTTACGGGTTTTTGCGTGTTGACTTCAGTCCCCCGAAAAATGTCTTAGAAGCCCCTCACGGTAATAGACTGTGAGATGTTCCCACAGTAGAAAAGTCATGGACGAAAAAATAAATAAATAAGCCTAGCAAATAAATTAACAAGAGTATTATTTGTTGTCTTCGCTTTTGTTTATTAAAAAAATTTATTAAGTTAATCTGTGACTTTTGAGACTCGAATGAGTAAACTCTGAGGGGTGTTCTACACCTAATCGCCTAAAGCTGGATTGTTTGGGACTGATTGGGTTGAAAGTTCGTTACATGGGTTCCATAGAAAGTCATGAACTTAATAATATAAAATATATATATATATATATATATATATATATATATATATATAGGTATTCAAATAAAGCTAATTTGTAGCCTTTGAGGTTCGGGAAAGTAAACTCGAGGGATATATTTAAGTCTAGCACACTAAGGTCATCTGATCTCGATGTGTTGGTTGGAAGCCCGTTACATGGATTTCAAAGAAAGCCATGAGCTTTATTTGTAGGAAGAATATAATTAGATGGAATGTATATCTATTTATGTTTATAGTTTAATTGAATAATATGCATTATTGTATATACTCAAGTCAGGAAAAATGTTTGGCTGCCAAAAGAGACCCTTGGACTTGGACTTGGACTTGAACTTATGACACTGGGACTGAATGTTAACTACGTTTGTTGGTGTAAGTGGTTTGAAATATGTAACCAATCTGGGTAAATTTTAGGGAATTTTTAGAAAAAGATTGTTGTTAATCAACAAATAGTTGGAGTCGGTCATTGTCATATTTTGTAAAACAAAGATGATTGAGCCTATTTTTGTCACATACACCTTCACGAGAGTAAGACCATAGTTTGTTCCATGAGTTGACTTGATGATAGTAAGAGGGAACAAGTGTTGTGACTTTTGATTCTATTGAGTTGCATTAGGGAATTGCCAAAAGTCTTGTCTTTTAATGTTATATAATATTGTGGGACTAACGTCAAGTTGAGTCAAGGCATGACAAGTACATTCTCAGCTATGCTACAAAAATGAGGTTAATTGGGCTGGATCTCCTTCATTTTGTTTTGGTTATTGCTTTAAGTTTCAAAAGTTTGTATTTTGATTTTTGTTTCTTTTCTTTTATTTTCTCCAGTCTAAATTTTTCTTGTTCTTTCTTGGGGACAAAAAAGGTTCAAGCTTGGGGAGATTTGTTAGGTGCATTTCATGCACCCATTTTGTAGCTTTATTTCATTAAAGTTCATTGCATATAGGTTTAAACTCATGCATTTTGCATGTTTTTCGGGATTTTTCATGAGGCCATTCTTTCAGACCCTTCTGTAATATTTCGGGGACTTTTAGAGGTAAAATCTTGCTTAGGGAGATATATAAGAGATGTAGACGAAGTTTCAAAACTTGTGGAGCACCGGGGATGAAGATATTGAACAATTGAAGATTTTGGTAATGCGGGGATTTACACAGTCGTTTAAATTATAGCCTTGAGTTTACACGAGCCGTGTAAACGAAGATACTTGAGCATCGCACTTTGAAGGCCCAACCAATTTAAGCAGTGTAATTTTCCAATTACACGGGCCGTGTAAACGACAATGTTAATTTACACGGGCCGTGTACACGTGGTCGTGGGTTAAAAAGTAGTTTTTCAACTTTCTTAAAAGGGGGAACCGGTTTCATATTTGGTCCTGTCGGTTTTGGGAGGTTTGTGGGCGATTTTCTGGAGGAATTTGGAGTCAATTAACACTTGGAAACACTTGGGTTTTATCTGGATTTCATCTTGTAAGAACTTTAACTTCATTTTTTAGATTTGTGTTCTTGTTCTAGTCATGTGTGGCTAGAACCCTAGACTCTCCAACTTTATGTCTTGACATTTGGGAGTGATTTCAATCATGTGACCTGATGTGTGTTTTTATTTCTATCTAGTGAATTTGGTTTTATTTCAACTGAATGTTTGATTTAATTGTGATTCTTATTGGCCATTTGATTTAGGATTAGGTCATTCAAGTTATCTAATTGCAAAATCCGTAATTGTTTTGTAAATTAGACTAAGTAACAAGCACTAAATTGATTTCTATTAAATGAATTTAGTGTAAACCTTATTCACACGTTCTTACGCTCCCGAGCTTGTGAGGAGTATTGAAGCTTGTTAGGAACATTCGCATAAAGTTCAATGCAATCTGCCAACCTAACTCTAAGAGCTTGTTTAGATTAGATTGGTAAAGTTAGGATTAATCAAAGAGCTTATTTTGGTTAATCAATATGGTGAATGGGAAGTGCTAGAGCTTGTTATCATTTCCAAGTACCAACTTAGATAAAATTGAAAATATATCATTTCACCTATGGAATCACTTTCCTAATCTGTCTTTTCATAGAGTTAAATTACTTACAAATCTTGAACTTATCTCACTTAATCAATTATTCACTAGTTATTTTAGTTTTTTGCTCAAATCAATGCATATACCCCCCCCCCCCACCCCCATACTCTTGTGACCACATTTGTACCTTACACAAAAAGGGTATAAGCACTTGTTATGTGTCTCTGTGGATCGACCATGCTTATCTTGTATTACATTTTTAGTGCAAAGTAATAGTGTTATTGGAGTCATTTTGTACCACTTTATTTGTTGGGTTTGACACGCCTAACAATAAGAAATAGGAAGAAGTTAACAATGAAAGAAAATTGTGTTTATAATCAAAATAATTCGATTTTGGTTGTTCTATACCTAATATTACATACATCACAGTCATATATTCAGTTTTCGATATATATATATATATATATATATATATATATATATATATATATATATATATATATATATATATATATATATATATATATATATATATATATATATATATATATATATATATATATAGGACTACGATCAGTTGTGAATGGTAAAAAGGTTGAGAATGCGAGAATAGATCTGGACCTTCTAAATATTTAAATCTAAGGCTTTTATCAACTGGGTCATTTATGTAAATTCTAAAAGTTACTGGTATTGAAGTATAACTTCTAAATTGTGATAAGGGCATGACATTAATTGCATCTTTACTCATTTATTTAATTCCTATAATTTCTCAATCGATCACATGTTTCCTTTCATTTCCCGTCTCAATCTTCATCTCTCTCTCTCTCTCGCTCTCTCTCTCTCTATCTATCTATCTATCTTTATAAACCTAGGGCACGCGTATATCGTCTACAGACCACCGCTTCCATCATCTTCACACCACCTAGATCTGCTCACCATCATCTTCTCATGTTGCAGCCACCATCAAGTCTCCTCCCTGGTCTAAACGGTGGTGCTTGTACAGTTGGTTCCCTCTTTGTATATTCATCGATTTCAACTATAGTAAGGTTCCATTTTATTTTAAACAGGAAAAAATAGGCAATCAAGAGAGGGGTTTAGAGTGATATTGAGAAGGGGGAAGGTGTACCAGTGATGTTAGAGGCAATGTGATACCATACTACAAAACCCATTATTGTTGATGAGTCTTAAAAAGGGGAGAGGGTCTTGATTTTCGAATGCTTGATTTTTGTATTCATCTCTTTCTAGACCTGCAGATCGATTCAAGATGAGCAGCCCGCGATCCCTAGTGGCGGTGATTTGATTCAGAGGGAAGAAAAGGAATGTGTCTTGATTTTCTAAAATTCTACCCAACAACTCCCTTTATGTTTACGGTATGTGATTAACGACCCTCTCTTATTTTTCATGTTTTCTTGACTCACAGAAAATCTTCAAATTTCCATCTTTTATCTGTATTGTCATTAGTTGATTTTTTGTGGGAAAAATTGTTTGAATAAGTGTAAATAAGTGTGATTAGTTTATAATTTGATCATAATTTTTGTATTGTAATTTATGATTATGATTTTTGTTTTGTAATTTGAAGATGCTTAGTGATTTATACGCAAGCTTCCAATTGTTAAAACAAACCAAATCATGTTAGTAATAAAATTCAAATGAAAATGATCCAAATCAAGATATTAGAAAAGTTGAATTTATATTTTTCTTTTCCAGTTCTATTCAATTATGATTGGGTTAAAATCCGTTAATGATTATAAAATGGAGATAAAACTAGTAGACTTTTTTTTCGGTGGCTACCATTATAGTAAACACACATATTTAGTTGCTTCTTTTACATTTTATTTCTTTTATTATCCAATGCACCAACAACTTAATTTTTATTTCTAGATGTTTTTTGTATGATTACATCTGACTTGATTGACTTTAAAAAATGATTCTTATATTTGTTTATTCATTTATGATTATATATATATATATATATATATATATATATATATATATATATATATATAGATTTTTTATATCTTATTGGAAATTTGTGTTATTCATTTATTATTACTTATGAATTTGTATTTTTTCAATACACGATTACAACTATTCATTATTCATTTATGACTAAGATTATATCAGATTTCTTTATCTCTCTATAATTCTTTATTCATTTATGATTAAATTTGTATTTCGACTTTGTATAAACCTCCATCTGAATTTTTATTTTAATATATGATTACAACTATTCATCATTCATTTATGATGGCCATTATATAAACCACATTCTCGTTTAATGATGGATAAATTGGTAGAGTAATGTTAAATTTCTTTGAACCGAACGGATTTGCCCCCATTTGGGTGTTGTTTGCTCTATAACTTTTATTCTAAAGGTATGAATTCATTTATGATTGTATCTATAAATGTAGTAATTCATATTTGATTTATATTTATTTATGATTATACTCCAAATGGCTATTTATTTATCGATAGTTATTTTGGATTTGGCAATATACAGGTAAAATCAAGATCATTCCGATGCAATGTTCGAGGTGTATAAGTTTACGTCAAAACATATCATTTCAATTTCATGTCATAGCAACCATTTCAAGTCAAAAGATTTAGCCTAAGAAAAAACAAGAAACCTATAGTACATTGTGCTTTAATCATTTATGATTAAACCTGCATTGTAGTTTTCTACATATGAATTTTGTAATATATTCATTTACAAATACAAATGTAATATATATATATATATATATATATATATATATATATATATATATATATATATATATATATATATATATATATTCCTAGATTCATGTATGATTACAAATGTACCTTTATTTATATCTACATTGTGTTTTATTTATTCATGATTACAATTTTATTGTATTATTTTTATCATTACATAGTGATATATTCATTTTATATTTACAACTATAAAATATATATTTACAACTGTATTTTTACTTTTCATTTCTAGAAAAATACAGTTAAAAAACTAATCTAGTAAAATTATAAAATTGATTATGTTTTATATTTATTTATGAATGAAATCACATGAATGATATGGTATGAAAAAAGCGTTTTATTATTTTGATATATATATATATATATATATATATATATATATATATATATATATATATATATATATATATTATTTTTACTATAGATTAAAAAATGTTATTTTAAATAATGTTTAAATGATATTTTTATTGAATATGTTAACTAAAAATATATTATATTTATTCCTAATATTTGGGGAAAAAACTAATTACTAAGTTTACATTCCATATTTGTAGGAATTCATTAATTATCCATAACTTATCCATACTTAATTACATTGTAAAATATCATTTATGTCCTTATTGAATGACTGATTCATTCTCAACGTTTTACCCATTGACAATTGATCTTCTCTCTCTCTCTCTCTCTCTCTCTCTATATATATATATATATATATATATATATATATATATATATATATATATATATATATATATATATACTAGATGTCACACCCCCAAACCGGAACGACGGAAACGTTCGGGGGCGGAGGACGTCATGTCAAGTATCACAACACATGCATTATAGTAATCAAAGTATAAACAACCATTGCATTAATATTGTATAAGTTTTTACATAAGTGTTTAAACATTACATATTGAAACATCAAAAGTAGATATAGCAAAGGACGAAAGACGCAGCACGGTACTAGACTGTCTTCTCAAAAGCTCCGGGAGTGTACCTGTCTACTGAATTCCTGAGAATATAAGTTATTTTGAAAGAGTAGATCAGCATTTAAGCTGGTGAGTTCATAAGTATTTTTGTTATATAAAGTATAGTCTAAGTTCTTGGAAAAGTTCGCATGTCCTTCCAGAAAATCTTATATTTTCTGATGTGATAAAATGATAACCACAATAGTTCCTTCTGCAATCACTTAGTTTATACTAGTTATATATAACCTAATATCGAACGAACAGTTATTTGTGTGAATCTGCCCTAAGTCCACAACCAAACAAGGAACAGGAAATTGGGCGGAAGTCACACATTCCACTGCCTATTAGATATTATTTATATATAACTTTAAGGTATAAACTAAGGAATTATATAATTAACCACTAAAGATCCTTTATGTTATACTAGTTTTGAGAGAGTGACTGATTACGTTCCAGAAAATTCTATATTTTCTGCTTTACAATTGATAAGTAGTTTTAATCCCCTAAAACCGTTTTGTTTAAGTATTATTGTACTCATAATAAGATTTAACATAATTTTAACTATCCATAAAATTATAAGAAGAATGTTTTCCGTTTTGTTGGTGAAAAGTAGTTTTAATCCCATAAAATCGTTCTATTTAAGTAGGTTTAAATCTCATAAAACCGTTCTGATAAGTAGTTTTAAATCTCATAAAACCGATCTGTTTTGTTTGTGGAGAGTGATTGATACAGTAGTATTTCTTAAAACTAAACTACTGGTGAATAACTACCCTATTATTAAACTGGTTAATTAGGATTAAAATGTGATAAAGTTGTAACCATACTAATAGACTAGAATGAACACGACGACCTTCCGACGTCGAAACTGAATATGTGACATTTGTCACCCCATGGCTGGTCTGCCGGACTGTAGCTAACATTCGGGATGTGGGATTGTCAGTCCCGTATAGATCTATACACACAATGCCCGCTCTCCCTCTAGGAGACTCTGGTTACAATAATGTAACATAGCAAGTATATTGCTATGTCCTGAAGACGTACCACCACATTTTAGTTTGAGTAAAGATCGAATTATATCCTTTTCTTGACAAAGTAGTTTAGACCTCGTATACTTATCTAGAAAATAGATTTCTCGTTTGTTTCATAAATTATACCTATTATAATTTATACGTTCTATCTGATTAGCATGATCTCTCATGAGTGTACCCCTTTGCTCAGCGTGATACAAAGGTAATGATACCGACTGAAGTAACCTTTTATATTCATATATATATATATATATATATATATATATATATATATATATATATATATATAAAATATAATTAAGAAGGAAACGACCTTCGGACAAATAACACCACCTTAAGCCCACATCCAAACAAGGAAAATGAAATAAGGCAATTCATTAGTCCTAAGCCCTTTAAGTCTTATTTATATACCTATATATATATATATATATATATATATATATATATATAAATATATATATATATAAACATGATTTTGATAATTATAAGATAAAAGAGTTTATAAAACATTTTCAAAGAGTTTAACAGTATTAAAAGAGTTTAACAGTGTTTAAAAGAGTCTACATGACTTTAAAGAGTTTACATGACTTTAAGTCATTTTGGAAGTATTTGGTAATCTTTTATTGTTAATGCAATATTTAAAAGCATAAGAAAACCTTTTATGTGATTGATATCACATGTAAATATTAACATAATTTAATTGTGTTCAACTTATATCCCCCCCCCCCCTTAAAAAGCATTTAAAATCATTTAAAAGGTAGATTATAGGGGTATGAACTTGCCTTATGTGAGTGATTCGATTGATGACTGGAATAAGAGTGTTACTCCTACGAGTAAAGTTTCGGGGCACAAATGAATCCTAAATAGCATATAATGATACATATAGGCATGATATTAGTGATTATAACCACAAAAGTGACAAGGAATTAACCTAGGATGCAAGAAAAACTCACCAAAAGAGTGTTAGAAGCAAGTTAGGAGGCTGAAATGGAGTTCACGACTCTATGGTGTGTTCACGGCCCAAGAACACATGAGTGTTCACGGCCCAAGTTGAAGGGTTCACGGCCCTATGAAGGGTTCATGGCCGTGAACTCTTGAAGATCATGAAGATCATGAAAAAAAGTGTTGAATCAAGTATGGAATAAGAGGGTTTCACAAGAACAACAAGTAAGGGGGTGAGTTACTTACGATTTTGAGGAGAAAAGAGAGCCTTTGGTTGATGATAGTTGAAAGAAAATGGAGTAGTTCACGGCTAGAATATGAAGAAGTGATGAGTAAATGAGCAAATCTTATATATATATATAGCATGGGTTCACGACCAAGTGTGGGTTCACGGCCGTGAACATGGTTTGCAGTTGTGAACCTCACTTGATGAGGTTTAAGGCCCGAATGCTATACTCTAAACTCGTTTTCCTATTTGGCTCACTTCCTAACACACAACCCTCGAGTGTACTAGGCTTAGAAACTCTCAAACAGACTCTTAACACAGTAAAAAGGTAACATGAACAAGTCTGACTTTTGATTGATTTGATTGACTTTACAAGATAGAAATTTACGGGTTGTCACACTAGACGAATTCTCGCGCGTTGTGCATCGTAGGTTAAAAATATATTGTTAAAATGTTGAAAAATATATGTTTAAAATGGTTATATTATTGACATTAACTTTGACATAATATTTTGAACAATATTATTCATTGACATCAATCCACATTCATCATTAATAAAATTAAATATAATTATCTATTTAATATTATTTTTAACAATTTTTATGATTGATTAATTTAAAATTTTAGTTATGTGATTATTTTCTAATTTCAATAATGATGTTCATTTAAAATACAATTTATTTGTTGTTAACGTTATGTAATTTATAAATTGATGTTATTATCATTTAAAGTTATTATTCTTTAGTTTTAAACCACTTATTATCATTAATAAGTTAAAGAAGACTTTTAAGAAACTCTTAATATTACTATTAAAATGTGAAACATACACTAAATAATAAACTGATAAGATAGACAATTTGCATTTCAAAAGAGATTTGCATGGATAATATGACATATCCATGATTTTTATAATTTGATTTTATTATTTATAATTATGGCTCATTAGTTTTAAAACTACTTATTATTATTAATAAACGAAAGAAAACTTTTAAAAGACACTTTTTATTATAATTAAAATGTTAAACATATACTAAACTATAAAGTGATAAGATAGACAATTTACATTTTAAAGAGACTTACATGGATATTATGTATAATATTGTATATCCATGATTTTTTATTAATTATTACTTTGAAGCAACACAAACATACAAACATATATACAGTATTTAATTAAATATTATCTATATCACTTTCCATAATATATGATCGATAATATGAATCTAGTCTAATTTACAATAAAGTTTCAACCACAACATAAAATGATTGTTTTAAAAGAATAATTAAAACAAAAAAAATATAAAAAAAGAATTAGTATATAACAAACTTACAAATTAAAAACTTTAACATAATAACATGGCTCGAAAAATGGTCCAAGCCCTCAAACCAACACAAAACATTTAAATTTGTTTTCTTTGTGAATTTTGTATGTGATTTGTATTTGTGTGTCTACTCAAAGAGAATGACATTTTTATAGTAGACTATCCATTACTTGCTAATTAAACATATTATATAAGTTATAAAACCTTTCATGATATGTGATTAATTACTTTGAAGGTGAAAATGTGTGGGGGTTTCAAATGCATGAGGTGATAGGAAAAATGCCTCATTTATAAGTATAGCATGATAGTATGATATAGATTATAAAAATATTTTTAGGAAATATTTTAGTTAGAATGAGATTATAATTTAGTTTTTGCATTTAGCACTACAATTTATCACTTTTAACTTTTCACAAAATATTCTTTGGGTTTTTAAGTGAAACTGAAATTTATATTTAAGTTGACACTGTAATGTTATATTTAAATTAACAATTTAAGTATTTTGTCCAAACTGTTCAAAAGTTGTAGCTTTAAACTGATAATGGTTTACATATACAACAACATATTAAATCTAATAAATTAAGTATAATATGTTAAAAGTTAAAGACATAACTTTATAAGTAAAAGTAAATATATTATTTTAATATTATAATTTAGTTTATTTATGATTACACTTTATGTTTGATATTTATTTAACTTTATTAACAAAGTTATAATCATTATTAGAAAGACACAATTTATAAAATATTCTTTGGGTTATTTAAGTTGACTTATAATGTTATATTTAAATTAACAATTTAAGTATTTTATACAAATTGTTCAAAAGTTGTAGCTTTAAAATGATAAAGGTTTACATACAACATCATATTAAAACTAATAGGTTAAGTATAATATGTTAAAAGTTAAAAATATAACTTTGTAAGTAGAAGTAAATATATTCTTTTAATATTGAAATATAGTTTATAAATGATTAAACTTTAGGTTTGATATTTATTTAACCTTATTAACCAACTTATAATCATTATTAGAAAGAAATTGAAAAGTCATAAGAGTTTTAAATGAATGTGGTGAAAAGAAAAATGTTTCCTTTATAAGTATAGTGGACGAATTCCCACGCATTGCGCAGTGCGCAATTATATTGTTTAAAATCTTGAATTTTATAACGGGTGTTTAGTTGTTAGAAGTTACTATGACGAAGTTAATAAAATTCATCAACGTCCGGATTAAAACACAAGACCTTCAATCTAAAAGAAAAACATCTACTAAATGGGCTAGTCTCACGTTGACGTTTAATTAAATATACATTTCAGTTTAGGTTTTATATTTAAAAATATACATAATTTTTAACTATTAGAAAAATAGTTTTATGATATTTTGATTTATGGTTGTGATTTAAAGCCATTTTTATTTTAACCAATAAGTTATATGTATATATTAGGTTGAAAAATGAAGAGTTGGTTTGAACTTAGACTAATAATTTATTTTAATGTATTAAATAAATCAAATTAAGGAGGTTAAAGTGAATGGTTTAATTAAGTTAAAAAAACTGAGTATGTTTGGTTAATTACTTGAAAGATCAAGAGTTTGTGTAACTTTCAAATGAATATTTTGCATTAATATGACATTTATTATAAAATAAAAACCAAGATTAGTGAATAACTAAAAAAATACACATTTTAACATTCTTGGCATTGATATTTCTTATTAGGTGTTTGTTTTATAGTTTCAACATTTATTATCATTTCTATTATTAATTATTAAGAATTTTTTGTAGGTTTAAGCTGTGGATGTAGCTTGTTCGAGCTATGTGTTTCTTCATAAAAGTCCAATTATTATTTTATTGCAATTAATGTGTTTGACTCCTTACTCTGTTAATGTTGATTTAAGAAAATCATTGCATTGATCATTTTCAAGAATATAAAACATGTGAATGGATAACAACAATAGAATTAAAAACCAAGAGATACAACTTGTACAATAAACCTACAACAATTAACAATGGTAAAGGGTAAAGTTTCTGGCAGCATCTTTAAAAACATCAATACATCATCTCATTAAAAACTACAAATTTCCTCATAAAGCGATAAACTCATCAGCTTATTAAAGTGAATTTCTACATCTCAATATGAACTTCAACACAAAAACTTGCATATTGTTCAAAATGTGAGGTAATCTTCAACTTAAATATTCATTAAATCTCAGAGTGTTTATAAATAAGTGCAACAAATTATGCATATTACATTTCAAGCAGAGTTAGAATCATAAAACTTGAAGTTAAATCCTCACCCTTGATTGCTCTATTCACCAATTCAATTTTACCCCCAATAATATAAACTTATAACAAATGGATATTGTAGAGCCTTGCCTTTCAAAAAATAATTATGCGTACCTGTATGCTCAATAAAATATTACATGTGTCAATTTTTAAAAACACAATATGTGAACAAACCAACAAAAAAAAACCAATTGTTTTGATTAAAAACACAAAATGCATACATTGCTTATTATAGATTATTGAACTTCAATATTATATTGACCACATAAGACTTTCATTTACACCAAAACAGAGAACAAAGGATCACTAATTAGACAAAAGAAGTATTTTGTTTTGGTTTAGGATATTTGTTTCTATAGAAGTAAGTATTTATAGGCTAACTACATTTGTGTGAAGGGAATTTCAAAAGTCAAATTAAATCCTATAAGTTGAATAGTTGTTGAGTTGAAAAACTCTTAGATCGATTAGATCTTCAACAGATTAAACAATAAAATCAAATAAACACAGAGATCACAACATTGAATCAAATAATTTTAAATGATTCAAACTTAGTCACGCCTCAGCAGAGCTCGACAAAGAACTTCCACTGTAGAGGCGAGCTAGGGTTTCGTAGTACAACTCAAAACAATAATTATCAAAAGCGCGTTTTCCAAAGGCTGCATGCATGCACCTTATATACTAAACCCTAAATAAAACAATCACAGTTGGACAGGCCCAAACTGGGCTAAGGACCGAGCCCATGACGCAACACTATAAAACCCAACAATCTCCCCCTTTACGTCGAATGAGGCGAGAGATTATTTCTGTTGAGTAGCTTTCACCGTTTTCACAACTTTGAACAGCCTAGGAATAATAGCAAGAAGTGTCTGCCGAAACTGAATGTACCATCGTAGCATGTCAGTAAACAACTTCTTGTCAGCTGCAGAATTCTGATTGCACTTGTGGATTATCTCCAAAATATGCTCCAAGCAAGCAGTTGAGAACAGGTGCTTATCACAAAGAGCGAAGATACATTTTTGCTTTTCACCCCTGACGAACATCACAGTGTGAAATTGGGGACCAATTTTACCCTTGACCATGAGATTCACATTGCCAATCCTGCCAGAAGGTTTGATCGTTGGACGCTTGTGAATGACAGAGGCGATTTCTTGGTCCATCTTCGCTACTTCATGAATGTAGCAAACAAGCATTCGCTTGATATGGTCTATTATCGGCTGATACTCCTGAGGATTGGACAGCAGAATGTTGTTGAGGAGTATCCACTCGTGAGGGTTAAGGTTCGGTAGATCAGCCAGGGAAAAGTTATGAACCGAGCCTTCAGAGCCTCGAGTCACTTTGAATTTGACATTGACAAATTTCCCAGCTGAATAAGGCTTCAGCACCTTGACATTAGTGATTTTCTTTGAGCTCCATGTTAGGTACTGTGGCTGAGCGAATTCCAGATAAAACTCCAACAGATCCCGATCTACCTTTGGGTCCGGAGAAGGAATGGCAACAGTGGAGTTGAAGCAATGAAAGATAAATGCCTTTGGAGTGATTGGCATATCAAATTGATCGTCCTTCGAGTTTTCAAGGCCGAACGACATTACAGGTTCGAGCCAATGAGTACTCGGTTCATCTATAGCTTCTCTCTGGAGCGAAGTAATGGTCCATTCAGGAAAGAGCGACTTCTTTTTCTCCAAGAGCTCCTTTTCTTTCTGCTTCTTTTCAAGCTCTACTGATTCCCTCATAAGCTTTTCCTCAAGCTCCTTATCAGTCGGTTTTGTTTTCTGAAAAGGGTTAGTGGGATCTGCTCTGAAAATATCTTCAATATCATCATCATCATTTTCATCATGTTCTCCAATTTTCTTCTTCTTTTTATCCCTTTTGCTGACCGAAGCTACATTAACCTTCGGTGCAGCTGTTGATTTGGGTTCGGGAGGAGGTTGAGTATTGACCTTTTCCTTTTCCTTTTCCTTTTCTCCCTCATTTCCTCCATCAGTGGTATAGCCTCGCATGTGTGACACTCCAGACGTCACCATCAAACATCTTCCTGTATTGTCCTCTTCTTTCACCAACAGAGCCTTGCCATGAGTTGGCTTCCTCACTTCTTTATCCTCTGAATCAGTCGACCAAATTTCAACGCCTCCAAATTCATCATCGACCGTATTTCCCTGCACAATAAGAGCATTCATGGTGTTGTCAGATCCTGCTTTCTTCTTCCTGATTTCCTCCAAACGTCTTGTGAGGTTCGCTTCCTCGTCCTCATCTTCGTTCTTCTCATACATCTTTCTGAGCATGCAGTCTTTTGCGAAGTGATTTTTACCTCCACAGTAGTGACAGGTAAAGCCCGAGTCACCTCCAAGTTTCGGTTCCTTCTTTTGTTCTTCCATCTGAGAAACACCTTTTAGTTCCTCCTTAGCTTTCTCGGCGCTGTAACTGCCATGCCAATTTCGGTTCTTATTTGTTGGGAACCTCCTCTTGATGAACTTCTTGGGATTTGACACCATCAGAGCATAATCTTCGCTTGTTAGATCATATTCAGAGAGATCCAAATCTTCTTCCTCCTCAGCTGCATTCTTACCTTTGGAGATCAGAGCTAAGGATCCCATGCTAGAAACTACATTTGTTTCTTTGGTCAGGGCACTCTCATGCGACTTTAGAATTCCCACCAGTTTTGCAAGAGAATAACTCTTGAACTGTTCATCTGCCTTCACTGTTGACACTACAGCCATCCATTCCGATCTAAGGCCATTCATGAATGTTACCTTCTGTTCAATAACCTTCCTTTCGATCCCATGCTTAATCATCTTGCTCAAGAGATGATTGAAGCGATCGAAGGATTGAACGAGCTTCTCTTCAGGCTTCTGCTTAAAATCACCAAATTCTGAGAGCAACAGTTTTTGGACAGAGTGCTCAAGATCTTCACCTGTAGAGTATAATTCCTTCAACCTGACCCATATTTCCTTTGTTGTCGTGCATGAGCTTACCAGCCGAAACGTATCTGACTGTAATGCAAACCTTATCATCCTTAAAGCTTTGATGTTGCACTGAAACTTTTCTTTCTCGTCCTGAGGTATATCTTTCACGTCACTGATGAGTTGATTATATTCCTTTTGAGTTTTAACAACTCTTGAGGTGCTTGCATGTACGAACGGACAAACAGTAATCGCCTCCCAGATTAAGTATCCATTATCTTCTGAGCCAATCACATAGTCTTCAAAGTGGTTTGCCCAGACTTCATAATCTTGCGTGTATAAGATAGGAATCCTTGTTGTCGATCCTATGCTGTTTGAGATGTTGATTGGGTTTAACTGAGAATCGTCCATGGATATGTTGAAGCTTGTTTAAACCTGCTTAAGATCAGACTTGTAAATAACGTTAGGGTAAGATCAAATATTCAAAGAACCACGTCAATAGCAGATGACGGCTATATAAATATTAATCTAAGCGGAAAACCCTAAGATCTTCTTCAACAGAAGAGATGTGTATGAATTACACAGTCTCCTGCTCTGATACCAATTGTTGAGTTGAAAAACTCTTAGATCGATTAGATCTTCAACAGATTAAACAATAAAATCAAATAAACACAGAGAACACAACATGGAATCAAATAATGTTGAATGATTCAAACTTAGTCACGCCTCAGCAGAGCTCGACAAAGAACTTCCACTGTAGAGGCGAGCTAGGGTTTCATAGTACAACTCAAAACAATAATTATCAAAAGCGCGTTTTCCAAAGGCTGCATGCATGCACCTTATATACTAAACCCTAAATAAAACAATCACAGTTGAACAGGCCCAAACTGGATAGCAAAACTGGGCTAAGGACCGAGCCCATGACGCAACACTATAAAAGCCAACAATAGTCTTGGAAGTTTCAAATGCATGAGATTCATTACTTTGAAGGTGAAAGGGTGTGGAGGTTTCAAATGCATGAGGTGTTGGCAAATTTTTATGGGGGTTTCAAATGCATGAGATTCAAGGAAAAATGCTAGCTTTATAAGTATGTATGATGTATGATATATATATATATATATATATATATATATATATATATATATATATATATATTATAGAGATAGGTTCAAATGTTTCTAGCAACTATTGTTTGCCTAAATGCACCAATGAGAATTCAAGAAATAACAAATAATTAAATAAATCATTTAAGGGTATTTTGGACCTTTTGTACTTTTAATTAAGGAAATCATTTAATTGAAATCCTGCAATTAAGGAAATAAAGTAAATATACTTGACCTAGTCGTGTGTGGTAGAACACGTTCATCATCGGCATCAACACCATCACCATCACCGCTGCCCACTTCCTCTCTTCGCATCCATTTCGTCGAAGCAATCAAGCCTTAATCGAGATTGACATGAAGCACGCATGTAATCGCCTCTATTTTAATTTTTTTGCTGAATTTTCTGTTCATCTCGTTTCCACATCCATACAGGAAAATCGATTAAAGGGATGAAGACCGATCTCCACCCGGTGAGTTGACTGGTGTGCTCGAAACCCACATATACGTCAAGAAGACCAGAACCCACCATCTTCCTTCACTCGATGCAGATCATAACCATTCATGTTCGTTCGTTTGATGCAGAATGAATGCACCAAAAATCATAAGGTACGCTTTATAAACCGATTTAATATCACATTATAATCTCGCTTCTCTTCTGATAGATTTCAGTCAGACCATTTATTTGTTGATAATAATATAATTTTCTCAGGAAGTGTTTTTAGTTATCCAAGTCCTTTTTTTCTGAACACCAAGTGTTCGACTAAATGCCTAAATGAAGATTTACTTTGTAATTTGTCACTTGTCCATTAAAAACTCTTCTCTATGGTCCTAAGTGAATTGTTACTAAGTTTAGGTAGTTCTTATATTTTCAGGAATGGTTTTGATTTTACTTTTTCAAATAGTTGTTTACCTTTCAATTATGTTTGGTTCAATTATCAATTTATGTTTGTGTAAAGTGCACTAATCTTATTTGGTTCAATTCTCGGATCATATGGATATATAATTTCAACAGGCCTAATTAAAAGAATGGTCATGAAATTAATTTATGTTATCTCATCTCATGAAAATTGAGTAAGTAATTGTGTTGTTGATTTGTAACTTACAGGTAAACCATTGAAGGAGCACAAGCAAAGAAAGTATGGGCAATATTCTGCCAGAATGTATATTATGTAGTCTTCCATATTCTATATATATACTGATGGGGTTGATTTCATATGCCAACACGGTGAATTAATTTTGTTTGTTTTCATATACCAACATAGTCAGGCTTGATATCATATGCCAATATAGATTGGTGAAAGCTACTCATCTTGTTCTAGAAAATTGTTTAAAAAGGTAATTAATTTGTTTTTGTATTATTTTGGTTCAATTTGTGATTTTGAATTCCAAATTCTATTGTCCCACGTTATTGTGTACTTGGAATCTAAAATTATATTAGCTGGTAAATACGATACTTTTGAATGTATTCTATGTATTCTGTCAGAATATATTCTGCCAGAATAAAATCTATGTATTCTGTCAGAATATATTCTGCCAGAATAAAATCTATGTATTCTGTCAGAATATATTATATGTATTCTCTCATATTCTATGTATTCTACCAGAATATATAAAGTGATAGTTAATTGCAAGCAACATGTTTTTAACCATTATTAGTTTTTGTTGTATTTGTGATAGGAATGGCTGGAAGAATGTGTTGAAGACCTAATAGGAATAACTTGAAGAATGAATAAAGTTTGATCATACTCACATTCTAATATTGTTGTTATTTTTTAAGAATTTTATTCATTTTTGTTAATATTCTTTTAGAATATGTATAATTATATTAAAATATATAAGACTTTTAGTCTCTAAGAATATGTATGAATTTGTATTTAAGTTTGGATCTATAAGAATATATTAGAATGTTGTTGTTTTTCAACCTCAGATTCCAGAACTTTGTTATTATTCAATAATATTCTAATAGAATAAAATTCTGAAAGAGCATCATTCTAACTAAAAAAATATTCTGACAAAATAAAATCGGTTATGTTTACAAATTATGTTAGAATTAAAATTGAATTAATTAAAAAAATCATATTTTTAAAATTTGGAGAATTAATTATCCATAAATATCCGAAAATTTTCTTTTATAATTGTAGTTAATTGTCCAAAATACCCTTTTGCTAAAATTTGTGTGATTATATGGTACATATTATCCCATTGTAATATCATACACTCTCAAATCATGTCCATTGATGAATTCCATCCGTTGGTCCAGATTTGTGCATTCTGGCACACAATAGTTAGTAAAAACAAAATAACCTAAGCCTATATATATATATATATATATATATATATATATATATATATATATAAAGAGAGAGAGAGAGAGAGAGAGAAAACTATAAAAATCGTCCCTGTAGTATGTATTATTTCGGGATTTAGTAAAAAACACAACTTTTTTGGATTGTTGGTCCTTTTGATCATGTTAGTATGTTGTTTTGGTCTCTCCGAAAATTAAAATGACTATTATACTATTTTATTTTTATTTTTATAATTATTAATATTTATTCTAATATTTTAATAATTAAAAAAAATCATAAAGGCCCACACACATCCATCCCTCTCTCTCTCTCTCTCTCTCTCTCTCTCTCTCTCTCTCCCCCTCTCTCTTAATTTGACATTCAGAAATTTGGCCTCAAAATAGAAGTACATTCCTCTTATCCCTCCTCTCATCGAGAACCTTTACATAAAAAACCCCGACGACATTCAACACCTCCCCACTCCGCCACCACCACCTTCGTTCATCCATCCGGAAATAGAGGTGATTCTACATTTGATTTAACTCAGCGATGGAAAATCCACCGGCGACATGTGCTTCTTCATCTACCTTTTGCTTCCTCCATTACGTACTCAAACTCCAATGGTGACTATCGACCAAGATGAAGGTTTCTGATGTCGACAACATTAGACCTAGATATATGGAAATTGAAACATCCATCTTTCTTCTTTTATGTTTTCAACTGCGAAGGGATTATAGGGGGTCACTGGATAAGTGACGAGATGAAACTTCTCTTTACTCACCTCTCTCTCTTCGGAAACCGACGTCGAATTCTCCCTACCATGTCTTCCTCCCCCTTCTTACAAACTGCTTGTTCATCACCTTTTTGAGCGGCGATGGTGGTGAATTACAGGAGGAGATGGTGGTGGTTTCAGGGATCTCGTCTCTCTCAACCTTCCCCTCTCTTGCACCTAACTATCAAATGCCCTCTTTAATTTGAATTGATAATTGGTTCTGTCCCTCATACTCTGAATCAGAAAATAACACACAAGGATAAAAAAAAATTGCAAGTATGATTTTCCATCATCACATTCTGAATAAAGCACCATTGTTGTTGGGTTAATGTATATGTAATTAGTGTGTATGTTAATGTGTCACAATTCTAGGTTTACTTCTTCCCCTCACTATATGTGTTTATATATACAAAGATGATTTTTATAAACTTTGGCTAACTAATTACCACAAGAATATGGAAGAGCAGGTGTGAATTTATATATGAAGTTTGATGTGTAAGTATCTGTTTATATGATTTTAATTGCAAGTTGTGGATATATATATATATATATATATATATATATATATATATATATATATATATATATATAAGAGAAATTTAGTCATTGTAATTTTCGGAGGGACCAAAATCACATATAAACATGTTGAAAAGGACCAGCAATGCAAAACTTTTCATGGTTTGGACTATTTTTCGGAAAAAATGCATACAATAATGAACATTATATATATATATATATATATATATATATATATATATATATATATATATATATATATATATATATATATATATATATATATATATATATATATATATAGAGGTTGGTAGAACCATGGATAACTTGTAGGACTTGACTATAAAAATATATTGCATAGTCAAAGCTACTTTTAAACTTCTTTTCTTGTCATGGTAGTTGCCAACAGTTATAAGACGCGACTTAATTTTAATAACACAAAAAGAAAAAAAAATAGATGTTGTACTTAGTTTAATATCCTTTTATTATTTATCAAAAATTATATAAACATGCTTGTAAAATTGAACTATTAACAGATTAATTATAGCACTAAAAATACCAAATAAAAATATTAAATAAGCATGATATTTGGTGCGATAGTATTTTTGAATGAATTTATTGAAAATATATATGGAGGGAAAATGCATTTTTGAATAAAAATATTAAGTACACACGATTTTTTTACAATCAATCAAAAAGTTATTATACCAAAACTAATGAAGAGGTAGTAAATTGCAATTTGCAGGACATCAAACACGCTTCTTTTTAACTATTAAACCCAACAAACATAAAACCTAGACTTCCAGTAAGTAGTACAATTAATTTTTTTACGGTTATATGAGACTTGATCTATAATCTTTGAAGGGAGAGACATTTTAAACATCTTATATGAGTAAAACCAAAAACTTTTTGGTAGTTACAACAAAATCTCTATGAAAATAAATTTATTTCGGTACCACAAAAGCATCCATATCATAGTCGGCAAAACGACTCGAAGACATATTCTTTTCGATGCTTTCAATCCAAATAATTACCCAATATCAAGTAAATGCGAATTTTTTTAATATTACTAACGTCGGGGAGTGGATAACCGCTTCATGATTTTCAGCCCTCCGATTTTCTTCAAATGCAATAATGGCCGCAATAACTCGGTATTTAGCGTTTCTTGGCAGTTTCATCTTCTCCCCCATGTTCCTTACAATCTGCATCCGTCTATACTTATAGTTAACCATCACCTCATCAGAGGTTTTCAGGCGACAACCCCACCTCCCACGTCCATCCTCCTTCTACGCCTCATCTTCCCCTAACCCCTTGCTCCTCCTTCTCCCACGTTCCCGAACTTCTTGTGGTTCCCATCTATATAAGAGTTCAATCTCAGCGTAATTGCTTCAATCGTTAGACCTTTCATTCTCCTGACGAATCCTTGAAATTGAGAAGTGGCTTATATATAAATCCAATAGAGTTCTTTGTGTATTGTGTGTTTCTGTTAATTTTCTTTCCCTAAGTTTTTTGTTTACGGAAGGTGATTTATGATAGTTTGTGTTTCAATGCGTACTCTAGAATCTTACTTATGATCTTCTTTTTCGATACGTTGAAGACGAATCACCTGATGATAAATCCTATGAAGTCTAGATGGTCGATTCCTTTGCTGAGAGTCAACTCTAACTCACTCATCCTTTCAATTTTCTACTGATAATTGGTAAATTTCCATAATCTTCTCATATTCAATTCTCTTGACGTCACATTCTTCCTCAAATTCAGGGCGTTTGCTTGGTGGTATCAGGTACTTTTCTTCCTCTTCTTCCCTCTGTTTCATGAACCAATGATTCATGATATATAAAATTTAGCAGCAACCAGGATTTTCATTTTTCTTCTTCATCTTGAAGGTATGGACATCCCTAAGTCCCCGGATGAGGGGGAGGGAAGGAGGCGTAGAAGCTGCGGGAGAGTATTGGTTCTGGATTTGAGTTCATTAAGAACCATTTATGTTTTCTTCATTTCCCTCAATTTCTTCATTCCTTTTTCTTATTTAGTGTCAATTCCATAATCTCTGCATATTATTTATCAAGATGTGTATCACCTTACTATTTGTTAGTTTTTGAGGGACTTGTGTTCCTTCTAATTTGGAACTTCTTGATTATATGGGTACATGATTTTTTTTAGTATTTTTAGTGTTTCTATGTTTGTGTGTGCAGTGAGAGAACTTCTCTTCTGGCTTTAAAAGTGGCATCTTGAAGTAGCATTTGATGTATTTTACAGACAAGCCCAACCCAAGTCTTTTACAGATTCAAGGATAAACTTTATAATAGATACAAATACAAGTTCACCAATTCATTGTTGTTTTCTAATATGATCCAAGATCACTTAATTGAAGTCCCCTTATGTTATGTCTCTTTTCAAATCCGTATGTTGATATTGTTATGGTTGATGGTATTAGCACCTTACGCAATGATCTCATGCTATTTTTAATTGATATATAATTCTCTATTAGTATTACTATTTGTTTATATTCAAATAATAGGAAACCGATGGATAATACTATATCTAATTATATAGGCTCTGATTTTTGTATCTTCTCAAAAGCAGGAAAGTGGAAACATGTGCAATGGTACTTGTAAGCATGGAGTTGTGTTGTATTGATGAATTTGATAAAATGACAATAAAACACCACTATACCAGGTTAGTTCACTCATTTTGATGTACTTCACAGCGGCGGAATTAGTTGGTTGGTAGGGGTAGCACGTGCTACCCCTCATTTAATCCATTGAACTATCAAAAAAAATTATCTACGTAAGTGTAAGTGTGAAGAAATATGTGTAATAATCTTAGATCCAACATTGATTCAAACGTCCAATTACATATAAAATATAAGTCCAATCAATAGCTCATTAACCGGTGTAACTTAGCCCATTTACATGTGATTATTTTGTGTAATTGTGTAGAATATTACTTACGACATTGAGGAAAAAAGTTGGTGTTGCTTTATTCAGTTCTCCTAAGTTCTGATCATCTCATATCTGTTCACGACAACTTATTTTCAATTTGGCTTTCTTCTCCCACTTGACCACTTGCTCACTCACGAATTTATGAAACAAGTAATATTCAATTTTTTATCTTTTATATTTTATGATTTTGTTTAATTTAGTTGTTTAAATTGAAAACCTAATTAGATAGATAGTTATTCACTTGTATTAGGTTTAAATATTCAATTATGAATTTTTAAATCTTTAATCGTGTTTGTAGGGTTTAACTGAATTTTTTTTTAAAAGAACATTGGATGTTGGTAGTAGTAGTGTAAATGGTGGAGGAAAAAAGGCCCCAACCTCAACCACAACCACAACCTATTCCATTAAGTTTTGATATTAATAATCTTCCTTCGGACCCAACAGATAGACCAAAAATTACATCCTCTCATCCAAATCAAATGTATGAAATAAGGAGAACATATTGGAATTGTAATTTAAAAAAAATTATCTTATTATCTTTTATCGAGATCTTTTTGTGCTACCCCTTGTAAAAGTTTCTAGTCCCGCCAAGTTTCTAGTCCCGCCACTGGTACTTCACTCTTTTTATGTATTTTACACATATTTAACTAATTAAAATTACAAATCTAAAGTATTACATTTTCATCATTTGTAATGGTACTAGCAGACATGGGATTGTGATGTCATGTTTTGATTTGGTATTTATATATTTTGTTAAATATATATTATTGATGGGTCATCGTATTATTGTTGGATCCTCGGATCTATATTGAAGATGACATGGGTATAGAAACATATTGAAGAGATTATTTGTGTTGGAAGAATATATACCCAAGGATGACATTGTGACCATAATCACCTCTTCAATGTTTTTCACCTTAATCTAGATCACATTATGGATAAGTCACATGCTTTTCCTCAGTACTTTATCATTAATAATTTGCAGCCCTAAATTTGATTCCAATCTAAACAAAAAAACCCTTCTACAATAGTCTTATTATTCTTTACTTCATTTAGACAAAGAATGAGTATATTAATACTTATATATATATATATATATATATATATATATATATATATATATATATATATATATATATCAAAAATCAATTGTATAATTTGTTTTCTGATAGAAGATGGCCTGGAAATAGAAGGGTTCTAAATAACTGGGGATGCTAAACCTGAAGGTAAACTTTTAGGGTGTGGATTTCCAATGTGTGGGACCTCACTATGCATGTTTTACTTAAGCTTCTAGAAATTAAAAAAGTTCATATAAAATATAAGGTTAACCATGAAGAGATTGATATTATTAATTATTATATATTTTTTATTTGTTCTATTTCAGTGGGTAGGGAGCACATTGAGGGTAAATATTTAAAAATAAAATTAGTGGACTCAATGCAAGAAATAATAATGTACTTACATTTATAAATTTACAAAAATAATAAAAAAGTAACCGATGTAATCATCAACTTTTCTTTCTAATTGAATAGATTTAATCCACATTTAATTTAAATACATGTGATATGGTAATTAATTTTTTTTTTTGAAAACTAATTCTTGATAGTTTAATACAATCATACTCTATTAGTTAGTTTTCTCTTTTTTATTTTGGAGTTTTGGGTTGAGCTTAGCCCCCATCACCTTTTTGTTGATTATGTTTTAATTTTTATAAAAAATGATCATACATTAATTGATTAAAAAGGTATATTAACAAAGTAATAATCTAAAACTTTCAGAAACTTTGTTGTTTTCAGGGGAAAATAGTTCGTCTTTTTTCCAATAAGCTAACATGATAATATGTGGCAAGTTAACCAACCTCATTAACAAGGTTAAATTGGTACTTTCGGTGAAGAAATTATTAAAAAGTGAAAATTTGTGTTTTTATATTTTTAATCTTTTGAAATATGACAATCCACATATCCATAAATGCAATAATACATAGAAAAATATATGGTAGTTGGTCAAGCATTATTTAGTATTTTGTTTCTGGTATTTTTTATTGAATTTTAAATCCTAACCTTTTACAAAATTGTCCTCATTTAGTTTTGGACTTAATGCAAGAATTAATGTGATTTTATTTATTTGTGTTTTACAATATCCAAATTCCTACTTTCATTTATTTCCATTCCAATTTTTTACTTTCATATATTTTTTTTATCAAAGGGTATTGCACTTCAAAAATTCGACATAATTATAGTATTCTACTTCTAATTTTTTTCTCATTAAGGCATTTTACTTTGTAAAATCACCATAATTTAGCAATGAAACATGTTTTGTATGTGGATTACATTGCTATAATTGGTAATTTTTCAAACTAAAGTGTTCTAACAGAAAGAAAAGAAAGTATGATGTTACTTATAATCAACAAAAATCAATGAAAGTGCATTGATATTTCTTGAATTTAACCCTTCATTTTTCTCCTGCCTCATTTTCTCAAATATTTTTTAGAAATCATTTATCCATGTACTTTTTGAATTAGAACTTTTGTAAGACAATTCTGAATTTTTGATTTGTGCAATTGGAATAAATTGACCAATTTTCCCTCAGATTTTTTTTATTATATTTAAGGTTCTTTTAACCCAAACATGTCATAAAACTTGAGGCTGTTTTTGTAGATGGATTCTTCTGAAAATTGGGAGCAAACAATTTCACTTTAAGGCGATTGAATTATCAAGTAATGATTAATTGGATACAAGAGCTTTTCATAAAGGTAAATATACCGATGATGTATGGGTATGTAAAATAAAATTTTCATTTTTTTATATAGACGTGAAGATCCATTTGATTTGGTATATAGTTTAAATATGTATTTTTAATTGACTAATTGGCTTTCTAAAGATATTTGGTTTCTATTTTGTAAGCAAACCATCGTTTCTTGTAAGGAAATTGAATAACCAATGATATAGAAGAAAGTAAAATCAATATTTTTTTATTACACCGGTTTATCGTCCACCGGACGGATATAACACTAGTTTCCATAGGGCCAAAGTAAAATTTCCCCACTAATTAATTAACTTTTGCCACATCACCCTGACAAAATTACACATAAAGAAAAAGATGATCACGAGATTATATAACCAAATCACGAAAAGAACAGAAAAAGAGTATTCAATTTAATACCCCTTTGATTCAACTTATTTAGTAGTCAATCTATCAAAACCCAGTCTCCCATAAAGGATATTTCTTTTATTATGAGAAATTTATTCAAAGTACCTTACCACCGTCAAGAATCAAATAACTATTCGTATGAATTCGAACAAAACCATCAATAAAACTAGACGTTTTAAAAATATTCGAACTCAGGAAGAAACAACCAAGTGTTGAACTTCGTTTGGTGTTAAGGATTGCATTTATACATTTTTGTTTCTAAACCATTTATCAAAACTTGACTAAGATATACTATAAATTTAGATTCCTTGAATATACGTAATAAAACATTCATTATATGGAATATTTTAACTAACATTTTCAACATATTTTTTTTCAAAACAATTGGTGTTTCAAGTTAATATGGTCCCAATGTCTAAATTTCTAAAATAGTTTGGAAACATCCGAGAATGTAACATTTAAATCAGACAATAATACAAGTTAACAATATTTTATATATAAAAATGTATTCTAAATATCTTTAAGCTTCTCAATCTTCAAATCTCCTGTTAACCTGCTACTAACCTAAAATATAACAACGTATGAGTTACACTTAAGAAGCCAAATGAGAAAATATGAAGATTAGACTATCAAAAATAATATAATAAGGACACACAAGTCAAATATATTATGTCTAAACCTCCATTTTCTTCTAAAAACATCATCGAAATCTTTAAATTCTACATTTGATAAATAAAGTGCATTGTTATATTCTACATCGGGGAAAACATTTGATAAATAAAGTGCATTGTTATAATACCATAGACTTCAACAATCAATCAAGCCATCTCATGAGAAATAATTTTTCTAAGATACCTAAATCTAGGATTCCTTAGAAGCTACATTATTTCCAGTACAAGGAAATGAAGGTTTGTATTTGATCGGATATACTTCAAGTTATGAACAAGAAAAACAAAGCTAATCTAAACGAAATAATAAAAAGAAAGTAAATAAAATAGAAGTTCTTCAAATGTTCCTTTCACCAAGAAAAGAGGTTTTGTCTTCACCAAGAAGACGTGTTCGTCACAAAGACAATTGACACAAATCCACGAACAAAAGTACTAGACCACAACTAATGGCATACCATTAGGGTTTGCCCTAATGCTGTGTATATACTAATCTATACATGTATATCCCTTGATTGACGGGATTAAATCTAATCTATACTAAGAACCGATCTTATCATAAAGATACGAGATCTGATCTATTCTATATTTATCTATAATAACTACCTAATATACAAAAGATTACAATCAAACAAATATGATATAAGCTGACGCTGGTGACTCGTAGATGTTAACGCTGATGGATTAGCATGTTATGTGTTTGACTGATCAGATCATAAGGCGTGACCTTACAATCTCCCCTTATTTGATGATGCCAAAAAGTAACCTTCTTCTTCAGAGTCATCATAAGAGCCATTGTAGAACTTGTCAAATTCTTTCAAGATTTCAGGCTTTACCCATCTGAATTAATCAAGTTTCATCTCATCCAGTCTTCTATTCAGCTCCAGTGATATCAGCACACGATATCCTCTTTCCAGCTCATAGTGACCTAGTTCTTCTAAGCGAAGATGAAACAAGTGCTCAGTAGGAGCAGAAGGAAGGTCATCAGTGCGTTGAAAGCACATCTGATTTTGACTATCGAGATAGAAAATCATGTGCTCTGGTTCTGGAATAAACATGTACTAAATAGGTTCAACACCAACTGGTAATTCATTATTGATGTATCTAGTACCATGAGGCTGATCTAGATGAACTCGCTGATGGACACCAAGTTCAATTTATTCACTTTGTTGAGAAGTTGCTGGATGGCCAACTTCACTTATTGAGCATGAACACTTTTATGCTTGTTGATGATTTCAAGAATCTGCATCCACTCCCTGTAGCCGAATTTCACTAGCTCACGAGCAAACACAACTTCACTATATTTATACTCAGTTTTCTTTCTTACCAAGTGAAGTTTTAGTGACTCATTCTTTGGCTTGGTTCATCTTACTCTGATGATGGGATCACGCTTTATTCTTCGAGTCAGAACGTCTCCAAACTTCTTTTTATCAATCTGGTCATATAGATTTGAAACAATGTGTTGTCTTACCACATTGTTGTTGAAAATCTTCTTAACCTGATCATTAGTTCTTTGAACTTCAACATTTTTATCAATGGAAACAAGTTTGGCAGACAAGTGTTCTTGTTTTCTGACTTCTTTCTTCTGCCGAATAGTAGCATTGTATTCCTACATGATCTGTTTAACTTCCTCGATAGGTAATCTCCATGTTTCTGCTAACTCATTCAAATAAAAAATGAGCTTGCTTTACTTTTGAGGAGGTGTTGAACTATCACCAGCTACAGAGGAACTTCCAGCTTCAGAGTTAACAGTTCCTCCTAAGGAGGAAGCCTTACTTTTTTGTGGATTAGGCTGGACACCATCATCAGAATCAATGTCACTATTTGTTCCTCAAGGAACCTCTTGAGAAAACTCCCCCTCAAAACAAGAACCAAGATAGATAATGTTTAATCGAACAACAGAAACAACAACTTTTTGCATGAAACCAAGATCCAGAAACCCTTCATAGTCATCGGTTTCTGATTGGTCACTAGGGTCTGGAATGGGCTGATCAATTGGATCATCAACATCAGGAATATCACCAACAACAATTGGCTCTAGAGGATCAGATTTAGCTTCACTCCTTTCGATCATCTTAAGCTGAGATGCAATAACCATATGCATTTGCATTGGCTGAGGACCCTCTTGATAATTGTCCCTCTTTTTGGCAGCATCAGATCGGGGAGGAGAGTTAGGAGGAGGAGAAGGAGTTCTTGGAGGAGGATGATATGGTGGAGGAGGTGGTGGAGGAGGGTTTGTTGATGGAGGAGGCAGTGGAGGAGGGTTATCACCTGGAAAGTTTGGTGGAGTGTCATCAACAACCATATCATCATCATCATCATCCAAGGCTATAAGTCTCTTCATTGTAGTCACATTCCTTTCAACTTTAGTTAATCTTTTATCCATTGACTGAGTCAAATGCACAATTAAGGAGGGTTGGCAAAGCACAAGAGTTTCAAAGTTAGAGATGGATTCTCCTTGATATCCCTGATGAAAAATAACAATATTAATGGTTGATGGTGTAGGAGGAATTTTTTCAGCTTGATGGACTGTATTAGCTTGAGGAGAAGGAGATGGTGTTGGAGAAGGTTCATCCTGGATCATTGGCTAAATAGTATCTCCAATAGGAGGGGTTCATCCACGATGTTCAGTGTCATCAGCAGGAGAAGGTGAAGTAGATGAAAAACATATGTGCTTGCTTATCCTTGGAGGAGAGTTCATATTCTGAGTGAAGTCATCTCCTATGTCAGCTGCTAAGATATTTTCATCTTTATCAATGTCTTCTCCCTTTTCAGCCCCTTCTTGATTACCGGCTTCAGAATTCTCATTATCATTACCTTCTTCATCACCAGCATCATCATTATCATTATCTTCTGTAGAGTCTGAGTATTCAACCACATAGGGATTTTCAATCCACTTTTGCATCCTTGCAGTAATAGACAGATCATCCATAGATGGGGCATCATTAATGATTTTCGAGGAAAGAGAAAGAATGGGAATGATGATCCCATGACTTTCAACATAGCCTTCTTCACGAGACAAGATCAACCCAAGCCAGCATGGGTAGGGAGCATGTACCGGTCTCTTGTTCCTAGAACAACATTCAATCATCTGATCAAGAAATATTTGAGCAAAGTCTAGTTTCTTGTTGTAAATAATGGAGTATAAGATTCTTTTCTCAAAGAGATTTAGTTGATCCAAGCTTCCTGTCTTGTGACCAAGACACTTTCCAATCACACCTATTATATATTTCCATCCTAGATTGAAACACTAATGAAGGGTGTTCTTGTAGGGATCACGAGTAAGGCCCTTGAGTTTGAAGATATACCCTAGTTTTTCACAAGCAGTCTTGCAGCTATCTTCAGAAGGAGTTTTAGAGTAACTATCATATAGAGGAAGACGAAGAGTAGTTTTAATGGATTCCACATAAATAGTAACCTTTTATTGACCATATCCAATTGTTCCAGAGATGGTTCGAGAAACGGTATCAACAGAGCATGTGTAGTAGAACTGCCATACTTGTTTAGGGTAGAAAGGGTCCGGAAAGTCACAAAATGCATACCGAAGTGGACCACTTTTGACAAACGCGACAAAATCTTTGATTCCATAATTCACGAACTGTTTTGGGATTTCATCAAAGAATGCCACATTTGTGAATTGAATGATGATGGTAGCGTCAGAAGTATGAGGACCTTTGATGGTGTTAGCACTAGGAGCAAACTCATACAAGGGCTTTGACATGGTGATAGCTATGGGGAAGATGACAATTGAGAACCTTTTGAGAGAATGCCAATTGCTTTTGAATCACTTGTGAAATTAACCTAGAGCGGTGAATTCCCAATTTATATCAAAGTAGTATCTTCTTTCATACGTAATCATGAGAGAAGAGACATGCGTCGTAAAACTCTCGTATCCCAAGATAATGATGAACCTTTTAATCGTCATTTAAAAAGTTACTGTTTGGATAAGATAGATACTTTAGACACGTCATCAGCATCAGCGTAATCAATCAGTGAGAGGATTGATGACTATTTAGTTGGTTTGAGATGTCTCCTGATAACATGGGTTAAAACTACCAGTCACTGACATAGTATTTCGAGATCTCATCAACGTGTGGTGTCATATGTTGAATAATAAATCTCTTTTATTAGAAAAAAATGACAAGAATGGATGGGTGCATGTAATACATCACGGACAATGATATACCCATTGACACTGATTTGACAAGCTCTCATCAACATATGGTACATTACGTTGAATCATGAAACTTTGAAGAAGAATATAAGGGCGATTGTTTCAGTCACGCTTGTGACATCCCCATTTTCACGGCTAGAAAAGACCGATTTGTTTATGCTTTATTTGAAAATCAGAGTATACTTTTGAAGAAATATGTTGCGGAATTTGTTCCCAAAATTATGATATAGAATTTATCAAAGCATTTCCGAAGAAATATATTTTCATGATATTAAAACCTCGGGATGTCATTGTCAATACAGATCAAAAGCATAAACAGAAAAAACATAGGCCTTACAACATCTATTTATTCTAGTGGCCTATAATCCATTGATCTTTCATCAGATCATCACTCCTGTGCTCTCTGGCCACTACCTGTATACAAGAAACTGAGTGGGTCAGGCTTGGGAGCCTGGTGATCACATAAGGTTTTCAACCCACAATAATTAAGTTTATTAATTTCATCAAATCAAACAACCCGATTACCCATTCCCGTTATCCTCACTTTCTGTCCCTAAAACCTTTAAGTAAGGGACCTAGCCTAAGGATTTTCATCGGGATGACAACACTGCTTAGGGGATTCCTCTGCAATACATGTGAAATAAGGCAACCATGAGGGGGATGGAGTACATCTAGTGAACACTTAGTTCAAAAAAACCTATAGGTTGCGAGCCTTCTAGCGTTCCACTGGACTGTCTAGAATAGTCTCTGTAACATCCCGTTATTTTCTGTTTGTAAAGTCAACTCTAGTCAACCAAAGTCAAACGAGGGTCAACTAAGGTCCTTTTTATTGTTTGGGTTTTTATTTAGGTTATAATAATAACCTTTACTTGTTAAAATCCTTAAAATAATTACAATTGAATTTAGAAGGAAAAGATTTAAAAACCGAGAAACTTCGCATCTTATTCCTTCGCTTCGGACCGCAAACGCTTCGGGTCGGAAAAGGTTTACGACCGTATACTCCTCTGTGACAACCCGAAATTTCTATTCTGTACAACCATTCACTTCAATAGAAGTCAGAACTGTTTCTGCTAACTGTTAAGCTTTTTGGAGTCAATTTGAGTGTTTTAAAGCTTAGTACTTGAAGAGATAACAGGAGAGAGGATACTCTAGGGTTTATTGTGCTTCAATAAAGTCTCAAAACTCCAAGAGTTTGGAGTTTACGGCCCAAACATGGTGTTTACGGCCGTAAACCCCAAGGGGTATAAATATGACACTTAGTCATATTTATCACTTTTTCACACTTTCAAGAACTAGAACATCAAAATCCTCTCAAGTATCATCCGATTTTCCTTCTTGATCTTCAACTTTGTAAGTGTTTCTTGCCCTAATTAGTTGATATCTTACTTGATCTAGTGATCTTACATGATTTCATCCGTGAAATCATTCCATTTCTGTAGATCTTCAAGTGTTCTTAGTTTCACCAAGAACACCAAGAACACACACTAGTGTTCTTGGACTTTTAACACCCTTTCAAGCTCCTTTATTGTAAGTACTCTTACCCTAGTGTGTTATAAGGCTTGTTACACTTGTTAAACAACTAGAAAACACAAAGAAACACAAGATCAAAGGTGTTTACGGTCCAGACATGTTCTTGGACCGTAAACCCTAATGAAAGGGCCATTGTGTGTCCTAGTCCCTTACCAAGCCTTGGATACTAGTCTAGATCACATACTTGAAGTGTATAGGACCTTAAACATCGAAACGACCAAGAACCATTAGAGTTTACGGCCGTAAACTCATGGAGAAATGGTCAGTGGCCGTAAACTCTATAAAGGGGTGAAATGGTGCCCCAATCACTTCCTAAGGCTTAGACTTGAAGATATGATGCTACTTTATGACATATAAGACCTCAAAACACGAAATGGTAGAGTTACCATGAGTTTACGGCCGTAAACTCATGGGTTTACGACCGTAAACTCCAAGGGAGTTGGTCCCAAAACCGTAAACTCATAAAGAGTTTACCCTTGGACCCTAAACTCAAAAGCCAAGTCCTACAACCCTTAGATGCAATCCTTAGTACTTATAACCCTTGAATCAAGGTGTTTTTCATGTCCTAGGGTGTCTTAACTTGATTAATTAGTTGTTAAATGACTAATTGGATACATATATGTGTTATTATATGTTAACTAGGATCCTTGTGTGTGTTCAAGTCTTCACTTGACACTTAGCATCCTATACCATCCGTTCATCCAAACCACTCACTACAGGTGAGTTCATACCCCTTAATTAACCTTTTAAATGTTTTTAAATGCTTTTATGGGGGGGGGATACAAGTTGATCTATTTTAGTTATTATATCAATCACATGTGATTAATAACTACCAGACTAGTGGATTTCTTACTTTTCAAACTGTGTTATCAAACAAACTACTTCAAACTGTTTTACAAACTCTTTTGCATATCAAATGCTTTTATCAAACTCTCTTACATGTCAAATACTTTTATTAAACTCTTTTAAACTTATATTCTGTTAATTGTGTATGCATATAGATATAGTTATATAAGTAGGATTGAAAGAACTTAGGACTGATAGCTCACTATACCTCATGTTCCTCGTTTGGTTGTGGACTTAGGGTATCGGTTGTTTGTCCGAAGGTCGTTTGAATCCTAGTTATATATTATGTATATGTATATAGATATAAAAGTTCCTTCTTTCTATTCAATACCTTTGGGTAGCAAAGGTATACAAACATGTTCATACATGCAAACAACATTACTAGTAAACTATGATAGGCATAGTTTAGGAAGTTACTAATACTATTACTAGAACAACGAAACATACAAGGAGTCAGTTCATACATACATACTAGACAGAGAAAGAACACACAATACAGCTAGTACACACTATACATTACAATACAACTAGTACACACTATACATTACAATACAGCTAGTACATACTATACGTTATACTAGGGAACATACTATTGTGCAAAACAGAGAGAACATACATACATACTAGACAGAGAGAGAACATACAATACAGCTAGTACATACAATACATATACAAGTACATTACACAGTTATGTGAGCCACGTAACGGGGCATGACATCACCTGTCATGGCTCGTTTTGTATCCAGAATCTCCTTAAATGGAGAGCGTTGAGTTTGTGTATAGATCTATACTGGATTGACCATCCTACACCTTGCTGCTCGCTACAGTGGGACTTGCAAGTCTACGGGTGCCAAACGTCATTCCTTCCGACGTCTTACATCGTCGTGTTACTAGTCGGTAGTATGGTACAGGCCGATCACATAAAACTTTAAATGACAAATGGTTTAAGGTAGTTAGTACATCAGTAGTTACTTAATACAATACTACAGTACTATTTTATTTCCCCATTGCATTCACTTTGTGATCTTTACACAAAGAACAGTAATGCAAAAACTATATTTTTGGTTAATGATAGTCAGATTTGGGAAAATACATACTCTTACAAGAGTCTTACATACAAACAGTTGATGCCTTGGTAGAAGGCTACTTTTAGTAGAAAAACATAGGGTTTTCTAGAAGATTCAAACATTTTACAAACATTCACAAACTTTTACAAACTTACACATCACATACTTACAAACACTTTCATACAAGCACAGACACTAAAATACTTATGATCTCACCAGCTTTAAAGTTGATACTCTCTTTCAAAATAACTTGTATTCTCAGGTCACTTGTAGACAGGTACCGGTGCCAAGTTTTGAGAAGAAGGAGCTCGTTCAAGACTCCTCTTTTATTTTGATTCATATTTTTGGTGTCTATAAACTTGACAGAACACACTTGTATTAAAATTATATTATTAATGTAATGGATGATGTTGTTTCTTGTTTACTACTATTCATTGTTGTGATACTGTACATGACGTCCTCCACCCCCGAATGATTCTGCCGTTCCGGTTTTGGGGTGTGACATCCTCAGACCGTACACTCCTCGCAGCCGTAAACCCTCGCAGCCGTGAACGAGGCCGTGAACGGCTTCGGCCGTAAACTCTTCAGATCTTATCTTCTCGGAACCCGAACCTTATCGCATTAGGACATGTTCTTGGTCGTAAACTCTAACCGACCTCGGACCGTAAATGAGGTTCACGACCGTAAACCCTCGGACCGTGAACCCTCGTACATATATATAGATTTCCTTCATTTTTCCTTCATTTCTCACATCTTCCAGCCACGAACTCTCAAATTCTCTCAAGTATCATCCACCAAGAACATCATATCTCCTCAAGAACACACCAAGATCATCCTTGTTCATCTTATTCAAGTGATTAAACACTAGTTCATCACATAATTTAATAGGTATCAATTCTTGATCTTGTTATCACTTCAAGAACACCCTTCCATCTTCAATTATTAGGCTAAAATCCATTTATTTTACTAGTTTTCACGAAGAACGCGAATAACACGTGAAGAACACGAAGAACAAGCACCTCAAAACCTTTGAATCTTCTTAGAATCTGGTCTAGGATCATCAAGTATTCTTCATCCTTCAAGAACACTCTTGGCCGTAAACTCTCCTGGCCGTAAACTCATTTCAGCCTCCAATCTAGCTTCAAACACTTCAATTTGTAAGTTATACTTACAAATTAGTCCAGTTTCTAATCATTCCTATGGTTATTTTAGTTAATTGGATGCATATCTGCTATACAAATCATCATTTGAGTCACCTACAAAAGGTGAGTTCATACCCCCGTATTTTCATAGTTTTTACTGTTTTAGGGGGGGGGGGGATACAAGTCTAACACAAACATTTTGTGTTATAAACAAAAGGTTTCAAATATCATAACAAAATGGATTTCAATTATCATCAATTCAATTGGTTTTCAAAGATTGTGTTAAAATGACATTAAATCACCAAAAGTATTTCAAAATATTAAACTTCTTTTAAATATTTTTATAAACTAAATGTTTTCCCCAGAAATCATATATATATATATATATATATATATATATATATATATATATATATATAAGATTTAAAAGGCTTAAGACTGATAACCCACTTTGGTTCATTTTCCTTGTTTGGATGTGGGATTATAAGTATCTATTATTTCTCCGAGTGTCATTTAAATTTTACTTATATATATTTGTATATGTATATAAGTATAAAAGCTATTTCATTCAGTTCAAATACCCTTTGTAACATGTTGAGCAAGGGGTTGCATTCATGAATACTCAGTATCAATTCAGAAAGTACATATAAATTATAATGGGTATAATTTATGATTCACAGAACATTTATTCACGATTCGAGTATACTAAAGTACATTGTTTTACAAGAACAAAGGTTTGATTCAAAACTAATCAAGAGTACACATCTTTCATATACATGTTAAGAATACTAATTCAAGAACATACTGTCAATCATTTATTTCAGAATGATTGGGTTTTCATAACTATTATACATGTAACGTTTATATGCTTTTTATGAGTCATTTGATACAAGTTGTTTAATTCATTTAAACAATATAGTTAAAGTCCTGACATTATAAGCAAAATCTCCAGCCGGGGATCGAAACAATGTGTGCATAGAACTATATTGGGATTAACTAAAGTCAGGTATACACACCTACGAGTGACAGTTGTTATCAACAGTTTTAACGCATTCATAGCGTTGGGTCAGGCCATCTAGTCAGTATGGTTATGATAACTCATTAAAAAGATATTAACAATATGTTAGTGTATAATTACCTAAACATAACTACATTTTCAAAGTACTAAGTTTTACAAGATACAATTTACAGTATTTCATTACAGTTAACATTAACAGCTGGTGGAACCAGGCATACTCACAGTTACAAGTTTTACATAAAGGAATACAAATACAGAACATTGGTTTACAAACAGAACGGTTTTATGAGATTAAAACTACTTTTCATATACAGCAGAAAATATAGAATTTTCTGGAATAGTTTACATATTCAAGAAACAAAAACATACTTTCAAACATAAATACTTATGCACTAACTCAACTTTATGTTGATACTCTATTTTCAAATTACTTGTATTCTCAGGGAACCAGTAGACAGGTACTCCCCGAGCTTTTGAGAAGATGGAGCTATTTTGAGTCTTGTCTTCTTCTTTTGTATAACTATTTTGGTTTCAATATACAATGATGGAACACATGTAAATACTTATACTTTTTAAATACAATGGTTGTTTGTACTTTCATTACTATAATGCATGTGTTGTGAAACTACAAATGAAGTCATCCACCCCCGGACGTTTCCGCTGTCGGGTTTGGGGGTGTAACAGTCTGTGGTCGTCATCTATATTCCGATAGATGACTGGATCATCTTAGACATCGAGGCATCTCATTATTTATTTCATCGTCTATATCATCTACCCATCTTTACCCATCATAAATATAGGTATAAAATACATATACAGTTTAAAACAAATAAAACATGTATATTTTGTTCATACAACATATATATCAAGAACACAGATAATATGCACACATAGTACGTAATATATATTTAATACTTCATATCTATGTGTAAGTTGAAAGTAACTATGCACTGAGTTGTTAAAGTGATGATTCCCAACTCGGGCAACGCTTCACTTCTAACAATTCTATTTTCCTTCGACGAAACCTACTATCATTACCGCTAGATTTTAGTCTAATATTTATTGCGACTATTTACAAACAATGTTGTTTTGTAAGTGTTAAAAAATACTTTTCAACTACTATGTACAGACAGGGGCCATACATGAAACACCAGAGGGCAGGACCATATTGGCAGTATAGCTGTTCTGAAATCCAACAACCCTAAACGTCCCTTCAAACCAGATTCCCCGTACCGCGAGTAGTTAAAAGAGATTATTAAAACACTTTGTATGTTATATTTTATAATATATATTGTTTATAAGTTCATAATAACGATAATAAACTTAAACATAAGCTATACTTAAAGTATGGTAAGCATAACTTACTTATAAGAGGGTTTGGCTAGGTACCGCCTCTGCGGGGGCAGAACTTCCGTGCCGAAAGCTCTTCTTCTCGGAGCCTTCTGGCACTCCAGGACTTGCCTCTTAGCACATGGGAAGTACTAAGGTTTGTGAGGGGTTTAGAGAGAAGTTAGAGAGAGAGAGAGAAAAAAAAGGCTAAGGTGCGAAGAAAATGAGTGAACCTCACATGCTATTTATAGGAGGCTGATCCTCGGTTACGCTAGGCATTCCTCGGAGGTACATTGTGCGTACGAGGGCTACGCTGTGCGTACGAGGGGGCAGGTGTCGCCTCCGGATGCGAGACCGTGGAGAGGAAGCAAGGGTCCAAATTTTGCCACGTCACCCTCCTCGCAACAACTTACTTTCGACATCTAAATTCCGTAACTTTCGCATACGAGCTCCGTTTTCGACGTTATTTATATCCACGCGTAGGTGGCGACATGCTCTACAACTTTCGCTTAGACTCTGTTGATAAATTTTGAATTTATTTTTAAAGTTATATTTTAATAGGCCTGGATAGGTAAAGTCCGTTAAAAATTCATAACTTCGTCATACGACGTCCGTTTTCGCCTGTCTTTTTATCATCGAGCTCTTATTAACGAGATTTTAGATTCTTGTTTAGATCGTGTCAGCAAAAAGTCGTTCGATCTAAAATTTGAATTTCGGGTTGTGCACTACTATGCTAAATATTTGAAAAATCATAACTTCTTCATACGAAGTTAGATTTGGACATTCTTTTTATGCACGTGCTCGGTTTAACCTATAATATGAATTTTGTTTAGATCTCTAAGGCTAAAAAGTACTTTATCGCAAACTCACTTTTTACAATTCCCGGTGTCGTGCCGGTTTTGCCGCAAAACTTTGACAGGCCATAACTTCTTCGTTATAAGTCAGATTTTAGCGTTCCTTATATCCCCGAAATCCTTGTTACGACCACTACAACTTTCTTTATAAATATTGGGTTTATCTATTATTTTATTTTTGACACTTATTTTTATTATTATTTTATTACATCGTGAATAACAATTATAATGCACATACAATCACATAATTCACATAATACTCAAATAATTCATCTTCATTACTTCAAAATAGGTTACAATTGTTGACCCTAAGTATTTCATTGTTATGATAATGCTTAGCCTAGAAACACGGGCGTTACAATTCTCTCATCCTTAGGATGATTCCGTCCCGGAATCATGCATCAACAAACAGATGTGGACAGCGACTCATCATGTCACTCTCTGTTTCCCAGGTGAGGTTTGGCCCATTCATATGTTTCCATTGCACTAGCACCAAGTCGGCCATCTTGCGTCGCAACTTCTTTATCTTACGACCAACAATTGCCTTAGGCTCTTCAATTAGCCTCCTATTTTCATCAATCCTTAACTCCGAAAGTAGATATATATCGGGAACTTCTCCCGTAAATTTCCTCAAATAACACACATGGAAAGTGTTATGAATACCATCTAGTTCTTCTGGAAATTCCAGCTTGTAAGTTTGGTTCCCAATCCTCTGAAGAACCTTGAGTGGTGCAATAAACCTTGGACTCAACTTTCCTCTCTTTCCAAATCGTATAAGTCCCTTCCACGGTGAGATTTTGAGCAACACCGAATCTCCAACTTCAAATGTCATCGGTCGTCGCTTCTTGTCAGCATAGATCTTTTGGCGATCTTGAGCTGCCAACATCCTTTCTCTAATCACTTTTAGCTTTTCAGCAGTTTGATGGACTACCTCGGGGCCCATAAACTTCTTTTCTCCAGCCTCAAGACAACAAGACGGCGTATGACACTTCTGCCCGTACAAGCCTTGATAAGGTGCCATCTTAATGCTCGAATGGTAACTACTATCGTAGGAAAATTCTACCAGGGGTAAATGCTCATCCCGGTTACCTTGAAATTCTAGGGTACATGCTCTTAGCATATCATCCAGTGTTTGAATCGTTCTTTCGCTCTGACCACCAGTCTGCGGATGGTAGGCTATACTTAAACACAACTTTGTACCCATTTCCTCTTGCAGACTCCTCTAAAACCTTGATGTGAAACGACTATCACGATCTGATACAATCATTAAGGGTACACCGTGAAGTCTTACTACTTCCTACACGTAAGCATTTGCAAGCTTATCCATATACCACCTCACATTGGCTGCTATGAAGTGTGCACTCTTTGTGAATTAATCCACGACTACCCAAATCATGTTGTGACCATTCTTCGTCCTGGGCAGTTTAGTCACGTAATCCATGGTGATGTCTTTCCATTTACCCATGGGTATAGGTAAAGGTTCTAAACTCCCATACGGTTTCTGATGTTGTGCTTTAACTCTTGCACATGTTGCACACTCTGCCACATACTTTTCAACATTGAGCTTCATCGTCGGCCACCAGTAGTAAGGTTTCAAATCCCTCTACATCTTAGTGCTGCCGGGATGAATCGAGTACATGGTCTTGTGAGCTTTTTCCATCAGAAGATCTCTCATTCCTCCTATCTTAGGCACCCAAATCCTATCTTGGAATACCTTCAATCCTTGACTATTTGTACTGAATACTAACATTTTGCCTAAACTTCTTCCTTTCGGTCATTTTTCTCTAAAGATTCTTCCTAAGCTTTCTTGATGCTTTCCACAATCGTTGAGACAACTTCTATTCTTAACGATCTTGTCCTTTTTCTTTCCATGTTTACTTTTCGACTTAGAGCATTGGCTACGACCTTTGCTTTACCAAGGTGGTAAAATATCTCGCATTCGTAATCTTTGAGTAACTCTAGCCAGTTTCATTGCCTCATATTCAATTCTTTTTTTTATCAAAGAGATACTGGAGACTTTTATGATCAGTGAAGAGTTTTGACTTTGTGCCATAAAGATAATGCCTCCATATCTTTAATGCGAATACTACCGCTGCAAACTCCAGATCACGAGTGGGGTATTTCTTCTCGTGCTCTTTCAATTGTCGAGATGAATATGCGATCACCTTATCTCTCTAGGTTAGAACACAACCTAACCCAACTCCAGATGCATCGCTATTGACTGGTCTTCAACTCTGTCAGGTAAAGAAAGAATTGGTGCTTCACACAACTTCTTCTTTAATTTCTCGAATGCTTCTTCATGTTTCTCACTCCATGTATGATTAGCTCCTTTATGGGACAAAGCTGTTAATGGAGAAACTATCAAAGAAAATCCTTGGATAAAACTTCGGTAATATCCTGCTAATCCCAAAAAGCTTCGAATCGCCACGGGACTTTTTGGTCTTTCCCATTTCATCACAACTTTGATCTTTGCTGGGTCAACCATTATTCCTTCTTGGTTAACCACATGACCCAAGAATTGGACTTCTCGAATCCCGAAATCACATTTAGAGAACTTTTCATTCAACTTCTCCTTATTTAGAACTTCTAATACTTCTCACAGGTGCTTGCCATATTCCTGCTGGCTCTTTGAGTAAATCAGAATGTCATCTATGAACACTATCATTGATTTATCAAGGAATGGTTTACAAACCATGTTCATCAAATCCATAAATGTTGCTGGAGCATTGGTTATTCCAAATGACATAACCAAGAACTCATAGTGTCTGTATCTCGTTCTGAATGTGGTCTTCTCAATATCTTTTTCTCTCACTTTCAGCTGATGATATCCTGACCTAAGATCAATCTTTGAGAAATAGCTCGAACCTTGCAGCTGATCGAATAGGTCGTCAATCCTTGCTAATGGGTACTTGTTATTTACCAGTTGCCTTATTCAGCTCTCTATAGTCTATTCACATCCTCATGCTTCCATCCTTCTTCTTTACGAATAACACCGGAGCTCCCCAGCGTGATGAACTAGGTCTAATGAAACTGTTGTCCAACAACTCCTGAAGTTGCATCATAAGCTCATTCATCTCTGTCGGTGCTAATCGGTATGATGCTTTCGCTATTGGTATTGATCCTGGCAACAAGTCTATTCGAAACTCTACTTGTCTATCAGGGGGAAATGTAGGAAGATCTTCGGGAAAGACTTCTAGAAAGTCACACACCACTCGTATTCTATGTATCTCTTTCTTCTCCTTCTTTGCATCAATCACAAATGCCAAGTATGATGTGCATCCTTTATACAAACATTTTCTGGCTTTTATCAGGGAAATGATTCCAGAATTATCTATGCGTTTGTCCCCGTACACCATAAATGACTCTTTTCTAGGTGTGTTTACTCCCACCATCTTCTTCCTGCATAGTATCTCGACATTGTTTTCACTAAGCCAATCCATTCCCATCACGATGTCGAAACCGTTCAACTCAATGGGCAACAAATCATCGTTTTATTCCCATTCAAGTCGATGATGATTTTTTTAATGCAATCTCTAACAGGTATGAATTTGCCACTGGCAACTTCTACAACTAGAGCATTATCAAGTTTATCTACAGAAAATGCTAGTCTTCCACCAAATTTATGCGATATAAATGAGCAATTTTCTCTCGAATCAAACAAAATATTGGCAGGCAATCCATTTACAAGAAAGGTACCTGAAGCGACATCTTCTTCATTATTATTTTATTACATCGTTATATCCCCCAAATCCTTGTTATGGCCACTACAACTTTCTTTGTAGATATTGGGTCTATCTATTATGTTATTTTTCATACTTATTTTTATTATTATTTTATTACATCGTTAATAGCGATTATAATGCACATAAAATCACATAATTCACATAATACTCAAATAATTCCTCTTCATTACTTCAAAATAGGTTACAATTGTTGATCCTACTATTACATTGTTATGATAATGCTTAGCCTATAAACACGGGCATTACAACGCTGAGGTGAAATCAGCGTGAACAACCCTTTCTCACATAAAAATAACACAAATCTCAGAAAACAAAGAGAGAGTCACTAAGACAACACTAAAAAGGTTCCATTCATTATGATCCCTAAAGGAAAAGAATGTGGGCTAGTTGTCTCCTTGAAGACGCCTTTGGATCTTCGAGGGGATGAAGTTGTAGTGACATCGTCAATAGAAATTAATCGTTCCAGATCACTTAACTTTATCTCATCTCATTGAAACAAAAATAGTTTGTTCAAGACATAGGTGATATGTGTCCAGAAGAACATCCTTTGGCATAATTGTTCCCTATCTGTTCTTATCAGCCTGAGCACCAGTGTCGTTGTGAGAGCTGTTGGTGATGAAGGAAATATGTAGAGTCAGCGTCAATGGGCTTTCACAAGGGGAGTGATGCATTCAAGGAATGAAACTCTGATTCCTTCAAAGTATATCAGTCAGAGAAGGTCACTATTGAAGGAGAAGATCATGTGGGAAATGTTAGTAGAAAAGGAAGGTGTATTCACAATGTATACTTATTTGGTAAGGAATAAAAAAAATTTAAATGCAAACAAACCAAAATAAATTAAACATATAGAAACTTATGTTCAAAGATTTAAAAGTAGCAAATCATAAAACAAAAATAAAGTATCAGCCTCAAAATCAACAAATCAAACCATATAAATATCGTTCTCACTGAGAGCAGAAAGCACGTTTTTTTTTCAGAATCAAACAGTTTTCCCTCATGACGGTTGAAAATAACTTTGTAGCCGATGTCACAAAGTTTAGTGATGTAGATGAAGTTGCATTTGAGTCTTTCTACATAGAAAACATCCTTCAGCTTAATTTTCATGCACTCAAAAGTTCCAACACCTGTAACAGCTTTTCCATTATTGTCACCAAACGTCACCATTGGACCATCTTTCTTTGCAAAGGTTTTTAGGAGGGACTTGTAACCGGTCAAGTGTCTAGAGCTTCCACTAGCTAGGAACCAAGTTTGAACTAGATTTGGACTTGATTTATTGTCAGCGTGAGAACCATCACCGTCACATATACCATCAGCGGAATCATTTACAAGTGTCATGAGACCCTTAATATTCAGCGCATCATCTTCAGATGTCTCCTCTTCATCCACCCATTCTTCGTGATCCTCCAGTTTTGCAATGAATGCCTTTGGTAGAAAGATGTTTTCTTTCTTCATATGAGTCACTAGCTTCTTGTACAAGACTTCATAGTTCTCAGGACTATGTACTTCTTTCTTCTCCTTGCAATCCCTGGAAAAACGACTAGGACTCCCACAATTAAAGTAATTACCTGAGATTTTCTTCTCTGAAGTGGATTTTTTCACTAAGTTGCTTCCCTTGAATTGAGCTCTTCTAACCCCGTTTTCCCAACTTTCTTCATACCGCTTGACGATAAGTGCAGCGCTAGCGACAAGCTCCTCAGTGAGATTTTCATCACTTTGTTCACCCTTATCTGAATTGTCTGATTCACTGATGTGCTTTATTGTTTCCTTTCGAGACATTAGGGAAACTGAATTTTCCTTGATTGAGTCCTTCATGATTTCCTTACGAAGAGCATTGGTATCTTCATAATTTCGCAAATTACCGAACAAAAAATTCAGATCCATGGAATCGATCTTCTCACCGTTCTTAAGAGCATCAGCGTGATGTTCCCATCTCTTTCCAATAGAGTTGAGAAGCTTTACAAGCAACTGTGATAAGTGCTTAACGATTCCTAGCATGCGCATATGATTAACCAAACAATTAAACCTATTGAAGGTTTAAGTAAGGGATTCACCTTGTTGAGCAAAGAAATGCTCGTATATTCGATTAAGATTGTTAATGGTCGTAGCCTGGACTTCCATAATGCCTTCATAAGCCACCATCAACGTGTCCATCATCTCTTGGGCTGATTCACTATTCTGTACGAGATGATACACATGGTATGGAAGAGAATTCCCAATAGAGGCCCTGGCTTTTACATCAAGACTGAGCAGTCTTTTATCATCGTCATCATAACTTATTGCTAGCTTTTGCTTCAGAGGGCCAACGATAGCGTTGTTTTCTACAATATTTTTCATCTCATAGTCAGTGGTTTCAAGAACCACCATGGCCTTGGTTTTCCACATGGCAAAGTGTTAATGCAAAAAAAGGTGACCCTTTTAAACTTAGGTCATCCGCAATCATCTTTGTCTACCGCAACTTGTTCTTTTGCTACCGCAACTCTTTTCCCTACCATAGTTATTCCTTTGCTACCGCAATCAAAGAAGTGAACCGCAATGAAGACTTATGTTACGTACTGACTTAGTGTGATACCATCTATTTATCCAATAGACCTTGCATGACCATATTAGTCAGTAGTTTATCAATTGTTTATTCTTCATTTAAGTTTTCAAGGCTCTATAAATAGAGTCCTCATGTTTTGTATCAAACACTTCTCACCTCTTACCACTTCTCTACTACGATCTTTTGATCCTCTTTGAAATATAAAGATCATTTTCTTATATCTCTATCTTACTGATCATCATCGAAGATCCTCTTCACTTTAAACTGATCTCACATACTAACTCGTGTTTGAGTGCAAACCGTGTTACGAATCAGTCTCGTGTTTACTTGATATAACTTGTCATTTATATTTCCTTTACATTTCAGCACTTTACATTTGCGCAACTAACAATCTAACTAATCTAACTTATTATTGTTGAGCTTTCATGATCCTTTGAGATTAACTTATTCTGCAACTATAATCTTGTACTAACGTTTGTTCAAGTGTTTCCCAAAGTTCTTCTATCAACAATAGATATCTGAGGCAAAGTGGTTTCTTTTCAAACGAAACTTTGATTTTGAAAAGCCTTCTATACCACTGAAGCCCATTTTTAAAAAAAAATCATAACAAAAAACAAAGGAAATGGAACAAGCTTTATCACTTAACGTTTCCAACAGTGTTGATGGTTCTAACCAAGCCCTAATACTCGTTGCAAGCGAATATCACCACTGGTCTCAAAGAATGGAGAGGTATATGAAAAGACTTGGTAGATATGTATGGAGATCTGTAGAAGAAGGATCTCATGTTCCTATTCTCACTCATGTCCAAGTTGATGGTGCTGAAGCTAGACTAGGTGGAGGTCAGGTTGGAATGAATTGTCCCACTAAAGATGATCTTGATAAGATGGAAAGTGATGTTGTAGCTTTCTATGAAATCTCATGTGGAGTGGCCCCAGACAACTTTGACATCATCATCAACTGCAAATCAGCCAAAGAAATCTGGGATGTTCTCAAAAACTTGTATGAAGGTTCCGAGCAAGCTCAAGACAAGAAACTCACCACTGCCCTCAACGAGTTTAGCAACTTCAAAGCTCATCCAGGTGAAAGTCTTGAAGACTCATTCAAAAGACTCAATCTTATTGTCACAATGTTGTCAAACGTCGACACCGTCCGAAGCAATCATGAAACAAACCTTCAGTTTCTTAATGAATTGGGTAAGCACTGGACTACTGCAAATATGATAGTCCAAGGAGATAGAAAAATTCACACACTATCTCTCTTCAAGTTGTATGGTGAACTTCAGGCACAAGAATCAACAGTGCTAAAAGATTATGCAGACTTTGGAGGTCCACTTGCCCTCATAGCTCAAACCCATCAAAGAAAAACCATCCAATCATATGAACCTTATCCACTCTCATATGACAACCCACCACAGTCCTATGAAGCTGATACATAATATGATGATGAAGAAGAATTTCAAAATGCCATCGCCCTAGTCAATAGTTTACCAAACCACCCTTCAACCGTAACTTCAATCCGCAGAACAATCATTATCGATATCCCAGAAACCCTCACCAGTCTCCACAACCACAAAACATTCATCAACCCAAAGAGGCACCACAATCCATCAAGGCAACTAACTCCGGTACCTCAACTGAAGTCAAAAATGATGTTATTATCTGTCACAAATGCAACAAAGAAAATCACTTTGCTAAAGACTGCAAAGCCAATGTTGTGAAATATAAAGCCTTCTATCTGAGAATTGATCAGGAGATGGAAGAGAAAGAAAAGGCAAGGGCATATGTAGCCTAAGTAAATAGGGATCATCAAGTGTGGTCTTCCGGAGATGAAGATGAAGATCATAACAACATGAAGGGCAAAGGAAAAATATGCATGGTGGCAACTGCTGATGAGGATGGATCAACAAAGATGGAGAAAAACTACTGCTTCATGGTGAAAGATGGAACTCTAAGCATTATCGAACAGGTAAAAATCATGATCCAATCTAATAATTACAGCATGCATGATTGTCAACCCTTCTTGGACAAAATTAATGACACTTGTGTTGCCGTCCTTTCAGACTATAACAAGGCATTATATGAGAAGAACATAGCGTCCCAATAAATGTTTCATGTGAGAGGACGACTAGAAGAGAAGCGACTTAAAGCTGCCATGTTAGAGAATGACTTAGTATTAGAGAAAGATGATAGGATGTTGTGTGAAACTCAGTTAGGGATAGCCTTAAATCAAAGGGATTTAGCCCAAAAGGAAAATGTACGCTTAAATCTTTTAATCGAAAAGTTGTTTAATGAATGTGAGGCTATTGAAAATCTTGTGAATAATGGGACTACAAATAACACGTACAATTGGGGATGGTCTAATGGGTTTTCAACCGTAAAGGACTCGTCACCTCGATTTAACCAAGACCGTCCATATCTCCCTTCGGATCGAGAGTTTCATTTCTGTGTCAATGACAAAACATTCCCCGAAGACATAAGATGTCACTTTGATAGGCTTCATGAACTGAGTAACAATTGTGTTATTGAGGAAATTCTCCCCGAATCCTCAAATTCCATACTAGTCACTAACACAAATTGTCCCAACTCTCAGTCATCCTCTGATGTAGACGAATAAATTGTTTTGGAAGGACCAGACTTAGCCAATGATTGTCCATATTTACCTTCCTTAAAGTGTCCCGACAAGAATCCATCCTTGACTTATTCTGCGGTAGTCCAGTCATCCTTACCGCAGACTACAGTCAAAAGTAGAGTGACCATTCAACCCATTCATCACGAATTACCAATAGAAAATTTTGAGTATGGTCAATGTTCACAAAACCCTGAACTCTCTAATTCAGATGATTCCAACCCTCGTTTTTCAAAACAGTCAAAATCTTTCAAGGAATACAGTTGAACATTTCTGATTGCGGTTCTCCAAAAACTCACGCAAAATTGGCTATCAATGAGCATGTCAAGTCTCGAAACAAAAAGTGGGATGATAAATACAAAAAGAACTTCAAACATCCAAAGGTTTCAAAACAAAAGAATTTAGAAAAAACCATCAATGACAAAAGTCTTTCTAAAATCACTGCAGTCAAAGAATCAGACAAAAAGGAGTGTACAATAACAAAAAAAATTTCAAACTCTCCTGCAAAATCCCAAAAGAAAGTCACATCTTTTCAAAGGTATATTTTTCAAAATTATTCCTTAAAAGATCCAAAATGGAAAGGTCTTTTGCCAACTCCTAAGTCTGCTCAGTCACTTCTTAAGTCAAAACCTTGGAGAAATTCATGTGTAAACACTTTTTCAAGTCCCAAGGTTTCTGCAGCCAAAAGTCATTCATGGACCGGACAAAAGAATCAGAACACACCCTCCGGACCGTTGAGCAAATCCGAAAGGCTGCTTATGTTGAAGGTCTCAAGCATAATTAGATCAGTGTGGGTCAATTATGCAAAGCTGGTCACAGAGTTGAGTTTGATAGTGAGTATTGCCACATTTTGACGAGTGATAGAAGCACCTTCTTGATTAAGTCTAAATCCGAAGGTACAATGTATCCCTTGGATGTCTCATTGATCAGTGGGAAACCGCAGTTGTGTTTTCTATCCAAAGCCGTATCCGAAGTCAGTTGGATGTGGCACCGCAAGCTAGCTCATCTCAACTTCCGGTATATCAACAACTTGGTCATCGAAGAACTTGTCCATGGTCTTCCTATTCTGAAATACAACAATGACTCGCTCGGCCTAGCGTGTGAGTGTGGAAAACAAACAAAGGGAAGCCATCCACTGATTATCGATTCTTCAATTATTGAGCCATTGGAGTTACTTCATATTTACCTTTTCGGCCCATCTACTGTAGCCAGTCTTCATCATAAGAAATACATATTGGTTATAGTTGATGACTATACTCGTTTCACTTTGGTCTTCTTCTTGAGACACAAATTAGATACACCATAGGTCTTGATTAACTTCATCAAAGAAATCGAGCTCCAAATCAAGCTACTAGTAAGAAGAATAAGAAGTGACAATGGAACCGAATTCACTAATCAGCTCTTGAATAGTTTCTTGGTTTCAAAGGGCATCAGTCACAAGTTTTCAGGTCCCTACACACCGCAGCAAAATGGAGTTGTATAACGAAGAAATCGTACCTTGGTTGAAGGAGCTAGATCAATGTTAAATTTTTCCAACCTTACTCTATACTTCTGGGACGAAGCAGTGGCAACTGCATGCTTTGTTCAAAATCGAAGCATCATTTGCAAGCGTTTAAAAAAAATCCATATGAGGGCCTGAACAACCGAAAACCAAATGTCAGATTCTTCCACATTTTTGGTTGCAGATGTTTTGTGATCAACAACAAGGATGATCTTAACAAATTTGCACCCAAGTCAGATGAAGGCATTTTTCTTGGCTACTCAACCAATAAAGTGGCCTATCGGGTTCTCATCAGACGCACACGGCTGATAGTCGAAAGCTTCGATGTTAAATTCGATGACTATTATGTCCGCAACACTGCTCCTTCAACTGAAACCAAGTTCATCCTAGAGAGTGATATCCCAAACTCTTCAGGTCCCCTTAACATAGTTAAAGTTAACTATGATGATCTTTTTGACCCTATAGAAATGACACATCTTTCTGAAATCCTGCTGTCTCTGGTAGGTCAACAACAACATGCTAAAGTATCTGGTCTGTCTCTCTCTGACGAATTGTCACTCAACACTTCCACCTTACCGGTTGAGGGGGAAAGTCCAACTCCGGTTGAGATGACAACCATCGAGGTTCCACTACTAGAAGATACAGCTCCAGTGTCTACTAACAGAGTCCGAATTCAACCAAATGCTCCTTCAGACTTTGAGGATGAAGAAATTGAGAACATTGACACAAGATCAGATTCAAGGGTAATCACTCATTCATCTTTCCAGGGGGAACCATCTTCAGTCCAGGGGGAACTCCCATCCGCAGTTCCGGGGGAACCTCCTTTCACAGCTGCAGTTCAAGCTCCTACAGTCCAAGATACTTCTGCAGACTGCTCTCAAGTCGAGGGGGAACTACCTTCTCGAACCGCATAATGCTCTGACATTGAAGATATTCCCTCTACCGCAGCCGCTGACCACCAACAATCTCACCTTCATATTTGGACAAAGGATCACCCACCGGGTCAAATCATTGGTAACCCATCCGCATGCATAAAAACTCGATCTTCTAGTGATCTAACGGACCATTGCCATTACGCATCCTTCATGTCCGCAATCGAGCCTCGAACCATAAAAGAAGCACTCATGGAGCCCGACTGGATCACCGCAGTGCAAGAAGAACTAGCTGAGTTTGAAAGAAACAAGGTGTGGAAGCTGGTACCGTAGTCGTAAGGCCACACAAACATTGGTACTAGATGGGTTTACAAGAACAAGCTTGACGAATCTGGTGCGGTAGTGAGAAACAAAGAAAGACTTGTTGCTAAGGGGTACAGTCAACTGGAAGGCATTTACTACGATGAAACGTATGCCCCTATAGCCCGAATGGAAGCAATACACATCTTCTTGGCGTATGCGGCACATAAGAACATCACGGTGATGGGTTTCGAACAATACATCAATCCTATGGTGTACATGCAAACCCTAATAGCTTTTGGATCTAGTTTGTCTAATGAAAATGCAATTGAATATCCAAAGCTATAAACCCTAGATCTAGCAAATAAGAACTGAAATAAGGGTTTAGTAATTACCTTTGATTATTATATAGTAATAATAATCAATTCCTTGCTTTGATTGGCTTCAGAAAGCTTAGTGCCTCAAGTGTTGCACCTCTAATGGAGTCACAAACACCACTAAGCAACTTGGATGAAGAAGGAGGAGAGAGGAGGCACCAAAAACGGCTAGAAACCCTAAAGGATTACTTGTCCACGTTTTTAGGGCTTAAGGGTCCTTTATATACATGTGGGCTATTAGGGTTTGCAACTAGGAAACCCTAATCTGGCTGCTTAAGCCCTAAGCAGCCCATTGACTCCTTTAACATATCCCTTGGACGAATTTGTTATGGGCTTCCCATAGAATTCATCCAACCTATATTATTTAGGTAATCCATAGCCCAATTGCAATTATCTTATAATTACAAATCCAGTCCCCTAAGTTTAATTAATCTCTTTTAGCCACAAAATTAATTCTCAATTAATTCTTGACTAATATCAATTAAACATTATGATTTCTCCTTTAATATATTATTCTTATAATATATTAATAAATCATAATTAAACCTTTCTCTCCTTAATTCATCCTACATATTGCTATGCTGAAGGCAACCCAAAAGGACCATGCTCATAATCGGGTCAGGTACATACCAAAATAGTTATGGACTTAGACACTAATCCAACAGTCTCCCACTTGGATAAGTCTAATAACTATTTTGCATAACTTCAGAACCTGATCAGCAATCATAGCTTTCAAAATCCGCTGTCAACTCTGATCTTATCAGATACGCGTGTCCTTTAGATAAGCGATTATATATTCCTCCATTATCAAGGTATCGTATAGACACAAAACATGAATTTCGATCATTCTCTCTATACTGTTTCTCGACTTCCAATTTATGACGACTAATAACAGACTATAATTGAACACATCAACTTAGTCTCGGCTTGGCCAAGCGCTTAGGGTGTCATCACTAAATCATCGAGAGGCCCACAGATATCGCTTTTATCCCACTTTGGGTAAAAGGAATGGATAAACTTCGACTCAAATGCTTGCTTGCACCTACTAATCGAATCACCCACAACAATAAATTTTATAACACCAAGTTACTGGTGCGTTTACTTATCATCAATGTGCAACCGACTAGCAAATAACAACTCACACATCTCGGTTTCAAGAATATACAATGTTATCGTCTCACAATCACTCGTGATAAAAACCATGAAGTGATTCAAGCGAGTGTGGGTTTAATCCAATACTCTAATCTTATCAAAGCACTCATGAACTCTGCAGCAAACTTGTGCTATGTCTAAACACTTTAGACAATCTACAGACAGATTCATGACAGTCTTCCTTCATACCTACTTCCAACGTATGACCGACTGTGGTGGTTCGAATAACCCAGTTATTCTGGAAGTCAAAACATGAAAAGTGAAAAGCAATAATAATATTAATCCTATATAGCCCCAAAACTTTTGAGCGTAAATAAAAACACTTTTATTTAAACACCATATTGATTACTCATTATTGATTGCTTACTATTTCAGAAAATCAACTTATTACTCGAAGTATAACCACAATTGTCCCATGCTCCAAGCATGCACACTTTGGTTTCCTATGGTCCATATTTTGTGAAATAGATCAATTGAAAAACTTTTCCAATGAAACTCATTTCACAATCCCCAATTCTTATTATTAGTACAAGAATACCAAATTCTTGCCACTTTTAGAATATGTCAGATTCTAACATTTTATGCAATGATTCTTTCGTAAAGTCATAGCACAAAAGTCATCATGACTTGGCCAATGAAATCACAAAGTACTCTATCAGAAATTGTTACAAAGCAATTATATAGATGTGATGTCTCTCACTCAAAGTACATTCCTTTGAACATTCTTTTTGCATAAATTTTCTAATCTAGACATAAATTCTTAATTTCCAACTCCCAATTATGGAAACATTTCCATGTTTGCCATATGACAACTCATTCTTAATAGAATCTTATCTATTCATAATAATGTCAATATAGTCCATCCAATACTATACTTCCAACTACTCACAAGCGACAAATCCTCAGTGAACCTCAGATCGTCCTTTGATAGTTGTTTAATTATTTTAGTCAAAACCGATTCTAGTCCTTTTTCCCTCTTAATGCCCTAGGCATTTGGAAAATTTTAGAATGGTCAAATATTATAGCATATGTAATCAATCCTATACCCGAAGCGTATTGGACACGATGCATAATGTCTCACATAAAGACGTGATACTTTATCAGCCTTCTGCCATAATATTTTATGTGCCCTGTTCCCACAATTCGAACTATGAAGAGGGATGCCGTAATCATAATCGAATTTTGAGAATGCACTATGTATCCTTGACTAAATTTATTAACATTTCTCGATCTAACCGTAGAGCTTCTCATAGAAATAAAAAAACTTCTCGCCCACTTCCTACAATCCGGCCTGAACCTTTGGGTAGGCTCTGCAGGATCAACAACAATAGCTGCACGGAGTATGGTAGAATTCCTCGGTACGGTCATTCGGGAAGTCCCTCCGAGGACGACTCCCATACAATTCTTGCGAGAGCTGGAGAAGCGTCTACGCCCAGGAGGTGAGAAGAGTTGAGAACAAAGTGGCGAACGGGTGCGTAACGCGTGGGAATCTGCCGAACAGTTCGGGCGAGAGTCATTGGTTCAAATCCAATAGTAGGTAAAACCGACCGAAAGCCCCGCTTTTGCCAGCATGACAGCAAGCACGGACTGGCAGCAAGGAGTCAACTGAATGACCAAAGCATCGGTTGCTTCCACTTGTGGCCTTCTTCGAGCGCCTTGTGACTGACTTGCCATTGCCAACCGTACGCCGCGTCCTGATCCTCACGTAGCCGTAGGTCTCTCGTTCCTTTTCTCACTCGTCGATGGAACCTCACCCTCAGGCTCCAAAATAGTCGTTCTTACGCTTCCCGGGGTCTCCCTCTCTACAGTGGGGTTCTGTTTGAAGTTATGATTTAGACAACGAGTCATAGGTCTTTCTTTTATTCCCTTGGCTATTAATCACCAAGAAAAAGGCTATTCATTAGCATACCACTTAGCTTTGAAGTTGAATGCCAAATAAATAGGATAAGGCCTGGGCCAAGACGCCTTAAGTCATCGGGTGAAGCACCTGTAGATAGGGCACCTCTTTCTCCTTTTCTTTGCCGGGAAGTAATGTTGAAATAGTGTAAATAGTGCGAGACTTTCAACTAATGAAATCTAAACCAGCTAGTTCAGTCAGATACCGGCTAAGCAACCTCTAAAGCAGCTATCGGAGCAGTAGCAGCTTGAAATTCGCATACCAAAGACGATGGAATTCCCCACTTTCTAATGCAATACGGCAAAGCTTAGGGAGTCAGCTAGTCCAACATCAGTCATTCTAATGGAATATCTGGAATATCGAACTATCTCAGATGTTTCAGTTCGCTAAGTTTGAAAAGTCCAAAGAGCGCAGACTAGCCACGGAGCTTGGATACGGTTTCCCGATCGGAGATCCATGGCGTAGTTGGTAAACACCCTTCCCGGGTACACAAGTTCTGCACACCACCAAATAATTAGGTGGTGGGACAACGCGAAAAGAGGCCATGCGCCAAGATAGCCCAACGGGTACCCACTCAGAAATCTGACAGTAGAGCCCGGGATCGTCACCCACGGGGCATCAAATTCACCACCAGATAAGATAACAGGAAACTAACCGCTTCGGATAAATCCTGGTCGAATAACTTGGATACAACCCTCTCAAGAAACACGATCGGCCACCTATCGGTGGCAGACCGCGGATCAAAAGAGAAGCAGACCCGCGAACTGCCGGCACGGTACTCCGTTTCCAGCAAGTTCGTGAAGGTCCAGCAATTTGAAAGGGGATGTTGTACGTACCGATGTTTTTGACAGTACTAGACAGAAGGATGAGAAGCCCGCGTCGATTCCCATGCACTAGAAACAGAGAAGGCATCCATCAGGATGAAGTAGCCAGTGAAGTTTGCCCTCATAAACCTCAGAAAGACAGCCCCGCATAGATTGAATTTATTGAATGGAGATAGCAAAATACTCATAATTTCATCCGGGGTCATTGAAGGCCTCTTTGACAGAGATATGAGGCCGAGGAGGGTTGTCTACCTGCAGAGGAGAATTCAACCACATATCATGCAAAAAAAAATGTTACCTTTACCGATAGACCACAAGGCGTGGGAGAAAACAAAGTCCAGCTGGGCATGGATGGCTCTCCAACAATGAGAAGCACTCCTAGGAATTGAAGCTTTAGAATTTTGAAACGAAGTATAATATTCTCTCCCTTAATTATAGCAAAACAACTTTTCAACCCTTGCAACTTTGCAAAGTGAATCTTTGTTTTCTATAATTAATATTGCTAACTTGCAATACTTACCATAATAATCATGCTCCCACTAACATGATGATTATTTTCTTACCAGCATAACACTTATGCTCCCACTAGCTTTTACATGTATTCAGAAAACAATTGAACTTCCAGAAAACAATGCTTATTGAATTCCTTAAGTTTGTATTTCTAAATACTTGATGCTTTGATAAGCCTTCATCTAAGCTTCTTAAACTCATACACCTTTGTCTTAGAAAGCTCACATGTGTGTATAAAAAAATTTAGAACTTATGTTACTAAGTCCCAAATGTTCAGACTAATTGTCAAATCTCACAATTCGAACTATGAAGAGGGATGCAGTAATCATAATCGAATTTGAGAATACAATTTTCACAATTGTTGTCTTCTTAAAATCTCTCTTAGTGAAAGCATTTCCTTACAATCATTTTCATGAAGGAGGGAAACCTTATGCCACATAGATTTTAAAGTGTATGTGTTCCTATCCATGTGACTTTGTCATAACAACAATCATAAGACAATGTTTGTGACAAATCCAACTCATATGGACTGAACTTGTTCAATCTCAATTTCCTGCCTCATGGCAGCACGAGTGCCCACCATTGCTTCCAGGTTGTTAAGCAGCTCACCCTTACCTCTCAATGTACTTTCCATTGATCAAGGTCTTTTGTCTTTATGCATTCAAATGAGAAATCATAGAACTCACATACATATTTAGCTTAATTGGAATGACATAGAAACAAAATAATGTTAACACGATAGGTTATAAACCTCAAGTCGTGTGCTAGTGATGATTAACTAGGTTTACTCTTGATTTGTTCTTGAAACTTTTCAAGACCATTAAGACTCCCACTGACTCCTTGACATATAAGATTCTCTTGTCAAGAAACATTTCTTGACAAACAAATATTCAAGAGTTAGTGTAGCCTTTTGTCAAGTTTAACACTTCACACAATTGGTCTTGGTTGGTCTTTGTCTTATCCAAGACATCACAACTTACCAATTTCAAATATGCAAGAATAAGAATACTTTTCCAAATTCCACATTTGACGAGTGTTATAAACCTACTTAAGACTTGTCACTCAAGTCAGAATCTTGGAGTATGACTCTTAAGACTTGATATTGGAACGAAGTATGATTGACTTATTGATTTAACTATTTCCATAATTCTCGATTCCTCTTCTTAGACATGCAAATGCACTAAGACTCACTTAGAGGACCAATTGAGAAATAGTTCTTAATCATTAAGACTTATCATAAAACACAATAAAAGGTACTCTCCCTTCTTCTTAGAATAGAGAAACTTTTATCTTTATGCCTACTTGATTCTTCTTATTCGTTCTGCTATTGATTGAAACTCTTTCGATCAACTCAGAATTATACTTAATCTTATAAGTATAATCATATTTATTAAACTTTAGTAAATCATGACGAATATCTTTATCACTCTTGTGGTGGACTTGATCAACGTACAACCTAGTGTACTCGATCTCTTAGTCCTTCACTTGACACTTTGTCAAAGAATTAGTCTAATTTTTTCAAATATGAAGTTTCTCATTCATCACACAATGCAGGTTGCATGATTCCAAGTTCCTGTCCAATTGAAACTTGGGTGATGAGAAACTCTCCCCATTTGGTAAATTCTCGACATTTCCACAATTAAGAATCAAATCCATTGTTGCTAATAGAAGAAACATTCAAACATCAATTTTTCATACATACCATTGCAATGATAAATAAATAAGACAAAAACAAATTTTATTTTATTGCGGAAAAACTTTATCCTTACAATGCAGTTCAACTGAAAAACTATGCTACTACATATTTCTTAGAAATCTACCCTAACTCTAAAGTAACAGCTCAAAAATCCGATCTTTGAATCCATGCGATCGAAATCCATTTCTTCGTGATCAGATTCAACACGCTTCTTCCTTAAGTTTCCTTTCTTTTCTTCGATCCTGCAAAACATCAAAATGTAATCTTATCACATCATGTATTAAGAACCAAAAATAGGAACTTATAGAGTTAGTTAATGGATTTTACCTGAAGTAGAGCCATACGTCTTGACTCTCCCATCTCTTAGATCTCTCAGGTAAACTGGGCAGCTTCATCTCCAATGCCCCTTCTCTTGGCAGTAAAAGCAAATGGACTCCTTTGGTACATAGCAAGGGACAATCTCAGCCTTTTCTGGACTTCCAATGTAGCTAGTGTCCAATGAAGCATGGGAGTTTGATTGACCAATCAAGTTTGCTTGACCAGTGCGCCAAATCATCACTGATTTAGCATCAACAAGCAAATAGGTCAAATCAATGAGGGTCACGTCGTGGTCCATCATATAGTACTCTCTAACAAACTCACTATATGATTCAGGAAGCGACTGAAGAACCCAGTCAACAGCCAACTCGCCTGAAATCTCGACACCCAACATCCTTAACCTGTCAATGTGTGACTTTATCTCTAAGACATGTGCACACACAGGTTTCCCATCTTCGTGTTTACTTGCCAAAAGGGCTTGAGTGAGCTTGGACTTTTCAAGCCTTCGAACTTGTGGGTTAGGGAAAACAATTTGAGGAGGTGGAGGAAGTGATTCATGACTCTCATTTCCTTGATCGTATCTTGGAACGCTATCTTCATTTGGAAAGCTTGTTCCAATGGATTTGGGAAGACCATTGTTAGATTCAGACATCTACAAAACGGGAGAAATTCAAGTCAAGTTGATTAGAATCCTTGATGTAACACCCAAACGAAACATCAAGGCAAGGATCCAACACAATACTCTACAACCTAGAAGAGGGATGCCGTAATCTAGTTGCAGAATATTTGAAGGTAGGTAAATGACGATTTACCAATTTCCACCATGAAAAACGAAAAAGAAATTTAAGTTTTAAATGAATTGAAACTCCTAGATCTTTTGAGATTCATTGAACTTTTCAATGGCATGTTTAATCTCGATTATGCCCTTCAAGTTTGCGACTGGGATGCCGAGGATCACAAACAAGGTGTGAATAACCATACGAATCACGTGGTGCACCCAATTGCTACTATCACCTAATCAATGTGCCGGTTAGCCACACACGCTCCATTGATATATAATAAACATCGAGCTACCCTTCGCCACCAATGCCAAACCCAAATTAGTGTGCCGGTTAACCACACACGCTCCACTAACGTTTCGACAAGGGTACAAAGTGTAATTCCATGGATTAACATACAATTCCACATTTTTCCTAAAGTAACTATGATTTGGGAATTTGTAAAAGCATGTAGTTACTTTGTACTTCATTATACTTATAATGGAATGTTTCGTCCTATCCTACCCGTTCGGCTAACGACCCTCCACTAGTCAAGAGTGCGGTGGGTAAGAGTGGATACCCATTCAGTCGCCATTTTATAGGAAATTTCCTTAAACACCCCCTATAGACCAGCTTCGTGAATGAGGCCTACTAACGGTAAGACTGACTCTTTACTCATATATATAATATTAGACTTTTAATGTTACATATATATAGTATAGGGTGTATTTTACACTTTTAAAATACTAGGTGGTTCAATTTAAGAATTTATACTTTTAATTTAATCAAATGTAAACCAAAACATTATGGATTTATTAACTCTCTTTTAATTATACACTTTAATTAATTAACAAAACCATAAGGGTGTAATTTGAACTTTTTCAAAATGCGAGGTTTTAGAATTTAACATTTCAAAATCAAACTTTTAATCAACTTTTAAATTCCAAAACTTGAGGGCAAGTTTTGAAACTTTTCAAAACATTAGGGTTTAACTATTTAAATTTCAAAAACAAAACATTTAAGTTCAAATTTAAACTATAAAACCTAAAGGGGAAAATTGAAACTTTTTCACAAGATAATTCAAATCTAAATTACAAATAATCAATCTTTATCTAATAAAACAAAAGATTATCTAAATTTTGACAATTATCTTCTATTTTGGCAAGGATAATCACCCAATATCAATAAAAATCGGATCTTATGAATTAAAAATGTTTATGGTAAGTATCCTAAGCCAAAACAGCAAGAAAATCACCAAAAAACGCTGCCAGACTCGCTGACTCGTCGAGTCAGCACTGGACTCGGCGAGTACCCAGTGGACTCGGCGAGTTCAGTCATGGACTCGGCGAGTCCAGCCCCAAAATTAAAAAAAAATCGTTTTTCAGCCAATTTTCGATCAAGCAAGCATCAAATTCACTAACAAACAGCCCTAGTCTCTGATACCACTGATGGGTTTCGAACAATACATCAATCCTATGGTGTACATGCAAACCCTAATAGCTTTTGGATCTAGTTTGTCTAATGAACATGCAATTGAATATCCAAAGCTATAAACCCTAGATCTATCAAATAAGAACTGAAATAAGGGTTTAGTAATTACCTTTGATTATTATATAGTAATAACAATCAATTCCTTGCTTTGATTGGCTTCAGAAAGCTTAGTGCCTCAAGTGTTGCACCTCTAATGGAGTCACAAACACCACTAAGCAACTTGGATGAAGAGGGAGGAGAGAGGAGGCACCAAAAACGGCTGGAAACCCTAAAGGATTACTTGTCCACGTTTTTGGGGCTTAAGGGTCATTTATATACATGTAGGCTATTAGGGTTTACAACTAGGAAACCCTAATCTGGCTGCTTAAGCCCTAAGCAGCCCATGGACTCCTATAACATATCCCTTGGACGAATTCCTTATGGGCTTCCCATAGAATTCGCCCAACTTATATTATTTAGGTAATCCATAGCCCAATTGCAATTATCTTATAATTACAAATCCAGTCCCCTAAGTTTAATTAATCTCTTTTAGCCACAAAATTAATTCCCAATTAATTCTTGACTAATATCAATTAAACATTATGATTTCTCCTTTAATATATTATTCTTATAATATATTAATAAATCATAATTAAGCCTTTCTCTCCTTAATTCATCCTACATATTGCTATGGTGAAGGCAACCCAAAAGGACCATGCTCATAATCGGGTCAAGTACATACCAAAATAGTTATGGACTTAGACACTAATCCAACACACGGTTCACCAAATGGATGTAAAAAGTGCCTTTCTCAATGGTGAACTGAAGGAGGAGGTTTACTTGCAATAACCTCCAAGCTTCGAAAGTCAAGAATTTCTGAACTACTGCTACAAGCTTGAAAAGGCGGTCTACAATCTCAAACAAGCTCCAAGGGCATGGTATGAGACTCCTTCATAGTTTCTCGTCATGTCTGGTTACAAAGGAGGTGTAATTGATCCCACTTTATTTAGAAGGGCAAATGGTAACAACTTAATGCTCGTCCAGATATATGTGGATGATATTATATTTGGTTAAACTGACCAGAATATGGTGGATGATTTTTCGAAGCTCATGACAAACAAATTTCAAATGAGCATGAATAGAAAGATCAATTTCTTTCTAGGTCTTCAAGTTAAGCAAGGCCCTCAAGGGATTTTCATCCATCAGGAAAAATACACCTCAGAGCAACTGAATAAATACTTAATGGACAATTGCTCCTCAGCCAAAGTTCCAATGGCCTTTGGATACAAGATCTCTGCTGATCCTACTGGAGAGTCAGTTGATCACAAAACTTATCGAGGAATGATTAGGTCGTTCATGTACTTAACCGCAAGTAGACCGGACATTGTCTTCGCCACATGCTTATGTGCTCGATACCAGGCCGACCCTAAAGTATCACATCTGACTGCAATCAAGCAAATCTTCAAATACCTTAAGGGAAGCAAAGCTCTAGGCCTCTTGTAGCCAGTAAGAAATGACTTCAGACTTCAAGCCTTCACCGATGCGGATCATGCCGGTTGTAGATTAGATCGAAAGAGTACTTCCGGTGGTTGCAAATTTCTAGGAGGAAGAGTAGTCAGCTGGTCTTCAAGGAAGCAAAATTGTGTCTCGTTGTCTACCGCAGAGGCAGAATATGTGGTCGCAGCCAAGGACTGTTCTCAAGTTCTTTGGATGAAGACTCAACTGATGGACTACGGGTACAGAATGCTGTGGGTACCACTTTGTTGTGACGCGGAGAGTGTCATTGCGATTTCTCACAGTCCAATTCACCACTCAAAGACGAATCACATGGAATTGCGGTATCACTTTATTAAAGACCGCATACTTAAAGGTAACATCAAAGTGATTTTTGTTCCCACACATGAGGAAATAGCTGATGTTTTCACAAATGCACTTGATGCCACTAAATTGAATAGCTTTCTAGAAATGTTAGGAATGATGAATCCTGACCCGTAATTCCTTTAGAATTGATAGCTACCATAGTCATTGTCCTGTGAAGAACGTGTTTCTTTTCTTTTCAAAAAATAATTCTTGAAGCATTCTCTTCACTGCAGTTCTAGAACAATAAATTCATCATATGTCCATTTGGTATATCTTGTATACTGCAATCGCATATGATCTATATATTCTTCGGGTCCTTAACTCCTTTTATTTCTAACTGTTTGATCAATTGTTTCCTCAGATCTTGCTACCGTAGCCATACCACATCTCAATCGCAGTCATTATCAATCCACCGCAGCTACATTAAATGATCCAGCATTTACTTCATAAAGACAAAGGAATTTGTGTGCTAGTTAATGCTCTTTAATAAGAAACATTCTTTTTGGCAGCATACAATGCCTCAAACTTTTTCAAATCCTTTCTTTTAGTCAGACCTATTTTGGGCTAAGAAACAAATAATGTTTTTTTCCATAAAATACAATCTTTAATGAAATCTTTTTCCTTAACCAGTCTTATCAACTTGCCGTTAAATGTCTAATCCTTTTCAACTTCCTACCTTTTCACAACGAATAATGACCCTCACCACATGATTTCTAGACATGTCATCATGGGTCTGACATTTCATTAATTACCCCGCTTTTCTTGTAAAATCTTTATTTTTGATTTAATTTTTCTTGTGGCTGATAATGGTTAAAACCCAAGGGTTTTTACCATTATCAGCTGTAAATGAGTCAATTCTAATAAATTTTGTAATCCGGAGGTATAAAAACCTCCTTTTCCTCCCAAGAAAGCTTTGCGCTTTTTGAATCCCTAATCAACGAACTTCATCTTCTTCCCTCTTGCACAAAACAGTTTTCTCGCAAATTCTTCAAAACCCTCATTTTAACAATGGTGAAATCCGACGTTTCCAAGAAGCAATCCAATTCGTCAGGGCCTGTTAAACCAACTGGTTCTGACACAACCATCAAGGTTCAGTCCCCAACCATTGATCCAAGCAATTTTAGGGCTGTGTTTGAAGATCAACCTCCCTACAATGACACGATACGCGTGATGATCCAGTTCATTCCTTCCCATCCACTGTTTGGTGCATTTGATTCATTCACTGATGTCGTCCCACTCCCTACTCTGTTTAAATGTGCTTTTCAGCCTATTATCTACTTCATAATCTTCAGGAAGTGTACCTGTACTTGATAGACGATTCACTAGTCGTGCTCACCAAGACCAAGTTCTTGGAAGCCATCAATCTCATAGTTCCTTCCAACACCAAGTTCTTCTCACCGAGCACATCCGACATCATCACCACTCTATACCAGATGGGGTACCAAAAGAAACTAAAAGGGATTGGAGAATTTAAGAAAAATCAATTACCGGCGGTGTGGCAATTCATCTGTCACTTTGTCATCAGAAGTTTGTCTGGCAGAACAGGTGGCACAGACAACATGGGGATCAAGCTTCTCGAGCTTGTATAGAGAATATTCACCGGGAATACAATCAATTTTGATCAAATATTATGGGATGACTTCCTACAGTACATTCCAAAGGAGACTCCTCCACAAGATGCAACTGAGCTTACTTTTGCTCTTTTTTGGTCTCTCTGTGTTTCGGACCTTCACAAGGAGGCGAAGCTAGACATGGGTGATGATTCCACACTCTTTATCACCGGTGACTTGAAAAGGTACACCCCTTCCAAAGATCAATCTATTTTTGGACCTCTTAGGAGACTACCTGGACACATCTTGGAGTCTATTGGACTCAATGCTCGTGAAGTCACATATCATATTGAGGCTACGGATGGTATTGACCCATACCATTCTTCCCCGCCTCATCCTAGTCAGTCTAACCTAGTCCCTATCACAACCCAAGGTCCTTCTAGTATCGCAGCTCCTATCTCCACTTCAGTACCTCGTACCAAAGAACAGTCTAGCCTTCCCAAAACCAAGCGCCGCAAGCAAATTGTTTCCTCTAAGAAAGCTCCCCGCAACATGATCAAAAAGGGTGAAAATCCCTCCAAAAAACGCAAGTCCAGGACTATTAAATCTTCAGATGAAACTCCTCCCTATCCCTCTAAATCCCATGACAAACCTGTCAATGTTATAGAAGACTCTGATCCTGACTCATGTGATCTTTTCAGATGTAAGAAGCTCAAACTTACTCATAGTCATAGCCAAATGTGTGACCGGACTCATACCGTAGTCTCTCGAAAGACTCCAGTAGTCGTTGGAGCCCCCGCAGGCTTATTCGCTTCTACCTATCCAACTACTTAAATACAGCAAGTGTATCTGTTTCATCTGAACATGGAGACAAACATGGAGACACATCCCCAGTTGGATCCCAAGAGGATCCCATTGGTACATCACGCCCTAAAGTCTCCAAGCCACCACACTTACACGTTTTTTAGCCTGAGGAGTTGCGCTCCATCCTTCTTTATGTTACACAAACACTACAAACAGCTGACCCACTGCATGGCACTTCTTTAGCCCTTTCCAGAACCGAGCCGAGGCCACACTTGATTACAGGTCAAGGAGACCAAGGAAGCTTGGTAAATTCTACTCTGCCACCATTACATGCGAGTGGTTTAGGCATGGTGAGCACTAGTGTGCCAGGATCCACGAACCCAGGGGACACCTCGGTGCGAACTCAAGGATTTGACGGATACTGTTCTGATAATTCCTGGACTCAGTATCAACCTAGTACTGAATCCGGAATCCAAAAATATGAAGCTTTTCACAGGTCTTTTCAGGCACGCAAGGCTCAGCAAACTCAACAACTTCAGCAACGGGAAAAAGATCTTCAAACCGTCGCTAAATACTGGGCTGATATGATCAACAATGTGAAGACAGTTTATGATATCTTGAGAATTCAAGATTGGGTATCTAAAATGGAAGCTACAGTGCAACATGCTCAAGGTCAAACCGGTGGTGTTGGTCCATCAAACCCCCTCCCACTCGTGAAGCACATGACTCTAATATTGATGGTTCCGTAATCTAGATCAGCTTCGGTCCTATGTTAGGTTTGGATGATATAGAGCTTGACGATGTTCAGCAACCTCCTCATTCTGATGAATTTTTGATGGTTTTCGATGACAACGAATCAAGTGGATCTCAACACTGCACTTCAAAATCAAAGGAAAAGAAGAAGAAGATACTGGCTATCACCCGCAAGGAATTTTTCTCATTACAATCCAAAGTCGACCAAATTTTGGCCACAGTTACCACCAGCCAACCACAAAACCAAGACCTTTCTTCCCCACAGTCTCTAGTTGGGAGATTTGAGAGATTGGAAACCAGAGAATGTTTAACCGTAGAACGTATCATTCTAAAAGTTGAAATGGGTATTCGAGCCCTAGATAACAGTTTTTTTGCTGATCACAAACAGTTCATATCCACTGCTGAAAACCTCATCAAAGAGGTAACAACACTCAAAGAAGAAGTCAAGACCACCCTTGAAAATCAAGCTGCTCACTCCAAGAAACTGGTAGAAGAAACTCATAATGCTTATGAGTCAGCCATTGCGGTCCTCCAATCCACCATCAACAATGTCATACGCTCTATCGCTGCTCATCCCCATGTCAACCAAATTCTTAAACTCTCCAAAGAAATCCACCAACTACTGTTCAACTCTGAGATCCCCAACAATCTCCAAGCCTCTGAGTTGATCAAAAATCAGTTTACCGAAACGTTTGCCAAAATCGACGGACTGAAGTAGTGGTTTGAGGATCAACCTGTGGTTGATTACTCAAAAGGGGGAAGTGACCATAGTTCGTTCAATCAACAACCTGATCCTTCACACTTCAACACTCCTTCGGATCATCAAACTCCTCTTACTATGGATCAAAACAAGCCTCCAACTCCTCAATCCTCACCGCAACCATCTCCTAAACTGTAACATCCCGTTATTTTCTGTTTGTAAAGTCAACTCTAGTTAATCAAAGTCAAACAAAGGTCAACTAAAGTCCGTTTTATTGTTTAGGTTTCTATTTAGGTTATAATAATAACCTTTATTTGTTAAAATCTTTAAAATATCTACAACTGAATTTGGAAGGAAAAGGCTTGAAAATCCGAGAAACTTCACAATTATCTCTTCGCTTCAGACCGCAAACTCTTCGGGCCGCAAAGAGTTTATGGCCGTACACTCCTCGGACCGTAAAATCCTCGCAGCCGTAAACAAGGCTTCGGCCGTAAACTCTAGCCGACTTCGGACCGTAAACGAGGTTCACGGCCGTAAACCCTCGGATCGTGAACCCTCGCACATATATATAGATTTCCTTCATTTTTTCACCATTTCTCACACTTACAACCCAAGAAACTCGATTTTCTCTCAAGTGCCATCAAGATTTACACCTTGTTCTTCAAACAAGTAAGTGTTTCTCCTATTTTATTAGTTGATACCTTGCTTAATCTAGTGAAACCCTATGATTTCATCCATGAAATCATCTCTTTTGCTTAGATCTTCAAGAACACCAAGAACACCAAGAACACATACTAGTTCTTTAGACCGTGAATACCCAAATCAAGCTTCAAAACGTAGGTATCATTCCGTATACTAGTTATTCTATAGATGCTCATAACATACACCCTTGAAAACAACCATTTCCCAAGAACATAAGAGTTTACGGCCATGAGCATCTCCCTTGCCCGTAAACTCAAGATCTTCTTAGGCCGTAAACTCCCCTTGGCCGTAAACACCAAAGGTGTGGCCGTAAACTCCAAAGAGTGGCCGTAAACTCCATTTGATTCAATCACATGTGATTGTAACATTTCACTTTAAGTGATTCCTAGTCCCTAAGAGGGTTTTTTTTAGCATAATTAGTTGTTTAAACACTAATTATATTCATATATGTGTCATTATATGCTATTAGGATCTGTTTGTGCTCAAGATTTCACTTGACAGTTAGCATCCTACACCGATCTTTCAATTAAATAACTTACAACAGGTGAATTCATACCCCCAAATTTTCATAGTTTTTACTGTTTTAAGGGGGGGAATACAAGTCTAACACAAAGTTTTTGTGTTATAAACAAGTGATTTTGAAATATCTTATAAAAATAGATTTGAGTTATCATCAAATCAAATAGTTTTAAATGATTGTTTCAAAATGACATCAAGTCACCAAAATGAATTTCAAAATATCAAACTTCTTTTAAATGTTTTTATAAACTTATATTTCTCCCAAAAATCATACTAGTATACATATATTTATATAAATAAGATTTAAAGGGCTTAGGACTGATAACCCACTTTAGTTCCTTTTCCTTGTTTGGATGTGAGATTATAAGCATCAGTTATTTGTCCGAGTGTCATTTAAATTTTACTTATATATATTTGTATATGTATACAAGTATAAAAGTTAGTTCACTAAGTTTCAATTACCCTTTGTAACATGTTGAGCAAAGGGTTACATTCATGAATACTCGTTATCAAATCAGAAAGTACATATAAATTATAATAGGTAAAATTTATGATTCACAGAACATTAATTCACGATTCAAGTATACTAGAATACATTGTTTTACAATAACAAAGGTTTGAATCAAAACTATTAAAGTGTATACATTTTTCAGATACATGTTAAGAATACTAATTCAAGAACATATTATCAATCATTTATTTCAGAATGATTAGGTTTTCATAACTATTATACATGTAACGTTTATATGCTTTTATGAGACAAGTAGTTCAGGTTGTTTAATTCCTTTTAAACAACATAGTTAAAGTCCTGACATTATAACCAGAATCTCCAGCAGGGGATCAAAACAATGTGTGTATAGATCTATATTGGGATTGACAACCCCGCACTCGGACTGCTAGCTACAGTCAGGCATACACGCCTGTGAGTGAAAATTTGTTATCAACATTTGTTCAGCACACTCATAGCGTTGGGTCAGGCCATCTAGTCAGTATGGTTATAATAACTCATTAAAAGATATTAACAATACGTTATTGTATAATTAACTAAACTTATGTACTATATCAAAGTACTAGTTTACAAGATACAGTTTATAGTAAAACATTACAGTTTACAATAACAGTTGGTGAAACCAGATATACTCTCAGATACAAGTTTCAAAAAGGATTACAAATACAGAACATTGGTTTACAAATAGAATAGTTTTATGCAGCTATAACTACTTTTCATATACAATAGAAAATATAGGATTTTCTGGAACAGTTTACATATTCAAGAAACAGAAAACATTCTTTCAAGCATAAATACTTATGCACTCACTCAACTTTATGTTGATACTCTCTTTTCAAATTACTTGTATTCTCAGGGAATCAGTAGACAGGTACACCTCGAACTTTTGAGAAGATTGAGCTATTTATGTCTTGTCTTCTTCTTTTGTACAACTATTTAGTTTCAGAATACAATATTGAAACACATGTAGATATTTATACTTTTTAAATACAGTGGTTGTTTGTACTCTGATTACTATAATGCATGTGTTGTGATACTACAAATGAAGTCCTCTACCCCCGGACTTTTCCGCCGTCTGGTTTGGGGATGTGACATAAACCATCAACTCTGGTGCAACCTATTCAATCTCCTCATCAAGAAACTCCTCCTCAATTCAGGAATGCGGCACCAACAATAACTTCGGAGCACTCCACTGACTCTCCCGTAACTCGTCAAAGGAAGAAAGACCGGAAGGCGGCAAAATTCTTCGAACTAATTTGGAGAGAACATGGTTTCGATACAACCATTAATGAGACCCTGATCAACTCCTGGATCAATCCCATGCGAAGGCTCCTTGACGATGACTACAAACCATGGATGACTTTCGCTGAGCCTCCATCTGATGGCTATTGGGATATTCCAATCTCCCCCAATTCAAAGTTCTTTCCCGTCTTTGAGCCTTTCGACCTCAGTCTTCCTGATGAAAAGAGACTTCCTCTCGAATTTGAGCGTTTAAATCAATTTCATGCTAAGCATGGAACTTCCATTGAAAAGATGTAGTCTAATGACAGACCTGAAGGTGTTAAAAACTACATGGTGAGGAAATTCATGAAACTGACTTTGTTCAGTACACACTCACCAGAAGAGGAATGGACTACATCAGAACACATACGGACTTCCCTTGCATGAACCCAAAAGAAAGTTTTCTAATTGCAAGATTTTTCCAACTCAAGACTGACAAGCACCCAAAAATGAAGATTCCTTATGAAAAAGCTTGCGACTTCCTTAAAGCCTTGGTTTGTGATTTCGGGAAGATTGATGCAGAAGTTTATCCCGTTCTAGCGGGGAAATTCAACTTTCCAGATTTTGAGCCAGTTCCAAGCTTCACCGAAGGCTACCAAGAAATCTCACTTGGTGCTACCAACTTCCCGGAGTTAGGAGTTGTCTATAAAAGAGCCAACAGTAATGTCAAGTACTTCATCCCTGTCACTTCAATGCATAGATTGACCTGCAGACAACTAGAAGTAACTTTGATTGCGGTTCACAAATCCAAATACACAACTGATAAAGTGAAGTTCGAGATCACAAGGAGAATTACTTGGCTAGGAGAAGAAAGGAAGTTTTGGTGGCTCTTTATCAAATTTATGAAGCTCAATAACTAATGAAGAAGAAGTTGAAGAGGTCACTTAGGGGGAAAATGTTAAAGCAAAAAAAGTGACCCTCTTAAACTTAGGTCATCCGCAACTTGTTCTTTCGCTTCCGCAACTCTTTTCCCTACCGCAATTATTCCTCTGCTACCGCAATCACAGAAGTGAACCGCAATGAAGACTTATGTTACGTACTGACTTAGTGTGATAGCATTATTTTATCCAATGGACCTTGCATGTCCATATTAGTTAGTAGTTTATCAATTGTTTATTCTGGATGTAAGTTTTCGAGGCTCTATAAATAGAGTGCTCATGTTTTGTATCAAACACTTCTCACCTCTTACCACTTCTCTACTACGATCTTTTGATCCTCTTTGAAATATAAAGATCATTTTCTCATATCTCTATCTTACTGATTATCATCGAAGATCCTCTTCACTTTAAACTAATCTCACATACTAACTCGTGTTTGAGTGCAAACCGTGTTACGAATCAATCTGGTGTTTACTTGATAAAACTTGTCATTTGCATTTCCATAACATTTCAACACTTTACATTTCCGCAACTAACAATCTAACAAATCTAAGTTATTATTGTTGAGCTTTCATGATCCATTGAGATTAACTTATTCTGCAACTATAATCTTGTACTAACGTTTGTTCAAGTGTTTCCCAAAGTTCTTCTCTCAACACGAAGTTGTGTTCATCGAAGGGAGGAATTTAGTTGAGACCAAAGGATTTGGAGTTGCTTGAATTCGACATGATAACTTGAGTATATCACAAACCTAATCTGATACCAATTGAAGGTTTGTATTTGAACGAATATACTTCAAGTTATGAACAAGAAAAACAAAGCTAATCTAAACAAAATAATCAACATAAAGTAAATAACACAGAAGTTCTTCAAATGTTCCTTTCACCAAGAAAATAGGTTTTGTCTTCACCAAGAAGACGGGTTTTCACAAAGACAATTGACACAAATCCACGAACAAAAATACTAAACCACAACTACTGGCACACCATTAGGGTTTGCCCTAATGTTGTATATATAATAATCTATACATGTATATCCTTTGATTGACGGGATTGAATCTAATCTATACTAAGAACCGATCTTATCATAAAGATACGAGATTGATCTATTCTATATTTATCTATAATAACTACCTAATATATAAAAGATTACAATCGAACAACTATGCTATAAGTTGACGTTGTTGACTCGTAGACGTTGACGCTGATGGATCAATATATTATGTGTTTGACTCGTCAGATCATAAGGTGTGAGCTTACAGGAAACAGAACATGGAAAGTAGGGATGAACATAGGAGGATACCCGACTAAATTCGATAGAACCGAACCTGTAGTTCTTGAAATGTTGGAACCGGAACCGCTAAGACCGGCTTTGGCTCCGGGTCCCTGTTTTCTAATGTTTCTTAACAACTTCTTATTGAAAAATAACTAGATAACAGGTAGTTAGACGAATTAACAAATATAGGATACCATCTATATCATATTAGGTAGTTTAAGCTTATGTACTTTTGGTTAAAGAGCAAAAAAATAACAATTGACCAAAAACATTTAAATTTAGTATCGATATAAAACACAAATAACAAAACAAAAAAAATACTAAGGACATGCAATTTGATCTAAAAAACATAGTCCTATAGCCTTGATTTTCGAGCTTATTATTTTCCACCAAAGTCTTTTTTAATAAATACCAACATTATATGCTATCTACTATAAATAATTATTATAAAACCAAAAATCATGGCAACACCATTTCTTATATTAATTTTAATAAATGTGTCTTATAATATTTTTTCAATCAATTATGTGAGCAATAGGATTCACACACACACACACACACACACACACACACATATATATATATATATATATATATATATATATATATATATATATATATATATATATATATATATATATATATAGACACACACACACATGCGTGTGCATACGCAAATCAGTTCCCGTGGGTAGGGATGAGATTTAAAACTGGAAAACCGGATTGGAATCGGAATCAGACCGGAACCGGAACCGGAATGTATAAAACCGGTTACAGTTTCGGGTTTAAAGAATGACTTTATCCGGGTTCCGGGTAATCCGGGTTTGGGTCCATCGGGTCTGGGTAAACTGGTTTTAAGAACCGGAATCGGTGTTAGGAACCAGAGCCACTTTTAGGGGCAGGAACCGATTTCTATAAAAAGTTTAAAACATGCATATGTCATTGATTTCAAGTCAGATTGACATGTGGGTTTTTGCAACGTGTGGTTCAGTGTTTGTACATGATTTTAGAGTATAAATATGTCATTTTTAGTTTTATATTCATTGACTTACAATCCCCCAAACTCGAGATATCAAATTTGGAAGTATTTAATGTTTTAGCTTTTTTGTATTATGTGAAAGTTTTAAAACATGCATATCTAGTTCATTTCAACTCAGATTGACACGCAGTTTTTTACAACTTATAGTTTAGAGATTGTAGATGAGTTTAGACTACAATTTTGATATTTTTGGTGTAATATTCATTGACTTATAGTCCCCCGAAGTTGGGATATCAAAGTTGAAAATTTTCAACTTTTCAACTTTTCAGCTTTTTGTTTTTCTATTTTGTATTCTATGAAAATGTTAAAACATGCTTATCCCATTCGTTTAAAGTCGGATTGACATGTGATTTTTTCTAGAGTGTGGTTTATAGTTTGTACATGACATTAGACCATAATTTTCTCAATTTCATTCATATTCAATGACTTAAGATCCCCAAAGTTGGGATATCAATATGAAAATTTTCAAAGTTCAACCCACTAAGTAGCAAGTAATTAACAAAAAATTCCGGTTTTTCCGATTCTAAACCCACTTTATCCAGTTCCACCCTACCCAATTTTATGTTTCCGGGTTTTCTGTTTCTAGCCCCACTTTAACCGTAACCGTACCCAAAACCGACCCAAAACCGATTCCAATATACCGATTCGGTTTCCCGTCCTAAAAAATCCCATTAACCGGTTCTGGTTTTTTCCAGGCTAGTTTTGGACCCACTTTCATCCCTACCCGCGGGTAGCAGTTATAAGAAAATGAGAATGCTAACCGACGTTTCTGAGATGGTTTTGGTTTCGAAAGCAGGCATGCTGCTCATCCCTAATCAAAATGCATAGACGCCTAAGATAAATAAAGGAGCTGAAAAGGTTACAAGCCAAAGAGTATATGGCGTTGTAGGTATACAACTCCATGGAAATTTACTTCTAACTCCAAAGTAATGGACACATCATATAGTATTGACATTTATTAATATGTAGGGACCAAAGGAAAGCAGAAAGCTGAAACACATAGAACCGGATCTAATCATAAAGCATGACCAAACTACTACTATACGTAGGATTAGGAACCAATTTACTTTCTCTAGAACTTATCTATGGTTTTATGTTGAAATTCTTGATCAAAACATTATTTCATGATATGGTTTTGACTTAGGTTTTAAATAAAAGTTGTTGTGGTTTATAAAATGTGTTCTTTATTTTAAAGAAAAACATTGTCATAACATCTATGAAACTACTACAATAACAATACATAAATATTGACTCAAGTACTTCCAATGGTTTGGATAATACATATTGGTGGAGTTGTCTTCTTGGTCATATATAAACTAGAAACACATTAGAAAAAGTCCAAATATATAGGATTTTGGAAATTATTCGACTATAGCATTATGATAATGCAAGTCTTGTTTATCAAAATAGATGACAAAACATAACTCACAAATAAATGTGGATGAGAAAATGAAGAGTGCCACTTCACTTTATGTATGATATTATTTGAATGTTTGGACTTAGAATTCTAATTATGTGACCATCTTAAAAATCATATTGGCCTTCAGCGACCATAAAATGTGTAACATCCTAAAAATCAAGGTAAAATTTTCATTTTTAAAATACAACCAAAGACCATAATTTCTTACAAAACATTGTTCTAAAAAGTAATAATAACAAATCAGAGTATCCCAAAATCCAAAATCATAAAACCGGAAGGATGTGCACAATTACGCCTTAGCTTTCCTCCGATCATCTGAGGTACCTGAAACATAAAATTAAATAACATAAGCCAAACCTTAGTGAGTTTCCCCCAAAGTACGACACACAACCAGAACATATACAATCATGCACGCTAGGTCCAATGAGTCATTATTTTGGAATATCGCAGGTCCACAGCCATCGGGTTGGATTACCCCGACCCAATCAGTCATCGGACTAGAATCCAAATATGTAACGAGCCCAATCAGTCATCTGATTGGTATACCGTCGGTTCCACAACCATCGGGCTACAATACCCCTATTCTGTTCGCTTACGCACATAGCAATAAAGCCTCAACCAAAAACCATACTATGTCGACATATACAACAGATAAACATATAATCAATCAGCAGGAAATCAGGCAGATCTACAGATCACTATAGTATATCACCATCCTATATATCTGGATACAGATCTAACAACTGACTACAACATAACAACGTCCTATATACTAAGATACATATCTAAGTGGGCCGGTATTAGTGCCTTCGACCCGTATGTACAGTGAGGAAACTCACCTCTCAATCTGAAATGATAGTTAAATAGAACACTATTGTGAATATCAGCTCTACTAGTCACCTATGCATCAAATAATGACCAAAATCAACTGCAACTCAAAATACCCAAAATACCCCCAGGTCAAACATGCTCAAATCCTGGTCAAAGTCAAAGGTCAAAAGTCAACCGAGTCAACCCAGGATGAGTACGCCCAACGTACTCAACATGTGCACATGGCGTATTCACCATCCACAAACGGGCTCCCAAGGGAGTACGTGCAACATACTCAGAACTACGCCCAGCATACTCGGCCATATGTCATCTTTCCCATTTAGTGCTTATTTCATTAAGTCATTTCATCCAAAACCCAGATCTAGTCCCAAATAGTGTTCTAAAACATAAAGTTTCCAACTTTATGATATTTCATGGCTATTAAGGGTCCAAATCTTAAAACCCTAACTTCTTTATCCATTAAGACACCACAACCATTGCATAGAAGGACTAAAAGGGCCAAGATCACATTTTTATCACTCTAAACACTCTAAAACATCCAAAAGGAAAATTTATTTGGTCTAGAGTAGCTTATACTCAAATGGACCAAGATTATGGGGCTAATAAGCACAAAACTCCACATCTAGCAATATCTAAAGAAATAACCAACAAGTTTTGAGCTTTATACCTCTAAATGAAGCTTGAGGGAAAAATGCTTCTAGATTCAAAGAGGTCTTGAACTTCTAAGGTGAATCCACTCCGTTCATCCTCCTTTAAGTACACCAACAACACACTCTAAGGCTTAAAATGCTCACAAAGGTGGATTAGGGTTTGTAAGGTAGGATATAGGGCCAGAGGCTGATGAGGGAAGGAGTCTTGGGAGTTAATGATGCTTAAATATGGTCCAAAACCTAAAAGTTAGGGTTTAGGTATCAGCCACATACACCCAACGTACCTTATAAAACACACGGTTTTCATTTAAAGGCTGAAGGGACCAACTTTACAAACAAATCTCATACAAGGGGTTAAAGATGAAAATTACCTAGATCAAGATGTTACAATTCTCCCCCATTTAAATTAGAAATCGTCCTTGATGTCTACTACCATGAACAACTCAGGGTAATGCTCCTGCATCTCTGCCTCAGGTTGCCAAGTCCATCCGGAACGCTTCCGATGCTGCCACTGGACCTTGACCAAAGATACCACCTTTTTGCGCAAGGTCTTCATTTTCCTATCCAAAACCGCCATTGTATTCTTAACATAGTTTAGGCAATCGTCAACCTGAATATCATCCAAAGGAAAAACCATTGAATCATCAGCCACATACTTCTGAAGCTGAGAAACATGGAAGGTGTTGTGAATCTGACTGAGCTCCTTACGCAAATCAAACTGATAAGCTACCCTGTCAACCTTGGTAATCACTCGAAATTGCCCAATATATTGTGGCCCTAACTTGCCCCTCTTCATGAAGCATATTACACCCTTCCATGGTGATAACATTAGTAAAACCATATCGCTAAACAAGAAATCCAACTCAGATCAATGTTTGTCGGCATAACTCTTCTGCCGACTTTGAGCTATCTACAACCTCTGTCTGATATGCTAAATAAGCTCTATTGTTTGAAGGACTACCTTGGTCATTCCCATAACCATGTTACCGACCTCTCCTCAACATGATGTGGTACGACACTTCCTCCCATAAAGAAGCTCAAACGGTGGCGCACTGATGTTGGAGTGATAGTTATTATTGTAAGAAAACTCAGCTAGATGAATGTAGGTATCCTAAATCCCATATAAATCTATGACACATTCTCTCACCAGATCCTCAAGTGTCTGAATGTTCCTCTCTCTCTCTCTCTCTCTCTCTCTCTCTCTCCCTCTCTCCCTCTCTCTCTCTCTCTCTCTCTCTCTCTCTCTCTCTAGCCATAGGTTTGTGGATGATAAGCAGTGCTAACGAGCAATCTTGTACCTGGTTCCTCATGGAACCCCTGCCAAAACCGAGAAGTAAACTAAACATATCGATCTAATACAATGGAAATTGGAACACTCTGTCGAGAAAAAATCCTGCGTACATAAACATCGGCCAATTCCTTGGCTGAAGAGCTCTCTCGAATAGCTAAGAAGTGGGCACTCTTGGTCATACGATCCACTGTCACCCAAATCGCATCAAACCCCTTAATTATCCGAGGTATCTTGGTGATGAAATCCATGGTGACCTACTCCCATTTCCACATGGGAACCTCCAAAGTCTGAAGCTTTCTAAGAAACCTCTGGTGCTCGGTCTTGACCATCTAACACGTCAGGAACCTTTCAACATACGAGACTATCTCCCTCTTCATGCATGGACACCAGTAACTAAGTTGCAAATCCCGATACATCTTGGTGGCTCCAGGGTGTATCAAAAATATGGACTTGTGTTCCTCTTCGAGCACAGTCTGCCTGATCCCACCAAAATATGGTACCCAAACCCGACCACACTGAGTCAACAATCCACGACAGTCGGTGGAAAACATGTCAATATCTCCCCTGATTTGTTCATGTTTCCTTGACTCCCTCAACCCGGGCCTCCCTAATCAAGTCCAAAAGCGGTGAATCAATCGAAATTCTCATACATAGACTCCCAACATAAGAACTAGCCGACTTGCGGCTCAAAGCATCAACGACCACATTCGCTTTCCCCAAGTGGTATAGAATCTCATAAAATTATCTTTGACCACGTCTATTCACCTACGCTGTCTCTTGTTCAGATTCAGACGATACATAAGATACCTGAAACTCTTGTGATCCATGTATATGGTACACCGGACGCCATATAGAAAATGCCACCAAATCTTGAAAGCAAACACCAATGCTCCCAACTCTAAATCATGTGTCACATACTGAACCTCATGTGGCTTCAGCATCCTAGAAGCATATGCAATCACCCTCACTCGCTGCATATGAATTTCTCCCAATCGGTGATAGATGCATCACAAAATACGAAAAAAAATCCTAAACACCCTCAGGGAGGGTCAACACTGGTGCCTCACATAACTTCTGCATCAGAGTCTCAAATGCAGCCTGCTACTCAGCGCCCCTGTAACATCCGTGTCCTTGGATGAATTGAACTAGGGTTTCAGAGGGTCAAAATATTGGATTTTAGTGAAAAAGGGGTCCTCACGACGAGAGGAATGGAGGCTCACGATGTGAGGAGGACCGCATGAAGATTCCAACCGGGACAGTCACGACATGAGCAATAAGAGCTCACGATATGAGGAGCGCTGCAGCCCAAGCCCATGAAGTTTTAGGGATTCTTACATATTTAAACCCCCTTATCTCGGTCCTAGGGTTCATTTCTCCGCCTCCACCTTCCCCTAACTCAGAAAACCCTAACCCTAATCCATATTGGTGATTTTGGATCCATTTTAGTGTTTTTGTGGATAGAAAAAGAAGAAGAAGAAGAAGAAGAAGGGGTTCTAGAGTGTTGGTTCAGCAAGGAGGCTTCATCATCATTATCTTGTGTATAATTTGGACCATTGTAAGTGTCTAAGATCTAATATTTATGAGCTCAAATTGCTAGATGCTAGTTCTAAGCTCCTCTTTGCATTTTTATGTTGGATTGCATGCTTGGGATGCATAAACTTGGCAACATTATGGATCAATGAGTCATTCTCTATGATTTAGTCTTATGGATATTGAGTGTGGTTGTAATTTATGAATCTTGTTTGAGTTTGGGGCCATTTCTTGTCATTTTGACCTAAGATGGGTTTAAGACATGCTTGGGGAATGCATGTCCATCAAGTAATCATTTTTATTGGCCTTTGGAGTCTTTGTTAGCTTCTGAAAGGAATAGGATTGAGGGCTTAATGGATTAAGGACTTCAAAGTTGGATTTTTAGCATCAGACAGTTCTCACGACGTGATGAAACAAAGTCTCACGACATAAGAAGCGTTGGTCCCGTTTATGGTCATCTGCTTTTGGCTCACGACGTGAGAGAACGCTTCTCACGATATGACGACAGCCCTGATGACTTTCCCTTGACTGAGTTGACTAGGTTGAGTCGTGATGAGTTGTGATCTGATTGAGTGAGCTCTCACGACGTGACCAACGCTGATCACAACGTGAGATGTGGTTTTTGGGCTTTTGGGCCTTGTTGGGCCCTAGTTCTCTATATGTGGACCTTTTTGGTGCTTGGGTCCATTTGGAGCTTTGGGTATCTTTTAGGAATTTGGGCCTCCTTGGATTAGGCCCAAGGCGGATTTTGAGCCAATTAGGAAGTTGGGCCTTAGTGGGCTTTTGATGCTATAAGTGGGCCTCAGATTTTGGGACAAGTGAGGAAAGGGTAAAATGGAATTTTACACTGAATATTGAACAATCGGACTTGGATCCTAGCTATGGGTTGTGGATCAATTATTAATTTGGTACTATTTGTTGGTGCTAGCGCGCGGGGATTTTTTGGATCGGCAGTCCGAGCTTTTATTTGAGGTATCCGGCAGTTTGAGGTGAGTTTCCTCACTGTGGTTTAGCGGGTCGAAGGCACCAAAGCCAACCCATAGTTTATTATGTTAGTATGCTAGATGTCTGTGTGACTCTTGCATGTGTTTTGTGCTTGTATGTTTACCGGGAGAGGCCCGATGTCGGGCGGGGCCCGATGACCATTATGTATGCTATGTATCTTTGTGATTATTGCATGTGTTATATGTTATGTGTTTATATGTTTTATGTATATCGGGCGGGGCCCACTGACTGATACATCTGTATACCGAGGGGGGTTGGATGCCGGGTGGGGCCTACTATATGTTTGATATGTATGGTAGTGGTATGTGTGAAATAGACCCGGTATCCGGTTGAAATAGACCGAAGGGGATTGCAAGCACCCATATATGCTTGGCTGTATGTATGGTATGTGGTATTTTGGGGAACTCACTAAGCTTTGTGCTTACGGTTTACAAAATTATGGTTTCAGGTACTTCCGGTCCGAAAGGGAAGAGCCCGACTTGATCGCAGAGCATCCACCAATGTTTCCTGCATTATGATGATTTTGGGACTGTACTCTAATTTTCTTATAAATCACTTTTGAATATTTAGATAATGGATATTCAATGTTGTCTTAAAGATACTTAATGTTTTGGTTGAATTAAAATAAAATTTTACCTTAAAATTTTGGGTCGTTTCAGCTCCAGTGGAAATACATGCCCTTCCTGTTGGGTTTTAAGCACTATAACATACCTATGGGGCACATACACCCCTAGATGCTTTAGATCTATTTTTTCTCTAATTATACATGCAATTTCAATTTTCCAAAACATACATCCTAACTAGAATACAATACATGATATACAATATAAAACTCATAGTTAGATGAATACCTCTTGATGTAGTTGTAGTTCTTGGCCTTAGAAAGCTTTAGCACCTCAAGTGTGATGCCTCTAATGTGTCACAAACACCAAATGCAAGAAGAGACTTGAGAGAATAAGCTAGTTAGCTAAAAATCGATTATCACTCTCTTAGAATGAATGGGCAACCGATTTTAGCTCTAGGGGATTGCTTTTATAGTGTTACAAGGGCTAGGGTTTCATCCATGCAAACCCTAATGCACCATGACCCTTCATATTACTTAGGCTCCATGGGTTTAACCTCCATGGACTTTCATATTGGTTTAGCCCATCGTAATTAACCACAAATCATTGGCCCATACTATAAGAATCATTGATTTACTTAATCAGTCTCTGTATATTTAATTAGTCTCTTTTGATCACTAAATTAGTTCGTGATCAATACTAATTAAATAATATGATTTCTCAATTAATATATTGTACTTGTAATATATTAATAAATCATAAATAACCTTATTCTCAAAAGTCCATTCTATCAAATTGCACTGATGAAGGCAACCCAAAAGGACCATGCTACTATCGGGTCAAGTACATCCCAATTATAGTTATGGGCTTAGATACCAAATCCAACAGTTTCCCACTTGGATAAGTCTAATAACTATAATTGCCAATGTAACTTTGGGATCCGATTAGCAATCATAGCTTTCCAAAGCCTCTGTCGAACTCTGATGTCAAACCCTGGCCGTCGGCGGAAACACCGGGCGGTTTAACGTCATTTCTCGTATCATAGTTATTAAATTCCTGAAAACACATGCATATTAAAATACATCAACATAAAGTTGGTGAGTCCACAGGTTTTGACTCCATATAAAAATAATACATTTTCCAAGTTCAAAAGTATAGTTTTGAAAATATCATTTTGACTCTCCAACATTTAATATATATATATATATATATATATATATATATATATATATATATATATTAGGTATAATGGTTTACTTATCAAATAAGTGATATACCTATAAGTTTCGCATATTATGAATAAATGATTGTAATCCCATACAAACTAAGGTTGCTACATATAAATCTGATTTCAATTCTATACGAGTAAAACCGCTACGTATAAATCTATTTCAATTATATACGAGTAAAACCGCTACGTATAAATCTATTTCAATTCTATACGAGTAAGTGTGTTAGGTATAATTTTCTACTTAATGAGCAAGTCGTATACCTACAAGTTCCTTGTACTTAGAGTATAAGTCTTTGGGAAACTTATACTTAACATTCATACTTATATATCGACAAAGTATAATGCTTCTAAAGTTGTGCTACCATGAGTCCGTAACCGCTGCTAGACATACAAACCTCTGATTAAAAGATATCGCACCAATGGTTCCTCCATTGGTGCCACAATAAAACCGCCATTGGTGCCATAGAGGATTCCACCAAGATAAATACTTCCCTCGTACGCTTCATCGACGTCGGGTCCATAACAATCAATAGGATAGTTCGTCACCCGCAACCGTGGGGTTGTAGCTAGCAATCACGGGTGGGGTCGTCAACCAGCATAGATCTATAGTCCACCGTAAAACCGATTGGGATGTTACCAACAACCACGGATGGGGCGTTAACCCACATAGATCCATACACAACTTCCTCGCTCACACAGGATTAACGGTTACAGGTCATAGGATTTCCACTAAGATTCCCAATCTTAGTTGATGAATGAGGTAGCTCATGTAGACTTTGTCGGCTTCCTATAACTCTAACAATAAAGCATATCCGTGTCTAAAACCCTAAGTTACTAGACAATGCTTTTAATCATTACTCCTAATTTCATAATATTTAGGAAGTATATCAGCTATAACTTGAGGTAAAACTAGGTTTTATCTTGACATAAAACCAACAATAACAATATATAACATACCAAGTTTTATCTTGACATAAAACTCACAATAACAACATATAACATACCAGGTTTTATCTTAAAATAAAACCAACAATAACAACATACTTATCAATTAACATATAGGACTTCCGAGTATAACTCTGGAACTATATCGCACATAACATATATATAGAACTCCCAAGTATAACTCAGGGTCTACATTAGTATATTATTATGCTAACAACTTTACGATAGTTGCATGTATTCAAAATATCAGATTAAAAAAAACTATATCCCGGTTAATATAACTATCTATGTTGATACGAACATACTATCATATAGACATAATATTAAATTAAATACAATATTTAGCATGCGTTTTCCCCCGAAAACATTTAAAAGTAGGGCCGTGAAACTCACCCTAGTAGTGTGATCTATTGAATCTAAACGGTCAGAGGCTCGTCGTTGTCAGGCTTGGGAAGGGAAACGGCCTTCAGAAACGAGAGAGAAAGAAAGTAGAAGGTGTAAGGATTGAATGAGCTTTGATCGCTATTTATAGGGTGTTCCGGGCTCATTCACGTCGTGAACATGATAGGTTCACGTCGTGAACTTCCATGAGTCATCCCATAGCCTTAACGCGTGTTTTCTAGCTTCGATTAGTGTCCTGGACTACTTTCACTTCGTGAATTTAATGTTCACGTCGTGAATCCAGACAGCTAGGGTTTTCTGCCACGTGTCATGCTCTCAGACAGCTACATCTTCAGAAGGTCATAACTTTTGCATACGAGCTCCGTTTTCGGTGTTCGTTATATGCACGCGTAGGTAATTCCGAGTACTACAACTCTCTTTTAGAATCCAATAGCTAATTCTATGTCTATTTTAAATTCCTCTTATTATAGAGATTTATAGTGTTAGGATTTATCATAACTTCTTCACGCGAAGTCAGATTTAGACGTTCTCTATAACTTTGGAATCGTATGGACGTATACTTTGAGTTGTATCATAAATTATGTATAAAATTTCATAATTTAACATGAAATACATAGTAAGTTTATCATATTACTAGTTTAAAAAAATCACGTTACATGATTGGCATAATCACATGTGATTGTTATTGACCTATTTTGACTGATGTTACATCTGACATAGTCAGTGACACGTCCTTTAGATAAGGGATCATATATTCCTCCATTCTAGATATCGTATGAACTAAGACATGGATTATAATCATTCTCTCTGTTCATGTATTGTTTCCCGATTTCCGATTTATGACGACCGAATAATTGAACAAATCAAATCAGTCCAGGATTGGCTAAGCACTTAGGGTTGTCCTCACTAAATCATCGAGGGACCCACAGATATCACTTTTATCCCACATTGGGTAAAAGGAATGGATAAACTTCGACTCAAATGATTGCTTGTACTTAATCATCAAGTCACACACAACAATATGTTTTATAACACCAAGTTACTAGTGCGTTTATATATGTCAATGTGCAACCGACTTGTAAACTACAACTCACATGTCTTGGTTTGAAGAACATAAGATATTATCGTCTCATGATCACTCGTGATAAAATCCATGAAGTGATTCAAATGAGCGTGGGTTTAATCAAATACTCAAATCTTATTACGGTAGTACTCATGAACACTGCATCAAACTTGTGTTGTGTCTAAGCACCTTTAGACAATCTACAGACAGATTCATGACCGTCTTGCATCAATACCTACTTCCAAAGTATGATCGACTGTGGATGGTTTGAATAACCTAGTTACTCTGGAAGTCAAAACATGCAAAGTGAAACATAAGAATAATTGAATCCAATATGGTCTCAAAACTTTTTAATATAAATAAAACACCTTTTATTTAATCACCATATTGATTACACATTATTCATTGTATAATGTTTTGATTTATCAACTTAATACTTGAATTAAAACAATAGTTATCTCATGCTCCAAGCATGCACACTATGTTTGCCTATGGTCCTTACTTTGTGAAATAGATCAATTGTAAGTGTAAGAGTACGAAGTGTTTCCCACTTATTGTAATTTGTTAGATTCTAAACTTATTGTAGCATACACGTTATTAACCTAGTTTAGTTATCGTGTTTTGTAAAGCTTATTAGCTTAAAATGAATAATATTATATGGTTTTGAACATTGAGTTCTAACAAGATAGTTTTTACGAGATTTGAAGTAAAACTATGTTTAGAATCACTCGGAAAATATTGGAAGTCTTATGAGATTCCAAATTAAAAGTCAACTATCGAAATTAACGAAAATATAAAGTTGGAAATAAATAAAAATAATGTTATTAAAAGTTGTAGATAATTTCGTTAGAAACATTTAGGCGAAAACCTCATCGAAATCCGAGTTATAACGAAGAAGTTATGACCAATCGAAGATCCGCGACAAAACCGGCAAACATTATTTAGCGTAAAAAGTGAGTTTTCGATAAACTACTTTTTAGCCTTAGTGATCTAAATGAAAGTCATAGTATTCGTTAAACCGAGAATTTTCATAAAAAGAACGTCCAAATCTGACTTCGTATGAGGAAGTTATTATTTTTCTAAGTTTCAGTATAACAGTATACAGCTAAAAACTCGAAATAAAGATCGAGTGATTTTTAGCCGACACAACCTAAACGATAATCGAAGGTCTCATCAATATTAGTACAACGGTAAAAAGACAGACGAAAACGGACTTCGGATGAAGAAGTTATGAATTTTTTACGGATTTTCCTATCCCGGTCTGTTAAAAATAATAATATTAAAAATAAAATCAAAATTAGCCAACGGTGTCTAAACAAAGGTTGTAGAGTATAATCTCGCCTACGCGTGCATATAAAGAACGTCGAAAATGGAGCTCGTATGCGAAAGTTATGAATTTTTGAAGAATTGGGCACAAAATCCGAGAAATCTCGCATGCCTGACACGTGTCTCGGTCTCGGCCTCGCGAGTCTGCCCCGTGTCCGACTTGATGAGTCATCCGAAGCCAGCTGCCACCGAGTCCGACGCGTGTCGCTGAACCTCGCACCCGAAGGCGCGGCCTAGTCCGAGACCGCCACCTGCCCTCACCTCACATCTGACGCCTGGCTCCCCCACGCATGCGACGCATGTTTCTTCATTCTCCCCTTCGGACGAACCCTCACACCTATATAAAGGGAGGTGCGAACCCTCCCGGTTTTGGTTGGAAAATTCATACTTTTTACACATTAAACCCTCTTTTTAGCTATTTTACAACCCCCGAAGCCCCGAGATCATATCTAACACCTGAAAAAATGTCCCGAACTGCCCGAAGACCCCGAGAAATTTATATTTTTGGTTTGAAGCTCAACTCTCGCAAGGCCCGGTTTTCAATAAAAACTCTCGATTTTCATCGAAGAAAGTTAATTATAGAAACGAAGTGCTGCTCAAATTACTATTTTTAACCCTCAGTTATTTCACGGTGAGTTCAAATTATAGGAACAATTGTATGTTATGTGTTATATGTTCAATATGCTTTCTCGTGTTTTTATGAAAATGTGTTATACCTTTGACTTGAAGTTAATGACTAAGCATCACTTGGGTACTGGTATGTAGCCTTTGACCATGAAGTGTATGAGTAAGCATCACTTTGGCACTGGCAGAATGCTGGATAGGGCTGAAAGCCTGTAAATTCTAGCAAAATGTTTATTCAGAAATAGTTTATTTTCTGTGCCACTTGGGATAAAGTCTTAATGATGTATATCAAGTTGAAATTCTTTATTCCTCTTTGCTTTTGTCATATTGGTATATATATGGCATAACGTTATATTTTATCTATTTTTAAACTCACTAAGCGTCACCGCTTATCCCTCTCAGTGTTTAACTATTGCAGGTACTAAGGATCCAGTATAGACATATACTGTTGGAAGATTTAGAATAGTTAATAATATTACTTTTGTTTTTATTGATCGTGTATGTATAAAATTATAATTTCCTGGTTAGTTATGTAATATACTAAAACTTAGTCAGTTTGTATCCAGTCTTTTGTAATTAAACTATTAATGTAAAATATTGTTTATAAATAAGCATGTAGCATGTTTTGGAGTAATATGATGTAATTTTACAGAGGGGTTCTCTTAATCATGGTATCAGAGCAGTAGTTTAAGTGAACTAAATACCACAGATTGGTATTTAGACTTAAACCGTCAGAAGTTCAATATATGAACGGATTCATTGTAAGTATATGGATACAAACCATAGGAAAGATTTAAGTAAAGTATTAGGTACTGATAAATCCTAATATTCTAAAATATTATATTACTTCAAATTTTCAGAACAATGGCTGAACAAGTGGGTAGCTATACACTAGAAGTAGGTGGAGATCCTCGTCCTGATGAAGTAAATACTCCAGCATCCCCTCGTGAGGAGCGACTCTTGGGTAAACTTACTGGTGTTATTCGGAAGACTCTCGAAGAACACAAAAAGAATGGTGATAAAGGCAAAGAGAAAGTCATTGGAGAATCTTCAAAAAAGGAGGTGAGACGTCCTTCATTCAAACCTTCAAGAGTAATGGTGGTACGGAGTTTTCAGGTGTTCTTAATCCCGTTGTTGTTCTTACATGGATCCAGAACACAGAAAAAGTATTACGTATCTCTCATGTGGTTAATGAAGACAAGGCTAATTATGCTTCTGCAATGCTCATCGGAGAAGCTTTAGTCTGGTGGGAAGCGACATTCGAAGCTCTCAACGAGTATGACGAAGAGAATTTATCTTGGGAAATGCTCAGAACTCGCTTGCTAGGAAAGTATTGTCCTCTAGACATGAGGAGAAGATTGGAGAAAGAATTCCTCGAGCTTAAACAGGGAGGAATGACTGTGATTGATTATGAAACTCAATTCAATCAAAAAGCACAGTTTGCTGCAAAGTATATTCCAACTGAAGACGATAAAATTTAGTTATTCCTGGATGGACTACGGTATGAAATCCGCGATTTCGTGGCTAATCGGGATGTTCTGTCATTTGATAAAGCTATTGAGTATGCTCGAAAGCATGAGCATGACTTAGAAATACGTGGTGCCACTCTTTTTGTTCTGAAGCATCCACGTATTGATCGAACCGTTCCTGTTTCCTCTATTCCACCAGCTCAATCTATTCGAACTGATCCTGGTAAACAAGTGCAATCTCATAATACCCCTCGTGGCCGCGGTAGGTCATAATCTTTTTCTCTTCAATCGTCGTCGTGTCGAAATTGTGGAAAGAATCATATGGGCGAATGCAGATTAGAAAAAGGATCAGTGGTCTGTTATGGATGTGGAGAAGTAGGCCACATGAAGTCTGTTTGCCCGATGAAGAATGTTATATGCTTTGCTTGTGGTGTTGTTGGCCATAGGAAGCGTTTATGCCCTACTCTTACTAGTCAAATGACGGGAAGTCAAGGTTCTGTTCAACAACCGGCGAAAAGTCAAGCTCATGTTCAACAACCAAAGAGTACTCTGACTAAAACGGAGGAGGTACCAAAAGCTAAAGGCCGTGCATTTTAGATTACCACGGAGGAGGCATGCGAAGACCCGAATGTTGTGACTGGTACATTTCTATTCAACTCTAGACCTGCTCATATCTTATTTGATTCTGGTGCCTCAGATTCTTTTGTGTCTCATGAATTTGCGCATTCCTTTCAAATTGCTTGCTATGCACTCGCGCAACCATTTCATGTAGATACTGTGGGAAGTATATCATTACTTGCTGATAAAGTATATAGGGATTGTGTGATAGAAATTGAAGGCTATAATTCTCTTGCTAACCTAATTCCTATCTCCTTGCCCAACTTTGATATTATTCTCGGCATGGATTGGTTGTCAAAGAACTGCGCATAACTCTTGTGCTATGAAAAGATAGTACGTATTCCTATTGAAGGAGAGAATCCTATTTATGTCTACGGTGAACAAAGACTTAAAATCGTAAAAATAATCTATTTCCTAAAAGCTCGTACATTCATATCGAAGGGGTGTTCTATCTATCTGGCCTATACAGTTGATATCTCAAAAGAGGAGAAGAAAATAGTAAATGATGTTCCCGTTGTTAATGAATATCCTGATGTTTTTCCCGAAGAATTGCCTGTACTTCCTCCAGATAGGTAAGTAGAATTCCGAATTGACCTTGTGCCCGGTGCTGCTCTGATTGCAAAGACTCCTTATCGTCTTGCACCAGCTGAAATGAAAGAAATGATGATCCAACTGCAGGAATTACTTGACAAAGGCTTTATTCGACCGAGTACCTCTCCTTGGGGTGCTCTAGTGTTATTTGTCAAGAAGAAAGACGGTTCGATGCGAATGTGTATTGATTACCGTGAGCTAAATAAGGTAACTATTAAGAACAAGTACCCACTACCTCGCATTGACGATTTGTTTGATCAACTTTAGGGTGTTAGCTATTTCTCGAAGATTGATTTGAGATCTAGATATCAACAGTGGAAAGTACACAAGCAGGATGTATCGAAGACTGCTTTTCGTACTCGATATGGACATTATGAATTACTTGTCATGCCGTTCGGACTGACAAATGCTCCTGCTGTATTCATGGATATGATGAATCGCGTATGCCGTCCAATGCTCGATAAATCTGTCATCGTATTCATTGATGATATTCTAATCTTTTCCAAGTCTGAATCTGATCATGCCATTCATATTCGTGAAATATTAGAACTTCTTCGAAAGGAGAAACTATATGCTAAATTCTCGAAATGTGAATTTTGGCTTCGCCAAGTTCAATTTCTCGGCCATGTGAATTCTGGTGACGGTATATCCGTAGATCCTACCAAAGTTGAAGCCATTCAGAATTAGGAAGCGCCCCATAATGCTTCTGAAATTCGTAGTTTCTTGGGTCTTGCAGGGTATTACCGGAGATTCATCAAAGATTTCTCACGTATAGATGTACCTCTCTCAAGTCTTACACGAAAGGAATTAAAGTTCGAATGGAGTGAAGCCCAAGAAAAAGCTTTCGCAAATTTAAAAGATGTTTTGACTCATGCTCCGATCTTATCACTCCCAGAAGGTGATAATGATTTTTCCGTATATAGCAATGCTTCAAGATTGGGACTCGGTTGTGTGTTGATGCAACGTGGTAAAGTGATAGCCTATGCCTCAAGACAACTGAAAGATTATGAAAAGAATTATCCCACTCATGACCTCGAACTCGTTGCAGTGGTATTTGCCCTAAAACTTTGGAGACATTAACTTTTTGGTACAAAATGCCAATTGTTTACCGACCAAAAAAGTCTCAAGTACATATTCAGTCAGTAAACTTTGAATATGAGACAACAATGAGCGATGGAGCTGATCAAGGACTATGACTGCGAAATCATGTATCATCCTGGAAAGGCCAATGTAGTTGCCAATGCACTTAGCAGAAAGGTTTATCATAATAGTGTGTGTTATGCTATTACTCACACTACAGTAAAGTTCATTATTCTAGATGAACTAGAGAAATGGCAAGTAGAGGCCTTAAAGCCAGAAAATGTGAAGAAAGAAGGAATGGTACATTATACTGACGTTTTACTTGAAGATCCATGAGGATTGAAGGTATTCAAGAATCGGCTATGGATTCCAAAGATTGGTGGATTAAGACAGAAGATTTTAGATGAAGCGCATAAGTCGAAGCTATCAATACATCCTGGTACAAGTAAAATGTACTATGATGTAAAAGCTGATTATTGGTGGCCTGGATTAAAGAAATACATTGGAAGATACGTACATGAATGTTTAATATACTTACAAGTCAAAGCAGAACACAAAAAGCCTTACGGAATTCCAGAAAGCCTTAGTGTTCCCGTGTGGAAATGGGAAGAGCTATCCGTGGATTTTATTACCAAATTGCCAAAGACTACTAGACAGAATGATAGTATTTGGGTAATTTTCGACTGATTGACTAAAAGCGCATATTTTCTTGTCATGCGTGAAACGGCCCCAATGGAGAAATACGCACAAGTGTACTTGGATGAAATTGTTGCGAGACATAGTGTGCCACTAAAGATTATTTCCGATCGTGATACTGGCTTCACTTCTCATTTTTGGGCGAGTATGCAACGTGAATTGGGATCTCGAGGTGCTCTCAGTACAACTTATCATCCCCAGACGGACGGTCAGACGGAGAGAACGATCCAAAAAGTAGAAGATATGCTTCGTGCATGTGTCTTGGAGTTCGGTGGTAACTGGGACAAGTACTTACCTCTTGTCGAATTTTCATATAATAACAGTTAACACGCTTCAATCAAAATGCCACCATATGAAACATTATATGGTCGTAAATGTCGTACTCCCTTATGTTGGCGTGATGTAGGACAGAAAATCCTTGGAGGCCCTGAATTGATTGAAGATACTACTGACAAGATTCAAATTGTACGAGAAAGAATGAAAGTGGCCCAGGATCGACAAAAGTCGTGTGCAGAAAAGAGGAGACGACCCATAGAATTCCAGACGGGTGATTTTGTAATGCTGAAGGTATCCCCGTGGAAAGGCATTATGTGATTTGGAAAGAAAGGAAAAATAAGTCCTAGATTTGTTGGTCATTTTAAAATCATCTAGAGAATTGGTAAGCAATCATATCGTCTGGAATTACTGGAAGATTTGGCAGGTATTCATGATGTGTTTCATGTGAGTTATCTGCGTAAATGTTTAAGCATATATGATGAAGCAGTTCCGTTATCCGAGGTGAAACTGGATAATAAGTTAAGATATGTAGAGGAGCCAGAAGAGATCGTAAAAGAAAGAACGACTAATTTACGTAATAAGGAAGTGGAGTTGGTGCTTGTCAAGTGGAAACACCATAGAGGCCCAAATTATAATTGGGAAAATAAGAATGAGATAAGAGCGAAATATCCCCATTTATTTTAATCGTTGTAATTTCGGGGACGAAATCCTTAAAATGAGGAGGTATTTGTAACATACACGTTATTAACCTAGTTTAGTTATCGTGTTTTGTAAAGCTTATTAGCTTAAAATGAATAATATTATATGGTTTTCAACGTTGAGTTCTAACAAGATAGTTTTTACGAGATTTGAAGTAAAACTATGTTTAGAATCACTCGGAAAATATTGAAAGTCTTATGAGATTCCAAATTAAAAGTCAACTATCGAAATTAATGAAAATATAAAGTTGGAAATAAATAAAAATAATGTTATTGAAAGTTGTAGATAATTTCGTTAGAAACATTTAGGCGAAAACCTCATCAAAATCCGAGTTATAACGAAGAAGTTATGACCAATCGAAGATCCGCGACAAAACCGACAAACACTATTTAGCGTAAAAAGTGAGTTTTCGATAAACTACTTTTTAGCCTTAGTGATCTAAATGAAAGTCGTAGTATTCGTTAAACCGAGGATTTTCATAAAAAGAACGTCCAAATCTGACTTCGTATGAGGAAGTTATGATTTTTCTAAGTTTCAGTATAGCAGTATACAGCTAAAAACTCGAAATAAAGATCGAGTGATTTTTAGCCGACACAACCAAAACGAGAATCGAAGGTCTCGTCAATAGTAGTACAACGGTAAAAAGACAGACGAAAACGGACGTCGGATGAAAAAGTTATGAATTTTTAACGGATTTTCCTGTCCCGGTCTGTTAAAAATAATAATATTAAAAATAAAGTCAAAAATTAGCCGACAGAGTCTAAACGAAAGTTGTAGAGTATAATCTCGCCTATGCGTGCATATTAAGAACGTCGAAAACGGAGCTTGTATGCGAAAGTTATGAGTTTTTGAAGAATTGGGCACAAAATCCGAGAAATATCGCATGCCTAACACGTGTCTCGGTCTCGGCCTCGCGAGCCTGCCCCGTGTCCGACTTGATGAGTCATCCGAAGCCAGCTATCACCGAGTCCGACACATGTCTGATGCGTGTCGCCGAACCTCGCACCCGAAGGCGCGGCCCAGTCCGAGACCGCCACCTGCCCTCGCCTCGCATCCGACGCCTGGCTCCCCCTCGCATGCGACGCGTGTTTCTTCCATCTCCCCTTCGGTCGAACCCTCGCACCTATATAAAGGGAGGTGCGAACCCTCCCGGTTTTGGTTGGAAAATTCATACTTTTTACACATTAAACCCTCTTTTTAGCTATTTTACAACCCCCGAAGCCTCGGAATCATATATAACACCTGAAAAACGTCCCGAAGTGCCCGAAGACCCCGAGAAATATATATTTTCGGTTTGAAGCTTAACCCTCGCAAGACCCGATTTTCAATAAAAACTCTCGGTTTTCAATAAAGCTCCTGGTTTTCATCGAAGAAAGTTAATTTTAGAAACGAAGTGCTGCTCAAATTACTATTTTAACCCTCGGTTATTTCACGGTGAGTTCAAATTATAGGAATAATTGTATGTTATGTGTTATATGTTCAATATGCTTTCCCGTGTTTTTATGAAAATGTGTTATACCTTTGACTTGAAGTGAATGACTAAGCATCACTTGGGTACTGGTATGTAGCCTTTGACCATGAAGTGTATGAGTAAGCATCACTTTGGCACTGGCAGAATGCTGGATAGGGCTGAAAGCCTGTAAATTCTAGCAAAATGTTTATTCAGAAATAGTTTATTTTCTGTGCCACTTCGGCTAAAGTCTTATTGATGTATATCAAGTTGAAATTGCTGTATCTCATTGATTGTAAATCATTGAATCAGATTATTTGTTGATATGGAAAGCATGACATATGATACTCATCTCCTTTTGTTGTTCTTTGTTCCTCTTTGCTTCTGTCATATTGGTATATATATGGCATAACGTTATATTGTCTCTATTTTTGAACTCACTAAGTGTCACCGCTTATCCCTCTCAGTGTTTAACTATTGCAGGTAATAAGGATCTAGTATAGACATATATTGTTGGAATATTTAGAATAGTTAATAATATTACTTTTGTTTTTAGTGATCGTGTATGTATAAAATTATAATTTCCTGGGTAGTTATGTAATATACTAAAACTTAGTCGGTTTGTATCCAGTCTTTTGTAATTAAACTATCAATGTAAAATATTGTTTATAAGTATGCATGTAGCATGTTTTGGAGTAATATGATGTAATTTTGGAGAGGGGTTCTCTCACTTATATGCAATGATCCTTTTGTAATGACTATGTACACAAGTCACAAAGACTTTGCCAATTACAAAAGTTTCCATAGGAGATTGTTACAAGACAATTCCATAGATACGAAGTCTCATATTCAAAGCACATTCCTTTGAACATCCTTCTTGCATAGAGTTTATAACTTACTCATAGATTCTTGATATCCAACTCCCATAATTACCATATGACTATCCATTCTTAATATAATCCTATCTATTCAGAATCATATCAATATGGTCCATTCATTACTATACTTCCAACTGTCCTTAAGCAACCAATCCTTAGCGAACCTCAGATCATCCTTGATAGTTGTTCAATAAATTTAGTCATATCCGGTTCTAGTCCTTTTTCCCTCTTAATGTCCTAGGCATTTGGAAAATTAGAACAGGAGAATATTACAGCACATGCAATCGATCCTATATCTGAAGCATATGGGACACGATTCATAATGTCTTACATAAAGACATGATACTTTACCAGTGTCTTGCTATAACATTTCCATATATAGAATTTCCTTATGTGGAATCTTTTCAACATAACATTCATATATATCCTTGACTAAATTTGATTAAAATCTCAATCTAAACTTTTAGAATTGGAATGAAGTATAAGTTCCTCTCCCGTAATTATATCAAAACAACTTTTCAAACCCTGCAACTTTGTGAATTGAAACCTTTGTTTTCTATAATTAACATTGCTAACTCGCAACACTTACCATAATAATTATGCTCCCACTAGCATGATAATTATTATCTTACTAGCATAACACTTATGCTCCCACTAGCTTTGACATGTACTTAGAAATCAGCTGGACTTCTAGAAATCAATACTTATTTACTTTCTTACCAAACTTCAAAGGTTTGGAGCTCCTTCACACTCACGGTTTTAGAGAGAAGAAGAAGGGAAGAAGGAAGTTCAAAAACTTGCACATTTCTCATACATAAGACACTCTTATATAGTCCATGAGAGGTAAGGCCTAACCATTAAAATAATCTAAAGTAATGGTAGCCTTTAGAAGCATGGGAGACAAAAGGTGGAAGGTTGATAAGCAACATCCCACACCATCATCATGTTTCGGCCCATGCTCTTTTTATTCGAAAGATTCTTTATTTTTATAAACTCCAAGTTTATAAAATATAAACTTTGTCTTTAGGTAAATGACAAAAAAAATCCAACTAGTCCAAAATGTTGTACATGACTTATTAATTGATACCATATGACATAATAACTAGTAATACTCTCTTATATTTATTATTTTCACAAAATAATAATCATTACCTAATTAAAATACAAGACTTGATATTATTTATTAATAATCACATTAATAATAAATATGCAAAATGTGTCAACTTAATAAAGATGTGACCCTATAGGATCATATATTATTAGCAATATCACTCCATAATGATTCTTGGACATAGAGATCCAACAATCTCCCACTTGCACAAGATTCGTTATAGACTGATATAGACAGTAACTGACATCTAGCAACGGGCTACTGCCCCTAACAACATATGAAGGGTGCCATCTCATCAACAACCAATTCTAGGAGCTCTAAGTGCAACTGTTACTAAAGGTGTGGTATCAATCATTCCTTTGTCTCAAACATCATGTCGAACATGAGATATGGATCACGATCAATCTCATTTACTGTTTAACTTTAACTAAGGCCTTAGATGCCATGCTCTCAACGAATAAGTGGGAAAAATACCATCTTGACTACATACGCCCATCAATGTAGTTCATGTCTTACCCAATGATGGCCCTTATGACTGCCTTTTACGAACAAGCGTTAAACCATGTCAAAGCACAACAAGTCCTACACTTCATGTCCGAAATATGTATCTCAGGTCTATGAATACAAAGATCATCTTGACTACATACGCCTATCAATGTAGTTCATGTTATACCCAACGATAGCCCTTTATGACTGCTTTTCACGAAACAACGTTAATCCATGTCTAAGCACAACAATCCCTACACTTCAAGTCCCAAATATGTATCTCAAGTCTAAGATTAAAAAGATAAAACCTTGATCAAAACATCACTCTTGATTACAATCCATAAAGTGGTTTTGATGCGGGTCAAGTCCAATACTTATTCTCCCAATCAATTATCTATGAAGTTGGTAGCAGCTCTTTTCCATTCTCATATCCATGAGAATCCACCAATCCACTCATATTAGTCTTATCTCATAGATGCTCCCACAACTATGAACGACTATGGACATTTAAAGTAACCTATTTATTCAAGGATTTAAACATGCTAATATAGAACACAACAATTATTTAATGAAAGACTCATATCCAATATATCATTCATTACAATATATGTTGATTTATTGTTCCAATATCCAAATGCTAAATTTCAATCAAATATATCTACTTATATCAACAAGGTTGTCACACCCCCAAACTTGAACGGCGGAAACGCTCGGGGGCGGAGGACGTCATGCTCAGTATCATAACCATAGTGAAGAAAGTAAGCACAACCATCATAAATATAATTTAAAAGGGTACATCGTTGCAAAAAAATACATGTTTCAAAATAAATTACATATGATGTCAAAATAGTTGAAAAGAAATCTGCGCCTTAGTGTCTTGCCTTCAAAAATCTGGTGGTTACATGTATTACTGAATACCTGAGAATACAAGTTGTTTTTGAAAGAGTATCAGCATAAAGCTGGTGAGTTCATAAGCAATTTATGAATGAAAAATGAATGATGTTCCTTTAAGTTTGTTACAAGTTTGTTTCCAGAAAATCCAATATTTTCTAAAGGTTTGTTGTAGTCTTAACTGAACCAAGACTTAGTATATGTAAGTAAATCGTCATACTTGTGTGTGTGTGGTTTTATATTTAAATAAAACTCCTTAAATCCCCGTGAATTGTGTGTTTTGTTAATTCCCCATGTGAGATGTTATAACCATGCTAAAACTCGAAGACCTCGTACTCGACTTTCTTCAGGCGTCAGAATGTTATGACACTTGTCACCCCAGACCTGCCGGTCTAGCTGTTGTAAGCAGCTTAGGTGCGGGTTTGTCAGATCCAATATAGATCTATACATAAATATCACGCTCTCCCTCCAAGAGATTCTGATTATAACTACAGGACTTTTCTGTGGTACTTAAGAGTACCCCGAAGGTGAATGTCTCACAAATTTATTCATTAACAAGTTCACGTTGTTTGTATTGAAACACTCGTTTTGTAAATCGATAGTATTACCATTCCTTTGTTAAATTAGGTGTTTAAACTATACCTATTATAGTTTATCAGTTGTGTGTTATGATTTAATGAAACCTTGATATGCATGACTTTGTATTTCAACGAAAATGACATTGAAATTACTAAGTGTAAATCTTACACACCTTGCTCAGCACATTACAAGGTGTGAATAACTCTTAAACTTGTGTTTGACAGTTTTACCCTTAACTGTCACTGTTTTAGAATATTTATAGAAAAATCATCGTAAGTCGAAAACTGAATCTGTAAACTTGTAGAGTTTAGAAACATATTCTACTATATTCATAAATTTTCCTATAATTTTTGGTGGTCTCAAACCAGGGTTAAAATGTTCATCTTCACAAACTGGTCCGACTTTGTTGCTGCAGTGATAGGCATTTTTGTAAAAATCACCGTAAATTGTAGAAAAATCATATGAAGATGTGCAGGTAGTCATTTTAAAGGTATAAACTTGAACTATTTTCATATTAAACAGTTTTGAAAAATATTTAGTTTAGGTTGGGTAAAACAGTTCGTGTACAGGTCACAACGTTTCTGTTGTAAGCTGTCAAGTTAAGTTTTAAATATGTTTTGGTGTTTTAACTTGTATCCCCCCCCCCCTGAAAACTAAAAAAAAAATAGGAAAATGTAGGGGTATGAACTCACCTTGAGTGATTTCTTGAAGAGTGAAGGGTTGAAGACGAGGAGTATCAAGTCAAGAACACTTGATGAACACGTGAAAGCTTGGATGATCCTAAGAACGATTCTTTGGTGTTAAAATGTGTGTAGACGATCCAAGAGTGTTAGGAAAATATGAAATAACACTTGAGTTTAGATGAAATACTTACCAAAAAGTGAAGTAGTAGCTCAAGAACACTTTCACCAAGTGGTGGGAAGTAGAGAGGAAAAGAGGCTTTCTTGAGGAGCTAAGAAGTGTGTAAGTTTGGAATGATCAAGGTAAACCAAGAAATCCTCCAGGGATTTCTTTATATAGTGAAGGTTGCTGGAGCAATTTGCAAGTTGAAATGATGTTTACCTTGGTTTGTGTGATGTGGATAAGATTGGGCTAATGAGAAGATGACACATGGAGGGAAGTGGGCACACTTGGCCCACTTGTGATGTAGAATACTCTCCTTAATGTAAAATAATGATTTATAATTAATAAATCCTTGAGAAATGAATAAAATATAAGTTTAGGGAGTTTAAAATGATAAAAATATGAATTTGGTGAAAAATCCCCGTCAAAAACGTCAAAAACGGGCTTAGGAAACGAAAGTAGTCGAAAACTGGGCTTAAGGAGCGAACCTGCGAGGTTCGGCTCTTGGGGTGTTGAGGACCGAAGGTGGGTTCGGTTCTTAAAGCTAGGAACCAAAGGTTGGAGAAGGAACCGAAGATATAAGAACGAACCGAAGGTGACAGGGAACCGAAATGGACCAAGGGCTCGGTCTATTTCGGGTGTACGGAGGTTTCGGTCCGAGATGGCTAAGTTCGGATCTGACAGTTCTGTCCTAAGGGAACTTCGGTCCTAATAGAAGGGTTCGGCTCTAAGAGGTTCGGTTCCTAAGAGGTTCGGTTCCTAAGAGGGTTTCGGCCCTATTTAACTGTTTTTCGATATAACTCCCCGATTCAAGCGGTTTTTGGCCAAGTTAAGGGTCGGGATGACCCGGATGACTATAAAAAGTTGAGAGAGATTTTGAGAGAGATTTGGGAGAGATTTAATTTTAGCCATTATTAGTGTATAAGCTCGTAATGCAAGGTCCGTGAACCCCGTTATGCTTCGTTTATGATTGTTTTAAGTCCCCAAAAGGGTCCATAGTCGTGTTTTGATGCGTTTAACTCCCTTTTTAGGGTTTTTACATTGCTAAACACATAGATTCTCCGAGACACTTGAATTCTTGACATACAAATGCACATTTTTATACATAGAATAACTTTTAACATACAAGTACTAGTTAAGTTTGACCGGTTTGACTTGTTGACTTTGACTTTGACTTGTTGACTTTGGATTTGACTTGTTGACTTTGACTTTGACTTGAATTTGACGGTTGTCACATTATCCCCCCGTTAGAAGGAAATTTCGTCCCGAAATTTGCATTTTGAGTGGGACTTCAAGGGTTGGGGAATAGATGTGGGTACTTTTGTTTCATTTGGTCCTCACGTTCCCAAGTAAATTTGGGTCCTCGCTTGGCGTTCCACCGGACCTTTACGATGGGAATGCGGCTTTGTTTCGTCGATTTGACCTCTCGGTCCATGATTTCAACAGGTTCCTCTACGAAGTGGAGGTTCTCATTGATCTCAATTTCTTCCAAAGGAATGACAAGGGTCTCATCAGACAAACACTTCTTTAAGTTTGACAAATGAAAGGTAGGATGAACGTGATTGAGTTCCTGTGGTAATCGCAGCTTGTATGCCACCGGGCGAATCCTGGCGAGGATTTTGAATGGTCCGATATACCTTGGATTTAGTTTCCCATGTTTTCCAAAACGTATTAATCCCTTCCAAGGCGATACTTTCAGTAGTACTCGATCCCCAACTTGGAACTCCAAAGGCTTCCGTCTCTTATCCGCGTAACTCTTTTTTCGGTCTTGCGAAGCCTTCATTCGTTCTTGAATTTTGACGATCTTTTCTGTTATTTCCCTTATGATCTCCGGGGCAGTGAGTGTGTTGTTAGGAACTTGCCCTCTTGCTAGTTGCGTATCACCCACCTCAGCCCAACACAGGGGTGATCTGCACATACGGCCATAGAGGGCTTCGAACGGAGCAACTTTGATGCTAGTGTGATAACTATTATTGTATGAGAATTCGATAAGGGGTAAATGAGCATCCCAATCTTTACCAAAGTCTATCACACAAGCTCTTAGCATGTCCTCTAATGTTTGTATGGTCCTTTCACTCTGCTCGCCGGTTTGTGGGTGGTAGGTTGTCCTCATGTCCAGCCTAGTTCCCATGGCTTTCTGCAGTGACTTCCAGAACCGTGACGTGAACCGACTATCTCTATCGGAGATAATGGATATCGGTACTCTGTGAAGTCGCACGACTTCTTTAATGTAGAGCCTTGTCAGTTTCTCCATGTTGTATGTTTCCTTTATTGGTAGGAAGTGTGCGGATTTGGTTAATCCGTCGACGATTACCCAAATGGTGTCAAGTCCACCCGTTGTCTTAGGTAACTTGGTGATGAAATCCATTGTAATCCGATCCCACTTCCACTCGGGTATCTCTGGCTGTTGAAGTAGTCCCGAGGGCTTCTGATACTCCACCTTAACCTTGGCGCAAGTCACGTAATTGCCCAAAAAGGTAACTATTTCGGCTTTCATGTTCGGCCACCAATACAGCTTCTTGAGGTCTAAATACATCTTGTCTGAGCCGGGATGCACTGAGTAACGAGTTTTATGAGCTTCGTTCATGACAACGTCCTTGAATCCACCAAATTTTGGTGTCCAGATTGTGACACCAGTCAAATTTAGGTCAAAAATAAATTGATCAATAATCGTAATTGGGATGAACAAAGTGGTAGAGATTGTAACAAGGATTCCAAAAATATAAAGAACACTGAAATCCAAGTTATAACGAAGAAGTTATGACCAATCGAAAATCCGCGACAAAACCGGCAAAACACTGTTCAGTGTAAAAAGTGAATTTTCGATAAAAAGCTTTTTAGCCTTAACAATCTAAATGAAAGTTGTAGAATATGTTAAACCGAGAACGTTCATAAAAAGAACGTAAAAATCTGACTTCGTATGAGGAAGTTATGATTTTTCTAAGTTTCCGTTTAGCAGTAGACAGCTAAAAATTCGAAATATAAATCGATCGATACTTAGCCGACACAACTTAAACGAGAATCGAAGGTCTCGTCAAAAGTAGTACAACGGTAAAAAGACAGACGAAAACGGACGTCGGATGAAGAAGTTATGAATTTTTAACGGATTTCCTGTCCCGGTCTGTTAAAAATAATAATACTAAAAATAAAGTCAAAATTAGCCGACGAAGTCTAAATGAAAGTCGTAGAGTATAATTTTACCTACGCATGCAACTTGAAGGGGCACACCGCCCGCATCTGTAGAACTCTGATTGAGTTCATCACTTCAACTACCAATGTTGGAACCATTCACATATGTCACCTTTGTGGTGAAATAGGACATTACAAGAGGGACTGTCCAACAGAGAAGAACGACGGGGGAGCAGGAGAAGTTTGATCCCAATACATGGGAAGGCATCAAAGAACCCTGCTATATTTTGGTACGCTTCGAAACCCCAATAATTATCTATAATTATGAGTACTCTCCCGTTCAAATTAAATCACAACGTTTATATAAAATTTGAAACCCTAACAGGTAAACTATGATGACTTAGTGTATACATAAGGGTCATTTATAATTAAGATTTGTAAACTTAGAGTGAGTAATCCCGCCTCATTTCCTGTTCCTTGTTTGGTTGTGGATTTAGGGCAGGGTTGCTCAGTCAAAGGTCCTACCAATCTTAATTATACATGACTTGTATACACCAAGCGACTATAGAGAGACCTAGTAAGGATCATTTCATGAAAGTTCATAATTTCAAATTATCAGAACCCTCGTATTGGTAGTACCCGCCAATTTCAAAAAGGGGATTCGTAACCAGAAGCGCTGAAAACTTAGGTACATAGGATAGTTCATTATCCTAAGTAATCATTTTCCCCAGAACGACTTAATATCTATTTCGTCGAGAAAATTTCGACATCCTCATTCGACATGGTTTGGCCTGGCCCTTACCATGTGAAAATTCTTATGCTGTGTAAGAGAACTTTTTCCCTAATCAGCCATAAGATGAAATTCTTCCAATCCATAACGCAAACTCTTAGGTTGTCTCTCATTTCAAAACTTCAGAAGTACCCATGCGAAGGGTACCACGCCATTCTAACCTACTCAGTAGACATGAAACTTCAAACGAAAAGCACCGAAGTAGTTTTCGAAGTCAGTAACCACCGAAGTACCCCAATAGATCTCGTAGGAAGATCATTGTACCGCAGGTCAAGTTCAAGAATAGAGACTAAGAACTCATTAGGTTAATCTATCGCTGCTAAGTGTATACACGAGAGTGGTATATAATTTAGACTTAACAAGATTAAGGATGTGTAATTCCGCCCTATCTCCTGTTCCTTGTTTGGTTGTGGACCTGGGGCAGAGTCACCCATCCAAATGTTTTGTGAAATCTAAATTATATACGACTTGTATACGCGAGGTGATGGTGGATGAGCCAAGTATGAGGCTTATCATGAACTTCGGGGCAAAAGCCTTCATCATATATTCTACCAGGAGGAATTCAACGTGAGACCACGACAGTGGGTCGAGCTACTAAATGACTACGAATTCGAAATTCGTTATCATCCCGACAAAGCCAATATAATAGCTGACACCCTAAGTCGGAAGGAGTACTCATGTCACAGAGCCAATCATTGACTAAGATAACCCATTCAACTATGTCCACACAAAGTAAGGAGGTTCAACAGGAAACCTTGAAACCTGAAAATGTGGCAGGTGAAACCTTGGTAAGAATGGATAAGAACGTATGCAATCGACTATGGTAAAATATGGAATACTAAATTCAAGGTACATAGGACCATTCGACATTCTTACCAGAATCGGTCTTGTAACTTATAAACTTAAACTACCACAAAAACTTAATAACATTCATCCCACCTTTCACATATCTAATCTAAAGAGGTGTCTATCCGATAAAACACTTGTTATTTCACTCGGTGAAATCAAGTTAAATAAAAGTCTACACTTTGTAGAAGAACCAATAGAAACCGTGGATAGGAAAATCAAAAGAACCAAGCAAAGTCTTATCCCGTTAGTGAAGGTTCGCTGGATTACAAACCGGGGACCTAAATTCACTTGGGAAAGGGAAGATTAGACCTAGTCCATGAGTATCACTTTAGACTTAATTTCGGGACGAAATTCCCTCTAACGGGGGGATAATGTGACACCAGTCAAATTTAGGTCAAAAATAAATTGATCAATAATCGTAATTAGGATGAACAAAGTGGTAGAGATTGTAACAAGGTTTCCAAAAATATAAAGAACACTGAAATCCGAGTTATAACCAAGAAGTTATGACCAATCGAAAATCCGCGACAAAACCGGCAAAACACTGTTCAGTGTAAAAAGTGAATTTTAGATAAAAGGCTTTTGAGCCTTAACAATCTAACTGAAAGTTGTAGAATATGTTAAACCGAGAACGTTCATAAAAAGAACGTAAAAATCTGACTTCGTATGAGGAAGTTATGATTATTCTAAGTTTCGGTTTAGCAGTAGACAACTAAAAATTCGAATTATAAATCGATCGATATTTAGCCGACACAACTTAAACGAGAATCGAAGGTCTCGTTAAAAGTAGTACAAATGTAGAAAGACAGACGAAAACGGACATCGGATGAAGAAGTTATGATTTTTTAACGGATTTCCTGTCCCGGTCTGTTAAAAATAAAAATATTAAAAATAAACGAAAGTCGTAGAGTATAATTTTACCTACGTGTGCATATCAAGGACACCAAAAATGGAGCTCGTATGCGAAAGTTATGAATTTCGCAAGTTTTTGGCACGGAAATCAAGAAATGTTGAAAACCGGGAATTTTCGCATGGACCCTCTTCGGCCACGTCACCCTCGCATGCGAGGCTTCCACGCGTCTGCTACGTGGAGTCTTCTGATTGGACCGCAGATGCGCGTGTCACCTGCTGATTTTTCCGAAGTCGTCATAGGCGCCTCCATATTGGATCGAGGCTCGGTCCACTCCTGATCCGACACTACCGAGGAAGCTTCCGAGACCACCTCCAGCTTCGCTTCTCCTTCTGACGCGTGGCTGCTGAGTCTTCCTCCCCCTCGCATGCGAAGCTGCCGCGTGACCTGCTGAGTCGCCTTCACATTCACCACCTGTCCGAGCCTCGCCACCTGTCCGATGACACACCTCCTCGGCCGAACCCTCGCACCCCTATATAAAGGGTGCGAGACTTCTCGGATTTGAGAGGTTTTTCACCCCAAAATTCACCGATTTTCACCTTTTCACCCCCTAAACTTTCTCACGACCCCCAAGGCCCCGGTATCGTGTCTAAAACCCGAAGCAAGCCCCGGAGCCCCGAAATTCTCAAGAAGCTAACCTCTTTCCAGTCGAAGTGTTGCCCGCATAAAGCCCAGTTTTTACTCAAAAACTCGTGGTTTCTTCGAGAAAGCTCATCTATAGAAACGAAACGCTGCCCAAATCACCACTTATCAAAGTGAGTTCATACCCCTATAATTTACCTTTTTAATGGTTTTTAAATACTTTTTAGGAGGGAATACAAGTTTAACACAATATAAATTGTGTTAATAATTGTATGTGATAATAATCACACAAAATGTTTCCTTATGCTTTTAGGGATTACCAAATACTTCCAAAATGACTTAAAGCCATGTTAAATCTTTAAAGTCATGTAAACTCTGTTAAATTCTTTGAAAATGGTTTTATAAACTATTTCAAATTATAATCGCCAAAATCATGTTTATATATGTATAAATATATAAATAAGATTTGAAGGACTTAGGACTAATGAATTATCTTATTTCCTTTTCCTTGTTTGGATGTGGAATTAAGGTGGTGTTATTTGTCCGAATGTCGTTTCCTTCTTAATTATATATATATTATACATATATGAATATAAAAGGTTACTTCATTCGGTATCATTACCTTTGTATCATGCTGAGCAAAGGTGTTCATCCATGAGAAATCATCTTAATCAGATAGAACATATAAATTATAATAGGTATAATTTATGATTCAAAACTAAATATACAAGTATGATTCACGATTGTATACTTTCCAAGGAAATTACCAAAAAGTCATTTATCTATACCAGAATATGTATAATACTTTTAATATATGGATAACATATTAAAGAAGTAATAATACATCGTACCGGGTTTGCATTAACAAAGGTACAATACAGAGTACCAGGGTTAGCAATCATGGGGTAATAATACATCATACCGAGTTTGCATTAACAAGGGTACGATACAGAGTACCAGGGTTAGCAATCACAAGGTAATAATACATCATACCGAGTATGCTTTAACAAGGGTACGATACAGAGTACCAGGGTTAGCAATCACGAGGTAATAATACATCGTAAATCTCGTTAAAACAATAAATTTGTGAGACTCTTCATGGTGTACTTATCTAAGTACGACCTTAAGTCCTGACTTATTAACCAGAATCTCCTATAGGGAGGGCGTGAATTTGTGTATAGATCTATATGGGACTGACAATCCCGCACCTTTATTGTTCGCTACAGTTTGGTTGGCAGGCCTAGGGTGTCAAATATCATATCGTTTCCGACGCCTGAAGAACGTCGCAGTAGGCACATCAGTCATACCAGTATGGTTAATAGAACTCACATGGATAAAACAACGAGTAAATTACTAAGTAATATACTTATCTTAAAACAGTAAGAAAAGAGAATTACATCCTGACCAAATATACCTTATGTTAGTTTTTACTTACAGCAAAAACTATGTATCATGAAATCAAGTATGGTAAATATACTTGTATTTCTGGTTTTGGAACATTTAAAACCACAAGGCAGTATTATGGATAATATAATATTCTCCAGGATTAATACTAATGTTTTACTGTAGAACAGATATAACTAAGAATACTTTTACAAAGAAAACGGTTTATGGGATTAAACCACTTTTACAAAGGAAACGGTTTATGGGATTAAACCACTTTTACAAATGAAACAGTTTATGGGATTAAACCACTTTTACAAATGAAACGGTTTATGGGATTAAACCACTTTTACAAATGAAACGGTTTATGGAATTAAACTACTTATCAAATGGAACTTAGTCATTCAATCTCTTTAAACTAGTATAACACAAAGGACCTTTAGTGGTTAATTCTATAATTCCTTAGTTTCTACATCATAGTTATACATAAGTAATATCCGATTGACAGTGAAATGTGTGACTTCCGCCTTACTTCCTGTTCCTTGTTTGGTTGTGGGCGTAGGGCAGATACACCCATTTAACTGTCCATTCGATATTAGGTTATATATAATTAGTATAAACTAAGTAATTACAGAGGGAAACTATTGAGGTTATCAGTTAATCACCTCAGGAAATATAGGATTTTCTGGAGGAACCTGTGAACTTTTCCAAAGAACTTAGAGTATACTTAACAGAACTAAAATACTTATGAACTTACCAGCTTAAATGCTGATCTACTCTTTCTAAATAACTTGTATTCTCAGGAATCCAGTAGACAGGTACATTCCCGGAGCTTTTGAGAAGACTACCTAGTATCGTACTGCGACTCTTGTCTTCTACTGTACCTACTTTGGTGTTTGAATATGCAATGTTTAAACACTTATGTAAAACTTATACTTATTAATGCAATGGTTGTTTGTACTTTGATTACTATATTGCATGTGTTGTGATACTTAACTGAAGTCCTCCGCCCCCGAACGTTTCCTCCGTTCTGGTTTGGGGGTGTGACAGATTGGTATCAGAGCAGTGTTTATAGTGAACTCAGTATATCAGTCATAAAAGATATTCAACTATAAACCCATTGGGATAAAAACACTCTGACCAAGAGTTATACTTTAAAAATATAACAATATTTTATAAAAGTATAAGTACATGCAGAATATATATACTAGAATGATTATCACAAGAAGAACAAAAAAAAGTATTTGGATGTTGGACATTATAGTTAAACCTAGACAGTGACGTAATCATATCTGGGATCAATATAGCCTGATCAACTATATTCATTTGAGATATGACCAACATGTGTTTGGGGAGTGATTGTAGTGTTGCAACAGGTCTAAAACTTACCTAAGTACCAGAAGAATTCTAGAACCAAACATAAAGATTAAAATACTATAGGAGTATTTTAGGATGCTATAACAAGAAAACTGAAAACTTATCAACTTCTTATATTTAGAAGTCTATTAAGGACACCAATGAGAGATTCGCATGAACTTCCGAGATTCGAAATCTTCATTACGAAGTAATGAGGATCAGTGTCAGAATCGGAGTAAGACAGCTCGGGAATTCAATATACCTACAGAGGAGAAGGAAACCCTATAGATACAAGGAGGAAACAAAGCATTACCACCCAGAATAGAACAAAGAACAAAGGAAAACCACGTGTGATTCACGTGAAGTGTTTGAGCACCTTTTCATCTAAGTAATAACTAATAAATTATACAAACTAGTGAGTTAGTATTTATACCACTCACATTAGGTTTTGAGCTTATCCTCTTTTCCTGTCACGGCTAATAACAATAAATCAGATCACGAAATCTTAATTGATAGTGATTACTCCTCAAATTCATAAGTCTATTTTATGTAGACACTGTTATGAATTGTTTTCAAATCGTTTCGAAAGTTAGAAAACGATATCCACCAATCAAAGGTAACTTAGTTCGGATGATACTCGGTTCATAACCATTCTAGAAACTTATTTTTGTTCCTTACCAGGACTGCATCATAGGGATGCAGGTCGAATCATTGAGAACAATATAACAAAACGAAATATTTATACGTAGATACAAATGGTTAGAATACATTTAGAGCCAACTATAGTCGCTCACGAGCTCATTCTCTTATCATGAAACATAATCATGCCTCCGAAGAAACGTAACCAACCCACCAGCAAAACATCAATCCTTCAAATAGATGCGGCTACGTTTCAAGCTGCAGTCACAGCAGCTGTAGCAGCTGTCATGGCACACCTTAATGCTAACAACGCAAATGTTAGTGGTAATCGGTAACCCCGATCGTGGTGATGGCCAAGTACAGCAACGAGCACTTACTTGTAAGGACACTTCGAACCTTAAGTCTAATATCCTGAAACGAAAGTTCGAGAATAAGAAAGGGAGTGTTCAACTCAAGACTCTAACAAAGAGCAACGGACTGGGGCAGTCAATACCCCCATCAGCCCTGTTATTCTAGCACCGACCACGCCGTACTTAGGAAACCTCCCACACTGCAGCAAGTGCAACTACCATCATCATGGAGTTTGCCGAGAGCTGCATTGCAATAGATACAACCTGAAGGGGCACACCGCCCGCATCTGTAGAACTCCGGTTAAGTTCATCACTTCAACTACCAATGTTGGAACCATTCCCATATGTCACCTTTGTGGTGAAATAGGACATTACAAGAGGGACTGTCCAACAGAGAAGAACGACGGGGCAGCAGGAGAAGTTTGATCCCAATACATGGGAAGGCATCAAAGAACCCTGCTATATTTTGGTACGCTTCCAAACCCCAATAATTATCTATAATTATGAGTACTCTCCCGTTCAAATTAAATCATAGCATTTATATAAAATTTGAAACCCTAACAGGTAAACTATGATGACTTAGTGTATACATAAGGGTCATTTATAATTAAGATTTGTAAACTTAGAGTGAGTAATCCCGACTCATTTCCTGTTCCTTGTTTGGTAGTAGATTTAGGGCAGGGTTGCTCAGTCAAAGGTCCTACCAATCTTAATTATACATGACTTGTATACACCAAGCGACTATAGAGAGACCTACTAAGGATCATTTCATGAAAGTTCATAATTTCAAATTATCAGAACCCTCGTATTGATAGTACCCCACAATTTCAAAAAGGGGATTCGTAACCAGAAGCGCTGAAAAATTAGGTACATAGGATAGTTCATTATCCTAGGTAATCATTTTCCCAGAACGACTTAATATCTATTTCGTCGAGAAAATTTCGACATCCTCATTCGACATGGTTTGGCCTGGCCTTTACCATGTGAAAATTCTTATGCTGTGTAAGAGAACTTTTTCCTTAATCAGTCGTAAGATGAAATTCTTCCAATCCATAACGCAAACTCTTAGGTTGTCTCTCATTTCAAAACTTCAGAAGTACCCATGCGAAGGGTACCACGCCATTCTAGCCTACTCAGTAGACAGGAAACTTCAAACGAAAAGCACCGAAGTAGTTTTCGAAGTCAGTAACCATCAAAGTACCCCAATAGATCTCGTAGGAAAATCATTGTACCGCAGGTGAAGTTCAAGAATAGAGACTAAGAACTCATTAGGTTAATCTATCGCTGCTAAGTGTATACACGAGAGTGGTATATAATTTAGACTTAACAAGATTAAGGATGTGTAATTCCGCCCTATCTCCTGTTCCTTGTTTGGTTGTGGACTTGGGGCAGAGTCACCCATCCGAACGTTTTGTGAAATCAAAATTATATACGACTTGTATACACGAGGTGATGATGGATGAGCCAAGTATGAGTCTTATCATGAACTTCGGGGCAAAAGCCTTCATCATATATTCTACCAGGAGGAATTCAACGTGAGAGCACGACAGTGGTTCGAGCTACTAAATGACTACGAATTCGAAATTCGTTATTGTGACAACCCGAAATTTCAATCTTGTACAAACCATTCAATCCAATCAAAGTTAGACTTGTTCCTGCTAACTTCTAGCACTATTTTGACTCTATTTGAGCATTCCGATCCTAGTATATCTAAGGAATAAGTGAATGGAAGTGCCAATTGAAGTTGTAACCCATCAAACATGCCATAAACCCTCAAAAGAGGAGTTTATAGCCAAGGGTCATGGGTTTACGGCCGTAAACACATGGTGGCCGTAAACTACGTGATATATATATGGCCCTTAGTTATTTTTCAGCCACATTTCACTTTTTCAAGCCTAGAACTCGAATTCTCTCCCAAGGATCTTGAGACTTTTGCTCCCAATCTTCAAAAATGTAAGTAAATCCTTCCATATATGAGTTAATACATCTCTTCTCCTTGATTCACGCTTGATTTCATCCATGAAATCTCTTCTTTTGGGTAGATCTTCAAGTGTTTTTCATTTCACAAAGAACACCAAGAACACACACTAGTGTTTTTGGACTCTAAACACCATTTCAAGCTTCCACTACGTAAGTACACTATCCTTAGCTTGTTGGATACTAGAATCACTTGTTAAACATCTAGAAATCATGACCAGAAGGGTGTTTCCGGCCAAGGCAATCTCCCTTCACCGTAAACTCTATTGAAGTGGTGCAAAGTTGCCACAACACCCTCCTAACCCTAGAAACAAAGCCTAGAACACTTCCAAGATGATTATAGGACCTTAAACACACGAAATGGTACAAGACACCATGAGTTTACGGCCGTAAACACCATGGGCCGTAAACCCATGGGCAGTAAACACCATGGGCCGTAAACCTATGGGCCGTAAAATCATGGGGGTTTACACTCGGGCCATAAACTCCAATATGAGGCCCTACAACCCTTGGATGCAATCCCTTTGTACTTCTAGCACATGAATCAAAGTGTTTTCCTTGTCCTAAGGTGTCTCTACTTGTTTAATTAGTTGTTTAATCACTAATTAGATACATATATGTGTCATTATATGTTAAATAGGATCCGTGTGTGCTCAAGTCCTCACTTGACACTTAGCATCCTACCCAGCACTTCCATCCAAACCACTCACTACAGGTGAGTTCATACCCCTTAATCAACCTTTTAAATGATTTTAAATGCTTTTATGGGGGGAATACAAGTTGAACTAATATTGTTATTATATCAATCACATGTGATTAATAACTACCAAACAAGTGGATTTCTTACTTTTCAAACTGTGTTATCAAACAAACTACTTCTAATCGTTTTATAAACTCTTTTACATGTTAAATACTTTCTATTAAACTTGTTCTTATATGCCAAACTGCTTTTAAATCGTCTTATGAAATGACAACAAGTCATCAATATTTATATAAACTCTTCAAAAGGTTTTACAAAACTTCTTTCTAAACTTATATTTTGTCAAATGCGTATCTTACCAGCTTGACCTAAGAGGGCGGGCACCTTTCCAACCCGAAAGCTTCTTGCTGAATTTCTCTGTAACTGAATTCTAAAGTTCATCTCTTCATCTTCCCAGCATACCAAAATGAACCGAAATGGAATTGGCTATTGAACAGCCAAACATATTCCGGCCGGCCCTCGTAGTGTGGATGGAGGATGAAGGAAGAACACCTTACTTCTTTCAAAAGACGGAAACAGAGTAATTTTTTCCCACTAGCCTAACTAATGATTTTACCTCACTTTGTTGTATTGTATAGACAAGCCTGACTTTATAGATAGGAATTCAGAAAAGAGTTCTAACTTACCTTCCTGACTGTGCTTCCTGCTTTTGGACCTATTTTCTATTCTAGTGGTAAGACTGTAGTCTACTGCAACAGGAGAAAGGAAAGCAGGCCATCATGATAAGACCCTCTTTACGCTCTCTCTTTCTGCTCGCTCCTGTCAACGAATGAATTTACTACTTGTGTCACTGACATTCCATTAGCATGGTGGACTATAGACCGGCTTTCACGTTCACTCTATAGGAAGGGGACTTAGATTAATCGATTCAATGGGCGAACTGCTTTCCTTTAAAGGTAGCAAGTGATTGAATATAGATATAGTTATATAAGTAGGATTGAAAGGACTTAGGACTGATAGCTTACCTTACTTCCTGTTCCTTGTTTGGTTGTGGAATTAGGGTATCGGTTGTTTGTTCGAAGGTTGTTTGAATCTTAGTTATATATTATGTATATGTATATAGATATAAAAGTTCCTTGATTCAGTTCAATACCTTTGGGTAGCAAAGGTATACAAACATGTTCATTCATACAAACAACATTGCTAGTAAACTATAATAGGTATAGTTTAGGAAGTTACTAATACTATTACTAGAACAATGAAACATACAAAGACTCGGTTCATACATGCGTCAATACATACTATTATGAGAAACTAAGAGAACATACTATTACGAGAAACTAGGAGAATATACTATACACTAGTACAGAAAGAACTTTACTATGTTATGACTTACTATACAAACACTGATATACGATAATTTAATGTGACATACCATTTAAGGATACAACAAGACAGTGTTGTATCATATTGTAACCAAAGTCTCCTAGAGGGAGAGCGGGCATCTTGTGTATAGATCTATATGGGACAAACACTCCCACACCCCGACTGCTAGCTACAGTCCCAGCCGATAAGGCCAAGGGGTGACAAAATGTCACCTCACTACATATGACACCGGAGGGTCATCATTTATTCAGTCGTCGATCAGCATGGTTACATACGAGTTCACATTCAAACCTTTAATTAACCGACTAGGGATTAAAGGCAAAAAGACTCCCCGTGGTGTATTGTACATTTAATACTACCTGGAGTCTGTATTTTATTACTTTATAGCCAGCAGTGTTACTGCTAAGGTAAAACATTATTTTCCCTATTACATTTACTTTGTGATCTTCTCACATATTCATAAATGTTTAAACTATATTTCGTTAATGATAGACATACTTGGGAAAATACACACTTTTACGCGGAACAAACATACAGAACATTAGTGCCTTGGTAGAAGGCCACTTTTAGTAGAAAATATAGGATTTTCTAGGAGATACTATTGCTCACTACAAACATTTACATTGAGAACTTACAAACATTTTCTTCAAACTTACAAGCGTTTTCATACAAACAATGACACTAAATACTTATGAACTCACCAGCTTTAATGCTGATAAACTCTTTCAAAATAACTTGTATTCTCAGGTCATCAGTAGACAGGTACAGTCGACCAGGTTTTGAGAAGACGGAGCGTGTTCTAGACTCGTCTTTTATTTTGATCACTTGTTTTTGGTATCTTATTACCATGTAAGAACACACTTGTATTAAATTATACTATTAATGCAATAGATGATGTTGTTGCTTGTTTACCACTTTGCATTGTTATGATACTGTACATGACATCCTCCACCCCCGAACGTTTCCGCCATTCTAGTTTTGGGGTGTGACAGATTGGTATCAGAGCATTGTTTATAGTGAATCGAGTGTATCAACCCATAAAATATATACAAACTATAAACACATAGGGATTAAAATACTCTGACCAAGAGTTTATACTTTTAAGTATTAAGGTACTTAACTAAAAGTATACATAATTACATACCTACATACTTACTACAGAAGAGTGTCATACTAGAACATAACAAAAGTATTACTATTGTTGAACAACACAATTAGGCTTAGAGACATATAGTCAAACCTGGGGGGATATAGCATGATCAACTATATTTTTCGAGGAGTGACTAGCATGTGCCTAAGGATGGTTGTGCTGTTGCAACAAGTCTAAAAACTTACCAACACTACTACAACGAGAACATTAGAACATAACATAAACCTAAAATACTATAGGAGTATTTTGTGTTAGTATAATTACTTATTTGAGAACTAAAAAGGTCTTTAGTAGTATTTCAATAGTTGCGGAGTGGATACGCTAAGGTTACATGTAACTACGGTGCTATAGACTTAGAATCTGTGACCTTTGCTTTACTTCCTGTTCCTTGTTTGGTTGTGGACTTAGAGTTAGCGTCACTTATTCGAAGGTCTATCCTATTTTGGTTACATATGACTGGTATGCACTACACAAATGTTGGAGTAACTAGTAAGGATCATATTATAATTATATTAATTAGTTCGTATATTAATTATTTCTCTTACCCCTCTTCTCGCTTAGATAACATGGCTAAATTCCACCTCCCCGGTAACCCTTAGTTTCCCGGCCAAGAGAATGGAGGAGGGCTAAATGCAGAACCAAAAGCAGAACCTGGACTCCACTTAGATGATGATCTGGCAGAAGACCTTCTGGAGGATCTTGATCCCGAGCCAGAAGTGGAGAATCTACCCCCAGTGGCTCCAATCCCAAATCCTAACCCTCGTCCGACTTTTCAAGGCCCGACGCCTCCGTGGGTGGAAAGCTTGGAAACATGGAGCCAAGAGCAGAATCAGCCCATACCATTCAATGGAGACCAAATATTTTATTAGCCGAGCGAAGGAGGCTCAACAGACAGGGTCTTGCCAATCCTGGTCCGTAGAGTTGCCCGAAACGAAATTCAGGGCAAGACAGCTCTCCATCGAATCACGGAAGTTGATGCCAATGCGAGAATGCATACCATCCGCACCATTCATCTTGAAGATGCTCGTGAGAGGTCTAGGAGAGACCACGAGGCCCTGCAACAAGAGCTTGCTGCGACTCGAGCCGAAGTCATAGAGCTTCGAGTACGCCAGAGGGTATACGAAAGACACCTACTTGATGTGGAGCGTCAGCTGGCTGAACTAAGGGTTCACCTGAGGGATACTCGCCGTCAGTAGGAGATGCTCTACCTTATTTCCTTTTTGGGCTAAGGAATGGTCTTCCTATTTATGCTCTAAGAAGCACTTTCCTATGTAACTACCCATGTACTGTAAGTACTTTTCGTAGGCCTTAGTTCTGTCAAAACTTTTCTACTTAGGATATAATGTAAGACCAACTCCAAGGTCAATTTTCCCTAACATATTACATCTTAAATATCACTGATATTGACAGTCGGCTAATCCCTGTGGCAATCCTTGTTCAAATACTTTCATTCTACTATCATTAGAATTCTATCTAAATCTCACTCTCGTCAAATTCATCAAACTATGGTAATTTAACTCATGGATCACTTCCAATTCTTTTCGGAAGTTGGATCATGTTATCCACCAACCAATGATAGCCTGGTTCGGATGAAAAACGTCTTGTGACTATTCTATGAACTTACTTCTATTCTTTACCAGTACTACATCATAGGGATGTAGGCCAAACCATCGAGAACAGTTTAACAAAATGAGAAATTTACATTTACATGAATGAGTAGAATACATCTAGGACCGACCATAATCACTCACGAACTCCTTTCCTTGTCATATATCAGAATCATGTCGTCATCCAGAAATGGTCAGCCGAACGGCGAAACCCCAATCCTTCATATAGACGCCGCCACCTTCCAAGCCGCGGTAACAGCTGCCGTGGCAGCTGTCCTAGCACAACTCAACGCTGGTAACGCAAACAAAGGTGGAAAAGGTGTTGACAGTTCAAATCGTTGTAACAATCCGGGAAATCAACAAATGATAACTGTCACAAACACCCAAAGCCACAAATCTGAGTATAGGAAACGAAAGCGTCAAGCCCAAAAGGAGCGGAAGAAATCTCAAAGACTTGCCATGCAACAGCAACAAGTGGCGACCCCTGCCACTTCATCACCGATCAGACCATATGAGGGAACACTCCCGAAGTGTGAAAAGTGTAATTTTCATCATAACGGAGTTTGTCGTGATTTGCAATGCATGAATTGCAATCGAATGGGGCACACTACTCGTGTCTGTAGGGCGCCGGCACGAACCGTCTTCCAAGCCACTAGCATCAGGATCAGCCCGGCTTGCTATGGTTGTGGTGAAACCGGACACTATAAATGGAATTGTCCAAAAGAGAGGAACAGCGAAAGCGCTCGTGTCCACATAACTCCGACCCGACACATCACTTCCACCACCGATGTTGGTACAAGCCAGATATGTCATTTATGCGGTGAGATAGGACATCTCAAGAAGGATTGTCCAATAACAAAGAACTCTAATGCAGACGGGAAAATACTAAGGATCACTGCTGCAGGAGAGACTACTCCGGACCCACGTTGAAATTCTAGGGCGTTTTGTTATAGTAGACTTATTACCTGTTAAAAACTAGTGCAACTCGTGTCATATCTTTTTGCGAGATCCCGCCAGTCAAGGGACTCTCGTGCTGCATATACTTGCTTTCTGTAGTATACCTTGTTCGCAGAAGTAGTCTTGTAAGATAAAACTAAAGTACTGAAACTCTGTCAAAGTTGCACCATTATGTTTTTGTAACACCTTTATGATCTAGTCTAACGCCTTTTATTCAGAGTAGTCCGACATTATCATGTAACCTGAGTCAATTCGATCCTCACAATGCCAATCTCGTGCGAAAATTCTTTTCCCTGTAATCGCCGTTCTAGCGAAGCCGTCATTCCAGAGCTCCGAGATACTCATGCGTAGGGTATCTTATGTTTCGTATCCTTCCCGAAGAAACGTCCCCGGTATACCGCTCGTGCAGTACGTCAAGTTCAATCTGAAGACCCATACGGTTAATCTATCGGTGAGGAATGTATATGCAAGGGTGGTATATAATCAAGGTTCTACAGGCTTAGAATTGATGATTCCGCTTTAACTTCTTTTCCTTGTTTGGATTTGAGCTTAGAGAAGAATCATTTATTCGACGGCCTTTTCAATCTTAATTACATACGACTCATATACGCGAAGCTGTGATTGATGAACCAAATATGACTTCCAAATATGAACTTCAGGACGGAGACTACTCAAGACTACGAGTGATCGTGCTGCCACGCGAATAAACTTGGAAGCCAAACAAATACTATTTCCGCCGATTGGGACAAGAGATGCAGATGGAACAGAAGTACCTATCCTTTTCCTTAATTTATGAAGTAATCATACTTTCTTTTAGATCTACACGACATCTAATCCACCACAAGGTTTTGACGTCATAACCGACATGAATTGGTTGAGTCTACATCGAGCCGACATCATGTACTTTGAGAAAGCAATTCGTCTTAACCTCCCTAACAACGAAACTCTAGTTATCTACGGCGACAATCAAGAATGGACCTTCATATCATCTCGAGTATTCAAGCCCAGAAATACTTGCGGAAGGAATGCCGCGCATTCCTTGCTCATGTTGTCGATATGAGCCAAGAGATGAAGGACAAAAAGGACATTCCAGTAGTACACGATTTTCCGACATCTTTCCAGAAGAACTTCCAAGATTACCTCCTCAAAGTCAATGTCGAGTTCAGAATCAAATTAATTCCAGGGGCTACCCCATTAGCCAAATCGCCCTATCGCCTAGCACCTGTAGAGATGCAGGAACTGTCCGGTCAACTTAACGAACTGCTCAGCAAGGGCTTTATAAAGCCAAGCTTCTCACCCTGGGGAGCTCCGGTCTTGTTCGTCAAGAAGAAAGACGGATCGTTTCGTATGTGCATCGACTACAGGGAGCTCAACAAGCTTACCATTAAGAATCGTTACCCTCTGCCTCGCATAGATGATTTGTTCGACCAACTTCAAGGGGCGAACTTCTTTTCAAAAGTAGATCTGAGATCCGGATATCACCAGTTACAAGTGCTAGAGGAGAATGTTCCGAAAACAACCTTCCGAACTCGTTATGGACACTACAAGTTTGTAGTGATGTCATCCGGATTGACCATATGCGCCCGCAGTATTCATGGATTTAATGAATTGGGTGTGTCATCCTTACTTGGATCAGTTCGTCATCGTCTTCATCGATGACATACTTATCTAGTCTCGTAGTAAGGAGGAGCATAGTCAACATCTTTGTCAGATCTTGGGAACATTACGATCAAAGAAGCTCTACGCAAAGTTCTCTAGATGTGAATTTTGGATTCGAAGAGTCGAATTCCTGGGTCACGTTGTCAGCCATTGAGAACTGGTCAACACCGAAGACGCCTACAGAAATTCGTCAATTTCTAGGCCTCGCTGGCTACTATCGTAGATTCATTCAGAACTTCTCTCTAGATTGCGAAACCTCTTACGACTTTGACCCAGAAGGACGTGGCCTCTGACTAGGAAGAGAAGCAAGAGAAAGCGTCCCAAACGCTAAAGCGAGCCTTATGCACCGCACCGATACTATCCCTCCCCGAAGGGATAGAAGACTTCGTGATCTATTGCGATGCGTCAAATCAAGGGCTCGGTTGTATTCTGATGCAACAAGGTAAGGTCATTGCCTATGCCTCCCGTCAACTTAAGACACTCGAAGCCAGCTATACGACACACGATCTGGGGTTAGAGGCAGTGGTAATTGCTCCAAGGGTCCCGAATGATCTTCGGAACTTTGAAATTCCAGGTCGGAGACCGAGTTCCTTTGAAAGTCTCACCCTGGAAGGGCTTGATACGCTTCGGAAAGCGTGGAAAGCTAAATCCAAGATACGTAGGGCCTTTCGAGATTCTCGTTAAAATCGGGCCTGTAGCTAACAAACTCAACCTAGCCCATGAACTTAGTAACGTACATCCTATTTTCCACGTCTCGAACTTGAAAAAGTGCCTATCCGACGAGACTCTTGTAATCCCACTCAACGAGATCGAGATCAACGACAGCCTCAATTTTATGGAAGAACCTGTAGAGATCATGGAACGATAGGTCAAGCAAACGAAGCAAAGCCGTATCCCAATAGTGAAGGTTTGCTGGAACGCCAAGCGAGGACCAGAATTCACTTGGGAACGCGAGGATCAAATGAGATTAAAATACCCTCATCTTTTCGCTTCGTTATTTGTAATAACTTAGTTGCTTAAACTCTAATTTCGGGACGAAATTCCCTCTAACGGGGGGATGATGTGACAACCCGAAATTTCAATCTTATACAACCCATTCAATCCAATCAAAGTTAGACTTGTTCCTGCTAACTTCTAGCACTGTTTTGAGTCTATTTGAGCATTCCGAGCCTAGTATATCCAAGGAATAAGTGAATGGAAGTGCCAATTGAAGTTGTAACCCATCAAACATGCCATAAACCCTCAAAAGAGGAGTTTACGGCCAAGGGTCATGGGTTTACGGCCGTAAACACATGGTGGCCGTAAACTCCATGATATATATATGGCCCTTAGTAATTTTTCAGCCACTTTTCACTTTTCCAAGCCTAGAACTCGAATTCTCTCCCAAGGATCTTGAGACTTTTGCTCCCAATCTTCAAAAATGTAAGTAAATCCTTCCATATATGAGTTAATACATCTCTTCTCCTTGATTCACTCTTGATTTCATCCATGAAATCTCTTCTTTTGGGTAGATCTTCAAGTGTTCTTCATTTCACCAAGAACACCAAGAACACACACTAGTGTTTTTGGACTCTAAATACCCTTTCAAGCTTCCACTACGTAAGTACACTATCCTTAGCTTGTTGGATACTAGAATCACTTGTTAAACATCTTGAAATCGTGACTAGAAGGGTGTTTACGGCCAAGGCAATCTCCCTTGGTCGTAAACTCTATTTAAGTGGTGCAAAGTTGCCACAACACCCTCCTAAGCCTAGAAACAAAGCCTAGAACACTTCCAAGATGATTATAAGACCTTAAACACACGAAATGGTACAAGACACCATGAGTTTACGGCCGTAAACACCATGGGCCGTAAACCCATGGGCAGTAAACACCATGGGCCGTAAACCCATGGGTCGTAAACTCATGGGGGTTTACACTTGGGCCATAAACTCCAATGTAAGGCCCTACAACCCTTAGATGCAACCCCTCTGGACTTCTAGCACTTGAATCAAAGTTTTTTCCTTGTCCTAAGGTGTCTTTACTTGTTTAATTAGTTGTTTAATCACTAATTAGATACATATATTGTGATTATATGTTAAATAGGATCCGTGTGTGCTCAAGTCCTCACTTGACACTTAGCATCCTACCCAGCACTTCCATCCAAACCACTCACTACAGGTGAGTTCATACCCCTTAATCAACCTTTTAAATGATTTTAAATGCTTTTATGGGGGGGATACAAGTTGAACTAATATAGTTATTATATCAATCACATGTGATTAATAACTACCAAAAAAGTGGATTTCTTACTTTTCAAACTGTGTTATCAAACAAACTACTGCAAATCATTTTATAAACTCTTTTACATGTTAAATACTTTCTATTAAACTTGTTCTTATATGCCAAACTGCTTTTAAATCGTCTTATGAAATGACACCAAGTCATCAATATTTATATAAACTCTTCAAAAGGTTTTACAAAACTTCTTTCTAAACTTATATTTTGTCAAATGCGTATCTATATAGATATAGTTATATAAGTAGGATTGAAAGGACTTAGGACTGATAGCTTACCTTACTTCCTGTTCCTTGTTTGGTTGTGGACTTAGGGTATCGGTTGTTTGTCCGAAGGTTGTTTGAATCTTAGTTATATATTATGTATATGTATATAGATATAAAAGTTCCTTCATTCAGTTCAATACCTTTGGGTAGCAAAGGTATACAAACATGTTCATTCATACAAACAACATTGCTAGTAAACTATAATAGGTATAGTTTAGGAAGTTACTAATACTATTACTAAAACAATGAAACATACAAAGACTCGGTTCATACATGCGTCAATACATACTATTATGAGAAACTAAGAGAACATACTATTACGAGAAACTAGGAGAATATACTATACACTAGTACAGAAAGAACTTTACTACGTTATGACTTACTATACAAACACTGATATACGATAATTTAATGTGACATACCATTTAAGGATACAACAAGACAGTGTTGTATCATATTGTAACCAAAGTCTCCTAGAGGGAGAGCGGGCATCTTGTGTATAGATCTATACGGGACAGACACTCCCACACCCCGACTGCTAGCTACAGTCCCAGCCGATAAGGCCAAGGGGTGACAAAATGTCACCTCACTACATATGACACCGGAGGGTCATCATTTATTCAGTCGTCGATCAGCATGGTTACATACGAGTTCACATTCAAACCTTTAATTAACCGACTAGGGATTAAAGGCAAAAAGACTCCCCGTGGTGTATTGTACATTTAATACTACCTGGAGTCTGTATTTTATTACTTTATAGCCAGCAGTGTTACTGCTAAGGTAAAACATTATTTTCCCTATTACATTTACTTTGTGATCTTCTCACATATTCATAAATGTTTAAACTATATTTCGTTAATGATAGACATACTTGGGAAAATACACACTTTTACGCGGAACAAACATACAGAACATTGGTGCCTTGGTAGAAGGCCACTTTTAGTAGAAAATATAGGATTTTCTAGGAGATACTATTACTCACTACAAACATTTACATTGAGAACTTACAAACATTTTCTTCAAACTTACAAGCGTTTTCATACAAACAATGACACTAAATACTTATGAACTCACCAGCTTTAATGCTGATAAACTCTTTCAAAATAACTTGTATTCTCAGGTCATCAGTAGACAGGTACAGTCGACCAGATTTTGAGAAGACGAAGCGTGTTCCAAACTCGTATTAAATAACACTATTAATGCAATGGATGATTTTCTTGCTTGTTTACTACTTTGCGTTGTTATGATACTGTACATGACGTCCTCCACCCCCGAACGTTTCCGCCGTTTCGGTTTTGGGGTGTGATAGTTATCATGCCGACAAAGCCAATATAGTAGCTGACACCCTAAGTCGGAAGGAGTACTCAGGTCACAGAGCCAATCGTTGACTATGATAACCCATTCAACTCTGTCCACACAAAGTAAGGAGGTTCAACAGGAAACCTTGAAACCTGAAAATGTGGCAGGTGAAAACTTGGTAAGAATGGATAAGAACGTATGCAATCAACTATGGTAAAATATGGAATACTAAATTCAAGGTACATAGGACCATTCGATATTCTTACGAGAATCGGTCTTGTAACTTATAAACTTAAACTACCACAAAAACTTAATAACATTCATCCCACCTTTCACATATCTAATCTAAAGAGGTGTCTATCCGATAAAACACTTTTTATTTCACTCGGTGAAATCAAGTTAAATAAAAGTCTACACTTTGTAGAAGAACCAATAGAAACCATGGATAGGGAAATCAAAAGAACCAAGCAAAGTCTTATCTCGTTAGTGAAGGTTCGCTGGATTACAAACCGGGGACCTGAATTCACTTGGGAAAGGGAAGATTAGACCTAGTCCATGAGTATCACTTTAGACTTAATTTCGGGACGAAATTCCCTCTAACCGAGGGATAATGTGACACCAGTCAAATTTAGGTAAAAAAGAAATTGATCAATAATCGTAATTGGGATGAACAAAGTGGTAGAGATTGTAACAAGGTTTCCAAAAATATAAAGAACACTAAAATCCGAGTTATAACCAAGAAGTTATGACCAATCGAAAATCCGCGACAAAACCGGCAAAACACTGTTCAGTGTAAAAAGTGAATTTTTGATAAAACAGACTTTTTAGCCTTAACAATCTAAATGAAAGTTGTAGAATATGTTAAACCAAGAACGTTCATAAAAAGAACGTAAAAATCTGACTTCGTATGAGGAAGTTATGATTTTTCTAAGTTTCGGTTTAGCAGTAGACAGCTAAAAATTCGAAATATAAATCGATCGATATTTAGCCCACACAACTTAAACGAAAATAGAAGGTCTCGTCAAAAGTAGTACAACGGTAAAAAGACAGAGGAAAACGGATGTCGGATGAAGAATTTATGAATTTTTAACGAATTTCCTGTCCCGGTCTGTTAAAAATAATAATATTAATAATAAATTCAAAATTAGCTGACGAAGTCTAAACGAAAGTCGTAGAGTATAATTTTACCTACGCGTTAATATAAAGAACGCCAAAAACGGAGCTCTTATGCGAAAGTTATGAATTTCGCAAGTTTTTGGCACGAAAATCAAGAAATGTTGAAAACCGGGAATTTTCGCATGGACCCCTTCGGCCACGTCACCCTCGCATGCGAGGCTCCATGCGTCTGCTATGTGGCGTCTTCTGATTGGACCGTAGATGCACGTGTCACCTGCTGATTGGTCCGAAGTCGTCATAGGCGCCTCGTGATTGGACCAAGGCTCGGTCCACTCCTGATCTGACACCACCGAGGAAGCTTCCGAGACCGCCTCCAACTTCGCTTCTCCTTCTGACGCGTGGCTGCTGAGTCTTCGTCCCCCCGCATGCGAAGCTGCCGCGTGTCCTGCTGACTCGCCTTCGCATTCACCACCTGTCCGAGCCTCTCCACCTGTCCGATGACACACCTCCTCGGCCGAACCCTCGCACCCCTATATAAAGGGTGCGAGACTTCTCGGATTTGAGAAGTTTTTCACCCCAAAATTCACCCTTTTTCACCTTCTCACCCCCTAAACTTTCTCACGACCCCCCAAGGCCCCGGTATCGTGTCTAAAACCCGAAGCAAGCCTCGGAGCCCCGGAATTCTCGAGAAGCTAACCTCTTTCCAGTCGAAGTGTTGCCCGCATAAAGCCCGATTTTTACTCAAAAACTCACGGTTTCTTCGAGAAAGATCATCTATAGAAACGAAACGTTGCCCAAATCACCACTTATCAAAGTGAGTTCATACCCCTATAATTTACCTTTTTATTGGTTTTTAAATACTTTTTAGGGAGGGAATACAAGTTTAACACAATATAAATTGTGTTAATAATTGTATGTGATAATAATCACACAAAAGGTTTCCTTATGTTTTTAGGAATTACCAAATACTTCCAAAATGACTTAAAGTCATGTTAAATCTTTAAAGTCATGTAAACTCCGTTAAATTCTTTGAAAAAGGTTTTATAAACTATTTCAAATTATAATCGCCAAAATCATGTTTATATATGTATAAATATATAAATAAGATTTGAAGGGCTTATGACTAATGAATTATCTTATTTCCTTTTCCTTGTTTGGATGTGGAATTAAGGTGGTGTTATTTGTCCGAAGGTCGTTTCCTTCTTAATTATATATATATATATATATATATATATATATATATATATATATATATATATATATATATATATATATATATATTATACATATATGAATATAAAAGGTTACTTCATTCGGTATCATTACCTTTGTATCATGCTGAGCAAAGGTGTTCATCCATGAGAAATCATCTTAATCAGATAGAACATATAAATTATAATAGGTATAATTTATGATTCAAAACTAAATATACAAGTATGATTCACGATTGTATACTTTCCAAGGAAATTACCAACAAGTCATTTATCTATACCAGAATATGTATAATACTTTTATTATATGGATAACATATTAAAGAAGTAATAATAAATCATACCGGGTTTGCATTAACAAAGGTACAATACAGAGTACCAGGGTTAGCAATCACGGGGTAATAATACATCATACCGAGTTTGCATTAACAAGGGTACGATACAGAGTACCAGGGTTAGCAATCACGGGGTAATAATACATCATACCGAGTTTACATTAACAAGGGTACGATACAGAGTACCAGGGTTAGCAATCACAGGGTAATAATACATCGTAAATCTCGTTAAAACAATAAATTTGTGAGACTCTTCATGGTGTACTTATCTAAGTACGACCTTAAGTCCTGACTTATTAACCAAAATCTCCTGTAGGGAGGGCGTGAATTTGTGTATAGATATATACGGGACTGACAATCCCGCACCTTTACTATTCGCTACAGTTTGGCCGGCAGGCCTAGGGTGTCAAATATCATATCGTTTCCGACGCCTGAAGACCGTCGCAGCAGGCACATCAGTCATATCAGTATGGTTAATAGAACTCACATGGATAAAACAATGAGTAAATTACTAAGTAATATACTTCTCTTAAAACAGTAAGAAAAGATAATTACATTCTGACCAAATATACCTTCTGTTAGTTTTTACTTACAGTAAAAACTTCCTATCATGAAATCAAGTTTGGTAAATATACTTGTACTTCTTGTTTTGGAACATTTAAAACCACAAGGCAGTATTATGGATAATATAATATTCTCCAGGATTAATACTAATGTTTTACTGTAGAACATATATAACTAAGAATACTTTTACAAAGGAAACGGTTTATGGGATTAAACCACTTTTACAAAGGAAACAGTTTATGGGATTAAACCGCTTTTACAAATGAAACGGTTTATGGGATTAAACCACTTTTACAAATGAAACGGTTTATGGAATTAAACTACTTATCAAATGGAACTTAGTCATTCAATCTCTTTAAGCTAGTATAACACAAAGGACCTTTAGTGGTTAATTCTATAATTCCTTAGTTTCTACATCATAGTTATACATAAGTAATATCCGATTGACAGTGAAATGTGTGACTTCCGCCTTACTTCCTGTTCCTTGTTTGGTTGTGGGCTTAGGGCAAATACACCCATTTAACTGTCCATTCGATATTAGGTTATATATAATTAGTATAAACTAAGTAATTACAGAGGGAAACTATTGAGGTTATCGGTTAATCACCTCAGGAAATATAGAATTTTCTGGAGGAACCAATGAACTTTTCCATAGAACTTAGAGTATACTTAACAGAACTAAAATACTTATGAACTCACCAGCTTAAATGCTGATCTACTCTTTCCGAATAACTTGTATTCTCAGGAATCCAGTAGACAGGTACACTCCCGGAGCTTTTGAGAAGACTACCTAGTACCATACTGCGACTCTTGTCTTCTACTGTACCTACTTTGGTTTTTGAATATGTAATGTTTAAACACTTATGTAAAACTTATACTTATTAATGCAATGGTTGTTTGTACTTTGATTATTATATTGCATGTGTTGTGATACTTACCTGAAGTCCTCCGCCCCCGAACGTTTCCGCCGTTCTGGTTTGGGGGTGTGACACAGATCCGGTTCATGAGACAACGGACTCCGTCATCCCTGACTTCAAGATTTTTGTCCATTCCTCTCAACGCTTCACCTGCCACGTTCTCTAGTTTTAAGGCTTCTTCATGTGCCTCTTTTGTTGGGTTTTGAGCATTCTAACACTCATATGGTGTACATGCAACCCTATAAACCTTGGATCTATGTTTTCTCTATTATACATGCAAATATTAAATATTCCAAGGTTTCATCCTAACTAGCATATTATGAAGCACCTATACTACAAAGTTCTAGTTAGATGACATACCTTTTGATGTAGCTTGATGTCTTCAAGCTTTAAGAGCTTAGCCCCAATAGTGTGGAAGCCTCAAGTGGAATCACAATTCACCAAAACACCTTGGAAAACCTTTAGAGAATATGGATACTTGGCTCACACTATGAAATCGGTTATTGCCCTCTTTAGTGTATCCACACTAGCCACTAGCATAACTTCATGAACCATAAGACCCTTTATATAGTGTGGAGGATTAGGGTTAAACCCTAATACCCATGACCTTTCATTTTCTAGGATCCATGGGTTAAAGCTCCATGGACTATCCATGAAGACTTAGCCCAACCTAAATAAACTTGGCCCACTACACATATATATATATCTAAGAGTCCATATTTAATTAGTTCCTTTTGATCACTTAATTAATTATAAATTAATTCTTGATCAATACTAATTAAATAATATGATTATATATTAATATATTAGAACTTATAATATATTAATATAAATCATAAATATACTATTCTCAAAAGACTATCCATATAAATTGTGTCGGTGAAGTGCAACCCAAATGGACCATGCCGGGTCGGGTCAAGTACATACCAAATATAGTTATGGACTTAGACATTAATCCAGCAGTCTCCCACTTGGATAAGTCTAAAACTATTATTGAGTATGACTTCAAAAACCAACTGGCAATCGTAGCTCTTAAAGCCGCTGTCGAACTCTGATCTTGTCAATAAACTCTTACCTTTGTCAATGACTTGTCCATTAGATAAGGGATCATATATTCCTCCATTCTAGATATCATATGGACTGAGACATGGATTATAATCATTCTCTCTATCCATTTGTTGTTTCCCGATTTTCGATTTATGATGACTGACTGATTGAACAAATCAAATCAGTCCTGGCTTGGCCAAGCACTCACATGTGTCATCGCTAAATCATCGAGGGGCCCACAGATATCGCTTTTATCCCGAAGGTAAAAGGAATGGATAAACTTCGACTCATATGGCTTGTTCTACTACTTGTTGAATCATACACAAAGGAACGTTTTATAACATCGAGTTACCAATGCGTTTTCGTGCAATCAATGTATAACCAACTCATAGTAACAACTCATATCTCTAGGTTTGAAGAATATAAGATATTATCGTCTCATGATCACTCGTGATAAAATCCATGAAGTGATTCAAATGAGCGCGGGTTGAATCCAATACTCAGAACTTATGAGCACTCATGAGTGTTGTAGCACCACTTTGTCCACCAACTTGGACCTCTACAAACCAACCCATGACAGTCTTGATTCATATCTACTTCCAACATATGACCGACTGTGGATGGTTTGAATAACTTAATCATTCAGGAAGAGCGACTTAGTTATTCTGGAAGTCAAAACATGCAAAGTGAAACACAAGAATAAATGAATCAAATATGGTATCAAACCCTATGAATATAAATAAACACTTTTATTTATCACCATACTGATTACTCATTATTCATTGTTTCGGTTTTATCAACTTTATACTTGAATTAAAAACACTAGTTGTCCCATGCTCCAAGCATGTACACTATGTTTTTCTTAAACAATAGCTTTGCCATACACCAAGTATGCACTCTATGTTTGTCTATGATCCTTACTTTGTGAACTAGATCAAATGAACATAATTTCAATGATTCTCTTTTCACACTCCCAAATCCTTATCGAAAAATGTGAGAATTTCAAATTCCTATCATTTATCGAAATCTGTCTAGATTTTAAACTTATATGCACTGACCCTCCTGTAATGAATATGTACAAAGTCACAAAGACTTGTCAACAGTCATTATAAGGTATTCCAATGGAGATCAACTCCATGGAAACTAAGTCTCATATTCAAAGTACATTGCTTTGGACATGCTTCTTGCATTAAGTTTTCTAATCTTACACAGATAACTTCCACCTATGGAGACAACTCCATATTCTCATTTTGACTATCACTTCTAAACAAGAGATGCCTCTTTTCAGAATATGTCAATATGGTCCTTCCAAAATTAGCACTATACTTCCAACTGTCCCTGAGCAACCAATCTTTGGTAAACCTCAGATTGTCCTCGACAATTGCTTAATCATTTTAGTCATATCCAATTCTAGACCTTTTCCCTTCTTAATGCCTCTGGGCATTTGGAAAAATTTAGAAATGACAAATATTATAGCACATGCAATCGATCCTGTACCCTAAGCAAATGGTACACGATTCATGATGTCTCACATAAAGACATGATTCTAGACCAGTCTTTTGCTACAATATTTTTATTTGCCATATTTTCAAATTTTGACTATGAAGAGGGATGCCGTAATCATAATCGAATTTTACGAACACAATATATAGAATTTCCTTAAGTTGAACCAATCCAACATGAAATTCATATATATATTCTTGACTAAGGATGATTAAGGTCTCAATCTAAGCCTTTAGAACTGAAATGAAGTATATCCTCTCCCTTAATTATAGCAAAACAACTTTTTCAATCCCTGCAGCCTCACAAATTGAAACTTTTGTTTTCTATAATTAACATTGCTAACTTTCAGCACTAACAATAATTATCATGCTCCCACTAACATGATGATTATTAGCATAACACTTATGCTCCCACTAGCTTTGACATGTACTCAGAAATCAGCTGGACTTCTAGAAATCAATACTTTATTAACTTTCTTACCAAAGTTCAGATTTCTGATACGAGATGCTTTGATAAAACTTTATCAAAATCATACACCTTTCCTTAGATAGCATGCATGTGTGTCTAAACAATTTCAGAACTGTGAAAAGGGATGCCGTAATCATAGTCTCAATTGTTTAGACCTTTTGCCATCTGCTTCAAATCTACTTGGTGGAAGTGTTTCCTCACCATCATTTTCATGAATCAGAGAGAAACCTTATGACCCTTAGATTTTATGGTGTATGTGTTCTTATCCATGTGAATCGTCAAAACCATAGTCACAAGACAAGGATAATGACAAATCCAAACTCATATGGACTGAACTTATGCAATCTTAACTTCTTGCTACCTGGCAGTACAGGGCTTGCCATTGCTTCCAAGTTGTTATGCAACCAATTGAGAACTTTCAGAACTCTATGCAAAGCCAACTTTAACTGGAATGGGCACAGAATATGTCAACACGATAGGTTATAAACCTCAAGTCGTGTGCTAGTGAAGAACCTCAGGTTTTTTTCTTGATTAGTTCTTGAAATTCTTTTTAGGATCTTTAAGACTCCCACTATCCTCTTGACATATAAGACTATCTTGCCAAATATGCAAGAGATAGTGCGGATTCTTTATCAAGACAAACACTTCAGACAATTGGCCTTAGTTGGTCTTTGTTTTATCCAAAACATCACAACTTACCAATTTCAAATGTACAAGAGTAGGACACTTTTACTCTTACATTTGACAAGTGTTTTAAACCTTTCTTTAAGATATGTCACTCAAGTTACAATCTTGGAGTATGACTCTAAGAATTGTTTTGGAACGAAGTATGACTCATCTTCCTGATCTAACCATTTCAACAATTCATGACTCCTCTTCTTAGTCATAATAATGCACTAAGATGACCTTTAGAGGACTAATTGTGATATGATTTCTAAATCATTAAGATGATCACAAACATGATACTAAAGTACTCTCCCATCTTTTCAGATTTGAGAAACTTTTATCTTTCTGCCTAATTTGATTCTTCCCATTCGTTCTACCATACATTGAGACTTTTCCAATGTTTCAGAATTATACTTAAACTTGTAAGTATAACCATATTTACTAAACTTTAGTAAATCAAATAGTCTTAACGAGCTTTGTGGTGGACATGACCAGTGCACAAGAATGAGTACTCGATCCCTTTAGTCCTTCACTTGACTCACACATCCATGTGAACAGGTAATTAGTCTTGATTTTCCAATGCTTGAAAGTTCTCATTCATCATACTATTCAACTTGCATGATTCCAAGTTTCGGTCTAATTGAAACTTGGGTGATGAGGAACTTTCCTGATTTGGTAAATTTAGGCACTACCACAAATGAAAGAATCAAATCCATTTTCCAATATTGCTGTCAGTGGAATCTTATAAGCAACAATTTTCCACAAATGCCATTGTAAGGATACTTCAAATAAACAAAATTAAACAATTTTCTTTTATTTTAAAACTTAGCGGAAAAACTTATCCTTACAATCCATATGGAAAATTGTTGTTATCTATTCCTTAGCAATATTTCATAACTTCTTAAGCAACTGCTCAAAATTCTGATGCGATCGAAATCCACCTTCGCGATCAAAATCAGCATATACTTCCTTTAATATTTCTCTCTATTCTTTGATTCTTAAAACATCAACATGTGACCCATTCACATCATGTAATGAGGATCTCAGAATAGAACTTAACAGAGTTAGATAATGGGCTCTACCTGATGTAAAGTCAAACTTATTGACTTTGACATCCTTAGGTAAATTTGGCAGCTTTGCAATCAACGCCCCTTCCCTTGGCAAAATAAACATATGGACCCTTTGGTAATGGGACTATCCCAGACTTAGCCTTTCTCTTTACCATTTGGTCAACCGGGTTGACTATGGCCAATCCCTTTCCATTGGGAAGAGAATGCTTTTTCTGGAGTTCCAGTGTCACCATTGTCACTGTCCATAAAGTTTTTGGCAAGTTGATCTTCTAATCAAATTTGCTTCACTATCGTTCCAAATCATTGTTGATTCAGCAGCACCAAGCAAATAGATATGATCATTAAGGTTCATGTCATAGTCTGTTTCATAGTAGTCCCAAAGGAACTCACTATGTGACTTAGAAAGTGATTGAACATCCAACTTTCTCAAGACTTTGACACCCAACTCTCCCGGCTTGTCAATATGTGACTTCATCTCTAAGATGTGATCACACATAGACCTTGCTTGCCATTAGGGCTTGAGTGACCTTGAACTTGTGGGTTAGGGAGAATAATTGGAGGAGGTGGAGGAAGAGAAGTATGACTTCCATGAGCCAAACTCGGGAAGTCATATTCATTAGGAAAGCTTGGTTTGGGAAGATCATTGTTGTCTAAACCAGACATCAACAATGGGAGAAATTCACGTAAAGTTGATTTAAGTCCTTAATATAACACCCAATATGATATATTAAGGCTAGGACCCAACAAACTATTTTATAACTTGGTAGAGGGATGCCGTAATCCAAGCTATAAAATATTTGAAGGTAGGTGAATGACGATTCACCAATTTCCACCAAGATAAACGAAATGTATTATTAGGTTTTAATTGGTTTTGAAACTCCTAGATTCTTTTGAGATTCATTGAACTTTTCAATGGCATGTTTCAATATCGAGTGTGCCCTTCAGGTTTTGTGACTGGGATGCCGAGGATCACAAAACAAGGTGTGAAGTAGCCATGCAAATATACTTGGTACCCTTAATATTTACCCCTCAATCGATGTGCCGGTTAACCACACACGCTCCAACGATAATATGATAAACATTAAGTTACCCTTTGCCTACCTTGTTAAGTCCAAGTTAGTGTGCCGGTTAACCACACACGCTCCACTAACAGCTTAAACAAAGTGCAAAGTGTAATTTCATGGATTAGCACCTTATTCACATTTTCCTAAGTAACTAAGATTGGGAATTTATAAAAGGTTTAGTTACTTAGTATTTATCATTAGTACTTTTAATGAAGGGAGAATTATAGTCCTTGTCCTACCTGTTCGGCTAACGACCCTCCACCAGTCAAGGAAGCGGTGGGTGAGAGTGGACACCCATTAAACTGCCATTTTATAGGCAGTAACCTTATACCCCCCTTATAGACCGGCTTCGTGAATGAGGCCTACTAATGGTAAGACGACTTGCTCTTATACATATAATATATTAAACTTTTAATATTATAATAGTATAAGGGTGTATTTTAGACATTTAAAATACTTGGTGGTTTAATCTATTAATTAAACTATACTCTTAATTTAATTAAATTTAAACCATGTCATTATGGAATTATTAATTCTCTTTTAATTAAACACTTTAATTATCTATTAATAAAGTCCATAAGAGTTAATTGAATTATTCAATAAAAACATCATAATTCCAATTATTAAATTCAAAATTAAAACCATTTAATTAATTGTTTAAGTTATGAACCCAAGAGTTTTAAAATTCAATTCTTTTTTTTTTATCATAATTTTTTTTTTCCAAATTCCAAAACTTGAGGGCAAGTTTTGTAACTCTTGAAAACTTTTGGATTCCATAACTTATGGAGTTAAATACTTGTTTTATGATGAAACTTTTCATGTTCCATAACTTAAGAACAAGTTATGGAATTCTTTAAAACATTAAGACTAAGTTTTGTAACTCCATAAAAAACTTTGAATCAATTTTTTTAAAAACCTTTTCATATCCATAACTTATGGAGGTTTCAAAAACTCTTTAGATCAAACTTTTAAAACTAATAAAATAATCATATCATTTTATCTTTTACTAAATTTGACCTAATTCAACTCATATAGCAAATGATTCAAATTTTACAAATAATTAGTTTTTCACAAAAACAAGTAATTATCTTAAAATTTGACAAACGTCATGTTTTTTTTTCCTTTTTTTTTCCAACTTTGAAAATAAAACATTTGCATCAATATAACAGAAAACAACCTGACTCTGATACCACTGTTGGGTTTTGAGCATTCTAACACTCCTATGGTGTACATGCAACCCTATAAACCTTGGATCTATGTTTTCTCTATTATACATGCAAATATTAAATATTCCAAGGTTTCATCCTAACTAGCATATTATGAAGCACCTATACTACAAAGTTCTAGTTAGATGACATACCTTTTGATGTAGCTTGATGTCTTCAAGCTTTAAGAGCTTAGCCCCAATGGTGTGGTAGCCTCAAGTGGAATCACAAATCACCAAAACACCTTGGAAAACCTTTAGAGAATATGGATACTTGGCTCACACTATGAAATCGGTTATTGCCCTCTTTAGTGTATCCACACTAGCCACTAGCATAATTTCATGAACCATAAGACCCTTTATATAGTGTAGAGGATTAGGGTTAAACCCTAATACCCATGACCTTTCATTTTCTAGGATCCATGGGTTAAAGCTCCATGGACTATCCATGAAGACTTAGCCCAACCTAAATGAACTTGGCCCTCTACACACACACACACACACACATATATATATATATATATATATATATATATATATATATATATATATATATATATATATATATATATATATATATATATATATATATCTAAGAGTCCATGGTCTTAATTATATATAACTTTGATTTATACATCAAACAATCATAAATCGGACACCAGTAAATTTAATTTGAAAACAATCCTTGCCATGAACTTGATGTAATAAAGCAATTAGCGTGTCAATTTCATTGATATAACTTAGTATACAATACTGGGGAAAATTTGACCCTACAAGAGGTCTTTGCTACATCAATGTATGGAAAAAATTTTGACCGCCTAACTGATCCCGGAAGTGTAAACACTTAAATCGCGAGTTCGGACATAAAATACTAGAAATTAATAGTAATATTTATCCGCAAAACTAGATTAAACTGAAGCGAGCAGTGCAAACACTAATTGCGGCGGTTGAAGCTCTGAGGATCACGAAGTGAAGACACGAAGTTCCTTATTTTGGCTATGGATTCAGCCGCCTAGCGTTCTGCGTCTTCCAGACGTCCTTCTAAAGTGGCTCGGTGTTCTCGGAGTTCTTGTACTTCGGCTCGGGTCGCGGCCATTTCCCTTCGAAGAACCTCAGTGCGGTCTCGAGTTCGATCGTGGTCATTATCCAACCGGCGAATGCGCACGGAGTTGACTTGGCTGGTTGCACCAATTTCCATGAGGTGGCGGAGGTTTACCCTTGTTTGCTCCTCGTGGCATGTGACACGGTGAACCATGACAGGAAGGGCTCGGTCGGCTGACCCTCCTCTGCTGAGATCGTAGAAACTTCGTTCCATGCCATAGGGAGGTCGTTGACCTTGCTCTCGGCTCCATTGATGTATAGTTTCGGCCCAATGGGGCGTCGGGCCCTGGAAGTGTTGTGGAGGGATAGGGGCAGGGTGTGGGTTGTAAACTTCGGGTTCTGAGTCGGTTCCATCTGAGTCTTCTTCCTCTTCACCGTCTATGGATTCTTCCTCTTCCATGGGTTCTTCATCCTCCATGGGTTCCTCTTCGGAATCTTCCTCTGGGTCTTCCACAATCCAACCGGTATTCCCTTGGTTGGGGAAATAGGGATCACCCGGCAAGTGAAATCCTGCCATTGCGTCTATACGAGAATATGGATAAGAAGGATATCGCGAGAAATTTTGGTATAAGAAGTTAGTTATTGCAATATATAATGTGGTTATTACGGTTCTTGTGTTAAAATACTCCTATAATATTTTTATGTTTGATTCTAGAAGTTTTTGGTAAGTTGAAGACTTGTTGCTCATCATGATTCTTCTTCGACATACATTCGTCATATCTTGGCTAAATATAGTTGATCAGGCTATATTCATCCAAGATCTGATTACATACCCCGAAGTTGAATCATGGTGTCCAACTTGTCTTGACACTTTTATGTTATTGCTATTATGATACTGAATTAATGAGTGTGATTGTACGAATACTTTTATAAAAATACTAATTTTTTTTTCAAAGTATTTTTGAAAAGCTACGTCAGAGAATTTTGGTCCCGTTGTATTTATAGTTTGTATATCTTACGTGGTTCGATATACTTAGTTCACTATAAACAAAGCTCTGATACCAATCTGTCACACCCCAAAACCTGAACGGCGGAAACGTTCGGGGGCGGAGGACGTCGTGCTCAATATCATAACCTTAGTGAAGAAAGTAAACACAACCATCATAAATATAATTTAAAAGGGTACATCATTGCAAAAAAATACATGTTTCCAAATAAATTACATATGATGTCAAAATAGTTCAAAAGAAATTTGCGCCTTAGCGTCTTGCCTTCAAAAATCTTGTGGTTACCTGTATTACTGAATACATGAGAATACAAGTTGTTTTTGAAAGAGTATCAGCATAAAGCTGGTGAGTTCATAAGCAATTTATGAATGAAAAATGAATGATGTTCCTTTAAGTTTGTTACAAGTTTGTTTCAGAAAATCCAATATTTTCTAAAGGTTTGTTGTAGTCTTAACTGAACCAAGACTTAGTATATGTAAGTAAACCGTCATACTTGTGTGTGTGTGTGGTATTATATTTAAATAAAACTCCTTAAATCCATGTGAACTGTGTGTTTTGTTAATTTCCCATGTGAGATGTTATAACCATGCTAAAACTCGAAGACCTCCCACTCGACGTTCTTCAGGCGTTGGAATGTTATGACACTTGTCACCCCAGACCTGCCAGTCTAGCTGTTGCAAGCAGCTTAGGTGTGGGTTTGTCAGACCCAATATAGATCTATACACAACTATCACGCTCTCCCTCCAAGAGATTCTGATTATAACTACAGGACTTTTCTGTGGTACTTAAGAGTACCTCGAAGGTGAATGTCTCACAAATTTATTCATTAACAAGTTCACGTTGTTTGTATTGAAACACTTGTTTTGTAAATCGGTAGTATTACCTTTCCTTTGTTAAATGAGGTGTTCAAACTATACCTATTATAGTTTATCAGTTTTTTGTTATGATTTAATGAAACATTGATATGCATGCCTTTGTATTTCAACGAAAATGACATTGAAACTACTAAGTGTAAATCTTACACACCTTGCTCAGCATGTTACAAGGTGTGAATAACTCTTAAACTTGTGTTTGACAGTTTTACCCTTAACTGTCACTGTTTTAGAATATTTATAGAAAAATCATCATAAGTCGAAAACTGAATCCGTAAACTCAGGGAGTTTAGAAAACGATTCCACTGTATTCATAAATTTTCCTATAATTTTTGGTGGTCTCAAACCAGGGTGAAAATGTTCATCTTCACAACCTGGTCCGACTTTGTTGCTGCAGTGATAGGCAGTTTTGTAAAAATCACCATAAATTGTAGAAAAATTGTATGAAGATGTGCAAGTAGTCATTTTAAGGGTATAAACTTGAACTATTTTGATATTAAACAGTTTTGAAAAATATTTAGTTTAAGTTGGGTACAACAGTTCGTGAACAGGTCACAACTTTTCTGTTGTAAGCTGTCAAGTTAAGTTTTAAATATGTTTTGGTGTTTTAACTTGTATCCCCCCCTCCCCCTGAAAACTAAAGAAAAATGGAAAATGTAGGGGTATGAACTCACCTTGAGTGATTTCTTGAAGAGTGGAGGGTTGAAGACGAGGAGTATCAAGTGAAGAACACTTGATGAACACGTGAAAGCTTGGATGATCCTAAGAACGATTCTTTGGTGTTAAAATGTGTGTAGACGATCCAAAAGTGTTAGGAAAATATGAAATAACACTTGAGTTTAGATGAAATACTTACCAAAAAGTGAAGTAGTAGCTCATGAACACTTTCACAAAGTGGTGGGAAGTAGAGAGGAAAAGAGGCTTTCTTGAAGGGCTAAGAAGTGTGTAAGTTTCGAATGATCAAGGTAAACCAAGAAATCCTCCAGGTATTTCTTTATATAGTGAAGGTTGTTGGAGCAATTTGCAAGTTGAAATGATGTTTACCTTGGTTTGTGTGATGTGGATAAGATTGGGCTAATGAGAAGATGACACATGGAAGCAAGTGGGCACACTTGGCCCACTTGTGATGTAGAATACTCTCCTTAATGTAAAATAATGATTTATAATTAATAAATCCTTGAAAAATGAATAAAATATAAGTTTAGGGAGTTTAAAATGATAAAAATATGAATTTGGTGAAAAATCCCCGTCAAAAACGGGCTTAGGAAGCGAAAGTAGTCGAAAACCGGGCTTAAGGAGCGAACCTGCAAGGTTCGGCTCTTGGGGTGTTGAGGACCGAAGGTGGGTTCGGTTCTTAAAGCTAGGGACCGAAGGTAGGAGAAGGAACCGAAGATTAAAGAAGGAACCGAAGGTGACAGGGAACCGAAATGGACCGAGGGCTCGGTCTATTTCGGGTGTATGGAGATTTCGGTCCGAGATGGCTAAGTTCGGATCTGACAGTTCGGTCCTGAGGGAACTTCGGTCCTAATAGAAGGGTTCGGCTCTAAGAGGTTCGGTTCCTAAGAGGTTTTCGGCCCTATTTAGCTGTTTTTCGATATAACTCCCCGATTCAAGCGGTGTTTGGCCAAGTTAAGGGTCGGGATGACCCGAATGACTATAAAAAGTTGAGAGAGATTTTGAGAGAGATTTGGGAGAGATTTAGTTTTAGCCATTATTAGTGTATAATCTCGTAATGCAAGGTTTGTGAACCCCGTTATGCTTCGTTTATGATTGTTTTAAGTCCCCAAAAGGGTCCTTAGTCGTGTTTTGATGCGTTTAACTCCCTTTTTAGGATTTTTACATTGCTAAACACATAGATTCTCCGAGACACTTGAATTCTTGACATACAAATGCACATTTTTATACATAGAATAACTTTTAACATACAAGTACTAGTTAAGTTTGACCGGTTTGACTTGTTGACTTTGACTTTGACTTGTTAACTTTGACTTTGACTTGTTGACTTCGACTTTGACTTGAATTTGACGGTTGTCACAAAGGTCGTATAGCACCAGCTTGAATTTCATGCTTTAGCTAATGAAGCAACTTTGTTAAGTTGATTTGACAAACTTGATTTGTATAAATTTTGAGAATAGAAAACATTTTCAGTTTTATAAATATATATATATATATATATATATATATATATATATATATATATATATATATATATATATATATATATATATATATATATATATATATATATATATATATATATAACTCATAAAGAAAGAAAAACTATTGAGAATGAATTAGATGCTTGAATATGACTTAGATACCAATACTTACGTAATGGGATTACTCATAGTCATAATGAACTATACATTAAGCATCTTTGTACGTGGTTCTCCAAACCACGAGGTACTCTAACTCTGATATGTAATTGTAATTAAAAGATACATGGAACCACTATCCATGTAACTATATCTTCACTCATAATGAGGACATGCCCGATTATGACTGAGAGTCATCTCAATCTATTTGAAAATTTAGCACATGTGTAACAACTTTAAACGTAGCTTTCTTTCAAAATACTTCGTAGACTAGGAATGTTTCTCTAGTTCTCGCAAGTACTTTAGAATATTCCTATAAGTCACACGATGACTTGTTCTCGGATTATACTGGTATCATTCGACATGCTCTACGCATATGGCTTATTTGGACTTTATGCATAACCATGAAACATATGATTAGTCTAATTGCATCAGCATATGGAATACAATCATATTATCTAGTTCAAAAACATTTATACTATGATGCTACTGAAAATCATGTCATGTGGTATTTGACAAAATGAATCTCTCGGAGTCCTTTTTCTTAAGCTCTTTAAGATCCTTGACAATTAATGAAATCTTACTTAATCCTTTAAGTTGCCATGATCTATCTACATAGATCCTTATTCCATGAATTAATATGTCAACTACATATAACATTAGGAATGGTACTGCCCTCCCACTAGCTTTGTAGAAAAACACAAGAGTCATCTTGATTTATAGTCAAATCACACTATGTAATTATCTTATAAGAAATATGATTCTTACTTTGAGATGTTAGCTTAAATCTTGGAAAGATATTCAATCATGTATGTTTTCTCCCTTAAAAACTTACTTTCTCTTTATAGTCAAACTATATCGAGGAAGATTAATCAAGCCCGTACTTGATAATCATACATGAATGCATCTCTATGTGTTTTATTAGTTTATGATCAACTATTGAGCAGATCCAACAAGATTTGAAAACTTGCTAGTTCCAAACTATAATGGATTTAGCTTATGGTTCTTTAGCTCTTTAGAGTTCCATATAGCTCCCACTTAGAAAAAGCAAAAAGCAATTTCTAATCACTTGTCTTAGGAATGAAAATTAAGTGGGATTAGTAGAAACTTCATCCTAACAATCATTTAGGATATTCTACATAAATGCAATTAGTAGATACCAAAGTGGTTGAGCTTATTGTTTAACATAAGCTCTACAACTCAATTCCTTTTAGATATGGATAAATCATTTCATCATTAACCTAATATAAGCATATAATCCACTTGTTTGATTGGAAAATATATATGTTCAATATATATTTGTTGCAGTGAGCATAATTCCAAAATTTTATAAAGTAAATAGTTCTTTTAAAACATCATATAATAGACTGCAAGGTCTATTTTTATCCTCTTTGAAACTTGTACTATCGACATTCAGCTAGTGGCTAGGCAACCCCATCCCACTAGAGAATTCGAAGGCTACCTCGAATATCAAAAGATAGATTCAAGTGACCAGGTGATCCTGTTCCACAATAAACATACTAATGACAAGTGAGTGTTTTTGTCGGAATGAGTTGTGAATCGATTCCACAATTCCTAAGATGTTCCAAGAAGACTTGGTTTACAAAACTCATTTTCTTTATCACAACGAAAGGTTAATGATGATCTCATTAATGTGTATTTCAATCTTCACAATGAATATTTTGATCAAATCAAAAGGTTTCATCAACGACGAATAAAAGTCGTCAGTGAAATTTAATAAGTATCTATCACCAAATCTATTCATGGATCGAAAAAAATTACTTACATCGCTTATGTATAACTCTTTGTCAAGCCTTTTGTTCTTTAACTACTAGTAGACAAAGACACTTGTGAATCATCTTCCCAAATAAATAAGGTTCACATATATCAAATGAATCAAGCTCATTTGCCTTCAAAATTTCCATCATTTTGAACTTGGTATATGTATTTCTTATTTATATTTTCATGATGATTATGACATAGATAAGTTCCAATCAAATATCATTTGATTATATAGGTGTTATGATCAGAACTATTAATTAATGAAAGATTATAGACTTACTTCATAAATAACATTATGAGAAAATATTCTTTAACATAGAATACATCGTTTCAGAACATGAATGTGAACATCCATAAAACGATAAGTAAATCTACATTTATTCATAAATTATAACTGTTACATGTCCCTATAAGGATAGGTACAATACAACTATTGTTTAAATAAAAGACTATAACAACACTTGTTATATCTTCAACATGAAATACCATTCGTTTGTAATCAGTTGATTGTTTCTTCCAATCATCAACACATAATATCAATTATTAGTGTCACATGAAGTATTACATACTCAAGTGAATGATGGAAAAATAAATAGTTCTATCATATAGATATCTGAAGTCTTGTCCAAGTCAAACTTCTTCAGCTCGATGAGATGAGAGGAGTAATTCCTCCTTTAGTGTCTAATTTCTTCCACAATAGAAACAACACTAATCATTTGGTCATTTCTTGATTTCTGGGTTTGTGTTGTATTTCCCTTAACTGGACTATAAGTCTATATGAGTGCACAATCTCTTAGACTTCGACATGAAACTATTTCTAGTGTTCTGATTGAATATCTGCTTTACTTGATGAGACATCTGATATGGTTCTTAATTATCCAAGACTTTTTGCAAGTCATGGTTAATTTCTTCAGTATGATGTGAGACACATCAACATCATCACAATAATACTTTCATCAAAGTATCATGATCAGACTAACTGGTTGCAGAGGTTATTCAGGTATGAGATCTTTCAGTATATATAATTTCTATTTATCTTAAAGGTAGAACCTCAAGATATTATACCAGTTATATAAATTATAACCATCAAATGTTATTGTATCTTGAAACTCAACAAGAGAGAGGTTTTGCAAGGCGTAAAATTATTAACAGTTATCAACAAAATTTAACAAAGTTTCATTTAGTGTTTTCAATATTTAGTCTTTAAAAATTAATACCTTATATAGTTTCTTAAAACATTAATTTATTAAAGTCTAGGATCCAGGTAATGAAACAAGTAAATGGTTAGGAGACCTTTATCCCAAAACTTAATCAAACTTGGTAGGTAGCGATTACCAATTGCATACGATATGTAACTCCTAGATTATGGGATCCTAAACAACTATTATTTAGCTTGGTATGTTTATCCCATCTATGTCTCAAAACTCTTATGCTTAGACGACCTTTATCACATAAGAAATTGATCAAATCATCCATTTAAAAAACATGTTAGTTCTATTCCACAAATGGTTAGGTGACCTTTTTCACATAAGCAAATACAAAAACACCTTGACTATTTTTGACAACTCACATGAATATGGTGACCCGAAAATCCATATGAACTGCACAAAAATCCTAAGTGAATTTTAAATGGATTGCATAGATTTGAAGTTTTGTAAATAAGGGTTTATATATGTTTTACAATTATAGTTTATAAAAACATGGTCTCATGAATATTGCATGCATCCAACAATTCATGTACCCTTTTGTAAAATTCATATCACTTTTTATGAGGTTCTTAGGGTGCCAAATAAAACTTTATTTTATTTGCCATTAACCGCGATCAATTATGAACTAAAATCCGGTATTTTAAAATTTAGTCGTAGATCGATTTTAAGAACTGGTAATAGTCTTAATAAAACTTTATTTTATACTTAAGACTTGGAGTTTTGGATGAGTTATAAAATCACTATTTTAAATCTCCTTTTAACAATCAAAAACTTATGACTTCATGAATTTATAGAATAAACTCAGTTTATTTTATAAACTCAATTTTATACATCTTATGATAAAAGTCATATTTTGATAAACCAAAACTTGGGTGATGATATTTATGTTTTAAATCGCATTTAGCATGCATAAAACATAATATCAGCATGTTATGTTATGTCTAAAACACCAATATCATATATTAAGTTTCGATGCAAAAATAATCACTAGTTTTATTATTTGTCGTTAAACCGATTTTAGTCTTTTTAATAAAAACTTCTTATTTATTATAAATACATGAAGTTTATATAAAGTTTAAACATCTTTTAAACCATTTCAAATATTTTATATTTGAGTATTAATAAGTTTTACAATAAAACTATTTTCAAGAAAATTGAGTTTTAACCGGTAAACCGATAATCGGTAACCGGTAAAACGTTTTTATAAATATCCATTTATAAACATCTTATGTTATCTTTTAAATATTTTTTTACTCAAACTCCAAATGATATTATCTTATGAAAAAATATTATTTGACATGTAAAAACAATTTTTATACATAAAACATAACATGCATTTAACATAAAATAAACATTACAAGCATGCATTATAATGTGTATAAACCAAGCCATGTCTAGTAATAATTTTTGTGAGTCATCACAAGAATTATTAAGTCTTTCCTAAAGGACTTAAGGGACACTTCAAAAGATCTTCAAGGTGGTAAGTTCTTCATCTTGTTACATTTAAAGGAAATACAACTAGTCTAACTAATTTATTACATCAAATCAACAAATGAAAAATACTTATTTATCTATTACATCTTATGAATAAATATATATCAACCAAACACAATACAACTGTCTAAATGGCTTGTTTATACACAACAACATATCAAATATTATAACAAACAACTCTTTGTTTTTTCTAAGACAACTTTTATATAACCAAAATGCATGAAAAATGGTTATATATAAAAATAAACAATTTTAATCAAGAAGTTGCCAAAGAAGACAAATATGGATTTTTATTAACCAAAAGAAATTCATGCTTGTTTTCCAAAAAAAAAAGATTATCAAACATAAAAAATAATTTTAACATGTAAAAGATGGCTCTGATACCGCTGTTGGGTTTTGATACGAAATAAAAGTTTGTTTTTCACAAAAATTGGCAACGGAAGACTTTAAAAATAACAAGTTTATTTTTTTTGTTCATAACAAAACCAAACCATCATGGATCCATTTATAGAGGTTAGAATGAAATAAACCCAATCATAGGATGTTTCAGAGATAACCTTTGAAGCCTTTGAACCCACATGGTTTTGGGGTGTTGATGAAGATAACAAAAGATCAAAGTGTATGATCTTCTCTACAAGTATCCACCATCAAGAGTAAGGCACTTGGAATGCTAGTTCCTTCTTGTATTCTTAAGTGTCTTAAGCCTTTAAGTGCTTAACTCAAATAAGAACTAAATGGAACAACTCAAGGGGTCTTCTAAACACCAAAGTAAAGCACCAAACTTCAAAGGTTGGTAGCTCCATCACACTCACAGTTTTAGAGAGAAGAAGAAGGGAAGAAGGAAGATCAAAAACTTGAACATTTCTTATACATAAGACACTCTTATATAGTTCATGAAAGGTAAGGCCTAAGCATTAAAATAATCTAAAGTAATGGTAGCCTTTAGAAGCATGAGAGACAAAAGGTGGAAGGTTGATAAGCAACCTACCGCACCATCATCATGTTTCGGCCCATGCTCTTTTTATAAGATAGATTCTTTAATTTTATAAACTCCAAGTTTATAAAATATAAAGTTTTTCTTTAGGTAAAAGACAAAAAAAATCCAACTAGTCCAAAATGTTGTACATGACTTATTAATTCATACCATATGAAATAATAACTAGTAATACTCTCTTATAATTATTATTTTCACAAAACAACAATTATTCCCTAATTAAAATACAAAAATTTATATTATTTATTAATAATCACATTAATAATAAATATACAAAATGTGCCAACTTGATAAAGGTGTGACCCTATACGATCAGATATTATTAGCAATATCACTCCATAATGATTCTTGGGCATATAGATCCAACACGATATATTGGGCCAATTCGCGTTATTGTCAGGTTTGGCAAGCTTGTTTACAGATTGGATCTTCCGTAGGAGCTCAGTCATATTCACAGCACTTTCCATGTTTCGCAGCTGCGAACGTGCGTATTAGATGAGGATGTAGTGGTTTCCTTGGATGACATTAAGGTTGATGAGCGCATGAACTATGTTGAGAGACCGATGGCTACCCTGGAAAGGAAGGTAAAGGTTTTGTGTAGCAAGGATATACCGTTGGGGAAGGTGCGGTGGCAGCACCAGAGGGGCTCCGAGTGGACCTGGGAGCCGGAGACTGAGATGCGGGAACATTACCCAGATTTTTTCACTGCAGTAGACTTCGAGGATGAAGTATAGTTCAAGTAAGGAGAGTTGCAACATCCCGAGATTCAGGTACTTGTAAATTCATCCCTATGGTTTTATCATATGACATTTTAGTCCCTAAGTCCATGAGAATGAGCCTTGACGCCTTCTGGTAATATGGTAATTTGAGCAGGATCAGTACGCTAAGCATACAAGAGTGCGCCTTAGTACGTTGGGCGTACACTTATGTAGGCATGGCGTACTCTTGTCAGGAGAAAACCCTAATTTGTAGGGTTTGGGTGGTATATAAGCATCATTATGGCTCATTCCTCCCCACCTTTTCAGCCTCCATACCCTTTGAGTCGTTTTTGGCAAACCCTAGCCCTTTGTGAGTGTGTTTTGAGCTTAAGAGTGTGTTTTTGGTGTGTAAAAGGAAGAATGAGTTGCATCAAGGAGCTTGGAAGCTTGAAGCAAGGCTTGGATCTGGAAGTTTTTCTCTCTTCTCCATCATTTCAAGGTATAAAGTTCATACCTTGATGGCTTGTTTGCTAGATCTCTTTATTGGGTGTTTTTATGCTTCTTTTTGGTCCTAAATGCTCCATCTTGAGAATGGAATGTTCTGGATGTTTTTAGTTGTCCATTCAAACCCTTAGAGGGGTCCTTAGTCATCAAAATGAGGTCCCAAAGGCTAGATGTGTCTTATGCCTCTTGAGGAGTGTGTTAATGAATTAAGACCATGTATTAAGGATTTTTTGGACGTGTAAAGTCATAAAGTTGGAGACTTTATGACTCTAGGGTGCATTTGGCCCATAAATCTGAAGTTTGGGCTTAAGCGCTCAAGCCATTAAGCACTTAATGAAGTTGTGAGTTTTGCGAGGGTACGCCCCGCTTAGGTGGCAGTACGCCCCACGCACTCAGTCAACCAACCCGTAACTTGGTGAATGCGAGGCCATACGTACGCTAAGCGTACTTTTGGGAACGCCTTGCATACTCACATGGATCAGCCCATGTTGAGTTAACTCGGTTGGGTTGACTCAGATGGGTTTATTGATTTTGACCAGTTGACTTTGAGTTTGACCAATTTTGACCATGTTTGACTATGTTTGACCAAGTTTGACCATGTTTGACTATTGAGGGTATTTCGGGTATTTTGGGATTTTGATGGAATTGGTCACTTGGTCGATGTAGGCATTGAGTATAGAGTTGAGATTCGGAGTCAGGCCTTATCAGTTCTCTTCAGCTTGTGAAGTGAGTTTTCCTCACTGTACTTTCGGGTCGAAGGCACTAACGTCAGCCTATTGGTTTGATAACCTGATATTTGTTGATATGTTGAGTATGGAATAAATATGCATGCTAGATTTGATATGCTAGTCTGGTAGATCTGTAGGACTTCCAGTGATACTGTTTGTTTATCTATATATGATATTATCTGTTATATGTTGACATATTATGTGGGTTAGGTTAAGGTTGTACTGCTCCGTGTTGTAGCCAACAAACCCTGGATCAAACCAGATATGAGTAGAGGGCCAGGAAGGGCATGCCAGACTCATACTGAGGGGTCATGAGCATTCCAGATACGAGCTGAGGTTTGGGAAGGGCATGCCAGACTCATACTGAGGGCTTAGCAGTATTCAGTCTGAGGACTGATCAGTCCGGGGGGCAAGCCAGACATAAGTTGTGGGCCTAGGGGGCAATCCAGATAATGTGACATAGATCTAGGACGCCTCTTCTAGTCTTCTCTTCTCTTCGTGGTAGTTATGGCGGAGAGATATGCTTGTCACAATCAGAGAGATCCATTAGAACTGCCCCAAGGACTATGCCCCGGGAGCAGGCTCCGGCGATCAAGTTAGATCAGCTGGTAGATCTGAGATGGTTCTCCTTAGCTGGAGAGAACCATCTTGGTGCTGGTGATGACATATGGTGGCTGACGGCGGTGGGTGGCGGCTGAGCCATCCGACCGGAGTATAGTGTGGTGGCTGAGCCATGAGGGAAGTCTAGGGTAGCGGCTGAGCCCAAGGGAAATGTCCCCCCTCATGGAGGAGGCACTATTCTATTTATAGTGGACATTTAGGTCAAGGGGAATTAGTTTAGGCCTTGGGCCAGCCCAATACAGGCCCAACTAGCAAGGAGTTGGGCAAGGCTGCCCGAAGGCCCCTGGCGAGGCTGGTGGGCGCGCCCTAGACAAGGCTGGCGGGCGCGCACCAGGAAAGGTCAGCAGGGGAGCGTCAGGCAAGGGAGCGTCGGGCTAGGCCAGCATGAGAGTCCCCAGCAAGGCTGGCAAGGGAGCGCCAGGCAGGGCTGACAGGAGCTCACTAGGAAAGACTGGCACACTAGAGCGGTCTAGGTCATGCTAATGGACCATATATCATCAAGTCCCCCCAGTCTGATGTGATTGGTACGCAGCCAATTACATTGGATTGGACTCGGTCAAATAAACTGTGCATCATCAAGTCCCCCTAGTCCGATCAGATCGCACTAGACAAATCACCAAAGCATTAAATAATAAAGAGAACGACCGAACCTCGCCCAAGAGAGTCGTGGTGTTATGTGGTGAGCCAAGTATTGCTTGAGTTGACTTGATACTCCTTCATTGAGAGGAGTGCGAGCCGATCGGTGCAACGCAATGTAACTGTTGCTGGCAATGTTATGCAGAGCGAGGCTGCTAAAGAGTGTATGACATGGACGCCGCGGCATTTCTATCATCTTGGGGGAATGTCATCGATAATTATCTTCATAGTTTGTTCTGCATGAGCACTGATAACTATTCTGAATGTTTTTCTTGCTCGAGCTATACCTAGCTAGATTCCCCCTAGTCTGATGTGATTAGCATAGGTATTCGTATCAGACTATGGTGCATATGGAAAGGTTGTTATAAGCATAGGAAACGAGTTTGTTTCCATGATAATAGACGACCATGCTGTTGCCGAGAGCCAGGTAACATAGATGTTGATGGACTACAAGTGACAGTGCTGTTGTTGATAGCGTTCTTTTAGAAGAGTAACCTTGCTATATAATGATGTAATGTAGGAAACGCCTTATTAATCGTCTGAGCATAGGAAAACCATGATGATTGTAAGGGAAGAGACACCAAATGTGGTGCTAAGCATGACATAAACTTATGGTGCGCGACTTACGGTGTGCGACAATAAAAGGACTTATGTTGCACGGCTTAGAAGAATAGTTCGGGCTTAGTAGCCAGCGATCGTAGATACATCACGCGGGAGAGCATCGCATGGAATGGATCGGATTCAGCTGCCAGCGATCGTAGATACATAACGTGGGAGAGCATCGCGTGGAACAGATCGGGCTTGGCTTCCAGCGATCCTAGATACATCACGCAGAAGAGCATCGTGTGGAATCATACAGGAAAAGGTTGCAAGCCTTTGAGCCTAGTTGGCGGAGCATGTCGTTGTAGTGGAGCCGAGTTGGGGAGTCAGGTGTATCAAGGCAAAGGTACTGGACTTTTCACGCGGAGTTAGCCGTTATAATAGAGTCGGGCTGAGAAGCCAAGTGACTCAAGGCAAAGGTGTTGAACCTTGTAGGTGGAGCTTGCCGCTATAATGGAGTCGGGCTGAGGAGCCAGGCAAATCAAGGCAAGGATACTGGACGGTGCATGCGGAGCTTGCCGCTATAATAGAGTCGGGCTGAGGAGCCAGGCGACTTGAGGCAAGGATATTGGACCTTGAATGCAGAGCTTTCCACTATAATAGAGTCGGGCTGAGGAGCTAAGCGACTCGAGGCAAGGATATTGGACCTTGCATGAGGAGCTTGCCGCTATAATAGAGTCGGGTTGAGAAGCCAAACGAGTCAAGGAAAAGGTACTGAACCATTGCAGGTTTTGAAGTACCGGCCGGCAATCTATGTGTCCGATCCGGGTTATCAAGAGTAGCTGAGGTGTAATGGCGCATGATGTTCTCCTACATCATTAGTTGTAGAGAGTTAGCCATCATGGCTGTTGTGAGCTGGGCCGCATGACTACTAGAAAAAGTTGGGCATCATAGCGGATGAGAGTTAGGCAGCATGGCTATTGAGAGTTGAGCTGCGAGACTGCCCGGGGCCGGCCAAAACGGTTGCTGATAGTCATGCAACGTGGTTGATGCTTGGTGTTGTGCTATGAAGCTTCTCTTTCATTCATAAAACCAATCTCTTCCCAGGGATGCACAATCGTATACAACGTCAGATCGTTATGCAGTTCAACTCTTTATTCGAAAAAGAAACAACCCTTCTACATAGTGTTGTGTTAACCCCTCTACTCCCTCCTTTTTCGAAACGGCGAGAAGTAAGAATGAATGGATATATGATATTGGCTTGTTTCTTGCGTGTCTGAGCCTCATTCGTTTGTATAGGTCTGCAAGTCGCCTGCTCATGTCTTACAGACCGAGCTTTGCTCCGTCGGCGACCTCTGAGTGTCGCGGCACTGGAGCAACTATCTGAAAAGACAACATAATCAGATTTGATAGTTAGTATACTTTCTTGAAATAATAAACTGATTAAAATTGTGATAATCTTGAAATGCTTCGCGGGTAGCAGTAGCAATAATGCACTACTCTTCTCCCTCCCATTTTCTTAAGAGAGGTGGAGGATGGGAACAATGGATGTGTAGCTGTTAGAAATTGGATGACACAACTGTTGGAAAAAGTTAGGTGAAACAAGTGCCGACAAAGGTTGGGTAGTTCGGCTGCTGAGAGGTGGGCAGCACAACTACTGGGAGTCGGACCACGTAACTGTTGATGACTGGGATTTGCGGCTGTTGAGCTGGGTCGCGTGGCTGCTGAAGATGTAGCATAAATGGTGAGGGCTGAGTAGCGAGATTGCCTGAAGTTGGTCAATGCAACTGCTGATAGACGAGCAGCACGATTGCTGAGGATTATTTCGAAATGCTTCACGAGTTGTAGTAGCAGCGTACTACTCTTCTCCCTCCTTTTTTTCGAAAGTGTCGAGTGGTTTGGGCTGCAACGCATCTTCTTAAAAACGTATTCTGTTGAGCAGAACTTGCGGCATGCGAGCGTTAAATAGCTGATTTTTTCTTGGAAGAGTGGTCATATTTTTTGAGATGGTCCATATAAGAGCCTAGGAAAGGCCCAAGATGAATGTTGAAACACAACGGCATGAAGTGGCCAATTTGCAAGAAACCCAAAGTGAAAAGGTGTTAGCCCATTTTGTTGAGACAGCCCGATAATGTGAAAAGTTTAGAAGAAACCCAAAATAAATTGTTGGACCTTATTTGTAAGAAGTCTGACACTTAAAATATTACAACCCATTTTCATAAAAAAAAAGTCCCAATTCGCTATGGTGAAGCCCAAAAGGAATAGTTGCAGCCACTTGAAGATAATTAAAGATAATTAGCCTATTCTTATCTCTTGTTCAAATTTTTTTTGAAACATCAGGCAGGTTGGATTGCGACAAGTCTTCTAGAGCCAAATTTTGCTGAATAGAATAGTAACAAGACATTAAATGGATGAATGACTAAAATAAACTTGCAAAAGTGAGCCGTTTGTTTTTAAGGCAGTCCATTTGAGAACCCACAATAATATTGTTTATCCCATTTATAAAATCATGCGCCCATATATATAAGAACACCCGAATTCATTGTGGAAAAAAGCCAAAGATAATTGTTTTGCGCATATATTGATTGCATATTAGGGTACCGAAGGTGGCACATGTGGACCCACCATCTTCCTTCCATTGGTTCAAAACATCTCTAGGTCCTCACTGTTAAATCTTGATTTAGGAAAAACGCCCAAAAGAAAGACGTCGGCGATTGGGATGGGTGTTAGCCGCCGCAGGGCACCGGTTGAGGAACCGATCAGAGCGACAATACTGTCTTGTTGGGTCGCTGATGCTGAAGACAGCCAATGGCGATGATAGTGATGCTATTAATGGTGGTCGATGGGTGATGTTGCAGTTCGGAGCAGAGATGACCGGTGGTGACGACCAGGTTCTAATCGTCGGAATCTGACGTACCAGGTCGTGCTGCTGTTGCAGAAAGATCGAAAGGTTCTGGTTGTTGGTAGAGATATTGGAAGTGACCGTGTGTCATCAGGTGAGAGCGGCCGGTGACATTCGGGTTCCGATTTCCAACGTTTATGCTTGCTTGGGGGCTAGAGGTCGCCGACTGACCAGCTAGAGGAAATAGTCGACTAGTAGTGCTGGATCTCCGCTTCCCTAATGATGAATCAAGAAACAGGGATCGGTGGTGTGAGTTTTGTTGGGGCGACGGTGATGATTTGGTTGCAGGTGGCGATTTTGGTGGTTCCTCGTAGGATCTAGTCGCCGGTAAGGGAAAATCGGAGTAGCAATTTTGTATGTGAATCTGATCTGGTGGGTCGGCGGTTGAAGGTGGTTCGGATGTTGTATGCTTTCTGAGTGACCAAGTTAGAAGGGGGGGGGTCTTGATGATGGCGACCGGGGGTGGGTTTTCTAGGAATCTGGTGACCTGCTTTCCTGATAGACCAGGTGGGTCCCATATGAGATTCTTTGTTTTTTTGTTGACTTTTGATAGTCTTTGTATTTGTGGGACCTGACAGAGTAGCAGGTGGCGACTTCTGGATGTGCTTTGTCGGAGTGGCAGCGCCAGTGGCTGCAACGACCGTTCATGGTCTGACTTTGGCCCGGTTGTTGGCTGGTGATTGGAGTGAGTTTTGAACCGATTGCATTAGGAGAGACCACCATGACTAGGTGGGGCCACTTTGACCCTTGTCGTTTTGTGAGATGTCAAGCCTTTCATTCGATATTCAAACCACGTGGAACTAGCTGACTTTGGCATTTTGTGGCTACTATATGCAGATAGGCCCCATCTACCCCTCTTTTTATTTGTCAGTTAAAAAGACAATTGTATAAATCTTGTAACCTCTTTTTTTGTTGTTGAGAGATAGAAAAAAGCAGTCTCTTCTCTTGTAACGTTGTTTTTTGTATAGTTTATTGTAAACTGTAAAGGTTGCAGGGTAGGATAGGATGCATATTTTTTTAGTGTGGTAAAGACAATGACACACATAACTTTTTCCTCTTTATGGACTATGAACTTTTGTTTCGTGTATACATCTTCCTTTTTTTTACAGACCACTTCTAGTAGAACTCCCCTTTTTACCCTCTTTTCTTTTTGAAAACCATTTACTGAAATGGTAACTAAAGTATGGGTAACTTTAAGATGGGTTAAAAATAAATAAATAATGGGTAGGTAAAAATGACAAAATATAATCTGATGGGTTTGGTGAGGAAGGATAAACGATTTTTGTGGGTTTAATGAAATGTACATTGTATATAGCTGTGTGTACAAGCAAATGATTTCAGGAATAGAGTTTTGCACAGAATATCATGAGCTTAAGGGATTTTTTTTGAAGGTTTTGAGAAGTGTACAAGAAATATAGTTGGGTTTACAAATAGCTGCTAAAATTGATAAAAAAAAACATACGAAAATCCTTAGCTGAAAAAAGGGATTTGCTAGTCACAATCAGAGAGATCCGTTAGAACCGCCCCATGGACTGTGCCTATGGAGCACGCTCCAACGATCAAGTTAGAGATCAGCTGGTAGATATGAAATGGTTCTTCTTAGCTGGAGATAAACATCTTGGTGCTAGTGGTGGTGTATGGTGGTTGACGGTGGTGGGTGGTGGTTCAGCCACCTGGCCGGAGTATAGTGTGGTGGTTGAGGCATGAGGGAAGTCTAGGATGGCGGCTGAATCCAAGGGAAAGGTCCCCCCTCACGGAGGAGGCACTATTCTATTTATAGTGGACAATGAGGTCAAGGGGAATTAGGTCGGGCCTTGGGCGAGCCCAATTCAGGCCCAACTAGCAAGGAGATGGGCAAGGCCGCCAAAAGGCGCCGGGTGAGGTTGTCAAGTGCGCCCCAGACAAGGTTGGTGGGCGCGCACCAGGAAAGGCCGGTAAGGGAGCGCTAGGCAAGGGAGATCCATGCTGGGCTGCAGGAGAGTCCCTAGCAAGGTTGGAACACTAGAGCGGTCTAGGTCATGCTAATGGACCATATATCAGCACCAGACTTATGATGTGGGCTCAGGGAGCAACCCAGACATAAGTTGTGGGCCGAAGGCAATCCAGACTTATGTTGTGGGCTCAGGGGTAATCCAGTCTGTTAGCTATGGACCCATTTCATGTTGTTATTGTATATGTGTTATTTGTTTGTGTATTGGTATTTTGGGGGAACTCACTAAGCTTTGGGCTTACAGTTTTGCGATTATGTTTCAGGTACCTTAGAGGATCACGGGAAGGCGAAGGCGTGATCATGCACCTCCTCATGTTTGGTTTTATGATTTTGTGAATACTCTGATACTAAACCTTTTTTGAAAATTATTTGTAAACAATGATGATTTTTGGGTTGTTTTAAAAGTTTAAATTTTTCATGAATTTTATGGATGTTACAAGTTGGTATAAAAGCCTTGGTTTGAATGAATTGGAGGAACGCTCATGTGAATCCAGTCTCAAACTAAGGAAAAGGATTTTTAAATGATTTTTCATATGGTTTTTCAAAATAATCAAGGAGAATGCGATGTGTACGATCAGCAGGAGCCAGTAAGTAGACCCTAAAATAACATATTGTTATTTGATATTGTGATATGTTAGAACAACATGCTAGCGATAGGCTTGGGATCTTCAGGATTTTTCATGATAGAATTGCCTGATTATATGATTCCTGATAGCCTAGGGTTCTACTCTAATGGAATCGACATCATTATTGTAGTTGCTTAGTGTATGCATCATGGTTATGCATAACTAAGATTTTATAGCCTGAGAATGTTTGGTTTGGCATTATTTCCTTTTCCTGTTTGATGAAGGGCTTAGGGTAGGAACAGATATTCGACTGTCTATAGTGTCCATTGTTATGTATGACTAGCATACATGAGTGCTGCAGGGTTGGTGGAAGTTTCTTGGATGAGTTGTGTGGGGTAAGCCGGCCAGTTTCCAGATGTCTAGCATTTCCTCTAGGGAGTGAGGATTGAGTGTATGATTATGCTTGTGTGTATTGTTAGGTTTGTTGTGATGATCCTCTAAGACAAATACAGGTAGGTGTGGAAGGTAGTATGGGCCCGTACTACTGAAAGCACAGGACCCGTACGCGTAACAAGGAAGTCATAACCCCTAGGGATTTGTTGGGGGTTGGTTCCTCTGATATGATATACGTGTTATCTGATATCCTCCTGTTTTATTTTTCAGTATGGTGACTACGCGTCGATTTGAGGCTGGGCCCGGTTTGGGATCAGGAGCTTGAAGTCAGGGTGGGTCAGCTGCGTTGGATGATAGGATCAGGGAGATCCTGCAGGAGGAGGTTGTTGCTCGTTTCCAACAGTTTCCAGATATGTTTGGGTCTATTAAGAACGCCAAGGTTGAGTACTTTGATGAGTGTTGTGCTTCTTTGTCTGAGACTGTTGTTGCTGCAGCCACTATGGCCATTACGGCTGCAGGGGTTGGATCGGGTCGGGTTTTTTAGTATTGGGACTTCGACAATACGAAACCCCCGACTTTCGATAGGGTGCAGGACCCGATCATTGCCTTGAGGTGGCGATCTGATGTGGAGGGGTGTTTCTTTACTTATTCTTGTCCAGCTAACTAGAAGGTCAGATGCGCTCTGAACCTTCTAAGGACCGGAGCGAAGGATTGGTGGAGGCTTGCTGCTAGTTCATATTCTGCTGAGTAGAGAGCTGTTGTGTCTTGGGAGCAGTTCTCGAAGATGTTTCGCTCCCGATATGTGTCACAGGTGGAGCATGAGAGGTTGGCCCAGGAGTACCTGGATTTGAGGCAAGGTATTGAGACGGTGATAGAGATCACCAAGATGTTCATAGAGAGGGCTATGTTTTGTCTTGATTTTGCTACATCTGAGCAGGCTCAGATGACCCATTACTTGAGCATGCTCAAGATGGATATCAGATAGTTTGTTTCCACCCAGCGCTATGGTTCTTTGTTGGAGTTGCTGGAGGCCGCCAGGCGGCGAGAGGTTGAGATTGATTTGCAAACGACGGACAAAAGGCTAGCCCCGACACAGTCTCAGCCTGCGCCAAAGCGGTTTAAGACCGCTGATGTCAGATTTGGGGGCCGGAAGTGCCACACTTATGGGAAGTGTTTCAAGGTGAATGAGGGTGCTTGATGATCATCTTATGGGTGCCACAATTGTTGATTATGTTTTATGTTATGCATATCTACGTACCTCTATTAGGTACATTCCTAGTGAACTCTTTGCCTGCTCTAGTGTTGTTTCACTCGGGTGCGAGTCAGTCTTTTGTGTCTCCATCGTTCAGTATGGGATTTGATATGCTCATTGGGGAGTTAGAGTGTCCGTTGCGAGTTTCCATCGCCAAAGAACATGGGATTTCTGCATCATCGGTATATTAGGGTTGTATTCTGGAGATCTTCGGGGTGCCTTATCCGATCGATTTAATCCATATCCCCATGGGGGCTGTCTGTGTGATTGTGGGTATGGACAGGCTGAGCCGTTTCGATGCTATGATTGATTGTGAGGGTCAGCATGTGGTAGTTCGAACCCCAAGTGGGGGAGAACTAGTTATCTATGGAGAGGGCACCAGGATGGGTTCAAGGTTTTGTTTTGCAGCCGACCTTGACAGTATATTAAGCACGGGTGTGCGGGTTATTTGGCTTATATGGTGGATACGCGTGTTGGGGATCAGGTTTTAGTTTCAGAGGTCCCGGTTGTCAGGGAGTTTGTCGATGTGTTTTCGGGTAGAAGGCACCAAGGTCAGCCATTGGTTTGATAACCTGATATTTGATGATATGCTGAGTATGGAATAAATATTCATGCTAGATTTCATATGCTAGTCTGGTAGATTTGTAGGACTACCTGTGATACTATTTGTTTATCTGTATATGATATTACCTGTTATATGTAGACATATTATGTGGGTTGGGTTGTGTCACACCCCAAAACCAAGAACGGCGGAAACGTTCGGGGGTGGAGGACGTCATGTAAATTATCATAACAGTGCAAAGTAGTAAACAAGCAACAACATCATCCATTGCATTAAAAGTAAAGTTTTAATACATGAGTGTTCTTTCATAGTAATAAGACACCAAAATATGTAATCAAAATAAAAGATGAGACTTGTCTGTGCTCCGTCTTCTCAAAACCTGGTCATCGTACCTGTTTACTGGTGACCTGAGAATACAAGTTATTTTGAAAGTGTAGATCAGCATAAAGCTGGTGAAATCATAAGTATTATGGTGTCATTGATTTGAAAAGCTATTATGAAAGACTTGTAAATGTTTAATAAAACATTTAGTATAAGTGTGAAAACCCTAGAAAATCCCATATTTCCTACTAGTATAAAAGGTAGTCTTCTACCAAGACCTGAATGCTTTGAAAGTTGCATTTCTGTATCAATGAAAGTTTTTCCCATGCGCGACTATTATTATAAATATATAGTCTACCTCATCGTTTATGTGAATGTGTCACAAAATAAAAGTAATAGGGAAATTTATATAATCATTGAAATCGTATCCTGTTGCCATAGGATAAACACGGCGTGGAAACTCGCCGAACAGTACAACCGAGAACATCCGTCGATGAACAGGTCCCGCTGTAGCTAGCAGCCAGGTGTAGGATGGTCAGTCCCGTAATGTATATATATATATATATATATATATATATATATATATATATATATATATATATATATATATATATATATATATATATATATATATATATATATATATATATATATATATCGTATCTCTCTCTGTATAGTATATAGTATTTCTCTCCATATAACAAGTAAGAGTATTTCTTCATAGATTAGTATAGACTCATGAATGAACTGACTCTGGTGTAATTCCTTGTAATAGGAATAGTAATTTGTATCCCCTAAACTATACCTATAATAGTTTACTGGAATGTAAATTGAATGTCCAAGTAGGTTTATACACCCTTGCTACACAAGAGTGTTGGAACTGAAGAAAGAATGAAAGCTCTCATATCAATACATATGTATATGAAACATAAGTGTATAGATATGGTTTTTCACAATAAGTTGAAAGAGGTTTTGAAATACATTTCAGAGTTTTGAACAATAAATAATAATGACTTGACGTTAGTTTATAAAAAGATTCAAAAGTAAATCAGTTGATAACAATGTATAAAACAACTGAAAACTATTGTATTTATCACATTTTGAAATATGTGAAATCAGTTGGTTGAAAACACAGTTATAAATCACATGTGATTGATTCTATAACTTCCTATATTCTACTTGTATTCCCCCCCCCCCCCCCCCCATGAAAGCATTTAAAATCATTTAAAAGATTGATTAAGGGGTATGAACTCACCTGTAATGAGTGGTTTGGATGAACGAAATGTATAGGATGCTAGGTGTCAAGTGAAGACTTGTACACACACAAAGATCCTAGTTGACATATAATCACACATATATGTATCCAATTAGTCATTTAAACAACCAATTAACCATGTTAGGATATCCTAGGACATGATTAACACTTTATATAAGTGTTACAAGTACTAAGGATTGCATCTAAGTGTTGTAGAACATTGCTATTGAGTTTGGGGTTCAAGGGTAAAATCCTTTGGAGGTTACGGTTTTGTGACCATAACTCATTGAGTTTACGGTCGTAAACCCATGAGTTTACGGCCGTAAACTCATGATACTTGACCATTTCGTGTTTTGAAGCCATAAAGATCATAAGAAGCATTCCTACTTCATGTTTAAGCCTTAGGAAGATATTAGGGCACCATTTCACTCCTTTAGGGAGTTTACGGTCCTTGGACCACTTCTCCTTGGGTTTACGGCCGTAAACCCAAATGGTTTATGGTCTTTTGATGTTTTCAAGTACTAAGCACATCAAGGAAGGGGTCTAGACTAGTTTCCAAGGCTTGGTAAGGGACTAGGGCCACTTTGGCCCCTTTGTTAGGGTTTACGATCCAAGGTGTTCTTGGACCGTAAACACCTTTGATCCTTTGATTCCTTGTGTTTTCTAGATGATTAGAAGTGTAACTAGCCTTATAACACACTAGGGTAGGAGTACTTACAATAGAGAAGCTTGAAAGGTGCTAAAAGTCCAAGAACACTAGTGTGTGTTCTTGGTGTTCTTGGTGAAACTTGAAGATCTACACATTTGGAATGATTTCACGGATGGAATCATGTAAGATCACTAGATTAAGGTAGATATCAACTTATTAGGGTAAGAAACACTTACAAAGTTGAAGATCAAGAAGAACAATCGGATGATACTTGAGAGGATTTGAGTTTGGATCTTGAAAATGTGAAAAAGTGTTAAAAATGGCTAAGTGCCATATTTATACCCTTGGGGTTTACGGCCGTAAACACCCTGTTTAGGCCGTAAACTCCAAACTCTTGGAGTTTTAGGACATTATTGCTACACAATAAACCCTAGGGCATCCTCTCTCCTGTTATCTCCTAAAGTACTAACTTTAAAACACTCAAACTGACTCTACACAGCTCAAAAGTTAGCAGAAACTGTTCTGACTTCTATTGAAATGAATGGTTGTACAGAATAGAAATTTCGGGTTGTCACAGGTTGAGGGTGTACTGCTCCGTGTTGTAGCCAACAAACCCTAGATCAAACCAGATATGAGCTGAGGGTCGGGGAGGGCATGCCAGACTCATACTGAGGGCTCATGAGCATTCCAGATACGAGCTAAGGGCTGGGAAGGGCATGCCAGACTCATACTAAGGGCTTAGCGGTATTCAGTCTGAGGACTGATCAGGCCGAGGAGCAAGCAGACATAAGTTGCCAGCCTAGGGGGCAAGCCAGACTTATGTTGTGGGCTCAGGGAGCAAGCCAGACATAAGCTGTGGGATGAGAGCAATCCATACTTATGATGTGGGTTCAGGGGTAATCTAATTTGTTAGCTACGGAGCCATTGCATGCTGTTATTAAACCTGATATTAAACATGTTTTGAAAACTCTTATATTAAACCTGTTTTGAAAACTATTTGTAAACAATGATGATTTTTGGGTTGTTTTAAAAGTTTAAATTTTTCATGAATTTTATGGATGTTACATGGAGCACCTTGTGCCATAGTGAAACATCATGATGTACAAGTGGCGCATCATGAACACTAATGGCTGAACAACCATCATGGTGGCACAACATGGTGTAATCCTTGAGCAATAATAACTTCTGAGCATCCTTGAACGATCTTTAGCATCACAGAGGATTTCATAGCATACTTGGCTCATCAAGGACCAAGGTGTTCCAACTTGTGCCATCATGGCACAACAGCAACTCCACGGCGCAACAACATTTCCAGACGGCGCAACAAGGAATATGGATGGCGCAAGAGTCTTCAAGTGTGGCGCAAGAACATCAACATTTGAGCAACAACATCACCATGGCACAACATGCACATACATGGTGCAACAACAAGCCTCATGGCACAAGACTGAACATGATGGCGCAAGAACATCAATCTTGGCCCATCCCTTTATCATATGGCGCAACAAGGTTCCCTTGTTGCTCCATATCACTCCCAAGTGATCCAAACTTCTTCCAATTGCTCCAAAGCCCCTTATATATGATCTGTTACTTTGGAACTTGATCCGTTCCTTTTTTAGTCGATCCATTCCTTTCTCAGATGATTCGTTCCTTTGTAACAGGCTCCATGAACCCCAAGTGCTCCATTTACTTCCAAGTGATCCAAATGCTCCATGAACATGATCCAAATGCTCGAGTTACATTTAAGAATCTCCACTTTGACTTGAGCATCCTCTGAACTCCACCTCGAACAAGAACTTCCTCTCCCTTCTTGCCATTCATTCCCGAAGGGACCTATCTTCTGCGAACATAAACCAAGACCAATCAAAGCTTCAACTTATCCACGGGCAACGACTTTGTCAACATATCTGTTGGGTTGAACTTGGTATCAATCTTCAGTATTGAAAACTTGTCTCCCTCCAGAATATCCCGAATGAAATTGATCCTGACATCAATGTGCTTTGTCTTCTCATGATATACAGGGTTCTTAGCAAGACTCAAAGCATTTTGACAGTCACAATACAAGACAGGCTTCTCCACCTTCATACCAAGACTCTGAATAAGCCCTTGCAACCATATCTCCTCCTTTATTCCTTCTGTCATGGACAGGTACTCGGATTCAGTTGTATACAAAGCAATGGTATCTTGTAACGTTGACTTCTAACTGATGGCACATCCAAATAAAGTGAATATGTAGCCATCCATGACCTGCGCTTCAACAAGTCACCACCATAACTAGAGTCAACATATCCCACCAAGTCACTCTTCTTATTTACTCCATACACCAACAAAACATCCGTTGTTCCCTTCAATTATCGCAAGATCCACTTTACAGCTTCCCAATGAGTCTTCTCTGGATTAGTCTTAAACCTGTTAACCACACTAACTGCATGAGCCAAATCAGGTCTGGTACAGACCACAACATACATGATACTTCCAAAATCACTTGAGTATGGAACCCTGCTCATGTACTTCCTCTCTTCATTACTAGTGGGTATAGTTCATGGACCAAGTTTAAGTGAGCCTCCAAAGGAGTTCCAACTGGTTTAGATTGATTACAATTGAAGGACTGCAAAACTTTCTCAATGTAATTTTGTAACGCCCGTGTTTCTAGGCTAGGCATTAATATTGACATAATGGTCTAGGTTAACCTTTGTAACTCATTTAAAAGAAATGAAAAGGAATTATGTGAATATTATGTGTTTTATGTGTTTTATGCTTAATTATTAGGGTTTAATTAATTAAGAACAAAATGAGCGTCAAAAATTAAATTTTAGATAAAGCCGATATCTATTAAGAAACTTGTAGTGGGCGTGACAAGGATTACGGACATATAAAGAATGCCGAAATCCGAATTATAACGAAGAAGTTATGACCTGTCGAAGTTTCGCGACAAACCGGCACGGGGCCGAATGTCGTAAAAAGTGAGTTTTCGATAAACTACTTTTTGGCCTTAGTGATCTAAACGAAACTTGTAGTTTTCGTTAAATCGAGAGTAAGTATAAAAAGAACGCCCAAATCTGACTTCGTATCAGGAAGTTATGATTTTTCGAAGTTTCAGCTTAGCAGTAGACAGCTAAAAACTCGAATTTTAGATCGAGTGATTTTTAGCCAACACAACCTAAACGAGAATCGAAGGTCTCGTTATTAGTAGCACAACGGTAAAAAGTCTGACGAAAACGGACGTCGGATGAAGAAGTTATGAATTTTTAACGGATTTCCTTTCCCGTTCTGTTAAAAATAATAATATAAAAATTAAATTCAAAATTAGCCAAAGAAGTCTAAACGAAAGTTGTAGAGCGTAATTTTACCTACGTGTTCATATAAATAACGTCAAAAACGGAGCTCGTATGCGAAAGTTATGGATTTTAGAAGTTTTGTCGCGAAAACCGAGAAATTTCGCATAGGTGGCTTCGGCCACGTCATCCTTCGCATGCAGCCTCCACGTGGCATCTTCTGATTGGACCGCAGCCTTGCATGGCAACCGCTGATTGGTCCGAAGTCGTCACCCTTCTTCCCCATTGGACCGAAGTCTGGTCCACTAAGAGGCCTCCAGCTGTCCGAGCCGAAGCCTTGTCTCGCCATCTGTCTGAACCCTCGCATACGTGTCCTCCTCCGGATCCGACCACGTGACCAAGCCTCCTACTGCCGCGTATCTCGCCTACTGTCTCTTCCCTTCTAAGCCGACCTTCGGACCCCTATATATAGAAGGCATGCGAGCCTTCTCGGCTACATTTTGGAAATTGCGATTTTTAGCCCCTTTCTCCATATTTTCTTCATCTTAACCTCCCCCGAAGCCCCGGTATCGATTCTAACACCCGGAATACGCCACGAAGTGCCCGAGAAGCCCGGAAAATTTATCTTTTCGGTTTCGAAGCCCGACCCCTCGCAGAGCCCGGTTTCTCAATAAAACTCTCGGTTTTATTAGAAACGATCGTTTTAGGAAACGAATTGCTGCCCGATTTTCATTAAATCAGGTGAGTGTGTAGTTACTTTCACCTTACACATAGATATGAAGTATTTTACATAAAATACGTGTTATGTGAATATATATTGTTTGTTTATTTGAGATGGGTGTTGAAGGAATGATTTATACAGGTTTTTAAATAATTTAAACTGTATATGTATTTTTATCTACGAAAAATGTTGCGTAAAACATGGGTAGATGAAATGGTGGGTGTGATGAAAGGTGAGTTGGATAAAGGAGATGATCAGTAATATTGATCATGAGTTGAGGGTGAGTGGTGAAATTTGAGAGAATCACTTACCCAAAATGTTGGCCCCCGTCATTCAGCAGAGTATGGATGACAACCATGGACTATTCTAGATGGTCTGTGGAACACTAGCAGGCCCGCAACCTGTAGGTGTGATGAACTATATGTTCATTTGGAGTACTCTAAAAACCCATTGACATGTATGACAGGGGTGAATACTGTCAATAATACTGTCAATAAATAAGAGCTATGAATTTAGCCCCTGTTGTATAAACCCTGGTGATGGTGTGACCTTGTGTCTATTCCTTAGGATGAATCCTTAGGAAGGAGTGATAGTTGATTCTTAGGGTAAACCCTTAAGATATAAATAAGATAATGTGGTTGGGGTAATTTGGTTGATTGATTGATGTTTAAGTACAATAAATTTATTTATTGTGGGTTGAAAACCCTATATGCTCACCAGGCTTCCAAGCCTGACCCACTCAACTTTTTATGATTACAGGTAGTGGACCCCGAGCATAGTCGGATGATGATGATGAGTGATTTATGGATTATAGGCCAGTAGTTATAAATAACTGTTGTAAGGCTTATAATGTCTTGTTTATGCTTTTGATCTGTATCGGAACATGACATCCCAAAGTTTTAATATAAAAGGAAATGATATATTTCTTAAAGAAAGGTTTTGACAAACTTTTATCATATTTTATTTTGGGGACCAATTCCGCAACATCTTTTATAAAGATTTCTCTGATTTGATTTTAAAAAGCATAAAATAAATCGGTCTTTTCTGGCCGAGAAATTAGGGGATGTCACAGTTGGTATTAGAGCATTAGTTTAAGCGAACTAAGAAATTGTAGGATTTCTAGACTTAAACTTAGAATGCTAAGTGATGATTGTGAGATGAGTGTCTACCATAATTTAGACACGAGCACTAGTTTATTTTAGGAAAGATGCCTAAAATGCTTTTATGTGCTAAATGCTATATGTTTGCCATATATGCCATTATTTGTTCGGATATATGGTCTGTTGCCGACCGGATCTGGAAACATTATGTGTGTAGGATTCTAAACGTATGAATACGATATTAGAACTAACATATAAACGTTTCGGAGTAATAACGAAGACTTAACGACTAACGAAAATGAAGATCTAAATTCACCTACGATTGGTGTATAGATCGAAATGGCGAGTACTCAAAGTGGGTTCGGAAGCGATAATCCACAGCCTGAGCCAATCACGATGGCTGGGGTGCAAGCAATGGTGCGTACGATGTTGGATCAACAGATGGAAGAAACAAAACGTTTACTTCAACAAAGTAAGGATGAACTTACTGTGCCAGTACGTCAGGCATCTGTTCTTGAGGCAACTATCTGGGTTGCTAAGTCTATTGAAGAAATGATCAATGACAGGACTGCCAACAAGATTGAAGTTGGCAAGAAGAGGAAATTTGAGGGGTCTTCAAGGCCCAACAAGAGCAACATATCCTCAAAGTCTGGCAAAAGAAGAGGTAGAGGAAAATGGTGCGGAAAGTGCAAAAATAAACACTCTGGGAATTGTGACGGGAAGGTGAGGTGCTTTAGGTGTGGAGAAATAGGGCATTACGCCAATCACTGTACGATTCCCAAGAGGGTGTGTTATGTATGTAAGGTAGAAGGCCATATTTCTAAGAACTGTCCGAAGAACAATGAAGTAACAAGGCCAAGTACACCGCCAATGCCAAGGGAATTTCAGGATATCCTTGACGAAGCGATTAATAACGCTAGGAAGTAGAAGTAAAGACTTGATACCCGAAGATCAAGTTACGAAGTAATAGTGTGAATAGTAACAAGTGGTTTAGCCTATTAGAGGCATAGTATATGGTAAACTTGAACCTTTGTGTAATCGTTTCAAGGAAATAATATAAACCCTGGTTTCGTCATCTGATGAATGGAATGGTTGGTGTAATTCTTGAAGTTGTCCCAATCGTCTGGAATTTCCATCACCAACCAAGTTGAAGCAGAATTGATGATTGAAGATACGCATGGAAGAAGTCCTAGTAGAGTCTAGGAAAATTTTATGATTAATTGGACACATTCGTATGTGTTAAATTGTTTTGTGATTTTAGGACTTGGGGACTGCGAGACCGTACTTGGGACGAGTATGAGTAGGTGTGAATAGTAGTAGAGATCTATACTACTGGAAGCACAGGACTCACACTTGGATCAGGGAAAGTCACAAGGTTACCAAGGAGCTAGTAATTGATTCCGTCTTATTCTAGTCTGTCGTTACCATCGTTTCGGTAATGACTAAGAAGATGATTGTTATTCCGACCTTAGAGGTCATATCAAATCGAGTCCGACTAAGATGAGTTTATTATGTGGTTCAGAGAACCAAGTTCGATGTAGTATTTGACTTAAGCCAGAAGATTGAAGTGAGAAATGATCAAAGCGATCAATAGAAGTATCGCACTCATTGTTAAAGAAGTTGGTAGTTAGAAATGATACATGTTGAAATGTGATTGTATCACATTAGAACATGAAGGAAGGTATAACTTGTTCCGAAATTTGTCCCTAGGAGATCTGAGTCTAAGTAGTGCAGTATACAATGAGAGATCATTAGAACATGACCCATCGGTCTGTTACAATAAACGAAGGAAAATACTTATTCTAAGAAGAAGAAGGAGTCCTCAATAAGGATTTACTTTGTAACTCGAAGGTTACGATTGAAAGTCCTATGGAGATCTGAAGCTTTTTAGGATTAGCTGGATATTATCGCTAATTTATCCAAGGCTTTTCTTCAATCGCGACTCCATTAACAGCTTTGACCCACAAAGGAGCTATTTATACTTGGAATGAGAAGCATAAGGAAGTTTTGAGAAGATAAAGAATACGTTGTGCGAAGCACCGATTCTTTCGTTACCTGAAGGAGTTGATGACTTCACATTTTATAGTAATGCCTCTGGAGTTGGGTTTGGTTGTGTTCTGACCCAAAAGGATAAAATGATAGCGTATGTATCGAGGCAATTGAAAGAGCATGAAAAGAACTACCCCACTCATGGTCTGGAGTTGGCAGCGGTAGTATTCGCCTTAAAGGTATGGAGAAGGAATTGAACATGAGGCAACGGCGCTGGCTAGAGTTATTCAAGGACTACGACTGTGAGATACTTTACCACCCTGGTAAAGCAAATGTTGTTGCTAATGCTCTCAGTCGGAAGGTAAATCTTGAAAAGAAAAGGCCAAGAGCGTTGAGAGTTGAAGTTGTCTCGACAATTGTGGAAAGTATAAAGAAAGCTCAAGAGGAAGCTTTAGAGAGAAATGACCGAAAGGAGGAACGTTTGGGGAAAATGTTGGTGTTTGATACAAACGGTGAAGGACTGAAGGTATTCAAAGATAGGATTTGGGTACCTAAGGCGGGAGGAGTAAGAGGTCTTCTGATGGAAGAAGCTCACAAAACCATGTACTCGATTCATCCCGGCGGTACGAAAATGTATAGGGATCTAAAACCCTATTACTGGTGGCCGACGATGAAGCTCGATGTTGCAAAGTACGTGGACGAGTGTGTAACTTGTGCTAGGGTTAAGGCACAACATCAGAAACCGTATGGGAGTTTAGAACCTTTGCCTATACCCATGGGCAAATGGGAAGACATCACTATGGATTTTGTGACTAAACTGCCCAGAACAAGGAACGGTCACGACATGATTTAGGTGGTCGTTGATCGCTTCACTAAGAGTGCGCATTTCATAGCAGCCAACGAGAAATGGTCTATAGATAAACTTGCGAATTCTTACGTGTAGGAAATTGTGAGGCTACACGGTGTTCCGTTAACGATTGTATCCGATCGTGACAGCCGTTTTACCTCAAGGTTTTGGAGGAGTCTACAAGAGGAATTGGGTACCAAGTTGTGTTTGAATACAGCTTACCATCCGCAAACTGATGATCAAAGCGAACGAACGATTCAAACATTGAAGGATATGCTGAGAACCTGTACCCTGGAATTCCAAGGTAACTGGGATGAACATTTGCCTTTAGTAGAATTTTTCTAGGGTAATAGTTTCCACTCAAGCATCAAGATGGCACCTTATCACGCTTTGTATGGGGAAAAGTGTTAAATGTCATCATGGTGACTGGAAGCTGGGGAAAAGCAGCTTATGGGACTTGGAATAGTCTATCAGACTGCTGGAAAGTTGAAAGTGATTAGGGAAAGGATGTTAGCTGCTCAAAAGAGCTATGCTGACAAGAAAAGACAACCGATATCATTCGAAGTTGGAGATTCGGTTTTACTTAAAGTCTCGTCGTGGAAGGGACTTATAAGGTTTGGTAGAAGGGGAAAGTTGAGTCCAAGGTTTATTGGACCATTTAAAGTTCTTTCGGAGGATCGGGAATCAAGCTTACAAGCTAGAATTACCGGAAGAACTGGAGGGTATTCATAACACATTTCATGTGTGTTATTTGAGGAAGTTCACGGGAGGTGTGCCCGACATAATTCCCATTTCTGAATTAAGGTTGGATGAGAGCAAGAGGTTAATTAGAGAACCTGAGGCAATCGTTGACCGTAAGACTAACAAGTTGTAACGTAAGATAGTCGATTTAGTGCTTGTGCGTTGGAAACATATAAATGGGCCAAATCCCACCTGGGAAACGGAGAGTGACATGGTGAATCGCTGCCCGTAGTTGTTTGTCGTTGTGTGATTCCGGGGACGGAATCATCCTAAGGGGGAGAGAGTTGTAACGCCCGTGTTTCTAGGCTTGGCATTAATATTGACATAATGGTCTAGGTTAACCTTATTAACTCATTTAGAAGAAATGAAAAGTAATTATGTGAATATTTTGTGTTTTATGTGTTTTATGCTTAATTATTAGGGTTTAATTAATCAAGAATAAAAATGAGTGTCAAAAATTAAATTTTAGATAAAGCCGATATCTATTAAGAAACTTGTAGTGGGCGTGACAAGGATTACGGATATATAAAGAATGCCGAAATCCGAATTATAACGAAGAAGTTATGATCTGTCGAAGTTTCGCCACAAACCGGCACGGGGCCGAATGTCGTAAAAAGTGAGTTTTCGATAAACTACTTTTTGGCCTCAGTGATCTAAACGAAACTTGTAGTGTTCGTTAAACCGAGAGTAAGTATAAAAGGAACGCCCAAATCTGACTTCGTATGAGGAAGTTATGATTTTTCGAAGTTTCAGCTTAGCAGTAGACAACTAAAAACTCGAATTTTAGATCGAGTGATTTTTAGCCGACACAACCTAAACGAGAATCGAAGGTCTCGTCATTAGTAGCACAACGGTAAAAAGTCTGACGAAAACGGACGTCGGATGAAGAAGTTATGAATTTTTAACGGATTTCCTTTCCCGGTCTGTTAAAAATAATAATATAAAAATTCAATTCAAAATTAGCCAACGAAGTCTAAACAAAAGTTGTAGAGCGTAATTTTACCTACGCGTGCATATAAAGAACGTCAAAAACGGAGCTCGTATGCGAAAGTTATGGATTTTAGAAGTTTTGTCGCGAAAACCGAGAAATTTCGCATAGGTGGCTTCGGCCACGTCATCCTTCGCATGCAGCCTCCACATGGCATCTTCTGATTGGACCGCAGCCTTGCGTGGCAACCGCTGATTGGTCCGAAGTCACCCTTCTTCCCCATTGGACCGAAGTCCGGTCCACTAAGAGGCCTCCAGCTGTCCGAGTCGAAGCCTTGTCTCGCCATCTGTCCGAACCCTCGCATACGTGTCCTCCTCCGGATCCGACCACGTGACCGAGCCTCCTACTGCCGCGTATCTCGCCTACTGTCTCTTCCCTTCTAAGCCGACCTTCGGACCCCTATATATAGAAGGCATGCGAGCCTTCTCGGCTACATTTTGGAAATTGCGATTTTTAGCCCCTTTCTCCATATTTTCTTCATCTTAACCTCCCCCGAAGCCCCGGTATCGATTCTAACACTCGGAATACGCCACGAAGTGCCCGAGAAGCCCGGAAAATTTATCTTTTCGGTTTCGAAGCCCGACCCCTCGCAGAGCCCGGTTTCTCAATAAAACTCCCGGTTTTATTAGAAACGATCGTTTTAGGAAACGAATTGCTGCCCGATTTTCATTAAATCAGGTGAGTGTCTAGTTACTTTCACCTTACACATAGATATGAAGTATTTTACATAAAATACGTGTTATGTGAATATATATTGTTTGTTTATTTGAGATGGGTGTTGAAGGAATGATTTATACAGGTTTTTAAATAATTTAAACTGTATATGTATTTTTATCTACGAAAAATGTTGCGTAAAACATGGGTAGATGAAATGGTGGGTGTGATGAAAGGTGAGTTGGATAAAGGAGATGATCAGTAATATTGATCATGAGTTGAGGGTGAGTGGTGAAATTTGAGAGAATCACTTACCCAAAATGTTGGCCCCCGTCATTCAGCAGAGTATGGATGACAACCATGGACTATTCTAGATGGTCTGTGGAACACTAGCAGGCCCGCAACCTGTAGGTGTGATGAACTATATGTTCATTTGGAGTACTCTAAAAACCCATTGACATGTATGACAGGGGTGAATACTGTCAATAATACTGTCAATAAATAAGAGCTATGAATTTAGCCCCTGTTGTATAAACCCTGGTGATGGTGTGACCTTGTGTCTATTCCTTAGGATGAATCCTTAGGAAGGAGTGATAGTTGATTCTTAGGGTAAACCCTTAAGATATAAATAAGCTAATGGGGTTGGGGTAATTTGGTTGATTGATTGATGTTTAAGTACAATAAATTTATTTATTGTGGGTTGAAAACCCTATATGCTCACCAGGCTTCCAAGCCTGACCCACTCAGCTTTTTATGATTACAGGTAGTGGACCCCGAGCATAGTCGGATGATGATGATGAGTGATTTATGGATTATAGGCCAGTAGTTATAAATAACTGTTGTAAGGCTTATAATGTCTTGTTTATGCTTTTGATCTGTATCGGAACATGACATCCCGAAGTTTTAATATAAAAGGAAATGATATATTTCTTAAAGAAAGGTTTTGACAAACTTTTACCATATTTTGTTTTGGGGACCAATTCCGCAACATCTTTTATAAAGATTTCTCTGATTTGATTTTAAAAAGCATAAAATAAATCAGTCTTTTCTGGCCGAGAAATTAGGGGATGTCACAAATTTTGTTGAGAAATACATAAGCGCCTTGATCTCCTATCCCTTTGAATCTCCATCCCTAGTATCTTCTTTGCTACTTCCAAATCCTTCATCTCAAACTCCTTCTTTAGGGTCGCATTCAAGTCAATTATTCCATACATGTCTTTAGTTGCGATGAGCATATCATCAACATATAACAATATATATATGTAGGAATCTGGTGACAATTCCTTTGAGTAAACATAATTGTCAAACTGGTTCCGAGTGTAGCAATTCGAGATCATGAATGAATCAAATCTCTTGTACCATTGTCTTGGTGACGGCTTCAAACCATACCGGGATTTCTTCATCAAACATACATGTTCCTTCTTAGAATCAAGGAAGCCTTCTGGCTTAGACATATAAATATTTTCTTCTAAATTTCCATGAAGAAATGTAGTTTTCACATCAAGTTGTTCAAGCTCCAGATCAAATGCACTCACCATGGGCAAAAGAACCCAAATTGTCTTGTGCTACACGACCGGTGAGAACACCTCATGATAATCAATTCCTTCTTTCTGAGAGAACCCTTTTGCCACCAACCTTATCTTCAACTTAGCTGGTTCAACTCCTGGTATCCCTTCCTTCTTCTTAAATATCTACTTGCATCCCACTGCCTTTGCTCCCTTTGGTAATGGAACAAGATCCCATGTTTCATTCTTCTCTAAAGATTTCATTTCTTCATTCATGGCTATCAACCAGTCATTTGCTTCTTTACTCGCCATAGCCTCTTTACAAGAGTGAGGCTCCACAGTGTCAATGTCTTATCTAGTTGCTAAAGCAAAATCAATGGAATCAATTTCACCTGAATTCGCACATCCAACATATCTATTAGGTTTTTGAATGACCCTCTCAATCTTCTATTTGCTATAGATTCAAAACCATCATCTTTCCTGGCATCAACACCACTGGACGAAGATCCCATGGGTTGTTCTTGGGTTTTATCTTGTCCAGGCTATTCATTGTCGCCTTGCTCTTTGTCACTTATAACAACTATGTCCGGAGTTTGAGTTGCAAACTTCACCTTCTGGCTAGCACCCTGATTTTTGTTCCCTGCTTGACTTGTATCACCTCCTCCCTGGTTTACCATGGCAGATTCATCAAAGGGCACATCTCTGCTCATGATAAATTTAGGAGTTCTTTTCCTTCTTCTATACACCACAGTCGATAACCTTTTACTCTTGTCACATATCCTAAAAATATGCACTTCATTGCCCTTGGATCAAGTTTACCATCATTCACATGAGCATATGCGGGGCATCCAAATATACATAAACCATAATAGTCAAAGGGTTTCCCAGACCATACATCTTGAGTAGTCTTCAAGTCAATAGCAGTTGATGGTGATCTATTCACCAGATAGCAAGCAGTGTTAACAGCTTCCGCCCATAATTTCTTGGATAAGTTAGCAAATATTCGCATACACCTTGCATGCTGCATGAGTGTTTGGTTCATCCATTCTACCACTCTATTTTGCTGTGGTGTGTGTGTCGTACAGTGCGGTGCATCACAATACCTTGTACCTTGCAAAAATTATCAAATGGAGCATTGCAGAATTCCAACCCATGGTCAGTCCTCAGAGTCTTAACCTGTTTTCCAGTCCCTTTCTCAACCATGGTCTTCCACTCCTTGAACTTCCCAAACACCTCATTTTTGGTCTTCAGAAAGTATACCCAAACCTTCCTTGAATAGTCATCAATGAACATCACAAAGTATGAGCATCCTCCTTGAGACTTCACTGGTTCATGACCCCATAGATCTGAGTGAACATACTCCAGGATTTCCTTGCTTGTGTGTTGACCAGTACCGAACTTCACTTTGCAATATTTCCCTTGAATCAAGCTTCACAAAACTTTATCTTTCCAGTAACCTCTTCACCAAGCAGTCATTGTTTACTTAGAACTGACATGCCCTTCTCACCCATGTGCCCCAACCTATGATGCCACAACTATGTATTGTCATCACCTTTATTCAAGGATTAGGATATAGATCCCTCCACGATTCATCTTCCTTTTCAGTATAACCAGAGAGCCTTTGGTCACTTTGACACAATCAACTTCACTAGCATACCTCATCCCATTCTTAGCCAATGTGCCAAGAGAAATTAGATTCTTCCGAAGTTTTAGAACGTACCAGCAATCTAACTTCCTGACCATGCCATCGGGCATCTTGATCTGCACTGTGACACCGCCTTTGATACTACTCAACCAATCATCACCCATCTTGTGAAGGGTTTTTGTTCCATAAAATAGATAGTTTTTCACAAAAACCGGCAACGGAAGCTTTAAAATTTTCTTATAAATTTCGAGTGTGACAACAAAACAAACCATCAAGGATCCTTTTAAAGATGTTAGAATGATGTTACAACAGACATAGGGTGTTTACAAATAACAACCTTTGTAGCCTTTGGACCCTCTTGGATTTGGGGTGTTGAAGTAGATGGCAAGAACAAGAAGCTTGATATTCTCTATAAGTAATCCACCAACAAGATAAGGTACTCAAAATGCTAGTTTTCTTCTTGTATGACTTTGTTCTTTAAGCCTTAAGTGCTTAACCAATTAACCACTAGAAGGAAGACACAAAGTACGCACTAAAAGCTTAAACACCAACTTCAAAAGTGGAGAGAGGCTCTCCCTTAGGTGCTCTCAGCTTTAGAGAGAAATAAAGAGGAGAAAGACCAAACGAACTCTACTCATTTCATGAACAAAAGTCCCCTTCTATACACCCATGCAAAGTAAAGTCAAACCATTAAAATACTCTAAAGTATTTTAAAGCATAAAGTGAAAAAGGGACAAAGCATGGACACCAACTTAGTAAGAAAACACAAACAATCTCCCATACACTAGGCCATTTCGCCCATGATGACTTGGAAGAAACAAAAATTGTCTCCAACTTTATTAACCATGGTTGAGTAAGTCTTTAACTTAATCATGGTTAACCAAAGGGTCCAAAGCTTTGTACATGACTTATTATATGATACCATATCATATAATGACTAGATTCTAGTTTCTTTTATTATTATTTTCATAAAACAATGATTAATCTCTAATTAAATACAAGAGTTGGATTTATTTATTAATATCATATATATATAATAAATATTCAATAAGTATCAAATTGATTACGGTGTGACCCTATAGGATCATATGTTATTAGCAACATCACTCAATATTGAGCTTCAAAGGTGAATCCACTTCCTTCTTCCTCCTTCAAGAACACTAACAACACACTCTAAGGCTCAAAATGCTCACAAAGGTGGATTAAGGTCTGCAAGATACGAAATGGAGCTGGAGGCTGATGAGGGAAGGAGTTTTGGGGAGTTAATGATGCTTAAGTAGGGTCCAAACCCTGAAAATTAGGGTTTGGGCATCAGCCACGTATGCCCAATATACATAGCGTACGCCCAACGTACCTGATAAAACCCACGCGTTTCATTTAAAGGCGAAAGGGGCCAAATTTGCAAACAAATCTCATACAAGGGGTTAAAGATATAAATTACGTGGATCAAGATGTTACAAAATGCTTTGGCATCTTCCTCCAAGACCATCAAAGGCACAAACACTTATGGAGGTCATTGTTCTTTCAACCTTTTGGTTCTTATGGATAGCAAAAATGTTAGGTATTTTTAGAACTGTCATTACATTTATTGGTAAGTTTTAGATGATATTCAAATTAATTGGTTTTTTTATTAAACGGATTTTGATATTTTGGAGTCTTGAGTGGATTGAATGGTGTTATAATCAACATGTTTGATCTTGTAGTTGTTTCGGCTCTCTTGTGTTGCTAGCATTTTCTCTATTAAAGTTGTGTTTACTCTATTTTTTTTAAATTATTATAACTAGAAAATGCCATATCCCCGCTTTGCAGGAGATGCAGACAAGGTTTCGTGCAAAGTGCAGGAGGGGGGTAATATGTAAACTTTCTATTATATAGGGACTACTTGTATAATTTTTTTAAACATATGGATTGTTTCTGTAAAAAAAATACACAAGGACCTTTACTATAAATTACGAGGACCCTTTTTGTAATTTATTTTTTAGACACGGGCAAAACCTGTTAATATACGAAAATCTTAAACATATTGATTGTTTTTCTAAAAAAAAAACTTTAGATGGACATTTTCTGTACATTACAAAATTATAGGGACTAAATATGCTAAAATCCAAATCCGTTGTGGCAAAAATTTAAAACTGAAAACATGTATGGCAAAAGTCCAAAACTTAAAAAAGAGTGGCAAAACTTAAAAGCTTAAACATTTGTGTCAAAAGTTCAAAACCAAAAAAAATTACAATGATAAGCAACTATGTATAATTATTATTATAGAAGATTTTTTAGCTAAGCTATTGAGAGAGTCAGTTGTATTCATTTTCAATGGAACAAGTGGACTTTATTACGGTTTTAATCTCATGAATCATTGTATTTAAGGTAGCACGTGAGCCCTTGGTGTAGTTGTGAATTATGTTTTGTTCACATCAATTATCATTTATCACGAAAATGACATTTCAGCATTCCGCATCCTAAATTTGCATTCTCATTCGGCTCCCTAAACCAGACAACCACACTTTATCCAAGTGTTATTCAATTTTATATGAAAAAATAACTAAGACATTTTTTTCTGTACTTCTCTTATGTATATAACTAAGGAACAAAAGACATTTTAACAATCATTATCTGAAATTCATGTAGCAAACATTTGGAATATAAACCCCATTTTATATGATTGGCTCAGCCTTAGCGCGATGCAAGTTTGTACTCGACAATAAATTAAATTATATATGCGAAAATAAAAATGAACACGTGTAAGACGCATGGCTGCCATGATTTGACAAGGGAACCCATGAATATTTAAGGAAGGTAGGCCAACGGAAACTTCCGAACAGCATCTAATTGTCTCAAGAAAATATAATATATTTTTTAATCTAGGTTACCTAGTAAAATATACCGTATTAAATTTTCGAATGAAAATTTTTCAATGTTATCTATTTTTCGATGATAATCATTATAAATATTGATGTTGAAATAGATTTTAACTTACAAATCTCTATTTTTTAATATTTATTATAAAAACTTGAAATTGGATGTGAAAGTGTTGAGAGTTGAGCCGGCAATATTATTACAACTTACAACCGCCTTGTATGCACTTGGTCTAAAATTCTAACCATACTTCACCAATAATATGTTGTTGATGTAATAAAGAGGTGGCTTCAATCATTAATTTGGATTTGTACCTCTTTCAAAAAAAAAAAAAAAAAAGGATTTGTATTTTTATAGACCAAGTCAACCCATACACGCGTATGGTTAATTGAGTTACATTTAACACAATTAAATTCGGCTGCTTTATTTATATTTATGGCCTTTTACCGGTGTAAAGTGAGAACATTCATTTTGGTCAAACAAGCTAAAGACTTGAATTTGAAGTAAATTAAACTGTACAAGAAACAAAAATAATATTTAAAAACTATAGAATATCAGTAATGTTTAAAAATTATCTAATTTATATATTAAAGTTATTTAATCAGTTAGAAATGCAAAAACGTTCACACACTATTTTAGAATATCAACAGTTTTTAAGAATATTTTAATTTTGAATATTAAAGTACCAAATTCAAATTCAAAAACATTTACAAAATACTCCTTCCGTCCCAAAATTATTGTCCACCTTACTATTTTAATTTGTCCCAAAATTATTGTCCACTACCAAAAGTAGATATACACTTTTACCATATTACCCCTAACATTTAATAAAGTAAACTTGAATAATTACAAACGTACATTTCTCATTGGCTTTAAAAAAGGGCAAGATGGTCATTTTTACTCAAAAAGACAAAACTAATGATTGTTTTTCTTAATCTATGTGTTTTTTGTATGTGGACAATAATTTTGGGACTGAAGGAGTACAATGGAACATCAACAATGTTTAAGATTTTTCTGATTTGAATATTAAACACGTGCTATTCAGATTTTATTAAGACATAATAAAACCTAAGATAAAATATGCATAAGAATAAAAAAACATTGCAAAAACATTAAATAATATTACATGTGCTTTCATTATTCAAGATTTACCCAATTATTCAAGATTTACCCGGTTTATTAATGTGTAAATCGTTGGGGATTTTAATGTCATCAAGACATTTTATGTAATTGAAACTAATAGGTAAGATAAGGGTATATTATTTGTCACCATTAACTTACTATAACCCCAACATAAATTAATCGAAACATAATCATTATGAATATAATATATAAATATGTAAAAAATATTAGACCTAATTTTGAATAGTAGACACCTTAGCTTTGAAAAAACGAAGCATATGTTAAAAAAATATAACAAATGTGATGCAAATGGAAAACTACATGATGCAAGGTGATGTTATCATCATTGGAGTCTTCCAATACAAATGCATTTCTTTTTTTATTTGTAAAAACTGATTTAGATCCTTCTTCTGATATCCTTGAAGTTCTTGGTACACTTCAATTGTGTAAATATCTTGTCATTCTTCGAATAACATAAGATATAATACTTGATGATACTAGATTGGCAAGAATGTTGATCCACTTCTAGAAGAAATTGTAGTACAAACTGCTTGAAAATGAACAAAAGAGTAAAACATCGAACACTAGAAGTTGTAGAACAGGGAACAAACAAATCAACGGGTGAAAAGTTTTTGAATTATAAATGGACGTCTAAGGATTCCTCAACATGAATAATGTGGAGAAAAAGAGTATAGACCGTTTCTTGGAATTACACACGCGTAATTAATTAATTCTCGTTTACAGTGTAAACAACTTTACATATTTGCCCTTGAGAAATAGTTTTTTTATTTATCGAAAGGTTGATGAAAGCAACGTAATATTCACTTACATTACTATGTTTTTTTCTAAGCTTGAAGCAGCTCCTAGCCGTATATTATATTTGATGAAGGGCTAGAATGGATTCTCTTGGTCGCACAAAATAAAAGGTTCTCAAACGAATATAGTTAACCCCAAATTTTAAAAACCAGTTTGACCAACCGGCTGGTCGAACCGCTTTGACCGAGAAACCATATAAAGTAGTGGTTTTATTAACACCGATTTTCTGCTTATTTAGAATACACTGTATGGGTCCGTTGAGGGGCGTTAGAGCCGACGTGGCTCACCCTCAACGGCATGGTAACGGGCAAAACCCTCCACACTCGTTATGTTGTCCTCGTTGCCGTCAAAGTGAGTCATAAAACGCTTCTTTTTCAATTGGGAACGGTCAAAAGGCCGTTGAACGGTGAAATTATGAGTAAAAAAGAAATTTACATGTTAATTTTAACCTATATATATACTACATTTACATACCATTTTCACTACACCATTCTTCTCTTTTTCTTAATTTACATCAAAAATCAATTTCTTTTTCAACTATGGAGCAAAACCCAAACCCACCTCCACCAAACACAAACACATCCGCTCCAACAGGTTTCACGCAATATGAGAACTATATAAATCTCCTCAACACTCAAAACTCACCACAAATATCATTTCAAGGAAATTATTTTAATCTCACCTTATACCCCAATGCAATTTCTTACATCACCCTACATGCAACAAAATCTAAACCTACAACAAGACTTTTTCAATACTTTTGCTTCCATGCCACAAAGAACCACACAACCAACGCAACATACGGTTTCCGAAACGCAACCAGAAGGTAGTCTGAGAGGTAGAGGGAAAGGGAAAAAAGAAAGGGAAAGAGATCGCGGAAAGTGATGAACATCCACTATGGTGGACACTGGAGGATGAGTACGCTTTAGCGGTGGTGTGGTGTGGGACTTCCAAAAATGAACTTCATGAAAATGATGAGAGGAGAATTGGTTTTTGGGAAGTCGTGCTCGGAAAATTTCACACATTTATGAAGAAACCTCCATATCGCAATACCGATATGCTTAGTAGTAAGTGGATTCCAATCAGTCGTAGGTGCACAAGTTAATGAGATCTACAACAAACTTTCTTCGCAAAAGCAAAGTAGGGTGAACGATTTTGACTTGTTTAAAGTCGCGAGGGAACAATATCACGTTGAAATGGGTCACGTTTTGTATTAAGAAAAATATGGGAGAATATGAGAAAAGGTCCAAACTGGACTAAAACGCCAAGATCGTCGGAGGTACAATCAAACAGGTCTCTCCCCATGTCAACCGGTCGGACGCGAGAAAGCGAAGCGCGCTCAATGACATGCAGATGAAGCTTAAAAAAAGGAACAAGAGTTGGCGGAAATGAAAGAAAAGTTCGACGCACACAATTTAATAGCAAAAGAAATTATCGAAGTACAACGCCAACACTTGAAATTCCTTCATCGTCAAGCAGAAGAAGATCAAATGATGAAGGATTTGACAATTCTTTGGACGAGCGAGGAAGATATGTCGCCACGAAATTTGGGAGTGCTTCATGCGATGAATGAGAAGATTCGCAAGAGATATTTTGACTAGGACTATCGTTTTAAGTTTTTAAATTAGGACTATCGTAGTTTTTGCGTTTTAATGTTTTTTTTTGTTTGTGTAATGTTATTTTAAATTGTTACGTTTGATTTAGGATTTAATTAAATAGCATGTTTTGTTTATTTATATTTGTATTTATACATATTATAACATAATAAATAAAACAAATCGAAAAAAATAAAATAAAAAATAGAAAAAAAATTAGAAAAAAATAATAAAAAAAGTTGAAAAAAAATAAAAAAGAAATGATAACAAGGAAATTAGTGGGTGTTATAACATGTTGCATATTTCTTTAATTGGTGTTATAACACTATGGTTGACATAACATCTGAGGTGACAACTTTTTGGTGTGATAACATGTCTTAACATGTTTCCCACACTTAGTAGCCTTATAGACCAGAATGAACCCTCCGATTTTTATAAAAATTAGGTTGAATTGGTTTTATAGAGCAGTTAAAGTCCGGTTGAACCAATGAAATCGAATAAAAACACATGGAAATGAGGCATTTTTCATAACAATTTTTCGTGGTTTTTTTCATATATATATATATATATATATATACATATATATATATATATATATATATATATATAGAGAGAGAGAGAGAGAGAGAGAAATGAAAGAGAGACTTCTCTTATCACTATGCATATGATTTGTTTGATAACTAGTTGAAATCCATTATATATACTATTAATTACGCACACGGCTTAGCAACATTACCCAGCTGAACCGTGGACTGTTCATCGGTTGAGGCTTGATTTTGGCGCCGCTCTCTCCACCGCATAGTTGTCCAATAAAATCAAACATTTCGGATGAAAATCGATTGTGTGTTCTCATCGATCGGAATAGAACGACCATGACTCTACTACTTCGTGTTTACCCGACCAATTTCCACATACAAAGATCGACTGTGATACCAATTGAATCAACATTTATGATAATAAGAATCGATTGTTCCTGAAACTAGCTTCAATGATGTTAGTGAAAGGAATGACGATGTGTTAAAGTTTATCCAGGTAATCGACAATATGAGAGTTCTATTGGGTTAACCGGTAGCTTTCCCGGTAAGTAAAGTCGGATATCATAGTAATCGAAATATGTGTAACTGAGTTTGATTTGTAATTTAGGGTTTGTTTCTTAAGATATGATTCTGATTTTGATTTTGATTAGGATTCAATGTGTTTAAGATCGTTATTTTAACGGGATTCGATTGCTTGTTTTTTTTCCTGGTATGTAAGTTCTCCCATCTTCCAATTAACTTTTGCATCACTTGCTTTGCTTCTATTGGAATGGATAATATTTATCAATATATAGATGATTTCGGAATGTCTATTGACATGTTTGGTGTCCGTATTCCTCTCAATCAGCCTTACTTTCAACATTGTTTATCTCCACCTGCAAAAGAAGTGATAAAAGGGTTTGTTAAAGGAAAAAATCCAGTTACTGAAAGAATTTATCTCATGGGAACAACTGATCCTACTGGAAGATTTTATCTTATGAGAATAACTAATCAACTTAGGAGGTAAGTCCCTCTTATCATGAAAAAATGAAGAATTAAATAAAATATTGAGAGGTATATTAGTAATTTAAACAATGTAGGTATTGGTGTGAGTACTGGAAGAAACTTGACAGTGTTACTTTTTTATAGTCTCTGTCTTTCTTTTAATTACATAATGCATTTATCAGGTGAATATTTTTATATCAGAATGCATTTTTTCTGTTAAGTTTTCTATTTCTTTTACATTATCTGATTTGTGTTTATATTTTTCTGAATGATTTGGCGATTTTAAAGCAGAAGAAAGCAGATGAGAGAATGTTGAAATTGGCCGATGATCATATGGTTTATTAAAAAACATTTCTTATTCTTAAAATTTATGAGTGTTTTAGGATAATCATATCTTTGGGTAATGTTTTCAGGTTCCTTTATATAGAGAGCAAAAGAGAAACTTCACACCAAGATTATTGAGCTTCAAAAGAAGCTTGATGCTAACCAATGACTGAAACTTAAGATCAAAAAGTTGAAAGGAGCCATAGAAGTAATGAAGCACATGAGTTATAATGACATTTGAGCAAATAATAAATTAGAGACAATTGAAAAAGATCTGAAAGAAAAAGAAGAGGAACTTGAGGATTTGGAAGCGCTTAATAAAGCATTGATAATCAAAAAAAGATCAAGCAATGATCAATTATAGGGTGCTCGCAAAGAGTTGATTTATTTGAGCTTCTTTTCTTCCAAATGTTTTATGCATATGTAATCAATCATGTTTATAGATTTATGATTATATTTCAAATTACCTTTTTATCCATCTAAAGTTGCCTTGCGTTGTTTGGTTAATTGATCTTCATATAAAGTTTGTTGCCGCAATTAATCAGTTGGGGATTGATAGTGAGTCCTTTTTGCTAATTTCACATGGTGGGTTTGTATAAAATTTGACTAAAAGTTGGTATTTTTGGTCTAAATTATGCAGAAGCTATGCCTAAAAGGTTTCTCGATTTGATGATATTTGGATGGAATTACTAGAGAAAATGGAGCAAGTCGCCTCCAGGTATGCAAATCTTTTCTTGAGAATGCGTTTTTTTGTTGAGTGGATAAATAACGTTTGTTTGGAATAAATGAGCAATTTACCCTTACGTTCACTAGGGCATTTATAAGTAAATTTGAAAAAAAAACTAATGTTCATTCTTGGTGAGTAAATGAGGAAAAATAGGTTCTCTTTTTCCAGTTATATGATGAATAGAATGGCAATGCATTTATTCTAGCTTTTTCTTTCATTTTGTTGACCGGATATCTGTCTGTCGACATGGTTATGTCACAGTATTACAGTAGCTCCACAATTTTGCAGGCATCAGCTGGCTAAGAAACTAATGAACCTGCTAGAAGATAATAAAGGTACAATATGTTAAACTTTCTTTATATATTTGTTTGATTTTGAAAGCCTAAACCCTTTCAACACATATCTATCAAAATTTGTAATGTAACCATGTGTTAGTTGCTCTCAAAGTTTGGCATCAATTGATTCAATTTTCTCTGAAAGTTTGGGATCAATTGATTCTATTTCACCAATTGTTGATTACATATTTGTATCAAGTCATTCAAGTTGAGCATATGACACATTATAAATTAGTATTTACGTTGGTGGTGATTAAATCAAGTTTTTGATGTGCCTAAGAACTGTAAATCGTGCTCCTAAGTGTAAAAATGACTAGAGTGCATGTAATCTCATAATTTGTTGTGTTTTTGTGCTTATTGCAAACTTTCTAGTTAGTTTTAGAGGTTAAACCTATTGCATTTCAGATTAACCACATGTATTTTTTGCTGAATAAAACACCAGCAACTTTAGTTTATAGAATTCGAGATCATGTGTTATGTATTTATCAATATGCTTTTTTGAAACTGGGCTTATTTGGATTTGGTTTAAAGTTCATACTTTGTTTTGCAGCACAAAAAGTAGGACGACAAGGTTTTGGTGGTGATTCGGCTTCATTAACCACTATTTATGATAGGTTTATTCTTGAATTCCGCCCAAATCGATGCTTTAATATGATGTTTATGAACAATTTCTTCTTTTTAATCATATACTATTGGATCTCTTTTAGGACTATAAAATTATTCTATTACTTGAAAGGCGGGAAATTTGATTTTTGTGAAGCCAAGAAATTTTCTATTATAAGTGAACCAGGTTAGTAATTTTTTGGAATCACAGATTCCTACCGTAGATCTAAACATATCAGTTCCACTTATGAAAATTTTTCTTATACACCATATTTTTTAATTGAAAATTAAGTTACTACCTGAAAAAGTCAACGTCTTATGATTTTTTTTCATTTCCATCATGCATGTCAAATGACCATTTTGGCCATGAAACCACCTATGGTAACACCTTTTGCCCCTCAGGTGTTAAGTCCATGTAAAACGACCATTTTGTCCCTAAAACCATATTTGGTCACACATTTTGTCCTGCAGTGTCACATCTATGTAAAATGTGATGAGTTTTATATATTACAAAAATTTTATTCTTGCAGAAAAACATAAAACCCTAAGTTCACATTGTAACGCCCGTTTTGTGGGCTAAGCATTAAAGACGAGGTAATAGTATAGGTCAACTATTGTAACGTGTTTTGAAGTAATAAGAATGAATTATGTGAATTTATATGCCTTAAGTTTAATTATGATGATATAATAAATTAAGCATAAAAATAAGCGTCGAAAGTAAAATCTTAGATAAGCTGATATCTATGAATAAAGTTGTAGTGGTCGAAACAAGGATTCGGGAGATATAAAGAATACCGAAATCCGAGTTATAACGAAGAAGTTATGACCTGTCGAAGTTTCGTGACAGAACCGGCACGACGCTGTGTGACGTAAAAAGTGAATTTACGATAAAGTGCTTTTTAGCCTTAGCAATCTAAACGAAAGTCATGGTGTTCGTTAAACCGAGAACGTGCATAAAAGAACGCCCAAATCTGACTTCGTATGAGGAAATTATGATTTTTCTAAGTTTCAGTTTAGCAGTATGCAGCCCGAAACTCGAATTTTAGATCGAGTGATTTTTAGCCGAAACAACCTAAATGAGAATCGAAGATCTCGTTAATAGTAGTGCAACGGTAAAAAGACAGACAAAAACGGACGTCGGATGAAGAAGTTATGAATTTTTAACGGACATTTCCTGTCCAGGCCTGTTAAAAATATAACTTTAAAAATAAAGTCAAAATTAGCCGGTGGAGTCTAAACTAAAGTTGTAGAGCATAGTCTCACCTACGCGTGGATATAAAGAACGTCAAAAACGGAGTTCGTATACGAAAGTTACGAATTTTTGAAGTTTGGAAAATGGGAGTACGCCCAGCGTACCGAAGTACGCCCCGCGTACCGAAGTACGCCCAACGTACTCGTGTAAGTGACCCGGAGTCCGTCACCTTCCCTACTCCATTGTATGACAACCACGTGTTCGTAGCTTTGTCGCGTCCGAAGTTATCCCTTCGTACGCCCATCGTACGAGTGTACGCCCAGCGAAGAGCCTTGCGAGGCAGTACGCCCCGCGTACCATAGACTTACGCCCAACGTAATTCGAGGCATCAACCTCCAATACATAGCGGACGACCCAGCCGGGTTGATGTTACAAATTTTACCCTTTCTCACCCTAAACTTTCTTCTTTGTTGCAAAAATTACCCCAAACCTAAAAATATCATCCTAGCATCATAAGCAAGTCCTGGAGAGCCCGAAGATCCCGAGAAAAAGAGTTTTTCGAGTCGAAACTCTGCCCGCGTAGAGCCCGTTTTTGAGAAAACACCTCGTTTTCATCGAAAAAGATAGTTTTTAAGGGACGAAGTGCTGTCCAACCACCGTCTTATCAAGTGAGTGTATAGTCACTTTCATCTTACACATAGATATGAAGTATTTTATATAAAATACGTGCTATATGTATATATGTTGTTTGTTTATTTGAGATGGATGTTGAATAAATGTTTTGTACAGGTTTTAAACTGTTTATGTATTTTTTTATCTACAAATATGTTGGGTAAAACATGGGTAGATGAAATAGTTGGTGTGTGATGAAAAATTAGTTGGATGATGAGAAGAAAGGTGATATAGATCATGAGATGAGGGTGAGAGGTGAAACGTAAGAAAAAGCCTTTACCCAAACGTTGGCCCCCGTCATTCAGCAGAGTATGGATGACAACCATGGACTATTCTAGACGGTATGTGGAACACTAGCAGGCTCGTAACCTGTAGGTGTTGTGAACTATATGTTCATCAGATGTACTCTAAAAACCCATTGACATGCATTGTAGGTGGATTCCCATGAATAATGATGTCGATAAATGAGAGCTATGGACTTAACACATGTTGTATAAACCCTGGCAGCTATGGACTTAGTGCCTGTTGTATAAACCCTGACAGCTATGGATTTAGTGCATGTTGTATAAACCCTGGCAGCTATGGATTTAGTGTTTGTTGTATAAACCCTAGCGATGATGTGCTTCGTGCCTATTTGACATAAATTGCTGAGGAAAAGCAGTGTTGTCACCCCGATGGTTATTTGTTATTAATCCGGGAGTATGGATTAAGACATGGTTATTTGTTATTAATCCGGGAGTATAGATTACGACATAGTTATTTGTTATTAATCCGGGAGTATGGATTAAGACAATAGTTATTTATTATTATTCTGTGAGTATGGATTAAGACATAGTTAATTGTCCCTAGTCCGAGAGCATGGAATGGGCACAATTATTGATCCGGGAGTATGGATTAGGTAAGGAGGTTGATTTTAGATCTAAGAGTATAGATCGTGTCGTTGTGAGGATTCTTAGGGTGGAACCTTAAGAAACTGCAGAAGTATCCCTTAAGCAGTGTTGTTACCCCGATGATGATCCTTAGGCTAGGTCCCTTATGATAGGTGTTTAGGGACGTAAAGTGAGGATAACAGGAATGAGTAATCAGGGTTATTGTTGGTTGATGAAATTAATAAATTTATTTTTGGTTGATGAATTTAATAAATTTATTTTTATTTGTGGGTTGAAAACCCAATATGCTCACCAGGCTCCCAAGCCTGACCCACTCAGGTTTTTATATTACAGGTAGTGGACCCAGAGCATAGTTTGGATGATGACGAGGAATTTTTGGATTATAAGCCAGTAGTTGTAAATAACTGTTGTAAGGCTTATAATGTACTGTTTATGCTTTTGGTCTGTATCAGAACATGACATCCCGATGTTTTGATATATAACGAAAATATATATTTCTTTAAGAAATGCTTTGATAAATTTTTATCATGTTTTGTTTTGGGGATAAATTCTGCAACATCTTTTAACAAGATTACTCTGATTTTATTTTAAAAGCATAAACTAAATCGGTCTTTTCTGGCCAAGAAATTTGGGGATGTCACAGTTGGTATCAGAGCATTAGTTTAAGCGAACTAGGAATTTGTAGGATTTCTAGACTTAAACTTAGAATGCTAAGTGATGATCGTGAGATGAGTGTCTACCATACTTTAGACACGAGCACTAGTATATTTTAGGAAAGATGCCTAAAATGCTTTTATGTGCTAAATGCTATATGTTTCCCATATATGATATTATTTGTTCGGATCTATGGTCTGTTGCCGACCGGATCTGGAAACCTTATGTGTTTAGGATTCTAAGCGTTTAATTACGATATTAGAACTAGCATGTAACGTTTCGGAGTGATAATGAAGATTTAAACGTCTATCGTTAATAGAGATCTAAATTCGCCTAATTTGGTGTATAGATCACAATGGCAAGAACCCGAAGTGGAACTGGAAATACGAATAGGAATCAACAACCTCAACCCCAAGTGATTGAAAATGTGCCGGTGGTAGAAGCTGCAACAGAACCAATCACAATGGCTGGAGTACAAGCCATGATTCAGACTATGATGGCTGAACAAAGGGAAGAGATGATACAACTAATGTTGAATAATAGGGATGAACCCTCAATGCCTGTCGTACAAACTGAACTGAATGACGGACAGTCAGAAGAAGGGGACGATTGTAGGACTGTCAGTCAAAAGGAACCCCCAGTGACAGAAAGGAATGACCCGGAGGGGAGAATCAACAGAGATGGACGTATGTATAAGAATTTCTTGGGTGCAAAACCACCAAGTCTTTCAGGAATCCCAAATCCTGTAAAGATTATGGACTGGATCTCCGAGATGGAGATGGTGTTTGAAAGTTGCAATTGCAATAACAAGCAGAAAACCATCTTTGTAGTCAGACAGCTAAAGACTGGAGTTTTAAGTTGGTGGAAGTTGTTGACAGATACAATGCCATGGGGAGAATCCCTGAGGATGTCTTGGGAAGCATTCATAGAGCAGTTGAAAATGCAATACTGCTTCGAAATAGATCTAATAGATCTAAACAATGAGTTTCAGAACCTGAGGAAAGGGAAAGCCACAAGGTTACCAAGAAGCTAGTAATTGATTTTGTTTTTGTTCAAGTATGTCGTTACCATTGTTTCGGTAATGACAAAGAAGATTGTAGAGGTTTGATTATGATGGCATGTGCGGAATTAAGAATGATTTAGTGAATCCTCAAGTAAAATCAAGAACATGAACACAAGAAGTAAATAATTCTTTTAAGCTCTCATTAGTTTCATAGAAAGAGTACAAAATGGGTTTGCAATTTTCTCTCTCTAAACTAATCTCTCAAAATGTTCATTAGATAAAATGAGTGTCACTCACTTCCTTATAAAGGAAAGACAATTCATTACACACATACAAAGGAGTAAGCCCTCATGACATCCAAGAGTGACTTTGCACCCTAAGATTCTCCCCTTCAAAGTTAGGATTGGATGTCCGGCTTCAATCTCCAACGAGCTCGCGCGATCAAGACCAAACTCCCCCTCGAAGTAACACCGGTCTTCAAATCCGCTAATGAATATCCGAAAAACCCGAGAAGCTTCGAATATCCATCATTCTCCCTCTTTTTATAATCAAAAAATGATTATAAAACCCATTAAGGGTGAGAAGCGCCCGAGCAATAGTCTTCACGATACTCCCCCTTGATGTGTACTAAAAATGAATCACCAAAAATCTTGCACGGAAAAACAATCACGAAAAAGCCTCAAAAAATTTCCAATTTGCGAATTTTTTTTTGACTTTTTGGGTGAAAGTTGCAAGATTCTCCAAAATCCGGGTAGAAATTATCATTTTCTGAAACTTGCAGGGACCCATTGCGCCAATACCAGCCTAATATGCGAAATTCTCCCCCATTTGCGAAACCGGATGGAAAATGTTAATTCGCACAAACAGCAGGGACCAGAAATGAACATTCTTCAATTTCTCAGAAAATTAGTCCATTTTCGAATTTGGGCAAAAACTGTCAAACTTTCGAAACTTCAATGACTAATTTCGAAATTTCTGCCTCTTTTCACCAAAACTGTCGAAATTAGGTCCTTTTGTCGAATGCGGGTGCAAACTGACAATCTTTCAAAACAGAAAGGACCAAATGTGAAATTTCTGCCTTATGGCATCAAACTGTCAAAAATTTATCCCAACTGTCGAATTTGGATCATGTGTGTTACTTCTTTAAAAGATGAGGGATCTATTTCGAAAATTCTTGTTTTCCTTCTTCTTCTTCACTTCGTGAATCAGACAACAAAATCTCTCTTTTCCCAATTCGTGAATTAGTAACGAAACTTTCTTCCCAATTTTCGTTAGTTTCACCATTCTAACGAAAATTTTTCATCCTCTTCAATTCGTTAAATTTCCAATTGCTAAATCTTTCCATTCGCTTTTTTGCTTCAGTTTAGGCCCATCGAGAACACCCAAACTAACGAACATAGACTCAAACTTACAAAATCAACATCACAATCAGCCATTCCTCAGTCAAATAACCTTCGATCCTGTAGAAAAAACTTCCAAAATCTTCATTCACAAAATTCGTTCTTTGTTTTCATGACAATGAAACACAAATACTATCGCCTCGTTAACAAAACTCATCAGTATCCAACTTTCGAAATCAATCGACATCCAAAATCACGAACCACTGAACGTCAATTCCAAGCAATATACCAACACCGACCCATCGCAATTGATTTCTACAATCATCAAATCTTTGAAATCAAACATTCGTTAATACTTTAATTCTTCGACGCGATTCCAAACACTTAGATCAATTAATTGTTCACTTCCAAGCATGCGAATCTACATCTCAACTGTGAAACCATCATTTCATTCGTCAATCAATACTTCGTGAACTAACCTCATAACCTATTTCATTATCACAACCGCGAGCCCTCAACCACTGAAATCAAAACCAATCCTTCGATTTCAGTTAACAATCCAAAACAGCACACTTCGATTATCACTTCATCAATTGTTCGCTTGTCAGACATCGATACCAAATCGTCAATTCCTACTCATCAGTCGACTCAATTTTGTTATTTGCCATTGACATATTGACTTCTAAAATCATTAATCTCTTCAAAATCCCTTTGATTTCATAGCCTTGGACATCAAAACACTCGTTTCATCACTTCGCTTTGCATTCAAGAACCCAATTCATTCCCTAATTTGTTTTCAAGCAACGACCACTTCCTTAGCTTTCATTCCAGTCGATATCAAAATTAATCGACTCCAATAAACGAATTCCAAACTTTCAATTCAACATCAAGTGACATCGAGTGTCGACTCCAATACTCAATTCCAAATCAACAATCGACAATCGACATATCTGACTTCACTATTACACATGAACCTTAATCGATTTTGACTTTTTCAACCCATCTTTGACTATCAAGTCGATTTCCAGTACAAGAACAACAACATCAGTTTATTCGAACGAATTCAAACAAACAACTCATACTTAGATGCTCTATTCGAAATTATGATTAACCTTAAATCGATTTTGACTCCATATCCAAATCAAATCAGTCAAATTTGAAATTGATCCCAAGAACATTCAATATTCGCAACCCATTCAAAATCAATACTCGATATCAACTCTTCGATTCTTGTTCTATACAAACAGAACCTATCGATGTTCAACAAATTGTTTGACTATAAACAAATCATTCACAGATAAGTAACATCGGTTGAATCAAACAACAATATATATCGACTTTCAAGCTTTCGACTCTACTTCTTGACATTCTATTTCAAAATCGACATCCCCTTATCTATTTCAACAATGGAAATTTTAACTTTCAGTTTGGCTGAGAATCGATGTCAAACAATTAGCGTGAAGGTTGAAATTGAAGAACAATTCAATGTTACGAAAGTCAAGGGACCATTTGACTAAATAAATGGATCGATTTGGGCTCAATCAATGGTAACAGATCGAAACAAAAATCATGGGCTCAAAATTGATCAGATCATGAAATTGAACAAAAAGAATTATGTATTTAGGCTTTATTTGGACCGGATGAACACTAATCAGAAGAGAAATGAAAATCTAATTTTGATTTTTGGGATTTTTGATCTAAACAAAAATAATTGGATCAATCAACGGGGTTGAAACAGATTTGATCCAATGAGACAAATCGGTCAAAATTGAAAAACGAAATCATGGACATTTTGGAATCCATTTGAGAATTCGAGATACCTTTTTGATGAATCGAGTTCCGTTTTCAACGAACGAATCAAATTTAGAAGATCTTGGTTCTTTTGTTGGAACGAGAAAATCTCCAATTTGAACATTGTACCACCCATTATGCGTGATGTACAACTCGTTCTTCGTGTTCTTCGTGTTCTTCAACGATCCAAGAACATCTTCAAAAGAACCACCAACACTTTTGGGTTTTGACTTCAAATTCAATGCAACCTTTGGATATTGTTGCTTTGGAACCCAAATTTGTTTCACGGATTTCAACTTCACAACATTTGACGATTTTTGTGAGTAAACCCGCATATTTTTGCGATTGATCTTCTTCTTCTTTTTCTTTCTCATCTTTTTGCATCTTGAAGACTTGATTTCATGAACAAACCCACTTTCTACAACTTCAATTTTTTGAGTTTGAATCAAATCTTTTGGAGTTTGATACTTGTGAATTTCTTGGATCACCGGCTTTCGATAAGGAATCATTCCTTTAAACGAATCACAAGAACACAAAATATCATCGGTTTGAACTCCAATCGAGCAAAAAACCTTTTCATCTTGAAAATCAACTTGAACTCCTTTTTCTTGAACATCAAGAACATCCGGAACATCAAGAACATCTTCAACATCCTTAAGAGCATAAAGATCACTTGGATTTTCAACAAGAGAAATGTATCTTTTGTTATACAAATCTCTTTCTTCTCCTTCTTTTCGGTTATCTCTTGCAACTAACTTCATAATGAAAAGATCATACAAACATTCAATCTTCAAAAGTGGTTGAAATATCAATCTTCCATGATCGTCCTTCAAACCTCCATAAGAAATCAAAGTTTCTTTTGAAATCAACCCATTTAACACCAATCCATAGAATTGATATTCGTTGACTTTGTATTTCAAATCTTTAACAATCACAACCCAAGAAATATACTCCAAACGCACCATGATCACAAAAACTTGAAGATTTCTAGAGAGAGAAAGTGATTTTTAATGGGTTTTCTAGAGAGAGAAAGTAAAAATCACTTGAATTCTAGTGAAGAAAATCGAATTATGAATAGAATCAAAGATGAATTCGATTTCTAGAATCCAAAAACTCTCTAAATCATGAAGATCAATAAGAACATGAAGAATCAACAAATCAAGATAGCCATCAAGGATCAATTCTTCATCCAATCAAGAACACCTGCTCTCATTAGTTTCATAGAAAGAGTACAAAATGGCGGAAACGTTTGGGGGCGGAGGACGTCATGTAAGTATCACAACACATGCAATATAGTAATCAAAGTACAAACAACCATTGCATTAATAAGTATAAGTTTTACATAAGTGTTTAAACATTACATATTCAAACATCAAAGTAGATACAGTAGAAGACAAGAGTCGCAGTACGATACTAGGTAGTCATCTCAAAAGCTTCGGGAGTGTACCTGTTTACTAGATTCTTGAGAATACAAGTTATTTTGAAAGAGTAGACCAGCATTTAAGCTGGTGAGTTCATAAGTATTTTAGTTATATAAAGTATACTCTAAGTTCTTGGAAAAGTTCGCTGGTTCCTCCAGAAAATCCTATATTTCCTGATGTGATAAAATGATAACCTCAATAGTTCCCTATGTAATTACTTAGTTTATACTAGTTATATATAAACTAATATCGAATGGACAGTTAAATGGGTGAATCTGCCCTAAGCCCACAACCAAACAAGGAACAGGAAGTATGGCGGAAGTCACACATTTCACTGTCAATCGGATATTACTTATATAACTCTGATGTATAAACTAATGAATTATAGAATTAGCCACTAAAGGTCGTTTATGTTATACTAGTTTAAAGAGAGCGAATGACTAAGTTCCATCTGATAAGTAGTTTTAAATCCCCATAAAAACCGTTCTGATAAGTAATTTTAAATCCCCATAAAACCATTTTGATAAGTAGTTTTAAATCCCCATAAAACCGTTTCTGAATAGTAGTTTTAAATCCCATAAAACCGTTTCTGAATAGTAGTTTTAAATCCCCATAAAACTGTTCAGTTTTATTTATGGAAGGAGATTAAAATAGTAGTATTTCTTAAAAATAAACTACCGATGAATAACTACCCTAATATTAACCTGGTTAATTAGGGTTTAAAATGTGATAAAGTTGTAACCATGCTGGACTAGAATGTACACGACGACCTACTGGTGTCGAAATTGAATATGTGACATTTGTCACCCCATGGCTGGTCTGCCGGATTGTAGCTAGCAGTCGGGATGTGGGATTGTCGATCCCGTATAGATCTATACACACAATGCCCGCTCTCCCTCCAGGAGACTCTGGTTACAAGGATGTAACATAGCAAGTATTGCTACGTACTGAAGACGTACCATCACATTTTAGTTTGAGTAAAGATTGAATTATAACCTTTTCTTGAAAAAGTAATTTAGATTTCATATACTTATCTAGAAAATAGATTTCTCGTTGTTTTCATAAATTATACCTATTATAATTTATACGTTCTACCTTATTAGCATGATCTATCCTAAAAGTACCCCTTTGCTCATCATGATACAAAGGTAATGATACCAACTGAAATAACCTTTTATATTTCCATATGTATAATATATATAATTAAGAAGGAAACGACCTTCGGACAAATGACACCACCTTAAGTCCACATCCAAACAAGGAAAATGAAATAAGACAACTCATTAGTCCTAAGCCTTTTAAGTCTTATTTATATACTTATAGAAATATGAACAAGCTTTTGACAATTATAAATTTAAAGAGTTATAAACACATTTAAAAGAGTTTATCGGTATTTTAAAAAGAGTCTATGTGATTTTGAAAAGAGTATACATGACTTTAAAGATTTTACATGACTTTAAGTCATTTTGGAAGCATTTGGTAATCTTTTATTATAAAATCAATAATTAAAAGCATAAGGAAATCGTTTATGTGATTGATATCACATGTAATTATTAACACAATTAGATTGTGTTCAACTTGTATTCCCCCCCCCCCCCTAAAAAGCATTTAAAACCATTAAAAAGGTAGGTTATAGGGGTATGAATTCACTTGATAAATGGTGATTTGGGCAGTGTTTCGTTTCTATAAATGATCTTTCTCGAAGAAACCGCGAGTTTTTGATTAAAACCGGGCTTTATGCGGGCAGCACTTCGATTGGAAAGAGGTTAGCTTCTCGAGAATTTCGGGGCTTCGGGGCTTGCTTCGAGTGTTAGATATGATATCGGGTCTTTGGGGGGGGGGGGGTTGTAAGGAAGTTTAAAGGGGTGAAAATTGTGAAAAAGCATGAAATTTGGAGTGAAAATGGGTTAAGAATCAGGAGATCTCGCAGCCCTTCTATAGGCTGCGAGCTTCGGAGGCCTTCGGCCGAGAGGGGGGAGTCAGCAGCGACGTGGCAGCGAAGGAAGAGGGACGCGTGGCTCGACACGCAAGCGGACACGAGTCCAAGCTCGGAGGCGCCACCGTACGAGGCGTGTCGGATCATGAGTGGCCGAGCCCTCGGTCGAATCAGAAGCGGACACGAGCCGACACGCGGCAGCCTTGCATGTGAGGGGACGTGGCCGAACCCCAGCCATGCGATTTTTCCCGGTTTTCAATATTTTTCGATGTTTGTGCCCAAAACTTGCGAAATTCATAACTTTCGCATACGAGCTCCGTTTTCGACGTTCTTTATATGCACGCGTAGGTAAAATTATACTCTATTACTTTCGTTTAGACTTCGTTGGCTAATTTTGAATTTATTTTTAATATTATTATTTTTAACAGACCGGGACAGGAAAATCCATTAAAAATTCATAACTTCTTCATCCGAAGTCCGTTTTTGTCTGTCTTTTTACCGTTGCACTACTATTGACGAGACATTCAATTCTCGTTTAGGTTGTGTTGGCTAAAAATCACTCGATCTTTATTTCGAGTTTTTAGTTGTAGACTGCTATATTGAAACTTAGAAAAATCATAATTTTCTCATACGAAGTCAGATTTTGACGTTCTTTTTATGAAAGTTCTTGGTTTAACATAATATACAACTTTCATTTAGATTGTTATGGCTAAAAAAGCCTTTTATTGAAAATTCACTTTCTACACTGAAAAGTGTTTTGCTGGTTTTGTCGCGGATCTTCGATTGGTTATAACTTCTTCGTTATAACTTGGATTTTGGTGTTCTTTATATTTTTGGAAACCTTGTTACAATCTCTACCACTTTTTTCATCCCAATTAAGATTTTTGAACAATTTATTTTTGATCTAAATTTGACTGGTATTACATTATCCCCCCGTTAGAGGGAATTTCGTCCCGAAATTAAGTCTAAAGTGATACTCATGGACTAGGGAAAAGATGTGGATATTTTCGTTTCATCTAATCTTCCCTTTCCCAAGTGAATTCAGGTCCCCGGTTTGCAATCCAGCGAACCTTCACTATCGGGATAAGACTTTGCTTGGTTCTTTTGATTTCCCTATCCATGATTTCTATTGGTTCTTCTACAAAGTGTAGAATTTTATTTAACTTGATTTCATCGTGTGAAATAACAAGTGTTTCATCAGATAGACACCTCTTTAGATTAGATATGTGAAAGGTGGAATGAATGTTATTAAGTTTTTGTGGTAGTTTAAGTTTATAAGCTACAAGACCGATTATGGTAAGAATCTCGAATGGTCCTATGTACCTTGGATTTAGTATTCCACGCTTTTTGAAGCGTATCTTTCCCTTCTAGGGTGAGACCTTCATATGACAAGGTCACCAACCTGGAATTCCAAGGGTTTTCTCTTATCAAAGGTGTAGCTTTTCTGATTAACTCTGGAAGCTTCATGTCGCTTCCTGATTTGTATTCTCTTTTTGGTAGTCTCTTGCAAGAATTCCGGTCCAACGAAGGTGCTGTCTGGAAATTGGACCTCTAGTTAGTTGCGTGTCACCAACTTTAGTCCAGTGCAGATAGGATCTGCACTTGTGACCACAGAAGGATTCGAATGGAGCAACTTAAATGCTAGCATGATAAAGGACTTGACTAATTGGTAAATGGGTATCCTAAACTTTACCAAAGTTGATCACATATGATCATGACTACCCTAGTTCCCAGAGATTTCTGAAGCGACTGCCTGAACTAGGAGATGATTCTATTATCTCAACGGAGATAACATATATTGGAACACTGTGCATTCTGACTAATCTCTCTAACACACATTCTAGTTATCTTCTCTATTTTCCTGTTTCTTCAAAATTGTAGGAAGTGCGCGGACTTGGCTAATCTGTCGACGATCACCCAAAATGGCATCAAGTCCACCTGTTGCCTTGGTAACTTGATTATAAAGCCCATTGTAATCCGCTACCACTTCCACTCAGGTATCTCCGGTTGTTGTAGTAAGCCTGTGGGCTTTTGCTTGATAAGACTCATACTTGGCTCATCTATCATCACCTCGTGTATACGAGTGATATATAATTTAGATTGACAAAACGTTCGGTTGGGTGGCTCTGCCCCAAGTCCACAGCCAGACAAGGAACAGGAAATAGGGCGGAATCACACATCCTAAATCTTGCTGAGTCTAAATTATATGCCACTCTTGCGTATACATTTAGCAGCGATAGATTAGTCTAATGAGTTCTTTATACTTTATTCTCGAACTTTAGTCTTCTTCGGAGGTCTATTCGGTATACTACGGGTGGTTACTGACTTCTGAAACTTCTTTGGTGCTTTTCGCTTCAAATTTTCTATCCACTGAGCAGGCTAGAAGGTGTGGTACCCCTCGCATGGGTACTTCTGAGGTCTTGAGGTGAGAGATGACATAAGGGTTTGCGTTATGGATTGGAAGAATTTCATCTTACGGCTGATTAAGGAAAATGTTCTTTTACACAGTATATGAATTTTTACATGGTAAGGACCAGGCCAAACCATGTCGAATGAGGATGTCGGAATTTTTTCGACGAAATAGATATTAAGTCGTTCTGGGGGAAATGATTACTAGGATGATGAACTATCCTATGTACCTAAGTTTTCAGCGCTTCCAGTTTTATTTTGTTATTATTGTTATGAATCCCCTTTTTGATTCGAAATTGGAGGGTACTACCAATACGAGGGTTCTGATAATTTGAAATTAGGAACTTAAATGATCCTTACTAGGTCTCTCTATAATCGCTTGGTGTATACAAGTCATGTATAATTAAGATTGGTAAGACCTTTGACTGAGCAACCCTGCCCTAAATCCACAACCAAACAAGGAACAGGAAATGAGGCGGGATTACTCACTCTAAGTCTACAAATCTTAATTATAAATGACCCTTATGTATACACTAAGCCATCATAGCTTACTTGTTAGGATTTCAAATTTTATATGAATGCTGTGATTTAATTTGAATGGGAGAGTAATCATAATTATAGATAATTATTGGGGTTTGGAAGCGTACCAAAAATATAGCAGGGTTCTTTGATGCCTTCCCATGCATTGGGGTCAAACTCCTCCTATTGCCCCGTCGTTCTTCTCTGTTGGACAGTCCCTCTTGTAATGTCCTATTTCACCACAGAGGTGACATATTGGAATGGTTCTAACATTGGTAGTTGAAGTGATGAACTCAACCGGAGTTCTACAGATGCGGGAGGTGTGCCTCTTCATGTTTCATCTATTGCAATGCAGCTCTCGGCAAACTCCATGATGATGGTAGTTACACTTGCTGCAGTGTGGAAGGTTTCCTTAGTACGACGTGGTCGGTGCTGGAATAACAGGGCTGATGGAGGTATTGAATGCCCTAGTTCGTTGCCCTCTGTTAGGTTCTTGAGTTGAACAACTCCCTTTCTCGTTCTCAAACTTTCGTTTCAGGATATTAGGTTTGAGGTTCGAAGTGTCCTTACAAATAGGTACTCGTTGCTGTACTTGGTTATCACCACGATCGGGATTGCCGATTACATTACCACTAACATTTGCGTTGTTAGCATTAAGGTGTGCCATGACAGCTGCTACAGCTGCTGTGACTACAGCTTGAAACGTAGCCGAATCTATCTGAAGAATTGGTGTTTTGCCGGTGGGTTGGTTTTGTTTCTTCGGAGGCATGATCCTGTTATACGATAAGAAAATGAGCTCGTGAGCGACTATCGTTGGATCTAGATGTATTCTAATCATTTGTATCTACATATAAATTTTTCGTTTTGTTATACTGTTCTCAATGATTCGACTTACATCCCTATGATGCAGTTCTGGTGAGGAGCAGAAGTAAGTTTCTAGAATGGTTATAAACCGAGTATTGTCCGAAATAAGTTATCTTGGATTGTTGGATATCATGTTCCAACTTTCGAAAAGATTTGAAAACAATTCATAACAGTGTCTACATGAAATAGACTTATGAATTTGTAGAAATAATCAATCTCAATTGGGATTTCGTGATTCAATTTACTGTTATCAGCCGTGACAGGAAAAGGTGATAAGCTTAATACCTAATGTGAGTAGTATAAATACTAACTCACTAGGTTGTATCAATTTATTAGTTATTAGAGTGACGAAAAAAAATACTCAAATACTTCGCATGTATTACACGTGGTTTTCCTCTGTTCTATGTTCTACTCCTGGCGGTAAAGATTTGTTCTCTCCTGATATCTATATGGTGTCCTTCTCTTCTATAGGTATATTGAATTCCTGTACCGTCTTACTTCCGATTCTGACACTAATCCCCATTAATTCATAATGGAGAGTTCGAATCCCGAAAGTTCACGCGAACCTCTCATCGATGTCCTTAATAAGGTAAAGGCATTTGGTGTTTTCTATAGTTTCTTTACTCCTCATCCGTTTCTTTCTCGGAATCCTCCTAATAAAACTCTGCTGGATTCTCGTTGATTCCTCTGTTGGTTGTTGTGGTGAGTTCGTTACATCTATCTAAGTGGTTTACATGAGAATGGAAATGTCTAAAGAATCTATGAGATTTAATAAAACATTTTTGTTACAAATACAATTTTTACGAAGATGATCCATTCCGGTCTTTCTATAATCGCATAGTGTGTACCGGTTATATATAATCCAGATCAAATAGACCTTCGAATAAGTAATCCTACTCTAAAACCACATCCAAACAAGGAAAAGGAAGTAGGGTGAAAATCACATATTCTAAGTCTATAAAATCTCAACTATATATAACCTTATCGTATTCACTTAGTAATTATAGACTTACCAGAAAAGATCTTTTTAACATTTCCCCAAAGTTATTTATGGTGCCTAAAATACTTCCATGGTATTTTAATTATAAGTTTGATTCTTGGACTTCTAGATATAAGAAGTTGATAAGTTCTCAGTTTTCTTGTTATAGCATCCTAAAATACTCCTATAGTATTTTAACCTTTATGTTTGGTTCTAGAATTCTTCTGGTACCTAGGTAAGTTTTAGATTTGTTTCAACACTACAATCACTCCCAAACACATGTTTGTCATGTCTCAAATAAATAAGGCTATATTGATCCCAGATATGATTACATAACTGTCCAGGTTTAACCGTAATGTCCAACATCCAAATATTTTGTTTTGTTCTTCGTGTGATACTCGTTCTAGTATATATACTTTGCATGTACTTATACTTTTATAAAACATTGTTATATTTTTAAAGTATAATTCCTGGTCAGAGTGTTTTTATCCCAATGTGTTTATAGTTGTATATCTTTTATGACTGATATACTGAGTTCACTATAAACAATGCTCTGATACCAATCTGTCACACCCCCAAACCAGAACGGCGGAAACGTTCGGGGGCGGAGGACGTCATGTAAGTATCACAACACATGCAATATGTAACGCCTGTGTTTCTAGGCTAGGCATTAATATTGACATAATAGTCTAGGTTAACCTTTGTAACTCATTTTGAAGAAATGAAAAGGAATTATGTGAATATTATGTGAATTACGTGTTTTATGCTTAATTAGTAGGATTTAATTAATTAAGAATAAAAATGAGCGTCGAAAATAAATATTAGATAAAGCCGATATCTATTAAGAAACTTGTAGTGGGCGTGACAAGGATTACAGATATATAAAGAATACCGAAATCCGAGTTATAACGAAGAAGTTATGACCTGTCGAAGTTTAGCGACAAAACCGGCACGGTGCCGAATGACGTAAAAAGTGAGTTTTTGATAAACTACTTTTTAGCCTTAGTGATCTAAACGAAAGTCGTAGTGTTCGTTAAACTGAGAGTATGTATAAAAAGAACGCCCAAATCTGACTTCGTATGAGGAAGTTATGATTTTTCTAAGTTTCAGCTTACTAGTAGACAGCTAAAAACTCGAATTTTAGATCGAGTGATTTTTAGCCGTCACAACCTAAATGAGAATCGAAGGTCTCGTCAATAGTAGCACAACGGTAAAAAGACAGACGAAAACGGACGTCGGATGAAGAAGTTATAAATTTTTAACGGATTTCCTGTCTCGGTCTGTTAAAAATAATAATATAAAAATTAAATCAAAATTAGCCGACGAAGTCTAAAAGAAAGTTGTAGAGCGTAATTTTACCTACGCGTGCATATGAAGAATGTCAAAAACGGAGCCCGTATCCGAAAGTTATGGATTTTAGAAGTTTTTGCACAAAAATCGAGAAAATTCGCATTTTCATGCTTCGGTCACGTCACCTTCGCTCCATGCGCGCCTCGTGTCTGAAACTGTTGAGTCACCGAAGCCAGCTGGTGAGGCGTGTCGCATTCCCTCGCATCCAAAGTGCGGTCCAATAGGAGTCTGACGCGTGCCCTTCTTGACGTGTCCGAGCTTCGCATGGTGTGCCACGACTTCAACCTCGGACCTAGACCTCGGTCCAATCAGAGGACAACAGCTGGACCCTCGCACGTGCGAGCCATCTGCGTGCCTTCGCCTCCTGCTGCCACCTGCCCTCGCTGCTGACTCATCCTTCTTAGCCGACCTTCGGACCTCCCCTATAAATACAAGGCTTGCGAGCCTTCCCGGGTAGTTTTGGAGATCTTGCCCTTTTCACCCCCTTTTCAATATTTTCACTATTTTGACATCCCCCGAAGCCCCGGTATCAATTATAGCACCCGGACGCCCCGAAGTACCCGAAGACCCAGAAAATTTTATCTTTTCGGTTTCGAAGCCCGACCCTCGCAGAGCCCGGTTTCTCAATAAAACTCCCGGTTTTATTAGAAACGATCGTTTTAGGAAACGCAGTGCTGCCCGATTTTCATTAAATCATCTGAGTGTATAGTTACTTTCATCTTACACATAGATATGAAGTATTTTATATAAAATACGTGCTATGTGAATATATATATTGTTTGTTTATTTGAGATGGATATTGAAGGAATGATTTATAAAGGTTTTTAAACTGTATATGTATTTTTATCTACAAATATGTTGGGTAAAACATGGGTAGATGAATTAGATGATGTGTGATGAAATAAAAAGTGATGAGAGGTATCGATGTTTAAGATGATCTAGTCATCTAGCAGAGTATAGACAACGGCCACAGACTACTCTAGATAGTCTAGTGGAACGTTAGCAGACTCGTAATTGGTAGGTATGTTTGAACTATATGTTCATAAGGTGTTCTCGAACTATATGTTCATTAGGTATTTTTGAACTATGTGTTCATCCGATATTTTTTCTTTTTGACACTATTACGTGTCGGGGTACGGGAGCGTACGGGAGTACTTTATTAGTATTTTTCCTATACTTTTTATTTTGAAGAGCTTTGGAGTCTTTGTTTCTTTTATGAAGTGATCAGATGAGCTTCATGAGTCAGCATTTCCATTCACGATCCTGGATAGGGTGAGTCTGGGTGTAAAATACCTTACGATATTCAGATCACTGCTAGGCAAAGTTCGATGCTGGATAGGGTGAGTCTGGGGGTTACATACCTCACGATATTCAGATCACTGCTAGGCAAAGTTCGATGCTGGATAGGGTGAGTCTGGGGGTAAATTACCTCACGATATTCGGACCACGGCTAGGCATTGATAACTACCCCTGACTTAATTGTCTTGTGGTTCTTTCTTTTATGAACGAAGGTTCGTGGTGAAACTTATTCCATTCCTCTCATTTGATGTCTTTTTCGATCCTCGTTTGTTGCTAGGGAATTTCCGAAGCAGTTTTGTTAGTTGGTTGTTCATATCGATCCTTTAGGCTAGATCTAGTAAGATCACTGTATAGGATCAGTATGTGGGGATCGACGTTTGTTAGTGCTTGTAGTATAAACCTTGGGCAGCGATGGACTTCGTGCCTATTCCTTAGGAAAATTCCTTAGGAATGAGTGATAGATGATTCTTAGGGTAACTCCTTAAGAAATAAAGGAGATAATGGGGATTGGGTAATTAGGTTGATTGTTTGATGTTTAAACATAATAAATTTATTTATTGTGGGTTGAAAACCCTATATGCTCACCAGGCTCCCAAGCCTGACCCACTCAGTTTATTTGTATCACAGGTATCGATACGATGTTGCTTTACATTGCGAGATTAAAAAGGAGAAGTAGATCACTAGTGTAAATGAATGTAAGTTTTGTTTATGCTTATGTTTTTGTATTGAAAATGACATCCCAGTGGTTTAAATGAATAAAATACATTTCTTCAGAAATGATTTGATAACATATTTATCATGTTTTTATGGGAACAAATTCCGCAACACTTTTAATCAAATGATTATTCTGGTTTTATTTTAAAAAGCATAAACGAAATCGGGCTTTTCTGGCCGTGAAATTGGGGACGTCACACAATATAGTAATCAAAGTACAAACAAACATTGCATTAATAAGTATAAGTTTTACATAAGTGTTTAAACATTACATATTCAAACATCAAAGTAGATACAGTAGAGGACACGAGTCGCAGTACGGTACTAGGTAGTCTTCTCAAAAGCTTCGGGAGTGTACCTATTTACTAGATTCCTGAGAATACAATTATTTTGAAAGAGTAGACCAGCATTTAAGCTGGTGAGTTCATAAGTATTTTAGTTATATAAAGTATACTCTAAGTTCTTGGAAAAGTTCGCTGGTTCCTCCAGAAAATCCTATATTTCCTGATGTGATAAAATAATAACCTCAATAGTTCTCTCTACAATTACTTAGTTTATACTAGTTATATATAAACTAATATCGAATGGACAGTTAAATGGGTGAATCTGCCCTAAGCCCACAACCAAACAAGGAACAGGAAGTATGGCGGAAGTCACACATTTCACTGTCAATCGGATATTACTTATATAACTCTGATGTATAAACTAAGGAATTATAGAATTAGCCACTAAAGGTCGTTTATGTTATACTAGTTTAAAGAGAGCGAATGACTAAGTTCCATCTGATAAGTAGTTTTAAATCCCCATAAAACCGTTCTGATAAGTAGTTTTAAATCCACATAAAACCATTCTGATAAGTAGTTTTAAATCCCCATAAAACCGTTTCTGAATAGTAGTTTTAAATCCCATAAAACCGTTTCTGAATAGTAGTTTTAAATCCCCATAAAACCGTTCAGTTTTATTTATGGAAGGAGAGTAATACAGTAGTATTTCTTAAAAAATAAACTATCGATGAATAACTACCCTAATATTAACCTGGTTAATTAGGGTTTAAAATGTGATAAAGTTGTAACCATGATGGACTAGAATGTACACGACGACCTACTGGTGTCGAAACTGAATATGTGACATTTGTCACCCTATGGCTGGTCTGCCGGACTGTAGCTAGCAGTCGGGATGTGGGATTGTCGATCCCGTATAGATCTATACACACAATGCCCGCTCTCCCTCCAGGAGACCCTGGTTACAAGGATGTAACATAGCAAGTATTGCTACGTCCTGAAGACGTTCCATCACATTTTAGTTTGAGTAAAGATTGAATTATAACCTTTTCTTGACAAAGTAATTTAGATCTCATATACTTATCTAGAAAATAGATTTCTCGTTGTTTTCATAAATTATACCTATTATAATTTATACGTTCTACCTAATTAGCATGATCTATCTTGAAAGTACCCCTTTGCTCAGCATGATACAAAGGTAATGATACCGAATGAAGTAACCTTTTATATTTCCATATGTATAATATATATAATTAAGAAAGAAACGGCCTTCGGAAAAATGACACCACCTTAAGTCCACATCCAAACAAGGAAAAGGAAATAAGACAACTCATTAGTCCTAAGCCTTTTAAGTCTTGTTTATATACTTATAGAAATATGAACATGCTTTTGACAATTATAAATTTAAAGAGTTATAAACACATTTAAAAGAGTTTATCGGTATTTTAAAAAGAGTCTATGTGATTTTGAAAAGAGTATACATGACTTTAAAGATTTTACATGACTTTAACTCATTTTGGAAGCATTTGGTAATCTTTTATTATAAAATCAATAATTAAAAGCATAAGGAAATCGTTTATGTGATTGATATCACATGTAATTATTAACACAATTAGCTTGTGTTCAACTTGTATTCCCCCCTAAAAAGCATTTAAAACCAATAAAAAGGTAGATTATAGGGGTATGAACTCACTTGATAAGTGGTGATTTGGGCAGCGTTTCGTTTCTATAAATGATCTTTCTCGAAGAAACCGCGAGTTTTTGATTAAAACCAGGCTTTACGCGGGCAACACTTCGACTGGAAAGAGGTTAGCTTCTCGAGAATTTCGGGGCTTCGGGGCTTGCTTCGAGTGTTAGATATGATATCAGGTCTTTGGGGGGTTGTAAGGAAGTTTAAAGGGGTGAAAATTGTGAAAAAACATGAAATTTGGAGTGAAAATGGGTTATGAATCGGGAGATCTCGCAGCCCTTATATAGGCTGCGAGCTTCGGAGGTCTTCGGCCGAGAGGGGGGAGTCAGCAGCGACGTGGCAGCGGAGGAAGAGGGACGCGTGGCTCAGCTCGCAAGCGGACACGAGTTCGAGCTCGGAGGCGCCACCGTGCGAGGCGTGTCGGATCAGGAGTGGCTGAGCCCTTGGTCGAATCAGAAGCGGACACGAGGCGACACGCGGCGGCCTTGCATGCGAGGGGACGTGGCCGAACCCCAGCCATGCGATTTTTCCCGGTTTTCAATATTTTTCGATTTTTGTGCCCAAAACTTGCGAAATTCATAACTTTCGCATACGAGCTCCGTTTTCGACGTTCTTTATATGCACGCGTAGGTAAAATTATACTCTATTACTTTCGTTTAGACTTCATTGGCTAATTTTGAATTTATTTTTAATATTATTATTTTTAACTTCTTCATCCGAAGTCCGTTTTTGTCTGTCTTTTTACCGTTGTACTACTATTGACGATACATTCAATTGTCGTTTAGGTTGTGTTGGCTAAAAATCACTTGATCTTTATTTCGAGTTTTTAGTTGTATACCGCTTTACTGAAACTTAGAAAAATCATAATTTTCTCATACGAAGTAAGATTTTGACGTTCTTTTTATGAAAGTTCTCGGTTTAACATAATCTACAACTTTCATTTAGATTGTTATGGCTAAAAAGACTTTTATTGAAAATTCACTTTTTATACTGAACAGTGTTTTGCCGGTTATAACTGTTGGATATAGTGTCTAAGTCCATAACTTTATTTGGTATGTACTTGACCCGACCCGGCATGGTCCATTTGGGTTGCATGGCATTGCAATACTTGGATAGACTAAATGAGAGAATAAGGCACTTATGATTATTAATATATTATAAGTTCTAATATATTAATAATAGTATTATTTAATTAGTATTGATCAAGTATTAATCTAGGATTAATTTGGTGATCAAAGTGAGACTAATTAAATATATAGGGTTGATTATGACAATCATCAATTCTTTTATGGTGGATTAATGATCCATAGTTTATGGGTTATGGATGTAACCAAATGGAGCTCCATGGATGGTCCATGGGAGTTACAAATCCATGGGTCATGGGAAATCAAGAGTCATGACAATTAAGGGCATTCATGTGTAAACCCTAATTGTGACAACACTATAAAAGGAACCCTATAGCTAGCAAAAAGTGGAGCTAGTGGACATAGTGTTACTAGAGAGGGCATAACCAATTTTGAGTGCTAGAAGTATTCTCTCAAGTTATTCCAAGTCTTGTGGTGTTGTGTGAAGCATTTGAGGCACAACATTTGGGGTGCTAGGCTCACAAAGTCTTGAAGGAATCCAAGCAACAACAAGGTATGTATTTCTACTAGTTTTATGTTTTATGTAATCCTCATGCCATGCTAGTTAGGAAATAACCTTGAAAAAGTAATTTGCATGTATATAGAGAAAACATAGATTCAAGGTTATTAGGGTTGCATGTACACTTAGGAAGTGTTAGAATGCTCAAAACCCATCAGTGGTATCAGAGCCTAGGACTGTTTTCTGTATACTTGATGCAAAACTGCTTAAAAATCGAAAATAATGCACTCGGCGAGTAGGAGCGTGCTGGGCAGTTTTTTTTCGAGTTTTGTTGCTGGAAATGGATTAAGATCATTATCCCAATCTGTTTTGGACTTGTAAAATCTGTTTTTCAAAATGATAATGATTATGTTAACCCATTTTACATGGCTTTTATCAATTTTCAAGTATTGTATATAGTTATATGATTTCTTGAAATTGCTTAATATGAATTTGTGTTCTTATGAGTTTTTAGAAGATCATAGGAATTATGTGTAACCACCATGTGTGTTTAATTCATGATCTTAATGGCTATGATGGTGTCCATAACTTGTCCTCAAGTTATGGATAACCAAAAGTCACTTCTTTTAATTATGATTAAAGAACTAAAGAGGTTTCATAAAATGAAGAGTCTTCATTTTTATGAACCATTAAAACTCATAAGTTACAAATTGAAGAGACTTGGAATAGTTTCAAATCTTGCCCTCAAGTTTTGGAATTTGAAAAGTCTTATACTTTAATACTTTAATTCCAAATTAAACCTTAGATTTTTAAAAAGGTTTAAAAATCAACACTTATACTATTATTATAATTTTATTATATAGATATGTATAAGAATATGTCATTCTTACCGTTAGTAGGCCTCATTCACGAAGCCGGTCTATAAGGGGGGTATAAGGTGGTTGCCTATAAAATGGTGACTTAATGGGTGTCCACTCTCACCCACCGCTTCCTTGATCGGTGGAGGGTCGTTAGCCGAACGGGTAGGATACGACTTTAAATACTTGTTAAAAGTATAATGAATTATAAAGTAACTATACATTATAAATTCCCAATCTTAGTTACTTTAGGAAAATGTGAAATTGGTGCTAGCCCATAAAATTACACTTTGTACCTTACCAAGTCGTTAGTGGAGCGTGTGTGGTTAACCGGCACACTAACATGGACTAGTAAGTGTGGCAAAGGGTAACTTGACTTTATTATAGATCGGTGGAGCGTGTGTGGTTAACCGGCACATCGATTAGGTAATATTGTTGAGGGTACCAAGTCAATTTGTATGGTTATTCACACCTTGTTTGTGATCCTCGGCATCCCAGTCACAAACTTGAGAGGGCACAATCGAGATTCAAACATGCCATTGAAAAGTTCAATGTATCTCAAAAGATCTAGGAGTTTCAAAACCAATAAAACCTAATAATAAAATATTTCGTTCTTATGGTGGAAATTGGTAAATCGTCATTTACCTACCTTCAAATATTTTATAGTATGGATTACGGCATCCCTCTTCCAACTATAAATAGTTTGTTGGATCCTAGCCTTAATATTTCATTTGGGTGAATTATTAAGGATTCCTAATCTAATGAAACTTGTCTTTCTTTCCTTTCAGATGTCTTCCAACAATGCTTCTGGCTCAAACCCAACAGGCTCCTTTTCCCTTATGAACTTGTGTGGTAAGGTCATCTTTGATGGATCCAATTTCAATGAGTGGATCAGAAACATCAGAATGATTACCCGCTACGAGGACAAAGAATATGTCCTCGATAGGGAGCTTAAGGTTGTGAATGAAGCCACTGCTACTCCTGAAGAGTTTGCGGAGTTTGTTGCACATGAAAAGGATGCTACTAAAGTAGCATGCATCATGATGGCCACCATGACTCCTGAACTTCAAAAATCCTATGAAGATTTCTACCCCTATGAGATGCACCTGGATCTGATGGAAAGGTACCATCAGAGCGCGCGTCAGGAGAGGTATGAAATCATCTCCTCCATGATAACCGCAAGGATGAAGGATGGTGAACCCATCACCGGTCACTTGCAGAAGATGCAAAGGTTCGTTGACCGGTTGCTGAAGCTAAATGTTGACTTTCCTGAGGAAATGGCGATTGACATCATTCTCCATTCCTTACCTCCAAGTTATGATCAGTTTCGTATGACTTATCATATGAACAAGGAGGAAGTCACACTTAGCAAACTTCAAGGACTCTTAAGGACAGCTGAAAATGGCCTTAAGGGTAAAGCGGTTGCTACTTCTACTCCTTCAACAGCCCCTGTTCTGGCTATTGGGCAGGGAAAGGGTAAGAAAAGGAAAAACCCTTCGAAGGGTACCAAGGGTAAGACTCTTGATGGTTCCTCTTCAAGTGGGACAAAGAAAGGTCCCATTACTCCTTCTTCAAACCCAAAGGAAGCACAATGCTTCTATTGCCCGGATAAGGGACACTTCAAGCGAAGCTGCCCCAAATATCTGCAAGATCTAAAGGATGGGAAGGTTAAACCCACCCATGCAGGTATTTACACAATATTGTCTAACAACTCATCTAATGCTAATTCTTGGGTGCTTGATACAGGGTGTGGTATTCACATTTGTACTGATTTGCAGGCACTAAGAAGAAGTGAGCAAGTGGAGCACAGGAAGATAAACTTAGTCATGGGCAACAGGAAAGCATCACCTGTTACCAAGATAGGAGTTTATTCTTTATTGCTTAATAATGGGTTAATGTTAGATTTGAATAAGTGTTGTTACTCGCCCGAAATGGCGAGAAATATTATTTCCTTTCATGGCTTGTACAAACAAGGTTTTACATTTTCATTTGATAATAAAAATGGTGCTATTAATGTTTATTACAATGATGTATTTTACTTTAAAGCATTACCTTGTGATGGTGTATATGAAGCCGTGAATGTTGTAGACAATCTAGGAAATAATGTGTTGTATATTGATTCTTCAGATAGCTTGGATAAAGCATCCTTGTGGCATTGTCGTCTTGGACATGTTAACAAGAAGCGCATAGGCCAACTCCAAAAGGTTGGAGTCTTGGAATCATTTGACCTCAAGTCAGATGATAGTTGCGAGTCTTGTTTACTTGGAAAAATGACAAAGTCACCCTTCACAGGTACTTGTGATAGGGGTGAAGGTTTGTTGGACCTTGTACACACGGATGTGTGTGGGCCCTTCAGAGTTGCTACAAGGGATGCTAATCGCTATTATGTGACTTTTACTGATGATTACAGTAGATATGGATATATTTACTTAATCAAGCATAAGTCAGAAACCTTTGAAAAGTTCAAAGAGTTTAAGCAGGAAGTTGAGAATCAATTGGGCAGGAACATCAAGATGCTCCGATCCGATCGAGGAGGAGAGTATCTTAGCATTGAGTTCCTTGACTATCTTAAGGAATGTGGGATTGTCTCACAATTGACACCTCCCAGAACACCACAGTTGAATGGTGTAGCTGAGAGGCGCAATCGAACCTTGTTGGATATGGTTCGTTCCATGATGAGTCGAGCTTCATTACCAATCTCTTTCTGGGGGTATGCCTTAGAGACTGCCGCCCATATCCTTAATCTAGTCCCTACTAAAAAGGTTGCCAAAACACCTCACGAGATGTGGACTGGGAAAGTTCCCAATTTGGACCACATCAAGATTTGGGGTTGTGAAGCTTTCGTGAGGCGTGAGACTCATGATAAGCTTGAACCTCGAAGTGAGAGGTGTTTTTTCATCGGCTACCCATAGAGATCCTTTGGTTACCTCTTCTACAGACCTAGTGATAATGTGGTTTTTGTAGCAAGAAGAGGAGTCTTTCGTGAGAGAGAATTCAGAAGCCAAGGGGACAGTGGGAGGCAAATTGACCTTGAAGAGCTTCAAGAGTCAAGTGGTGAAGGAACCTCTAATGCTATCGACCAACCTGAGGAGGAAACTCCTATTGATCCGATAGATGAGTCTGTACCTCCAAGACGTTCCACTAGGGTGAGGAACACACCTGATTTTTATTATGGTTATCACATCACCACTGAAGGTGATACATTTATTAGTGATAGTACACTAATAGATTTGGATGAACCTAATAATTACAGGGAAGCCATGGCAGGCCCTGAGTCTGCTAAATGGAAGGAGGCTATGGACAGCGAGATTCAGTCCATGTATGACAATCAAGTTTAGAACTTGGTTAACAATGTACCAGGTCGTAAGACAGTTGGGTGCAAATGGATCTTCAAGAAGAAGACTGACATGGACGGGAAGGTACACACTTATAAAGCGCGACTGGTTGCGAAGGGCTTTACTCAAACTCCGGGAGTTGACTATGATGAGACCTTCTCACCAGTAGCTAAAATTAAGTCTATTAGAGTATTGTTAGCCATAGCTGCATTTCATGATTATGAAATATGGCAAATGGATGTCAAAACCGCTTTCCTTAATGGAAAGTTGGCTGAGGATGTTTACATGGCTCAACCAGAGGGTTTTGTCGATACAAGATACCCTAATAGAGTGTGTAAGCTTGATAAATCCATTTATGGATTGAAACAAGCATCTCGCAGATGGAATCTTTGCTTTGATGAGAAAGTCAAAGAGTTTGGCTTTTCTAGGAGTGAGGATGAGTCTTGTGTGTATGTCAGGGCTAGTGGGAGCATAGTTAGCTTCTTGGTGTTGTATGTGGATGACATACTTCTCATAGGAAACGACGTCCCAACCTTGCAGGAGGTTAAGTCCTGGCTTGGGAAGTGTTTCGCTATGAAGGACCTTGGGGAAGCTGCCTATATCCTAGGGATAAGGATATTGAGAGATAGGAGTAAGAGACTAATTGGACTTAGTCAAAGTACTTATGTGGATAAGGTATTGAAGAGGTTCAGTATGCAAGATTCCAAGAAAGGAGAATTACCAATCCAGAGTAATGCCAAGCTGAGTAAGACTCAGAGTCCGAGTACAGAGGCTGAGATAGCTGAAATGAGTCATATACCATATGCTTCCGCTGTGGGCTCGATCATGTATGCTATGACTTGTACTCGCCCTGATGTGGCCTTTGCTTTGAGCATGGTCAGTAGATATCAAGGGAACCCTGGCAAGGCACACTGGACAGCGGTAAAGAACATTCTCAAGTATCTGCGGAGGACTAAGGATTGGGTCCTTACCCTCGGGGGCAGTGATGACTTGAGAGTGGAAGGATATAGCGATGCTAGCTTTCAGACTGATAGGGATAATTTCCGCTCTCAGTCAGGCTGGGTCTTTATCCTAAATGGAGGGGCAATTACTTGGAAAAGTTCCAAGCAGGAGACAGTAGCTGATTCTACTTGTGAATCAGAGTACATAGCAGCAAGTGAAGCAGCTAAGGAGGCGATATGGCTAAAGAACTTCATCGGAGACCTTGGAGTTGTACCAGCTATAAAAGAGCCAATGGAAATTTTCTGTGACAGCGAAAGTGCGGTTGCTTTGGCTAAGGAACCAAGAGATCACGGGAGATCTAGGCACATTGACAGAAAATACCATTTCATAAGACATCGAATAGAAGAAGGACTCCTCGTGGCTAAGAGGGTATCATCAGATGAGAACCCGGCAGATCCCCTCACGAAGGGACTGAGCAGGGTTAAGCATTTACAGCATGCGAGGCGCATTGGGCTGAAGGATGATATTAGTTTCAATAATTAGATTCCTGAAACTTGTAAAATGTAATTGACATTTGATGATAAATAAAAGTTGTTATTTATTTATGAGTAAGGTGTTACTATCTTATGTTGATTGTTTACTATGTTTCAATTTTGCATGTTTTTACTTCCAGAATAATTATGTTATTATTCAAACCATCCACAGTCAGTCAAACTTTGGAAGTAAGTATTGATTTAAGACTGTCATGAATTTGGCTTGTATGATTTGTCTAAAAGTGCTTTGGACAATGCAATGGTTGCTACAACATTCATGAGTACTCATAAGGGCTGAGTATTGGATCCAACCCACGCTCACTTGCATCACTTCATGGAATTTATCTCGAGTGATCGTGAGACGGTAATATCATATAAATCTTCAAACCTAGAGATATGAGTTGTTGACTATGAGTTGGTTATTCATTGATTGCACGAAAACGCATTGGTAACTCGATGTCATAAAACGTGCCTTTGTGAGTAATTCAACAAGTAGTTAGTACAAGCATATCAGTCGAAGTTTATCTGTTTCTTCTAGAAATAGAAGCGATATCTGGGCCCCTCGATGATTTGGTTTTGACCTATGTACCGGGCCCGGTCAGAACCTAATTGATGTGTTCAATTTAGTTCTATGTCGAAACAAATCAGAGATCGAGAAACAAATGCTGGACAATAAGTAAGACCATGTTCCATGTGTTTGTCCGGCTGATATCATGAGAACAGAGGATTATATGATCACTTATCTTAAATGGCGTATCATCATCATCTCAGTTCCGAGAGACTTTGAAAGAGCTACGATTGCTAGTCGGATTTTGAAGTCATATTCGCAAATATAGTTATTAGACTTATCCAAGTGGGAGACTGTTGGATATAGTGTCTAAGTCCATAACTTTATTTGGTATGTACTTGACCCGACCCGGCATGGTCCATTTGGGTTGAATGGCATTGCAATACTTGGATAGACTAAATGAGAGAATAAGGCACTTATGATTATTAATATATTATAAGTTCTAATATATTAATAATAGTATTATTTAATTAGTATTGATCAAGTATTAATCTAGGATTAATTTGGTGATCAAAGTGAGACTAATTAAATATATAGGGTTGATTATGACAATCATCAATTCTTTTATAGTGGATTAATGATCCATAGTTTATGGGTTATGGATGTAACCAAATGGAGCTCCATGGATGGTCCATGGGAGTTACAAATCCATGGGTCATGGGAAATCAAGAGTCATGACAATTAAGGGCATTCATGTGTAAACCCTAATTGTGACAACACTATAAAAGGAACCCTATAGCTAGCAAAAAGTGGAGCTAGTGGACATAGTGTTACTAGAGAGGGCATAACCAATTTTGAGTGCTAGAAGTATTCTCTCAAGTTATTCCAAGTCTTGTGGTGTTGTGTGAAGCATTTGAGGCACAACATTTGGGGTGCTAGGCTCACAAAGTCTTGAAGGAATCCAAGCAACAACAAGGTATGTATTTCTACTAGTTTTATGTTTTATGTAATCCTCATGCCATGCTAGTTAGGAAATAACCTTGAAAAAGTAATTTGCATGTATATAGAGAAAACATAGATTCAAGGTTATTAGGGTTGCATGTACACTTAGGAAGTGTTAGAATGCTCAAAACCCATCAATAACTTCTTCGTTATAACTCGAATTTTAGTGTTCTTTATATTTTTGGAAACCTTGTTACAGTGTTTACCAATTTGTTCATCCTAATTAATATTTTTGAACAATTTATTTTTGATCTAAATTTGACTGGTATTACACCTAATCAGTCCCCGTAACTTTAATCAGTCTCTTTTGATCACTAAATTAATTCTTGACCAATACTAATTAAATAATGTGATTTCTCAATTAATATATTTTACTTATAATATATTAATAAATCACAATAACCTCTTTTCAAATATCGATCCTATCAAATTGTTCCAGAGAGTTACAACCCAAATGGACCATGCTATTTTCGGCTCAAGTACATACCAATTATAGCTATGTGCTTAGACACCTAATCCAACAGTCTCTCACTTGGATAAGTCTAATAACTATAATTGCAAATGCAACTTCAAAATCCGATTAGCAATCATAGCTCTCTAAAGCCGTGGTCGGATCCTGATGCGTCCATTCGATAAGGGATCATATAATCCTCTGTTCTTCAAGATATCGTGTGGACGCAGACATGGAATAAAGTCATACTCTTTGTCCAACAGTTTGTTTCCCGATTTCTGATTTGTTTCACATAGAACTTAATTGAACACATCAATTGAGTCCTAACCAGGCCCGAAACATAAGTCAAAACAAAATCATCGAGGGGCCCAAGATATCGCTTTTAACCCTCTGAGGATAAAAGGAATAGATAAACTTCGACTTATATGATTATACTAACTACTCGTTAAATCATACACAACAACATGTTTTATAACATCAAGTTACTGATGCAGTTTCGCACTATCAATGTACAACCAACTTATAATCAACAACTCATCTATCTTGGTTTGAAGACTATATGATATTATCATCTCACAATCACTCGTGATAAGTTCCATGAACTGATTCATATGAGTGTGGGTTTAGTCCAATACTCAAATCTTATTTCAAGAGCACTCATGAATGTTTGTAGCAAACTTTGCTATGTCTAACACCTTAGACAATCTTACAAAAACCCATTCATGGCAGTCTAATTTCATAACCTACTTCCAAAGTATGATCGATTGTGGATAGTTTGAATAATCTTATTATTCTGGAAGTCAAAACATGCAAAATGAAACAATAGTAAATAATTGACACAAGACAGTAACTTTACTTATAAATAAAACCTTATATTATTCAATCATCAAATGTAAATTAGAATTTAGCTATTACAAGTTTCTAAATATCTATCTAATCATAAAAAATCATATCGTCCTTCAGCCCAATACTTATCGCATGCTGCAAGTGTTTATCCCTGCTTAGTCCCTTTGTAATGGGATCCGCTGGGTTCTCTTCTGACGATATCATCTTTACTATGAGGAGTCGTTCTTCCACTTGATGTCGTACAAAGTGATATTTTCTGTCGATGTGCCTGGATCTGCCATGATCCCTCGGTTCCTTGGCTAAGGCAACCGCACTCTCGTTGTCACATAAAATTTCCATAGGCTCCTTTACAGCTGGTACAACTCCAAGGTCTCCAATGAAGTTCTTTGGCCATATTGCCTCATTTGCCGCTTCGCTTGCTGCTATGTACTCTGATTCGCACGTTGAATCAACTATAGTTTCCTGTTTGGAACTTTTCCATGTTACTGCTCCTCCATTCAGGGTAAATACCCAGCCCGACTGAGAGCGAAAATTATCTCTGTTGGTTTGAAAGCTGGAATCACTATACCCTGTCACTCTCAAGTCATCACTCCCACCGAGGGTAAGGACCCAGTCCTTAGTCCTCCGCAGGTACTTAAGAATGTTCTTTACTGCAGTCCAATGAGCCCTACCAGGGTTCCCTTGATATCTCCTGACCATGCTCAAAGCAAAGGCCACATCAGGGCGAGTACATTTCATAGCATACATGATCGACCCAACTGCCGAAGCATATGGTACCTGAGTCATATCTGATATCTTTTCGTCTGCACTCGGACTCTGAGCGTTGCTCAGTTTGGTATTGCTTTGGATAGGTAATTCTCATTTCTTGGAATTCTCCATGCTGAAACGTTTCAACACCTTGTCCAAGTAGGTACTTTGACTAAGTCCTATTAGTCTTTTACTCCTGTTTCTCAATATTCTTATCCCTAGAATATAAGCAGCTTCCCCAAGGTCCTTCATAGCAAAACACTTCCCAAGCCAGGATTTAACCTCCTGCAAGGTTGGGATACAATACCATAAATCTGACTATACTCCCACTAGCTTTGACATATACACAGGACTCAACCTCGCTTCTCGAAAAATCAAACTCTTTGAATTTCTCATCGAAACAAATATTTCATCTGCGAGATGCTTGCTTTAATCCATAAATGGATTTCTCAAGCTTACACACTCTATTAGGATACTTTGCATTGACAAAACCCTCTGGTTGATTCATGTAAACATCTTCAGCCAACTTCCTATTAAGGAAAGCTGTTTTGACATCCATTTGCCATATTTCATAATCATAAAATGCAGCTATGGATAACATGATCCTTATAGATTTAATCTTAGCCACTGGAGAGAAGGTCTCATCATAGTCAACTCCAGGAGTTTGAGTAAATCCCTTCGAAACCAATCGTGCCTTATATGTGTGTATTTTCCCATCCATGTCGATCTTTTTCTTGAAGATCCATTTGCACCCGACTGTCTTACAGCCTGGTACATTGTCAACCAAGTTCCAAACTTGATTGTCATACATAGACTGAATCTCGCTGTCCATCGCCTCTTTCCATTTTGCAGACTCGGGGCCTGCCATGGCTTCCTTGTAGTGGTTAGGTTCATCCAAATTTACCAGTGTACTATCACTGATAAATGTATCACCTTTAGTAGTAATATGGAAACCATAAAACTCAGTTGCCATTCTAACTCTACTGGAACGTCTCAGAGGTAAGGACTCGTCAATTGGTTCAACTGGAGTTTCCTCCTCGGGTTGAGCGCTAGTGGTTGAAGTTCCTTCATCACTTAAATCTTGTAGCTCTTCAAGGTCAATTTGCCTCCCACTGTCCTCTTGGCATATGAGTTCTCTTTCGCGGAAAACCCCTCTCCTCGCAACGAAGACAACATTGTCACTCAGTCTATAGAAGAGATATCCAAAGGATTTCTATGGGTAGCCGATGAAAATACATTGCTCACTATGAGGTTCGAGCTTGTCGTGAGTCTCTCGTCTTACGAAAGCCTCGCAATCCCAAACCTTGACATGTGATAACTAGGGAACCTTCCATGTCCACATTTCGTGAGGTGTTTTGGCAACCTTTTTAGTTGGGACTAGATTAAGGATATGGGCGGCAGTCTCTAAGGCATTCCTCCATAATGAGATAGGTAACGAAGCTCGACTCATCATGGAACGAACTATGTCCAGCAAGTTTCGATTGCGCCTCTCTGCCACACCGTTAAGCTGTGGTGTCCTAGGTGGCGTCAATTGTGAAACAATTCCACATTCCTTAAGATAGTCATGGAACTCGATATTAAGATACTCACCACCTCGATCAGATCGGAGCATCTTTATCTTCCTGCCCAGTTGATTCTCCACTTCTTGCTTAAACTCTTTGAACTTTTCAAGGTTTCTGACTTATGCTTGATTAAGTAAATATACCCATATCTACTATAATCTTCAGTAAAAGTCACATAGAAGCGGTTAGCATCCCTTGTGGCGGATCTGAAAGGTCCACACACATATGTGTGTATGAGATCCAACAAACCCTCACCCCTTGCACAAGAACCAATGAAGGGTGACTTGGTCATCTTTCCAAGCAAACAAGATTCACATGTGTCATCTGACTTTAAGTCAAATGACTCCAAAAATCCATCCTTTTGGAGTTGGGCTATGCGCTTCTTGTTGACATGTCCAAGACGACAATGCCATAAGCATGCTTTGTCCAAACCTCTGGACGACTCGATATGCAACACATTATTTCCTAAGTTATCTACAACCATCACAGTTTTATATATACCATTACAAGGTAATGCTTCAAAATAAAAAATTCAATTATAATAAGCATTTATTGAACCAATTTCATTATTAAACGAAAGAGTAAAATCTTGTTCATAAAAACCATGAAAAGAAATAATATTTATCGCCATACCTGACGAGTAACAACAATTATTCAAATCTAAATTTAACGTACTACTAAGCAATAATGTATAAACTCCAATCTTGGTGACAGACGACTTTTTCCTATTCCCCATGATCAAGTTCATCTTCCCATGCTCCACATCCCTACTTCCTTTTAGACCCTGCAAATCAGAACAAATGTGAAAACCACATCCTGTATCAAGGACCCAAGAATTAGCATGTGATGAGTTATTAGATAGAATAGTGTAAATACCTGCAAAGGAGGGTTTCATCTTCCCATCTTCTGCAAGTGGGACGTGATAGACTCTCCATCCTTCATTTTGGTAGTAATCATGGAGGCAATGATTTCATACCTCTCATGCCGAGCACTTTGATGGTACTTTTCCATGAAATACTGGTGCATTTCATAAGGCCAAAAGTCCTCATAGGATTTATGATGCTCAGCAGTCATGGTAGCAATCATAATACACGACACCTTTGTTGCGTCCCTCTCATGGGTCTTAAACTCAGCAATCTGTTCGGGAGTAGCCGTGTTTTCATCAATCTCCTTTAGCTCTTTATCAAGGACATATTCTTTGTCCTCATAGCGAATAGCCATGCAGATGTTTCAAATCCATTCATTGAAGTTCGATCCATCAATGATGACTCTCCCACATAGGTTCATGAGGGAGAAAGAGTCGGAAGGGATTAGGTTTGAAGCTTTGTTTGAAGTAGACATCTGAAAAGAAAGACAAAGTTTAGATTAGATAAGGATCCTTAATATAACACCCAAAATGAGATATTAAGGCTAGGACCCAACACAATATTTTACAATTCGGAAGAGGGATGCCGTAATCCAATTGTAAAATATTTAAAGGTAGGTAAATGACGATTTACCAATTTCCACCATGAAAAACGCAATTGATTATTAAGTTTTAAATGAATTGAAAATCCTAGATTCTTTTGAGATTCATTGAATCTTTTCAATGGCATGTTAAAATCTCGATTATGCCCTTCAAGTTTGTGACTGGGATACCGAGGATCACAAACAAGGTGTGAATAACCATGCAAATTGATTGGTACTCTTAATGTTACAAATCACCTAATCAATGTGCCAGTTAACTACACACGCTCCATTGAACTATGATTAACATCAAGCTACCCTTTTCCACCCTTGCTAGTCCCAAATTAGTGTGTCGATTAACCACACACGCTCCACTAATGACTTAGCAAGGTGCAAAGTGAAATTTCATGGAATAGCACCATTTTCACATTTTCCTAAAGTAACTAATATTGGGAATTTATAAAAAAGCTTAGTTACTTTATAATATCATTATACTTCTTAATAAGGATTAATGTCCTATCCTACCCGTTCGGCTAATGACCCTCCACCAATCAAGGAAGCGGTGGGTGAGAGTGGACACCCATTAAACCACCATTTTATAGGCAGTATCCTTATACCCCCTTATAGACTGACTTCGTGAATGAGGCTTACTAACGGTAAGACTGACTTGTCTTATATATATATATATATATATATATATATATATATATATATATATATATATATATATATAAGTATTAAAATTTAATATTATAATAGTATAGGGTTGAATTTTAAACTTTTAAAATTCTAGGATTTTGAATCAAAGTTTCATAAATGTGATTCTATAAATTTCAAAACTTGAGGGCAAGTTTTGAAACTCTTCAAAACCTCTTGATTTTTAGAATTTATGTTACATAAATGAGACTTTCCAAGTTCCATAATTTGACGACAAGTTATGAACTCTTCAAGAGCTTTGAAATTCCATAACTTAAAGAGTTTAAAGTTTCATGAATGAGACTTTTCATATTTCATAACTTGAGGACAAGTTATGAATCTCTTCATGAACCACTTAGATCAAAATATAAACTAATACAATTATCATATAACGTAACCAATTTGACCTAATTTAACTCTTATTGCAAGACAATTCTAATCAAATAATAGAAATAATCATATTATCATATAATCAAAACATTATCTTAAAATTTGATAATTTTCTTTTTAATTTTGGATGATGGAAATCATTACCTTATCACAAAAAAAAAATTTAATAGTCAAAACAGTTTGGGGTAATGATTCTAATCCAAAACTTGGCCAAAAACTGAAAAAAAATGTCCACTGAACCGTCACCACGTCGTCGTAACATTGACCACGTCGTGGTCACCAGTCAGATTCCAAAAAAACGATTTTTCTTGCTTTGAAAAATTACCAATGCATAAATATAATAGAAAACAAACCTAGCTCTGATAACACTGTTGGGTTTTAAGCACTATAACACTCCTACGGTGCACATGCAACCCTAGATGCTTTGGATCTAAGTTTTCTCTAATTATACATGCAATATGGGTTTCCAAAGCATAAAGCCAAAACTAGCCTACAAAACTAGATATATGAATCATAAAACAAGTTAGAATGTTACAACTATTTTAACTTTTTTATGTAGCTAGTAGAACTTTGGCCTTTAGGAGCTTAGTGATAGGTTTTAAGCATTCTAACACTCCTATGGTGTACATGCAACCCTAAATACCTTGGATCTATCTTTTCTCTATTATACATGCAAATATCAATTATCCAAGGTATTACCCTAACTAGCATACAATCATATGTACAAGGATAACAAAACTAGATAGAATACATACCTCTTTGTTGTAGCTTGATTCCATGGAGCTTAAGATCCTAGTGCCTCAAGTGTGACACCTCAAATGGTTCACACAACATCACCAACATCTTGGAATAACCATGAGAAGAAGATACTAGTCTTGTTACTCTATGAAATCGGCTTGCCCTCCTTATTATGCACTAGTGCCGATTTCACCAACCAATGGGGTCTTTATATAGTGTGCACATTAGGGTTACACAATGTAACCCATGAATTTACCCATTCCTTATGCTCCATGGGTTTTAACCTCCATGGAGTATCCATGGGTCACCACATGGGTTAAACCCAACATAAGGAATCATGGATCATAAGCCCACATATATAAGAATGAATGATTTACACAATCAATCCCCATATATTTAATTAGTCTCTTTTGATCACTAAATTAATTCCAAATTAATTCTTGATCAATACTAATTAAATAATACGATTTCATATTAATATATTAGAACTTATAATATATTAATATGTCACAAATATCCTCTTCTCACAAAAGGTCTATCCAAATTGTTCCGATGCCATGCAACCCAAATGGACCATGCCGGGTCGGGTCAAATATATACCAAATTTAGTTATGGACATAGACACTAATCCAACAGTCTCCCACTTGGATAAGTCTAATAACTATTATTACAAGTATGACTCCAACCTGACCAGCAATCGTAGCTCTTAAACGCTGATGTTGAACTCTGAACAAATCACTGACGCGTCCATTAGATAAGTGATCATATATTCCTCCATTATAGATATCATATGGACTGAGACATGGATTATAATCATTCTCTCTGTCCATCTGCTGTTTCCCGATTTCTGATTTATGACGACCGACTAATTGAACAAATCAAATCAGTCCAGGCTTCGCCAAGTACTTAGGGGTGTCATCGCTAAATCATCGAGGGGCCCACAGATATCGCTTTTATCCCTTTAAGGGTAAAAGGAATGGATAAACTTTGACTCATATGCTTGCACTAACTACTTGTTGAATCATACACAAAGGCATGTTTTATAACATCGAGTTACCAATGCGTTTTCGTGATATCAATGTATAACTAACTGATAGTCAACAACTCATATCTCTAGGTTTGAAGAATATAAGATATTAACGTCTCATGATTCACTCGTGATAAAATCCATGAAGTGATTCAAATGAGCGTGAGTTTAATCCAATACTCAGAACTTATGAGCACTCATGAATGTTGCAGCAACTCTTGCTATGTCCACTACCTTGGACATCTACAAACCAGCTTCATGACAGTCTTGATTTAATACCTACTTCCAATGTATTAACGACTATGGATGGTTTGAATAACTTACTCATTCGGGAAGAATGACCTAGTTATTCTGGAAGTTAAAACATGCAAAGTGAAACATAAGAATAATACTAATCCTATATGGCCCCAACACTTTGAGAGTAAATAAAACACCTTTTATCTAAGCACCATATTGATTACTCATTATTCAATGTTTCTATTTTATCAACTTTATACTTGAATTTAAACAACACTAGTTGTCCCATGCTCCAAGCATGTACACTATGTTTTTTTCTAAACACCAGTTATGCCATACACAAAGTATGCACACTATGTTTGTTTACGATCCTTACTTTATGAAATAGATCGATTGAAACATAATTCCAATGATTCTCATTTCACACTCCCAAATCCTTATCGAAAAATGTAAGAATTCCAAATTCCTACCATTTACCGAAATCTGTTAGATTTTAAACTTATATGCACCAATCCTCTATAATGATTATGCACAAAGTCACAAAGACTTGTCACCAGACATTACAGAGTATTCCAATGGAGTCTCATATTCAAAGTACATTACTCTGAACATCCGTCTTGCATTAAGCTTTCTAATCTTACACATATTGAATAACTTCCACCTATGAGAATATTTCCATATTCCTATTTTGACTATCACTTCTGAACAAGAGTTGCCTCTTTTCAAAATATGTCAATATGGTCCTTCCAAAATTAACACTATACTTCCAACTGTCCCTGAGCAACCAATCTTTGGTAAACTTTAGATTGTCCTCGACAATTGCTTAATTATTTTAGTCATATCCACTTCTAATCTTTTTCCCTCTTAATGCCCCAGGCATTTAAAAAATTTAGAATGGATGAAAATTATAGCACATGTAATCAATCTTATACCCGAAGCATATGGGACACGATTCATGATGTCTCACGTAAAGACATGATACTTGACCAGTCTTTTGGTACAATATTATTTTTTTTATTTGCCATGTTCTCAAAATTCGAACTATGAAGAGGTATGATGTAATCATAATCAAATTTTGAGAACGCAACATACATAGAATTTCCTTATGTTGAACAATCCCAACATAACATTCATATATATCCTTGACTAAAGTTGATTAAAATCTCAATCTAAGCTTGTAGAATTAAAATGAAGTATAAATCCTCTCCCTTAATTATAGAAAAACAACTTTTCAAAGCGAATTGAACATTTTGTTTTCTATAATTAACATTGCTAACTTGAAACACTAACCATAATAATCATGCTCCCACTAGCAGAATGATTATTATCTTACTAGCATATCACTTATGCTCCCAATAGCTTTGACATGTACTCAGAAATCAACTGGACTTCTAGAAATCAATACTTTATTGACTTTCTTGCCAAAGTTCAGATTTCTGATACAAGATTGCTTTGATAAGACTATCAAAACCATACACCTTTCCTTAGATAGCTCACATGTTTGTTTAGACCCTTTTCCATTCTCACTAGTTAGTGTGACGGTTAACCACACACGCTCCACTAACGACATGAGAATGCAAGTATCACAATTGCTATCTACTTAAAATCTACTTAGTGAAAGCGTTTCCTCACCATCATTTTCGTGAATCGGAGAGAAACCTTATGACACTTAGATTTTTATGGTGTATGTATTCCTATCCATATGAATTTGTCAAAAACATAATCAGAAGACAGGGTTAGTGACAAATCCGAACTCATATGGACTGAACTTATTCAATCTCATTTTCTTGCCACCCAGTAGCACAAGGGCCTACCATTGCTTCCAGGTTGTTATGCAAACAACTGAGAACTCATAGAACTCATATGCAAAGTCAACTTTAACTGGAATGGGCACTGGAACAAGAATATGTCAACACGATAGGTTACAAACCTCAAGTCGTGTGCTAGTGATTAAACAATACTCCTAATTAGTTCTTGAAACTATCTCAAGATCTTTTAAGACTCCCACTGACCTCTTGACATATAAGATTCGCTTTGTCAAGAACCATTCATTGACAAAACAAATTTTCAAGAATTAGTGCGGATTCTTATCAAGGAAAACACTTCACACAATTGGTCTTAGTTTTGTTTTATCCAAAACATCACAACTTACCAATTTCAAATGTACAAGAATAGGAAACATCTTACTCTATATTTGACAAGTTTTATAAACTTTCTAAAGATTATGTCACTCAAGTTACAATCTTGGAGTATGACTCTAAGAGTTGATTTTGGAATGAAGTATGATTTATCTTTTGATTTAACCATTTCAATAATTCATGATTCCTCTCCTTAGCCAAACAAATGCACTAAGGTGTCCTTAGAGGATCAATTGTGATATGGTTTCATAATCACTAAGATAATCATAAAACAAGATACTCAAGTACTCTCCCATTTCTTCAGATTGGAGAAACTTTTATCTTTCTGCCTTATTTGATTCTTCTCATCCGTTCTGCCATACATTGAAACTTTTCCAATGTTTCAGAATTACACTTAAACTTGTAAGCATAACCATATTTACTAAACTTTAGTTAATCATGACGAATAATCTTATCATTCTTTGTGGTGGACCTGATCAGCGCACAACCTAGTGCACTCGATCCTTTAGTCCTTCTCTTGACTCACATATGCATGTGAACAAGGACTTAGTCTTAATTTCCCAAAGATGAAAATTCTCATTCATCACACAATACAAGTTGCATGATTCCAAGTTTCTATCCAACTGAAACTTGGGTGATGAGAATCTTTCCTTATTTGGTAAATTATGACACTACCACAAATGAAAGAATCAAATCCATTTTCCAATATTGCTTATCAATGGAAACATATACATAACAATTTTTTTTCACAAATGCCATTGTAAGGAAACTTAAAATAAATAAAATCAAAACCTTTTCTTTTATTTTTAAACTTTTCAGAAAAATCTTATCCTTACAATGCAAATATATATGAAAACATGTTGTTATCTAATCCTAAGGAACATATCATAACTCTTAAGCAGCAACTCAAAATTCTGATCATCGAACCACGCGATCGAAATCCATCTTCGCGATGAGAATCAGCACACTCTTTCTTTAAGCTTCCTTTGATTCTTCCAAAACATCAAAATGTAATTACATTACATCATGTATTAAGAATCTCCAAAAGAGACTTCATAGAGTTAGATAATGGATTTTAACCTGAAACAAAGTCAAACCTTTTGACTTTTACCATCCTTAAGAACTTTTAGTTAAACTCGGCAGCTTCGCAACCAATGCCCCTTCTTTTGGCAAAAGAAACATATGGACCTTTTGGAAATGGTACACTTGATTGTCTCAGACTCAGCCTTTCTCTTTACCATTGGTCAAATGACTTGACTATGGCCAATCCCTTTCTATTGGGAAGAGAAAGCTTTTTTGAACTTCCAATGTCACCATTGTCAATGTCCAAATAGGTTTGGGAAGTAGATCTTCCAATCTAACTTGCTTTACCAATGCTCCAAATCATTGCTGATTTAGCAGCATCAAGCAAATATGTAATATCACTAAGGGTCATGTCGTGATCTGTCATTAGGGAGTGGCTGAAGAACCAAGTCAACAGCCATCGACCTCGAGACTTCGACACCCAACTCTCCCGACTTTCCAATATGTGTCTTAGCCTCCAAGATGTAAGCACATATAGTATTTTCTTGCCAATAGGGATTGAGTGACTTAGAACTTTTCAAGTCTTCAAACTTGTGGGATAGGGAGAATTATTGGAGGAGGTGGAGGAAGTGAAGCATGATTTCCAGTCCCATTAATGCACAACAAAGGGATTAATCTTTCACCTTGATTGCCATGTGGGATATCATCTTCAATAGGAAAGCTTGTTCCTAAAGAGTTGGGAAGACCATAGTTGTCTTAACTAGACATCTATAATGGGAGAATTTCAAGTTTAGTTGATTTAAAGTCCTTAATATAACACCCAATATGAAATATTAAGGATAGGATCCAACAACCTATTTATAACCGGAAGAGGGATGCCGTAATCCAAGCTATAAAATAGTTGAAGGTAGGTAAATGACGATTTACCAATTTCCACCATGAAAACGAAATATAATTAAGTTTTAATTGGATTTGAAACTCCTAGATCTTTTGAGATACATTGAACTTTCAATGGCATGTTTGAATCTCGATTGTGCCCTCTCAAGTTTGTGACTGGGATGCCGAGGATCACAAACAAGGTGTGAATAACCATGCAAATTGACTTGGTACCCTCAACTTTATCACCTAATTGATGTGTCGGTTAACCACACACGCTCCACCAATCTATGATAAACTTAAGTTATCCTTCGCCACACATTGTCAGTCCCATGTTAGTGTGCCGGTTAACCACACACGCTCCACTAACGACTTAACAAAAGGTGCAAGGTGTAATTTCATGGGTTAGCACCATTTCACATTTTCCTAAGTAACTAAGATTGGGAATTTATAAGTGTTTAGTTACTTAGTATTTATCATTATACTTTTAATGAAGGGAGAATTATAGTCTTTATCCTACCCGTTCGGCTAACGACCCTCCACCAGTCAAGGAAGCGGTGGGTGAGAGTGAACACCCATTAAACTGTCATTTTATAGGCAGCAACCTTATACCCCCCTTAGAGTGGCTTCGTGAATGAGGCCTACTAACGGTAAGATTGACTTTATCTTATACATATCTATATAATTAAAATTATAATAATAGTATAATGGTTGAATTTTAAACTTTTAAAATTCTAGGGTTTGATTTGGAATTAAAGCATTCATAAGCAAAAATTACAAATTCCAAAACTTGAGGGCAAGTATTGAAACTATTCAAAACTCTTGGATTTTCATAACTCATGAGTTTAATTATAGTTTTAAAAAACTTTTAATGAAGAGGCTCTTGAACATCCATAACTTGAGAACAAATTATGAAGTCCATAAAACTATTTATCAGAAAAAGACTCTTCATTTTGTAACCTATGACACTTTTATGAGTTTTAAGATTCATAAATGTGACTTTTCATATAACTTGAGGACAAGTTACAAAAACACAATTAATGAACTACTTTTAGATCAATTTGGATTGAAAACAACTAACACATATTTTTTCCATTAATCTAAATTAACTCATAAAACAAGGTAACACACAAAAACTTTTGGTAATCCATAACTTGATGACAAGTTATGGAGTCCATACAATGTAAATAAGATCAAGAATTACACTAACAGACAATTTGCACATAATTCCTATGATCTATCAAAACTCATAAGCATGAACATTCATAATCAACAATTTTCAAGAATCATATAAACAATTATAAAACTTGAAACTTTGATTATAACTTTGAAATTGGTTTACCATAATCATTACCACATCAAAAATAGGTTTTATAAGTCCAAAACAGTTTAAGGTAATGATTCTAGACAATTCCAGCCTTAAAAGTTGAAAATATGCTGTCAGGGGCTGCTACTCGTCGAGTGTATGAACCTACTCGACGAGTAGGATGAGTTTCTTCATGGAATCGACGAGTCCATCAGTGGAATCGGCGAGTCCAGTGCCCAGGAAGCCAAAATTTTCGATTTTTAAGCTATTTCAGCATGTATAACTTGAAAACAAGCCTAGGCTCTGATACTACTGATGGGTTTTGAGCATTCTAACACTCCTATGGTGTACATGCAACCCTAAATACCTTGGATCTATGTTTACTCTATTATACATGCAAATATCAATTATCCAAGGTATTACCCTAACTAGCATACAATCATATGTACCAGGATAACAAAACTAGATATAATACATACCTCTTTGTTGTAGCTTGATTCCATGGAGCTTAAGATCCTAGTGCCTCAAGTGTGACACCTCAAATGGTTCACACAACATCACCAACATCTTGGAATAACCATGAGAAGAAGATACTAGTCTTGTTACTCTATGAAATCGGCTTTCCCTCCTTATTATGCACTAGTGCCGATTTCACCAACCAATGGGGTCTTTATATAGTGTGCACATTAGGGTTACACCATGTAACCCATGACTTTACCCATTCCTTATTCTCCATGGGTTTTAACCTCGATGGAGTATCCATGGGTCACCACATGGATTAAACCCAACATAAGGAATCATGGATCATAAGCCCACATATATAAGAATGAATGATTTACACAATCAATCCCCATATATTTAATTAGTCTCTTTTGATCACTAAATTAATTCCAAATTAATTCTTGATCAATACTAATTAAATAATACGATTTCATATTAATATATTAGAACTTATAATATATTAATATGTCACAAATATCCTCTTCTCACAAAAGTTCTATCCAAATTGTTCCGATGCCATGCAACCCAAATGGACCATGCCGGGTCGGGTCAAGTATATAACAATTTTAGTTATGGACTTAGACACTAATCCAACACTTAGCACCTCAAGTGTGATGCCTCAAGTGTCTTACAACAAACCAAGAACAAAAGGAGGAACTTGAGGTAGAGGTTAGTGAGCATAAAATTGGCCAGCTTCTTCCTTTGTGTGCATTGGGCCGATTTTAGGGAGTTAGGGGTTTCTTTTATAGCCTTGGGTTTCATCCATGCAAACCCTAATCACCCGTGACTCTTCACATTACATAGGCCTTTTGGCCTAAACCTTTATGGACTCTCATATAGGTTTAGTCCAACCCTAGTCAACATGGATCATGGGTCTAACTATAAGTATAACTGATTTACCTAATCAGTCCCCGTAACTTTAATCAATCTCTTTTGATCACTAAATTAATTCTTGACCAATACTAATTAAATAATGTGATTTCTCAATTAATATATTATACTTATAATATATTAATAAATCACAATAACCTCTTTTCAAATATCCATCCTATCAAATTGTTTCAGAGAGTTGCAACCCAAATGGACCATGCTATTTTCGGGTCAAGTACATACCAATTATAGTTATGGGCTTAGACACCTAATCCAATAGTTTTAATCAAACAATACTATTTCTAATTAAAATATTATTCTCATAATATATTAATAAATCATTTATTTTGATTTCTAATTAATTTATTAACTATATAATAACTTAATAAACCAGTCTCTCTCTCCAAAAAGCATTTCAGTCAATTACTAGGTTTGAGGGAAACCCAAAACGACTTTGCTAATAATTCAAGATTATACTAATTTAGTTATTGCCTTAGAAACCTAATACAATAGTCTTCTACTTGGATAAGTCCAAAACTAAATTACAGGTATAACTTCTAAATTAAACAGCAAAGGGTGCTTTCCCAAGCAACTACCTAACTCTGAGTCCTTTAGGTAAGTGATCAAATATTCATTCGTTCTACAAGATATCATATGGATATGAGACATGGATTAGAATCAATCTCATTGTCTGAAATTCAGTTTCCCGATTTCTTGATTTGTAATGACCTCATAAGACTTACTAATTGAACACATCAATTTAGTCATGGTTGGGCCCATCACTATAAGTCAACACCAAATTACCGAGGGGCCCAAAGATATCGCTTTTCCCATCAGGAAAAAATGAACGAATAAACTTTGACTCATATGCTTTTATCTTTTACTCACCAAATCGTACATGACATTATGCTTTATAACATCAAGTTATTGATGCGTTTTCACAATACCAATGTACAACCGACTTGTAAATTACAACTCATATATCTCCATTTTAAGAATATAAGATATTATCATCTCAGAATTACTCGTGATATAATCCATGAATTAATTCTCTGAGCGTGGGTTTATCCAATACTCAAATCTCCATTTTCTAAGTACTCATGAACATTGTAGCAACACGATTGCTATGTCTAAACTCCTAAGAAAATCTACAATCCAATTCATGACAGTCTTCATTCACTACTTACTTCCTAAAGTATAATCGACTGTGGAGCTTCGAATAATCAAATTATCCAGGAAGTAAAACATGCAAAGTGAAACACAATAATAAACTAATTAACTATGGTATCAAATCTGTTAAATATAAATAATCTATATTATTTAATCAACATAATAATTACGAATTTATTCATTGTATAATGTTTCGAGTAATCAACTAATCACTTGAATTAAACATCAGCCATGCCATGTGATGAACATGCATACTATGCCTCTGTATGGTCATTCCTTTATGTACAGATCAACTAGACATTATTCCAATGATGCTTATTTCACAATTCCAAATTCTTATCACTATCCAATATGCATTAATCTCATATGATATCAAGATTCCAAAATCTCAAAGACCGATCCTTTGATATTATAGAATATCCCATTTGAACTTTGTTACTAGAAACAATTCCATGGTAATTTATAATTCAAGGTACACTCCTTGAACACTTCTCTTTGAATTAATGTTTCCAACTCACATGTAGATTTTTCAAGTATCTCCCATTATTGAAACATTTTCATATTTCCATATGATCATCAGTTTTGATCAAGAATCATCTTAATCCATAATCATGTTACTATGGTCCATCCAAATTAATATCATACTTTTAACTATCCACAAGCAACCAATCTTTTGGTATAAACTTAGAATGTTATTGTAACAAACCGTTATTTCAAATCTATGTAATAATGTAGGTCGATTTGTAGTTCTTTTAAAATAATAAAGAGAAATTTTAGCATACTGTGTATATTTACATAATTGACCCTCAAAAATAATGTATTAAACAATCTCGATTGGGATGAACCAAGTGGTAGAGATTGTAACAAGGGTTCCAAAAATATAAAGAACACTAAAATCCGAGTTATAACGAAGAAGTTATGACCAATCGAAGATCCGCAACAAAACCGGCAAAACACTGTTCAGTGTAAAAACTGAATTTTCAATAAAAGGCTTTTCAGCCATAACTATCTAAATGAAAGTTGTAGATTACGTTAAACTGAGAACTTTCATAAAAAGAACATCAAAATCAGACTTCGTATGAGGAAGTTATGATTTTTCTAAGTTTCAGTATAGCAGTATACAACTAAAAACTCGAAATAAAGATCGAGTGATTTTTTGCCGACACAACCAAAATGAGAATTGAAGGTCTCGTCAACAGTAGTACAACGGTAAAAAGACAGACAAAAACGGACGTCGGATGAAGAAGTTATGAATTCTTAACGGATTTCCTGTCCCGGTCTGTTAAAAATAATCATATTAAAAATAAATTCAAAATTAGCCGACGAAGTCTAAACGAAAGTCGTAGAGTATAAATTTACCTACGTGTGCATATAAAGAACGTCGAAAATGGAGCTCGTATGCGAAAGTTATGAATTTCACAAGTTTTGGGCACAAAAATCGAGAAATGTTGATAACCAGGAAAATTCGCATGGTGTACCTTCGGCCACGTCACCCTCGCATGCGAGGCTTCTCCGTGTCTGCCTCGTGGCACCTTATGATTGGACCAAAGTTGTTCGTGGCACTTTCTGATTGGACCGAAGTTGCGGTCCAGTAGCCATCCGACACCCCTCGCAGGAACACGCCACCGAGCTCAGACACGTGCCTCCTCCTGATTGGACCGAAGTTCGGTCCACTCCTGATCCAACATGCCAAGCCAACTGTCTGAAGCGAGCCCCTTCCCCTCGCCACCTGTCCGAACACGCGGCAGCTTCTCCCAGCTTCGGATCCGAGGCTTCGGCCTATATAAGGCATGCGAGACCCTCCGGATATTTCACCTTTTTCACCCCATTTTCCATACTTTTTCACTTCTTTCACCACTTTAAAATATCCTACAACCCCTAAATCCCCGATATCAAGTCTAAAACCTTAAGCAAGCCTCGAAGCCCCGAGATTCCCGAGAAAAAAACTTTCTCCAGTCGAAACTCTGCTCGATTTAAGCCGGTTTTTCGTCAAATAAACTCCTTTCCAGGAAACAAAACGCTGTCCAAATCACCACCTATCAAGTGAGTTCATACCCCCGTATTTTCATAATTTCTACTGTTTTAAGGGGGGAATACAAGTATAACACAGAAACTTTGTGTTATAAAATCATGAATTTAAATCATGATAAAACGACATTAAATCATCAAAATATTCTAAAAACATTAAACTCTTTTGTAAACTTATATTTTTCCCCAAAATTCATATTTGTATATATATAATTATATAAATAAGATTTAAAAGGCTTAGGACTAATAACTCATTCTGGGTCCTTTTCCTTGTTTGGATGTGGGCTTATAGTACCAGTTATTTGTCCGAATGTCGTTTAAATTTTACTTATATATAATTGTCTATGTATATAAATATAAAAGTTATTTCATCTAGTTTAAATACCCTTTGTAACATGCTGAGCAAGGGATTACATTCAAACACAATTAAATACCAATTCAAAAAGTACATATAAATTATAATAGGTATAATTTATGATATATAGAGAAATAATACATGATTCAAGTGTACTAGAATACACAGTTTTACAAGAAACAAAGGTTTGATTCAAAACAAATCAAGGGATATACAATTTTCATATACATGTTAAGAATACTAATTCAAGGACATACTGTCAATCATTTATTTCAGAATGATTGGGTTTTCATAACTAATATACATGTAACATTTATATGCTTTTTATGAGTCATTCAATTCAGGTTGTTTAATTCATTTAGACAACCAAGGTGAAGTCCTGATATTATAACCAGAGTCTCCAGTCAGGGGATCGAAACAAGTTGTGTGTAGATCTATGTCGGGATTGACAACCCCTCACTCAGGCTGCTAGCGACAGTCATGCATACACGCCAATGAGTGGCAATTGTTATCAATAGTTTAAACGCCTACAAAGCGTTTGTTTCAGGCCATCATGTCGTAGTATGGTTATAATAACTCATTAAAAAGATATTAACAATACGTTAGTGTATAATCAACTAAACGTAAGTACACCTTCAAAGTACCAGTTTACATAATACAAACTACAATAGTACAATACAGTTTTCAATAACAACTGGTGAAACCAGGCACACTCTCAGTTACAAGTTTTACATAAAGGAATACAAATACAAAACATTGATTTACAAATAGAACGGTTTTATGGGAATAAAACTACTTTTCATATACAACAGAAAATATAGGATTTTCTGGAACAGCTTACATATGCAAGATACAGAGACACCCTTTTCAAACATAAACACTTATGCACTCACTCAACTTTATGTTGATACTCCCTTTTGAAATTACTTGTATTCTCAGGGAAACAATAAACAGGTACTCCCTGAGCTTTTTGAGAAGATGGAGCTACTTTGAGTCATATCTTCTTCTTTTGTATAACTATTTTGGTTTCAATATACAATGATTGAACACATGTAAATACTTATACTTTTTAAATACAATGGTTGTTTGTACTTTGATTACTATGATGCATGTGTTGTGATACTACAAATGAAGTCCTCCACCCCCAGACGTTTCCGCCGTCTGGTTTGGGGGTGTGACAGATTAGTATCAGAGCATTGTTTATAGTGAACTCAATATATCAATCCATAAAAGATATACAAACTATAAATACATCGGGGCTAAGAGCTCTGACTACAAGTATACTTTTTGAAAATTCTAAGTATTTTTACAAGAAGTATACTAACATTCATACCTACAAGTACAGTCTCACAGTCATAAGAACTTAAAAGTATTTGGATGTTGAACACTATAGTCAAACCTGGGCAGTTATGTAATCATATCTGGAATTAATATAGCTTGATCAACTATATTGATTTGAGATATGACCAACATGTGTTTGGGAGTGATAGTAGTGTTGCAGCTTGTCTAAAACTTACCCTACATACTCAAAATAACTATAGAATAGAACACAAAGATTAAAATACTACAGAGAGTATTTTACTAACCTTACTTCTAATACAGAACCTATGGCTGAACACAATTTACCTGGGGACCCCTACAACCAACAAGGTGCGGGTTGGAATTCATACTCAGATGAAGAACCCTTTGAAGACAGCGAATCAAGTGGTAAAAATACAGAGCCACAAGTCTGCAACCCTGGGGAACGTCCTCTGAGACAAGATGAAGCAGAACCCATGCCCGAGTGGGGCCAATATATAAACCATTGGAGTCGGCAAGACGACCAACGCCCTCCTTACAGAATGGAACGAGGTTTCTATAATGTCTCTAGAGGAGGAACAACCAATAGAGCTCTTCCAGTTATAGTAAACCGAATGCCCGGCAAGCCGATCAATCAAGGATTTCGATCAATCGAATCCTCCATGTGAATACGGTTGCGCAGGCTAACACTGTAGATATCCTTGGTCTTGATGAAATGCATGATGACACCCATCATCATACAGAAGCCCTTTAGAGGCAAGTCAATGTTGCTCAATCAGAGATAAGAGAATTGAGAGAGCATCAAGCTGCCCAAGAAAGGCGCTGGAAAGCACAAGACGAAGCGGAACCCAGCAACCGTCGTTGCAACCGCCGCAAGTAGTGTTCGCACTACTTCTACTTTCTACTTTCTATATCAAATGTATATACTACTTTTCACGATATGTACAAAACCGGGTATCAATAAAACAATAAGCACTTTATTTCAACAAGAGTTATTACAATTTTCATAAACATCCTGTTCCAAAGTTTTGGTTGTAGTACAGACATGTTCTGGTGTTATTTTTCATGTTTTTCAATACGACCGTGAAAATTTTATTTTCGGTAGGTCGGTTTGATGTCGACACTTCCTCAGTATTGTGGTATATTATAGACCTGTTTTAAGGTCAAGTTTCCAGATTACATATACTTAATATACCAATACAGTCGACATGTATTTTCATACTCTTTGAAAAATAACCACTCAAATTCATATCATCCTATTCCAAGTAGTTTTTGCAATAGATTTCTATTTCCAATCCTTTACAAGATTCACGTTGAATTAAGTTTTCGTTCAGAGATATCAAATTCATATTCATTCTTGATATCTTACCATCTTTTATCTTTTAACTTGTATAGAAAAGATGCCTCCTCGTAGGATTTCCAAGACATGGCAATGAAGCACCGACGCCATCCCCACCACCACCTCCTCAATTTGACGCTGCTATGTTTCAAGCAGCGGTCACGGCAGCTGTAGCGGCTGTCATGTCTCATATCAATGCTCCTGGTGCTAGTGGGTCCGGAGCTGGTGCACGTCCTTCTAACCATGGCGAGGGTCATGAGCAGTCGCGAGAGTGCACTTATAAAGACTTCTCGAATGCCAAACCCAGGACCTTTAATGGAACTGGAGGAGTGATGGTTTGAAGACAATGGATTGAGAAGACAGAAGCAATTTTTGAAATTTGCGCCTGTCCGAAAGGTAGCAAAGTTAAATTTGCTGCTTGTACTTTTTCAGATAGGGCCCTAACATGGTGGAATGACCATGTTAAGTAACTAACTTTGGTAGTGGCTAATACGATGAGCTGGGAGAACTTAAAAGCCATGCTAATGAGGGAATACTGTCCGCACGGGGAAATTCAAACACTTGAGCAGGAATTTTGGGGTCTTATCATGGCTGGTGCAGACATAACAACTTACACGAATCGATTCTGTGACTTGGCGATTCTGTGTCCAAAAATGGTTGCTCTGGAGAGCAAAAAGATTGAAAGGTATATTTGGGGACTGTCGCCCCAGATACAGGCAAGTGTCATTGCCTCTAGGCCTGTTACCTTTGACAGTGCCAAGGAGCTGGCACAGTCACTTATTGACCATGGAAATCGTCAAAACTCTGTGGTTGCGGCGCCAGAACAACCTAAGGAGAACAACAACAACAGCAAAAAGAAGGGTTGGAACAAGAGGAAGGGCAAATCTCCTCTGGAACGTTTAAAGAAGCAACAAGTAGTGGCAGTCCATGCCACTACTGTACCTGCTACCATACCTGCTACTATACCTGCTGTTGCCCCTAATAACCCAGAACCAACTAAGCCCTATGCTGGTAACCTCCCTAAATGCAACAAGTTCAATTTTCACCACAACGGAAATTGCCAAGAAATGCAGTGCCGTAACTGCAACAGGAAAGGGCATACTGCCTGATTCTGTAGAACACCACCACAACCACTTAACCAAGTACCTGCCGCTGGAGTAGGTCGAGCATGCTACCAATGCGGTGATGTGGGGCATTTCAAGAGAGATTGTCCAAAAGCTGGAAATACCGGTGGAGTTGGGAGGATTCTAGCACTGGGTCACGAAGAAGCAGTGGCAGACCCTGCGGTGGTTACGGGTACGTTCCTTCTCAACAATACTTATGCATGCATTCTATTTGATTGTGGTGCTGAGAGGAGCTTCGTGAGCCATAATTTTAAACATATACTAAATCAAAACTCCCATCCACTAAATGAAACTTTCACAGTCGAAATGGCTAATGGGAAATCCGAATCCACCAACGATATATACATAGGATGTATCCTTACCTTGAATGACTTGTCTTTCCCAATAGACCTTATGCCGGTCTCTATCAAAAGTTTTGACGTCATAATAGGTATGGATTGGTTGTGCCCTAATCATGTCGACATCCTTTGCTATGAAAGAGCTATTCGCTTGAACATACCAACTAATGAAACTCTTATTATTTACGGCGACAAACCCGGAACAAACCTTCAGATCATTTCTTGCATCAAGGCACAAAAATATCTTCGTAAGGAGTACTATGCTTTCTTAGCTCATGTGGTAGACAAAAAGCAAGAGGTGAAAGACATCGCAAGCATTCTCGAGGTCTGCAATTTTCCCGATATCTTTCCCGATGATCTTCCAGGAGTGCCTTCCGAACGACAAGTCGAATTCCGAATCGACTTAATCCTGGAGCTACCCCTGTATCCAAATCCCCCTATCGTCTTGCACCTTCTGAAATGCAAGAATTATCCAGCCAGCTTAACGAACTCCTTAGCAAAGGTTTCATAAGACCAAGATTCTCACCTTGGGGAGCACCGGTTTTGTTCGTAAAGAAGAATGATGGATCATTCCGTATGTGCATAGACTACCGCGAGCTGAATAAACTTACCATCAAGAATCGATATCCTCTGCCTCGCATTGAATATCTGTTCGACCAACTTCAAGGTGCGAACTACTTCTCGAAAATAGAATTAAGATCCGGGTATCACCAGTTACGGATTTCGGAGGACGACATTCTCAAGACCGCGTTTAGAACTCGTTATGGTCATTACGAGTGTATAGTGATGCCATTCGGATTGACGAATGCACCTGCTGTGTTCATGGACCTAATGAACAGAGTGTGTCGTCCATTCCTGGATAAATTCGTCATAGTCTTCATTCACGACATCCTTATCTACTCAAGTAGCAAGGAGGAACATAGCCAACATCTTCGTCAAGTATTACAAACCCTTAGAACAGAAAAACTCTATGAGAAGTTTTCAATGCGAGTTTTGGATTAGGAAGGATGAATTCCTAGGTCACGTGGTCAGTTCAGAAGGAATACGCGTGGACCCTTCCAAAATTAAGGCAATTGAAAACTGGCCAGCACCAAAAACACCTACAGAAATCCGACAATTCTTAGGTCTCGCTGGCTATTATCGCAGATTCATCCAGAATTTCTCCCGAATCGCTAAACCGCTTACCAACCTGATGCAAAAGGGTGTAAATTTTAGTTGGGGAGAGAAGCAAGAAAGAGCATTCCAAACGCTCAAACAAGCCTTGTGCAGTGCACCGATCTTGTCTCTACCCGAAGGGACATAGGACTTTGTAGTGTACTGTGATGCTTCAAATCAAGGGCTTTGGTGTGTTCTTATGCAAAGAGGGAAGGTTATATCCTACGCCTCAAGACATCTAAAGACACATGAGGTCAACTATACAACACATGACCTTGAGCTAGGAGCGGTGGTGTTTGCTCTGAAGATCTGGAGACATTACTTATATGGCACGAAATGAACAATATTCACGGACCATAAAAGTCTCCAACACATCTTCGATCAGAAAGAGCTGAACATGAGACACCGACGACGGGTGGAGCTACTGAACGATTACGAATGTGAAATTCTGTACCACCCTGGTAAAGCAAACGTAGTAGCTGACCATGACAATCCATTCACATCTGTCCACACAGATCAAAGAAGCTCAACTTGAAGCCTTGAAACCCGAAAACGTGGCAGGTGAAACTATGAAAGGAATGGATAAGAACTTCGAAGTCGGGAATGATGGAGTCTATTATTTCATGAGCCGGATCTGGACGCCAAAGTTTGGTGGTTACAAAGACATGGTTATGAATGAAGCTCACAAAACCCGATACTCCATTCATCCAGGTTTAGACAACATATATCTGAACCTTAAGAAACTGTATTGGTGGCCTAACATGAAGGCCGAAATCGCTACCTTTGTGGGCAAGTGCCTTACTTGTGCCAAAGTCAAGGTAGAGTACCAGAAACCTTCAGGTTTATTATAACAACTTGAAATCCCTGAATGGAAGTGGGAGCGGATTACAATGGATTTCATAAACAAATTACCCAAGACTTCGGGTGGTTATGATACTATTTGGGTAATTGTCGACAGATTAACCAAATCCGCACATGTCTTGCCGATAAAAGAAGCCGACAAGATGGAGAAGCTAACAAGAACTTACCTCAAGGAGATTGTTAGACTGCATGGTGTGCCAATATCCATTATTTCGGGCCGAGATAGTAGATTCACCTCTCGTTTCTGGCAGTCTTTACAAAAATCTCTAGGAACTAGGCTGTGTTGGGTTTTGAGCATTCTAACACTTCCTAAGTGTACATGCAACCCTATTAAACCTTGGATCTATGTTTGTCTAAGATACATGCAAAATATTATTTTCCAAGGTTTATAACCTATCTAGCATGGCATGGGGTACTTTTAACCATAAAAGTACTAGATGAATTACATACCTTTTGTTGATTGTTGATTCCTTGGAGTTTGAGAGCCAAGCATCAATAATGTGAATGCCTCAAATGGAAATCACAAATCACCAAAAACTTGGAAAAAATGTATGAGAGAGTATACTAACTCTTGATTTTGGCCACCACACTTACACACACATTAGGCTGTTTTTCATGCAACATAAGCTTGTTTATATAGTGTACATGGTTAGGGTGAAACCCTAATAACCCATGTCTTTTCCTCTTCCAAGGATCCATGGGTAAAAGCTCCATGGATCATCCATGGACTTCCATATAAGCTTAGCCCATTCCCAAATGAGTGTTAGCCCACACCATATAAATATAATAGCGCATGATTTAATTAGTCTTCCTTTTAATCACTAAATTAATTCATAATTAATTCAAGATTAACACTAATTAAGTAACATGACTTTATACTAATATATTATAACTTATAATATATTAATAAATCGTAAGTATACAACTCTCATAAAATTATCCATAACTAGTTTGGGTGAAGTGCAACCCAAATGGACCATGCCGGGTCGGGTCAAGTATTTACCAAATAAGTTATGGACTTAGACACCTTATCCAACATACTCCCACTTGGATAAGTCTAATAACTGTATTTTTGCCTATATTACTTCAGGAACCAACCGGTAATCGTAGCTCTCGAAAACTCTTGTGAACTACGAAGCGCCATTTTAGATAAGTGATCATATAATCCTCTGCTCTCATGATATCAGCCGGACAAATACATGAAACAATGTCTTACTTATTGTCTAGCAGTTGTTTCTCGATTTCCGATTTGTTTGACAAAGAACTTAACTGAACACATCAATTTAGTTCTGACCGGGCCCGGTACATGGGTCAACACAAAATCATCGAGGGGCCCAGATATCGCTTCTATTTCTAGAAGGAACAGATAAACTTCGACTCATATGCTTGTTCTACTACTTATTGAATTGCACACAAAGGCACGTTTTATAACATCAAGTTACTGATGCGTTTACGTGCAATCAATGCACAACCAACTCATAGGTAACAACTCATATCTCTAGGTTTGAAGACTTATATGATATTACCGTCTCACGATCACTCGAGATAAATTCCATGAAGTGATACAAGTGAGCGTGGGTTTATTCCAATACTCATAACTTATGAGTACTCATGAATGTTGTAGCAACCATTGCTATGGCTAAACACCTTTAGTCATCTACAATCCCAATTCATGACAGTCTTGATTCATACCTACTTCCGACATATGACCGACTGTGGAGAGTTTGAATAAATTAATTATTCTGGAAGTCAAAACATGCAAAACTGAAACAATAGTAAATAATTGACAATGATAGCAACACTTTACTCATAAATAAATCACAAATTTTATTCATCATCAAACGTCGATTACATTTTACAAGTTTCAGAAAAGGCTATCTAATCTGTAAAACTAATATCGTCCCTCAGCCCGATGCGCCTCGCATGCTGCAAATGCTTCACCCTCGTCAGTCCCTTCGTAAGGGGATCCGCAGGGTTTTCATCTGACGATACCCTCTTTGCCACGAGGAGTCCCTCTTCTATCTTGTGTCTTATGAAGTGATATTTTCTGTCAATGTGTCGGGATCTGCCATGATCTCTTGGTTCCTTGGCTAAGGCAACCGCACTATTGCTGTCACAGAAAATCTCCATAGGCTCCTTAATAGCTGGTACAACTCCAAGGTCTCCGATGAAGTTCCTCAGCTATATCGCCTCCTTTGCCGCTTCACTCGCTGCTATGTACTCTGATTCACAAGTCGAATCAGCTACAGTGTCCTGTTTGGAACTCTTCCAAGTGATTGCCCCTCCATTTAAGGTAAAGACCCATCCCGACTGAGAGCGGAAGTTATCCCTATCAGTCTGAAAGCTAGCATCACTATTAACTACTACTCTCAAGTCATTACTCCCACCAAGGGTAAGGATCCAATCCTTAGTCCTCCGCAGGTACTTGAGAATATTCTTTACCGCAGTCCAATGAGCCTTGCCAGGGTTCCCCTGATATCTGCTGACCATGCTCAAAGCGAAGGCCACATCAGGACGGGTACAAGTCATATCATACATGATCGAACCAACAGCGGAAGCATAAGGTAATCGACTCATCTCAGCTATCTCATCTTCTGTACTCGGGCTCTGAGCCTTGCTCAGTTTGACATTGCTTTGGATCGGTAATTCTCCTTTCTTGGAATTCTGCATGTTGAACCTTTTCAACACCTTATCCAAGTAGATACTCTGACTAAGTCCAATTAGTCTTTTACTCCTTTCTCTTAATATCCTTATCCCTAGGATATAGGTAGCTTCTCCAAGGTCCTTCATAGCAAAGCACTTCCCAAGCCAGGACTTAACCTCCTGCAAGGTTGGGATGTCATTTCCTATGAGTAGTATGTCATCCACATACAGTACCAAAAAGCTAACTATACTCCCACTAGCTTTGACATACACGCAAGACTCATCTTCACTTCTTGAGAAACCAAACTCTTTGACCTTCTCATCGAAACAAAGATTCCCACTTCGAGATGCTTGTTTCAATCCATAAATGGATTTCTCAAGCTTGCACACTCTATTGGGGTACTCTGCACTGACAAAACCTTCTGGCTGATTCATGTAAACATCCTCAGCCAACTTTCCGTTAAGGAAAGCGGTTTTGACATCCATTTGCCATATTTCATAATAATGAAATGCAGCAATGGCTAGCATAACCCTAATAGACTTAATCTTTGCTACTGGTGAAAAGGTTTCATCATAATCAATACCCTGAGTCTGAGTAAACCCCTTCGCAACCAGTCGAGCCTTATAAGTGTGCACCTTCCCATCCGTGTCGGTCTTCTTCTTGAAGATCCATTTGCACCCGACTGTCTTACGGCCTGGTACATTGTCAACCAAGTTCCAAACTTGATTGTCATACATGGACTGTATCTCGCTGTCCATAGCCTCCTTCCATTTAGCAGACTCTGGGCCTGCCATGGCTTCCGTAACACTGTTAGGTTCATCCAGATTTACCAGTGGACTGTCACTGATAAATGTATCACCTTCCGTAGTAATATGAAATCCATAATAAAACTCAGGTGTGTTCCTAACCCTTGTGGAACGCCTCGGAAGTATAGTCTCGTCAACTGGATCAACAGGAATTTCCTCCTCAAGTTGATTGCTAGTGTCTGAGGTTCCTTCACCAATTGAGTCTTGAATTTCTTCAAGGTCAATTTGCCTCCCACTGTCTCCTTGGTTTATAAATTCTCTCTCTCGAAAGACCCCTCTCCTAGCCACAAAGACCACATTCTCACCGGGTCTGTAGAAGAGGTAACCAAAGGATTTTTGTGGGTAGCCGATGAAAATACACCTTTCACTTCGAGGTTCGAGCTTGTCATGAGTTTCGCGCCTCACGAAAGCCTCGCAACCCCAAATCTTGATATGGTCCAAATTGGGAACTTTCCCAGTCCACATTTCATGAGGTGTTTTGGCAACCTTCTTTGTAGGGACTAGATTAAGTATGTGGGCGGCAGTCTCTAAGGCATACCCCCAAAAAGAGATTGGTAGCGAAGCTCGACTCATCATAGAGCGAACCATGTCCAACAAAGTTCGATTGCGCCTCTCAGCTACACCATTCAGCTGTGGTGTCCTGGGAGGTGTCAATTGTGAGACAATCCCACACTCCTTAAGATAGTCGAGGAACTCAGTACTAAGATACTCACCACCTCGATCGGATCGAAGCATCTTAATGTTCCTGCCCAATTGATTTTGTACTTCCTGTTTAAACTCTTTAAACCTTTCAAAAGTTTCTGACTTATGTTTGATTAAGTAGACATAACCATATCTACTAAAATCATCAATAAAAGTCACATAATAGCGATTAGCATCCCTTGTGGCGGTTTTGAATGGTCCACATACATCAGTATGTATAAGGTCCAACAAACCCTCACCGCTTGCACAAGTACCAGTGAAGGGTGATTTTGTCATTTTTCCAAGTAGACAAGACTCACAACTATCATCCGACTTGAGGTCGAACGACTCCAAGACTCCATCCTTTTGGAGCTGGCCTATGCGTTTCTTGCTTACATGTCCAAGACGACAATTCCACAAAGGTGCTTTATCCAAGCTAGTAGAAGAATCAATACATAATACATTATTTCCTAAATTATCTACAACCGATACAGCTTCATACACACCATCACAAGGTAATGCTTTAAAATAAAGAACATTATTAAAGAAAGCATTAATACTACCAACTTCAGTATCAAAAGAAAAGGTAAAACCTTGTTTGTACAAAGCATGAAAGGAAATAATATTCCTCGCCATTTCAGACGAGTACACATATTTATTCAAATCTAACTTTAACCCACTATCTAGCAACAAAGTATAAACTCCAATCTTGGTAACAGGTGCAACCTTCTTGTTCCCCATGATTAAGTTTATCTTTCCGTGCTCCACATCCTCACTTCTTCTTAGGCCCTGCAAGTCACAACAGATGTGAATACCACAACCTGTATCAAGAACCCAAGAATTAGAATATGGTGAGTTATTAGACAATATAGTGTAAATACCTGCATGGGATGGTTTCACTTTCCCATCCTTGACATCCTGCAAGTACTTTGGGCAGTTTCGCTTCCAGTGCCCCTTATTTTGACAGTAGAAGCATTTAGCATCCTTAGGGATGGCAGAAGGAGTGATAGAACCACCTTTGGTTCCAGATAAGGAGCCTTCAAGGGACTTTCCCTTGGTACCCTTCGAAGGGTGCTTCCTCTTCTTCCCTTTGCCTTGCCCGATAGCCAAAACAGGGGTAGTAATAGGAGTAGGAGTAGGAACCGACTTACTCTTAAGACCACTTTCGACAGTCTTCAGAAGTCCTTGAAGCTTACTGAGTGTGACTTCCTCCTTGTTCATGTGGTATGTCATACGAAATTGATCATAACACGATGGCAAGGAGTGCAAAATGATATCAATTGCCAACTCCTCAGGGAAGTTCACATTCAGTTTCATTAGACGGTCCACATACCTTTTCATTTTCTGCATGTGGCTCGTGATTGGTTCGCTATCCTTCATACGGGTAGTGATCATGGAGGAGATTATTTCATACCGCTCTTGACGAGCACTCTGATGGTACCTTTCCATCAGATCCTGATGCATCTCAAAAGGGTAATAGTCCTCATAGGACTTTTGGAGTTCAGCTTTCATGGTGACCATCATGATGCATGCCACCTTAGTGGCATCTCTTTCATGTGCCTGATACTCAGCGACCTCCCCAGGAGTAGCAGTGGACTCATCAAGCTCCTTTAGCTCCTTATCGAGGACATATTCCTTGTCCTCGTAACGAGTGACCACCCTGATGTTCCGGATCCAATCCATGAAGTTGGAACCATCAAAGATGACCCTCCCACAAAGGTTCATGAGGGAAAAGGAGCCAGTAGGGTTAGAGCCCGAAGCTTTGTTGTTGGAAGACATCTGAAAAGAAGAAAACAAGTTTAGATTAGATATATCGAATCCTTAATAATACACCCAAATGTAATATTAAGGCTAGGATCCAACACAATATATTATAACTTATAAGAGGGATGCCGTAATCTAAGCTATAATATATTTGAAGGTAGGTGAATGACGATTCACCAATTTCCACCATGAAAACGAAATGAATTATTAGGTTTAATTGGTTTTTGAAATTCCTAGATTCTTTTGAGATTCATTGAACTTTACAATGGCATGTTTCAATCTCGATTGTGCCCTTCAAGTTTTGTGACTGGTATGCCGAGGATCACAAAACAAGGTGGGAATAACCATGCAAATTCACTTGGTACCCTTAATATTATCACCTAATCAATGTGCCGGTTAACCACACACGCTCAACCGATCTATGATAAACATTAAGTCACCCTTCGTGATCCTTACTAGTCCAAGTTAGTGTGCCGGTTAACCACACACGCTCCACCAACGACTTGGTAAGGTACAAAGTGTGAATTTCATGGGTTAGCACCATATTCACATTTTCCTAAAGTAACTAAGATTGGGAATTTATAAAAGGTTTAGTTACTTTAGAATATTCATCATACTTTTAATCAGAATTTATAAGTCCTTGTCCTACCCGTTCGGCTAACGACCCTCTACCAGTTAAGCAAGCGGTGGGTGAGAGTGGACACCCATTAAGTTGCCATTTTATAGGCAACAACCTTATACCCACCTTATAGACTGGCTTCGTGAATGAGGCGTACTAGCAGTAAGACGACTTTGATCTTATACATATATATAATAATTAACCATTAATGTTATAAATAGTATAAGGGTTGAATTTTAACTTTTAAAACTCTAAGGGTTTGGAATTAAAGTATATTAAAGTGTGTGTAACTTTACAAATTCCAAAACTTGAGGACAAGTTTTGAAACTATTCAAAACCTTTCATTTCATAACTTATGAATTAAAGGTTCATAAAAATGAAGACTCTTTATTTCCATGTGACTTATGTGTTTTAAGTGTGTGTTTAAAAGAAGTGTCCTTTGGATATCCATAACTTGAGGACAAATTATGGACTCCATTAAAACACATAAATGATCAAGAATTAATCCTAAACAATTCAGAAAATAATTCCTATCATCTTCTAAATTCATAAGAACATGAACATGATTATCAAAGTTTCAAAAATTATTTGAACACATACAAAGCATGAAATTTTGATATATGCTATTGTAAATGGATTAGAACAACCATTACACCAACCAAAAACAAGTTTTAAAACACCAAAACAGTTTAGGGTAATGTTTCTAGTCCATTTCCAGCAGCAAAAGTCAAAAATCTGCATTCTGAGGCTCCTAATCGCCGAGTGCACGAACCTACTCGCCGAGTAGGATGAGTTTGCTCATGAACTCGGCGAGTCCCCCCATGGACTCGGCGAGTTCATCAGGCAGACAGTAAAAACTTCGACTTTTTTCACTATTTTGCATCAAGTATCAAACAAACAAGCCTAGGCTCTGATACCACTGTTGGGTTTTGAGCATTCTAACACTTCCTAAGTGTACATGCAACCCTATTAAACCTTGGATCTATGTTTGTCTAAGATACATGCAAAATATTATTTTCCAAGGTTTATAACCTATCTAGCATGGCATGGGGTACTTTTAACCATAAAAGTACTAGATGAATTACATACCTTTTGTTGATTGTTGATTCCTTAGAGTTTGAGAGCCAAGCACCAATAATGTGAATGCCTCAAATGGAAATCACAAATCACCACAAACTTGGAAAAAATGTATGAGAGAGTATACTAACTCTTGATTTTGGCCACCACACTTACACACACATTAGGCTGTTTTTCATGCAACTTAAGCTTGTTTATATAGTGTACATGGTTAGGGTGAAACCCTAATAACCCATGTCTTTTCCTCTTCCAAGGATCCATGGGTAAAAGCTCCATGGATCATCCATGGACTTCCATATAAGCTTAGCCCATTCCCAAATGAGTGTTAGCCCACACCATATAAATATAATAGCCCATGATTTAATTAGTCTTCCTTTTAATCACTAAATTAATTCATAATTAATTCAAGATTAAAACTAATTAAGTAACATGACTTTATACTAATATATTATAACTTATAATATATTAATAAATCGTAAGTATACAACTCTCATAAAATTATCCATAACTAGTTTGGGTGAAGTGCAACCCAAATGGACCATGCCGGGTCGGGTCAAGTATATACCAAATAAGTTATGGACTTAGACACCTTATCCAACAGGCTGGACATGAGTACAGCCTACCAGCCACAAACTGACGGACAAAGTGAGAGGACGATTCAAACATTAGAAAACATGTTACGAGCTTACGTGAGAGACTTTGGAAAGGCATGTGATATTCATTTACCCCTTGTTGAATTCTCTTATAACAACAGTTATCACACTAGCATAAAGGCTGCTCCATTCGAAGCCCTCTATGGTCGCAAGTGCAGATCCCCTCTGTGTTGGGCTGAAGTGGGTGACACGCAGCTAGCTAGAGGTTAAACTCCTGACAGTGCTCTCACTGGTCTGGAAAATATTCGAGAAACTACCGATAAAATCGTACAAATTCGGGAGAAACTTAAAGCTTCCAGAGATAGACAGAAAAACTACGCTGACAAAAGGAGAAAACTCTTGGAATTCCAGGTTGGTGACCGCGTCTTGTTAAAGGTCTCACCCTGGAAGGGCATGATATGCTTTGGAAAGCGTGACAAATTGAATCCAAGGTACATAGGACCATTCGAGATTTTTGCCAGAATCGGTCCTGTAGCTTACAAACTTCGACTACCCCAAGAACTAAGTAACATTCATCCTACATTCCACGTTTCGAACTTGAAAAAGTGTCTATCCGACGAGACTCTTGTGATCCCACTCGAGGAAATCGAGTTAAACGAGAGCCTCAACTTTGTGGAAGAACCCGTAGAGATTCTAGATAGGGAAGTTTAGAAAACCAAACAAAGACGTATGCCGATAGTGAAGGTTCGCTGGAATGCAAAACGGGGACCTGAATTCACTTGGGAACGGGAGGATCAAATGCAAGAGAAATATCCACATCTTTTTCCCTAGTCTATCTGTAATGCTAATTTCGGGTCGAAATTCTCTCTAACGGGGGGGTAATGTAACAAACCGTTATTTCAAACCTATGTAATAATGTAGGTCAATTTGTAGTTCTTTTAAAATAATAAAGAGAAATTTTAGCATATTGTGTATATTTACATAATTGACCCTCAAAAATTAAGTATTAAACAATCTCGATTGGGATAAACCAAGTGGTAGAGATTGTAACAAGGTTTCCAAAAATATAAAGAACACTAAAATCCAAGTTACAACGAAGAAGTTATAAACAATCGAATATCCGCGACAAAACCAGCAAAACATTGTTCAGTGTAAAAACTGAATTTTCAATAAAAGGCTTTTCAGCCATAAAAATCTAAATGAAAGTTGTAGATTACGTTAAACCGGGAACTTTCATAAAAAGAACATCAAAATCTGACTTCGTATAAGGAAGTTTTGATTTTTCTACATTTCAGTATAGCAGTATACAACTAAAAACTCAAAATAAAGATCGAGTGACTTTTGGCCAACACAACCAAAACAAGAATTGAAGGTCTCGTCAATAGTAGTACAACGGTAAAAAGACAGACAAAAACGGACGTCGGATGAAGAAGTTATGAATTTTTAACGGATTTCCTGTCCCAGTCTGTTAAAAATATAAATATTAAAAATATAAATATTAAAAATAAATTCAAATTTAGCCAACAGAGCTAAACGAAAGTCGTAGAGTATAGTTTTACCTACGCGTGCATATAAAGAACGTCGAAAACGGAACTCGTATGCGAAAGTTATGAATTTCGCAAGTTTTGGGCACAAAAATCGAGAAATGTTGAAAACCGAGAAAATTCGCATGGTGTACCTTCGGCCACGTCACCCTCGCATGCGAGGCTTCTCTGTGTCTGCCTCGTGGCACCTTGTAATTGAACCGAAGTTGTTTGTGGCACCTTCTGATTGGACCGAAGTTGCGGTCCAGTAGCCAGCCGAGACCCCTCGTAGGAACACTCCACCGAGCTCGAACACGCGCCTCCTCCTGATTGGACCGAAGTTCGGTCCACTCCTGATCCGACACACCGAGCCAGCTGTCCGAAGCGAGCCCATTCCCCTCGCCACCTGTCCGAACACGCGGCAGCTTCTCCCAACTTCGGATCCAAGGCTTTGGCCTATATAAGGCATGCGAGAGCCTCTGAATATTTCACCTTTTTCACCCCATTTTCCATACTTTTTCACTTCTTTCACCACTTTAAAATATCCTACAACCCCTAAATCCCCGATATCAAGTCTAAAACCTTAAGCAAGCCTCGAAGCCCCGAGATTCCCGAGAAAAACAACTTTCTCCAGTCGAAACTCTGCTTGATTTAAGCCGGTTTTTCGTCAAATAAACTCCTTTCCAGGAAACGAAACGCTGTCCAAATCACCACCTATCAAGTGAGTTCATACCCCCATATTTTCATAATTTCTACTGTTTTAAGGGGGGGAAATACAAGTATAATACAAGAACTTTGTGTTATAAAATCATGACTTTAAATCATGATAAAACGACATTAAATCATCAAAATATTCTAAAAACATTAAACTCTTTTGTAAACTTATATTTTTCCCCAAAATTCATATTTATATATATATATATATATATATATATATATATATATATATATATATATATATATATATATATATATATATATATATATAAGATTTAAAAGGCTTAGGACTAATAACTCATTCTGGGTCCTTTTCCTTGTTTGGATGTGGGCTTATAGTACCGGTTATTTGTCCGAATGTCGTTTAAATTTTACTTATATATAATTGTATATATATATAAATATAAAAGTTATTTCATCTAGTTTAAATACCCTTTGTAACATGCTGAGCAAGGGATTACATTCAAACACAATTAAATACCAATTCAAAAAGTACATATAAATTATAATAGGTATAATTTATGAGACATAGAGCAATAATACATGATTCAAGTGTACTAGAATACACAATTTTACAAGAAACAAAGGTTTGATTCAAAACAAATCAAGGGATATACAATTTTCATATACATGTTAAAAATACTAATTCAAGGACATACTGTCAATCATTTATTTCAGAATGATTGGGTTTTCATAACTAATATACATGTAACATTTATATGCTTTTTATGAGTCATTCAATTCAGGTTGTTTAATTCATTTAGACAACCAAGGTAAAGTCATGATATTATAACAAAATTCTCCAGTCAGGGGATCGAAACAAGTTGTGTGTAGATCTATATCGGGATTGACAACCCCGCACTTAGGCTGCTAGCGACAGTCATGCATACACGCCAATGAGTGGCAATTGTTATCAACAGTTTAAACGCCTACAAAGTGTTTGTTTCAAGCCATCATGTCGTAGTATGGTTATAATAACTCATTAAAAAGATATTAACAATACGTTAGTGTATAATCAACTAAACGTAAGTACACCTTTAAAGTACCAGTTTACATAATACAAACTACAATAGTACAATACAGTTTTCAATAACAGCTGGTGAAACCAGGCACACTCTCAGTTACAAGTTTTACATAAAGGAATACAAATACAAAACATTGATTTACAAATAGAACGGTTTTATGGGAATAAAACTACTTTTCATATACAACAGAAAATATAGGATTTTCTGGAACAGCTTACATATGCAAGATACAGAGACACCCTTTTCAAACATCAACACTTATGCACTCACTGAACTTTATGTTGATACTCCCTTTTCAAATTACTTGTACTCTCAGGGAAACAATAAACAGGTACTTCCCGAGCTTTTTGAGAAGATGGAGCTACTTTGAGTCATATCTTCTTCTTTTGTATAACTATTTTGGTTTCAATATACAATGATTGAACACATGTAAATACTTATACTTTTTAAATACAATGGTTGTTTGTACTTTGATTACTATGATGCATGTGTTGTGATACTACAAATGAAGTCCTCCACCCCCGGACGTTTCCGCCGTCTGGTTTGGGGGTGTTACAGTTATTGATAATTGTTTAACAATTTTAGTCACACAAAATTCTAGTCCTTTTTCTCACAATGCTCTAAGCGTTTGAAAAATTAGAATAACTGAATATTATAGCATATATAATCGATCATATATCTGAAGTATATGGGACTCGACTCATTATATCTTATATAAGGATTTGATATATGTTCAATCTCTTGCTATAATATTTCCATATATCGAATCTCCTATGTTGAACCATTTCATAATGATATTCATATATGTCTATGACTAAGTTCTATTAAACTATACAATATAAACCTTTAGATTCGAAAAGAGTATGAGTTCCGTCTCCCTGAAGTCTATTATAGCGAAACAATTTCCAAACTTTGCAAATTGCAAATTGAAAAACTTTGTTCCCTACGAACAGTATGCAATAATAGCATAACAATTATGATTCCACTAGCTTTGACATGTACCTAGAAATCAACTGGACTTCTAGAAATCAATACTCTTGACTTTCTTACTGAAGTACAAATTTCTGTTATGCGATGATTTGATAAGTATCTAACTAGACTTCTTAAGCTTATACACCATAATTGGATAGCATATGTGTAACGCCCGTGTTTCCAGGATAGGCATTAATGATGATGAAATAGTCTAGGTGAACCTTTGTCACTCATTTTGAAGAAATGAAGAGGAATGATGTGATTATTATGCGAATTATGTGTTTTATGCTTAATTATTAGGATTTAATTAATTAAGAATAAAAATAAGCGTCGAAAATAAATATTAGATTAACCTAATATCTATGAAAGAAGTTGTAGTGGTCGTGACAAGGATTCCAGATATATATAAAGAATACCGAAATCCGAGTTATAACGAAGAAATTGTGACCTGTCGAAGTTTCGCGACAAAATCGGCACGGTGCCGAATGACGTAAAAAGTGAGTTTTTAATAAACTACTTTTTAGCCTTGGTGATCTAAATGAAAGTCGTAGTGTTCGTTAAACCGAGAGTATGTATAAAAAGAACGCCCAAATCTGACTTCATATGAAGAAGTTATGATTTTTCTAAGTTTCAGTATAGCAGTATACATCTAAAAACTCGAAATAAAGATTGAGTGACTTTTGGCTGACACAACCAAAACAAGAATTGAACGTCTCGTCAATAGTACTACAACGGTAAAAAGACAGACGAAAACGGACGTCAGATGAAGAAGTTATGAATTTTTAACGGATTTCCTGTCCCGGTCTGTTAAAAATAATAATATTAAAATTAAATTCCAAATTAGCCGACGAAGTCTAAACTAAAGTTGTAGAGCGTAATTTTACCTACACGTGCATATAAAGAACGTCAAAAACAGAGCCTGTATGCGAAAGTTATGGATTTTAGAAGTTTGGGACAGAAAAATCGAGAAAAATGCTAAAACCGAGGAATTTCGCATGGCTCAACTTCGGCCACGTCACCCTCGCTCGCAGCATGCCGTGTGTCCGATTTCCTGAGTCATCCGAGGCCACCTGTCTATGCGTGTCGCCTGCTGATTTGACCGAAGATGTGGTCCAATGGCCATCCGACGCGCCTCGCATCTGACTCCGCCCCGTGTCCGAAGCGCTGGACCAATCCGGTTCCGACGCGTGCCAGATCCGAGCCTCGCTGTCCTACTTCCCATCGCATGTCAGAACCTCACACGAGCCACCTGCCCTTCCTCGCATGTGAGCCATCTGGCGCCCCTCGCTGCTGTCGCGTGTCCACCTTCGGCCGAAGCCTCCCCTATAAATAGAAGAGCTGCAAGCCTTGCCGAGTAATTTTGAGAAATTGCCATTTTTCACCCCAAATTTCATATTTCCACTATTTCGACTTCCCCCGAAGCCCCGAGATTATTTCCCACACCCGAAATACGTTCGAAGTGCCCGAAGACCCGGAAAAATTTAACTTTTCGGTTTTGAAGCTACACCCTCGCAGGGCCAGGTTTTTCATTGAAGCCCCCGGTTTTATTGGAAACGATCTTTTTAAGAAACGAAGTGCTGCCCGATTATCGTCTTATCAAGTGAGTGTATAGTCACTTTCATCTTACACATAGATATGAAGTATTTTGTATAAAATACGTGCTATGTGAATATATATTGCTTAGTTATTTGAGATGGATGATGAATGAATGATTTATACAGATTTTTTAAACTGTATATGTATTTTTATCTACAAATATGTTGGGTATAACATGGGTAGATAGTTGATGTGTGATGAAATAAAACGATGAGAGGCCTTAATGTTATTGTGATCCAGTCATCTAGCGGAGTATGGATGACGACCACAGACTTTTCTAGATAGTCCTGTGGAACGCTGGCATACTCGCAACCTGTAGGTGTTAATGAAGTTGGGTGTTCATTTTCTGTACTCCATCCCCCACATGGTTGCCTTATTTGACATAAATTGCTGGGAAACCCCCAAAGCAGTGTTGTCGCCCCGATGAAAATCCTTACACTAGGTCCCTTGTGATAGTTGTTTTAGGGACGTAAAGTGAGGATAACGAGAATGGGTAATCGGGTTATTGTTGTTTGATGAAATTAATAAATTTATTTATTGTGGGTTGAAAACCCTCTATGCTCACCAGGCTCCCAAGCCTGACCCACTCAGTTTTCTTTGTATTACAGGTAGTGGCGCGAGAGCATAAGTTGAACAACTTATCAAGATATTTTGATTATAGGCCTGTAGTGTATATAACTGTTGTAAGGCTTATAATGTGCCGTTTATGCTTTTGGTCTGTATCGGAACATGACATGCCGAGTTTTGTTATATAATGAAAATACATTTCTTTAAGAAATGCTTTGGTAAATCCTATTTTATCATATTTCGTTTTGGTAACAAATTCCGCAACTCTTTTAATCAGAGGATTACTCTGAAATTATTTTAAAACCATAAATTAAATCGGTCTTTTCTGGCCGTGAATTTGGGGATGTCACAGTTGGTATTAGAGCATTAGTTTAAGCGAACTAGGAATTTGTAGAATTTTTAGACTTAAACTTAGAATGCTAAGTGATGGTCGTGAGATGAGTGTCTACCATATTTTAAGACACAAGCACTAGTATATTTTAGGAAAGATGCCTAAAATGCTTTTATGTGCTAAATGTTATATGTTTGCCATATATGATATTATTTGTTCGGATCTATGGTCTGCTGCCGACCGGATCTGGAAACTTTATGTGTTCAGGATTCTAAGCGTATCACTACGATATTAGAACTAGCATGTAAACGTTTCGGAGTGATAAGGAGATTTATACGTCTATCGTAAATAAAGCTTTCCTATCTTAAAATTCTCGCCTAAGTACACCGAGCATCTGCTTGGGTGTATAACGTTATCGTGAAGACTCGTAGAGAATTGAGTAGATGGAGGAAATGAAAGGCTTACGATAGTGAATGATACCTATCAGAAGATATTGTAAGAGTGGTATTTTGCCTTTGGAATATGTCTGATAAAATAATGGAACGTTTAGAGGAGTACGGTACGTCTGAAGTACACCTTCGATTGGCAGGATGATGGAGCGATTGATGTAATTCTTGAAGTTGTCCCATCGTCTGGAATTTCCATCACCAACCGTGTTGAAGTAGAATTGATGATTGAAGATACACATGGAAGAAGTCCTAGTAGAGTCTAGGAAAATTTTTATGATTATTTGGGCACATTCGTATGTGTTAAATTGTGTTTGTGATTTTAGGACTTGGGGACTGCGATACAATACTTGGGATGAGTATGAGTAGGTGTGAATAGTAGTAGAGATCTATACTACTGGAAGCACAGGACTCACACTTGGATCAGGGAAAGTCACAAGGTTACCAAGAAGGTAGTAATTGATTTCGTTTTTGTTCATGTATGTCGTTACCATCGTTTCGGTAATGACTAATGAGATGATTGTTATTCCGACCCTAGTGGTCATACCAAATTGAGTCCGACTACGATGAGTTTGTTACGTGGTTCAGAGAACCAAGTTCGATGTAACATCTGACTTAAGTCAGAAGATTGAAATCAATGCGACCAATAGCATCGCGCTCGTTGTTAATGAAGCTTGTAGCTAGAAATGCTACATGCTAAAATGTGATTATATCACATTAGAATATGAAGGAAGGTATATTCCATTCTGGAATTTGTCTCTAAGAGATCTGAGTCTAAGCATTGCATTATACGATGAAGAGATAACTTATGAAGTCATTATACAAGCCATGTCTTGATAGTGTTTCCGAAAACGAAATAAGAGATCTTCTGCTGGAAGAAGTTCACAAGACCATGTACTCGATTCATCCCGGCAGCACAAAAGTGTATAGGGATCTAAAACCCTACTACTGGTGGCCGACGATGACGCTCGATGTTGCAAAGTATGTGGCCGAGTGTGTAACATGTGCTAGGGTTAAGGCACAACATCAGAAACCGTATGGGAGTTTAGAACCTTTACCTGTACCCATGGGTAAATGGGAAGACATCACCATGGATTTCGTGACTAAACTGCCCAGAACAAAGAACGGTCATGACATGATTTGGGTGGTCGTTGATCGCTTCACTAAGAGTGCACATTTCATAGCAGCCAACGAGAAATGGTCTATGGATAAGCTTGCAAATTCTTACGTGAAGGAAATTGTGAGGCTTCACGGTGTTCCGTTAACGATTGTATCAGATCGTGACAGCCGTTTTACCTCAAGGTTTTGGAAGAGTCTACAAGAGGAATTGGGTACCAAGTTGTGTTTGAGTACAACTTACCATCCGCAAAACGATGGTCAGAGCGAACAAACAATTCAAACGTTGGAGGATATGCTGAGAGCATGTACCCTGGAATTCCAAGGTAACTGGGATGAACATTTACCTATGGTAGAATTTTCCTATAATAATAGTTTCCACTCAAGCATCAAGATGGCACCTTACCAAGCTTTGTATGGAGAAAGGTGTCGAACGCCGTCATGTTGGCTGGAAGCTGGGGAAAAGCAGTTTATGGGACCTGAGATAGTCCATCAGACTGCTGAAAAGTTGAAAGTGATTAGGGAAAGGATGTTAGCTGCTCAAGATCGTCAAAAGAGCTATGCTGACAAGAAAAGACAACCGATAACATTCGAAGTTGGAGATTCGGTTTTACTTAAAGTCTCGCTGTGGAAGGGACTTATAAGATTTGGTAAAAGGGGAAAGTTGAGTCCAAGGTTTATTGGACCATCTAAAGTTCTTCAGAGGATCGAGAATCAAGCTTACAAGCTAGAATTACCAGAAGAACTAGATGGTATTCATAACACTTTCCATGTGTGTTATTTGAGGAAGTTCACGGGAGATGTACCCGACATAATTCCAATTTCTGAATTAAGGTTGGATGAAAACAAGAGGTTAATTGAAGAACCAGAGGCAATCGTTGACCGTAAGACTAAGAGATTGCGACGCAAGATGGTCGATTTAGTGCTTGTGTGATGGAAACATACGAATGGGCCAAATCTCACATGGGAAACGGAGAGTGATATGATGAGTCGCTATCCGCATTTGTTTGCTGATGTGTGATTCCGGGGATGGAATCGTCCTAAGGGGGAGAGAATTGTAACGCCCGTGTTTCTAGGATAGGCATTAATGATGATGAAATAGTGTAGGTCAACCTTTGTAACTCATTTTGAAGAAATGAAGAGGAATTATGTGATTATTATGTGAATTATGTGTTTTATGCTTAATTATTAGGATTTAATTAATTAAGAATAAAAATAAGCGTCGAAGATAAATATTAGATAAACCTAATATCTATGAAGGAAGTTGTAGTGGTCGTGACAAGTATTCCGGATATATAAAGAATACCGAAATCCGAGTTATAACGAAGAAGTTGTGACCTGTCGAAGTTCCGCGACAAAATCGGCACAGTGCCGAATGACGTAAAAAGTGAGTTTTTGGTAAAATACTTTTTAGCCTTGGTGATCTAAATGAACGTCGTAGTGTTCGTTAAACCGAGACTATGTATAAAAAGAACGCCCAAATCTGACTTCGTATGAGGAAGTTATGATTTTTCTAAGTTTCAGCTTAGCAGTAGACAGTTAAAAACTCGAATTTTAGATCGATTGATTTTTAGCCGACACAACCTAAACGAGAATCGAATGTCTCATCAATAGTAGTACAACGGTAAAAAGACAGACGAAAACGGACGTCGGATGAAGAAGTTATGAATTTTTAACGGATTTCCTGTCCCGGTCTGTTAAAAATAATAATACGAAAATTAAATTCAAAATTAGCCGACGAAGTCTAAACGAAAGTTGTAGAGCGTAATTTCAACTACACGTGCATATATAGAACGTCAAAAACGGAGCCCGTATGCGAAAGTTATGGATTTTAGAAGTTTGGGACACAAAAATTGAGAAAAATGCTAAAACCGACGAATTTCGCTTGGCTCAATGTAACATCCCAACCGTCAGGTATTATTAATATTTTTCCTTTTAGACTTCACGTTGAAGGTCTACTCGACGAGTTGCCGCTATGACCCGTCGAGTAGCAGCGGGTTGGTTCGCGTGTTTAAGTGACCTACTCGTCGAGTCCAATAGGGGACTCGACGAGTAGGAGCTGGCAGATGAAACCCTAAATTTCGGGGGTTTGCACCCTATTTAATGATCACTTATCCCCCTTTAGCCTCTCTTACTGCTCCCCACGAATTCAGAAACCCTAATTCATGTTGTTCTCTATATTGGTGTGCTTCTTAGCTTGGAAGGGGGATTTGGTGAGGAAAGGTTTGAAGACCAAGAAGTTTTGAACAAGGAACAGCCGGGGATCTGAAGTCTACCTCAGTTTATCATCCATTTGGAGGTATCAAGTCATCACCTTGAGCTTCTTCTAGTTAAACCCCCTTTCTATATTGATTTTTGGGACCATTTTGGGCATTTGGTGTTGCATTTCGAGTGATGAACCAAGATCTGAAGTTGCAACTTTAGATCTAGGCTCATGTTGGCCCTTATCATCATAAAGTCTCAGTATTTAGCATGTTGGTGAAGCCCTTTTTCCTAGAACCCCTTCTTTAGCTTTTTTTTTCGGTCATTATAAACCACGCATGCACGTAAAGTTTGCAACTTTACGTGATAAACATGCCTTGGGAAGCCGGATCTACAATTTGGAGCCTCAGCATGTCTTAAAAAGCATCTGTATGGATGAAGGATTGAAGGGACTCGGCGAGTCGCAAGGTCGACTCGGCGAGTCATATGAAGATGGGCATGAACTCGACGAGTTGATGAACAATTCGGCGAGTCCGTTGAAGATTGCCTTGAACTCAGCGAGTCGTTCGAAGACTCGGCGAGTCGGCTAGGGTTTCTCCCAATTCTTGGACACGTATGAACTCGGCGAGTTAAAGGGGAACTCGACGAGCCAATCAAGGATTTCACGACTTCTCGAGTTCAGGAGGGACTCGACGAGTCAGTGAACTGCACTCGACGAGTCGAGTCAGCATGGACTGTTGACTTTGACTGTGGACTTTGACTTTGATCAAGAGTTGACCAGTTGACTTCTGAGGATATTATGGTAATTTGGAGATTTATGAAAAAGGGTTTTATGGCAACTATAGGTGGTGGAGTTCGTGTTTGTGATCCGGGAGTTGAGCTTTCTAGTTTCAGACGTCAGTTGCAAGGTGAGTTATCCTCACTATATCAACAGGGTCTAAGGCACCAAGGCCGACCCTTATGGATTTGTATTTGGATTATTACATAATATGTGCATTGTTTCGCATCCTGTTAGTTAGGATGGTGATATGCTTATGTTTAGTGATCGGGTTCGGTCGATATCCTAGTTACAGGATTATGCTATGATATGAACTGGGTAGTTCGGTGTCCTGGTTTAGGACGTTGCTATGCTATGTGATCTGTTAGATCGGTTTGTCTGTTATTATGATAGCCTATGAATGTATATGCACATGTTGTTTGATTTGGGTGTTGGGTTGAGGCGGTCCTGCTTTGTGCTGAAGGCCAACATACCCAGGGCGGTTCGGATAGACTACAAAACCCTAGAGGGTATGATAGTCAGACCGAAGGCCCGACGAGCGGTCCGGATAGGCTGAAGGCCTCGAGAGGCGGTCCAGACGTGCCGAAGGCTCGGAGAGCGGTCCAGATAGACTGAAGGCCTGCGAGGCGGTCCAGTCAGGCTGAAGGCTCATTATGCTTGCTGTTTGTTTATATGTTTATATGGCATGGTTATGTGGTTGGTATTTTGGGGGATAGCTCACTAAGCTTTCAGGCTTACAGTTTCAGTTGTTGTTTCAGGTACCTCTGCTGATCGTGGGAAGGCGAAGGCATGATCGTACCGCTCCTCTCGCTGTTATGACTTTTATGATTTGATACTGGGATACTCTGATAACTGTATTTTGAAAACAAACTATGTAATGACTTAATGGATTAAAATGTTTCTAAAAGTTTAAATTGGCTTGAATTTTTGGGTGTCACAAGTTGGTATCAGAGCCTTGGTTTGAGTGAATTGGAGGAACATGCGTGTGAATCCAGTCTCAAATCAAGGAAAGGTTTTCAAAATGATTTCTAAACGATTTTCAAAATAAGCGAATGAGGATGCAAGATGTACGATCAGCCGGAGCCAGTAAGAATCCCCAAAATACCATACAGTTATTTGATTATGTGATATGTTAAAACAACATGTTAGTACTAGGCTAGGGATCTTCAGAAATTGCATGATAGAATTGCCTGATTACATGATGCATGCTAGCCTAGGGTTATCTTTATATGGGATTGACATCATTACTGTAGTTGCTTAGTGTATGCATCACGGCTATACATAACTAAGATCTTATAGCCTGAGAATGTTTGATTTGGCCTTATGTTCTGTTCTTGTTTGATTGGGAGCTTAGGGTAGGATTGGATATTCGAAAGTCTATAGGGTCCAACGTTATGTATGACTAGCATACACTAGTGCTGCAGGGTTGGTGGATGTTCCATGGATGGGTGGGTTGTGTGAGGCCGCGAGGCCAATTGTGAGATATTTAGCATTTCCTCTAAGAGTGAGGATTGAGCACTTGCCATGTTGAGTATTCAGTTAGGGCATTGTGGTGATGCTTGAGGCAAATATGGGTAGGTATGGAAGGTAGTATGGGCCCGTACTACTGAAAGCACAGGACCCATACGCGTGTCAAGTAAGTCACAATCCCTAGGGATTAGTAGGGAGTTGACTCCCAGTTATTTATATGGATTATCTGATATCTTGTGCTATGTTTCAGAATGGTGATGACGAGGCGCTTTGTGGCTGGATCCGGTTCGGGATCAGGATTAGGGGATGGAGGCCAGGAGGGGCCAACAACACCTAAGTCGGTGGTACAGATGGGTACGGACGAGTTGGATGCCAAGATTTGGGAGATTCTGCATGATGAGGTGGCTGCTATGTTCCGAGCACAGCTGCCGGAGATGTTCGGGTCGATTAAGACCGCCATGGTTGGGTACTTTGATGAGCGCTACGCGGCTCTTGCAGAGACAGCTGCCGCAGCAGCTGCTTCAGTTGTATCCACGGCAGGGGGAGGAGTCAGTAGGGGTTTCCAGTACCGGGACTTTGATAACACGAAGCTCTCGACATTCGACGGTACACAGGACCCTATTCGAGCCATGAGGTGGTTATCCAACGTGGAGGGTTGTTTCTGCACGTGTTCATGTCCTAACAACCAGAAGGTCAGGTACGCCCTGAACATGCTGAGGCTCGGGGCCAAGGACTGGTGGAGACTGACGACAGGGTCATACACGGATGAGCAGAGAGCTGCAGTTACTTGGGAGCAGTTCCGCGACATGTTCCGCGCCCGTTACATTCCGCGGGTCGAGCGGGAACATTTGGCACAGGAATTTTTGAGTCTGAGACAGGATGGAGAGACGGTAACGGAGATCACTCACATGTTCACTGAGAGGGCGATGTTCTGCCCTGAGTTCGCGTCTGAGCAGGCCCAGATGACACGTTATCTGAGCATGCTCAAGACTGATATTCGACAGTTTGTTGCCACGCAGTGATGTGATACTCTATTGGAGTTACAGGAGGCCGCTAGGCGGCGTGATTTGGAGATCGAGCTGCAGTTGAGGGAGCAGTGGCCGGCCCCGGTGCAATCGCAGCCGGCGCCGAAGCGGTCTAAGACCGCTGATTCTAGGACCGGGGGTCAGCAGGGCCGCACTTGTGGAAAGTGCGGCAAGGGTTATACTGGAGCTTGTCGATCTAGTAGCGGGTGACACAGGTGTGGCAAGGAGGGGCATTTTGCTAGGGACTGTAGTCAGTCTGCCCCTGCCTCGGATATGAGGACATGCTATCATTGTCATCAGGTTAGTCACGTGAAGACCAACTGTCCACAGCTGGCGGCCAAGCCGACGCTGGCTCCAGCGCCAGCTACACTGAGGATTACCGATAGGAGACAGGGTAGGGCAGAGCCCCCGAAGGCTCAGGGGCGCGCCTTTCAGCTTACGGTCGATGAGGCTAAGGCAGCACCAGACGTGGTTGCTGGTATGTTTCTGTGCTTTATCTTATTTACTATATCTGTTGTATGCTTATCTGTTGTACCTGTGATTAGGTACGTTTTTAGTGAACTCTTTTCCTGCTTTGGTCTTATTCGACTCGGGGGCGAGTCGGTCCTTCGTATCTCAGTCATTTAGTAGGGAGTTCAGTATGCCAGTAGACGAGTTAGAGTGTCCGTTGCGAGTGTCTATCGCCAACGAACACGGGGTTTCTGCTTCTTCAGTTTATCGAGGGTGTGATTTGGAGATTCTCGAGGTGTCCTTTCCGATAGATTTGATTCCGATCCCCAAGGGGGAGGTGTGTGTGATTGTAGGCATGGATTGGCTCAGTCGGTTCGGTGCTATGATTGATTGCGAGGGCCAGCGAGTGGTAGTTCGAACCCCAAGTGGTGGAGAACTGACTGTATATGGTGAGGGCACCAGAGTGGGATCAGGGTTTTGTTCAGCTGCCAGGGCTCGGCAGTACATTTAGCACGGGTGTGCGGGTTATCAAGCGTATGTGGTAGATACGTGAGTCAGGGATCAGATTTCGGTTTCTGATGTACCGGTAGTCAGGGAGTTTGTAGATGTGTTTCCGGAGGAGTTGCCAGGGATACCTCCAGAGAGGCAGGTTGAGTTCAGGATCGACCTGGTGCCAGGTGTGTCCCCCTACCGCAAAGGCGCCGTACCGATTGGCACCGCCAGAGATGTAGGAGTTGTCGTCACAGCTATAGGAAATGCTAGGCAAGCAGTTCATCCGTCCGAGCAGTTCTCCATGGGAACACCGATTCTTTTCGTCTGGAAGAAGGACGGTTCACACCGAATGTGCATTGACTACCGAGAGTTCAATAAGTTAACGGTGAAGAACCGTCACCCACTCTCGAGGATAGACGATCTCTTCGATCAGTTGCAGGGTGCATCTTGGTTTTCCAAGATAGACTTGAGGTATGGGTATCATCAAGTCAGGGTCAGAGAGGAGGACCTGGAGAAGACCGCGTTCCGGACTCGTTATGGACATTACAAGTTCGTGGTGATGTCGTTTGGTCTCACCAACGCGCCAACAGTGTTCATGGACCTGATGAATCGGGTCTGTAGACCGATGCTCGATCGCTCGGTCATAGTGTTTATAGATGATATCTTTGTGTATTCCAAGACCCGTGAGCAGCATGAGGAGCATCTGCGGGAGTTGTTGGGAGTTCTGAGACGAGAACGGCTGTACGCCAAGTTCTCAAAGTGTGAGTTTTGGCTACGAGAGGTCCAATTCCTCGGACATCTCGTTAACCAAGAGGGGATTTTGGTCGATCCGGCCAAAATTGAGGCAGTTATGCAGTGGGAGGTTCCGAAATCTCCCTCAGACATCAGGAGCTTTTTGGGATTGGTAGGGTACTACCGGAGATTCATACAAAACTTCTCCAAGATTGCGGTACCCCTCACTCGTCTGACGAGGAAGGGGGTGGATTTCCGGTGGGGACCCTGAGCAGTAGAGGGCGTTTGAGACCCTCCGACAGCGGTTGTGCGAGGCCCCAGTCTTGACACTCCCGGAGGGAGTTGAGGATTTTGTGGTGTTCTTTGATGCATCCATCACAGGGTTAGGGGCGGTCCTCATGTAGAAAGGACGAGTGATAGCTTATGCGTCGCGGCAATTGAAGCCGCATGAGACAAGATACCCTACGCATGACTTGGAGTTGGGGCGGTGGTATTCGCCCTCAAGATATGGAGACATTACCTTTATGGGGTCCGTTGTACCATTTACATGGATCACAAGAGCTTGAGACATATCATGGATCATCCAAACCTGAACATGAGGCAGCGCAGGTGGCTGGATGTAGTCAAGGACTACGATTGCGAGATCCTTTACCACCCTGGTAAAGCGAACATGGTTGCGGATGCTTTGAGCCGCAAGTCAGCTGGGTCTTCCACCCCAGCGGTATGTATGAGGTTAGCAGTGGACTCCCCGCTTGTGAGTCTGATCAGAGATGCCCAGGTTGAGGGCATGCGACCGGAGAATTGGAAGCTGGAGAGGATCAAGGGTGAGAATACACAGTTTGAGCATGATAGTCGGGGATTATTGACCCGATGCGGTCGAGTTTGGGTTCCGATGTCTGGCGGGGTTAGGCAGACGGTTATGGAGGAGGCTCATAAGTCTTATTTCTCTATTCACCCAGGGGCCACCAAGATGTTCCGGGATTTGAGTTTAAGCTATTGGTGGCCGTGCATGAAGCGAGAAATCGCTTGGTACGTTGAGAGGTGCTTGACCTGTAGGATGGTCAAGGCCGAGCATCAGAGGCCGCATGGCAAGCTGCAGCCCCTAGAGATCCCCATGTGGAAATGGGAACAGATCACGATGGATTTTATTACCAAGTTGCCGAGGACGGCGAAGGGGTTTGATGCTATATGGGTCATTGTGGATCGATTGACCAAGAGTGCCCATTTCTTGGCCATATGGGAGAGCTCATCGGCCGAGAAATTGGCCGACGTGTACGTTCGCGAGATCGTGTCTCGCCATAGGGTTCCCGTTACCATTGTCTCTGATTGGGATGTCCGGTTTACCTCCCGCTTCTGGCAGAAGTTTCACGAGGAGCTGGGCACACGGTTGCACTTCAGCACAACCTTCCATCCGCAGACTGATGGTCAGAGCGAGCGGACCATTCAGACCCTCGAGGATATGTTGAGGGCGTGTATCATCGATTTCGGTGGGAGCTGGGATTCCCACCTACCGCTTGCAGATTTCGCCTACAACAAAAACTATCATTCCAGCATTGGCGCCCCGCCATTCGAGCTGTTGTATGGGCGGAGATGTCGCACCCCGGTTTGTTGGGTGAGGTTGGTTACAGGGTGATGGGTCGGACGGAGGTGGTCTTGCAGACTACCGAGAAGATTCAGCAGGTTAGACAGCGGCTGCAGACCGCTCAGAGTCAGAAGAAGAGTTACGCCGACCGACGCCGGTCCGAGCTAGAGTTTCAGGTCGGTGACATGGTACTCCTGAAGGTCTCGCCCTGGAAGGGTGTGATCCGCTTCAGGAAGAGGGGAAAATTGGGTCCCCGATATATTGGGCCGTTCAGGATCATTGCCAGGGTTAGCAAGGTGGCTTACAGACTAGAGCTACCGGAGGAGCTTAGTCGGATCCACAGTACTTTCCACGTTTCGCAGTTGTGAAAGTACCTTGTGGACCCGGAGGCAGTGGTTCCACTGGATGACATTCAGGTTGATGAGCGCCTGAATTATATTCAAAGGGCGATTTCCGTTTTGGAAAGGAAAGTGAAGGTCCTGCGCAACAAAGAGGTTCCGTTGGTAAAGATACAATGGGAGCATCGGAGGGGATCCGAGTGGACATGGGAGTTGGAGGCTGAGATGCTGGAGCATTACCCGGAGTTATTCGCTACAACTGACTTCGAGGACGAAGTCTAAGTCAAGTGGGGGAGAATTGTAACATCCCAACCGTCAAGTATTATTAATATTTTTCCTTTTAGACTTTACGTTGAAGGTCTACTCGACGAGTTGGCGCTATGACTCGTCGAGTAGCAGCGGGTTTGTCCGCGTGTTTACGTGACCTAGTCACCCAGTCCAATAGGGGAATCGACGAGTAGGAGTTGACAGATGAAACCCTAACTTTCGGGGGTTTGCACCCTATTTAAGGATCACTTATCCCCCCTTATCCTCTCTTACTGCTCCCCACGAATTCAGAAACCCTAATTCGTGTTGTTCTCTATATTGGTGTGCTTCTTAGCTTGGAAGGGGGATTTGGTGAGGAAAGGTTTGAAGACCAAGAAGTTTTGAACAAGGAACAACTGGGGATCTGAAGTCTACCTCAGTTTACCATCCATTTGGAGGTATCAAGTCATCACCTTGAGCTTCTTCTAGTTAAACCCCCTTTCTATATTGAGTTTTGGGGCCATTTTGGGCATTTGGTGTTGCATTTCGAGTGATGAACCTAGATCTGAAGTTGCAACTTCAGATCTAGGCTCATCTTGGCCCTTATCATCATAACGTCTCAGTTTTTAGCATGTTGGTGAAGCCCTTTTGCCTAGAACCCATTCTTTAGCTTGTTTTAGGTCATTATCACCATGCATGCACGTAAAGGTTGCAACTTTACGTGATAAACATGCCTTGGGAAGCTGGATCTACAATTTGGAGCCTCAACAAGGCTTAAAAAGCATCTGTATGGATGAAGGATTGAAGGGACTTGGCGAGTAAAGTTGAAGATTGGGCATGAACTCGACTCGGCGAGTCATATGAAGATGGGCATGAACTCGACGAGTTGATGAACAACTCGGCGAGTCCGTTGAAGATTGCCTTGAACTCGGCGAGTCATTCGAAGACTCGGCGAGTCGGCTAGGGTTTCTCCCAATTCTTGGACACGTATGAACTCGGTGAGTTAAAGGGGAACTCGACGAGCCAATCAAGGATTTCACGACTTCTCGAGTTCAGGAAGGACTCGACGAGTCGGTGAACTGCACTCGACGAGTCGAGTCAACATGGACTGTTGACTTTGACTGTGGACTTTGACTTTGACCAAGAGTTGACCAGTTGACTTCTGAGGGTATTCTTGTAATTTGGAGATTTATGAAAAAGTGTTTTATGGTAACTATAGGTGGTGGAGTTCGTGTTGGAGATCCAGGAGTTGAGCTTTCTAGTTTCAGACGTCAGTTGCAAGGTGAGTTATCCTTACTATATCAACAGGGTCTAAGGCACCAAGGCCGACCCTTATGGATTTGTATTTGGAATATTACATAATATGTGCATTGTTTCGCATCCTGTTAGTTGGGATGGTGATATGCTTATGTTTACTGATCGGGTTCGGTCGATATCCTAGTTACAGGATTATGCTATGATATGAACTGGGTAGTTTGGTGTCCTGGTTTAGGACGTTGCTATGCTATGTGATCTGTTAGATCGGTTTGTCTGTTATTATGATAGCCTATGAATGTATATGCACATGTTGTTTGATTTGGGTGCTGGGTTGAGGCGGTCCTGCTTTTTGCTGAAGGCCAACATACCCAGGGCGGTCCGGATAGACTACAAAACCCTAGAGGGTATGATAGTCAGACCAAAGGCCCGACGAGCGGTAAAGATACGCTGAAGGCCCTGCGGGGCGGTCCAGACGTGCCGAAGGCTCGGAGAGCAGTCCAGATAGACTGAAGGCCTGCGAGGCGGTCCAGTCAAGCTGAAGGCTCATTATGCTTGCTGTTTGGTTATATGTTTATATGGCATGGTTATGTGGTTGGTATTTTGGGGGATAGCTCACTAAGCTTTCAGGCTTACAGTTTCAGTTGTTGTTTCAGGTACCTCTGGTGATCGCGGGAAGGCGACGACATGATCGTACCGCTCGTCTCGCTGTTATGACTTTTATGATTTGATACTGGGATACTCTGATAACTGTATTTTGAAAAAAAACTATGTAATGACTTAATGGATTAAAATGTTTTTAAAAGTTTAATTTGGCTTGAATTTTTGGGTGTCACACTCAACTTCGGCCACGTCACCCTCGCTCGCAGCATGCCGTGTGTCCGATTTGCTGAGTCATCCGAGGCTACCTGTCTACGCGTGTCGCCTGCTGATTTGACCGAAGATATGGTCCAATGGCCTTCCGATGCGCCTCGCATCTGACTCCGCCCCGTGTCCGAAGCGCTGGACCATTCCGGTTCCGACGCATGCCAGATTTGAGCCTCACTGTCCTCCTTCCCTTCGCGTGTCCGAGGCTCGCACATGCCACCTGGCCTTCCTCGCATGCGAGCCATCTGGCAACCCTCGCTGCTGTGGCGTGTCCACCTTCGGCCGAAGCCTCCCCTATAAATAGAAGAGCTGCGAGCCTTGCCGAGTAATTTTGAGAAATTGCCATTTTTCACCCCAAATTTCATATTTCCACTCTATCGACTTCTCCCGAAGCCCCGAGATTATTTCCAACACCCGAAATATGTTCCGAAGTGCCCGAAGACCCGGAAAAATTTATATTTTCGGTTTTGAAGCTCCACCCTCGTAGGGCCCGATTTTTCATTAAAGCCCCCGGTTTTATTGGAAACGATCGTTTTAAGAAACGAAGTGCTGCCCGATTATCGTCTTATCAAGTGAGTATATAGTCACTTTCATCTTACACATATATATGAAGTATTTTAAATAAAACATGTGCTATGTGAATATATATTGCTTACTTATTTGAGATGGATGATGAATGAATGATTTATACAAGTTTTTAAACTGTATATGTATTTTTATCTACAAATATGTTGGGTATAACATGGGTAGATAGTTGATGTGTGATGAAATAAAACGATGAGAGGCCTCGATGTTATTGTGATCCAGTCATCTAGCGGAGTATGGATGACGACCATGGACTTTTCTAGATAGTCCTGTGGAATGCTGGCAGGCTCGCAACCTATAGGTGTTAATGAACTTGGGTGTTCATTTGCTGTACTCCATCCCCCACATGGTTGCCTTATTTGACATAAATTGCTGGGAAACCCCCAAAGTAGTGTTGTCGCCCCGATGAAAATCCTTAGACTAGGTCCCTTGTGATACTTGTTTTAGGGACGTAAAGTGAGGATAACGGGAATGGGTAATCAGGTTATTGTTGTTTGATGAAATTAATAAATTTATTTATTGTGGGTTAAAAACCCTATATGCTCACCAAGCTCCCAAGCCTGACCCACTCAATTTTCTTTGTATTACAGGTAGTGGCGCGAGAGCATAAGTTGAACAACTTATCAAGATATTTTGATTATAGGCCTGTAGTGTATATAACTGTTGTAAGGCTTATAATGTGCTGTTTATGCTTTTGGTCTGTATCGGAACATGACATCCCGAGTTTTGTTATATAATGAAAATACATATCTTTAAGAAATGCTTTGGTAAATCTTATTTTATCATATTTTGTTTTGGGAACAAATTCCGCAACTCTTTTAATCAGAAGATTACTCTGAAATTATTTTAAAAGCATAAATTAAACCGGTCTTTTCCAGCCGTGAATCTGGGGATGTCACAATATGTGTGTGTTTAAACCCTTTCAGAACTTGTAGATACACGTCTTGAAAGTTTAAACAATTCCTTGTCATTCCTCACAATTTGAATATGAAGAGGGATTCCGTAATCATATTATGAATTTGATAATGAAATTAACACAACCAATATCCATATTGATCTTTATCAGATCTTTAAAATATACTAGCTAAAGTATTTCCTCATAATCATTCTCATGAATTAGAGCGGAACCTTTGCTACCTACATTTTCTGGTGAATACATTCCTATCCATGTGAATCTATCATTTGAAACCTACAATCATAAGACAAGGTTTAGAACAAAAAACAAATTCAAATTTTGCTTTCTTTCATAGACCAAACTTCGCTATTCTAAATTTCTTGCCCTCTGGTAGCACAAGGGACTACCAGTGCTTCCATGTTGTTAGCAGCTTACCCATATTGATCAATGTACTTTCACTGACCAACGAGCTTTTAAAAAACATAGAAATCATAAGCATTGCCAACTCAACTTGAAGTTCACATAAATAAGAATGTGTCAACTAAACATGATATGTTATCAACCTCAGGTCGCGTGCTAGTGATAGCTAAAATGTTTATTGTCGGCTGACTCTTGAAACTCTCAAGATCAATACGACTCCCACTGACTTCTTGACATATGATTTTTATCTCAAGGAACTTTCCTTGACGATCTAAAACAAATATTTAAAAGTTTGTGTGGATTCCAAACAAGAAAGAACTCTATAGAATTGGTCTCAGTTTATCTTTTGTTTCTCGATTAACGAAAAACATCACAACTCCAATTCTGTATATGCTAGTAAGAAAACATTATTACTCCACATTTCATGAGGTGTTATCAACCTTCTTAGTTTGAAATGAGTTTCAAGATATGATTCATAGCTACTAGAGCATGGCTCTACAACTTGATTTGGAACGAAGTATGAATCATCTATGATCGAACTATTTCCCATAATATATTATTCCTCTGATTAGTCATACAACTGCACTAAGATTTTCTTCGAGGATCAATTGTGATATAAATCCACAATCACAAAGATGATCATAAAACATGATACTAAAGCATTCTCCTTTCTTATCAGATTTGAGAATCTTTTATCTTTCTGCCTAATAGATTCTTCTTGTTCATTCTGCTACTCTTTGAATCTTTTCAATGTATCAGAATTATGCTAAATCTTATAAACACAACCATATTTAATGAAACATCAGAAAATCATGACAAATAGAGTTATCGTCCTTTGTGGTGGATTTGAATAACCCATATTAACATGCACTAGATCCATTAGCCCTTCACTTGAATCACATAAACATGTGATCAGTGAATTAATTATAATTTTCCAATGAACAAAATTCTCATATACTATACAATACGATTTGTACAAAAACAAGTATATGTCCAGTTGGTGATGAGAATTCTTTTCACTTGGTCAATTATAACAATACCACATGCGATATCATAAGAATCAAATCCACAATTAATATTGCTAATATTAGAAACACAACCAATACTTTCATAAATGTCATTACAAGGAAATATAAAATAAGGCAACCGGATAAAACAAATTTTCACTTTTATTGAAAATAAACGAAAAGTTGGAACTTGTCCTTACAACGCATAAAATGAAAACTATGTTTCTAGACATCTCCGGAGAATAATAGAAATCTTTTAAATTATCCCAACTCCTTAGCAGTAGCTCCAAATTCTGATCTTCGAACCATGTGACCAAAATCCATTTCTCATGATCAGATTTAGATTACCTTGCTCAAGCTTCCTTCTTTCTCTTAGGTGTTTAATATCATCAAAGTGTGATCATCACATCATGTATTAAGAGTCTATAAATAGGAACTTTGAAAAATAATGGAGTCAGATAATGGATGTAGTTGAAGTAGAGTCATTCAAATTGACTTTACCATCTCTGAGACCTTTCAGGTACTTTGGGTAGCTTCGCAACCAATGTACCCTAAGTTGGAAGTAAAATAAAATGGACTCTTTGGGCTTAACACATGGGATGATCTCAGAACGAGCCTTTCTCTTTACCATACGATCAAACTGTTTGACTTTGGTTGATCCCTTTCCATTAGGAAGATAATTATTTTCTAAACCACCAATGTCACCATTGTTGGATTAGATGTCTAAGCCCATAACTTTATTGGTATGTACTCGACCCGAGAGTAGCATGGTCCATTTGTGTTGCATAACATCAGGACAATTTTTTAGGATGGACTTTTGAGAAGAGGTTATATATGATTTATTAATATATTATAAGTTCTAATATATTAATATGAAATCATATGATTTAATTATTATTGATCAAGAATTAGTTTGTAATTAATTTAGTGATCAAAAGAGACTAATTAAACCTATGGGGACTAATTATGGTAATTGGTTATATTTATATGTGTTGGGCTTATGATCCATATTGGAGTAATTTTATGTATGGATACATAAAGAGTTGGGCCACATGAACCATGGATCATAAAAACCATGGGTATGGATTTGGGTTATACCCATGACTCTTGGAATTCCACATATTAATATTTGCTCCATAATCTAAAAACGTGTGCTTCTATTCTTAGAGAAAGATGGACGATTTTGGTGCATGGAATTCTCTCTCAAAATGTCATCCTTTGTCCTAGGTGAGTTGTGATTCCATTTGAGGTGCAACACTTGGGGCACTAAGTTCTTAAAGCCTAAAGTCTTTCTAGCAACATCAACAACATCAAGAGGTATGTCTAAAACTTGTCTTAATATACATATGTTATTTGTATGCTACTTGTAGGCTTAAAGCTTTGGAAACCATATGCATGTATAATTAGAGACAACATAGATCCAAAGCTTTTAGGGTTGTATGTGCACCATAGGATGTTGTAGTATACAAAACCCAACAGTGGTATCAGAGCCATGGGTTGTTTTCTATTATACTTGACGCTTCTTGTTTTTCCAAAGTTGAAAATGTGCCATTTTTCGCATCTGACTGCTCACCACGACGTGGCAACTTTTACCACGACGTGGTGATGCACATGTGAGCAAAATTTCGTGTTTTGGCTTGCAATTGGATTCAGATCATTACCCTAAACTGTTTTTTGAGCCTAGAAACCTGTTTTTTATTAGGGTAATGTTCATGCTTGTCCAATTAAAAGATAATTGTCAAAGTTTCATGTTTTGTAATTGTTTATATGATTAATTACATGAAATATGGATGATATGAATTATCTTGTTATTATGAGTTTAATATAGATCATGGAAAAATTATTTGACTATTGTGTTAATTGGAATATTTGATCTTAATGGTTTTTATGAACTCCATAACTTGTCCTCAAGTTATGGAAAATGAAGAGTTTTTCTTTTAAAAGTAGATTATGTCTCATAGGTTATGAAAATGGAAGAGTCTCTCATTTTTTAATGTTATCATAAAATAGTTTTATGTCTTCCTTAACTTGTCCTCAAGTTATGGAACTTGAAAAGTCTTCCATAAAAACCATATTAAACTCATAAGTTATGGAATCCAAGAGTTTTGAAAAGTTTCAAAACTTGCCCTCAAGTTTTGGAATTTGTAAAGTCGCTCTCATGATTACTTTAATTCCAAACCCTAGAATTTTAAAATTCAAACCTTATGGACTTTATTAAATTAATTAAAGTGTCTAATTAAAAGAAAGTTAATAACTCCATAATGACATGGTTTAAGTTTAATTAAATTAAGAGTATAGTTTAATTAATAGATTAAACCACCAAGTATTTTAAATGTGTAAAATACACCCTTATACTATTATAATATTATAGGTTTAATATTTATATATATGTATAAGAGTAAGTCAGTCTTACCGTTAGTAGGCCTCCTTCACGAAGTCGGACTATAAGGGGGTATAAGGTTACTACCTATAAAATGCCAGTTTAATAGGTGTCAACTCACACCCACCGCTTCCTTGACTGGTGGAGGGTCGTTAGCCGAACGGGTAGGACAGGACATTAATTCCCCCTTCATTAAAAGTAAAATGATAAATATAAAGTAACTAAACTTTATTAAATTCCCAATCTTAGTTACTTTAGGAAAATGTGAATTTGGTGCTAACCCATGAAATTGCACTTTGCACCTTGTTAAGTCGTTAGTGGAGCATGTGTGGTTAACCGGCACACTAATCTGGGACTGACAATGTGTGGCAAAGGGTATCTTGATGTTAATCCTAGATCAAATGGAGCGTGTGTGGTTAACCGGCACATTGATTAGGTGGTTGTAACATTAAGTGTACCAAGTTAATTTGCATGGTTATTCACTACTTGTTTGTGATCCTCAGCATCCTAGTCACAAACTTGAAGGGCACAACCGAGATTTAAACATGGCATTGAATAGTTCAATGAATCTCAAAAGATCTAGGAGTTTCAATTCATTTAAAAGCTAATGTTAAATTTCGTTTTTCATGGTGGAAATTGGTAAATCGTCATTTACCTACCTTCAAATATTTTGTAACTTGGATTACGACATCCCACTTCCATGTTATAAAATATTGTGTTGGATCCTAGCCTTAATATTTCATATTGGGTGTTATATTAAGGACTTAAATCAACTAAACTTGAATTTCTCCCTCATAGATGCCTAGTTATGACAACTATGGTCTTCCTTATCCTTTTGGATAAAGCTATCCTAATGAAGATGATATCCCAAATGGCGATCAAGGTGAAAGATTAATCCCTTTGTTGTGCATTAATGGGACTGGAAATCATACTTCACTTCCTCCACCTCCTCCAATTATTCTCCCTAACCCACAACTTCTTGAAAAGTTCAAGGTCACTCAATCCCCATTGGCAAGCAGTGTCTATATGTACTCATATCTTAGAGATGAAGTCTCATATTGACAAGCTGGTAGAGTTGGGTGTCGAAGTCTCAAGGAAGCTGACTGTTGACTGGGTTCTTCAATAACTTTCCGAGTCATATAGTGAGTTCATTAAGGACTACTATGTGACAGACCACGACATGACCCTTAATGATCTTACCTATTTGCTTGTTGCTGCTGAATCAGCAATGATTCGGAGCACCGGTGTCACACCCCCAAACCGGACGGCGGAAACGTCCAGGGGTGGATGACTTCATTTGTAGTATCACAACACATGCATCATAGTAATCAAAGTACAAACAACCACTATATTTAAAAAGTATAAGTAGTTACATGTGTTTCATCATTGTATATTGAAACCAAAATAGTTATACAAAAGAAGAAGACAAGACTCAAAATAGCTCCATCTTCTCAAAGGCTCGGGGAGTACCTATCTACTGATTCCCTGAGAATACAAGTAATTTGAAAAGAGAGTATCAACATAAAGTTGAGTGAGTGCATAAGAGTTTATGTTTGAAAGAGTGTTTTCTGTTTCTTGAATATGTGTACTGTTCCAGAAAATCCTGTATTTTCTGCTGTATATGAAAAGTAGTTTTAATCACATAAAACCGTTCTGTTTGTAAACCAATGTTCTGTATTTGTATTCCTTTTGTAAAACTTTTAACTGAGAGTGTGCCTGGTTCCACCAGCTGTTATTGTAAACTGTAATGTAACACTGTAAATTGTATCTTGTAAAACTAGTACTTTGAAAATGTACTTATGTTTAGTTATTTATACACTAACGTATTGCTAATATCTTTTATATGAGTTATTATAACCATACTAACTAGATGGCCTGACCCAATGCTATGAATGTGTTGAAAGTTGTTGATAACAACCGTCACTCGTAGGTGTGTATGCCTGACTGTAGCTAGCAGTTTGGGTGCGGGGTTGTCAATCCTAATATAGATCTATACACACATTGTTTCGATCCCCGGCTGGAGATTCTGGTTATAATGTCAGGACTTTAACTATACTGTTTAAATGAATTAAACAACATGTATCAAACGACTCATAAAAAGCATATAAATATTACATGTATAATAGTTATGAAAATGCAATCATTCTGAAATAAATGATTGACAGTATGTTCTTGAATTAGTATTTAACATGTATATGAAAGATGTATACTCTTGATTAGTTTTGAATCACACCTTTGTTCTAGTAAAACAATGTACTTTAGTATACTTGCATCGTGCATTAGTGTTCTGTGAATCATAAATTATACCTATTATAACTTATATGTACTTTCTGAATTGATACCGAGTATTCATGAATGCAACCCCTTGCTCAACATGTTACAAAGGGTATTTGAATTGAATGAAATAGATTTTATACTTATATACATATACAAATATATATAAGTAAAATTTAAATGACACTCGGACAAATAACCGATACTATTATAATCCCACATCCAAACAAGGAAAAGGAACCAAAGTTGGTTATCAGTCCTAAGCCTTTTAAATCTTATTATATATATATATATATATATATATATATATATATATATATATATATATATATATATATATATATATATATATATATATATATATATATATGGTTTCTGGGGAAAAATATAAGTTTATAAAACATTTAAAAGAAATTTAATATTTTGAAATACTTTTGGTCACTTAATGTCATTTTAACACAATCTTTGAAAATCAATTGAATTGATGATAACTGAAATCCATTTTGATAAGCTTATTGAAATCTTTTGTTCTGTAATACAAAATCTTTGTGTTAGACTTGTATTCCCCCCCCCCCCCCCACCCCCCATTAAAACAGTGAAATCTATGAAAATACAGGGGGTATGAACTCACCTTTGTAGGTGATTCAAATGATGATTTGATATAGGATGGTAAGTGTCAAGTGAAGCCTCGAGCACAAACGGATCCCATTATAATGACACATATATGGATATAATTAGTGTATATAACAACTAATCATGAATTGGAACCACCTTAGGGACTAGGAAACACTTGGAATAAATTGTTACAATCACATGTGATTGTACTAAAGGCGTTTACGGCCACACAAGTGTGTTCACGGCCTTGGTGTTTACGGCCAAGGTGTTTACGGCCATGGTGGTTTACGGCCATGGTGTTCACGGCCATAGGAGTTTACTGTCAATGAAGATCTTGAGGAGGGTTTACGTCCAAGGGAGATGCTCATGGCCATAAACTCTTATTGTTCTTGGGAAATGGTTGTTTTCAAGGGTGTATGTTAAGACCTTCTATACGATAACTAGTATATGGAAGGATACTTACGTTTTGAAGCTTGAAGGGGGTGTTCACGGTTCAAGAACTAGTATGTGTTCTTGGTGTTCTTGGTGTAAGTGATGAAGATTTGAAGATCTACTCAAAAGAGATGAAATCATGGATGAAATCATAGGGCTTCACTAGATTAAGCAACGTATCAACTAACAAATGGAAGAAACACTTACATATTTGAAGATAAAGATGAAAACTCTTGATGATAGTTGAGAGAAAATCGAGTTTCTTGAGTTGGAAGTGTGATAAATGGTGAAAAATGAAGGAATATCATCTATATGGGAGGAGTTTACGGCCATCCAAGAGTTTACGACCGTAATCTCTAGTTTATGGCCGTAAACTCCAAGACTTGGAGTTTTCCGGCTTGAATGTTGTACAATGAACTCTAGCAGATATTTCCTAACACCAAATCCTTGAATGTACTCGACTTAGAACACTCAAACAGACTCTTAACAATGCTAAAAGATAGCAGAAACAAGTCTGACTGTGATTGAATTGAATGATTGTACAAGATAGAAATTTCGGGTTGTCACATCATCCCCCCGTTAGAGAGAATTTCGTCCAGAAATTAGAGTTTAAGCAATTAAGCAATTAAGCAATTTCAAACAACTAAGTAAAAAGATGAGGATATTTCAGTTTCATTTGATCCTCGCGCCCCCAAGTGAATTCAGGCCCTCGCTTGGCGTTCCAGCGAACCTTCACTATCGGGATACGACTTTGCTTCATTTTCTTGGCCTCTCGGTCCATGATCTCTACTGGTTTTTCCACGAAGTTGAGGCTCTCGTTGATCTTGATATCGTCGAGTGGGATTACAAGAGTCTCGTTGGACAGACACTTTTTCAAGTTCGAGACGTGGAAGGTAGTGTGTACCTTACTAAGTTCGCGAGGTAGTTTGAGTTTGTAAGCTACATGGTCGATTCTAGCGAGAATCTCGAAAGGTCCTATGTACTTTAGATTCAGCTTGTCATGCTTTACAAAGCGTATCATGCTCTTCCAGGGTGAGACCTTCAACATGACGCGGTCACCAACCTGGAATTCCAAAGGTTTTCTCTTTTTGTCAGCGTAGCTTTTCTGTCTATCTCTGGAAGCTTTAAGTCGCTCCCGGATTTGTACGATTTTCTTCGTAGTTTCGCGAATGATTTCCGGACCAGTGAGAGTACTGTCAGGAACTTGACTTCTAGCTAGCTGTGTGTCACCCATTTCAGCCCAGCACAGAGGTGATCTACACTTGCGGCCATAGAGGGCTTCGAAAGGAGCAACCTTTATGCTAGTGTGATAACTATTGTTGTAGGAGAATTCGACAAGGGGTAAATGAGTATCCCGTTCCTTTCCAAAGTCTATCACGCAAGCTCGCAACATGTCTTCTAAAGTTTGAATCGTCCTCTCACTTTGTCCGTCGGTTTGTGGATGGTAGGCTGTACTCATGTCCAACCTAGTTCCCAAAGATTTTTGTAAAGACTGCCAGAAACGAGAAGTGAATCTACTATCTCGGTCTGAAATAATAGATATTGGCACACCATGCAGTCTAATGATCTCCTTGAGGCAAGTTCTTGTTAGCTTCTCCATCTTGTCGGTCTCTTTGATTGGTAAGAAGTGTGTGGATTTGGTTAATCTATCGACGATCACCCAAATGGTATCATAACCACCCGATGTCATGGGTAACTTAGTTATGAAATCCATTGTAATATGCTCCCACTTCCATTCCGGGATTTCAGGTTGTTGCAATAAACCTGAAGGTTTCTGTTATTCTACCTTGACTTTGGCACAAGTAAGGCACTTTCCCACAAAAGGTAGTGATTTCGGCCTTCATGTTAGGCCACCAGTATAGTTTCTTGAGGTCCAGGTACATCTTTTCTGAACATGGATGAATGGAGTATCAGTTTTTGTGTGCTTCATTCATAACCACGTCTCTGTAACCACTGAACTTTGGTGTCCAGATCTGGTTCATGAAACAATATACTCCATCATCCCTGACTTTGAAGTTTTTATCCATTCCTCTCAGGGTTTCACCTGCCACATTTTCAGGTTTTAAGGCCTCGAGTTGAGCCTCTCTGATATGTGTGGACAGATGTGAATGGATTTTCATGGCCAACGACTTTACTCGGCGTCCCGAGTATTCTTTTTTGCTAAGGGCGTCAGCTACTACGTTAGCTTTACCAGGGTGATAAAGAATCTCACAATCGTAGTCGTTCAGTAGCTCCACCCATCGTCGTTGTCTCACGTTTAGCTCTTTCTGATCGAAGATATGCTGGAGACTTTTATGGTCTGTGAATATTGTGCATTTCATGCCATATAAGTAATGTCTGCAGATCGTCAGAACAAATACCAGTACTCCTAGTTCAAGGTCATGTGTTGTATAGTTGACTTCATATGTCTTTAGCTGTCTTGATGTGTAGGATATAACCTTTCCTCTTTGCATAAGAACACATCCAAGCCCTTGACTAGAAGCATCACTGTACACTACAAAATCCTCTGTCCCTTCAGGAAGAGACAGGATCAGTACACCCTTTCGTGTCAGGGTGGTAAGAGGTTTAGCGATTCGAGAGAAATTCTGGATGAATCTGCGATAGTAGCCAGCAAGACCTAAGAATTGACGGATTTCTATAGGTGTTTTGGGTGCTGACCAGTTCTCAATTGCCTTTATTTTGGAAGGGTCGACGTGTATTCCTTCTGAACTGACCACGTGACCTAGGAAATTAAGCTTCCTAATCCAAAATTCACACTTTGAAAACTTCGCATAGAGTTTCTCTGTTCTAAGAGTTTGCAATACTTGACGAAGATGTTGGCCATGTTCCTCTTCACTTACTGAGTAGATAAGTATGTCATCAATGAATACTATGACGAATTTTTCCAGGAATGGACGACACACCCTGTTCATTAGGTCCATGAACACAGCAGGTGCATTCGTCAATCCGAATGGAATCACTACAAACTCGTAATGACTATAACGAGTTCTAAACGCGGTTTTGGGAATGTCATCCTACAAAATTCGTAACGGATGATACCCGGATCTTAAGTCCATTTTCGAAAAGTAGCTCGTACCTTGAAGTTGGTCGAACAGATCGTCAATTCGAGGCAGAAGATATCGATTCTTGATGGAAAGTTTATTCAGCTCGCGGTAGTCTATGCACATATGAAATGATCCATCCTTCTTCTTCACGAACAAAACCGGTGCTCCCCAGGGTGAGAAGCTTTGTCTTATGAAACCTTTGCTAAGGAGTTCGTTAAGCTGGCTGGATAATTCCTGCATTTCAGAAGGTTCAACACAATAGGGGGATTTGGCTACAGTGGTAGCCCCAGGAATTAAGTCGATTCTGAATTTGACTTGTCGTTCGGGAGGCACTCCTGGAAGATCATCGGGAAAAATGTCGGGAAAGTTGCAGACCTCAGGAATGCTTGCGATGTCTTTCACTTCTTGCTTTTTGTCTACCACGTGAGCTAAGAAAGCACAGTACTCTTTGCGAAGGTACTTCTGTGCCTTAATGCAAGAAATGATCTGGAGTTTTGTTCTTGGTTTTTCGCCGTAAATAACAAGAGTTTCGTTGGTTGGCAAGTTCAGACGAATGGCTCTTTCATAGCATAGGATGTTCGCATGGTTAGGGCACAACCAATCCATACCTATTATAACGTCGAAACTTTTGATCGAGACCGGCATAAGGTCTATTGGGAACGAAAAGTTATTCAAGGTAAGAATACATCCTATGTATATATCGTTGGTGGACTCGGATTTCCCGTTAGCCATTTCGAATGTGAATGTTTCATTTAGTGGTTGGGAGTTTTGATTTAGAAAGTGTTTGAAATTATGGCTCACAAAGCTCTTCTCAACACCACAATCAAATAAAATGCATGCATAAGTGTTGTTGAGAAGAAACATACCCGTGACCACCGCAGGTTCTGCTACTGCTTCTTCGTGACCCAAAGCCAAAATTCTCCTAACTCTACCGGCATTTCCAGCTTTTGGACAATACCTCTTGAAATGCCCCACATCACCGCATTGGTAGCATGCTTGACCTACTCCAGCGGCAGGTACTTGATTAATGGGTTGAGGTGGTGATCTACAGAATCGGGCAGTATGCCATTTTCTGTTGCAGTTACGACATTGCATTTCTCGGCAATTTCCATTATGGTGAAAATTACACTTGTTGCACTTAGGGAGATTACCAGCATAAGGCTTAGCTGGTGTAGGGTTAGTAGGAACAGCAGCAGGTACAGTAGCAGCATTGAATGACACTATCTGTTGCTTCTTTGAGGATTCATGTGAAGACATGCCCTTCCTCTTGTTCCAACCTTTCTTCTTCTTCTTGTTGTTGTTGTTATTGTTGTTGTTGTTGTTTCCTTTCGGTTGTTCTGGTGCAGCAACCACTGAGTTTTGACGGGCTCCGTGGTCAATAAGAGATTGTGCCAGCTCTTTGGCGCTGTCAAAGGTAACATGCCTTGAAGCTAAAACACTTGATTGACTCTGCGGTGACAGTCCCCAAATATATCTCTCAATCTTTTTGCTCTCCAGAGCAACCATATCTGGACAAAGAATTGCCAAGTCACAGAATCTATTGGTGTAGGTTGTTATGTCCGAACCAACCATTGTAAGACCCCAGAGCTCTTGTTCAAGTTTCTGAATTTCTCCTCGCGGACAGTATTCCCGCATCAACATAGTTTTTAAGTTCTCCCAGTTTATCGAGTTAGCCACTACCAGAGTCAGTGACTTAAGATGGCCATTCCACCATGTTAAATCTCTATCCGAAAAGGTAAATACAACGAATTTGACTTTGCTTCTCTCTGGACACGAGCATATTTTGAAAATTGCTTCTGTCTTCTCAATCCACTGTCTTAATGCCATAACTCCTCCAGTCCCGTTAAAGGTCCTGGGTTTGGCATTCGAAAAATCTTTATAAGTGCACTCTCGCGAGTGCCCATGACTCTCTCCATGGTTAGAAGGATGCGCACCAGCTCCCTACTCACTAGTACCAGGAGTGTTGATATGAGACATGGCAGCTGCTACAGCCACCGTGACCGCCGCTTGAAACATAGCAACGTCGAATTGAGGAGGTGGTGGCGGAGGTGGTGTCGGTGCTTCATTAACAGTGTTACGTCTTGGATTTCTATGAGGAGGCATCTTTTTCTATAAAAGTTAAAATATGAAAAGATGGTAAGATATCAAGAGTGAATATGAATTTGATATCTCTGAGCTAAAACATTTAGTTCATCATGAATCTTGTAATTAATTGGAAATAGAAGTCTACTACAAGTATAACTTGCAATAGGATAATATGAAATCGAGTGGTTATTTTTCAAGGAGTATGAAAATTCATGTCGATTATATTGGTATATTGAATACATAAAGTCTGAAAAACTTGAACCTAAACAGGTCTACAATATACCAAATTCTGGGAAAAACGTCGACATCATACCGACCTACCGAAAATGAAATTTTCGCGGTCGTACTGAAAAACATGAAAAATAACGCTAGAACATATCCGCAGACTTAACTATAACCAAAAGAGTGAACAGAGAACGAGTAGAGTATTATCCATTTCTCAAACCAAAAGAAAGGATAAGTAGAGTATCTCCTACTGACGACGGGCATCACTCGTACGAACCCTCAACTCAGCCAGTTGACACTCCATATCAAGCAGATATCTTTCGTACACTGTCTGGCGTGCTTGGAGCTCTATAACTTCAGCTCAAGTTACAGCTAGCTCTTGCAGCAGGGCCTCATTGTCTCGCATTTCTCTATTATGAGCAAGTTCAAGATTGCGAATATTATCCGTATTGGCATTCGTGTCCGCATCTAGCTCTATGGTTTGCTGAATGGCTGCCACTCCTAACTCAACATTTCGAGCCACTCGTCGAACCAAAATAGGGAGAATTCTGTCTGCAGAGCCTCCCTCGCTTATGTTGTAGAAGCTTCGGTCTTCGTTGTATGGTAAGGGTTGACCTTGCTCTCGGCTCCACCTACCCAAGTTCTCAGCCCATGAAGGCGTCGGACCTTGGAAGTTATGTCGTGGATTAGGATTCTGGACAACTGGTGGTGGATTATAGGCTTCTGATTCGGAATCATTGTCTTCAGGAAAATTTTCTGCAAAATCATCATCTAAGGGAATTTCATGCTTCTCTTCTAGCTCTGCATCTTGTCCTTGATTGGGAAAGTATGGGTCTCCGGGTAAATGAAATCCTGCCATTGTTATCTAAGCGAGAATAGGGATAAGAGATATATAATATAGTTAGTATCGATAGATTAAAGATACAAGTTTCTACGAGAGAAACCTACAGTTAACAAGTAATGTATTCTTTATGACTTGTTCTAGGTATTACTATAACTATAAAGTGTATACTAGTTATATATAACTTGGGTATAACCGACCTTCGATTAAATGACCCGGCTCTAAATCCACAACCAACCAAGGAACAGGAAATGAAGCTAGATCACATATTCTAAGTCTATATAACTTTAATTATATATAACTGTAATATACCCTTAATATTTATAATTCTACCCACAATTGTTCAATTGTTTTCACATGTTTGTTATTAGTACATAGTGCCTAAAATACCCCTATAGTATTTTAATCTTTATGTTCTGTTGTGGAGTTCTTCTGTATATGTATAGTTGGTAAGTTTTAGACATGCCGCAACACCACTATCACTCCCAAACACATGTTGGTCATATCTCAAATCAATATAGTTGATCAGGCTCTATTAATCCCAGATATGATTACATAACTGCCCAGGTTTGACTGTAATGTCCAACATCCAAATACTTTTAAGTTCTTATTACTGTAATACTGTACTTGTAGGTATGAGTGTTAGTATACTTCTTGTAAAAATACTTAAATTTTTAAAAAGTATACTTGTAGTCAGAGCTCTTAGTCCCAAATGTATTTATAGTTTGTATATCTTTTATGGATTGATATACTGACTTCACTATAAACAATGCTCTGATACCAATCTGTCACACCCCCAAACTAGACGCCGGAAACGTCCGGGGGTGGATGACTTCATTTTTAGTATCACAACACATGCATCATAGTAATCAAAGTACAAACAACCACTGTATTTAAAAAGTATAAGTAGTTACATATGTTTCATCATTGTATATTGAAACCAAAATAGTTATACAACAGAAGAAGACAAGACTCAAAATAGCTCCATCTTCTCAAAGGCTTGGGTGTACCTGTCTACTGATTCCCTGAGAATACAAGTAATTTGAAAAGAGAGTATCAACATAAAGTTGAGTGAGTGCATAAGAGTTTATGTTTGAAAGAATGTTTTCTGTTTCTTGAATATGTGTACTGTTCCAGAAAATCCTGTATTTTCTGTTGTATATGAAAAGTAGTTTTAATCACATAAAACCGTTCTGATTGTAAACCAATGTTTTGTATTTGTATTCCTTTTGTAAAACTTGTAACTGAGAGTGTGCCTGGTTCCACCACCTGTTATTGTAAACTGTAATGTAACACTGTAAATTGTATCTTGTAAAACTAGTACTTTGAAAATGTACTTATGTTTAGTTATTTATACACTAACGTATTGCTAATATCTTTTATATGAGTTATTATAACAATACTAACTAGATGGCCTGACCCAATGCTATGAATGTGTTGAAAGCTGTTGATAACAACTGTCACTCGTAGGTGTGTATGCCTGACTGTAGCTAGCAGTCTGGGTGTGGGGTTGTCAATCCCAATATAGATCTATACACACATTGTTTCGATCCCCGGCTGGAGATTCTGGTTATAATGTCAGGACTTTAACTATATTGTTTAAATGAATTAAACAACCTGTATCAAATGACTTATAAAAAGCATATAAACGTTACATGTATAATAGTTATGAAAATCCAATCATTCTGAAATAAATGATTGACAGTATGTTCTTGAATTAGTATTCTTAACATGTATATGAAAGATGTATACTCTTGATTAGTTTTGAATCAAACCTTTGTTCTATTAAAACAATATACTTTAGTATACTTGAATCGTGCATTAATGTTCTGTGAATAATAAATTATACCTATTATAATTTAAATGTACTTTTTGAATTGATACCGAGTATTCATGAATGCAACCCCTTGCTCAACATGTTACAAAGGGTATTTGAATTGAATGAAATAGCTTTTATACTTAAATGACACTCGGACAAATAACCGATACTATTATAATCCCACATCCAAACAAGGAAAAGGAACCAAAGTGGGTTATCAGTCCTAAGCCTTTTAAATCTTATTTATATAAATATATATATATATATATATATATATATATATATATATATATATATATGATTTCTGGGGAAAAATATAAGTTTATAAAACAGTTAAAAGAAATTTAATATTTTAAAATATTTTTGGTGACTTAATGTCATTTTAACACAATCTTTGACAATCAATTGAATTGATGATAACTGAAATCCATTTTGATAAGCTTATTGAAATCTTTTGTTCTGTAACACAAAATCTTTGTGTTAGACTTGTATTCCCCCCCCCCCCCCCTTAAAACAGTGAAATCTATGAAAATACGGGGGTATGAACTCCCCTTTATAGGTGATTCAAATGATGATTTGATATAGGATGCTAAGTGTCAAGTGAATCCTCGAGCACAAACGGATCCTATTAAGCATATAATGACACATATGTGGATATAATTAGTGTATATAACAACTAATCACGAGTTGGAACCACCTTAGGGACTAGGAAACACTTGGAATGAAGTGTTACAATCACATGTGGTTGTACTAAAGGGGTTTACGGCCACACAAGTGTGTTCACGGCCTTGGTGTTTACGGCCAAGGTGTTTACGACCTTTGTGGTTTACGGCCATGGTGTTCACGGCCATAGGAGTTTACGGTCAATGGATATCTTGAGGAGGGTTTACGGCCAAAGGAGATGCTGATGGCCGTAAACTCTTATTGTTCTTGGGAAATGGTTGTTTTCAAGGGTGTATGTTAAGAGCTTCTATAGGATAACTAGTATATAGAAGGATACTTACGTTTTGAAGCTTGAAGGAGGCGTTCACGGTTCAAGCACTAGTATGTGTTCTTGGTGCTCTTGGTGTAAGTGATGAAGATTTGAGAGATGAAATCATGGATGAAATCATAGGGTTTCACTAGATTAAGCAAGGTATCAACTAACAAATGGAAGAAACACTTACATATTTGAAGATCAAGATGAAAAATCTTGATGATAGTTGAGAGAAACTCGAGTTTCTTGAGTTGGAAGTGTGAGAAATGGTGAAAAATGAAGGAATATCATGTATATGGGAGGAGTTTACGGCCAGCCAAGAGTTTACGGCCGTAATCTCTAGTTTACGGCCGTAGACTCCAAGACTTATAGTTTTCCGGCTTGAATGTTGTACAATGAACTCTAGCAGATATTTCCTAACACCAAATCCTTGATTGTACTCGGCTTAGAACACTCAAACAGACTCCTAACAATGCTAAAAGATAGCAAAAACAAGTATGACTGTGATTGAATTGAATGATTGTACAAGATAGAAATTTCGGGTTGTCACAACTGGTAAGGCAAATTTGATTGGAAGATCTACTTCCCAAACTTCCATGGACATTGAAAATGGTAACATTAGAAATCCATAAAAGCTTTATCTTCCCAATGGAAAGGGATCGGCCATAGTCAACCCAGTTGACCAAATGGTAAAGAGAAAGTCTAAGTCTGAGATAGTCCCATGTACCATTACCAAAGAGTCCATATGTTTCTATTGCCAAAGGAAGGGGCATTGGTTGCGAAGCTGCCTTATTTACCTGAAAGTTCACTAGGATGGTAAAAGTCAAAAATTTACTATGCTTCAGGTAAAGTCCACTATCTAACTCTATTAAGTTCCTATTTGAAGATTCTTATTACATGATGTGACTAGGTCGCATTTTGATGTTTTGTAGAATCGAAAAAAGGAGAGGAAGCTTAGAAGAAGAGTTTGTTGAATCTGATCGCAAAGATGGATTTCGATCGCGTGATTCGAAGATCAGAATTTTGAAGCTGCTTCTAAGAGTTATGATAGATTGCTTAGGAGTAGATAACAACATAGTTTTTATATGTATTTGCATTGTAAGGATAAGTTTTTTCTGCAATTTTAAAATAAAAGGAAAATTTTTTATTTTATTTATTTTAAGTATCCTTACAATGGGATTTGTGAAAATTGTTGTTTATATGATTCCATTGATAGCAATATTGGAAAATGGATTTGATTCTTTCGTTTGTGGTAGTGTCATAATTTAGCAAATAAGGAAAGATTTTCATCACCCACATTTTAGTTGGATAGAAACTTGGAATCATGCAACTTGTATTGTATGATGAATGAGAATTTTCATCTTTAGGAAATTAAGACTAATTCCTTTTTCACATGTATATGTGAGTCAAGTGAAGGACTAGGAGATCGGGTACACTTGATTATACGCTGATCAGGTCCACCAAAAAGAACGATAAGGCTATTCGTCATGATTTACTAAAGTTTAGTAAATATGGTTGTGCTTACAAGTTTAAGTATAATTCTGAAACATTGGAAAAGTTTCAATGTATGGCAGGACGAATGAGAAGAATCAAATTAGGCAGAAAGATAAAAGTTTCTCCAATTTGAAAAGATGGGAGAGTACTTCAGTATCATGTTTTATGATATCCTAATGATTATGAAAAACCATATCACAATTGATTCTCTAAGGACATCTTAGTGCAATTGTTTGACTAAGAAGATGAATCATGAATTGTTGAAATGGTTAAATCAAAAGATGAATCATACTTCGTTCCAAAATTGAGTCTTAGAGTAACACTCCAAGATCGAGCCTTGAGTGACATAATGTTAAGAAGGTTTAAAACACTTATCAAATGTAGAGTAAAATGTTTTCTACTCATGTACATTTGAAACTAGTGAGTTGTGATATTTTGGATAAAACAATGACCAACTAAGGCCAATTGTGTGAAGTGTTTGTCTTGATAAGAATCCACACTAACTATTGAATATGTGCTTTGTCAAGGAATGGTTCTTGACAAGAGAATCTTTTATGTCAAGAGGTCAGTGGGAGTCTTAATGATCTTGAAAAGGGTCTCAAGAACTAATCAAGAATAAAACCTGTTGTTTATCACTATCACACGACTTGAGGTTTATAGCCTATCGTGTTGACATATTCTTGTGTCTGTGCCCATTCCAGTTAAAGTTGACTATGCATGTGAGTTCTATGAGTTCTCAGTTGTTTTCATAACTACTTGGAAGCAATGGTAGGCCCTTGTGCTGCCAGGTGGCAAGAAGTTAAGATTGAATGAGTTCAGTCCATATGAGTTTGGATTTGTCACTAACCTCCCCTTGTGGTTATTGACAAATTCATATGGATCGGAACACATACACCATAAATCTAAGTGTCATAAGGTTTCTCTTTGATTCCTGAAAATGATGGTGAAGAAACGCTTTCACTAAGAAGATTTTAAGGAGATAGAAATTGTGATATTTGCATTCTCAAATTCAATTATGATTACGACATCCCTTTTCATAATTTGAATTGTGAGCAATGGCAAAGGTCTAAACATTTGAGACTATGATTACGACATCCCTTTTCACAGTTCTAAAATTGTTTAGACACACATGTGAGCTATCTAAGGAAAGGTGTATGATTTTGGGAAGCTTAGATAAAGTCTTATCGAAGCATCTCGTATCAGAAACCTAAACTTTGGTAATGAAAGTCAATAAAGTACTGATTTCTAAAAGTCCAGCTGATTTCTAGATACATATCAAAGCTAGTGGGAGCATAAGTGTTATGCTGATAAGGATATAATTATCATGTTAGTGGGCGCATGATTATTATGTTAAGTGTTGCAAGTTAGCAATGTTAATTATAGAAAACAAAAGTTTCAATTTGCAAAGTTTCAGGGTTTGAAAAGTTGTTTTGCTATAATTAAGGGAGATGAAATTATACTTCATTCCAATTCTAAAAGCTTAAATTGAGATTTTAATCAAATTTAGTCAAGTATATATATGAATGTTATGTTGGAATGGTTCAACATAAGGAAATTCTATATATGGAAATACTAATTGCTTTCTCAATATTCGATTATGATTACGTCATCCCTCTTCATAGTCCGAATTTTGAGAACATGGCTAATAAAAAAATTATTATAGCAAAAGACTGGTCTAGGATCATGTCTTTATGTGAGACATTATGAATCGTATCTCATATGCTTCAGGTATATGATCGATTGCATATGCTATAATATTTCTATGTGTTCTGAATTTTCCAAATGCCTTGGGCATTAAGAGGGAAAAAGGAGCAGAACTGTATATGACTAAAATGATTAAGCAATTGTTGAGGACAATCTGAGGCTTACCAAAGATTGGTTACTCATGGACAGTTGGAAGTATATTGTTAATTTTGGAAGGACCATATTGACATATTCTGAAAAGAGGCAACTCTTGTTCAGAAGTAATAGTCAAAATGGGAATATGGAAATGTTTCCATAAGTGGAAGTTATTCTTTAAATCTGTGTAAGATTAGAAAACTTATTGCAAGAAGGATGTTCAAAGGAATGTACTTTGAATGTGATACTTCGTTTCCATGGAATTGCTCTCCATTGGAATACATTGTAATGTCTGTTGCCAAGTCTTTGTGACTTTTGTGCATAGTCATTACAAGAGGATCATTGCATATAAGTTTAGAATCTAACAGATTTCAGTAAATGGCAAAGAATCTTGTATTCTTACATTTGTCATAAGGATTAGGAATTGTTAAATGAGTATCATTGAAATGTTTTCAATTGATATATTTCACAAAGAAAGGACCATAGGTAAACATAGTGTGCATGTTTGTAGCATGGGACAACTATTGTTTTAGTTCAAGTATTAAGTTGATTATTTGAAACATTATACAATGATTAATGAGTAATCAATATGACTCAAAAGTTTTGGGGCCATATAGGATTAGTATTATTCTTGTGTTTCATTTTGCATGTTTTGACTTCCCGAATAACTAGGTTATACAAACCATCCACATTCGATCATACTTTGGAAGTAGGTATTGAGGTAAGACTGTGATGAATGGGTCTGTAGTATGTCTAGTTGTTTTAGACATAGCTGCAGTATTCATGAGTGCTCCTGGAATAAGATTCGAGTATTGGATTAAAGTCACGCTCATTTGAATCACTTCATGGATTTTATCACGAGTGATCATGAGACGATAATATCTTATATTCTTCAAACAGAGACGTGTGAGTTGTAGTTGCGAGTCGGTTGCACATTTACATATGTAAACGCACCAGTAACTTGGATGTTATAAAACATATCGTTGTGTGTAATTTGATGAGTGAGTACAAGCGAGCATTTGGGTCGAATTTTATATGTTCCTTTTACCCCATGTGGATAAAAGCGATATCTGTGGGCCCCTCGATGATTTAGTGATGACAACCCTAAGTGCTCGGCCGGGCCTGGACTGATTTGATTTGTTCAATTAGTCGGTCGTCATAAATCAGGAATCGGGAAACAACAGATGGACAGATAGAATAATTCTAATCCATGTCTCAGTCCATATGATATCTAGAATGGAGGAATATATGATCCCTTATCTAATGGACACGTCATTGACTAGGTCAGAGTTCAACAACGGCTTTTAAGAGCTACGATTGATAGTCGGGATTTTGGAGTCGTATTTGCAATAATAGTTTTAGACTTATCCAAGTGGGAGACTGTTGGATTAGATGTCTAAGCCCATAACTATTATTGGTATATACTCGACCCGAGAGTAGCGTGGTCCATTTGGGCTGCATAACATCAGGACAATTTGTTAGGATGGACTTTTGAGAAGAGGTTATATATGATTTATTAATATATTATAAGTTCTAATATATTAATATGAAATCATATGATTTAATTAGTATTGATCAAGAATTAGTTTGGAATTAATTTAGTGATCAAAAGAGACTAATTAAATCTATAGGGACTAATTATGGTAATTGGTTATATTTATATGTGTTGGGCTTATGATCCATATTGAACTAAGTTTATGTATGGATACATAAAGAGTTGGGCCACATGAACCATGGATCATAAAACCCATGGGTATGGATTTGGGTTATACCCATGACTCTTGGAAATCAACATATAAATATTTACTCCATAACCTAAAAATGTGTGCTTCTATTCTTAGAGAAAGATGGACGATTTTGGTGCATGGAATTCTCTCTCAAAATGTCATCTTTTCCTAGGTGAGTTATGATTCCATTTGAGGTGCAACACTTGGGGCACTAAGTTCTTAAAGCCCAAAGTCTTTCTAGCAACATCAACAACATCAACAGGTATGTCTAAAACTTGTCTTATTAGACATATGTTATTTGTATGCTAGTTGTAAGCTTAAAGCTTTGGAAACCATATGCATGTATAATTAGAGAAAACATCGATCCAAAGCTTTTAGGGTTGTATGTGCACCATAGGATGTTGTAGTATACAAAACCCAACAACCATCACCAATGTCCATGGAAACCTTAGAACTAGACCCAATAAGCATCTTTGCTTTATATGTGCTCTTAAGTCTTTCTGCTTCAGCAACAATCAACATTTGGGTCAGATCAATTAGGTCCACGTCGATATTCCTCATCTAAAAGATGTCAACAAACTAATCATATGACTTTCGAAGCGAAAGAAGAACCAAATCAATTCCTTGGTCCCTTGGGAAAATGACACCCAATCTATCCAACTTGTCAATGTACGATTTCATTTTCAGAACATGCGTAAATACATAATTTCCATCTTGATGTCTACATGTCAATAGGGCTTGAGTTGTCTCATATCTTTCAAGTTGAGGAAAATGTAAAGTTGAGAGAGTCACAAGAGGAGGAGGTGGAAGAGTTGAAGAAGCATGATGTCCAGTTCCACTAATTCCCAAAGAAGGGAAAACATTTTCACATTGATCAGAATGTAGAAGATCATCTTCAGAAGGAAGAGGAAAACCATTTCCAAAAGAACGAGGAAGAACATTTCTATCTTCATAAGACATATAAAATTACGAGAAAAGAGAATTCAAGTTAGTTGATTTTAATCCTTAATTATTAACCCAAAATTTTAAATTAAGGCTAGGATCCATATTTTCAATTCGAACTTTGAAGAGGGATGCCATAATCAAATTCAATTCTATTTTAGGTAAGTAAGGCTTTTACAAATTCAAGTATTATGAAACTCCTAGATCTTTTGAGATTCATTGAATCTTATAAATGGTATGTTTAATCTCAGATTATGCTCTCATTTTTTTGACTGGGATGCCGAGGATCACAAACGAGATGTGAATAACCATGCAAACCCAGTTGACAACCTCGATGTCATTTATCATCTCACATTGATGTACCGGATCACCACATACGCTCCATCAACAATGATAATTTTCGAGATGCCCATCATATCTCTTTATAGTCCCTATTAGTGTGTCGGTTAACCATACACATTCCACTAACGACATATAAAGCAGGATGTATGTTTTCATGGATTAACATACTTTTCACATTTTTCTTAAAGTAACTAAGAGTGGGATTTTTAAAAGTGGTTTAGTTACTTTATGCCATTATACTTATTAATGATATTATGTCCTATCAAATCCGTTCGGCTAACGGATATTATGTCATTTTAAAAGTGGTTTAGTTACTTTATGCCATTATACTTTATGCCATTATACTTATTAATGATATTATGTCATTTTATAGGACGCTTCCTTAAACTCTCATTATAGCATGTCTTCGTGAATGAGGCATACTAATGATTTGACTGACTTGTCTTATACATATAATATATTAATCTTTTAATTATATATATAGTATAAGGTGTATTTTAAAACCTTTCTAAAATACTAGGTTTAAAATTAAATTTTTGAAATTAATAAAAAAAATATTAATTTAACTTGAAAATAAACCAATTTTGATTTAATCTTTATCTTTTAATTAAATAATTAATTAAATTATTATGGATTAAATAATTATTTATAATTAACCAATTAATATTCAAATTTAATCCTAATATTAAGCCTTATAATTTTTTAACATATGCTAGGGTTTATCAGGTTTTAATTGTTCAAATTTTAATGTTTTTAAAATAAAAAATAAGGAAACAAGGAAAACCCTAAAAGGGATCCTTAATTTTCGAAAATTAGGCAAAAGGGGCTAGGGTTTCTAAAACCCTTGCAAATTTCGAAAATATAGGGTGGATGCTAGGGTTTTAAGAACCCTATGGAATTTCAAAAATTGCCTCCTTAGGGTTTAGTTTCTATAAACCCTAATTTTGATCTATTCAACTTCGTGCAAGATCAATGAGAACAATGGATCTGATACCACTGATGGGTTTTATGTGTTACAAATTTTATTTTCGCGGAAAAACATAAAACCCTAAGTTCACATGCAACCTAAAGGATCTATGTTTTCACTATGATTTGCAACAAACAAATGAATATCAAGAACCCTAAAAGTACATTGATATTTTCAAAATTAAGAAAGGTTTTATAGAAATTGCATACCTTTAGTTTATTATAGAAAATAAACCAGTATTCCTTCTTGAATTTTCTTTAGAAAGCAAGCACCAGAAGTCTCGTGTCTCTAATAGCTCACACCCAAAACCCTAGCAATTGGAAGTTAAAGATGAGAGAGTAGAATAAGGAAGATCTTCGATCTAAGACTCTTATAATGAGATGAATTTCGAAATTCTAAACCCTTAGGGATTTATATAGGTGTTAGGAAGGTTGTATGTCACACAAATTCCTTTTAGATAACCCTTACCATATTGCTTCCTCCCTAAGGCATTCCAAGCTTCCTTAGAGACCAAGAATACCTCTAGAAACTGTCCCCTCTATGAGAGGTTCTAGAATTGGTCAATGTTCAACATTTGAACATTGTCACCTTTAGTCCTTCTACTTTTAATTAATCCAATAAATCCCAAAATTAATTCTATATAATCTCTGATTAAGTTTTAATCAAACAATACTATTTCTAATTAATATATTATCTTAAAATATATTAATAAATTATTTATTTTTATTTCTAATTAATTTATTAACATTATAATAAATTAATAAATCAGTCTCTCTCTCCAAAAAGCATTACAGTCAATTATTAGGTTTGAGGGAACCCAAAACGACTTTGCTAATTATTCAAGATTATACTAATTTAGTTATTGGCTTAGACACCTAATCCAAAAAAATGACCATTGTGCCTCTAAAACCACCTTTGATGCCATTTTTCGTCCCTCGTGTGTTAAGTCCATGTAAAATCACCATTTTGCCGCTAAAACTACCTTTGTTCAAACTTTTTGTCCCTGAACTGTTAAGTCTATGTAAAATGACTAAATTTCCCCTAAAATCATATTTGGTAACACTCTTCATCCATGGGGTGTTAAAATTCACATAAAATACCCATTTTGTCTTTAAAACCACCTTTCGTAAGGCTTTAAGTCTGTGACATGTTATATCAAAGGAGCATCAAATTTACAATATATGGTTGTAAGTCAAAATGGTAATAAGGATTATAGTAAGTTATAGTGTTGGTCCTTTAGTATACCTGGTTTTTATAATTTTTGTTGCAAAAATTCACTTGCAGTTTTGGCTATTTTTTGAAGTATCGTAACAATTTTGATCCTCATCCCCAATAAACGACTATAATTGATTTTTTTTACTCTTAAATAAATATTTGTTATTTAATCTAATTTTGTGATTTCAAAGTAAAACTAAATAACATATTTCTATTAAAAAAGACAAAGAAAGGTTAATATAGTCATGTTTCGTGGAACGAGGACGAAAATTATTAAGAGAACTAAAAATAAGGACCAATATTTGCCGAACTCATCCATAATCAGGCCTAATAGACTATAAATCTAGTTTACGCCTTAGGAGTATCTATTAGACTATAAATCTAGTTTACGCCTTAGGAGTATCTATTGGAAAGCTGAAATTAATACATTTAAATGATATTAATGATATATTGCTATCAACTATAATTGCTTTTATTACTCTTATGTTTGTAATAAGATTTTAGGTTCATAGATTGTTAACAGGTAACCTGTAAAAATCGTGTAAAAAAACTCTTTAAACATGTTTTTAGAGGCCAGGACAGATACAATAACAAAGACAATTTCTTGAATTAATATTGAAGTAGATTGAAGATGTTTCAATGCAGAGGATGAACAAAATAAAAATTGCGAAATTTTAGGGTAAGAAAATCCAAATCACAATGGGGCAAGTTAGATTTTATACTTTTGAATAGCAATGTACGTGCATTTCTTTACTTATAATATCACATTCTTACATTTCAACATCCTTACTTTTTGTATAGATAATAGCAATATGTAATTCCAAAACAACAAAGTACTTACATTTCTTTATAGTTTACATATAAATAGCAGCATACTTGCAATTCCTTATCTACAATAGCAATCTACTTAAGTTATTTACTAATAATAGAAATGTGTGAACGATATAACTTATGTAATTCAGCTACAGATTCTAGGCTAAGTCTTCATTTATTGGCTTGACAAATAATAATTTTATGTCTTCCACAATAACAATCTGATAATAACCCTTTGTTTTCCTTGTGTGCAGGGTTTGGGTAGCATTTGAATGCTGATAAATGATTATTACTTTGCAATCGAAGGTACATTGCTATTATGGGTAAAAACCATATTTGTAAAAGTGGCTAAAGTACGTTGCTATTTCTTGCAATTTGGATCTATTTCTGATCCTTTCCGTCGGACGCGAAGCACAAGATATTTTCTAGTTTTTTGTAATTCTAGGAAGTTAATTTGAGAACCTAGATATTTAGATAACATTGGATTAGATTTTTAATGTTTAAATTGGCAAACTTTGTAAACCATCAAAATTACAAAACTCATATGTATTGGATCTTTGAAAAGTGTTATATATATATATATATATATATATATATATATATATATATATATATATATATATGAAAATAAAAAAACATAAGAATTCTAAGAAATTAGGTTGATGTGGCGGTTGAATTGGTTGAATCGAGAACCACACAGAGCGATTTGACAAAAAACCTGTTTTTTAGAACACTGATTAACATTATATATATATATATATATATATATATATATATATATATATATATATATATATATATATATATATATATATATATTCAAACAAGAACAATTACTAAATCGAGAACACAATAATGAATGTTGACTATTCATTTTAAAATATTATTTTCAATGAGAATAGTATATGGAAATGGATCTCCATTTAAAAATAACACAAATTAAAAAAAATTGAAATATTTGGAAATTTTATTTAAATAAAATAAAATATTGAAATTTATGTGGACAAAATTTGTTCTTGCGTTCTCGAATCTTTACTTTTTCTCATTTGTACTTCCTCTTATTTATATATATATATATATATATATATATATATATATATATATATATATATATATATATATATATATATATATATATATATATATAAAAGTTGCTTCCATTGAGATTTTATAAAAAATATAGATCTTGTGATTCTAGCCACATATATTTCATCCGTCGCTCTAACACTCCAGCGTATTGTAACAAATCGTAATTCCAAACCTATGTAATAGTTTAGGTCAATGTGTAGTTCTTTTTATAATAACAAAGAGAATTTTAGCATAATGTGCATATTTACATAATTGACCCTAAAAAATAAATTATTTAGCAATCTCGATTGGGATGAACCAAGTGATGGAGATTGTAACAAGGTTTCCAAAAACATAAAGAACACTAAAATCCGAGTTATAACGAAGAAGTTATGACCAATCGAAAATCTGCGATAAAACCGGCAAAACACTGTTCAGTATAAAAACTGAATTTTCGATAAAAGGCTTTTTAGCCTTAACAATCTAAATGAAAGTTGTAGTTTATGTTAAACCGAGAATTTTCATAAAAAGAAAGGAAAAATCTGACTTCGTATGAGGAAGTTATTATTTTTCTAAGTTTCAGTATAACAGTGTACAGCTAAAAACTCGAAATAAAGATCAAGCGATTTTTAGCCGACACAACCTAAACGAGAATTGAAGGTCTCGTCGGTAGTAGAACAACGGTAAAAAGACAGACAAAAACGGACGTCGTATGAAGAAGTTTTGAATTTTTAACGGATTCTCGTCCCGGTCTGTTTAAAATAATAATATTAGAAATAAAGTTAAAATTAGCCAACGAAGTCTAAACGAAAGTCGTAGAGTATGATTTTACCTACGCATGCATATAAAGAACGCCAAAAACGGAGCTCGTATGCGAAAGTTATGATTTTTGCAAGTTTGGCACAAAAATAAAGAGAAAATGGGAAAAATCGGGCAATTTCACATGCCACGTCACCCTCGCACGTGGCAGCTGCTGAGTGGACCGAAGCCATGCGTGGCACCTCCTGATTGGACCGCAACCGAGGTCCACTTAGAAGCGAACAGCTTCGCATGAGATGCCCCGGAGACACCCCTCGGACACCCTCCTTCGCACGTGATCTCTTCCCATTGGACCGAGGTTTGGTCCAATCCGAGCCTAACACCCTGCGAGCCTTCGGTCCGAAGTAAGCCACCTGTCTGACGCGTGTCAGCCTCGCATAGGCTTGGGTCCGAACCTTCGGACTATATATAGCATGCGAGGGCTTCCGAATTTTTACACTTTTTCACCCCAATTTTCATTCTCTTTCACATTCTCCACTCCCATAAGCTCATATACAACCCCTAAAGCCCCGGTATCAAGTCTCGAACCCTAAGCAAGCCTCGAAGCCCCGAGATTCCCGAGAAGTAACCTCTCTCCTGTCGAAACTCTGCCCAATTTGAGCCGGTTTCCCGACAAATAAACTCCTTTTCGTGAAACGAAACTCTGTCCGGTTAACCATCTATCAAGTGAGTTCATACCCCCGTATTTTCATAATTTCTATTGTTTTAAGGGGGGAATACAAGCATAACACAAGAACTTTGTGTTATAAAATCATGATAAAATAACATTAAATTATCCAAATATACTGAAAACATCAAACTCTTTTATAATCTTATATTTTCCCCCAAAATTCATATGTGTATATATATATATATATATATATATATATATATATATATATATATATATATATATATATATATATATATATATATAAGATTTAAAAGGCTTAGGACTGATAACCCATTCTAGGGTTTTGATACAGAAAAAATCAAAGTTTACACTTATTAAATACATGTTTGAAATACTAAATCAAGAACATACTGCCAATCATTTATTTCAGAATGATTGGGTTTTCTTAACTAATATACATGTAACGTTTATATGCTTTTTATGAGACATTCAGGTTGTTTAATTCATTTTAGACAACCAAGGTAAAGCCCTGACATTATAACCAGAATCTCCAGCCTCGGGGATCGAAACAAGTTGTGTGTAGATCTATATCGAGATTGACAACCCCGCACTCAGGCTGCTAGCTACAGTCAGGCATACACGCCGATGAGTGGCAATTGTTATCAACAGTTTAAACGCCCACAAATCGTTTGTTTCAAGCCATCCGTCATAGTATGGTTATAAGAACTCATTAAAAAGATATTAACAATATGTTAGTATATAAACAAGTAAACGAAAGTACACCTTCAAAGTACCATTTTTCAGAATACAAACTACAATGGTTCAATACAGTTTTCAATAACAGCTCGTGGAGCCAGGCACACTCTCAGTTACAAGGTTTCATAAAGGAATACAAATACAAAACATTGATACAAAGAGAACGGTTTTATGAGAATATAACTACTTTTCATATACAACAGAAAAAATAGGATTTTCTGGAACAGTTCACATATACAAGATACAGAGATACTCTTTTAAACATAAACACTTATGCACTCACACAACTTTATGTTGATACTCTCTTTTCAAATTACTTGTAATCTCAGGGAAATAATACACAGGTACTCCCCGACCTTTTGAGAAGATGGAGCTTTGTTGAGTCATATCTTCTTTTGTATAACTATATTTTGGTTCAATATACAATGATTGAACACATGTAAATACTTATACTTTTTAAATACAATGGTTGTTTGTACTTTGATTACTATGATGCATGTGTTGTGATACTACAATTCAAGTCCTCCACCCCCAGACGTTTCCGCCGTCTGGTTTGGGGGTGTGACAGATTGGTATCAGAGCATTGTTTATAGTGAACTCAGTATATCAATCAATAAAAGATATACAAACTATAAATACATCGGGGCAAGGAGCTCTGACTACAAGTATACTTTTAAATATTTAAGTATTTTTATAAGAAGTATACTAACACTCACAAGTAAAGTATCACAGTCAAAGAGCACACTCATACTTACAAGTACAATATCACAATCATAAGAACTTAAAAGTATTTGGATGTTGAGCACTATAGTCAAACCTGAGCAGTTAGGTAATCATATCTGGAATTAATATAGCCTAATCAACTATATTGATTTGAGATATGACCAACATGTGTTTGGGAGTGATAGTAGTGTTGAGACATGTCTAAAACTTACCATACATATTCAGAAGAACTATAGAACAAAATACAAAGATTAAAATATTTTGCTAATCTTATTTCTAATACAGAACCTATGGTTGCACCCAATTTACCGGGAGACCCCTACAATCCACAGAATGCAGGCTGGATCACAGACTCAGATGAAGAACCCTTTGAGGACAGCGAGTCAAGTGGTGCGGATACAGAGCCACAAGTCTGCAACCCTGGGGAGCGTCCCCAGAGGCAAGAGGACGCAGAACCAATACCTGAGTGGGGCCAATACATAAACCATTGGAGTCGACAAGACGGCCAACGCCCTCCATACGGAATGGCACGAGGTTTCTATAACGTATCTAGAGGAGGAACTGCTGACAGAGCTCTTCCAGTTATAGTAAACCGGATAGCCCGACAGTTCGATCAATCAAGTATGTCGATTAATCGGATCCTAGAGGTGAATGCAGTTGCACAGGCTAACACTGCAGATATCCTTCGTCTTGACGAGATGCAAGATGACACCCAGCACCATACTGAAGCCCTTCAAAGGCAAGTTAGTGCTGCTGAATCAGAGATCAGAGAACTAAGGGAGCATCAAGCTGCCCAAGAAAGGCGCTGGAAAGCGCAAGACGAAGCGGAACCTAGCAATCGTCGTAGAAATCGTCGCAAGTAGTGTTCGCACTACTCCTACTTTCTACTTTCTATATCGAATGTGTATACTACTTTCTACGTTATGTACAAATCACGTATCAATAAAACAATAAGCACTTTACTTCAACAAGAGTTATTACAATTTTCATAATCATCTTATTCCAAAGTTTTGGATCGCAGAAATGTTCCAGTGTTATTTTTCATACTTTCGATACAACTGCGGAAATTTTATTTTTCCGGTAGGTTGGTTTGATGTCGACACTTTCTCAGTATTGGGGTCCTGCTTTAAGGTCAAGTTTTCTGGACCTTATATACTTAATATACCAATACAGTTGACATGTACATTCATACTTTTTGAAAAATAACCATTCAATTTCATATTATCCTGTTGCAAGTTGTACTTGCAGTGGATTTCTATTTCCAATTCTTTGTAAGATTCATGTTGAATTAAGTGTTTAGTTCAGAGATATCAAATTCATATTCATTCTTGATATCTCACTATCTTTTTATCTATTTGACTTTTATAGCAAGAGATGCCTCCTCGTAGAAATCCAAGACGTGTCAACACCAATGAAGCACCGACGCCATCCCCACCACCACCTCCTCAATTCGACCCCGCTATGTTTCAAGCGGCGGTCACGGTGGCTGTAGCGGCTGCCATGTCTCACGTTCATACTCCTGGTGTTAGTGGGTCGGGAGTCGGTGCATATCCTTCTAACCATGGCGAAAGTCATGGGCATTCGCGAGAATGCACTTATAAGGATTCCTCTAATGCCAAACCCAGGACCTTTAATTGGACTGGGGGAGTTATGGCACTAAGGCAGTTGATAGAAAAGATGGAGGCAATCTTTGAAAGTTTCTCCTGTCCTGAGGGTAGCAAAGTTAAATTTGCTGTCTGTACTTTTTATGATAGGGCTCTAACGTGGTGGAATGGCCACATTAAGTCACTTACTCTAGTTGTGGCTAACTCCATCAGCTGGGAGAGCCTAAAAGCCATGTTAATGCGGGAATACTGCCTGCGAGGGGAGATACAGAAACTGGAGCAAGAACTATGGGCTCTTACAGTGGTTGGTTCTAATATATCAACCTATACCAATAGGTTCTGTGATCTGGTAATTCTTTGCCCGGATGTGGTTCCTATCGAGAGCAAAAAGATTGAGAGATATAATTGGGGTATGTCGCCCCAAATTCAGTCAAGTGTTTTAGCTTCAAAGCCTATTACTTTTGACAGTGCCAAAGAACTGGCACAATCTCTCATCGACCACGGAGCCTGTCAAAACTCTGTGGTCTCTGCTCCAGAACAACCCAAGGAGAACAACAACAACAGCAAAAAGAGGGTTTGGAACAAGGGGAAGGGCAAATCTCCTCTAGAATTAGCAAAGAAGCAACAAGTAGTGGCAGTCCATGCTACTACTGTACCTGCTACCATACCCGCTACTGTACCTGCTGCTGTCTCCAATAACTTTGCACCAACAAAGCCCTATGCTGGTACCCTCCCTAAATGCAACAAGTGCAATTTTCACCACAACAGAAATTGCCAAGAAATGCAGTGCCAAAACTGCAACAGGAAAGGGCATACTGCCCGATTCTGTAGAATACCACCTCAACCACTTAACCAACTACCTACCGCTGGAGTAGGCCAAGCATGCTACCAATGCGGTGATGTGGGGCATTTCAAGAAAGATTGTCCAAAGGCTGGAAATGCCGGTGTAGTTGGGAGGATTTTAGCACTGGGTCATGAAGAAGCGGTGGCAGACCCTACTATGGTCACAGGTACGTTCCTTCTCAATAATACTTATGCATGTATTCTATTTGATTGTGGTGCTGAGAGGAGCTTCGTGAGCCATAATTTTAAACATCTATTAAATCAAAACTCCCAACCACTCAATGAAACATTTACAGTAGAAATTGCTAACGGGAAATCCGAATCCACCAATGATATATACATAGGATGTATCCTTACCTTGAATGACTTGTCTTTTCCAATAGACCTTATGCTGGTCTTTATCAAAAGTTTTGACATCATAATAGGTATGGATTGGTTGTGCCCCAACCATGCCGACATCCTATGTTATGAAAGAGCTATTCGTTTGAACTTACCAACTAACGAAACTCTTATTATCTATGGCGACAAACCCGGAGCGAACCTTCAGATCATTTCTTGCATCAAAGCACATAAATATCTTTGCAAGGAGTATTGTGCTTTCTTAGCTCACGTGGTAGACAAAAAGCAAGAAGTGAAAGATATAGCAAGCATTCCAGAGGTCTGCAACTTTCCTGATATTTTTCCCGATGATCTTCCAGGAGTACCTCCCGAACGACAAGTCGAATTCCGAATCGACTTAATCCTTGGAGCTACACCCGTAGCCAAATCCCCCTATCGTCTTGTACCTTCTGAAATGCAAGAATTATCCAGCCAACTTAACGAACTCCTTAACAAAGGTTTCATAAGACCAAGCTTCACACCTTGGGGAGCACCGGTTTTGTTCGTAAAGAAGAAGGATGAATCATTTCGCATGTGCATAGACTACCGTGAGCTGAATAAACTCACCATCAAGAACCGACACCCTCTACCTTGTTGGGTTTTGCGCATTCTAACACTCCTAAGTGTACATGCAACCCTAAATACCTTGGATCTATGTTTTCTCTATTATACATGCAATTATGAACTTTCCAAGGTATTACCCTATCTAGCATACGATACTTGATACTTGGGGTAATCAAATGGATAGAATACATACCTTTGTTTGATGTAGCTTGTCTCCATGAAGCTTGAGTGCCTAGTGCCCCAAGTGTGACACCTCAAATGGTTCACACAACACCAAATGCACATGGAATGACTTGAGAGAAATGGAACACTCCTTCAAATCACCTAGCCCTCATATTCACACATTAGTGCACGATTTCTTGAGCCATGGGATTCTTTTATATGGTGGCTATTAGGGTTACACCATGTAACTCATAACTTTACCCATTCCTTATGCTCCATGGATTTTAACCTCCATGGAGTATCCATGGGTCACCCCATGGACTTAGTCCAACATAAGGAATCTTGGATCACAAGCCCACATATATAAGAATGAATGATTTACACAATCAACCCATATATTGAATTAGTCTCCTTTTGATCACTTAATTAATTCCAAATTAATTCTTGATCAATACTAATTAAATAACCTTATTAATATATTAGAACTTATAATATATTAACCAACCTTAAGTGTTATTTCTCTCATTATAGTCTATCCAAATGCATGATGCCATGCAACCCAAATGGACCATGTCGGGTCGGGTCAAGTCTTACCAATTATAGTTATGGACTTAGACATTAATCCAACAGTCTCCCACTTGGATAAGTCTAAAACTATTATTGCGTATGACTTCAGGAACCGATCAGCAATCGTAGCTCTCAAAAGCTTCTGTCGAACTCTGACCTTGTCGATGAACTCTGACCTTTGTCAATGACTTGTCCATTAGATAAGGGATCATATATTCCTCCATTCTAGATATCATATGGACTGAGACATGGATTATCAATCATTCTCTCTGTCCATTTGTTGTTTCCCGATTTCCGATCCATGATGACTTACTGATTAAACAAATCAAATCAGTCCTGGCTTGGCCAAGCACTCACATGTATCATCCTTAAATCATCGAGGGGCCCACAGATATCGCTTTTATCCCGAAGGTAAAAGGAATGGATAAACTTCGACTCATATGGCTTGTTCTACTACTTGTTGAATCATACACAAAGGCACGTTTTATAACATCGAGTTACCGAATGCGTTTTCGTGCAATCAATGTACAACCAACTCATAGTAACAACTCATATCTCTAGGTTTGAAGAATATAAGATATTATCGTCTCATGATCACTCGTGATAAAATCCATGAAGTGATTCAAATGAGCGCGGGTTGAATCCAATACTCAGAACTTATGAGCACTCATGAGTGTTGTAGCACCACTTTGTCCACCAACTTGGACCTCTACAAACCAACCCATGACAGTCTTGATTCATATCTACTTCCAACATATGACCGACTGTGGATGGTTTGAATAACTTAATCATTCAGGAAGAGCGACTTAGTTATTCTGGAAGTCAAAACATGCAAAGTGAAACACAAGAATAAATGAATCAAATATGGTATCAAACCCTATGAATATAAATAAACACTTTTATTTATCACCATACTGATTACTCATTATTCATTGTTTCGGTTTTATCAACTTTATACTTGAATTAAAAACACTAGTTGTCCCATGCTCCAAGCATGTACACTATGTTTTTCTTAAACAATAGCTTTGCCATACACCAAGTATGCACTCTATGTTTGTCTATGATCCTTACTTTGTGAAATAAACCAATTGAACATAAATTCAATGATTCTAATTTCACACTCCCAAATCCTTATCGAAAAATATGAGAATTTCAAATTCCTATCATTTATCGAAATCTGTTTAGATTTTAAACTTATATGCACTGACCCTCCTGTAATGAATATGTACAAAGTCACACAGACTTGTCAACAGTCATTATAAGGTATTCCAATGGAGATCAACTCCATGGAAACTAAGTCTCATATTCAAAGTACATTGCTTTGGACATGCTTCTTCCATTATGTTTTCTAATCTTACACAGATAACTTCCACCTATGGAGACAACTCCATATTCTCATTTTGACTATCACTTCTGAACAAGAGATGCCTCTTTTCAGAATATGTCAATATGGTCCTTCCAAAATTATCACTATACTTCCAACTGTCCCTGAGCAACCAATCTTTGGTAAACCTCAGATTGTCCTCGACAATTGCTTAATCATTTTAGTCATATCCAATTCTAGACCTTTTCCCTTCTTAATGCCTCTGGGCATTTAGAAAAATTTAGAAATGACAAATATTATAGCACATGCAATCGATCCTGTACCTAAAGCAAATGGTACACGATTCATGATGTCTCACATAAAGACATGATTCTAGACCAGTCTTTTGCTACAATATTTTTATTTGCCATGTTTTCAAAATTTGACCATGAAGAGGGATGCCGTAATCATAATCGAATTTTGAGAACGCAATATATAGAATTTCCTTAAGTTGAACCAATCCAACATGAAATTCATATATATATTCTTGACTAAAGATGATTAAGGTCTCAATCTAAGCCTTTAGAACTGAAATGAAGTATATCCTCTCCCTTAATTATAGCAAAACAACTTTTTCAATCCCTGCAGCCTGACGAATTGAAACTTTTGTTTTCTATAATTAACATTGCTAACTTGCAACACTAACAATAATTATCATGCTCCCACTAACATGATGATTATTAGCATAACACTTATGCTCCCACTAGCTTTGACATGTACTCAGAAATCAGCTGGACTTCTAGAAATCAATACTTTATTGACTTTCTTACCAAAGTTCAGATTTCTGATACGAGATGCTTTGATAAAACTTTATCAAAATCATACACCTTTCCTTAGATAGCATGCATGTGTGTCTAAACAATTTCAGAACTATGAAAAGGGATGCCGTAATCATAGTCTCAATTGTTTAGACCTTTTGCCATCTGCTTCAAATCTACTTGGTGGAAGTGTTTCCTCACCATCATTTTCATGAATCGGAGAGAAACCTTATGACCCTTAGATTTTATGGTGTATGTGTTCTTATCCATGTGAATCTGTCAAAACCATAATCACAAGACAAGGTTAGTGACAAATCCAAACTCATATGGACTGAACTAAATCTTAATTTCTTGCCACCTGGCAGTACAAGAGCCTGCCATTGCTTCCAAGTTGTTATGCAACCAATTGAGAACTCTAAGAACTCATATGCAAAACCAACTTTAACTGGAATGGGCACAGAAATAGAGTATGTCAACAGGAAAGGTTATAAACCTCAAGTCGTGTGCTAGTGAAGAACCTTAGGTTTTACTCTTGATTAGTTCTTGAGACTTTCAAGACCTTTAAGACTCCCACTATCCTCTTGACATATAAGACTCTCTTGTCAAATATTCAAGGGATAGTGCGGATTCTTTATCACGACAAACACTTCACACAATTGGCCTTAGTTGGTCTTTGTTTAATCCAAAACATCACAACTTACCAACTTTAAATGTACAAGAGTAGGACACTTTTACTCTTACATTTGACAAGTGTTATAAACCTTTCTTTAAGATATGTCACTCAACTTGTAGTCTTGGAGTATGACTCTAAGACTTGTTTGGAAACGAAGTATGACTCATCTTCTTGATTTAACCATTTCAACAATTCATGACTGCTCTTCTTAGTCATAAGAATGCACTAAGATGTCCTTAGAAGACCAATTGTGATGTGGTTCTTAAATCATTAAGATGATCACAAAATATGATACTAATGTACTCTCCCATCTTTTCAGATTTGAGAAACTTTTATCTTTCTGCCTAATTTGATTCTTCTTATTCGTTCTGCCATACATCGAGACTTTTCCAATGCTTCAGAATTACACTTAAGCCTGTAAGTATAACCATATTTACTAAACTTTAGTAAATCATGACGAATAGTCTTATCGATCTTTGTGGTGGACTTGACCAGTGCACAAGAATGTGTACTCGATCCCTTTAGTCATTTACTTGACTCACATATACATGTGAACAACGAATTAGTCTTAATTTTCGAAAGCTGAAAGTTCTCATTCATCATACTATACAACTTGCATGATTCCAAGTTTCTATCCAACTAAAATTTGGGTGATGAAAATCTTATGTTATTTGGAAAATTTAGACACTACCACAAATGAAAGAATTAAATTCATATTTCCACTCTTGCTATTAATGGAATCATATAAGCAACAATTTTTTTTCCTTTTCACAAATGCCATTGTAAGGATATTTTAAAATAAATAAAATCAAATTTTTTTTCCTTTTATTTTAAAAACTATGCGGAAAAAACTATCCTTACAATGCAAAAGCACATGAAAAACTTTGTTGTTATCTATTCCTAAGCAATATATCATAACTCCTAAGCAACAACTCAAAATTCTGATCACAGAACCATGCGATCGAAATCCATCTTCGCGATCAGAATCAGCATATACTTCCTTTAAGTTTCTTCACTTTTCTTTGATTCTTAAAACATCAACATGTGACCCAGTCACATCATGTAACAAGAATCTCAGAATAGAAATTTAACAGAGTTAGATAGTGGACTTTACCTGAAGTAGAGTCAATCTTCTTGACTTGATCAACCTTATGATCTTTCAGGTAAATAGGCTGCTTCGCAATCAATGCCCCTTCCTTTGGCAAGAGGAACATAAGGACTTTTTGGGAATGGTACATGGGACTATCCCAGACTTAGCCTTTCTCTTTACCATTTGGTCAACCTAGTTGACTATGGTCAATCCCTTTCCTTGGGAAGAGAAGGCTTTTCTAGATATCCAATGTTACCATTTTTAATGTCCATGGTAGCTTGGGAAGTTGATATACTAATCAAATTTGCTCTCCCAGTGCTCCAAATTATTGATGATTCAGCAGCACCAAGCAAATAGATAAGATCATTAAGGGTCATGTCATAGTCTGTTTCATAATAGTCCCAAAGGAATTCACTATGTGACTTAGAAAGTGATTGACCACCAACTTTCTCAAGACTTTGACACCCAACTCTCCCAGCTTGTCAATATGTGACTTCATCTCTAAGATGTGATCACACATTGACCTTGCTTGCCATTAGGGCTTTAGTGACCTTGAACTTGTGGGTTAGGGAGAATAATTGGAGGAGGTGGAGGAAGTAAAGTTCCAAGAGATTTGGGAAGATCATAGATGTCTGAACTAGACATCTTTTGGGAGATATTCAAGATAGTTGATCTAAAGTCCTTAATATAACACCCAATATGAAATATTAAGGCTAGGATCCAACAACCTATTTATAACTGGAAGAGGGATGCCGTAATCCGAGTTATAAAATAGTTGAAGGTAGGTAAATGACGATTTACCAATTTCCACCATGAAAAACGAAATAATGTAATTAGGTTTTTAATTGGATTTGAAACTCCTAGATCTTTTGAGATTCATTGAACTTTTCAATGGCATGTTTCAATCTCGAGTGTGCCCTTCAGGTTTTGTGACTGGGATGCCGAGGATCACAAAACAAGGTGTGAAGTAACCATGCAAATATACTTGGTACCCTTAATATTTACCCCTCAATCGATGTGCTGGTTAACCACACGAGCTCCACCGATACTATGATAAATATTAAGTTACCCTTTGCCTACTTTGTTAAATCCAGGTTAGTGTGCCGGTTAACCACACACGCTCCACTAACGGTTTAAACAAAGTGCAAAGTGTAATTTCATGGATTAGCACCTTATTCACATTTTCCTAAGTAACTAAGATTGGGAATTTATAAGTGTTTAGTTACTTAGTATTTATCATTAATACTTTTAATGAAGGGATAATTATAGTCCTTGTCCTACCCGTTCGGCTAACGACCCTCCACCAGTCAAGGAAGCGGTGGGTGAGAGTGGACACCCATTAAACTGCCATTTTATAGGCAGTAACCTTATACCCCCCTTATAGACCGGCTTCGTGAATGAGGCTTACTAACGGTAAGACTGACTTGCTCTTATACATATATTTATTATTAACTTATAATACTATAAAGTATGGTTGAATTTTAACTTTTAAAATTCTAAGGGCTAACTTGGAATTAAAGTATTCATGGGGAAAACTTTACAAATTCCAAAACTTGAGGGAAAGTTTTGAAAATATTCAAAACTAATTAATTCCATAACTTATGTGTTTAAAGTAGTTTTAATTAAAAAAAAACTCTTCAAGTTCCATAACTTGAGGACAAGTTATGGAAGACTTTAAACTAATAAAAGAATGTAACTTTTCTTTATTTTTGTAACTTATGGAACTAATTAAGGTTACACATTTTATCATTTAATGAAGTGACTCTTGAACCTCCATAACTTGAGGACAAGTTATGGAGTCATAAAACCATTTAATGAGCACAAGACTCTTCATTTTTGTAACCATTGCCAACTTTTTATGAGTTTTATGAAACTTAAATGTGACTTTTCATATAACTTGAGGACAAGTTACAAAAACACATTTTAGAATCAACTCTTAGATTAAAATGGATTGAAAACACATAATCAATTAACTTTTCTATTAATCTAATAAACTCATATGAACAAAGATAATTCACATCAATTTTTTTTCAAGTAATTAGCATAACTTTTAAACTAATACAATTCGATTTTTTAGCTAATTTTGCATGTATAACAAGAAAACAAGCCTTGTCTCTGATACCACTGTTGGGTTTTGCGCATTCTAACACTCCTAAGTGTACATGCAACCCTAAATACCTTGGATCTATGTTTTCTCTATTATACATGCAATTATGAACTTTCCAAGGTATTACCCTGTCTAGCATACAATACTTGATACTTGGGGTAATCAAATGGATAGAATACATACCTTTGTTTGATGTAGCTTGTCTCCATGAAGCTTGAGTGCCTAGTGCCCCAAGTGTGACACCTCAAATGGTTCACACAACACCAAATGCACATGGAATGACTTGAGAGAAATGGAACACTCCTTGAAATCGTCTAGCCCTCATAATCACACATTAGTGCACGATTTCTTGAGCCATGGGATTCTTTTATATGGTGGCTATTAGGGTTACACCATGTAACTCATAACTTTACCCATTCCTTATGCTCCATGGATTTTAACCTCCATGGAGTATCCATGGGTCACCTCATGGACTTAGTCCAACATAAGGAATCTTGGATCACAAGCCCACATATATAAGAATGAATGATTTACACAATCAACCCATATATTTAATTAGTCTCCTTTTGATCACTTAATTAATTCCAAATTAATTCTTGATCAATACTAATTAAATAACCTTATTAATATATTAGAACTTATAATATATTAACCAACCTTAAGTGTTATTTCTCTCATTATAGTCTATCCAAATGCATGATGCCATGCAACTCAAATGGACCATGCCGGGTCGGGTAAAGTCTTACCAATTATAGTTATGGACTTAGACATTAATCCAACATACCTCGCATTGACGATCTGTTCGACCAACTTCAAGGTGCGAACTACTTCTCGAAAATAGACTTAAGATTCGGGTATCACCAATTACGGATTTTGGAGGAAGACATTCCCAAGACCGCGTTTAGAACTCGTTATGGTCATTACGAGTTTATAGTGATGCCATTCGGATTGACGAATGTACCTGCTGTGTTCATGGATCTAATGAACAGAGTATATCATCCATTCCTGGACAAATTCGTCATAGTCTTCATCGACGACATCCTTATCTATTCAAGAAGCAAAGAAGAACATGGCCAACATCTTCGTCAAATATTACAAACCCTTAGGACCGAAAAACTTTATGCGAAGTTTTCAAAGTGCGAGTTTTGGATTATGAAGGTTGAATTCCTAGGTCACGTGGTCAGTTCAGAAGGAATACACGTGGACCCTTCCAAAATCAAAGCAATTGAAAACTGGCCAGCACCCACAACTCCTACAGAAATCCGACAATTCTTAGGTCTTGCTGGCTACTATCGCAGGTTCATCCAAAATTTCTCCCAAATCGCTAAACCACTTACCACCCTGACGCAAAAAGGTGTAACTTTCAGTTGGGAGGAGAAGCAAGAAGCAGCATTTCAAACGCTCAAACTAGCCTTATGCAGTGCACCGATCTTGTCCCTACCCGAAGGGACAGAGGACTTTGTAGTGTTCTGTGATGCTTCAAATCAAGGGCTTGGGTGTGTACTTATGCAAAGAGGAAAGGTTATCTCCTACGCCTCCAGACAACTTAAGACGCATGAAGTCAACTACACAACACACGGCCTTGAGCTAGGAGCGGTAGTATTTGCTCTGAAGATTTGGAGACATTACCTATATGGCACGAAATGCACAATATTCACGGACCATAAAAGTCTCCAGCATATCTTCAATCAGAAAGAGCTAAACATGAGACAACGACGATGGGTGGAGCTACTGAACGACTACGAATGTGAAATTCTTTATCACCCTGGTAAAGCAAACGTAGTAGCTGATGCCCTTAGCAGAAAAGAATACTCGGGTCGCCGAGTAAAGTCGTTGACCATGACAATCCATTCACATCTGTCCACACAAATCAAAGAAGCTCAACTAGAAGCCTTGAAACCCGAAAACGTGGTAGGTGAAACCCTAAGAGGAATGGATAAAAACTTCGAAGTCAGCGATAATGGAGTCTATTATTTCATGAACTGGATCTTGACACCAAAGTTTGGTGGTTATAGAGACATGGTTATGAATGAAGCACACAAAACCCGATACTCCATTCATCCAGGTTCAGACAAGATGTATCTGGACCTTAAGAAACTATACTGGTGGCCTAATATGAAGGCCGAAATCGCTACCTTTGTGGCCAAGTGGCTTACTTGTGCCAAAGTCAAGGTAGAATACTAGAAACCTTCAGGTTTATTACAACAACCTAAAATCCCTGAATGGAAGTGGGAGTGGATTACAATGGATTTCATAACCAAATTACCCAAGACTTCGGGTGGTTATGATACTATTTGGGTAATCGTCGACAGATTAACCAAATCCGCGCACTTCTTGCCAATAAAAGAAACCGACAAGATGGAGAAACTAACCCGAACATACCTCAAGGATATTGTTAGACTGCATGGTGTACCAATATCTATTATTTTAGACCGAGATAGTAGATTCACCTCTCGTTTCTGGCAGTCTTTACAAAACTCTTTGGGAACTAGGATGGACATGAGTACAGCCTACCATCCACAAACCGACGGACAAAGTGAGAGGATGATTCAAACACTAGAAGACATGTTGCGAGCTTGCGTGATAGACTTTGGAAAAGCATGGGATATTCACTTACCCCTTATTAAATTCTCTTATAACAATAGTTATCACACTAGCATTAAGGCTGCTCCATTCGAAGCCCTCTATGGCCGCAAGTGCATATTCCCTCTGTGCTGGGCTGAAGTGGGTGACACGCATCTAGCTAGAGGTCAAACTCCTGACAGTGCTCTCACTGGTCCGGAAATCATTCGAGAAACCACCGAGAAAATCATACAAATTCGGGAGCGACTTAAAGCTTCCAGAGATAGATAGAAAAGCTACACTGACAAACAAAGAAAACCCTTGGAATTCCAGGTTGGTGACTGCATCTTGTTAAAGGTCTCACCCTGGAAGGGCATGATACGCTTTGGAAAGCGTGACAAATTGAGTCCAAGGTACATAGGACCCTTCGAAATTCTTGCTAGAATTGGTCCTGTAGCTTACAAACTTCGACTACCCCAAGAACTAAATAACATTCATCCTACCTTCCACGTTTCAAACTTGAAAAAGTGTTTATCTGATGAGACTCTTGTGATCCCACTCGAGGAAATCGAGTTAAACGAGAGCCTCAACTTTGTGGAAGAACCCGTAGAGATTCTAGACAGGGAAGTTAAGAAAACCAAACAAATCCGTATCCCGATAGTGAAGGTTCGCTGGAATGCAAACTGGGGACCTGAATTCACTTGGGAGCGGGAGGATCAAATGAAACAGAAGTATCCACATCTTTTTCCCTAGTCTACCTGAAATACTAATTTCGGGACGAAATTCTCTCTAACGAGGGGATAATGTAACAAATCGTAATTTCAAACCTATGTAATAGTTTAGGTCAACGTGTAGTTCTTTTTATAATAATAAAGAGAAATTTTAGCATAATGTGCATATTTACATAATTGACCCTCAAAAATAAATTATTTAGCAATCTCGATTGGGATGAACCAAGTGATGGAGATTGTAACAAGGTTTCCAAAAACATAAAGAACACTAAAATCCGAGTTATAACGAAGAAGTTATGACCAATCGAAAATCCGCGACAAAACCGACAAAACATCGTTCAGTGTAAAAACTGAATTTTCGATAAAAGGCTTTTTAGCCTAAACAATCTAAATGAAAGTTGTAGTTTATGTTAAACCGAGAACTTTCATAAAAAGAACGGAAAAATCTGACTTCGTATGAGGAAGTTATGATTTTTCTAAGTTTCAGTATAACAGTGTACAGCTAAAAACTCGAAATAAAGATCGAGCAATTTTCAACCGACACAACCTAAACGAGAATTGAAGGTCTCGTCGGTAGTATAACAACGGTAAAAAGACAGACAAAAACGGACGTCGTATGAAGAAGTTATGAATTTTTAACGGATTCCCGTCCCGGTCTGTTTAAAATAATAATATTAAAAATAAAGTCAAAATTAGCCAACGAAGTCTAAACGAAAGTCGTAGAGTATGGTTTTACCTACGCGTGCATATAAAGAACGCCAAAAACGGAGCTCGTATGCGAAAGTTATGATTTTCGCAAGTTTGGCACAAAAATAAAGAAAAAATGGGAAAAACCGGGCAATTTCGCATGCCACGTCACCCTCGCACGTGGCAGCTGCTGAGTGGACCGAAGCCATGCGTGGCACCTCCTGATTGGACCGCAGCCGAGGTCCACTTAGAAGCGAACAGCTTCGTATGAGATGCCCCGGAGACACCCCTCGGACACCCTCCTTCGCACGTGGCCTCTTCCCATTGGACCGAGGTTTGGTCCAATCCGAGCCTAACACCCTGCGAGCCTTCGGTCCGAAGTAAGCCACCTGTCTGACGCATGTCAGCCTCGCATAGGCTTGGGTCCGAACCTTCGGACTATATATAACATGCGAGGGCTTCCGAATTTTTACACTTTTTCACCCCAATTTTCATTCTCTTTCACATTCTCCACTCCCATAAGCTCATATACAATCCCTAAAGCCCCGGTATCAAGTCTCGAACCCTAAGCAAGCCTCGAAGCCCCGAGATTTCCGAGAAAGAACCTCTCTCCTGTCGAAACTCTGCCCAATTTGAGCCGGTTTCCCGACAAATAAACTCCTTTTCGTGAAACGAAACTCTGTCCGGTTAACCATCTATCAAGTGAGTTCATACCCCCGTATTTTCATAATTTCTACTGTTTTAAGGGGGGGAATACAAGCATAACACAAGAACTTTGTGTTATAAAATCATGATTCAAATCTTGATAAAATAACATTAAATTATCCAAATATACTCAAAACATCAAACTCTTTTATAATCTTATATTTTCCCCCAAAATTCATATATATATATATATATATATATATATATATATATATGTATGTATGTATATAAATAAGATTTAAAAGGCTTAGGACTGATAACTCATTCTGGGTCCTTTTCCTTGTTTGGATGTGGGCTTATAGTTCCGGTTATTTGTCCGAGTGTCGTTTAAATTTTACTTGTATATGAAATTGTGTATGTATATAAATATAAAAGTTATTTCATCAATTCAAACACCTTTGTAACACGTTGAGCAATGGGTTACATGCTAAATATAGTTATATACATATTCAGAAAGTACATATAAATTATAATAGGTATAATTTATGCATAGAACAATAATTCATACTACAAGAATACACAGTCTTACAAGAAACTAGGGTTTTGATACAGAACAAATCAAGGTTTATACTTATCAAATACATGTTTGAAATACTAAATCAAGAACATACTGTCAATCATTTATTTCAAAATGATTGGGTTTTCTTAACTAATATACATGTAACGTTTATATGCTTTTTATGAAACATTCAGGTTGTTTAATTCATTTTAGACAACCAAGGTAAAACCCTGACATTATAACCAGAATCTCCAGCCTTGGGGATCGAAACAAGTTTTGTGTAGATCTATATCGGGATTGACAACCCCGCACTCAGGCTGCTAGCTACAGTCAGGCATACACGCCAATGAGTGACAATTGTTATCAACAGTTTAAACACCCACAAAGCTTTTGTTTCAGGCCATCCATCATAGTATGGTTATAAGAACTCATTAAAAAGATATTAACAATACGTTAGTGTATAAACAAGTAAACGAAAGTACACCTTCAAAGTACCAGTTTTCAGATTACAAACTACAATGGTTCAATACAGTTTTCAATAACAGCTGGCGAAGCCAGGCACACTCTCAGTTACAAGTTTTCATAAAGGAATACAAATACAAAACATTGATATAAAGAGAACGGTTTTATGAGAATAAAACTACTTTTCATATACAATAGAAAATATAGGATTTTCTGGAATAGTTCACATATACAAGATACAAAGATACTCTTTTAAACATAAACACTTATGCACTCACTCAAATTTATGTTGATACTCAGTGACATCCCCAATTTCACAGCCAGAAAAGACCGATTTCGTTTATGCTTTTTAAAATAAAATCAGATAAATCTTTTTAAAAGATGTTGCGGAATTGGTCCCCAAAACAAAACATGATAAAAGTTTGTCAAAACCTTTCTTTAAGAAATATATAATTTCCTTTTATATCAAAACCTCGGGATGTCATGTTCCGATACAGATCAAAAGCATAAACAAGACATTATAAGCCTTACACAGTTATTTACAACTACTGGCCTATAATCCAAAAATCACTCATTGTCATCATCCGACTATGCTCGGGGTCCACTACTTGTAATATAAAAAGCTGAGTGGGTCAGGCTTGGAAGCCTGGTGAGCATATAGGGTTTTCAACCCACAATAAATAATAAACTCTTTAAGTTTATCAATCAACAAATAATTTATTAATTTCATCAACCAAAAACAACCCTAATTACTCGTTCCCGTTATCCTCACCTTACGTCCCTAAAACAACTATCACAAGGGACCTAGCCTAAAGATTTTCATTAGAGGTGACAACATTGTTTTCCTCAACAATTTATGTAAAACAAGACAACCAATAAGGTGACAACTTTGCTTTCCTCAGCAAATTATGTCAAACATGACAAACATCAGGGTGACAACATTGCTTTCCCTCAGCAATTTATGTCAAACAAAACAACCTAACATAAAACAACCAATAAGGTGACAACATTGCTTTCCTTCAGCAATTTATGTCAAATAAGACAACCAAAATGGTGACAACATTGCTTTCCTCAGCAATTTATGTCAAACAAACATCGAGGTGACAACATTGCTTTTCTCTCAGCAATTTATGTCAAAAGGGTGACAACATTGCTTTTCCTCAGCAATTTATGTCAAATAAAACAAACACCGGGGTGACAACATCGCTTTCCCTCAACAATTTATGTCAAATAGGCACGAAGTCACATCGTCGCCAAGGTTTATACAACAGGCTCTACGTCACATAGTCGCCAGGGTTTATACAATAGGCACTACGTCTCATAGTCGTCAGGGTTTATCTAATAGGCACGAAGTCACATCGTCACCAAGGTTTATACAATAAACACTACGTCACATAGTCGCCAGGGTTTATAGAATAGGCACTACGTCTCATAGTAGCCAGGGTTTATCTAATAGGCACGAAGTCACATCGTCACCAGGGTTTATCTAATAGGCACTACGTCTCATAGTCGCTAGAGTTTATCTAATAGGCACGAAGTCACATCGTCGCCAAGGTTTATCAAATAGGCACGAAGTCACATCGTCGCCAAGGTTTATCTAATAGGCACGAAGTCACATCGTCGCCAAGGTTTATACAACAGGCACTAACTCCATTGCTGCCAATATACTAAATCTGTAGCTACCAACGTACATCTATACTGTACTAAATTCATAGCTACCAACGTACATCTATATTGTACTAAATTCATAGCTACCAACGTACATCTCTACTGTACTTCTATCCCTCATACTTTATCTACCAATGTTTTACCCAACATATTTGAAGATAAAATATATATACATTTTAAATCATTTTAAATATGTATAAAACATTCATTCAGCATACATCTCACATAAACAAACAACATATATACACATATCACGTATTTTATATAAAATAATATAAACACATATCATGTATTTTATATAAAATACTTCATATCTATGTGTAAGATAAAGTGACTACACACTCACCTGATTTAATGAAAATCGGGCAGCAATTCGTTTCCTAAAACGATCGTTTCTAATAAAACCAGGAGTTTTATTGAGAAACCGGGCTCTACGAAAGGTCGGGCTTCAAAACCGAAAAGATAAAATTTTCGGGTCTTCGGGCACTTCGGGGCGTGTTTCGGGCTTTATAATCGATACCGGGGCTTCGGGGGACGTGAAAATAGCGAAAATATTGAAAAAGGGGCCAAAATTGCCAATTTCTAAATTCTAGCCGGGAGGGTTCGCACCCTCCTATTTATAGCATGCGAGCTGCTGATCGGACGGCCAGGAGAGAAGACACGCGACAACAGATCCGAAGGAGGTAGCACCTACTCGCATGTGGGTTGCGCATGCGAGGGCCTTCCTGGAGGGCTCTGATTGGACCGAACTTCGGATCCGAGGTGGGTGGCTCGTGGCTCATGCGAAGGCTTCGAATGCGATGAGTCACTGTACACGCGTCGGATGTGTGAGGGCCGAGAATTCGGTCGAATCCAGAAGTGACACGTGACTGCCAGCTGCTCGGATGACTCGACTATTTCGGACACGTGGCACATTTTGGGCGAGGGTGACGTGGCAAAAACGTGACTATGTGAATTTTCTCGATTTTTGTGCAAAAACTTCTAAAATTAATAACTTTCACATAGGAGCTCCGCTTTTGACGTTCTTTATATGCACACGTAGGTAAAATTACGCTCTACAACTTTCGTTTAGACTTCGTTGGCTAATTTTGAGTTTAATTTTTATATTATTATTTTTAACAGACCGGGACAGGAAATCTGTTAAAAAATCATAACTTCTTCATCCGACGTCCGTTTTCGTTAGACTTTTTACCGTTGTGCTACTAATGACGAGACCTTCGATTCTCGTTTAGGTCGTGGCGGCTAAAAATCACTCGATCTAAAATTCGAGTTTTTAGCTGTCTACTGCTAAGCTGAAACTTAGAAAAATCATAACTTCCTCATACGAAGTCAGATTTGGGCGTTCTTTTTATCGAACTTCTCAGTTTAACGAATACTACGAGTTTCGTTTAGATTACTAAGGCTAAAAAGTAGTTTATCAAAAACTCACTTTTTACGACATTCGGCACCGTGCCGGTTTATCGCGAAACTTCGACAGGTCATAACTTCTTCGTTATAACTCGGATTTCGGCATTCTTTATATATCCAGACACCTTGAGACATATACTACAACTTGGTTAAGATTAATCCTTCTAAATAATCTTCCATCAAAAAATCGTTTTTGATGTTTATCGTCTTTAAATTGACTAGTCCGGATCTACGGGCGTTACAATTATCTCCCCCTTAGGATGATTACGTCCCGGAATCATCAACTAAAATAGGACTTGTATAATGATTCCATACGTTATATTTTCATCCTAAGTAATAACCATGATGCTCAATCTTACACCTGCTCTTCGTACTAGGTTGGACTATCAATCGTAACCTACAAGTTACAAAATAAATCCTTATTGAGGACTCCTTCTTCTTCTTAGGATAAGTACCTCCCCTTATCTATTATAACGGATCGACGGGTCATGTTCTAATGACCTTCATCGGATGATGCAACGTCTAGACTCAAGTCTCTTTGAGTCAAATTCCAGAATGGAATATACCTTCGTTCGTATCTTAATGTGATATAATCACATTTTAGCATATAGCATTTCCAGCTACAAGCTTCATTAACAACGAGCGCGATGCTATCGATCACATTAATTTCAACCTTCTGACTTTAGTTAGATGCTACATCGAACTTGGTCCTCCGAACCATGTAACAAACTCATCGTAGTCGGACTCAATTTGATATGACCACTAGGGTCGGAATAACAACCAACTTACTAGTCATTACCGAAACAAGGGTAATGACATATCCAAATAAAACGGAATCAATGACTAGTTTCTTGGTAACCTTGTGACTTTCCCTGATCCAAGCGTGAGTCCTGTGCTTCGAGTAGTATAGATCTGTACTACTATTCACACCTACTCATACTCGTCCCAAGTATTGTCTCGCAATCCCCAAGTCCTAAAATCACAAAACAATTTAACACATACGAATGTGTCCAAGTAATCATAAAATTTTCCTAGACTCTACTAGGACTTCTTCCACGCGTATCTTCAATCATCAATTCTACTTCAACTTGGTTGGTGATGGAAATTCCAGACGACGGGTCAACTTCAAGAATTACACCAACTATTCATCATCCTGCCAATCGGAGGTGTACTTCAGACGTACCGTACCCCTCTAAACGTTCCATTATTTTATTAGACATATTCTAAAGACAAGATACCACTCTTATGATATCTTCTGATAGGTATCATTCACTATCATAAGCTTTTCATTTCCTCCATCTACTCAAATCTCTACGAGTCTTCACCATAATATTTTGTACACCCAAACAAACGTTCGGTATACCGGGCGAGAATTTAAGATAGGAAAGCTTTATTTACGATAGACGTATAAATCTCCTTATCACTTCGAAACGTTTACATGTTAGTTCTAATCTCGTAATCATACGCTTAGAATCTTACACACATAAGGTTTCCAGATCCGGTCGACAACAGACCATAGATCCGAACAAATAATGGCATATATGGCAAACATATAACATTTATCACATAAAAACATTTTAGGCATATTTCCTAAAATAAACTTGTGCTCGTGTCTAAAATATAGCAGACACTCATCTCACAATCATCGCTTAGCATTCTAAGTTTAAGTCTAGAAATCCTACAAATTCCTAGTTCGCTTAAACTAATGCTCTGATACCAACTGTGACATCCCCAATTTCACGGCCAGAAAAGACCGATTTCGTTTATGCTTTTTAAAATAAAATCAGATAAATCTTTTTAAAAGATGTTGCGGAATTGGTCCGCAAAACAAAACATGATAAAAGTTTGTCAAAACCTTTCTTTAAGAAATATATAATTTCCTTTTATATCAAAACCTCGGGATGTCATGTTCCGATACAGATCAAAAGCATAAACAAGACATTATAAGCCTTACACAGTTATTTACAACTACTGGCCTATAATCCAAAAATCACTCATTGTCATCATCCGACTATGCTCGGGGTCCACTACCTGTAATATAAAAAGCTGAGTGGGTCAGGCTTGGAAGCATGGTGAGCATATAAGGTTTTCAACCCACAATAAATAATAAACTCTTTAAGTTTATCAATCAACAAATAATTTATTAATTTCATCAACCAAAAACAACCCTAATTACCCGTTCCCATTATCCTCACCTTACGACCCTAAAACAACTATCACAAGGGACCTAGCCTAAGGATTTTCATTAGGGGTGACAACATTGCTTTCCTCAACAATTTATGTCAAACAAGACAACCAATAAGGTGACAACTTTGCTTTCCTCAGCAAATTATGTCAAACATGACAAACATCAGGGTGACAACATTGCTTTCCCTCAGCAATTTATGTCAAACAAAACAACCTAACATAAAACAACCAATAAGGTGACAACATTGCTTTCCTTCAGCAATTTATGTCAAATAAGACAACCAAAATGGTGACAACATTGCTTTCCTCAGCAATTTATATCAAACAAACATCGAGGTGACAACATTGCTTTTCTCTCAGCAATTTATGTCAAAAGGGTGACAACATTTCTTTTCCTCAGCAATTTATGTCAAATAAAACAAACACCGGGGTGACAACATTGCTTTCCCTCAGCAATTTATGTCAAATAGGCACGAAGTCACATCGTCGCCAAGGTTTATATAACAGGCACTACGTCACATAGTCGCCAGGGTTTATACAATAGGCACTACGTCTCATAGTCGCCAGGGTTTATCTAATAGGCACGAAGTCACATCGTCACCAGGGTTTATCTAATAGGCACTACGTCTCATGGTCGCCAGAGTTTATCTAATAGGCACGAATTCACATCGTCGCCAAGGTTTATCTAATAGGCACGAAGTCACATCGTCGCCAAGGTTTATCTAATAGGCACGAAGTCACACCGTCGCCAAGGTTTATACAGCACGCACTAAGTGTTGGGTTTTGAGCATTCTAACACTCCTAAGTGTACATGCAACCCTAAATACCTTGGATCTATGTTTTCTCTATTATACATGAAAATATGATTATCCAAGGTATTATCCTAACTAGCATACCAAAACATTGATACTAGGATAATAAAATAGATAGAATACATACCTTGTTGTTGTTGCTTGACTCCATGAAGCTTGAGAGCCTAGTGCCCCAAGTGTGACACCTCAAATGGTTCACACAACATCATGAACTCTTGGAATAACCATGAGAAGAAGACATACATGTTCAAATCGGCTAGCCCTCAAAATATGTATCACTAGTGCCAATTTCTTGAACTAAAGGGGTTCTTATATAGTGTGGCTATTAGGGTTACACCATGTAACTCATGACTTTACCCATTCCTTATGCTCCATGGGTTTTAACCTCCATGGAGTATCCATGGATCACCACATGGGTTAAACCCAACATAAAGGAATCTTGGATCATAAGCCCACATATATAAGAATGAATGATTTACACAATAAATCCCCATATATTTAATTACTCTCTTTTTGATCACTAAATTAAGTCCAAATTAATTCTTGATCAATACTAATTAAATAACATGATTTCATATTAATATATTAGAACTTATAATATAGTAATATGTCACAAAATGTCTTTTCCTCATAAATGGTCTATCCAAATGTTCCGATGCCATGCAACCCAAATGGACCATGCCGAGTCGGGTCAAGTACATACCAATTATAGTTATGGACTTAGACACTAATCCAACAGTCTCCCACTTGGATAAGTCTAAAACTATTATTGCGTATGACTTCAGGAACCAACTGGCAATCGTAGCTCTCAAAAGCCGCTGTCGAACTCTGACCTTGTAGATGAACTCTGACCTTTGTCAATGACTTGTCCATTAGATAAGGGATCATATATTCCTCCATTCTAGATATCATATGGACTGAGACATGGATTATAATCATTCTCTCTGTCCATTTGTTGTTTCCCGATTTCCGATTTATGACGATTGACTAATTGAACAAATCAAATCAGTCCAGGCCCGGCCGAGCACTTACATTTGTCATCACCAAATCATCGAGGGGCCCACAGATATCGCTTTTATCCCGAAGGTAAAAGGAATGGATAAACTTCGACTCATATGGCTTGTTCTACTACTTGTTGAATCATACACAAAGGCACGTTTTATAACACCGAGTTACCGAATGCGTTTTCGTGCAATCAATGTACAACCAACTCATAGTAACAACTCATATCTCTAGGTTTGAAGAATATAAGATATTATCGTCTCATGATCACTCGTGATAAAATCCATGAAGTGATTCCAATGAGCGCGGGTTGAATCCAATACTCATAACTTATGAGCACTCATGAGTGTTGTAGCCCCTTGTCCAACATCTTAGACCTCTACAAGCCAACCCATGACAGTCTTGATTCATATCTACTTCCAACATATGACCGACTGTGGATAGTTTGAATAACTTAGTCAATCCGGAAGAACGACCTAGTTATTCTGGAAGTCAAAACATGCAAATGAAACACAATAATAATAGAATCTAATATGGTATCAAAACCTATGAACATAAATAAAACACCTTTTATTTATCACCATATGATTACACATTATTCATTGTATACTGTTTCAGCTATCAACTTTATTCTTGAATTTAAAACAATAGTTGTCCCATGCTCCAAGCATGTACACTATGTTTTCTAAACACTAGTCATGCCATACACCAAGTATGCATACTATGTTTGTCTATGATCTTCACTTTGTGAATTAGATCAATTGAACATAACTCCAATGATCCTCTTTCATAGTCCCAAATCCTTACTGCAAATGCAAGAATTCCAAATTCATGCCATTTACTGAAATCTGTTAGATTCTAAACTTATATGCATTGATCCTCCTGTAATGATTATGCACAGAGTCAGAAAGACTTGACAACAACCATTACAGAGCATTCCAAAGGAGATCAGCTCCTTGGAAATATCCTTCTTGCATTAAGTTTCCTAATCTTACACAGATTGAATAATTTCCAACTTTGAAACATTTCCATATTCCATTTTGACTATCACTTCTGAACAAGAGTTGCCTCCTTACAGATTATGTCAATATGGTCCTTCTAGAATTATCACTATACTTCCAACTGTCCTTGAGCAACCAATCTTTGGTAAACCTTAGATTGTCCTCGACAAATGCTTAATCCTTTTAGTCATATCCAGTTCTAGACCTTTTCCCTTCTTAATGCCCCAGGCATTTGGAAAATTTTAGAAAGGATAAATATAGCACATGTAATCGATCCTATATCCGAAGCATATAGGACTCGAGTCATGATGTCTCACATAAAGACTAAACCAGTCTTTTGCTATAACATTTCCATTTCTATTTGCCAAGTTCTCATAATTCAGATTATGAAAAGGACCCATATAATGGACCCATATATAGAATTTCCTTATGTTGAGTCATTCCAACATGAAATTCATATATATATCCTTGACTAAATACGACTTAAAACCTCCATCTAAGCTTTTATAATTGAAATGAAGTATAATTTTCTCTCCCTTAATTATAGCAAAACAACTTTTTCAACCCCTGCAGCCTCACGAATTGAAACTTTTGTTTTCTTTAATTAACATTGCTAACTTGCAACATTTATCATAATTATCATGCTCCCACTAACATGATGATTATTAGAATAACACTTATGCTCCCACTAGCTTTGACATGTAATCAGAAATCAGCTGGACTTCTAGAAATCAATACTTTATTGACTTTCTTACCAAAGTTCAGATTTCTGATACTAGATTGCTTTGATAAAACTTTATCAATATCATACACCTTATCTTAGATAGCTCACAGGTGTGTCTAAACAATTTTAAGAACTATGAAAAGGGATGCCGTAATCATAGTCTCGATTGTTTAGACCTTTACCACTTCTCACAAATCCATGTTAGTGTGCTGGTTAACCACACACGCTCCACTAACGACTTTGAGAATGCAAATATCACAATTGCTATCTAGCTAAAATCTACTTAGTGAAAGTGTTTCCTCACCATCATTTTCATGAATCGGAGAGAAACCTTATGACAATTAGATTTTATGGTGTATGAGTTCCTATCCATATGAATTTTGTCAAAACCATAATCACAAGACAAGGTTACTGACAAATCCACACTTATATGGATTAAACTTGTGCAATCTTAAATTCTTGCCATTTGGCAGCTCAAGGGCCTGCCATTGCTTCCAAGTAGCTGTGCAACCAATTGAGAACTCTAAGAACTCATATGCAAAGCCAACTATAATTGGAATGGACACAGAAATAGTCAACACGATAGGTTATAAACCTCAAGTCGTGTGCTAGTGAAGAACTTTAGGTTTTACTCTTGATTAGTTCTTGAGACTTTCAAGACCTTTTAAGACTCCCACTGTCCTCTTGACATATAAGACTCTCTTGTCAAATATTCAAGAGATAGTGTGGATTCTAATCAAGACAAACACTTCACACAATTGGCCTTAGTTGGTCTTTGTTTTATCCAAAAACATCACAACTTACCAATTTCAAATGTACAAGAGTAGAAACCTTCTACTCTTACATTTGACAAGTGTTTTTAAACCTTCTTTAAGACATGTCACTCAAGTTACAATCTTGGAGTATGACTCTAAGAATTGTTTTGGAATGAAATATGACTCATCTTCTTAATTTAACCACTTCAACAATTCATAACTCCTCTTCTTAGCTACCAGAATGCACTTAGAGGATGAATTGTGATAAGGTCTCTTAATCATTAAGATGATTATATAACATGATACTCACGTACTCTACCATCTTTTCAGATTTGAGAAACTTTTATCCTTCTGCCTAATTTGATTCTTCTCATTCGTTCCGCCATACACTGAAATTTTTTCCAATGCTTCAGAATTATACTTAAGCCTGTAAGTATAACCATATTTACTAAACTTTAGTAAATCATGACGAATAGTCTTATTGATCTTTTGTGGTGGACTTAATCAGTGCACAAGAATGTGTACTCGATCCCTTAAGTATAACCATATTTACTAAACTTTAGTAAATCATGACGAATAGTCTTATCGATCTTTTGTGGTGGACTTAATCAGTGCACAAGAATGTGTACTCGATCCCTTAGTCCGTTACTTGACTCACACATCCATGTGAACAAGTAGTTAGTCTTAATTTTTCCAATGCTTGAAGGTTCTCATTCATCATGCTCTACAAATTGCATGATTCCAAGTTTCGGTCCAATTGAAACTTGGCTGATGAGAATATTTCCTTATTTGGTAAATTTAGACACTACCACAAATGAAAGAATCAAATTCATATTTCCACTCTTGCTCTTAATGGAATCTTATAAGCAACAATTTTTTCCTCAAATGCCATTGTAAGGATATTTTAAAATAAATAAATAAAATCATCATTTTTCCTTTTTATTTTAAAAAACTTTGCGGAAAAACTATCCTTACAATGCAAAAGCACATGAAAACTTTGTTGTTATCTAATCCTATGCAATATATCATAACTCCTAAGATGTAGCTTAACATCCGATCTTCAAACTATGCGATAGAAATCCATCTACGCGATCAGATTCAGCATAATCTTTCTTTAAGTTTCTTCACTTTTTTCTTTGATTCTTAAAACATCAACATGTGACCCAGTCACATCATGTATCAAGAATCTCAGAATAGAAACTTAGTAGAGTTAGATAGTGGACTTTACCTGAAGTAGAGTCAAACTTATTGACTTTAACATCCTTAGGTAAATTTGGCAGCTTCGCAACTAATGCCCCTTTCTTTGGCAATGGACCCTTGATAATGGGACTATCACAGACTTAGCCTCTCTCTTTACCATTTGGTCAACCGAGTTGACTATGGGCGATCCCTTTCCATTGGGAAGAGAGAGCTTTACTGGATATCCAACGTCATCATTGTCAATGTCCATAAAGTTTTAGGAAGTTGATCTTAGCAAGTAGATAAGATCATTAAGGGTCTTGTCATAGTCTGTTTCATAGGAGTCCCAAAGGAACTCACTATGTGACTTAGAAAGTGATTGATCATCAGCTTCCTCTAGACTTTGACACCCAACTCTCCCGGCTTGTCAATATGTGACTACATCTCCAAGATGTGATCACACATAGACCCTTGCTTGCCAATAGGGCTTGAGTGACCTTAAACTTTTCAAGAACTTGTGGGTTAGGGAGAATAACTGGAGGAGGTGAAAGAGGTATGATTTTCATGGGACATCATCGTCATTTAGGAAAGTTTGTTTCAAGAGATTTGGGAAGATCATAGATGTCTGAGCTTAGACATCTTTTGGGAGATATTCAAGTTAGTTGATTTAGAGTCCTTAATATAACACCCAATATGAAATATTAAGGCTAGGACCCAATAACCTATTTATAACTGGAAGAGGGATGCCGTAATCCAAGTTATAAAATAGTTAAAGGTAGGTAAATGACGATTTACCAATTTCCACCATAGAAAAACGAAATATAATTAAGTTTTAATTGGATTTGAAACTCCTAGATCTTTTGAGATACATTGAACTTTCAATGGCATGTTTGAATCTCGATTGTGCCCTCTCAAGTTTGTGACTGGGATGCCGAGGATCACAAACAAGGTGTGAATAACCATACAAATTGACTTGGTACCCTCAACAATATTACCTAATCGATGTGCCGGTTAACCACACACGCTCCACCGATCTATAATAAAGTCAAGTTACCCTTTGCCACTCTTACTAGTCCATGTTAGTGTGCCGGTTAACCACACACGCTCCACTAACGACTTGGTAAGGTACAAAGTGTAATTTTATGGGCTAGCACCAATTTCACATTTTTCCTAAGTAACTAATATTGGGAATTTATAAGCGTTTAGTTACTTAGTATTTATCATTAATACTTTTAATGAAGGGAGAATTATAGTCCTTGTCCTACCCGTTCGGCTAACGACCCTCCACCAGTCAAGGAAGCGGTGGGTGAGAGTGGACACCCATTAAACTGCCATTTTATAGGCAGTAACCTTATACCCCCTTATAGACCGGCTTCGTGAATGAGGCCTACTAACGGTAAGATTGACTTTTCTTATACATATCTATATAATTAAAATTATAATAATAGTATAAGGGTTGAATTTTAACTTTTAAAATTCTAAGGGCTAACTTGGAATTAAAGTATTCATAAGTGAAACTTTTCAAATTCCAAAACTTGAGGGCAAGTTTTGAAACTATTCAAAACTAATTAATTCCATAACTTATGTGTTTAAATTAGTTGTAATTAAAAACTCTTCAAGTTCCATAACTTGAGGACAAGTTATGGAAGACTTTAAACTAATAAAAGAATGTAACTTTTCTTTATTTTGTAACTTATGGAATTAATTAAGGTTACACATTTTATTACTTAATGAAGTGACTCTTGAACCTCCATAACTTGAGGACAAGACTCTTCATTTTTGTAACCATTGCCAACTTTTATGAGTTTTATGAAACTTAAATGTGACTTTTCATATAACTTGAGGACAAGTTACAAAAACACATTTTAGAATCAAATCTTAGATTAAAATGGATTGAAAACACATAATCAATTAACTTTTCTATTAATCTAAGCAACTCATAAGAACAAGATAATTCAAATCAAACTTTTTCATGTAATTAGCCTAATCACTAAACTAATACAAAACATGAATCTATTGACAATTATCTTTGAAATTGGATTAGTATGAACATTACCACATCAAAAACATGTTTATAAGTTCAAAAACATCTTAGGGTAATGTTTCTAGTCCATTTCTAGCCAAAAAAACTCGAAAATATGTTGTCTGGGGTTCCTACTCGTCGAGTGTATCAACCTACTCGCCGAGTAGGATGATTTTCTTCATGGACTCGGCGAGTTCATCAGTGGACTCGGCGAGTCCAGTGCCTAGAATGCCCGAAATTCGACTTTATCAGCATTTTTCAGCAATTTGCATCAAGTATAATTGAAAACAAGCCTAGGCTCTGATACCACTGTTGGGTTTTGAGCATTCTAACACTCCTAAGTGTACATGCAACCCTAAATACCTTGGATCTATGTTTTCTCTATTATACATGCAAATATGATTATCCAAGGTATTATCCTAACTAGCATACCAAAACATTGATACTAGGATAATAAAATAGATAGAATACATACCTTGTTGTTGTTGCTTGACTCCATGAAGCTTGAGAGCCTAGTGCCCCAAGTGTGACACCTCAAATGGTTCACACAACATCATGAACTCTTGGAATAACCATGAGAAGAAGACATACATGTTCAAATCGGCTAGCCCTTAAAATATGTATCACTAGTGCCAATTTCTTGAACTAAAGGGGTTCTTATATAGTGTGGCTATTAGGGTTACACCATGTAACTCATGACTTTACCCATTCCTTATGCTCCATGGGTTTTAACCTCCATGGAGTATCCATGGATCACCACATGGGTTAAACCCAACATAAAGGAATCTTGGATCATAAGCCCACATATATAAGAATGAATGATTTACACAATCAATCCCCATATATTTAATTAGTCTCTTTTTGATCACTAAATTAAGTCCAAATTAATTCTTGATCAATACTAATTAAATAACATGATTTCATATTAGTATATTAGAACTTATAATATATTAATATGTCACAAAATGTCTTTTCCTCATAAATGGTCTATCCAAATGTTCTGATGCCATGCAACCCAAATGGACCATGCCGAGTCGGGTCAAGTACATACCAATTATAGTTATGGACTTAGACACTAATCTAACACTAAGTCCATAGCTGCCAACATACTAAATTCGTAGCTACCAACGTACATCTATACTGTACTAAATTCATAGCTACCAACGTACATCTATATTGTACTAAATTCATAGCTACCAACGTACATCTATATTGTACTTCTATCCCTCATACTTTATCTACCAATGTTTTACCCAACATATTTGAAGATAAAATATATATACATTTTAAATCATTTTAAATATGTATAAAACATTCATTCAGCATCCTCAAATAAACAAACAACATATATACACATATCACGTATTTTATATAAAATAATATATACACATATCATGTATTTTATATAAAATACTTCATATCTATGTGTAAGATGAAAGAGCCTACACACTCACCTGATTTAATGAAAATCGGGCAGCAATTCGTTTCCTAAAACGATCGTTTCTAATAAAACCGGGAGTTTTATTGAAAAACCGGGCTCTGCGAAAGGTCGGGCTTCAAAACCGAAAAGATAAATTTTTCGGGTCTTTGGGCACTTCGGGGCGTGTTTCGGGCGTTATAATCGATACCGGGGCTTCGGGGGACGTGAAAATAGCCAAAATATTGAAAAAGGGGCTAAATTTGCCAATTTCTAAATTTTAGCCGGGAGGGTTCGCACCCTCCTATTTATAGCATGCGAGCTGCTGATCGGACGGCCAGGAGAGAAGCCACACGACAACAGATCCGAAGGAGGCAGCACCTGCTCGCACGTGGGTTGCGCATGCGAGGGCCTCGCTGGAGGGCTCTGATTGGACCGAACTTCGGATCCGAGGTGGGTGGCTCGTGGCTCATGCGAAGGCTTCGGATGCAATGAGTCACTGTACACGCGTCGGATGTGCGAGGGCCGAGACTTCGGTCGAATCCGGAAGTGACACGCAACTGCCAGCTGCTCGGATGACTCGACCATTTCGGACACGTGGCACATTTTGGGCGAGGGTGACGTGGCAAAAACGTGACTATGCGAATTTTCTCGATTTTTGTGCAAAAACTTCTAAAATGCATAACTTTCACATACGAGCTCCGTTTTTGACGTTCTTTATATGCACGCGTAGGTAAAATTACGCTCTACAACTTTCGTTTAGACTTCGTTGGCTAATTTTGAGTTTAATTTTTATATTATTATTTTTAACAGACCGGGACAGGAAATATGTTAAAAATTCATAACTTCTTCATCCGACGTCCGTTTTCGTTAGACTTTTTACCGTTGTACTACTAATGACGAGACCTTCGATTCTCGTTTAGGTCGTGGCGGCTAAAAATTACTCGATCTAAAATTCGAGTTTTTAGCTGTCTACTGCTAAGCTGAAACTTAGAAAAATCATAACTTCCTCATACGAAGTCAGATTTGGGCGTTCTTTTTATTGAATTTCTCAGTTTAACGAATACTACGAGTTTCGTTTAGATTACTAAGGCTAAAAAGTAGTTTATCAAAAACTCACTTTTTACGACATTCGGCACCGTGCCGGCTTATCGCAAAACTTCGACAAGTCATAACTTCTTCGTTATAACTCGGATTTCGGCATTCTTTATATATCCAGAAACCTTCAGACATATACTACAACTTGGTTAATATTAATCCTTCTATATAATCTTCCATCAAAAGTCATTTTTGATGTTTATCGTCTCTAAATTGACTAGCCCGGATCTACGGGCGTTACATACTCTCTTTTCAAATTACTTGTATTCTCAGGGAAATAATACACAGGTACTCCCCGAGCTTTTGAGAAGATGGAGCTTTGTTGAGTCATATCTTCTTTTGTATAACTATATTTTGGTTCAATATACAATTATTGAACACATGTAAATACTTATACTTTTTAAATACAATGGTTGTTTGTACTTTGATTACTATGATGTATGTGTTGTGATACTACAATTCAAGTCCTCCACCCCCAGACGTTTCCGCCGTCTGGTTTGGGGGTGTGACACGTATCGGCGCGACGGGAGATGTATATTCATAAATGATTATGTAGCGCCGCTTGTTCCCTTCTCTCGCGCCACCTTCCCCACCACCACCACCTCCTCCACCACCAAACAAACCCACCATTAGCACCTTCTTCACCTCTTTCACCTCCACCTTTGCCACTACCACCTCATCCACTAGTAACTTCCATAATCATATATGATTAATTACTTTGTGATTAATTACCTTGTTTAATTCAAGTCCTTAAATTTTTGGCAACTATTGGTGATTTATGTGACAACCGTCAAAACTCAAGTTAGGACTCATGTAGAACCCTGTCATTTCCTTGTGTGTACTTAACTTTTCTTTAGAGTTACACGTTGAACTAGGTTTCTGACTTAATAGATCCTTCATAAAAATTAGTGTACCTTAGGTTGTATGGAACAATCACATTGACATGTGAATGAACCAACTGTGTGGTAAAGTGCCAAAGTTGAACCTTAAGTCTAAACAAAAAACTATGTTCGGTAGATCACACCTCAAGGGTATGCTATCAACCCTAAATTTCCGTATTGTAACAATCTAATGCTTAACAAGGTTAAGTATTCTAAGAAAATATGAACAAAATTAAATCATAATATGAACTAATTACAAATTTGAGACAATGTTCATGAAATTCATAATTTAATTTATGAATCAAAAGTATAATTCAAGGATTGTCTAATCCTACGTTCTTATATTATGAACCCTTATTTCGTTTACATGAACTATACATTTGATTTTTTTAGAAAATTTAAATCACAAAATAATTAATTCCTACAATTATAAATTAAAATGCAAGTCTTTGAACTTATTTCAGAAAAATAAAAATAAAATACTTGAATAAAAACCAAGAAATAAATCTTGGAAGTTTATATAATATATCTAGAACTTTTATAAACACTAAAGACAATTTTTATAAAATTTGAAATGGGGCCATATTTATAAAGTTCACCACTTTTCAAGAAGCCTTTAATCCCTTCTCTCCTCCCAAAATTCGTTTATAGGCTCTTCCCTCCCCATTTACTCTCTCTCACTCATTATAACTTGCTTCTTTATGCAAAATCCCGAGGTCAGATTTTTCATGCTCTTGAGAGAGAGGAAATCCAATCACAGAGACCTATTCTGTAGGAGAGATTTTCCCATTTCATTTTTCATAAGTTAGCTCACATTATTGAAGTTTTTTGGACGAATTTGATGGAGTATAGCCCCAAAGAGACGACGAGAGAGATGGTCTATCCAGAGAGATAAAATCTCACTTTCTCTCTTCCTTCTCTCTAGAAACCTCACTTTCTCCCTCTGAAAATTAGCCCCTCAACCACGAATTTTCAGCCTTATTTTGGTTGTTCTTGAAGCTTCATATCAAAGGGTAAGTTCTTATCATACACCTCTTGAAGATCCATAACAAATTTTACAAGTTCTACCCACTTTCTCCTTCTAATTTCCGATTTCAAAGGCATGTTCTTGAAAAGAACATTTGTTTGATCTTGATGTTTGTAGATCACCACCAAAAACAAGTTGCATGTTCTGTAAATGGTGATGATCCATGATCAAACCAAAGTCAAGAACAAAGGTGAGCACATGCAAACCTTATCTAGCACCAAAAACCAATTTTTTAAAAGTTTAATCTCATCTAGCTTGGTTGCATGTAAGGTTAAATGATTAGAAACAAGTATTTCTACAGAATATCTTTAATATAATGTTTTTGTATCTCAATATATGCAAAATAAACCCATATCATTAGGTGAAATAGGAGTTTGAACTATGTTTTCATGAGTTTTACCCTTCAACATTATGTCAGATTTGTTTACTCGACTTCAAAAGGTCATAACTCACTCATTTTTTTGACCAAGTCACGCTATTCTTTTTCTGAGACGTAGTTCCTTGAGTTAACATTCGAACCCAATTGGCCTTACTATAAAACATTAAACATCTGATTTTTAAATATTTTTACAAAACAGTTGCGCAAACAAAACTTTTTCTATGATCATTAGTTTTGAATTAAATGATCAAGGCCCTTAAACCCCACAATAAATCTGAAGAAAATTATTTTAGGAACTTAACACATGTTTCTCAGAATTCCTAAAATTTTATGAACAAAAAACGTTATAGAAGTTTGTACAAAAATTGTTGAACTTCTAGCTACATTTGGAACTCATGCACTATATTGTGCTACATTGCCTAACTTGTTGGGGGTTGAATACCCCTATTTGGCTTCGAAATATATTTTGAACAAATTTGTTTTATGAAAGATCATGTATGCAAGTGATTATCTGTAAAACCCTAAGACTAGAACCAAATCCTTATTCTTTTATAAAAATGATGATTTAATGGCCATAAATTCAAAATAATAGTTTTCAGAAAAGAAAAAAAAACTGAAAAATTGTATTATTAATTTATTCACAAAATAAGAATGCCTTTTCAATTTTTTAAACGATTTTGATACTGTTTGGTATTTTATCCGTATTTTTCATTAAATTGGAGTATGAATTTACAAATTTGGGTAATTGGACTCAAAGACCCTAACAAATATTTTTCTCAGCCTTGGGAACATTATGAGAACCTATAAAAATTAAATTGATAATTTTAGAAACGGTTTACCAATTAATTTGAATTTTCTGTATTATTTGGGCTTTAATTTACAAATAAATATAAAATGAACTTCAAAAATGTTTATATAACTTATGCACACTAATACCCTCCGTTAGGACCAGAATATAAAGTTTTACAATTTTTGGAGTTCATTTTCATGCCTTTATGAATTTTTGATCACAAGGCATCGTGAATTCAATAATACAAATAATGAACCGGACAAACTTTGGGCACTTTGCGACACCACTAGTTGGATAGGTAGATCTTAGATAATGGTTTAGTGAATTGTATCTCACAAAAAGCTATTTGTTCCGTAGGGTACTAGTAGAAATCGATCTCTACAACACTGAACCGCGAAGCTCGAACCGCAAACTCTCCTTAGTGAGTATTCACATCCTCTTTTTTACTGTTTTCATGTTTTGGCGTGGAAAGCATGCTACTGTTTTATGAACTATCCGTATTGTTGTTTGAACTTGCTGAACTTTGTTTTATGAACTTATTGAACTTGGAACGATATTGTTTTATGAACTTATTGAACTTGGAACGATATTGTTTTATGAACTTGATGAACTTGGAACAATACTCTTTTATGAACTTATGCTATCAACTTTATGATATGAACTTTTGATATGAACTTTGTGATATGAACTTGTTATGAACTTTGTATGTTAATTCCCCGAGAACCGAACTACAACCTATTAACTCGTATTCGAGCCGACGGTCTTATAGATAACGCTATTTGGGGGTAGACAGCCCCCACTCACCCAGAACGTGAGTGCATATTTCCGTGAACTGACATCATGTGAACCATGGACATGATGGAATGGGGCAAGAACGATCGTTAGGCTTGGTTGTGAACGGAGTGCTTTGGCATTCAACACTCATTTTGAGTTGAAACTTTTGTTGAACAGATCTATATTTCCTTACTAAAATGATGTACATTTACAAACCTGTGAACTCACAAATTATTTTATAGTTGGCCCTCTTTTTTGCATTCTTTTTAGGGAACGGTCAGTGTTCTAAATTTGACGTCAACATGAATTCGCACTTGATGTTTCTTTTGTTATGTATTAGACTTTGTAATAGGGAACTAAAATGTAATTTTCTTTTGAATATGATGTAAACATAAAATGCTCAATGATTATGGTTGGTAATCCTATGTACCTTGTGTTATGAGACGTTAGTTTGTCACCATTCGTGTTCCGCTTTAACGACGTGTGACAATTTATTTATGTATAATGAATTTGTATAAAAAGTTTTGTATCTTATACCTCTTAAAATTCAAGATATGACTAATATGTTTTATACTGTAGTCTAAGATACATATAACTCCTATAAAGGAGTCAATCCAAATCAATATGGGTCAAGATAAATCATATATCTTGAAACATTTTCATATGAAACTCGCAACCTTTCAACTTATGTTAATTAATTGTTTGGTTAATATGTATGTTTTCCCATATAAGAAAATTATTTCATGCCTAGTTTCTTACATAGAAAGAAAGTGGCGAATTATAAAATATGTTGGGGAAAATTAGAATGGAATATGATAACCAAAGGTTCTGAAAGCGTAAAAGCTATTTACGTGATTTTCTCAATTTTCATTTCTAGCCATGTCTTTTTCATTATACTTTCTTTATATTTCAATAAATTATTCATTGTTGTATATTTTAAGACAAAAAAAAAGATGAATCTATTTAGATTTGATTGTTACGATTATTGAAGATGTATATGCTCTTAATTTTGTAATATCTTATTTTTTTCGTTTGGTCATTTAGAGTTTAAATGTATTAAGATGTAACGCCTGTAAGTTATGGCTAGATGATTTGAGTAATTATAATAAAAGTTATTCCTTTTATTAAATAATTTAATCCTCGAATAGGATAATTGTTATTCGTGCGCGTTACAAGATAATAAAGACCATTTTTCACTAAGCGATAGAAATAAGATTTTTGATAAAATATTGTTGACGATAAATAATCTTGACAAGAGTTGTAGTAGTCATGATGATGATTCTGTAGGTTTATAGAACACTCAAATCTGACTTCGTATGAAAAAGTTATGATTGTTCAAAGTTTCCCGTTCGGCCCTATATGACAAACGTGTTGTAAAATATGAATTGTAGATATGTTGCTTTTTAGCTTAAGTAATCTAAACAAAATTCTTAGTAGTTCTAAAAGTGAGAGCCTAGAACGCTTAACTCTGACTTTGTATGAGGAGGTTATGATTTTTCGAAGTTTCAGTATAGTAGTGTACTACACAGAAATTGAAATTTAGATCGGTTGAGTGTTAGCCAAAACAATCTAAATCGAAGTTGAAGATCTCGTAAATAACAATTCCTCGATATAAAGACAATCGAGAATGAATGTCGAATGAAAGAGTTATGATTTTTAGATGGGCTTAACAGTCTAAGCCTATAAAAAATATAACTTTAAAAATAAAGTGGGAATTTGCCGACGAAGTCTAAATGAAAGTTGTATTACTCGTTGATTTCTATGCATGGATATAAAGAATGTCAAAAACGGCGCTCGTATGAGAAAGATACGATTTTCAGAAAATATTTAAAAAATCTTCGCGACGCGCCTAGCTTCTAGAAGGGGCAACGCAGACCACCCGGACTTCGACATGTGGCAAGAAAGCGGAGGAGCAACGTCACTATAGGGCGCTACGCGCCTGTGGATTGACATGGAACACCTCATGTATTTGTTATAAATAGTTGCAGAAACCACCATTCTTCTCACCCCTTTCTCACATTTCTCTCTCAAATGTTTCATACCTTTGAGTCCGAAATTTTCCAAACTTTTGAGCATTTTAGCAAGGTTCTAAGATATTTAGGAGCCCGACGAAGAGAAGCTTTTGCGTCGGAGTCCTGCCTGCGACTTCCCAATTTTCGCTAGGAACTCTGTAGGTTAAGTTACACTTGTTATGCTTATGTTTAAGTTCATTATTGCTATTATGAACCTATGATAGATGCCATTTTATGCATCTTTTATATTAGTTTTTATTATCATTTTGCATCACATTTTGTGTTTTTTCATGTGCATTAGTTTAAATAATGTTCAACTCATGTATTTCGTAAGAATTCTCGTACTGCTCATGTTTTGGTGTCTATTTCAGGTAATTTAAGGTGGAGTGGTAGTTTGAAAGTCTTTGGAGCATATCTGGAGCAAATAATGGAGTTTATTTGGAGCCAAAATGCTAAAAAAGACCAAATACAGGCTATGTCTCACCAAACATGGGTCGTTCTTCACATACGAAACTTAACCAAAAGATTTCAAAAGTTTTTAGGCTTTTTGAAACTTCGGTCATTAAGCACGGGCCATGCCTCCCAAGCACGCGTCGTACCTACCTCCAGATCCAAACCAATGCATTATTTTGGATATTTTAAGCTGCGTAGCCCATGCACAGGCCATGCTTATTGCAAGAACCCTTATTTGCTGCTAAGTATGGTATATAAATACCAGATATTGTCTTAGTTGAACCCTAGATGACCAGAGACAGAAAAAACCCTTTTTCAAATGATTTTTGGCGATTTTTCTCCATTTCCATCAATTTCTGAAGATATGAAGATCGTGGGTCGTATCTTTCTATTAATTTAGTAAGATTTAATTGTTATATTTCTTTTTTAATCATTTTTCATAAGATTTTAGCCATGTCTAAATAAACCCTAGATTTCAGTTATGCACAAATTATTACTTTTCATGTAATCAATTATTAGACTTTATTTTTATTGTGCGATACTATCTAGTTATTTCAATTTTGCACTTAATAAATGTTTGATTTTGATTATTTTTAGCTTGATCACGTAATTTAGGATTAAATCAATCTAGTTAATCAGTTGATGAAATTCGTAATCGTTTTAATAAACTGGTAATAAGTAACAAGTATCACATTGGTTCCATGCTGGGATTTAATTCTAATATAAACTGAAATTTTATATTTTTATGCTTCCGAGCTTGTGTGAAGTATTGAATATTGTTGGGAATTTTACACAGATCTTAATGTTGCTTTTCTGAATGTAATTTAGAGCTTGTTTAATTAGATTAGTAAAAGTTAAGATTAAATAAAGAGTTGGTTTTGGTTGATTAACTAGGTAAAAGATAACTTACTAGAGCTTATTAGTAGTTTTCAATACCTACTTAGATATAACACACTTTGAATAACCAGATTTGTATTATTTGCATGATTAGGAAAGTCGCAGCAGAACTGAATTCGCTTTTTATTATTGAATTGAATTTATTTTATTTTCACTACTATTTTAGTTAATAATTAAAAAAAATCCCCTTTTATATTTTTTTGACTAGTATCTGCCTTACACAAAGAGGTATTGACTTTTAGGCTCTATCACTGAGGATTCAACCATGCTTCCCCGTGCTATCATTTAGTGCATTCGAGCAGTGGTATTTTATTTGTTTAGGACGCCGATGACAACGTCCTAACACGACACACCTCCTATATTTGGATATAAATAGCTGTAGAAACAACTATTCTTCTCACCCATTTTTCATATTTCTCTCTCAAACGTTTTCCCACCTTTTAGTCCGAAATTTTCCAAACTTATGAGCATTTTAGCGGGGCTCTAAGATATCTTGGAGCCCGATGAAGAGAAGCTTTCGGTTCAGAGTCATGTCTGCAACTTCCTAGTTTTCTCTAGGAACTCTATAAGTTAAGCTACACTTGTTATGCTTATGTTTAAGTTCACTATCGCTATTATGAACCTATAAACAATAATTATCAGTGATACCATGTCATAATACTGATTGATCTACTTACATGAATGATTTCTAGGCTAGATTTAATGAGGTGTTTAAAGTGGGATTTCCAAATAGTATACTCTCTATACCAAACAGACACTACCTCCGATATGATCTTACCTGGTTATTCCTAATTTGATAGATCTCGATGTATACATTTGGATTGTTGAGGAATCTAGGAAATAGTATAAATACGAGCGAATATCAAAGCATTGTAATATTCATATTTAGGATGTTAGAAGGGATAAGTTGAAGAGATTGCAGAGGAGCTAACTTTCCCAAGGATCTTCCACATATGTCAGGTGAGTGCATAGTTACTTTAATGAACATGATTTAATACAAGTATTAATTAAAGTATTAAATATCTGTTGAATGTTTATATATGACTTATATGCTTGTTGAATGGAATATATGTTAGATGTATATTTGATAACATGCGATGTGCAAACCAGTATGGTTCTATATGTGTTAAGATGTATATGTTCTATATGTGTTAAGATGTATATATAATATTATTACATGATAATAATAATAATAATAGAAGTATTAGTTTTGAGAAAGTTGATATATACTAACACCTAAGACTTTGTGTTAAATGTATAAACTATGTTAGAGTAGTGTTGCCTAAATATAGTATGTATTGGATGTTGAATTTAAGTATGGTAATATTGCCTAGTGAAGCGATAAGGCTTACAAAAGATGTTTAGTTTAAGTTAAGTTGAAGGTATGTTAGTTATACCATAAGACTTGAAAGAGATGCTTAGTTCCATTAAATTTGGACATTGGGGTAGTTTCACGTCGGGATCTGCGCATGCTTGGAACGGAGAGTAGAACTCTGTTTCTCAAGTGCTACTTGTGTCTGGATACTATTATGTGACAAAAGTACTTTTATGTAAAAAGTCTTTTTCAAAGTTTTGTGTCTCAGGTGCTACTTGTGTCAGGGTTTTATTATGTGCTGAGGTATGAGTCCTACTCGTACCAGAGTTCTATGATGTGCCAAAAGTACTATCATTTACAAAGTCCTTTTGACACTATTACGTGTCGGGGGTACGAGAGGGTACTGGAGTACTATACTATTATTCCCCTCCCTGTTCTTTTGATGAGATTTTAGTGTCAGTGTTTCCTTACATGAAGTAATTGAGGGAACTTTTTGGACTTCCAAATAGAGTGTGTCAGTAATGGACCACTACTAGGTATGTCGGATGTAACGTTTTCAGTTAAGGTGAGTCTGGGGGTAAAATACCTTAGGGCCAGACCACTACTAGGCTCAGTTATCTAGCTAACCACCCACGACTTAATTGTCTTGTGGTATTTTTGAATAGAGGTTCAACGATGAGATTTATTCCATTCCCCTCATTTGATGTCTTTATTGATCCTCGTCTGCTTCCAGGGAATCCCCGAGGTAGTATCGTCAACTTGTTGATCACAATGATCCTTTAGACTAGATGTAAGTCCTGATATATAGATCCAAATCAGTGATCAATGAAATCCAAACAATCAAACAGAGTGTAGAAGGAGTAGAAGAAGAATTAATCCAAGCATGCACACATCTATTACGTATAAATGTCAGGTACACCTTGGGAAACACACACACGTACGTCACTGTTCAACTGACACAGCCTATTTATACCACATGAAGCAGTACATAAGTGTGCAGTCGCACACATATGTACGGCCACACACAGCGTGTGCGGCCGCACACACGTGTATAGCCACACACACCCACTAACAAACCACAACCACCACAACACACTCTAACATCCTGCCAAGACCTACATTAGAATGCCTAGCCCAAACCACAAAAGTATAGCCTATCAATCTCCCCCTTGGTTTTCAGCTAGCATGAATCAGTCTTTATCAATAATGAGCACATGTTGTAGATGAAGGAGTCTCTGTGGTTTGAGTTGGGTCAGGAAAAAGTACTCCCATCCTTGGATCATTTCTGCGTCTCTTCAAAGGAGGCTGGGAGGTCAGAGTTGTCAGGGAATCACTTGTAATTGGCTCGAATGTAGGAACCACTTTATCAAGGGGAGGAGTCCCTGATGATGTGTCCATATGAATTGAAGAATCAGCCATCTGAACGGTAGATGGAGGCATAGTCTTTTGAGCATCAGCTTTCTCCCTTATCTCCGGTGTTTGATTGGCACCATCATCGATATCTTTGAAGAAGTCATCGAGGACTTTGTTGGACAACGGGTTCTCATTCACACCACAATTCACCGCTACATCATCTATGTCGTAACCGGATCCATTCCCTTAAATACCTGATCCAAACCCGAATCCATAACCCGGTGGGCTGCGTCCATTTAAAAAATTATAAAACCCAAAACCCAAAACAATTTTTTAAAAATAAAACTCTTGGAGGATTAATTTCAAAATAAAACAAAATAAAATAACATAAAATAAAAACATTTTCTAAAAAATTTATCAAACCTAAAAATGAAAGTAAAATAAAATAAAAATAAAACTAAATTTTGAATTTTAACCTAAATTTCACCTCTAACTGAAATTAATAACCTTTTGAGATTGTGGGATCAAAGTTGTTAGAAAATCATTTTCTATTTGTTAGTACCTCTCCTTTCATGAATATATCTGGTCGATCGCCGGTATTGTGATCCACTTAAGCATGAAAAATTGTGACAAATTTTAGGAATGCTATCAGTGACAGGACAGATTGATCCTAAGTTACTAGATAAAAATACCTAATGACCATTTATCTGACGACGACCAAGGATATTGTTGTCCACCTAAGTTGAGCAGCGAGATCTACAGATAATCTAGAATTGTTCGATTTTAGATGTACTAGAACATGTTTCCCGCTTCCGGACATACCCCAATAATCAAGAACTTCAGAGATACTCCTTACTTTAGGTGAGCAGACGATTATTCATAGAAAGGATATATTTAGATTGCATATGCTGTACACGCAGGTCGGATCTTTCAATCACGCAGAGAGTGAAACATATGACTGACTTGAATTTCAGAGGGATTGAGAAGTAGAAGATTGCATATGCTGTGTACCAGGTCGGATTATTAATCACGCAAAAGAGACAACATATGGCTAACAGATAGAAAGAATTGCATAGATAGAAGATGCAGAGAAATAGAGTTGCATATGCTGCAGTCCAGGTCGGATCTTTCGATCACACAGAGGAGGAAACATATGATTAACAGTAGGAGAGAAAGAAAATAATTTTCTACAGACCTAATTTATCGGAATTCCCCAGTCGCCCCGTCAGTACCGGAATTAAGGACATAATCCGTACATCGAGGAAAAGTTAAACCACAGTTCTAGATACGAGTTCTTTAATGTGACTGGTGGATTCTCATGTATATCTACCTGGTCAACCTATCCGAGCGTCGTATTGTCAGACTAAATGGAACTATCTAGGTCAGAATTTATCAAATCTCTAGATTCCTTAAGTTCATCTACACCTAGTCAAGTCCATTAAATTTTTTGTGCCTACCGACGCATCGAGCACAGAGCCTAGACAATTTAGCTTTAGTACTTTACACAGCCTCAGATTGTCTGTTATCACAATCTGATATCACTTCCCAGCACATCACTTCACAAAAAGATATTTTTGATTTTTCTGATTTTCTATTGTTTTTGAATTTTTTGAATTTTCTATTCTTTTTGGATTTTCTGATTTTCTAATTTTTGTTTGGTTTTAGTTTATTTCTCCCCCTAAATTTGTGCATGGGTGAGAATGAAATTGAAATGCGCAAATTTAAGCTAACCTAAACAAAAATTAATCCTCAAAGCGAATCATTTTCAAAAAATTTACCACCACATCGAATCGAGCTTTGTTAAACGGCTTGGTGAACAGATCCGCCACATTATTAGTAGTGGGAACCTGTTCTAGCCGAATGAGCGAGCGCTCATAACAATCTCTAATAAAATGAACTTTGATGTCGATGTGCTTGGTTTTTAAGTGCTGGACCGGATTTTTAGCATTTTGAATCGCAGCCTCATTATCACAGAATATAGGGGTTTCTTGAAAGTTCAAACCATAATCCAACAGCTGATGTTGGATCCATATGACTTGAGAACAACAGGCAGACGCAACTACGTATTCTGCTTCTGCTGTTGAGGTCGAGACAGTATGTTGCTTCTTGCATTGCCAAGACACCAGCCTATCTCTGAGATATTGACATCCGCTTGAAGTCGATTTCCTGTCAAGCTCGCAGCCTCCGTAATTGCTGTCTGCAAAAGCATAAAGATCAAATTCGGAATTTTTCGGATACTAAAGACCCAGTTTTGGGCTGCCTTTGAAAAATCCTTTTAACAACAATAAGATGAGACAGTTTAGGATTAGCCTGGTAGCGCGCGCATTGACAGACCGCATACATAATGTCTGGGCGACTTGCAGTCATATACATCAACGATCCGATCATTGATCTGTAGTACGTTTGATCTACGGATTCGCCTTCAATATCAGGAGTCAGCAGTGGTCTCTTTGCCATGGGCGTCAAGGCAGGTTTAGCCTAAACCCGAACTTCTCGAGCATATCGTCCACATATTTGGCTTGATGAATCAGGATTCCGGCTGAAGATTGTTTGACCTAAAGCCCCAAAAACATGGTCATTTCCCCCAATGAACTCATCTCGAATCGCCTTTTCATGACGTCCTCGAACTCCGTGCATAGCTGAGGACTCGTCGACCCAAAAATGATGTCGTCCACGTAGATTTGAACAAGAATTTGATCTAGACCGACATGCTTGATGAATAGGGTCAGATCAATAGTGCTGCGTGAGTAGCCATGATTGAGCAAGTGCTGTGCTAGGGTAGCATACCAGGCCCTAGGAGCTTGATACAGCCCATACAAAGCTTTGTCTAACTTGTAGACATGGTTGGGAAGTTTGAGTTAACAAACCCAGGAGGTTGGTCAACATAAATCTCCTCTTTCACCTTGTCGTACAAGAAACCCTTCTTGACGTCCATTTGGTATACGGTGAAGTTCATGTAGGAAGCATAGGCGAGGAAGATACGGATAGCATCCAAGCACGCCACCGGAGCATAGACTTCTGTATAATCAAGACCCTCAATTTGCCTAAACCCACAGACTACCAATCTCGCCTTATTACGGACAATGACACCCGAATCGTCTTGCTTGTTACGAAACACCCATCTGGTGTCGAGAGATTTCTTGCCTCTAGGCAGCTCCACCAACTTCCAAACCCCGAGCTTCTCGAATTGATTGAGCTCGTCATGCATGGCATCCACCCAGCTGGGCTCATTCAAAGCCATTTCGACGTTTTTAGGCTCTATTTGAGAAATGAAGCAAGAATAAAGACATGTGTTGACGTCTCCATTCTGAATTCTCGTTTGAACTCCGTCGCCCAGCTGGTCAATAACGTTCTCTATCGGGTGATCGCGTTGTATGCGAGAGGGGATTTCGTGACTGATGTCATTGAGTGAAACGGGAAGAGTATGAATATTAACAGCTCCTTCATGTGCTGAAGAATCCACGGTAGATGTACCAGCTTCGTTTGGTGGATTTGCTACAAACTCATCAACAATTTGATCGGGAAAGAGAAGGTCCATCAGATTCTGAGTGACAGCGGAAGCATCTTGGTTCATGAACTCTCTTTCGACCGGAGTTAAAGGAGTAGCATCAGCATCTGGAGCAGATTGTTGTCTTGAGGACTCAGGAGAAGCAATTGGAACAGTAGGCTCCACCGGAGGATCAGTAGCAGAAACCAATGGTGGTCTGTATACAACTTCTTCATCTTCGTCTTCAATAAGAGTCTTCGAGCAAGAGGTAGATCCAGCTTGTTTATTAGACGACACACTAAAAGATTTGAATAGCGATGTGTAGTCAAATAGCTAATCCGGACCCACCCTAGCGTCCGTTTCATTCTCTTCAAGCCAGCGAACATCGAAAGACTCCACTATTTGTTTCGTCTTCTTGTTGTATACCCGGTAAGCAGTACGAGCAGCGTAACCGACAAAGTAACAATCATCGGCTTTTGCATTGAATTTTGGGTTGGATTCCAAGTGGAGAAGGGTGCAAGGGCAGCCAAATACTCGGAAATGGCTAACAGATGGCTTGTGTCCATAGAGAATTTCATATGGTGTTTTCATCTGGGCTTTGTTGATCAGGACACGATTTGAACATAGCACGCAGTGTTGATCGCCTCCGCCCAAAAGAAAACTGGAAGTTTAGAATCACAGAGCATCGTCCTTGCTGCGTCTTGTAGCATCCGATTCCTCCGCTCAGCAACACCATTTTGTTGTGGTGTCCGAACAGAACTATACTGACGCACAATACCCTTCTCAGCGCAAAAGTGATCAAGAACAGCGTTCTTGAACTCTGTTCCATTATCTGTGTGTAGCGCTTTCACTTGGTGGTTGGTTTGGTTCTCGATCATTACAATGAACTTCTTGATGAGGTCAGCGATCCCAACTTTGTTGGACAGAAAGAAGACCCACGTGAAACGAGAGAAATCGTCTATCACAACGAGACAATATGAATTTCGGTTGATGCTGAGAACGTTGACCGGACCAAACAAGTCCATGTGCAACAACTGGAGCACCTGATTGATGGAGTTGACCTGCTTTGGTAGATGTGGTTTCCGATGGTGTTTGCCTTGAGCACAGGAAACACATTTTTCAAAAGTAATAAAATCTCTGACAGGCAGATCGCGGACCATTTCTTTCTTAGCAAGCCGGTTTAGGTTCTTTGCATTTGCATGGCCAAGTCGACGATGCCACAACATTGCATTTTGTTCGGAGACCTTGGAAAAGAGACAAGTGACTTCATCGGGTACATTGCTGTTCATGTCGATAATGTAGGCATTCCCATCCCGCTTAGATTTGACGAGAATCCACTCTCCGGAATGACAATGCCTGGCTTTAAGATTAGACATTCTTTATCGGTGAAGTGTGTTGAGAAACCCTTGTCACATATTTGAGAAACGCTCAGCAGACTGTGCTTCAGCTCAGGAGCATAGTTGAGATTCTCAAAACTAAGCACTCCGTTCGTCACCATTCCTTTTTGCGTTATCTTTCCGCCTTCTCCGCCCGCGAAGGAGACATATCCCCCATTAAATGTCTGAATGTCGTGCAGTTGGGAGATATCTCCAGTCATGTGTCAGGAGCAGCCGCTGTCGACATACCAGGGTCTGACGACATTCCTCCGCAACTGTCCCTGCACGATGAGCGGAATCATTTAGATTTGGGGACCCAGGTCATTACAGTCCTGGGTTGACCCTTAACTTTCACAGATTCATCCCTTAATTTCTCTTTTCCAACAGATACAGAGGATGATGATGACTGATCAGATTTTAATTTTGGCATCCATTGAAAATTAGGTTTGAAAAATTTTTCATTTGAGTTTGCTTCGAGCCGGTGGATTTTCTACTCGAAGAGTTTGAAGATCCAGACCTACTCTTTGACGAAATCGACTTTGGCTTAGCTTGGGTCGATTTAGGCAAACGGTTTGTGAATTTATTGAAAACCTGTTTGTTCTTTTGAAAAACTGCCATTTTCTTGTTTTCATTTGTTTTCCAGTCATCATCTCGAGAGCGAGTTCTGGAGGATTTTCTAATTAACGATCGTCCTCTAGACTCATTCTCTCCCCTTTTTGACATGTGATGCACAAACATCCGGTTTGGAAAATTTCTGGCAATATGACCAGCAGTACCACAGTTGAAACATATTTGTTTATTATCATTTGAAGTGGTACTGCTCTTGTCAGATTTCTGGTGTTTCTTATCTTTTATAGCATTTTCACATTTGCAAGAACAAGCACTAGGTTGTGTTGCAAACGTGGAAGAAGTAGAAGCACTCGAATCAGATTTAGCAACATAATAAAAAACAACATCATTATTTTCAATCTTATCATTCTGAAATAACACGCCACCAGAAACAAACACATCAGATTTAGAATTTAAGACAGACTCATCACAAAACTCAACACCAAATTTAGACACAGAGTTATTTGACTTAGACTTTTCAGCTTCATGCTCCCCCTGAACTATTGACACATCTGCACTTAAGGTAGAAATGTTAGTATCCAAAATTTTATCAGTAGAGCATGTTGCTTGTTCAGCAGCAGGCTTTCCATAAATCATGAAAGGTTCTTTATTAATTTCTTCTTGAGATAGAGGAATAACATTGTAAGTATGATTGAATGGAGGAGGGACACTCTCAAGACCTAATCCTACTTTCTTTTGGTTTCCACAGGTAATGTCCTTCCACTGCATTTGTTTCTCAATCATTTTTGTAACTACTTCACTTTACCCATCGAACTTGTTAAAAATAAATTCAGTATTTTCAAGACGATTTTTCAATGAGTCAAGTTCAGCGGTCACAGCAGCAAATTTCCTTTTGATATGATCACAGTTTTCGCATTTGTTGCTGTAATCGTCTTGTAGTTTCTTAAAGTCCTTTATTTTATTCTATAATTGTGTTTTTAAAGGCTTTTGATTTTTTCTAAGTGTGTAACCCTCATACTTAAGGTCCTCGTTCTCTCTCTTAATTAATTCAATTTGCTCACGTAAGAATTTAACAGTTTTTATACAAGATTGAGAGCAGCCGAATTCACTGACCTCGGGTTTAACTGGCTCAGAAGAAGTTTGCACCATGAACGCAAACTGAAGATTCATCATTTCCTCTTCCGAGTCTCTTTCTGCTTCTTCCTCCACACCATCCTTGATCTGAGCAAGATGCGCATTTTCAGGTCCTGAAATATTCAGAGCCTGAATTTGATCTTCCCAATCAAAGGATTTGGCTACCATTGCCAAGTTGGCAGTCTGATTGCTTGAAGAAGATCCCTTGTTGACATAGGTCACCGATACCATGGTTCTTTCAGAGTTCTCTCTTCGGTCTGGCTTTGGACACTCCCTTGCAAAATGACTAGGCTCATGGCAGTTGTAGCATCTCAGCTTCCCTTTGTTGAACCCCACTTTCTTGTCAGAGTTTACACTCCAGTTGTTTTTCCCTGTCTTCTTGGAGAACTGTTTTGCTCTAAAGACAGCCATGGCCATTTGCCAAGTGATGTCCATCTCCTCCACATCCTCAGGATGGATCTGGTCTAAGTCAGCGAAAGATAATTGTAGGGAAAGCTCTCCAGCCACAAAAGCGTTGTAACAATTCACCAGACCAGTGGCGAGAGCCAGATTTTCTTCTTTTTCTTTCAAAGATGAAACTTTAGAACTGAACCATTGAGATTGACTAGGTGCAGCTGTGGATGAACCAACTTGTTGAGATAAAGTTTGAGGTTGAGAAACTTGAATATGTTGCATTTAAGGGATCACGTAGGATGTAGGTTGATGGTTGAACTTGTGGAACATGAGAAACTGGAGGAACTTGACAGGTAGTAAAGCTTGAAAAAGCAGTGTTGTTGGTGGTTTGGATCCCAAGATTTGCTGTGGAGTATGAATTAACCTGATTAATTTCTCTTTACTTATCATCGAGATCACAAGCCCTAATGATTGCCATTGTTTCAGCCAAACTTAAACGGTTCAGATCTTTGGTCTTTTTGATCACTGAGACGTTCATATCCCAGGACTTTGGTAAAGAATTCAGCAATTTCTTGTTGATCTCAGATCTTGTGACCATAACACCAGCAGAGCTCATTTCTGTGGTAAGTGTGATAAACCTTTGCAACTGATTTTCAATTGTTTCTCCCAAGGCATGGTTAAACATATTGAACTTCTGTCGCAACATGTCTTGGCGACTCTATTTCATGTCTTCATTGCCTTCATAGACTTCAATCAGTGCTTCCCATAAAGCCTTTGCTGATGTATACTCACGGAAACCTTGAGCAATTTCCGGAGATAATGCCATGGTAAGTGTAGCAAGAGCCTTTTCCTGCTCCTCGACTCTCTCAAAATCATCGTCCGTGTACTTTTCAATCCGCTTGTCAGTTATGGTTCCATCTTCCAATGTAATTGTGATGCGGATTGGACCTCTTAGAATATTGCGCCATATCTTTAAATCTTTCATTTTGATGTACTTCTCAATTCGATATTTCCATTCAGGAAATCCTTCTACCGACAGCAACCGGGGAATGCGAGAAGTGGTACCCATAATAGCATCCAATTCATGATGAGCGGACATGCTTTGAGATTCCATTTTTGAACAACAAAAGTTTATTTAATTAATATAAGTGTGGCCGCACACTCCAACTGTACACCCTTATAGTATACTCAACCGCACACTCTAACAATACACTCCAACAGCACACTCAACAGTACACTCCAACTGCACACTCAACAGCACACTCCAACCGCACACTCAACAGCACACTCCAACCGCACACTCAACAGCGCACTCCAACCGCACACTCAACAGTACACTCCAACAGCACACTCAACAGTACACTCAACCGCACACGCCAACCGTACACTTGGCAGCACTCGTTCAACCATACTCCTTCAAAGTTTCAACCGCACACCTAAAAATACTAGATTCTTGAATGAATTTTGGTTCCAAACTTAGTAAAAACAATGATTAGAAGCAGTTTCTCAATAAAAATTATAAATGCACCTCAAAAACCACAACTATCTTCAACCGCACACTCTTATGATTCTTCAAATTGACACTGAATTGGCTCTGATACCAATTGTAAGTCCCGATCTATAGATCCAAATCAGTGATCAATGAAATCTAAACAATCAAACAGAGTGTAGAAGGAGTAGAAGAAGAATTAATCCAAGCATGCACACATCTATTACGTATAAATGTCAGGTACACCTTGGGAAACACACACACATACGTCATTGTTCAACTGACACAACCTATTTATACCACATGAAGCAGCACACAAGTGTGCAGCCGCACACACGTGTACGGCCACACACAGCGTGTGCGGCCGCACACACGTGTATGGCCGCACACACCTACTAACAAACCACAACCACCACAACACACTCTAACATCCTACCAAGACCTATACATTAGAATGCCTAGCCCAAACCACAAAAGTATAGCCTATCACTAGATCTTATAAGATCAGTGTATAGGATCAGTACGTGAAGATCGACATTATAACACTTGATTTATTGTACATTTCGGTTTAGACCCTTTGGGGGTGTATTGTTTTTAGAATTGGTCCCTAGGGGGCTGAATTGCCAACTTCAGGAAAGTGGAGTATGTTGGGCGTACGTGGAGTACGCTCAGCGTACGTGAGCAAGTTTGAAACCCTAATTTTAGGGCTTGTACATTATTTAAAGCATAAGATAGCATCTTTTGGCCTTGTTTAACTAGCCTCCATACCTTTGGAAACCTTAATTTGTTCCTTAGCCTTTGTGTGGTGCTTTTGAGCTTTTGTGAAGCTTTTGGTGGGTGTTGTGCATCTTGAAGTGGTAGAAGAAGAAGCTTGAAGACTCATTCTTTGGAGGAGAGCCTTGAGATCCAACTTTAGCACCTTCATTTCGTGGCTTTTGAGGTATAAAGTTCAAAGCTTGTCATCTCATTTCTTAGATCTATTTCTTGGCTTGTTTTTGGTCATTTTCGTCCCTTTGGTTGGTGATTGTGAGCTAAGGTCATTTTTGGAGCTTATCCTTGTAGATATGGACATATTAAGGGTTTCTTAAGAATAAAGGTGCAAACATATGGTGGTTTTTGATCTCATGCATTTGTTAAGTCATTTATTAAGCTTATTTGAGCTTTAAAGCCCCATTAAGACATGTGTGCATGTAAAGTTGGCAAATTTATGTGATAAACCACCTTAAGGAAGTCAGATCTGAGTTTGGGTTGAAGTATTAATCGATTAAGAGATGAATGTGGGAAGTTGGCCAAGATGGTGGAGTATACTGGGCGTACAAGCAGGTATGCTGTGCGTACAAGCCCTCAAGTGTGTACGCTGAGCGTACGAGCTGAGTACGCCCCACATACTCAGCAGATTAGGCTTCGGTCTTTTTGGGCTCTCATTTTTGGGCCATGTTGGTCTTTGGTCGTCTTAGGCCTTGTTGGGCCATCAGAATTCTATGGTTGGGCTGTTGAGATTCTATTGGACTCTCTTGGGCGAAGGCCCATGAAAGGGATTAGGCCTAATTTGGAAAATTGGGCCACATTTGGGCTTTGGGTGATTATTTTAGAATTTGGGCTTTTGGACAATTTGTTTGGGCCTTGGCCTTGGGCTAAAAAATTGGGACACATTTGGGCTTTGGGTGATTATTTTAGAATTTGGGCTTTTGGACAATTTTTTGGGCCTTGGCCTTGGGCTAAGTTCGGGAAAGGGTAAAAAGGTATTTTACCCTAATTTGGACTCTTAGTGTGAGTCTGGATCCAATTATTAATTGGATGTTATTGTGTGATTGATAACACAGGGATTTTAGCGGATCTACAGCCAAAGATTTGATATGTGGGTTTTTAGCTGTCTGAGGTGAGTCTCCTCATTGTATCTATGGGTTGAAGGCACCAATACATGACCATTGGCTTATGTATTGTTGGAAGACCAAGGGGGTGGCCCTTGGCATTGTATGAAAAACCTGGAGGTGGCTCCTGGCAAATTTGTATGCAATACCAGGGTTCAGACCCTGGCAATTAAGTAGATTGTTAGTTGTAGATTGTATGCTTGTTGTCTTTGTGATGCTTGCGTGGAAGACCAGGAGGTGGCTCTTGGCACTTGTCTGTAAGACCCAAGGTTTTGGCCCCGACCTGGCAACGAAAGACCATGATATCACTTGTGACATAATGGCAAGACTATGGCTGGCACATAACATTCTCTATTGTATATTTGCATGTATGGTATGCGGTATTTTGGGGAAACTCACTAAGCTTTGTGTTTACGGTTTATTGTTTTTGTTTCAGTGTTGAGGTTGAAAGATGTTGTGAGACGTCAAAGTATTTCTAGGTCATCCTTAGTATCGAAAAGTTATATGTTTGTTTATTATAAGAGCATTTTGTATCGAAGCTTAAGTGCCATAGTCCCTTATATTTTTTGTACGCTTTCTTTATCCTTATGTATATAGGATGAATACTAGAGTTAGGGAGTAGCTTTTGTATTTCGAATTGTACTCTCTGATATTACTCTGTATTTCCAGAAAGCATAATCGAGCCAAACAGATTCTATTTAGATCTTGTGTTCTTAATTCTTTCTTAACTCTGATCTCGTGTTACTTACTCGATTAAATCTTAACTACATTTGGTATCAAAGCAGGATTCATTCAGCTTTGATCTGATTTTCATTTGTTTTCAAAAGATTTTGAGTCTCGTTCTAGATTCAAAATATTCCGCTCTTTTGATTCTGAAAATCATCTCAGATCATCTGTTTTGATTCGATTCTGCTGACGATTTGTTAGATCGAGTATCGTGTGTTAGTTTTTTGGAAGTTTTTTCAATCAAATCTTAATTTCTGAAGCTTGTCACAAATTTTCATCCGTACAACAATGGTGAACTTTAACATGAATTCCATGACTTCAAACTCTCATCTAATTGGTTCTTCAACCAAAATTCCTATGTTGATTTCTGAGTTCTACGATCAATGGGCGGATCGTATGGAGGACTATCTGAATGGAATCGACGAGGAACTTTGGAAATGTATCACTAAAGATGTTCATGCTCCTACTACGATGTAAAATGTTGGAACTGCTGCTAACAATCCAAATGTTGCTGAACAAGCTGAGAAACTGTTGAAAAATGAGAAACGATGCTTGCGTGATTTACGTGGTGCACTTCTTCCTGTTGTGTATAACTATGTGCGTAGTTGCAAGACATCAAAGGAAATTTTGGAAACTTTGAAGAATAAGTACCAAGGCAGTAAGAAGACAAAGATTAGTTATGTTAAGCACTGTCTATTGGAGTTAGGTGAATTGAAGCAAAAAGAAAGTGAATCCATTGAGCTCTATTATGATTGTCTGAATGAACTGATTTACTAGTGCAACACATATGGAGTGATAAGATCACCAATGGAGTTCAACTTGACTTTCGTCATGGGACTTCGAAAAGAATGGTGTAATCTCAGTCTAATGATAAAAACTCAACAAAGTTTCGACTATTTTTCACTGAATGATCTCTATAATGTGCTAAAAGCACATAAATCCGAAATGAATGAAATTGTTGAGGAAACAAGGATCAGTCTGGGTGGTCCTCTTGATCTTGTGTCGAAGTTTGCCGGAAGAGAGGTTGAGAAAGAAATTGCTTAGAAGGAGAATTCGGAAGATGAAGGCTTGATCGTCAACTCTGATGACGAAACAGTGGCTTTTTACTCGAACAATCGAGTGAAGAAGTTTTTCAAAAAGCCTTTTAATGCGAAGCCACGAGCAAGTGAAGTGAGAGTAAATTTCTCTGGAAAGACTGTGAGTGAGGAGAAGAAAGTGGAAAAGGAAGATGTCAAGGATGAAGATGCGAAGATGGTGAAAAAGCTTAAAGGCGAATCAGGTTTTGACTGCCATTACTGTAATGGAGCAAATCACATGGAAAATGACTGTATGCCTAAGAAAAGAGATGAGAATAAGAACAGATTCAAGGACGAAGCCTACTATGTGGAGAGGCTAGAGGAAGTGAGATCGAAGACTAAGGGATTGTCGTTGGTTGTAAAAGGAATGGATGAGGAAGAATGGACATATCAAATTTGGTCAACAGGGTCCGATGTGACCACCTGTTATTTCTAGCCTATGAAAATCAACAAAAAGTCAACAAGAGTGAATGAAGGTCAATCAAGGTCACACTATTAGAAACCATTTGATCATAATTATAATTATATAATTATGTGTATTTGTTAAGGAAATCAAATAGCCCATACCGAAAATACCCTTCTTTGAATCCGAGAAATCTCGCTAGCCACTAGCCTCGAACTGAAAACGAGATTTCGGTCAAAACAGCAAACCTTCGCAAATTCTATCTCTTCCTCGGACCGAAAATGAGTTCTCGGCCGCAAACATCCTTCGGACCGCAAACCCTATTCTCGGCCGAAATCTCCTTTCCTCGGGTAGAGTTCTCGGCCGAAAACCCCAAACCGACTCCCTTTTTCCTTCATACTTAAGCAACCAAAAAGGGATCATTCTCCATTTTTTACACTTCCAGTTAACGAATTCAACAACATATCCTCTCAAATATCACATTTCCTTTCATCACAAAAATCAAGTCTTTCACCAAAACTCTTTACAAGAAGCTTTGATCCATTTTTCCTCCTTAATATTTTGGTAAGTTTTAGTCATAAAAATTGTATTATACACTATATATATTAATTGTAATATCTTAATCACACATGATTATGTGTTGAAAACCATTAGGATAACGATATCCTTCCCGTGTTCTATCCCGAAGTCACTGTTTTCTACCCGTTATCAAAACTGTTATCACACATAGGATGAGTTCATACCCCTACATTTTCACAATTTTTAATTGTTTTAGGGGGGTGGGGATACAAGTAAAACACAAGAAATATTGTGTTTAAAATAATAAATTGTTTATTTATTCTTAGCGTAATATACAGTTAAACGTAAAATTTACTAAATATGCAAAATATCGTTACTATTGAATTTACAAATGATTTACAAAATATGTTAAGACGCAACGGTTTTCACACCAACACAGAAACAAACTTATAAACTATAATTGGTATAGTTTATGGAACAAAGGATCTATTTCACAAAGTACATATTAACGTATAAACAAAAATGGTTTTCAGATAACAAATAAACTAAAAGGGTTTTCAGTTATTAGTCGTAAAAACGTTGAAGCAATTTGTGAGATGTTTTGGTGTACTTATCTAAGTATTGGTAATAGTCCTGACTTATAACTAGAGTCGCTTGTAGGGAGAGCGAGATATTTGTATATAGATCTATTTGGGACTGACAATTCCACATCCCGACTGTTAGCTACAGTCAGGCCGGCAGGCCTAGGGTGACAAATGACGTTAGCATTCCGACGCCTGAAAAACGTCGCGATCAGGCCAACTGGGTTAGTATGGTTATACGAACTCACAAGGAGAAAAAAACGACTTATTTACGAATAATATATCTTCAAATAATTTTATTTGAATATTAACTTTACATTCGGATTTTAGGGGCAAAGCCCAACTTCAACTAGTTTTACTTATGAATAAAACTAGGTATCATTAAATTAAGTATGGTAATTATACTTTTACATTTCGGTCTTGGAACGTTTAAGACTACAAACTTGTTTCATGGAAAAATACAGGATTTTCTAGGATAAACATCATTAGTTTACAAGTAAACAGTGTACAATTTGACTTTCTGAAAACAAATACAATTACTTACCGAAAACAATGCTTTACAATAGAAAGGGGGAAACTAAGAACATCTTTATGAAAGATTTAACACTTATTTACAAACTAGTAAAACATAAAGGACCCCTAATTTTTAATTCTATGATTCTTTAGCGTATACATCAGAGTTATATATAAATAATATACGATAGACAGTGGAATGTGTGATTTCCTCCTTACTTCCTGTTCCCTGTTTGGTTGTGGGCTTAGGGCGGAATCTCCCAATCGACTGTCCGTTCGCTATTAGTTATATATAATTAGTATATACTAAGTAGTCATAGGAGGTAATAGTACGGGTCATACCAATTACATGAATCAGGACCTCGAATCACAAGTTATAAACATAAGAAACTTATACTTTATGGTCTCAAAGTACTAAGACTACGATTTATTTACTAAGAAAATATTGGATTTTCTGGAGGAACACAGTAGCGTTTTCAATAACAAAGAACATATCTTTTCCAACAAAGTACTTATGAACTCACCAACTTTAATGTTGACACTTTTTCAAACCACTTGTATTCTCAGGTGAGTTAGTAGACATGTACTCTCTCAGACGTTTTGAAGACGGAGCATAGTAGCTTTTCTGTCTTATCATTTTCTATAGTATTAATGTTAAAAAAGTAATGTTTTGAATACAATGTAAATACTATGTTATCAATACAATGGTTGTTGTTGCTTTGATACTATTATTCAATTGTTGTGATATTGTACATGACGTCCTCCGCCTCCGAACGTTTCCGCCGTTCCGGTTTAGGGGTGTGACATCCGATGACGAGGAAATGCGAAACCCTACACATGGGACAATGTTCGCAAAGCATGAGGATGAGGATGAGGAGATTGCCACACCCCTAAACCGGAACGGCGGAAACGTTCAGGGGTGGAGGACGACATGTCAAGTATCACAACACATGCATTATAGTAATAAAAATAACAGCAACCATTGTATTGATAATATAATATTTACATTATGTTTAAAACAAAAGTATAACAAAAGATAAGACGTAAAGCTCCGTCTTCACAACACCTGGAAGAGAGTACCTGTCTACTAACGACCCTGAGAATACAAGTGGTTTGAAAAAGTGTCAACATTAAAGTTGTTGAGTTCATAAGTATTTTTGTTATAGAAAGTATATCCTTTATTCTTTTGAAAAGTTCGCCATTTCTTCCAGAAAATCCTATATTATTATGTTGTATATAAATGATAAGTTAAACAACTCGTGATTGTTCCTTCTACGAGTACTTAGTGAATACAAGTCATATACATTTAGATCGAACAGATAGTCGATTGTGTGGTTCTGCCCTAAGTCCACAACCAAACAAGGAACAGGAAATGAGGCGGAATCCACACATCCCACTATCTGTAGGATCTTCATGTATATAACCCCGATGTATTTACTAAGTACATTAAGTTTAATGATCCTTTAATTTGAAAACATTCCCTTAAGAAAATCATATATTTTCTTAATAAGTAATATGACTGTAGTTAATCCTTCTGTAATCATTCAGTGAATACTAATGATATATAATACAGATCGATTAGACAGTTGAATGGGTGAATCAGCCCTAAGCCCACAACCAAACAAGGAACAAGAAATGAGGCAGAACTCACACATTCCCCTGTCTACCGGATATTTATTATATATAATCCTAATGTATTCATCAAGTAATTACATAATTAACATTAATGAATCTCCGGTGAAATGGCAACCACAATTGTTCCTTCTATAATTACTTAGTTTATACTAATTATATATAACCTAATATCGAACGAACAGTTGAATGGGTGAATCTACCCTAAGTCCACAACCAAACAAGGAACAGGAAATGAGGCGGAAGTCACACATTCCACTGTCTATCGGATATTATTTATATATTATTTGAATGTATAAACTAAAGAATTATAGAATTAACCATAAAGGTCCTTTATGTAATATTAGTTTAATAATAAGTATTAAACCTTTTGTAAATAAGTTTCTAGTTCCACTAACTCTATTGTGAAACATTGATTTCGGAAAGTTCTATCGAAAATTGTTTATCTTCCAAAATAACGATGTAAACTATAGAAAATCCTATATTTTTTATAAAACCGATTTGTAGTCTTAAACGCTCCAAGACCGAGAAGCACAAGTATAATTACCATACTTAGCTTAATGATACCTAGTTTTGTTTATCAGTAATCCCATTTGAACATGTAATTACCCTGAAAGTTCAACGTGATGATACTACCCTCCTTTGATCACTTAGTACACACGAGTTGTATAATACCGAGATCTAATAGACAGTTGAATGGGTGAATCTGCCCTAAGCCCACAACCAAACAAGGAACAGGAAATGAGGCGGAAGTCACACATTCCACTATCTATCGGACTTCAATTTTATCTAATCCTATTGTATATACTGAGAAATCATATAGTTAGCATCCCTTGGGAAAGTTTAGGAAAAGTATATCTTTATGTAAATAATTAGTTAATACTATTGTGAATATTCATTATAACCATAGTAATACAAAGTTAGTCCCGTATAGATCTATACACCAACTCGCACTCTCCCTTATGAAGATTCTGGTTATAATTAAGATTTAAACGGGTACCCTGAATGGTACATCTAGTGGTTCACAATCTTGTATTAATTATTTATATAAAATGTAAAACCTTTTTATAATTAACAAGTAATTTTGTGCAACGATTTCCTTTTGTTTCATAAACCATGTTTATAAGTTCATTTCCATGTTTTAAACTGGACTTTTGTAAATTAGTTCCTATGATCCATAAACCATGGCTATTATAGTTTATAAGTTGATTTCTATGACTTTAACGAGTTTCAAGTTCAAATTCATTTAAATGGTAATAAAACATATTAAGAAAATTATGCTTTTAAACACAAGCAATCTTGTGTTTTACTTGGATTCCCCCTCCCCCCCCCCCCTAAAACATTAAAAAGCTTGGAAACTATGGGGGTATGAACTCACCTTATGTTGGAGATTTGATTGAAGATACGATATAGAATATTTGGTATGCCAAACGAAGTCCCGAGCACAATTGGATCCTAATTGGCATATATATGTGTATAATTAGTGTATATAACAACTAATCATGCAAGGAAACACCCTTAAGGACTAGGAAACACTTGAACTAAGTGTTACAATCACATGTGATTGATCAAAGGGGGTCTAAGGGCACAATATGGAGTGTACGGCCATGGAGTGTACGGCCGTACACTCATGGAAAACATGCAAAAGAGGGTGTTTGATCCATGGGGAAGCTATTGTCATGAATGTACAACCAAAGGATGAACACGACTTTCATTTTGGAGGGTTTTGAGGTGTGTACGGCCACACCAAGTATGTACGGCCGTACACACTCCAAGATGGTGAAATTTGGGTCTTGATTCAGGGGGATTCAAGGGTTCAAGAGTTCTAATGGATAGCAAGTACCTAAAAGTGTAACGCTCATGGTTATGAACTAAACAAGGCTATACGGCCGTAGAAAGAGTGTACGGCCGTACACTCTTGATGATCATGAAGTTCATGTTGAAACATGAAGAATCAGGGCTTGGATCAAGTGGTCTGTCAAGTATAACAAGTTTAAGGATGAAACACTTATGTTTTTTAGGCTTTGGAGGGTTCTTGTACGAAGCTAGTTGAGAGAGAATGGAGTTGTTTGCGGCCAAAGAAGGAAGTAATGAAGAAAATGAAGTGCTCTTATATACATAGGAAGTGGTGTATGGCCACCTTGGGTGTACGGTCGTACACCCATGTGTACGGCCGTACACTCCTCCTGATGGAGTGTATGGCTCGAGTGTAACGCGAAGAACTTAAGTTAACATAGCCCTACACCAATCCTTAAGTGTACTAGGCTTAGAACACTCAACAGACTCTAAACGATGCTAAAAGTTAGCAGAAATGAGTCTGGCTCTCGATTGATTGGCTGGGATCACAAGGCAAAAAGTTTTAGGTTGTCACATTATCCCCCCGTTAGAGGGAATTTCGTCCCGAAATTCGAATTTTGAGTGGCTACTACGAACTAGGAAAGAGGTAGGTACTTCGGTTCTATATGATCTTCTGTTCTGATTGATGGAGAGTGTGCGAGTTTGGCTTACTTGACTACATTTATTCAACTGGTAGGATGTCTACTCGTAATTCTGGACAGCATTATCCTGAAGTTCATGGTAAGACTCATACTTGGTTCATCCATCATCGTCTCGTATATATACAAGTCGTATATAATTAAGATTAGTAAGATGGTCGGATGTGCGACTCTGCCCCAGGTCCACAACCAAACAAGGAACAGGAGATAGGGCGGAAACACACATCCTAGGTCTATAGAATCTTAATTATATACCACTATCGCGTATACACTTAACAGTGATAGGTTAACCGTATTTGTCCTTAGCCTCTGTGCTTGAACTTGACTTGCTTGAAAGGATTTTGTTAGACGGTTGATTAAAGCGAAGGGTCTTTATGTAACACAAGAAATTGGTATAGTAAGGACCAAACCAATATATTTCGAAAGACAACATCGGAACTTCTTATCGTGACGACTGTTAAGTCGAATAGAACGACATACTATTCTATGTATGTGTTTTCAGTGCCCTCTGGTTTTATCCTTGTTATTATTACTGCAAACAATTTGTACCGCATTAAGCGAGTACTAGCAGTATGAGTGTTCTGATATTTATGACTGATTAATTTTCATAAGATAATCCCTAGCAGATCTTTCTATAATCGCTTGGTGTATACAAGTCATGTATAATTAAGATTGGAAAGACAGTTGACTGAGCAATTCTACCCTAAATCCACTACCAAACAAGGAACATGAAATAAGGTGGAATTACTCACTCTAAGCCTACAAATCTTAATTATAAATGACCCTAATGTATACACTAAGCCATCACAGCTAATTTGCAAAAGGGTTCTTAGTTTCTTTTATGAATGATGTATTTTGTTCAGTTATTTATAATTATTTATAAAAAGTCTTAAGTTAAAAAAAAAAATTTCATTGGGAAAACGTACCACTGTTCACTGGGGATTCGGGACAGTCTCTCCTGCTGTAATCATCAGTACTCTTCCATCCCCACCCACACTCTTAATTATTGGACAATCTCTCTTGAAGTGTCCAATTTCACCGCACTGGTAACAATCTCCAATATCGGGGACTTGGTTAAGGGGTTGTGCTGGTGCCCTACAGTAACGGGCAGTGTGCCCCTTCCTGTTACAATTTCTACAGTGTAACTCTCGGCAGGCTCCATAATGATAGAAGTTACACTTATTGCATTTTGGGCGATTCCCCGCATATTGTCGTGCTGGCGTTGGCTTGTCAGGTGTTGTAACAGCATGAACAACTACAATTTGTTGTCTTTTCGAGGTCTCTTGTGTTGACAATCCTTTCTTCTTGCTCCCAGACTTTCTCTTGTTGTTACCCTCTTTTGTTGGCTCGGGAACAGGGGTCATTATTCCTTGGCGAACCCCATGGTCCACGAGACTCTGCGCCAATTTTTTTGCGCTATCGAAAGTAGTTGATTTGGAGGCTAAAACACTTGCTTGAATCTAGGAAGATAATCCCCAGATGTACCTCTCTATTTTCTTGCTCTCCGGGGTAACCATTTCAGGGCATGGTACCGCTAGGTCTCTAAATCTATTAGTGTAGGCCACAAGGTCTGAGCCCGTCATGGTGAGACCCCAAAGCTCTTCCTCTAGCTTTTGTATTTCGCCTCTCGGGCAGTATTCTTTCATCATTATTGTCTTTAAGTTCTCCCAGCCCATCGAATTAGCCACTGCAAGGGTCAGTGACTTGACATGGCCATTCCACCATGTCAGGGCTCTATCGGAGAAAGTGCAGGCAGCAAATTTGACTTTGCTCCCTTCTGGGCACATGCAAATTTCAAAAACTGACTCCATTTTCTAGAACCATTTCATTAAAGCAATGACTCCTCCATTTCCACTGAAGGATTTGGGTTTGCAATTCATGAAGTATTTATACGTACACTCCCTAGGGAGTCCGTGGATATTTCCGTAGTTAGACGGGTTGGCACCACTTCCAGTTCCACTGGTATCACTTCCGTGGATATGAGACATGGCGGCTGTTACGACGGCAGTCACGCAGCCTGGAACATAACAAGATCATACTGTGGAGGTGGTGGCGGAGGAGTTATGGTTGCGTTGTGTGACAACCCAAAAAATTGTTGCCTTCTAGCCTAGTTAAGGGTCATTCTATTGGGCTTTAAGCCACATACATTCAAGGAAGGAGTGTTAGGATATAGCTACTGAAGTTCAAAACCATCAAACGAAGCCATAAACTCCAACACAAGGAGTTTACGGCCGCAAACTAGGAGGTTACGGCCGTAAACTCTTGGCTGGCCATAAACTCTCTCCTACATATATGAGAACACTTCATTTTCCTCAATTTTTCCTTCCTTGGCCGAAATCTCCTCAAACTCTCTCAAGTATCATCAAGTTCTTCATCCAAATCCTCCAAAAACGTAAGTGTTCTTCCCTCTAGTTGTTGTTATCCTTCTTAAATATGTATCATTCTTTGATTCATCCATGAAAACATCCATTTTGACTAGATCTTCATAATCTTCAACTTTCACCAAGAACACCAAGAACACACACTAGTGTTTTTGGGCCGAAATCAACCCTTTCAAACTTCAATATCGTGAGTACTCCTTCCTTAACTTGTTGTATGCTAGAAACACTTGATTCACCCTTTGAAATCATCCATTTCTCAAGAACAATAGGAGTTTACGGCCAAGAGCATCTCCCTTGGCCTTAAACCATTATAAAGGTGCCATTTAGGCCATAAACCCTTCTAAGAAGCTAAACTTGTGACCTAGAACACTTCCTTGATCCAAATAGGACCTTATCACACACTTGGGTACAAGATGCCTTGAGTTTACGGCCGTAAACTCATAGGGCCATAAACCCTCTAGCCGTAAACTCCATTAGACATACCACTTGGGCCGTAAACACCTCTTTGTGGCCGTACACTCCCCTAGATGAATCATATGTGATTCTAACACTTGGTCCAAGTGTTTCCCAGTCCCTAGGGGTGTTTCCTTTCATATAGTTGCTTATAAACACTATATTCATGCCAATATATGTCATTATATGTCATTTAGGACTTGTTGTGTCTCGGAACTTCATTCGTGGAACTTCTCATCCTTACGCGCATATTCGTTTGAATCACCCACATAAGGTGAGTTCATACCCCTATAATCAATATTTTAAATGTTTTAAATGCTTTTGGGGGGGGATACAAGTAGAACACAATGATAATTATGTAACTGTTTTGTGATAAACATCATTTTAAGGATTACTTATGTGTTATTAAGTGATCAATTCATTGCAAAAACTCTTTTAAAAGTTATGTTACTTTACGGTTTATAAAACTCCGTTTTTTTAAAGTGAAATCATAACTTAGTAGATAAATGAGTCTTTACTTCAAGGTAGTAACAATTCAAACAAACATACTAGTAAACTATAATAGGTATAGTGTAGGGATTCAGTTCATACTATAACTAATACAGAGAGTTCATATTATAACTAGTACAGAGAGTTCATACTATAACTAGTACAGAGATTTCGTACTATAACTAGTACATAGATTTCATACTATAACTAGTACAGAGAGGAACATACTATAACAGAAGGAACATACTATAACTATAACAAAAGAAGAAATCATGAAATTACACAGGAATACCATTTTTTCATAAACCAAAGTACGAATACCACGTACCAGGGTTAGCAAACACGAGGTACAACGTCATAACGGGTTTCAATAACAACAGTACAAATACAACGTACCAGGGTTAGCAAACTTGAAGAATGACACTTACATTATACCGCGTTTCAATAACAAAGGTACGAATACCACGTACCAAGGTTGGCAAACACGAAGTATGATACAAGAAACATATAAACATATGTAAAATTCAAGTTAACAAACATGAAGTAATAACATATTATTCCGGGTTTGCACAAACAAAGGTACAAATAAAACGTACCAGGGGTAGCAAACACGAGGTACAACGTCATACCGGGTTTCAATAACAATGGTACAAATACAACGTACCAGGGTTAGCAAACTTGAAGAATGACACTTACATCATACCGCGTTTCAATAACAAAGGTACTAATACCACGTACCAAGGTTAGCAAACACGATGTATGACACAGGAAAATCATTAAACATAAGTAAAATGTGAAACATAAACATTCAGTTAGAAGGTGACTTATAATGTTAACTTTATGATTCCTGGGTAGATACATCAAGAATATATATTAATTGAGTCCAACAGATAGTAGAATGTGTGCTTTCCGCTTCATTCCCTGTTCCTTTTTTTGTTGTGGGTTTAGAGCAGATGCACTCAGTCTACTATCTATTCGATCTTGACTATATATATATATTTCGTATACACGAAGTAATCATAAGGAGTAACAGGTATAGGTCAAGTCATAGTATACAAATTCAATACATCGTTTTCTAGTACAAAAACATATTTTCAGATAGAACATTGAGTAAACTAAACTAGAAACTTAACAGTGAAAGGTTTAATCCATTATATTAAACTAGTACAACTTAAAGGACCTTAAGTGGTTAATTCTATAATACTTAAGTTTACACATCAGGGTTATATATATGTAATATCCGACAGATAGTTAGATGTGTGTTTTCCGCCTTATTTCCTGTTCCTTGTTTGGTTGTGGGCTTAGGGCAGATTCACACAATTAACTACCTGTTCGATATTAGATTATATATAACTAGTGTAAACTAAGTGATTATAGAGGGAACTATTGTGGTTACTATTTTTACTAAAAGAACTATTACAGTTAACCCCGTGAGTATCAAAAGAATGCACCAGGGATATATACAATGAAGATCTAACAAACAACGGGATGTGTGACTTCCGCCTCGTTCCGTGTTCCTTGTTTGGTTGTGGGCTTAGGGTAGATTCACACAATCGATTGTTTGTTTGATTTGTATTCTATATAACTTATATTCATTTAGTACTCACTGAAAGGATTGTAGAGTCATTTATACTTATCTTAAATCACACCAGAAGGTAAAAGACCTTCTGAGGAACAGGCGAACTTTTATAAAAAGAGCTTTTAACTTATTAATACATCACTTAAATACTTATGAACTCACCAGCTTAAATGCTGATCTACTCTCTTTCAAAATAACTTGTATTCTCAGGTAACTAGTAGACATCTACACGTGCTGGGATTAAGAAGATGGAGCATAGTAGTTTCATGTCTTGTTTTGTCATTTACTTGTGTTATCTATCTTATGTGAAACACATACTTTGTAAACTTTTTCTTTCTAATGAAATGGTTGTTTATTACTTTGATTACTATGATGCATGTCTTGTAATACTAAACATGATGTCCTCCGCCCCCGAACGTTTCCGCCGTTCCGGTTTGGGGGTGTGACAGATTGGTATCAGAGGATTGTTTATAGTGAACTAAGTATATCAACCTATAAAAGATATACAACTATAAATACAACGGGGCCGAAGTGCTCTGGATAATAATATATTTTAAAGGTATAGCAATACCTTATAAAAGTATACATACATACAAGAACAAGTATCACATTGGTTCATTTCATGCCGGTTATTATTATTGGAAGAATATTCCTACCGCAGTCGGACTTCATATTATTTTTTGTGATGCTAGCACCGCCACGGCGATTGATCAACAAAGTTGTTTCGCATTCTTCACTTTATGAGATTTTATGACTTGTCGCTCTTGATTTTTGGTTGACGAATCATGTATCTTGAGCATGTGGACTTTATTCTCTATTGAAGACCACTTCAAGTGTTCCGGCACCGCAGTTTGGATATTTGGATATATTTTTGGCACAACAGATTATTCTTAGCACAGCTTCAGCAACTATGTCACCCGCTTCCTCATGACCGCAAGAGTATCTCTTTTACTCTGTCTCGTTTCTTATCGAGACCCTTCATACATCTAGGGAGAGCTTCTCTATTAGCTCTTGGTATCCGACACTCTCCATTCGATGATTTGTTGATTTTTGATATCCGGTCATTGGTTATCAAAAATAGGGAGAGACTTCTGAAGACGATTATTTATTTAGTGATGCGATGTGGCACTTCTTTTTGGTCTTTACGGATCAAATTTTTGGCATTACTCGATGTTTTCCGATTCAGATTATTTATTATTCGGACTCTACCACAGGATGATTTTGTGTTCGCATCCGGTTCAGATCTTATGGTTTCACGAGTTTGGATTTGTGATATGTTGAAGACGAAGATTATTTTGGCAATGTGACGTGGCACTTATTTTTGGTCCTTGGATCAAATTTTCGGCATTGCTAGACCATGTTTTTGGACTCACATTATTGTTATCCGGACTTCATTTTATGGATGCTTCACATTTTTAGCAGGTTATTCTTTAAAGAATTTCGGTGTATTATGATTCGAGAACTCGAGATGTTTTTCAGACTTTTGAAGTCGAAGTGTTTCTTTTATTGGATCTTCTACTTGCTCATGGTGACCTCCTTCTTCGGGTGATTATGACTGGTTTGAAGATTTGGGTCTTATTTTTTCTGCTTCATTGGTTGTGCTTTGAAGCCGAAGACCTTCATTGTTAGAGATTCATGGCCAGTTTCAGACTTCACAGACACTTCAGAGTTTCAGAGACATTTCAGCACTTTATTTCATTTTATTATCACACTTGCTAGTCGGATTACTGTATTATAGCCTTGTATCACTTATTGGATCTCTCATCATTTGTAAGCATTTAGGGAGAGAATGTTGGTGCATGGAAATGCTCCACAAATAATGAGTGTTTATTAGGTTGTATTTTCCCTTTATGTATTTATGGTGTAAATACTCTCCCTCCTATATAAAGGGAGAGTTGGTCATATCTTATGAGTTAGCTAGCTCATTTACTTTTCTTAGAGGTACACTTTTCTTACCATGTAATCCTAGAGAAGGAGAATTGGTGGGATCTCTCCCACCAAGGGAGAGTTTCTCTCTCCCACCATGATCTTCATGAATAATATTTTTATTCTCTCTTGTTCTTGGTCTTTTCTTATAAACTCATAATATGTTCTTGGTATTCATACTTACAAAAACACGATTAATCTCGAGATATCCTTCTTCCGCACTCACCGTTCGTTATAAAAATGGGCCTCTACAATTGGTATCAGAGCCGTACCTTGAAGATCTCACGATTATTTCAAGGGAACGACTCCCGTTCGATGATTATCTTGTGATTTTTTCCGTGTTTCTGCAAGAAAAATTTTCGGGTTTCTTACCGGAATTTTTTTTATGAGTTCGTTCCTAGTTTTATCTTCCGGGTTGACTCAAATCTTACTCTTAAATAAATTGTTACTGCTGCTGCTCGTTCTATTTATTGCTGGATGAAGATGTTCTTAAAAAGTTATTATTTTTGCTGTTGAAGAAATGAAGAAAAATGGGAGAAGAAATTATTTTTGTGGTCTCCATATTGTTGAAGATATTGTTCCAGGGAGTTCTTTTTCTTGGATGAGAAGACACAAAAATTATGGACTTATTATATTCTTGAAGATAGTGGAGGAAAGCACTTTTTCTAGAAGATTTTTTTTCTACAGCATGTTTATTATGATCATCAAAAAGGTATGATATTCATACATTCTACCTTTTACTTGTTGCTGTGAATCTTCAAATTAGTGCATATGGACGTGTTTAAGTGTTTGCATAAAGCATATTGTCCTTGTTACTCTTTTGGTTAAAGAGTATTCCACTATTTGCTCCCTCAAAAAGACAAAAACCATGTGACATTGTCCTTTCCCATCACCTTTTGTCCCTAAAACCCCCTGCACACTTTTCCTTTTTGCCTTCCCAAGACCACATGTTGACTTAAAATGCTTTATAAAAAGATTCCCTCATTAAAATATGAATAAATGGCCTTTGTGGTACCATTTTTCATGAAAAAATAGCATTTTTCGTCACCTGTTCAGCCCTTCTCAGCCCCCCGGACCGAAGCCAAAAACTGCCTACCGGAGACCCCTTAGAAGCCTACCCGCATCCATTTTTAGCCTTGATCCGAGGTCCTCTCATGCCTCTATCCGCAGTCGAGGTCAGCAGCCGAAAAACCGCAGCCCTCCCTTACCTTTTTCTGCTGACCGAAGTCACTCAAGACCGCAGCCTCGGATTCCTTCTTGGCTCGGACCGCAGGCGCTCCTACTGCAGCTCGCATCCGCAGTCAGCTGCTCCATCCGCAACTCCTTGCTTTGACTTCGGTACCTGACTACCCCATCAGCGCCCAGCTCACCATCCGCACCCAACCCTTCTTCGACCGCAACCACCTCCCACCCTATCCACCCTCTCTCATCTGCAACCACCCTAGAACCCTTCCATCCGCACCCACCTCCTGACCCGCAACCTTCAGCTTCCCTCCTCCATCAGCAGCCTTTGGCCCTCCTCCTCTCTTCTTCCTTCTTCCTTCAGCCCCTTCTTTTTTTCCCTTCCCTCTCATCAGCCCCTCCCTCCTCCTCCTCCCCCCCTCCTTTCCTCCTTCTTTTTCCTCCCCTGCCCTCCTTTTTTCCCCTCCTTTTTTTTAAAAACCCTCTTTTTTTCTAGACTTTATCTTTTTTTATTATTCAGATTTTTTTCCCCATTATTTTTTTTAATTAATTTTTTTTTCCAGCCAATTTTTTTTATTTATCCATTTATTTTTTTTAACACCAATTTTTTTATTTTAGCTATTTTTTTTATTTAGCCATTTTTTTTATTCAAACCAATTTTTTTATTACGCCAATTTTTTAACACCAATTTTTGCCACAACCTAACCTTGGATTGTCACATTGGTTCATTTCATGCCGGTTATTATTATTGGAAGAATATTCCTACCGCAGTCGGACTTCATATTATTTTTTGTGATGCTAGCACCGCCACAGCGATTGATCAACAAAGTTGTTTCGCATTCTTCACTTTATGAGATTTTATGACTTGTCGCTCTTGATTTTTGGTTGACGAATCATGTATCTTGAGCATGTGGACTTTATTCTCTATTGAAGACCACTTCAAGTGTTCCGGCACCGCAGTTTGGATATTTGGATATATTTTTGGCACAACAGATTATTCTCAGCACAGCTTCAACAACTATGTCACCCGCTTCCTCATGACCGCAAGAGTATCTCTTTTACTCTGTCTCGTTTCTTATCGAGACCCTTCATACATCTAGGGAGAGCTTCTCTATTAACTCTTGGTATCCGACACTCTCCATCCGATGATTTGTTGATTTTTGATATCCGGTCATTGGTTATCAAAAATAGGGAGAGACTTCTGAAGACTATTATTTATTTAGTGATGCGATGTGGCACTTCTTTTTGGTCTTTACGGATCAAATTTTTGGCATTACTCGATGTTTTCCGATTCAGATTATTTATTATTCGGACTCTACCACAGGATGATTTTGTGTTCGCATCCGGTTCAGATCTTATGGTTTCACGAGTTTGGATTTGTGATATGTTGAAGACGAAGATTATTTTGGCAATGTGACGTGGCACTTATTTTTGGTCCTTGGATCAAATTTTCGGCATTGCTAGACCATGTTTTTGGACTCACATTATTGTTATCCGGACTTCATTTTATGGATGCTTCACATTTTTAGCAGGTTATTCTTTAAAGAATTTCGGTGTATTATGATTCGAGAACTCGAGATGTTTTTCAGACTTTTGAAGCCGAAGTGTTTCTTTTATTGGATCTTCTACTTGCTCATGGTGACCTCCTTCTTCGGGTGATTATGACTGGTTTGAAGATTTGGATCTTATTTTTTCTGCTTCATTGGTTGTGCTTTGAAGCCGAAGACCTTCATTGTTAGAGATTCATGGCCATTTTCAGACTTCACAGACACTTCAGAGTTTCAGAGACATTTCAGCACTTGATTTCATTTTATTATCACACTTGCTAGTCGGATTACTGTATTATAGCCTTGTATCACTTATTGGATCTCTCATCATTTGTAAGCATTTAGGGAGAGAATGTTGGTGCATGGAAATGCTCCACAAATAATGAGTGTTTATTAGGTTGTATTTTCCCTTTATATATTTATGGTGTAAATACTCTCCCTCCTATATAAAGGGAGAGTTGGTCATATCTTATGAGTTAGCTAGCTCATTTACTTTTCTTAGAGGTACACTTTTCTTACCATGTAATCCTAGAGAGAGAGAATTGGTGGGATCTCTCCCACCAAGGGAGAGTTTCTCTCTCCCACCATGATCTTCATGAATAATATTTTTATTCTCTCTTGTTCTTGGTCTTTTCTTATGAACTCATAATATGTTCTTGGTGTTCATACTTTCAAAAGCACGATTAATCTCGAGATATCCTTCTTCCGCACTCATCGTTCGTTATAAAAATGGGTCTCTACACTTAGAATTTGTGATCTATGCTCCACTTCCTGTTCCTTGTTTGGTTGTGGTTTTGGAGTAAGATCACTTATTAGATGGTCTATTTAATCTTAAATTATATACAACTTGTATACATTGCGCAATTATAGGAGGACCTAGAAACGATCACCCCATAATGTTACACTTAAACTCATAAGTTCTTTAGACATTCTCATTCTCGAACAACAAATCCAGATGAATGTAACCACTTCCTCATAGCGGTTAACAGAAGAGTCAAGGAGGAACAAGAAACAAATTTATGAGAAGTTTTCAGAGAAGGATCAGCCAGAGAAAACTAAAACATCTTATGCGTCACACTAATAAATAATAACCTTAATTGACTTAGTGAGTTAGTGAATACACTACTCACACTATGTGTTAAGATTGTTACTTTTCTTGCAGCCAGTAACAGATATTTAGTTCACAGGAATTCATTTGAGGATAACCACTTCTGATTCATGAAGTTTATTTTATATATAGACTTTCAATATGAATTATTTTCCAGAACCCTATGAAAGTCAAAACCAGATACACTAGGAAACAAGGATAACTTAGTTCAAATATCACTCGTACAAAAATCACTTCTACTTACTAGTGTGGACATATCTCGGAAATGTTGACAGAAACATTGAGAGTAACCCAGTAAAGTGTGAAATTGCTTAAATACATTTAAGTTGATGGGATACATCTAGTGATGACCATCATTACTCGTGAGATCATTATTCGCCATGCAACAGAATCATGTCTTCACAAGAAGGATACCAACCAACAATCGAGTCACCAATTCTGCAAATAGACTCCGCTACTTTTCAGGCTGCGGTCACAGCTGCTGTGACAGCCGTCATGGCACATTTTGATGGTATTAACGCCTGAGGAAGTGGAAGTGGTGCCGGTTATGCTAATCGTAGTAACAATCATGGGAACCAACGAGTGTCTGTTGACAAAGACACCCCAGACCATAAACCTAAAAACAAGAAACGAAAGAAAAAGGGGAAAAAGTCGGTTCAAGGTTCTAACAAGAGACGACAGCCTCTGACTACCCATGTGGTCACAACAAGAGTCACAACATCTGGTACTTCATCTACCACTACAAACCCTGTCAAGCGATATGCTGGAAATCTCCCAAAGTGCAACAAATGCAACTACCACCACAACGGAGCCTGCCGAGAGTTACAATGTAGAAATTGTAACAGAAAGGGGCACACTTCCCGTTTCTGTAGGGCTCCAGCATAGCCAATCCCCCAAGTAAAACAAGTATGTTTCATGTGCGGCGAATTTGGACACTTCAGGAAAGAATGTCTAACAGAGAGAAATGACGAAGGAGTTCGCTTCTGTAGAAATCCGACTCAGCATACCACATCAACCACCGATGCTAGTATAGTTCAGGTATTCCATGCATGTGGTGAAATGGGACATGCCAAGAAAGAATGTCCAACAGAGAGAGGTGACGGAGGAGAAGGAGGAATCTAACGACTTGACATAAAAGAGTAACGAAGGATCACTCTTTTGAAATTTTGGTACGTCTTCTAAATAAAATTACTTAAAATTTTAATTTATATTTATATAAGATTAAAACGTGGGGAAAACATTTAAAAATAATTATAATAACTCGCTTGTCTGAACAAGTCACAACATTCACAAGAGAACTAAAAATCCATTCAGGGAAGCTATGACGACTTAGTATATACATCAGGGTTGTGCATAATTAAGATTTTGCGGACTTAGAGTGAGTGATTCCGCCTTAATTCCTGCTCCTTGTTTGGTTGTAGATTCAAAGCAGAGTTACTCAGTCGACCGTCTTATTCATATTAATTATATATAACTTGTACATGCCAGGCGATCATAGTGGTACCGAAGAGGATTGAAACATATAGTACTGACACTAGTTATCAAAACACTTGCATTATTAGTACCCGCTCATCGCGGTACGATACGTAGAAGTGTTAACATCAAAGAGAAAACAGAAAGCACTAGAAGGTATACACATAGTACATTGTCGAGCACACTAGGGATACATTATTGTATAACAGACGTTTCTTTCAAATCGGCCAAACTTTTGTTCAATAGAGAGTCCTCACCATACTAAGTTCATATGTTTCCATCGCCTTGACCGTCAAATTCATGAAACCTTCATCATTTCGTAACGACAGTCCGACCCAGACCTCAGAATTGTCTACCTCGTATTCTAAACCCCGAAGTACTCGTGCGAAGAGTACTTTGCCCTCCGAAGCTTTGCCATCGTATATTCAGCAGACCTTCCTGAAATACCACTTATGCAACAGATCAAGTTCAAGCACAGAGGCTAAGGACGAATACAACCCACCTATCATTATTAAGTGTATACGTGAGAGTGGTATATGATTATGATTATGCAGATTTAGTATGTGTGTTTCCGCCCTATCTCCTGTTTCTCATCTGATTGTGGACCTGGGGCAGAGTCGCACATCCGACCGTCTTACTAATCTTAATTATATACGACTTGTATACACGAAATGATGATGGGTGATCCAAGTATGAGTCTTACCATGAACTCCAGGTGAAAGCTGTTCAGAACTACGAGTGAACATCCTACCAGTGGATAAATGTAGTTAAGTAAGCCAAACCTGCATACTCTCTACTAATTAGAACAAAAGATCAGATAGAACTAAGGTACCAATCCTTTTTCCCAAATTCTCTAGTAACCACTAAGAATTCTGAATTTCGGGACGATATTCCATCTAACGGGGGGGGATGATGTGACAACCCGAAAAATTGTTGCCTTCTAGCCTATTTAAGGGTCATTCTATTGGGTTTTAAGCCTCATACATTCAAGGAAGGAGTGTTAGGATATAGCTACTGAAGTTCAAAACCGTCAAACGAAGCCATAAACTCCAACACAAGGAGTTTACGGCCGCAAACTGGGAGTTTACGGCCGTAAACTCTTGGCTGGCCGTAAACTCTCTCCTACATATATGAGAACACTTCATTTTCCTCATTTTTTTCCTTCCTTGGCCGAAATCTCCTCAAACTCTCTCAAGTATCATCAAGTTCTTCATCCAAATCCTCCAAAAACGTAAGTGTTCTTTCCTCTAGTTGTTATCCTTCTTAAAAATGTTTCATTCTTTGATTCATCCATGAAAACATCCACTTTGTCTAGATCTTCAAAATCTTCAACTTTCACCAAGAACACCAAGAACACACACTAGTGTTTTTGGGCCGAAATCAACCCTTTCAAGCTTCAATATCATGAGTACTCCTTCCTTAACTTGTTTTATGCTAGAAATACTTGATTTACCCTTTGAAATCATCCATTTCTCAAGAACAATAGGAGTTTACGGCCAAGAGCATCTCCCTTGGCCGTAAACCCTTATAAAGGTGTCATTTTGGCCATAAACCCTTCTAAGAAGCTAAACTTGTGACCTAGAACTCTTCCTTGATGCAAATAGGACCTTATCACAAACTTGGGTACACGATGCCTTGAGTTTACGGCCGTAAACTCATACGGCCGTAAACCCTATGGCCGTAAACTCCATTAGACATACCACTTGAGCCGTAAACTCCTCTTTATGGCCGTACACTCCCCTAGATGAATCATATGTGATTCTAACACTTGGTCCAAGTGTTTCCCAGTCCCTAGGGGTGTTTCCTTTCATATAGTTGCTTATAAACACTATATTCATGCCAATATATGTCATTATATGTCATTTAGGACTTGTTGTGTCTCGGGACTTCATACGTGGAACTTCTCATCCTTACGCGCATATTCATTTGAATCACCCACATAAGGTGAGTTCATACCCCTATGATCAATCTTTTAAATGTTTTAAATGCTTTTAGGGGGGGGGGGGGAATACAAGTAGAACACAATGATAATTATGTAACTGTTTTGTGATAAACATCATTTTAAGGATTACTTATGTGTTATTAAGTGATCAATTCATTGCAAAAACTCTTATAAAAGTTATGTTACTCTACGGTTTATAAAGCTCCGTTTTTTTAAAGTGAAATCATAACTTAGTAGATAAATAAGTCTTTATTTCAAGGTAGTAACAATTAAAACAAACATACTGGTAAACTATAATAGGTATAGTTTAGGGATTTAGTTCTTACTATAACTAGTACAGAGAGTTCATACTATAACTAGTTCAGAGAGTTCATACTATAACTAGTACAGAGAGTTCATACTATAACTAGTACAGAGAGTTCATACTATAACTAGTACAGAGAGTTCATACTATAACAGAAGGAACATACTATAACTATAACAGAAGAACAAATCATGAAATTACACAGGAATACCGTTTTTGCATAAACCAAAGTACGAATACCACCTACCAGGGTTAGCAAACACGAGGTACAATGTCATACCGGGTTTCAATAACAACGGTACAAATACAACGTACCAGGTTAGCAAACTTGAAGAATGACACTTACATTATACCGCGTTTCAATAACAAAGGTACGAATACCACGTACCAAGGTTAGCAAACACGAAGTATGATACAAGAAACACATAAACATATGTAAAATTCAAGTTAACAAACATGACGTAATAACATATTATTCTGGGTTTGCACAAACAAAGGTACAAATATAACGTACCAGGGTTAGCAAACACGAGGTACAACGTCATACCGGGTTTCAATAACAACGGTACAAATACAACGTACCAGGGTTAGAAAACTTGAAGAATGACACTTGCATCATACCGCGTTTCAATAACAAAGGTACGAATACCACGTACCAAGGTTAGCAAACACGATGTATGATACAGGAAAATCATTAAACATAAGTAAAATGTGAAACATAAACATTCAGTTAGAAGGTGACTTATAATGTTAACTTTATGATTCCTCGGTAGATACATCAAGAATATATATTAATTGAGTCGAACAGATAGTAGAATGTGTGCTTTCCACTTCATTCCATGTTCCTTGTTTGGTTGTGGGTTTAGAGCAGATGCACTCAGTCTACTATCTATTAGATCTTGACTATATATATATTTCGTATACACCAAGTAATCATAAGGAGTACCAGGTATACGTCAGGTCATAGTATACAAATTCAATACATCGTTTTCTAGTACAAAAACATATTTTCAGATAGAACATTAAGTAAACTAAACTAGAAACTTAATAGTGAAAGGTTTAATCCATTCTATTAAACCAGTAAAACTTAAAGGACCTTAAGTGGTTAATTCTATAATACTTAAGTTTACACATCAGGGTTATATATATGTAATATCTGACAGATAGTTAGATGTGTGTTTTCGGCCTTATTTCCTGTTCCTTGTTTGGTTGTGGGCTTAGGGCAGATTCACACAATTAACTACATGTTCGATATTAGATTATATATAACTAGTGTAAACTAAGTGATTATAGAGGGAACTATTGTGGTTACTATTTTTACTAAAAGAACTATTACAGTTAACTCCGCGAGTATCAAAACAATGCACCAGGGTTATATACAATGAAGATCTAACAAACAATGGGATGTGTGACTTACGCCTCATTCCCTGTTCCTTGTTTGGTTGTGGGCTTAGGGTAGATTCACACAATCGATTATTTGTTTGATTTGTATTCTATATAACTTATATTCATTTAGTACTCATATAAATGATTGTAGAGTCATTTATACTTATCTTAAATCACACCAGAAGGTAAAAGACCTTATGAGGAACAGGCGAACTTTTCTAAAAAGAGCTTTTAACTTACTAATACATCACTTAAATACTTATGAACTCACCAGCTTAAATGTTGATCTACTCTCTTTCAAAATAACTTGTATTCTCAGGTAACTAGTAGACAGGTACACGTGCTGGGATTAAGAAGATGGAGCATAGTAGCTTCATGTCTTGTTTTGTCATTTACTTGTGTAATCTATCTTATGTGAAACACATACTTTGTAAGCATTTTCTTTCTAATGAAATGGTTGTTTATTACTTTGATTAATATGATGCATGTCTTGTGATACTAAACATGACGTCCTCCGCCCCCGAACGTTTCCGCCGTTCCGGTTTGGGGGTGTGACTCATTGTTATTACGCCTGATATTTCTATGAGGCGGCATCTTTCTGACATAAAGTTTAAAGATGAAAGGTTGGCAAGATATTGGTAGTATAAATCGAATGATATAATACCAGAATATTGAGTGTATCACGTTTCCGAGAGTGTTTTGAAATCAATTCATAATAGAAGTCTATGTGAACATAAACTTATGAATTTTTCAATAACGAATACCCTTACTGAAGTTTCGTGACTGGATTTGCAAGTACTAGTTGGGATGAAATACGTGATAAACTTAACACCTGATGTGAGTAGTGTAATCACTAACTCACGAAGTTAAATTAGTTTCTTACTTATTAGTATGATGTATACAGTACTTTTTAGTTTGTTCCTAATAAGGTAAGGTTTGATAATGGTTACTCAAGGACTTTTCTCTTCGCTCGATCCTTTCTCGGAATTCTCCCTGAAAACCCTCTTTTGGTTCTGTCTTGATTCCTCTGTTGACTGATTGTGAGGTCTAGGTGTATTGGTTGTACGAGAATAGAAATGTCTAAAGAATCTATGAGATTAATAAAACACTTTTATTAAAAATAGATTCTTACGAGAACTATCCTTACAAGGTTTTTCTATAATCACTTAGTGTATACAGATTATATATATTCCAAATCAAATAGACCTTCGAATAAGTGACCCTACTCTAAAACCACATCCAAACAAGGAAAAGGAAGCAGAGTGAAAATCACCGATTCTAAGTCTATAAAATCTCAATTATATATAACCTTATGTATATACTTAGTAATTATACCCTTACCTGTAAAGATCCTTTTGTTTTCACACAAGTTATTTATAATACCTAAAATACTCCTATAGTATTTTATGTTTGATTCTAAGATTCCTTTGTGTATATGGTTGGTAAGTTTTAGACTTGCTGCAACACCACTATCACTCCCAAACACATGTTGGTCATATCTCAAATAAATATAGTTGATCAGGTTATATTGATCCCAAATATGATTACATAACTGTCCAGGTTTAACTGTAGTCTCCAGCATCCAAATACTTTTGTTTCGTTCTTCTTGTGATACTTGTTTTACTATATATATATATATATATATATATATATATATATATATATATATATATATATATATACTTTTATAAAATATTGTTATATTTTAAAGTATAATTCTTGGTCAGAGTGTTTTAGTCCCATTATATTTATAGTTGTATATATTTTATAGGTTGATATACTTAGTTCACTATAAACAATGCTCTGATACCAATCTGTTACACCCCCAAACCGGAACGGCGGAAACGTTCGGGGGTGGAGGACGTCATGTCAAGTATCACAACACATGCATTATAGTAATCAAAGTAACATCAACCATTGTATTGATAATATAATATTTACATTATGTTTAAAACATTACTTGAAATACATGAAAAGTATAACAAAAGATAAGACGTAAAGCTTCGTCTTCACAACACCTGGAAGAAAGTACCTGTCTACTAACGACCCTGAGAATACAAGTGGTTTGAAAAAGTGTCAACATTAAAGTTGGTGAGTTCATAAGTATTTTTGTTATAGAAAGTATATCCTTTATTCTTTTGGAAAGTTCGCCAGTTCTTCCAGAAAATCCTATATTTTCTGTTGTATATAAATGATAAGTAAAACAACTCGTGATTGTTCCTTCTACGAGTACTTAGTCAATACAAGTCATATACATTTAGATCGAACACATAGTCGATTGTGTGGTTCTGCCCTAAGTCCACAACCAAACAAGGAACTAGAAATGAGGCGGAATCCACGCATCCCACTATCTGTCGGATCTTCATGTATATAACCCTGATGTATTTACTAAGTACATTAAGTTTAATGATCCTTTAATTTGAAAACGTTCCCTTAAGAAAATCCTATATTTTCTTAATAAGTAATAAGACTGTAGTGAAACCTTTTGTAATCATTCAGTGAATACTAATTATATATAATACAGATCGATTAGACAGTTGAATGGGTGAATCTGCCCTAAGCCCACAACCAAACAAGGAATAGGAAATGAGGCGGAAGTCACACATTCCACTGTCTACCGAATCTTTATTATATATAATCCTAATGTATTCATCCAGTAATTACATAATTAACATTAACGAATCTCCGGTAAAATGGCAACCACAATAGTTCTTTCTATAATTACTTAGTTTATACTAACTATATATAACCTAATATCGAACGGACAGTTGAATGGGTGAATCTGCCCTAAGTCCACAACCAAACAAGGAACAGGAAATGAGGCGGAAGTCACACATTCCACTGTCTATCAGATATTATTTATATATAATTTGAATGGATAAACTAAAGAATTATAGAATTAACCATAAAGGTCCTTTATGTAATATTAGTTTAATAATAAGTATTAAACCTTTTGTAAATAAGTTTCTAGTTACACTAACTCTAATGTGAAACATTGATTTCGGAAAGTTCTATCGAAAACTGTTTATCTTCCAAAATAACGATGTAAACCATAGAAAATCCTATATTTTCTATAAAACCGATTTGTAGTCTAAACGCTCCAAGACCGAGAAACACAAGTATAATTACCATACTTAGCTTAATGATACCTAGTTTTGTTTATCAGTAATGCCATCTGAACATGTAATTACCCTGAAAGTTCGACGTGACGATACTACCCTCCTATGATCACTTAGTACACACGAGTTGTATAATACCGAGATCGAATAGACAGTTGAATGGGTGAATCTTACCTAAGCCCACAACCAAACAAGGAACAAGAAATGAGGCGGAAGTCACACATTCCACTGTCTATCGGACTTCAATTTTATCTAACCCTATTATATATACTGAGAAATAATATAGTTAGTATCCTTTGGGAAAGTTTAGGAAAAGTATATCTTTATGTAAATAATTAGTTAATACTATTGTGAATATTCATTATAACCATACTAATACAAAGTTAGTCCCGTATAGATCTATACACCAACTCGTGCTCTCCCTTATGAAGACTCTGGTTATAATTAAGATTCGAACGGTGTGACATCCCCATTTTCACGGCCAGAAAAGACCGATTTTGTTTATGCTTTATAAAAATCAGAGTACTTCTTTTAATAAAAATCTTGCGAAATTTGTTCCCAGAAAAACATGATAAATACGTTATCAAAGCATTTCCGAAGAAATGTATTTTTATTCATTTTAAAACATTTGGGATGTCATCGTTAATACATAAACATAAGCATAAACAGAACTTACATTCATTATCACTAGTGATCTATATCTCCTTAATCTCTCAGTGTAATGTGACTTCATATCAACACCTTTGATATAAATAAACTGAGTGGGTCAGGTTGGGAAACCTGGTGAGTACATAGGGTTTTCAACCCACAATAATATAATTATTATGTTTAATCATCAAACAATTAACCCAATTACCCATCCCCATTATCTTCTTTACTCTTAAGGGTCTACCCTAAGAATCAGCTATTTCTCATTCATTCATTCCTAAGGATTATCCTAAGGAATAGGCACGAAGTCCATCGTTATCAATGACACAACTGTCAAGCACAGCTGCTAGTTCTATCACTTAGGCGCATCTGCCAAAATTGTGACATTCTCTACGAGGCGCATCTGCCGGTATTGTCCTTTAGACGCTACTGTCATGGTTATAATGTTCTTTATTAGGCGCAGCTGCCGATACTATCCTTAGAGCGTAGCTGCTAGGATGTTTAGAGTACCTCGTAGATCCAACAACATCTACAGGTTATGGTGCATCTGCCGATGCTCATCTATAGGGTACTAGGTCCATTGCTGCTAATGTCCACCTATAGGGCACTATATCCACACTACCAATGTTCCTCTATATCAGCTTTCGTCCCTCATCATTCATCTACCCATGTTATACCCAACATATTTGTAGATATAAAATACATATACAGTTTAAATCATTTAAAACATGTATAAAAATCTTTCACACAGCATAGACAACAAGTATTCAGACAATATGCACACATAGCATGAAATTTAAATAAAATACTTAATATCTATGTGTAATATGAAAGTAACTATGCACTCACCTGGAAGGTGGTGTCTCTGCACTCGAACAACGCTTCGTTACTTCTTAAAACAATTTCCCTCGACAAAACCTAGTATCAATACCACTAGGGTTTAGTCTAACGTTAACCGCGACTAATTAATAGTCAAGCTATTATTATTATTATATAAGCGTTAAATAACACTCAATATAATTCATAATAATAGCCCAAGTACTTATTATAAGGTCCTAATAACATTACTATATTAAAACATAAGCTATACTAAAGATAGGTTAGGCGTAGCTCACTTACAGCGGGTTTTTTCTCAAAACCAGGCTTCGCTGGAGCAGCGTTTCCGAGCCGAAAGGATCTTTTCTCAGGACTCCGGGAGCCTAGGGGCTTCCTTCGGATGCTAGGGGGTTTACCTAGACTTTAGGGGGGCTTAGGGAGCTTAGAGAGAGAAAGAGAAGTTGGAAGGTGTGAGAAGTGAGGGTGCCCCGACTCCCTTTTTATAGGATGGAAATGCCAAAAACTCGTCGAATTGTCCTCAAACTCATCGAGTTCCAGGCCAGGTGTGACCATCTGGTGGCTAGCCTTGGGGAGGAAGCAATGGCCAGGATTGCGCCACGTCACCCGATTTCGCACAGCAGCCTCCCGACTTAGAAAAATCATAACTCTCGCATACGAGCTCCGGTTTTGACGTTCTTTTTTTCCACGCATAGGTAAAAACAAGATCTACAACTTTAATTTAGACTTCGTCGGCTAATTCTCGACCGATCTTAAATTTAACAGTAGGAGGAGATTAGGCTGTTAAATGACCGCGAATAATTCGTAACTCCTTCACACGGACTCCGTTTTCGTCTGTCTTTTTATCGTTGAGTTCCTATTAATGAGATCTTCAACTCTCATTTAGGTCGGGTAAGCCAAAAACCGCTCGAACTAAAATTCGAGTTTCGGGCTGTACACTGCTAAGCCGAAACTTCGAAAAATCATAACTTCCTCATACGAAGTCAGATTTGGGCGTTATTTTTATGGACGCTCTCGGTTTAACATTTTCTACAACTTTCGTTTAGATTGCTAAGGCTAAAATTCGCTCTATCGTAAATTCACTATTTACGCTTCCCGGTGTCGTGCCGGTTTTGCCGTAAAACTTTGACGGGTCATAACTTCTTGGTTATAACTCGGATTTCGGCATTCTTTATGTGTACGGAAACCTTGAGACATATTCTACAACTTGGTTAAGATTATTTATTCTAAATAATCTTTTGTCGAAAAGTCATTTTCAACCCCTATTATCTCTAAATTGACTAGCCCGGATCTACGGGCGTTACAAACGAGTACCCTGAATGGTACATCTAGTGGTTCACAATCCTGTGTTAATTATTTACATAAAATGTAAAACCTTTTTATAATTAACAAGTAATTTTGTGAAAAGATTTCCTTTTGTTTCATAAACCATGTTTATAAGTTCATTTCCATGTTTTAACCTGAACTTTTGTAAATTAGTTCCTATGATCCATAAACCATACCTATTATAGTTTATAAGTTGATTTCTATGACTTTAACAAGTTTCAAGTTCAAATACATTTAAATGGTAAGAAAACATAATAAGAAAATTATGCTTTTAAACACAAGCAATCTTGTGTTTTACTTGTATCCCCCCCCCCTTAAAACATTAAAACGCTTGGAAAATATGGGGGTATGAACTCACCTTATGTTGGAGATTTGATTGAAGATACGATATAGAATATTTGGTATGCATACGAAGTCCCGAGCACAACTGGATCCTAATTGGTATATATATATATATATATATATATATATATATATATATATATATATGTATGTATAATTAGTGTATATAACAACTAATCATGCAAGGAAACACCCTTAAGGACTAGGAAACACTTGAACTAAGTGTTACAATCACAAGTGATTGATCAAAGGGGGTCTAAAGCCACAACATGGAGTGTACGACCAAGGTGTGTACGGCCATGGAGTGTACGGCCGTACACTCATGGAAAACATGCAAAAGAGGGTGTTTGATCCATGGGGAAGCTAGTGTGACGAATGTACAACCAAACGATGAACAAGGTTTTCATTTTGGAGGGTTTTGAGGTGTGTATGGCCACACCAAGTGTGTACGGACGTACACACTCAAAGATGGTGAAATTTGGGTCTTGATTCAGGGGGATTCAAGGGTTCAAGAGTTCTAATGGATAGCAAGTACCTTGAAGTGTTTAAGGCTCATGGTTATGAACTAAACAAGGGTATACGACCGTAGAAAGAGTATACGGCCGTACACTCTAGATGATCATGAAGTTCATGTTGAAACATGAAGAATCAGGGCTTGGATCAAGTGGTCTTTCAAGTATAACAAGTTTAAGGATGAAACACTTACGTTTTTGAGGCTTTGGAGGGTTCTTGGACGAAGCTAGTTGAGAGAGAATGGAGTTGTTTGCGGCCAAAGAAGGAAGTAATGAAGAAAATGAAGTGATCTTATATATATAGGAGGTGGTGTACGACCACCTTGGGTGTACGGCCGTACACTCCTCCTGATGGAGTGTATGGCTCGAGTGTAATGCGAAGAACTTAAGTTAAAATAGCCTTACACCAATCCTTAAGTGCACTAGGTTTAGAACACTCAACAGGCTCTAAACGATGCTAAAAGTTAGCAGAAATGAGTCTGGCTCTCGATTAATTGGCTGGGCTCACAAGGCAAAAAATTTTGGGTTGTCACACTTTACATCATTCGTCTGATATTGGCAAAGAACAGCATAGGAAACTTTTGCTCTTTTTAGCTTTCGAAAGGGAGAAAATAGATTCAACTTCGTATGATTGTGAAAAGAAAATTGTTGAATATGATAAGGTCCCAATAGATTCTTATGCATATGGTGTTGTGTAAATTTATGAATGTTTAGATGCGAGTGATCTTGTTAACATTGTAAATGAGACCCTGACCAAAAAAGAACAAATCAAAAATTTGAAAAGAACTGAGAATTCGACATCTAACTCTCAAAACAATTTTGCTGATATCGACGATGATTCTGATGATTTTAGTAAAATTGAGGAGGAGGAAGCTGTTGATTTTTCTAAGTTGTCTGTCATTAATTTCACTTCATTGGCTAAGGGTAAAGAAGTCTATTATGATTCTTCGGTTAAAGTTGACACTGACCAACCCTCAAATTTGAAAGTTCATGATCCTGACCATGTGACTGTCGAATATAGTCAAACAGATAGTGATAATGATAATGAATATGCTTCGAAAGAAACAACCATACCACAGGTTGTAGTTGATCAGGTCTGTGAGGAAACTGAGAAGTTCGACACAATCATGAAGGAAAAAGGCTCTCATTATCTTGAATCAAATTCGGTAATGTATCCAAACTTCATATGCACGGATGAAGTTATCTTTCCAAATCAGGTGTTTGTTACCACTGGGAATGGTGATAAAGTTAAACCTGAAATCAATAAAATTGTTGAAGAAGATAACAAGAAAGCTTCGAAAGAGGGATTTTTATCCAATCAAAGCACCTTCGAAAATAATCTCAACAATAACTCTTTCACTTTTCAAAGACAAAAACCTCAGAGAAATTGGGTTGTTAAAACTGATAAATCAAAAGAGGAAAAACAATCAAAAGAAAAAGTTTCTGAAAAGTCAAAGCAAAATGTTCAAAATTTCAAGGAACAAATTGGAAAGATTTCAAAAGAACAAGGGATTTCGATGACTAAAGCAAGAAAAATAGTTTATTGGCAAAATATTCAGTCTCTAAAGAAACAAAACGTTTTGTCCAATAAATCACCTGAACCAATTAAGTCTAAACCAGTTCAGACAAATTCTGAAAACAAGTCTTTTATTAAAAAAACACCCGCTCAATCTCAAAAAGATTTGTCAAAACGTAAATCACAAAAAGATGTTTCAAAAAGTAAACAACAAGCTTCGTCATCCAATTCTAAACAAAATTTTCAAAACTCAAACAAAGAGAATTTTGTGAAAAATCAACAATCAAAGAATTTTGTTCATCACTTTCAAAATAAAAGGTTTTCACACCATAAATTTCAAAGAAATGGTTTTCAACGAAATGAACAATGGAATTCTTCTCTATTTTCAGATCAAAAGAAATTTTCGAATGGTCCACAAGATTTTCAAAAATCAAATGTTGGTTATCAAAAATGGTTTCAAAATCTATTTCAACCACATACAAAGTCTGGTTTTTCAAAACAACATCTTGAAAAAGTTGAATGTAAATGCAAAGAGAAATGAGACATTTAAACCAACATAACCTCATTTTCCCAATCATCCTTCGAAGAAACCAAGTAACACTTCGTTTTTCGAAGGAAAAACAGATGTTCAAAATATCAATCACTGGTTAGAAGGAAAAGGAAAACAATATCAAAGTGGGAAATTTTCTCAAGAAGAGATCGGGTATGCTTATGAAGCTACTTGAATGAATCGACAAGTGGAAGCTCATCATCCAAGGAGTCGAATCCATCGGTTCGACAGTGGAGAGTTGTTCCAAAAATGAAGGTTGAGGAAAAACAAACTGAGAAGGTTAAAGGGAAAGTTAGTGTTGATTCAAAACCAATGAATGATTTCATTTCAATACCCTTATCAAACGAAGTCGACTTAATTGACAATTTGAAATCCTAAGTTCGTAATTGGGTTTTAGGATCTTCATTTCATCATGCATTTTGTTCTAATAACTAGGACCGAAATAGCCTTGGGGACCTAAATTCTTTCATTGACTGCAGGTTTTGTGTGAAGAGCAATATGATAACAAATGGTACATTGATAGTGGTTGGTCTCGTCACATGACTGGAAGGAAGGAAAACTTGCAAGACTATTGAAGTTTAGATAATGCTAGAGTGGTGAAATTTGGCAATAATCACCAATGTTATGTCAAAGGTTATGGTAAAGTTACGAATGGCAAGTTTACTGTAAATAGGGTAGCATATGTTGAAGGTCTTTAACATAACTTGATAAGTGTTTCGCAACTTGTTGTGGGCATTGGCAATCAGGTTGTTTTTAATGAATAAGGAAGTGTGATTTCGAACATCGACACAAAAAAAGTCTTGCTGAAATCCAAAAGAAAAGGCGATATGTTTACCCTTGACATCAAACCCATTGTCGGTGTTCCCTCGGTTTGCTTACTTGGGTGTATTTTCTTTGTTTAAATTCACAAACAGCTCAAGCAATGATTGAGTTTATCAAGCACATAGAAGTGAGTCTGAAGAAAAAGGTTCGTAAGATCAAGAGTGACAATGGCTTAGAGTTCAAGAACAGTGTTCTTGATTCGTTCTTAACTGACAAAGGAATTTTGCATAATTTTTCTTCTCCTTACACACCTCAACAAAATCGTGTTGTCGAAAGGAGGAACAGGTCCCTTTGTAAAGCAGCTAGAACAATGTTTACATATGCGAAACTTCCATAATATCTTTGGGCTGAAGCCATTTCGACAACTTGTTTTACTCAAAATCGATATTTCATTCATCTTCGATTTAATATCACCCCATATGAAATCATTAACAATAGGAACCAAATGTTAAATTTTTCTATGTTTTTTGTTGCAGGTGCTTCATTATGAATTTTAAGGATAATCTTTCGAAATTTCAGTCGAAAGCTGATGAAGGAATATTCTTGGGATATTCTCATAATTCGGTTGCATACATGGTGTTAAATAAACGAACCAGGAAAATCGAAGAAACTTTCAATCTTACCTTTGATGATTATTATGTTAAAAGAGTTGAAAAATGTTTTGAACAAAAGCCAATCATTGATGAATCAAATGATGAATCTCAAAGTTGGAATTCATTAGATTTTGATTATGACTTAATTTTTGGTGTTCCTGAAAGGGAAATTGATGCAAAAGTTCATGCTGATGATAATCAAGTACCTGAAGCATCGAAGCACACTGATGATTCGACTATCACACAGGATATTGTTGATATGAATTATTCAATCGATTCTCCAATGACTAACAAAAGTTTGCCAGTAATACCGAATGCTCAAGTGGAGGGGGAGCATTTGATTTCAACCAGTAGTGTTGAGGGGGAGCAAACTGGATCTCTACCAAATACTTCGAATATAAAACCTAATATATTTCATATAACTGATAATATGTCGAATGCAGGGGAAGGATCGAAAGATGACGAAATGTTCGAAGATTGTAACATTCCGTTATTTTCTGTGTGTAAAATCAACTTTAGTCAACCAAAGTCAAACAAAAGTCAACTAAAGTCCTTTTTATTGTTTGGGTTTTTATTTAGGTTATGATAATAACCTTTATTTTCTAAAAATCCTTAAAATATCCATAGTTGAATTTAGAAGGAAAGGGCTTAAAACCGAGAAACTTCGCATATTATTCATTTGCTTCGGACCGCAAACTCTTCGGGCTGCAAAGAGTTTACGGCCGTACACTCCTCGGACTGTAAACTCCTCGCAGCCGTAAACGAGGCTTCGGCCGTAAACTACTAACCGACTTCGGACCGTAAACGAGGTTCACGGCCGTAAACCCTCGGACCGTGAACCCTCGCACATATATATAGATTTCCTTCATTTTTCACCATTTCTCACACTTTCAACCCAATAAACTCGATTTTTCTCTCAACTATCATCAAGATTTACACCTTGAGCTTCAAATAAGTAAGTGTTTCTTCCATTCATTTGTTGATACGTTGCTTAATATAGTGAAACCCTATGATTTCATCCATGAAGTCATCTCTTTTGACTAGATCTTCAAGAACATCAAGAACACACACTAGTACTTTAGACCGTGAACACCTCATTCAAGCTTCAAAACGTAAGTATCCTTCCGTATACTAGTTATTCTATACAAGCTCATAACATACACCCTTGAAAACAACCATTGCCCAAGAACATATGAGTTTACGGCCATGAGCATCTCCCTTGGCCGTAAACTCAAGATCTTTTTAGGTCGTGAACACCTTGTGTTGGGTCTGGTGAAGATGAAACTCATGGAGTTTGTGTCGAAGATTTCTGAGCCAAGGCTTCATCCGTGAGCATCGAAGAATTCTCATTCGAAGGAGCAAGAAATGAAGATTACTCTTTCGACATTCAATCTTTCAACCCCAGAAGCAAGGTGAAGCTGCACTTGAAGATTAGGTGACGGCTTGCATTGAAGCCTCCTCAATCCATTTGCTGCTATTCTTGTACCTGCTGAAGTGATCCAGAAGATTTGTTCTCTCTGATGTTCTCTCTGAAGATTCTCAAGCTGAAAGCACTATCTTTCAAGAATCAGTACGTCAAGCCTCCTCACCCAATGTGCGTTCAATGCCAAATTCTGAAGAAAAGCTCAAGTTCTCAAGATGAAGTCATTCATTGAAGATTCATCAAGTTCATCTTGAAGTTGTGAAGAATTTGAAGATAAATGCTGAAGCCAAGCTCACAATGAAGATTAACAAGAAAAGCCAGCTACTTTTTAGGGGGAGCTTGTTGGGTCATTTAAGAAAAGAAAATAAAGCTATAAACCAAGGGGGAAAATGTTGGGTCAAAAATATGGTTTATACTTTGCTTTTCTAGGAAAATGTATTTTTGTGTCTTGGACCGTAAACAGCTTGGTGTTTACGGTCGTAAACGTGTTTACGGTCGGCGGTTTACGGTCGCCCGAGTTTGCGGCCTCGGCTCGGAGTTCAGCTAGGTGAACGGCTAGGGTAGCCGGCTCAGCAGCAGCAAGCCTCGAATCGCGTCATCGCATCTCGTCCTCGCTTCGCAGCTATCTTCGCAAGCAGCAGCCTCGCTTCACATTAAAAATAAGGAAACGGATTTGGGGGGTGCCGGGGATCGAACCTTCGACCTCTGGTTCATCAGCAAGGCACCTTACCAGCTGATCTAGCCTGCTAGATGGAATAACACTTCGAAATTTTATTCAAAACCACTCCCTGCCGCTTCCAAATTTCGCAAATTGACACTTTTAGCCCAAAAATTGATTTTCTTTTAAATTTAAATTCCTTTTTCAACCAAAAATTTTAGTTTTTAAATTTTGAATTTTATTTTTGATTTTTTTACTTAAAAGTTTGACTTTGACTTTTAAAGTTTGACCTTTGAGTATAAACTTTGACTTTCTCGTTTGACTTATAAATTTTCAAATTTAGCTTTTCGGTTTGACTTTTAAGTTTTACTTTTGAGTTTGACTTTTCAAAATTGACTTTTGAGGTTGACTTTTGAGTTTTTAGTCAAAGGGCATATTTTTTTAAAAAAACAATGAGTTCTTCAAACGTTCCAGTCAATAAAGTTTCATGTACTCCATCTTGTGAAACTACGATTAAGTTTCTTCGGGAACAAATTGATTTATTAAAAAGAGAAGTTGAGGACCTGAGATATGAAGGATATCAACTTAGAAAAGGACAGAAACCCCTAAAGGCCCAGTTAGAAACAAAAATTAAGGAATTTAAAGGAATTGAGACAGAATACAGTGAAAAATGTGAGCTTTATGATTATGTTAAAAGACAAAATGATGAGCTAATTACCGAGCTTGATACATTAAAAAGACAATTTGAAACTGCAAATTTTGATTTTAGAAAATTTGATGGATCAAGCGAGGTAGTTGCCAACATGATTGATCACTGCATGCAGTTCAAACGAAATTAGTCAAAGGGTTTAGGATATGATAGTGTACCTCCTCCTTATAATCATACATATCAGTATCAACCCCTATCCAAGGATGAGATTGCCAATGAACCGTTTATGGTTTATGGCAAGCCATCTGGTTTCGTTTCAGGCGGACTTATTAATGTTGAAAGTTCTAACATTTCTACTTCCCCTGCAGATCAACCATTAGATCAGGCAAAGCGTGAAGCTGGAGATTCTGTTTCTGTTTCTGATAACAAAACTGAGCCTGAACCTGATGTTTCTGTTTCCAATGAACAACCTTATGTTTCTGATATTAAAGTTGATGATACATCTTATGATGCTTTTGATGCTTTTGTATCGGATCATGTTGAGTTAAATTTTTTTGACATATTTGATTATTTGTTTGAAAATACTGATGTTCCTGTTTCTAGCACATCTACTTCATGTGCAGGTAAAGTAGCAGAGGATGAGAACAAGGAGAACACCACTGAACAAACCAACATCTCCTTGAGCTCTGAATCTGTTGCTTCGAACTCAGTTGCTTCTGATCAACCTGTTGTTGGTAAATACAGGCCACCAAAACAAGCAAATCAGAGTGCCTGTTGCAAGTGTGCTTGTGGGAAAAATAAGAGACAAGGCAAGGATACGCCACCAGGGGCAGGAAGAAACAACTTCACAGTGAAGAAAAATACATGTTTTCACTGTGGAACACCTGGTCACATTGCCCGAAATTGTCCTAATCGCGCATATGTTCCGTACTATGCACAAGGCTGGCAGAACGCGCCAAGAGGGAGATACTTCAAAATAAACCCCTCAAGGTCACGTTCAGACAATGATGACTGGAATGCGTAGAAGAGCAAGAATCAAACTCCAAAGGACAAGAATCAAAATCGCAAAGTCAAGAAGGAAATGTCGGCCAAGAAGCCCAATCCAAGAGATGCTCCAGTGAAACAAAGACCAGTTAGGTCAAAGTCATCTCAACGGCCGACATCAAGATCAAAAGCAAGTACTGAGCCACCCATCGGATCGAAAAAGAAATGGGTTAAACCCAACTACAAATGGGTTCCAAAGGCTCACTCTCCCAAATCTTCTAACGATTCTAATATTTCTTCATCTTCTGTTTGTGATAAACAGGATATGTCATGGGAGAGAGTACCGTGCAAGGATGACAAAGGTCGACCCAGTTTCAAAATAGACTGGGTTCCAAAGACCAACTGATCCCGCTCTGTGTCGGAGCAGCTGTGGACGCATATCATCAGACTTTGGTTTGTTGGTAGTGGCTGTTCCTGGCACATGATAGGAGGCATCTCTCAACTGTGCAACTCTCAGAACATTATTTGAGAGTATGTGTCCTTTGTGGGAAGGGAAGAAAGGAAGGGATCACTCATGGGGTTAGTGCTTAACGATGTGAATAATTTTTGGATCTGTTCTGAGATTACGCGTGTTGTTCTTAGACCTTCTGGATGCAAATTCAGTCGGTGAATTACGGTTTGAATTTTCTTCTCTATACTCCTGTTTTTTTAAGCTGATTCGCTTTAAAGACTAATTTTTGTTTTAGGATAGTTTAAATTTGCGCATTTACTTTCATTTCTCTCCTATGCACAAATTTAGGGGGAGAAATAAAAACAAAACAAAAATTAGAAAATTTTAAAAAATCCAAAAACATTAGAAAATCAGAAAATCCAAAAATATGTTGCTAATAGTTTTTGTTTGTAGATGATGTTTTGGGAAGTGATATAATCATGTGATAACAGGCAATCTGAATCTATGTACGGGACTGAATCTGAATTGTCTAGGCTCTGTGTTCGATGCGCTGGTAGGCACGAGAGATTAAAATGGACTTGACTAGGCATTAATGAACTTAAGGAATCTAGTGACTTGAAAAATCTTGACCTAGATAGATCCATTTAGCCTGACAATACGACGCTCAGATAGGTTGAGCAGGGAGATATACATGATAATCCACCGGTCACATTAAAGTAATCTGTATCTAGAACTGTGGTTTAACTCTTCCTCGATGTACGGACTTTGTCCTTAATTCCGGTATTGATGGGGCGACTAGGGAATTCCGATAAACGTGGTCTGTAGGAAATTATTTTCTTGCTTTCTTTCTGTTAGTCATAAGTTGCCTCCTCTGCGTGATTGAAATACATCTGACCTGGACTGCAACATATGCAATTCTATTTCTCTGCATCTTCTTTCTATGCAATTCTTTCTATCTGTTAGCCATATACTGTCTCCTTTGTGTGACTTACAATTCGACCTGGTACACGGTTAATGCACCATTCTACTTCTCAATCCCTCTAAATCTGGTTAGTCATATGTTTCACCCTCTGCGAGATTGGAAGAGATCCGACCTGGGTGTATATCATATGCATTCTAAATCTGACTTCTCTCATAATAATTGTCTGCTCACCTAAAGTAAGGAGTACTTTGGAAGTTCCTGATTATTGGGGTATGTCAGGAAGCGGGAAACATGTTCTAGTACATTTAAAATTGAACAATCACTAGGTTGTCTGTAGATCTCGCTGTGCAATTTAGGTGGACTACAATATCTTTGGTCGTCGTCAACTGAATGGTCCTTAAGGAATATTATCTAGGAACTTAGGATCACATTGTCTTGTCACTTTTAATATGTCCTAATTTTGTCACAATCTCTCGTGTTTAAGTGGACCACAATACCGGCGATTGACCAGATCTATTCATGAAGGCAGAGGTACTTATAAACGGATAAAGGCTGTTTAAAAACTTTGATCCCAAATCACTCTTAAAGTTAGATAGCATTTTATTTTTGTTAAATTTGTTCATAGTTTTCTTCTAATTTAAATATTAGGGGAGAATTAAAAATTTAAAAAAAAACAAACAAAAATCATAAAATTAAAAATCCAAAAGTAGTGTTATTTCTGTTTTATTTCTTTTTCAGAAAATATGAAAAATCCAAACATAAAGTGTGCTAAGTTTTCTTTTAGTTTTGTTTTGTCTTGAAAAGTGAATTCAGGTGAAGATGAAACTCATGGAGTTTGTGTCGAAGATTTCTGAGCCAAGGATTTATCCGTGAGCATCGAAGAATTCTCATTCGAAGGAGAAAGAAATGAAGATTACTCTTTCGACATTCAATCTTTCAACCCCAGAACCAAGGTGAAGCTGCACTTGAAGATTAGGTGACGGATCGCATTGAAGCCTCCTCAATCAATTTGCTGCTATTCTTGTACCTGCTGAAGTGATCCAGAAGATTTGTTCTCTCTGATGTTCTCTCTGAAGATTCTCAAGCTGAAAGCACTATCTTTCAAGAATCAGTACGTCAAGCCTCCTCACCCAATGTGCGTTTAATGCCAAATTCTGAAGAAAAGCTCAAGTTCTCAAGATGAAGTCATTCATTGAAGATTCATCAAGTTCATCTTGAAGTTGTGAAGAATTTGAAGATAAATGCTGAAGCCAAGCTCACAATGAAGATTAACAAGAAAAGTCAGCTACTTTTTAGGGGGAGCTTGTTGGGTCATTTAAGAAAAGGAAAGAAAGCTATAAACCAAGGGGGAGATTGTCGGGTCAAAAATATGGTTTATACTTTGCTTTTCTAGGAAAATGTATTTTTGTGTCTTGGACCGTAAACAGCTTGGTGTTTGCGGTCGTATACGTGTTTACGGTTGTGTTTACGGCGGTAAACAGGTTTACGGCCGTAAACCCATTTACGGCCCATGTTCACCAAGCCCATGTTTCTTATGTATAAATATAGGTGTAAGGGGTGAGGAGTAGAGTGATGAACACTAGAGGAGCTAAAGTGTGTGCATTTGAAGGTGTTCTAGAGAGAGAAACTAGAGAGAAGAACGAGTATGTGTTAGTGTGTGTGAATCTTGTATCCGGATCTTCATTCATATCAATACATACAAGATTCATCATCTTCTTCTTCTCCTTCTCTTCTATTTGATCTGACATCATCTGTTTGATTGGGATTCCGCACCATCAAACGGATCTGATTGATACACAAGCAGATTCGGGACTTACACCTTGTGTGGCCGTAAACCCCTTTAGAACAACCACATGTGATTGTAACACTTAAATTCAAGTGTTTCCTAGTCCCTAAAGTAGTTTCCTATCATAATTAGTTGTTACATACACCAATTATATCCATATATGTATCATTATATGCTTAATAGGATCCGTTGTGTTCAAGACTTCACTTGACACTTAGCATCCTACACCGATCTTTCAATTGAATAACTTACAGTAGGTGAGTTCATCCCCCGTATTTTCATAGTTTTTACTGTTTTAAAGGGGGGGAATACAAGTCTAACACAAAGTTTTTGTGTTATAAACAAGTGATTTTCAAATATCTTATCAAAATGGATTTCAAAATATCAAACTTCTTTTAAATGTTTTTATAAACTTATATTATTTCTCCCAAAAATCATACTAGTATATATATGTTTATATAAATAAGATTTAAAAGACTTAGGACTGATAACCTACTTTGGTTCCTTTTCCTTGTTTGGATGTGGGATTATAAGCATCATTTATTTGTCCGAGTATCATTTAATTTTTACTTATATATATTTGTATATGTATACAAGTATAAAAGTTAGTTCATTAAGTTTCATGAATACTCGGTATCAATACGGAAAGTACATATAAATTATAATAGGTATAATTTATGAATACTCGGTATCAATACGAAAAGTACATATAAATTATAATAGGTATAATTTATGATTTACAAAACAATACTTAACGATTCAAATATACTAAAGTACATTGTTTTACAAGAACAAAAGTTTGATTCAAAACTAATCAAGAGTATACATCTTTCAGATACATGCTAAGCATACTAATTCAAGAACTTACAGTCAGTCATTTATTTCAGAATGATTGGGTTTTTCATAACTATTATACATGTAACGTTTATATGCTTTTATGAGTCAAGGAGTACAGGTTGTTTAATTTATTTAAACAATATAGTAAAGTCTTGACATTATAACCAGAATCTCCAGCCGGGGATCGAAACAATGTGTGTATAGATCTATATTGGGATTGACAACCCCGCACTCGGACTGCTAGCTACAATGAGGCATACACGCCTGTAGGTGACAAATTGTTATCAACATATTTTCAACGCATTCATAGCGTTGGGTCAGGCCATCTAGTCAGTATGGTTATAATAACTCATATAAAAGATATTAACAATATGTTAGTATATAATTAACTAAACTTAAGTACATTTTCAAAGTACTAGTTTACAAGATATAGTTTACAATATTACATTACAGTTTACAATATCAGTTGATGAAATCAGACATACTCTCAGATACAAGTTTACAAAAGGATTACAAATACAGAACATTGGTTTACAAATAGAACAATTTTATGTAACAAAAACTACTTTTCATATACAGCAGAAAATATAGGATTTTCTGGAAACAGTTTACTTATTCAAAAAATAGAAAACATTCTTACAAAAGATAAATAACTATGCACTCACTCAACTTTATGTTGATACTCTCCTTTCAAATTACTTGTATTCTCAGGGAACCAGTAGATAGGTTCACCCCGAGCTTTTGAGAAGATGGAGCTATTTATGTCTGGTCTTCTTCTTTTGTATAACTATTTGGTTTCAGTATACTATGATGAAACACATTTAAATACTTATACTTTTTAAATACAATGGTTGTTTATACTTTGGTTACTATAATATATGTGTTGTGATAGTACAAATGATGTCCTCCACCCCCGGACGTTTCTGCCGTCTGCTTTTGGGGGTGTGACAGATTGGTATCAGAGCATTGTTTATAGTGAACTCAGTATATCAATCCATAAAAGATATACAAACTATAAATACATTTGGGGCTAAGAGCTCTGACTACAAGTATACTTTTAAAATTTGAAGTATTTTTACAAGAAGTATACTAACACTCATACTTGCAAGTAGAATATCATATTCATAAGAACATAAAGTATTTGGATGTTGCACATTACAGTCAAACTTGGGCAGTTATGTAATCATATCTGGGATTAATATAGCTTGATCAACTATATTGATTTGAGATATTACCAACATGTGTTTGGGAGTGATAGTGGTGTTGCGACATGTCTAAAACTTACCATACATATTCAGAAGAACTCTAGAATAGAACATAAAGATTAAAATACTATAGGGGTATTTTAGGCACTACATACTAAAAACAAACATGTGAAAACAATAGAACAATTAAGGGTAGAACTATAAATATTAAGGGTATATTGCAATTATATATAATTAAAGTTATATAGACTTAGAATATGTGATCTAGCTTCATTTCCTGCTCCTTGTTTGGTTGTGGATTTATAGTCAGTTCATTTAGTCAAAGTTCGATTATACCTAAGTTATATATACTTAGTATACACTTTATAGTTATAATAATACCTAGAACAAGTCATACAAAATACATTATTTGTTAAATGTAGGTCTCTCTCGTAGAAACCTGTATTCTTAATCAATCGTTACTAACTATATTTTATATCTCTTATTCCTATTCTCGCTTAGATAACAATGGTTGGATTTCACTTACCCGGAGACCCGTACTTCCCCGATCAAGGACAAGATGCAGAACTAGAAGAAAATCACGAAATTCCCTTAGATGATGATTTTGCAGAAAATTTTCCTGAAGAAAATGATTCCGAATCAGAAGCATATAATCCTCCACCAGTAGCCCAAAATCCTAACCCTCGTCTGGCTTTCCAAGGTCCGACGCCTCTGTGGGTAGAAAGCTTAGAAACATGGAGTCAAGAGCAGGGTCAACCTATGCCATACAACGTAGATAGAAGCTTCTACAACCTGAGGGAAGGAGGCTCAGCAGACAGAGTCCTGCCGATTCTAGTCCGTAGGGTTGCTCGAAATGAAATTCAGGGTAGAACAGTCATCAACCAAATCAGGGAAGTTGATGCCAATGCGAGAGTTAATACAGTCCGTATTAGTCGTCTTGAATATACCCGCGAGAGAGCTATGAGGGACAATGAGTATTTACTACAAGAATTAGCTGAAACTCGAGCTGAAGTCATAGAACTCCGAGCACGTCTGACTGTGTATGAAAGACATCTGCTTGCTGTGGAGCGTCAACTGGTTGAGCTGAGGTTTCGTCCGAATGATACCCGTCGCCAGTAGGAGATGCTTTACTCGTTTCCTATTCACTCTTTTGGTTATAGTTAAGTCTACGGATAAGTTCTATCGTTATTTTTCATGTTTTTCAGTAAGACCACGAAAATTTTATTTTCATTGGGTTTGTATGATGTCGATGTTTTTCCCAGAATTTGGTGTACTGTAGACCTGTTTAGGGTCAAGTTTTCCAGACTTTATGTACTCAATATGCCAATTTAATCGACATGCATTTTCATAGTCTTTGAAAAATAACCATTCAATTTCATATCATTCTGATACAAGTTGTACTTGTCGTAGACTTCTATTTCCAATTCATTACAAGATTCATGTTAAACTATATGTTTCGTTCAGAGATATCAAAATTCATAATCACTCTTGATATCTTACCATCCTTGTATCTTTTTACTTTTATAAAAAAAGATGCCTCCTCGTAGAAATCCAAGACGTAACACTGTTAATGAGGCACCGGTGCCACCTCTGCCACCACCTCCTCAGTTCGACCCCGCTATGTTCCAAGCGGCGGTCATGGCGGCTGTAGCTGCTGGCATGTCCCATATTAATACTCATGGTGCTAGTGGGTCGGGATCTGGTGCAAATCCTTCTAACCATGGCGAGAGTCATGGGCACTCGCGAGAGTGCACTTATAAAGATTTTTCCAATGTCAAACCCATGACCTTTAATGGAACCGGAGGAGTTATGGCATTAAGGCAATGGATAGAAAAGACAGAAGCAATTTTCGAAATCTGTTCCTGTCCTGAAAGCATCAAGGTTAAATTCGCTGCTTGTACCTTTTTGGAAAGAGCTTTAACATGGTGGAATGGCCATGTTAAGTCACTTATTCTAGTACTGGCTAATTCGATAAGTTGGGAGAACTTCAAAGCCATTTTAAATGCGGGAATACTGTCCGCGATGAGAAGTTCAGAAACTCGAGCAGGAGCTCTGGGTTCTTACAATGGTTGGTTCTGATATATCAACCTATACCAGTAAATTCTGTGATCTGGCAATTCTTTGCCCGGATATGGTTGCTCTTGAGAGCAAGAAGATTGAGAGATATATTTGGGGACAGTCACCCAAATTCAGTCAAGTGTTTTAGCTTCGAGGCCTGTTACTTTTGACAGTGCCAAAGAGATGGCACAATCTCTAATCGACCACAGAGTCCGTCAAAAATTAGTAGTTGCTGCACCAGAAAAACCGAAAGGAAACATCAACAACAACAATGACAATAACAACAGCAAGAAGAAGGGTAGGAACAAGAGGAAGGGCAAGTTCTCACAAGATTCCTCAAAGAAGCAACAGCTAGTTACAATCAATGTTGCTACTGTACCTACTGTTGTTCCAGTTAACCCAACACCAGCCAAGCCTTATGCTGGTAACCTCCCCAAGTGCAATAAGTGCAATTTTCACCATAATGGAAATTGCAGAGAAATGCAGTGTCATAACGGTAACAAAAAAGGGCATACTGCTCGATTCTGTAGAGCACCACCCCAACCACTTAACCAAGTACCTGCTGCTGGAGTAGGTCAAGCATGCTATCAATGTGGTGAAGTGGGGCATTTCAAGAAAGATTGTCCTAAAGCTGGAAATGCCGGTGGAGTTGGGAGAATTTTAGCCTTAGGTCATGAAGAAGCGGTGGCAAACCCTGCCGTAGTCACGGGTACGTTCCTTCTCAACAACACTTATGCATGTATTCTATTTGATTGTGGTGCTGAGAAGAGCTTTGTGAGCCATAATTTCAAACACTTGCTAAATCAAAACTCCCAACCATTAAAAGAAACATTCACCGTTGAAATGGCTAACGGGAAATCCGAATCCACCAACGATATATACATAGGATGTACTCTTACCTTGAATAACTTTTCTTTCCCAATAGACCTTATGTCGGTCTCTATCAAAAGTTTCGACGTCATAATAGGTACGGATTGATTGTGTCCTAACCATGCTGACATCCTATGCTATGAAAGAGCCATTCGTCTGAACTTGCCAACTAACGAAACTCTTGTTATTTACGGCGACAAACCCGGAACGAACCTCCAAATTATTTCTTGCATCAAGGCACAGAAGTACCTTCGTAAAGAGTATTGTGCTTTCTTAGCTCACGTGGTAGATAAAAAGCAAGAAGTAAAAGACATAGCGAGCATTCCTGAGGTCTGCAACTTTCCTCACATTTTTCCTGATGATCTTCCAGGAGTGCCTCCTGAACAACAAGTCGAGTTCAGAATCGACTTAATTCCAGGGGCTACCCCAGTAGCCAAATCTTCCTATCGTCTTGCACCTTCTGAAATGCAGGAATTATCCAGCCAACTTAACGAACTCCTTAGTAAAGGTTTCATAAGACCAAGCTTCTCACCCTGGGGAGCACCGGTTTTGTTCGTGAAGAAGAAGGATGGATCATTTCGTATGTGCATAGACTACCACGAGCTCAATAAACTTACCATTAAGAATCGATACCCTCTACCTCGCATTGACGATCTGTTCGACCAACTTCAAGGTGCGAGCTACTTCTCCAAAATAGAGTTAAGATCCGGGTATCACCAGTTACGGATTTTGGAGGATGACATTCCCAAAACCGCGTTCAGAACTCGTTATGGTCATTATGAGTTCATAGTGATGCCATTCGGATTGACGAATGCACCTGCTATGTTCATGGATCTAATGAACAGAGTGTGTCGTCCATTTTTGTACAAATTCGTCATAGTCTTCATTGACGACATCCTTATCTACTGAAGAAGTGAAGAGGAACATGGCCAACATCTTCGTCAAGTTTTGCAAACTCTTAGAACAGAGAAAATCTATGCGAAGTTTTCAAAGTGTGAATATTGGATCAGGAAGGTTGAATTCCTAGGTCACGTGGTCAGTTCTGAAGGAATACATGTCGACCCTTCCAAAATTAAGGCAATTGAAAACTGGTCAGCACCCTAAACACCTACAGAAATTCGTCAATTCTTAGGTCTTGCTGGCTATTATCGCAGATTCATCCAGAATTTCTCTCGAATAGCTAAACCTCATACCCACCCAGACGCAAAAGGGTGTAACTTTTAGCTGGGGAGAAAAACAAGAAACAGTGTTCCAAACGTTGAAACGAGCTTTGTGTAGTGCACTAATCTTGTCTCTTCCTGAAGGGACAGAGGATTTCGTATTGTACTGTGATGCTTCTAATCAAGGGCTTGGATGTGTTCTTATGTAGAGAGGAAAGGTTATATCCTATGCCTCAAGATAGCTAAAGACACATGAAGTCAACTATACAACACATGACCTTGAGCTAGGAGTAGTGGTATTTGCTCTGAAGATCTGGAGACATTACTTATATGGCACGAAATGCACAGTATTCACGACCCATAAAAGTCTTCAGCATATCTTCAATCAGAAATAGATGAACATGAGACAACGACGATGGGTGGAGCTACTGAACGACTACGATTGTGAGATTCTTTATCACCCTGGTAAAGCTAACGTAGTAGCTGACGCCCTTAGTAGAAAAGAATACTTGGGACGCCGAGTAAAGTCGTTGACCATGACAATCCATTCATATCTATCCACACAGATCAGAGAGGCTCAACTTGAAGCCTTAAAACCTGAAAACGTGGCAATTGAAGCCTTGAGAGGAATGCATACTTCAAAGTCAGGGATGATAGAGTCCATTGTTTCATGAACCGGATCTGGACACCAAAGTTTGGTGTTTACAGAGACGTAGTCATAAACGAAGCACACAAAACCCGATACTCCATTCATCCAGGTTCAAACAAGATGTATTTGGACCTCAAGAAACTATACTGGTGGCCAAACATGAAGGCCGAAATTGCTACCCTTGTGGGCAAGTGCCTTTCTTGTGCCAAGGTCAAGGTAGAATACCAGAAACCTTCAGGTTTATTTCAACAACCTGAAATCCCTGAATGGAAGTGGGAGCGGATTACAATGGATTTCATAACCAAGTTACCTAAAACATCAAGTGGTTATGATACTATTTGGGTCATCGTTGATAGATTAACCAAATCCGCACACTTCTTACCAATCAAAGAGACAGACAAGATGGAGAAGCTAACAAGAACTTACCTCAAGGAAATCGTTAGACTGCATGGTGTGCCAATATCTATTATTTCTGACCGAGATAGTAGATTCACTTCTCGTTTCTGGCAGTCTTTACAAAAATCTTTGGGAACTAGGCTGGACATGAGTACAGCCTACCATCCACAAACTGATGGACAAAGTGAGAGGATGATTCAAACTTTAGAGGACATGTTACGAGCTTGCGTGATAGACTTTGGTAAGACATGGGATACTCATTTACCGCTTGTCGAATTCTCTTACGACAATAGTTATCACACTAGCATAAAGGCTGCTCCTTTCGAAGCTCTCTATGGCCGCAAGTGCAGATCACCTCTGTGATGGGCTGAAGTAGGTGACACGCAGCTGGCTAGAAGTCAAGTTCCTGACAGTACTCTCACTGATCCAGAAATCATTCGTGAAACCACAGAGAAAATCGTACAAATCCGGGAGCGACTTAAAGCTTCCAGAGATGGACAGAAAAGCTACGCTGACAAAAGGAGAAAACCTTTGGAGTTCCAGATTGGTGACCGCGTCATGTTGAAGGTCTCACCCTGGAAGGGCATGATACGCTTTGGAAATTGTGACAAGTTGCATCCAAGATATATAGGACCATTCGAGATTCTTGCTAGAATCGGTCCAGTAGCTTACAAACTTCGACTACCTCAAGAACTAAGTAACATACATCCTATTTTCCACGTCTCAAACTTGAAAAAGTGTCTGTCCAACGAGACTCTTATTATTCCACTTGACGAAATCGAGATCGATGAGAGCCTCAACTTCGTGGAAGAGCCAGTAGAAATCATGGACCGAGAGGTCAAGCAAACAAAGCAAAGCCGTATTCCTATAGTGAAGGTTCGCTGGAATGCTAAGCGGGGACCTGAATTCACTTAGGAACGCGAGGATCAAATGAAACTAAAATATCCTCATCTTTTTGCTTAGTTGTTTGTATTTGCTTAAACTCTAATTTCGGAACAAAATTCTCTCTAACGGGGATAATGTAACATTCCGTTATTTTCTGTTTGTAAAATCAACTTTAGTCAACCAAAGTCAAACAAAAGTCAACTAAAGTCCTTTTTATTGTTTGGGTTTTTATTTAGGTAATGATAATAACCTTTATTTGCTAAAAATCTTTAAAATATTCATAGTTGAATTTAGAAGGAAAGGGCTTAAAACCGAGAAACTTTGCATATTATTCATTTGCTTCGGACCACAAACTCTTCGGGCCGCAAAGAGTTTACGGCCGTACACTCCTCGGACCATAAACTCCTCGCAGCCGTAAATGAGGCTTCGGCCGTAAACTACTAACCGACTTCGGACCGTAAACAAGGTTCACGGCCGTAAACCCTCGGACCGTGAACTGTCGCACATATATATAGATTTCCTTCATTTTTCACCATTTCTCACACTTTCAACCCAAGAAACTCGATTTTTCTCTCAATTATCATCAAGATTTACCCCTTGAGCGTCACATAAGTAAGTGTTTCTTCCATTTATTTGTTGATACCTTGCTTAATCTAGTGAAACCCTATGATTTCATCCATGAAACCATCTCTTTTGACTAGATCTTCAAGAACACCAAGAACACACACAAGTTCTTTAGACCGTGAACACCTCATTCAAGCTTCAAAACGTAAGTATCCTTCAGTATACTAGTTATTCTATAGAAGCTCATAACATACACCCTTGAAAACAACCATTTCCCAAGAAAATAAGAGTTTACGGCCATGAGCATCTCCCTTGGCCGTAAACTCAAGATCTTCTTAGGCCGTGAACATCATTGGCCGTAAACTCCATGGCCGTGAACACCTTGTGTGGCCGTAAACCCCTTTAGAACAATCACATGTGATTGTAACACTTAAATTCAAGTGTTTCCTAGTCGCTAAAGTAGTTTCCTATCATAATTAGTTTTTATATACACTAGTTATATCCATATATGCTTAATAGGATCCGTTGTGTTCAATACTTCACTTGACACCTAGCATCCTACACCGATCTTTCAGTTGAATAACTTACAACAGGTGAGTTCATACCCCCGTATTTTCATAGTTTTTACTGTTTTAAAGGGGGGGGGGGAATACAAGTCTAACAAAAAGTTTTTGTCTGATAAACAAGTGATTTTCAAATATCTTATCAAAATGGATTTCAAAATATCAAACTTCTTTTAAATGTTTTTATAAACTTATATTATTTCTCCCAAAAATCATACTAGTATATATATATATATATATATATATATATATATATATATATATATATATATATATATATATATATATATATATATATATATATAAGATTTATAAGACTTAGGATTGATAACCTACTTTGGTTCCTTTTCCTTGTTTGGATGTGGGATTATTGTAACGCCCGTAGATCTGGGCTAGTCAATTTAGAGACGATAAGCATCAAAAATGACTTTTTGATGGAAGATTATTTAGAAGGATTAATCTGAACTAAGTTATAGTATATGTTACAAGGATTCCGTACATATAAAGAATGCCGAAATCCGAGTTATAACGAAGAAGTTATGACCTGTCGAAGTTTCGCGACATAACCGACACGACACAGCGCGACATAAATAGTGAATTTACGTTAGAGCGATATTTGGCCTTAGCGATCTAAATGAAAGTCGTATAATACGTTAAACCGAGAGCGTGCATAAAAAGAACGTCTAAATCTGACTTCGTATGAGGAAGTTATGATTTTTCGAAGTTTCAGCATTAGCAGTATGCAGCCCGAAGTTCGAATATGAGATCGAGTGATTTCTAGCCGAAATGATCTAAACGAGAATCGAAGATCTCATCGATAGTAGTCCAATGGTAAAAAGACAGACGAAAACGGACGTCAGACGAAGAAGTTATGGATTTCTAACGGAGTTTTCCTGTCGCGGCCTACTAAAAATAATATAATAAAAATATAATAAAAATAAATTCAAAATTAGCCGACGAAGTCTAAACGAGAGTTGTAGAGCATAATCTCACCTACGCGTGGATATAAAGAACGTCGAAAAAGGAGTTCGTATGCGAAAGTTATGAATTTATGATGTTCGGGGCGCGAAACCCCAAAACTGTCAGAGTTCACCACGTAAATACAGTGTTCACGACGTGAACTCAGTATTTATGACTTCTGGAGCCTGACAGACGCAAGTTGCGATGACGCACCTGATGACTATTGAACTCACGACGTGAATATTTGAGATTCACGACGTGTATCCAGAAAAATGGCCCTATAAATAGAATTCAAGGGGGCAGTCGAGTTTGGTTGCGCAATCTCTTCTCTCCCACTCCCGATACCCTCTCTAAGCCCTATTTAAACCCCACCGAAGCCCCGGTATCATCCCGAGACCCGAAGCAAGTCCCGAAGCCCGAAGATCCCGAGAAGAAAAGAGTTTCCGAGCCGAAGCTATGCACGCGAGAAGCCCGGTGTGAGAAGTGATCCCGGTTTCACCGAAGAAGTACTACTCTTAGAGCCGTAGTGCTGTCCGATCATCTTCTGATCAAGTGAGTGTATAGTCCCTTTCATAAACACGATTTTAATACAAGTATTGTTTGAATGTATTAAGTATATGTCTGGTGTGAGTGTGTAGTTACTTTCTTCTAACACATAAATATGAAGTATTTGCTATGAAATACGTGCTATGTGTTATTTATTGTTTGTTTATATGAGATGGGTGTGCAATGGATGTTTTATATAGTTTTTAAATGAGTTAAACTGTATATGTATTTTGTATCTAACAATATGTTGGGTAGAACATGGGTAGATGAACGATGAGAGATGAAAGATGGTATGAGTAAACATCGATAGTTATGGACCTAGCACGTGTTAGAGAAGAACTTTGGTAGCTACGGATTAAGGTATAGTTAATTGTCCCTATTCCGGGAGTATGGGTTGGGCACAGTTATTGATCCGGAAGTATGGATCATATCAGGATTTAGGTATAGTTAATTGTCTCTATTCCGGGAGTATGGATTAGGCACAATTATTGATCCGGGAGTATGGATCAGATCAAGAGGTTAATTTAGATCCGGGAGTATGGATCGGATATACCAGATCCGGGAGTATGGATTTGGTAGAGAGGTTAGTTTTAGATCCGTGAGTATGGATTTGGTAGAGAGGTTAGTTTTAGATCCGTGAGTATGGATTTGGTAGAGAGGTTAGTTTTAGATCCGTGAGTATGGATTTGGTAGAGAGGTTAGTTTTACATCTGTGAGTATGGATTTGGTAGAGAGGTTAGTTTTAGATCCGTGAGTATGGATTTGGTAGAGAGGTTAGTTTTAGATCCGTGAGTATGGGTTTGGTAGAGAGGTTAGTTTTAGATCCGTGAGTATGGATTTGGTAGAGAGGTTAGTTTTAGATCCGTGAGTATGGATTGGGTAAGGAGGTAAATTGTGTTACGATAGTATGGATTGTTTCGTTGTAAGGATCGACGGGGTGGGATAAGAGTTGCATGTGTATAGTGAAATTGTATATGTTTGTGAGTTCTAATACATATATGATATAACATTGTGGGTTGAAAACCCTATATGCTCACCAGGCTCCCAAGCCTGACCCACTTAGTTTTCTTTGTATTACAGGTAATGGCACAAGAGTATAAGTTGGTGGTCTTGACGAGAGATTTTGGATTATAGATCCGTAGTTATAAATGACCGTTGTAAGGTCTATTTTATACTGTTTATGCTTTTGGTCTGTATCGGAACATGACATCCCGAGATTTTGTTATTTAATGAAATTACATTTCTTTAAAGAAATGATTTGACAAATTCTTATCACATTTTGTTTTGGGAACAAATTCCGCAACTCTTTTAAATCAATGGATTTACTCTGAAATTATTTTAAAAGCATAAATTAAAACGGTCTTTTTTGGCCGTGATTTTGGGGATGTCACAGTTGGTATCAGAGCATTAGTTTAAGCGAACTAGGAATTTGTAGGATTTGTAGACTTAAACTTAGAATGCTAAGCGATGATTGTGAGATGAGTGTCTACCATATTTTAAGACACGAGCACTAGTATATTTTAGGAAAGTTGCCTAAAATGCTTTTATGTGCTAAAAGTTATATGTTTGCCATATATGATATTATTTGTTCGGATCTATGGTCTGTTGCCGACCGGGTCTAGAAACCTTATGTGTTTAGGATTCTAAGCGTACGACTACGATATTAGAACTAGCATGTAAATGTTTCGGAGTGATAAGGAGATTTATACGTCTATCGTAAATAAAGCTTTCTTATCTTAAATTCTCGCCCGGTACACTGAACGTCTGCTTGGGTGTACAAAATGTTATGGTGAAGACTCGTAGAGAATTGAGTAAATGAAGGAAATGAAAGGTTGATAGTGAATGACACCTATCGGAAGATATCGTAAGAGTGGTATCTTGCCTTTAGTTTATGTCTGATAAAATAACGGAATGTTTAGATGAGTATGGTACGTCTGAAGTACACCTTCAATTGGCAGGATGATGGAACGATTGGTGTAATTCTTGAAGTTGTCCCATAATCTGGAATTTCCATCACCAACCGAGTTGAAGCATGATTGATGATAGAAGATACGCATGGAAGAAGTCGTAGTAGAGTCTAGGAAAATTTGTATGATTAATTGGACACATTCGTATGTGTTAAATTGTTTGGTGATTTTAGGACTTGGGGACTGCGAGACAATACTTGGGACGAGTATGAGTAGGTGTGAATAGTAGTAGAGATCTATACTACTGGAAGCACAGGACTCACGCTTGGATTAGGGAAAGTCACAAGGTTACCAAGAAGCTTGTAATTGAGTTCGTTTTTATTCAAGTATGTCGTTACCATTGTTTCGGTAATGACTAAAAAGACGACTGATATTCTGACCGTAGTGGTCATATCAAATTGAGTCTAACTACGATGAGTTTGTTACGTGGTTCAGAGAACCAAGTTGGATGTAACATCTGACTTAAGTCAGAAGATTGAAATCAATGCGATCAATAGCATCACGCTCGTTGTTAATGAAGCTTGTAGCTAGAAATTCTATATGCTAAAATGTGATTATATCACATTAGAATATGAAGGAAGGTATATTCCATTCTTGAATTTGACTCTAAGAGACTTGAGTCTAAGCGTTGCATCATACGATGAGAGTTCATTAGACCACGACCCATCGGTCTGTTACAATAGATAAAGGAAAGTACTTATCCTAAGAAGAAGAAGGAGTCCTCAATAAGGATTTATTTTGTAACTCGAAGGTTACGATTGAAAGTCCAACATAGTACGAAGAGCAGATGCAGGATTGAGCACTACCAGCTATCGCGAAGTCCAAGAGTTAGATACCCTTTCGAGGAAACATAGAAGTTACGATTCTTACCTAGGATGAAAAGATGTAACATATGGAATCATTATACAAGTCCTATTTTCGTTGATGATTCCGGGACGTAATCATCCTAAGGGGGAGATAATTGTAACGCCCGTAGATCCGGGCTAGTCAATTTAGAGACGATAAGCATCAAAAATGACTTTTTGATGGAAGATTATTTATAAGTATTAATCTTAACTAAGTTATAGTATATGTTACAAGGTTTTCGTACATATAAAGAACGCCGAAATCCGAGTTATAACGAAGAAGTTATGACATGTCGAAGTTTCGTGACAAAACCGGCACGACACAGCGCGACGTAAATAGGGAATTTACGTTAGAGCGATATTTGGCCTTAGCGATCTAAATGAAAGTCGTAGAATACGTTAAACCGAGAGCGTGCATAAAAAGAACGTCTAAATCTGACTTCGTATGAGGAAGTTATGATTTTTCGAAGTTTCAACATTAGTAGTATGCAGCCCGAAGTTCGAATATGAGATCGAGTGATTTCTAGCCGAAACGATCTAAACGAGAATCGAAGATCTCATAGATAGTAGTCCAACGGTAAAAAGACAGACGAAAACGGACGTCAGACGAAGAAGTTATGGATTTCTAACGGAGTTTTCCTGTCCCGGCCTACTACAAATAATATAATAAAAATAAATTTAAAATTAGCCGACGAAGTCTAAACGAGAGTTGTAGAGCATAATCTCACCTACGCGTTGATATAAAGGACGTCGAAACGGAGTTCGTACGCGAAAGTTATGAATTTCTGAAGTTCGGGGCGCGAAACCCCAAAACTGTCAGAGTTCACGACGTGAACTCAGTATTTATGACTTCTGGAGCCTGACAGACGCAAGTTGCGATGACGCACCTGATGACTATTGAACTCACGACGTTAATATTTGAGATTCACGACGTGTATCCAGAAAAATGGACCTATAAACAGAATTCAAGGGGGCAGCCGATTTTGGTTGCTCAATCTCTTCTTTCCCACTCCCGATACCCTCTCTAAGCCCTATTTTAACCCCACTGAAGCCCCGGTATCATCCCGAGACCCGAAGCAAGTCCCGGAGCCCGAAGATCCCGAGAAGAAAAGAGTTTCTGAGCCGAAGCTCTGCCCGCGAGAAGCCCGGTGTGAGAAGTGATCCCGGTTTCACCGAAGAAGTACTACTCTTAGAGCCGTAGTGCCGTCCGATCATCTTCTAATCAAGTGAGTGTATAGTCCCTTTCATAAACACGATTTTAATACAAGTATTGTTTGAATGTATTAAGTATATGTTTGGTGTGAGTGTGTAGTTACTTTCTTCTAACACATAAATATGAAGTATTTGCTATGAAATACGTGCTATGTGTTATTTATTGTTTGTTTATATGAGATGGGTGTGGAATGGATGTTTTATATAGTTTTTAAATGAGTTAAACTGTATATGTATTTTGTATCTAACAATATGTTGGGTAGAACATGGGTAGATGAACGATGAGAGATGAAAGATGGTATGAGTAAACATCGATAGTTATGGACCTAGCACCTGTTAGAGAAGAACTTTGGTAGCTACGGATTAAGGTATAGTTAATTGTCCCTATTCCGGGAGTATAGGTTGGGCACAGTTATTGATCCGGGAGTATGGATCAGATCAGGATTTAGGTATAGTTAATTGTCTCTATTCCGGGAGTATGGATTGGGCATAATTATTGATCCGGGAGTATGGATCAGCTCAAGAGGTTAATTTAGATCCGGGAGTCTGGATCGGATATACCAGATCCGGGAGTATGGATTTGGTAGAGAGGTTAGTTTTAGATCCGTGAGTATGGATTTGGTAGAGAGGTTAGTTTTAGATCCGTGAGTATGGATTTGGTAGAGCGGTTAGTTTTAGATCCGTGAGTATGGATTTGGTAGAGAGGTTAGTTTTAGATCCGTGAGTATGGATTTGGTAGAGAGGTTAGTTTTAGATCCGTGAGTATGGATTAGGTAAAGAGGTAAATTGTGTTACGATAGTATGGATTGTTTCGTTGCAAGGATCGACGGGGTGGGATAAGATTTGTTTGTATATAGTGAAATTATATATGTTTGTGAGTTCTAATATATATATATATATATATATATATATATATATATATATATATATATATGATATAACATTATCGGTTGAAAACCCTATATGCTCACCAGGCTCCCAAGCCTGAGCCACTGAGTTTTCTTTGTATTACAGGTAATGGCACAAGAGTATAAGTTGGTGGTCTTGACGAGAGATTTTGGATTATAGATCCGTAGTTATAAATGACTGTTGTAAGGTCTATTTTATACTGTTTATGCTTTTGGTCTGTGTCGGAACATGACAACCCGAGATTTTGTTATTTAATGAAATTACATTTCTTTAAAGAAATGCTTTGATAAATTCTTATCACATTTTGTTTTGGGAACAAATTCCGCAACTCTTTTAAATCAATGGATTTACTCTGAAATTATTTCAAAAGCATAAATTAAAACGGTCTTTTCTGGCCGTGATTTTGGGGATGTCACAATTATAAGCATCAGTTATTTGTCCGAGTGTCATTTAATTTTTACTTATATATATATATATATATATATATATATATATATATATATATATATATATATATATACATATTTGTATATGTATACAAGTATAAAAGTTAGTTCATTAAGTTTCAATTACCCTTTGTAACATGTTGAGCAAGGGGTTACATTCATGAATACTCGGTATCAATACGGAAAGTACATATAAATTATAATAGGTATAATTTATGATTCACAGAATATTAATTCACGATTCAAATATACTAAAGTACATTGTTTTACAAGAACAAAATTTTGATTCAGAACTAATCAAGAGTATACATCTTTCAGATACATGTTAAGCATACTAATTCAAGAACTTACAGTCAGTCATTTATTTCAGAATGATTGGGTTTTTCATAACTATTATACATGTAACGTTTATATGCTTTTATGAGTCAAGGAGTACAGGTTGTTTAATTTATTTAAACAATATAGTAAAGTCCTGACATTATAACCAGAATCTCCAGCCGGGGATTTAAACAATGTGTGTATAGATCTATATTGGGATTGACAACGCCGCACTCAGACTTCTAGCTACAGTCAGGCATACACGCCTATGAGTGACAAATTGTTATCAACATGTTTTCAAGGCATTCATAGCATTGGGTCAGGCCATCTAGTCAATATGGTTATAATAACTCATATAAAAGATATTAACAATACGTTAGTGTATAATTAACTAAACTTAAGTACATTTTCAAAGTACTAGTTTACAATATTACATTACAGTTTACAATAGCAGTTGATGAAATCAGACATACTCTTAGATACAAGTTCACAAAAGCATTACAAATACAGAACATTGGTTTACAAATAGAACAATTTTATGTAACAAAAACTACTTTTCATATACGGCAGAAAATATAGGATTTTATGGAAACAGTTTACTTATTCAAGAAACAGAAAACATTCATACAAAACATAAATACCTATGCACTCACTCAACTTTATGTTGATACTCTCTTTTCAAATTACTTGTATTCTCAGGGAACCAGTAGACAGGTACACCCCATGCTTTTGAGAAGATGGAGCTATTTATGTCTTTTCTTCTTCTTTTGTATAACTATTTGGTTTCAGTATACTATGACAAAACACATGTAAATACTTATACTTTTTAAATACAGTGGTTATTTGTACTCTGATTGCTATAATGCATGTGTTGTGATACTACAAATGATGTCCTCCACCCCTGGACGTTTCTGCCGTCTGGTTTGGGGGTGTGACAAAGATGCACCATTGGATTTTGATCTTGCATATCCACCAATGGATAAATGGACTAGAAGTCGTCTAAAAGAGAAAGTTCTTGGCGATCCTCACGATGGAGTGCTAACAAGAGCCCAACTTCGTGCAAAGAATGAGGTACTCAATATTCATCAAGAATTTTGCATGTTCAATGTTTTCATTTCCAAAATCGAACCAAAGTCAGTCAAGGCAGCTACGGAACATCCCGATTGGGTTGTTTCTATGGAGTTTGAGCTTGCTGAATTTGAAAGAAATAAAGTCTGGAAACTTATTCCAAAACCAGATGATGTTTCCATCGTTGGTTTAAAATGGATTTTCAAAAATAAAACTGATAAAGTTGGCATTGTTGTTCGAAACAAATCTAGGCTTGTTGTTAAAGGGTATTCACAACAAGAAGGTATATATTATGAGGAAACCTTCGCCCCTATCACAAGACTCGAGGCTGTTCGAATATTTTTAGCCTATGCAGTACACAAGGATTTTGATGTCTATCAAATGGATGTCAAGTGTTCATTTTTCAATGGTGAACTCGAAGAAACGGTGTTTGTCGAGCAACCTCCAAGTTTTATTAATGAAGAATTCCCTGATCATTGTTACATTTTAGATAAAGTTGTTTATGGGTTAAAACAAGCTCCAAGAGCCTGGTATGCCACTCTTACCACATTTTTAAAGCAATCAAAATTTAAACAAGGATCAGTTGATCCCACTCTCTTTCGAAAGAAGGTTGGGAATCACCTCATGCTTGTTCAAATTGATGTTGATGATATTATTTTTGGCTCTACTGACCCTGCTTTATCAAGTGGATTTGAACATTCGTCAAAGCAGAGAAGGCATATTTATCAATCAAGAGAATACTTTTTAAATCTGCTAGAAAAGTTTGGAATGATGAATAGTACAAAGTTGAGAGTACCGATGGCAGTTGGAACGAGACTTGGTCCTTCGTTGGATAAGCCAACTGTTGATCTCACATTATACCGAAGCATGATTGGCTCCATATTATATCTAACAGCAAGTCGACCTAATATAATGTTTGCAGTTGCAATTGTGCTAGGTACCAATCGAATCCCAGGGAACCTAATCTCACAGCTGTCAAGAATATTTTTCGGTATCTCAAAGGCACAATTTTGTTAGGATTATGGTATCCTTCGAAAACATGGTTTTTCATTCAAGCATTTTCGGATGCTTACTTGGGTGGTTGTCAACGTGATCGCAAAAGCACAAGTAGCGGATGTCAAATTTTGGATGGGAAGCTTGTGAGCTGGCAATCAAAGAAAAAAACATGTGTTTCGATTTCCACAACAGAAGCAAAATATGTTGCTGCTGCAGCTTGCACTTCTCAAATCATTTGGATTCAAAGTCAACTGTGTGATTATGCAATCAACATGAAGAAAATTTCGTTGTATTGTGACTCATAAAGTGCTATTCGCATCTGCCATAACCCTGTGCAACATTCGAAGACCAAACACATTGCACTTCGTTATCACTTTATCAAAGATCATGTTGAAGATGGCAACATTGAAGTTCCCTTTGTAATGACAACAAATCAGCTTGCTAATATCTTAACAAAACCATTGGATCAAAAGAGTTTTCTTCTCATTTTTCCGGGCTTAGGCATGTTAGATGCGAATATTGTTCCAGGTCTGAATTCGATATAACGTCAAGTGATGTCGATTTATTGCTGATCGGTTCAGAGGTTACTGTTCATTATTCAACGTTTGACATGCTTCGCTTTCGAAATACCTCTGAACGATTGAACACACACTTCTCTACTTCATTACCACTGTAACTTCGATACTTTTTGTTCCTTATGTTGACACTTTATACTTTGCTAGTCTGGTATATTCTTCGTTCTTTAATTTTCTTTCAAAAAGCAAAAATATCAAAAAGATTTTCTTGTTTTTGTCATTTTCATTCAAAAATCAAAAATATTAAAAAGATTTTATTATTTTTGTTATTTTCTTTCAAAAATCAAAAAGCCAAACATATTTTTTTCTCTATTTTGTTTGGTTAACATGCTTGTGCAGCTTTTTTGTGAAGATTTTTAGTGGGTCATGTTTTGCAGCTCTAGGGAAAGGTAAGTATTCGATACTTTGTACTAGTTAGATGTCCCTAGAAGCATGCTGCAACATGTTGACCTAAGCCTCTATGACTCAATGTGTTTCGAAGCATTAATGAATTTTTCATCACTAGAATTTCTTCCCAATCAGGCTATATTCGCATTAGTCCATGAGCTACCTTACTCTTCTCATATGAGTTCAGAGTTTTCTGCTTGGTCCACTTATAGTGTAGGTACTTTCGATTCTCTAAACCAATCTTTTTAATCATACATTCTTATATGTTCACACACAATGACATGCCCAAGAGATCTCTTATTCGAACCTATAAGGATTTAGGCATGTCCAAAGTCTGTGTTTATGATCCCGATTCATGAGAACGTAATGAAGGTGAAACCCACAATTTCAAAAATAGTAAGGAATTGACGGTGAACTTTTAGTTCAACAATGTAACGAAACATTTGTCTTTGTACCTACATTCGATATTCAAAATAATATTCTTTCATTTTGAGTGGTCTTGGTAAAATGTTCGACACCACGACATTTTTACCCAACAAGATCCAAGATTCAATTTTTTTTGGAATATGATTTCTGTCTGAATATCAATTTGATTCTTCATTACTTGATAAATTTTCCAAAGCTTACTTGTCACTGACTACACTGGTCAAACAGGTAATTTGGTTTACAATTTCTCACACTTATGTTAAGTTGTGCTTTGTAACAAAATTTAAGCCTACCCACGAATCTTTTCAAAAGATGCCCTTCGATACTCCTGAATGAGTATTCGATTGTATTTCACGGGAAACCACACAAGCTGTTTGAAATCTTTCTTGATGTAGAACGAAGCGATCTTTGTCCGGGATCTATCTGCCTTTATGTCGAATTTTATTTGACATCACAAAACCAAAATTTTCTTTTATTTGCCTATTATCTTAATTCTTTGGTACACATATGCACTCACGAAATCCTTGAGGTTGTGAGTAATACCAACTCAGGCTGATGATTTCAAAAAGTCTGGTGTATGACTTCGCTTCTCAACCCAAAAGCGAAAGAGCCTAGCCTCCATGCCAAAGGATTACTGACGATTCCTATCTTCTTGGGGCAAACAAACAGACCGATTAATGTGACGTTCTGGTTACCTTGCGGTTTTCAAGGAAAAGTGATCATCACTTTTCAGACGTGGCTAACTTTACGGCTACAGGTCCGGGTTTCAAGGTGACACATGGCCTGTAATTAATGCTTAACCGCTTCCAATTCAAATTGGGCTTTACGTATAAAATGGTTTTATGGATTTCATTCCAACTTTTATGCAATCAAAATATCCCCAAATTGTATTGACTCCATACACTCTGTTTTCTTCAAATTTCTCAAACCCTAACAATGGCGGCCACGCATGCTCCAGTTGATCCATCCCAGACCACTGATGACAATACTTCTCAACCACTCATGAAGATTCAAAGCACTAATTTCAGAGTTCAACCTGATGTTACTCAATATCTTGAAGATTTGCAGATGCTCATCTTTGCTTTGAACCATTCTGTCTTATCAATGGCAATGCCGTCTTGTTTTTCTGTGTCGTTGACATGGTTATCTCTTGTTGGTTCAACTACGGTGTATAGGAAGACGATCAATGTGGTTACCTTCCAGTTGATCAATGACAAGAAGTTTAATTTAACCAAGAAGCCGGTTGCTCATATCTTGAATATCCCCACTGTCGAATCTTTCTATAAGGTCTCGAATGAACAGGTGCTTCACATGTTCAATGAGATGGGATATCAACCGACATTGACAAGAATCAGTGATTTCAAAAAGTCTTCTCTACCTTGCCTATGGAATTTCTTATTTGGAATTTTTCTTCAATGCCTGACGGGTCGAACTGTTGGTTTGGATAAGGCTAAATTGGAGATTTATGCCCTGGTAGCTGGTCTCTATTATGATTTTCCGGTTGATTACACAACTCAGTTATGGGAGGAAATTGTGAAAATGCCACTCCCCCAAACCAGACGGCGGAAACGTCCGGGGGTGGAGGACTTTATTTGTAGTATCAAAACACATGCATTATAGTAATCAGAGTACAAACAACCACTGCATTTAAAAAGTATAAATGTTTACATGTCTTTTAACATTGTATTCTAAAACTAAATAGTTGTACAAAAGAAGAAGACAAGACATAAATAGCTCCATCTTCTCAAAAGCTCGGGGTGTACCTGTCTACTGGTTCCTTGAGAATACAAGTAATTTGAAAAGAGAGTATCAACAAAAGTTGACTGAGTGCATAAGTATTTATGTTTTGTAAGAATGTTTTCTGTTTCTTGAAAAAGTAAACGGTTTCCAGAAAATCCTATATTTTCTGCTGTATATGAAAAGTAGTTTTTGTTACATAAAACTGTTCTATTTGTAAACCAATGTTTTGTATTTGTAATCCTTTTGTAAGCTTGTATCTGTGAGTACGTCTGATTTCATCAATTGTTATTGTAAACTGTAATGAAATACTAGAAACTGTGTCTTGTAAACTAGTACTTTGAAAATGTACATAAGTTTAGTTAATTATAAACTAACGTATTGTTAATATCTTTAATGAGTTATTATAACCATACTGACTAGATAGCCTGACCCAACGCTATGAATGCGCTGAAAGCTGTTGATAACAATTGTCACTCACAGGCGTGTATGCCTGACTGTAGCTAGCAGTCCGAGTGCGGGGTTGTCAACCTGAATAAACAACCTAAACGTTACATGTATAATAGTTATGAAAACCCAATCATACTGAAATAAATGATTGATAGTATGTTCTTGAATTAGTATTCTTAACATGTATCTGAAAAATGTATACACTTTAATAGTTTTGATTCAAACCTTTGTTATTGTAAAACAATGTATTCTAGTATACTTGAATCGTGAATTAATGTTCTGTGAATCATAAATTATACCTATTATAATTTATATGTACTTTCTGATTTGATAACGAGTATTCATGAATGTAACCCTTTGCTCAACATGTTACAAAGGGAAATTGAAACTTAATGAACTAACTTTTATACTTGTATACATATACAAATATATATAAGTAAAATTTAAATGACACTCGGACAAATAACTGATGCTTATAATCCCATATCCAAACAAGGAAAAGGAACTAAAGTGGTTTATCAGTCCTAAGCCCTTTAAATCTTATTTATATAAATATATGTATACTAGTATGATTTTCTGGGAGAAATATAAGTTTATAAAAACATTTAAAAGAAGTTTGATATTTTAAAATTCATTTTGGTGACTTGATGTCATTTTGAAACAGTCATTTAAAACCATTTGATTTGATGATAACTGAAATCCATTTTGATAAGATATTTGAAAATCACTTGTTTATAACGCAAAAACTTTGTGTTAGACATGTATTCCCCCCCCCTCCCCCTTAAAACAGTAAAAACTTATGAAAATAGGGGGTATGAACTCACCTGTTGTAAGTTATTGAAATGTAAGATTGGTGTAGGATGCTAAGTGTCAAGTGAAGTCTTGAACACAACGGATCCTATTAAGTATATAATGGTACTAATATGGATATAATTAGTGTTTATAACAACTAATTATGATAGAAAACCACTTTAGGGACTAGGAAACACTTGAATTTAAGTGTTACAATCACATGTGATTGTTCTAAAGGGGTTTACGGCCACACAAGGTGTTCACGGCCATGGAGTTTACGGCCAATGATGTTCACGGCCTAAGAAGATCTTTAGTTTACGGCCAAGGGAGATGCTCATGGCCGTAAACTCTTATGTTCTTGGGAAATGGTTGTTTTCAAGGGTGTATGTTATGAGCTTCTATAGAATAACTAGTATACGGAAGGATACTTACGTTTTGAAGCTTGAATAAGGTGTTCACGGTCTAAAGAACTAGTGTGTGTTCTTGGTGTTCTTGAAGATCTAAGCAAAGGAGATGATTTCATGGATGAAATCATAGGGTTTCACTAGATTAAGCAAGGTATCAACTAATAAAATAAGAGAAACACTTACTTATTTGAAGATCAAGGTGTAAATCTTGTTGAAAGTTGAGAGAAAATCGAGTTTCTTGGGTTGAAAGTGTGAGAAATGGTGAAAAATGAAGGAAATCTATATATATGTGCGAGGGTTTACGGTCCGAAGTCGGCAAGTAGTTTACGGCCGAAGCCTCGTTTACGGCTGCGAGGAGTTTACGGTCCGAGGAGTTTGCGGTCCGAAGAGTTTGCGGTCCGAAGAAAATGAATAATATGCGAAATTTCTCGGTTTTAAGCCCTTTCCGTCTAAATTCAACTATGGATATTTTAAGGATTTTAGCAAATAAAGGTTATTATCATAAGCTAAATAAAAACCCAAACAATAAAAAGGACTTTAGTTGACTTTTGTTTGACTTTGGTTGACTAGAGTTGACTTTACAAAAAGAAAAATAACAGGATGTTACATTATCCCCCCGTTAGAGTAAATTTTGTCCCGAAATTAGAGTTTAAGCAATTAAGCAATTACAAACAACCAAGCAAAAAGATGAGGATATTTCAGTTTCATTTGATCCTCGAGTGGAATAACAAGAGTCTCGTCGACCAGACACTTTTTCAAGTTCGAGACGTGGAAAACAGGATGTATGTTGCTTAGTTCTTGAGGTAGTCGGAGTTTATAAGCTACAGGACCGATTCTAGCAAGAATCATGAATGGTCCTATGTACCTTGGTTTCAACTTGTCACACTTTCCCAAGCGTATCATGCCCTTCTAGGAAGAGACCTTCAACATGACACGGTCACCAACCTGGAACTCCAAAGGTTTTCTTCTTTTGTCAGCGTAGCTTTTCTGTCTATCTCTGGAAGCTTTAAGTCTCTCCCGGATTTGTACGATTTTCTCCGTAGTTTCGCGAATGATTTCGGACCAGCGAGAGTATTGTCGGGAACTTGACTTCTAGCTAGCTGCGTGTTACCCACTTCAGCCCAGCACAGAGGTGATCTGTACTTGCGGCCATAGAGAGCTTCGGAAGGAGCAGCATTTTTGCTAGTGTGATAACTATTGTTGTAAGAGAATTCGACAAGGGGTAAATGAGTATCCCATGCCTTCCCAAAGTCTATCATGCAAGCTCGCAACATATCTTCTAAAGTTTGAATTGTCCTCTCACTTTGTCCGTCAGTTTGTGGATGGTAGGCTGTACTCATGTCCAACCTAGTTCCCAAAGACTTTTGTAAAGACTTCCAGAAACGAGAAGTGAATCTACTATCTCGGTCAGAAATAATAGATATTGGCACACCATGCAGTATAACGATTTCCTTGAGGTAAGTTCTTGTTAGCTTCTCCATCTTGCCTGTCTCTTTGATTGGTAAGAAGTGTGCGGATTTGGTTAATCTATCGACGATTACCCAAATAGTATCATAACCTCCCGATGTCTTGGGTAACTTGGTTATGAAATCCATTGTAATTCGCTCCCACTTCCATTCATGGATTTCAGGTTGTTGCAATAAACCTGAAGGTTTCCGGTATTCTACCTTTACTTTAGCACAAGTAAGGCACTTGCCCACAAAGGTAGCAATTTAGGCCTTCATGTTTGGCCACCAGTATAGTTTCTTGAGGTCCAAATACATCTTGTTTGAACCTGGATGAATGGAGTATCGGGTTTTTTGTGCTTCATTCATAACTACGTCTCTGTAACCACCGAACTTTGGTGTCCAGATCCGGTTCATGAAACAATAGACTCCATCATCCCTGATTTTGAAGTTTTTATCCATTCCTCTCAATGCTTCACCTGCCACGTTTTCAAGTTTTAAGGCTTCAAGTTGAGCCTCTCTGATCTGTGTGGACAGACGTGAATGGATTGTCATGATCAACGACTTTACTCGGCGTCTCGAGTATTCTTTTCTGCTAAGGGCGTCAGCTACTACGTTAGCTTTACCAGGGTGATAAAGTATCTCGCAATCGTTGTCGTTCAGTAGCTCCACCCATCATCGTTGTCTCATGTTCAGCTCTTTCTGATTGAAGATATGCTGGAGACTTTCATGGTCCGTGAATATTGTGCATTTCGTGCCATATAAGTAATGTCTCCAGATCTTCAGAGCAAATACTACTGCTCCTAGTTCGAGGTCATGTGTTGTATAGTTGACTTCATGTGTCTTTAGTTGTTTTGAGGCATAGGAAATAACCTTTCCTCTATGCATAAGAACACATCCAAGCCCTTGATTAGAAGCATCACAGTACACTACGAAATCCTCTGTCCCTTCAGGAAGAGACATGATTGGTGCACTACACAAAGCTCGTTTCAGCGTTTGGAACGCTGTTTCTTGTTTTTCTCCCCAGCTAAAAGTTACACCCTTTTGCGTCAGGGTGGTAAGAGGTTTAGCTATTCATGAGAAATTCTGGATGAACCTGCGATAATAGCCAACAAGACCTAAGAATTGACGGATTTTTGTAGGTGTTTTGGGTGCTGACCAGTTTTCAATTGCCTTAATTGTGGAAGGGTCGACACGTATTCCTTCAGAACTGACCACGTGACCTAGGAATTCAACCTTCCTGATCCAAAATTCACACTTTGAAAACTTCGCATAGAGTTTCTCTATTCTGTGAGTTTGCAAAACTTGACAAAGATGTTGTCCTTGTTCCTCTTCACTTCTTGAGTAGATAAGGATGTCGTCGATGAAGACTATGACGAATTTGTCCAAAAATGGACGACACACTCTGTTCATTAGATCCATGAATACAACAGGTGCATTCGTCAATCCGAATGGCATCACTACGAACTCATAATGACCATAACGAGTTCTGAATGCGGTTTTGGGAATGTCATTCTCCAAAATTTGTAACTGGTGATACCCGGATCGTAAGTCTATTTTGGAGAAGTAGCTTGCACCTTGAAGTTGGTCGAACAGATCGTCAATGCGAGGCAGAGGGTATCGATTCTTAATGGTAAGTTTATTCAGCTCGTGGTAGTCTATGCACATACGGAATGATCCATCCTTCTTCTTCACGAACAAAATCGGTGCTCCATAGGGTGAGAAGCTTGGTCTTATGAAACCTTTAATAAGGAGTTCGTTAGGTTGGCTGGATAATTCCTGCATTTCAGAAGGTGAAAGACGATAGGGAGATTTGGCTACAGGGGTAGCCCCAGGAATTAAGTCGATTCTGAACTCGACTTGTCGTTCGGGAGGCACTCCTGGAAGATCATCGGGAAAAACGTCTGGAAAGTTGCAGCCCTCACCAATGCTCGCTAAGTCTTTCACTTCTTGCTTTTTGTCTACCACGTGAGCTAAGAAAGCACAGTACTCTTTACGAAAGTACTTCTATGCCTTGATGCAAGAAATGATTTGGAGGTTCGTTCCGGGTTTATCGCCGTAAATAACAAGAGTTTCGTTAGTCGGCAAGTTTAGACGAATGGCTCTTTCGTAGCATACGATGTCAGCATGGTTAGGACACAACCAATCCATACCTATTATAACGTCGAAACTTTTGATAGAGACCGACATAAGGTCTATTGGGAATGAAAAGTTATTCAACGTAAGAGTACATCCTATGTATATATCGTTGGTGGATTCGGATTTCCCGTTAGCCATTTCAACGGTAAATGTTTCTTTTAATGGTTGGGTGTTTTGATTTAGCAAATGTTTGAAATTATGGCTCACAAAGCTCTTCTCAGAACCATAATCAAATAGAATGCATGCATAAGTGTTGTTGAGAAGGAACGTACCCGTGACTACGGCAGGGTTTGCCACCGCTTCTTCATGACCCAAGGCTAAAATTCTCCCAACTCCACCGATATTTCCAGCTTTAGGACAATATTTCTTGAAATGTCCCACTTCACCACAATTGTAGCATGCTTGACCTACTCCAGCAGCAGGTATTTGGTTAAGTGGTTGAGGTGGTGCTCTACAGAATCGAGCAGTATGCCCTTTTCTGTTACAGTTATGACACTGCATTTCTCTGCAATTTCCATTATGGTGAAAATTGCACTTGTTGCACTTGAGGAGGTTACCAGCATAAGGCTTGGCTGGTACTGGGTTAATAGGAACAACAGCAGGTACAGTAGCAACATTGACTGTAACTAGCCATTGCTTCTTTGAGGAATCCTGTAGGAACTTGCCCTTCCTCTTGTTCCTACCCTTCTTCTTGCTGTTGTTGTTGTTGTTGTCATTTTTGTTGTTGTTGTTTCCTTTCGGTTTTTCTGGTGCAGTAACCACTGAGTTTTGACGGGCTCCGTGGTCGATTAGAGATTGTGCCATCTCTTTGGCACTTTCAAAAGTAGCAGGCCTCAAAGCTAAAACAATTGACTGAATTTGGGGTGACGGTCCCCAAATATATCTCTCAATCTTCTTGCTCTCCAGAGCAACCATATCCGGGCAAAGAATTGCCAGATCACAGAATCTACTAGTATAGGTTGATATATCAGAACCAACCATTGTAAGACCCCAGCTCCTGCTCGAGTTTCTGAACTTCTCCTCACGGACAGTATTCCCGCGTAAGCACGGCTTTGAAGTTCTCCCAGCTTATCGAGTTAGCCACTACAAGAGTAAGTGACTTAACATGGCCATTCCACCACGTTAGTGCTCTATCTGAAAAAGTACAAGCAGCGAATTTAACCTTACTGCTCTCAGGACAGGAGCAGATTTTGAAAATTGCTTCTGTCTTTTCTATCCACTGTCTTAATGCCATAACTCCTCCAGTTCCATTAAAGGTCCTGGGTTTGGTATTGGAAAAATCTTTATAAGTGCACTCTCGCGAGTGCCCATGACTCTCGCCATGGTTAGAAGGATTTGCACCAGCTCCCGACCCACTAGCACCAGGAGTATTAATATGAGACATGGCAACAGCTACAGCCGCCGTGACCGCCGCTTGGAACATAGTGGGGTCGAACTGAGGAGGTGGTGGCGGAGGTGGCACCGGTGTCTTATTAACAGTGTTACGTCTTGGATTTCTACGAGGAGGCATCTTTTTCTATAAAAGTCAAAAGATACAAGGATGGTAAGATATCAAGAGTGAATATGAATTTTGATATCTATGAACTAAACATATAGTTCAACATGAATCTTGTAATGAATTGGAAATAGAGGTCTACGACAAGTACAACTTGTATCAGAATGATATGAAATTGAATGGTTATTTTTCATAGACTATGAAAATGCATGTCGATTAAATTGGCATATTGAGTACATAAAGTCTGGAAAACTTGACCTAAACAGGTCTACAATACACCAAATTCTGGGAAAAACATCGACATCATTCAAACCCACTGAAAATAAAATTTTCGTGGTCTTACTGAAAAAACATGAAAAATAACGCTAGAACTTATCCGTAGACTTAACTATAACCAAAAGAGTGAATCGGAAACGAGTAAAGCATATCCTACTGGCGACGAGTATCATTCGGACGAAACCTCAGCTCAGCCAGTTGACGCTCCACAGCAAGCAGATGTCTTTCATACACTGTCAGACGTGCTCGGAGTTCTATGACTTCAGCTCGAGTTTCAGCTAATTCTTGTAGTAAATACTCATTGTCCCTCGTAGCTCTCTCACGAGTATATTCAAGACGACTAATATGGACTGTATTAACTCTCGCATTGGCATCAACTTCCCTGATTTGGTTGATGGCTGTTCTACCCTGAATTTCATTTTGAGCAACCCTACGGACTAGAATCGGCAGGACTCTGTCTGCTGAGCCTCCTTCCCTCAGGTTGTAGAAGCTTCTATCTCCGTTGTATGGCATAGGTTGACCCTGATCTTGACTCCATGTTTCTAAGCTTTCTACCAACAGAGGGGTCGGACCTTGGAAAGTCGGACGAGGGTTAGGATTTTGGGCTACTGGTGGTGGATTATAGGCTTCTGATTCAGAATCATTGTCTTCAGAAAAATTTTCTGCAAAATCATCATCTAAGGGAATTTCGTGATTTTCTTCTGGCTCTGCATCTTGTTCTTGACCGGGAAAGTACGGGTCTCCGGGTAAGTGAAATCCAGTCATTGCTATCTAAGCGAGAATAGGGATAAGAGATATAGAATATAGTTAGCAACGATTGATTAAGGGTATAAGTTTCTACGAGAGAGACCTACAGTTAACAAATAATGTATTCTGTATGACTTGTTCTAGGTATTATTATAACTATAAAGTGTATACTAATTATATATAACTTGGGTATAATCGACCTTTGACTAAATGACCTGGTTCTAAATCCACAACCAAACAAGGAACAGGAAATGAAGCTAGATCACATATTCTAAGTCTATATAACTTTAATTATATATAATTATAATATACCCTTAATATTTATAGTTCTACCCTTAATTGTTCTATTGTTTTCACATGTTTGTTTTTAGTATGTAGTGCCTAAAATACCCCTATAGTATTTTAATCTTTATGTTTTGTTCTAGAATTCTTCTGAATATATATGGCTGGTAAGTTTTAGACATGTCGCAACACCACTATCACTCCCAAACACATGTTGGTCATATCTCAAATCAATATAGTTGATCAGGTTATATTAATCCCAGATATGATTACATAACTGCCCAGGTTTGACTGTAATGTTTAACATCCAAATACTTTTATGTTCTTATGAATATGATATTCTACTTGCAAGTATGGGTGTTCGTGTACTTCTTGTAAAAATACTTAAAATTTTAAAAGTATACTTGTAGTCAGAGCTCTAAGCCCCAAATGTATTTATAGTTAGTATATCTTTTATGGATTGATATACTGAGTTCATTATAAACAATGCTCTGATACCAATTTGTCACACGCCCAAAGCAGACGGCGGAAATGTCCGGGGGTGGAGGACATCATTTGTAGTATCACAACACATGTATTATAGTAATCAGAGTACAAACAACCATTGTATTTAAAAAGTATAAGTATTTACATGTGTTTCATCATAGTATACTGAAACCAAATAGTTATACAAAAGAAGAAGACAAGACATAAATAGCTCCATCTTCTCACAAGCTTGGGGTGTACATGTCTACTGGTTCCCTGAGAATACAAGTAATTTGAAAGGAGAGTATCAACATAAAGTTGAGTGAGTGCATAGGTATTTATGTTTTGTAAAAATGTTTTCTGTTTCTTGAATAAGTAAACTGTTTCCAGAAAATCCTATATTTTCTGCTGTATATGAAAAGTAGTTTTTATTACATAAAACTGTTCTATTTGTAAACCAATGTTCTATATTTGTAATCCTTTTGTAAGCTTGTATCTGTGAGTTATTACATAAAACTGTAACTGTGTCTTGTAAACTAGTACTTTGAAAATGTACATAAGTTTACTTAATTATACACTAACGTATTGTTAATATCTTTAATGAGTTATTATAACCATACTGACTAGATGGCCTGACCCAACGCTATGAATGCGCTGAAAGTTGTTGATAACAATTGTCACTCACAGGCGTGTATGCCTGATTGTAGCTAGCAGTCCGAGTACGGGGTTGTCAATCCCAGTATAGATCTATACACACATTGTTTCGATCCCCGGCTGGATATTTTGGTTATAATGTCAGGACTTTAACTATGTTGTTTAAAATGAATTAAACAACCTGAACTACTTGTCTCATAAAAGCATATAAACTTTACATGTATAATAGTTATGAAAACCCAATCATTCTGAAATAAATGATTGATAGTATGTTCTTGAATTAATATTCTTAACATGTATCTGAAAAATTTATACACTTGAATAGTTTTGATTCAAACCTTTGTTATTGTAAAACAATGTATTCTAGTATACTTGAATCGTGAATTAATGTTATGTGAATCATAAATTATACCTATTATAATTTATATGTACTTTCTAATTTGATAACGAGTATTCATGAATGTAACCCTTTGCTCAACATGTTACAAAGGGTAATTGAAACTTTATGAACTAACTTTTATACTTGTATACATATACATATATATAAGTAAAATTTAAATGACACTCGGACAAGTAATTGATGCTTATAATCCCACATCCAAACAAGGAAAAGGAACCAAAGTGGGTTATCAGTCCTAAGCCCTTTAAATCTTATTTATATAAATATATGTATACTAGTATGATTTTTTGGGAGAAATATAAGTTTATAAAAACATTTAAAAGAAGTTTGATATTTTGAAATTCATTTTGGTGACTTGATGTCATTTTGAAACAGTCATTTAAAACCATTTGATTTAATGATAACTGAAATCCATTTTGATAAGATATTTGAAAATCACTTGTTTATAACACAAAAAGTTTGTGTTAGACTTGTATTCCCCCCCCCCTTAAAACTGTAAAAACTTATGAAAATACGGGCGTATGAACTCACCTATTGTAAGTTATTCAAATGTGAGATTGGTGTAGGATGCTAAGTGTCAAGTGAAGTCTTGAACACAACGGATCCTATTAAGTATATAATGATACTAATATGGATATAATTAGTGTTTATAACAACTAATTATGATATAAAACCACTTTAGGGACTAGGAAACACTTGAATTTAAGTGTTACAATCACATGTGATTGTTCTAAAGGGGTTTACGGCCACACAAGGTGTTCACGGCCATGGAGTTTACGGCCAATGATGTTCACGGCCTAAGAAGATCTTGAGTTTACGTCCAAGGGAGATGCTCATGGCCGTAAACTCTTATGTTCTTGGGAAATGGTTGTTTTCAAGGGTGTATGTTATGAGCTTCTATAGAATAACTAGTATACGGAAGGATACTTACGTTTTGAAGCTTGAATAAGGTGTTCACGGTCTAAAGAACTAGTGTGTGTTCTTGGTGTTCTTGAAGATCTAAGCAAAAGAGATGATTTCATGGATGAAATCATAGGGTTTCACTACATTAAGCAAGGTATCAACTAATAAAATAAGAGAAACACTTACTTATTTGAAGATCAAGGTGTAAATATTGTTGACAGTTAAGAGAAAATCGAGTTTCTTGGGTTGAAAGTGTGAGAAATGGTGAAAAATGAAGGAAATCTATATATATGTGCGAGGGTTTACGGCCGAGGGGTTTACGGTCCGAAGTCGGCAAGTAGTTTACGGCTGTAGCCTCATTTACGGCTGCGAGGAGTTTATGGTCCGAGGAGTGTACGACCGTAAACTCTTTGCGGCCTGAAGAGTTTGCGGTCCGAAGCAAATGAATAATATGTGAAGTTTCTCGGTTTTAAGCCCTTTCCTTCTAAATTCAACTATGGATATTTTAAGGATTTTAGCAAATAAAGGTTATTATCATAACCTAAATAAAACCCAAACAATAAAAAGGACTTTAGTTGACTTTTGTTTGACTTTGGTTGACTAGAGTTGACTTTACAAAAAGAAAAATAACGGGATGTTACAGTATTGCCAACACGAATGTGGTGAATGAGATATCTTGTGCTCGTTATTGGAGCTTGATATTGCAATATGCTTATGAAAAGGAAGGTATTGCTATTCCTGATGATGAACAGAAAGCTGAGTTCTCTTTGTATCATCATCCTAAGAGTGTTGAAGATGATCCGGATATGTTTCCAACAGTTTCAAGAATTTCGGATGCTATGTTTTGGAAGGTTGATCCTTCAAATCCGGTTTTGGTGGCATATTTGAAGACAATCAATCGTTCAATTGAAACTGGAGTATTATTACCAAAGAATATTGGGGGTCCATCGAAAAAGCGAAAAGGATCTAAGAAAGAGGTAAAGGTTTGTCCTTCGAAACCTAGTCCTCAGCCAGTTGAGAAATTTGTCAACGCTACTCCAAAGAAAACTATCTAGTCTGATCCACCTCCAAAGAAAGATGTTAAGCCAGTTGTCGAAGATTCTTTTATACCTGCCAAGGAGACTATGCCTTCGAAATCTGGTGTATTAAAGCGTTGAAGAAAATGGCTCATCGACCTCGTCATTCACCAGAAAGATCAAGTAGTTTTTCACCAAAAGGTGTATCTCGTCCAAAGCTCACTCGCAAACCACAACTTAATCACAAAGGAGTTGTCATTCGCGAGATTCCGACTCCTGTGTATTCTGCATCTAAAAAGCGAAGAGCTGAAGATATGGAAAAACGTATTTCTAAAAAAAATCAAAAAGTGGTTTAAGATATTGATGAAGTTGTTCCAGAGTCTGATTTTGATGACAATGGCAAGTCTAAATCACCATCTCGTGATTTTGATATAAAAATTCCATCACCGACGAGGGGCTCTCCGTTCAAGTCGAATGTCGAGGTGACTGGAGGTCTTGATGGCTCGGTGAAAGCATCTTGTGTGGACACAACCATTAATCAAGGTGATGATTCGAAAGTATCTACTCCTGAGAAAACTTCTGTCACACCACTCGAAGTTTCACATACCAAATCAGTTTCTGAGGAGGTTCGAACTTCCGGCATCGTTGTGAATATATCTAATATGGACACACATGTCAACATGGGTGAAGGAGTGTCGAACAACGAAGCCCAAGGTACTTCTAATATTATTCTTTTAACTTCTTTTGAAACATCTACCATTCCACCCAATATATCTCTACCACTATTTGTTTCTACAATTTCCACTACACTACCATAATCTACTCACTCTCCAACCTTTGATAACGTTCTACAACAACCAATCAGTTCTCCATTTCCATCCCAATCAACCGAGGGCCCCAAAATAGTTCAAGAAGATGAAACCACTGAAGATGGTGAATTCATTGGATCTTTTGCTGATATTGAGTTTGATCCGGAAGAAGAAAACATTCCTGACGACATTTTAACTTTTTATTGCAGCTTCAAGCAGATGTAGGGGGTCGACATCATGTGTCTGGAATTGAAGTCGATGTTATACTCAAGGCTCAAGAGCTTCAACTGAGACATGAATTGGAACTAGTGGATAGAAACAATGAGAATCGTGTTAAAGCTCAGTCTTCGACATTCAATCATGAGCTTAAGGAATTGCAAGTTGTGGCGAAAGAAAGGCATTGTTTGTTTGTTTTATCTGTTAAGCAGGTTCGAGAAGATGTCAATTTGAAGATTGAAGAATTGAGGGTTGGTATGGAAAAGGAAGTTGCAGCAATTTCTCATGATTATTCTTCTCTCCACACCAAAGTCGACATTATCGCTGATGCTGTAACGAATGTGGTCAAGTGGTATCAGTCGTTGCTTCTAAAAGTTGAAAAGAAGGTTGAACTTGATGTTCAGAGTTTGACCAAAAATTGAAGAAGCTTTGAACAATCTAAAGGACTTAGTATCGAAGGTTGGCTCTTCATCTTCTTCGTTGCTTACTCTGGATTATTTATCTCAAAAATTCATTACTTTGGAGTTGACACTTAAGGCTGAACTAGCTCTTCTTGCGAAGTTGTTGAATTTGATGCCAACAGATGCCCCACCTGTTCACACAGGGGTGCAAGGGGGAGAAGGAATAAGTGTTGGAATGGGTATGGGTTCGAAGGACAATATTGGAGGAAGTGGGTCTTCGAAAGGTGATGACGACGCAAAATTTCTTGGGAAAGTCATATCTACTCAACTTCATACTTCGTTGCCAAAGACTTCTTCTACAACTACTTCAAAAATAACAACAAGACCATTGACGAAGGTTATAGTGATTGGTTATGGTGTTGGAGGTTCAAGTTTGTCAAATCCACCTCCTTCGACAGAAGAGATGAAAAACAAAGGGAAAGGTATCTCTAAAGAACCCACTGCCGAAGAAAAGAAAGATGTTGTGGAAAAAGAAATGATGAAACAGAGGCAGATTCAAAGTATTCTTAGACAAAGGGCAAATGACCCTCCTGGTATTGACAAGGGTGATCCTTCAAAACACCTTTGTTATGAATACATTGAAGCATAGGTTTTAACTGGTGAAATGCATGACTTTGAGAAAATTCCCAAGAAGAGCTATGCCACAGAAAATACTGATTTCAATCAGTTGGATTTTCCAATCAACAAGATGATGTTTATGGCTACTCAATATCAAACTGCTGATAAATTCGAAGACAAAGAAGAATTTAAGAGAATGAAGATTTGTTTCCATGAAGTTCTTGGAAAAGGGAAGAGGATAGCTGGTCATTGGTCAAGATAGTTCGATCTCTCAACATTTCTAAAGACGTATTGTTCGAGGGTGTGTTGCTGTCACACCCCAAAACCGGAACGGCGGAAACGTTCGGGGGTGGAGGACGTCATGTTCAATATCACAACAATGCAAAGTAGTAAACAAGCAACAACATCATCCATTGCATTAATAATATAATTTCATACAAGTGTGTTCTGTCAAGTTATATAGACATAAAAAATATACATCAAAATAAAAGATGAGTCTTGAACGAGCTCCATCTTCTCAAAACCTGGCACCGGTACCTGTCTACTGGTGACCTGAGAATACAAGTTATTTTGAAAGAGTTTATCAGCTTTAAAACTGGTGAGATCATAAGTATATTAATGTCTGTGTTTGTATGAAAGTGTTTGTAAGTCTGTAATGTATAAGTTTTGTAAAAGTTTGTAATTGTTTGAACTCTCCTAGAAAACCCTATGTTTCCTACTAAAAGTAGCCTTCTACCAAGGCATCTAGTGTCTGTGTGTGTGTCTCTTGTAAGAGTATGTATTTTCCCAAATCTGACTATCATTAACCAAAAATATAGTTTCTACATTCTTGTTTATTGTGTGAATATCACAAAGTAAATGTAAAAGGGAAAATGATATAGTACTGTAGTGTTGTATTAAGTAACTACTGCTGTACTAATTTCTTTAAACCAATTGTTATTTAAAGTACCATGTGATCGGCCTGTATCCTGCTACCGAGTCTAGTAAAACGACGATGTAAGACGTCGTAAGAAATGACGTTTAGCACCCATAGACTTGCAAGTCCCACTGTAGCGAGCAGCAAGGTGTAGGATAGTCAATCCAGTATAGATCTATACACAAACTCATACGCTCTCCACTTAAGGAGATTCTGGATACAAAACGGGTCATGACAGGTAGTGCCATGCCCCCGTTAAGTGGCTCACATAACTGTAAGTAATGTATATGTATATGTATATGTATGTGCTAGCTGTATTGTGTGTTCTTTCTCTGTCTAGCCTGTATGTTTTGTTTCTCATAACTGTGTATTATGTTTGTTTCTCATCACTATGTATTATGTTTGTTTCTCATCACTATGTATTATGTTTGTTTCTCATCACTATGTATTATGTTTGTTTCTCATCACTATGTATTATGTTTGTTTCTCATCACTATGTATTATGTTTGTTTCTCATCACTATGTATTATGTTTGTTTCTCATCACTATGTATTACTCATGAATGAACTGACTCATTGTATGTTTCATTGTTCTAGTAATAGTATCTTCCTAAACTATACCTATTATAGTTTACTAGTAATGTTGTTTGTGTATATGAACATGTTTGTATACCTTTGATACCCAAAGGCATTGAACTGAATGAAAGAAGTAACCTTTTATATCTATACACATATACATGATATATAACTAGGATTCAAACGACCTTCGGACAAATAACCAGAATACCCTAAGTCCACAACCAAACAAGGAACAGGAAGTAAGGTGAGCTATCAGTCCTAAGTCCTTTCAATCCTACTTATATAATTATATCCATATAGATACACAGAATATAAGTTAAAAGAGTTTAATAAAAGTATTTGATATGTAAAAGAGTTTGTAAAACAGTTTGAAGTAAAACAGTTTGACAACACAGTTTGAAAAGTAAGAAATCTACTTGTTTGGTAGTTATTAATCACATGTGATTGATATAATAACTATAATAGTTCAACTTGTATCCCCCCCATAAAAGCATTTAAAAACATTTAAAAGGTTAATTAAGGGGTATGAACTCACCTGTAGTGAGTGGTTTGGATGAACGGAATGTATATGATGCTAGGTGTCAAGTGAAGACTTGTACACACACGATGATCCTAGTTAACATATAATATCACATATATGTATCCAATTAGTCTTTAAACAACTAATTAACAAAGTTAAGACATCCTAGGACATGTAAAACACCTTATTTAAGTGCTATAAGTCCTAAGGATTGCATGTAAGTGTTGTAGGACATTGCTATTGAGTTTAGGGTTCAAGGGGACCCTTTATTGGAGTTTACGGTTTTGTGACCATAACTCATTGAGTTTACGGCCGTAAACCCACGAGTTTACCGCCGTAAACTCATGTTTCTTTTACCATTTTATGTTTTGAAGCCTTAAAGATCACAAGAAGCATTCCTACTTCATGTTTAAGCCTTAGGAAGAGATTAGGGCACCATTTCACTCCTTTAGGGAGTTTACGGTCCTTGGACCATTTGTCTTTGGGTTTACGGCCGTAAACCCAAATAATTTATGGTCTTATGATGTTTTCAAGTCCTAAACACATTAGGGAAAGGGTCTAGACTAGTTTCCAAGGCTTAGAAGGAACTAGGGCACACTTTGGCACCCTTTTTAGGGTTTACGGTCCAAGGTGTTCTTGGACCGTAAACACCTTTGATCCCTTGATTCTTGGTGTTTTCTAGTTGATTAAGAAGTGTAACAAGCCCTATAACACACTAGGGTAAGAGTACTTACAAGTAGAAGCTTGAAAAGGTGCTAAAAGTCCAAGAACACTAGTGTATGTTCTTGGTGTTCTTGGTGAAACTTGAAGATCTACACTTTTGGAATGATTTCACGGATGGAATCATGTTAGATCACTAGATTAAGTTAGATATCAACTTTTTAGGGCTAGAAACACTTACAATGTTGAAGATCAAGAAGAAAAGTCGATGATACTTGAGAGAGAATTGAGTTTTGGATCTTGAAATGGTGAAAAGTGATAAATAATGACTAAGTTTCATATTTATACCCTCTTTTAGGGTTTACGGCCGTAAACACCTTTGTTTAGGCCGTAAACTCCAAACTCTTGGAGTTTTGGGACATTATTGTTGCACAATAAACCATAGGGCATCCTCTCTCCTGTTATCTCCTGAAGTACTAATCTTAAAATACTCAAACTTATTCCAAAAAGCTTGAAAATTAGCAGAAACAGTTTTGACTCCTATTGAAGTGAATGGTTGTACAGAATAGAAATTTCGGGTTGTCACATCATCCCCCCGTTAGAAGGAATTTCGTCCCGAAATTAGAATTTAAGCAAATAAGTAGTTACAAATAACTAAGTAAAAAGAAGAGGATATTTCAGTTTCATCTGATCCTCTCGCTCCCAAGTGAATGCAGGTCCTCGCTTGGCGTTCCAGCGAACCTTCACTATCGGGATACGGCTTTGTTTCGTTTGCTTGACCTCCCGGTCCATGATCTCTACTAGTTCTTCCACGAAGTTGAGGCTCTCGTTGATCTCGATCTCGTCGAGTGGGATTACAAGAGTCTCGTCGGACAGACACTTTTTCAAGTTCGAGACGTGGAAAGTAGAATGTACGTTACTGAGTTCGCGTGGTAAGTTAAGTTTGTAAGCTACAGGGCCGATTCTTGCGAGAATCTCGAAAGGCCCTATGTACCTTGGATTTAGCTTTCCACGCTTTCTGAAGCGTATCAAGCCCTTCCAGGGTGAGACCTTCAATAGAACATGGTCGCCCACCTGGAATTCCAACGGTTTCCTTCGTTTATCAGCGTAGCTTTTCTGTCGGTCTCTAGAGGCTTTCAATCGTTCACAAATCTGAACGATCTTCTCTGTCGTTTCCCGAATGATCTCCGGACCTGTGAGAGTGCTGTCAGGAACTCGTCCTTTAGCTAACTGGGTATCACCCACCTCAGCCCAACACAGAGGGGATCTGCACTTTCGGCCATAGAGGGCCTCGAATGGAGCAGCCTTTATGCTTGTGTGATAACTGTTGTTGTAGGAAAATTCTACAAGGGGTAAATGAGTATCCCATGCTTTCCCAAAGTCAATCACACAGCTCGCAACATATCTTCCAAGGTTTAGATAGTCCTCTCACTTTGCCCGTCTGTCTGTGGATGGTAGGCTGTACTCATGTCCAGCCTAGTTCCTAGGGAACTTTGTAGTGACTGCCAGAACCTCAAAGTGAATCTACTATCTCTGTCCGAGATAATGGATATGGGAACACCGTGCAGTCGTACAATCTCCCTAATGTAAGTTCTTGTAAGCTTCTTCATCTTGTCTGTTTCCTTGATAGGCAGGAAGTGTGCGGACTTGGTCAACCTGTCGACGATGACCCATATGGTATCAAGTCCACCCGTTGTCTTGGGCAACTTGGTTATGAAATCCATAGTGATCCGCTCCCACTTCCATTCCGGTATCTCTGGCTGTTGTAGTAGACCGGAGGGTTTCTGGTATTCGACCTTCACCTTGGTGCAAGTAAGGCATTCACTCACGAAGGTAGCAATCTCTGCTTTCATGTTAGGCCACCAGTATAGCTTTTTAAGATCCAGATACATCTTATCTGAACCTGGGTGGACGAAATAACGAGTGTTGTGCGCCTCGTTCATGACCAAGTCTCTGAAACCTCCAAGTTTCGGGGTCCAGATCCGATCCATGAAATAATAAGCTCCGCCACCCTTAACCTCCAAGTTCTTATCCATCCCTCTCAAGGATTCACCCGCCACATTTTCAGGTTTCAAAGCTTCGAGCTGAGCCTCCTTAATTTGTGTGGACAAGTGTGAATGGATAGTCAGAGTCATTAATTTGACTCTACGACCAGAATATTCTTTCCGACTTAGGGCGTCAGCTACTACGTTGGCTTTACCTGGATGATAACGAATTTCACATTCATAATCACTGAGTAGCTCGACCCACCGTCGTTGTCTCATGTTGAGCTCCTTCTAGTCGAATATGTGTTGTAGGCTTTTGTGGTCTGTAAAGATAGTGCTTTTTGTACCGTACAGGTAGTGTCTCCAGATCTTCGGAGCAACACAACTGCTCCTACCTCAAGATCGTGGGTAGTGTAGTCGACCTAATGTGTCTTTAGTTGTCTCGAGGCATAGGCGATGACCTTACCTCGCTGCATTTGACGTATCGCAATAGACAACGAAGTCTTCTATCCCTTCGGGGAGGGATAGTATTGGTGCGGTGCACAAGGCTCGCTTGAGCGTTTGGAACGCTCTCTCCTGCTTCTCTTCCCAGTCAAAGGCCACGCCCTTCTGGGTTAGTGTCGTAAGAGGTTTCGTAATGCGGGAGAAGTTCTGAATGAACCCGCGATAGTAGCCAGCGAGGCCTAGAAATTGACGAATTTCTGTAGGCGTCTTCGGTGCTGACCAGCTCTCAATGGCTTTAATTTTGGAAGGGCCCACGTGTATTCCCTCTTTGCTAACCACGTGCCCTAAGAATTCGACTCTTCGGATCCAAAATTCGCATTTCGAGAACTTCGCATAAAGCTTCTCTGCACGCAGGGTTTCTAAGACTAGTCGCAGATGTTGACTATGCTCCTCATCACTACGAGAGTAGATAAGTATGTCATCGATGAAGACGATGACGAACTGATCCAAGTAAGGACGACACATCCTATTCATTAAGTCCATGAACACTGCGGGCGCGTTTGTTAATCCGAATGGCATCACTACGAATTTGTAGTGCCCATAACGAGTTCGGAAGGCTGTCTTCGGAACATCCTCCCCTAGCAATCGTAGTTGGTGATATCCGGACCTTAAGTCGATTTTTGAAAAGAAGTTCGCCCCTTGAAGTTGATCGAATAAATCGTCAATCTGAGGCAAAGGATAACAATTTTTGATGGTCAGTTTGTTGAGCTCCCTATAGTCGATGCACATACGAAACGATCCGTCTTTCTTCTTGACGAACAAGACTGGAGCTCCCCAGGGTGAGAAGCTTGGTCTTATAAAGCCCTTGCTGAGCAGTTCGTTAAGTTGACAGGATAGTTCATGCATCTCTGCAGGTGCTAGACGATAGGGCGATTTGGCTACGGGGGTAGCCCCTGGAACTAAGTCGATTCTGAACTCGACTTGACGTTGCGGAGGTAATCCTAGGAGTTCTTCTGGAAAGATGTCGGGAAAGTCGCGTACTACTGGAATGTTCTGAATGTCTTTCGTTTCTTGACTCACATCGATCACATGAGCAAGGAATGTGCGACATTCCTTTCGCAAGAATTTCTGAGCTTGAATGCTCGAGATGATACGAAGGCTCGTGCCGGGTTTGTCGCCATATACTACTAGAGTTTCGCCAGACGGCAGATTAAGGCGTACAGCCTTTTCGTAAGACATGATGTCGGCACGATGAAGACTCAACCAATCCATGCCGATAATGACGTCGAAACTTTTAATTGAGACTGGCATGAGATCGATTGAAAAAGAATGGCCATCTAAAGTTAGGGTACACCCTATGTATATACTGCTAGTGCTCTCTGTCTTTCCATTAGTCATTTCTACAGTGAACGGTTCTTTAAGTGTTCGTGATTTTTGCTTAAGTAAATGAGCAAATTTTTGATTTACGAAACTCCTCTCCGCTCCACTATCAAACATAATGCATGCATAAGAGTTATCGAGGAAAAACGTACCAGTGACCACTGTGGGGTCGGCAACCGCTTCCTCGTGGCCTATGGCCAGAACTCTTGCCACTCCACCGGCATTCCCTGCTTTCGGGCAGTTCCTTTTGTAGTGGCCTACCTCGCCACAACCGTAGCAAGCTTGGCACACTCCTGTGCTGGGGACTTGGTTGATTGGCCTAGCCGGAGCTTTGCAGAAACAGGCAGTATGCCCCTTCCTGTTGTAGTTCAAACACTGCATTTCCTGGCAGGTACCGACGTGGTGGAAGTTGCATTTGTTGCACTTAGGCAAACTTCCAGCGTACTGCTTTACTGGAGCAGCAGCAGTGGCAGGTGCTATCGCACTATGAACTGCCACGATCTGCTGCTTTTTGGCAGCCTTCGTCTTTCTCTTATCATCCCAAAACTTCCGCTTGGAATCAGCAGTTCTGGCGGGTTCCGAGATGGCCAGGGTTATTGTTGCGGCCGGGGTACGAATCCCATGGTCTATAAGCCGATGTGCCAATCGATTGGCACTATCGAATATAGTGGGGTTTGAAGCCAAAACATTTCCCTGGAATGGAGGCACCAGCCCCCATATGAATCTCTCTATCTTCTTCCCCTCTGTATCAACCATGTTGGGACAGAGGGCCACCAGTTCACAGAACCTGGCGGTGTAGGAGACTATGTTGGAGCCCTTCATGGTTAGGCTCCACAGTTCTTCCTCCAGTTTTTGGATTTCGCCCCTCGGGCAGTACTCTTCAACCATTAGTTCTCTCAGAGCTTCCCAGCCCATAGCATTTGCCACTATAAGGGATAGTGACTTGACATGGCTATTCCACCATGTTAGGGCTTTTGCCTGAAAGGTACAAACAGCAAATTTGACTTTGCTTCCCTCCGGGCATGAGCAGATCTCAAAGACCGACTTTCTCTTTTCGAACCATTACGAGAGGGCAATGACTCCGCCAGTCCCCTTAAAGGACAATGGCTTGCAGTTTGTGAAGTCCTTGTAGGAGCACTCTCTGGAGCGCACAGGGATTTCACCATGAGTAGATAGGACAGGGGTTCTTCCTCCAGTGGAACTAGAAGAATGATATTGTGCCATGGCTGTAGCCACAGCCGCAGCTACAGCAGCATTCAGGGCTGCCGTGTTGAATTGAGGAGCAGGTGGTGTTGGTGCAGGAGGATCGCGTCTTGTTGATCGGCGTGGAGGCATCTTTCAACTATAAGTTTAGAAAGATGAAGATATTGATAAGAATTTAATAGGAATTTGATGAGAGTGACTCATGGACTAACTCTCCATAGTCCAACAACACAAATAAGTAGCACGGGTGATTGTAAATGAAAGCATTGGATATAATTTCCATGAGATTAGATATCTGTCAATAATACTGGAATTACAGATGTAATGAGTTCGGGAAAAATGACCTAGAAGTAGGTCTTACATCAACCAAGATGGAAAATTTTTTACAGAACTACGACCTAGTCAAGACCTAACAGGTCTAAGTTTTACAAATGTAGGAAATTAACTAAAGTTTTTACATAAACTAGGTTATATCCAAAAGAGAAGTCGATGAGACTCTATCGGCGACGAGAACTACCAGAGTGAGTTCTTGACTCCGACAGAAGATGTTATATGTCTCTCACGCGCCTATCAGATCTTGCTTGCTGAGCTCGAAGTTCCCTGACTTCAGCTTGGGTTTTAGCAAGTTCCCTCTGTAGAACTGCATTGCGGACCTGATTCCTTTCATGAGCAGACTGTAGTTGGCGAATGCGGACTGTGTTAACGCCAGAGTTGGCGTCAATCTCCATGACTCGGTCGATAGCTGCTCGACCTTGCTCAGTGTTCCGAGAAATCCTTCGAACCATGATGGGTAGGACCCTGTCAGCTGAACCTCCCTCGGTGAGGTCGTAGAAGCTTCTGTCTCCATTGCAGGGTATGGGTTGGCCCTGTTCCTGACTCCATCTATTCAAGTTTGTGGCCCACAGAGGTGTGGGTCCTTGAAATGCTGGACGAGGATTCAGGTTTGGGTCTTGAGCAGCTGGGGGTTGGTTGTTGACTTCAGGCTCTGAGTCAAAACCATCAGAAAAGCCTTCAGCTTCGTGATCATCCAAAGGGATTGGGTGATCATCTTTTGGCTCTTCTCCCAGCCATCCTGCATTGCCGTGGTTGGGATAGTACGGGTCTCCGGAAAGATGGAATCCAGCCATTATATCTACGCGAGAAAAGGGATAAGGAAATAATTAATAGACGAACTAACTAGATAATTATAAGATGATCTTTATCAGTTACTCCAACATTTGCGTAGTGCATACAAGTCATATGTAACCTAGACAGGATAGACCTTCGAATAAGTGACCCTAACTCTAAGCCCACAACCAAACAAGGAATAGGAAGTAGAGCAAAGATCACAGATTCTAAGTCTATGCCATCCTAGTTACCTATAACCTTAATGTATCCACCCCGCAACTATTGACATACTAATAAAGACCTTGTTAGTTCTTAGATAAGTAATTAATAGTCACACAAAATACTCCTATAGTATTTTAAGTTTATGTTATGTTCTACTGTTCTCATTGTAGTAGTGTTGGTAAGTTTTTAGACTTGTTGCAACCTCACAACCATACTTAGGTACATGCTAATCAATCCTTGGATAATGTAGTTGATCAGGATACATCTTGCCAGGGTTGACCATATGTCTCTAAGTCTACTTGTGCTGTCCAACAATCGTAATACTTTTGTTCTGTCCTAGTGACACTGATTTTAGTATGAATGCATGTATGTATACTTAGTTAAATATTTCATTATTTAAAAGTATAAACTCTTTATCAGAGTATTTTAATCCCGCTGTGATTATAGTTCGTATATCTTTTATGGGTTGATACACTCGATTCACTATAAACAATGCTCTGATACCAATCTGTCACACCCCAAAACCGGAACGGCGGAAACGTTCGGGGGTGGAGGACGTCATGTTCAATATCACAACAATGCAAAGTAGTAAACAAGCAACAACATCATCCATTGCATTAATAATATAATTTCATACAAGTGTGTTCTGTCAAGTTATATAGACATAAAAAATATACATCAAAATAAAAGATGAGTCTTGAACGAGCTCCATCTTCTCAAAACCTGGCACCGGTACCTGTCTACTGGTGACCTGAGAATACAAGTTATTTTGAAAGAGTTTATCAGCTTTAAAACTGGTGAGATCATAAGTATATTAATGTCTGTGTTTGTATGAAAGTGTTTGTAAGTCTGTAATGTATAAGTTTTGTAAAAGTTTGTAATTGTTTGAACTCTCCTAGAAAACCCTATGTTTCCTACTAAAAGTAGCCTTCTACCAAGGCATCTAGTGTCTGTGTGTGTGTCTCTTGTAAGAGTATGTATTTTCCCAAATCTGACTATCATTAACCAAAAATATAGTTTCTACATTCTTGTTTATTGTGTGAATATCACAAAGTAAATGTAAAAGGGAAAATGATATAGTACTGTAGTGTTGTATTAAGTAACTACTGCTGTACTAATTTCTTTAAACCAATTGTTATTTAAAGTACCATGTGATCGGCCTGTATCCTGCTACCGAGTCTAGTAAAACGACGATGTAAGACGTCGTAAGAAATGACGTTTAGCACCCATAGACTTGCAAGTCCCACTGTAGCGAGCAGCAAGGTGTAGGATAGTCAATCCAGTATAGATCTATACACAAACTCATACGCTCTCCACTTAAGGAGATTCTGAATACAAAACGGGTCATGACAGTTAGTGTCATGCCCCAGTTAAGTGGCTCACATAACTGTAAGAAATGTATATTTATATGTATATGTATATGTATGTGCTAGCTGTATTGTGTGTTCTTTCTCTGTCTAGCCTGTATGTTTTGTTTCTCATAACTGTGTATTATGTTTGTTTCTCATCACTATGTATTATGTTTGTTTCTCATCACTATGTATTATGTTTGTTTCTCATCACTATGTATTATGTTTGTTTCTCATCACTATGTATTATGTTTGTTTCTCATCACTATGTATTACTCATGAATGAACTAACTCATTGTATGTTTCATTGTTCTAGTAATAGTATCTTCCTAAACTATACCTATTATAGTTTACTAGTAATGTTGTTTGTGTATATGAACATGTTTGTATACCTTTGATACCCAAAGGAATTGAACTGAATGAAAGAAGTAACCTTTTATATCTATACACATATACATGATATATAACTAGGATTCAAACGACCTTTGGACAAATAACCCGAATACCCTAAGTCCACAACCAAACAAGGAACAGGAAGGAAGGTGAGCTATCAGTTCTAAGTCCTTTCAATCCTACTTATATAATTATATCCATATAGATACACAGAATATAAGTTAAAAGAGTTTAATAAAAGTATTTGATATGTAAAAGAGTTTGTAAAACAGTTTGATAACACAGTTTGAAAAGTAAGAAATCTACTTGTTTGGTAGTTATTAATCACATGTGATTGATATAATAACTATAATAGTTCAACTTGTATCCCCCCCCCCATAAAAGCATTTAAAAACATTTAAAAGGTTAATTAAGGGGTATGAACTCACCTGTAGTGAGTGGTTTGGATGAACGGAATGTATATGATGCTAGGTGTCAAGTGAAGACTTGTACACACACGATGATCCTAGTTAACATATAATATCACATATATGTATCCAATTAGTCTTTAAACAACTAATTAACAAAGTTAAGACATCCTAGGACATGTAAAACACCTTATTTAAGTGCTATAAGTCCTAAGGATTGCATCTAAGTGTTGTAGGACATTGCTATTGAGTTTAGGGTTCAAGGGTACCCTTTATTGGAGTTTACGGTTTTGTGACCATAACTCATTGAGTTTACGGTCGTAAACCCATGAGTTTACGGCCGTAAACTCATGTTTCTTTGACCATTTTATGTTTTGAAGCCTTAAAGATCACAAGAAGCATTCCTACTTCATGTTTAAGCCTTAGGAAGAGATTAGGGCACCATTTCACTCCTTTAGGGAGTTTACGGTCCTTGGACCATTTGTCTTTGGGTTTACAGCCGTAACCCCAAATAATTTATGGTCTTATGATGTTTTCAAGTACTAAACACATTAGGGAAAGGGTCTAGACTAGTTTCCAAGGCTTAGAAGGAACTAGGGCACACTTTGGCACCCTTTTTAGGGTTTACGGTCCAAGGTGTTCTTGGACCGTAAACACCTTTGATCCTTTGATTCTTGGTGTTTTCTAGTTGATTAAGAAGTATAACAAGCCCTATAACATACTAGGGTAAGAGTACTTACAAGTAGAAGCTTGAAAAGGTGCTAAAAGTCCAAGAACACTAGTGTGTGTTCTTGGTGTTCTTGGTGAAACTTGAAGATCTACACTTTTGGAATGATTTCACGGATGGAATCATGTTAGATCACTAGATTAAGTAAGATATTAACTTTTTAGGGCTAGAAACACTTACAATGTTGAAGATCAAGAAGAAAAGTCGATGATACTTGAGAGAGAATTGAGTTTTGGATCTTGAAATGGTGAAAAGTGATAAATAATGACTAAGTGTCATATTTATACCCTCTTTTAGGGTTTACGGCCGTAAACACCTTTGTTTAGGCCGTAAACTCCAAACTCTTAGAGTTTTGGGACATTATTGTTTCACAATAAACCCTAGGGCATCCTCTCTCCTGTTATCTCCTGAAGTACTAATCTTAAAATACTCAAACTTATTCCAAAAAGCTTGAAAATTAGCAGAAACATTTTTGACTCCTATTGAAGTGAATGGTTGTACAGAATAGAAATTTCGGGTTGTCACAGTTCCGAAATTATCGTTATCATGTAGTCAGAGCGAATAATGTGGCATTTGATTTTTCAGTGGCTGACTTCCCTTTAATGAATGTTCACGATCTGATTTGTGTTGCAAGAATTCTGAAGAGAACAAATGTCTCAAAGCTTCAGTTAACTAGCAAAGAAGACTTCTTAATCGGATTTGCTCATATGAAGTTGTTCATAGACAATTACTATGAATATCTTGCTTTAACTGATGTTGAATTAGCCTTGGCTATTGGTAAACAAATGATTGTTCCTCAATCGATCTTAAAAAGTCAAGCTAGTTTGAAGAGTTATTAAGATGGGGAGATATGCTTGAAGCCTTTGGGGATTGTGTTTGTTGGAAAGAATAAGAAGGGGAATATTACGAAGTTTTTTTTTCAAGCATGTGATGTGGAAAGATATACCACACCTCATTACACAAACCTTATTGTTCGAATGAATAGTTGTGCAAAGAACAATGAAGATGACAAAGCTGACATTCAAAATGTGGTTAACTGGTATACGGAAATTCGAAGGGTGATACATCAAGCTGCTCAGATGTCGATGACTTAGTTTCGACATTTCTCACAAAGGGGGAGAATGTTGAGGTCGAAAGATGTTGTGAGATGTCGAAGTCTGTCTAGGTCGTCCTTAGTATCGAAAGTTTATATGTTTGTTTATTTTAAGGGCATTTTGTATCGAAGCTTAAGTGTCATAGTCCCTTATATTTTTTGTACGCTTTCTTTATCCTTATATATATGGGATGAATACTAGAGTTAAGGAGTAGCTTTTGCATTTCGACTTGTACTCTCTGATATTACTCTATATTTCCAGAAAGCATAATCGAGCCAAACAAATTCTATTTAGATATTGTGTTCTTAATTCTTTCTTAACTCTGATCTCGTGTTACTTCCTCGATTAAATCGTAACTACATTCAGGTACTTCTGGTTCGAAAGGGAAGGGCCTGGCTTGATTTCAGCGCATACACCCATGCTTTTCCGCAATCTTTTGTGATTTTGGGATTGTACTCTGATAACTGTTTTATTATAAAATAATTCTGAATGGTTGAGTAAAAGATAAATGGGTGTTTTGATTGTATTAAAAATGTAATTTTTACCTTCAAATTTTGGGATGTTTCAAGTTGGTATCAGAGCCTTGGTTTGAGGGATTCAGGCTCACTCTCGGGTATGTCTGAAGAAAAACTAAGGAATTGATAATCTTTTGAAAGAAAAAGAGTTTCTAAAAAGATTTTTAAAAAGGAATAAACTACAAAAATGATTTTATATAGACAAAAGAGGGTGTGGTGCGTGCAATCAGCCGAAGTCAAGTAAGTGATTCGCAGAATACCCATACATGGTTGTTATGATTATATGTTATGAGAATTGTATGCCAGATTAGGGCTAATGTGTCACACCCCCAACCATCGGCGGAAACACCTGGTGGTGTAACGTCATTCTTTGTATCACAGTTATATAACATACATTGAACAGTACTAAAGAAAATACATACCCTTATTGATAACTGAAAGTTACATAACTGTTTTTCTAGGACCTATTACATAATATCCGACTATGGCATACTTCTTAATGAACAGAAAGGTAACAGTAAAACTTCTTCTGTTCGAATACATACTAGCTTTTCAAGTTCCTGAAAACACATGCATTTTGAAATACGTCAACATAAATTTGGTGAGTCCACACGTTTTGACTCCATAAAATAATACATTTTCCACGTTCAAAAGTATAGTTTTGAAAGTATCATTTTGACTCTCCAACATCTAGTATGTATATTAGGTATAATAGTTTACTTATCAATTAAGTGTTATACCTAAACATTCCTTGAGCCTAAGGTATAAGTAGGGGGAAACTTATACTTAACATTAATACTAGTATACGACAAAGTATAATGTTTCTAATAATTTGCTACCATGAGCCTGTAACCGCTGCTATGACATAATACCTCTGATAAAACACACTAATGATTTACCATGAGAAACAAAACACTCGTGATTTCTATGAGAACAACACCGTACGCTTCATCGACGCCGGAGCAATAACAAGTAAAAGGATAGTTCATCACTCGCTTTTGGTTGACTGTACCTAACACTCACAAGTGGGGTGGTCAACCCATATACTAATTATACATAACTTCCTCGCTCACACGGGATTAACGGTTACAGTTCAGAGGATTTCCGCTAAGATCCCCAATCTTAGTTGATGAATACAATTACTCATGTAGACTTTGACGCCTTCCTATAGCTCTAACAACAAAAGTATTTTCATGTCTAAAACCCTAAGTTACTAGACTATGCTTTTAAACATTACTCCTAACTTCATAACATTTAGGCAGTATAACAGCTATAGCTTGAAGTAAAACCAGATTTTATCTTTACATAAAACCCATAACAACAACAACATATAATATACCAAGTTTTATCTTGTCATAAAACTAACAATAACAACATACTTTTTAAATTAACATATAGAACTTCTGAATATAACTTCGGAACTATATCGCACACAACATATATATAGAATCCTAAGTGTAACTCAAGATCTACATTAGTATACTACTATAACAATAACATGCTAACAACTTTACGATAGTTGTATACTTTCAGATACGAAATAACTCTATCCCGATTATTATAACTATCTACGTTGATACTAATATACTATCATATAGATATAATAATAACGTATATATAATATTTAGCATGTGTTTTCCCCCGAAATATTTAGAAAGTGGGGCCGTGAAACTCACCCTAGTAGCGTGATTTTATGTAATCTAAGCAGAAATGGTCAGCGTACAAGGTCGTCGGGGTTAGGGATGCAAGATGGCTTCAGCAAAGGAGAGGAGAAAAAAGTTTAGGTGTAAGAATAGCTGAAGTCAGACCTGCTATTTATAGTAACGATTTTGGACCCCCACGTTGTGAGTTTTATAAGGCCCACGTCGTGAGTTTGGATCTTATCCCCTTAGACTTGCCATTTGCGTCCCTAGCTTCGGAAGGTGGCCATGTGAATCATCACTTGTGGGATATCCTTGCTCACTTCATAAGTTTGGATCTTATCCCCTTGCAGCCTCATCACACACCCTCTAGATTCCGAGATGTGGCAAAATGACTCATCACGTCGTGAGTTCAGTTAGATTAGGGTTTCTGACAGCTGAATCCTCGGAAGGTCGTAACTTTCATAGACGAACTCCGTTTTTGATGTTCTTTATACGCACGCGTAGGTATTTACAAGTACTACAACTTTTTATTGACTCCAATAGCTAATTCTAAGTCTATTTTAAATTCCTCTTGTTATAGAGATTTATAGTGTTCGGTTTATCATAACTTCTTCATGCGAAGTCAGATTCATACATTCTCTATATTTTTGGAATCGTATGGACGTATACTTTGAGTTGTATCATAAAGAAAATTCATATTTGTATTAGAATTTATCATGAACTACATAGCACTCTTATCACATTACATGATTGGCAGAATCAAATGTGATTGTCTTATTGACCTGTTTTAACTAGTGTTACATTCTCCCCCCGTTAGAATAATTTCGTCCCGAAATTTATCTTATGGATGGGGTTTTGTCAAACAGTTGGGGGTATTTTTCTTTCATATGATCTTCATGTTCCCAAGTAAATTCAGGTCCTCGTAAAGAGTTCCATCGAACTTTCACTATGGGAATACGACTTTGCTTTAATCGTTTGACTTCTCGATCCATGATCTCAACAGGTTCTTCTACAAAGTTGAGTTTCATATTGACTTGTATCTCTTCGAGAGGTATAAAAAGTGTGTCATCGGAAAGACATCTTTTGAGATTTGATATGTGAAAAACATCGTGCACATTACTAAGCTCTTGAGGCAACTTGAGTTGGTATGCGACAGTTGCAATTCTTGCTAGAATTTCAAAAGGTCCTATATACCATGGGTTTAGTTTGCCTTGTTTCCCGAATCGAATTACGCCTTTCCAAGGAGAGACCTTCAACATTACTTTATCTCCGACTTGGAATTCTAAAGGCTTACATCTTACGTCAGCATAGCTCTTTTGACGATCACGTGCAGCCTTTAATCGATCCTTAATTTGCACGATCTTTTCAGTTGTTTCGTGGATTATTTATGGTCCAGTAAGTAAGGTATCACCTGTACGTTCTCTGGCCATCTGCGTGTCTCCAACTTCTGCCCAACATAATGGGGAACAACATTTTCGTCCATAAAGAGCCTCAAACGGTGCAGCCTTGATGCTGGTGTGATGACTATTGTTGTAGGAAAACTCAATTAACGGTAAATGAGTATCCCACGCATTTCCAAAGTCTATTACACAGGCTCGGAGCATATCTTCTAAAGTCTGAATGGTTCTCTCACTCTGACCATCAGTCTGTGGATGGTAAGCTGTACTCATATCTAGACGTGTTCCTAAGGATTTTTTTAGAGATTGCCAAAATCGTGAAGTGAATCTAATATCTCGGTCAGAAATAATAGAATTTGGAACTCCATGCAATCTGACAATTTCCTTAAGATAAATTCTAGTCAGCTTCTCCATCTTGTCGTTCTCCTTAATTGGTAAGAAATGGGCGAACTTAGTCAATCTATCGACTATTACCCAAATAGTGTCGAACCCACTAGGAGTTTTAGGTAACTTAGTGATGAAGTCCATTGATATCTGCTCCCATTTCCATTCAGGTATTTCCGGTTGTTGAAGTAAACCTGAAGGCTTTTGATGTTCTGCCTTTACTCTAGTACAAGTCAAACATTTGCTCACATAAGTAGCAATTTCTGCCTTCATGTTTGGCCACCAATAATGTACTTTTAAATCTAAGTATATTTTGTCAGAGCCTGGATGCACGGTATATTTGGACTTGTGGGCTTCTTCTAAGACCAAGTCCCTGACTCCACCGAACTTAGGGGTCCAAATTCGGTTCATAAAGTGTCGCGTTCCGTCATCTTTTTTGTATAAGTTGCTTTTCCATTCCTCGCAAAGCTTCGTTCTTGATTGTTTCTTCTTTTAGAGCCTCAAGTTGAGCTTCTCTAATTTATGCGGTAAAGTTAGAATGGATAGTTATAGTTAATGCTCGTACCCGACGGGGTTTAATATATTATTTCCGGCTCAAGGCATCTGCTACCACGTTTGCCTTTCCGGGATGATAACGAATCACACATTCGTAATCATTCAACAATTCGACCCATGTTCGTTGTCTCATATTAAGATCTTTTTGGTCGAAGATGTGCTGGAGACTCTTGTGTTCGTTAAAAATAGTACACTTAGTACCGTATAAGTAATGTCTCCAAATTTTTAGTGCAAAAACTACAGCTCCCAATTCAAGATCATGGGTAGTGTAATTATTCTCATGCACCTTAAGTTGTCGTGATGCATAGGTGAAAACTTTTCTTGTTTGCATCAACACAGATCCCAATCCTTGATTTGATGTGTCGCAGTATACGACGAAATCTTCTGTCCCATCTAGCAGGGATAGGATTGGTGCACTACACAACATTTGCTTTAGTTTCTAAAAAGCAGCTTCTTGTTTGTCTTCCCAGTTGAACTTCGTATCCTTCTGGGTTAGTGTTGTAAGCGGCTTGGCTATTTTAGAGAAATTCTCTATGAATCTGCGGTAATAGCCAGCAAGTCCTAGTAATTGACGCACCTCTGTTGGCGTCTTTGGTGCTTCCCAATTCCTGATTGCTTCAACTTTGGATGGGTCAACATGAATTCCTTCGTTGCTAACTACATGACCTAAAAATTATACTTCTCTAATCCAAAACTCACATTTGGAGATTTTAGCGTACAACTTTTCTTTTCTTAGTAGTTCCAAGATTATTTGCAGGTGTTGACCATGTTCTTCCTTGGTATGTGAATATATCAATATATCATCGATAAATACGATCACGAATTTATCCAAGTATGGTTTGCAAACATGATTCATGAGATCCATAAACACTGTTGGGGCATTGGTCAATCCAAAAGACATAACTAAGAACTCATAATGACCATAACGAGTTCTAAATGATGTTTTTGGAATGTCGTCTTCTTGTACTCTGAGTTGATGGTATCCTGATCTAAGATCTATCTTTGAGTAGTAGCTGGATCCTTGCAGTTGATCGAATAAATCATCAATTCTTGGAAGCGGATAACGATTCTTGATCGTTAGCTTGTTCAGCTCCCGATAATCAATACACATTCGAAAGGATCCGTCCTTCTTCTTGACAAATAAGATTGGTGCTCCCCAACGTGAAAAACTTGGTCGGATAAAGCCTTTGTCAAGAAGTTCTTGTAGTTGGCTAGACAATTCTTGCATTTCGGATGGAGCCAACCGATAAGGAGATTTTGCTACTGGTGCTGCTCCTGGAATTAAGTCGATTCGAAACTCGACTTGTCGGACAGGAGGTATTCCAGGTAGATCTTCAGGAAACACGTTAGGGAAATCACATACTTGAGGTATATCCTTGATTTATTTTGTCTTTCTCTTCTTATCTACAATGTGGGCTAAGAATGCGCTACATTTCTTATGTAGATATTTATGGGTCTTAGTACAAGAGATGACTTTGAGGTTCTTCCCAGATTTATCACCATAGATAATAAGGGCTTCGCCATTTGGTATGGGTAGTCGTATGGCTTTCTCATGACATAGAATTTCGGCACGGTGTGAAGATAACCAATCCATGCCAATTATGACATCAAAACTACCGATACACATTGGCATGAGGTTGACGTGAAAAAGGTAGTTATTAAGAGTTAACAGACAGTTTTCTAAGATTTCATGTGTTCTCTCAGTTTCACCATTAGTGATTTATACTTCATAGATTTCTTTTAATTTACTAGACTCATGACTTAACAATTTTCTAAATGTCGGAGTTATAAAACTTCTATCTACTCCAGAGTCGAAGAGTATAGTAGCATATAAATTATCTATGAGAAACGTACCAGATACAACTGAAGGGTCCTGGATAGCTTCTCTGCTTCTGATCACAAACGCCCTGCCATGTCCTATGCCTCCTTGACTCCTTAACTTTTGACATTCTTTCTTGATGTGTCCAACCTCTCCACACTCATAGCACTTTCTTCCTTCACCACGGCCTGTTCCAATATTTGTTTGCTGATTGACTGTTGCAGGTGTTGCGCTCCTGCAGTAACTAGCAGTATGCCCCTTTTTCTTGCACTTCGTGCAGACAAAACAGTCATCTGGATGATGACGGTTGCACTGATTTCACCATGAAGATTTTGGTTGCGTAGGTACTGCTGTCGTGGCTACATAATTGGTTGCCACTTCTTTTCTTTTCTGAGATGATTGTTTGGGATTCTTCCTATTAAACTTGCGCTTGTTTGTTCCAGATTTGGGAGACTCAGCCTTTGAGACCACTTATGTTCCTTGGATCTCTGTGAGGGTTAGCGGATGAGCTATTCTCTTGGTGTTGTCATAGGTCGTAGGCTTTGATACGATCACCATGCCTTTAATTTGCGATGCTAAACCCCAGATATATCGCTCAATTTTCTTATATTCAGGGGTTACAAGTGTTGGACACATTACTACAAGATCATTAAATCTAGCGGTATAAGCTTTTATCTCTGAACCCTTCATGGTTAGGGTCCACAACTCTTGTTCTAGTTTATGTATCTCCTCCCTAGGACAATACTCCTCCACTAGCATCATTTTTAGCTCCTCCCATTTCATGGAATTTGCAGTATCAATTCCCATTGTATTCACATGGCTGTTCCACCATGTGAGTGTTGCATCAACGAAAGTACATGCTGCAAATCATACTTTACAATCATCTGGACAGAAGCTTATTTCAAAGACGGACTCTGTCTTTTCTATCCACCTAGTCAAATTAACTACCCCTTCATTTCCATGAAAGCTTTTTGGCCTGCAATTCATAAAATCCTTGTAGGTACACGTTCTAGCGGTCCCTACATGGCCTTCATTTCTAACTCCATCTCTTGTGACATTAGATAGAGCCGCAACAATTTTTTGAGCTATGATTTCTTCCAATTGTGTTGTACTTATAAGGGGGTTTGGTTCTGGTGGTTGTTGTTGTGGTGTTGATGGTCGGTTAGGGTTTAGCCGAGCACTACTCTTTCTAGGCATTTTGTTTTAGTTCCTAAAATAATAAAAATTTTATGAGTTTTGTTAATCATTTAATACACGAGTACTAAATACTTCAATTATTCTTCAAAGTGTAAAACATAATGGATAACACAATGATTACTGTAATATATTCTTCATATTATTACCAGCGGTTACATCAGTTTATTTAGGCTTATAAGAGAAAACTTTCTACAAACATTGCAAAATTTGCAAGGTTTTCTACATCCTTGCTATAAACGTTCCTCTTTTCGCCTTAACTAGTCTGATTTCTCTATTTACACAACCACTAGTTTTATCTTATCTACCAGAAACCTAAGTGATGACGTAGCACATCAGTGACATTAACCACTTGCTCCTCAAGTGCTTGAGTTCTCTGCTCAAGATTTCCCGTGCGTTCTTCATTTCTTGAGGTTTAATTGTAGAGCTCTAAATCTGCAATCCTTGCATCATGAGTAATCATGTCGTTATAAGCGAAATTTATACGATGATGGACATCCATCACCGATTCCTGATCTCGCGTCCTTTGTCCTTCTCGCCTTCGTACTCTTCCAGAGAGATGAGTAGCCCTCCCTTCGACAATTTCCATCTTATCTTCAATTTTCACACTTTTCTCAAACAATTGAGATAAAGTGTTAACTTCAGAAGAATGTGGGAGATGTGGTCGAGATGATTGACCAGTCTCGTACATCTTAGCAGCTCTTTCTTCCGCCACCCACCTATCAACGGTTTGTGCGATCCGTGCAGGTTCATATTGAACTCTATGACTTCCTAAAGATGTCGTCTTCTGATTCTTCTTAATCCTTTTCCATATTGGTATGGATTTACGTGCCGTGCGTTTCATTTTTACTCATCCTGGAACTTGACGGTAAAGAGTGTTCGTTGGTGGTAAAGATGATGCCACTGATTCTGTCTCCTCCATTGGTTAGCTCTCTTCCATTGGTTCACTCTCTTCCCATTCGTTGGAGGGTAAAGGTGCTCCATCGTCAGAAGGTATTTGATGAAAGGTAGTTGGATTTATAGGGTAGTAAGGATCGCCCACCATCATAGGGAATGAAACTTCTTCTTCTTCATCCGTATCCTCGATGATTATCCATTCTCGTGAATGTGCCATGTCGAATTCATATATATTTTGGTTCGCCAAGAGTTTTAGTCTATCAAATATTACTCCCAAATTAAATAGTTCATATGATCTGATCATAATAAAATGTACTTGCGCACCTACACCTAATTGTGATAGGATATACGCACATATAAACTTTAGTTGGAATATTTGATCTAAATCCTTGAGATCAAAAACATTTCGGGTATTAAGGTGTATTCTCATCGCGGGTCTGAGTCTTTATATATGACTCTATATTCTTATTTATTGTATTCACGCTTTAATTATTGTTTGTTACTTAAAGTCTATCTGATAAGGCTCCGGCCAGTCAGGACATTCGAAAGGGCAGGATCATTTTAGCATATAGCCGTTCTGAAATCCAGCATCCCAAATCGACATGTCTATGCTTGTCACCGCTCCCGTAAGTAGTCCTTCAGTAGAATAATTAATAATACTTTTTACTGTAGGCTAAGGGATATACCTCAACCTAATAGAGTAAGCCCTAAACTATAGACGTGATGTCATAAGAAAGTATTAGTTCACTATAGTTAATAGCTCTGATACCAATTTCTGTCACACCCCCAGCCATTGCCGGAAACACCGGGTGGTGTAACGTCATTCTTTGATTCATAGTTATATAACATACATTGAACAGTACTAAAGAAAATACATACCTTTATTGATAACTGAAAGTTACATAACTGTTTTCTAGGACCTATTACATAACATCCTACTATGGCATACTTCTTAATGAACAGAAAGGTAACAGTAAAACTTCTTCTGTTCGAATACATACCAGCTTTTCAAGTTCCTGAAAACACATGCATTTTGAAATACGTCAACATAAATTTGGTGAGTCCACATGTTTTGACTCCATAAAATAATACATTTTCCACGTTCAAAAGTATAGTTTTGAAAGTATCATTTTGACTCTCCAACATTTAGTATGTATATTAGGTATAATAGTTTACTTATCAATTAAGTGTTATACCTAAACATTCCTTGAGCCTAAGGTATAAGTAGGGGGAAACTTATACTTAACATTAATACTTGTATACGACAAAGTATAATGTTTCTAACAATTTGCTACCATGAGCCTGTAACCGCTGTTATGACATAATACCTCTGATAAAACACACTCATGATTTACCATGAGAAACAAAACACTCGTGATTTCTATGAGAACAACACCGTACGCTTCATCGACGCCGGAACAATAACAAGTAAAAGGATAGTTCATCACTCGCTTTTGGTTGACTGTACCTAACAGTCACAAGTGGGGTGGTCAACCCGTATACTAATTATACATAACTTCCTCGCTCACATGGGATTAACGGTTACAGTTCAGAGGATTTCCGCTAAGATCCCCAATCTTAGTTGATGAATACAATTACTCATGTAGACTTCGACGGCTTCCTATAGCTCTAACAACAAAAGCATTTCATGTCTAAAACCCTAAGTTACTAGACTATGCTTTTAAACATTACTTCTAACTTCATAACATTTAGGCAGTATAACAGCTATAGATTGAAGTAAAACCAGATTTTATCTTGACATAAAACCCATAACAACAACAACATATAATATACCAAGTTTTATCTTGTCATAAAACTAACAATAACAACATTCTTTATAAATTAACATATAGAACTTCCGAATATAACTTTGGAACTATATCGCACACAACATATATATATATATATATATATATATATATATATATATATATAGAGAGAGAGAGAGAGAGAGAGAATCCTAAGTATAATTCAAGATCTACATTAGTATACTACTATAACAATAAAATGCTAACAACTTTATGATAGTTGTATACTTTCAGATACGAAATAACTATATCCCGATTATTATAACTATCTACGTTGATACTAATATACTATCATATAGATATAATAATAATGTATATATAATATTTAGCATGTGTTTTCCCCCGAAATATTAGAAAGTGGGGCCGTGAAACTCACCCTAGTAGCATGATATTATGTAATCTAAGTAGAAACGGTCAGCGTACAAGGTCGTCGGGGTTCGGGATGCAAGATGGCTTCAGCAAAGGAGAGAGGAGAAAGAAGTTCAGGTGTAAGAATAGCTGAAGCCGGACCTGCTATTTATAGTAAGGATTTTGGACCCCCACGTCGTGAGTTTTATAAGGCCCACGTCGTGAGTTTGGATCTTATCCCCGTAGACTTGCCATTTGCGTCCCTAGCTTCGGAAGGTGGCCATGTGACTCATCACGTCGTGGGATATCCTGGCTTATGTCGTGATTTTGGATCTTATCCCCTCGCAGCCTCATCACACACCTTCTAGATTCCGAGATGTGGAAAAATGACTCATCACGTCGTGATTTCTGTGCTCACGTCGTGAGTTCAGTCAGATTAGGGTTTCTGACAGCTGAATCTTCGGAAGGTCGTAACTTTCACATACGAACTCCGTTTTTGACGTTCTTTATATGCACACATAGGTATTTACAAGTACTACAACTCTCTTTTAGACTCCAATAGCTAATTCTAAGTCTATTTTAAATTCCTCTTATTATATATATTTATAGTGTTCGGTTTATCATAACTTCTTCGTGTGAAGTCAGATTCAGACATTCTCTATATTTTTGGAATCGTATGGACGTATACTTTGAGTTGTATCATAAAGAAAGTTCATATTTGTATTAGAATTTATCATGAACTACATAGCACTCTTATCACATTACATGATTGGCATAATCACATGTGATTGCCTTATTGACCTATTTTGACTAGTGTTTCATAATGATCTGCTCAGGATTTCATGGTAGGAGAGATTCATTTATATGCCTGATTGTTTGAGCCTTAGGATTTCATACTAGTATGGTTTTCAGATAATCAGATAGAATGGCTTAAGTAGTTGACACATTGGTTAGATTTTCTATGTCAAAATGTTGCTTGCTTTGTGCTTTGTGGAACTTTTAAGTGATTTGAGTTAGCTATTAAATGAATATGTTAAGTCACATGTGACAAAGGTTGAATAATCTCAGAGTGATGGATTTGACCCTATTGCGCAACTCTCGTTTGAGTCTAACCGTTGTAGGGATGATCCTGTTACACGAAGGATTATCTAAGCTTTGTTGCGTATGTTTGTATTCACGAAGTAGTTAACTGACATTATTGGGAGTTCTTCCGCAGTTGACGGAAGGATGAGGTCCGAACCTAGGAAAGCCTAGGAAGTGCTTGAAGGGGTTTAGTTGCGCTGTTTAGTTATCATTTGGAGTATCAATTTGAGAAGGCGACTTAGAGAATTTTGGATAATTCTTGAGGAGAGTATGGATAGGTGTGGAAGGTAGTATTGGGCCCATACTACTGAAAGCACATGATCCATACTCGAATCGGGGAGAGTTTCGGAGAATCTAGGAAGCCTATGGGATGAGGATTCTTGGGTATGTTCTCATTATTTACATGTTGTTTTTCAGTTGGTGATGAGCACTCAAGAAGGAGGTTTAGGTTCTGGTTCCAGCTCAGGTGCAAGTACTGAGCCGATTACCGAGCAGATATCGGAGTTCAACTCGTCGGAGATTACCCATGGTATTGTGGAGCAGACTCCTATGATCTTTGGTACGGTCAAGGAGGGGATTTTGAAGATTTTGGATGAGCGTCTGGACACGTTTCATGATGAGGTTTTGGCAATTTTGGGGGCTCGCACTCTTTCTTTCCGTGAGTTCTGTGCTTGTGGAGCTCACGCGTTCTTTGGGGAGAAGGAACCCATTGCCAGTAGGAGATGGTTAGCGGATATGGCTAACGCGTTCAGGACGAGTTTCTGCCCCGAGGGGTCAAAGGTCAGATTTGTCTCTAGTCTTTTGAATGGAAGAGCCCGAGATTGGTGGGAGGAGATAGACTTCACTTTGGGAGGCAAAGCCCTGGAGATGAGGACTTAGGATGAGTTTGTGACTCGGTTTAGGGTTGAGTTTGCACCAACTATTGAGGTGCAGCAATTGGCAAGGGAGTTTCAGGACCTTCATCAGACTATAGAGACTGTGGCAGAGATCACTGCCAAGTTCCGGGAGAGGGGTTTATTGGTTCTGCAGTATGTAGTGGATGAGGAAATGAAGAAGGTAAGGTATCATGATATGCTAAGGGATGACATCAGGGAGTTTGTGATTATTTTAGGGTGCAAGACCCTGAATAAAATGATCTCCAGAGCCCGAGAGCGGGAGATCGATTTGGAGCACCTGAGGAAGAGTGAGCCAGAGCATATGCAGGCAGTCGAGGGTCCTGCAAAGAGACCCAAGACTTCAGATCAGTGATTGATGGGCCAGTAGGGCCAGGGTCAGTGCAAGACATACGAGAAGCAGCATGATGGGGTTTGTCGTTCTAGGGGCATGGTCTGCTATAAGTGTGGAAGGGTTGGTCATGTCAGTCGGGATTGTCCTCAGGGGACGAGCCTGTTATGTTTTCACTACAACCAAGTGGGCCACAAAAAGGCCGACTGTCCGATGTTGAGGGGCGGAGCAGTGAGTGCACCTGCTCCGGTTACTTTAAGGATCATTGATGGTCGTGAGGGTAGGGCAGGAGCAAAGCATTGCAGTGTCAGTCAGGGAAGACCAGGGTTCCAGCAGGTGCTATTACGGGTATGTTATCTTTTTGCTTTCTTCTTGAATATTATCAGTATTTATATTGCTTTGGAATCTTGTATTGGTTTGGGTAATCATTATCTTCGGTTTAGTTCTCTGTTATTGCCTGGGTTATATCATCAAGAAATTTTATATGCCATTTTGCATGCCAATAGTCAGTAGTGGTTCGTATCTTGCTGAGCGGGTTTTAGTTTGTTTGGTTTTTGTTCCGGTTATTTGATGGGGTCAATTCAGGGGTATCGTTTGGAAGGTCTAGGGTTGGATTAGCGGATTAGTCCTCCAATGAAGCCAATGTTGAGTTGTGCTAGCAATTGAGCTAGTGGGGTCGGCGGTTGTCTATGGAAGAACCTTTGGGTTTAATCGCTACCGTTGCTACGGAAGGAGCGGTAGCAAGAAGATGGTGGTGGCAGTCGCATGAGCTTGGTTGGTCACTGGAAGTGCCAGCGGAATTTATTTATCGTAAGGGTTATGGTATTTGTCATCAACATTAAGGACTTAAGGATTTGGGTGTTGTATCTTGGGAAGCGATTGGGGTTGTCGGACTTGCTGAGATTTCGGGGAGTGTTCATATGGATTTCAAGAGTTGTGTGGTCATTGGGATTGGCTAGTGATGGGACATTAGTATTGGTAAGCGCAGGTCGTCAGCGATTCAAATTATAAGTAGGTAAGATGGGTTGGGAATCCATCAAATTTTATGGGATGGGAGGGCTTCAACGAATCTAAAGGGGGCGGGAGGTCGTTCATTTTTCGGAAGCTGAATCAGGTGTGAAACTAGGATGAGTTTTACATCCTAGTCGGGAGGGAAGACAACTCAGGTGGACGTCTAAATTGAAGATTGTGTAAGATGGGAGTTCAGGAAAATTCCAACTGTTGGTTGGCATCTTCTTTGTGATGGATAGCAGGCATACGGATGGATTCGGGTTGAGGGTTGTGTCAGAGCCTCTCTGCATGTTCTTGTCTGATTAAGGCTTTGGGATTCGAAGCATAACCCGAACACCTGATTGGGGTATAGTGAGATGTGTGTTCGAATCAGGATGAGACTGGATGGATTGGTAGATGAGCGGTAAGACCATAGGTGGCGGCCATGGCAAGATATGAGTGTTGTAAGACTGCGGGGTAGCCGTATCATTCCCTAGTTTGGCAGGTGGTATAGGAGTGTTGTAAGACTGCGGGGGTGGCCCGTAGCATTCACCAGTTCTTGAGTAGCTATGAGGGCATGGAAAATCTATGACTTGGCTTGTGGATTTCTTCAGGTGGGATTAGACCAGGGAAAGTCAGGTTATGAGACTGTGGGAAGGCCACAACATTCTTGGGGTTAAAGAAGTGGTGGGCGTATGAGGCCGGTTGTGATATAAGACAACAATTGGTCATGTAGCATTCATTCCTAGCATTGGATTTGGTGGCGTCAGGTTTGACGATTGGTTATGATCGATTGGATCAAAAAGGTTGTTGGAGCCATAGCGGCGAGATAGCTAGGAAAACTCTTGTCAGATGAGGCCTTCGTTCGGAAGTCGCATGGTGCGACTGTGTAAGACTAATTGTCGCAGAAACTCGGTGGAAATCCGGTGAACTGATTATTCGACAGGTGAGTTGGGACCAGGAGGTCTCGGGTGCTTTTGGAAAGCAGTTAGGGACAACAAGATGAGCCGAGACGGTATTAGTGATTTGGGACTCGTGTGTAGAGTCGATTGTTATTCGGAGAATATGTTAAGTCACTTGCAGCTTGGATTAAATAATCTCAGAGTAATTGATTCGACCCTGTTGCGTAGCTCTCGTTTGAGTCTAACCGTTGCAGGGACGAGTCTTTTAATTGAAGTATTATCTAAGCCTTATGTCAAGTAAAAGTGTTCTACAGCAATGAATGGTTAGTGATTTTGTTCCCGGTAGAAGCAAAAAGATAATCAAGGGTTTGAAGTGTTTTATTTAGTTTGAAATTTAAATTGGAATTGACTTGGTAGTGGTTCAATATGTATGGTTGGTTGGGGAGTCAGACCAATTCAAGATTTCAGATTTCAGGTAAGGTAGAAGTGGTTTTTCTGCAGGGGATTAATTTAGGTTGAAAAAGGATTCGTCATCATCAGGGTTGGAGAGCCCTGCTAGGGTTGGGACCGATTGCCTTCTTGGAAGGTTGTTGTATGCTCGGGGTTGTAGTTATGTTGCTCAGGCTGTTTGGCGTGCCTGGGATGGTAATGAATGATTTCGAGGACGAAACCTAATTTAAGTGGGGGAGAGTTATAACACTCGATTTATTGTACATTTCGATTTAGACCCTTTGGGGTGTATTGTTTGCAGAATTGGTCCCTAGGGGGCTGAATTGCCAACTTCGGGAAAGTGGAGTATGTTGGGTATACTCCTTGTACGCTGGGTGTACTAGTCGAAGGTGGTCGTGGAGCTCATCCACGTATGTTGGTCGTACGTGGAGTACGCTTAACGTACGTGAGGAAGTTGAAAACCCTAATTTTAGGGCTTGTACCCTATTTAAAACATAAGATAGCCTCTTTTGGCCTTGTTTAACCAGCCTCCATACCCTTGGAAACCCTAATTCGTTCCTTAGCCTTTGTGTGGTGCTTTTGAGCTCTTGTGAAGCTTTTGGTGGGTGTTCTGCATCTTGAAGTGGTAGAAGAAGAAGCTTGAAAACTCATTCTTTGGAGGAGGGCCTTGAGATCCAGCTTTAGCACCTTCATTTCATGGCTTTTGAGGTATAAAGTTCAAAGCTTGTCATCTCATTTCTTAGATCTATTTCTTGGCTTGTTTTTGGTCATTTTGGTCCCTTTGATTGGTGATTGTGACCTAAGGTCGTTTTTGGAGCTTATCCTTGTAGATCTGGACATATTAAGGGTTTCTTAAGCATAAAGGTGCAAACTTTATGGTGGTTTTGGATCTCATGCATGTGTTAAGTCATTTCTTAAGCTCATTTGAGCTCTAATGCCCCATTAATCGATGCATGCACGTAAAGTTGGCAACTTTACGTGATAAACCACCTTAAGGAAGTTAGATCTAAGTTTGGGTTGAAGTCTTAATCGATTACGAGCTGAATATGGGAAGTTGGTCAAGATGGTGGAGTACACTGGGCATAAAAGTAGGTACGTTGCGCGTACAAGACCTCAAGGGTGTACATTGAGTGTACAAGCTGAGTACACCCCGCGTACTAAGCAGATTGAGCTTTGGTCTTTTTTGGCTCTCGATTTTGGGTCATGTTGGTCTTTGGTCGTCTTGGACCTTGTTGGGCCATCAAAATTCTATGGTTGGGCTGTTGAGATTCTATTGAACTTTCTTAGGTGAAGTCTCGTGAAAGATATTGGGCCCAATTTGGAAAATTGATCCATATTTGGGCTTTGGGTGATTATTTTAGAATTTGGGCTTTTGGACAATTTGTTTAGGCCATGTTCGGGAAAGGGTAAAAAGGTCTTTTACCCTTAGTTGGAATCTTAGTGTGAGTCTGGATCCAATTATGAATTGGATGTTATTTTGTGATTGATAGCGTGGGGATTTTAGATGATCTGCAGCCAGAGATTTTATCTGTGGGTTTTCAGCTGTCTGAGGTGAGTCTCCTCGTTGTATCTATGGGTTAAAGGAACCAATGTTGACCCATTAGATTATGTGTTATTGGAAGACAAAGGGGTGGCCCATGGCATTGTATGAAAGACTCGAAGGTGGCTCCTTGCAAATCTGTATGCAAGACCACGGTTCGGACCCTGGCAGTTAAGTAGATTGTTAGTTGTAGATTGTATGCTTGTTGTCTTTGTGATGCTTGCTATAAAGTCCCAAATCCAGGAACGAAACCAGTGATCAAACAATTGGATTAATATGATGAACAATCAAGCACAAGAACAACAAGAAGAAGAAAGAACTGATCAAGCAACGCACACGTATTATAGTTGGGCCGCAAACACGTCAGGTACACCTTGACAATACACCGTGAACTCTATCTAACAACGCCACTGACACAGTACTGACACACACCTATTTATAGGGACAGACCAACTGCACACATGGTTCACGGCCGTGAACACCTACACAACCGTAAACACACAACATAAACAAGACCAAACCCTACCAAGACTTATACATAAAGATCCTAGCCCAAACCACATAAATATGACCTATCAATTTCCCCCCTTGGTTTGGGGCTAGCAATGATTCAGTCTTTCTCGATAATGAGCACATCAGACCTCCCTATTGACCCAAGCCACATTTGATTCTCGATAATCTCAGCAGTCATAGCAGTATACTCTTTAGCGGCAGCTTCAAAAATATCTTCAGCAACCTGGATTTGATGTTGAGCCAGATAATGTATATCCTATTTTCCAAATTGAAGCAGATCCTTCTTGTCAGATATCTGAAATACACCTTCAGGGAATCTGATGAGAGTAACAGCTGTGGTTTCATCATAGACCTAGTAAAGCATACTCTTTAGTGAACCATCCTAGAAGTTCTACACAAAAGGAATCTGTTTCCGTTGGTTAGTGGGAGGCCACATCACCGTCTTGAAAGGCTCATTAGTCTTTGGATCCAGTACATCCGGAAAGCTCTTGATGAAAGACTCAGCAGTCTTCATATCAGTAAATCCCTTCTTCACTTGATCTTCCAGAAAATGCTTGAAAGCTGTTGCTTATGGATCATTGGATGGATTAGCAAAGGGAGCATTAGCAAGTTCAAACAGATCAACCCTTGTCCATGAACAAAAGTCATGTTTGTCCTTGTAATACTCCACATTTGAACTTTTACGCTTCACAAGCCATAGTTTCAACCGGTCATGAAAGCCCCACGACACAATTCCAGACCGATCACCGTACTTAGTACCAAATTGTTTCTTCTTGAGTTCAGTAACGGTGAGTCGGGGTTGATCTCCGCGAACGTTCTGATCTGAACTCTTTTTGAACATCCACCTTTGTTTCTTAGAAGATGAAGCTTGTTTAGCTCGCTTCAAAGCAACTAAGTGTGGAGCTTGAACTGGCTTACGTTCAAATCGATCAACTATTCGGGTTGTTCTTACAGCGGGAGGATCAACAGGGGGTCCTTGTTGTGAAGCTTGGGCAAGGTCAGCTCTACCTGGTTCTCCGACAGAAGATTTGAATTTGTCACTAAATTCCATAGCCAGTTTATCCTTGTGGTTGCAGGCTGACTTGGCGGGGCCTGTTCCTGAATAAACACTCCTGGCCTCGTATCATGTCGTCTCCTTTTCAACGGAGGCTGGGAGGCAAATGTCAGCACAAGATCACTCTCAGACGGCAGAGAGGTTGGAATAGCAACATGAAGGGGAGGAATCCTTGACGCTGCATCCATGTCAACTGTAGCACCGATCGTCTGTTCTGAAGAGGTAGGAGGGACTGGTTTTTGAACGTCATGAACTCCCCCTATCTCTGTTGCCGGTTGAGCAACTTCATTGACAAATTCAAAGAAGGAATCGAGATCTTCATTTGATGGACTAACCTCTCCATGCTCAAAATTGAAATGTCATCATTGTCAAATCCAGATAAATCACCACCTAAGCCTGTATCATCTTCATAATCTCCCTCTAAAATGTTTTCCATCAATCCTTTCTCAAGATCATCTTCCTCATCATTATCATCATCATCATCATCTGCCTTTTCATTTGGTACTGGAACATGTTCCTTAGCAACTATAGCAACATGAATAACGGGCTCTTCTTCTTTTTCAGAAGCAGTGATCACGTCATCTTCCGTTTCCACATGATCTGAGGAGCTTTCGGTTGCTGATGTATCACCAACTCCAGCAAAATTTCCAAACTTTATTAATGGGAACATGCCCTGAAACATGAACTTCCCTTTTCTATTTTGCTTCATTAACCCAAATGTGTTGGAGCCAAGAGATTTGACATCAAGGGTTTCTCCACTTTTTTCGATTTCAGGGTGCTTGATGTTTAAGATCAGTTGCAGAAATCTTGGGTACATGAGAAACTTCTCCTTTTTCTTCCCCTCAACATTTCCCACCATTTCATTCAGAATGAATTTGGAAAAGTTGAATTCTAGACCCGTAGAAAGAGTTGCGATAGCACCCGTATTGAGCAAAGAAATTTCATCAACCCCGACTCTCCGACGAGAAATGCAACTAATGAACACATGAGCTAAGTGTCTCCAGTAGGGTGGCAGAAGCTTTTTGATGGTTGGAGGAAACACCCCTTCATAGCCCATCTTTTCAATGATAGTTTATGTTTGATCCATTGAAATCTCAGTCGGAAAACTTGGCTGGTCATCAATTTGTAGAACCTCTCGAATGATCTGTTCCGTCACAAAAATCTTCTTTCCTTTAACAGTAGCTTCTAGGGACACAAAATCATTTTCACCTCTTAGCACCACAGCATTGCTCCAAAATTCCTTGATTAAGACTTGAAAGATAACATGACTGGATGTGAGAGCATGAACGAGACAACACTTCTTCAATCCATGAACCATGGACTTGAAATCAGTGTAAGCTGCAGGTGGATCAACCAAGAAAATAGCCAAATTGTGGACATCAGCAAATCTCAAGTCAGCCATTTTGATCTGCACCAACCAAGCGAAGTGAGAAAACCAAATTATTTAAACAATTAGGATTAGGTTTTTACTCATTAAACAATTTAATTAGGCTTTTAATTGATGATTAAGTGATTGAAAATTAATGTTCATGTCCATAAATTTGAGTTCACGATTGGAATGAGGTTCACGGTCGTGAACCCTTCAATGGTCATAAACCCTTCAAAGGGTCGTGAACCCTTCAAAGGGCCGTGAACGCCGATCAGTTAAATTTATTCGATTAAACCCTCGATTCACGGTCATTTTTGGTTTCTATTAGCATGATAGTGATCACCATGAAGATACCTACACGGATGAACAAGTAATTTCAACAAACAAACACGGATTATGATGAATCAATGAATAGTGAAGAGAGAAGGTCTGGAGTAGGTTCACGACCGAGTTCAGAAAGTGAGAGAGAGAAGGAGTGAACGGTCGTGTACTTCAGCTTATATACCTGGACCCTACCCGGTCCATCTTTGTGGGCTACACCCAGTTCGGATCTCTTCCAATAACACAAAGGGTCAAAACATATGACTAACTAGAGTTTGGAGGGTTTGAGAAGTAGAATGGTGCATATGTTGTGTACCAGGTCGGATTGTTAATCACGCAAAGGAGACAATGTATGGCTAACAGACAGGAAGAATTGCATAGATAGAAGATGCAGAGAAATAGAATTGCATATGTTGCAGTCCAGGTCGGATGTATTTCAATCACGCAGAGGAGGAAACATATGACTAACAAAAAGAAAGCAAGAAAATAACCTTCTACAGACCTAATTTATCGGAATTCCCCAGTTGCCCCGTCAATACCGGAATTAAGGACAAAGTCTGCACATCGAGGAAAAGTTAAACCATGGTTCTAGATATATATTATTTAGTGTAATCCACAGATTCCCATATATATCTCCCTGCTCAACCTACCCGAGCGTCGTATTGTCATACTAAACGGATCTATCTAGGTCAAGATTTGTCAAGTCTCTAGATTCCTTAAGTTTATCTGTACCTATTCAAGTCCATATGAATCTTTCGTGCCTACCAGCGCATCGAATATAGAGCCTAGACAATTCAACTTTGGTACCTTACACGGATTCAAATTGCCTGTTATCACATATTTATATCACTTCCCATCATAACACCTACAGAAACATTACTGAAAGAACACTATTTTTGGATTTTTGATTTTCTAATTTTTTTTTGTTTAATTCTCCACCTAAATTTGTGCATGGGTGAAAATAAAAATGAAATGCGCAAATTTAAACTGACCTAAAACAAAAATTAGTCCTCAAAGCGTATCATTTTCAAAAATCCCACAAGCACATTGAATCGAGCTTTGTTAAACAGTTTTGTGAACAGATCCGCCACATTATTAGCCGTGGGAACCTGTTCCAACTGAATGAGTGAACGCTCATAACAATCTCTGATAAAATGCACTTTGATGTCGATGTGCTTGGTTTTTGAGTGTTGGACTGGATTTTTAGCAATTTGAATTGCAGCTTCGTTGTCACAGAAAATTGGGGTTTCTAGAAAGTTCAAACCGTAAGTTAACAGCTGATGTTGGATCCATATGACTTGAGAACAACAGGCAGAAGCAGCGACATATTCTACCTCCGCCGTTGAGGTTGAGACTGTATGTTGTTTCTTGCACTGCCATGACACTAGCCGGTCTCCCAGAAACTGACATCCACCAGACGTTGATTTCCTGTCAAGCTCACAGCCTCGTTAATTACTGTCAGCAAAAGCATATAAATCAAATTCAGAATTTTTCGGGTACCAAAGACCCAATTTTGGGCTTCCTTTGAGATACCGAAAAATTCTTTTGACAGCAATAAGATGGGAAAGTTTAGGATTAGCCTGGTAACGTGCGCATTGACAAACCGCGAACATAATGTTTAGTCTGCTCGCGGACAGATACATCAGCGACCCGATCATCGATCTGTATTCAGTCTGATCTACGGATGCGCCTTCAGGATCTGGAGTCAACAGGGGTCGCTCGGCCATTGGCGTTAAGGCAGGTTTTGTGTCTCTGAACCCGAACTTCTCTAACATATCATCCACATACTTGGCTTGATGGATCAGGATTCCGGTTGAATTTTGTTTGACCTGAAATGTGACAACCCGAAATTTACTCCGTCACTGTGACCCGTTTCCGTTAATAAAAGTTAGTTCTATTAAAATTTTCCGTTAACTTTTATTTATTAAAATAATTCATTTTGAGTTATTAAAATAATATATATTTAAGGACGGAATAAAAGCTTCTAACTCGGGTTACGGTTAGTTTACCGGGTAAAAACATTTAGCTCCGTGTAAACGACAGTGTATGGTGGGTCCCCACTAGGCAGCCATATATAAAGGAGGAGTGTCCACCTTTAGAGTCTTTTCCCCACCTTGGTGCTTTCTCTCTCTACTTTCTCTCTCTAAAATCGGGTTTGGCTCAAGAACACCACTTTCAAGCCTCAAAATTCAAAGGTAATCTTCCTAACTTGAATTTTCTAGCTTAGTATTTATGCTATTTCGAGTTGGATCATCCAAATACCCCAACATGCATGTGTTTACGGTTTGGGGAGCCTCCCAAAACCGTAAACTCCTATGTGAGGGTTTTGAAGCCCCAAAACACTTCCAAACCTTCTCTAATGCTTAGATATAGCTTAGATACTTGCATGCATGGACTAAGGAACCCAAGATCATGACTTTTTGGCCATAAACTTGAGTTTACGGTTCTTGAACATTCAAGAACTGTAAACCCAAAACCGTAAACACCTCAAATGGTGTTTTGATGCCCCTAAACCCTTCCTTAGCATGTTTGATGAACTAGAAACTAGTGTAGATGAGCTTAGGACCCTAAAACATGAAATGGTTGAAGTGGTCAAGGGTTTACGGCCGTAAACCCTAGAGTTTACGACCATAAACTCCCAAGGGGTGGTCCAAGGACCGTAAACTCCAAGGGAGTACCCAATTGAACCCTAATCACTTCCCAAGCCCTTGAATTGATCTTAGGAACCTTCCTTGTGATGCATGAGACCTTTAGACACACAAACTCACCATTTCCATGAGTTTACGGCCGTAAACTCATGGGGGAAATGGTCTCCCAACCGTAATCACACTTAAGTGTGGCCAAGTGAAGTGTAAACTCCATAGTGAGGCCATACACTCCTTAGCTGCAACCTTGAGCACTCCTAACACTTGAAACAAAGTGTTTTCATACATTAAAGTGCCTTTACTCACTTAATTAGTGATTACACAACTAATTAGATACTTTATACATCACTACATGTTACATAGGATCCGTGTGTGTGTTCAAGTCCTCACTTGACACCTAGCATCCTACCCGGCGTTTCCATCCACTTCACTCACTACAGGTGAGTTCATACCCCTAAATGAACCTTTTAAATGTTTTTAACTGATTTATGGGGGGGAATACAAGTTGAACCAAATAAGTTATAGTAATAATCGCATGTGAACTATAACTTGCAACCAAAAGGATTTTCTACACTATTAACTGTTTTTACCACCAAAAAGGGGTTTTCTATATTTTCAACTGTATTGCCAATTAAACTGTTTTCAAATACTTACCAAATTCATTTTCGTGTTAAATCACTATAAAACTATTTTCCAAAATTTGTTTAAACTAATTTTTATTCTCAAACAATATCTACACCAATATATTTATATAAGTAAGACTTGAAGGACTTAGGACTAATAGCTCACCTTATTTCCTGTTCTTGTTTGATTGTGGGCTTAGGGTATCTTGTTATTAGTCCGACTCTCGTTGAATTCTTAGTTATATATCCTATATATTTGTGTCAGATATAAAAGTTTTCATATCAGTTCAATGCCTTGAATATCAAGGACATACAACCAACATTACTATTTAACTATAATAGGTATAGTTAAGGATTACTACTCAGTGCTGCTATTGCCATGACAACTACCAGAGTCAGTTCAGTTGTGAGTCAATATATGCTATGTACTATACAAGAGAACACTATATACTACACAAGGAGAACATTACATACTATACAAAGAGAACACTATATGCTATACAAAGAGAACATTACATACTATACAAAGAGAACACTATATGCTATACAAAGAGAACAATACATATTATACAAGAGAACTTACTAAAATAGAATGTGGCATACTATTTCTCGATACGACACATCTTTGTGCTATCACCGCGTAACCAGAGTCTCCTGGAGGGAGAGCGGGCATTATGTGTATAGATCTATACGGGACAGACACTCCCACATCCCGACTGCTAGCTACAGTCCGAGCCGTCTAGGCCTAGGGGTGACAAAAAGTTCACATCACTACATATAACTCGGAGGGTCAAAGGGATTCGATCGTCAATCAGCATGGTTACGTACGAGTTCACATTCAAACCTTTAATTAATACTTTAAGAATTAAAGGCAACAGACTCCCTGAGGAGTATTGTACATTTAATACTACCTGGATCCTACATTTCATTACATATGGCCGACAGTGATACTGTTGGGGTAAAACAATTTTTTTTTTCTTTCTCATTACTATACATGAATAAAGTCTAAAACTATATTTTCAAACTAATAACTACTGGGAAAACTTGTACATTATCAAAGGAACAAAGAAACCATCGGGTCTTGGTGAAGACTACCTTTTCTGGAAAACATAGGGTTTTCTAGGGCTCATACCATTTTCAAACACCGAAACTTTCTTTTACAATGTATAATTGTGAATATTTTTATACAGGAAATGACACTAAATACTTATGAACTCACCAGCTTTATGCTGATAAATGTTTTCAAAATAACTTGTATTCTCCGGTCATCAGTAGACAGGTACGGATGCAGCTTTTGAGAAGACGGAGCACCCATACGACTCCACTTTATTTTGATTGTATTTTTGGTGTCTAACATTTGTATTGAACACGTTTGTATTACAATTATTATTATATTAATGCAATGGATGTTGTTGCTTGCCTTTACTATTATGCTTTGTTATGATACTGTACATGACGTCCTCCACCCCAGAACGTATTCCGCCGTTCTCGGTTTTGGGGTGTGACAGATTAGTATCAGAGCACTGTTTATAGTGAATCAAGTATATCAACCCATAAAAGATATACAAACTATAAACACATCGGGACTAAAAACACTCTGAACAAGAATATATACTTTTAAATAATAAAATATTTAACTAAGTATATATATATACATTCATTCATACAAAGGGTCAGTATCATACTAGAACAGAACAAAAGTATTAAGATTGTTGAACAGCACAGTTAGGCTTAGAGACATATGGCCAAAACTAGGCGGATGTAGCCTGATCAACTACATTTTCCTAGGAGTGGCTAGCATGTGCCTAAGAATAGTTGTGGTGTTGCAACAAGTCTAAAACTTACCAATACTGCTACAAGAACATCAGAACAGGAATACTATAGGAGTATTCTGCATTCTAGTTACAACATATGTGAGAACTAAAAGGGTCGTTACTAGTAGGGCAATAGTTGCTAAGTGGATACACCACGGTTACATGTGACTAAGGCGTTATAGACTTAGAATCTGTGACCTTTGCTTCATTTCCTGTTCTTGTTTGATTGTGGGCTTGGAGTTAGGGTCACTTATTCGAAGGTCTATTCTGCTTCGATTACATGTAATTGGTATGCACTATGCAAATATTGGGTCGACTAATAATGATCATCTTATAAGTATCATAGATTAGCGCGCCTATCAATTTTCTTTCCCCATTCTCGTGTAAATGGCATAACCGCATCCCGAGCGGAAGTCATGGAACTCCTAGCACGTCAGAGGACGCACGAGCGACATCTTCCGGGAGTGGTGCGCCAACTGGCTGATCTTAGGGTTTGCCCCAAAGGATCCCCGTCGCCAGTAAAATATGCCAACTCATCCCTCTCTTTTGATTAAGGAATATCCTTCTTCCTATAGTCAATAGAGTACATACCTGTAAACATTCCTAACTTTGGAAGTACTCGAGCTAGACTACTAAACTGCCAACATTTTCCCTGATGGTTTGATGTAAGACCTACTGCTAGGTCATTTTCTTTCTCGAACTCATTATACATCAGTAATACCAGTAATATTGGCAGTATCTAATCGATGGGGAAGTTGTGCTTTTGGGTGTCCCTAACCTAGTAGTACATTCCCCTTTTGTTTGTCGGACTATAGAGATTTAGTCCAAGAAACACTCTTATCCTGTTTACAAACCAATTCTTACTATTGTCATCATTTTCGTAATCTTTCAGTACAGGATGCCGCCTCGCAAGTGTCCAACCAGGAGAACTCCCGCAACTCAAGCTCCACCACCACCACCTACACCGCCGGTTCCTCCGCAGTTCGACCCAGTGTTGTTTCAAACAGTCGTGACTACAGCCGTGACCGCCGCTCTGGCGCAAGTCAATTCTGGTGGTGCCAGTGGAGATGGACTGGGCACTAACTCTAGCCAGGGTGAAACCCACCCCCGTGCTCGGGAATGCACCTACAAAGATTTCATCAGTTGCAAGCCTACCTACTTCAACGGGACCGGGGGAATCCTCGCCCTAACCCAATGGTTCGAAAGAACCGAAGCAGTATTCGAAATGTGCTCCTGCCCCGAAGGGAGCAAGATAAAGTTTGCTACTTGTACCCTTACCCAAAGGGCCCTAACATGGTGGAATGGCCATGTCAAAGCCCTCTCCCTGGTAGCAGCCAACGCCATGGGTTGGGATACACTGAAAGACCTAATGATGACAGAGTACTGCCCAAAGGGAGAAATTCAGAAATTGGAGGAGGAACTCTGGAGTCTCAAAATGCAGGGTTCCGATATAGTAGCTTACACAACCCGGTACTGCGAGCTGGTAGCCCTATGCCCTAACATGATCCCCTCGGAAGCCAAGAAGATTGAGCGATACATCGGGGGCCTAGTACCTCCGTATCGTGGGAACGTTCTATCATCAAGACCAACGACCTTCGAAAGTGCCAAGGAGTTGGCCCAAATGCTTATCGATCATGAAGTTCCCCGTGCTCCATCAACAACCACAACCATCACTACTGCTCCAACTCACGCCTCCGACAACAAGAGAAAACGGGGAGATCGAAAGAAGGGGAAATCAGTCAAATCCTCTTCCAGTAACCAGCAAATAGTGGCTGTCCATGCTGCCACTACTCCTACTGCCCCTGTGCCCACCAAAACATATGCGGGGAATCTACCCAAGTGCGATAAGTGTGCCTTCCATCATAACGGCCCATGCCGTGAAATGCACTGCACCAATTGCGACCGGAAGGGCCACACCATCCGGTTCTGCAGAGCACCTCCCAAACCTATTTCCCAAATTCCCAGTTCGGGAGCGAGCCAGGCCTGCTATGGCTGTGGCGAAGTCGGACATTTCAAAAGAAATTGTCCAAAGGCTGGCAACGCGGGAGGAGCAGGTAGACTACTTGCTATTGGCCATAATGAGGCTGTAGCAGACCCCACCGTAGTCATGGGTACGTTCCTTCTCGATAACTATTATGCTTGTATTCTATTCGATAGTGGGGCAGAAAGAAGTTTCGTAAATCAAAACTTTAAACACCTACTCAAACAATCACCGCAATCACTGAAAGAAACCTTCGTCGTAGCAATGGCTAACGGCAAGACGGAAAGTTCTAACGAAATCTACATAGGTTGTACCCTCACGCTAGATAATCATTCGTTTCCTATCGATCTCATACCAGTAGCGATCAAGAGCTTTGATGTCATCATAGGCATGGACTGGTTGAGTCTCTACCGTACCGACATCCTGTGTTTCGACAAAGCCATCCGTTTGAACTTGCCCAACAATGAAACATTGATGATCTACGGAGACAAACCCAGTACGAGCCTTCGCATCATCTCGAGCATTCAAGCCCATAAATACTTGCGCAAGGAATATCGCGCATTCCTTGCACACGTTGTCGACACGAGCCGGAAAACGAAAGAACTAAAAGATTTCCCTGTCGTGTGCGACTTCCCTGACATCTTTCCAGAGGAACTTCCAGGCCTACCTCCCAAACGTCAAGTCGAGTTCAGAATCGATTTAATTCCAGGAGCTACCCCCGTAGCTAAATCGCCCTATCGTCTAGCGCCTGCTAAGATGCAAGAACTATCCGGCCAACTTAACGAACTGCTCAGCAAGGGCTTTATAAGACCAAGCTTCTCACCCTGGAGAGCACCAGTCTTGTTCGTAAAGAAGAAAGATGGATCGTTCCGCATGTGCATCGACTACAGAGAACTCAACAAGCTGACAATCAAGAACCGTTATCCCCTTCCTCGTATAGACGATTTATTTGATCAACTGCAAGGGGCGAGTTACTTTTCCAAAATTGATCTAAGGTCCGGGTATCACCAGTTGCGAGTGCTCGAGGAGGATGTTCCGAAGACAGCCTTCCGGACTCGTTACGGGCACTACGAGTTCGTAGTGATGCCGTTCGGACTGACCAATGCGCCCGCAGTCTTCATGGACTTGATGAATAGAGTATGCCGTCCTTACTTGGATCAGTTCGTCATCGTCTTCATTGATGATATACTTATCTACTCTAGAAGTGAGGAAGAGCATAGCGATCATCTGCGACAGGTCCTGGAAACTCTACGATCGGAGAAGCTTTACGCAAAGTTCTCAAAGTGCGAATTTTGGATCCGAAGAGTCGAATTCTTAGGACACGTGGTTAGCAAAGAAGGAATCCACGTGGACCCATCCAAGATTAAAGCTATTGAGAACTGGTCAGCACCGAAGACGCCTACAGAAATTCGCCAATTTCTAGGCCTCGCTGGCTACTACCGAAGATTCATTCAAAATTTCTCTCGGATTGCGAAGCCTCTTACGGCATTGACCTAGAAAGGCATGGCCTTTGATTGGGAAGAAAAACAAGAGAAGGCATTCCGAACCCTGAAGCGAGCCTTGTACACCGCACCGATACTGTCCCTCCCCGAAAGGACAGAAGACTTCGTAGTATATTGCGATGCATCCAATCAGGGGCTCGGCTGTGTTCTGATGCAACGAGGTAAGGTCATCGCCTACGCCTCAAGACAGCTGAAGACACACGAATTCAACTACACCACGCATGACCTCGAGCTAGGAGCGGTCGTGTTCGCCCTAAAGATATGGAGACACTATCTGTATGGTACAAAGAGCACCATCTATACCGACCACAAAAGCCTCCAGTACATCTTCAACCAGAAGGAGCTCAACATGAGACAACGACGGTGGGTCGAGCTACTCAATGACTACGAATGTGAAATTCGTTACCACCCGGGTAAAGCCAATGTAGTAGCAGACGCCCTAAGTCGGAATGAATATTCTGGGCGAAGAGTCAAGTCCCTAACCATGACTATCCATTCGCATCTACCCGCACAAATTAAGGGAGCACAGCTTGAAGCTTTGAAACCGGAAAATGTGGCGAGAGAGTCCCTGCGAGGAATGGATAAGAATCTGGTAGTCAAGGATGACGGAGCTTACTACCTCATGGACCGGATCTGGACACCGCGACACGGTGGCTTCAGAGACTTGGTCATGAAAGAAGCGCACAACACTCGATATTCCATTCACCCGGGTTCAGATAAGATGTACCTGGATCTCAAGAAATCATACTGGTGGCCTAACATGAAAGCGGAAATCGCTACCTTTGTGAATAAGTGCCTTACTTGCGCTAAGGTCAAGGTCGAATACCAGAAACCCTCGGGTCTTCTCCAACAGCTAGAGATACCTGAATGGAAGTGGGAGAGAATTACTATGGATTTCATTACCAAATTGCCCAAATCTCCGAGTGAGTACGACACCATTTGGGTAATTGTCGACCGGCTAACCAAATCCGCCCACTTCCTTCCTATCAAGGAAAATTTCAAAATGGAGAGACTTACGTGAATTTACATCCAAGAGGTAGTCCGACTGCACGGTGTACCTGTGTCCATTATTTCCGATCGGGATAGCAGGTTCACCTCGAGGTTCTGGCAGTCCCTACAGAAGGCTCTTGGAACTAAGCTGGATATGAGCACAGCATACCATCCTCAAACCGATGGACAAAGTGAGAGAACTATTCAAACCTTTGAGGATATGTTGCGAGCCTGTGTAATCGACTTTGGTAAGGCGTGGGATACCCACTTACCCCTAGTCGAGTTTTCCTACAACAACAGCTATCACACAAGCATCAAAGCTTCCCCATTCGAAGCCCTATACGGCCGGAAGTGCAGATCCCCTCTGTGCTGGGCCGAGGTAGGCGACACTCAATTAGCTAAGGGACGAGTTCCTGACAGCACTCTCACCGGTCCAGAAATCATCCGCGAAACCACCGAAAAGATCGTACAAATCCGAGCACGACTTAAAGCCTCAAGAGACCGACAGAAAAGCTACGCAGACAAACGGAGGAAACCCTTGGAATTCTAGGTGGGAGACCGAGTCCTTTTGAAAGTCTCACCCTGGAAAGGCTTGATACGCTTCGGAAAGCGCGGAAAGCTGAATCCAAGATACATAGGGCCTTTTGAGATTCTCGCTAGAATCGGCCCCGTAGCTTACAAACTCAATCTACCCCGCGAACTTAGTAATGTGCATCCTACCTTCCACGTCTCGAACTTGAAAAAATGCCTATCCGAAGAGACACTCATAATTGCACTCGATGAAATCGAGATCAATGAGAGCCTCAACTTCGTGGAAGAACCTGTGGAGATCATGGACCGAGAGGTCAAACGAACGAAGCAAAGCCGCATCCCGATTGTGAAGGTTCGTTGGAACGACAAACGAGTTTGGCTCAAGAACACCACTTTCAAGCCTCAAAATTCAAAGGTAATCTTCCTAACTTGAATTTTCTAGCTTAGTATTCATGCTATTTCGAGTTGGATCATCCAAATACCCCAACATGCATGTGTTTAAGGTTTGGGGAGCCTCCCAAAACCGTAAACTCCTATGTGAGGGTTTTGAAGCCCCAAAACACTTCCAAACCTTCTCTAATGCTTAGATATAGCTTAGATACTTGCATGCATGGACTAAGGAACCCAAGATCATGACTTTTTGGCCATAAACTTGAGTTTACGGTTCTTGAACATTCAAGAACCGTAAACCCAAAACCGTAAACACCTCAAATGGTGTTTTGATGCCCCTAAACCCTTCCTTAGCTTGTTTGATGAACTAGAAACTAGTGTAGATGAGCTTAGGACCCTAAAACATGAAATGGTTGAAGTGGTCAAAGGTTTACGGCCGTAAACCCTAGAGTTTACGACCGTAAACTCCCAAGGGGTGGTCCAAGGACCGTAAACTCCAAGGGAGTACCCAATTGAACCCTAATCACTTCCCAAGCCCTTGAATTGATCCTAGGAACCTTCCTTGTGATGCATGAGACCTTTAGACACACAAACTCACCATTTCCATGAGTTTACGGTTGTAAACTCATGGGGGAAATGGTCTCCCAACCGTAAACACACTTAAGTGTGGCCAAGTGAAGTGTAAACTCCATAGTGAGGCCATACACTCCTTAGATGCAACCTTGAGCACTCCTAACACTTGAAACAAAGTGTTTTCATACATTAAAGTGCCTTTACTCACTTAATTAGTGATTACACAACTAATTAGATACTTTATACATCACTACATGTTACATAGGATCCGTGTGTGTGTTCAAGTCCTCACTTGACACCTAGCATCCTACCCGGCGTTTCCATCCACTTCACTCACTACAGGTGAGTTCATACCCCTAAATGAACCTTTTAAATGTTTTTAACTGATTTATGGGGGGGAATACAAGTTGAACCAAATAAGTTATAGTAATAATCGCATGTGAACTATAACTTGCAACCAAAAGGATTTTCTACACTATTAACTGTTTTTACCACCAAAAAGGGGTTTTCTATATTTTCAACTGTATTGCCAATTAAACTGTTTTCAAATACTTACCAAATTCATTTTCGTGTTAAATCACTATAAAACTATTTTCCAAAATTTGTTTAAACTAATTTTTATTCTCAAACAATATCTACACCAATATATTTATATAAGTAAGACTTGAAGGACTTAGGACTAATAGCTCACCTTATTTCCTGTTCTTGTTTGATTGTGGGCTTAGGGTATCTTGTTATTAGTCCGACTCTCGTTGAATTCTTAGTTATATATCCTATATATTTGTGTCAGATATAAAAGTTTTCATATCAGTTCAATGCCTTGAATATCAAGGACATACAACCAACATTACTATTTAACTATAATAGGTATAGTTAAGGATTACTACTCAGTGCTGCTATTGCCATGACAACTACCAGAGTCAGTTCAGTTGTGAGTCAATATATGCTATGTACTATACAAGAGAACACTATATACTACACAAGGAGAACATTACATACTATACAAAGAGAATACTATATGCTATACAAAGAGAACATTACATACTATACAAAGAGAACACTATATGCTATACAAAGAAAACAATACATATTATACAAGAGAATTTACTAAAATAGAATGCGGCATACTATTTCTCGATACGACACATCTTTGTGCTATCACCGCGTAACCAGAGTCTCCTGGAGGGAGAGCGGGCATTATGTGTATAGATCTATACGGGACAGACACTCCCACATCCCGACTGCTAGCTACAGTCCGAGCCGTCTAGGCCCAGGGGTGACAAAATGTCACATCACTACATATGACTCGGAGGGTCAAAGGGATTCGATCGTCAATCAGCATGGTTACGTACGAGTTCACATTCAAACCTTTAATTAATACTTTAAGAATTAAAGGCAACAGACTCCCTGAGGAGTATTGTACATTTAATACTACCTGGAGCCTGCATTTCATTACATATGGCCGACAGTGATACTGTTGGGGTAAAACATTTTTTTTTTCTTTCTCATTACTATACATGAATAAAGTCTAAAACTATATTTTCAAACTAATAACTACTGGGAAAACTTGTACATTATCAAAGGAACAAACAAACCATCGGGTCTTGGTGAAGACTACCTTTTCTGGAAAACATAGGGTTTTCTAGGGCTCATACCATTTTCAAACACCGAAACTTTCTTTTACAATGTATAATTGTGAATATTTTTATACAGGAAATGACACTAAATACTTATGAACTCACCAGCTTTATGCTGATAAATGTTTTCAAAATAACTTGTATTCTCAGGTCATCAGTAGACAGGTACGGATGCAGCTTTTGAGAAGACGGAGCACCCATAAGACTCCACTTTATTTTGATTGTATTTTTGGTGTCTAACATTTGTACTGAACACGTTTGTATTACAATTATTATTATCTTAATGCAATGGATGTTGTTGCTTGCCTTTACTATTATGCTTTGTTATGATACTGTACATGACGTCCTCCACCCCAGAACGTATTCCGCCGTTCTCGGTTTTGGGGTGTGACATGAAGCCCCAAAAACATGGTCATCTCCCCAAGAGAACTCATCTCGAATCTCTTCTTCATAACGACTTCAAACTCCTTGCACAACTGTGGACACGTTGACCCAAATTTAATGTCATCGACGTATATCTGCACAAAAATCTGATCGGCACCAACATGCTTAATGAACAGGGTTTAATCAGTTGTTCCCCGTGTATATCCGTGCTCGAACAAGTGCTTTGTAAGAGTTTCATACCACGCCCTTGGAGCTTGATGTAACCCGTATAAAGCCTTGTCCAACTTGTAGACGTTATTCGGAGACTTTGAGTTGACAAACCCAGGAGGTTGATCAACATAGATTTATTCCTTCACAGCGTCATACAGAAAGGCAGTCTTGACGTCCATCTGGTAAACCGTTAAGTTCATGTAAGAGGCATACGCAAGGAAAATGCGAATAGCCTCCAAGCGAGCAACCGGTGCATAAATTTCGGTGTAGTCGAGACCCTCTATTTTCCAAAATCCACGGACAACCAATCGTGCCTTATTCCGCACAATAACCCCCGAATCATCTTGTTTGTTTCGATAAACCCAGCGCATGTGGAGGGACTTCTTGCCTTTAGGTAATTCAACCAATTTCCAAACCCCCAACTTTTCGAACTGATTCAGTTCTTCATGCATTGCATCAACCCAGCTGGGCTCATTCAGCGCCATATCGACATTCTTTGGCTCTATTTGAGATATGAAGCAAGAATAGAGACATGTGTTGACGTCTCCACTCTGACTTCACGTTCTAACACCGTCGTCCAACTGACCGATGACGTTTTCGATCGGGTGATCGCGTTGAATTCTGGTGGGAAGCTCCTGGCTGATGTCATTGAGCGTCACGGGAAGGTTATTGATGTTGATGGGTCCGTCATCTACTGTATCAGACACCTCAGATGATCTGAAATCATTAGAAGTGTTGGCCACATACTCGTTAGCAATCGGCTCGGGAAAGAGTAACTCCATGAAAGTCTAAGTTGCAGCGGAAGTATCTCTGGTCATGAAGTCTCTTTCTGCAGGAGTAAGAGGAGTGGCTTCAGCATCGGGATCAGTTCTTTGGCATGGTGAACCGGGGGAAGTACTTGTAACAGCTTCATCCACCACAGGATTTGTAAAAGGCACCAATGGTGGTCTGTACACAACATCTTCTTCTTCATCTTCAATAACTTCCTTCGAACTGGAGCAGGAACCAGACGAATCATTTGAAGACACATTGAATGATTTGAAAAGAGATGTGTAATCAAATAACCAATCCGGAACGACTCGGGCGTCCGTCTCGTTCTCCTCCAACCAGCACACGTCATAGGATTCCACAATTTGCTTTGTTTTCTTGTTGTAGACCCTGTACGCCGTGCGAGCAGCATAACCCACAAAATAACAATCATCAGCCTTGGCGTTGAATTTGGGGTTGGATTCCAGATGAAGGAGAGTGCAAGGACAGCCAAAGATACGGAAATGACTACCAGATGGCTTGTGACCGTAGAGAATCTCGTACGGGGTTTTCATCTGAGCTTTGTTGATCAGGACACGATTTTGAACATAGCACGCCGTGTTGATCACCTCGGCCCAAAAGAAAACCGGAAGTTTAGAGTCACATAACATCGTCCTTACAGCGTCTTGTAGTGTTCGGTTTTGCCTCTCAGCAACACCATTTTGTTGCGATGTGCGAACGACACTGTATTGACGCACTATCCCTTTTTCCGCACAAAAATGATCGAGAACGGCATTCTTGAATTTCGTCCTGTTGTCAGTTCTGAGCGCCTTCACCCGGTGATTGGTCTGGTTCTCTATCATTACAACAAACTTCTTAATTAGGTCAGCAATCCCAGCCTTGTTAGACAAGAAGAAGACCCACGTGAACCGCGAGAAATCATCTATTACTACCAAGCAGTATGAATTTCTGTTGATGCTGAGGACATTGACCGGACCAAATAAGTCCATATGCAACAATTGGAGCACCTGGTTGATCGAATTAACCTGTTTTGGCAAGTGTGGCTTTTTGTGATGTTTTCCTTGATCGCAAGCCACACACTTTTCAAACGTGATGAAATCTTTGACAGGAAGCCCGCGCACCATTTCATTCTTTGCAAGTCGATTCAGGTTCTTTGCATTAGCATGTCCAAGCCGACGATGCCACAGCATAGCATTGTGCTCGGAAACCTTTGAGAAGAGACAGGTGACTTGTTCAGGAAGATTATTGTGCATGTCAATGATATATGCATTTCCATCCCGTTTCGATTTTACAAGAATCCATTCATCTGTGATGACAATGTCTGGCTTCAAAATTAGACATTCTTTATCGGTGAAATGCGTCGAGTAGCCCTTGTCACAAATTTGAGAGACGCTCAACAAACTGTGCTTTAACTCGGGTGCGTAGTTGACGTTCTCGAAGCTTAGCACTCCATTGGAAACTGTTCCCCTTTGAGTGATTTTTCCTCCATCCCCTCCCGCAAATGAAACATATCCCCCATTGAAATTTTGAATGTTGTGCAGTTGGGAGATATCTCTTGCTTTGAGCGTTTAGATTTTCGGCTAGGATTAGTCGAAGATCCAGACGCACCCTTTGACGAAATCGACCTTGGCTTAGCCGCATTCGATTTCGGAAAAGCACCTGTGGCTGGTTTAGTGAAAACATGTTTGTTCGTTTTAAGATCAGCCCTTTTCTTATCATTATGAACTTTCCGATCATCATCACGAAGATGTGATCTTGAGGACTTTCTCGTTAGAGACCTTCCTCGAGACTCGTTTTCTCTTCTCGGTGCAGAAAAATGAACAAATGCTCTATTAGTGCAATTTCGAGCAATGTGGCCGGCAGTACCACAGTTAAAACATATTTGCTTTTTATCATTAGAACTGGTACCGCCTTTGTCAAATTTTGTGTCCTTTTTGTCTCTTCTAACTTTCCCACACATGCAAGCGCAGGAGTCAGATTGTGTGACAAGTGTAGAAGGTGTGGATGTGCTAGTGTCAGATTCAACAGATTTAACAAAGACAACATCACATTTATCAGAAACATTAGAGTTTGACACCAAATCATCACAAATCAAAATATCAGTTTTAAAATCAGACACAGACTCATCATTGTTTGAAATAGGTGTTGGGTTTTAATGCATTCTAACACTCCTAAGTGTACATGCAACCCTAAATACCTTGGATCTATGTTTTCTCTATTATACATGCAAATATGAATATTCCAAGGTGTTACCCTATCTAGCATACAATCTTTTATACTTGGGTAATAAAACAAGTTAGAAGACATACCTTTTTATGTAGCTTGATTCCTTGATGCTTAAGAGCCTAGTGCCCCAAGTGTGACACCTCAAATGGTTCACACAACATCATCAACACTTGGAATAACCATGAAAAGAAGACACTCATGCTCAAATCGGCTAGCCCTCCTCTATCTACCACTAGTCCAAGTTCTTGAGCTAAGGGGTCCTTATATAGTGTGCACATTAGGGTTACACCATGTAACTCATGACTTTACCCATTCCTTATGCTCCATGGGTTTTAACCTCCATGGAGTATCCATGGATCACCACATGGGTTAAACCCAACATAAGGAATCATGGATCATAAGCCTACATATATAAGAATGAATGATTTACACAATCAATCCCCATATATTTAATTAGTCTCCTTTTGATCACTAAATTAAGTCCAAATTAATTCTTGATCAATACTAATTAAATCACATGATTTCATATTAATATATTAGAACTTATAATATATTAATATGTCACAAATGTCCTCTTCTCATAAAACGGTCTATCCAAATGTTCTGATGCCATGCAACCCAAATGGACCATGCCGGGTCGGGTCAAGTACATACCAAATATAGTTATGGACTTAGACACTAATCCAACAGTCTCCCACTTGGATAAGTCTAAAACTATTATTGAGTATGACTTCAAGAACCGACTGGCAATCGTAGCTCTTTAAGCCGCTGTCGAACTCTGACGTTGTAACTGAACTCTGATCCCGTCAATGACTCGTCCATTAGATAAGGGATCATATATTCCTCCATTATAGATATCATATGGACTGAGACATGGATTATAAATCATTCTCTCTGTCCATTTGTTGTTTCCCGATTTCCGATTTATGACGACTGACTAATTGAACAAATCAAATCAGTCCACGCCCGGCCGAGCACTTACATTTGTCATCACTAAATCATCGAGGGGCCCACAAATATCGCTTTTATCCCGAAGGTAAAAGAAATGGATAAACTTCGACTCATATGGCTTGTTCTACTACTTGTTGAATCATACACAAAAGCACGTTTTATAACATCGAGTTACTAATGCGTTTTCGCGCAATCAATGTACAACCAACTTATAGTAACAACTCATATCTCTAGGTTTGAAGAATATAAGATATTATCGTCTCATGATCACTCGTGATAAAATCCATGAAGTGATTCAAATGAGCGCTGGTTGTATCCAATACTCAAAACTTGTGAGCACTCGTGAGTGTTGTAGCACCTCTTTGCTATGTCTAACATCTTAGACATCTACAAGCCAACTCATGACAGTCTTGATTCATATCTACTTCCAGCATATGACCGACTGTGGATGGTTTGAATAACTTAGTCATTTAGACAGAACGACCTAGTCATTCTGGAAGTCAAAACATGCAAAGTGAAACACAAGAATAAATGAATCTAGTATGGTATCAAAACCTATGAATATAAATATAACACTTTTTATTTATCACCATATTGATTACTCATTATTCATTGTTTTGGTTTTATCAACTTTATACTTGAATTAAAACACTAGTTGTTCCATGCTCCAAGCATGTACACTATGTTTTTCTTAACAATAGCTTTGCCATACACCAAGTAAGCACTCTATCTATGATCTTTACTCTGTGAAATAGATCGATTGAACATAATTCCAATGATTCTCATTTCACAATCCCAAATCCTTACCGCAAACACAAGAATTCAAAATTCCTGCCATTTACCTAAATCTTGTTAGATTCTAAACTTATATGCATTGATCCTCTTGTAATGATTATGCACAAAGTCACAAAGACTTGTCAACAGACATTACAGAGTATTCCAATGGAGATCATTCCATGGAACCGAAGTCTCAAATTCAAAGTACATCGCTCTGAACATCCTTCTTGCATTAAGTTTCCTAATCTTACACAGATTTAATGAACAACTCCCACCTATGGGAATATTTCCATATTCTCGTTTTGACTATCACTTCTGAACAAGAGTTGCTTCTTTTCAGAATATGTCAATAAGGTCCTCCCAAAATTAACATTATACTTCCAACTGTCCTTGAGCAATCAATCTTTGGTAAACCTTAGATTGTCCTCAATAATTGCTTAATCAGTTTAGTCATATCCAATTCTAGACTTTTCCCCTCTTAATGCCCTGAGCATTTGGAAATTTTAGAAAGGATGAATATTATAGCACATCCAATCGATCCTATATCTGAAGCATATGGGACACGATTCATGATGTCTCACATAAAGACATGATACTAGACCAGTCCTTTTGCTACAATATTTCTATTTGCCAAGTTCTCATAATTCAAATTATGAAAAGGGATACCGTAATCATAATCGATTTTTAGAACGCAAATAATGGACCCATATATAGAATTTCCTTATGTTGAGCCATTCCAACACAAAATTCATATATATCCTTGACTAAATATAATTAAAACCTCAATCTAAGCTTTTAGAATTGAAATGAAGTATAATATCCTCTCCCTTAATTATAGCAAAACAACTTTTCAACCCCTGCAACTTCACGAATTGAAACTTTTGTTTTCTATAATTAACATTGTTGTCTTGCAATACTAATCATAATTATCATGCTCCCACTAACATGAGAATTATTAGCATAACACTTATGCTCCCACTAGCTTTGACATGTACTCAGAAATTAGTTGGACTTCTAGAAATCAAAATTATATTGACTTTCTTACCAAAGTTCAAATTTCTGATATGAGATGCTTTGATAAAACTTTATGAGGATCATACGCCTTTCCTTAGATAGCGCACATGTGTGTTTAAACAGTTTCAGGACTATGAAAAGGGGTGCTGTAATCATAGTCTCACTTGTTCAGACCTTTGCCATTCCCCACAAGTCCATGTTAGTGTGTCGGTTAACCACACACGCTCCACTAACGACTTTGAGAATGTAAATATCACACTTGCTATCTACCTAAAATCTACTTAGTGAAAGCGTTTCCTCACCATCATTTTCATGAATCGGAGAAAACCTTATGACACTTAGATTGTTTATGGTGTAAGTGTTCTTATCCAACCCCATATGGACTGAACTCAATCTTACTTTCTTGCCACCTGGCAGCACAGGGGCCTGCCATTGCTTCCAAGTTGTTATACAACCAATTGAGAACTCTCAAAACTCATATGTAAAGCCAACTTTAACTGGAATGGGCACAGAACTAGAAATATGTCAACACGATAGGTTATAAACCTCACGTCGTGTGCTAGTGTAAAACTACAGGTTTTTATTTTTGATTAGATCTTGAAATTCTTTCAGGATCTCTAAGACTCCCACTGTCCTCTTGACATATAAGACTATCTTGCCAAATATTCAAGAGATAGTGCGGATTCTTTATCAAGACAAACACTTCACATAATTGGCCTTAGTTGGTCTTTGTTTTATCCAAAACATCACAACTTACCAATTTCAAATGTACAAGAGTAGAAACATTTTTACTCTTACATTTGACAAGTGTTATAAACCTTCTTTAAGATGTGTCACTCAAGTTACAATCTTGGAGTATGATTCTAAGACTTGTTTTTAGAATGAAGTATGACTCATCTCCTTGATTCAACCATTTCACCAATTCATGATTCCTCTTCTTAGCCATAGGAATGCACTAAGATATCCTTAGAGGACTAATTGTGATATGATTTCTTAATCATTAAGATGATCACAAAACATGATACTAAAGTACTCTCCCATCTTTTCAGATTTGAGAAACTTTTATCTTTCTGCCAAATTTGATTCTTCTTATTCGTTCTGCCATACCTCGAAACTTTTCCAATGTTTCAGACTTATACTTAAACTTGTAAGTATAATCATATTTACTAAACTTTAGTAAATCATGACGAATAGTCTTATCGATCTTTTGTGGTGGACTTGACCAGTGCCCACGAATGCGTACTCGATCCCTTAGTCCTTCACTTGACTCACATATACATGTGAACAAGGAATTAGTCTTAATTTTTCCAAAGATGAAAAATTCTCATTCATCATACTATACAGCTTGCATGACTCCAAGTTTCGATCCAATTGAAACCTTGGTTGATGAGAATCTTTCCTTATTTGGTAAATTTAGACACTACCACAAATGAACGAATCAAATCCATTTTCCAATATTGCTATCAATGGAATCACATAAACAACAATTCTTCACAAATGTCACTGTAAGGATATTTAAAATAAATAAAATTAAAACCTTTTTCTTTTATTTTAAACTTTGCGGAAAAACTTATTCTTACAGTGCAAATGCATATGAAAACTTGTTGTTATCTATTCCTAAGCAATATATCATAACTCCTAAGCAACAACTCAAAATTCTGATCACCGAACCATGTGATTGAATCCCATCTTCACGATCAGAATCAACATATACTTCCTTTAAGTTTCTTCACTTTTCTTTGATTCTTAAAACCTCAACATCTGACCCAGTCACATCATGTAATAAGAATCTCAGAATGGAAACTTAACAGAGTTAGACAGTGGACTTTACCTGAAGTAGAGTCAAACTTCTTGACTTGATCAACCTTATGATCTTTCAGGTAAATAAAGCAGCTTCGTAACCAATGCCCCTTCCTTTGGCAATATAAGCATATGGACTCTATGGAAATGTTACACGGGACTATCACAGACGTAGACTTTCTCTTTACCATTTAGTCAACCAATTTGACTATGGCCGATCCCTTTCCATTGGGAAGAGAAAGCTTTTCCTGGATATCCAATGTTACCATTGTCAATGTCCATTTAAGGTTTGGGAAGTTAATCTTCTTAATCAAACTTGCTTACTAGTCCTCCAAATCATTGCTGATTCAGCAGCACCAAGCAAATAGATAAGATCATTTAAGGGTCATGTCATAGTCTGTTTCATAGTAGTCCCAAAAGAACTCTCTATGTGACTTAGAAAGTGATTGAACATCCAACTTTCTTAAGACTTTGACACCCAACTCTCCCGGCTTGTCAATATGTGACTTCATCTCCAAGATGTGAGCACACATAGACTTTGATTGCCAATAGGGCTTGAGTGACCTTGAACTTGTGGGTTAGGGAGAATGATTGGAGGAGGTGGAGGAAGTGAAGTTCCAAGAGATTTGGGAAGATCATAGATGTCTGAACTAGACATCTTTTGGGAGATATTCAAGATAGTTGATCTAAAGTCCTTAATATAACACCCAATATGAAATATTAAGGCTAGGACCCAACACAATATTTTTATAACTTGGAAAAGGGATGCCGTAATCCAAGCTATAAAATATTTGAAGGTAGGCGAATGACGATTCACCAATTTCCACCATGAAAACGAATTTATTTAATTAGGTTTTACTTGGATTTGAAACTCCTAGATTCTTTTGAGATTCATTGAACTTTTTCAATGGCATGTTTCAATCTCGAGTGTGCCCTTCAGGTTTTGTGACTGGGATGTCGAGGATCACAAAACAAGGTGTGAAGTAACCATGTAAATTACTTGGTACTCTTAAATGTTTATCACCCAACCGATGTGCCGGTTAACCACACACGCTCCATCGGCCTATGATAAACTTTAAGAAACCCTTTGCCTACCTTGTTAAATCAAGCTAGTATGCCAGTTAACCACACGCGCTCCACTAACCGACTTAATCAAAGTGCAAAGTGTAATTTCATGGGTTAACACCTTATTCACATTTTCCTAAGTAACTAAGATTGGGAATTTATAAGTGTTTAGTTACTTAGTATTTATCATTAATACTTTTAATGAAGGGAGAATTATAGTCCTTGTCCTACCCGTTCGGCTAACGACCCTCCACCAGTCAAGGAAGCGGTGGGTGAGAGTGGACACCCATTAAACTGCCATTTTATAGGCAGTAACCATATACCCCCCTTATAGACAGGCTTCGTGAATGAGGCCTACTAACGGTAAGACTGACTTGCTCTTATATATATATATATATATATATATATATATATATATATATATATATATATATATATATATATATATATATATATATATATATATATATATATATATATATATATATATATATATATATTATTAACTTATAATATTATAAAGTATAAGGGTTGAATTTTAACTTTTAAAATCCTAAGGGCTTAATTTGGAATTAAAGTATTGATGAAAGAAAACTTTTCAAATTCCAAAACTTGAGGGCAAGTTTTGAACTATTCAAAAACTTTTCAATTCCATAACTTATGTGTTTAAAGTAGTTTTAATTCAACAAACTCTTCAAGTTCCATAACTTGAGGACAAGTTATGGAAGACTTTAAACCATTAAAGAATGTGACTTTTCTTTATTCATAACCTATGGAAATATTTATGAGTTTTATGAATCTTAAATGTGACTTTTCATCTAACTTGAGGACATGTTACAAAAACACATTTTAGAATCAACTCTTAGATTAATTTGGATTGAAAACAACAATTTCACATAACATTCCTATTAATCTAAGCAACTCATAAGAACAAGATAATTCATTCAAACCTTTTTCATGTAATTAGCCTAATCATTAAACTAATACAAAACATGAATCTATTGATAATTATCTTTGAAATTGGATTAGCATGAACATTACCACATCAAAAACAGGTTTATAGGTTCAAAAACAACTTATGGTAATGTTCCTAGTCCATTTCCAGCCAAAACAGTCGAAGATATGCTGTCTGGGGGTCCAACTCGTCGAGTGCACGAACCAACTCGGCGAGTTGGATGAGTTTTGCCTTGGACTCGTCGAGTCCCTTTATGGACTCGGCGAGTCTACTGTTCAGACAGCAAAAAAATTCGATTTTTCAGCAATTTTAGCAAGTATAACAAGAAAACAAGCCTTGGCTCTGATACCACTGTTGGGTTTTGAGCATTCTAACACTCCTAAGTGTACATGAAACCCTAAATACCTTGGATCTATGTTTTCTCTATTATACATGCAAATATGAATATTCCAAGGTGTTACCCTATCTAGCATACAATCTTTGATACATGGGTAATAAAACAAGTTAGAAGACATACCTTTTTATGTAGCTTGATTCCTTGATGCTTAAGAGCCTAGTGCCCCAAGTGTGACACCTCAAATGGTTCACACAACATCATCAACACTTGGAATAACCATGAAAAGAAGACACTCATGCTCAAATCGGCTAGCCCTCCTCTATCTATCACTAGTCCAATTTCTTGAGCTAAAGGGGTCCTTATATAGTGTGCACATTAGGGTTACACCATGTAACTCATGACTTTACCCATTCCTTATGCTCCATGGGTTTTAACCTCCATGGAGTATCCATGGATCACCACATGGGTTAAACCCAACATAAGGAATCATGGATCATAAGCCCACATATATAAGAATGAATGATTTACACAATCAATTCCCATATATTTAATTAGTCTCCTTTTGATCACTAAATTAAGTCCAAATTAATTCTTGATCAATACTAATTAAATAACATGATTTCATATTAATATATTAGAACTTATAATATATTAATATGTCACAAATGTCCTCTTCTCATAAAACGGTCTATCCAAATGTTCCGATGCCATGCAACCCAAATGGACCATGTCGGGTCGGGTCAAGTACATACCAAATATAGTTATGGACTTAGACACTAATCCAACAATAGGAACACCAAAATTTGACACCAATTTATTATCAGACTCAATCTTTCCATCCTCTTGCTTTCCCTGGCTTACTGACGAATCTGCATAGGAAGTAGAAACGTTAGTATCTAATTTCCTAGCACTAAATTATGTCGCCTGTTTAGTAGCTAGTTTACCATATACCATGAATGGTTCTCGGTCTATCTCAGCTTGAGTCAATGGAGTGTTAGTATAAGTGTGAATGAATGGGGGAGGGACACTCTCATTACCTATTCATACTTGTTTCTGGTCCTTCCATTTCATTTGGTGTTCAATTATTGTTGCAACTCTTTCACTTGACACATCGAATTTCTTGAAATTAAAATCGGCATTTGCAAAACGAGTCTTCAATGTGTCAAGTTCAGCAGTGACAGCAACAAGTTCTTTCTCAAGGTATTTATAGCAGACACACTTGTTGCTATAATCAATTTGCAATTTTCTAAAGTCCTTAGTCTTGGCCTCTGACTGTTCTTTCAATGGTTTCTGGCCTTTCCTAAGGGTGTATCGCTCATACTTAAGTTCCTCGTTCTCTCTTTTTACTAATTCAAATTGCTCTCGTAAAAATTTGACAATGTTAATACAAGTTTGAGAACAAGAAATTTCACTGACCTCTGGCTTTGTAGGCTCTGGGGTGGTCTGCACCATAAACGCGAATTGTAGTTCCACCATCTCCGCCTCTGGGTTTACTTCAGCTTCTCCTTCTGGAATGTCATTGATCTGGGCAAGATGCGCATTTTCAGGTCCTGAAATGTTCAGGGCCTGTATCTGGTCTTCCCAGTCAAACGACTGAGCCACCACAACAAGATTAGCGGTTTGATTGTTGATGGTAGCTCCCTTGCTGCTTCCTACGAGCACCATTGTTCTTTCGCTATTCTCCCTCCTGTCTGGCTTCGGGCAATCTCTAGAAAAATTACCAGGCTCTTGGCAGTTGAAGCATCTAAGTTTTCCCTTATTAAAGCCCACTTTCTTTTCAGCATTCATTCCCCAATGTTTTTTGACAGTCTTCTTGGAGAACTGCTTCGCTCTAAACACGGCCATAGCGATCTGCCATGTAATATCCATCTCTTCAACATCCTTTGGATGTATTTGATCAAAATCAGCAAAGGATAGTTGAGGAGGTAGCTTGCCAGCCACGAAAGCATTGTAGCAGTTAACAAGACCAGTAGCTAAAGCCATATTTTCATCACTATCTTTAGGAGCAGGAACTGGAGTAGATGTTTTCGAAGAAGATGCAACTTGTGGATAATACATGGACGATTGGACATTTTGCATGGGTGAAGTGACATAAGATGGTGGTTGAGAAGCAACAAATGGTTGAACTTGTGGGGTAGCAAACATTTGACTTTGTGGTTGTGGAATAGTGAAAGCTTGACTTTGAGGAGTGGTAAAGGATGAAAGAGAATTGTTTGTAAAAATTCCAAGATTTGCAGTTGAGTACGAGTTCACATGATTGATCTCCCTCTGTTTGTCATCAAGATCACATGCTTTGATGATGGCCGTGGTTTCAGCCAGACTAAGTCGGTTAAGATCTTTTGTTTTCTTGATGACAACAACATTCATATCCCATGCCTTTGGGAGAGAATTTAACAGCTTCTTGTTGATTTCATATTTTCGTACTGAGATCCTAGCCGAACTCATTTCAGTGGTCAATGTGATGAATCGTTGAAGTTGAGCTTCCAGGCTTTCTCCAGGAATGTAGTTGAACATATTAAACTTTTGTCTCAGCATATCCTGGCGACTTTGTTTCATGTCCTCATTGCCTTCATAAACCTCGATTAGTGCCTCCCATAGAGCTTTTGCAGAAGTATACTCTCGGAAACCCTGAGCAATCTCTGGTGAAAGAGCCATATTGAGTGTGGCAAGTGCTCTCTCTTGCTGTTCTACTCTGTCAAAATCTTTTTCAGAATAATCTTCAATATCCTTATCAATAATTGTTCCATTTGCTAGAGTTGTGGTGATTTGGACGGGTCCTTTTAAGATACTTCTCCAGATTTTGAAGTCTTTCATTTTTATGTATTTCTCCATTCGGTATTTCCATTCTGGGAAACCCTCAACAGATAACAATCTTGGAATGCGTGTAGTTGTTACCATAATGGAGTCAAGTTCTTGATGAATGGTGGTGTTTTGAGATTCCATTGTTTTTATTTTTTTTAATTTAATTAAACAAACAAACTAACAAGGAAAGTACTAAAACTGAAAATGTTCAAATAGAGATCACGACCGTACACTCTTCACGCCCGTACACAAGGCAGTTCACGGTCGTATACTTGAAGATGAATGTTTTACGGTCAAAGGATGAAGGTTTCACGGTCAAAATGCAGTTCACGATCAATAACTTTGAATGGTTTACAGCTGTATACTAGATAACAGCCGTACACACTTCAACAGGTTGAAGCCGTGAACACTTAGAACAACAGATTTTGATTCCTTTTGCATTGAAATCTCGAACGAATGCACAAATCCAGTAAATAAACTCGATTCAACCACAAAAATGAAGAAAAACTTCTAGCTGTAAACACTCCTTACAACCTTGACACCGGATTGGCTCTAATACCAATTGTAAAGTCCCAAATCCAGGAACCAAAAACAGTGATCAAACAATTGGATTAATAAGATGAACAATCAAGTACAAGAACAACAAGAAGAAGAAATAATTGATCAAGCAATGCATACGTAATATAGCTGGGCTGCAAACACGTCAGGTACACCTTGACAATACACCGTGAACTCTATCTGACAACGCCACTGACACATTACTGAAACAAACCTATTTATAGGGACAAACCAACCGCACACATGGTTCACGGTCGTGAACAGGTTCACGGCCGTGAACACCTACACAACTGTAAACACACAGCATAAACAAGACCAGACCCTACCAAGACTTATACATAAAGATCCTAGCCCAAACCACATAAATATGACCTATCACTTGCATGGAAGACCAGGAGTTTGGTTGTGGTACTTTTTTTGTGAGACCCAGGGTTTTGGCTACGGCTTGGCAAGGAAATACCATGATATGGCTCGTGGCATAATGTCAAGACTATGGTTGGCACATAGCATTCTCTATTGTATGTATGGTATGCGGTACTATGGGGAAAATCACTAAGCTTTGTGCTTATGGTTTATTGTTTCTGGTTTCAGGTACTTGTGGTTCGAAAGGTAAGGGCCCAGCTTGATCACAACGCATACACCCATGTTTTTCCGCAATCTTTGTGATTTTGGGATTGTACTCTGATAACTGTTTTATTATAAAATACTTCTAAATGGTTGAGTAAAAGATTAACGGGTATTTTTATTGTATTAAAATTGAAACTTTTACCTTCAAAATTTTGGGATGTTTCAGACATGATGGGGCAAAGTGTTTCATAGATATAATATATTTGTGTTAATGATAACATTTGGTTTTGTAGGATTAAGACATATCAATATTAAAACAATGTGGTATTGTAAACCCTATGTATATCACCAGGTTTCCTAACCTGACCCACTCAATTTATATGTATCACATGTAGCGATGTTAAGACTGCTGAAGACTTGAGTAGGATGCTAAGTGATTAAATAAAAGACATGCAATAGAGTTCAGGATCGTTATGTGTTTACGATGTAACATATGTTTTGTATCGATTATGACATCCTTATAGTTTTATTATTTTGAGACAATCTTTTGTACTCAAAGTGTTTTAATGTACTAGGAATTTCCGCAATAAAAGATATTATGATTTTCAGATCGTAAATATTTTTTTTGGTTCTGAAAATTAGGGATGCCATAGTTGGTATCAAAGCATTAGTTTAAACGAGCTAGGGACTATGAGGATTTCGAGACTTAAACTTAGATGACTAATATAATGATGATGGTGATCTGTACCCTATATAGGATGCCCATACTTAGTATTTAATAATACTGATTGACAATTAACTTCTATCACATCCTACGAAAGTTCCATAGTGTGTTAAGCCGACCCTAACATACAAGATTAAGGTGGTGAAATGAGTCATTGGGTTGTGAAATGTCGAGTAACTTGCTTATTCAAGTAAGCTAGAATACTTAGCTGAAGAATCAATAAACCCATAGTATTGCACGGGAAGAGATGTTTTTGTTAGGAACGATAGAAAACCAAGATGAAGCTAGCAGAACATGCTGAGATACATCAAAAATGCAGACTTCATAGGATTGACTCCTATGAATTAGACTTGAAAGATATACCGATGAGAAGGAGACTTTCTAAGATTAATTCATAAAAGGGGATGACGATGTCATAGAAGGACGATGAAATAAAATGATATGCATGGAGACTTTCATGAGTCAGAATATGATACAAGTAGTTGGGGAGAGTTTGTCTCCATACCGCTAGAGTAAATTTTGGTGTAGTGTTGTTTGTAGACCTGACACTACCCGAGAAGGAATTTATATAAAGAGTTTGGAAGTGAAATTCCTAGAGACCCAGGAAAATTATGAGAATATGCTAGAGATGGATCCTAGAAAGTGAGACTAGGAAAGCCAAGACGTGCTTGATAGAGATGTAAAATCCGTATTTGAGTTTAGGTGAAAGTGTTGTATGTGCTTATTTAAACACACTCATATGTGATAAGTTGATTTTTGATTTTTGGGATGGTGACTTGGGGATGCGAGGCAATTCTTGGGATAAGTATGAGTATGTGTGAAAAGTAGTACATGCCTATACTACCCGAACCACATGAGTCGCACTTGGATCAGGGAGAGTCACGAGGTTACTAAGGCACTAATAGTTGAGTTCAATTTTCCAATTTTCGTCATTCCTTTCGTTTCGGTGATGACTATGATGACAATTTTTATTCAGACCCTAGTGGTTATAACAAATCAAGTCTGATTTCGATAAGTCTGAGAAGTTAATTGATTGGTTTAGAAAACCACGCCCTGTGTAGATACCAAATGTGCTAAAAGAGAGATGATCTAGGTAATCGACCAAAGGATAGCAACCTGTAGTTAGAAATGATACATGTTGTGAAAAGTTTATATCACATTAGAACATGAAGGAAGGCTTTTTACGTGATAGTATTTGACTCTGAAAGACAAGAGTCTGGTTCGTTGTGCGTATGTGCGTTATGCAATGGAAGGTCATCATAATTTGACCATTCGACATGTTGCTATAACCGGAGTGAAGACCTTATCTTAGGCTGGGTCCATGACCTACTTTGAGAAGGAGCAAAGTTCTCCATTAAAGATCGAGTTTGTAACTCGAATGTTAGGACTAAAGGACCAACAGAGGATGAAGAGTGGGTGCAAGTTCGAGCACCATAAGTAGTTAGGAAGTCCAAACGTTTGGCACTCGTTTATAAAATTATAAGAGTTAAGATTGATGTAGAGAGGATGAGAAGACGCATGAGGATGTTAGTTATGTTTCGATATCTATATACTTTAGATGTAGTCAAGATGATCAAGTAGAGCACAACAAGGTTGATCGTACAGAAAATAGGAAAAGAAAATATTGAGTTTAAGAACCATCGTTGTTGCTACCATTACATTAGTAAAACCCTCATATTCTATTTTGTACATGTATACATTGGTAATCGATTTAGTACTTGTCATGATCGTGATCAGACTGTGGATGTGATATACAAGAGGATCATTTGTTGTGGGCCCATAACCCACAAGTTCCAGGATCGATTGTTAGTAATTGCAGAAAATGAGGAGCCGAACCCCAGTGGGAAAGACCCAACCATTGATGCAAAAAGTGAAACAGACAACTTGGCTTCAGATTCTATGTCAAGATCCAGAAGAGTTGCAACATATGAAGCTAAGTGAGAGAGTTATTAGCTTCGATTGTCGTTGAGTAAATGGTAGAATGGATGTTTCAGTTGTCAAATGAGGACATGACATCAATTATCATGAGGGAACTTGGAATCCTTACCTATACCTATAGGTATATGGGGTGATCCTACCTTAGATCTTATCTTCAAGTGTCTTGGGATGATGTAGAACCACGATACGTCATGAGTCAAAATTTACCAAGAGATAAAAGTATGCCTTTCTAGGCATTACATATAAAGGATTACTCTGTAGAGGATGTTTTCATGAGGTTCATTATCACAACTAAGCAGAGGTTCTGATTATTCTCTGATAATCTTGAGACTACTATTGATAATGTGAAAATAGTTGTAGAACTTTTTTATTTAATCCTTAGTCATAAAAGAATTTTTCGTGTGTGAAAATTCAGTAGGAAAGAATAGTTTGGTTTGTCCGAATTTATGTTTTGATATATGTCGACAATCTGATAAGTTGTCATAAAAGAACCTAGGATGTTTAGACAATATAAGTAAGATGATTTAATACTGTGGGAGAACAATATGATGACAATCCTTTCTTAGGACGGAGAAGTGACTTGCGGGATCATTAGCCAGCGTAGTTTTGCAAACGATTCCAGGATGTAATCATCTTAAGGGGGAGGTAATTGTAACACACGTAAGTTGAAGATCTTGTAAATACCAATCCTTTGATATAAAGATAGTCGAGAACGGATTTCGTATGAAAGAGTTATGATTTTTATACTGACTTTAACAATTTAAGCCTATAAAAACTATAACTTTAAAAATAAACTGAGAATTAGCCGAAGAATTATAAATAAAAGTTATAACACTTGTCGATAGATACACGTGGATATAAAGAACGTCAAAACGGAGCTGGTATGAGAAAGATACGATTTTAGAAAATAATAAAAAATTCGTGCGGCGCGCCTAGCTTCTAGAAGGGGTAACACGGACCACCCGGACTTCAACACATGGAAAGTAAGCAGAGGAGCAACTGTTGGGGTGCAAAGTTTTCCATGAATGACTTTGTAATGTGATGACTTTTGTAAAACCCACTTGCATGTGGTGTATTTGCCTTTTGACTTGAGGTAGAGAGTGAGAGAGAGACATGTATACACCTCTATATAAGGTGGGTTTAGTCCACTTGTAGAGGTGTGCTTGAGAGGTGTAAAAGTTGAGTGTGTAAGTGTGTGTTATTTATGTAGACTAGATCTATGTCCTTTTTGTAACAAAATACATAATCAATACATCTCTTGAACACCCAAATCACCATGTTCATTGTGCAATCTTTAATTCCACATGCCAAACCATGTTCTTTAGTCACTACAATTGGTATCAGAGCGGGTCTTCAATGATCAGTGTGATTTGTTGAAGAACGATTCTCGGTTTGGCAACATTTGTCACAATTGGAGCAATTTTGGTGAGTCTCTCTCTATAATATCTCTTAATTTCATTGAATTAGTGCGTTGCGTTTTTTATTTGTGATCGTTTGACTCGTTGGATGAAATTTTTCTTGAAAAACCCATTTGTTGTGATCCAATATTTTTTTTGTTGATCAAGCCAAAAAAAAATCTCGTTATTGTCCATCAATCCAAAATTCAAGCCCAAATTAATTTTCAGTTACTGTTCATTGATTCAAGCCCAAATAAATCACATAGATTTGTTACTATTCATATAACCAGATTAAAGCCCAATCCATGTGTTATATTCGATGTATCTGATTCCCTTCACGTATCCGACATCTATTGACTCATTCTACCAAATCGATGATCAAGAAATTGAGATGTATCTGATTTCATTATTTCGTCTATCGGTTTTTTCTGAGGAGTCAAGATTGTTAATCGATTACCTCTACAACTTAAATTTCACTTTACGTTATCCATAAATCAAGTCGATTCAAAGTAATCAAGTCGATTTTGACTGAATTGAAACTCAATTCATGCTATTTGAAATTAGAATTGACTTTCGGTTGTGTTAATAGAGTCGAATATATTTGGATTTGAAATCAAATTCAATTATTTGGAAGTTCAAGTCGAATCGATTGAGGTTATTATTTTGGAGTCAGAATCGATTGGTTATTTGATTTTGATTTTGATCTGGAAAGAAGGTTTTGATATCGACTGCTGATTTTTGATAGTCGATAGTTACGAAGGTTTTGGATTTTGATTTCTAATGGTTGATGATGTTTCGATTCAATTGGAAGTCTTGTGATGGATTCATTGTTTATCTGATTGGATATCGATTTTGGTTATTAAAGACCTAAGATTTGGAGTCAGGAAGTCGATGGCTTGGGGATGAACAAACATTGACTTGGCTAAACGAACTGGGAAGATGTGACTGACTGACGAAGGCTTGATTGAAGAAATCGATTTTGGGATTTTGATTTCGATAGTTTGGGATATGTTGGATTTTGGGGTTCCTGTATCAAAAAGCGAAAGTTTGTGAAAAAGCGAATTTTTGTTCAGGAAAGCTTTGTATACCATAACTAACGAAGTTTTGGTGACATTCGCGACTGAATTCACGAACAATTGAAGAGGGTAATTGAATGTTTCAAAATTTTGGTTATACAGTCTATGGGTTTTATGAGAATACTTGATGATTCGTTAAACTGGGAAACGAAATTGAGGAAGAAGGATGTTCAAATATTTTTTTTATGTTGATTCAGTGAGTCAATGTGAATGATTCAGACGAGATTCAGAGGCTTCGTGTGCCTTCGTTTTCGTTAAAATGGTTGTGAAAAATTTTCGTTAATTTGGTGCTCTGGTTGAATCTAACGAAGGGGAGAGAGAAAATTTTCTTAAAATGGTGTTGAAAGATTTTATACGAAGGGTGCTGAGGATTTCATACGAAGGCTGTTGTGGATTCGTATGAATTGGGGAAGAAACTCAGAATTTTCGAAAATGATCCCTGCACTTACGAAAGTTTAACATCTTTCACAACTCTTCGAATGATTGGGACAATTTTTCGTATGTATCGAATGAAAAAGAAGAAATTTCGAATTTGGTCCCTGAAATTTCGACAGTTTGGCAACAAGTACCCAATTTCGAAAAAGGACTGATTTTGCTGAGAAATTGAAGAAAATGCATTTCAGGCCCCTGCAGTTTGTGCAAATTGACGCTTTCTACCCAGCTTTGGAAAAGGGGGAGAGTTTTGCATTTTTGGCTGTTTTGGGCGCACCGGCTCACTGCAGAATTTTAAAATTGACAATTTCTACCCATTTTTGAGAAATTTTGTCAAAGGCGGTCCGTGAACGAAGCTAAAAATTGAAAATTTTTTGGGTTTTCCTGATTGAAGCACAAAGTTTATGCCACATGTTAAGAGGGAGTTTTGACACGAAAAATTCCAAATTGAGCACGTTCTCTTTCCTTGTTGGTTTTATAATCAAATTTCGATTATAAAAAGGGGGAGAAATTTATATGGAAATTCGAAAGTTGAATTTTTCATATTACACGGACTTGAAGACCGAAGTGACCTTGAGTTTTTGAAGTTTATGAAATGATTCGATTGGAGATTCGAAAGTGATTTCGGTTCAAGATGGGTTTGGACTTATTGAAGATTTTTGGGGTGTGTTTTTATGCTCAACTTTAGGGTGATTATTTGCAGTTTGAGAAGCTCTTGATCATTCCTTGATGCTCAGTTCGTATGGTCTCACATCCTAGAACCCAAATTGAAGAATCATGGAAGAATTGAAGATTTGAAGTTCATCTCAACATGTGTCACCCTTGAGGCTCGGATCGCGTAGTTGCTCGATTTTGGAAGATTTGAAGTGGGTCATCCATTCCTAAATTTAAGGGGGAGAATGTTGGGGTGCAAAGTTTTCCATGAATGACTTTGTAATGTGTTGACTTTTGTAAAACCCACTTGCATGTGGTGTATTAGCCTTTTGACTTGAGGTAGAAAGTGAAAGAGAGACATGTATACACCTCTATATAAGGTGGGTTTAGTCCACTTGTAGAGGTGTGCTTGAGAGGTGTAAAAGTTGAGTATGTAAGTGTGTGTTATTTATGTAGACTAGATATATGTCCTTTTTTGTAACACAATACAAAATGAATACATCTCTTGAACACCCAAATCACCATGTTCATTGTGCAATCTTTAATTCCGCATGCCAAACCATGTTCTTTAGTCACTACAGCAACGTCACCATAGGGCGAGGTGCGCCTATGGATTGACGCGGCGCGCCTCCGGTATTTGGCTATAAATAGTTGTAGAAACAACCATTCTTCTCACCCTTTCTCACATTTATCTCTCAAACGTTTTCCCACCTTTGAGTCTGAATTTTTCTAGACTTTTGAGCATTTTAGCGGGGCTCTGAGATATCTACGAGCTCGGCGAAGAAAAGCTTTCGAGTCGAAGTCCTGCCTGTGACTTCCTGTTTTTGCTAGAAACTCTGTAATTTAAACTACACTTGTTATGCTTATGTTTTAGTTCATTGATGTTATTAAGAACCTATAAACAACATTTATCAGTGATCTTATGTCATAATACTGATTGATATACCTATGGGAGTGATGTCTAGGCTAGATCTAGTAAGGTGTTTAAAGTGGGATTTCCAAACAGTATACTTTGTATACCAAACGGACCCTACATCTGATATGATCTTACTGTTGGATCTATATGCCCAAGAATCATTATGGAGTAATATTGCTAATAATATATGATCCTATAGCGTCACACCTTTATCAAGTTGGCACATTTTGTATATTTATTATTAATATGATTATTAATAAATAATATCGATTCTTGTATTTTAGTTAGGGAATAATTATTGTTTTGTGAAAATAATAATTATAATAGAGTATTACTAGTTATTATTTCATATGATATGAATTAATAAGTCATGCACAACATTGTGGGCTAGTTGGATTCTTTTGTCTTTTACATAAAGACAAAGTTTATACTTTTTAAACTTGGAGTTTATAAAAAATAAAGAATCTTACTTTTTAAAAGGCATAATGATGGTGTAGGGGTTGCTTTTTCAACCTTCCACCTTTTGTCTCCCATGCTTCTAAAGGCTACCATTACTTTAGATTATTTAATTGTTAGGCCTTACTTTTCATGGGATATATAAGAGATGCATGAGGCTTGCATTTTTGCAAGACTGAAGCTCTTCTTTCTTCCCTTCTTTCTCTCTAAATCCGTGAGCATGAATAAGCACTTTTCTTTTGAACTTTCGTGTTTTGCTTTGGTGATTAGAAGACCTCTTGAGTTGTTCCCTTTAGTGCTTAATTGAGTTAAGAACTTAAAGGCTTTAGACACTCAAGAATACAAGAAGGAACTAGCATTTCAAGTGCCTTACTCTTGATGGTGGATACTTGTAGAGAAGATCATACACTTTGATCTTTTTGTTATCTTCATCAACACCCCAAAACCAAGTGGGTTCAAAGGCTTCAAAGGTTATCTCTAAAACATCCTATGGTTGGTTTTATTTCATTCTAACCTCTATAAATGGATCCATGATGGTTCGGTTTTGTTATGAACTAAAAATAATCTTGTTATTTTTAAAGTCTTCCGTTACCGGTTTTTGTGAAAAACATACTTTTATTTCGTATCAAAACCCAACAGTGGTATCAGAGCCATCTTTTATATGTTAGAATAATTTTTTAAGTTTGATAATCTTTGGTATTTGGAATACAAGCATGAATTTCTTTTGGTTAAGAAAAATCTATATTTGTCTTCTTTGGCAACTACTTGGTTAAAATTGTTTATTTTTATATATAACTATTTTTCATGCATTTTGGTTATATAAAAGTTGCCTTAGAAAAAACAAAGAGTTGTTTGTTATAATATTTGATATGTTGTTGTGTATAAACAAAGCCATTTGGACATTTTTGTTGTGTTTGGTTGATATTTATTTATTCATAAGATGTAATCGATAAATAGGTATTTTTAATTTGTTGATTTGATGTAATAAATTAGTTAGACTAGTTGTATTTACTTTAAATGTAACAATATGAAGAAATTACCAGCTTAAAAACCTTTTGAAGTGTCTCTTAAGTCCTTTAGGAAAGACTTAATAATTCTTGTGATGGCTCACAAAAATTATTACTAGACATGGTTTGGCTTCTACACATTATAATGCATGTTTGTGATGTTTACTTTATGTTAAATGTATGTTATGTTTTATGTATGAAAATAGTTTTTACATGTCAATTAACATTTTTTCATAAGATAATATCACTTGGAGTTTGAATAAAAAATATTTAAAAGATAACATAAAATGTTTATAAATGGATATTTATAAAAACGTTTTACCGGTTACCAGTTTACCGGTTAAAACTCAATTTTTTGTTGAAAATAGTTTTATTGTAAAACTTATAAATACCCAACTTTAAAATATTTGAAATGGTTTAAAAGATGTTTAAACTTTATATAAACTCCATGTCTTTATAATAAATAAGGAGTTTTTATTAAAAAGACTAAAATCGGTTTATATTGTTATGACGGCAAATAATAAAACTAGTGATTATTTTTTGCGTCGAAACTTAATATATGATATTGGTGTTTCAAACATAACGCAACGTGTTGATATTATGTTTTATGCATGCTAAATGAGATTTAAAACATAAGTATCATCACCCAAATTTTGGTTTATTAAAATATGACTTTTATCATAAGATGCATAAAATTGAGTTTATAAAATAAAATGAGTTTATTCTATAAATTCATGGAGTCATAGGTTTTTTATTGTTAAAAAGAGATTTAAAATAGTGATTTTACAACTCATCCAAAACTCCAAGTCATAATTATAAAATATAGTTTTATTAAGACTGTTATCGGTTCTTAAAACCGATCTACGACTAAACTTTAAAATACCGGATTTTAGTTTATAATTGATCGCGGTTAATGGCAAATAAAATAAAGTTTTATTTGGCACCTTAAGAACCTCATAACAAGTGATGAATTTTACAAAAGGGTACATGAACTGTTGGATGCATGCAATATTCATGAGAGCGTGTTTTTATAAACTATAATTGTAAAACATATATAAACCCTTATTTACAAAACTTCAAATCTATACAATCCATTTAAAATTAACTTGGGATTTTTGTGCGGTTCATATGGATTTTTGGGTCACCATATTCATTTGAGTTGTCAAAAATAGTCATGGTGTTTTCGTATTTGCTTGTGGGAAAAATGTCACCTAACCATTTGTGGAATAGAACTCACATGTTTTTTAAATGGATGATTTGATCAATTTCTTATGTGATAAAGGTCGCCTAAGCATAAGAGTTTTGAGACATAGATGGGATAAACATGCCAAGCTAAACAATAGTTGTTTAGGATCCCATAATCTAGGAGTTACATATCGTATGCAATTGGTAATCGCTACCTACCGAGTTTGATTAAGTTTATGGGATAAAGGTCGCCTAACCATTTACTTGTTTCGTTACTTGGATCCTAGACTTTAATAAATTAATGTTTTAAGAAACAATATAAGGTATTAATTTTTAAAGACTAAATATTGAAAATACTAAATGAAACCTTGTTAAATTCTGTTGATAACTGTTAATAATTTTACGCCCTGCAAAACCTCTCTCTTGTTGAGTTTCAAGAGACAATAACATTTGATGGTTATAATTTCTATAACTGGTATAATATCTTGAGGTTCTACCTTTTAAGATAAATAGAAATTATATATAACTGAAAGATCCAATACCTGAATAACCTCTGCAACCAGTTAGTCTGATCATTATAATTTGATGGAAGTATTATTGTGATGATGATGATGTGTCTCACATCATACTGAAGAAATTAACCATTACTTGTCGAAAGTCTTGGATAATTATGAAACATATCAGATGTCTCATCAAGTAAAGCATATATTCATTCAGAACACTAGAAATAGTTTCAAGTTTGTTCAAGCATTGAATAAAAGGAAGTCTAAGAGATTGTGCACTCATATAGACTTATAGTTCAGTTAAGGGAAATACATCGTAAACCCAAAAATCAAGAAAGGACCAAATGATAAGTGTTGTTTCTATTGTGGAAGAAATTGGACACTAAAGGAGGAATTGCTCCTCTCATCTCATCAAGCTGAAGAAGTCTAACTTGGACAAGACTTCAGATGTCTATATGATAGAACTATTTATTTTTTCCATCATTCACTTGAGTATGTAATACTTCATGTGACATTAATAATTGATATTATGTGTTGATGATTGGAAGAAATGATCAACTGATTACAAACGAATGGTATTTCGTGTTGAAGATACAACAAGGGTTGTTATACTCTTTTATTTAAAATATATATATATTGTACCTATCCTTATAGGGACATGTAACAGTTGTAATTTATGAATAAATCTAGATTTACTTATCGTTTAATGGATGTTCACATTCATGTTATGAAACGATGTATTCTATGTTAAAGAATATATTCTCATAATGTTATATATGAATTAATTCTATAATCTTTCATTAAATTAATAGTTATGATCATAACACCTACATAATCAAATGATATTTGATTGGAACTTATCTATGTCGTAATCATCATGACAATATAAATAAGAAATACATATACCAACTTCAAAAGGATGGAATATTTGAAGGGAAATGAGCTTGATTCATTTGATATATGTGAATCCTATTTATATGGGAAGATGATTCACAAGTGTCTTTATCTATTAGTAGTTAAAGAACAAAAGGCTTGACAAAGAGTTATACATAAGTGATGTATGTAATCTTTTTCAATCCATGACTAGATTTGGTGATAGATGTTTATTCAATTTCACTGACAACTTTTATTCATTATTGATGAAACATTTGATTTGCTCAAATTGTTTCATAGTGAAGATTGAAATACAACCTAATGAGATCATCATTAACCTTTCGTTGTGATAAAGAAAATGACTTTTGTAAACCAAGTCTTCTTGGAACATCTTAGGAGTTGTGGAATTGATTCACAACTCATTCCGACAAAGACACTCACTTGTCATTAGTATGTTCTTGTGGTACAGGATCACCTGGTCACTTGAATATATCTTTTGATATTTAAGATAACCTTCGTATTCTCTAGTGGGATAGGTCACCTAGCCACTAGCTGAATGTCGATAGTACAAGTTTTTAAAGAGGATAAAACATAGACCTTGCAGTCTATTGTATGATGTTTTAAAAGAACTATTTACTTTATCAAATTTTTGGAATTATGCTCACTGCAACAAATATATATTAAATATATATTTCCAACCAAACAAGTGGATTAGATACTTATATTAGACTAAGGATGGAATGGTTTATCCTTATGTAAAAGATATGGAGTCATTGAGTTCATGTTAGACAATAATCTCAACCACTATGGTATCTACTAAATGCATTTATGTAGAATATCCTAAATGATTGTTTAGGATGAAGTTTCTACTAATCCCACTAATTGTCATTCCATAAAAAAAGTGATTAGAAAGTTCTTTTTCTAAGTGGGAGCTGTATGGAACTTTAAGAGCTTAATAACAATAAACTAAATGCATCATAGTTTAGAACTAGCAAATTTCAATTGTTATTGAATCTGCTCAATGGTTGACCAGAAACTAATAAAACACATAGAGATGCATTCATGTATGATTATCAAGTATGGGCTTGATTAATCATATGTGTCATGGATATGCATAAAGGTCAAATAAGTCGTATGCTTAGAGCATGTCGAATGATACCAGTATAATCTGAGAACAAGTCATTGTGTGACTTATAGGAACATTCTAAAGTACTTGCGAGAACTAGAGAAATATTCCTAGTCTACAGAGTATTTGAAAGAAAGCTATGTTTAAAGTTGTTACACATGTGCTAAATTTTCAAATAGATTGAGATGACTCTCAGTCACAATCGGTTGTGTCCACATTATGAATTAAGAGATAGTTACATGGATATTAGTTCCATGTAGATTTTAATTACAGTTACACATCAGACTTAGAGTACCTCGTGGTTTAGAGAACCATGTACAAAGATGCTTAATGTATAGTTCATTATGACTATGAGTAATCCCATTACGCAAGTATTGGTATCTAAGTCATATTCAAGCATCTAATTCATTATCAATAGTTTTTCTTTATATATAAGTTATATATAAAACTGAAAATTATTGTATTCGCAAAGTTTATACAAATCAAATTTGTCAAATCTACTTAGCAAAGCTGCTTCATTAGCGAAAGCATGAAAGTCAAGCTGGTGTTGTAGGGCATTGTTGATACAAGTAAATGTATTTGATTAAATTTAGTATTTGGATATTGGAACAATAAAGCAACATATATTGTACTGAATGATATATTGGATATGAGTCTTCCATTAAATAATTGTTGTGTTCTATATTATCATGTTTAAATCCTTGAATAACTAGGTTATTCTAAATGTCCATAGTCGTTCATAGTTGTAGGGGAATCTATGAGGTAAGACTAATATGAGTGGATTGGTGGATTCTCATGGAGATGAGAATGGCAAATAGATGCTACCAACTTCATAGGTACTTGATTGGGAGAATAAGTATTGGACTTGACCCGCATCGAAACCACTTTATGGATCATAGTCAAGAGTGATGTTTTGATCAAGGTTGTATCTTTTAATCTTAGACCTGAGATACATATTTGGGACTTCAGGTGTAGGGATTGGCGTGCTTAGACATGGTTCAACGTTGTTTCGTAAAGGGGCAGTCATAAAGGCCATTGTTGGGTATGACATGAACTGCATTGATAGGCGTATGTAGTTCAGATGATCTTTGTATTCTTAGACCTGAGATGCATATTTGGGACTTGAAGTATAGGGATTGTTGTGCTTAGACATGGTTCAACGTTGTTTCGTAAAAGGCAGTCATAAAGGCCATTGTTGGGTATGACATGAACTACATTGATGGGTGTATATAGTGAAGATGGGATTTGTCCCTCTTATTCATTGAGAGCATGACATCTAAGGCCTTAGTTAAAGTTGAACACTAAATGAGATTGATCCCGATCCATATCTTATGTTTCAACATGATGTCTGGGACAAAGGAATAATAGATACCACACCTTTAGTAACAATTGTAGCTTAGAGCTCCTGGAATTGGCTGTTGATGAAATGGCATCCTTCATATGTAATTAGGGACTGTAGCCCATTGCTGGATGTCAGCTATTGTCTATGTCAGTCTATAATGAATCTTGTGCAAGTGGGTGATTGTTGGATCTATATGCCCAAGAATCATTATGGAGTGATATTGCTAATAATATATGATCATATATGGTCACACCTTTATCAAGTTGGCACATTTTGTATATTTATTATTAATATGATTATTAATAAATAATATCGATTCTTGTATTTTAGTTAGGGAATAATTATTGTTTTGTGAAAATAAAAATTATAAGAGAGTATTACTAGTTATTATTTCATATGGTCTTAATTAATAAGTCATGCATAACATTTTGGACTAGTTGGATTCTTTTGTCTTTTACCTAAAGACAAAGTTTATATTTTTTTAAACTTGGAGTTTACAAAAAATAAAGAATCTTACTTTTTAGAAGGCATAATGATGGTGTAGGAGGTTGCTTTTTCAACCTTCCACCTTTTGACTCCCATGCTTTTAAAGGCTAGCATTACTTTAGATTATTTTAATGGTTAAGCCTTACTTTTCATGGGCTATATAAGAGATGCATGAGGCTTGCATTTTTGCAAGAGTGAAGCTCTTCTTTCTTCCCTTCTTTCTCTCTAAATCTGTGAGCATGAAGAAGCTCTTTTCTTTTGAACTTTGGTGCTTTGCTTTGGTGATTAGAAGACCTCTTGAGTTGTTCCCTTTAGTGCTTAATTGAGTTAAGCACTTAAAGGCTTTAGACACTCAAGAATACAAGAAGGAACTAGCATTCCAAGTGCCTTACTCTTGATGGTGGATACTTGTAGAGAAGATCATACACTTTGATCTTTTTGTTATCTTCATCAACACCCCAAAACCAAGTGGGTTCAAAGGCTTCAAATGTTATCTCTAAAACATCCTATGGTTGGTTTTATTTCATTCTAGCCTCTATAAATGGATCCATGATGGTTCGGTTTTCTTATGAACTAAAAATAAACTTGTTATTTTTAAAGTCTTCCGTTGCCCGTTTTTGTGAAAAACAAACTTTTATTTCGTATCAAAACCCAACAGTGGTATCAGAGCCATCTTTTATATGTTAGAATGATTTTTTATGCTGATAATCTTTGGTTTTTGGAAAACAAGCATGGATTTCTTTTGGTTAAGAAAAATCGATATTTGTCTTCTTTGGCAACTACTTGGTTAAAACTGTTTATTTTTATATATAACTATTTTTCATGCATTTTGGTTATATAAAAGTTGTCTTAGAAAAAACAAAGAGTTGTTTGTTACAATATTTGATATGTTGTTGTGTATAAACAAGCCATTTGGACATTTTTATTGTGTTTGATTGATATTTATTTATTCATAAGATGTAATAAATAAATAGGTATTTTTCATTTATTGATTTGATGTAATAAATTAGTTAGACTAGTTGTATTTACTTTATATGTTGATAATTACTACCAACTACAAAGTACTTTTGACACTATTACGATATAGGTGCGTACTGGAGTACTATACGAGTATTTCCCTCCCTTTTTTTGATGAGTTTTGGGTGTCAATGATTTCTTGCACGAATTAATTGAGGGAACTTCGTAGACTGCCAAATAGAATGTTTCAGTAATTGACCACTACTGGGTATGTATGATGTTATTTATCCAGTTAGGGTGACTTTGGGGGTAATACCTCAAGGCCAGACCACTGCTAGGCTCAATTATCTAGATAACCACCCATGACTTATTTGTCTTGTGGTATTTTTGAATAGAGGTTGAATGATGAGATTTTTTCCATTCACCTCATTTGATGTCTTTATTGATCCTCTTCTGCTTCTAGCGAATCCCCAAGACAGTATCGTCAACTTGTTGTTTACATTGATCCTTTAGACTAGATCTCATAAGAACATTGTATAGGATCAGTACGTGAGGATCGACATGACGGGGAAGAGTGTGTCATAGATATAATATATCTATGTTAATGATACTAGTTGGTTTTGCAGGTTTGAGATATATCAATATTAAAACATTATGGGATTGAAAACATTATGTATCTCACCAGGTATCCCAACCTGACCCACTCAGTTTATATGTATCACAAGTAGCGGTGTTAAGACTGTTAAAGACTTGAGTAGGATGGTAAGTGATTAAAGAGAACACTTTGCAATAGATTTCAAGACCGTTGGGTCTTTACACTGTAACATATGTTGTGTATAAATTATGACATGCTTACAATTTTATTTGTGTAACAATCTTTTGTACTCAAATTGCTTTAATGTAATAGGAATTTCTACAATAAAATATATCATGTTTTTCAAAGCGTAAATATTTTTTTTTCCAGTTCTGAAAATTAGCGATGTCACAAAAGATGAATCAATTTAGAATTCAATCTTTTCATTTAGTGCTTATATATATATATATATATATATATATATATATATATATATATATATATATATATATATATTAGTTCATGTATGTATTGTTTCTAAAGAAAAAAAGATATAAAAGTTGTATTTGTTTTTTCAGTTTGTTTCATAGATAAGTCAATTATATTATACCACATTTATTTAGAATTTTACTGAATTATACTTCATAATTAATTTATTTTTAAAAGATAAAAATTTATCTTTTATGATAAAATACTTAATTTATTAGTTTAAATACGTTGTTTTATGTAAATTATTATCGTTCTAATGTAAGAACATTTTAAACTATTAAGATAATATACTTAATTCTTTTAATTTAAATATGAGTTAAATAGAAATCTTAAATCAAAATCTGAATACAACTTACAAAAAAAATAATAATAATAAACAAATAAAAAAACCGAATGATTATTTTTAGATTAGTTAATAATTTATAAATGTTATGTTAAATAAAAATGCTAAATTGTAAAGTCAAATTATATATTATAAAATTTATATAACTCTTATAAAAGAGGCCACATAAGTCAATATGGTTCAACTATTTCGTCTATCTTCAACTATATTTATTTGAAACTAGGCGAATGCTCGCGCGTTGCGAAGAATAAAACAACATATTTGAAATATTTACAAATATATGTTTTTTAATATATCAATGAAGTTGTTGTTAGCTCTTATATAATAAATCTTACAATAAGTTGGTATAAACATTATTTTTTAATTATATGATAGTATAAACATCTTTTAACATTCTATAATCTCAGTTGTCTCAATGGCCTCTACCTGTGGGTTACTCATGAATAAAATTAAATATAATATATGGTTTAATTATATTTATAGTTGTTGTTATGATTAATTAATTTAAAAAAGTTTATTTGCTCAAGATTTTAATTTCTATCATTGCTATTTAAAATATCAAACATTGTTTTTGTTTCTTAAAAGTAACAATATATTTTTTTTGTATATAATGTTATTTTTAACTATTGTTGTTATAATTTATTTAAAATAATGTATTTGGAAACTCTTAATTATTTTAATTTGGTTTCAGAAATTTAACTTTTTTAAAATTTAATTGATGAATATTGTTAGTTTCTTTGATTGTAATTATTTAAAACAACAAACATTGTTTTTGTTTTTAAAGATAACATTATAATTTTTTTATATAATATTACTTTTAACTATTCTTATTGTAAGTTATTTTTAAGCTACTTATTTGAAAATTATTAATAATATAAAAAATAGTTTCATAGTCATTTTTGTTAATTTAGGATTACAATTTAGGTTTAACATTATAATTTATAACTTGTAACTATTTATAAAATAGTTTCTTGATTTTTTCAAGTTTAACGGAAATTTTGATTTAAGTTAACCGTTAACATTATATTGAAATTAATAAGTTAAATGTTTTGCATAAAATCATAAATTATATAAAAGTTATGGTTTTAAAATGACAATTGTTCACATACGACAATATATTTAAATTAATAAGTTAACTACAATATGATAAAAAGTTAAATTCATAATTTAATAAATAGAAGTAAAATATGATATTTTAATATTGTAGTTTAGCTAATTTGTTATTAGAATTAAGTTTTTTCATTCATTTAACAATATTAACCAATTTATAATAATTATTAGAAAGAAATGGAAAAGTCATTGAGGTTTGAAATGAATGTGGTGCAAGTAAAAATGTCTCTTTTATAAGTATATTAGGCGTATTCGCGCACGTTGCACAGTAAAACAAATATATGGTTAAAATATGTTGAAATTTATAATTTTATTCATGGTTTTTGGTCATTTTTTATATATTGGCCTATTAAAATTGGAACCTACGACCCTAGAATATTGGAACCGATCCTGGAACATATTATGTCGGTTTTTAATATTCCAAAACTGCTCCTAAAGTTGTCGATATTGGGGTTCTAATTTTTTGTTATGGAATAAAATGATTGTCTATTACAACATATGAAAAAATAATTAACCATATAAATTATTGATAACTTAAATACAACGAATTAAAGGAAAAGTTAAAATTATAAATAAAAGATGTTTATAATTGATGTCAAAATATTCTCTAATAGATTCTAACCAGACTAATAACAATTATAAAACCCAAAATAAGTTTTAGTCATCATATGTTATTAGAAAACATAAGTTAAAAAACAATTAAACGATCTATATTTTATAAGAGTCTCGTTCCATTATGTCTTTTATTAGCATAACATAAAATTAGAGGTGCAATATGCAATGGCTAAATCTTATTTAACTTTTAATTACCTTACAGTTAAATCATAAACGTGTCGTTTAAAAAGATCATGAATGATTAAACGATTTATAATCAAATAATAGCTTGTAATGATATATTAACGACTTAAATTTATCATTTTTATGGAATATAACAAAATCAATTTTAATAAGCTTTATCAACTACATAATTGTTATCTATAGGACCATTTCAATGTAAGCGATTGTGAACATCCAACATAATATAAAGACCTATAAAATTAAACGCCGACATGCACTCCATTACATCATCCTAGAAATTACACCCAATGAATCTTTTTAAAAGTCTAGTTATACAATTTAAAGTGGAATGAACATTAACCTACACCATCTTGCAAATTCCATTATAATTTATACAACATGGACCGTTGGGTTTAGACTTTAGACGGTTAGTTGCATAGCTTCCTTTTGGGACCCCGTTGAACATGATTATAACTTTCATGAAAAAAATGCAAAACTTTAAAATAAATTGAACTACCAAAATTTTAAAATCAAAAAGCATGAACTACGTTAGTTGTATCCATTCTTGTTTTGTATTGTTGTTAAGTAGTCTTGTTGCTCGTGTGAATGTAGAGACAATGATTAGAGCATCTTCATATATAATATTTTTCATTCCAACCAAAATCATAATTATACAGTATAAACTTAGATAATAAATAAGAAGAAAATGAAGCAATATTTCTTACCATAAACTTTCATATTTCCTTCTCATCATCATCTTCCTCTTTATTATTATTTATGCTTTCCATCGATAATTTTTTTGTATGAAGTTTCTAATCTACCTCTCAACCACTCATACAACTCTTTAAACCATTCTAATAAAAATCTACCATTGTGAACTATATATATCTCAATATTAATCAATTGGTGTCATAAGAACCATTAAGTATCATAAATTAAAAAACTATTGAGTGATAGTTGTTAATAAGATACAGGTGAAAAGTTATGTAGGTTTAAATAGATATTATGGAATCATTATTATAAAGAAATATGAAAAGACATGGAAGTTTCAAATGATTGTGGTGATAGAAAAAATGTTTCCTTTATAAGTATAGTATGATAGTATATAGTATGATAGTATGATATAGACTCTTAAAATTTTCAACTTCTTCTACTTAACAGTTTTTAACCATATTTATTTGTAACTCCAAAACTATACAACTTCTTCGAGTTAATTGGATGATTAAATAAAATGGTTTTCCTATATAAAAACATTATCTTTTATTTTCTGTTACTCATATTTTCTTCTCTTGTCTTTTTGTTTTTTTTGTTGTATAGAGTACTTGAAAATGACGAAGTAGATTGCAGTTGTTTGAGGTGTAAAAGAAAGATTTCAACAATGAAATACATTGGTGCGACATGATCTTCTTTGAAATTTAGATTGTTCATTCAAAACAACTTTGGGTTGTCTAATTTGATGATTGGATGAATTTAAAATGATTTGGAATTAAAAATCTATAAATTCCTTGGTTAGGCGTGATTTTTTTTTTATATATATACTTAGGTATGAAAAACTACTTTGGTTGCATTATATAAATCTATTACCCTCTCTTAATTTATTTTTTGTTTAGTTGGTGCATGTAATAATTTTTTAATATGGTTATTAATGGTTTTAATGTTATGCGGTATTTTTATTTTTTTAATTTAATAAAGTGTATCCATAAGTTATATTGATAATAATTTTGTTTAACTTGCAGTGTATTTAAAAAAGATTATAGATAACTAAATAATAAACGTATAATCAAATACTTTTATTACTATTTTTTTGTGATTATAATCTGTACAAGAGAAACAGAGGGGCGATTATGCCATTCAATGTAAAAACTTTTAAAACCAATTACAACTCAATTAAAAACTTAAAAAGAATGGGACGTAGTTTCATCTAAATCTTATTAACCAGAAATATATTTCAATTTTCAAAATGAATTTAGTTCTAAATCATTTCAAATGCAAATCTATTAACAAACTGCAAATACCACCAAAACAATCACATAATCCAAATATCCTTTATTTTTTTTATTAGTTTATTGAATTTTATAAAAATTAAAGTCTAAAATATTTTTTGGCTTCGTAAATTATTATTATCGAAAGAATTAGAAACAAAATATAGATTTTCACCATTTCAACAAGCATACAAAGCATCATGGTCTATTTTGATTGTTTTGTTTATTTGTTTATTCTATTTATTTGTTTGATCAATGTATTATCATGGTCTATTTTGATTGTTTTGTTTATTTGTTTATTCTATTTATTTGTTTGATCAATATATTGTTATAATATGAATAACTTAATACATTTTTCTATTATAACTTTGTATACACAAAGTTTTGTGTAGTTGGTAATATATCGTTGAGACCATATAATTTTATATACATTCTTATTGAAGCTTTTATCGTATCATATAAATTTATATGATGTATTTAATATACTTTTATTAGAATAGGATTGTCTTTATAACATTATAAAGTAATTTTTTCTACATCTCCTTTTTAAAAGAAAGCAATGTTTTGATCTTCACGGTATCATAATATACCACATCGTTCTTCAATTAAGCCTAGACTTATTATATAAAATACTCATAAGTTTAAAAATAAATTAAACGAGAAATATGCGTTTCTATAAATTTTTTAAAACTATATAATCGGTCATTTTCAACAAATGAAACTCGTTGGATTCATTTGTAATTTTTATGTTATATTATATTTTAGGGAGGTACAACTTTGCACATTAACCTATTTTGTGTAAATGGTTATTTTCAATTTCGACTATATTTGTACTTTCAACATCCGAATAACCGACTTCGTTGTTGATTTACACTTTTAATCATGACTATTTTAACTGCATAATTGTATCCCTGTGCAACGAGCGAGAACACATCTAGTGTGTGTGTGTGTCTATATATATATATATATATATATATATATATATATATATATATATATATATATATATATATATATATATATATAGAGAGAGAGAGAGAGAGAGAGAGAGAGAGAGAGATGTGCAAATGATACGTCTAAGAGGGATCGATGCTCAAAAAAAGATTTAATGAAGTTTTTTTTTTTGAAATATGCATATATGCACATCTAAATATGCATGCATGCATATATTTGGATTGCGGACACATATATGATTATCCGTAGTAATATTGATAATCAACAGTTATATGGACTGTGAACAAACACACACACACAGACATATATATATATATACAAAAATATTATTGTCAAATCTTTTTTTTGACCCTAAATATATCTTAAATGCACCATTTGAAGAAGATTGGCGACCTTGGATTTGAAAAATTATAAGCACTATGTTCTCAAATTTTCACAAATCTTTTAGTTCTTACACTAACTCACCCTATATATATATATATATATATATATATATATATATATATATATATATATATATATATATATATATATATAGGTTCAGGTTCATTTGAGATCATGCTAATTTTGTGAGACCATGAGACCAAATCTAAAAATAATTTTAAAATGCAAAATAAATGGAAAAATCCAAAAATTGTTTTTTTAATTATTATTTTCTGAACATTATCGTTTTTTTTTTTTTTGAAAAATACGTGAAATATTCTAATAGAATATTACACTGTAAATATTCTAATGTGATTTTTAGAATGTTACAATATTGTATTAGATTTTTCAGATATGTAGAATATTCTAATATTGTACTATAATATGTGAAAAAATGTATTTTTATTTATTTATTTTTTATTTTTTTCGGTATTTTTTTATTTTTTTTTTGGAAAATATAAATTCCGAAAATAATATTTGAAATTTTCTTTTTCGAAAATTTTCAATTATTTTTCATTTTAAATTTTTTTTTTATCTACTAAATGAGTGGCTAGGATTGCGTCTCACGGTCTCATAAAATTAGATCGTTTCACATGAACCTAACCTTTTATATATATATATATATATATATATATATATATATATATATATATATATATATATATATATATATATATGACACTGACAAGTGCTAATAAATTAAGGTATGGTAACAGCGTCAAAAAAAATTACATTATGGGAAAGAGGCCATTCCATCAAACGAGATGCATGCACACGGCATAGTTGATTGAATGTTTCACAACTTGGAAAGGACCATTTCACATCAATAGCAAGCCCTATAAATTTCCATTTATTCATGTTTGGGTTGTCTTTGAATAAGTGAATTAAAAATTTTCATTAGTCTTTTGATAACTTGTTTTTTTCATAATTTATCTGGATCTCTCTCTCTCAGTCTATATATATATATATATATATATATATATATATATATATATATATATATATATATATATATATTTTTTTTTTTTGTTAGATTCATGTGTTCTTTACATTTATTGTGTGTCAATAAACACAATTTTGAACTAACGGATAAATAGAATCAATGGTTATGATATGAGGATTTATGATATTACATTAGGGTAATATATATCATATAATCACAGAAATGTCAGCATACGGGTATTTTGGTCAATTAACCTATATTAAAAAAGAAAAATTTCAGATTTTAAGGGATAATTAATTCCCTTTTTTTTTAATCTAAATTTTTTAATTTTAGTATAATTTTTAATAATAACCGATTTTATTCTGTTAGAATGACAAAAAGTAAACCATAAACTAGTAAGGATATTTTCGATTTTATTATTGTAGAATATGGTTCCATTCAAGATATTTTTTATAATTAACATGTTTAAAGAATTATACAACATATTATCAAGAATAACATTTTCTAAAGAGTATAGATTTTATTCTTTAAGAATCACTAATTTTATCAATTCATAAAGAATAAGTCTATAAATGATTATTAAATTCATTTTTAAAAAAATATGACTAATAATGGTTTAAGAATTACATTTATTCTTAAAGATTAATACAAAGAACGGTTAAAAAAGAAAAAAAAAATCAAAATCTAACAAAAACACTAATCCATTCTGAAAGAATATTATTGTAAAGAAACACGTTATACATTGTGGCAGAATACATTCTGGTAGAATATACTATTGTTGTCTATGTTTTCTTCCTTTTCCACATCACAACCTCTTCAAAACCTAAATCCATAAATAAAACATAATCAACTTTCAAATATAAAAAAATTCAGTGCATTCTAAGTGTAACAACGTAAATTTTCAAAACAATTTTTTATTTTTAAATCATACTTTCAATCACACGATAATCACAAAAACATAACGTATCCACTGTGTCATAACAAAACATGTCCCAGAATCTCAATAACATAAACTCCATAAGTGTGTACGGATCATGCCGGCGCCTTCCCGCGATCCTCGCTAGTACCTGAAACACATAACATAACAACTGTAAGCATAGATGCTTAGTGAGTTCCCCAAAATACCACATTCAACACATACACCTTTCCAGGCCATAACTCTGTAGGATCTTCCGATCCATGTGTCTCAGGGGACTTCCGTCCCGAATCCCGGTAGACCTTCCGGTCCTACCCGTATTGACCTTCCGGTCCGTAACCTCTTGACCTTCCGGTCCATATCATCTTGACCTTCCGGTCCATATCGTACATAACATACATAACACATACATATCACATAACAACATACAGCTCATACATCTCATAGCATATAAGACCTTCCGGTCACACATAGGTACCCTTCCAGGTACAGTATAGTGAGAAGACTCACCTCAATGAAGTCGGATAAACTCTCGTGCTCAACGTCCCAACCTAGCCTCCTCCTATTATTCAAATAACATTCCCGATCAATATTCTCTCATAGCCTCATCTCTACAGATTGGGTAGAAGGTCATTCTACCCTTCCCTGAACTCTCTTGAATCAGTCTTGACCAGAACCCTAAGGTCAACGAAAGTCAATGGTCAAACTTTGACCGACTCGTCGAGTGCACATGGGAGACTCGGCGAGTCCATGCGGGTTCTCTGAATCCTTCTAGCCTCTCTTGGCTCGTCGAGTCATCGTCCCACTCGACGGGTTACATCTATCACGAATCGCGGGGCAACCCCAACTCGACTCGTCGAGTCCACTTATGGACTCGACGAGTTGCTTCCATGTTCTTACTCAAATGACCTTCTAAGGTCAGATCTGCTTCCCTAACTATCAGATCTACCCTTCAAGTGTTCAAATGTCACGTAAAGGTGCAACCTTTACGTGCATGCAACCCACATCAAGTCACAAATGGAGAAATAACTCTAAAAATGGCAACCTAGTCCCCAATCTCTCATTTGCTTGCATAAAGCTGAGGGATAGTGACTCTATGGACTTCTCATGGTCCAGATCTGATGCTATTAACACAAAGGGGACCTCATACTCACTAGATCTTACATAAAATGGAGGTAAAAACCCTAAAATCATGAAATCTATCATATCAACATGAAATAGAAAGGATTATACCTCCAGAGATGAACTCTCAAGATGATTAGCCCAGATCCAAGCCCCCTTCACGCTCTAGATGGGTGTTTCCTTCTTCCTTCTAGCAAAACTACACCAAAAGTGATGTATTAACCTCTTCTTGCTCTCAAACTCTCCTACTGCTCTCTCTAGGGTTTCTCTGGGATGAAGTGGCCGCAAATGGAGGCCATAAAGGCCTTTAAATAGGGCACAGGCCCGGGGATTTAGGGTTTCACTTAACAGCGCGGACTCGCCGCCACGCATCGACTCGTCGAGTCCTTCATTAAATCAGACAAGAAATGCGCGATCCTACTCGGCGAGTCTGAGCGCCTACTCGCCGAGTCCCTCCCTAAAACTCAAGATAAATACTTGAAATAAGATACCTGGGAATCCGGATGTTACAGTAAGAGAATAAAAAATATAAAAAAAACTACAAATTCTGACAAAATTTTTTCATCAACCTTAATTCTTTTAGAATTTTATAAATAACAAGCAATACATATATCTTATTCTGAAAGAATAATTAGAGTAGAAAACATAAAGTCATAATAAAAAATGCATCAAGTAACAAAACAATTATATTTATCTTACCTGAACAGATGTGCACTTCATAGACTTGAAGATTAATGATGCATACAGAACAACAAGTTTTTGGTCGTCATAAAAATCCAAACCATTACAACACCATATGATCTGAACTGATTAAGAAAATGATTAATCAAATATCTAATACAACAAAAAGTGGAAGATTGACCTCATTATAATGTTAAAGACAATATCAATTTAGAAATTTATTTTATTTAATTAAATTTCAAATGTTAAAGCTTTGTCACTTGACAGGGGTTTATTGCAACCATCAATTACTTCAATCGTTGGTTTCTAGGGTTAGTAATTAGGTTTGCAAACCTGGATTGTAAGGGGGTTTAAAATTTTGTAAAAAAAAGTAAATCTAGTCCATGAAACCAATGAGAATTAGGTTAAAACAGAAAAAGCAATGGAAACTTACCAAGTGAACAACGATAACTAAAAAATTGAGAAAAATAGATGAATCGACAGTAGAGGTTTGTCTTGACCTCGTCGGTGATGACTATATGTATTGTTCTTGAATGTTGTTGACGAGGTCTCATGGATACCTTGACTATATTCCACAGGTTCTACTCTGACCACACAGGAAGGGCATCTGACATGGGATGGATACGATGAGAACCTAATTCCAATATGAGAACCAGTAACCAAAATCAGAATTTATATGATGAGAAAATTGTTCCAATAATATCTCCAATCGATTTTCAAAATGTTTCTATACCTTTGTGTGTATCTGTGTCTCTTGTACCAAAAAAATGATTGCAACCTTATCACTGGTCCATGGGTTGAGTCCTAGAATTCCATGATGGGTTGTTGTGATGGAGGTGGAGGGTTCCGTCCTTTAATCGATGCATCATCGTCGATGCAGAGGACATCACTGACCCTCATCTCTTCAAGGACCGATTGTTGATGAAGACGCATAGGGTTAGGTTAATGAGATAAAAACGTGATTTAAAGGTAACCGATCCATTATATCAGGGATTATAAATTTGGAAAATAATTCAATTGTGTACATAATGACTAAACTACCCTTTACAGCTTAATTAATAATTAATTTTTTCTTAAATTCTCATTGGTTCCCACATACACACAATAGTTTTCTATATATATATATATATATATATATATATATATATATATATATATATATATATATATATATATATATATATATATATATATATGTGTGTGTGTGTGTGTGTGTGTGTGTGGGGGGGGGGGGGGTTCAACATAGAACCACTTTTATCCATAGAACCATAGAACCATCAATTTGACCATTAGATCAATTTAATACTAAAAAAGTATGATAGTAAAATAACTTTTTATTTTAAAAAGAAAATAATATTTTATTAATGATTTTCCAAATTTATTGTATTTATAACCATCACAAATGAACAATTATTCTGAAATGAACATCTATTAAAAACCCTGCAAAATTAATCATGTTCATAGATGAACATGTACTATCTTAACTATCACAAAAAACCATTTATTAATAAATGAATATTTATTCAAAAACATAGAAAATTAATCATGTTCATATATAAACTATGTATCTAGGTGAACATGTATGCAACTTATAACCATTACAGATGAACATTTATTTAGAAACAAACATTTATTTAAAAAAGTCCATAATTTAACTAAACAAACAATTAAAATTTAGACAATATGCCTATGTTCATAGATGAACATATATGGAAGTTACAACCATCACAAATAACATTTATTCAAAAATGAACATTTTTTCAAAAAATCCACAATTTAACTAAACCAAGAATTAAAATTTATGCAATATGCCTTATATTCATAGATGAACATTTAGGAGAAAAAACTAAAATGTATTAATGTTTATACATGAATATCAAATGTTCACAAATGAACATGGGTTTAAAAGTTTTGCTTTTTAACAAAACATACGAAATGAAATCTGCTCACCAAAGGGACGAACTGTCCGTGTCCTAAAAAACAAGGGAAAAACCAAAATGAAAAGTTAGAAATAAAAAGTGTCACACCCCCGAACCGGGACGACGGAAACGTCCAGGGGCGGGTAACTTCATTTTGTAATATCATAACAGTTGATTATCAATGAGACAAGAAACCAAACATCATACATTCAGATACCAACATGTGTTGTTAACAGCTTTGTGTTTGTTCATGAAATTACATCACAAAAATAATACAATGTATGGCATTTCAAAAATACAACAATCATCTAAAAATCCATAGCTGCCAAACATGCTTACTGAGTCCCTGAGAATACAAGTCGTTTTGAAAAGCGTCAACATAGAATGTTGGTGAGTTCATAAGCATGTTTGTAAGAAAACTTTGTATTAGTTTGTAAACTCCAGAAAATCCAATATTTTATGTAAAAATAGTTTGTGAGTCTCGTTTCAAATCATGTATAATTGCTTGTGTATTCTTTGTTTACTTTGTTTGAAATCATATAGAGAGTGTTCCCAGAAAATCCTATATTTTCTGTTATACGAAAAGTTGTGGTCTTAAAACCCTAGGCCCGAGTGGTGAAATTTGTTGCAAAATAGATGACACGTAGTTTTGTACTTTATAAAAGGAGTAGAGTGAATGGTTTGAGTAAATTATCAAATAATATTGTTATTCTCTATGTGAGTTGTTACAACCATACTAATGTGACTAAAGTGCACGTCTTGACGTTCTTCAGGCGTCAGTTACTAAAGATAATTATCACCATAGACTGGCCTGTCTAGCTGTAGCGAACAGCTCAGGTGTGGGGGTGTCAACCCCGTATAGATATATACACAATATCCCGCTCTCCCTCTAGGAGACTACGGCTATAACTACAGGACTTCGATGTACACTAGGTAGGTACGAGTGAAGGAGTGTCTCACAAGAGCCTTAACGAAAATTACGCGAATATTGAATTCCATTATTTAACGTTATAAATAATGTTACTAATGTATATTTTCGAATACAAATTGTAAGTGTCAAAAATAGTCCATTTTTACCATAAGCATCAAAATAGCCCATTTTTACCATAAGTGTCAAAAATAGTCCATTTATACCATAAGTGTCAAAAATAGTCCATTTTTACCATAAGTGTCAAAAATAGCCCATTTTTACCATAAGTGTCAAAAATAGTCCATTTTTACCATAAGTGTCAAAAATAGTCCATTTTTTTCATAAGTGTCAAAAATAGCCCATTTTTACCATAAGTGTCAAAAATAACCCATTTTTACCAAAATTATCATAAAAGGCCCATTTCTACTAAAATTGTCGTATAAGGGCCATTTTTACCAAAATGTCAAAAATAGCCCATTTTTACAAGTTTTAGTAAAAAAAATTATATATCCAAAATGTTACCATTTTTAGTGTAACTTCACATATTTGGCCAACTTTCAAAACTTTTATATCCAAACATGTATTAACATTTTTCCTTGACATTATGATGATTTTATCACACATCAAAGATAACATTTTTGACATCAACAAAACATATAAACTACACAAGAAAAACCTTGTTTCCAACACTTGAGACTTGTACAAAATCTCGAGTTTATGAACTTTTAGCATGAGATCACAACATTTCACACACATAACATATAACACATACACATGCAAGCAAGTATCCAAGGATTTAAAACAAGATTTTGACTTGTATCCCACCCAAGAAGGAAAAACTCGAAAACAAGGGGTACGAAGCTCACCTTGGGGGCTTTTTTGAGTTGTAGAGGAGAATGGAGAAGGTTTTCGGTTGAAGCTTTCTTTCTTGAGGAGATTTTCGAAATCAAGGTGGTTCTAAGAAGCATAGACACGAAAATGGAGTAGTTTGAGCAATGATCTTAGTAGAATATATAAATAAAGCATCTTAAGTTTGATAGGATCTTACCAAGTTAGGAAGCTTGAAGAAAACTTATTGAGACACACTAGCACCCTCACGAATTTTTCGAGAAAATGAAAGAGAGAAGTGTTGGAGGTTTAGAGGAAATGAGAAGTGAGTGAAAGTTGAAATGAATTGTGGGGTGAGGGATGGAAGATCGGCCGATGAAGGGGGGGAGAGGGAGGGTAGTAGAGTTTGACTTCTAGCCATGGTGATGTGAAGGCCATGGATGTTTGTTGGACAAAAGGCATGGATACATGGAGTGTAAATTTGAGGTGGAAAGTTAGGGATTTCCTCTCTTTTTGTTTTGTTTTTTTTGTTTAAATGGGCTAACCGATCGAACCAAAGAGAGGGGAGAAAAGAAAAGGTTTTGGGTCTTGAAGGGTAACCGAGAACACATTGAGCCCAATAAGAATTTTCGGCCCATTAAGGCCCATATACGGTTTTTCGCCCCAAAGAGATTAAGTGGAAGAGTTTTTGGCCTAATAGGAGGCCCAATATTGATTGTTGGTTCGATGAGCCCAAAAAAATGATTTTCGGCCCAAGAATGGCCCAAATATGGGTTCTCGGCACATATAAAGGTCAACTAGGGCTTTTGGCCCAAAAGGGCCCAATAGCGGTTTTCGGCCTTGGAAGGCCCATTAGAGAGTTTTCTGGCCCAAAATAACACCTAATAGAGGTATTTGGCCCATTAGCGTCTAGGAATAATTTCTTGCAGCCCAATAAGGGTTTTACGGCCCTAAAGATCAATTGGAAGGGCTGTCGGCCCATTAGGGCCCAATAAGAAGGTCTTGGTCCATTAAGAGGTTTAGAACAAGAAAACTTGGGTAAGGCCCAAAGTTGAGTGGACATAGCTTATTGGGTGAGGTTTTGGGCTTACACGAGGAGGTTTCGACTAAAATTACAATTTTTGGATGAACAACTTAAATAAATTTTAAGTTTGATTTATACTAAACGTAGGGTTACAAGGTTACACGTAGAAGTTATCTTGTACAAAGATAGAAATCATAACCCTAATTCGTTGGTTGTGACATCATCCCCCCGTTGGAGGGAATTTCGTCCCGAAATTCTTTCGAAAGCAATCCTGAAGAACTAGAGAAGGGATGGGGGTATTTTTGTCTCATTTGATCCTTGCGTTCCCATGTGAATTCAGGTCCACGCTTGGCACTCCATCGAACCTTCACAATCGGAATGCGGCTTTGTTTCGTACGTTTCACTTCTCTATCCATGATTTCGCCCGGTTCTTCAACAAACATGAGGTTTTCATTCACCTCAATCTCGTTGAGTGGAACAACGAGGGTTTCGTCCGATAGGCTTTTTTTCAGGTTCGATACGTGAAAAACAGGGTGTACGTTGCTAAGCTCCGATGCTAGCTGTAGCTTGTAGGCCACCGGACCGATCCTGGCAAGGATCTCGAATGGTCCGATGTATTTGTGGATTTAACTTCCCCCGCTTTCCGAACTGTATAATCCCTTTCTAGGGAGAGACTTTTAGCAGCACACGATCTCCTAGTTGAAATTCTAGAGGCTTTCGCCTTTGGTCTGCGTAGCTCTTCTGTCGGTCTCGAGATGCCTGGAGTCGTGCTCTAATCTGCACGATTTTCTCAGTTGTTTCCTGGATGATCTCGGGTCCTGTGAGTGTGCTATTTGGTACCTGTCCCCTTGCCATTTGGGTGTCTCCTACCTCAGCCCAATAGAGAGGTGATCTTCATTTTCGACCATATAAGGCCTCGAAGGGAGCGACCTTAATGCTTGTGTGGTAGCTGTTGTTGTACGAGAATTCGATTAGTGGCAAATGGGTATCCCATGCCTTGCCGAAATCTATCACACAGGCTCGGAGCATATCTTCTAGTGTTTGGATAGTTCGCTCACTTTGGCCGTCAGTCTGGGGGTGGTAGGCAGTGCTCATATCGAGCTGAGTTCCCAATGCTTTCTGGAGCGACTGCCAAAATCGAGAGGTGAATCTACTATCTCGGTCAGAGATAATAGATATCGGTACTCCATACAGTCTCACCACCTCCTTTATATAGATCCGTGTTAGTCTCTCCATTTTATGTGTTTCCTTTATTGGTAAGAAATGGTCGGATGTAGTCAACCGATCGACAATCACCCAAATGGCATCCAATCCGTTTGCCGACTTAGGCAATTTGGTTATAAAATCCACTGTTATTTATTCCCATTTCCACTCGGGTATCACTGGCTGTTGTAACAATCCCGAGGGCTTCTGATATTCTACCTTGACCTTAGCGCAAGTTAGGCACTTGCTCACGTAGGTAGCAATCTCAGCTTTCATATTCGGCCACCAATAATGCTGTTTGATATCCAGATACATTTTGTTAGAACCCGGATGGACGAAGTATCGTGTCTTGTGTGCTTCATTCATGACTACGTCCCTGAACCCTCCAAATATTGGGATCCGGATCCAGTCCAGGAGATAGTATGGTCCGTCCTCTTTGATTGTGAGATTCTTTCCCATTCCCCGCAAGGCTTCATTTGCGACGTTCTCCAGTTTTAATGCCTCCAATTGAGCCTCCTCGATTTGCGAAGACAAGTGGGAATGGATGGTCATCGTTAGTGTTCTTACCCGGTGGCCCGAGTATTCTTTTCGGCTTAGGGCATCGGCCACCACATTAGCCTTACCCTGATGTTACTTGATCTCGCATTCGTAGTCATTCAGCAGCTCGACCCATCGGCGCTGCCTCATGTTTAGTTCTTTCTGCTTCAAGATATGCTGGAGGCTTTTTTGGTCTATGAAAATGGTGAACTTCGTCCCGTAGAGGTAATGCCTCCAAATTTTTAGAGCGAAGACCACAGCTCCTAGCTCGAGATCATGAGTGGTGTAGTTTACTTCATGGACCTTCAGTTATCTGGATGCGTAAGCTATCACTTTCCCGCGTTGCATAAGTACGCATCCTAACCCTTGATTGGAAGTGTCGCAATACACTACGAAATCATCCGTTCCTTCTGGCAGAGACAACACCGGAGCACTGCAGAGGGCTTGCTTCAGGGTTTGAAAAGCAGCTTCTTGTTTTGCATCCCAGTTGAAGGGTACACCTTTCTGTGTTAGAGTGGTGAGGGGCTTGGCGATCTTGGAGAAATTCTGAACGAACCTCCTGTAATAACCAGCAAGGCCCAAAAATTTCCTGATCTCCGTTGGTGTTCTCGGGGTTGCCCAACCCTCAATAGCTTTGATCTTGGAAGGGTCTACATGTATCCTTTCTTCACTTGCTATGTGTCCCAAGAAATCCACCCTGCGAATCCAGAACTCGCATTTGGAGAATTTTGCGTATAGGTTCTCTGCCCTTAAAGTTTCCAAGACCTGTCGTAGATGTTGGCCATGTTTTTCTTTACTACGAGAATAAACGAGTATATCGTCGATGAAGACAATTACAAAGTTGTCGAGGAACGGTCGGCAGACTCGGTTCATTATGTCCATAAATGTTGCCGGTGCATTCGTCAGACCAATGGGCATAACCACAAATTCATAATGCCCGTAACGAGTTCAGAAGGCAGTTTTGGGGATCTCTTCTTCTCGGACCCGCAGTTGGTGGTATTCGGACCTTAGATCTATCTTGGAGACGTAACTGGATCCTTGAAGCTGGTCAGCTAGCTCATCAATCCAAGGGAGGGGGTATCGGCTCTTGATGGTGAGCTTGTTTAATTCCCGATAATCGATGCACATTCGGAAGGATCCATCCTTCTTTTTGATAAACAAAACCGGAGCTCCCCAGGGTGAGAAGCTCGTTCTTATGAATCCTTTGTCTAGCAATTCGCTCAATTGGCTAGATAGCTCTTGCATTTCTGCAGGGGGTAATCTATACGACGACTTAGCAATCTGCGTCGCTCCGGGTACTAAATCAATTCGAAATTCGATCTGTCATTCCGGGGGTATTCTTGGGAGGTCTTCCGGAAATACGTCTGGAAAGTCGTGCACCTCCGGAATATCCTTGATATTCTTTTCCTCCTTATGTTTGTCCACTACGTGGGCTAGAAAGGCGTGATTCTTCTTATGCAAGCACTTTTATGCCTTGATGCACAAGATAAGATGGAGGTTTGCACCGGGTTTATCGTTGTAGATAATTAATGTTTCGTTGGTGGGTAGGTGAAGGCGAACGACCTTCTCGTGGCACATAATATCAGCATGGTGGGGGCTTAACCAATCCATGCTAATAATCACATCAAAGCTTCTAATATTAACCGGAATCAAGTTGATTTGAAATGAGTGATTATTTAATGTTAACGTGCACCCTATGAAAATGTCGTTTGTTGTTTCAGTTTTCCCATTAGCCATTTCCACCGTGAAGGCTTCTCTTAGCTTTTGGGGGTTTTGGTTTAGTAGGTGTTTGAATTTATGACTCACGAAACTCCGTTCTGCCCCACAATCAAATAAAATTCATGCATAAGTGTTCTTGAGGGGAAACGTACCAGTGACTACAGCCAGATCTTGTACCGCCTCCCCTTGACCGATTGTTAGGACCCTGCCTGATCCCCCTTCACCTTGATTGTTGGATTTAGGACAGCTTTGATTGAAATGGTCAGTTTCCCCGCATCCGTAACATGCTCGACTAGCCCCGACATTGTTGGGTTGGGGTTGTTTTGCTGTGGCTGAGATCTGCAATACCGGGCGGTGTGCCTTTTACGATTGCAGTTGGTGCAATGTAAATCTTGGCATGCGCCACTGTGGTGGAAACTGCATTTGTCACATTTTGGTTGAGTCCCTACGTAAGGCCTTGCAGGTATTGAGGTGGTTGATGCTGGTGTAGCTGGAGTTGGTGCGATCTGAGTAGTAGCAGCGTGGACTGACACAATTTTCTTCTTCTTGTATGATTCTTGATTCTGTCGCCCTTTTCTTTTGTTTCCCCGATTGTTCTCCTTCTTTGTTTCAGCGTCGGCAGTCTTCGCGCCCTTGTTATCCCCATGATCGTACAATTTCTGCGCTAGGCGCTTAGCACTATCGAACGTTGAGGGGTTCGCGACGATCACATTCCCCTGGATTGGAGGTGTTAACCCCCAAATAAAGCATTCAATCTTTTTGCCCTCAGAAGTTATCATTCATGGGCATAAAAGTGCCAACTCACTGAACTTGGCAATGTAGGCTTCGATGTCAGAGTTTTGTATGGTAAGATTCCACAATTCCTGCTCAAGCTTTTGTACTTTGCCTCGGGGACAGTACTCATCCAACATCATCGTTTTGAGATCTTCCCATGACATAGCATTTGCGACCGGGAGAGTTAGGGCCTTGATGTGGCCGTTCCACCACGAAAGCGCCCTGTCAGCAAAGGTATAGGCTGCGAACTTCACCTTGCTCTCCTCGGGACAGCCGCGAGATTTCGAAGACCGATTCGATTTTCTCGAACCACCGGGTGAGAGCTATTACGCCCCCACTTCCATTGAAGGTCTTCGGTTTTGCATTGGTGAAGTCTTTGTAGGTGCATGTTTTCTGGTGTTCGGGGTTAGTCCCGTGGTTGGAACTTCCCGTTCCCTGTCCGTTGCCTCCCCAGTTGGTGCCCTGGTTGATATGTGATAAGGCTGTCGTAACCGCAGCCGATACTGCCGCTTGGAAAGAAGCAGAGTTTATCTCCGGTGGAGGCGGCGGTGGTGGTGGTGCTGTAGTGTTCTTGCGAATATATCTCCTTGGCATTTCCTGCTATGAGATAGAAATGACGATGAGTTTATGAATTTCTTTGTTTCTAACGGTTACGGTGATTCGATTGTACTTATAATTGAGCTGTATTATATCCAATATAAATGAAAAAAGAGAACATAGCAAATAACAACATCACAAATAAAACACATAATCGTTTCATTAATGATAAATTCTTAGTACATAAATGCATGAAAATTGACCTTTGAAAGGTCTACAGTACATAGAGAATAAAAATTTGCCAGCATAACGACTATAAGAGTAGTGTAATCACTTAAACGTAGGGTCGGTCCTACATACATAAAGTAAAAGAGAAAAAAGAGTCCCATTAATAGAAAGGGTGAGTAGGATGGGTCCTACTCACACCGGGAGGTATCTGGTGGAGCCGATGACGAGGTAGTAGCGCCCTGGAGTCTGGCTAGTTGGCGCTCGATGACCCGCATCCTCGCCTCTAAAGCGGCGTGTCGTTCTTGGTAGTCCCACACTATGTCAAGGGTTTGCCTCTCTGTGTGTTCCACCGCGGCTCTCATCGTGTCCATCTGGTTGGCGGTCGCCTGGGCCTGATCACCGATATCCCTGGTCCGCCTGACCATCACCGGAAGGGTTCGGTCCGCTGGCCCTCCATGTTTGAGGTCGAAAAATCCCTGCTCCATGCCAAACGGCGGACGCAACCCCTGGTGCCTGCTCCACCTCCATATATCATGTTCCCACGGGGGCATAGGGCCATTGGGGCCCATCCGATGTGCGGGCACCCTATCCATGTATGGTGGGTCGATGACCTCGGACTCTGAGTCCGAGTTATCTCCGTCACACTCCTCATCCTCCTCGATGTCTTCATTAATATCCTCTTCCTCTTCCTCAAACTCTTCCGGGTCCTCTTCTGGTTCTTCCTCAAACCATCCCCCATTCCCCTGATTTGGGGGAAAAGGATCACCCGACTAATAAAAGTCTGCCATAGTGTCTGTACGAAAATATAAGTACAAGAGAAGATATAAGAAAGTACAATGAAGACTCCACATAATGCCAAAATAATCCTATAGTATTTTTATTTGTTTATGTTTTGGTTCCTTAAAACTTTTGGGTATTAGGTTGGCAAGCTTTTAGATTCGCTGTCCACCCCGATCACTCCTAAACACATGTTGACGTATTTTTAATAAATATAGTTGATCAGACTATATTTATCCCCAATACAATTACATAACTGCCCGGGTTTAACCGCAATGTCCAACTCTTCTAAAGACTTTTAATTATTTTCTTATTTTTGTTCAGAGTATCTTAGTCCCATTGTATTTATAGTTGCATATCTTGTATGGTTAGATATGCTAGTTCACTATAAACAATGCTCTGATACCAATCTGTCACACCCCCGAACCGGGACGGCGGTAACGTTCGGGGGCGGGTGACTTCATCTTGTAATATCATAACAATTGATTACAAATGAGACAAGCAACCAAACATCATACATTCAGATACCAACATGTGTTGTTTACAACTTTGTGTTTGTTCATGAAATTACATCACAAAAATAATACAATGTATGACATTTCAAAAATACAACAATCATCCAAAAATCCATAGCTGCCAAACCTGCTTACTAAGTCCCTGAAAATACAAGTCGTTTTGAAAAGCGTCAACATATAATGTTGGTGAGTTCATACGCATGTTTGTAAGAAAACTTTGTATTAGTTTGTAAACTCTAGAAAATCCAATATTTCCTGTAAAAATAGTTTGTGAGTGTCGTTTCAAATCATGTATAATTGCTTGTGTATTCTTTGTTTACTTTGTTTGAAATCATATAGAGAGTGTTCCCAGAAAATCCTATATTTTCTGTTATACGAAAAGTTGTGGTCTTAAAACCCTAGACCCGAGTGGTGAAATATGTTGCAAAATAGACGACACGAAGTTTTGTACTTTATAAAAGGAGTAGAGTGAATGGTTTGCGTAAATTATAAAATAATATTGTTATTCTCTATGTGAGTCGTTACAACCATACTAATGTGACTAAAGTGCCCGTCTTGACGTTCTTCAGGTGTCGGTTTCTAAAGATAATTGTCACCCTAGACTGGCCTGTCAAGCAGTAGCAAACATCTCAGGTGTGGGAGTGTCAACCCCGTATAGATCTATACACAATATCCCGCTCTCCCTCCAGGAGACTATGGTTATAACTACAGGACTTACGATGTACACTAGGTAGGTATGAGTGAAAGAGTGTCTCACAAGAGCCTTAACGGAAATTACGCGAATATTGAATTCCATTATTTAACTTTATAAATAATGTGACTAGTGTATATTTTCGACTACAAATTATAAGTGTCAAAAATAGTCCATTTTTACCATATGCGTCAAAATAGCCCATTTTTACCATAAGTGTAAAAAATAGTCCATTTATACCATAAGTGTAAAAAATAGTCCATTTTTACCATAAGTGTCAAAAATAGTCCATTTTTACCATAAGTGTAAAAAATAGCCCATTTTTACCATAAGTGTCAAAAATAGTCCATTTTTACCATAAGTGTCAAACATAGTCCATTTTTTCCATAAGTATCAAAAATAGCCCATTTTTACCATAAGTGTCAACAATAGCCCATTTTTACCAAAATTATCATAAAAGGCCCATTTTTACAAGTTTTAATAAAAAAAATTATATATCCAAAATGTTACCATTTTTAGTGTAACTTCACATATTTGGCCAACTTTCAAAACTTTTATATCCAAACGTGTATTAACATTTTTCCTTGACATTATGATGATTTTATCACACATCAAAGATAACATTTTTGACATCAACAAAACATATAAACTACACAAGAAAAACCTTGTTTCCAACACTTGAGACTTGTACAAAATCTCGAGTTTATGAACTTTTAGCTTGAGATCACAACATTTCACACACATAACATATAACACATACACATGCAAGCAAGTATCCATGGATTTAAAACAAGATTTTGACTTGTATCCCCACCCCCCCCCCCCCCCCCCCCAAAGAAGGAAAAACTCAAAAACAAGGGGTATGAAGCTCACCTCGGGGGCTTTTTCGAGTTGTAGAGGAGAATGGAGAAGGTTTTCGGTTGAAGCTTGCTTTCTTGAGGAGATTTTCGAAGTCAAGGTGGTTCTAAGAAGCATAGACACGAAAACGGAGTAGTTTGAGGAATGATCTTAGTAGAATGTGTAAATAAAGCATCTTAAGTTTGATAGGATCTTACCAAGTTAGGAAGCTTGAAGAGAACTTCTTGAGACACACTAGCACCCTCACAAATTTTTGGAGAAAATGAAAAAGAGAACTGTTGGAGGTTTAGAGGAAATGAGAAGTGAGTGAAAGTTGAAATGAATTGTGGGGTGAGGGATGGAGGATCGGCCGATGAAGGGGGGAGAGGGAGGGTAGTAGAGTTTGACTTCTAGCCATGGTGATGTGAATGCCATGGATGTTTGTTGGACAAATGGCATGTATACATGGAGTGTAAATTTAAGGTGGAAAGTTAGGAATTTCCTCTCTTTTTGCTTTGTTTTTTTTGTTTAAATGGGCTAACCGATCGGCCCAAAGAGAGGGGAGAAAAGAAAAGGTTTTGGCTCTTCAAGGGTAACCGAGAACACATTGGGCCCAATAAGAATTTTCGGCCCATTAAGGCCGATATACGGTTTTTCGGCCCAAAGAGATTAAGTGGAAGAGTTTTTGGCCCAATAGGAGGCCCAATATTTATTTTTGGTTCGATGAGCCCAAAAAAATGATTTTCGGCCCAACAATGGCCCAAATATGGGTTCTCGGCCCATATAAAGGTCAACTAGGGCTTTTGGCCCAAAAAGGGCCCAATAGCGGTTTTCAGCCTTGGAAGGCCTATTAGAGAGTTTTCTGGCCCAAAATAATACCTAATAGAGGTATTTGGCCCATTAGCGTCTAGGAATAAATTCTTGCAGCCCAATAAGGGTTTTACGACCCAAAAGATCAATTGGAAGGGTTGCGGGCCCATTACGGCCCAATAAGAAGGTCTTGGTCCATTAAGAGGGTTGGACCGAGAAAACTTGGGTTAAGGCCCAAAGTAGAGTGGACATAGCTTATTGGGTGAGGTTTTGGGCTTACACGAGGATGTTTCGACTAAAATTACAATTTTTGGATGAACAACTTAAATAACTTTTAAGTTTGATTTATACTAAACGTAGGGTTACAAGGTTACACGAAGAAGTTATCTTGTACAAAGATAGAAATCAAAACCCTATTTTGTTGGTTGTGACTAAAAGTATCAGCTTAGTAAGATTTCTTGCTGCTTACATTGCTTACTAATGTGCACTTTAAGATTCAAATCATGAAACTTACTCAACATCATGTTAACCACTTCTTGAGTTTTTTGTGTGTTTTTTTAACTTCCCCACTTGTTTCAACTATAGTTAATGAATTCAGATTTGACAAAGAACTTAAACCATGTATGTTTAGCAATTGCTCTGTATCTTGCAGCAAACATTGCTAAATTTATTTTCAAAAGCATCTTTATAAAGGCATGGTAGAAACTGGTTTACAAGGAAATCAAATGCCCACCCATTTCCAAAAGCCCACAGTAACTCTAACCACTACCATCAAAATTAGGTTTAGATTTGGGATTTAGGATGATTCGCTAAAACCCAACTAGAAATCCAATAGGTTTAAACTATATTTGCTAGCCACAACTTTATCCATTGAATCAGATCCGATTTCAGAGGTCCAGACCTTCGATGTGTGTCGATGTACTTTTCTATCAACAATAAAATATAATGAATATGTAGTGATGCATGTAGATATAGAGATTATAGCTTATGATAACTAACAGATCAAAATCAAGTCATCTGAATTTGTGATTGCTTGTGATTTTAAGATAAGAGATAGATATTCAACTGCTGATTGACCACCGTCGAATACATCTCTATAAATTGAAAATAGTCACCTTATTTCACCTGTCGAACACCTCTTTCTTCAGCCACCCATATACCATCGTCGAGCATAGAAACAAAATCGGGTACCACAACAACACCGCCTGGATCGTTAAACCGCTAGCCGGAAACCATAACCCACTATTGGCTACTATTTATTCCTTCAAACCACGAGCAAACCTCAGACAAATAGGATCCCCTACCAAGCCTGGAACAATCGAAAACCAAGAAGAAAGAAAAGAACATATATATATATATATATATATATATTTGGCTCTAATTGTGTCTGCAGAAGGAATACACACACATAGAAGGAAATAAGGGAATTTGAATAAGATGGAGGCGGGGACATTTGACAAAAATCCTAAGAAAAAGCAAAAAATTAATTTTTTATTTTTGAGAAAATAAGAGATTAATAACTTATTTCCTAATTAATCTAAACCATTCATATTAGATTGATAAAAATCCGGTCACTATCCAAGGATTTCAGGATCCTCCTGTAATGATTTCCAATAACGAGCTATTTGCTATGATGAAGAGATTGGAATGACAAGTCACTTAGCAGCAGGAGGAAAATTCGATGGTTCTCAAGAAAATGGAGAGAATGAGGGCGGAGATCCACAAACCCCAAGAAGCAACACCCTCGATCTTCCAGCCCAAGATCTTGAACTTTGATAATATATGATCCTCAGGAAACTGGTGAGAGATAGGATCCTCAACGCCGGCCCCTGCTCCCACTAGGGGTGCAACTCCAAACGAGCGAGCTCATGTGATCCAGGATCCTGACGAAACCTTCATCACTCCTAATAACAAGGATCATGGTAACTCTGTGAATAATAATTCTTTTAATACCAACTTTATGGATCTTGATGCAGGAATGAGCCTGGTCATGGCCAAGGAACTTCAGCAGTTAAGGTAGACGATCTCAACTATGTCCGGAGTGGTCCAACGTATACCGTAAGCATCCCCAATGCGCCACAAGATCTCAAGATTTGCTCCTGCAATTGATAACACCGAAGTCCCAAAGCGCTTCCAAGCTCCCATCATGAAGCCTTACGATGGGACTACGAATCCTAAGGAACATGTGGCACAATACAAGGAAAAAATGGAGATCATCCCCATTCCCACACATTTGAAGAAAGCTTTCCTATGCAAGGGTTGCGGTTCGACCCTGACAGGATCATCCTTAAAATGACTCCTTAATGGTCCTCTTTACTCTATCACTTCATTTTCTCAATTAGTTAATCTTTTTAACAATCAATTTTCTTGTAGCAGAAAATTCGAAAAAATCACTAGTGATTTTTATCGAGTAGTTCATGATCCTAAGGAATCTCTTAGGATTTTGTAAACATGTTTGGTAGGGAGGCTCTGAGTATCCACAACATCGATGTGGAAACTGCCATAGAAGCCTTCAAAATGGTCTTAAAAATGATTCTGCTTTCTACGAAGACCTTGTAATGAACCCATGCAAAAGAATGGACGAAGTTGGAAACAGAGCACTAAGGTTCATTAGGCTCGAAGAAGACAAGGAGATCAACCCACCAAACTCATATTATAACCCCAATAGGAAGCCCGACTCCTTGGTCCAAAGATCCTGTAAGACCAAGCTATATTCCAAACCTGATCATCACAGGGTTAATATTTGCTATGCAGGATCATTGTGAGATGGCCAATAAAGAGAGAAAAGTCTACCACCTGGAAAGATAAGTCCAAATGGTGTGCATACCACGAGGACTCTGGTCACGTTATGGAAGATTTCATAGCCCTATGGAAGGAGATCAGTTACCTAGTCAACAAGGGATACCTCAAAGAGATCCTTTGAAGGAGAAGAGAAAGACCCAAAGAAAAGGATCAGGTTCCTCATAAGATCCTAGAGAAACTAGGATCGCCTCCTACAGACGCGAAAGTAATCAATGTTATCTCTGGAGGATATGACATTTGTGGTACCACTTATTCTGCAGCAAAAAGGCATGCTAAAGTATCGAAAACGGATAAAGAAGAAAGGCCTCAGAAGAATTCGCCAATCCCAGACAAGAAGGAGATCACCTTCGACGAGGTAGATAGAGCAGACGTCGAGGATCCCCACCATGATGGATTGGTGATCACTATTTACTTTGCCAACCATTTTGTTAGAAGGATCCTTGTCGACGGAGGATCCTCAGTCAACATAATACTCCTGGATGCTTCAAAAAGAATTAACATCCCAGAGTCCGAAATAGTCAAAAGATCCTCGAGGCTATTAGGATTCAGTGGCGAAACAATGCATACGGTCGGCATAATAAAGTTGCCTATCTACATAGAGGGGGTAAACCCTATGCAATGGTTTTGAGTAATTGATACATTATCCTCCCATAATGTTATATTAGGAAGACCATGGATCCACAGCATGAAAACGGTCTGTAACATCCGGAATCCTAGGTATATTATTTATTTATTTATTTTTGAGGACTATTGAGCAACTCGATGAGTGGGTGCTACAACTCGTCGAGTAGAGTCGTGTTTGGCCACGTGGAATTAGTAACCTACTCGACGAGTCAGAGAGTCGACTCGCCGAGTAGACGCTGAGTGGTGAAAACCTAAATCCCCGGGTTTGGGGCCTATTTAAGGACACTTATAGCCTCATTTGTGGCTCACCAGCTGCCCAACTTCACTGAGAGAAAACCCTAATCGGCCATTGAGCTAAGAGAGAGTATTTGAGCTAACTTTGAGTATTTGGTGCATCTTTTGAAGAGAAAGGAAGGATTCCAAGCCAAGGGAAGAGAAGAGGCTGTTAGATTTGTGGCTATTTCATCCAGGAGCTTCTGTGAAAGGTAAAAAGTCCACACCTTTTTCATTTTGTTGGGTAGATCTCAGATTATTGGAGTTTAGGGCTTTTTCCATCTAATATTGGGACTTTGAGTGTATTGAGTTCATATAGAGATTTGGACATCAGATCTGGACCTTGAGAGGTCCCTAGAGTCCAAAGGTCCCTGATTTATTCAGCCATAATAGAGCTTTTGAGTGAAAAACGCTTAATAGAGCATGTTCTTGGAATTTCAAGCCCTAAGTGCCATGTATAGACGTACAACTCATGAATTTACGTGATAATCGAGAGTTCGTGGCAAACTCGTCATATAGGACATTGGCTGAGCTTCACACCAATGCCAGGAGGAGGGAGATTGAGCTTGAGCTGCAGACCAGGGAGGAGGAGGAGTCCCGGGGTAGGGACCGGAGATCAGTGCAGTCGCAGGCAGAAACAAAGCGGGCTAAGCCCGCTGATACCAGAGCTGGGGGCCAGAAGGGCCGCACTTGTGGCATGTGTGGCAGGAGTCACGAGGGGACGTGCTGGAGTACTTACGATGTACGCCGAGGGTACTAGATCTGGATCAGCTTTCTGCTCTGCTGCCAGAGCGGGACAGAGTCACCACCAAGGTTTCATGGGCTTTTTAGCGTATGTGATGGATACACGGGTTGCTACGGAGAGGCTGAGTTCTATCGCCGAGGTTCCGATAGTATGTGAGTTTCCGGATGTTTTTCCCGAGGAGTTACCGGGTGTGCCTCCCGAGAGGCGGGTGGAGTTCCGAATTGATTTGGTTTCGGGAGCGGCGCCTATCGCCGATGCACCTTATCGCCTTGCATCACCAGAGATGCAGGAGTTATCCTCACAGCTCCAGGAGCTGCTAGGGAAGGGTTTTATCAGACCGAGTAGCTCACCGTGGGGAGCTACGATCCTTTTTATCAAGAAAAAGGATGGTTCACACCGGATGTGCATTGATTACCGGTAGTTGAACAAACTGATGATCAAGAACCGTTACCCACTTCCGAGGATCGAAGATCTATTTAATCAGTTGTAGGGGGCATCTTGGTTCTCCAAGATTGAGTTGAGATCTGGGTATCATCAGATGAGAGTTTGCGAGGATGATATTTAGAAGACGGCCTTTAGGACTCGTTATGGGCAATACGAGTTTGTGGTGATGCCTTTCGGGATCACCAATGCACCTGCAGCGTTTATGGACCTCATGAACCGGGTTTGCAGGCCTATGTTGGATCGATCGTTGATCGTGTTTATCGATGATATCCTATTGTATTCGAGATCCAGAGAGCAACATGAGGAGCATCTTAGAGAGATTCTTGGAGTGTTGAGGACGGAGAGGCTTTATGCCAAATTCTCCAAGTGTGATTTCTGGTTACGAGAGATCCAGTTCTTGCGGAACGTTGTAAACCAGAATGGGGTATTGGTCGATCCGGCCAAGATTGAGGCTGTTATGAGATGGGAGGTGCCGAGATCCCCGACTAAGATCAGGAGTTTTTCTGGGTTTGGCCGGCTACTATCGGAGATTTATCAGGGATTTCTCCAAGATTGTTGTCCCACTTACCAGATTGACCCGGAAGGGTGTTACTTTTACTTGGGGCCCCGAGCAGCAGGCCATATTTAAGACTCTTCGCCAGAGATTGTGCGAAGCCCCGGTGTTAGCCCTCCCTGATGGGGTGGAGGACTTTGTGGTTTAGTTCGATGCATCTATTTCAGGGATGGGTGCGGTGCTGATGCAGAGGGGGTACGTGATAGCATACGCATCGAGGTAGTTGAAGCCTCATGAGACGAGATATCCCACCCACGATATAGAGCTGGGGCCGTTGGTGTTCACCCTCAAGATCTGGCACCACTATTTGTACGGGGTTCGGTGTACCATATACACGGACCATAAGAGCCTGAAGTATCTCATAGATCAGCCCAACCTGAATATGAGACAGAGGAGGTGGTTGGATGTGGTGAAAGACTATGACTGTGAGATTTTGTATCATCCGGGCAAGGCTAATATGGTAGCCGACGCCCTGAGCCGTAGAGCAAAGAGTGCTCCGATCCGAGATGTGTCTATGAGGATGACGGTGATGACACCAATATTAGATACCATTCGAGAGGCCCAAGTGGAGGCCGTGAGACCGGAGAACCGCAAGAGGCAGCGGGTGATTGGGCAGGTGTCTGAGTTTGTGACGGATAGTCGAGGGCTTATAACTTTCCGAGGGTGGATTTGGGTGCCCTATACGGGCGGAGCTCGGTGTGTACTGATGGAGGAGGCGCATAGATCGAGATTCTCGATCCATCCCGGGGCCACTAAGATGTATTTGGACCTGAAGAAAGATTATTGGCGTCCATGTATGAAGAAGGATGTGTCTTGGGTAGTTGAGAGGTGCTTGACCTACTGTCGGGTTAAGGCAGAGCACCAGCGTCCACATGGTCCATTACAGCCTCTGGACATTCCCCAGTGGAAGTGGGAACAGATCTCTATGGACTTTATCACCAAGTTACCAAGGACTGCGCGTGGAGTTGACGCGATTTGGGTGATTGTGGACCGACTGACGAAGAGTGCTCACTTCCTTGCTATTAGTGAGAGCTCTTCTGCAGAGAGACTGGCCGAGATCTATGTGAGAGAGGTGGTAGCACGGCATGGAGTTCCGACCTCGATAGTATCAGATCGAGACGTGCGTTTTACTTCCAGGTTTTTTAAGAAATTTCATGAGGAGTTGGGCACACGTTTGCATTTCAGTACTGCGTACCACCCGCAGACGGACGGGCAGAGCGAGTGGACGATACAGACGCTTGAGTACATGCTGCGTGCATGTGTTATGGACTTCGGAGGAATTTGGGACACTTACTTACCCCTGGCTGAGTTTTCTTACAACAACAGCCATCATTCGAGTATTGGTATTCCTCCCTTTGAGCTTTTATATGGGAGGAGGTGTCAGACTCTTATTTGTTGGGGAGAAGTGGGACAGAGAGTGATGGGTGGCACTGAGATAGTGCTGAAGACGACTGAGCAGATTCAACAAGTCAGACAGAGGTTACTGACAGCCCAGAGTCGCCAGAAGAGTTATGCAGATCGGCGACGATCTGAGCTAGAGTTCCAAGTTGGAGACTTTGTCCTACTGAAGGTATCCCCATGGAAAGGGGTGTTCCGATTCAGGAAACTGGGCAAGATGGGGCCCCGATACATCGGTCCTTTCAGAGTGACCGCCAGAGTGGGTAAGGTAGCATACCGGTTGGAGTTACCTGCAGAGTTGAGTCAGATCCATAACACCTTCCACGTGTCTTAGCTGAGGAAGTGTGTAGCCGATGAGACGGCAGTGGTGCCATTAGAGGACATTCAGGTGGATGCGAGCCTGAGTTATATTGAGAGGCCGATTGTGATCTTGGATTGAAAGGTGAAGGTTCTGAGGAACAAAGAGGTGCCCCTGGTTTAGGTCCAGTGGCAACATCGGAGAGGGTCCGAGTTGACTTGGGAGCCGGAATCCGAGATGCGAGAGCAGTACCCAGAGCTATTTCTAGAGCATGACTTCGAGGGAGAAATATGATTCTAGAGGGGGAGAATTATAACATCCGGACTCCCAGGTATATTATTTATTTATTTTTGAGGACTATTGAGCAACTCGACAAGTGGGTGCTACAACTCGTCGAGTAGAGTCCTGTTTGGCCACGTGGGATTAGTAACCTACTTGACGAGTAAGAGAGTTGACTCGCCGAGTAGACTCTGAGTGATGAAACCCTAAAACCCCGGGTTTGGGGCATATTTAAGGACACTTATAGCCTCATTTGCGGCTCACCAGCTGCCCAACTTCATTGATAGAAAACCCTAATCGGCCATTAAGCTAAGAGAGAGTATTTGAGCTAACTTTGACTGTTTGGTGCATCTTTTGAAGAGAAAGGAAGGATTCCAAGCCAAGGGACGAGAAGAGGCTGATAGATTCGTGGCTATTTCATCCAGGAGCTTCTGTGAAAGGTAAAAAGTCCACACCTTTCTCATTTTGTTGGGTAGATCTCATATTATTGGAGTTTAGGGCTTTTTCCATCTAATATTGGGACTTTGACTATATTGAGTTCATATAGAGATTTGGAGAGGTCCCTAGAGTCCAAAGGTCCATGCTTTATTCAGCCATAATAGAGCTTTTGAGTGAAAAACCCTTAATAGAGCATGTTCTTGGCATTTCAAGCCCTAAGTGCCATGCATGGACGTAAAGCTCATGATTTTACGTGATAATTGAGACTTGAGAGTGTAGATCTAGAGTTTGGCAAGGTTTTTTGCCTTGAAATCGTCTGAATAAGAAATGAGTCTGAATGGACTCGCCGAGTCGATGAGCCAACTCGACGAGTCGGTTATGGTTTGTCCCGATAAGCTTGATCATACGATAGCTCGGTGAGTTGGGGGTTAACTCGACGAGCTGAGTTGGACCTTCATGAGACTTCTGAGAAAACGAGTGGACTCGACGAGTCACATGGGTGCACTCGACGAGTCAGGTCAAACATGGACTGTTGACTCGAGTTTGACTTCTGTTGACTTTAGGGTTTGGTTAACATGAGTAATGGAGACCATGGAGGGGTAAAATGGTCTTTTACCCATTCCAAGAGTTAGAGAGAGAGAGAGAGAGAGCAACCTTTGGTATATTTTGAGTATGAGTAGAGTATTAATTAGAGATAATTATTCTATGTGTTAGGCGGAGGCTAGTTCGAGATTCTGTGTACGAGATTGTTACTTGCTAGCTTACGAGGTGAGTCTTCTCACTATACTTACCTTGAGTGGTAATCTATGTGTGACCGGAGGGTCTTATGTGTATATACTGTGTATTGAGATATCCTGCTTATTGTCTTTGTGATATATATGTTGTGTATTATATCGAGCTGCCGAGTTGAGGGACCGGAGGGTCCAGCTGAGTTGTGGGACCAGAGGGTCTTATCTGAGTATATCCATGAGAGGCTAATGAGATATGTGTGGTATTTTGGGGAAATCAATAAGCTTCGTGCTTACTGTGTTATGTGTTATGTGTTTCAGGTACTTCTCAGGATCACGGGAAGGCGCCGGCTTGATAGTACACACTGGAGTGAGAGTGTTTTTATGATTATGGGATAATGATTTTATTATGTGGATTTTGATGACACTTGGGATAATTGTGGTTTTGAGAAATTGTGTTATGAGTTTATTGTGTTTAAAATGAAAAATTTGGTTTGAAAATTTACGGTGTTACATGGTCCCCTCAACATACCATCAATATGTGAAGATGCCCACCCATGGGGGACAGTGAAGATCACAGGTGACCAACAAGAATCCAAGGAGTGCTACAAGAACTCGATGTTGACTTCTATAGTCCCACGACAAGCATAGCAATTAAAGGAAAGGGCACGAGATGTACTAGAGGACGGAGAACAAGATGAAAAAGAAGTTCCCCTTGACCTTAAGGATCCCAATATGAAAATACTCGTAGGATCCTCATTGCCAGAAAACATAGAAGAATATATAATAAAGTTCCTGAAAGAAAAAAGGAAAACCTTCGTATGGAAGCATGAAGACATGAAAGGTATAGAAAAAACTATTATAACTCACAAACTTAACATTAATCATTCTTTCAGACCCGTACATCAAAAAAGAAGGAAGTTTGCACCCGAAATGAATAAGAACATCTAAGAAGAAGTAGAAAAACTTCTTAAAACGGGGATAATCAAGGAGGTCAATTTTCCAAGGTGGCTAGCCTACGTCGTCATTGTATAGAATAAGAATGGTAAATGGAGAGTATGTGTGGACTATACGGATCTTAACAAGGCTTTCGCTAAGGATCTTTTCCCCCTGCCACATATAGATTCCATGATAGATGCTACGGCTGGCCAAAAACTATTAACATTCATGGATGCAACAACAAGGTTCCAAAAAATTCAAATGGAACCATCCGACCAGAAGGATACCACATTCATAACCCCAACATGTATATATTGCTATACTGCTATGCCCTTTGGTATTAAAAATGCAGGTGCAACATACTAAAGGCTAGTTAACCGGATATTCAAGGATAAACTGGGGGACACCATGGAATTCTACATTGATGACATGGTGGTCAAGTCAAAGAAAGTTGAAGATCACCTCAAGGATCTTGAAGGAGCCTTCAACATACTAGACGAATACAACATGAAGCCAAATCCTTCCAAATGCCATTTTAGAATGAGATCAGGCAAGTTTCTGGGATACATGGTGACGAAAAGAGGAATAGAAGCATGTATGGAGCAAATAAATGCCATCATATATTTAAGATCCCCATCCTCAACAAAGGATATTCAAAGACTAATAGGCAGAGTGGGAGTCTTGAACAGGTTCATCTCAAGATCCTTAGAGAGGTGTAAACTTTTCTATGAAATATTGAAAAAGAATAAAAGGTTTTAATGGAAAAAAGAACATGATGATTCTTTTTAGGAACTTAAAAATTATTTAATTTCAACACCCTTGTTGGTGAAACCACTAGATGGGGATCCGCTTCTAGTATACCTTTCAGTATCCTCTAACATTGTAAGTGCAAATTTAGCCAAGGATCTTAATGAGGACCAACATCTTATCTACTATGTAAGTATAAGTCTCCTGGATCCTAAAACCACCTACTCCCATCTTTAAAATTTAATACTTGCATTGGTAACTGCTTCCACAATATTAAGACATTATTTTGAAACACATTCTATACATGTATGAGCTAATTACCCCATTAAGAATGTAATGCGAAAACTAGAGATGTCAGGTAGGATGGCAAAGTGTAACACCCATAAAAATCATGCCAAATTTAAAGTTTTTAAAAGATTTCCAAAACCCATGATTATTACAAAACTTGTTTTCAGCATAGTACATTGTTATAGTATCCCAGAATCAAATCATAAAATCATAAAGTGTGAGGAGCGGTACAATCACGCCTTTGCTTTCTCGCGATCATCAGAAGTACTTGAAACAATAAACGATAAATGTAAGCTCGAAGGCTTAGTGAGTTACCCCCAAAATACCAACGCCACATAGATATAACCATATCATATAAACATATAAGCAAACAACATGGATAATGAGCCATCAGTCTGACTGGACCGCCTCCCGGTCCTCAGTCTATCTGGACCGCTCTCCGAGCCCTCGACACGTCTAGGCCGCCCTCTTCGGGGCCTATAACCTATCCGGACCGCTTGCTGGGCCTTCGGTCTAACTGGTTTGCCCTGCCCGGGCCTGCAGTCTATCCGGCCCTCCCTGGGGATCTTGGCCTACAGCACACAGCATGACCCGCCTCAACCCATTTCCCCAAACCAACAAACATGTGCACATAAATATCATACGCTAGCATGCAATAACAAATAGTAATACAGATCTAATAGATCACTAGCATGGCAACCATCTTATAACCAGGATACCGATCTAACCGATTAATAACATAGTGACCATCCTATAACCAGGATACCGATCTAACCGATCTCTAACATAGCAACCATCCTACAACTAGGATATCAATCTAACATATCACTAGCATAGCAACCATCCTAACACCAGGATGAAATCTAACAGATCAATAACATAGCAACCATCCTAAAACCAGGATGCAAATCATAAAGGGCCGGCCTTGGTGCCGTAGACCCTGTTGATATAGTGAGGATAACTCACCAGGCACTGCAGAAGTCCCGCATATAAAACTCCAGCTGCTGGTTGACAGATTCCCGAACTGTTAACATCAAACAATACCCAATTAATAATTGGGTTCCAAGCCCAAGGTCCAACTCACACTCTAAAGGCCCAAAAGTCAAGTAATAGGCCAAAGCCCAATATATGGCCGAATTTTCCAAATTGGGCCCAGACCTCTACATGGTCTTTCCTTAATGCCCATCCAATTATTCTAGTCTAAACTCTTGGTATTCCCATGGCCCAATATCACATAATCATCAAGGCCCAGTTATGGCCCACCTATGGCCCAATTTTCCAAATTGGGCCTAAGCCTTTTCAATGGGCCTTATCCTAAATCCGATCTAAATATTCTAATTCCTATGCTTGTTCTTGGATGGCCCATCAATAACCCAATCACCAAAGTCCAATAGAAAGGTCCAACACAAGGCCCAAGTGAAATTAGGGTTTTCACATGAAATGACGATTAGGGTTAAGTGTTTCTTACTTAACCCATTAAGGACTTAATCCATTACGTCCAATACTGCCGTAGGTTAATTGCGAATGATTATTAATTAGTATTTTAAGTTTATTAATTAATTCCAGTACAGGTCCCGATTAAATCCCCAAAATTAGGGTTTTCCAAACCCTAATTAGGGTTTCCAACCCAAATACTGTCCCATTAGTCAAATGGTTGGGCTTTTAGGTCAATTAAGGCTTCATTGGGCCCATTAGGGTTTCATTAAGCCCACTAGGGTTTCACTAGGCCCATTAGGATTTCATTAGTCGGGCACCACCCACTACCACCTTGGGTAGTGGTGGTCAACAACGGCTCGCGGCGGCGGCCACCACTTCACGGTGGTGGTTATGGTTCAAGTCCATTTGTCCAAGCATCCCAAATGAATCAAAACACAAACAAGGCACACCGCCACCCAACACGGCGGCTGGTGGCGGTAGGAGGCGGCAGCCACCAACTCACACACACACTAGGCTCAACACACACACAACCACCCTTATGGTGGCCGGCGGTGGCACATGGTGGCAGCCACCACCTCACGGCGGTGGTGGTGGCTTCCTTTGTTTTCTAGCCACACAAAACACCCACAAACCCTAAGATAATCACACACTACATTTACACACACATCCTTTTGCTCGAAAAAATAAACCCAACACCCACCTATGGTGGGCGGCGACGGCAGTAGCACACTAGCGGCAACAACAATGTTGACAGCGACGACCATCATGGTCAGCCGCCATGGTGGTTCTTCTTGGCTACTCACGACGTCCGGCGGCAGGTGTGACATCCCCAAATTTCTCAGCCAGAAAAGACCGATTTAGTTTATGCTTTTAAAATAAAACCAGAGTAATATTCCAAAATATGTTGCGGAATTTGTTCCCAAAACAAAATATAATAGAAATTTATCAAAACATTTCTTGAAGAAATATATTTTCATTATATAACAAAACCTCGGGATGTCATGTTCCGATACAGACCAAAAGCATAAACAGTATATTATAAGCCTTATAATAGTTATTTACAACTACTGGCCTATAATCCAAAAATCCCTCGTCATCATCCAACTATGCTCTGGGTCCACTACCTATAATATAAAAAGCTGAGTGGGTCAGGCTTGGGAGCCAGGTTAGCATATTGGGTTTTCAACCCACCAATAATAATAAATTTATTAATTTCATCAACCAACAATAAATTTATTAATTTCATCAAACAACAATAACCCTGATTACCCGTTCCCGTTATCCTCACTTTACGTCCCTAAAGAATTATCATAAGGGACCTAGCCTAAGGATTTTCATAGGGGTGACAACACTGCTTTAGGGATTCCTCAGCAATTTATGTCAAATAAGGCAACCGTGTGGGGGATGGAGTATACCATTGAAAACTAAGTTCACAAACACCTACAGGTTGCGAGCCTGCTAGCGTTCCACTGGACTGTCTAGAAAACTCTGTGGTCGTCATCTATACTCTGCTAGATGACTGAAACAATAACAATAGCAAGGCCTCTCATCATTTTAACACACATCAACTATTTCATCTGCCCATGCTTTACCCAACATATTTGTAGATAAAAATACATATACAGTTTATAAATTGTATAAAACATCTATTCAACACCCATCTAAAAAAAAACAATATAATTACACATAGCACGTATTTTATAGAAAATACTTCATATCTATGTGTAAGATGAAAGTGACTATACACTCACTTGATTTAACGAGAACCGGGCAACACTTCGTTTCTTAAAACGATCATTTCCGATGAAACCGAGAGCTTTAATGAAAACCGGGACTTGCGAGGGTTGAGCTTCAAACCGAAAAGATAAATTTCTTGGGGTCTTCGGACACTTCGGGACGTTTTTCGGGTGTTAGGTATGATCCCGGGGCTTCGGGGGATGTTGGTATAGCTTAAAAATGAATTTAGGATTAAAAAGTGTGAAATTTCCAAACAAAACCGGGAGGGTTCGCACCTCCCCTTATATAGGGTGCGTGGCTTCTGATCCGGAGGGAAGGAGGGACATGCGTCGAATGCGAGGCTGAGACACGTGTCAGCAGCGAATGCGAGGACACGCGTTAGATGCGCATGCGAGGTGGCTCGCTTTGGATAGGCCACGGGTGCGAAACACGTCTCTTCGCGATTGGACCTTCGCTTCGGACATGACACGAGTCGGACACGCGTCATGCATGCGAGGCTTGTACGTGGCCGAGTCCGAGCCTAGTATGCGAAGCTTCTCGGATTTTATGCCAAAATATTCAAAAATTCATAACTTTTGCGTATGAGCTCTGTTTTCGCCGTTGTTGATATACACGCGTAGGTGAGATTATGCTCTACAACTTTCGTTTAGACTCTATTGGCTAATTTTGAATTCATTTTTAATATTATTATTTTTAACAGACCGGGACAGGAAAATCCGTTAAAAATTCATAACTTCTTTATCCGACGTCCGTTTTCGTCTGTCTTTTTACCATTGTAGTACTATTGACGAGACCTTCGATTCTCGTTTAGGTTGTGTCGGCTAAAAATAATTCGATCTAAAATTCGAGTTTCGGGCTGCATACTGCTAAGCTGAAACTTAGAAAAATTACAACTTCCTCATACGAAGTCAGATTTGGGCGTTCTTTTTATGCATGCTCTCGGTTTAACGAACACATCGACTTTCGCTTAGATCGCTAAGGCTACAAAGCACTTTATCGTAAATTCACTTTTTACATCATACAACGTTGTGCCGGTTCTGTCGCGAAACTTCGATAGGTCATAACTTCTTCGTTATAACTCGGATTTCGGTATTCTTTATATCTCCGGAATCCTTGTTTCAACCACTAAAACTTTCTTCATAGATATCGGCTTTATCTAACATTTATTTTCGACGCTTATTTTTATCCTTAACTTATTAAATCATAATAATTAAGCAATAAGCACATAATACTCAAATAATACATCTAATTATTTCAAAACAAATTACAAAGGTTGACCTATACTATTACATCATCATTAATGCCTAGCCTAGAAACAAGGGAATTACAATTCTCTCCCCCTTAGGATGATTCCGTCCCCGGAATCACACATCAGCAAACAAGTGCGGATAGCGACTCATCATGTCACTCTCCGTTTCCTAGGTGAGATTTGGCCCATTCGTATGTTTCCATCGCACAAGCACTAAATCGACCATCTTGCGTCGCAACTTCTTAGTCTTACGGTCAACGATTGCCTCCGGTTCTTGAATTAACCTCTTGCTTTCATCTAACCTTAATTCAGAAATTGGAATTATATCGGGAACATCTCCCGTAAACTTCCTCAAATAAAACACATGGAAACTGTTATGAATACCATCTAGTTCTTCTGGTAGTTCTAGCTTGTAAGCTTGGTTTCCAATCCTCTGAAGAACTTTAAACGGTCCAATAAACCTTGGACTCAACTTTCCCCTTTTACCAAATCTTATAAGTCCCTTCCACGGCGAGACTTTAAGTAAAACCGAATCCCCAACTTTGAATGTTATCAGTTGTCTTTTCTTGTCAACATAACTCTTTTGACGATCCTGAGCTGCTAACATCCTTTCCCTAACCACTTTCAGTTTTTCAATAGTTTGATAAACTATCTCAGGTCCCATAAACTGCTTTTTCCCAACTTCAAGCTAACATGACGGCGTTCGACACTTTTGTCCATACAAAGCTTGACAAGGTGCCATCTTGATGGTCGAGTGAAAACTATTATTTTAGGAAAATTATACCAAAGGTAAATGTTCATCCCAGTTACCTTGGAATTCCAGGGTACATGCTCGTAGCATATCCTCCAATGTTTGAATCGTTCGTTCGCTCTGACCATCAGTTTGCGGATGGTAAGCTGTACTTAGACACAATTTTGTACCCAATTCCTCTTGTAGACTTCGCCAAAACCTTGACGTGAAACGACTATCACGATCTGACACAATCGTCAGGGGAACACCATGATCTTTCACTATCTATTTCACGTAAACCTTTGCAAGCTTTTCCATAGACCACTTCTCATTGGCTGCTATGAAATGTGCACTTTTTGTGAACCGATCAATGACCACCCAAATCATGTCGTGACCGCTTTTCGTTCTGGGCAGTTTAGTCACAAAATCCATGCTAATGTCTTCCCATTTACCCATAGGTACAGGTAAAGGTTTTAAACTACCATACAGTTTCTGATGTTGTGCCTTAACCCTCGCACATGTCACACATTCGACCACATACTTAGGAACATCGAGCTTCATTGTCGGCCACCAGTAGTAGGGTTTCAAATCCTTATACATTTTCGTGATGTCGGGATGAATCGAGTACATGGTCTTGTGAGCTTCTTCCATCAGAAGATCTCTTATTCCTCCCGTCTTAGGTACCCAAATCCTATCTTGGAATACCTTCAGTCCTTGACCGTTTATTTCGAACATTAACGTTGTGCCCAAACGTTCTTCCTTTCGGTCATTTTTCTCTGAAGCTTCGTCCTGAGCTTTCTTTATTCTTTCGACAATTGTCGAGACAACTTCAATTCTCAACGCTCTTGGACTTTTCTTTTCAAGGTTTACCTTCCGACTGAGAGCATCAGCGACAACATTTGCTTTACTAGGGTGGTAAAGTATCTCATAGTCGTAGTCCTTGAGTAACTCTAGCCAGCGTCGTTGCCTCATGTGCAATTCCTTCTGATTAAAGAGATACTGAAGACTCTTATGATCAGTGAAGAGTTTGCACTTTGTGCCATAAAGATAATGCCTCCATATCTTTAGGGCGAATACTACCACTGCCAACTCTAAATCATGAGTGGGGTAGTTCTTTTCATGTTCTTTCAATTGTCTCGATGCATATGGTATTACTTTATCCCGTTGGGTCAGAACACAACCTAACCCAACTCAAGATGCATCCCTATAAACTGCGAAGTCATCAACTCCTTCAGGTAAAGAAAGAATCGGTGCTTCACACAATTTCTTAATTAGCTTCTCAAAAGCTTCCTTATGCTTCTCACTCCAAGTATAAGTAGCTCCTTTGTGGGTCAAAGTTGTCAATGGAGCAGCTATCGAAGAAAAGCCTTGGATAAACCTTCGGTAATATCCAGCTAATCCTAGAAAGCTTTGGATCTCCGTGGGACTTTTCGGTTGTTACCACTTCATTACAGCTTCAATCTTCGCTGGGTCAGCCATTATTCCTTCTTGGTTAACCACATGACCCAAAAATTGGACTTCTTGAATCCAAAATTCACATTTAGAGAACTTTGCATACAACTTCTCCTTTTTTAGAACTTCTAGCACTTCACGTAGATGCTTGTCATGCTCCTTCTTGCTTTTTGAATAAATCAAAATATCATCTATGAACACTATCACGGATTTATCGAGGAATGGTTTACAAACCCTGTTCATCTAATCCATGAATGTTGCCGGAGCATTGGTTAGTCCAAACGACATAACCAAAAAATCGTAATGTCCATATCTTGTTCTGAATGCAGTATTCTCAATATCCTACTCTCTCACCTTTAGCTGATGATATCCTGACCTAAGATCGATCTTCAAGAAATAGCTCGAACCTTGCAGGTGATCGAACAGGTCATCAATCCTTGGAAATGGGTACTTGTTCTTTATTGTTGCCTTGTTCAACTCTCTGTAATCTATGCACATTCTCATGCTCCCATCTTTCTTCTTTACAAATAACACCGGAGCTCCCCAGGGTGATGAACTAGGTCTAATGAAACCGTTGTCCAACAACTCCTGAAGTTGCGTCATAAGCTCCTTCATCTCTGTCGGTGCTAATCAATATGGGGCTTTTGATATCGGTGTTGTTCCTGGTAACAAGTCTATTCTAAACTCCACTTGTCTATCAGGGGGCAATCCAGTAAGATTTTCGGGAAAAACTTTCGGATATTCACACACCACTGGTATACTTTGCACATCTTTTTTCTCCTTCTTAGCATCGATCACGAATGCCAAGTATGAGGTGCATAATTTAGACAAACATTTTCTGGCTTTCATTAGGGAAATGATTCTAGAAATTACTATCTTTTTCTTGCACAGTATCTCGGCATCATTGGCGCTAAGCCAATCAATTCCTAGAACGATGTCAAAACCATTCAACTAAATGGGTAACAGCTCCTCGTGGAATTCGTTTCCGTTCAAGTCGATGAAAATATTCTTAATACAATCGCTAACAGGTATGAATTTGCCACTAGCAATTTCTACAATTAGGGCATCATCAAGCTTTTCTATAGGCAATGCTAGTCTTTCACCAAATTTATGTGATATAAAGGAGTAGTTCGCTCCGGAATCAAACAATAAATTGGTAGGAAATCCATTTACAAGAAAGGTACCTGAAGCGACATCTGCTGCTTCCTTTACGACATATAAATGTCATCTGGAAAGCTCTGGTTTTCGGCTTTGGTGAGAGATTGGGCTTTGCTACATCCTTCTTCTACGGGAAATCTTTCAAAATGGGCCCTTCTTCGTGGCATCCATAGCACACCCTTTTGTTGGTTGTGCACTCACTGGCATAGTGACCTGGCTTCCCACATTTAAAACAAATGACCTCCTCGCCATAATTTCCAACATGTTTCTTCTTACACATATCACACCACTTCACTTCGGCTCCTCCTCTGAATTTCCTCGAACAAGACTTCGAGAACTTTACCTTCTTGTTGGACCTCGAAGATCCATCGAACATTCTTTTCTCACCAACCTCTGCCCTCTCCTGACCCTTTTCTTTTAACTGGGTTTCCACGTTTTTAGTTGCTCGGACTGTTGTCTTCAGAGTAGCTTCCATCTTGACCGTTGGGTCAAAGTCGGCTGGCAGTCCGTTTGCGAACCTCTCAATTTTTGAGAGTTCAGTTGGCACTAAGTATGGAAATAACTTCATATTTTCGGTAAACGCAGTAGCATAGTCGTCTATGCTCATTTTCCCTTTCTTCAAGTTCTGAAATTCATTGTTTAGATCTATCAGATCTATCTCTGAGCAGTACTGCATCTTTAACTGCTCCAAGAACATTTCCCAAGACATTTTCAGGGCTTCTCCATGTGACATTGTGACTGCCAATAACTTCCACCAGCTTAAAACTCCGGTCTTCAGTTGTCTGACCACAAAAACAGTTTTCTGCTTGTTGCTACAGTTGCAGCTTTCAAATACCATCTCCATTTCGGAGATTCAGTCCATAATCTCAACAGGTTTTGGGCTTCCGGAAAGACTTGGCGGTTTAGTGCCCAAGAAATTCTTATAGATGCGCCCATCTCTGTTGATTCTCCCCTCCAGGTCATTCCTTTATGCCACTGGGGGCTCTGCTTGACCAAAAGTCCTACTATCTTCCCCTTCTTCTGACTATCTGTCATTCAGTTCAGGTTGTTCGTCAGACATTGAGGGTTCATTCCTATTATTCAGCAATAGCTGCCTCATTTCATCCCTTTGTTCGGCCATCATAGCCCGAATCATGGCTTGTACTCCAGCCATTGTAATTGGTTCTGGTGCAGCTTCTACTGTTGGCACCTGTTCCATCAATTGGGGTTAAGGTTGCCGATTTCTATTTGCATTTCCAGCTCCGCTTCGAGTTCTTGCCATTTTGATCTATACACCAAATTAGGCGAATTTAGATCTTTATTCACAATAGAATTTTAAAATTCTCCTTATCACTCCGAAACATTTACATGCTAGTTCTAATATCACAGTCGTATGCTTAGAATCCTAAACACATAAGGTTTCAAGATCCGGTCGGCAACAGACCATAGATCCGAACAAATAATGGCATATATGGCAAACATATAGCATTTAGCACATAAAAACATTTTATGCATCTTTCCTAAAATAAACTAGTGCTCGTGTCAAAAAATATGGTAGACACTCATCTCACAATCATCACTTAGCATTCTAAGTTTAAGTCTAGAAATCCTACAAATTCCTACTTCGCTTAAACTAATGCTCTGATACCAACTGTGACATCCCCAAATTTCTTGGCCAGAAAAGACCGATTTAGTTTATGCTTTTACAATAAAATCAGAGTAATCTTCCAAAAGATGTTGCGGAATTTGTTCCCAAAACAAAATATAATAAAAATTTATCAAAACATTTCTTGAAGAAATATATTTTCATTATATAACAAAACCTCGGGATGTCATGTTCCGATACAGACCAAAAGCATAAACTGTATATTATAAGCCTTACAACAACTATTTACAACTACTGACCTATAATCCAAAAATCCCTCGTCATCATCCAACTATGCTCTGGGTCTACTACATGTAATATAAAAAGCTGAGTGAGTCAGACTTTGGAGCCTGGTGAGCATATAGGGTTTTCAACCCACCAATAATAATAAATTTATTAATTTCATCAACCAACAATAAATATATTAATTTCATCAAACAACATAACCCTGATTACCCGTTCCCGTTATCCTCACTTTATGTCCCTAAACACTTATCATAAGGGACCTAGCCTAAGGATTTTCATCAGGGGTGACAACACTGATTTAGGGATTCCTCAGCAATCTATGTCAAATAAGGCAACCATGTGGGGGATGGAGTATACCATTGAACACTAAGTTCACAAACACCTATAGGTTGCGAGCCTGCTAGCGTTCCACTGGACTGTTTAGAAAAGTCCGTGGTCGTCATCTATACTCCGCTAGATGACTGAAACAATAAGAATATGGAGGCCTCTCATCATTTTAACACACATCAACTATTTCATCTACCCATGCTTTACCCAACATATTTGTAGATAAAAATACATATATACAGTTTAGAACTTGTATAAAACATCTATTCAACACCCATCTCAAATAAACAAACAATATAATTACACATAGCACATATTTTTATAGAAAATACTTCATATCTATGTGTAAGATGAAAGTGACTATACACTCACTTGATTTAACGATAATCGGGCAGCACTTCGTTTCTAAAAATGATTGTTCCGATGAAACCGGGAGCTTTAATGAAAACTGGGCCTTGCGAGGGTTGAGCTTCAAACCGAAAAGATAAATTTCTCGGGGTCTTCGGACACTTCGGGACGTTTTTCGGGTGTTAGGTATGATCCCGGGGCTTCGGGGGATGTTGTTATAGCTTAAAAATGGACTTAGGGGTAAAAAGTCTGATATTTCCAAACAAAATCGGGAGGGTTCGCACCTCCCCTTATATAGGGTGCGAGGGTTCTGATCTGGAGGGAAAGAGGGACACGTGTCGGATGCAAGGCCGAGACACGCGTCAGCAGCAAAGGCGAGGACACACGTCGGATGCGCAGGCGAGGTGGCTCGCTTCGGATAGGCCACAGGTGCGACACACAGCTCTTCGCGATTGGACCTTCGCTTCGGACATGACACGAGTCGGACACACGTCACATATGCGAGGCTTGTACGTGGCCGAGTCCGAGCCTAGTATGCGAAGCTTCTCGGATTTTGTGCCCAAATATTCAAAAATTCATAACTTTTGCATACGAGCTCCGTTTTCGATTTTCTTTATATACACGCGTAGGCGAGATTATACTCTACAACTTTCGTTTAGACTCCGTTGGCTAATTTTGAGTTTATTTTTAATATTAATATTTTTAACAGACCGGGACTGGAAAATCCGTTAAAAATTCATAACTTCTTCATCCGACGTCCGTTTTCGTCTGTCTTTTTACCATTGTACTACTATTGACGAGACCTTCGATTCTCGTTTAGGTTGTGTCGGCTAAAAATCATTCGATCTAAAATTCGAGTTTCAGGCTGGATACTGCTAAGCTGAAACTTAGAAAAATCATAACTTCCTCAAACAAACTCAGATTTGGGCGTTCTTTTTATGCATGCTCTCGGTTTAACGAACACTACGACCTTTGTTTAGATCGCTAAGGCTAAAAATCACTTTATCTTAAATTCGCTTTTTACATCACACAACGTCGTGTCGGTTCTGTCGCGAAACTTCGACAAGTCATAACTTCTTCGTTATAACTCGGATTTCGGTATTATTTATATCTCCGGAATCCTTGTTTCAACCACTACAACTTTCTTCATAGATATCGACTTTATCTAACATTTATTTTCGACGCTTATTTTTATCCTTAACTTATTAAATCATAATAATTAAGCAATAAGCACATAATACTCAAATAATACATCTTATTATTTCAAAACAAATTACAAAGGTTGGCCTAGACCATTACATCATCATTAATGCCTAGCCTAGAAACACGGGCGTTATAGCAGGAGCTCGTTGAAGAAGCGCCGAGAGCAGGATGGCGAAAGGCGTGGCGGAATGGTCGTTGTGGTGCTTCGGTTGGCGACCTCAACAACGGTAATGGGGCGGCGACGGACGTCGGTTGAAGCAGCGGCCGTGTTCTCCGGCTTACACGTTAGTCTCAAGTCGTCCTTGGTCTCATCGGAACAAGGCCAGCAGCGACAGTAACAGAGCGGGGCTTGTTCGACAGTGGCTTCATCTTCAACGGGATCGGTGTTGCGGCTACATGGTGGCTTTCCGGCGACGACAGGGAGTTGGCGGCTCGAAGGAGTGAAAGCTTAAGGTGGCGGCTGAATGGCTTTAGGGTTAGGGTTACCAGGGATGACGGGTTATATACCCCGAATCCCTTAGAACTTTTATTCCATAATGACAAAGCCAGCCCCTCCTTCTTATTTTTCCTTCAAATTAGATCCAATTGTTACCAAATGGCCCTTCCTATACAAAACCCTTTTCAATTTAGGTCCAGAACTTACCATTTAGTCCCTGCCCCCAATAATCTATTCATTATAAGTCCAAATGATACCAAACACCCCCCCTGACTTCTAAAATCCTTTGCAAAATAAATCCCGAAATTATAGTTTAACCCCCGGAGATTCAAATGTCATCATTTGGCTTCCGAAAACCAACATCCCGCTAATTATTATTTGATTTTGGCTATAAAATAATAATAAAATTACATCTCGGGGTTTTGTATTTATTATTTAACTATTCTATTTTAAACGGGATGTTACAACTCCCCCCACTTAAATTTGATTGCGTCCTCGAAATCGTTTCTTATCATTCCTTACACGCCAGACAACTTGAACTACATCGCCACAACTACAAGCATACCCCAGCCCTTCCAAGGCAACCGTACCCAACCCTCGCAGGGTACTGAAACCTGATGATAAACGAATTCCTTGCACTTATCTCCCAACTGGCTACTCAACTTCTGATAATTTGGGGTTCCTACTAGAAGACAGAGTCACAGACCAAATTTCCCTTGCAGTACACTTGTACTTGACAGGATACTCATCCTGAATACTGGATTCCTGCCCGGTTGCTGAACCAACGAGCGATCTTACATTCGCTCTACGCGATTCCCGAAGGAAACTCGACTAACAATAACTGCCCTAGTTATATCGCCACTCACGGCTCCATCAATCCTTCCGGTCCATCCGACCATAATGACCTGACAATCTGTCGCCATCGAACCAAATACGAAGAGTCAACGCTACCAGAATACTATAGTCTTACATCATGTCCGGTCTCCAACGACCTACCGTTTCCTGATTCCGACTATGTTGTGGTCTACCCACAATCTTGCGAACTGGCCTAATCGTCTGAAACAATTCGTGAATGCTATAGGTCCTCCCGCAGCCTCACAACACTTCACTCACTATCTGACCGCTAGATCTAACGGATTACATACAGAGTCTTCATCATTACTGGACCGTCTCACCGGGCCTTCAGCCTATCTGGACCACTCTCAGAACCTTCAGCATGTCTGGATCGCCTCTCCAGGCCTTCAGCCTGTCTGAACCATTCTCCGAGCCTTCGGCCTGATTGGTACCCCCCGCTGGCCTTCAGTCTATCCTTACCGCTCTAAGTCTGTTGAGCATAAACCTGGACCCATCCTGGTGCCCTCTCCCATATAGCCAGTTCTCCCCCACTTGGAGTTTCAACTCCTGATCCAATCCGGAGACTATAATCTCGGCCTAACTCTAGACCTCATGTTGATCGCCCACCCTCTCGGGAAACCGTGTTCTGATATCTGACCCGCATATCTACCACATACGCTAAATAACCCGCACACCCGTGCTGAATGTACTGCTGAGCCCTGGCAGCTAACAAAATCCTCAACCTATCAATCCAAAAACCCTCAAAGTTGAGCACACACTCGACCGAACACCCGAACTGAACTCAATTCATGACTAGAACCCCAACCTGGTTCCCCAAATTCTGCTATCAAGCACCAAGAAGACGCGTTTCTCATGCTGGGGAGTTTTACCGAAACCCCAACCAACACAACCCTCAAACCAAACAGCCATTTGGGCCTCCTAACTCCCTTTCAGGATATGAAACTTATCCCCGTTTCAAAACCGCTCCTGCTTCTGCATCCCGGGGTAACTCTCCCCCACTTAGATTCGACTAAGCCTTCACAATACATGAAGATTGGAGGATTCCCAATCCTTCTCACTTTCCAACGATCGATACAATGACAACAAACTCCTTCCAACTAGTGCTCCATTACTGGCCGATCCCAAATGATCACACACTTCTAAGAACTAGATGAACACTTCCTGAATCCTAGTGAAACTCTGAATCCCAGTGAAACCGACAGTCTCTAATACTTGAATGATCCCACACTCAAATCTTGAAGACCTAAAGATAGATACTCCAACTAATACCTCAGCAACGAGCTACTTCCTTTTGCGCCTTCATCCGTCAATCAATAACGGTTACTAAAACCACTGGATCCTGATAATGCTGAATAACCATCCTGTGGGACCTTGTCCGTAGGCCTCCCACATAATACCTTTTTTCCCAAGATGCTCCAAACAAGTCTCCCTCTCTCGGGCTCTATAAATCATTTCATTCAGGGTTCGCACCCTGACTCACTCACCAGCTCAATCGTCCACAGCTTAACTGTAGTAGCTGAAGCAACCTCTGCCCTAAACCATGCTACAACTACCCGCTGAATGCTGTTCTAACATATCACTCACTAGGCTAGCCTCTCCTGCTCAACCCACTGAATGTAGTGAGTACAGAACATCTACCTGATCCCAAGTAACTACAACCCTCTGCTCGTCAAAATATGTCGCAGTAACAAGTCGCGGTACTAGAAAGCTCGACCAGCTCCTCCCCCTGCCGTCGTTACAGTTGATGTAGCTGCTGCGGCAGCCGTCTCAACAATGGTTGCATAGCGCTCATCAAAATACTCAACCGTGACGGTCTTGTTAGACCCAAACATCTCCGACAACTGTCCCCGGGAAATCTCGATCACCTCCTCCCGGATGATCTCACTGACACGATCCTTTGACAATACCGGCCTATCCTGGCTGCCAGCTCCCGATCCTAACCCGAATCCGGTCTCAAGACGTCTGGTAACCACCATTCTGGTAATACTCCGGAAAGATCTCTAAGAACCCATATAATAACAGGGAACCAACTCCCAACCAAACCCTAGGAGTTGTGACTTCCTAGCTACACGTATGGGTCATGTGCTTTCAGTAGTACGGGCCCATACTACCTTCCACACCTACCCATATTTGTCTCAAGTATCACCACAACACCCTAACAATATACATAAACATAGAGAGTGCTCAACCCTCACTCCTAGAGGAATGCTAAATATCTCATACTGGCCTACCGGCCTCACACAACCCACCCATGAAACTTCCACCAACCCTGGTGCACTCGTGTATGCTAACCATACATAACACTGGACCCTATAGACTTTCGAATACCTGATCCTACCCTAAGCCCTTCATCAAACAAGAACATGAAATAAGGCCAAACCAAACATTCTCAGGCTATAAGATCTTAATTATGTACAGCCGTGATACATACACTAAGCAACTACAGTAATGATGTCAATTTCATATAAGGAAAACCCTAGGCTATCAGGCATCATATAATCAGGCTTCTATCATGCAATTCCTGAAGATCCCTAGCCTAGTACTAGCATGCTGTTCTAACATATCACAAAACCAAATAATCTGTAAGGTATTTTGGGGTCTATCTGCGAGCTCCGGCTGATCGTACACTTGCATCCTCCTTTATTATTTTGAAAACATTTTAAGAAAATCGTTTTAAAATCTTGTCCTCAGTTTGAGACTGGAGACACGCAAGTGTTTCCTCCAATTCACTCAAACCAAGACTCTGATACCAACGTGCAACACCCATAAAAATCATGCCAAATTTAAACTTTTTAAAGCATTTCCAAAACCCATGATTATTACAAAACTTGTTTTCAAAATATTACATTGTCAGAGTATCCCAGAATCAAATCATAAAATCATAAAGTGTGAGGAGCGGTACGATCACGCCTTCGCCTTCCCGCGATCATCAGAAGTACCTGAAACAATAATCGATAAATGTAAGCGTGAAGGCTTAGTGAGTTACCCCCGAAATACCAACGCTACACAGATATAACCATATCATATAAACATATAAGCAAACAGCATGCATAATGAGCCATCAGTCTGACTGGACCGCCTCCCGGTCCTCAGTCTATCAGGACCGCTCTCCGAGCCCTCGGCATGTCTAGACCGCCCTCCTCGGGGCCTATAGCCTATTCGGACCGCTTGCTGGGCCTTCGGTCTAACTGGTTTGCCTTGCCCGTGCCTACAGTCTATCCGGTCTGCCCTGGGTGTCTTGGCCTACAACACACATCAGGACCTGCCTCAACCCATTTCCCCAAACCAACAAATATGTGCACATAAATATCATATGCTAGCATGCAATAACAAATAGTCATATAGATCTAACACATCACTAGCATGGAAACCATCCTATAACCAGGATAACGATCTAACCGATCAATAACATAGCAACCATCCTATAAGCAAGATACTGATCTAACCGATCTCTAACATAGCAACCATTCTACAACCAGGATATCAATCTAACATATTACTAGCATAGCAACCATCTAAAACCAGGATAAAATCTAACAAATCAATAACATAGCAACCATCCTGAAACCAGGATGCAAATCATAAAGGGCCGACCTTGGTGCCGTAGACCCTGTTGATATAGTGAGGAGAACTCACCTGGCACTACTGAAGTCCCGCAGATAAAACTCCAGCTGCTGGTTGACAGATTCCCGAACTGTCAACATCAAACAATAGCCAATTAATAATTTGGTTCCAAGCCCAAGGTCCAACTCACACTCCAAAGGCCCAAAAGTCAAGTAATGGGCCAAAGCCCAATATATGGCCTAATCTTCCAAATTGGGCCCAGACCTCAACATGATCTTTCCTTAAGGCCCAACCAATTATTCTAGTCCAAACTCTTGGTATTCCCATGGACCATTATCACATAATCATCAAGGCCCAGTTATGGCCCACCTATGCCCCAATTTTCCAAATTAGGACCAAGCCTTTCCAATGGGCCTTATCCTAAAGCCCATCTAAATATTCTAATTCCTATGCTTGTTCTTGGATGGCCCATCAATAACCCAATCACCAAAGTCCAATAGAAAGGCCCAACTCAAGGCCCAAGTGAAATTAGAGTTTTCACATGAAATGACGATTAGGGTAAAGTGTTTCTTACTTAACCCATTAAGGACTTAATCCATTAAGTCCAATACTGCCTTAGGTTAATTGCAAATGATTATTAATTAATATTTTAAGTTTATTAATTAATTCCAGTGCGGGTCCCGATGAAATCCCCAAAATTAGGGTTTCATGACATTAGGGTTTTCCAAACCCTAATTAGGGTTTCCAACCCAAATACTGGCCCATTAGTCAAATGGTTGGGCTTTTAAGTCGATTAGGGTTTTATTGGGCCCATTAGGGTTTCATTAAGCCCACTAGGGTTTCACTCGGCCCATTAGAGTTTTGTTAGTCGGGCACCACCCACTACCACCTCTGGTAGTGGTGGTCAATGGCGGCTCGCGGCGGCGGCCACCACCTCACGGTGGTGGTTATGGTTCAAGTCCATTTGTCCAAGCATCCCTAACAAATCAAAACACAAACAAGGCACACCGCCACCCAACACGGCGGCTGGTGGCGGCAGCCACCACCTCACGGTGGTGGTTTTGAGTTTTCTTTTGATTAGTCCGACCCGATTACATCTTTACAATGCGAAATCCCAAAATAACTCACACACACACTAAGCTAAACACAGACACACATCCACCCTTATGGTGACCGGCGGTGGCACATGGTGGCAGCCACCACCTCACGGTGGTGGTGGCTTCCTTGGTTTTCTAGCCACACAAAACACCCACAAACCCTAAGATAATCACATATACACTACATTACACACACATCCTTTTGCTCGGAAAAATATACCCAACACCCACCTGTGGTGGGCGGCGACGGCAACAACACACTAGCGGCAACAACAGTGTTGACAACGACGACCACCATGGTCAGCCGCCATGGTGGTTCTTCATGGTTACTCACGACGTCCGACGGCAGGAGCTCGTTGAGGAAGCGCCGACAGCTGGATGACGAAAGGCATGGCGGAATGGTCGTGGTGGTGCTTCGGTTGGCGACCTCAACAACGATAGTGGGGTGGCGATGGACGTCGGTTTAAGCAGCGGCCGTGTTCTCCGGCTTAAACGTTAGTCTCAAGTCGTCCTTGGTCTCGTCGGAACAAGGCTAGCAGCGACAGTAACAGAGCAGGGCTTGTTCGACGGTGGCTTCATCTTCAATGGGAACGGTGCAGCGGCTACATGGTGGCTTTCTGGCAACGACAAGGAGTTGGAGGCTGGAAGGAATGAAAGCTTAAGGTGGCGGCTGAATGGATTTAGGGTTAGGGTTACCAGGGATGACGGGTTATATACCCCGACTCCCTTAGAACTTTTATTCCATAATGAAGAAACCAACCCCTCCATGCATCTTATTTTTTCTTCAAATTAGATCCAATTGTTACCAAATGGCCCTTCCTATACAAAATTGTTTTCAATTTAGGTCTAGAACTTACCATTTAGTCCCTGCCCCCAAGAATCTATTTAATATAAGTCTAAATGATACCAAACACCCCCTAACTTCTTATATCCTTTGCAAAATAAATCCCTAAATTATACTTTAACCCCCAGAGATTCAAATATTGTCATTTGGCTACCCGAAACCAACACCCCGCTAATTATTATTTGATTTTGGCTATAAAATAATATTAAAATTACATCTCGGGGTTCCGGATTTATTATTTAATTATTCTATTTTAAACGGGATGTTACACAAATTGGTTCGTGAAGCTAAGAACATATGACATCAAATATGAACCGAGATCAACAATAAATTTCCTAGCACTAGCAGACTTTGTGGCGGATTTCAGTGATGATCTACAGGCTGAAGCAGAATTGGAAAGCAAGAAACTGCAAAAAGAAGAAAGCATGGGAATACGGAAACTCTTCACTAATGGAGCTTCCAACTTTAAAGGAATATGCCCATGGGTCATACTAAAATCGCCACAGGGGGACATCATACCCCATTCTGTCAACTGTGAATTCGATGCAACCAACAACAAGGCTGAATACAAAGCACTAATCATGGGATTACAATCGACCAAGGATCTTCAAATCAAGGATCTTCAGGTATTTGTGGATTCCTTATTATTAACTAATCATCTTAGTGGATCTTATGAAGTAAAAGGCGAAAGACTAGCACTATACCTCTAGATCCTAAAAAAATTAGCCTTCGAATTCAAAGCTTTTAGCCTAACTCAAGTTCCCAAAGAATAAAACGCCGAGGTAGACGCATTGGCCAACCTAGAATCTTCTCTCAAGATCCCACCATCAATCAGGATCCATGTAACTTACATACTGATCCTAATAATAGAAGATCTCTCCAACAAACTAGAGAATCCCAATGACCATGATCAAACAACCAACATAGCAATAATAGAAGATCCTGATCCCCAATAACTTCTTCAAGATCCTAATTTTTAGGATCCCGACATCCAGGATCCTCTGCAAAGCTCAAAATTCTGGATCTAGCTCATTATGGAATATCTCCAGAATGGCACGATTCCAAGAGAAGAGAAAAGAGATAGAGAAATTCGGATGCATGTCTCGCGCTTCATGATGATCCAAGGGAAGCTATACAAGAAATCCATGGTTGGTCCATACTTGAAATGCATAGATATTCATGAAGCTACCGAAGTATTAAAGGACATACACGAAAGAGATTGTTGTAATCATGTTGGGGGCAGATCCTTATGCTCCAGAGTGTTAAGGACGAGGTACTATTGGCCAAAGATGAAGAGATATGCATTATTATATGCACAAAGATGTGATGCTTGTCAAAGGAATAGCAACATCCTTGATCAACATGCAGAACCATTACATCCTATCATTTCCCCTTGGCCATTCATGAAATGGAGAATGGATATAGTTGGCAAATTACCAAAGGCTCATGGTGGAAAGGTCATCATGTTAGTAATGATAGAATATTTCTCAAAATGGATACAGGATGAATCCTTTGTTCAAATATGAGACAAGGAAGTAGTCTCATTTATCAAACATAATATCCTAACCAGATTCGGGATCCCTTCTGAGATCATATGCGACAATAGATGCCAATTCATAAGCAAAAGGCCTAGAGACTTTTGCACGAGTTGGGAAATTAAAAGGTTAGACGAGAAGAAAGGAAGATATGCAGAAGAACTCCCTTTTGTCCTATGGGCAGATAGGACCACTTAAAAAACAACCACTGAACAAACTCCATACTCCCTAGTGTTTGGAATTGAAGCCGTGATCCCAACTGAGGTGGTAATCCCAACGACTAAATATCAACAACATGATCAAAAGGACAATGATAGGATCCTAGCCCAGGATCTTGATACTATCAATGAACTTAGGGATCTTCCTAGAATCTGCATTGCTGCTCATCAACAAAAGATCACTAAAACATACAGTAAGAACATTAAAGTAAGAAGATTCAAAATAGGTGACTTGGTCCTTAGGAATACATTCCAAAATACTAAGGCCATTAATGCATGTAAAATGAAACCTAAGTGGGAAGGTCCATATCTCATCGATTCAGAAGTAGGAAAGGGGGCTTATTGGCTAGATACCCTTGAAGGAAGCATCTTGCCAAGATCCTGGAATGCTATACATCTAAAAGCAAACTTCATGTAAGTTGTATTAATCATTTTCCAACAAACACAAGGTACCACTCTCTACCCGTTACTTTTATCTAATTCTTTCATTTAATTTTTCAAAGACCATTACTGACTTAAGCATCATAGGGGCGTTAGCTCGCAAGTTAATGTTTGCAACGTGTAGGAATCCAAGGATCCTAATAATCACAAATAGAGATTGATAATATCTCCTACGATTAAGGGTACTTAATCCCCTCTAAAGTTTAAAGAGTTAATGACCTCTTTCACACGAGATAAGGTTTTTACACCTCGCTTGGACGCACGATATCTAACTATGGGATGTGAATAAGGGGATGAACGCTTTAGTGACTTGACAACCCTCTTATATCTGAACATATGTTAAGATCCTAAAGTAAGAATCTAGTTGGGATCCTCCCCAGTAAAATTCTAAGGTCTATACCATTATCATGTTATATTATGAGTTAGGATTCTCCCCAGTTATTTTGGGATTTTCCCCAGTTATTATGAGATTTTCCCCAATTATCATTTGAAGTGGAATTTTCCCCAGTTATTATGGGATTTTCCCCATTTATTATTTGAAGTGGGATATTCCACAATTGTTATTTAAAGTGAGATCTTCCCCAGTTATTAGCTAAACAATATTTCTTTCAGTTGAAACGTAAAGTAAGGATCTTCAAAGATCTCCTAACAGGGATCCTTCTCTATGTAGACTCTGAAGATCATATGGAACTAAAGGCATCATAAATCAAGATTTCTCCTAAATCAGAAGACTGTGAAACCTAAAGATCACCAGGTTCTATCTATCTTAAAACTTATTTTTCCTATGTAATGATGAAGGGCTCATTCTCCTAAAGATCTTAACTATCTTAAGATCCCAAACCAATAATTAACTATTTCAGGTTATTCGGATCTTACGATTTCTTGTAAAGCCTAAACTCTTTATGTTCTTGATTGCATAAGGATCCTTGGCAAAAAATTAACTATTGCATGTTATTAAGGATCCTAACAACCTGAAGATCCTCTGAAATCCTACCGCCACAATCATATCAACCACTCAAGCAATGAGAAATATGAAGCAACCATAGGATGAAGTAAAAAAGGGGTTGCCCATCAACCACACAAAAATATATTGTTTACAAACAAAGATGTTAAATTATTATTACTAATTAAACCTAACATTAGGCTTGATCACCCCCAACTAGGGTCTTCTCTCTTTTTTTCTTCTTCTCTTCCTCTTCCTTCTATCTCGTCTCTTCTTCTCCATCTTTTTTCCTTTCCCCTGGAGGATCTTGACAAGTGTTGATAGGACTATCAGTTAGTTTGGCGAAAGCCTCATGCCACCCAACTACGTCCCATGATCTTGCGTTCTCGACGTCCTCTGCCAATTTGATTTTTGCCTCCCAAACCACCTTGGCAGCACTGCTCTCAGCCTCAACTATCACCTATTTGATCTCCACAGTATGTTCCTCCTCTTTTTCTACCTTCTCCTTGATCAGTTTTTCCACCCTCTGTGGAAGATCCTTGTTGACCACCTCTTGTTCCCTCAAAGCTTGTTCTGTTTGGTTGAGCTTAGCTTGGAGATCCTCAGAGGAATGGGAGATATGATTAGCCACCTGCAAGAAGCAACGACGAGAAAACTGGAGGCCAATATAATAAACTATTAGGATACTTACGGACGAAAAGAATGAGAGAAACTTCTTCAATGCTTCATCCACCCCGAGATTCTCCAGGTTAAAACTTTAGTTGATTTCCTTTTTTCGAGATCCTGGAGTTTTGACAGAAAAATCTATGGGAGCTTTCTTAGAAAGAAGAGATGATTTTTCTTTCTTAACTGCCAATTGGTTGTTGGACATAGCATAATCAAGGTCGACAAGGGTAAAACATGCACTAGAATAAGTAGATTTGGATCCTAAGCATAACAAAAAAGTTTTTTCAGTTCACGAACCTTGATATGAAATAAAATAAAACGTAGGATCCTTATCGGTAACCATCGGGATAATGTAAATTGAGCTTTCTTGGTGTCTAGGATGGCCGAGCCTGAATGTTCTGTCAATATCGACCAGGGGAAGGAAATTATCGATCCTATTTTTAGTTTCTTTAGCAGGAGGAACAATCTCTTCAGACTTGAAAGGTGCTAAAAATCAAACAACATAAGAAGTGTGAATCTGAATTCCATGATCCTTAGCGTAAAAATATGAAACCCTACCCTTTTTAACCCAAGATTGTGGCAAGATATGTCCACCAAGAATGAAGTCTCGTTTCACGAAAAAGTATTTTTCTTTCCAGGAATCATCATTATGCTTGGATTTCAGAACAAGGGGTGCTTTATCAATTTTGTCTTTCAGCAAGAAATGAGAGATCCTAAAGGTCGAAAGGTCGTAGACATGGGCTAATTCATTCAAACCAATCCCCAGATCGACAGAGCGGTTCAGTTGATCGGTCCAATAAAGGATCCTCCAAACCGTTGACATGGTTTGAATATATGAGACTTTGATAATCTCAAAGAACTCGAAAATAATTCCAAGAAAAGGATAATAAATACCTAAGGTGAAAGGGTACTCGGGAAAATAGAACCAAGAAGAAGAAACGAAATCTGGTAGGATCCTTGCATCAAAACCTCTAAAAACGGCAACGACAGGAAAATCCCAACAGATTTTAGGGCTTCGATGTTGTTGTCATCGAAAGTACCAAGTCAAACAACATGCATATGCTCATTCAAGAGGATCTCAAAAATATCAGACTTATTGTTATTTAGTGTAGACTATAAAGACACTTGTAATACAAACACTACACACAATTAGCTCTATTACTACATTTGTACTCATATTATCTTCATCATTTCTGTAACTTCCCATTGAAATCCATAAAAAGCAACAAGGCAGGTGATCATTATTACTTCCCAAGGTTTTATGTCGTCGATCTTAAAAAGGATGAAGGGCTTTCCTTGTAACTCACTTGTCTCACTTTGATCACTATTTGATATTTGCATTACCTTAAACACTACAATCTCTCATACAATTTGGTTGAATAATACTTGATCAAATTTTGACCAAAGCAATATATATATATATATATATATATATATATATATATATATATATATATATATATATATATATATATATATATATATAGAGAGAGAGAGAGAGAGAGAGAGAGAAAAGAGAGAGAGAGAGAGAGGTCGGAGGGACAGATCAGGTGAAAAGAAATAGTCGACAGAAAAGGTAAGAAATTCATTATTTATACGTTTTTTATGGCTAACCAAAAAAATAAATTATTAAGTAAAATTAATATAATTTGCAAAAAAATAAATAATAAATAAACTCCGAAAAATATAAGATTAATTATTGTGATTATTCATAAAAATTGTCCAAAAGATGAATTTAAAACTTAGTAAGAAGTGTATGTTTTTTGTCGAAACAACGACATAAATTGTTCGATAACAAAAAAATAATAATAAGATTCGTAAAAAAAACGATGTACAAACCTTATAGAACGAATCATTGAGTCACACATTCAAACGGTTTAACTACTTCTTCGGTGAAACAAAAAAGCTGAAAATCACTAAGTCGAATTTTGTGTAAGTGCTTAAGTTTATTGACTATTTATATGAGAGTTGTAACACCATGTAGATCTACTTAAAAAGAACTGAGATGATTAAAGCCAAAGATCTTCAAAGTCTATTTGATAACTTTAGGAACTTTGAGCAAACTAAGGCTCAAAGAAAGTAAAATATAAAAAACATGAAGGAATTTACCAAGGTGAAGTCCTCAAATTTGATTTCAAAGAGAAAGAAGATTGTTTAAGAATCAACCAAATCAAAAGATGAATCAACTGCAACAGATAGTGATGATGAAAAGATTATCGAGTTTGTAGAAATGGCTTCCCAAGCAACTCTTATTTTTATGCTTTATAACAGCTTTAGAAAATCCATGATTAATTTGAAAACTAGATCTAAAAAAATTTCAACTAAATCATAATCAACTACTGAGAAACCCATATTTAGGGTTCCAACTAGTGACAAATGCAGTTGTAACATCAAATTTCGAGATGTATCTTATTTTGGGATTCTGGACCGTAATTCGACCATGTAAAGGCATTGGGCTTCAAGGGAATAGAGTTTAGACCCTATTGGATGTTGATGATGTTAGATAAGCGATTCAAATCTTGAGTTGTACTTTGGAGCAAAAGGGGTAAAAAGGGAAAAGTAATATTTTAGACTTATTGCATGAATTATGATTTTAGTTTGGCGTTTTTTTAGTAATAAGTGATTAGATAGAATTGTGGGGCTCGTTAATACCTTTGTGTGGGTATAAAGATCGCCAAAATATGATTTGAAACAAAGAAGTTAGGATAGTTTAAAGTTGGAGTTGTGAAGTTATCTCCTACATTGAGCGTAGGAAGGTCCCCTACGTTTAGCATAGGAGGAAATGTTGATCAGGATTTTAATGACCTACGCTGAGCGTAGGTTAGGATACGTTGAGCGTAGCCGTGACAGATCAAAACCCTAAATCTATGGTGTGAGCCCTATTTAAAGGCTCTAACTCCTCGAAATCATCCCCATGCTCGACCTCCACCCTCCTAAAGCGTTCCTTTGAAACCCTTACTTCCAATTGTGAGTTTTTGGAGCTTTTAGAGAGTTTTGTGTGCTCTTTCATGGAAGAAGGTGTTTGTAGACCCAAGTGTAAAGTTTCAAGGTGTGTAGATCTAGGATTTGCAAGCCAACATCTATCTCTGAAAGGTATAAACTTTCATCTTGATGCTTGGCCATGTTTGATCTAGTATGGTTGTGAGTTTTATGCTTTTGTCCCCATAATCTTGGTTCTTGTGAGCATGAGTTATTCCAGACCACTTGAATGCATTCTTCTGATATTTTTGAGTTTATAAAGTCATAAAAATGAGAGCTTGGGCATTCTTATCTATCCATGCATGGGTTTTTGAGCAAAAGTTAGTTTTATAGACTTAGGGTTTGAGTTTGTGCTCCTCCTAGCCATGTAAATGGATAAAGTCTGAGATTTTATCCATTATGACATTCATTTAGATCAGATATGGAAGTTCTAAGGTTTGGATTTATGTATTAAGAGCTTAATAGAATTTTTAGGCAACAGGGGTTCTATGTTGAGCGTAGCCTTCTATACGCTAAGTGTAGCTCTACGCTGACCGTAAATCAGTGTGCTACGCTGAGCGTAAGTCAAGTGGGGGTTGACCATTGAATTTTTGACCGGTTTGACTTTTTGTCAACCATGTTGGGACTTAGTCTTGGAAGCGCAAAATTGTATTTTTCCCAAAGGAGGTTTAGATGTGAGCCTAGAGATTTTTCGATTTAGTTATTACCTTAGTTTTTTATTAAGATTTTGTTATGTATATGTTTAGTCTGAGGAAACTCAGAATCATCAACTCGAGTTCGTGGGTTATATTGCCTTCATAATGAGGTGAGTCTTCTCACTATACTATGTACGATGCTATTTGTCTTTGTGATACTTGCATGAAAGACCAGGTGTATGTGACAACCTAGAAAATACGTAACAAACCACTGTTAGAATTTAACAGTTCGGAATCATGTAATAGGACCGCACTGTAATAATAATATATATGGAGAAATATATTCGACTATTTCCTTAATTTGAACGACTACGTAAAAAAATAAGCTCAGAAATAAACACATGAAAAATCGTGTCATCACACAAGCATGTTACCAATTTTAGAACGTACACATCAGCGAGATTCCAAAAATATAAACTTCATAAAAATCTGACTTAGTATGGAATCAATATGATTTTTATAGTAAATAAAAATCTACCGCATATGAAAAGTTACAACGTCGAAAACTACGAAGAGAATGGTTGACTATTAGCAAAGGTCACCGAAAGGAGAATCATATTACTTCGCAAAATAGGAATTTTAAGAGAAAGAACGCCTAAAATGGAACCCGTGTGAGAGAGTTATCATTTTTATAAAATCATAATGGTTATAAAATACAGGCTAAAAATAAAAGTTAAAATTTTCTGAAACAACCAAAAGGAAAGTGATAGTATGCATCAATATCTACACATGGTATAAGAATCGTCAAAAACGAAACTCGTACGTGGGGTTATGAAATTTAAAAAGCTGAATTCTTGTCGTGCACACACCACTTCGCGTCACGCGCGATGCACATTTATGACTTCTAGATTCGTTAGGATACGAGTGACGTGGCACAATGTAAAATCCCAAAAATCATGACCAAAAATTTCGTTTTAAATCATTAAATAAAACCATAGTTATCAAAATATTTCATCGAAACATAAGTCAAATTATCTCAAAACATTATTATCAGAGTTTCCAAATAAAAACATCAGAGTAATCATCCCAGACTAAACATAATGGTGTGTGCAATGCAGTCATCCCGAGCTCTTCCCTTTGCAACTGGAAGTACCTGAAACCAAAACTGAAAACCGTAAGCACGAAGCTTAGTGAGTCTCCCCAAGCTACCACATACCATACACATAAGCACATATTTTGGGCCCCTGCCCGACCTTCCTCGGGCCCCACCCGACATCAGGCCCCGCCTGGCATCGAGCCCCCTCGGTATAAAGATATGTTTCTTCCAGGCCCCGCCTGTCTCTGGGCCTCGCTCGCTATACACATACAAACAATATCATATAATCATACTAGCACATAAAGAACCGCACACATTACTATATGCTCCAGTCCTAAGGCCTCGCCTATCATGGGCCCCGCCCCTACTCTGCTAATGACGAGATATGGAACCCGTCTACACTCAACTAGTGATGAGATACGAGACCCCGCCCACACTCACCTTGCTACAAGGCACATACAAGTATCACGCAGACAACAAGTATAACCTAATATGCACATAGTCATCGGGTACCACCCGACATTGAACCGTAGTCCGGAAACACAGATATAAACATTCCTCGGGCACCGCCCGACATCGGACCTTGGTCTGGAAAAGCATACATATAAACATTCCTCGGGCCCCGCCGGACATCGGATCGTAATTCGGAAACATACAAATACTGACATAGGAAAGAATCCCAAAGACCTCAAGCATAACAAACATATATACACGGGCCGACATTGGTGCCTTCGACCCGTTCAAACGGGAGGAAACACACCTCGCAAAGATGAATGCAGAATCTCAAGGATAATCCTCTGACTGCTGATTGGCAGATCCCTGAACTGATGATCTCTCGACTTAACCAGAAGTCCTCACTAGGGTAAAAGACCATTCTACCCCTCACATACTCTTGTACCAAAATGAACTCTACTCAACCCTTGGCCCAAAAACATAAATGATCCTATAAGGCCCAATATATGGCCCAATTTCGAATTGGGTCCAATCCCTTCACATAGGCCTCAACCTAAGGCCCAATGATGCTTATGTAGTCCAAAGGTTCAATTCCAAATGGCCCACTAAGGCCCAAGATACCAGCCTATGGAAATGGTCCAAACCGGGCCCAAATAACGCAAAGCCCAAATCCAATGAGTACGTGGGGCGTACTCATCTGTACGCTAAGCGTACAGGTTTTATGGCTTGTACGTTGTGTATACATGCATGTACGCCCAACTTACTTCTCTGTTAAGCCACTTCTACCATTAAGCACTTAATACTTTATTCCAAAGGCTAAAACCACTAATCCAAGTCCTCTTCAACGTCTTAATTCATAAAGTCACTGACTTGGTGACTTTTAATGACCCATATGAACCCAAACTCAAAGTATAGCAATCTACTTCCATGAAAATGGCTATAACTCTTGCATGAACCCATTAAGACCTTCAAGATGGCAACTTTCTGTCTTAGGGACTCAAATAGCACCAAGGGTGGCAACTCTAAGCCTAGAAACGGATTTGGAACCATAAAGCTCCATTCTTGGGACTAAAAGGTCCAAAAACTCAACATAAGAGATCTAAGGAAATAACCACCAAGTTTAAGACTTTATACCTCAAATGAGAGCCAAAAGCTAGTGTAGTTCTGGATCTAAAAGCTCTATCTTCTCCAATAAGTCTTCAAGAATGAACACCCTATTCAAAAGCACCAAAATACTCTTCTAATGGCCTTCTAAGCTCCAAGATCACTCAAGTATGGATTAGGGTTTCATAGTAGCTTCTTTAGGGTGAGAGGGAGGCTGGTCTTTGAGGCATATTGTTCCTTTTTATAGTGCCATACCCTAAAATTTAGGGTTTTAGTATGAAGGGAGTACGCCCCGCGTACCTCTTAGTACGCCCGACGTACTCACAAACCATCTACGACCATATAACTCTATACGTTGGGCGTAACCCAGCTTACGATGGGCGTTCCCAACCGGACACGTGCATGCATCCCCTGCATGCATGGGACTTATCTGTCAAACATTTCCATTAGGGGCTAAATCTACCAAAACCTTCAAAGTGCTATAACTTCTTCGTTCTAAGTCTATTTCCGACGAACTTTATATTCATGGAAAGGTGACGAGAAGCCCTACACTTCTAACAACTCATTACCTAAAAACTTTCTGAACAAGAACCCAAAATCCCTAGAAGACCGAGATGTCAAATTATGATTATACCCTTGGCCTCCTAAGACACAATAAAACACTTGGTTCACGTATACCCTAACATCCACATCCGAAATGGGCCAAATCCTTCCTTTCCTAAGGACCTAAACCTTATGACAACTGATGATTGGCTCGTAGCCCCGAGCAACGAAGCACTTTCAAAACCAGGTGCTATAACTCTCCCCCACTTAAATTAGATTTCGTCCTCGAAATCTCTCCTTACTAACACCCATATCCCAACAATGATCTGAGGAACGCAACCGATGATTCTACGCGTAAAACAACCTTCTCAAGACAATCGAAAACCAAATCGAACTTCCATCCCGAAAAAACAGACTTCGAGCTTCCGCAACCCACTTCTGCCTCCCCAGAGTCTGAATCCCATATTGGTCTGTCTCCCTGACAGGCTTCCCATGCAAAACCATCTGCAGGACAATTATACTTGACAGAAGGCTCATATAATCCTTCGAGTAGAAGATTCATCCCTGAAACGGTTATACTCAGACGAGAGCTACGCAACAGGGTCAAATCAATTACTCTGAGATTATATAATCCCGCTAGAAGTGACTTATCACTTTCGATCAGCAAGCTACTCCACACAAGAATCCTCACATCACTACTTCTGCTCGAACATCCTGTTGTCTCTTATCCACTATCCGAATGAGCCGAGACCTCCCAGGTCCCAACTTATCTGTCAACTATCTAGAAATACCGGATTCCACCCGGTTGCTGAACCAAAGAACACCCTCTCAGTCGCTCCCAACGACTTCCGAAGAAAACTTCGGCTATAGAAAGCTACCCAATCCACCTTGCCACTCTTGGCTCTATAAATCCTGGAATCCCCGATCCCATACCTTGACCCAACGGTCTCTTCCAAGTCCCACCTGCATTGCTATAGTCACATGGGCCTCGCCTACGGGTCTCACCCAAACCATACTACGAAACAGCCTTACCCACAGGTCTCACCTATCTAGGGCTACACAGGTCCAACTCCACCTCGAATCCCATCGACCTATCCTTTCCTGATTCCGATCATGCTGTGGACTTTCCAAGATCCTACGAATTATTCCGTAGTCTAACAACACTTTCTCAAACTATCTTACCACATGAAGAATGCTACGGCTGCCCCGCAGTCATACAGTACTTTCCGCCGCTATCTGGCTGCTGGTGAATGCTACGGCTATCTCGCAGCCTTACAACACTTTCCACGTTGTATCAACTGCTGATTACCAATCCGAACACATCCACGTCGAGCACACATGACCTAACATCCTGACTGAACTCGCATCATGACGGGAATTCCCCAACCTGGTTTCCCAAACTCCCAACTCACACACTCGTCGACCCAAACAGCCACTTAGGCCGTCTTCCTCCCCAACGGGAATGCGAACTCATCCTAGTTTCGCACCTACTTCTGTTCCTGAATACCCGAACTTTCTCCCCAACTTTGATTCAACTAAAATATTACAGCACACAAGGCTGGAAGGAATCTCAATCCTTCTTACCATCCAATAATCAATCTGCTGGAAACGAATGCTTACCACTGTTAGTGTTCCAAAACTAACCAATACTAAAACCGTACAACTCCAGAATACTAACTGAGCACTTCCCGAGTTCCAAACACACTTGCTACAGCTACCGCATCGTGGGAACCCTTTATATAAGGAGACGATCTCGAACTACTACTCTAAGTTTCATGGTATACAGATGACATATAACCCAAACATAAGCAGAAAATATAACTCCAAGATACACTTACTCATACCAATGCAAGACAATAACAATAAAATCATAAATAAAAACTGAGAGGAAAGTAAAAGATACACACCTGCAACATCAGAAGCCGCTCGCTGGGTGGTGGTATTAGTACAATCCCTATTATAATGACCAATCCGGCCGCACTTGAAGCAGCTAGAATCACCACCACTGCCACTCCTACATGCACCCTCGTGTGTCCTGCCGTACTTGCCACAGCGGCTACGTTCCTGACGACCCCTTAATCTAGAATCCGATGTCTTGGGCCTCTCGCCCGTTCCCGCGAATGTCTGAACCTCTTCTATCTTTCTCCTCCTCTCAGACCTCCAAGTCGATCTCCCTCTCCCTGGCTCGAGCGATCATATCCTCCAGCGTCTTGCATCTGGATCGGCTCACAAAATGTCTGATGTCGCTCCTCAGCATCTCGTGGTACCGAGCCTTCTTCATCTCCTCGTCCACCACTTACTGTGGAAGAAGAAGGGCCCTCTCTCTGAACTTGGCGGTGATCTCAGCCACCGTCTCAGTAGTCTGTTGGAGGTCCTGGAACTCCCGTGCCAGCTGCTGCACCTCAATCACTGGTGCAAACTCGGCCTTGAACCTGGCCGAGAAGTCACTCCATGTCATCGCATTAATAACGACATCATCTCCAATAGCATGTCCAACCGCCTCCCACCAATCATGTGCTCTGTCCTTTAGAAGACAGGAGGCGAGTCAGACCTTGTCCCCCTTGGGACACCGGCTAGTACGAAAAGTGTTGGCGACATCTGCCAACCACCGACTGCTAGCAATGGGGTCCTTAGCCCCATGATAGTCTAGAGCTCCACACGCTCTAAGTTCCTGGAATGTTAACATGTGCGCCCTCATCATGGCCGCCATCTCAGTGCGAAACGCACTCAAGCTCTCATCAAGAATCTCCAATATACCCTCCTTAACCGTACCGAAGATCACAGGAGTCTGCTTAATGATATTGTGCGTAACCTCAGCTGAAATGAACTCTCTCATCTGATCATCAAACTGCCTGGCTCCAGAGCCCGAGCCTGATCCCTCGCCGGCACCAGAATTGCCAACTAGTCTAGTACGAAGCGTCACCATGCTACAACATATCATAATAAGCATCAGTAAAACTCATCACCACTCAGGGATCACACGCACACACACACACTAAAAGTTTCCTGGTTTTATCTCAGCCCTCTTTGACTTGAGTACGGATCCTCTGCTTTCAGTAGTACGGGCCCATACTACCTTCCACATCTATCCGTACTTTCCTCAAGAATTGCATTGACTCCACCAAGTCCCTTCTACTACTACTGCTCTTTGCGTTAATCTCATCCTAGGCTTACCCTAAGGTAATCTCTGACCCACTCTCCGCTATCAGTTGCAAAAGAAGTCTCTACTATCTCTCGTTAACTAGCTCGCGAATACCATTACATATCACTAAGACCAGATAATTCTTCGAATGAGAGGTCTCTCCCTACAACGGTTAGACTCAAACGAGAGCTGCAAAATAGGGCTAAAACTAACCTTATAAAATTATTTAGCCCACATAATATGTAACTTAACATATTTATTTTACTAGTTAGTTAAAGATAACTAGAACTCCTAAAAGCACATAGCAAGCAGTATTCGAGCATTGAGTAACCAAAACCAAGCATATCCTAATCAGGCCATCATATCACTGGCTAATCAGTACTAGCATGCAGTTTAATAAGATCATACAGTAGGCATACAAGGCATCCTTCCTAGATCCTTAGCCCTAATCTAGCATGCAGTTCACATATTCGCAATTCAAATCATAACATAACCGTGTATGGGTAATTTGGGAGAACTTACTTGAGCTCGGCTGATTGCATGCACCACACCCTTTTCTCTTTTCAAAAACCTTTTATAAAAATGATTTTCCTTTGAAATTTTTCATACCAAGTCCTCAGTTTGAGTTCAGACACACCCTAGAGTGTGCCCGAATCCCTCAAACCAAGGCTCTGATACCAACTGTAACATCCCAAAAATCATGACCAAAATTTTCATTTTAGATCATTAAATAAAACCATAGTTATCAAATCATGTCATCGAAACATAAGTCAAATTATCTCAAAATATTATTATCAGAGTTTCCAAATAAAATCATTAGAGTAATCATCCCAGGCTAAACATAATGGTGTGTGCAATGCATTCATCCCGAGCTCTTCCCTTTGCAACTGGAAGTTCCTGAAACCAAAATTGAAAACCATAAGCACGAAGCTTACTGAGTCTCCCCAAACTACCACATATCATACACATAAGCACATATTTTGGGCCCCTGCCCGACCTTCCTCGGGCCCCGCCCAACATCAGGCACTGTCTGGCATCAGGCACCACCTGACATCGAGCCCCGCTCGGTATACATATCTGTTTCTTCCAGGCCATGCCTGTCTCTAGGCCTCGCCTGCTATACATATGCAAACAATATCATATAATCATACTAGAACATAAAGAATCGTACACAATACTATATGCTCCAGTCCTAAGGCCTCGCCTATCATGGGCCCTTCCCCTACTCTTCTAATGATGAGATATGGAACCCCATCCATACTCAGCTAGTGATGAGATACGGGACCCCGCCCACACTCACCTTCCTACCAGGTACATGCAAGTATCACGCAGACAACAAGTATAATCTTGTTGGGTTTTAAGTACTATAACACTCCTATGGTGCACATACAACCCTAATGCCTTGGATCTAAGTTTTCTCTAATTATACATGCAATTTCATATTATCCAAAGCATATACCCTAGCTAGCATGCAATTGGAGATATACAACATAAAGACTAGTTAGATGAATACCTCTTTTATGCAACTTGTAGAACTTGGTCTTTCAAGAGCTTAGCACCTCAAGTGTGATGCCTCTAATAATTTACAAACACCATAAGCAAATGGAGGATAATGAGAGTGAGGCTAGGAGGCACACAAAAATGGCTAGGGTTCTTCTTCGAACTCTTAGGGGGATTTTTTGGTGATTCTAGGGGTTACATTTATAGTGTGGAATTCCTAGGGTTTCACTTGTAAACCCTAATTCCCTTCCTTGGGCCTTTACTGCAATAATCCATATGATAAGCCCTTTGGACTAACTCTTCATGGACTCCCACATAAAATTAGTCCATCCTAAACAACATGGATCATTAGCCCAAACTATATGTATTACTGATTTACTTAATAAGTCCCCGTTAATTTAATCAGTCTCTTTTGATCACTAAATCAATTCCAAATTAATTCTTGACCAATACCAATTAAATAATATGATTTCTCAATTAATATGTTATTCTTATAATATATTAATAAATCACAAATAACATCTTTATTAAATATCCATCCTATCAAATTGCTCCGGTGAAGGCAACCCAAAAGGACCATGCTACTATCGGGTCAAGTACATACCAATTATAGTTATGGGCTTAGACACCTAATCCAACAAATCGAACATGCACATAGTCATCGGGTACCAACCAACATCGAATCGTAATCCGGAAACACACATGTAAATATTCCTCGGGCACCTCCCGTCATCAGACCTTAGTCTGGAAAAGCATACATATAAACATTCCTCGGGCCCCGCCCGACATCGGATCGTAATCCGGAAACATACAAATAACAACACACGCAAGAATCATAAAGACCTCAAGCATAACAAACATTACTCGACCATCGGCTGACATCGGATCGTAATCCGGAAAACATATAAACATATATATACGGGCCGACATTGGTGCCTTCGACCCGTTCAAACAGGAGAAAACTCACCTCGAAAAGATGAATGCAGAATCTCACGGATAATCCTCTAGCTGCTGACTGGCAGATCCCCGAACTGCTGATCTCTCGACTCCCCAGATATTAATCATCATATAAACTAGTTAAGTTCGGGATTCTCATCACTTAACCATAAGTCCTCACTGGGGTAAAAGACCATTCTACCCCTCACATACTCTTATCCCAAAATGAACTCTACTCAACCCTTGGCCCAAAAAGATAAACGCTCTTACAAGGCCCAATATATAGCCCAATTTCCAATTGGGCCCAATCCCTTCACATGGGCCTCAACCTAAGGCCCAATGATGCTTCTCTAGTCCAAAGGTCTAATTCCAAATGGCCCACTAAGGCTCAAGATACCAGCCCATGGAATGGCCCAAACCGAGGCCCAAATAACGCAAAGATCAAATCCAATGAGTATGTGGGGCGTATCTGTACGCTAAGCGTACAAGCTGTATGGCTTGTACACTGCGCATACATGTATATACGCCTGACTTACTTCTCTGTTAAGCCACTTCTACCATTAAGCATTTAATACTTTATTCCAAAGGCTAAAACCACAGACCCAAGTCCTCTTCAACGTCTTAATCCATAAAGTCACTGACTTGGTGACTTTATATGACCCATATGAACTGAAACTCAAAATATAGAAATCTACTTCCATGAAAATGGCTATAACTCTTGCATGAACCCATTAAGACCTTCAAGATGGCAACTTTCTGTCTCAGGGACACAAATAGCACCAAGGGTGGCAACTCTAAGCCTAGAAATGGATTTGGAACCATAAAGCTCCATTCTTGGGACGAAAAGGTCCAAAAACTCAACATAAGAGATCTAAGGAAATAACCACCAAGTTTTAGACTTTATACCTCAAATGAGAGCCAAAAGCTAGTGTAGTTCTGGATCTAAAAGCTCTATCTTCTCCAATAAGTCTTCAAGAATAAACACCTTCTTCAAAAGCACCAAAATACTCCTCTAATGGCCTTCTAAGCTCCAAGATCACTCAAGTATGGATTAGGGTTTTGTAATAGCTTCATTAGGATGAGCGGGAGGCTAGTCTTTGAGGCATATTGCTCCTTTTATAGTGTCATACCCTAAATTTTAGGGCTTTTGTATGAAGAGAGTACGCCTCGCGTACCTCTTAGTACGCCCAACGTACTCACAAACCATCTGCGACCATATAACTTTATACGCTGGGCGTTCCTAGCCAGACACGTGCATGCATCTCTTACATGCATGGGACTTATCTACAAAAATTTCCATTAGGGGCTAAATCTGCCAACACCTTCAAAGTGCTATAACTTCTTCGTTCTAAGTCCGTTTCCGGCGAACTTTATATTCATGGAAAGGTGGCGAGAATCCCTACGCTTCTAACAACTCCTCATTACCTAAAAATATTCCGAACAAGAACCCAAAATCCCTAGAAGACCGAGATGTCAAATTACGATTATACCCTTGGCCTCCGAAGACACAATCAAACACTTGGTTCACGTATACCCTAACACCTACATCCGAAATGGGCCAAATCCTTCCTTTATCAAGGCCCTAAACCTTATGACAACTGATGATCGGGCCGCAGCCCCGAGCAACGAAGCACTTTCAAAACCAGGTGTTACACAAAATGTACGGAGGACACGTGGTAGCTTGCTGATAGAGCCACGCGCACAACATGTGGTACGCGGCGTACTGCGCGTGCTCCAAGAAGTTGCTATAAATAGCAACTCCAGTAGTCAAGTTTGCACCTACACACATCTCTCTCTTCATTTTTGTGTATCTACCTCACGAGCGATCCTCAAATTTTGGCTTCCCGATTCTACCCTACATCAGCGGTTCACGTTTCAAGGTTGAGTTCACGGCCCACTTTTACAAATTTTTAAACCTTTTGCGGGGGGGGGGGGGGTGAATACATGGTATACTACTACTTATTTCATAATTACTACTAACTGTATAGTATTGGATATATAATTATTCCTAGTGTATTACGGTAATATTATGCCTGGTAGAGATCTTGCCAAACTTTTATCGATAATATTATGCCTAGTTATCATGCTGACTTACCCACAGGTGAAACATAATACCTAGTCGTTACGTTGGCCTAACATTTAGGGAAAATCATACCTAGTTGTTGCCCTGACCAAACTTTTGGATAACTTAGTACCTAGCGTTAGTTTGCTTAAAATATCCAATTGAAACAAATTACCGTAACTTATATATATATATATATATATATATATATATATATATATATATATATATATAATAAGTATAAATTATAACATAACCAGAGTAAAATAACAACACACGATATAATGTCAACACATGATGACAACACAATGGTTAGATGAGTCATTATTCATCCTTAGCTAAATAACCGTTAGCTAGAATTGGCATATAATCCTTAAATCTTAAGTGAGTGGGAAAGGTATATATAGATCTATACGAGGTTGACACCCCCACCTGCAGTTGCTAGCTACAACGTGATGGTCAAGTCAAAGTAAGCATAACTTTCTAAACTCTAGTGACATCCGATGAAGCGTCATCTCGGGGTGTACAACATTCATGAGCTCGTTTATAGGAACTCATCATAAATTTTTTAAACCTTAACTATCTAAACCTACAATAAGTAACAAAACTAAGAATGTAGAGATAACGTACACAACTCAAGGAAGTGAGACAAAAACACTAACATTAGTAACACAACAAAAACTCTAAAATACATTTTCAAGCATATAAACCGGTGTAGTCACCAACATTATGTTGACCTTTCAAAACCTCATGTATTCTTAGAAGAATGAGTATGGAAGATGATGTAAGCACAACCGAGAGACTATGTATTATGATGCTCTATTTTGCCTTTGTAATGTACTTGTCCCTTGAACACCCGTGTAATATTTATTATTTAATGAATAAGAAGTAATGTCTAGTTGGCACTTATCACTTGGGTTGCTAGATTTCAGAACGACTATATGATAAGATGGTCAAGCCCTTCGACACTTCACACCTGGTCGATCCTTACATGATAGTCTTGAATTACAAAACTAATCATTTATAAAATACACCCGACAAATAAAAAATTATGATATGGAGTTATATGTAAACTCTTATAAATACGCCTAATCACCACAACATGAAATCCACAAAATCATAAACTCGTGATTTTAGGTAAAAAAAACCAGTATCCAGAGTTAGTATAGTACAACGGTCGTACCGTAACTAGACCTAAAATGCACAATTAAATTTTATTATTGTCCGAATGACGCATGAATGACCTCGGATATGGTAGTTAAGAAGCTAAACATTTGAGGACTACTAGATTGGATACTTAGTTCGAGGATACGATATTAGACGATTTCGTACTTAGCGATCTCTACACTCGAGGATTCATGGCTTAGAGACTACTGTACTCAAGGATTAATGGATTGAGGACATAGCTTCGAGTTACTTGAGGATTCACGATTGACAGCCTAGTAAGGAGTCACAGGATATACATGTTGATTTTATAGAAAACAAAAATGTACAATGCGGAAAACAATTAACAATTAATAGGGTACATGCATCCCACAAAAGATCTATGTCATATACCTTGATAGCAACATACAGTGAATAACTAAACTAACTTAACCCTAGTGTGATTCAAAAATTGAAAGGTTAATGTTACATACCTTTTGATTTATTATTGCAAACAATTTTCACCAATCCGTGTAGTTATGAAGCTTGTAAAGACTAGAAGAAAAGACGTGATGCCTCTAATGGTTTGTACCCAAACCCGAGCAACAAAAACAAAAGAGTAGAGAGGAGAGAGTACTATAATTTCGGCTGTGAGAGGTTTCCCTGGATAACCTAAATTTGAATATAATAATAATAATATCTCAAATTAGACAGGTATCCAATCCCTTAACTTATCCTCCAAGGCTTCCTAGAAACCCTAGAAGACTTCCACAAAATTGTCCCTATGTGGGAGGTTCTGGAAGCTCTCTATTGTTCAACTTTTAAATAATGTCACCATTAGTCCCCCCATTTTCAACTAATTTAATTAATCCTAAAATTAAATCCAAATTAATTTCTAATTAATTATAAATTAATAATAACTATTTCTAATTAATATATTAATCATATAACATATTAATAAACTATCCTCTCTCTCCAAATGCATTTCGTTTTAGTTGCTAGCTCTAAGGGCAACCCAAAAAGGACTTTGCTTTTATTTCAAGAATATACCAATTTAGTTATTGGCTTAGATACCCTAGTCCAACGCTCTCGAACTTGGATAAGTTTGTAACTATAATTTGCAAGTATAGACCTTGAAGTAAACGACAAAGTGTGCTTTCCAAAGCCATCCCCAAACTCTGATTCAAATCAGTCGTCGGCCCTAAGATAAGTGATAATCTATTCCTTTGTTCTTCAAGATATCGTATGGACACGGGATATGGATCAGAATCAATCTCATTATCCAAGATTCTATTTCTCAATCTCCTGTTTTGTAAAGACTTTATTTGACTTCAATTGAACATATCAATTAGTCTTGGTTGAGCCTAGCACTGTATAGTCAACATCAAATCATCGAGGGGCCCAAAAATATCGCTTTTCCTGTTAGGATAAAAGGAACGAATAAACTTTGACTACATAATTGTAACCTTTACTCACGAAATCATATATGATACTATGTTTTATAGCATCAAGTTACTAATATGTTTATGTAATACTAATGCATGAGTGATTCATAAATTACAACTTATATATCTTCGTTGAAGAATAGAAGATATTATCGTCTTAGAATTACTCGTGACAAGATCCATGAAGTAATCTCTAAGTATGGGTTTAACCAATACTTAGAATCCCTATTTTCAAAGTACTCGTGAATATTGTAGCAATTCCAATTCAAATGTCTTAATCTCAATCGACAATCTTCAATCAATTCATGACAATATTGATTCACTACTTACTTCCAAAAGTATGAACGATTGTGGAAGTTTGAATAATTTAAATTACTCAGGAAGTATAAACATGAAAAAAGGAACACAAGAATAAATAATTGTATAAGGTAGCACGATACTTATAAATAAATCTCTATTATTCAACCATCAAATCAATTGCATTTATTTTGTTACAAGTTTCAAATATCACCTAACTACTAAAACTAACATCGTCTCTTAAATGTATGCTCCTAGCATGCTGGCAATGTTTGACTTGGCTCGGAGCCTTTGTGAAAGGATCTGAAACATTATCCTCTGATGATAATCTCTTCACCAAAAAGTGTCCTTCTTTTACTCGATGTCCAATATAATGGTACTTTCTGTCAATATGTTTGGATCTGCCATGATCCTTTGGTTCTTTTGTCAAAGAAACCGCTCCTTGGATGCTTCACTTGCTGCAATGTACTCTGACTCACAGGTGGAATCAGCCATTTAATAAGAACACCCAGCCAGACTGCGAACAAAAGTTGTCTCAGTCTGTTTGAAAGTTGGCATCACTGTAACCAGTCACTCTTTATGTATCACTACCACCAAGAACTAGTAACATGTCTTTTGTTCTTCGCCGATTCTTAAGAATATTCTTCACTACAGTCCAATGGGCTCTGCCAATATTTCCCTGAAATCGACTAACCCTGCTCAAAGCATAAGACACATTAGGGCGATTACATGTCATTGCATACATTATCGATTCTACAGCCGAAATATATGAGACTCGACTTATGTCATCTATCTCTTCATCAATATTGGGACTTTGAGTCTTACTCAATGTGATAATATTATGAATAGACAATTCTCGTTTCTTTGAAATCTCCATACTGAAAGGCTTCAATATCTTTTCCAAATATGTACTCTGGCTAAGAACATTAAGACGATTGTTTCTATCCCGATGAATCCTTATTCCCAGAATTTTGGCCGCTTCCCCTAGATCCTTCATAGCGAAACAATTTCCAAGCCAAGGCTTAACTTCTTGTAAAGTTGGAAGGTTGTTTCCATAAGAAGTATGTCGTCAACATACAATACTAGGAAGGTCACTATACTCCCACTAGCTTTGATATATATGCAAGAATCATCTTCGCTTATAGAGAACCCAAACTCTTTGACTTTCTCATTGAAACAAAGATTCCAGCTGCGAGATTCTTGTTTCAATCCATAAATGGATTTCTCAAGCTTACACAATCTATCAGGAAACTTGGCATGTACAAAACCCTCTACTTGACTCATATGCACATCCTCAAATAACTTCCCGTTAAGGAAAACAATTTTAACATGTATCTGCCAAATTTCATAATTATGAAGTGCAGCTTTAGCAAGCATCATCTTGCTATATTTTATCTTAGCCACTGATGAAAAGGTCTCATCATAGTCAATCCCTTGGGTTTGAGTAAAGCATTTTGCAATTCGCCTAGATTTGAAAGTGTGTACTTTCCTATCCACGCCAGTCTTCTTTTTGAAGATCCATTTGCACCCAACTGTCTTTCTACGAGGTACTTGATCAACCAAGTTTCACACATGGTTATCATACATGGACTGAATCTCACTCTCCATTGACTCCTTCCATCTAGCATCCTCAGGGCCTACCATTGCTTCCTTGTAGTTAGTTGGCTCATCCAAATTTGCTAGTGCTCTATCACTAGTAAACGTGTCAGCATCCGACGTAATATGGAAACCATAGAATGAAGTTGGCATGCAACCCCTATTGGATCGATGAAAAGGGAAATGAGTTGTCTACTGAATCAACTAGAATTCCTTCCTTAGGTTGAGTGCTAGTGTTGTTAGAGGTTCCTTCATTGGATGACTCTTTAATTTCTTCAAGATCAATATCATTCCCACTATCCTCTTTGAATATGCGCTCTCTCTCGCGAAAGACTCCTCTCCGAGCTACAAAGACCATGTTCTCACTAGGTCTGTAGAAAAAGTATCCAAAGGACTTATGTGGGTAGCCAATGAAATAACACATCTCTGCTCTGGGTTCGAGTTTGTCATAAGTCTCTCGTCTTACAAGTGCTTTATGACCCCAGACCTTAATATGCGTAAGAGAGGGAGCTTTACTTGTCCACATATCATGAGGTGACTTGGCAAACTTCTTTGTTGGAACAAGATTCACAATATGGGTGGCTGCCTCTAAGGTATACCCCCATAAATGAATAAGAAGAGAAGCTCGACACATCATAGAACGAACCATATCTAGTAAGGTTCAATTACGCCTCTTAGCCACACCATTAAGTTGTGGTGTTTTGGGAGGTGTTAATTGTGAAACATTTTCACATTTCTTGAGACAGTCGTGGAACTTGATACTAAGATACTCATCATCTCTGTCAGATCTGAGTATAATTATCTTCCTGCCTAATTGATTCTCGACTTCGTGCTTAAACTCTTTGAACTTTTCAAAGGTTTCCAATTTATGTTTGATCAAGTAGATATAAACATATCTAATATAATCATCCGTAAATGTCAAGTAATATCGATTAGCATCTTTCGTGGTGGATCTGAATGGGACACATACATCTGTGTGGATGACGTCCAATAAACCTTCACCTCTTTCACATGATCCAGTGAAAGGTGATTTTGTCATCTTGCCCATGAGACAAGATTCACATTCATCATCTGTCCTAAGATCAAACAATTCCAACACTCCACACTTTTGGAGTTAGGTGATGCATTTGTTTACGTGCCCAAGAGGACAATGCTACAAACATGCCTTTTCCACAACATAGGATGAATAAATATGAAACACATTATTGCCTAACTTATCAAAACAAATCACAATTTCATACACTCAATTACAAGTTAAAGCTTTATACATAAAAATACCATTTTTGAAAGCATAAATTGAACCAATATCATTATCAAAAGAGTATTTAAAACCTTGTCAGAACAATGCATGAAAATAAATAATGTTTTGTGTCATTTCTGATGAGTAGCAACAATTTAATAAATAAATCTTAACATTACTACTAATCATAAGCCCATAAGTTCCAATCTTGGTGACAGGTGAATATTGCCTATTTCCCATGATTAGATTCAGCTTCCCATGCTCCACTTCCTCACTTTCACTTAGTCCCTGCAAATCAGAACAAATGTAGAAACCACATCCCGTATCAAGAACCCATGAATGAGAAAGGTTTGTGTTATTGATTTGAATAGTGTAAATACCTGATGAGGACTCCTTGATCTTTCCATCCTTCAAGTCCTACAAGTATTTAGGACAACTTCTTCTCCAGTGACCCTTTTCGCCATAATGGAAGCAAGTGGCCTCTTTTGGATCACTGATCGCAAAAACATCAAAGTTGGGTTTCATCTTAGACCCACTGCTAGACCCTCCAACATCGGCCTTCCCTTTCATATTGGATTGGGAATGAGCCTTCATCTTTTTCCCTTTGCCAAATCTAATGGATAGGACAGGAGCATTGGTTGCATTAGGAGCATGATTTTTCTTCATCCCCAACTCAACAGTTTGCAATAAATTATGGAGTTGGATCAATGTCGTCTCGATGTTGTTCAAATGACAAGTTAAAAAAATTGATCATAACTAGGAGACAAGAAGTTAAGGACCATGTCAATAGCCAACTCCTCATCAAACGACACGTTGAACCTCTGGAGTTGCTCAACGTACCTTTGCATTTTTTGTACGTGACCACAAACAGATTCTCATTCCTTAAGCTTGCATGCCATAAGAGACTTGACCACTTCGTAGCGCTCTTGTCTGGCCTAATTATGGAACTTTCCATCAAGTTCAAGACTCATCTCATATGGCTAATAGTCCTCATAGAACTTGTCCAGATTAGGTGTCATAGTGGCCACCATGATGCAAGGAACCTTCGTGGCGTCATCATAATGTTTTTTGTATGAAGAAATTTCCTCAGGAGTAGCGGTGGAATGGTTGATTTCAATAAGAGGCTTTTCAAGGACATATTATTTTCCCTTGTATCGAAGAGTCATCTTCAAGTTTCTCACCCAGTCCATGTAGTTGGGACTGGTGAGCTTCTCTTTTGACAAAATCGAGAGTATGAGAAGTTTGAGTTTGAGGAGCCGTTTAGAGTAGTTGCAAGTTCACCATTTCTAGACATCTATATAAAGAGACATAGTTTTTAGTTAGTGATATAAATCCTTAATATTCGAAATATAAATATTTAAGGTTAGGACCGAAAATTCAATTCATAAGTAATAAAAGGGATACCATAATCAACTTGCAAATTTATTAAGGTAGGTAATATAAAGTTACCAATTTCAATCCAACATGGAAGTCCTAGATCATATGAGATTCGCTGAATCTTATCAATGACATTTTTAATCTCATATTATACTCTTCAATTGGTGATTGGGATGCCAATTATCACAAATAATGTCGTGACCATTCCTTGTTCTGGGCAGTTTAGTCACAAAATCCATAGTGATACCTTCCCATTTACCCATGGGTACAGGCAAAGGTTCTAAACTCCTATACGGTTTCTGATGTTGTGCCTTAACCCTAGCACATGTTACACACTCATCCACATACTTAAAAACATCGAGCCTCATCGTCGGCCATCAGTAATAGGGTTTTAGGTCCCTATACATTCTTATACTGCCGTGATGAATCGAGTACATGGTCTTGTGAGCTTCTTCCATCAGAAGATCTCTTACTCCTCCCATCTTAGGTACCCAAATCCTATCTTTGAATACCTTAAGTCCTTGACCGTTTGTATCAAACACTAACGTTTTATCCCAAACGTTCCTCCTTTCGGTCATTTTTCTCTAAAGCTTCCTCCTGAGTTTTCTTTTATACTTCCCATTTGTAGAGACAACTTCAATTCTCAACGCTCTTGGCCTCTTCCTTTCAATATTCACCTTCCGACTGAGAGCATTAGCAACAATACTTGCTTTACCATGGTGGTAAAGTATCTCACAGTCGTAGTCCTTGAGTAACTCTAGCCAGCGCCGTTGCCTCAATGCATATGCTATCACTTCATCCCTTTGGGTCAGAATACAACCTAACCCAACTTCTTTAACAACGAACGCGATACTTCTATTGATCGCTTTGATCAGCCTTTACTTCAATTCGGCTTAAGTCAATTGCTACATCGAACTTGGTTCTCTGAACCACATAACAAACTCATCGTAGTCGGACTCAATTTGATATGACCACTAGGGTCGGAATAACAATCATCTTCTTAGTCATTACCGAAACGATGGTAACGACAGACTAGAATAAGACGGAATCAATTACGAGTTCCTTGGTAACCTTGTGACTTTCCCTGATCCAAGTGTGAGTCCTGTGCTTCCAGCAGTATAGATCTCTACTACTATTCACACCTACTCATACTCGTCCCAAGTACTGTCTCGCAGTCCCCAAGTCCTAAAATCACAAAACAATTTAACACATACAAATGTGTCCAATTAATCATAGAATTTTCCTAGGCTCTACTAGGACTTCTTCCATGCGTATCTTCATTCATCAATTCTACTTCAACTTGGTTGGTGATGGAAATTCCCGACGATGGAACAACTTCAAGAAATTCACCAACCATTCATCATCCTGCCAATCGGAGGTGTACTTCAGACGTACCGTACCCCTCTAAACGTTCCGTTATTTTATTAGACATATTCTAAAGGCAAGATACCACTCTTATGATATCTTTTGATAGGTATCATTCACTATCATAAGCTTTTCATTTGCTCCATCTATTCAATTCTCTACGAGTCTTTATCATAACGTTTTGTACACCCAAGCAGACGTTCGGTGTACCAAGCGAGAATTTAAGATAGGAAAACTTTATTTACGATAAACGTATAAATATCCTTATCACTTCGAAACGTTTACATGTTAGTTCTAATCTCGTAATCATACGCTTAGAATCCTACACACATAAGGTTTCCAGATCCGGTCGGCAACAGACCATAGATCCGAACAAATAATAGCATCATTATAGCTATAACACAAAACATTTAGCACATAAAAGCATTTTAGGCATCCTTCCTAAAATAAACTAGTGCTCGTGTCAATTTAGGTGTACTACCTAAAATATAATAGACACACTCAACTCACAATCATCGCTTAGCATTCTAAGTTTAAGTCTAGAAATCCTACAATTTCTTAGTTCGCTTAAACTAATGCTCTGATACCAACTGTGACATCCCCAATTTCACGGCCAGAAAAGACCGATTTAATTTATGCTTTTAAAATAATTTCAGAGTAATTTGATTAAAAGTGTTGCGGAATTTGTTCCCAGATAAACATGATAACTATGTTATCAAATCATTTCCGAAGAAATGAATTTTATTCACTTAAACCATTGGGATGTCATTGTCAATACAAAAACATAAGCATAAACAAAACTTACATTCATTTACACTAGTGATCTACTTCTCTTTTAATCTCTCAGTGTAAAGCAACTTCGTATCGATACCTGTGATACAAAAAAAAGAGTGGGTCAGGCTTGGGAGCCTGGTGAGCATATAGGGTTTTCAACCCATAATAAATAATAAACTTATTAAGTTCTAAGTCAATAATAAATTTATTAATTTCACCAACCAAAAATAACCCTAATTACCCATTCCCATTATCCTCACTTTACGTCCCTAAAACAACTATCACAAGGGACCTAGCCTAAGGATTATCACTAAGGGTGACAACATTGCTTTGGGGGTTCCTTAGCAAGTTATGTCAAATAAAACAAACATCGGGGTGACAACATTGCTTTCCCTCAGCAAGTTATGTCAAACAAGACATCCTAACATAAAACAACCAACAAGGTGACAACATTGCTTTCCTTCAGCAATTTATGTCAAATAGGCACGAAGTCACATCGTCGCCATGTGCTAGTCCATAGCTCTTATTCATCGACGGTATTTCCCACGGGAGTTCCCCCCCCCCCCCCCCCCGCAATACATGTCAATGGGTTTTCCTTATACTAAGTCCATAGCTCTTATTTATCGACAGTATTTCCCACGGGAGTTTTCCCCGCAATACATGTCAATGGGTTTTCCATACAGCTGATGAACATACTTAAGGGGTTTCCCCAGACTTACATGCCCTAAAGGCACTCATGAGGGGAATAGAGTACATCGAATGAACACTTAAGTCCATTAACACCTACAGGTTACGAGCCTGCTAGTGTTCCACAGACCATCAAAACAGTCCATGGTAATCATCCATACTCTGCTGAATGACGGGGTTTTTAGAGTACAGCGAATGAACACTCAAGTCCATTAACACCTACAGGTTGCGAGCCTGCTAGTGTTCCGCAGACCGTCTAGAACAGTCCATGGTTGTCATCCCTACTCTGCTGAATGACGGGGGTCAACGTTGGGTAAGGGCTTTTCTCATATTGCACCACTCACGCCAACATTTGGGTAAAAGCTTTTCCCATATTTCACCACTCACTCTCAACTCATGATATATATCACTGATCATCTCATCTATCCAACTCACCTTTCATCACACACCCACTATTTAACTCATGATCTATATCACTAACTCATGAAACTAGTCCGATCACTTCATAAAAGAACGAAGACTCCAAAGCTCTTCCAAATAAAAGTATAGGGAAAATACTGATAAAGTACTCCCGTACGCTCCCGTACCCCGACACGTAATAGTGTCAAAAGGAAGAACTAATGGATGAACACATAGTTCAAAAACACCTAATGAACATATAGTTCAAGAACACTTTATGAACATATAGTTCAAACATACGTACCGATTACAAGTCTACTAACGTTCCACTGGACTATCTAAAATAGTCTGTGGCCGTTGTCTATACTCTGCTAGATGACTAGATCATCTTAAACATCGATACCTCTCATCACTTTTATTTCATCACACATCATCTAATTCATCTACCTATGTTTTACCCAACATATTTGTAGATAAAAATATATATACAGTTTAAAACTTGTATAAAACATCAATTCAACAGTCACCTCAAATAAACAATTAATATATTTAAACATAGCCCGTATTTTAAGGTAAAGACTTCATATCTATATGTAAGGTGAAATTGATTATACACTCACTTGATTTAATGAAAATCGGGCAGCAATTCGTTTCCTAAAACGATCGTTTCTAATAAAACCGGGAGTTTTATTGAGAAACCAGGCTCTGCGAGGGTCGGGCTTCGAAACCGAAAAGATAAATTTTCCGGGCCTTCGGGCACTCCGGGACGTGTTCCGGGCGTTGGAAATGATCTCGGGGCATCGGGGGAGGTCAAAATGCTAAAAATATGAGTTTAGGGGTGAAAAAGGGCAAAATCCCAAAATTACCCGGGAAGTCTTGCAACCCTCTATTTATAGGGGGAAGCTTCTGATCGGACGGCTGAGAAGCCTCCAGGTGGCAAAGATCCGATGCTCGCAGGACATAGGCTCGCACGTGGCTGCGCATGCGTTGCCCTCGCTGGCATGATCTGATTGGACCGAAGTCGGGGTCCGATGAGGGAAGCTCGTGGCTTCTGCGAGGGTTCAGACACAAGGAAAAGAGGGCACGCGTCGGATGACTCAGCAACATTCCGGACGGATGGCACATGCGAGGCGAAGACACGTGGCCGAAGTCCATGTGTGCGAAAATTCCCGGTTTTGGCATTATTCCTCGATTTTCGCGCCAAAACTTCTAAAATCCATAACTTTCTCATACGAGCTCCGTTTTTTACGTTCTTTATATGCACGCGTAGGTAAAATTACGCTCTACAACTTTCGTTTAGACTTCGTGGGCTAATTTTGACTTTAATTTTTATATTATTATTTTTAACAGACCGGGACAAGAAATCCGTTAAAAATTCATAACTTCTTCATCCGACGTCCGTTTTCGTCAGACTTTTTACCGTTGTTCTATTAATCACGAGACCTTCGATTCTCGTTTATTTTGTGTCGGCTAAAAATCACTCGATCTAAAATTCGAGTTTTTAGCAGTCTACTGCTAAGCTGAAACTTCGAAAAATCATAACTTCCTCATACGAAGTCAGATTTGGGCGTTCTTTTTTTACTTACTCTCGGTTTTACGAAATCTACGAGTTTCGTTTAGATCACTAAGGCCAAAAAGTAGTTTATCGAAAACTCACTTTTTACGACATTCGGCCCCATGCCGGTTTTGTCGCGAAACTTCGACAGGTCATAACTTCTTCGTTATAACTCGGATTTCGGCATTCTTTATATATCCGTAATCCTTGTCACGCCCACTACAAGTTTCTTAATAGATATCGGCTTTATCTAATATTTATTTTTGATGCTCATTTTTATTCTTAATTAATTAAACCCTAATAATTAAGCATAAAACACATAATATTCACATAATTCCCTTTCATTTCTTCCAAATGAGTTACAAAGGTTAACCTAGACCATTATGTTAATATTAATGCCTAGCCTAGAAACACGAGCGTTACATTATTATCTCAGATTAATGTTTTGGTAAACCACACACACTCTGTTAATAATGATAATTTTCGATTTGTCCATAACTCAATTTTATAGTCCCAAATTAGTGTGCCGGTTAACTACGCATGCTCCACAAACGACATATAAAGAGTGATGTGCGTTTTTATGGATTAACATACATTTCACATTTTATCCTAAAGTAACTAGAGTTGGGATTTGTATAAAAGGTTCTAGTACTTTAATAGCAATATACTTTTAAGAGGTTATGTCCTATTAACTCGTTTGGCTAACAACCCTCCACCACTCAAGGGAGCGGTAAGTGAGAATAGACACTCATTCAACGGTCATTTTATAGGTCGTTTCCTTATACCCCTTTGTAACATGGCTTCGTGAATGAGGCCTACTAACGATTGACTGATTTGTCTTATACATATAATATATTAAACTTTTAATCATATATAGTATAGGGTGTATTTTGAATTTTTTTCAAAATACGAGGTTTAAATATTAATTATCTAAATTATCATATAATTAACTAATCAATTTAAATGTAAAGTGAATTTATAATTATCCATTAAATATTCTTATAATCAATTTAATTATTAAATTCATAAGAGATAACTCAATTTAATTTATTTAATTAAAAATTATCAAAGATGGATATCTCCTAATATTTAGGGTTTTATTGATTATCACGCAAGACATTCAAAATTCAGAATCAAACAAAATTAATATAGGATAATTACCCAAAAATAACACCATAAATCTGATTAGGAAGATAATCACTGAAAATCTAGAAAAATCCATTCTCATGTCGTGACAGATGCACTGTCACATCGTGAGATCAATGTTTTGCAAAAAACAGGTTTTGTTCGATTCAAATAATGTGCAATCAATGTTTGACAAGCCTAAGCTTTGATACTGCTGTTTATATTATAGAAAAAACGTACAATGTGGAAAACGATTAATAGGGCACATGCATCACATAAAAGATCCATGTCATACACCTTTATAGTAACATACAATGAACAACTAAACTAACTTACCCCTAGTGTAATTCAAAAATTTCACGGTTAAGGTACATACCTTTTGATTTGTTATTGCTAACAAATCACAACAATCCTTGTTGTTATGAAGCTTGGAAAGAGTAGCACCAAAGAGATGATGCCTCTAATGGTTTGTACCCAAACCCTAGCAACAAGAATGTAAGAGGAGAAAGAGGATTGAGTAGTAGAATTTCGGCTATGACAGGCTTAGAAGAAGTAGTAGTCGAAAATATGAAGCCTTTGGGAGCTATTTATAGGTGAATGAGGTATCCGTGGGTAATCCTAATTTGAATATAATAATAATATCTCAAATTAGGCAAGTATTCAATCTCTTTACTTATCCTCCAAGGCTTCCTAGAAGCCCTAGAAGATTTTCACAAAACCGTCCCCTTGTGGGAGGTTCTACAAGCTCTCCATTGTTCAACTTTTAAACAATATTACCTTTAGTCCCCACACTTTAAATTAATTTAATTAATCCCAATTTAATTCCAATTTAATTTCTAATTAATTCTGTAACACTCCGTTTGAAATAGAGTAATTAAATAATAAACCCGAAACCCCAAGATGTAAATTTATATTTTATATTATTTTATAGTAGCCCTAAAATCCATAATATCTCAGCAGGGTGTTGGTCTCCGGGAGTAAAAAGTCATAATTGAGGGTTTGGGGGTTAAAATGTAATTTACGGATTGATTTGTAAAGAATTTTGAAGGTTGATGGCTGTTTAGTAAATTATTGGTTTAATTTGAAAAGAATTTTAGAAGTCAGGGTGTGTTTGGTAAATAATGGACTTTTTATGAAAGGATTTTTGAAGGCAGGGGCTAAAGGGTTAATTCTGTACTTAATTTGAAAAGGTTTTGTGGAGGAGGGACTAAATTCGTAAAAAAGGATGGAAGTTTGGTATTGGCACGGGACTTGAACCCAATGGCTTTTTCCCTCTCGTGTGAAGATGCATCAGCTAACCTTAACCGTAACAAATTTTCCTCAACCGACATGTAAGACTTCTCAGCCGCCACCTCTCTTCTTCGTTTGTTTTTCCGATCAGACAAGTCCGCCGCCGCCGTTCCAATGCCGTCGAGCGTCGCCATCGCGACACCTGCTACGGAAGACGTCGCGGACAACCGGAGAACCGCCGAGGACCGTGGAACACACCGTGTTCGTTGCTTCGTGGTTCGCGATCTACCGAGAAGCTTTTAGTAAGACCATCTGCCACTTTTCTCTCTCTTCTCCTTCGTTCTTTTCGGTGATTTGACGTCGAGAATGTCGGTTGTGGTCGTCGGTGGCCTTTGGCCACTGTTCTCTTCGTTTCCGGCTGGTGGCTGCCACCGTTTACTGCTGCCTGCCACCGCGTGGATGGCTGTGCGTGTGTCAATAGGTGTGTGTGAGTGTTTTTCCTCCTTGTTGAGATGTTCATTGGGTGTTTTGGGCTGGAGAAAAACCATGGAAAACCCCCCACCACCACCGTGAGGTGGTGGTTGCCGCCGTAAGCCGCCGTCGACCACCACTGCCCAAGGTGGCAGTGGGTGGTGCTCGATATAGTGAAACCCTAATCGGCCCAAAAGTTTAATCTTGGACTTAGTTGGCTTGTGATTGGGTTGGAAGCCCTAATTAGGGTTTAGAAAACCCTAATTTTGGGAATTGTTAGTTTGGAATTGTCGGGACCCGCGTTTGGACTGTTAGATTGGAATTTTGAATTATGTTCGACTACATTGTATAATTGGTCTAGTGGAGTGATGGACTTAATGGATTAAGTCCATAATGGGTAAAGTCCTTAATGGGTTAAGTAAGAACACTTAACCCTAATCGTCATTTTATGTGAAAACCCTAGTTTTGTTTGGGCCTTGAGTTGGGCCTTTCTGTTGGGCTTTGGTGATTGGGCTATTGATTGGTCATCCAAGAACAAGTATATGGACTGGAATATTTGGATGGGCTTTAGGGTAAGGCCCATGTGAGGGGTTTGGGCCCAATTTGGAAAATTAGGCCATAATTGGGCCTTGATGATTATGAGATATTGGACCATCGGAATGCCAAATGTTGGACTAGAATAAATGTTTGGGCGTTAAGGTAAGACCATGAAGAGGTTTGGGCCAAATTAGGAAAATTGGGCCAAATTAGGAAAATTGGGCCATATGTTGGGCCTTGATTTATTATTTGGCTTTTGGGCCTCCAGAGTTTGAGTTTGGGCCTTGGCTTTGGACCAAGCTTGGTTAGGGGTAAAATGGTCTTTTTACACCAAGTATGGACTTATGGTTACGCATTGGAACCCGATTGTTAATTGGGTGTTGTTTTGATATGGACCAGTTCGGGAGTCTGTCATCCAGCAGCTAGAGTTTTATCCGAGGGACTTCAGCAGTGCCAGGTGAGTCTCCTCACTATACCAATGGGTCTAAGGCATCAAGGCTGGCCCATTTATCTAGTTGTGAGGATTATTGTGGATGTGTTATCGATACATTACGTGTTTATGTGAAGACCATGTGGGGGTTCCCATGGCAATTAGTTATATGTGGTATGCTAGTTGATTGTGTGGTATATTGTATGCTAGTTGTCTTTGTGATACTTGCATGGAAGACCTCGAGGGTTCCCGAGGCAGTTGGATATAAGGCCATGTGGGGGTTCCCATGGCATTCCAGGCTAAGACCATGTGGGGGTTCCCATGGCAATTAATTATATGTGGTATGCTAGTTGATTGTGTGGTATATGGTGTGCTAGTTGTCTTTGTGATACTTGCATGGAAGACCCCCGGGGGTTCCCGAGGCAGTTGGATATAAGGCCATGTGGGGGTTCCCATGACATTCCAGGCTAAGACCATGTGGGGGTTCCCATGGCAGTGAGCTACGACCATGTGGGGGTTCCCATGGCATCCGGTGTAAGACCATGGAGGGTTTCCATGGCACCTTTATTTGTTTGTATGTATGGGTTATAGGGTTTGTATATGTTTACTCTTAATTGATTATTTGTTATGTTGGTATGACATTTGTATGGAAGACCCCGGGGGTTCCCATGACATTTGGTGTAAGACCTTGGAGGGTTTCCATGGCATCCTAGTATGTTCAAATGTTCAGTTCGTATGATATTTCTTTAGTTAACGAAGACCATGAGGGGGTTCCCATGGCAGGTAGTTGAGACCATGTGGGGGTTCACATGGCAGGTAGTTGATACCATGTGGGGGTTCCCATGGCAGTGGGCTAAGACCACGTGGGGGTTCTAGTGGCACCCTTATATGTTTATATGCATGGCTTATGTGATGTATATGGCTTATGTGATTGATATGGCTTATGTGATTGATATGGCCTATGTGATTGATATGGTTTATGCGGTTATGTGGATTATATGGATTATGTGGGGTATGCTCTGGGGAACTCGCTAAGCTTCGTGCTTACATTTTTGTTTATGGTTTCAGGTATCACCGGTTTGGAAAGGAAGGGCCCGACTTGATCACAGCGCACACACCCGTGTTTTCCGCATTATGTGATTTTGGGATGTAACTCTGATAAATGTTTTAAATTAAGCAATATTTAAGTAACATTTGTGTTTGACTATAATGAAAAATGAAAATTTTACCCTGGATTTTTGGGTCGTTACAAATTCTAAATTAATTATAAATTTTTATAATTAATATATTAATAATATAATATTATTAGTAAACTATCCTTTCTCTCTAAATGGAATTCTTTTCAGTTGCTAGCTCGGAGGTCATGTGACAACCGTCAAATTCAAGTCAAAGTCAACAAGTCAAAGTCAAAGTCAAAGTCAAAGTCAAACCGGTCTAACTTAACTAGTGCTTGTATGATAAAAGTTATTCTATGTATAAAAATGTGCATTGTATGTCAAGAATTCAAGTGTCTCAGAGAATCTATGTGTTTATTAATGTGAAACCCTAAGAAGGGAGTTAAACGCATCAAAACACGACTATGGACCCTTTTGGGGACTTAAAACAATCATAAACGAAGCATAACGGGGTTGGAGAACCTTGCATTACGAGGTTATACAATAATAATGGCTAAAATTAAATCTCTCTCAAAATCTCTCTCAACTTTTTATAGTCATCCGGGTCATCCCGACCCTTAACTTGGCCAAAAACCGCTTGAATCGGGGAGTTATATAGAAAAACAGCTAAATAGGGCCGAAACCCTCTTAGGAACCGAATCTCTTAGAGCTGAACCCTCCTATTAGGACCGAAGGTCCCTCAGGACCGAACTGCTCAGGACCAAACCGAACTGTCAGAACCGAACCTAGCATCTCAGACCGAACCCTCTTGCACCCGAAATGAACCGAGCCCTCGGTCCATTTCGGTTCCTTCTGACCTTCGGACCCGAGACCACCCTTCGGACCCGAGCCTCCCTTTCGGTTCCTCCTTGTCCCTTCTCTCGGTTCTCACCTCCTAAGGACCGAACCTCGCAGGTTCGCTCCTAATTCCCGGTTTTTGACCACTTTCGCTTCTTAAGCCCGTTTTTTATGTTTTTGACGGGGATTTTTCACCAAATTCATATTTTTATCATTTTAAACTCACTAAACTCATATTTTATTCATTTCTCAAGGATTTATTAATTATAAATCAGTATTTTACATTAAGAGAAATATATAAGGATGTTTACACCACAAGTGGGTCAAGTGTGCCCACTTGCCTTCCATGTGTCATCTTCTCATTTGTCCAACCCTATCCACATCACACAAACCAAAGCAAACATCCTTTCAACTTTGCAACTTGCTCCAGCAACATCTATATAAAGAAACCCCTGGAGTAACTTCTTGAATTCCTTGATCATTTCCTTCACTTACACACTTCTCTTACCCCTCAAGAAAGCTTCTTTTCTCTCTACTTCCAGCCACTTTGTGAAAGTGTTCTTGAGCTACTACTTCACTTTTTGTTAAGCATTTCATCTGAACTCAAGTGTTATTCCATATTTTCCTAACAATCTTGGATCATCTACCCACGTTTTAACACCAAAGAATCGTTCTTAGGATCATCCAAGCTTTCACGTGTTCATCAAGTGTTCTTGACTTGATACTCCTCGTCTTCAACCTTCCACTCTTCAATAAATCACTCAAGGTGAGTTCATACCCCTACATTCTCCAGTTTGCTTTTGTTTTAAAAGGGGGAATACAAGTTAAAACACCAAAACATATTTAAAACTTAACTTGACAGCTTACAACAGAAAAGTTGTGACCTGTTAACAAACTGTTTTACCCAACTGTTTAAATTGAAAATAGCTCAGGTCTACACCTTTACAATGACTACTTGCACATCTCCATACGATTTTTCTACAATTTATGGTGATTTTTACAAAACTGCTTATCACTGCAGCAACAAAGTCGGACCAGGTTGTGAAGATGAACATTTTCACACTGGTTTGAGACCACCAAAAATTATAGGAAAATTTATTAATACAGTAGACTCTTTTTCTAAACTCTCCGAGTTTACGGATTCAGTTTTTGTTTTACGATTATTTTTCTATAAATATTCAAAAAGAGTGACACTTAAGGGTAAAACTGTCAAACACAAGTTTAAGAGTTATTCACACCTTGTAACATGTTGAGCAAGGTGTGTAAGATTTACACTTAGTAGATTCAATGTCATTTTCGTTGAAATACAAAGTCATGCATATCAAGGTTTCATTAAATCATAACACACCACTGATAAACTATAATAGGTATAGTTTGAACACCTCATTTAACAAAGGAATGGTAATACTATCGATTTACAAAACGGGTATTTCAATACAAACAACGTGAACTTGTTAATGAATAAATTTGTGAGACATTCACCTTCGGGGTACTCTTAAGTACCACAGAAAAGTCCTGTAGTTATAATCAGAATCTCTTGGAGGGAAAGCGTGATAGTTGTGTATAGATCTATATTGAGTCTGACAAACCCGCACCTACGCTGCTTGCAACAGCTAGACCGGCAGGTCTGGGGTGACAAGTGTCATAACATTCCGACTCCTGAAGAACGTCGAGTACGAGGTCTTCGAGTTTTAGCATGGTTATAACATCTCACATGGGGAATTAAGAAAACACACAGTTCACGGGGATTTAAGGAGTTTTATTTAAATATAAAACCACACACACAAGTATGACGATTTACTTACATATACTAAGTCTTGGTTCAGTTAAGACTACAACAAACCATTTAGAAAATATTGGATTTTCTGGTAACAAACTTGTAATAAACTATAAGGAACAACATTCAACTTTCATTCATAAAACTGCTTATGAACTCACCAGCTTTATGCTGATACTCTTTCAAAACAACTTGTATTCTCATGTATTTAGTAATACAGGTAACCACAATATTTTTGAAGGCAAGACGCTAAGGCGCATATTTCTTTTGAACTATTTTGACATCATATGTAATTTATTTGGAAACATGTATTTTTTTGCAACGATGTAACCTTTTAAATTATATTTATGATGGTTGTGTTTACTTTCTTCACTATGGTTATGATACTGAGCATGACGTCCTCCGCCCCCGAACGTTTCCGCCGTTCCGGTTTGGGGGTGTGATAGATTGGTATCAGAGCTTTGTTTATAGTGAACTAAGTATATCGAACCACGTAAGATATAAAAACTATAAATACAACGGGACAAAATTCTCTGACGTAGCTTTTCAAAAATACTTTTAAAATAGAAATTAGTATTTTTATAAAAGTATTCGTACAATCGCACTCAGTATCATAATGGCAACAACATAAAAGTATCAAGACAAGTTGGACACTATGATTCAGCTTCGGGGTATATAGTCAGATCTTGGATGAATATAGCCTGATCAACTATATTTAGCCAAGGTAGGACCAATGTATGCTGAAGAAGGATCATGATGAGCAACAAGTCTTTAACTTACCAAAAACTTCGAGAATCAAACATAAAAAGACTATAGGAGTATTTTAACACAAGAACCGTAATAACCTCATTATAAATTGCGATAACTAACTTCTTATTCAAAATTTCTCGCGATATCCTTCTTATCCCTATTCTCGTACAGGCGTAATGGCAGGATTTCACTTACCAGGTGATCCCTACTTCCCCAACGAAGGGAATGCCGGCTGGATCGTGGAAGACCCAGAGGAAGACTCCGAAGAGGAACCCATGGAGGATGAGGAACCCATGGAGAAGGAAGAATCCATAGACGGTGAAGAGGAAGAAGACTCAGATGGAACCGACTCCGAACCCGAAGTTTACAATCCACACCCTGCCCCTATTCCTCCGCAACACTTCTAAGGCCTGATGCCCCAATGGCCCGAAACTATACATCGATGGAGCTGAGAGCAAGGTCAACAACCTCCCTATGGCATGGAACGAAGTTTCTACGATCTCAGCAGAGGAGGGTCAGTCGACCGAGCCCTTCCTATCGTGGTTCACCGTGTCACACGCCACAAAGAGAAAACAAGAGTAAACACCCGCCACCTCATGGAAATTGGTGCAACCAGCCAAGTCAACTCCGTTCGCATTCTCCGGTTAGATGATGACCACGATCGAACTCGAGACCGCACCGAGCTTCTTCGACGGGAAATGGCCGCAACCTGAGCTGAAGCGCAAGAACTCCGAGAACACCGAGCCACTCTAGAAGGACGTCTGGCAGAAGCAGAGCGCCAAGTGGCAGAATCCAGAGCCGAAATGAGGAACCTCGTGTCTTCACTCCGTGATCCTCAGAGCTTCAACCGCCGCAAGTAGTGTTGCACTGCTCGCTTCAGTTTAATCTAGTTTTGCGGATAAATATTACTATTATTTTCTAGTATTTTATGTCCGATCTCGCGATTTAAGTGTTTACGCTTCCGGGATCAGTTTGGCGGTAAAAAATTTCCCATACATTGATGTAGCATAGACCCCTTGTAGGGTCAAATTTTCCCCAATATTGTATACTAAGTTATATCAATGAAATTGACACGCTATTTACTTTATTACATCAAGTTCATGGCAAGGATTGTTTTCAGATTAAATTTACTGGTGTCCGATTTATGATTGTTTGATGTATAAATCAAAGTTATATATAATTAAGACCATGTCGACCTAGAAATGGTGGTTCCGCCTTGGATCCCGTTCCTTGTTTGGTTGTGGGCCCAGGGCAGACCCATTAGATTCGAAAGTTTATTTAATCTTAATTATATATAAATATTATACCTCAAACGATCGATGGATGGGCCCGGTATGGATTCTATTACAGACATTTCATGTGAATCAAAACTATCAGCATTCATAAAGTCTATATTTCATTATCTATAGACCTCTAGTATGAATGGATTCATACAATATCCTTACAAGTTGGAATCATGATGCACATAAGGAACTAATAATGTTTAGCTCTCGACTTGTGAGTGTTATCAAAGACTTATTGTCTTTTCATTCTTGATATGGCAGAGAATGCCACCTCGTAGAAATCCTAGACGCGGCGGCGCCGTAGGAGCTGCAGCGCCACCACCACCTCCACCACCCCCTCAGTTCGACCCAGTAATGTTCTACGCGGTCGTAACAGCCGCAGTAGCAGCCGCAATGTCCCAAATCAACACCAACAATGCGGGTGGTGCGGGTAATGGTGCACAAATTCCAACCACGGGGACAGCCAGCGACACTCGAGAGAGTGTACCTACAAAGACTTTACAAATGCCAAACCCAAAACCTTCAATGGAAGCGGGGGTGTCATAGCATTGCTGTAATGGTTCGAGAAAACCGATTCCATTTTCGAAATATGCGCATGCCCTGAAGCAAACAAGGTTAAATTTGCAGCATGCACCTTCTCTGAAAGGGCCCTCACCTGGTGGAATGGCCATGTCAAAGCATTGACACTTACGATGGCTAATTCGATAACCTGGGAAGACCTGAAAATCATGTTGATGAAGGAGTACTGCCCAAGGGGCGAGATACAGAAGTTGGAAGAGGAACTTTAGGGTCTCAAAATGACTGGCTCTGACATCCTGTCATATGCCTCAAGATTTAGCGATCTAGCCATGCTGTGTCCCAGGATGGTTCCGTCGGAAAGCAAAAAGGTGGAGAGATACATATGGGGACTATATCCCTAACTTGAAGGAAACATATTGGCCTCAAAGCCAACTACCTTTGACAGCGCCAAGGAACTGGCACAACAACTCATCGACCATAAAGCCAGCCATGGCGCCATGGCAACCACCACCGAACAAGCAAAAGGGGGGAGCAACAAAAGAAAGTTCTGGAACAAGAAGAAGGGTCAACCTGCTCAAGACCTTGCCAAAAAGCAACAAGTGGTTGCGGTGCACGCTGTCACAACCACTGCCAACCCAACTCCGATAAGGCAATATGTCGGGAACCTACCTAAGTGCAACAAGTGCAACTTTCACCACAACGGCGCGTGCCGTGAAATGCATTGAACCAACTGTAACAAAAAGGGGAACACCGCTCGATTTTGTAAAGCTCCAGTCCAACAAAACGCACAAGCTGCTAACGTCGGAGAAAGTCGAACCTGCTATGGTTGTGGAGAAGCAGGACACTTCAAGCGTAACTGCTTGAAGGCAAGAAACCCCAACCCTGGTGAAGTGGACAGAGTGCTGGCGATAGGTCATGAGAAAGCAGTTGCAGATCCAACTGTGGTCACCGGTACGTTTCTCCTCAACAATACATACGCATGCAATCTTTTCGATAGTGGCGCGGAGAAAAGCTTCGTGAGCCATCAATTTAAACGCTTGCTTAAACAAAAACCACAAACACTAAAAGACACATTCACCGTAGAAATGGATAACGGAAAAACAGAGAACACTAACGACATTTACACCGGGTGTACCCTCACCTTAAACAATCACTCTTTCCAAATCGATCTTATGTCGGTCACTATAAAAAGTTTTGATGTCATCATTGGCATGGATTGGTTGTGCCTTCACCATGCTGAAATCCTAAGTCACGAAAAGGCCGTTCGCCTTAATCTGCCAAATGGCGAAACTCTCGTCGTTTATGGCGACAAACCTAGCTCAAACTATTAGATCATTTCTTGTGTCAAGGCTCAATAGTATCTCCGCAAGGAGTACCAATCCTTCTTAGCCCACGTCGTAGACAAGAAACAAAAAGCGAAAAACATCAAGGGCATTCTGGAGGTCTGTAATTTCCCCGACATATTCCCGGAAGACCTTCCAGGAGTGCTCGCTGCCAGACAAGTCGAATTCCGAATCTACCTAATTCCTGGAGCTACCCCCGTAGCCAAATCGCCATACCGTCTAGCCCCAGCCGAGATGCAGGAATTGTCCAGTCAATTGAACGAACTGCTAAGCAAAGGTTTCATTAGTCCAAGCTTCTCACCTTGGGGAGCACCGGTCTTGTTCGTTAAGAAAAAGGATGGATCGTTCCGTATTTACATCGACTACCGTGAATTAAACAAACTCACCATTAAAAACCGATACCCTTTGCCTCGAATTGACGACCTCTTCGACTAGCTGCAAGGAGCAAGTTTCTTCTCAAAGATTGACCTTAGATCAGGGTACCATCAACTACGAGTTCAAGAGGAGGATATTCCCAAGACTGCCTTCAGAACGCGCTATGGTCACTACGAGTTTGTAGTGATGCCTTTCGGCTTAACAAATGCGCCTGTAGCGTTTATGGACCTGATGAATCGGGTGTGTCGACCTTACTTAGACAAGTTCGTGATTGTTTTCATCGATGATATACTAGTCTACTCCCGAAGTAAGGAAGAACACAACTAGCATTTACGTCAAGTCCTGGAGACACTGAGGGCGGAGAAATTGTACGCAAAATTCTCGAAGTGCGAATTTTGGATTCGAGAAGTGAATTTCCTCGGACATGTAGTCAGAAAGGAAGGAATACATGTGGACCCTTTAAAGATTAAGGCAATCGAAAGCTGGGCAGCACCAAGAACATCCACACAAATCCGACATTTTTTAGGACTCGCCGGTTACTATCGAAGGTTCATTCAAAACTTCTCCAAAATCACAAAACCACTCACCACCATGACTCAAAAAGGAGTGACTTTCGTCTGGGGGGACAAGCAAGAGGCTGCGTTCCAAACGCTGAAACGAACTCTGTGCAGTGCTCCGATCTTGTCCTTACCGGATGGAACATAGGACTTTGTGGTTTATTTCGATGCATCAAACCAAGGTCTAGGATGTGTGTTGATGCAACGAGGAAAGGTCATTGCCTGCGCCTCAAGGCAACTGAAGACGCACGAGGTAAATTACACGACGCACGATCTTGAATTGGGAGCAGTAGTTTTCGCCTTAAAAATCTGGAGACATTACCTCTACGACACTAAGTGCACTATCTTCACCGATCACAAAAGCCTTCAGCATATTCTCAATCAAAAAGAACTCAACATGAGGCAAAGGCGATGGGTGGAATTACTAAACGATTACGAATGCGAGATTCGTTATCACCTCGGAAAAGCCAACGTGGTTGCAGACGCCTTGAGCAGAAAAGAATACTCGGGCCGCCGAGTAAAAGCGTTAACCATGACCATCCATTCACACCTGTCCACACAAATCATAGAGGCACAGGAAGAAGCCTTAAAACCAGAGAACGTGGCAGGTGAAGCGTTGAGAGGAATGGACAAAAATCTTGAAGTCAGGGATGACGGAGTTCGTTGTCTCATGAACCGGATCTGGACACCAAAATGTGGTGGATTCAGGGACGTTGTCATGAACGAAGCTCATAAAACTCGTTACTCAGTGCATCCCGGCTCAGACAAGATGTATTTAGACCTCAAGAAGCTGTATTGGTGGCCAAACATGAAAGCCGAAATAGCTACCTTTGTGGGCAAGTGCCTGACTTACGCCAAGGTTAAGGTGGAGTATCAGAAGCCCTCGGGACTACTTCAGCAGCCAAAGATACCCGAGTAGAAGTGGGAGCGGATTTCAATGGATTTCATTACCAAGTTACCCAAGACAACGGGTGGACTTGACACCATTTGGGTAATCGTCGACAGATTAACCAAATCCACACACTTCCTACCAATAAAGGAGTCAGACAAAATGGAGAAACTGAGAAGGATCTACATTAGATAAGTAGTGCGACTTCACGGAGTACCGATATCCATTATCTATGATAGAGATAGTCGGTTCATGTCACGATTCTGGCAGTCACTATAGAAAGCTATGGGAACTAGGCTGGACATGAGTACAGCCTACCACCCATAGACCGACGGGCAGAGTGAAAGGACCATTCAAACGTTAGAGGACATGCTAAGAGCTTGTGTGATAGACTTTGGTAAGGCTTGGGATGTTCATTAACCCCTTATCGAATTCTCATACAATAATAGTTATCACACTAGCGTCAAAGTTGCTCCGTTCGAACCCCTCTATGGCCGTAAGTGCAGATCACCCATGTGCTGGGCTGAGGTGGGCGATACGCAAGTAGCAAGAGGGCAAGTTCCTAACAGCACACTCACTGGCCCGGAGATCATCAGGAAAACAACAGAAAAGATCGTCTAAATTTGAGAACGAATGAAGGCTTCGCAAGACCGACGAAAGAGCTACGCGGATAAGAGACGAAAACCTTTGGAGTTCCAAGTTGAGGATCGAGTACTACTAAAGGTATCACCTTGGAAAGGATTAATACGTTTAGGAAAATGTGGGAAATTAAATCCAAGGTATATCGGACCATTCGAAATCCTCGTCAGGATTGGCCCGGTGGCATACAAGCTACGATTACCACAATAACTCAATCACGTTCATCCTACCTTTCATGTGTCAAACTTAAAGAAATGTTTGTCGGATGAGACCCTTGTCATTCCTTTGGAAGAAATTGAGATCAATGAGAACCTCCACTTCGTAGAGGAACCTGTTGAAATCATGGATCGAGAGGTCAAATCGACGAAACAAAGCCGCATTCCCATCGTAAAGGTCCGCTGGAACGCCAAAGCGAGGACCCGAATTTACTTGGGAACGTGAGGACCAAATGAAACAGAAGTACCCACATCTATTCCCCAACCTTTGAAGTCCCACTCAAAATGCAAATTTCGGGACGAAATTCCTTCTAACGCGGGGATAATGTGACAACCGTCAAATTCAAGTCAAAGTCAACAAGTCAAAGTCAAAGTCAAACGGGTCTAACTTAACTTGTACTTGTTTGATAAAAGTTATTGTATGTATAAAAATGTGCATTGTATGTCAAGAATTCAAGTTTCTCGGAGAATCTATGTGTTTATCAATTGTGAAACCCTAAGAAGGGAGTTAAACGCATCAAAACACGACTATGGACCCTTTTGGGGACTTAAAACAATCATAAACAAAGCATAACGGGGTTCACGAACCTTGCATTACGAGGTTATACAATAATAATGGCTAAAATTAAATCTCTCCCAAATCTCTCTCAAAATCTCTCTCAACTTTTTATAGTCATCCGGGTCATCGTGACCCTTAACTTTGCCAAAAACCGCTTGAATCCGGGAGTTATATCGAAAAACAGCTAATTAGGGCCGAAACCATCTTAGGAACCGAACCTCTTAGGAACCGAACCTCTTAGAGCCGAACACTCCTATTAGGACCGAAGGTCCCTCAGGACTGAACTGCTCAGGACCGAACCGAACTGTCAGAACCGAACCTAGCATCTCAGACCGAACCCTCTTGCACCTGAAATGAACCGAGCCCTCGGTCCATTTCGGTTCCTTCTGACCTTCGGACCCGAGACCACCCTTCGGACCCAAGCCTCCCGTTCGGTTCCTCCTTCTCCCTTCTCTCGGTTCTCACCTCCTAAGGACCGAACCTCGCAGGTTCACTCCTAATTCCCGATTTTTGACCACTTTCGCTTCTTAAGCCCATTTTTTACGGGGATTTTTCACCAAATTAATATTTTTATCATTTTAAACTCATATTTTATTCATTTCTCAAGGATTTATTAATTATAAATCATTATTTTACATTAAGAGAAATATCTAAGGATGTTTACACCACAAGTGGGTCAAGTGTGCCCACTTGCCTTCCATGTGTCATCTTCTCATTTGTCCAACCCTATCCACATCACACAAACCAAGGCAAACATCCTTTCAACTTTGCAACTTGCTCCAGCAACATCTATATAAAGAAACCCCTGGAGTAACTTCTTGAATTCCTTGATCATTTCCTTCACTTACAAACTTCTCTTACCCGTCAAGAAAGCTTCTTTTCTCTCTACTTCCAGCCACTTTGTGAAAGTGTTCTTGAGCTACTACTTCACTTTTTGGTAATCATTTCATCTAAACTCAAGTGTTATTCCATATTTTCCTAACACTCTTGGATCATCTACCCACATTTTAACACCAAAGAATCGTTCTTAGGATCATCCAAGCTTTCACGTGTTCATCAAGTGTTTTTGACTTGATACTCCTCGTCTTCAACCTTCCAGTCTTCAAGAAATCATTCAAGGTGAGTTCATACCCCTACATGCTCCATTTTTCTTTAGTTTTCAGGGGGGGGGGGGGGAAATACAAGTTAAAACACCAAAACATATTTATAACTTAACTTGACAGCTTACAACAGAAAAGTTGTGACCTGTTAACGAACTGTTTTACCCAACTTAAACTTAATATTTTTCAAAACTGTTTAATATTCAAATAGTTCAGGTTTACACCTTTACAATGACTACTTTCACATCTCCATACGAGTTTTCTACAATTTATGGTGATTTTTACAAAACTGTTTATCACTACAGCAACAAAGTCGGACCAGGTTGTGAAGATGAACATTTTCACACTGGTTTGAGAAGACCAAAAATTATAGGAAAATTTATGAATACAGTAGACTCTTTTTCTAAACTCTCTGAGTTTACGGATTCTGTTTTCTTTTTACGATAATGTTTCTATAAATATTCAAAAACAGTGAAAGTTAAGGGCAAACTGTCAAACACAAGTTTAAGAGTTATTCATACCTTGTAACATTTTGAGCAAGGTGGGTAAGATTTACACTTAGTAGATTCAATGTCATTTTCATTGAAATACAAAGTCATGCATATCAAGGTTTCATTAAATCATAACACACAACTGATAAACTATAATAGGTATAGTTTGAACACCTCTTTTAACAAAGGAATGGTAATACTATCGATTTACAAAACGGGTATTTCAATATAAACAACGTGAACTTGTTAATGAATAAATTTGTGAGACATTCACCTTCGGGGTACTCTTAAGTACCACAGAAAAGTCCTGTAGTTATAATCAGAATCTCTTGGAGGGAGAGCATGATTATTGTGTATAGAACTATATTGGGTCTGACAAACCCGCACCTAAGCTGCTTGCAACAGCTAGACCGGCAGGTATGGGGTGACAAGTGTCATAACATTCCGAGTCCTGAAGAACGTCGAGTACGAGGTCTTCGAGTTTTAGCATGGTTATAACATCTCACATGGGGAATTAACAAAACACACAGTTCACGGGGATTTAAGGAGTTTTATTTAAATATAAAACCACACACACAAGTATGACGATTTACTTACATATACTAAGTCTTGGTTCAGTTAAGACTACAAAAAACCTTTTAGAAAATATTGGATTTTCTGGTAACAAACTTGTAATAAACTTTAAGGAACAACATTCATCTTTCATTCATAAAATTGATTATGAACTCACCAGCTTTATGCTGATACTCTTTCAAAACAACTTGTATTCTCATGTATTCAGTAATACAGGTAACCACAAGATTTTTGAAGGCAAGACGCTAAGGCACATATTTCTTTTGAACTATTTTGACATCATATGTAATTTATTTGGGAACATGTATTTTTTTGCAACGATGTAACCTTTTAAATTATATTTATAATGGTTGTGTTTACTTTCTTCACTATGGTTATGATACTGAGCATGACGTCCTCCGCCCCCGAATGTTTCCGCGGTTCCGGTTTGGGGGTGTGACAGGTCAACCCAAAGAGGACTTTTCTTTTATTCCAGGAATATACCAATTTAGTTATTGGCTTAGATGTAACGCCCGTGTTTCTGGGCTAAGCATTAATGATGATGTATTAGTTTAGGTCAACCATTATAACTCATTTTAAAGTAATAAAGATGAATTACTTCAATATTATGTGAATTATGTAATTTTGTGTGCTTATTACTTGTTTACAATAATATAATAAATAAAGGATAAAAATAAGCGTCAAAAATAAAATGTTAGATAAACCCGATATCTATGAAGAAAGTTGTAGTGGTCGTGACAAGGATTCCGGAGATATAAAGAACGCCGGAATCCGAGTTATAACGAAAAGTTTATGGCCTGTCGAAGTTTCGCGACAGAACCGACACGACACTGCGTGACGTAAATAGTGAATTTACGATAGAGGACTTTTTAGCCCTAGCAATCTGAACAAAAGTCGTAGTGTTCATTAAACCGAGAGAGTGCATAAAAAGAACGTCCAAATCTGACTTCGTATGAGGAAGTTATGATTTTTCTAAGTTTCGGATCAGTAGTGCACAACCCGAAGTTCGAATATTAGATCGGTCGATTTTTGGCCGACACAACCTAAATGAGAATCGAAGATCTCGTTAGTAGGAGCGCAACGGTAAAGAGACGACGAAAACGGACATCGGATGAAGAAGTTATGAATTTTTAACGGACTTTACCTGTCCCGCCCTGTTAAACATATAACTTTAAAAATAAAGTCAAAATTAGCCGACAAAGTCTAAACGAAAGTTGTAGAGAACGGTCCCGCCTACGCATGGATATAAATAACGTCGAAAACGGAGCTCGTATGTGAAAAATATGAGTTTTTGAAGTCGGAGTGGGAAATCTCGAACCTGGTGCGAGGGGTACGCCCCGCGTACGACAGAGGTACGCCCCGCGGTTTGAATTTTTCCTCGGTCCACATTGTGTCATGATGATCCAGCAGCCTTGCGACGCATGTCGTACGAACTCGCCTTACGCTCAACGTACCTCGGATTTACGCCCAGCGTACTCCGAGGCGTCGGCCTATAAAAGGGTGCGGGGGTTGCCGATATTTTTGCTCATTTCCACCTTCTTTCTCTCACTAGCCCCCTAAAACCCCCCTAAAGCGTAGGAAAACCCCCTAGCCCCCGAAGGAAGCCCCGGAGAGCCCGAAGGCTTCGAGAAAAAGAGTTTTTCTGTTTGAAACTCTGCCCGCGTGGAGCCCGGTTTTCAAGCAAACTTCCCGGTTTCGTCAAAGAAGATTATTTTAAGAAGTGAAGTGTTGTTCAAATCACTCCGTATCAGGTGAGTGTATAGTCACTTTCACCTTACGCATAGATATAAAGTATTTTATATAAATTACGTGCTATGTGTATATATACGATTTGTTTACTTGAGATGTATGTTGGATGAAAGATCTGAACCTCTTTCTTTCAGATCTAAACTTTTTCTTTAGATCTAAACTATATATGTATTTTATACTTTGAGATCTTAGCTGGATGAAAGATCTAAATTTTCTTTTTTTTTTTTCAGATCGGAACTTTTTCTTCAAATCTAAACTGTAGATGTATTTTGTTTTCAGATCTGAGGCTTTTCTTCAGATCAAAACTGCAGATGTATTTTGTTTTCAGATCTGAGCCTTTTCTTCAGATCTAAACTGTAGATGTATTTTGTTTTTAGATCTAAGCCTTTTTCTTCAGATTTAAACCATGTATGTATTTTATATCTACAAATATGTTGGGTAGAACATGGGTAGATGAAATAGTAGATGTGTGATAAAATGATGAGAGGCCTTGATGTTTACGATGATCTAGTCATCTAGTGGAGTATAGATGACGACCACAAACTATTCTAGGCAGTCCAATGGAACTCTAGCAGGCTCCCAACCTATAGGTGTTTTTGAAGATGTACTCCATCCCCCCTTGGTTGCCTTATTTGACATGTATTGCTAAGGAATCCCCTAAGTAGTGTTGTCACCCCGAAGAAAAATCCTTAGGCTAGGTCCCTTAAAATAGATGCTTAGGGACGTAAAGTGAGGATAACAGGAACGGGTAATCGGGTTGATGATTTGATGAAAATAAATAATGAATTTATTATTGTGGGTTGAAAACCCTATACGCTCACCAGGCTCCCCAGCCTGACCCACTTAGTGTAAGGGTAAAAATGTTGTAATTAGTCGAAGTGTATTTTGCACTCTTCGAATGTTTTGTAATCTATTTTATTAAGGCGCTTTTATTCGAAGCTTAAGTGTCTATGCCTTAGTATATTTTTTGTACGCTTTATGTTCCCTATAAATAGCGATATTTACTAGAGTTAGATAAGAGTTTTTACAGACCTGTCTTTGTACTCTGTAAACATTCGAAAGCATAATAGAGCTGAAACAAGATCATATTTACATCCGGTGTTAAATCTCGCATTCTTACTTGATTTTATACTCTGATTCATTTTATACTCGATTAATTGATTCATCAATTGGTATCAGAGTAGGAATCACATCTGTGATCTGATTTTCACCGATTCAAAAAGTTTTTGAATCAATTTTTTGGTTCAAAAGTTTCCGCACTTTTTGATAGTGAAAAATTTGTCTAGATTTTAGTTTGTGATTCGATTCTGCATTTGAATTGTTGAATCGAGTGTTCTTCTTGTAATTCCGATTTGATTCAACTAGTTTGTTTTCAAATTTCCAAATCTTCTGAAAAATTTTCAAAATTATCTTCCGTATAACAATGGCGAGCTTTAATCTCAATTCGATGACCTCGTTTTCTCATATGTTAGGATCATCGACCAAAATTCCAATGCTAATCCCTGAATATTATGATCAGTGGGCTGATCTTATGCAGGATTATCTGAATGGTCTTGATGAAGAATTATGGTCATGTATCACTCGAAATGTCAATGTTCCAGTGAATGTTCAAGCAATTGGATCATCTTCTGCAAGTTCTGGTGTTGAAAATCAAACTGATCGTCTGAAGAAACTGGAAAAGAGATGTATGAGGGAATTGCGAGGAGCTTTACCTCCAGTTGTGTACAATTATGTAAGGAGTTGTACAACTGCTAAGGAGACCTGGAACAATCTGAAAGATAAGTTTCAAGGAAGTGAGAAGACGAAAATCAATTCAGTCAAACAATGTTTGGTCGAGCTGAAAGATTTCAGACAAAAAGTAGGTGAAACAATTGAAGTTTACTATGATCGTCTGAACGAGTTAATCTATCGTTGCAATCGCTATGGAATTACCAAGACTTCAATGGAATTCAATCTCATCTTTGTGATGGGTCTTCGAAAAGAATGGAGAAGTGTGAGTATGATGGTGAAGAATCAGTAAAGTTTTGATACATCAACTCTCAATGATTTGTACAATCAGTTGAAGACACACGAAATTGAGGTAAATGAAATTGCTGAGGAATCGAAGCTGAATTTGGGAGGTCCATTGGCACTTGTGTCCAAGATATCTGAGAAAGAAGCTGAAAATGGTGATTCAGAGGAAGAAGAGGGATTCATCATGAATTCAGATGATGAGGCAATAGCATTTTACTCGAATAATCGTGTTAAGAAGTTTTTCAAAAAATCGTTCAATCCGAAGGCTAAGCTTGCTGAGGTAAAAGGAAGTGCTGTGAGTAAAACTGTTGTTGAGGAGAAAAAGAAGGTTGAGAAGAAAGATTTGAAAGTGTCTGAAGGAAAGAGTGAGAAGAAGCTGAAAGGTGATGCTGGTATAGATTGTCATTATTGCAATGGAGCCAATCATCTTGCAAATGATTGTATGCTTCGGAAGAAGGATGAGAGGAAGAATAAAGTAAAAGATGAGGCTTATTATGTAGAGAGGCTTGAGGAGGTTCGTGCGAAAGCTAAGAATTTGTCGCTGGTTGCAAGGGGTGAACAGGAGGAGGATGGAACTTATCAAATCTGGTCATCTGGATCAGACGATGAAGAAATGAGGAATCCAAGACATGGAGCAATGTATGCGAAGATGGAGGAGGACTCAGACGAAGAGGAATTCGAAGTGCAAGGAAGATGCTTCGTATCCAAGGCAGCAGACAAATCTCCAATGACAACAAAGGTACGTAATATTCTCGAATCTTTTAATATTCGTACACATGCTTATGACTCTGAATTAATATCTTTTGATGAGACTGTTACTTATTTTGATTCAATTGTTGTGTCTGCTAGCAATGAGGCCAACAAGTTGTCCATGGAGTTATTAGAGACCAAAAAGCGATTAGACATGAAAATAAGTAAAGTTGATTGTTTGGAATTATAGATAACGAATATTATGTGTGATGGGGATACTTTATCAACTAAAGTCAAACTTTTGCTAGCACAAAGAAACATATACTGTAATTCTGCTAAGCGACTTTATGATTAACTGATTTACATCATTCATGCGAAATAAGTAAAGAGCAACATAGAAAATTACTACCTTTTCTAGCATACGAAAGAGCTAAGGTAGATAATATTTCGTATGATTGTGAGAAGATAATTGCTGAATTTGACAAAGTTCCTGATGATAGATATAAATATGTAATTGTCAAAATTGATGAATGTCTTGATGCGAATGAATTAGTTAACATAGTGAATGATACTTTGACTAAATCTGAACAAATCCAAATTTTGAAAAAGACTGAGAATTCAACATCTGATTCTCAATCTAATTTTCCGATATTAAAGATAATTCTGACAATATTAGTGAAATTAGTGATCTTGAGGATGTTGATTGTTCCCAGTTGTCTATTGTTAATTTTGCATCAACATTTAAAGGGAAAGAAAAAGTTAAGGACTTGATGGTTAAGAAAGAAACTGATATACCCTCAACTTCGAAAGTTTGTGATTTGGACTTCGTGGATATCAAAGATAGTCAAACTGATGATAGTGATGATGAAATTGAAGAGAAAAGTTCGAAGAAAAAGAAATCTTCAAACGAAGAAAAAATTCCTCGAATTGTGGTTGATCAAGTGTATAGTGATACACAAAAGTTCGAAAAAGTAATGAATGAACAAGGTGCTCACTATCTTGAAACGAATACTGTGGTTTATCTCAATTTCAAGTGTACAGATGATGTCATTTTTCCGAATCAAGTATTCGTAACTATTGGAAATGTTGAGAATATAAAACCAGAATTAAAGAAGTTAGTTGAAGAAGATAATTTGAAAAGAACTGATGAAGGCTTCTTCGCAAATCAAAGCACAGTTGAAAACAACCTAACAAAGAATTCGTATGTTTTTCAACGTCAAAAACCACAAAGAAAATGGGTTGAAAAATCAAAAATTGAAAAAGAGAATTCAAAACCAGTTGTAATTGAAAATGAAAATGTTGTCAAACTAAACTCCAAGGAATTCACAGATCAAATTGACAAATTTTCGAAGGAAAATAACATTTCAAAAAGACAAGCTAGGAAGAAAATATTTTGGCAGATTATTGAGTCTCAAAAGATGTCAGATGAAATGACAAAAACAGATTCAACAACTTTTTCAAACAAAAGGAAAAATCCCGCTCAAACAAATAAATACGTGTCTGAATCACAAACACCAAAAGCTAAAAATTCATCTTTTTCAACAAATAATCAACCTTCATTACAATCAAATCATTCAAGGTCGGAAGTGAATAAACAAGCAAAGTTTTCAAAAGTTTCAGAAACTAATATTCCAAGCAAATTTTCAAATAAATCAAATCCAACTCAAAAATTCTTTCAATGTCAACATTTTAAATCAACTGTTGATACATCTTATGGTCAATCTTTTCTTACCAATCCAAAAGTTGATTTTGTTCCTCAAAAGCCAAATTTTCCTAATCATACGAAGAAACAAACTTTGAAAATTTCACATGAAAAAGGGATAACTTCAAGGAAGAACATTGATCATTGGCTTGAAGGCAAAGAAAAAATGTATCAGTCGAGTACATTTTCAAATGAGCAAATTCACGAAGCATATGAGAAGTATGTGAATACTTCATCAAACGGCAATTCATCTTCTAAGGATTCGACCATATCAGTCAAAGCATGGAAACCAGTAATGAAAGCAAAGAATGTACACTCACAAACTCAGAATACGAAGGGTAATGTCAGTGAACATCCGAAACCATCAAAATCTTATGTTTCGGTTCCTATAAATGATGATGTGAACTTAATTGATAGTCTCAAAACCAAAGTTTGTGATTGGGTTAAAAGTTCTTCATTACATTCGAAATTTAAATGTAATTTCCAAGGACCCAAAAAGCCTTGGGTACCTAAATTTTTCCACTGATTGTAGGTACTATGTGACGAGCAATATGATAATAAATGGTACATTGATAGTGGTTGCTCTCATCACATGACTGGGAAGAACGAGAATTTACGTGATTTTCGAAGCCTAAAGAATGTTGGAGTTGTGAAGTTTGGTAACAATCAAAAATGTCAAGTCAAAGGATATGGGAAGATCACGAACGGACAATTCACAGTGAATCGTGTTGCGTATGTTGAAGGTCTTCAACATAACTTGATAAGTGTTTCCCAACTTGTTGTGGGCACTGGCAATCAAGTTCTTTTTAATGAAGAAGGAAGTGTTATTTTGAATGTCAACAATAAAGAAGTTTTACTTAAATCAAAAAGGAAAGGTGACATGTTCACTTTGGACATCAATCCAATAGTAGGCAAACCTGCGATATGTATTCTTTCGAAAGCTACATCAGACTTAAGTTGGCTTTGGCATCGAAGACTTTCTCATCTCAACATTCGAAACATCAACAAACTTGTGGTACAAGATGTGGTAAGAGGTTTACCTGTACTTAAATTTGATAATGATTCTTTACGTGCAACTTGTGAAGTTGGCAAGAAACATAAACAAGGTCATCCGATTACGATAGATTCGAAAATTATCGCACCTCTGGAGCTCTTACATATTGATTTGTCTGGTCCATCAACAGTTTCAACACTTAACAAGAAACGATACATTTTACTCATTGTTGATGACTTTTCAAGATTTACGTGAGTTTATTTTCTCAGGCTTAAATCCGAAGTTGCACAAATCATGATTGACTTTATCAAAAAGATGGAAACAACATTGAAGAAGATTGTTCGAAAAATTAAGAGTGATCATGGAACTGAATTTAAGAACAATGTTCTTGATTCATTTTTGGTGGACAAAGGGAGTTCGCATAATTTTTCATCTCCATACACACCACAACAAAATGGTGTCGTTGAACGAAGAAATAGGTCTTTATGCGAAGCAGCAAGGACTATGCTGGCATATGCGAATCTTCCACAATACATTTGGGCTGAAGCAGTATCCACCGCATGTTTTACTCAAAACAGATCTTTCATCCGTCGTCGTTTTAAAGCAGATGAAGGGATTTTCTTAGGATATTCGCATAATTCAGTCGCATATCGTGTGGTGAACAAAAGAACACGAAAAGTTGAAGAAACTTTTAATCTTACATTCGATGATTACTATATTAAACAAACTGAAACGCATTTTGAAAATCATCCTATTCTAAAAGAAATACAAGATGAATCTAAACCTTCACAAACATTAGATATTGATTATGATTTAATTTTTGGCATTTCAGATCATGCTGTTGATTCTGAAATTAATGCAAAAGATAATCATCTCTCTGAATTAACGAAGGTTACTGATGATTCAACATCCACTTCTCAAGCACTAAGCGAAGGTATGCAAAATAATCCAGTGGAGGGGGAGCACTTGGATTCGAACGCTCTAGTTGAGGGGGAGCATTCTTTCGAGGGGGAGAATGAGAGATTGAATGCTGATGTTGAGGGGGAGCATTTAAAAAACATTGAAAATAATAATGATTTTGATGATGTTTGTTCGATTGCAGGACCAGAGAATGATGATTTATACGAAGATGCACCTTTGGAATTTGATCCAGCTTATCCGCCAATGGAAAAGTGGACAAGAGATCATCCGAATGATCAAGTAATTGGGAATCCACAAGAGGGTGTTTTAACAAGAGCTCAAATTCGTGCAAAGAATGAGGTATTGAATATTCATCAAGAATTTTGCATGTTCAATGTTTTCATCTCTAAAATTGAACCAAAAATAGTTAAGGTTGCAATGGAACACTCAGATTGGGTTGTTGCGATGCAATCTGAATTGTCTGAATTTGAACGAAACAAGGTTTGGAGATTAATTCCTAAATCTGAAAATGTTTCGATTGTCGGACTAAAATGGATTTTCAAAAACAAAATCGACAAAGATGGAAATATCATTTGAAACAAAGCCAGACTTGTTGTTAAAGGATATTCACAACAAGAAGGAATCGACTATGAAGAAACTTTTGCCCCTGTTGCAAGACTCGAGGTTGTTCGTATATTTCTGGCTTATGCAGCTCACAAACACTTTGATGTTTATCAAATGGACGTGAAGTGTGCATTTTAAATGGAGAGCTTGAAGAAACAGTTTATGTGGAACAACCCCCAGGTTTTATTAACGAAGAACATTTTGATCATGTTTATATTTTAGATAAGGCAGTTTATGGTTTAAAACAAGCACCATGAGCATGGTGTGCAACTCTTACTTCATTTTTGAAACAATCTAAATTTAAACAAGGATCTGTTGACCCCACATTATTTCGAAAGAAAGTTGGGAATCATCTAATGCTTGTTCAAATTTATGTTGATGATATTATTTTTGGATCAACTGACCCTGCCTTGTCTAGAGAATTCGAAGATCTGATGAAAAGTAAGTTCGAAATGAGCACGATGGGAAAAATCAATAATTTTCTTGGACTGAATATTTGTCAAAGCAGAGAAGGAATTTTTATTAATCAAGAAAAATATACGAAGAATCTGCTAGAGAAGTTTGGATCGACGAATAGCACAAAGTTACGAGTTCTTATGGCAACTGGCATAAAGTTGACACCTTCGTTAGATAAACCTACAGTTGACCTAACTCTTTACAGGAGCATGATTGGTTCATTACTTTATCTTACAGCAAGTAGACCTGATATCATGTTCTCTGTGTGTAATTGTGCTAGGTATCAGTCAAATCCACGAGAACCACATCTCACTGCTGTGAAGAATATCTTTCGTTATCTTAAAGGAACAATTTCGTTAGGATTGTGGTATCCTTCGAAAACTGGGTTCTTTGTACAAGATTATTCAAATGCAGACTTGGGTGGTTGTAATCTTGATAGAAAAAGCACAAGTGGCGGATGTCAATTTCTTGATGGCAAATTGGTGAGCTGACAGTCGAAAAAGCAAACATGTGTATCAATTTCAACAGCTGAAGCAGAATATGTGGCTGCTGCTTCTTGCACATCACAAATTATATGGATTCAAAGTCAATTGCGTGATTACGCAATTAATATGAAAAAGATTCCATTATATTGTGATTCTCAAAGTGCAATAAGAATTTGCCATAATCCTGTGCAGCATTCGAAGACTAAACATATAGCTCTTCGTTATCGTTTCATCAAGGATAACGTGGAGGATGGAAATATTCAAGTGCATTTCGTGAAAACAACTGATCAGTTAGCTGATATTTTCACGAAACCTTTAGATGAAAAATCCTTTGTAAAATTTTTAGAAGGACTTGGAATGATCGATGGAAATTCTGTTCCATGCGAAAAAGGAGAATGATGGTTGACCAGGAATGATTCAGAGACGCTGAATAAAAGACAATACAACATCATTCAGCATTCAGAGGTTACTGTTCATAATCAACGCTTTGACCCCTTCGAATTCGAGGATTTATCATTTTTCAAGGGTTGATAAAATTTCATCTATTTGCAACAAGTACATTTCACTTGTCATTTTATTTTCGAAAAATTAAAAATCCAAAAAGATTTTTGTTTGTTTTGTCATTTAATTTTCGAAAAATTAAAAATAAAAAAAGATTTTCGTTTATTTTGTCTTACATTCGAAAAATCAAAAACATCAAAAAGATTTTCTCTTTATTTCGTTCTTTATTTTCGAAAAATCAAAACAACAAAAATATTTTGTTTCTTATTTCTTTTTAGTACTTTGTTGCAGATATTCATGATGATAAACAGTGGATAATGCTTGCAGTACTAGGGTCAGGTAAATTTATCTTATGAATCTTTAAATTTTTTGAACTAGTTAAGTTGTCCCTAGAAGCATGCTGCTGCATGTTGTCCAAAGCCTCCAATGACTCAATGTGAGTGTACGAAAGAATTAATGAAATATTTCACATGAAAATTTCTTCCAAATCAGGCTTGTATTCACATTAGTCTCATGAGCTACCTGACTCTTCTCACAATGAGTTAAGAGTTTATTGTTTTGTCCAAATATAACAGAGGTACATTTTGTGTCTTTTATCCATCTTTTTCATCTAAAAAGTTCTTACATGATCACACACGAAGACATATGTCCGAGAGGTCTCAGAACACACCAATCGAGACTTAGACATATCAAAAATCTGTGTTCATGATCTGACATCATGAGACCGTGATGAAGGTGAAACCCAATAATCTAAACTTTTAAGGAATTGATGGGGAACTATGTTCCAGATTTTCACGAAATCTTTGTTTTAGTACCCACATTCGAAACTCAAAATCATATTCTGTTCATATGAGTGGTCTTGATCAAACATTCGAAACCCATGATGTTTGTTACCCAACAAGATCCAACACAAATTTTTTCTTATGAATATGCTTTCCGTGTGAGTTTCATTCGTATTCCAAAGTCACTTAAAATTTTTCAAAGCAAACTTGCACTGATTACAATGGTCAAAAAAGTAATTTTTGTTACAATTTATCACCTTATGTTTAGGATGATATGTAACGAAATTTTTATAGCTACCCATGAAACCTTATAAAAGAAGCCCTTCGATACTTCTCTTCAAGTATTCGATTGTATTTCACGGGAACACACACAAGCTGTTGATCATCTCTCTTGGTGATTAACGAAGCAATCTTTGCCCAGGGTTATATCAGGCTTCGTGTCAAATTGATATTTTGACATCACAGTATCCCAAAATTTTCTTTTTATTGCTTCTCGTCTACATTTTTTGGAACACTGCACACATGAAATCCTTGAGGTTCTGAGTAATACCAACTCAGGCTGATGATTTCAAACATCTGGCATATGACTTCGATTTTCATCCCAAAAGTGAAAGAGCCTTTCCTCCATCCGAAGGATGTGGGCAGTTACTATTCCTTGACGAGACACGAACAGACTATGGGAGAAGTCGTTTCCTTGTTTCAAGGCGATGTGACAGTTACTTTTTGACACCTGGACATTTTTTGGCAGACTGATGCGACTTTTAAGATGTGACTTTATTACCGATTATGAAGATTCAAGGGACTAATTATCAATTGGATGCTGATGTTTCTCAATACCCTGAAGAATTGAAGATGTTGATTGTTGCATTAAAGAGTTCTGTTCTATCAAAGGCTATGTTTAGTTCGTTTTCAGTTCTGATGTCATGGCTTTCTCAAGCAGGATCGACGGCTACATACAACAAAGCTTTTGATGCTATTACTTTTAATCTGGTTTATGACAAAAAGGTCAGATTGTCAAAGAAACTCTTTTGCCAAATTCTTGAAATTCCAAATTCACCACCATATGTTGATTTCACTTTCCCTCAAATTGTTCATATGTTCAATGAGATGGGTTATCAACCACACCTAACTAAGATCAGTGATTTTAAGAAATCTGCTCTTCCTAGTATCTGGAATTTTCTATTTGTAATTTTTCTGAGGTGTTTAACTGGTAGAACTGTGGGTCTCGATAAAGGACGAATGGAGGTATATGCCATGGTTGCTGGGCTATACTATGATCTTTAAGTGGACTATTCTACACAGTCATGGAAGGAGTTTCAAAAGAGTGTAGAACACACGGATACTCTTCATGGAATTTCGTGTGCGAGGTACTGGAGCTTGATTCTCCAATATTTTTACAACAAGGAGGGGATTTTGGTACCCAATGATGAAGAAAAAGCTGTTTTCCAGATCTTTCATAGTCCGAAGGATGTCACGGATAAAGTTGAAGATTTTCCCTTTGTGGCTCGTATTCCTGATGCTATGCTGAAAAGAGTTGATCCTTCGAATTCTGTCTTGGTGGCATATTTGAAAACTATTGATTCTACTGTCGAAATTGGGATATTATTGGAAAGGGAAGATAAGAAATCCAAGCGGTCAAAGAAGAATGAAACTACTTCTTCTGAAAACAAAATCACAGAGTTGAAATCTACGAAATCTCCAACGAAGAAGCCTCTTACAGTTGAATTGTCTGTTGTTGAGACAAAATTGATTGAGCCTGTTCTTGAAGATACTCAAGAGCAAGTGGTCATTCCTTCGAAGACCGGTATGTTTTGAAGGATCAAAATGAAGTCCACACATAAAAGCAAGTCTCCAACACATAAAGTGGTCCGAAAACGTCAAGTTACTCATCAAGGTGCTTTAATTCGAGAAGTGCCGGCACCTGTTTCTCCATTGTCAAAGAAACGAAGGGCTGAGGATATGGCCAAACATCTGTCAAAGAAGAAGAAGAAGAAGACACGAAAACTTATGCTTTCCACTGAATCTACAGAAGATGACGATGAAAGAATTCCTGAAACACCAGAAGTAACTCTTCACGAAGAACTTTCAACTCCTGAAGCAGACAATAGTCATACCACACGAAGATTTGGTTGCCAAATCAGTTTCTGAGGAGGTACGAACTTCAGGCATCCCTGCAAACGTATCTGATACGGATGCAAATGTCAATATGGGTGAAGGAGATTCGAAGAAAGAAGATCAAGGTAATCCCACTTCTATAGCCTTCAAAAATATTGTTTCTTTACCTCCACCAATCACTCCAATTACTTCAACCACTGATTCCCCTACATTCGAGAATATCATCAATCAACCCTTTACTTCCATTTTTTCTTCTCAATCCATTGATACACCCAAACTTAATTCGCCTGTTCAAGAAAGTGTTCTTATGGAAACCGACACTGACAATGAAGGTTTTGGAGGCATGTTTGATGAATTAAAGTTTGATGAAGAAGAAGAATATTTTCCAGATCATATGTTGATGACGATGAAACAGTTTAAAATTTTGAATAAGAAGTTGAATTCCATAATTCAATCTCAAGCTGATTTGGGGGGTGGTTCGTCAGTCTCAAGTTTGGAAGTTGATACTATGTTACAAATGTTTGAAGCCAAGATGGTGGGTAAAGTCTCTGGGATGGTTAGAGATTCTGAGTCAAGAATTTTGGAGAAGGTTGATCATATTGATCAAAACAATAAGCTACGGATAAATTCTCAAAATTCAAAGTTTGCTGGAGATTTAAAAGATTTGAAGATAGTTGCAAAGGAACGACATGTTCTCTTTGTTCAAGATGTTAAGAAAGTCAGGGAGGATGTTAATTTGCAGATTCATGAACTTCACGAAGATATGCAAAAGGAGGTTGCTAGTGTCCAACAGGATTTTGCATCTTTTAGTCAGAAGATTGACATTATTTGTGATGCTGTCACGAAATTTGTCAATTTATACGAAAGTATGAGTCCTCAACTTACTCAACTTTCTACCATGGAAAGTAACAACTTTGTGGAAGTACTTACATTGCTAAAGGAATTAAAAGATCTATCTGTCAAGCCAGTTTCGTCTTCTTTAATTACTCCAGAATTCTTATCCCAGAAGTTCACCCAATTCGAAGCTATTTTACACAAGCAACTGGCCCCTCTTTCTAGTATATCAAGCCTTCTACCAACAACAGATGCCCCACCTGTTTTTACAGGGGTGCAAGGGGGAGAAAGAAAAGTTGAAGATACGATGGCTGGAGGTAAAGATGCGAATGTTATGGGAAAAGTGTTTTCTTCGAAGATCCCATCAACAAAGCCAATTGTTGCATCTGCTGGGCCGGTTACTTCAACAGTCGTAACAACTATGCCAATTACAAGACCAATTTCGAAAGGAATTGTGATTGGTAAATCTACTGATACTGGTGGGAGTGGTTCGAAAACAAAAGAGGTAAAAGATAGTTCAGCTTTGGAAGATAAAGGGAAAACAATAGTTGTGGAAAAGTCAAAAGAAGAAAAGAAAGCTGAAGCTGAAGCTGAAATTGAAAAGCTAAGGTTGATTCAAAGCATAATGACTCAACGTGCAAGTGATCCGAAGGGTATGGACAAAGGTGATCCGTCCAAACACTATAATTACGAAACAATTGAAGCCAAGGTAGCTTTTAATCATATGTATTCATTTGAGAAGAAACCAAAACAAATTTATATGGTTACGAATACTGATACAAGTCAGCTGGACTTTCCAATGAATGAAATGATGTTCATCACGCCTCAATTTAAAGCAGAAGGAAATTTCAAAGAAAATGATGATGGTACTCACATGAAAATTAGATTTCATGCTGTTCTTGCAAAAGCCCCTGAGGAAGTTTGGTCTTTGATGAAGATCAAGAAAGTAATAAGTATGAAAAAGGATGTGGTGTTCGAAAACAAAGTCCAAAATATCAAGTATGTGGTTGCCAGGGCAAATGGAAATATTTGTGAATTTACAATTGCAGATTTTCTGTTAATGAACTTGTATGATCTTATACAAGTTGCATTGATTCTGAAAGATAAATCATTTTCATATCTTCAAAACACTGAACCTGATGAATTTAAGCTTGGGGTTGCTCACATCAAGATTTTCATTGAAATTTATTATGAGTGCTTGGCTCTAACAGATGTGGAGTTAGCTACAGCTAAGGGTATGGAAATAAAAGCTCCAATGGCACCTACGAAGACTCAAGCAGAATTGAAAAAGTATGCTGATGGTGAAATCTGCTTGAAGCCTTTTGGGATGGTCTTCGCAGGAAAAGACAAGGCTGGAAAAGCAAAACGTTTCTTATTCCATGCATGCGAAGTGGAGAGATATTCAACGTCTCAATATACGAACTTAATTGTTCGAATGAATCATTGTAAGAAGAACAATGAAGGAGATAAGAAAGAGCTAAAGAAGATAATTTCCTGGTACACGGAAATTCGAAGAGTGATGTTGTATTCCATCCAGCTTCTTACAAATTAAGAAGTTCGACTATGATTACAAAGGGGGAGATTGTAAGGGTAAAAATGTTGTAATTAGTCGAAGTGTATTTTGCACTCTTCGAATGTTTTGTAATCTATTTTACTAAGACGCTTTTATTCGAAGCTTAAGTGTTTATGCCTTAGTATATTTTTTGTACGCTTTCTGTTCCCTATAAATAGGGATATTTACTAGATTTAGATGAGAGTTTTTACAGACCTGTGTTTGTACTCTGTAAACATTCGAAAGCGTAATAGAGCTGAAACAAGATCATATTTACATCCAGTGTTCAATCTCGCATTCTTACTTGATTTTATACTCTGGTTCATTTTATACCCGATTAATTGATTCATCACTTAGTTTCGTGTATCAAAGGTAGTGGCAAAAGCATAGTTTGATGATCGGACGAGAGATTACGGATTTATAGGCCAATATAAAATAAATAGAATGTTGTAAGGCCTATATTGTTTTGAGGCCAATTTTCTCTTGTGGCCTATGATGTTTTGTTTATGCTATTGATCTGTATTGACGATGACATCCCGAGTTTTGTAATGTAATGAAAAATACATTTCTTTAAGAAATGCTTTGATAAATTTTTATCATGTTTTGTTTGGGGAACAAATTCCGCAACACTTTTCTTTGAAAGATTACTCTGATTTTATTATAAAAGCATAAACGAAATCGGTCTTTTCTGGCCGTAAAAATGGGGATGTCACATTAGACACCCTAATCGAACAATGCAGTTACTATTTATTACATACTTACAATTGGAAATTATTTTTATTTATTCGATCATCACAACTCTCATAAACATTTGTCATGTTTTATGTCTTATGTAGGTTTGTCGATGCATTATGGCGGATATAGGGGTGTGGATGACAATTCCCCCTTGTTATGATCAGTTAAGAACGACTTATCATATGAACAAGGAGGAAGTCACTATTAGCAAGCTTCAAAGCCTTTTGAGGACTGCTGAAAGCAGTTTAAAAGGCAAATCTATTGTGCATACTCCCACTACTGTTGCCCCTGTCTTAGCAATTGGACATGGGAAGGGTAATAAGAGGAAAGCTTCCTCAAAGAGCCACATGGGAAAGTCTCATGATGGATCCTCTTCTAGTGGGGTCCAAAAGTGGTTATGCTACTCCCTCATCCAATCCAAAGGAAGCACAGTGCTTCCATTGTCATGAAAAGGGGCACTGGAAACGAAGCTTCCCCAAATACTTGAAGGACATAAAGGATGGGAAGATCAAGCCCACCTTTGCAGGTATTTACACTATTCATTCTAATAACTCATCACATGCTAATTCTTGGCTCCTTGACGCAGGATGTGGTTTTCACATTTGTTCTGATTTGCAGGGTCTAAAAAGAAGTAGGGATGTGGAGCACGGGAAGATGAACTTAATCATGAGGAATAGGAAAGTGTCGCCTGTCACCAAGATTGGAGTTTATACTTTATTACTTAGTAGTGGGTTAAATTTAGAGTTGAATAATTGTTGCTACTCGTCTGATATGGCGAGAAACATTATTTTCTTGCATGGTTTATATAAACAAGGTTTTAGATTTTCGTTTAATAATGAAATTGGTTCTATTAATGCTTTTTATAATGGTACTTTTTATTTTGAAGCACTTCCTTGTAATGGTATATATGAAACTGTGATGGTTGTAGATAACTTAGGAAATAATTTGTTGCACGTCGATTCGTCCAATGGTTTGGATATAGCATGCTTGTGGCATTGTCGTCTTGGACATGTCAACAAGAAGCGCATAGCCCAACTCCAAAAGGATGCAGTGTTGGAGTCATTTGACCTAAGGTCAGATGACACATGTGAATCTTGTTTGCTTGGAAAGATGACCAAGTTACTCTTCACTGGTTCATGTGAAAGGGGTGAGGGTTTGTTGGATCTCATACACACTGATGTGTGTGGACCCTTCAGATCCGCCACAAGGGATGCTAACCGCTTCTATGTGACCTTTACTGATGATTATAAAAGATATGGTTATATCTACGTAAGAAGTGGAGAATCAATTGGGCAGGAAAATAAAGGTGCTTCGATCAGATCGAGGTGGGGAGTATCTTAGTATTGAGTTCCACGACTATCTTAAGGAATGTGGAATTATTTCACAATTGACGCCACCTAGGACACCGCAGCTTAATTGTGTGGCTGAGAGGCGCAATTGAACCTTGTTGGACATGGTTCGTTCCATGATGAGTCAAGCTTCGTTACCTATCTCGTTCTAGGGGTATGCCTTAGAGACTGCCACCCATATCCTTAATCTAGTCCCAACTAAGAAGGTTTCCAAAACACATCACGATATGTGGACAGGGAAGGTTCCCTCGTTAGCACATATAAATGTTTGGGGTTGCGAGGCTTTCGTAAGACGAGAGACTTACGACAAGCTCGAACCTCGAAGTGAGCGTTGTATTTTCATCGGGTACCTACAGAAATCCTTTGGATATCTCTTCTATAGACCGAGTGACAATGTTGTCTTCGTTGCAAGGAGAGGGGTTTTCCGCGAAAGAGAACTCATATGCCAAGAGGACAGTTGAAGGCAAATTGACCGTGAAGAGCTTCAAGAGTTAAGTGATGAAGGAACCTCAAGCACTAGCGCTCAACCCGAGGAGGAAACTCCAGTTGAACCAGTTGATGAGTCCTTACCTCTAAGACGCTCCAGTAGAGGTAGAGTGGAACCTGAGTTTTATGGTTTCCATATTACTACAGATGGTGATACATTTACCAGTGATAGCACACTGGTAAATTTGGATGAACCTAACAACTAAAAGAAAGCCATGGCATGCCCTGAGTCTGCAAAATGGAAAGAGCCGATGGAAAGAGAGATTCAGTCCATGTATGACAATCAAGTTTGGAACCTGGTTGACAATGTACCAGGTCGTAAGACAGTCGGGTGCAAATGGATCTTCAAGAAGAAGGCCGACATGGATGGGAAAGTACACACTTATAAGGCGTGATTGGTTGCAAAGGGCTTTACTCAAACTCCTGGAGTTGACTATGACGACACCTTCTCACCAGTAGCAAAGATTAAATCTATAAGGGTTATGCTAGCCATAGCTGCATTTCATGATTATCAAATATGGAAAATGGATGTCAAAACCACTTTCCTTAATGGGAAGTTGGCTGAATATGTTTATATGAGTCAGCCAGAGGGTTTTGTTGATGCAAAGTACCCTAATAGAGTGTATAAACTTGAGAAATCCATTTATGGATTAAAACAAGCATCTCATATATGGAATATTTGTTTCAATGAGAAAGTCAAAGAGTTTGGTTTTTCGAGAAGCGAGGATGAGTCCTGCGTATATGTCAAAGCTAGTGGGAGTATAGTTAGCTTTCTTGTATTATATGTAAATGACATACTACTCATAGGAAACGACGTCCCAACTTTGCAGGATGTTAAGTCCTGGCTTGGGAAGTGTTTCGCTATGAAGGACCTTGGGGAAGCTGCTTACATTCTAGGGATAAGGATATTGAGAAATAGGAGTAAAAGACTAATAGGACTTAGTCAAAGTGCCTACTTGGACAAGGTGTTGAAACGTTTCAGCATGGAGATTCCAAGAAAGGAGAATTGCCTATCCAAAGTAATACCAAACTGAGTAAGACTCAGAGTCCGAGTACCGATGCCGAAATAGCAGAAATGAGTCGAATACCATATGCTTCCGCAGTTGGCTCGATCATGTATGCTATGACATGTACTCGCCCTAATGTAGCCTTTGCTTTGAGCATGGTTATTCGATATCAACGGAAACCTGGTAAATGTGACAACCCGAAATTTCTATTTTGTACAGCCATTCAATTCAATAGAAGTTAGAACAGTTCAGCTAACTTTCAAGCTTTTTGGAATAAGTTTGAGTGTTTTAAAGTTAGTACTTCAATAGATATCAGGAGAGAGGATACCCTAGGGTTTATTAAGTAGCTATAAGGTCCCAAAACTCCAAGAGTTTAGAGTTTACGGCCCAAAATGGTATTAGGGCCGTAAACCCTATTGACTATATAAGTGACACTTAGCTTATTTTTCATTTTTTTCACATTTCCAAGACTAGAGCCATTTCTCTCTCAAGTATCATCCAAATTTTCTTCAAGATCTTCAACTTATAAGTGTTTCTAAGCCCTAGTAAGTTGATATCTACCTTAATCTAGTGATCTAACACACTTCCATCCGTGAAATCATTCCAAAAGTGTAGATCTTCAAGTTTCACCAAGAACACCAAGAACGCACACTAGTGTTCTTGGACTTTTAGCACCTTTTCAAGCTTCTACCTAGTAAGTACTTCTATCCTAGAGTATTATAGAGCTTGTTACACTTTTATACATCAAGAAAACACCCAAGAAATCCAAGATCAAAGGTGTTTACGGTCCAAGATGTTCTTGGACCGTAAACCCTAAAAAGGGTGCCAAAGTGTCCCTAGTCCCTTACCAAGCCTTGGAAACTAGCTTAGATCCTTTCCTTGATGTGCTAGGAACTTGAAAACATCAAAAGGCCATAAATCATTTGGGTTTACGGCCGTAAACCCAAAGACAATTGGTCCAAAAACCGTAAACTCCTTAAAGGGGGTGAAATGTTGCCCTAATCACTTCCTAAGGCTTAGGCATGAAGTAGGAATGCTTAGTAGGACTTGTAAAGCTTCAAAACACAAAATGGTCAAAGTACCATGAGTTTACGGCCGTAAACTCATGGGTTTACGACCGTAAACTTAATGAGAGTTGGTCACAAGACCGTAAACTCATGTTTGTGTCATTCCTCTTCCCTTTGATTAATCACATGTGATTCCAACACTTGGTTAAGGTGTTTCCTAGTCCCGAAAGGTGTTTCCCTTCATATTGTTGTCTATGAACACTATATTCATGTCAATATGTGTCCTTATATGTCATTTAGGACTTATTTGTGTCTCGGGACTTCATTCGTGGAACTTCTCATCCTTACACGCATACCCGTTTGAATCACCCACATCAGGTGAGTTCATACCCCGTATTGAATCTTTTAGCTATTTTAACTGTTTTAAGGGGGGGAATACAAGTTGAACACAATGATAATTGTGTAAATGTTTGTTATAAACATCTTACAAAATGTTACTTATGTCACTTATAAGTTGTCAAAACATTTCAAAACTCTTTTAAAGTTATGTTACTTTTTAGTTATACAAAACTATGTTTTTAAAGTACAAGCATAACTTAGTAGATAAATGAGTCTTTTCAATAACAGTCCAAGTAGAACATTAGTAAGCTATAATAGGTATAGCTTAGGAGAATGCTATTCATTACTTCTAGTACAATGAAGCACACAAAGAGTTAATACCATAACAGAACATACAGTGAAGAGAATCAAACAATACCATACAGAGAGAACACACAATAAAGAGAAACAAATAGAGCAAACAAGTAAGGTTGCTATAGCATGAGATCACACATACAAGATCTAACTATACCAATGAATCACTAACTCATTGTTTTAAGCAAAAGGTGATTGTTATATTGGGTATACATGATTATATACTTTAATGTGAATTACATGGCTTGCAAGAATTTGCAGAGGTTGTGTTTAGTTCCCCTAATCTCCCGACAGGGAGAGCGTATAGTAAGGGTTCTAGCCTTCACATTATAACCGTAATAAAACAAATACGTTTTTAGGTTAATAGTACATCCGCATTGTCATTATAAACGACAGCTGTGTACTTACTTTTCCCATTACTTTCATAAAGTGACGGTACCACTTGAAAGTTGAACTCAGTCTATTTTCGAGTTATAAACTAGGGAAAATATACATTTTTTTTAAATGACAAATGGATCAGTCGAGTCTAGCATATAACAGAAGATGCCTTGGTAGAAGGATACGATTAAAAGTTAGGACCATAATGCTAGCCTTATGATTCCTTAATGTATACATCACAGGATATATATATATACCAATAGGGTCCGACAGGTAATATGATGTGTGCTCTTCGCTTCATTTCCTGTTCCTTGTTTGGTTGTGGGCTTGGAACGAATTCACCCAATCTATTATCTACCCGATTCTATATATATGTATGCTTAGTATACATTAAGTCATCATAAGGGTACCAGGTATGGGTCAGGTTATAGGACACAGAGTCAAAGCACAATTTTTCTAGTACAAAGCATACTTTCCAAAATCAGTACTTTTGGTATACAAAACTAGAAACTTCCCAGAAAAGGGTTTAATCCATTTTATTAAACCAGTACATTTAAAGGACCTTAGGTGAGTAACTCTATAATACCATAGTTTATACACCATGTTTATATATAAAACTAATATCCAGTAGGTAGTTGGATGTGTGCTTTCCACCTTACTTCCTGTTCCTTGTTTGGTTGTGGGCTTAGGGCAGATTCACCCAGTTAACTTTCTATCCGGTATTAGATTATATATATCAGTATAAACTAAGGTATTGTAAAAGTAGTCACTGTGGTCACCATTTTACATTAAGAAATAAGGGTTTTCTTAAAGAACTTTTCATTAGATATAAAGGAACCATTACAAATAACTCCATGAGTAACAAGTGAATACACCAGGGTTATATACGACAATGATCTAACAACCAATGGGATGTGTGCTATCCGCCTTACTTTCTGTTCCTTGTTTGGTTGTGAACTTAGTGCAGATGCGCACAATCGATTGTTTGTTTACTCTAAGTATTATATAACTTGTACCCACTTAGTACTCATAGAAAGGATTGTAGTGTCATTTTACTTAAACTTCCATCAAAGTAGGAAATATAGGATTTTCTAGAGGAACATGCGAGCTTTTCAAAACAGAACTTACAACTTACTTTCATCACTAAACTCTTATGAACTCACCAGCTTAATTGCTGATCAACTCTTTCAAATAACTTGTATTCTCAGGAGACTATTAGACAGGTGCTCGTGCTGGGGATTCAGAAGATGAACCTTTATAGCTTCAAGTCTTGTTTTGTTATTTGTTTATGAATTCTATGTTTTGTGAACACACACATTGTAAACACTTTCTTTCGAAATGAAATGGTTGTTCATTACTTGCTTACCATATACATATCTCGTGATACTAAACATGACGTCCTCCACCCCTGAACGTTTCTGCCGTTCCGGTTTTGGGGTGTGACAGATTGGTATCAGAGCCTTGTTCATAATGAACTAAGTATATCAACCGATAAAAGATATACAACTATAAATACAATGGGGATTAAGTGCTCTGGATAATGATATATTTTAGAGTATAACTACAAGTTATAAAAATATACCTACTTGCTAATACATGTACATAATAGAACTAGTGTCACGAGGAGAACATAACTAAAGTATTTAAAGGTTGGGCACTGTTGTCAACCTGAACAGTTATGTAATCATAGCTAGGATCAATATAGCCTGATCAACTATATTCATTCGAGATGTGACCGACATGTGTTTGGGAATGATGTGGTGTTGCAACAGTGTTAAAACTTACCTGAACACCAGAACAAGTACATTCATAGTTAGAATACTATAGGAGTATTTTAGTCCAGATAAATAACTTATGTGAGAACTTAAAAGACCCTTGCGGATAGGTCTATAATCCTGCAAATTATATTCCTAAAGTTTTATATATAATCAAGATCTTATAGACTTAGATCTGTGGCCTACGCTTCGCTATCCATTCCTCTTAAGGGTGTAGTTTTGGTGTAGGGGCACTTATTCGAAGGTCTATTTAATCTTCAATTATATACAAACTTGTGTACCTTGTAAAATTATAGGAAGACTTCATAAGGATCACCCCATAATGTTACCTTAAAGCTCATAGGTTCTTTAGTCACTTTCATTCTCGCACGACAAGCCCAGATAGATGTAACCACTTCCTCGTATTAGACAACAGAAGAGTCCAGGAGGAACAAGAACAAGTTCATGAGAAGTTTTTCAAGGAGAGATCAGCCGAAGTAACCAAAACGTCTTACACGTCACACTAATAAATATTAATTCTGTTAATTTGTTGAGCGAGTGGAAACACTGCTCACATTACATATGTTAGGATTATTTTCTTACATGCAGCTGGTAACAGTTATTCAGGAAACAAATATTCATTCGAGGATAGCTATTCCAAATTCATAGAGTTTATTAGGTATAGACTCATTTATGAATTGTTTCTAGAACCCTGTGGAAGTCAGGACCCGATACATCCAGAACTAGGATAACCTTGTCTTTTCAGCTTTCGGTTTGTGTCCATTGCTATAGACTTATTCCGTCTCATCTTTGTATTCTTTTAGCAAAGATGCCTCCTCGCAGATCTATCAGACGCACTACTCCAATAACTCCAATACCGCCTCCTCCGCAAATCGATATGGTAGCTATAAACGCTATGGTGGCTGCGGCTGTGGCAGCAGCCATGGCTCAATATCACTCCATCAGTACCAATGGAGGTGGAACGCCTACCGATTCTACTCAAGGTGAGGTCCTCGTGCACTCGAGAGAGTTCTCCTACAAGGACTTCACTAATTGCCAGCCATTGTCCTTTAATGGGACTGAAGGAGTCATTGCCCTCATGCAATGGTTCGAGAAAACAGAGTCGATCTTCGAAATCTGTTTATGCCCAGAAGGAAGCCAGGTGAAGTTTGCTGCCTGCACCTTCTCTGGCAAGGCCCTAACATGGTGGAACAGCCATGTTAAGTCACTGACCCTATCAGTGGCAAACTCAATAGGTTGGGAAAACCTAAAAGAGTTAATGCTGGAGGAATACTGCCCGTTAGGCGAGATTCAAAAACTAGAACAAGAGCTGTGGGATCTCACTATGGTCGGCTCTGACATAGTGACCTACACCGACCGGTTCAGCGAGCTAGCAGCTCTATGCCCCGGGATGATTACCTCAGAGAGCAAGAAGATAGAAAGATACATTTGGGGTCTGACTGCTCCGACCCAAGGAAATGTGTTGTCTTCTAACCCAGCCACGTTCGATAGTGCTAAACGCCTGGCTCAGCGACTCATCGACCATGGAGTCCGCCATGGTGTAAAAGTCCCTATTCCCGAGCCATCGAGGGACGAGGACTGTAATCTGAAGTCGGGGAACAAGAGGAAGAAGAAGCAAACAACACAGGACACCCCGCAAGAGCAACGAGCGAGTACTATGTACGCCGCTACGACGCCTACTGCTTCAGCCCCTGCCAGTCGATATGCTGGAAACCTTCCGAAGTGTGGAAAATGAAACTTTCACCACACCGGAGTATGCCGGGAAATGCAGTGTCTGAACTGCCATGGAAAGGGACACACAGTCCGTTTCTGCAGGGCACCGACTCAACCGATCTCCCAAGTCCTCGGAGCTGAAGAAAACCAAGCCTTCCATGGCTGTAGTGAGACTGGACACCGTCAGAGGGACTTCCCAATAATAAGGAACTCAGGAGCGGATGGACGCATTCTGATGATCACCGCGGGAGAATCTACCCCGGTGTCGTCGACGAGTAGCGGTACGTTTTCGAAATAGTAATTACTTTTAAATTTTTTATTTATATTCATATAAGATTAAAATTGGGGATAACACTTAAAAGTAACTATAACAACTCACATGTTGGAATAGGTCACAGTATTCAAGAGAACTAAAAGATCCGTTTTGAGAAGCTATTATGGCATACCATATACATCAAGGTTGTGCACAACTAAGATGTTGCAGACTTAGAGTAAGTGACTCCGCTTAGGTCCCCATTCCTTAATTGGTTGAGGATTTGAGGCAGAATTACTCAGTCGACTGCCTGGTTCATCTTAAATATTCATAACTTGTATATGGCAGGCGATGGTAGTGGTACCAAGGAGGATTATGATATAAGGTATCCCCACTAGTTAGTAGAGCACTTTTGTTCGTATGTATGCGCACATAGCGGTACGATACGTAGGAGTGTTGACTTCAAAGAGAAAACAGGAAACACGGGAAGAGTTACAAAAAGTACATTGTCGGACATACTAGGAGTACAGTATCGATCATACAAGGGATACATCGTCGTATATCAGACGTTTCTTTCATTTGACCAAAACTTAGTTCGGTAAAGAGTCCGTTGTTTTCATTCGTCATGAGTTGGCGTGGTCCTCACCATACTGAGTTCATATGTTTCTATCGCCTCGATCGGCAAGTTCTCGAAACAGTCGTCATTCATATCGAAGGTCCGACCTAAACCTAAATTTTATCTTTCGTATTCTAAACCCCCGAAGTACTCGTGCGAAGAATACTTTGTCCTCCGAAGCCTTATCGTCAGATGTCCGCAGACCGTCACGAAATACCACTCGTCCAGCAGACCAAGTTCGAGCACAGAGGCTAAGGACGAATACAGTCCACTTATTACTATTCAGTGTATACGCGAGGGTGGTATATGATTATGATTACGCAGAATTAGTATGTGTGTTTCCGCCCTATCTCATGTTCCTTGTTTGGTTGTGGACCTGGGGCAGAGTCGCACATCCGATCGTCTTACTAACCCTAATTATATACGACTTGTATACACGAGATAATGATAGATGGACCAAGTATGAATCCTATCATGAAAAGAAGGGCAAAGTTGCCAAGTCTACGAGTGGGGATTCTGCCAATCGGAAGAGAGCAACCCCAGTAGTAATGCTAAGAAAACTAATTTCGGGACGAAATTCCTTCTAACGGGGGGATAATGTGACAACCCGAAATTTCTATTTTGTACAGCCATTTAATTCAATAGAAGTCAGAACAGTTCTGCTAACTTTCAAGCTTTTTGGAATAAGTTTGACTGTTTTAAAGTTAGTACTTCAATAGATATCAGGAGAGAGGATACCCTAGGGTTTATTAAGTAGCTATAAGGTCCCAAAACTCCAAGAGTTTGGAGTTTACGACCCAAAATGGTATTAGGGCCGTAAACCCTATTGACTATACAAGTGACACTTAGCTTATTTTTCATTTTTTTCACATTTCCAAGACTAGAGCCATTTCTCTCTCAAGTATCATCCAACTTTTCTTCAAGATCTTCAACTTGTAAGTGTTTCTAAGCCATAGTAAGTTGATATCTACCTTAATCTAGTGATCTAACACACTTCCATCCGTGAAATCATTCCAAAAGTGTAGATCTTCAAGTTTCACCAAGAACACCAAGAACACACACTAGTGTTCTTGGACTTTTAGCACCTTTTCAAGCTTCTACCTAGTAAGTACTTCTATCCTAGAGTATTATAGAGCTTGTTACACTTTTATACATCAAGAAAACACCCAAGAAATCCAAGATCAAAGGTGTTTACGGTCCAAGATGTTCTTGGACCGTAAACCCTAAAAAGGGTGCCAAAGTGTCCCTAGTCCCTTACCAAGCCTTGGAAACTAGCTTAGATCCTTTCCTTGATGTGCTAGGAACTTGAAAACATCAAAAGGCCATAAATCATTTGGGTTTACGGCCGTAAACCCAAAGACAATTGGTCCAAAAACCGTAAACTCCTTAAAGGGGGTGAAATGTTGCCCTAATCACTTCCTAAGGCTTACGCATGAAGTAGGAATGCTTAGTAGGACTTGTAAAGCTTCAAAACACAAAATGGTCAAAGTACCATGAGTTTACGGCCGTAAACTCATGGGTTTACGACCGTAAACTCAATGAGAGTTGGTCACAAGACCGTAAACTCATGTTTGTGTCATTCCTCTTCCCTTTGATTAATCACATGTGATTCCAACACTTGGTTAAGGTGTTTCCTAGTCCCGGAAGGTGTTTCCCTTCATATAGTTGTCTATGACACTATATTCATGTCAATATGTGTCCTTATATGTCATTTAGGACTTATTTGTGTCTCGGGACTTCATTCGTGGAACTTCTCATCCTTACACGCATACCCGTTTGAATCACCCACATCAGGTGAGTTCATACCCCGTAATGAATCTTTTAGCTATTTTAACTGTTTTAAGGGGGGGAATACAAGTTGAACACAATGATAATTGTGTAAATGTTTGGGTATACATGATTATATACTTTAATGTGAATTACATGGCTTGCAAGAATTTGCAGAGGTTGTGTTTAGTTCCCCTAATCTCCCGACAGGGAGAGCGTATAGTAAGGGTTCTAGCCTTCACATTATAACCGTTATAAAACAAATACGTTTTTAGGTTAATAGTGCATCCGCATTGTCATTATAAACGACAGCTGTGTACTTACTTTTGCCATTACTTTCATAAAGTGACGGTACCACTTGAAAGTTGAACTCAATCTATTTTTAAGTTATAAACTAGGGAAAATATACATTTTTTTCAAACGACAAATGGATCAGTCGAGTCTAGCACATAACAGAAGATGTCTTGGTAGAAGGATACGATTAAAAGTTAGGACCATAATGGTAGCCTTATGATTCCTTAATGTATACAACACAGGATATACATATATATATATATATATATATATATATATATATATATATATATATATATATATATATATATATATATATACACCAATAGGGTCCGACAGGTAATAGGATGTGTGCTCTTCGCTTCATTTCCTGTTCCTTGTTTGGTTGTGGGCTTGGAACGAATTCACCCAATCTATTATCTACCCGATTCTATATATATATATATATATATATATATATATATATATATATATATATATATATATATATATATATATATATATATATATATATATGTATGCTTAGTATACATTAAGTCATCATAAGGGTACCAGGTATGGGTCAGGTTATAGGACACAGAGTCAAATCACAGTTTTTCTAGTACAAAGCATACTTTCCAAAATCAGTACTTTTGGTATACAAAACTAGAAACTTCCCAGAAAAGGGTTTAATCCATTTTATTAAACCAGTACATTTAAAGGACCTTAGGTGAGTAACTCTATAATACCATAGTTTATACACCATGTTTATATATAAAACTAATACCCAGTAGGTAGTTGGATGTGTGCTTTCCGCCTTACTTCCTGTTCCTTGTTTGGTTGTGGGCTTAGGGCAGATTCACCCAGTTACCTTTCTATCCGATATTAGATTATATATATCAGTATAAACTAAGGTATTGTAAAAGTAGTCACTATGGTCACCATTTTACATTAAGAAATAAGGGTTTTCTTAAAGAACTTTTCATTAGATATAAAGGAACCATTACAAATAACTCCATTAGTAACAAGTGAATACACCAGGGTTATATACGACAATGATCTAACAACCAATGGGATGTGTGCTATCCGCCTTACTTTCTGTTCCTTGTTTGGTTGTGAACTTAGGGCAGATGCGCACAATCAATTGTTTGTTTACTCTGAGTCTTATATAACTTGTACCCACTTAGTACTCATAGAAAGGATTGTAGTGTCATTTTACTTAAACTTCAATCAAAGTAGGAAATATAGGATTTTCTAGAGGAACAAGCGAGCTTTTCAAAACAGAACTTACAACTTACTTACATCACTAAACTCTTATGAACTCACCAGCTTAATTGCTGATCAACTCTTTCAAATAACTTGTATTCTCAGGAGACTATTAGACAGGTGCTCGTGCTGGGGATTCAGAAGATGAAGTTTTATAGCTTCAAGTCTTGTTTTGTTATTTGTTTATGAATTCTATGTTTTGTGAACACACACATTGTAAACACTTTCTTTCGAAATGAAATGGTTGTTCATTACTTGCTTACCATATACATATCTCGTGATACTAAACATGACGTCCTCCACCCCTGAACGTTTCCGCCGTTCCGGTTTTCGGGTGTGACAGTAAAGCTCACTGGACGGCAGTTAAGAACATTCTTAAGTACCTGTGAAGGACTAAGGACTGGGTCCTTACCCTCGGTGGGAGTGATGACTTGAGAGTGACAGGGTATAGTGATGCCAACTTTCAAACCAACAGAGATAATTTCCGCTCTCAGTCGGGTTGGGTATTTACCCTAAATGGAGGAGTAGTAACATGGAAAAGTTCCAAACAGGAGACTGTAGTTGATTCAATGTGTGAGTCAGAGTACATAGAAGCAAGAGAAGCGTTGAAGGAGGAAATATGGCTGAAGAACTTCATCGGAGACCTTGGGGGTGTACCGGCTATAAAGGAGCCTATGGATATTTTTTGTGATAACGAGGGTGCGGTCGCCTTAACCAAGGAACCAAGGGATCATGGCAGATCCAATCACATCGACAACAAATATCACTTCATAAGACATCGACTAGAAGAAGGACTCCTCGTAGTGAAGAGGGCACCGTCAGAAGAGAACCCAACAGATCCCCTTACGAAGGGACTGAGTAGGGTTAAGCACTTGCAGCACGATATGAGTATCGGGCGGAAGGACGATATTAGTTTTAGTGATTAGATAGATATTTATAAACTTGTAATAGCTAAAATGTAACTGACATTTGATGATTGAATAAAAGGAGTTTTATTAATATGTAAAGTTACTATCTTGTGTCAATTGTTTACTATTGTTTCACTTTTGCATGTTTTGACTTCCAGAATAATAAGATTATTCAAACTATACACAGTCGATCAAACTTTGGAAGTAGGTTATGAGGCTAGACTGTCATGAATGGGTTTGTAAGATTGTCTAAGGTGTTAGACATAGCAAAACTTTGCTACAACATTCATGAGTGATATTGAAATAAGATTTGAGTATTGGATTAAACCCACGCTCACATGAATCACTTCATGGAATTTATCACGAGTGATTGTGAGACGATAATATTGTATAGTCTTCAAACAGAGATATATGAGTTTTTGATTACGAGTTGGTTGTGCATTGATAATGCGAAAACGCATCAGTAACTTGATGTTATAAAACGTATTGTTGTGTATGATTTAACGAGTAGTTAGTACAAGCATATAAGTCGAAGTTTATATGTTCCTTTTATCCTAAGAGGATTAAAAACGATATCTTGGGCCCCTCGATGATTTGTTTTTGACTTATGTTGCGGGACCGGTCAGGACTCAATTGATGTGTTCAATTAAGTTCTATGTCAAACAAATTAGAAATCGGGAAACAAATTGTTGGACAATGAGTATGACTTTATTCCGTGTCTTTGTCCACATGATATCTTGTAGAACAGAGGATTATATGACCCCTTATCCAAAGGACGCGTCATTGACTAGGTCAGAGTTTGACAGCAGCTTTTCAGAGCTACGATTGCTAATTGGTTTTTGATGTTAGATTGGCAGTTATAGTTATTAGGCTTATCCAAGTGGTAGACTGTTGGATTAGGTGTTTAAGCCCATAACTATAATTGGTATGTACTTAAGCCGATAGTAGCATGGTCCTTCTGGGTTGCCTTCACCAGAGTAATTTGACAGGATGTATATTTGAGAAAGAGGTTATTTGTGATTTATTAATATATTATATGAATAATATATTAATTGAGAAATCATATTATTTAGTTACTATTGATCAAGAATTAATTTAGTGATCAAAAGAGACTGATTAAATTTGCGGGGACTGATTAAGTAAATCAATAATACTTATAGTTTGGGCTAATGATCCAGGTTGATTAGGGATGGGTTAAACTTATATGAGAGTCCATGAAGGTTTAATCCAAAGGGCCTAAGAAATATGAAGAGTCATGGTGAATTAGGGTTTGCATGGAAGAAACCCTAGCAATGCCACACTATAAAAGTAACCCCTTAACACCTAAAATCGGCTAAGGCATCCTAAAGGAGAACCATAACCAATTTTGTGCTTCCTAGCCTCACTCTCATAAGCCTCCTTTTGCTTTTGGTGTTTGTGACACATTAGAGGCATCACATTTGAGGTGCTAAGCTTTTGAAAGGCCAAGAACTACAAGCTACAAATAAGAGGTATTCTTCTAACTAGTTCTTATGTTGTATATCTCCAATTGCATGCTAGTTAGGGTATATGCTTTGGAAAATGAAATTTCATGTATAATTAGAGAAAACTTAGATCCAAAGCATCTAGGGTTGTATGTGCACCATATGAGTGTTATAGTACTCATAACCTAGCAGTGAGTTCACAGGTTTTGACTCCGAGTAAAATAGTACATTTTCCAAGTTCAAAAAGTATAAAACGTAGTATAAAAGAGTCATCATGACTCATATTTATCTCTAAGATATAATATATATCCTAGGTATAATAGTTTACTTATTAAATAAGTGATATACCTAAAATCTCCATATACTTAAACCAAGGAAGGTTACTACGTATAAATCCTATTTCAATTCTATACGAGTATATATACTAGGTATAATTATTTACTTAATGCATAAGTAAAATACCTATAAATTCCTTGTACCTGGAGTATACGTGATTGGGAAACTTATACTTAACATTAATACTTGTATATCAACAACGTATAATGTTTCTAATAATTTGCTACCATGAGTCCGTAACTGCTGCTATGACATTCAAGACCTCTGACAAAAATCCCACCAATGGTTTCACGAAAGATTTCCACCATTGATGCCATTAAAGATTATGCTCGGGCTACCACAAAGGATTCCACCCATATAAAAACACTGCACGCTTCATCGATGTCGGGTCAATAAACAAATAAAAGGACAGTTCGTCACTCGCTAAATATTGGGTTGTAGCTAACAACCAAGAGTGGGGTTGTCAACCCGTATAGTTTCATACACGACTTCCTCGCTCACATGGAATTTACAGTTACAGGTCAGAGGAGTTCCCCTAAGATTCCTAATCTTAGTTGATGAATATAATAGCTCATGTAGACTTTATCGACCTCCTATAGTTCTAATAACAAAAGCATATTCGTATCTAAAACCCTAAGTTACTAGACTATGCTTTTAAACATTACTCCTAATTTCATAATACTTAGGCAGTATAACAGCTATAACTTGAAGTAAAACTAGGTTTTATCTTAACATAGAATCAATAATAATAACATACTTAACAAGTATATATAGAACTCCCGAATATAGCTTCAGGGCTATATTAGTAATATACCAGGTTTTATCTTGACATAAAACCAATAATAATAATATACTTAACAATTAGTATATATAACTCCCGAGTATAACTCCAGGGCTATATCACACATAATATATATAAAACTCCCGAGTATAACTCAGGGCCTACATTAGTATAATAACATGCTAAAAACTTTAAGATAGTTGTATTTTTTCAATATATCAAATATATTCAAGGTATATATGATACAAAACAACTATATCCCGGTTAATATAACTATCTATGTTGATACGAACATACTATCATAAATACATAATATTAACTGTTATATAATATTTAGCATGCATTTTCCACCGAAAACATTAAAAAGTGGGGCCGTGAAACTCACCCTAGTAACGCGATCTATAGAATCTAACTGAAAACGGTCAGAAGCTCGTCGTTGTCAGGCCCGGGAAGGGAAATAACCTTCAGCAAACGAGAGAGCAAAAGAATATTTGGTGTAAGAATGAAAGGGTCGAACTTGCTATTTATAGGCTGTTCTGGCCCATTCACATCGTAAAATATCTATGTTCACGTCGTGAACTTCCATGAGTCATCCCGTATCCTTACCAGATGTTTTCTAGCCTCAATTAGTTTCCTTGACTATTTTCACATTGTGGACGTAATGTTTACGTCTTGGACTTATGGCGGCTAGGGTTTTTGCCACGTGTCATGCCCTCAAACAGCTACATCTTCGGAAGATCATAAATTTTGCATACGAGCTCTGTTTTTGACGTTCTTTATATCCATGCGTAGGTATTTCTGATTACTACAACTTTCTTTTAAACTCCAATATCTAATTCTAGGTCTATTTTAAATTCCTTTTGTTATAGAGGCTATAGTGTTAGAATTGATCATAACTTCTTCATGCGAAGTCAGATTTAGACGTTCTATATATTTTTGGAATCGTATAGACTTGTAGTGTTGAATGAAAATTTCATTAAATATTAAAGTAAATTGATTATAATATGTGTTTGTTATATTTATGGGAATTATGTTTGACCTAATTTTGACTGGTGTTACATTCTCCCCCCATTGAAATAATTTTCTCCCGAAATTTATCTTATGGATGAGGAACTGTTAATTAGTTGAGGAAACACTATTTATATTTTTTAGCTCTTGAGGGAACTTAAGTTGATATGCGACAAAACCAATTCTTGTTAGAATTTCAAAAGGCCCTATATATCGTGGGTTTAGTTTGCCTCATTTCCTGAATCGAATCATGCCTTTCCAAGGAGAGACCTTCAACATTACTTTATCTCCAACTTGGAATTCCAAAGGCTTACGTCTTACGTCTACATAACTCTTCCGATGATCACGTATTGCCTTTAATCGATCCTTAATTTGCACGATCTTTTAAGTTGTCTCATGGATTATTTTTGGCTCGGTACATAAGGTATCACCTATATGTTCGATGGCCAATTGTGTGTCTCCAACTTCTGCCCAACATATTGGGGAACGACATTTTCGTCCATAGAGAGCCTCAAACTGTGCGACCTTAGTGTTGGTGTGATAACTATTATTATAAGAAAACTCAATTAACGGTAAATATGTATCTCATGAATTTCTAAAGTCTATTACGCTGTCCTGTAGCATATCTTCTAAAATTTGGATGGTCCACTCGCTCTGACCATCGGTCTATGGATGGTAAGCTGCACTCATATCCAGGTGTGTTCCCAAGGATTTCTGAAGTGATTGCCAGAACCATGAAGTGAATCTACTATCTCTGTCAGAGATAATGGAAATTGGAACTCCATGCAATTTGACATTATCCTTGAGATAAGTTTTGGTCAGCTTTTCCATCTTGTCGGTCGCCTTGATTGGAAAGAACTGGGCGGACTTAGCTAATCTATCGACTACTAACCAAATAGTGTCAAAACCACTAGGAGTTTTGAACTAAGTGTTCACCAGATGTACTCCAATAATCCTAGCAGCTATGGACTTAGTGCCATATGATGGGTTTTGAGCATAACAACAATTCCTAAGTGTGCATGCAACCCTAATGCTTTGGATCTAGGTTTTCTCTAGTTGAACATGAAAACATTGAACACAAAAGAAGAAACCCTAGGTTCTATGTATTGCAATCGAAATTCACATAATAGGGATTAAAATACATACCTTGATTGTTATGTTGTAATAACAATCTAAAACCCTTGCTTGAAAGACCTTTGGTAGCAAGCGCCACAAGTGTCGCGCCTATAATGGCTCACAAACAAACTCAAGCAACCAAGGATTACTATAGAGATAGAGAAGGGAAGAAGAATTTCGTCCAAGAGGCTTCTTGGGAGAGCTTAACCGAAATTTCTTATAGTGGAGGGTTTATATAGGTGTTAGGAAGGTATTGGATAAGGCATGTGTATCCAAGATAACCATAATCCCTTAACTTCCTCCCCAAGGCATCCAAGGCATGCTTAGAGCCCAAGGAAACCCTAGGAGCATCTAGATTTCGTTCACCCCCTTTAGGCAGGTTCTAGAATTGCCAAATGCTCAACTATTGATCATTGTCACCTTTAGTCCCTGTAGTTTCAGTTAATTCCATTAACCCCAAAATTAATTCCAAATTAATTTCTAATTAAATATTATTTAAACAATATGACTTCTAATTAACATATTATTTCCATAATACATTAATAAATCATTTATTTGGATTTCTAATTAATTTATTAACCAAGTAATAAATTAATAAATCATTATTCTCTCTCTAACAGTCATCATATTCAATTGCCAGGTTTGAAGGCAACCCAAAAGGACTGTGCTACTATCAATTCAAGTTTACACCAATTATAGTTATGGGCTTAGACACCTAATCCAACAGTCTCCCACTTGGATAAGTCTAATAACTATAATTGCCAGTATAACTTACCAAATTGACTAGCAAATTGTAGCTACCAAAAGCCATTGAGGAACACTAACTTAGTCAGTGATGTGTCCTTAGATAAGTGATCAAATATTCCTCCATTCTACAAGATATCGTATGGACATGAGATATGGATTATAATTATTCACTCTATCTAAGATTTGATTCCTAATTTTTGATTTATGACGATTGAAATCAGACTACTAATTGAACACATCAATTCAGTCCAGGGTTGGCCAAACGCTTTAGATGTCATCATCAAATCATCGAGGGGCCCATAGATATCGCTTTTCCCGTTAGGACAAAATAAACGGATAAACTTTGACTTATATGCTTGCACTATTTACTCATCAAATCACACACAACAATACATTTTATAACATCAAGTTACTGATGTGTTTACGTATTATCAATGCACAACTGACTCGTAAACAACAACTCATATGTCTCCGTTTCAATAATACAAGATATTATCGTCTCAAAATTACTCGTTATAAAATCCATGAAGTAATTCTTTGAGTGTGGGTTAATCCAATACTTAAATCACCATTTCAAAAGTAATCATGAACATTGCAGCAAAACCATTGCTATGTCTAATCCCCATAGACAATCTACAATTCAATTCATGACAGTCTTAATTTTCTACTTACTTCTGAAAGTACGATCGGCTGTGGATGTTTGAATAATCCAATTATTTGGGAAGTAAAACATGCGAAGTGAAAGACAATAATAACCTAATTAACTATGGTCTCGAAACTATTAAATATAAATAAAACACTTATTATTTAATCACCATATCAATTAGACTTTATTAATTGTATAATGTTTCGATTAATCAACTAATCACTTGAATTAAACATTAGTCATAACATGTTCTAAACATGCATACTATGTTTATCTATGGTCCTTCCTTTGTGAACATATCAATTGGACATAATTCCAGTGATGCTCATATCACAATTCCAAAACCTTATTAAAGGTGTAAGAATTCCAAATTCTTGTCACTACTAAATGTGTTAGATTCGAACCTTACATGCAATATCCGTTTGTGATGACGTGGCGTTAAAATCACCAAGACTTAGTCAACCATGTCACAAAATGCTCCATTGAAACTTTGTTACTTAAAATTCAAAGTACACTCCTTGAACATCCTTCTTGCATTAAAGTTTCTAACTCACATGTAGATTTCAATAACTAACTCCCACAATGGAAATATTTCCATATACCCATAGGACTATCAATTCTGATCAAGAATTATCCCAATCTAAAACATGTCACTATGGTCCTTCCGAATTTATACTTCCAACTGTCTTTTGCGAACCTCAGATTGTCTTTGACAGTTGTTTAACAACTTAATTATATTTATTCTAGTCCTTTTTCCCTCTCAATTCCCTAGGCATTTGCAAAAATCAGAGCAAGCAAATATTATAACATATGTAATCAATCCTATATCTTAAGCATATGGGATTCGATACATATTGTCTTACATAAAGACATGATACTTGATCAGTCTCTTGCTATACTATTTCCATATATAGAATTTCCTATGTTGAATCATTTCAAATCGATATTCATATATGTCTATGACTATGTTCTTTCAAATCCAAACTTTTAGATATGAAATGACGTATAAGTGTCCTCTCCCCTAAATCCATTTGAAGTGAAACAATTCCCAAACTTTGCAATTTTGCAAATTTGAAATCTGTGTTTCTTACAACTAGTATTGCCAACCTACAATACTTAGCATAACAATTATGCTCCCACTAGTATAATAATTATGCTCCCACTAGCTTTGACATGTACCTAGAAATCAACTGGACTTCTAGAAATCAATACTATTGACTTTATTACTAAAGTGCAGATTTCTGATACGTGATGCTTTGATAAGTCTTCATCTAGACTTCTCAAGCTCATACACCTTTCATTAGATAGCATATGTGCGTGTTTAAACCCTTTCAGAATTACAAGTCTTGAACGTTTAAACTATTTCTTGCCATTTCTCACAATTTGAACTATGAAAAGGGATGTCGTAATCATATACGAATTTGAGAACGCAATTATCACAACTGCTAACCATAATGATATTAATCAAATTTTAAAATCTACAAGCGAAAGTGTTTCCTCTTAATCATTTTCATGAATTAGAGCAAAACTTTTACCACCTAGATTTTATGGTGTATATGTTCCCATCCATGTGAATCTTATCATTTCCAACCTACAATCATAAGATAAGGTTGAGGACAAAACCAAAATCAAATTTAGGTTTCCTTTCATGGACTGAACTTTACTTATTCTTAATCTCTTGCCATCTGGCAGCACCAGTGCTTCCATGTTGTTGGGCAGATCACTTCTATTGACCAATGCACCATCACTGACCAATGTGCTCTGCCTTTTGCAATCAAATGAGAACCATAAAACTCATAAGCATTTCCAACTCAACTTGAAAGTGCAGAGAAACAAGAATGTGTCAACTTAACACGATAGGTTATTAACCTCAAGTCGTGTGCTAGTGATAACTAAAAGGTTTATTCTTGATTAGCTACTGAAACTCTTCAAGATCAATAAGACTCCCACTGACTTCTTGAAATATAAGTTTCTAAGTTAAGGAACATTCCTCGATAAACAAATATTTAAGAGTTAGTGTGAGTTCTTATCAAGAAAACACTTCATTGAATTGCTCTTACTTTATCATTTGTTTTAACTAAAACAACACAACTACCAATTCCAAATGTGCTAGAGTAAAAAAAACATTTCTACTCCACATTTTATGATGTGTTATAAACCTACTTAGTTTGGAATAAGTTTCAAGATACGATTCGAAGTTACTAGAGTATGACTCTAAAACTTGATTTGATACGAAGTATGAATCATCTCTCGATTAAACCATTTCAACAATATTTGATTCCTCTTCTTAGTTGAAACAATTTCCTAAGATGTCCTTAGAGGATCAATTATGACATGGTTCCACAATCATTAATATGATCATAAAGCATGATACTAAAGTACTCTCCTTTCCTTTCAGGTTAGAGAAACATTTATCTTTCTGCCTAATAGATTCTTCTTATTCGTTCTGTCACAATTTGAAACTTTTCCAAAGTATCACAATTACACTTAATCTTATAAGCATAACCATATTTACTGAACCATCAGTAAATCATGACGAATAGACTTATCATCCTTTGTAGTGGATCTGACCAGTCCACATCAATGTGTACTAGATCCTTTAGTCCTTCACTTGACTCACATAAACATGTCATCAAGGAAATAGTCTTAATCTTCCAATGATCAAAATTCTCATACATCACACAATACGAATTGTATGACTCCAAGTTTCTATCGAATTGAATCTTGGGTGATAAGAATACCTTTACGCTTGGTTGATTATGACATTACCACAAATGATATTGCAACAACGTGAATTTCCAACACAATTTTTTTTTTCATTTTTAAAACATAATTTCATTCATAATAATTATCAAGATCCAATGTAACACATGTCCTCCAAATGAAACAATCCCAAGATCTCAAATACATAAAACTCCATCAATGTGTACAGATCATGCCGGCGCCTTCCCGCGTTCCTCACTGGTATCTGAAACACATATCACATAAACAGTAAGCATAAATGCTTAGTGAGTTCCCAAAAATACCACATACGCACATACGCCACTCAAGGCTATAGCTCTACAAGACCTTCCGGTCCTTGTGTCTCAGGGGACTTCCGTCCCATAATCCTGATAGACCTTCCGGTCCCACTTCTCTGACCTTCCGGTCCGTATCATCTTGACCTTCTGGTCCATACACAGTTGACCTTCCGGTCCATATCATAATACTCATAACATAACGTATCACATACATATCATATAACGACATACATCACATACTCATCATATCACATAAGACCTTCCGGTCACACATACTTTCCACTCTAGGTAAAGTATAGTGAGAAGACCCACCTCACATGATGTCTAGTAAACCTTCTGGCTTGATAACCTCGATCGAGCCCCCGCCTAACACATAAAGCAAACATTTCTAATTAATACTTCCTCTTGTACTCATCTCTAATGAATGGGTAGAAGACCATTCTACCCCTTCTCGACCTCTCTTGATTCAGCATGACCAACACCCTAAGGTCAACTGAAGTCACCCCTAGTCAATGGTCAAATTTTGACCAGACTCGTCGAGTGCACTCGCGTGACTCGGCGAGTCCATGCGTGTCCTCTGAATCCCCATAAAGCCTCACTCAACTCGCCGAGTTAAGCTTTCACTCAACGGGTTACCACTGGACACGAATCGGGGCAACCCGACTCGACTCGTCAAGTCCCCTTATGGAGTCGGCGAGTTCCTTCCATGGCAATATTCATATGACCTTCTGAGGTCAGATCTGTTTCTCTAACCTATAGATCTGACTTCCCAATGCTCAATAATCACGAAAAGGTCCAATCTTTACACTCATGCAACACACATAAAGCTTCTTTTGGTGAAATAGCTTCTAACATGGCAACCTAGGCTCATATCTCCAAAGGAACAGCATAAAGCAGAAAGGTTGGGACTCTCTGGACCTCTTAAGGTCCAGATCTCAGACTTTTCCACATTGTGACCTCATATGCATCATATACTATCCAAGAAAGGGTAAAGAAAACCCTATATTCAAGGATTCTACACAAAACAGAAGGAAGAGGCGAAATACTACCTCAGAATGGAGATCCTTGCTTGGATGTCTCAAAATAACAACCTCCTTTGGTCCTTCAAGCTGAATCCCTTCACTTCCTTTGCAAAATCACACCAAAATTACTTGATTTCATCACAAGAACTCTCCCATGGCTCCAATGGCGATTTAGGGATATCAGACGCATCCAAGGTCATAAGTTCCTTTAAATAGGCTCCAACCCCGGAACTTAGGGTTTTCTCTGCCCAGTACCTACTCGACGAGTCTATATTTGGACTCGTCGAGTCCGCTCATTAAATCCACGTGATCAATTCGACGTGACTCGGCGAGTCAGACATATGACTCGTTGAGTCCCTCCTAAATGCTCAAAATTGAAACACAAACTATCATACCCGAAATTCCGGATGTTACAAATCTCCCTCACTTAATTTGATTTTGCCCTCGAAATCGCTTCTCAAACCATGTATATAGAAACCAAACACCCGAAAAGCACCATTGAAAGGATCTCACACCAAAACGATATCTTTCTCAATGAATACCAGAACCCGACTAGGAACTCCTGAATTCGAAAGAAACCCAGCGCCTCTGCCACTAAGATATCCCTTATGACTTCCAATATAAACCCAACAATCGGTTACCGATCACCCATGCCATACGTACCCAACAATCTCGAATACACTTCCATAGACGAAAAAGGCACATTATACCAGAGAATCGTCTCTTCCCTTCAAATATAAGAAGGTGATCATGCTCCCTCACAATGTCTTCTAACATCTATAATCATAAACCCTCAACTTACTCCACACTAGGTACTAGGTCATCTCTCAACCAGCCATTACTTCCAAAGGTTACTCATAACATATTCCAAGAGTCTCACTGACTTCCTTCTCACATCAACTATCTCGGCCCAGTGACACATAGGTCACGAAGCTCTCTTTACCCCAACGAATACTATACTCCCAAATGAAATCGTCTCATCCTTGACCTCAACCGAAATAATAATCATTTGCCTCATGCACCTCATGGTATCTCCCGTACTAACGAACTGTCCTCACTCGGGTCTAAGATATCGGGTGACAACAATACCCCTCAACCAATAATCCACCTCAGAATCCAGAATCTTTTCTTCCCTACCCAACATACTACCAAAACCAAACTCAAACTCAAGAGACTAGTCCGACCCAACGTTGGAACCACTTGTCCCAATGAAACAGTCATCTCATGACTCAACCTGCAACCCGCGCGAATACCACTTTTTCAATTCCCTTATGATGCGACAACCACCACTCAAGTCAGAAGTTAATGATTCCCGACAAATATGGGGACCCCAGTCTCTTTCCTGGTTCGACCGCTAGGCTCCCAAAAACTCAACTATTAGGGCCACCCTCGCCCAAAAGTCTTCTGCTTCGTGCTTTGGTCAAAGATTACTTCCTCATAACCACCTCTTGCTGACTCAAGACTATTACAGCTCCCTGTGGCATCGCAACAACCTCTCCTCTAACTACTGAGTACTATGGCTCCCCGTAGCAATCACGACAACCTCTGACTAGTGAGTACTACAGCTCCCCGTAGCATCACAATAACCTCTGACTAGTAAGTACTACGGCTTCCCGTAGCATCATAACAACCTCTTACTAGTGAGTACTACGGCTTCCCGTAGCATCACAACAACCTCTGACTAGTGAGTACTACGACTTCCCGTACCATCACAACAACCTCTGACTAGTGTGTACAACGGCTTCCCGTAGCATCAGAATAACCTCTGACTAGTGAGTACTACGGCTTCTCGTAGCATCACAACAACCTCTGACTAGTGAGTACTATGGCTTCCCGTAGCATCACAACAACCTCTTACTAGTGTGTACTATGGCTTCCCGTAGCATCACAACAACCTCTGATCTCCTTCATCGTTCACAGATATGCCCACGCATTCCCTTAAAATCTCACAACAAATTTTCCTTTCATCTCACGCCACTATGGAGTATCCCAACTCTCAATTGAAACATGAAGGAATCGCCAATGACCTACAACATGTTGACGACAATCCGAAACTTCCTTCTATATAGCTCAAAACTCATGCAAGAATATTCATAATGACCTTGAAGTTGTTGCTTAATCAGTTCCTGCCCTTTCCCGAACCGCATAACAACCCATACAATGAACCAGAATTCTCCCCACTGCCGGACAAATCTTACGAGCCAACCATCTCGAGTTCAGCATAGAATCTCGCAGAATTTCCTAACCACCTCAAGGTCTCCGACCAACGACTACTTGCCATGAGGACACTCATCCGTTCTCAACATGCACTACATGCATTATCTCGCTCTACGTCTCGCCTCGACCACCAATACCCATGATCTCATGAACCTGAACCACAGATCTCTATATCCAGATTTCTAACCGCTTTTGAACAAGTCTCAGATCCCCTCAAAGAAGTACCCGGTTCTCCCCCACTCAGGGTTCGGACCATCACCAATTGGCGTACTAACAATCTATCTAACAGACCGTTTCCGCCGGAAACATCACAATTACTCTATGAAGGTGCTGTGCGATAATCTCCCCGATGGAAATTAAGCAACTCCAATATCCTGGATTTCTGATGAAATCCTCAGAAACTTCTCATCATGACTGCCTTTAATCATTTCAAATCTCATACCAATCCATTTCCAGACATCTCGACTGTCTAGTAAAAACTCTAACTCTTAGTTCGGGAATAATGAATCATCATACTCCTAATCCTCGACTCCCAAACCATCGTTCCATCCCATATGCTACAAACCCTTTACAGCCCTGTTGTAAACTCTGTCTCGCTCAGGCAGCCGAGCAAAATGGTGACCCACATCGGGTACCCTTGCCATATACTGCCAGTACTCCCCCACTAGGGTCTCGTATCGTCACCATCTGGCGCTCGCAATCTATAACAGCTCCAAATCGGCTCAACCAATCCATGCCCATAATGACACAAACGTCCCCCATTGCAATCGGGACCAGATCTATCGGGAACTCAGCACCGAAGATCTCGAGTACACATCCTCGAATCACCTCAGTAGCATACACCGCTCGCTCGTCAGCTATAGAAACTCGTAGAGGTCGACTCATCGCTTCTCGTCGGATACTGATGTGTTGGCTAAATGCTAACGACACGAAAGATCAACTCGCACCCGAGTCTAATAACACCAAAACATGTACGGAATTCACAAGAAAAGTACCAGCCACAACATTAGGTGCTGTCTGGACCTCCTCCACTGTCATCTGGAAGGCTCTCCATCGTGCCTTCGGTGCCTCGGCCTTCGCTGGCCGACCCTCAGTAGCTCGCGTAGCAGCAGGGGCAGATCCCAGTAACAGCTGCGAACACTCGGCCCTCCGGTGGCCAGTCTGGTTGCAATGAAAGCAAACCATGAATCCCTTGGGGCAATCCTTGGCTATATGCCCCTCCTTGCCACATTTGTAGCAAGCACCTGCTCGACAAACTCCATCATGTCCCTTACCGCACTTCCCAAAAGTGTGGCCCTTCTGGCCTCCAGATCTCGTATTAGCAGGCTTAGCCCGCTTGGCTGTCGGCTGTACCTGTACCGGTCGCCTGTCCCTCCTCTGAGACTCGGCCTCCTCCCTAGCCTGAGTCTCTAGCTCAATCTCCCTCTTCCGGGCATTTGCCTGGAGCTCAGCAAATGTCCGGTAAATCGAGTTCGCCGCGAACTCCGGAATGTCCCTCCTCAGAATGCTCAAATACTGACTCATGCGTGCCTGCTCAGGCGACACGTGCTCAGGGCAAAACAACGCCCTCTCGTGGAACATCCGTGTAATCACAGTCATGGACTCCGTCCCCTGCTTGAGGGACAAGAACTCTTGTGCCAACCGTTCCCTCTCCACCGGGGGAACATACTCGTCTCTGAACATGGTGTTGAACCTCTCCCAGGTCACCTCTGAGATCTCTGCAAGAGTGAAGTTTGCCATCACAAACTTTCACCAATCCTTCGCTCCCAAGCGGAGCTGGTTCAGCGTGAACCGTACCCTCAGATGCTCCGGACACAAACAGGTGTAGAAGCATCCCTTAATATCATAAATCCATCTCATTGCAGCAATCGGGTCCTGAGTCCCATCAAACTCTGGTGGCTTCGTGTTGCTGAACTCCTGGAACAGCAACGAGTAACCCCCCCCCTGAGGTCTCGCAGCAGCAACAGCTGTCGCAGCTGCAGCGGCTGCAGCCTCAGTAACCGCGGCGTACCGCTCATCGAATGTCTCAATCCATGTGGTCTTAATAGACCCAAACATCTCCGGTATCTCTGCTCGGATAGCCTCAGCTACCTCATCATGACTCAGCATGCGAATCTCGTCATTGCTGACTCTGTTGCTCTCTGGTGTGTGACGTGTACCCACCATGATGTCTCACAATATAAACGAAAAAAGAGACTTGTTCGAGTATACTTGTACTCGATCACCCAATCCTACTTGTTCCTGGGAATCCTAAGGATTCTTACTTGGACTGTGCACTGATCCGGTGTTTTCAGTAGTACGGGCCCTATACTACCTTCCAGACCGCATTAGCATTCATTCCAAGTCCTCCTCCTAGGATCCCAGATCACAAGTGCTCTACATCTCGCTAAGCATGGGCTACCCTTCGGTAGACTTCTCATAAGCTCCCCACTGCTACCTACTCATTCTCGAAGCATCTCATAGCAGCAGTAATCTCCTAGGCTAAGGCATCACAAATTAAGCCCCTCTAGTTCTAATAGGAATACCTAGCCTACTCCAGCATGCATAACATATCATATCATATCTCATAACGCATAATGTAAGGGTGTTTTGGGAAATCACCGTTTGGGCGCTGGCTGATCGTACACATTGCTTCTTTCCGCTTTTCTCACATTCCTTTACTTTTTAGAAAATTTATTCCTTTTATGAAAAACTTTCTCAAATCCTCAGTTTGAGTTCAAATACACCCGAAGGTGCATCCGAATCCCTCAAACCAAGGCTCGGATACCAAATTGTAACAACGTGAATTTCCAACACAATTTTTTTTTTTCATTTTTAAAGCATAATTTCATTCATAATAATTATCAAGATCCAATGTAACACATGTCCTCCAAATGAAACAATCCCAAGATCTCAAATACATAAAACTCCATCAATGTGTACAGATCATACCGGCGCCTTCCCGCGATCCTCGCTGGTACCTGAAACACATATCACATAAACAGTAAGCATAAATGCTTAGTGAGTTCCCCAAAATACCACATATGCACATACGACACTCAAGGCTATAGCTCTACAAGACCTTCTGGTCCTTGTTTCTCAGGGGACTTCCGTCCCATAATCCTAATAGACCTTCCGGTCCCACTTCTCTGACCTTCCGGTCCGTATCATCTTGACCTTCCGGTCCATACACCGTTAACCTTCCGGTCCATATCATAATACTCATAACATAACATAGCACATACATATCATATAACGACATACATCACATACTCATCATAGCACATAAGACATTCCGGTCACACATAATTACCACTCTAGGTAAAGTATAGTGAGAAGACCCACCTCACATGATGTCTAGTAAACCTTCTGGCTTGATAACCTCGATCGAGCCCCCGCCTAACACATAAGGCAAACATTTCTAATTAATACTTCCTCTTGTCCTCATCTCTAATGAATGGGTAGAAGACCATTCTACCCCTTCTCGACCTCTCTTGATTCAGCATGACCAAGACCCTAAGGTCAACTGAAGTCAACCCTGGTCAATGGTCAAATTTTGACCAGACTCGTCGAGTGCACTCGCGTGACTCGGCGAGTCCATGCGTGTCCTCTGAATCCTCATAAAGCCTCACTCAACTCGCCGATTTAACCTTTCACTCGACGGGTTACCACTGGACACGAATCAGGGCAACCCGACTCTACTCGTCAAGTCCCCTTATGGACTCGGCGAGTTCCTTCCATGGCAATATTCATATGACCTTCTGAGGTCAGATCTGTTTCTCTAACCTATAGATCTGACGTCCCAATGCTCAATAATCATGAAAAGGTCCAATCTTTACACTCATGCAACACACATAAAGCTTCTTTTGGTGAAATAGCTTCTAACATGGCAACCTAGGCTCATATCTCCAAAGGAACAGCATAAAGCAGAAAGGTTGGGACTCTATGGACCTCTTAAGGTCCAGATCTAAGACTTTTCCACATTAGGACCTCATATGCATCATATACTATCCAAGAAAGGGTAAAGAAAACCCTAGATTCAAGGATTCTACACAAAACAGAAGGAAGGGGCGAAATACTACCTCAAAATGGAGATCCTTGCTTGGATGTCTCAGAATGACAACCTCCTTTGGTCCTTCAAGCTGAATCCCCTCACATCCTTTGCAAAATCACACCAAAATTACTTGATTTCATCATAAGAACTCTCCCATGGATCCAATGGCGATTTAGGGTTTCTCACAGGGGATATCAGGCGCATCCAAGGTCATAAGTTCCTTTAAATAGGCCCCAACCCCGGAACTTAGGGTTTTCTCTGCCCAGTACCTACTCAGCGAGTCCATACTTGGACTCGTCGAGTCCGCTCATTAAATCCATGTGATCAATTCGACATGACTCGGCGAGTCAGACCTACGACTCGTCGAGTCCCTCCTAAATCCTCAAAATTGAAACAAGAACTATCATACCCGAAATTCCGGATGTTACAAATCTCCCCCACTTAATTTGATTTCGCCCTCGAAATCGCTTCTCAAACCATATATATATAGAAACCAAACACCCGAAAAGAACCACTAAAAGGATATCACACCAAAACGATATCTTTCTCAATGAATACCTGAACCCGACCAGGAACTCCTGAATTCGAAACAAACCCAGCCCCTCTGTCACTAAGATATCCCTTCTGACTTCCAATATAAACCCAACAATCGGTTACCGATCACCCATGCCATACGTACCCAACAATCTCGAATACACTTCCATAGACGAAAAGGGCACATTATACCAGAGAATCGTCTCTTTCCTTCAGATATAAGAAGGTGATCATGCTCCCTCACTATGTCTTCTAACATCTATAATCATAAACCCCCAACTTACTCCACACTGGGTACTAGGTTATCTCTCAACCAGCCATTACTTCCAAAGGTTACTCATAACATATTCCAAGAGTCTCACTGACTTCCTTCTCACATCAACTATCTCGGCCCAGTGACACATAGGTCACGAAGCTCTCTTTACCCCAACGAATACTATACTCCCAACTGAAATCGTCTCATCCTCGACCTCAGCCGAAATAATAATCATTTGCCTCATGCATCTCATGGTATCTCCCGTACTAACGAACTGAACTCACTCGGGTCTAAGATATCGGGTGACAACAATACCCCTCAACCAATAATCCACCTCAGAATCAATAATCTTTTCTTGCCTACCCAACGTACTACCAAAACCAAACTCAAACTCGAGAGTCTGGTCCGACCCAACGTTGGAACCACTTGTCCCAATGAAACAGTCATCTCATGACTCAACCTGCAACCCGCGCGAATACCACTTTTTCAATTCCCTCATGATGCGACAATCACCACTCAAGTCAGAAGTTAACGATTCCCAACAAATATGGGGACCCCAGTCTGTTTCCTGGTTCGACCACTAGGCTCCCAAAAACTCAACTATTAGGGCCACCCTCGCCCAAAACTATTCTGTGTGGTGATTTGGTCAAAGATTACTTCCTCATAACCACCTCTTGCTGACTCAAGAGTATTACAGCTCCCTGTGGCATCGCAACAACCTCTCCTCTGACTAGTGAGTACTATGGCTCCCTTTAGAAATCACGACAACCTCTGACTAGTCAGTACTACAGCTCCCCGTAGCATCACAACAACCTCTGACTAGTGAGTACTACGGCTTCCCGTATCATCACAACAACCTCTGACTAGTGAGTACTACGGCTTCCCGTAGCATCACAACAACCTCTGACTAGTGAGTACTACGGCTTCCCGTAGCAACACAACAACCTCTGACTAGTGAGTACTACGGCTTCCCGTAGCATCACAACAACCTCTGACTAGTGTGTACTACGGCTTCCCGTAGCATCACAATAACCTCTGACTAGTGAGTACTACGGCTTCCCGTAGCATCACAACAACCTCTGACTAGTGAGTACTACGGCTTCCCGTAGCATCATAACAACCTCTGACTAGTGTGTACTACGGCTTCCCGTAGCATCACAACAACCTCTGATCTCCTTCATCGTTCACATATACGCCCACGCATTCCCTAAAAATCTCACAACAAATTTTCCTTTCATCTCACGCCACTATGGAGTATGCCAACTCTCAATTGAAACATGAAGGAATCGCCAATGACCCAGAACATGTTGACGACAATCCGAAACTTCCTTCTATATAGCTCAAAACTCATGCAAGAATACTCATAATGACCTCGAAGTTGTTGCTTAATCAGTTCCTGCCCTTTCCCGAACCGCATAACAGCCCATACAATGAACCAGAATTCTCCCCACTGCCGGACAAATCTTACGAGCCAACCATCTCGAGTTCACCATAGAATCTCGCAGAATTTCCTAACCACCTCAATGTCTCCGACCAACGGCTACATGCCATGCGGACACGCATCCGTTCTCAACATGCACAACATGCATTATCTCGCTCTACGTCTCGCCTTGACCACCAATACCCATGTTCTCATGAACCTGAACCACAGATCTCTATATCCAGATTTCTAACCGCTTTTGAACAAGTCTCAGATCCCCTCAAAGAAGTACCCGGTTCTCCGCCACTCAGGGTTCGGACCATCACCAATGGGCATACTAACAATCTATCTCACAGACCGTTTCCGCCGAAAACATCACAATTACTCTTGCAAGGTGTTGTGCGATAATCTCCCCGATGAAGATTAAGCAACTCCAATATCCCGGATTTTTTATGAAATCCTCAGAAACTTCTCATCATGACTGCCTTTAATCATTTCGAATCTCATACCAATCCATTTCCAGACATCTCGATTGTCCAGTAAAAACCCTAACTCTTAGTTCGGGAATAATAAATCATCATACTCCTAACCCTCGACTCCCAAACCATCGTTCCATCCCATATGCTACAAACCCTTTACAGCCCTGCTGTAAACTCTGTCTCGCTCTGGCAGCCGAGCAAAATGGTGACCCACATCGGGTACCCTTGCCATATACTGCCAGTACTCCCCCACTAGGGTCTCGTATAGTCACCATCTGGCGCTCGCAATCTATTACAGCTCCAAATCGGCTCAACCAATCCATGCCCATAATGACACAAACGTCCCCCATCGCAATCGGGACCAGATCTATCGGGAACTCAGCACCGAAGATCTCTAGTACACATCCTCGAATCACCTCAGTAGCATACACCACTCGCTCGTCGGCTATAGAAACTCGTAGAGGTCGACTCATCGCTTCTCGTCGGATACTGATGTGCTGGCTAAATGCTAACGACACGAAAGATCGACTCGCACCCGAGTCTAATAACACCAAAACATGTACGGAATTCACAAGAAAGTACCAGCCACAACATTAGGTGCTGTGTGGACCTCCTCCGCTGTCATCTGGAAGGCTCTCCCTCGTGCCTTCGGTGCCTCGGCCTTCGCTGGCCGACCCTCAATAGCTCGCGTTGGAGCAGGGGCAGATCCCTGTAACAGCTGCGGACACTCGGCCCTCCGGTGGCCAGTCTGGTTGCAATGAAAGCAAACCATCAATCCCTTGGGGAAATCCTTGGCTATATGACCCTCCTTGCCATATTTGTAGCAAGCACCTGCTCGACAAACTCCATCATGTCCCTTACCGCACTTCCCACAAGTGCGGCCCTTCTGGCCTCCAGATCTCGTATCAGCGGGCTTAGCCCGCTTGGCTGCCGACTGTACTTGTACCGGTCGCCTGTCCCTCCTGTGAGACTCGGCCTCCTCCCTGGCCTGAGTCTCTAGCTCAATCTCCCTCTTCCGGGCATTTGCCTAGAGCTCAGCAAATGTCCGGTAAGTCGAGTTCACCGCGAACTCCCGAATGTCCCTCCTCAGAATGCTCAAATACCGACTCATGCGTGCCTGCTCACGCGACACGTGCTCTGGGCAAAACAACGCCCTCTCGTGGAACATCCATGTAATCACAGTCATGGACTCCGTCCCCTGCTTGAGGGACAAGAACTCCTGTGCCAACCGTTCCCTCTCCACCGGGGGAACATACTCGTCTCTGAGCATGGTGGTGAACCTCTCCCAGGTCACCTCTGAGATCTCTGCAAGAGTGAAGTTTGCCGTCACAAACTTCCACCAATCCTTCGCTCCCAAGCGGAGCTGGTTCAACGCGAACCGTACCCTCAGATGCTCCGGACACGAACAGGTGTAGAAGCATCCCTCAATATCAGAAATCCATCTCATCGCATCAATCGGGTCCTGAGTCCCATCAAACTCTGGTGACTTCGTGTTGCTGAACTCCCGGAACAGCAACGAGTCACCCCTCCCCCTGAGGTCTAGCAGCAGCAACAGCTGCCGCAGCTGCAGCGGCTGCAGCCTCAGTAACCGCGGCGTACCGCTCATCGAATGTCTCAATCCACGTGGTCTTAATAGACCCAAACATCTCCTGTATCTCTGCTCGGATAGCCTCAGCTACCTCATCATAAATCATCCTGCGAATTGCGTCATTGTTGACTCCGCTGCTCTCTGGTGTGTGACGTGTACCCACCATGATGTCTCACAACATAAACGAAAACAGAGACTCGTTCGAGTATACTTGTACTCGATCACCCAATCCTACTTGTTCCTGGGAATCCTAAGGATTCTTACTTAGACTGTGCACTGATCCGGTGTTTTCAGTAGTACGGGCCCTATACTACCCTCCACAATGCATCAGCATTCATTCCAAGTCCTCCCCCTAGGATCCCAGATCACAAGTGCTCTACATCTCGCTAAGCATGGGCTACCCTTCGGTAGACTTCTCATAAGCTCCTCACTGCTACCTACTCACTCTCGAAGCATCTCATAGCAGCAGTAATCTCCTAGGCTAAGGCATCACAAATCAGGCCACTCTAGTCCTAATAGGAATACCTAGCCTACTCCAGCATGCATAACAAATCATATCATATCTCATAACACATAATTTAAGGGTATTTTGGGAAATCACCGTTTGGGCGCTGGCTGATCGTACACATTGCTTCTTTCCGCTTTCCTCACATTCCTTTACTTTTTTAGAAAAATTATTCCTTTTATGAAAAACTTTCTCAAATCCTCAGTTTGAGTTCAAATACACCCGAAGGTGCATCCGAATCCCTCAAACCAAGGCTCTGATACCAAATTGTAACAACGTGAATTTCCAACACAATTTTTTTTTTCATTTTTAAAACATAATTTCATTCATAATAATTATCAAGATCCAATGTAACACATGTCCTCCAAATGAAACAATCCCAAGATCTCAAATACATAAAACTCCATCAATGTGTACAGATCATGTCGGCGCCTTCCCGCGATCCTCGTTGGTACCTGAAACACATATCACATAAACAGTAAGCATAAATGCTTAGTGAGTTCCCCAAAATACCACATACGCACATACGCCACTCAAGGCTATAGCTCTACAAGACCTTACGGTCCTTGTGTCTCAGGGGACTTCCGTCCCATAATCCTGATAGACCTTCCGGTCCCACTTCTCTGACCTTCCGTTCCGTATCATCTTGACCTTCCGGTCCATACACCGTTGACCTTTCGGTCCATACACCGTTGACCTTCCGGTCCATATCATAATACTCATAACATAACATAACACATACATATCATATAACGACATACATTACATACTCATCATAGCACATAAGACCTTCTGGTCACTCATAATTACCACTCTAGGTAAAGTATAGTGAGAAGACCCACCTCACATGATGTCTAGTAAACCTTCTGGCTTGATAACCTCGATCGAGCCCCCGCCTAACACATAAGGAAAACATTTCTAATTAATACTTCCTCTTGTCCTCATCTCTAATGAATGGGTAGAAGACCATTCTACCCCTTCTCGACCTCTCTTGATTCGGCATGACCAACACCCTAAGGTCAACTGAAGTCAACCCTGGTCAATGGTCAAATTTTGACCAGACTCGTCGAGTGCACTCGCGTGACTCGGCGAGTCCATGCGTGTCCTATGAATCCTCATAAAGCCTCACTCAACTCGCCGAGTTAAGTTTTCACTCGACGGGTTACCACTGGACACGAATCGGGGCAACCCGACTCGACTCGTCGAGTCCCCTTATGGACTCGGCGAGTTCCTTCCATGGCAATATTCATATGACCTTCTGAGGTCAGATCTGTTTCTCTAACCTATAGATCTGACTTCCCAATGCTCAATAATCACGAAAAGGTCCAATCTTTACACTCATGCAACACACATAAAGCTTCTTTTGGTGAAATAGCTTCTAACATGGCAACCTAGGCTCATATCTCCAAAGGAACAGCATAAAGTAGAAAGGTTGGGACTCTCTGGACCTCTTAAGGTCCAGATCTAAGACTTTTCCACATTGGGACCTCATATGCATCATATACTATCCAAGAAAGGGTAAAGAAAACCCTAGATTCAAGGATTCTACACAAAACAGAAGGAAGGGGCGAAATACTACCTCAAAATGGAGATCCTTGCTTGGATGTCTCATAATAACAACCTCCTTTGGTCCTTCAAGCTGAATCCCTTCACTTCCTTTGCAAAATCACACCAAAATTACTTGATTTTATCACAAGAACTCTCCCATGGCTCCAATGGCGATTTAGGGTTTCACACATGGGATATCAGGCGCATCTAAGGTCATAAGTTCCTTTAAATAGGCTCCAACCCCGGAACTTAGGGTTTTCTCTGCCCAGTACCTACTCGGCGAGTCCATATTTGGACTCGTCGAGTCTGCTCATTAAATCCACGTGATCAATTCGACGTGACTCGGCGAGTCAGACCTACGACTCGTCGAGTCCCTCCTAAATCCTCAAAATTGAAACCCGAACTATCGTACCCGAAATTTCGGATGTTACAGATATCGTAAAGAACCAAATCCACTTTAATATTGCTAATAATTGAAATATAACCACCAATTTTCATAAATACCATTGCAAGGAAATATAAAGTAAATAAGATAAAACCAAAAATTCACTTTATTGATAATGTGTGGAAAAATTTGTCCTTACAATGCAAATATACATGAAAACTCTGTTTCTAGATATTTCCTAAGCAATCTATTAATCTGTCGTAACTCGTAATTTCTAAATTATGATCATCGAACCATATGACCGAAATCCATCTCTTACGATCAGAATTAGCTTTTTTTTTCTTTAGCTTCCTTCTTTCTCTTAGATCCTGAAAAAACATCAAAGTGTGACTATCACATCATGTATTAAGAATCTATGAATAGGAACTTAATGGAGTTAGATAATGGATGTACCTGAAGTAGAGTCATACAACTTGACTTTCTTATCTTTGTGATCTTTCAGGTAGACAGGACAGTTTCGCATCCAATGTCCTTTCAATTGGCAGTTGAAACATATGGACTCTTCAGGAATGGCACATGGAACTATATCAGAATTAGCCTCTCTCTTTACCATATGGTCAAACGGTTTGACATTGGCCGATCATTTTCTATTGGGAAGAGAAGCCTTTTTTGGACTACCATTGTTACTACTATCCATGGAGTTTTGAGAGACAGATCCTTCAAACACATTTTCTTGACCATTTCTCTTCAGCATTTCTACTTCAGTAGCAATTAGCAAATATGTCAGATCAATTAGGGTCACGTCGTGGTTAGTCATATACTAGTACTTAACGAACTGACTATATGAATCAGGAAGCGAGTGAAGAACCCAGTCAACGGCCAACTCCCTTCGGAAAATGACACCCAATATTCCCAATCTGTCAATGTGCGACTTCATTTTTAGAACATGCGTACACACAAAATCTCCATCTTGGTGTTTGCATGCCAAAAAGGGCTTAAGTAACTTTGAACTTTTCAAGTTGACGAAAACGTGGGTGAGGGAGAATCACTGGAGGAGGTGGAGGAAGAGTTAGAGAAGTATGATTTCCATATCCACCAATGCTCGAAGAAGGGAACGTTCTTTCACCTTGATCGACATGTGGAAGATCATCTTCAGAAGGAAAGCCATTTCTAAAAGGACGAGAAAGACCATTGTTGTCAGAACTTGACAACTATAAACGGAGAAAAGAAAATTCAAGTTAGTTGCTTTTAATCCTTAATTATTAACCCAAAATTCAAATTAAGGCTAGGATCCATATTTTCGCTTCGAATTCTGAAGAGGGATGCAGTAATCAAATTCGAATCTATTTTAGGTAGGTAAGCATTTACCAGTTTCAATCTAATGAAACTCCTAGATCTTTGAGAATCATTGAACTATTCAATGACATGTTTAATCTCGATTATGCCCTTTGCATTTGTGACTGGGATACCGAGGATCACAAACAAGGTGTGAATAACCATGGAAATTAGCTTGGTACTCTCGATGTCATTTATCACCCAATCAATGTGTCGGTTAACCACACACGCTCCATCGATCAATGATAATTTACGAGACACCCATTGCCAACAATATTAGTCCATATTAGTGTGTCGGTTAACAACACATGCTCCACTAACGACCAATAAGGTGCAATGTGCAATTTCATGGGTTAGCATCAAATTCACATTTTTCCTAAAGTAATTAAGAATGGGATTTTAGAAAATGGTTTAGTTACTTTATTATTATACTTTTAATGAGGATTAAGTGTCCTATAGAACCCATTCGGCTAACGACCATCCACCATACAAGAGAGCGGTGGGTAAGAATAGATACCCAATGGTGGTCATTTTACAGGCCACATCCTTAAACTCCCCTTATAGTAGGGCTTCGTGAATGAGGCGTACTAACGGTTCGACTCACTTAGTCTTATACATATAGTATATATTAAACTTTTAATTATATACATAGTATAAGGTGTATTTAAAACATTTTAAAATAGAAAGGGTTTAATCCTTTAATAAATTAAACTTTTAATTTAATTAAATTTAAACTACATATGGATATCCTTTATTTAATCTTTTAATTAAATTATTAATAAAATCCATAAGGATATATTTTAGGGGTTTCCATTATAAATTTCAAAAAATTATACCTTTAATTTTAAATTTCAAACAATCCCAAAAATATTAATTATTAAGTCCTATTAATAATTATCGAGTAACCAATTATGGATATGTTAATTATCCTTTAATTAATCAACTAATTAAATTATTAACTATATCCATAAGGATAAATATAATCACATAAAATCAACATTATTAGATTCATAATTATCTCCTAACATTTAGGTTTTTACTGAATTATCTTATATTACCAATAAAACAGATTGTGGCAGAATTAATAAAAGATAATTACCAAATATTAACCTAGTAAATCACGTTAGACAAGAAAATCCGAGATAAGCATCAGACGGACCAACTCACCAAGTTGGAAGACCAAACTCGACGAGTTCATGCAACTCGACGAGTTCTAAGAACAACTCAACGAGTTCATTGAACAGAATGTTGATTCTGTTCCCTTCGCCTTTGAACAAGATCACAATTTCATCTATTCAACAGAAAACTAATCTTAGGCTCAGATACCACTGATGGGTTTTAAGCATAACAATAATTCCTAAGTATGGATGCAACCCTAATGCTTTGGATCTAGGTTTTCTCTAGTTGAGCATGCAAACATTGAACACAAAAGAAGAAACCCTAGGTTCTATGTATTACAATCGAAATTCACATAATAGGGATTAAAATACATACCTTGATTGTTATGTTGTAATAACAATCTAAAATCCTTGCTTGAAACACCTTTGGTAGAAAGCGTCACAAGTGTCGCGCCTCGAATGGCTCACAAACAAACTCAAGCAACCAAGGATTACTATAGAGATATAGAAGGGAAGAAGAATTTCGTCCAAGAGGTTTCTTGGGAGAGCATAGCCAAAATTCCTTATGGTAGAGGGTTTATATAGGTGTTAGGAAGGTATTGGATAAGGCAGGTGTATCCAAGATAACCCTAATCCCTTAACTTCCTCCGTAAGGCATCCAAGGCACCCTTAGAGCCCAAGGAAACCCTAGGAGCATCTAGATTTCGTTCACACCCTTTAGGGAGGTTCTAGAATTTCCCAATGCTCAACTATTGAATATTGTCACCTTTAGTCCCTGCAGTTGCAATTAATTCCATTAACCCCAAAATTAATTCCAAATTAATTTCTGATTAAATATTAATTAAAAAGTATGATTTCTAATTAATATATTATTTCCATAATACATTAATAAATCTTTTATTTTGATTTCTAATTAATTTATTGACCAAGTAATAAATTAATAAATCATTCTTCTCTCTAACAGTCATCATATTCAATCGCCATGATTGAAGGCAACCCAAAAGGATTGTGCTACTATCAAGTCAAGTTTATACCAATTATAGTTATGGGCTTAGACACCTAATCCAACAACTTATTCCTTAGGAATAAATGTTAAAGAATATATGATTTTTAAGGTGGATCCTTAAGAATAAAGAAGATAATGAGGATAGGTAAGCAAAAACTATAGCTCCTAACTCAAGGCCATGGATAATGTAGTTATTTTCCTGTACTTTAAGTTTTCGGGATGCATAAGCAATAACCTTGTCCCTTTGCATCAACACACATCCTAATCCTTGATTTGATGCGTTGCAGTATACGACGTAATCTTCTGTCCCATCTGGGAGGGATAGGATTGGTGCACTAGATAGCATTTGTTTTAGTTTATGGAAAGCAGCTTTTTGTTTATCTTCCCAGTTGAACTTTGTTTCTTTCCGTGTTAGTGTTGTGAGTGGCTTGGCTATCTTAGAGAAATTCTCTATAAATCTCCGATAGTAGCCATCAAGTCCTAAGAATTGGCGCACTTCTGTTGGCGTCTTTGGTGCTTCCCAATTCTTAATTTCTTCAATCTTCGGGAGGTCGACATGAATCCCTTTGTTGCTAACTACATTCCCTAAAAATTGTAATTTTCTAATCCAAAATTCACATTTGGAGAATCCCGTCTTAGTAGTACCAATATTATTTGCAAGGGTTGACCGTGTTCTTTCTTGGTTCGTGAATAAATCAATATATCATCGATAAATATTATCACGAATTTATCCAAGTACGGTTTGCAAACACGATTCATGAGATCCATAAACACTGTTGGGCGTTGGTCATTCCAAAAGGCATAACTAAGAACTCATAATGGCCATACCGAGTCCTAAATGCCATTTTTGGAACATCGTCTTCTTGTACTCAGATTTGACGGTATCCTGATCTAAGATCTATCTTTGATTAGTAGCTAGATACTTGAAGTTGATTGAACAGATCATCAATTCTTTGGAAACAATTAACGGTTCTTGATCGTTAATTTGTTCCGCTCCTGATAATCAATACACATTCGAAAGGATCCGTCTTTCTTCTTAACAAACAAAATTGGTGCTCCCCAAGGTGAAAAGATTAGTCTGATAAAGCATCTGTCAAGAACTTCTTGTAGTTGGCTAGATAGTTCTTGCATTTTAGATGGAGCCAACCGATAAGGAGATTTCGCTACTGGTGCTACTCCTGGAATTAAGTTGATTTGAAATTTGTCTTGTTGAACAGGTGGTATTCCATGTAGATCTTCAGGAAATACATATGGGTAGTCACAAACTTGAGGTATGTCGTTTATTTTGTTTTGGTTTTCTTATCTACAATGTGAGCCAAGAATGTGCTACATTTCTTATGTAGATATTTCTGAGCCTTTATGCAAGAAATGAGTTTAAGGTTTTTCCTAGACTTATCACCATAGATAATCATGGTTTTGCCATTAGGTAAGGGTAATCATATGGCTTTTCATAGCATAGGATTTCTTCGTGGTGTTAAGATAACCAATCCAAAGCTTCCAATAATCATGGGCATGAGGTTGACGTGAAAAGTATGATTATATAGAGTTAGAAGGTAATTTTCTAAAATTTCTTGGGTGATTTCATTTGGTTCGTTTAGCTATTTCTACTTTATATGCTTCTTCTAGACTCATAATTTTAATGTTTAATAAATCTTCTATCAGCTCCAGAGTCGAAGAGTATTTTAGCGTATAAGTTATTTATGAGGAACGTACTAGTTACCACAGATGGTCCTGAATAGTTTCCCTAATTCCAATTACGAATGCTCTGCTCCGAGCATTATCTCCCTGGTTCCTTCATTTTGGACATTCTCTCCTAAAGTGTCCAACTTCTCCACACTCGTAACATGTTCTTCCTCCACCAGAGCCTGTTCCGGTGTTTGTTATGTGATTTACTATTGTAGGTGTCGTGCTTCTATAGTAATTGACAGTGTTCCGCTTGTGTTTACACTTCATGCAAACAACATAGTCAACTAAGTGATGACGGTTGCACCCATTACACCTTCTAGAGATGCTTGAGGGTTGAAAAATAACTCATCAAGTTCATGCTTGACGGTTGAAAATAGCTCATCAAGTTCCAAGCTTTATACCTTCTAGAGATGCTTGATGGTGAGATACTTCTGGATCTAAGTTGCCTTAAACTTTCAATCAAGTCTACCACCTTTTTCCTCCTTCACAAGCACAAGAACACACTTTCAAGCTCAAAAACACACACCAAGGGAGTAGGGTTTGCAAGGGACATTTTTGGGAGTTGGAGGTTGATGGGGGAAAAGGTACGAAGGGAGTTAATGACATTATATAGGGATCAAACCCTAAAAATTTAGGATTGAGCACATCGGCAGTATACCCCACGTATTAAGGTACACCTGTCGTACCAGCTCGAGTCCTCACGTCCTGATTAAATGAGTTACACCAAGCGTAACCCTAACTTACAAACGACGTAAGGACCAAATTGACAATAATTAAACTTTTGGGCCAAATATGAAATACCTGAACAATGAGTGTTGTAATTCTACCCTATTTGAATCAGACTTCGTCTTCAAAGTCCGGCGATACAAACAACTCTAGATCATGCTCCCTTACTTCCGCCTCTGGCTCCCAAGTCCACTCGGAGCCTTTCCAATGTTGCCACTCGACCTTGACCAGAGGCACCACCTTGTTTCACAAGTCCTTCATCTTCCTATCCAAAATTTCCGCTGGTCTCTCGACATAGTTTAGGCGCTCATCGACCTGTTTATCGTCCAATGGAACAAATGCTGAATCATCAGATACAAACTTCTGTAGCTGGGAAACATGGAAGGTGTTGTGAATCTGACTGAGCTCCTCAGGCAGATCCAATGGATATATGATGGGTTTTAGGGGTTACAACACAATGCACTAAGCGGAAAATTATTCAAACAATTCAAATAAATTAGGGCACATGCAACCTAATAGTATCCATGTCTTTCAAGTAAAGCAACATACTATGAACCCTAGGTTATAAAACTTTTCTATGATCTAATTAACTTATAAGAAAAAGAAAAACTAACCTTTAAGATTGTTGTAGTAAACAATCTTGAATTCCTCCTTGAAAACCTTTGCTAGCAAGCGCCACAAGTGACACGCCTCTAATGGTTCACAAACAAATCCTAGCAACCAAGGAAAACTATATAGAGAGAGGGAGGGGTTTAGATTTCGTCCAAGGCACTTAGAAGAAAGGCTTGACCGAAATTTAACCCTAAGGAGGGTTTATATAGGTGTTAGGAAGATGTTGGATAAGGCAGGTATTTCCAAGATAACCTTAATCCCTTAATTTCCTCCCTAAGGAATCCAATCACCCTTAGAGCCCAAGGAAACCCTAGCAGCACTCTATATTTCGTTCCCCGGTCATTAGGGAGGTTCTAGAATTGCCCAATGTTAAACTATTGAACATTGTCACCTTTAGTCCATGCACTTTTAATTAATTCCTTCAACCCCAAAATTAATTCCAAATTTATTTCTGATTAAATAGTAATTAAACAATATGACTTATAATCAATATATTATTTCCATAATACATTAATAAATCATTTATTTTTATTTCTAATTAAGTTATTGACCAAGTAATAAATTAATAAATCATTCTTCTCTTTCTTAAAAGTTATCCTATTCAATTGCCAGGTTTGAAGGCAACCTAAAAGGACTGTGCTACTATCAATTCAAGTTTACACCAATTATAGTTATGGGCTTAGACACCTAATCCAACAGTCTCCCACTTGGATAAGTCTAATAACTATAATTGCCAGTATAACTTACCAAATTGACTAGCAAATTGTAGCTACCAAAAGCCGTTGTCGAACTCTGACCTAGTCACTGATGTGTCCTTAGATAAGTGATCAAATATTCCTCCGTTCTACAAGATATCGTATGGACATGAGACATGGTTTATAATCATTCTCTCTGTCTAAGATTTGTTTCCCGATTTTTGATTTATGACGACTGAAATCAAACTACTAATTGAACACATCAATTCAGTCCAGGCTTGGCCAAGCGCTTTAGATGTCATCATCAAATCATCGAGGGGCCCATAGATATCGCTTTTCCCGGTAGGGAAAAAGGAACGGATAAACTTCGACTTATATGCTTGTACTATTTACTCATCAAATCACACACAACAATACGTTTTATAACATCAAGTTACCGACGCATTTACGTATTATCAATGCACAACCAACTTATAAACAACAACTCATATATATTCGTTTCAAGGATATAAGATATTATCGTCTCAAAATTACTCATGATAAAATCCATGAAGTAATTCTCTGAGCATGGGTTTATCCAATACTTAAAATCACCATTTCAAAAGTACTCATGAACATTGCGACAAAACCATTGCTATGTGTAATCGCCATAGACAATCTACAATTCAATTCATGACAGTCTTAATTCGCTGCTTACTTCCAAAACTACGGTCGATTGTGGATGTTTGAATAATCCAATTATTCGGAAAGTAAAACATGCAAAGTGAAACACAATAATAACCTAATTAACTATGGTCTTAAAACTATTTAATATAAATAAAACTCTTATTATTTAACCACCATATTAATTAGACTTTATTAATTGTATAATGTTTCGAGTAATCAACTAAATATTTCAAATAAACATCAGTCATACCATGTTGTAAACATGCATACTATGTTGCTTTATGGTCCTTCCTTTGTGAAAAGATCGATTGGACATTATTCCAATGATGCTCATTTCACAATGCCTGATTCTAGTCGTTAGTAGAATGCATTAGAGTTCAACCTTTCATGCAAAGATCTTTTGTGGTGTCAGGGCTTCAAAGTCACAGAGACTTTGCCAACGATATTACAAAACATTTCATTGAAAGTTTGTTACTGAAAAGAATTTTATGGTAATGTAGTTTCAAATTCAAGATAACTACTTGAACACCTTCCTTGCATTAAGGTTCCTAACTCACATGTATATTTTAATCGTAAACTCCCATTATGAAAACATTTCCATATTCCCATATGACTATCAATTCTTAACAAGAGTCACCTTCACTCAGAATTACGTCAATATGGTCCATGCAAATGCTACTATACTTCCAACTGTCCACAAGCAACCAATCTTTTGGTAAACCTCAGACTGTTCTTGACAGCTGTTTAACAACTTTAGTCACATCCTATTCTAGTCCTTTTTCCCTCTCAATGCCCTAGGCATTTGCAAAATCAGAACAAGTGAATATTATAGCATATGTAATCAATCCTATATCTGAAGCATATGGGATTTGATACATAATGTCTTACATAAAGGCATGATATCTGATCAGTCTCTTGTTGTAATATTTCCATATATCGAATTTCCTATATTGAATCATTTCAACACGATATTCATATATATTCAAGACTAAGTTTTATTAAACTTTCAGTCTAAACTTTTAGATTTTAAATGAAGTATGAGTGCCTTCTCTCCAAAGCTTATCATAGTGAAACAATTCCCAAACTTTGCAACTTGCAAATTTGTAAACTTTGTTTCCCACAAATATTATTGCCAATTTGCAACACTTAACATAACAATTATGCTCCCACTAGCTTTGACATGTATCCAGAAATCAACTGGACTTTTAGAAATCATTACTATTGAATTTCTTACTAATGTTCAGATTTCTGATACGTGGTGCTTCGATAAGCCTTTATGCAGACTTCTCAAGATTATACACCTTCAATAGATACATATGTGTGTGTTTAAACCCTTTCAGAACTTATAGTTATAAGTCCTGAACGTTCAAATTATTTCTTGGCATTTTGTCACAATTCGAACTATCAAAAGGGATGTCGTAACCATATGTGAATTTGAGAACGTAATTGTCACAACTGCTAAGCATAATGATATTAATAAGATTTAAATCTACTAGCGAAAGTGTTTCCTCATAATCATTTTCATGAATTTGAGCGAAACCTTTTGTCACCTAGATTTTATGGTGTATATGTTCCCATCCATGTAAATCTGTCATTTCCAACCTACAATCGTAAGATAAGGTTGAGGAAAAAACCAAAATCAAATTTAGTCTTACTTTCATGGACTGAACTTTGCTTATTCTTTATTTCTTGCCTTCCGGTAGCACAAGGGCCTACCAGCGCTTCCAAGTTGTTAAGCACCTCACTCATATTGATCAATGTACTTTCACTGACCAACGTGCCCTACCTTTTACAGTCAAATGGGAACCATACAGCTCATAAGCATTCCCAACTCAGCTGGAAGGTGCATAGAAATAAGAATGTGTCAACTTAACATGATAGGTTATCAACCTCAGGCCGTGTGCTAGTGATAACTAAAAGGTTTATTCTTTATTGACTCCTGAAACTATTCAAGATCATTAAGACTCCTACTGACTTCTTGACATGTAAGTTTCTCTCTTAAGGAGCATTCCTTGATGATCAAAACAAATATTCAAAAGTTAGTGTGGATTCTCAACAATAAACTCTTCATGGAATTGGCCTTAGTTCATCCTTTATTTTAACCAAAAACATCACAACTTCCAATTCCAATGTGCTAGAGTAAGAAAACATTATTACTCCACATTTTGTGAGGTGTTATAAACCTACTTAGTATGAAATAAGTTTTAAGATACGATTTGTAGTTACTAGAGTATAACTCTAAAACTTGATTGGAAACGAAGTATGACTCATCTCTTGATTAACCCATTTCAACAATATTTGATTCCTGTTCTTAGTTAAACAATTGCACTAAGATTCTCTTCGAGGATCAATTGTTACATGGTTCCATAATCATCAAGATGATCATAACATGATACTAAAGTAATCTCCTTTCCTTTCAGATTGGAGAAAATTTTATCTTTCTGCCAGACAGATTCTTCATATTCATTCTACTTGTCTTCGAAAACTTTTCAAAGTATGAGAATTATGCTTAATCTTGTAAACACAACCATGTTTACTGAAACATCGGTAAACCATGACGAATAGAGTTATCGTCCTTTGTGGTGGATCCCACGAGTACATATCAATATGTACTATATCCAATAGTCCTTCACTTTGACTCACATAAACATGTGATCAACGAATTAGTCTTAATCTTCTAACGATCAAGATTCTTATACATCACACAATTCGAATTGTATGACTCCAAGTTTCTATCCAATTGAAACTTGGGTGATGAGAATTCCTTTACCACAAGCAATATAACTAAAATTCAAATCCACATTTAGCATTGCTAATAATAGAAATGTAACCACCAATTTTCATAAATGCCATTGCAAGGAAATATAACCAACCAAAATTTCACTTTTATTGATAATAAACAAAAATTTGGAACTTGTCCTTACAATGCAAAAAAAAAATATGAAAACAATGTTTCTAGACATTTCCTAAGCAATCTATTAAGTTGTCATAACTCCCAAGTAGTTGCTTACAAAATCCGATCATCAAGCCATGTGACCGAAATCCATATCTCACGATCAGATTCATCTTGCACTTCTTAAGCTTCCTTCTTTCTCTTAGATCCTGCAAAAACATCCAAATGTGACTATCAAATCATGTATTAAGAATCTAAGAATAGGAACTTAATGGAGTTAGATAATGGATGTCCCTGAAGTAGAGTCACACATTTTGACTTTACTATCTCTAAGATCTTTCAGGTACACAGGGCAGCTTCGCATCCAATGCCCCTTCAACAGGCAATAGAAACATATGGACCTTTCAGGAATAGCACATGGGACTATCTTAGAATTAGCCTTTCTCTTTAACATATGGTCAAACGGTTTGACCTTGGTCGATCCCTTTCCACTGGGAAGAGAAACCTTTTCCGTACTACCAATGTTGCCATTGTTAATGTCCATGGAAATTTAGGAAACAGATCCTTTAAACATATTTGCTTGACTTATGCTCTTAAGCATTTCTGCTTCAGCATCAATTAAAATTATATTTTAGATCAGTTAGGATCACGTCTTGATCCCTCATATAGTAGTCTTTGATGAACTGAATATATGACTCAGGAAGCAAAAGAAGAACCAAGTCAATGGCCAGCTCCCTTGGGAAAATGACACCCAACATCGCCAATTTCTCAATGTGCGATTTCATTTTCAGAACATGCGCACATAAAGACTTTCCATCTTCATGTTTACATGCCAACAGGGCTTGAGTGACTTCGTATTTTTCAACTTGAAGAAGGCATCACCTGGGGAGAGTCATTGGAGGAGGTGGAGGAAGAGTTGGAGAAGCATAATTTCCAGTTCCACCATTGCTTGAAGAAGGGAACATTCTTTCACCTTGATCAACATGTGGAAGATCATCTTCAGAAGGAAAACCATTTCCAGAAGGGCGAGGAGAACCATTGTCGTCTGAACTTGATATCTATATTAGGAGAAAAGAGAGTTCAAGTTAGTTGATTTTAATCCTTAATTATTAACCCAAAAATTTAAATTAAGGCTAGGATCCATATTTTCGATTAAAACTTTGAAGAGGGATGTCGTAATCAAACTCGAATCTATTTTAGGTAGGTAAAGTAATTACCAATTTCAATCTTATTGAAAACTCCTAAATCTTTGAGATTCATTGAACTATTCAACGGCGTTTAATCTCGATTATGCTCTCACTTTGTGACTGGGATGACGAGGATCACAAACGAGATGTGAATAACCATGCAAATTAGCTTGGTACTCTCAATGTCATTTATCATCTAATTAATGTGCCGGTTAACCACACGCGCTCCATTAATCAACGATAATTTACGAGACACCCATTGCCAACAATATCAATCCCATATTAGTGTGTTGGTTAACCACACATCCTCCACTAACGACCAATAAGGTGCAATGTGCAATTTCATGGATTAGCATCAAATTCACATTTTTCCTAAAGTAACTAAGAGTGGGATTTTAGAAAATGGTTTAGTTACTTTTCATCATTATACTTTTAATGAGGATTAATTTGTCCTATCAAACCCGTTCGGCTAACGACCATCCACCATACAAGAGAGCGGTGGGTAAGAATGGATACCTAATGACGGTCATATTATAGACCGCTTCCTTAAACACCCCTTATACTATGGCTTCGTGAATGAGACGTACTAGCGGTTCGACTGACTTTTGTTATACATATAATATATATTAAACTCTTAATAATATGTATAATATAAGGTGAATTTTAAACATTTTAAACATTTTAAAATTTCAAGGGTTTAATCTTTTAATAAATTAAACCTTTAATTTAATTAAATTTAAACAATATATGGATTTATTAATTATCCTTTAATTAATCATTTAATTAAATTATTAATAAAACCATAAGGATGTATTTTAAACTTTTCAAAATACTAGGGTTTATAATAAATTTCAAAATTAAATAATTTAAATTTAAGATAAACCAAATATTTAATTATTGAGTTCCATTAATATCCAATTAATTATTTATGCACTTAAAAAATCAATTATATTAATCACAAAACAATTAAATATGTCAAATACCAATCTCTTTACATCTAGGCTTTTAATTTATCAGACAAGATACACCAAAATCGGATTTGGAGGATAATTATAGCAACAAATCATCAAACAAAAGCATATTAGGCAGAAAAACACAAAATCCCGGACCAGACCTGAGCTCACGACGTGAGCTCCGACAATTGCAAAAAACAGGTTTCTTTGATGTCGAAAAATGATTCACCAATGTGCAAATCAATGAAAGACAACACATGGCTGTGATAGCTCTGATGGGTTTTAGCGGTTACAACACAATGCACTATGCGGAAAATTATTCAAACAATTCAAATAAATTAGGGCACAGGCAACCTAATTGGATCTATGTCTTTCAAGTAAAGCAACATACTATGAACCCTAGGTTATAAAACTTTTCTATGATCTAATTAACTTATAAGAACAAGAAAAACCAACCTTTACGATTATTGTAGTAAACAATCTTGAATTCTTCCTTGAAAACCTTTGGTAGCAAGCGCCACAAGTGTCGCGCCTCTAATGGGTCACAAACAAATCCTAGCAACCAAGGAAAACTATAAAGATGGAGGGCCTAAGATTTCATCCAAGGCACTTAGAAGAAAGGCTTGGCCGAAATTTAACCCTAAGGAGGCTTTATTTAGGTGTTAGGAAGATGTTGGATAAGATAGGTATCTCGAAGATAACTCTAATCCCTTAACTTCCTCCCTGAGGCATCCAAGGCACCCTTAGATCCCAAGTAAACCCTAGGAGCACTCTAGATTTCATTCCCCCCTCTTTAGGGAGGTTCTATAATTGCCCAATCTTCAACTATTGAACATTTTCACCTTTAGTCCCTGCATTTTTAATTAATTCCTTTATAATTAATATATTATTTCCATAATACATTAATAAATCAATTATTTTGATTTCTAATTAATTGATTGACCAAGTAATAACTTAATAAATCATTATTCTCTCTCTTAAAAGTTATCCTATTCAATTGTCAGGTTTTAATGCAACCCCAAAGGACTGTGCTACTATCAATTCAAGTTTACACTAATTATAATTATGGGCTTAGACACCTAATCCAACAATAGGCCACCCTTCCTAGCCTGGAAACTACTCGAAACGGCCCCATAAATTGGGGCCCCAACTTTCCCCTCTTCCTGAAGTGTATTACACCCTTCTAGGGTGATACCTTTAGTAAAACCATATCGTCGACCCGGAACTCCAACTCTGATCGACGTCTGTCAGCATAACTCTTCTTTTGAATCTAAGGTCTCGTTTGTTTTTTCGAAGCAAAAAATGTCTGAAGTCTGAGGACCACCTCTACAACCCTCTGTAGCATAAGAGGGGGACCAAACGGCTGCAACATGTAATAAAAAGTATGTTTGTTTTTTAACTTGCAGACTGTTGCAAGAAGTTAAATTAAGGTGTGAAGAGGTTTGAAGCATAAGGTCAAGTGTTGCGCCATGCAGCATGCGCAAAACAGTTTTTAAGTCAGAAGTCTTCTGAAAAACAAGCAGTTGTAAAGGGCCAAGTGTTGCGTGTGTGCTGCGCGGCGCAACAATAAGTGGTCAGAAGTGGTTTTTTAGAAAAAAAAATAAACAACACATAAGTTGTCTGCAACCTCTGCCTGATCTGTTGGATAAGCTCTGTTATCTGAAGGACTGACTCGATTTTTCCCATAAACCAATGACCGACCTCCCACCAACAAACTGGGGTACGACACTTTCTCCCATAAAGAAGCTCAAATAGAGGCGCACGAATACTGGAGTGATAGTTTCTGTTGTAAGAGAAATCAGCCTGAGGAACGTAGGAGTCCCAAATCCCACCGAAATCTATAACATAGGCTCTCAAAATTTCCTCAGGCGTTTGGATGGTCTGCTCGCTCTGGCCGTCAATCAGCAAATGATAAGCAGTGCTAAAGTGCAATCTCGTACCCAGTTCCTTGTGGAACTTCTGCCAAAATTGAGAAGTGAACCGAAAATCTCGATCAGATACAATGGAAACTGGAACACCATGAAGAGTGAAAATTTCGTGCACATATACATCAGCTAATTTCTCAGCCGAGGAGCTCTCATGAGTAGCTAGAAAGTGGGTACTCTTGGTCAGATGATCCACAATGACCCATATCGCATCAAACCCCCTATCCGTCCTTAGTAACTTAGTGATAAAATCCATGGTAATCTATTCCCATTTCCACATGGGACCCTCCAAAGGTTGTAGCTTGTCGTGCGACCTCTGGTGCTTGTCCTTGACCATCCGATAGGTCAAGCACCTCTCAACGTACCAGGTTATCTCTCTCTTCATGAAAGGCCACCAGTAACTAAGTCTCAAATCCCGATACATATTTGTGGCCCTAGGGTGTATCAAAAATTTAGACTTATGGACCTCCTACATCACAGTCTTCCTGACCCCACCAAAATCTGGTACCCAAAATTGACCGCACTAAGTCAGCAATCTGCGGCTATCGGTAGAAAACCTTTCAATTTCACCCCTGATTCTCTCCTGCTTCCAATTTTCCTTCTTGACTCCCTTAGCCTGAGCCTCCCTAGTCAAATCCATAAGCAATGAATCGATAGAGATCATCATAGATAAGCCCCCAACAGATGTGCTAGTCGACTTCCAGCTTAGAGCATCAGCGACCACATTTGCTTTCCTCGGGTGATACATAATCTCAAAGTTATAATCCTTCACCACGTCAAGCCATCTACGCTGTCTCATATTCAGATTCGGATGGTCCATGAGATATCTTAGACTATTGTGATCTGTGTAGATGGTACATCGGACCCCATATAGATAGTGTCGCCAAATCTTGAGGGCAAACACCACTGCCCCTAACTCTAGATCATGGGTCAGATATCAAACCTCATGCGACTTCAGCTGCCTAGAAGGATACACAATAACTCTCCTTCGTTTCATGAGTACTCCCCCAAACCGGTGATAAAAGCATCACAATAAACAACAAAATCCTCCACACCCTCTGGGAGGGTCAACACCGGGGCCTCACATAATTTATGTCTAAGTGCCTCGAACGCAACCTGCTGCTTAGGCCCCCAGAAAAATCCACGCCCTTCCTCGTCAAACGAGTGAGAGGTACAACAACCTTGGAGAAACACTAAATAAACCTCTGCTAATAGCCTACTAAACCAAGAAAACTCCTTATCTGCGAAGGAGACTTCGGGAGCTCCCACTGCATAACTGCCTCAGTCTTGGCTGGGTCGACCAAAATCTCATTTTGGTTAACGAGGTGTCCAAAGAACTGGACCTTCCATAACCAGAAATCACACTTCGAGAACTTGGCATAAAGCATCTCTCTCTTTAAAAATCTCAGCAGCTCTCAAAGGTGCTCATCATGTGTCCCTGGTCTTGGAGTAGACCAGAATATCATCGATAAAGACAATAACCGAATGATCGAGCATAGGCATGCATACCCGATTCATCAAATCCATAAATTTCGTCGGCGCGTTTGTGAGCCCATATGGCATCACTACGAACTCGTAATGACCATAACGAGTTTGGAACACTGTCTTCTCCACGTCCTCCTCCCTAACTCTCTTCTGATGATACCCTGACCTAAATTCGATCTTGGAGAACCAAGATGCACCCCGCAGTTGATCGAAGAGGTCATCAATCAATGAAAGTAGGTAACGACTCTTCACCGTCAACTTATTCAATTCTAGGTAATCAATGCACATCCGGTGTGATCCGTCCTTGTTCTTAACAAACAAAATCGACGCCCCCCAAGGCAAACTACTCAGTATGATAAACATCTTGCCCAACAGCTCCTGAAGTTGAGAGGAAACTCATGCATCTCTGGTGGTGCTAAACGGTACGACACTGCACCAAGGATTTGTCGATCTTGAAATCCACTTACCTTGCGGGAGGCACGTCGGGTAATTCCTCTGGAAATACATTTGGAGACTCTTTGACTACAGCCACATCCGAAACCGAAACCCCCTTATCTACCCGAGTGTCAACCACATACGCGAGATAACCAATACATCGATGTTGTAGATACTGCCGAGCCCCGAGGTTGATCCAACCCTGGTACCCTCGCCATATATAGTATGTTCTCCCCTAATTAGGGTTCGAACCACCACCCACTGCTCCTCACAATCTATCTCGACACTAAACGTGCCCAACCAGTCCAATAATATATTATTGTTCGTTATTTGATATTCAAAGCCCAATCTTACTGTTCATCGGATAATCAAGAGCCGAAAACTTCTTTTGATCCAATGTCTGAAAACGATGAGCCAATATATTTCATAAACCGTTCAATTTTAAGTTGTTGTTCATCGTTTTTTTTTTTCATACGCACTAAATGGTTATACAATGTTCCTGACTCATGATTTCTTCATCCTTTGCTTATACCTTCATTTTCGTTTCTTTATATCTAAATTTCGATTGGCTTTTATTGTTGAGTTAGACTTGTAAATCAATTTTATACTATGTCTTCAATCTTAAAATCGATTTTGCTCAAGTCTTAGTCTATAAATCGAAAATTGAGTTATTGATTTGGATGAACTTGACCAAGAACTATTGAAGGAGGTTTAGAACAGTTGTTTGAACATGTTTTGATCTGGAATTTGGTGAAGGAATATTCAATTTCGTGTTTGTCGATCTTTGATTTTGAAAAGTCAAACTCATAAAAAGTCAAACTCAATTTTCAATTGTTGATTCTGTGAATTAGAGGTTGAAATCGTTTGATACAAGTTGATTCTTGGTTGTGTATGTTGAAATCTTATTTGTTGTGGGGCTCAATTTCGAAAATTTGTTGGGTTTATGTTCTTGATGTTGAACAATATTAGAATGAAGGAACGAACTGGGTCTAGTTTTGCCTTCAATGAGTATCAAGAACTGATAACAAGCGGTTGATTTCAGTTATTGAAATCGGTGGAACTCCTTGGGTTTAGTAACGAAGGTCAATACAGGGTATTGATGTCGATTTTGAAGGATTTGCTTTTGTGTCGATGATTGATGACGAACAGTAACGGATGGGGTCGATATGAGGTTGAATAAAAAAGCGAAGTTGTGGTTCACTGGAAATCATTTGATGAGTCTGAGTTCGAATATTTTTGTTCTTGGGTCGATGAAAAAGTGAATGATTTGGGATTGTTGATATCTTCGATTTGGGTGAATTACTCTGAATGTCGAACGAACGATTGCTTGTGTTATTTGATGACAAAATCAGATTCGCTTGTTGGTCAATTAGTGAATGCCTTCGCTATGGGTCAATTGTTTGGAGTCGTATATCTGATTTCAAAGGTTTTTGTTTGTTGATTGGACGAAGCCTTGAAGTTTTTGGAGTCGATGTGTTTGTTCTTGATGTCGATAATTTTGGAAGGCCTGTATTAGCGAAATGTCGATTCAGTGAGTAAATGTAAATGGTTCAGACGAGATTCAGAGGCTTCGCATGCCTTTGGTTTCGTTAAAATGGTGTTGAAAAATTTCGTTAGAATGGTGCTGCAAGATTTTCGTTAAAAAGGAAGAAATTTTCGTTACCAGAATTAACGAAGTGAAGATGAAGTTTCGTTACCTGCATATAATTTCGTTAGATTGGGGAAGAAAACATAAAAGTTTTGTAAATGGCCCTTAAAGTTTCGACAATTTGGCAGTTTTTACCCACTTTCGTAAGTTGGACAATTTTTCAATATTTTGGAAGAAAGGAGAAAGAATTTTCGAAAACAGTCCCTGAAATTTCGACAGTTTGGCACAACATAACCACTTTCGAAAGTTGGGATATTTTTCGACATTTTGGGACAAAAGCAGAACTTTTCGAAAGCAGTCCCTAAAGTTTCGAAATTTTGGCAGTTTTCGCCTAGTTTCGAAAATGGACTGATTTTGCTGAAAATTTGAAGAAAATGCATTTCAGGCCCCTGCAGTTTATGCGAATTGACTCTTTCTACCCAGCTTTGGAAAAGGGGGAGAGTTTCGCATTTTTGGCTGTTTTGGGCGCACCGGGTCACTGCAGAAATTTGAAATTGACAATTTCTACCCATTTTTTGAGAAATTTTGTCAAAGGCAATCCGTGAACGAAGCTAAAAATTGAAGATTTTTTTGGTTTTTCGGATTGAAGCAAAAAGTTTATGCCACATGTTAAGGGGGAGTTTTGACAAGAAAAATTCTGAATAGAGTACGTTCTCTTTCCTTGATGGTTTTATAATCAAATTTCGATTATAAAAAGGGGGAGAAATTTATATGGAAATTCGAAGTTGAATTTTTCATATTACGCGGATTTGAAGACCGAAGTGACCTTGGATTTTTGAAGTTTATGAAATGATACGATTGGAGATTTGGAAGTGATTTCGGTTCGAGATGGGTTTGGAATTATTGAAGATTTTTGGGGTGTGTTTTTATGCTCAGCTTTAGGGTGATTATTTTGAGTTTGAGTAGCTCTTGATCATTCGTTGATGCTCGGTTCGTATGGTCTCACATCCTAGAACCCAAATTGAAGAATCATTGAAGAATTGAAGATTTGAAGTTCATCTCTACATATGTCACGCTTGAGGCTCGGATCGCGTAGTTGCTCGATTTTGGAAGATTTGAAGTGGGTTATCCATTCCTAACTTTGAGGGGGAGAATGTTGGGGTACAAAGTTATCCATGTATGAATTTGTAAATGGTTTGACTTTTGTAGACCCACTTGCATGTGGTGCATTAGCCTTGTGACATGAGATAGAGAGTGAGAGAGAGACATGTAAACACCTCTATATAAGGTGGGTTTATTCCACTTGTAGAGGTGTGCTTGAGAGGTGTAAAACTTGAGTGTGTAAGTGTGTGTTATTTATGTAGACTAGATCTAGATCCCTTTTTGTAAAACCATACGTATTCGAATACATCTCTTAAACACCGAAATCACCATGTTCATTGTGTGTTCTTTAATTCCGCAAGCCAAACCAAAGCTCATAAATCACTACACATAAATAGTCAGTTCTCCCCTAATTGGGGTTCAAACCACCACCCACTGCCCCTCACAATCTATAACGACACCAAACCTGCCCAACCAGTCCATCCCCACTATCATGCATACATCCCCCATAGGGATAGGGATCAAATCGATTGGGTAATATACCCCAAAAATCTCCAAGGTACAATCCCAAAAAATGATCGATTCAGAAACCGCATGCTCGTTGGCGATGGAAACACGCAACAAGCACTCTAACTCTCCAAGAGACATATCAAAACTCCTATTGAAGGACTGTGACACAAAGGATCGACTCGCACCCGAGTCAAAAAGCACAAGAGCAGGAAAGGAGTTCACTAAGAAAGTAACTAATATAAATACAATTATAAGCATAGAATATAATAAACAGAAAGAATCATAAATGATAACATACCGGTAACGACGTCAGGCACTGCCCTAGCCTCCTCTGCTATGAGCTGGAAAGCACGACCTCGAGCCCTTGGGGGCTTCACCCTGCCCTGGGGTCCATCCGTTATCCAAAGGGTATAAGTCGTAGGTGCCTGCACTAGTCTAGAGGTGGTAAGTTGACCCTTATATGGCCAACATGATCACAATAGAAACAAAGTCTGATACTCGAAGGAGGCTGCTGGCAACAGTCCTTCGCATAATGGCCCTCCTTTCCACACTTATGGCACTGAGAAGAAGATCGAAAAACACCCTCATGAACCTTGACACACTTTCCACAAGTACATCCCATATGTCCCCCATATCGTGAATAACGGGCTTGAACCGCTTTGCTATAGGTTGTGACTTAACCAAATCCTGCCTCAACTCCCTCATCTGAGTCTCAATCTCAATCTCCCGCCTCTTTACGACATCCTAAAGCTGAGAGAGGGTACTACATAGCTTGGTGGACACAAACTGTTGAATTTCAGTGTTGAGCATGCTCAAGTAACGCTCAATCTAGGCTTGCTCCAAGGCAGACTACTCAGGACAGAAAAGAGCCCTCTCAGTAAACATCTTGGTGATCTTTGTCACCGAATCTGTCATCTCCCTCTACGGAAGGTACTCCTGATCCAACCTCTTTCTCTTTCCACTAAGGGAGGATACATAATGCAAAACATCTCTAAGATTTTCCCCCAAGTAACAACAATCCTCTTCTCATGAGTGTAAGAACTAGTCACGAGGTTCCATGAGTCCTTCGTACCCAATCGAAGAGGGTTCAGGGTGCACCTGACTTTCCAGTCCTATGGACATGAATAAGTGTAGAAGCAGCCATCCACATCTGATAACCACCTCATAGCAATTATCGGGTCCTTGACCCTGTCGAACTCTAGGGGCTTTGTGTTGCTGAAGTCCCGGTACTAAAAGGATCCTCCTATTCAGCTTGCCTCAATAGCGACAGTTGTGATGTCTACAGTAGTAGCAATCTCAGTGAGGGCAGCATAATGGCCATCAAACAGCTCAATCATCGCGGTCTTGATAGACCCAAAGAACTTCGGGATCCCCTCCCGGACAGCCACGGTCACCTAAATGGCAATCATCTCGTGAATATCAACATTCGTCAAACCTGGCCTCTCCGGGCCGCCAGCTCCTGATCTAGAATCTCTTGTGTACACTATACTAAAAATGAACTAAAATATATCATAAATTCCATAATTTATACTATTACAATCATCACCAAAAGGCTAATCCTCATGGTTTGTGATTTTCCTACTACGCGTACGGGTCCTATGCTTCCAGTAGTACGGGCCCATACTACCTTCCACACCTACCCGTATTTGTCTCAGTGGATTGTCACGGACCACCCGAAAAAAAACCCCACGACAAGGATATGCATACATCCTATACTTACTCCCTCGAGAGTGGCTAATCATCCCTCAAGCTGGCATAATAGATCCACACTCACTCATAACACTTCCACCAACCCTGCAGCCACTCGAGCATGCTAATCATACATAATGTTGGATTCCATAGACAGTCGAATACTTGATTCTACTCTAACCCCACAACCAGACAAAGAACATGAAATAAAGCTAAAACAAACATTCTAAGTCTATAAAATCTTAGTTATGTACAACTACGATGCACACAGTAAGCAACTACAGTATGATGTCAATTCCATCTAACATACAAGAAATCCTCCTAGGCTATCAGGCATCATATATCATGCAATTCCTGAAGATCCGTAGCCAACTACTAGAATGCAATTCTATCGTAACCGTCACAAACAATTAACAGTGTGGGTATCTTGGGGTATACTTTATTGCTCCGGCTGATCATACACATTTCATCCTTCCTTGGTTAATTTTGAAAACAATTTTGAAAACTTGTATAGATGCTTAATTTGAGTTTGGATTCACACGGATGCTCATCAAATTCTCTCAAACCAGGGGTCTGATATCAACTTGTAACATCCCAAAAATCAGGATAAAATTTTCAAATTTAAATTAAAGTAAAATCATTGTTTCAATCAAACCCAAGTCATAAAAACCAAGTATCATATACAATTATCCCAAAATCGGAGTATCATAAAATCTCCAAAACATATCAGTGAAGGATGTGTACGATCATGCCTTCGCCTTACCCCAATCATCTAAAGCACATGAAACATAATACTTAAGCTTTAAGACAAATCTCAGTGAGTTTCCCCAAAATACCACAGGTGAAAAAACAAACATGTACACTGAGCCCACAGCCTATGTATGGAATACCCTTACAGGGCCCTCAGCATAAGTCAGGATTGCCCCCGAGCCCACATCTGGAATCTTCCCGAGCCTTTAGCATGAGTCTAGTATACCCCCAAAGGGTTCTCAGCCCATGTCTAGAATGCTCCCAGTTTCTTGGCCTTCAGAACAAATCAGAACCGCCTCAACCCAAACCATTACAATATGTCGACATATGAACATAAAAAAATGTTCAGCAAATAACAGATAATCATGCAGATCTAACCGATCGCTACGTCATAGCAACATCTTCACCATGATACATAACCTAGTGGGTCAGCATTGGTGCATTCGACCCATAAATACAATGAGGAAAACTCACCTCACAGTCTGAAAGATAACTAAAATAAATGTTGCTCCAAATACCGACTCTACATGTCACATATACAAAAAATAGGGACCTAATTTTAAACAGCTGCTCAGATTGCCCAAAATGCCCCTAAGTCAAACTTGGTCAAAGGTCATGGTGAAAAACTCAAAGGGTACATACAGGCTTAGTACGACCTTTGTACTCAGTCACTACGTGTGGTGTAGTGAGACCCTTCCCTAGTTACAGGGTTCTTCATCTGTACGCGCAGCTTACCACCAGGTACGCTCGACGTACTAGCGCTGAACCCAAAACATATTGTTAATTCCTTAATGTAGAAAGCCAACGCATCAAACTTCAGATCTAGGTAAAAAGGGATGTTTCAATGGATAAAGTCTCTGACTTTATCCATTAGCATGCATACAAAAGGGTATAAGTTCAAACCCTAGGTCCAAAAGTCGTCTAAGGCTCCAAAACTCATGCATGGCTTAATGAGAGTGACCAAGCTCTCGTTTTTATGAATCTAAGGGCTCAAAACTACAGAAAAATACACCTCAAGGACCTGGAGTAGCTCATACTCGACTAGACCAAGACTATGGGACCAAAAATACCCACAAACTCTAGAACTAACAAGATCTTAGCAAATAACTCATCAAGTTCCAAGCTTTATACCTTCTGGGATACTTGAGGGTGAGATACTTTTGGATCTAAGTTTCCTTGAACTTCCAAGCTAGTCTACCACCTTCTTCCTCCTTCACAAGCACAAGAAAACACAATTTCAAGCTCAAAAACACAAACCAAAGGAGTAGGGTTTGCAAGGGACGTTTTTGGAAGTTGGAAGCTGATGGGGGAAACGGTCTCAAAGGAGTTAATGACATTATATAGGTCTCAAACACTAAAAATTTAGGGTTCAACACAGCGACAATACACCCCACGTACTTAAGGTACGCCCGACGTACCAATACGAGTCCTCGCGTCCTGATTAAATGAGTTACGTCAAGCGTAACCCTAACTTATGGCCGACGTAAGGATTAAATTGCCAATAACTAAACTTTTGGGCCAAAAATGAAATACCTGAACAATGAGTGTTACATTTTATGTTGAAGATCCAAAAGGATTAAGGGCTTTCCTCTTACATCACTGTGTTCTTTCTTTGATTTTACTCTTTTATGAATGTTTGATCGATTACAACATTTATTGCATACTCATTTGATTGTTTTTCTAGTTTTCACATCAACTTATCAAGATATTTGGTGGTATCTTGATACATTTTCGAATATCTTGCTACTTTCTTACATAAAATCACTTATTAATCGTTTTAACACTATTTTTGTCCCAAATATTTCAAGTACGCTTGCTTACACTTTAAAACGAACCATCTTTAACAAACAGTTTTCTGAATATTACTATCTTCTTCCCAGGATCTTGAGCACGACCAAGATCTTCGACATATTTCAAGAATCTTAAGCACTTTATTTTTTAACATTTAATGTCTAACATCACACAACACTAACTAATTTTATTACGCAAATAGTTTGTTAATTTTTGACCAAAACACCCACCATACTACAACGTTTTGTATCATATTATGCATTGTAATCATCCAAATTTATTAAAATTCAACTCCCAACTTGATTTACTTCCAATATTTTTAGATATTTCACCATTATTTACCTCATATATAATTTTCATTTGCAACTATAATACATATAGTTTGGTAGGAGTTCAACAGAAAGATGTGAAATAATCCTGAAATTTTCAAAATCTTGTAAATAAATTTAGTTATATGTTAAAGTTTAAGAACCTTGTATGATTACAATGCCATATATGATACAAAACGATATAGTATCATTAGTTTCAGTATCTAAGCTTATATACGTAATAGGATATATTCACTTTTCCATATATATATATATATATATATATATATATATATATATATATATATATATATATATCCTGGATAAAAAGAAGGAAATTTTTGGTAGAAAGCTAATAAATTTTTTATATGTATATATTTTTTAGCAAATCAACAAAATGAAACATTAGATGATGCACAAGAAAAAATTCAAAAAAAAACAATTTTGTGATTCATTTTTCAGTGAATCAAGCAAAAATTCATGTTTATGACAATTTTAGTGAATAACATCAAAATCATCACAAAAATGAATCGTCAATATGTTTTTTTTATGAATTTTTTTGTGAATCATGTTATTTTTATTCATCTAATGATTCATTTTATTGCTTCGCCAAAAGAAATATGTAGAAAATAAACTTTTTACCTTCATAACAAAAAATTCTTTTCTCGCCGGATCTATATTTATAGGGATAATGACGAAAAAAGATATTATATTTTACCAAAAATTCCGTTTAACCACCAATTTTTATTAAGTTACAAAAAAAACCATCAATTTTTCGTAAAATATTTCAGCGTGACCACTATTACCTATTTAAACCGGTTTTAATTACGAAAAAAACACTATATTTTTCGAAAAGTTTGGTTTAACAACCAATATATAGATGGTTTTTTGGTGTGTTTTTAGCAAAAATACAGGCTATATTGGTCGCGATAGAAATTTTATAAAAAAATACATGGTTTTTCTTTAGCAGAAATGAAATTTTGGTGGTTAAACTAAAAAATTGACAAAATACAATGTTCTTTTCGTCATAATCCATATATATATATATATATATATATATATATATATATATATATATATATATATATATATATATATATATATATATATATATATATATATATATATGCATTACCGGCGACACAATTAGCGGCAACACAACATTTTGTCGCCATTAAAAGTTGTCGCCGGTAATACCTTGTTGCCAGAATTCGCGTTATCCCCTTCTGGTAAACCCCAACCGTCCGATCGATTCTCTAATCCAACGGATGTGGCCTCGTTTCCGCACAAACCCAATACCCGCGATAAAATGTCATCGCTAAAGGTTGAAAAAGTCACCGCTAAAGGACAGAAAAAAGACGCGGCATAAGTTCCCTCGTTAGTTGTTGCCGCTAAACAGTAAGTTTCGCCGCTATTGAATGTCGCTGCTAAAGGTCGACGCAAATAACACCTCGTCTTTCTGCTTTCAGCTTCCATTTCTTTGCGTTTTTTTCCATTTCCTCCAACAATTTCTCTCAATCAACTTTCCCGAAGGCTATAACACATACCGGCGACGCCAATAGGCCACTGGAAACTCCCCACTTCCACATCTCTGATGATTCCATTGTGACATTAATTATGGCATTGTTGTTGTCAATTTCCTTTGTGGTTCGTGTTTTCCTTCCTCATTTCTTCTTTTCCTTCTTTTTTGCTGTCGATTTCTACTTGTATTTGTGATTAGTTGCAAAAAATTGTCTCAGCATACCTTTTTCCTCCACTATGACCGAGGCTATCGCCGGGTGTTGCTGTCACCGGCGATGATTACCACCACCACCGCACCAATTGTTGATTTCTGGCCAATACAGGTTCTATTTAATGTGATTTTGGATATTAATTGCATAATATATGTGTATTTGATATATGTATTTCAGTTTGGTGTGTGTGTGTGTCTATATATATATATATATATATATATATATATATATATATATATATATATATATATATATATATGAAAATGTGTATCTGGTGTATGTATGTGTGTATAATATGTATGTGAATGTATATATATTTTGTGTATATGCTGTATATATGTGTATTTGATATATGTATGTGAATTAGGTGTGTCTATGTGAAAATTTATGTATTTGATGTAAGTAGTATGTTATTATGTATGTATATGAAAGTATGTGTTTTTGTTATAAGTATGATGCTAATGTGTATTTGATATATGTATTGAGACTGTAAGTGTATTTAGTGTATATGTGGTATATGTATGTGAACGTATGTGTATTTGACGCTATTATGTATTATGTGAAAGTATGTGGTTTTGGTATAAGTAGGATGCTATTATGTATGTATGTGGAATATATATATATATATATATATATATATATATATATATATATATATATATATACTTGGTGTATATGTGGTATATGTATGTTCATTTGGTATAAGTAGGATGCTATTATTGAAAAAAATAAAGTAGGATGTTATTACTGAAAATGCTATTTTTTATAAAAAGAACAATGTGGACTCTAAAAAAACAAATAAATTAGGATGCTACTATTGAGAATGTTATTTTTTGTAAAAAAACAAAACAAAAAAAAACAAATAAAGTAGGATGCTATTATTGAGAATGTTATTTTTTGTAAAAGCAACAATATGGATTGTTAAAAAAACACTAATAAATTAGGATGATATTATTGACAATGAAAACATAAAGTAAACCACTACAATATAAGACAACAAAGTAACATAATTATTTAAAACATAATGCTATAATTGAGAAAAAAACAAAAGAAAAATGTTACAAATAATAAAAATAGAAAAAAAATGCAATGCTCAAATAGAAAAAAACAACGTAAAATTCTAAGTACAATGTTGTTATAAAAAATTTAAAACAAACTCAAATACTATAAATAAAAAATATATACAAAAGTAAGATGCTACAAATAACAAAAATAAATAATCTGAATTCTATCTATTTGTGTGTCTTCCTTATAATCAACATGAGTCCAAAAATACCCGCCTGAAATTGATTTAAAAATTAATTACAGGTTGTCCTGTATTGGGACTGCTATTTGAGTACTTTATCTCATCTAGGATGTGAATATGTATTACATGGTTGTTTGTTTAAGACATATTCGGTTGTTATTTTCTCTTTGCTCTTCAGGTATAACATATATATATATATATATATATATATATATATATATACACACACACAGAGAGACACTTCGGTTTTAAGGGAAAATGCTGCCGAATTTTTCTTAAACATGCAATCATTTAATGCACGTTCACATATGAGATAAGGTATTCAAAATGTGGGTTTAGAAGCCGAGTCTTGTGAATACTCTATCTGTTTCATCTGAGGATACTTTTTCAATCATCTACTTTATGAATACTCTATCTAATTTTTGTTTTCCGTAGAGTAAACTCTAAACACGAAATTATGTTTCAGCAACATCATGTCTATTTATAAAAGTTGGACTAGTGATCCATATCGAAACTATTCCAAGTTCCAAGTAGGACTCAAAGCTTTTATCGAAAAGTCCAAGTCACACCTTGATAGTAATGGTAAAATCAGATGTTTGTGTCAAAAATGTGATAACCGTTACTTCATGTACCTGACAGCAGTGGAACGTCATATATTTATAAATGGTTTCAGTAAGTCGTACACAATTTGGACCTATCATGGTGAATCTTTAATTCCTCCATTCGTCTTTCCAAGTAACGAAATGGCTGATTTAATCGACGATGTGATGTGGGGGTCGAGAGAAAATGATACCAACCGCGAATACAGGGGGTAGCGATGTGGATGATGATTTTTTAGAAAATAAAATAGAAACTTTATTTAGATTCAAATTTTAAATAGAAATGTTTATTCCTACGTAACTTGTATTTGTAATAGAAATTGTATATGTATATCTTATAATTTTTTAGGAAATGGCGTCGATATGGTTCGTGTTTTTGCATACCATGGCTGTTGTTATGGGTCGTTGACATGGTGGTGATGGAGTCGAGGACCCACCTTACCAGGCGGTAGAGGTGCTGGTCAGCATGAGCAGGATGGTAAGTCTTATTATGAATTTTTATTTATTATTTTTATTCAGTTATTAGAAAATACCATTTATAATAATTTTTAATTATATTTGTAGTTGTCCCACATAGGAGAATGTGAGGAAAAGCGAAAAACATTAAGCTCGAAAGAGAGATTTTAAACAATAAAGGCAAATCGATTGACATAAACTATGATAGGGATATGACATATGATCCCGTAGGAGAGTCGAATGACATGTTTGCACGCGAAATTGTGAAAATAATGTGGCGGATGGTCCCTTTTGATAAATGGAATTGGAAAAATGTTTCCCTTGTGATAAAGGATACAGTAAAATAGCATTTAGGGGTAAAATATTTATATAAGAATATTTTATATGGTTAATTATGGTTGATTTTTACTTGGCTAACCTTTTTTTTGTAGACAAAGTTTGATTTGGATCGGATGTTACTGGTAAAACAAGATTATTTAATTTAAATAAATGCATGTTGATTTGGTAATTTTGGTTTGTGGTGATTATTTGATAAAAGCTTTGGTAATTGGTTTTTTGTCCCAAGTGCAAGAAATAGCAATGTACTTTGGTTTTTTGTCCCTAGTTTAAAAATAGAAATGTACTTTGACATCCATAAATGCATGCTGATTTGGTAATTGTGTTTCTGTCCCAAGTGCAAGAAATAGCAATGTACTTTTGGTATTTCTTTTATTTAAGTGCAAGAAATAACAATGTACTTTGGTATTTCTTGTATTTAAGGTTCATTAGCACAAAAAAGTAGATTATTTGACTTCAAAGTCTCATATATCTATATAATGATCAATAAATGCATGTTAATTTGGTAATTGTGTTTGTAATTGTCTTTAAGTTTTACGGGCAAGAAATAGCAATGTACTTTGGTTTTTGTTGGATTAATGTCTAAGTCCATAGCTATATTTGGTATGTACTAGACCCGACCCGGCATGGTCCATTTGGGTTGCACTTCACCGGCACAATTTATATGGATAGTCTTTTGAGAATAGTATATTTATGATTTATATTAATATATTATAAGTTCTAATATATTAATATGGAATCATATTATTTAATTAGTATTGATCAAGAATTAATTTAGAATTAATTAAGTGATCAAAAAGAACTAATTAAATATGGACTCTTATATATATGGAATGGGCCAAGTTCATTTAGGTTGGGCTAAGCTTTCATGGATGGTCCATGGAGCTTTTAACCCATGGATCCTATGTAAATGAAAGGTCATGGGTATTAGGGTTTACATGGATGTAACCCTAATCCTCCATAATATATAAAGGGGTCCTTGGCTCACAAAATTGGCACAAGTGTGTGAAAAATAAGAGTGGGCCGATTTTAGTGTGCATACATATTCTCTCAAGTTCTTCCAATGTGTTTTGGTGATTTGTGATTTCATTTGAGGCTTCCACACTATTAGGGCTAAGCTCTTAAAGCTTGAAGACATCAAGCTACATCAAAAGGTATGTCATCTAACTAGAACTTTGTAGTATAAGTGCTTCATAATATGCTAGTTAGGATGAAACCTTGGAATAGTTAATATTTGCATGTATAATAGAGAAAACATAGATCCAAGGTTGATAGGGTTGCATGTACACCATAGGAGTGTTAGAATGCTCAAAACCCAACAGTGGTATCAGAGCCAGGTTGTTTTCTGTTATATTGATGCAAATGTTTTATTTTCAAGTTGAAAAAAAAAGGAAAAAAAAAACATGACGTTTGTCAAATTTTAAGATAATTACTTGTTTTGTGAAAAACGAATTATTTGTAAAATTTGAATCATTTGTTATATGAGTTGAATTAGGTCAAATTTAGTAAAAGATAAAATGATATGATTATTTTATTAGTTTTAAAAGTTTGATCTAAATGTTTTAAGGAGTTACATATTTTGTCATAAAATTTTGGAGCTCAAAAGTTTTTTTTTAAAGTTGTGATCTTAAGGGTTTTTGAAACTTCCATAAGTTATGGATATGAAAGTTTTTTTTTAAAAAAAAAATTGATTCAAAGTTTTTATGGAGTTACAAAATTTGGTGTTAATGTTTTAAAGAATTCCATAACTTGTTCTTAAGTTATGGAACATGGAAAGTTTCATCATAAAACACCATTAATTCCATAAGTTATGGAATCCAAAGGTTTTCAAGAATTACAAAACTTGCCCTCAAGTTTTGGAATTTGAGAAAAGTTTTTTATGAAAAAAAGAATTGAATTCTAAAACTCTTGGGTTCATAACTTAAACAATTAATTAAATGGTTTTAATTTTGAGTTTAATAATTGGAATTATGATGTTTTGTTGAATAGTTCAAATTAACTCTTATGGACTTTATTAATAGGGAATTAAAGCGTTTAATTAAAAAAGTATTATTAATCCATAAATATATGGTTTGAGTTTAATTAAATTAAAAGTCTAGTTTAATTAATAGATTAAACCACCAAGTATTTTAAATGTCTAAAATACACCCTTATACTATTATAATATTAAAAGTTTAATATATTATATGTATAAGAGCAAGTCGTCTTACCATTAGTAGGCCTCATTCACGAAGTCGGTCTATAAGGGGGGGTATAAGGTTACTGCCTATAAAATGGCAGTTTAATGGGTGTCCACTCTCACTCACCGCTTCCTTGACCGGTGGAGGGTCGTTAGCCGAACAGGTAGGACAAGGACTATAATTCTCCCTTCATTATAAGTATAATGATAAATACTAAGTAACTAAACACTTATAATTCCCAATCTTAGTTACTTAGGAAAATGTGAATAAGGTGCTAATCCATGAAATTACACTTTGCACTTTGTTTAAGCTGTTAGTAGAGCGTGTGTGGTTAACCGGCACACTAACCTGGACTTAACAAGGTAGGCAAAGGGTAACTTAATGTTTATCATAATATCGTTGGAGCGTGTGTGGTTAACCGGCACATCGATTGAGGGGTAAATATTAAGGGTACCAAGTATATTTGCATGGTTACTTCACACCTTGTTTTGTGATCCTCGGCATCCCAGTCACAAAACCTGAAGGGCACACTCGATATTGAAACATGCCATTGAAAAGTTCAATGAATCTCAAAAGAATCTAGGAGTTTCAAAACTAATTAAAACCTAATAATACATTTCGTTTATCTTGGTGGAAATTGGTGAATCGTCATTCACCTACCTTCAAATATTGTATAGCTTGGATTACGGCATCCCTCTTCCAAGTTATAAAATAGTTTGTTGGGTCCTAGCCTTAATATATCATATTGGGTGTTATATTAAGGACGTAAATCAACTTTACGTGAATTTCTCCCATTGTTGATGTCTGGTTTAGACAACAATGATCTTCCCAGACCAAGCTTTCCTAATGAATATGACTTCCCGAGTTTGGCTCATGGAAGTCATACTTCTCTTCCTCCACCTCCTCCAATTATTCTCCCTAACCCACAAGTTCAAGGCCACTCAAGCCCTAATGGCAAGCAAGGTCTATATGTGATCACATCTTAGAGATGAAGTCACATATTGACAAGCCGGGAGAGTTGGGTGTCAAAGTCTTGAGAAAGTTGGATGTTCAATCACTTTGTAAGTCACATAGTGAGTTCCTTTGGGACTACTATGAAACAGACTATGACATGAACCTTAATGATCATATCTATTTGCTTGGTGCTGCTGAATCAGCAATGATTTGGAACGATAGTAAAGCAAATTTGATTAGAAGATCAACTTCCCAAAAACTTTATGGATAGTGACAATGGTGACACTGGAAATCCAGAAAAAGCATTCTCTTACCAAATGGTAAAGAGAAAGGCTAAGTCTGAGATAGTCCCATTACCAAAGGGTCCATATGTTTATTTTGCCAAAGGAAGGGGCGTTGATTGCAAAGCTGCCAAATTTACCTAAGGATGTTAAAGTCAATAAGTTTGACTCTACATCAGGTAGAGCCCATTATCTAACTCTGTTAAGTTCTATTCTGAGATCCTCATTACATGATGTGACTAGGTCACATGTTGATGTTTTAAGAATCAAAGAATAGAGAGAAATCTTAAAGGAAGTATATGCTGATTCTGATCGCGAAGGTGGATTTCGATCGCATCAGAATTTTGAGCAGTTGCTTAAGAAGTTATGATATATTGCTAAGGAATAGATAACAACAATTTTCCATGTGGATTGTAAGGATAAGTTTTTTCGAAAAGTTTTAAAATAAAAGAAAATTGTTTAATTTTATTTATTTGAAGTATCCTTACAATGACATTTGTGGAAAATTGTTGCTTATATGATTCCACTGACAGCAATATTGGAAAATGGATTTGATTCTTTCATTTGTGGTAGTGTCTAAATTTACCAAATCAGGAAAGTTCCTCATCACCCAAGTTTCAATTGGACCGAAACTTGGAATCATGGAAGTTGAATAATATAATGAATGAGAACTTTCAAGCATTGGAAAATCAAGACTAATTACTTGTTCACATGGATGTGTGAGTCAAGTGAAGGACTAAAGGGATCGAGTACACATTCTTGTGCACTGGTCATGTCCACCACAAAGCTCGTTAAGACTATTTGATTTACTAAAGTTTAGTAAATATGGTTATACTTACAAGTTTAAGTATAATTCTGAAACATTGGAAAAGTCTCAATGTATGGCATAACGAATGGGAAGAATCAAATTAGGCAGAAAGATAAAAGTTTCTCAAATCTGAAAAGATGGGAGAGTACTTTAGTATCATGTTTGTGATCAGCTTAATGATTTAGAAATCATATCACAATTAGTCCTCTAAAGGTCATCTTAGTGCATTCTTATGACTAAGAAGAGGAGTCATGAATTGTTGAAATGGTTAGATCAGGAAGATGAGTCATACTTCGTTCCAAAACAATTCTTAGAGTCATACTCCAAGATTGTAACTTGAGTGACATATCTTAAAGAAAGGTTTAAAACACTTGTCAAATGTAAGAGTAAAAGTGTCCTACTCTTGTACATTTGAAATTGGTAAGTTGTGATGTTTTGGATAAAACAAAGACCAACTAAGGCCAATTGTGTGAAGTGTTTGTCTTGATAAAGAATCCGCACTATCTCTTGAATATTTGGCAAGATAGTCTTATATGTCAAGAGGATACTGGGAGTCTTAAAGATCCTAAAAATAATTTCAAGAACTAATCAAGAATAAAACCTGAGGTTCTTCACTAGCACACGACTTGAGGTTTATAACCTATCGTGTTGACATATTCTGTGCCCATTCCAGTTAAAGTTGGCTTTGCATATGAGTTTTGAAAGTTCTCAATTGGTTGCATAACAACTTGGAAGCAATGGCAGGCCCTGTACTGCCAGGTGGCAAGAAGTTAAGATTGCATAAGTTCAGTCCATATGAGTTTGGATTTGTCATTATCCTTGTCTTGTGACTATGGTTTTGACGATTCACATGGATAAGAACACATACACCATAAAATCTAAGGGTCATAAGGTTTCTCTCCGATTCATGAAAAATGATGGTGAGGAAACACTTCCACCAAGTAGATTTGAAGTAGATGGCAAAAGGTCTAAACAATTGAGACTATGATTACGACATCCCTTTTCATAGTTCTGAAATTGTTTAGACACACATGCATGCTACCTAAGGAAAGGTGTATGATTTTGATAAAGTTTTATCAAAGCATCTCGTATCAGAAATTTGAACTTTGGTAAGAAAGTCAATAAAGTATTGATTTCTAGAAGTCCAGCTGATTTCTGAGTACATGTTAAAGCTAGTGGGAGCATAAGTGTTATGCTAATAATCATCATGTTAGTGGGAGCATGATAATTATTGTTAGTGTTGCAAGTTAGCCATGTTAATTATAGAAAACAAAAGTTTCAATTCGTGAGGCTGCAGGGATTGAAAAAGTTGTTTTGTTATAATTAAGGGAGAGGATATACTTCATTTCAGTTCTAAAGGCTTAGATTGAGAGCTTAATCATCTTTAGTCAAGAATATATATATATATATATATATATATGAATTTCATGTTGGATTGGTTCAACTTAAGGAAATTCTGTATATTGTGTTCTCAAAATTCGATTATGATTACGACATCCCTCTTCATAGTCAAATTTTGAAAACATGGCAAATAAAATTATTGTAGCAAAAGACTGGTCTAGAATCATGTCTTTATGTGAGACATCATGAATCATGTACCATTTGCTGTGGGTACAGGATCGATTGCATGTGCTATAATATTTGTCATTTCTAAATTTTTCCAAATGCCCAGAGGCATTAAGAAGCGAAAAGGTCTAGAATTGGATATGACTAAAATGATTAAGCAATTGTCGAGGACAGTCTGAGGTTTACCAAAGATTGGTTGCTTAGGGACAGTTGGAAGTATAGTGCTAATTTTGGAAGGACCATATTGACATATTCTGAAAAGAGGCATCTCTTGTTTAGAAGTGATAGTCAAAATGAGAATATGGAGTTGTCTCCATAGGTGGAAGTTATCTGTGTAAGATTAGAAAACTTAATGCAAGAAGCATGTCCAAAGCAATGTACTTTGAATATGAGACTTAGTTTCCATGTAGTTGATCTCCATTGGAATACCTTATAATGACTGTTGACAAGTCTTTGTGACTTTGTACATATTCATTACAGGAGGGTCAGTGCATATAAGTTTAAAATCTAGACAGATTTCGATAAATGATAGGAATTTGAAATTCTCACATTTTTCGATAAGGATTTGGGAGTGTGAAAAGAGAATCATTGAAATTATGTTCAATTGATCTAGTTCACAAAGTAAGGATCATAGACAAACATAGAGTGCATACTTGGTGTATGGCAAAGCTATTGTTTAAGAAAAACATAGTGTACATGCTTGGAGCATGGGACAACTAGTGTTTTTAATTCAAGTATAAAGTTGATAAAACCGAAACAATGAATAATGAGTAATCAGTATGGTGATAAATAAAAGTGTTTATTTATATTCATAGGGTTTGATACCATATTTGATTCATTTATTCTTGTGTTTCACTTTGCATGTTTTGACTTCCAGAATAACTAAGTCGCTCTTCCTGAATGATTAAGTTATTCAAACCATCCACAGTCGGTCATATGTTGGAAGTAGATATGAATCAACACTCTCATGGGTTGGTTTGTAGAGGTCCAAGTTGGTGGACAAAGTGGTGCTACAACACTCATGAGTGCTCATAAGTTCTGAGTATTGGATTCAACCCGCGCTCATTTGAATCACTTCATGGATTTTATCACGAGTGATCATGAGACGATAATATCTTATATTCTTCAAACCTAGATATATGAGTTGTTACTATGAGTTGGTTATACATTGATTGCACGAAAACACATTTGGTAACTCGATGTTATAAGACGTGCCTTTGTGTATGATTCAACAAGAAGTAGAACAAGCCATATGAGTCGAAGTTTATCCATTCCTTTTACCTTCGGGATAAAAGCGATATCTGTGGCCCCTCGATGATTTAGCGATGACATATGTGAGTGCTTGGCCAAGCCAGGACTGATTTGATTTGTTCAATCAGTCAGTCATCATAAATCGAAAATCGGGAAACAACAAATGGACAGAGAGAATGATTATAATCCATGTCTCAGTCCATATGATATCTAGAATGGAGGAATATATGATCCCTTATCTAATGGACAAGTCATTGACAAGGTCAGAGTTCGACAGCGGCTTTAAGAGCTACAATTGCCAGTTAGGTTTTGAAGTCATACTCAATAATAGTTTGAGACTTATCCAAGTGGGAGACTGTTGGATTAATGTCTAAGTCCATAACTATATTTGGTATGTACTTGACCCGACCCGGCATGGTCCATTTGGGTTGCACTTCACCGGCACAATTTATATGGATAGTCTTTTGAGAATAGTATATTTATGATTTATATTAATATATTATAAGTTCTAATATATTAATATGGAATCATATTATTTAATTAGTATTGATTAAGAATTAATTTAGAATTAATTAAGTGATCAAAAAGAACTAATTAAATATGGACTCTTATATATATGGAATGGGCCAAGTTCATTTAGGTTGGGCTAAGCTTTCATGAATGGTCCATGGAGCTTTTAACCCATGGATCCTATGTAAATGAAAGGTCATGGGTATTAGGGTTTACATGGATGTAACCCTAATCCTCCATAATGTATAAAGGGGTCCTTGGCTCACAAAATTGGCACAAGTGTGTGAAAATAAGAGTGGGCCGATTTTAGTGTGCATACATATTCTCTCAAGTTCTTCCAAGGTGTTTTGGTGATTTGTGATTCCATTTGAGGCTTCCACACTATTGGGGCTAAGCTCTTAAAGCTTGAAGACATCAAGCTACATCAAAAGGTATGTCATCTAACTAGAACTTTGTAGTATAGGTGCTTCATAATATGCTAGTTAGGATGAAACCTTGGAATAGTTAATATTTGCATGTATAATAGAGAAAACGTAGATCCAAGGTTTATAGGGTTGCATGTACACCATAGGAGTGTTAGAATGCTCAAAACCCAACAGTTTTTTGTCCCTAGTTTAAAAATAGCAATGCACTTTGACATCAATAAATGCATGTTGATTTGCTAATTGTGTTTTTGTCCCAAGTGCAAGAAATAACAATATACTTTTGGTATTTCTTGTGTTTAAGTGTAAGAAATGGTTATGTACTTTGGTAGTTTTTGTTTATGTTTGATAATTTAACTTATAAGTTTATATATGTTGTTATTTATGATGTAGTCAAAAATGTTGGATTAGGTGTCTAAGCCATAACTATATTTGGTATGTACATGACCCGGTTGTAGCATGGTCCTTTTGGGTTGCCTTCACCAGAGCAACTTGACTGGATGAATAATGGAGAAAGAGGTTATTATGGTTTATTAATATATTATATGAATAATATATTAAAAGATAAAGCATATTTGTTTAATTAATATTGGTCAATAATTAATTTAGAATTAATTTTGTGGTCAAAAGAGATTGATTGAATTAAAGGGACTGAACTTGTAATTATTGGATAATTGCAAGATGGGCTGAGGAACCCTTGGAAAGGGGTTGGACGAAATCCTTATGGATAGCCCATAAGATTTCGTCCAAGGAGGGATTCTAGAAGATTCTTATGGGCTGCTTAGAGCCTAAGCAACCGGATAAGTGTTTGACTGAAACCCTAATTCCTCACTTATATAAAGGATCCCTAGGCTTCATAATTTTGGCTACATCAACAATAAGAAGAGTTCCAAGAGCTAAAATTACCTTCCCTCTCTTACTAAGATTATCCAATTTGCTTTGGTGTTTGTGATCTATTAGAGGCACAACATTTGAAGTGCTAAGGTTCTCAAAAGCTTAAGATCTTCAAGCTACAATCAAAGGTAACTTTCTAACTTATTTGTTAGATATTAATTTCGTTTTGTTGTATGCTAGATTAGGGTTTGCAACTCTTGGATAATTGTTGCATGTACAAATAGAAAAACTATATCCAAGCATTAGGGTTTGCATGAACACCATATGAATGTTGTTTTGCTCATAACCCAACAGTGGTATCAGAGCCTAGATCGTTTCTCTTTTGTATTTGATGCATAGCTAATATATTCAAGCTCAAAAGTCGAAAAATTAAGCCTCTAACTGATGGACTCATCGAGTCACCACATGAACTCGACGAGTCAGGGCTACTCGACAAGTCTAGTTCTGTGACTCGGCGAGTCGGCTCGTCTGGTGGCTGATTTTTCAGGATTTTGACTAAAATTGAATTGGGATAATTACCTAAAACGATTTTGACTGATAAAACTTGATTTTTTCAATATGGTGTTGATTATCCTAATTCAATTGAAATATAATTGTCATATATAAGATAATTACGTGTTTTATAAGATAAAATTGATTATTTATATTTTTTATTTGAATTATCTTGTAAAGGAAATAGATTAGGTCAAATTATGTGATAAATATCAATAATATGATTAATTAATTATTTTTCAAATTTAATCTGAAAGATGTTTTGAAAAGTTTCAAAACTTGCCCTCAACTTTTGGAATTTAAATTTTGATTAATAGTTTTAATTTTGAAATATTTAAATTCTAAACCCTAGAGTTTTAAAAGTTAAAATTCAACCCTTATACTATTATAATATTAAAAGATTAATAATATATATATATATATATATATATATATATATATATATATGTATGAGATTAAAGCTAGTCTTACCGTTAATATGCCTCATTCACGAAGCCGATCTATAAGGGGGGTATAAGGTTGTTGCCTGTAAAATGGCAGTTTAATCGGTGTCCACTCTCACCCACCATGTCACACCCCCAAACCAGACGGCGGAAACGTCCGGGGGTGGAGGACTTCATTTGTAGTATCACAACACATGCATTATAGTAATCAGAGTACAAACAACCACTGTATTTAAAAAGTATAAATATTTACATCTGTTTCAACATTGTATTATGAAACTAAATAGTTGTACAAAAGAAGAAGACAAGACATAAATAGCTCCATCTTCTCAAAAGCTCGGGGTGTACCTGTCTACTGGTTCCCTGAGAATACAAGTAATTTGAAAAGAGAGTATTAACATAAAGTTGAGTAAGTGCATAAGTATTTATGTTTTGAAAGAATGTCTTCTGTTTCTTGAATATGTAAACTGTTTCCAGAAAATCCTATATTTTCTGTTGTATAAGAAAAGTAGTTTTAATTGCATAAAACTATTCTATTTGTAAACCAATGTTTTGTATTTGTAATCCTTTAGTAATCTTGTATCTGAGAGTATATCTGAATTCATCACTGTTATTGTAAACTGTAATGTAATACTGTAAACTGTATCTTGTAAACTAGTACTTTAAAATAGTACATAAGTTTAGTTAATTATACACTAACGTATTGTTAATATCTTTTAATGAGTTATTATAACCATACTGACTAGATGGCCTGACCCAACGCTATGAGTGCGCTGAAAGCTGTTGATAACAATTGTCACTCACAGGCGTGTATGCCTGACTGTAGCTAGCAGTCCGAGTGCAGGGTTGTCAATCCCAATATAGATCTATACACACATTGTTTCGATCCCCGGCTGGAGATTCTGGTTATAATGTCAGGACTTTACTATATTGTTTAAATGAATTAAACAACCTGTACTGCTTGACTCATAAAAGCATATAAACGTTACATGTATAATAGTTATGAAAAATCCAATCATTCTGAAATAAATGACTGATAGTATGTTCTTGAATTAGTATTCTTAACATGTATCTGAAAGAATGTATAGTCTTGACTAGTTTTGAATCAAACCTTTGTTCTTGTAAAACAATGTATTATAGTATACTTGAATTGTGAATTAAAGTTCTGTGAATCATAAATTATACCAATTATAATTTATAAGTACTTTCTGTATTGATACTTAGTATGAATGCAACCCCTTGCTCAACTTGTTACAAAGGGTAATTGAAACTAATTGAACAAAATTTTATACTTGAATACATATACACTTATATATAAGTAAAAGTTAAATGACACTCGGACAAATAACTGATGCTTATAATCCCACATCCAAACAAGGAAAAGGAACCAAAGTGACTTATCAGTCCTAAGCCTTTTAAATCTTATTTATATAAATATATGTATACTAGTATGATTTTTGGGAGAAATATAAGTTTATAAAAACATTTAAAAGAAGTTTGATATTTTTGGAAATTCGTTTTGGTGACTTGATGTCATTTTGAAACAATCATTTAAAACCATTTGATTTGATGATAATTGAAATCCATTTTGATAAGATATTTGAAAATCACTTGTTTATAACACAAAAACTTTGTGTTAGACTTGTATCCCCCCCCCCCCCCTTAAAACAGTCTAAACTATGAAAATGCAGGGGTATGAACTCACCTGTAGTAAGTTATTCAAATGTAAGGTCGGTGTAGGATGCTAAGTGTCAAGTGAAGTCTTGAACACAACAGATCCTATTAAACGTATAATGATACATATATGGATATAATTAGTGTTTAAACAACTAATTATGTTAAGAAATCATCTTAGGGACTAGGAATCACTTAGATTGAAATGTTACAATCACATGTGATTGAATCAAATGGAGTTTACGGCCACTCCTTGGAGTTTACGGCCACATCTTTGGTGTTTACGGCCAAGGGGAGTTTACGGCCAATGATGTTCTTCATAGGAGTTTACGGCCAAGGGAGATGTTCATGGCCTAAGAAGATCTTGAGTTTACGGCCAAGGGAGATGCTCATGGCCGTAAACTCTTATGTTCTTGGAAAATGGTTGTTTTCAAGGTTGTAAGTTAAGAGCCTCTATAGGATAACTAGTATATGGAAGATTACTTACGTTTTGAAGCTTGAAGGGGGTATTCACGGTCTAAAGAACTAGTGTGTGTTCTTGGTGTTCTTGAAGATCTAACCCAAAAGAGATGAATTTAAGGATGAAATCAAGAGGTTTTACTAGATCAAGAAGGATATCAACTTAGAAATGGATGAATCACTTACAAATTTGGTGAGAATTAAAATTTTTCTTGATGATACTTGAGAGAATTTGAGAGTTCTTGACTGGAGGATATGAGAAATGAATGAAAAATGAAGAAAATCTATATATATATATATATATATATATATATATATATATATATATATATATATATATATATATATGTGAGGGTTCACGGTCCGAGGGTTTACGGCCATGAACCTCGTTTACGGTCCGAAGTCAATTTAATGTTTACGGCCGAAGCCTCGTTTAAGGCTGCGAGGGGTTTACGGTCCGAAGAGTGTACGGCCGTAAACTCTTTGCGGCCCGAAGTGTTTGCTGTCCGAAGCGAAGGGATAATTACGAAGATTCTCGGATTTTCAAGCCTTTTTCCTTTCAATTTCAAATGTAGATATTTTAAGGATTTTAACAAATAAAGGTTATTATTATAACCTAAATTAAAACCCAAACACTAAAAAGGGTTTTAGTTGACCTCTGTTTGACTTTTGTTTGACTAGAGTTGACTTTATAAACGGAAAATAACGGGATGTTACACACCGCTTCCTTCATTAGTGGAGGGTCGTTAGCCGAACGGGTAGGATAGGGCAACCAATTTCTCATTAATAAGTATAATGATTATATAAAGTAACTAAATGTTTTTATAAATTCCCAATCTTAGTTACTTTAGGGAAAATGTGAAAATGTATGCTATTCCATGAAATTACACTTTGCACCTTGCCAAGTCGTTAGTGGAGCGTGTGTGGTTAACTGGCACACTAATTTGGGACTAGCAAAGGTGGAAAAGGGTAACTTGATGTTTATCATAGATCAATGGAGCGTGTATGGTCAACCGACACATTGATTAGGTGGTATATGACATCGAGAGTACCAAGTACATTTGTATGGTTATTCACACCTTGTTTGTGATCCTCGGTATCACAGTCACAAACTTGAAGGGAATAATCGAGATTTAAACATGCCAATGAAAAGTTCAATGAATCTCAAAAGAATCTAGGAATTTCAATTCATTTATAACTTAAAGTCCTTTTTAGTTTTTCATGGTGGAAATTGGTAAATCGTCATTTACCTACCTTCATATTATTTGAAATTAGATTATGGCATCCCTATTCTGAATTGTAAATAATCATGTTGGATCCTAGCCCTAATTTCTCATTTGGGTGTTTAATTGGGGATTCTTATCTAATCTAAACTTTGTTCCTTTTCTATTTCAGATGTCTACTCAAAACAACAACAACTCTTCTAGCTCATTCTCATTCATGAACTTGTGTTGGAGGGTGATATTCTATGGGACCAATTTCAATGATTGGATCCGCAACATTCGCATGGTCACCCGCTACGAGTACAAATAATATGTTCTCGATAAGGAGCTAAAAGAGGTCAACGTCAACACTGCTACTCCTGAAGAAATTGCTGCCTACGAAACTCATGAGCGAGATGCTACGAAGGTTCATTGCATCATGCTCGCAACAATGACTACTGAACTCCAAAAGTCCTACGATGACTACTATCCCTACAAGATGCACCAAGATTTGATGGAAATGTACCATCAAAGTGCCAGGAAGGAGAGGTATGAGAGCACCGCTTCGATGATCACTACCAAAATGAAGGATGGAAAGTCCATCACGGCCTACTTGCAGAAAATGAAGAGATTTGTCGACCGCTTGCTGAAGTTGAATGTGAATTTAGACGAGGAGCTGGCCATGGATATCATTCTTCACTCGTTGCCTCCTTGTTATGACTAGTTTCGTATGACCTATCATATGAACAAGGATGAGGTCGCTCTGAGCAAGCTTCAAGGGCTGCTGAGAGTAGTCTAAAAGGCAAATCTACTGCGTCTACTCCTACTATTATTGCCCCTGTCTTGGCTATTGGGAAAGGGAAAGGAAAGAAGAGGAAGGTTCCTTCTAAGAGCCACAAGGGTAAACCCTAAGATGGATCTTGTTCTAGTGGGACCAAAGTTGGTTCTGCTACCCCCTCTTCCAACCCAAAAGAAGTAGAGTGCTTCTACTGTCACGACAAAGGGCATTGGAAACGAAGCTGCCCGAAGTATCTGCAGGACATCAACGATGGGAAGATAAAGCCATCCTTCGTAGGTATTTACACTATTAAATCTAATAACTCATCACATGCTATTTCTTGGGTCCTTGATATAGGATGTGGTTTTCACATTTGTTCTAATTTGCAGGGTCTAAGAAGAAGTAGGGATGTGGAGCGTGGGAAGATGAACCTGATCATGGGAAATAGGAAAGCGTCGTCTGTCACCAATATTGGAGTTTACTCTTTAGTGCTTAGTAGTGGGTTAGGTTTAGATTTAAATGATTGTTGCTACTCGTCAGAAATGGCGAGAAACATTATTTCTTTTCATGGTTTGTACAGACAAGGTTTTAGATTTTTGTTTAATAATGAAATTGGTTCTATTAATGCTTTCTTGAATGGTACTTCCTATTTTGAAGCATTGCCTTGTAATGGAGTATATGAAACTGTGAATGTTGTAGATAACTTAGGAAATAATGTGTTGCACATTGATTCGTCCAATGGTTTGGACAAAGCATGCTTGTGGCATTGTCGTCTTGGACATGTCAACAAGAAGCGCATAACCCAAATCCAAAAGGATGGAGTGCTGGAGTCATTCGACCTCAAGTCGGATGATACGTGCGAATCTTGTTTACTTGGAAAGATGACCAAGTCACCCTTCACTGGTACTTGTGAAAGGGGTGAGGGTTTATTGGATCTTATACATACAGATGTATGTGGACCTTTTAGATCCACCACAAGAGATGTGAACCGCTTCTATGTGACTTTTACTGATGATTATAGAAGATATGGGTATATCTACTTAATCAAACACAAGTCAGAAACATTTGAAAAGTTCAAAGAGTTTAAGCAAGAAGTGGAGAATCAGCTGGGCAGGAAAATTAAGATGCTCCGATCCGATCGAGGAGGTGAGTACCTTAGTATTGAATTCCACAACCACCTCAAGGAATGCGAAATCGTTTCGCAACTGACACCACCTAGGAAACCGTAGTTGAATGGTCTGGCTGAGAGGCGCAATCGAACCCTGTTGTACATTGTTCGTTCCATGATGATTCGAGCTTCGTTACCTATCTCATTTTGGGGGTATGCCTTAGAGACTGCCGCCCATATCCTTAATCTAGTCCCAACTAAGAAGGTTACCAAAACACATCACGAGATGTAGATAGGGAAGGTTCCCTCGTTGGCACATATTAAGGTTTGGGGTTACGAGGCTTTCGTAAGACGAAATACTCATGACAAGCTTGAGCCTCGTAGTGAGCGGTGTATTTCCATCAACTATCCACAGAAGTCCTTTGGATATCTCTTCTATAGACCGAGTGACAATGTTGTCTTCGTTGTGAGGAGAGGGGTTTTCCGAGAAAGAGAACTCATATGCCAAGAGGAAACTGGGAGGCAAATTGATCTTGAAGAGCTACAAGAATCAAACGATGAAGGAACCTCTAACACTAGCGCTCAACCCGAGGAGGAAACTCCTATTGAACCAATTAACGATTCCCTACCTCTTAGACGTTCCAGTAGAGTTAGTGTTCCACCTGAGTTTTATGGTTTCCATATTACTACTGAAGGTGATATGTTTATCAGTGATAGCACATTGATAAATTTGGATGAACCTAACAACTACAAGGAAGCCATGCAGGCCCGGAGTCTGCGAAATGGAAAGAGGCTATGGAAAGCGAGATTCAGTCCATGTATGAAAATCAAGTTTGGAACTTGGTTGACAATGTGCCAGGTCGTAAGACGGTCGGGTGCAAATGGATCTTCAAGAAGAAGACCGGCATGGATGGGAAAGTACACATGTATAAGGCGCGATTGGTTGCGAAGGGCTTTACTCAAACTCCTGGAGTTGACTATGATGAGACCTTCTCACCAGTAGCGAAGATTAAGTCTATAAGGGTTATGCTAGCCATAGCTACGTTTCATGATTATGAAATATGGCAGATGGATGTCAAAATCGCTTTCCTTAATGGGAAGTTGGCTGAAGATGTTTACATGAGGCAGCCAGAAGGTTTTGTCAATGCGAAGCACCCTAATAGAGTGTGTGAGCTTGAGAAATCCATCTATGGATTGAAACAAGCATCTCGCAGATGGAACCTTTGTTTTGATGAGAGAGTCAGAGAGTTTGGTTTCTCAAGAAGAGAGGATGAGTCCTGTGTATATGTCAAAGCCAGTGGGAATATAGTTAGCTTTCTTGTTTTGTATGTAGATGACATACTGCTAATAGGAAACGACATCCCATCCTTGCAGGAGATTAAGTCCTGGCTTGGGAAGTGCTTCACTATGATGGACCTCGGAGAAGCTGCTTATATTCTAGGGATAAGGATTTTGAGAAATAGGAGTAAGAGACTGAGAGGACTTAGTCAAAGTACTTACTTGGATAAAGTGTTGAAACATTTCAGCGTGGAGAATTCCTAGAAAGGGGAGTTACCAATCCAAAGCAATACCAAGTTGAGTAAGACTCAAATCCCGAGTACCGATGTTGAGATAGAAGAGATGAGCAGAGTACCTTATGCTTCCGTAGTTGGCTCAATCATGTATGCTATGACGTGTACTCGACCTGATGTGGCCTTCGCTTTGAGCATGGTCAGCAGATATCAAGGGAATCCTGGTAGAGCACATTGGACCACAGTAAAGAATATTCTTAAGTACCTTTGGAGGACTAAGGAATGGTTTCTTATCCTCGGTGGGAGTGATGACTTGAGAGTGCGAGGGTATAGTGACGCTAGTTTTCAGACTGACGGAGATAATTTCCGCTCGAAGTCGGGCTTCGTCTTTACCTTGAATGGAGGAGCAGTGACATTGAAATGTTCCAAGCAGGAGACCGTAACTGATTCAACGTGCGAATCAGAGTACATAGCAGCGAGCGAAGCATGGAAGGAGGAGATATGTCTAAAGAACTTCATCGGAGACCTTGGAGTTGTACCGGCCATAAAGGAGCCTATGAAGATTTTCTGTGATAACGAAGGTGCGGTTGCCTTAACTATGGAACCGAGGGATCATGGCAAATCTAGGCATATCGACAGAAAATATCATTTCATTACATCGGGTAGAAGAGTGACTCCTCGTAGTAAAGAGGGTATCGTCAAAGGATAACCCATCAGATCCCTTTACGAAGGGACTAAGTAGGGTTAAGCACTTGCAGCACACTAGGAGCATTGGGCTGAAGGACGATATTAGTTTTAGTGATTAGATAGATTTTAGAAACTTGTAATAGATAAATTGTAATTAACATTTGATGATTAAATAAAAGAGTATTATTTATAGGTAAAGTTACTATCTTGTGTTAATTATTTATTATTGTTTCACTTTGCATGTTTTGACTTCCGGAATAATAAGATTATTTAAACTATCCACAGTCGATCATACGTTGGAAGTAAGTATGAAAGAAGACTTTCATGAATTGCCTTGTGGATTTTCTAAGCGTTTAGACATAGCAATGGTTTGCTGAAACGTTCATGAGTGCTTATGAAATAAGATTTGAGTATTGGATTAAACCCACGCTCACATGAATCACTTCATGGAATTAATCAGAAGTGATTGTGAGACGATAATATCATATAGTCTTTAAACCTAGATGTATGAGTTGTTGTTTACGAGTTGGTTGTGCATTGATAATGTGTAAACGCATCAGTAACTTAATGTTATAAAACGCATTGTTGTGTACGATTTGATGAGTAAATAGTACAAGCATATAAGTCAAAGTTTATCTGTTCCTTTTATCCTACGAGGCTAAAAGCGATATATTAGGCCCCTCGATGATTTTGTTTTGACTTATGTGTCGGGCCCGGTCAGGACTAAGTGGATGTATTCAATTAAGTTCTATGTCAGAAAAATCAGAGATCGAGAAAAAACTGCTGGAAAATAAGTCTGACTATGTTCCATGTGATTGTCCACACGATATCTTGAGAACGGAGGACTATACGATCCCTTATCTATAGGTAGTGTCAGAGTTCGACAGCAGCTTTTGAGAGCTACCATTGCTAATCGGATTTTGAAGACGTACTTGCATTTATAGTTATTAGACTTATCCAAGTGGGAGACTGTTGGATTAGGTGTCTAAGCCGTAACTATACTTGGTATGTACTTGACCCGATTGTAGCATGGTCCTTTTGGGTTGCCTTCACCAGAGAAACTTGAATGGATGAATAATGGAGAAAGAGGTTATTATGGTTTATTAATGTATTATATGAATAATATATTAAAAGATAAATCATATTTGTTTAATTAATATTGGTCAAGAATTAATTTAGTATTAATTTTGTGGTCAAAAGAGATTGATTGAATTAAAGGGACTGAACTTGTAATTATTGGATAATTGCAAGATGGGCTGAGGAACCCTTGGAAAGGGTTTGAACGAAATCCTTATGGATAGCCTATAAGATTGCGTCCAAGAGGAATTCTGGAAGATTCTTATGGGCTGCTTAGAGCCTAAGCAACCGGATAACTGTTTGACTGAAACCATAATTTCTCACCTATATAAAGGATGCCTAGGCTTCATAATTTCGGCTACATCAACCCTAAGAAGAGTTCCAAGAGCCGAAATTACCTTCCCTCTCTTTCTAAGATTCTCCAATTTGATTTGGTGTTTGTGATCTATTAGAGGCACAACATTTGAGGTGTTAAGGTTGTCAAAAGCTCAAGATCTTCAAGCTACAATCAAAGGTAACTTTCTAACTTGTTTCTTAGATGTTAATTTCATTTTGTTGTATGCTAGATTAGGGTTTGCAAGTCTTGGACAATTGAGACAACCGTCAATTTTTGGTCAAGCCAAAGTCAAATAAAGCCAACAAGTCAAACCGGTCAGCTCAACTAACCCTTGTATATTAGGGTTTACCTTATGTTTACTATTGTACAACTACCTATCTTAATACAAAGTGTCACTTGAGAATTTCACATGTTCAGAAAATTCTAAACCCTAATCAGGGAAGTGATGTAACGACTTGGTAAAACACTATTACATACCCTTTGGGGGCGTATAACACTCATAACGAGGCTTAACAAGGTTTACAAACCATAAATTTCGAAGCTAAACACTCACGAAGGTCACAAACATGGTCTCTCTCAATCTCTCTCACTCTACCTCTCTCTATCCCAAACCTCTCCCAAATCTCTCTCAAAATCTCTCTTAACTTTTGATAATCACTCGGGCCATCCCGACCCTCAACTTAGTCAAAAACCACTCGAAACGGGAAAATTATTGGAAAAACAGCCATATAGGGCCGAAGCCTCTCTTAGAACCGAAGCTTCTCTAAGAACCGAATCTCCTTAAGGACCGAACCTCTTAGAACCGAAACTACCTTAGGGACCGAACTGCCTAGGACCGAACTGCTAAGGGACCGAAACTGCTAAGAACTGAACTGCTGAAGACCGAACCTTCTGTCCTAGGTTCATCCCCACCTTCGGTTCCTACTCGACCACTTTGTCTGCGAGCCTCTCGGACCGAACCCACTTTCGGGTCTCATGGACCGAACCTCGCATCCGGCTACTAGCCTCATAGGTTCGCTTCTTTCTTTCCGGTTTTCGACCACTTTCGCTTCTTAAGCTCGTTTTTGATGATTTTGATGGGGAATTTTCACCCAAACCCATATTTTAACATATTAAACCCCATAAATCCATATTTTAATCATATTTTGAGGAAATCTTTAACTATGAATAATATCTTTTGTACAACATATTGTTTGTGAGTGTTGACCTTTCCAAGAAGCTATGACACCAACCACTCTCATACCTACTCTATGAGAACTTTATGTCACTATTCACACCTTACCTAGTCAAATCCATATCTTTCTTCCAACGCCCCATCAGATTTCCTTACCTAAATCCACTCATTGGATCTCCAATCCTCACATATAAAATCCCAAGCACATCCTCCAAAAATACACTTTTTCTCCCTCCCACTCTTCTCACTCTCTGGAACTCGAGATTCTCCAGGAAGCATTTTGCTCTTACTTCACTCTTGTTAAGTTTTTCATTCCCAATCTTGAACATTCTACACTCCTTCATTCAAATCATGGACTTCTTATACAAATATCGTCATATTTGTTTTTAGGATCTTCAAATCATCAAGCATCCTCCAAGTGTTCTTGACTTGGAGACCTCTTTTCTTCCACATCCATCTTAGAAAATCACTCAAGGTGAGTTCATACCCCTACATTTTCATGTTTTAGGGGGGGGGGGGGGAATACAAGTTATAACACCAAAAACTTAACTAAACTCAAACATCAGCTTTCAACAGGAAAGTTTAGTTCCATTCACGGACTGTTTTGAACATCTTAAACTTTTTAGTTTTCAAAATTGTACCAGGTGCAAATATTCAGGTTTATAACTTTCTAATGACTACTTGCACAAGTTAATACGATTTTTCTACAATTTATGGCGAATTTTACAAAACTGCCTATCATTTCAGCAACAATTTCGGACCAGTCTGTGAAATTGAACATTTTCACACAAGTTAAAGTTCACTAAAAATCATAATAAAAATTATGAACAAACTAGACACATTTTCTAAACTCTCAGAGTTTACGGATTCTGATTTTGAACTTCAATGATTTTTCTATAATTTTTATAAGAACAGGAACAGAAAAGTTAAAAACTAGAAACTAGTTAACAATTCCATTTACACCTTGTAACTTGCTGAGCAAGGTGTGTACTATTATATAAATACATGTTGTTTATATTTCATATCATTTACCTTAGTAAAAAGGTATAAATCATATACAAAGGATTACTACCACTACAAACATTTGATAAACTATAATAGGTACAGTTTATGTTTCATATACATTACGAATATTTTGATAAACTATAATAGGTATAGTTTATGTTTCATTTACACTACGAACATTTTGATAAACTATAATAGGTATAGTTTATGTTTCAAATACACTACGAACATTTTGATAAACTATAATAGGTATAGTTATGTTTCATATACACTACATACAATTATGATAAACTATAATAGGTATAGTTTATCTTTCATTTACACTACGAACTCACTACGAAAGGTTTCATTTCCACTAAAACAGGGTACAACTACAAAGTAACGGGTTTTACTAAACGGGGTACAAATGCAAAGTACCGGGTTTACACTAAAGGGGTACAACTACAAAGTACCAGGTTTTACTAAACGGGGTACAAATGTAAAGTATCGGGTTTACATTAAAGGGGTACAACTACAATGTACCGGGTTATACTAAAGGGGTACAACTACAAAATACCGGGTTATACTAAAAGTTTTATTATAAACTAAAACTATATTACATTATTATATAGTAGAACAGTAATTACACAGAACGGTTTTATGGTATTTAAAACTACTTCTCCGTTATATTAGAAAATATTGGATTTTCTGGAACAACAAACATGATTACTATTTCAAGAAAATAAACAACAAGCTTCTAAACATAAATACTTATGATCTCACAAACTTAATTGTTGACACTTTTTCAAAACTACTTGTATTCTCAGGAAACCATTAGTCAGATACACGCACAGGCCTCGAGAAGACGGAACATAATAGCTTATATTCTATGTTTTTGCTATTTACCTTTGGAGTCAATTATCTGTAATCCGAATACAATGTAAACGTTATATTATTAATAATATGGTTGTTGTTGCTTTGATTACTATTATTATATTGTTGTGATACTGAACATGACGTCCTCCGCCCTCGAACGTTTCCGCCATCTCGGTTTGGGGGTGTGACAGATTGGTATCAGAGCATTGTTTATAGTGAACTAAGTATATCGAACCACATAAGATATACAAACTATAAACACAATGGGACTAAGACTCTCTGACTAAACATTTTCATACGACTATACTTTTAAAAATAAAATAGTATTTTGATGAAAAGTATACATACATACATACATACATACATACTAGAACAATATCACAAGAAGAACAATACAAAAGTATTTAGATATTGGACACTGCAGTCAAACCTAGACAGTTATGTAATCAAATCTGGAATAAATATAACCTGATCAACTATATTTATTTGAGATACGACCAACATGTGTTTGGGAGTGATAGTGGTGTTGCAACGAGTCTAAAACTTACCTAACTCTATATACAAAAGATCCCTAGAACAAAACATAAAGATAAAATACAATAGGAGTATTTTAGGCACTATAACAAACTTATATGAAAGCTAAAAGACCTTTACTGGCAGGTCTATAGTTGCGAAGTCCATACTTCCAGGGTTATATATAATTGGGATCTTATAGAATTAGAATTGGTGATCTTCGCTCTACTACCTGTTCCTTGTTTGGTTGTGGTTTTAGAGTAGGATCACCTATTCGAAGGTCTATTTGATCTTGGTTATATACAGCTTGCATGCACTTCTTGAATATAGGAGGACCCAGTTTGGATTATCAAAACTTCAGAAGAAATGTTTTATTTAATCTCATAAAATTCTTTAGACATTCCCATTCTCGCATGAACAACCTAGATAGAGATATCCACTCCACTACAACCACCGACAGAGGAGTCAATGGGGAATAAGAGAGGATTCATAAAGTGGATTCCGAGAAGGAATCATACGAGGAGTCAAATCTTCCATCAGGAAGTGGTGGAGATCAGTGATATAACCCGAAGCATGAACTATTGAGAATAGGAAAACCATAAGAAAGTCGAGAGGCAACAAAACCCCACAACTAAACCAGGGCCAACATAACTAGGACAGAAAAAATGGGAAACCACTCACGAGGCGCGCAAGGTGGTAGAGCACCCTATATGTCACACTAATAATTAACTAACTAATACAATCTAGTGAGTTAGTGATTACACTGCTCACACTATGTGTTACGTTTATCTTGTCTTTCGTGACGACTAGTAACAAATTATTCAATTCACAGAAATTCATTCGAGGGTAACCATTACTAATTCATAAGTCTATTTTACATGGACCTCTGTTATGAATTGCTTTCAGAACACTATAAAAGTCGGAACATGATACACTCAGAACTAAGATAAACTTAGTTATATAACTCTCGACGTATAGCCACTACTAAAGACTCATTATCGACTCATCTTGTAAACCTTATGGTTGAAAGATGCCTTCTTCGTAGACCTATAAGGTGCAATCATACCGGCGCAAATGCACCGGATCCCATCAGAACTCCCTAGCTAAGCGTGCTTGGGCGAGAATAGTACTAGGATGGACAAACTTAACACTCGTACAAAACCCACTTCTACCCACTACCATAACTCCATCTCGGAAATGTTTAGCGGGAAACATTGAGAATAGCACAGCAAAGTGCGAAATTTATATATGTGTATATAAATTGTAAGAATGTAACTAGCAATGATCATCACTACTCACAAGATCGTTCCTCACCATGAAACAGGATTATGTCTTCACAAGGAGGTAACCAGGCAACTAGCAAGGCACCAATTCTGCAAATAGACTCCACTACTTTTCAAGCTGCATTCACAGCAGCCGTAACAGCCGTCATTGCGCAACTCAATGCTAACAACGCCAGCGGAGGCAGAAGCGGTGCCGGCAATACTAATTGCAGTAACGATCAAGGACATCAGCGGGTGTCCACCGACTAAGACACCTCAGACCACAAACCTAAGAGCAAGAAACGAAGGTTTTGGAACAAAAAGGAGCGCAACCTATCTTAAAAACTCGCTAAAAGGTCAACGCCTGTGGCTGCCCCTATAGCTACAACAGCAGTCACGACACCTACCTCAACATCCGCCACGACATCTGTCACTCCAGTCCGTACCAGTCAATATGTTGGAACCCTCCCGCAATGTAATAAGTGCAACCTCCATCACACCACTACTAGAAAAACAGCTTTTTACGACGCGTAATGCGTGTCATAAAACGCTCAGACGATGCGCAAATGCGTGTCAAGGAAGGGCCTGTCATAACGAGAGACGACACGCTTTTGCGCGTCGTCTATTTACGACGCGCATTTACAACGCGCAGTTACGACACACAATGCGTATCAAGGAAGGCCTTGTCATAAAGGAAGACGACATGCATTTGCGTGTCGTAATCTTACGACGCGCGTTTAGGACACGCATTGCGTATCATTAAATCCCCTGTCAAAAATGAAGATGACATGCATTTGGGTGTCATAAACTTCAGCAACCATTTACAATATGCATATACGACGTGCCTTTACGATATTGATTTAAGCATAATACAAAAATATGTAAACAAATATATACCAAAACAATCAATTTCATCCAATAACATCATGTCAAAAAATTATAATACGTTGGTATTAAAGGGATCTAATTGTACATTGTTATTAAGAGATTTTCCCTAACTATATAACATAATACTACATTGCTATTAACGGGAACCTTGTTTCAAATATCATGTCAAAAAAAATCCTCCATATCATTAGTTTGCCACCGGTTCCTTTCGTGAATAAACAGATGGAGTGACTCCGCCTTTTTCAGAAGCGTGAATCCAATTGGGTTGATCAGTCCCATGAAGATCTTTAGCTACAAGTTCTTGAGTAGGAGTAGGCTGAGACATGTCCTGAACAAAAATACTTCAAAAAAATTAGAAAATTAAACTGTTGAAAACATATGAAATTAGAAGAAAAGAAAGACAGTGAAATTACCAATGTAGGTAGGCATTCATTTGTGTGTTTTCTGAGCACTGAAAAACCACCATGAATGCTTGTGTCTGAAGCTGTTAAGACTTTGCAGAAAGAGTGGATACTTGCCTTTGAAGGGTCATCAATGCATTTATCAAGACTAGTAGGATCACTTTGCTATCCATTATTACAAAAAAAAACAGTGACAAAAGGTTATAAATTGTAAAGAATTTAAGATTTGAACTCTTACATCTGCTTCTGGAACTAGAGTGATTTGAGCATAAAGTTCATATGTATCTTGTTCAGCCTGTAATGGAAACAAAATCTAGATTATAAAACTTCATAATCCAAATCACACACTGTAAGAACAACATGTTTACATACTTACCAAAAGCTGAGTATAAACAACACGACAGATAATCTTTGATTTGAGATTGAAGTTGGTATCGACCAAAACTCGATAAGGAGGTCCCAGGGCCGTATTGTATGTAAAGAACAGAGCAGAAGAAACATAGGGTCTGCAAATCGCAAATCGTAAATCACAAATCAAATGCTAAAAATCATGATATATATAGACACGAACATGTTGTTGAATTAAAAACTTACACATTTCTAGGAAGCTTTGTTAAATCCTTTTTGTTAGGGTTCAGAATGTCTTCTTTATGTCTAAAGAAAAAGGCAAATCAGAAGATTAAGAGTCATGAGAGAGAAACGTTAAGAAGCAAAAAACTAAGACTGCTGTACTAATACTCTAATATGCATAAATTCAAAAATATATTTACAGATTTTCTTCTACTTACCCACTATGATAAATAAGTTTAAAAAAAAAAAACAGTGAACTGAAAATTAGTAGAAGAACCATGTAAAACCATATGTGATATGTCCTAAATTTGATTAATTTATCCTTATACATCCACTACATCATAATTGAATACAACATATCATAATATAAAATGAACATTAAAAGTAATGGTGCATGTTGGACCTGAGTTTGCCATAAATAAGCAGGTGTTATTCCAAGAAACCGATTAGGAACACCACCAACTGCAGATTCAGGGCTAATGTTTCTGTAATTACTTGAAAATCCACTCCATTTCTCTATTTCTTCCTCATGAACCTCACCATCTTTTGAAATTAAAGGAAGTCTCAGCCTCTGAGCAGCTTCTGCAACAACTAATCGATGTTCAAGTGCCTCGTATACCTGTAACAATGTCAAATGAAACACATTTCATGAAACCCTAAAAGATTTGAAATCAGACCTCAAGAGAATTCTTTAGCCCAAGATTGGAGGACTATGTGTCTCGAATGCCTCCAAGATTGGCTACTGAAACAGCCTGTTGATGATCTTCAAGTATATTAAAAAAATCATGCAAGTGAATATCTCAACTGAAAATTTCTCAAAAATAATCAATTTTCTAAAAAATCATAGTATGTTGCTTTTATGAGTAACAAATTGTAAATACATTGCCACTTAAACCATGGGATAATAGGGAAACATAAAGCATTTTTACCATTTAGGTTAGTTTCGATCATGGCCATTTTGGTCATAATGAAGATGATGAGGCATGAGGGCATTTTCGTCCTTTTGCACAGACGTGAGATCAAAAGAATAGTCCTTGTCCCACTTTAAAAAAAGGTGCTACATGTATTTCCTTTCATAATACAATGTTTTTCGTTACAATCTTCAAACTCTTGCAAGTCATTAAAATCAATTTTAAGTTTTTAACATTTTCTTTCAAATAAAAGTATGATCGTAGATAAAAAAAATTGAAAAGATTACCTATAAGTCGATACTTCCTTAAAAAATTAGTAGATGTGGCAGCATCCCAACCACACCTACTAAGATTAATATATGAACGCATGAGAACAATGTTTCATATGCTTTTTCAAATGGGATCCTTCTCCCTCTCCCTCTCCCTCTGGTAATTTCCTCTCCAAACCTGATCCTCCAGATTTAATAAAACATAAGACTATCAGTCTATAACCTCAACAATAAAAAAAACAAATTATTATTAAAATCAAATAATGATAATACAAATTGTTACAAATTGTGGGACAGCAGGGTCTTCTTCTATGATGGCATATAAAGCAGCCCTGCTGCAAACAGGGTTCTTTGGAATTTCCATTGGTGAGGCAGAGGTGAGAGCATCAGAGAGTGAGTGTGTAAGGCAAGCAAGAGATGAACAAGAGAGGCAAAAAAGAGAGCAGAGTGAAAGAGAGGAGATATTGAGAGCTGAGCAAGAGAGATTTTCTTAGATATACTACTATAATATATACCTGTATGAGCAAATGCTAAGAGAGCAGAGAATACGAGATGAGATGGAAAAGGAAGAATCGAAGAAAGTGAAAGCTGCAAAACATGCAGAATATAGAAAGAAAAGAAAAGAGCTTTTAATGCAGCATAAGAGGAAAGAGGATGAGCTAAACGCTAAGATGTAGAGAGAGCAAGAGGAAAGAGAGAAAACTGAAGCTCTAAGAGAGGCCGAGGCTAAGAAAGAAGAGGAGAGAAAGTAATTAGTAAGAATTTTACGGGAGGAGCAGCTAAAGAGGGAAGAGGAAGAGTGGGCCCGGACTTCTGCCAAACTTCTTAAGCAGGCTGCTCAAGACATGGAAAAGGACTTTGTGTTTACTGCTGATGATGGACTCATCCAAGACTCTGATTCACACTCCATTATGGAAACACTCAAACCCTCCAAATTTACTATTTTCTTGGCAACTTCAGAAACTGAAAGTCAGGAAGTTCCCAAACGAGACACCAACACTCTTCCAACCACCACTGTGGGTACATCCAGAAGTTGAGACTTGCTTAATATCCCAGATCTGAAACCCCTTCTATATCCAAATATATCTCCAGACACACTAAATGGAAGAAGAAGAAATCCAAATATATCTCCAGGGTGGAGTTTAATTCCCTCAACCAGTAGTTGTCTCAGGTTCTATAGGTTGTAAACAAGATTCCTCCATCTATGGATAAATTTGTGACCAAGGAAGAGTTTGGAGAAATGCAGAAGGTTGTGACATCCTTAGCCCAAAGATTTCCTAATCTTGAGACAAGGGAAAAGACACTTCAGGAATCAATTGTCAAATCTACTGTAGATGCTCTGAAGAACATGGAGCAGAAGAGGACCGATGACACATTTAAGTATTTGGATCGGATGGATGTGATGTTGAAAATGGTGAAGGAAATTCAACAGTCCTTTGATGATCTCACCAACACCATGGGCCGCCAACATGGGAATGAGATTGTCCGTTTAAGTGAGCAGCAAAAATATAATTCTTCAGGCTGTTTTGGTTAAAGTAATACAGTATGCACAACAACTGCTAAGACCCTGCAACATAAGATTTGATGAAATCCTCTTTGCCATCCAGAAAGTTCAAAATTTTGTGGATGTCCTTCCAAAGACTCTGTACAATGATGAGCTAAGCAAATAGGTTCCACAATCGTTCCAAAAAGTGTTTGACCTGATAGACGACTTAAAAGGTTCAAGGTTCGTAGATGAAGCTGGAGAAGATGATAATGTGGTGATAGCAGAAACTTCTCCTTCTCCCAAGATAGATGTGGTATCCAAACCTCAACCACCTCCTCCACCTCCAAAAACCACAATTCCTCCCACTGAATGTGAGATTCACGAATCACCACAATTCTTCTATGATGGCATATAAAGCAGCCCTGCTGCTAATAATTGTTACACAAAATCAATAATACAAAAAGATCAATCACGTTAGCTATCAAAAGCCCTAATTTCAAAATGGAAGAAAATGATGAAGAACAGAAACAAAATCAATAAAAAAAATAGATCAATCACGTTACCTGTGAGAGAAAGAGGGAAAGTACAATTGAACCGGACCAATCTTTAATGGAGAGAATATGGTATGTATCACTACATGGTTGACCAGGAAAGGGCAAAAAAGGTCCAATCCAAAAACAATTATCTAGAAGTCAATTGAAATTGGAAAAATAACTTAATAAATCTATAAAGAAAGAATATCATACGATTTTATGTTTATGCATCGCTATATTCCAAATTCTCTTTGAGTTTAACCACCCAAAATCAACAGAATCCCCAAATTAGATTCAAACCCTAACAAAGTTTGAGTTAATGAAGAGAAAGTATAAATTAAATATAAAGGGAAACAAAAACATAAAAAAATAGAGGGAAACAAAGTTTGGATCATGTCCCTGATAAAAACATAAAAGAGAGGGCAAACCCAGAACACCATTAGAGAGTGAGAGTGCTTAACCTTTCAAGCCGTTGAAGATGGACAGTTTTGAAGTGGGATCCAACTTCTGAGCTTTCTCAAATGCATAAATCAACCTGTAGAATTCAAAACGGGGAAGATGAACTTGTTTTCCTAGATTCGATTAAAATACAATCAAAATTACTTGTGTGTGAGTGTAACGATAGATTGATAAATTCAAAAATAACATCATTCAATAGGATATGAAGAACTTAAGTTTAGATCAAGAAAATAAAGAACAGCGAACCCGATAATTACCTGATGGAAAACCGAGAAGATGAAGGAAGATTATACGATCATAGAAGCGAAGAATAAAGAAAGGGCAGAGATTGTTAGAGACAGCGAGGGAGGGCGGCATACGACAACGACAAACTTCATCATCTTCTTCCACTGCCTGGCGGTGTGTGATTCGCGACAACGACGTGATTATCTTTCGACGGAAGTTTCGACGTCCAGTTGACACGAGTGAGCTTCGTGATCGACTTCTGGAGATATTGTCAGGCAAAGAACCGTTGAAGTACAGAAAAGAAAAGGTTAATTACGTTTATTGATATATGGTTCAAAGCCCTAGTTCTTTTTGTCGAATTTGTGAAGACATGACCCGAGATGGAAGGAGATGGAAACGGTGAAGAGAGAGAGAAGAAGGCAAGTGAGGAAGGAAGGAAGGAGCGTCGATAACTAGGGTAAGGCGACAGTCGGGACAGGGAAGGAAGGAGCATCGATAAGATAATTAGTGCAAGAGGGAAACAACCATCGAAATCGACAACGCCATCTCCGAAATTGACCGGAAAGCACCTCCGTTCATCATCACCGGCAGATCCATCCCAGTCTCCCTTCTTTCCGTCACTTCTCACAATAAAGAAACAAGAGGGGAGAGTCGATTGTGAAGATGCAAAAAAGAAGGTAGAAAAGAAAGGCGGGTTTTCAAAATTTTAGGGTTTCGTTTTCCCCCGTTATCTTCTCAAGGCGCGTTTCACTAAAATTATAAAGCGACACCTACAGAGGACGCACGTTTAAGATAAAGCGCCCTCCGTGTTTTTAATTTTTTTTCTTGAGACACTAATTTAAGGGCACGCAAAAATGCGTGTCCTCTATCCTTCAAATTTTGGAAGGCTGACATTATTTTTAAGGACGCACAAAAATGCGTATCGTAGATCAGCGAGTGTCATTGTTTGCGCATCATTAAAGGGTATTTTTCTTGTAGTGCACCGGAGCATGTCGAAAGATGCATTGTAAGAACTACCACAGGAAAGGACACACTACCCGTTTCTGTAGGACACCGGCCCGACACATCATCTCGTACGCCAATACCAGTGTGAGCCTTATATGCCATCTATGCGGTGAAACGGGAAACTTCAAGAGGGACTGCCCAACCGAGAGGAATGACGGAGGGGCAGGAGGAGTGTGACAACCGAACCAGCAAAAGCAACAAGGAACCTCACTAGGACTCTTAGGAATGTTTCAAATACAATAATATTTAAGTACCGTATGTTTGTATGTTATGTGGTATGTTTGCTAAAATTTATGTCCTTTAAAAAGTATTAAAATACTCTCTCGTTCAATCAAATCACAAAACTTATATATGAACCTAGGATCCTTACAGGTGAGCTGTGATGACTTAGTGTATACATCAGGGTTACTTATAATTAAGATATTACAGGCTTAGAGTGAGTGCTTTCGCCTTAATTAATGTTCCTTGTCTGGTTGTGGATTTAGGGAAGAGTCACTCAGTCGATGGTTTTATCAATCTTAATTACACATGACTGGTATACACCAAGCGATCATAGAGGGACCTGATAGGGATCATAATATGAAGTATCATCACTAACTATCAGAACACTCTTACTGCTAGTACTAGCTTGCTACGGTACGAATCATTTGTAGTAATAATAACACCGACCAAAACAGAACGCACTAACGAGAAACACAGAATGCACTATCACGTACACGCAGGATGCACTATCGCCCTAACGAATGTTTCTTTCATATACACTTAACAAATGTTTCACTAAGAAGATTCGATGTCATCATTCGATATGGATTGGTTTGGTCCTCACCTTACCAATTGCATGTGCTACGAAAAGACCCTTCGCAATAACCAACTGAATATCAAAACCCTCGTCTCTCATAACAACAAATCTGACACATACCTCCGGATCATCTCTCGTTACGAAACCCCTAAGTACTCACGGGAGGAGTATTATACCTTCCGAAACTTTTCCGAAGTTTTCTAGCAGACCCCTTGGGAATATCACTCGTACAGCAGGTCAAGTTCAAGCACAGAGGCTAGGGACGAATACGGTTAACCTATCACTACTCAGTGTATACGCGAGGGCGGTATATAATATTATAATTAAGATTCTACGGACGTAGGATGTGTGTTTCCGCCCTATTTCCTGTTCCTTGTCTGGTTGTGGACTTTGGGCAGAGTCACCCATCCGACTGTCTTACCAATCTTAATTATATATGACTTATATGCACGAGGTGAGGATAGATGGACCAGGAATGAGTCCTACCATGAACTCCGGGACAAAGCTACCCAGGACTACGAGTGAACGTTCTACCATTCGAAAGAATCTAGTCAAGTAAACCGAACTCATACACTCCCTACCGATCTAAACAGCAGACGCAATGGTGAAGACCCACTGGAGCGACAAGCGGGGACCAAAATTCACTTAAGGAGAGAAGCAAGAAACCGCGTTCCAAAAGCTAACACAGACCCTGTGTAGAGCTCCAATTTTATCCTTAAGTAGAAAGGAATACTCGGGTCGTCGAGTAAAGTCATTAACAATGACAATCCATTCACACCTGTCCACACAGATCAGAGAGGGTCAGCTAGAAGCTTTGAAAACAGAGAATGTGACAGGTGAAACCTTAAGAGGAATGGATAAGAACCTAGAAGTCAAAGATGACGGAGCTCGTTGTCTCACGAATCGGATCTGGATACTGAAGTTCGGTGGGTTTAGAGATGTCATCATGAACGAAGCACAAAAAACTCGATACTCCATTCATCTATTGGATAAGGTGTCTAAGTCCATAACTATTTCTGGTATGTACTTGACCCGACCCGGCATGGTCCATTTGGGTTGCATGGCACCATGCAATTAGATAAACTAAAATGAGAGAAATAACACTTATGGTTTATTAATATATTATAAGTTCTCATATATTAATAATATTATTTAATTAGTTTGATCAAGAATTAATTTAGAATTAATTAAGTGATCAAAAGATAACTAATTAAATATATGGGTAGATTATGTAAATCTTCCATATCTTATATAGTGGGCTAAGAGGCTCCATGGATTATCAAGTTGGGTTCCACCCATAGGATGCTCCATGGATGCTCCATGGGAGTTACAAACCCATGGGTCATGGAAATGAAGAGTCATGACACATTAGGGTTTACATGGTGTAACCCTAGATGTGTCAACACTATATAAGAAACCCATTCTCCACCAAAATTGGCTACACATAAGAAACAAGAGGGCTAGAGCCGATTTTGCAAGTGTAAGATTCTCTCAAAGTTTACTCCTTTGCATTTGGTGTTGTGTGAAGCATTTGAGGCATCACACTTGGGGTGATAGGCTCACAAGGTTTCAAGGATCATAATCAACAACAAGGTAAGTTATTCTATCTTTCATTCAAGTTAAAAATGTTCCCCATGTATGCTAGATAGGAATATAACCTTGGAATTCAACTTTGCATGATTATTAGACAAACATAGATCCAAGGTTATTAGGGTTGCATGTACACTTAGGAAGTATTAGAATGCTCAAAACCCATCAGTGGTATCAGAGCCTAGGTTTGTTTGTTGTTTTTTTTTTGTGCAAACAGCTTGAAAAAAAATCGTTTTTCTGTTTTCTGCTCGTATGAAAGTTTGCACATTTGTTGCTGGAAATGGACTAGAAACATTACCCTAAACTGTTTTGATGTTTAAAGCTTATTTTAGATGGTGTAATGTTTATGCTAATCCATTTACAATGGCAATTATTAAAATTACAAGTTTTTTTAAGTGTAATTTTTTGATTCTTGAAAGTGTTCATATTCATATTCTTGAACTTATGAAGATTAGATGATCATAGGAATTGTTTGTAACCTTCATGGTAGTTTAATTCCTGATCATAATGTGTTTTAATGGAGTCCATAACTTGTCCTCAAGTTATGGAAAACCAAAAGTCTCACTTTTATTAAAGTCATTAAAAGAACACAAGAGTTATAAAAATGAAGAGTCTTCATTTTTATTACTCAATTAATTCATAAGTTATAAGAAATGAAAAGTTTTGGAAGTTTACAAAACTTGCCCTCAAGTTTTGGAACATGTAAAGTCTTGATTAAAACTTTAGTTCCAACCCTTAGAATTTTAAAAGTTAAAATTCAACCCTTATACTTTATAATATTATAAGTTACTAATATATATATGTATAACGTCAAGTCGTCTTACCGCTAGTACGCCTCATTCACGAAGCCGGTCTATAAGGGGGGTATAAGGTTGTTGCCTATAAAATGGCAACTTAATGGGTGTCCACTCTCACCCACCGCTTCCTTGATCGGTGGAGGGTCGTTAGCCGAACGGGTAAGACAACGACTTATAAATTCTCATTAAAAGTATGATGAATATTATAAAGTAACTAAATGCTTTTATTAAATTCCCAATCTTAGTTACTTTAGGAAAATGTGAATAAGGTGCTAATCCATGAAATTATACTTTACACTTTGTTTAAGTCGTTGGTGGAGTGTGTGTGGTTAACCGGCACACTAACTTGGACTTAACAAGGTAGGTAAAGGGTGACTTAAGGTTTACCATAGCATCGGTGGAGCGTGTGTGGTTTACCGGCACATCGATTGAGTGATAAACCTTGAGGGTACCAAGTGATTTGCATGGTTACTTCACACCTCGTTTTGAGATCCTCGGTATCCCAGTCACAAAACTTGGAGGGCACACTCGAGATTGAAACATGCCTTTCCATAATTCGATTGTGAGATTTGGCAATTAGTCTGGATTGTTTAGACACACATATGAGCTATCCAAGGCAAAGGTGTATAAGTTTAAGAAGCTTAGATAAAGGATTATCAAAGCATTAGGTATTAGAAATATGAACTTCAGAAATTCAATAAGTATTGTTTTCTGGAAGTTCAGTTGTTTTCTAAAACATGTCAAAGCTAGTGGGAGCATAAGTGCTATGCTTATATGATAATAATCATCATGATAGTGGGAGCATAAATGTTGTGCTTGTATGATTATTAAGGCAAGTATTGCAAGTTAGCAATATTAATTATAGAAAACAAGAGTCATACTTTGCAAAGTCGTAAGGGTTGAATAGTTGTTTTGCTATAATTAAGGGAGAGAATATTGTACTTCGTTTCAATATCTAAAGCTTAGATTGAGAAATTTTAATAAATTTAGTCAAAGGATACATAGTGTGTTCTTAAATTTCGATTATGATTACGGCATCCCTCTTCATAGTTCGAATTGTAAGAACGAGACACATAAAATATTATGGCAGAAGATGGATAAAGCATCATATCTTTATGTAAGACATTATGCATCGTGTTCCATACGCTTCGGGCATAGGATCGATTGCAAGTGCCATAATATTTGACCATTCTAAAATTTTCAAAATGTCTAGCGCATTTAGAGGGAAAAAGAACTAGAATCGGTTTTGACTAAAATAATTAAACAACTATCAAAGGACGATCCAAAGCTCGCTGAGGAGTGGTCGCTTGTGAGTAGTTGGAAGTATGGTATTGGATGACATTATTATGAATAGATAAGATTCTATTAAGAATGAATTGTCATATGCCAAATATGGAAATGTTTCCATATTGGGAGTTAGATATTAAGAATCTATGTCTAGATTAGCAACTTTTATGCAAGAAGGATGTTCAAAGGAATGTACTTTGAGTGAGAGACATCATATCTATAGAATTGTTTCTGATAGATATTGGCCGATTCTTGATGATTTTAAGCTGTGACTTTACGAAAGAATCATTGCATAAAATGTTAGAATCTAGCATAAGTAACAAGAATTTGATATTCTTATACTTGTGATAAGGATTGGGAGTTGTGAAATGAATATGATTGGAAATGTGTTCATTTGATCTATTTCACAAAGAAAGGACCATAGGTAAACATTGTGTGCATGCTGAGAGCATGGGACAAGTGTAGTAATAATTCAAGTAAGAAGTTGATTACCCGAAATAACAAATAATGAGTAATCAATATGGTGATTAAATAAAATGTTTTATTTATACCCAGAGTTTGGGGCCATATGGGATTAGTATTATTCTTGTGTTTCACTTTGCATGTTTTGACTTCCTGAATAATTAAATTATTTCAGAATAATCAAATTATTCGAATGGTCCACAGTCGCTCATATGTTGGAAGTAGGTATGAATGAAGACTGTCATGAATTGGTTTGTAGATTGTCTAAAGTGTATTAGACATAAGCAAATGTTTGCTGCAACGTTCATGAGTGCTTATGAATATGATTTGACTATTGGATTAAACTCACGCTCACTTGGATCACTTCATGGATTTTATCACGAGTGATTGGTGAGACGATAATATCTTATATTCTTGAAACCGAGATGTGTGAGTTGTATCTTGTGAGTCGGTTACACATTGATAATATGTAAACGCACCAGTAACTTGGTGTCATAAAACATATTGTTGTGTGTGATTCGGTAAGTGAGTGCAAGCAAGCATTGAATCAAAGTTTATCCGTTCCTTTTATCCAAATTGGATGAAAGCGATATCTGTGGGCCCCTCGATGATTTAGTGATGACACCTAAGCGCTTGGCCAAGCCGGGACTAATTTGATGTGTTCAATTGTAGTCTGTTGTCAGTCGTCATAAATCGGAAATCGGGAAACAACACATAGACAGAGAGAATGATTTAAATCCATGTCTCAGTCTATACGATATCTAGAATGGAGGAATATATGATCCCTTATCTAAAGGACGCGCTTCTGATAGGATCAGAGTTGACAGCGGTTTTTGAAAGCTACGATTGCAGATCAGGATCTGAAGTCATACGCAGAATAGTTATTAGACTTATCCAAGTGGGAGACTGTTGGATTAGTGTCTAAGTCCATAACTATTTTGGTATGTACTTGACCTGATGGTGCATGGTCCTTTTGGGTTGCCTTCACCAAAGCAACTTGATAGGATGAACTATGGAGAGAAAGGATTAATTATGATTTATTAATATATTATGAATAATATATTAAAGGAGAAATCATATTGTTTAATTAATATTAGTCAAGAATTAATTGATAATTAATTTTGTGGCTAAAAGAGATTAATTAAACTTAAGGGACTGGAACTGTAACTATAAGATAATTGCATTTGGGCTATGGATCACCTTGGAATAATAGGTTGGACGAATTCTATGGGGAAATCTATTAGAAATCGTCCAAGGGATATTCTAAAAGGGTCTATGGGCTGCTTAGGGCTTAAGCAGTCAGATTAGGGTTTCTTAGTTGAAAACCCCTAATAGCCTACATCTATATATAGTACCCTTAAGCTCCAAAAACGTAGAGAAGAGTTCCACTAGGGTTTATGGACGTTTTGGGCAGCCTCCTCTTTCTTCATTCTTCATCCTCTTGCTCTTGGTGTTTGTGAGCCATTAGAGGAGTGACACTTGTGACTCTAAGCTTTCTAAAGCCATTACAAGGAGGTTTTGAGATTGTTATTGCTACATAACAATTAAGGTATGATCTAAACCCTAATTCATATGTTAATATTGATTATCACATGCTAGATCTAGGGTTTATAGTCTTGGATGAATGCATGTACAATAGAGAAACCTAGATCCAAGCATTAGGGTTTGCATGAGCACATAGGATGTTCTTATGGCCTAAACCCATCAGTTACAAACCCATGGGTCATGGAAATGAAGAGTCATGACACATTAGGGTTTACATGGTGTAACCCTAGATGTGTCAACACTATATAAGAAACCCATTCTCCACCAAAATTGGCTACACATAAGAAACAAGAGGGCTAGAGCCGATTTTGCAAGTGTAAGATTCTCTCAAAGTTTACTCCTTTGCATTTGGTGTTGTGTGAAGCATTTGAGGCATCACACTTGGGGTGCTAGGCTCACAAGGTTTCAAGGATCATAATCAACAACAAGGTAAGTTATTCTATCTTTCATTCAAGTTAAAATGTTCCCCATGTATGCTAGATAGGAATATAACCTTGGAATTCAACTTTGCATGATTATTAGACAAACATAGATCCAAGGTTATTAGGGTTGCATGTACACTTAGGAAGTGTTAGAATGCTCAAAACCCATCATCATCCAGATGCAGATAAGATGTATCTGGATCTCAAGAAGCTGTATAGGTGACCGAGTACTATTGAAAGTCTCACCATGGAAAGGAATGATACGTTTTGGTAAACGTGGGAAACTAAATCCAAGGTACATCAGGCCATTTGAAATCCTTGCCAGGATTGGCCTAGTGGAGTACAAACTTCGTCTACCACAAGAACTTAATAACGTACATCCTACCTTCCACGTATCAACCTTAAAGAAGTGCCTGTCTGACGAGACTCTTGTGATACCACTCGACGAAATCGAAATCAACGAGAGCCTCCACTTCGTAGAAGAACCGGTTGAAATCATGGATCGAGACGTTAAAAGAACGAAACAAAGTCGCATTCCTATTGTGAAGGTCCGTTGGAACGCTAAACGAGGATCCGAGTTCACCTGGGAACGCGAAGATCGGATGAAACAAAAATACTCGCGCCTTTTCCCCAACTCTTGAAGTCCCTGTCGAAACGCTGATTTCGGGACAAAATTCCTTCTAACGGGGGGATGAGGTGACAACCGTCAATTTTTGGTCAAGCCAAAGTCAAATAAAGTTAACAAGTCAAACCGGTCAGCTCAACTAACCCTTGTATATTAGGGTTTACCTTATGTTTACTATTGTACAACTACCTATCTTAATACAAAGTGTCACTTGGGAATTTCACATGTTTAGAAAATTTTAAACCCTAATCAGGGAAGTGATGTAACGACTTGGTGAAACACTATTACATACCCTTCGGGGGTGTATAACACTCATAACGAGGCTTAACGGGGTTTACAAACCATACATTTCGAAGCTAAACACACACGAAGGTCACAAACATGGTCTCTCTCAATCTCTCTCACTCTACCTCTCTCTATCCCAAACCTCTCCCAAATCTCTCCTAAATCTCTCCTAAATCTCTCTCAAAATCTCTCTTAACTTTTGATAATCACTCGGGGCATCCCGACCCTTAACTTAGTCAAAAACCACTCGAAACGGGAAAATTATTGGAAAAACAACCATATAGGGCCGAAGCCTCTCTTAGAATAGAAGCTTCTCTAAGAACCGAATCTCCTTAAGGACCGAACCTCTTAGAACCGAAACTACCTTAGGGACCAAACTGCCTAGGACCGAACTGCTAAGGGACCGAAACTGCTAAGAACCGAACTGATGAAGACCGAACCTTCTGTCCTCGGTTCATCACCACTTTCGGTTCCTACTCGACCACTTCGCCTGCGAGCCTCTCAGACCGAACCCACTTTTGGGTCTCATGGACCGAACCTCGCATCAGGCTACTAGCCTCGCAGGTTCGCTTCTTTCTTTCCGGTTTTCGACCACTTTCGCTTCTTAAGCTCGTTTTTTATGATTTCGACGGGGAATTTTCACCCAAACCCATATTTTAACATATTAAACCCCATAAATCCATATTTTAATCATATTTTGGGGAATTCTTTAACTATGAATAATATCTTTTGTACAAGATATTGTTTGTGAGTGTTGACCTTTCCAAGAAGCTATGACACCAACCACTCTCATACCCAATCTATGACAACTTTATGTCACCATTCACACCTTACCTAGTCAAATCCATATCTTTCTTCCAACAATCCATCAGATTTCCTTACCTAAATCCACTCATTGGATCTCCAATCCTTACCTATAAAATCCCAAGCACATCCTCCAAAAATACACTTTTTCTCCCTCCCACTCTTCTCACTCTCTGAAACTCGAGATTCTCCAGGAAGCATTTTGCTTTTACTTCACTCTTGGTAAGTTTTTCATTCCCAATCTTGAATATTCTACACTGCTTCATTCAAATCATTGGCTTCTTATACAAATATCGTCATATTTGTTTTTAGGATCTTCAAATCCTCAAGCATCCTCCAAGTGTTCTTGACTTGGAAGCCTGTTTTCTTCCACATCCATCTCAAAAAATCACTCAAGGTGAGTTCATATCCCTACATTTTCATGCTTTCTTCAAGTTTTAGGGGGGGGGGGGGATACAAGTTATAACACCAAAAACTTAACTAAACTCAAACATCAGCTTTCAACAGGAAAGTTTAGTTCCATTCACGGACTATTTTTAACATCTTAAACCTTTTAGTTTTCAAAACTGTACCAGATGCAAATAGTCAGGTTTATACCTTTCTAATGACTACTTGCACAAGTTCATACGATTTTTCTACAATTTATGGCGAATTTTACAAAACTGCCTATCATTTCAGCAACAATTTCGGACCAGTCTCTGAAGTTAAACATTTTCACACAAGTTAAAGTTCACTAAAAATCATAATAAAAATTATGAACAAACTAGACACATTTTCTAAACTCTCAGAGTTTACGGATTCTGATTTCGACCTTAAATGATTTTTCTATAATTTTTATAAGAACAGGAACAGAAAAGTTAAAAACTAGAAACTAGTTAACAATTCCATTTACACCTTATAACTTGCTGAGCAAGGTGTGTACTATTATATAAATACATGTTGTTTATATTTCATATCATTTACCTTAGTAAAAAGGTATAAATCATATACATAGGATTACTACCACTACAAACATTTGATAAACTATAATAGGTACAGTTTATGTTTCATATACACTACGAACATTTTGATAAACTATAATAGGTATAGTTTATGTTTCATATACACTACGAACATTTTGATAAACTATAATAGGTATAGTTATGTTTCATATACACTACAAAAAATTATGATAAACTATAATAGGTATAGTTTATGTTTCATTTACACTACGAACTCACTACGAAAGGTTTCATTTCCACTAAAACAGGGTACAACTACAAAGTACCGGGTTTTACTAAACGGGGTACAAATGCAAAGTACCGGGTTTACACTAAAGGGGTACAACTACAAAGTACCGGGTTATACTAAAGGGGTACAACTACAAAGTACCGGGTTATACTAAAAGTTTTATTATAAACTAAAACTATATTACATTATTATATAGTAGAACAGTAATTACACAGAACGGTTTTATGGTATTTAAAACTACTTCTCAGTTATATTAGAAAATATTGGATTTTTTGGAACAACAAACATGATTACTATTTCAAGAAAATAAACAAGCTTCTAAACATAAATACTTATGAACTCACCAACTTAATTGTTGACACTCTGTCAAAACTACTTGTATTCTCACGAAACCATTAGTCAGATACATGCACGGGCCTCGAGAATACGGAACATAATAGCTTCTAGTATATGTTTTTGCTATTTACCTTTGGGGTCAATTATCTGTAATCCGAATACAATGTAAACGTTATATTATTAATACTATGGTTGTTGTTGCTTTGATTACTATTATTCAATTGTTGTGATCCTGAACATGACGTCCTCCGCCCTCGAACGTTTCCTCCATCTCGGTTTGGGGGTGTGACAACAATTGTTGCATGTACAAATAGAAAAACTAGATCCAAGCATTGGAGTTTGCATGAACACCATAGGAATGTTGTTTTGCTCATAACCCAACAAAAAAATCATCGGACAATGCTCAACGACCCGACTTGTAGGGAGGAACCTTATGCGTTTTTTCAATTGGGGAAAGACCAAGGAGGAAACGATGGTAACGGAGATGATGGTTCGTTGGATAATTAGTTTGTGTTTTATATGTTAGACTTGTTGTGACACTTTGTTACATGTTGGAATTATAAAATTTGGTTGTTTATTTTGGTATGAAATTAATTATAACACTATTTGGGAAAAGATTAGATAAGGACAATTGGATGAAATATGTTCTTTTTTTTTATCTCGCTAGCTTCTGGTTAGTTGATGACTGTGTCTTGTTAATGAAATTTTTTTGTTAAAAAAAATTAATAGTAAAAATAAACTCATCGGATGTCATTATGTTATTTTTTCTTTCACATTTAATGTTGCTACGTATCAGTTTTTTTGCACCAAAAATCGTTGATTTGATATATATATATATATATATATATATATATATATATATATATATATATATATATATATATATATATATATATATATATATATATATATTAAAAATGTTATTATCGGCGACCAGCATTAGACCATCTCCAACCCATCTCCATTTCTTCCCCATAAATGGAGTAGAAAATGGAGGAAATAGTGATTCATCTCCAACCCTACTCTATTTTCTACCCCATTTTTTACCCAAAAAAGTATATTCCTAGAATATTCTATTTTTATAACTTATATATATTGTCAAATACACCCCTCTACTAATTAAACTTTATATTTATGATTAATTAATATAAATTAGTATATATAACATGATATTATAAATATTAAATATTGCATTTAAATTATAATTAGTAGATAAAATAAACTAGAAATGTATAAAATAAAAATGAGAGGGACTAATATTGGCAACCAAACTTCACCTCCATTTTTGAAGATATGAATAGTATTCCTCCATATATGGGGGAATACCATTCATATCTCAAAAAATGTAGGTGAAAATGGGGTAGGGTTGGAGAAGAATGGGGGAAGAAATGAAGTTTGGGGTGGGTTGGAGATGCCCTTAGCGGCAACAAACGATATTACCGACGACAAGAGAATTAGTGGCAACCAAATATCTTTACCAACACATTTTGAGCAATAGCGACAAAGCAGTACTATTGACTTTTTACCGGCGACCTGCCGCTGCTATTGCCTTTATCGGCGACTTTTGTCCTCGCGAATTCCTTTTTTTCTTATAGTGTGTGTGTCTATATATATATATATATATATATATATATATATATATATATATATATATATATATATATATATATATATATATATATATATTCAAGTGGTTCAACTATATGTGTCTACACTCTTTGATTGAATGTCGATGTGTGTGATTTGAGAATAAATAGAAATTAATTATAAGTTATGAGCAATTGTGGATGAAACATGCATATTAATGAAAATTTATGTTTTAGACACAATTTTAAATGATATATAATCTCTATCTTTAAATTTGTCATAGAAATTCTTCATTATTAATTTACTTCTGGTTTACGCTTTACCTTTTACACAAATTTAACATTTTCATTTTTAAGATGCTCCATAAAATGTAAAAAAAAAAAAATTATATCAAGAGAATTTATCAGATTATAAGCTATCAGTTTGCTTAAATATATAGTGATTACGTTTTTTATTAAGCCTCTCCTTATTAAATCAGCAAATTTTGACATCTTTCTCTTAGACTTTATTATGTGATTTGCAAATTCAGTCTTTAAATGGTACATTACTGTGAATATATAGATTATGCCCATCTTCTGAAAAGACAAAATTTAACCGGAGTTATGTGAACTGTGAAGGGGATTACGTTCACATATAAACTTGGAGAACCTTATGTGTCGATGCAATCGTAAATGTTCAGACCGACCTTTTTCCAGTTTCAAAAGTGCCGACGTGGAAATTATTGTGAGCGTTTAGATATGAAGCACCGAAATTTCTGTCTATCTCTACCAAACTAATCTGACAAAGCATTGATTGGGTGTACCCTGATATTACTCACCACTTGGCTCCTTCTTTCCTCAGTTTACCCAAATTTCCATCTTTATATATCGCTTGCATCCCATCACCTTCCACACCAGTTCTCTGTTCCAAACTCTCTCTCTCTCTCTCTCTCTCTCTCTCTCTCTCTATTGTGTGAGTGTGTGTGTGTGTGTGTTATTTCCATATAGAGAAAGGGTGATCACTGGATATACATACTTGTAACAAATGGAGTCGGGTAGCATTCTTGATTTCATTGACAACAAGACCATTTTAGTCACTGGTGCCACTGGTTTTCTTGCCAAAAGTATCTCTCTCTCTCTCTCTCTCTCTCTCTCTCTCTCTCTCTCTCTCTCTCTGCATATGTATGTATGTACTGCATACATGTATAAATATATGTATGCGCAGGACAATGTTAATACAGTAATAAGTACATGTTATCAAGAAACGAAGTATACTTTTGTACGTGACACGTGATCATCTTATCGTCCTACTTACAAACATGTTACGGATGGTGCATTTAGTGTATACTTGTAGTCTAGAATCTATCATATATACGACATTCAATGAGAACTTCTTGAGCCCTGATCATATAAGTTATAAGATGACTGGCTTGTAAATACTTTTAGCGGAAGTCCCGTTTCTTTTTTTGCATAAAACTTGGATTTTTGTAGGGATGTTTAATTAACTTCCGTTTGTGTATATGTTTGTAGTATTTGTGGAAAAGATACTTAGGGTTCAACCAAATGTGAAGAAGCTATATCTTCTTGTAAGAGCTACCGATGCCAAATCCGCCATGCAACGTTTCAATACTGAGGTATATATAATTTTGAGTATACATGATTTGCAATGATAATATATAAACATGGTAAGCGAAAAAAAAAAAAAAAAACTACTGTTTGAGTGTTTGTGAATAGCTGTGAGGGGATATGATAATAACTGGTGAATATAATTCGTCCTGTTTTTGTGCACATAACAAAAATGCTCATGTGGGCCGGTGAGTAGTTTTATGTCATTTAAGTATGCTCTGACATATAAACCTACTATAGTTAATCGAATGGGACCTGATCAGACACTTAGAACTATAAATTCTTTAAATTCGTTATCGACATATATATGTTCGCAATATTATGGAAATAATATTAAATTTCAAGTTGGAAATAATTTTAAATTTGACTTAGAGAATACAAGAGTTATACTTCATAGTGGAATAATCCATTTTATCATTTTGAAAAACTTAAATTTTGTAATATATTATGAACAATTTCGTGTCGATTGACCAATGGTCGCGTTGAATATTAGGTCGAAATAGGTAACTTGTAAATGTATAGCAAAATTGGTCAGTTGGATTATAGGTCGAAATTGGTAACTTGTAAATGTATATCAAAATTGGTCGGTTGGATTGACTATATTTTCTATATTTTAATAAGAATGTAATTAATATTTTAAACAAAATGATGAATATTGGAGTTTCGTCTTCAACATATTAATTCGATCTTTCCCTTTCCCTTTTTAGTTAATTTTTTTCTCTAACATATATCCATTGACTTTTTCTCAATAATATATAGGCAGTGGCAAAGGATTTGTTTAAGACATTGAAAGAGAAGTATGGTACAAATCTGCAATCTTTCTTATCGGAAAAAGTTACTCCGATAGCAGGAGACATCACTTATGAAAATCTGGGGATAAAAGACTCCAATTTGATCCAAGAGATGTGGAAAAGTGTTGATGTTGTTGTCAATGTAGCTGCAACCACTAACTTTGATGAAAGGTACACCAACCATTATTATTAAATATTAAAGTTTGTTTCAGATGAATTAAAGTTTAGAAATCAACATCCACAATTATTTAAAATCGTACTTTAAAACTTATGCGCATATATATATATATATATATATATATATATATATATATATATATATATATATATATATATATATATATATATATATATATAACAATCATAATTAAACAATCCGTTGATCATTTATTTATACAGATATGACATTGCCCTAGCTTTGAATACTTTTGGAGCTAGAAATGTTTATAATTTTGCTGCTAAGTGCGTCAAGATAAAATTGCTTCTGCATGTATCTACAGGTCAGTATATATATCTACACTTTTGTAATTTTATTTTGTTATTTTATTTTTCCAATTAATCAACACAGACTTGATTAAATTAAAATTACGTTCATTCAGCTTATGTTTCTGGCGAGACGCCTGGGCTTATACTTGAATCTCCATATCGTTTGGGAGATGCGCTTAATGGTGTAGATGGACTAGACATCAATGTGGAGAAGAAGATTATCGAAGAAAAACTTAAAGAACTTAGCGCTGATGAAACATCTACAGATAAATCTATTACATTAGCCATGAAAGATTTGGGCATTGAAAGGTAAAAAAAATGGTTCTATATATTCACCATCATTTTTTATTAATCACTTACTTTATTATTTTTATTCTGATTATTAATTTCATTTCACTATGTATTATATTCAAAACAACATACATTCTCATTTCCAGTACTTAAGTATATTATTTCGTTTTTAGGTACAGCCAAGTATTAATTACTAATATATATATATCTATTTAAATATATTTATAAACCTTTTATTTTTTGTTTTGATTTAATTATAGGGCAAACAAATTTGGTTGGCCAAATACGTATGTTTTTACGAAGGCATTAGGAGAAATGATTCTTGGGCATTTGAAAGGAGATATGCCTTTGGTCATTCTTCGCCCAACCATCATCCTTAGCACGTATAAAGAACCCTTTCCTGGTTGGATCGAAGGCATAAGGTAGTTCCTCATTATTAATGTAAAACCGTTTAGGAATGAATTCATGGAAGTTTTACTTTCTTTCTTTATAAAGGACAAAAAGAAAATTCAAGTTTCCTTTATAAACTCAATTAAAAAGATTTATGTATTTGAAAATTACAGGACAATCGACAGCTTGGCAGTCGGCTATGGCAAAGGAAGGTTAGCATGTTTCCTCGGCGATCCTGAATCAACAATCGATGTGGTAGGTTCTTTAAACAAGTTCAGTTCATATTTATTTTGCTCTCGCTAGCTATCCTTTGATGCATAATTAGTTAATGTAGTTCCATCATGAATATATATATATATATATATATATATATATATATATATATATATATATATATATATATATATATATATATATATTTTAATTTTGCTAATGTTGAAAATATTGGATAACAGATACCAGCAGACATGGTGGCGAATGCTATGATTGCGACAATGGCAGCTCATGCAAACCAACCTGGTGAAACAATCTATCATGTTGGATCTTCCGTATCAAATCCTTTGAAGTATAAAGGAATTCAAAAAAGTGGGTATAATTATTTTTCCAAGAATCCATGGATTAACAAAGATGGGACACCAGTTATTGTTAGCGAGGTTAAAGTGTTGAGCTCAATGGATAGCTTTCGTAGATACTTTAATCTTCGTTACTTGCTTCCACTACAGGTTTGGCTTTGTCTTAATCCTCCTTTAGTCATACTTATTCGAGTCCGTTTAATAATAACATCATTAATGTTCATTTTCAGGGTTTGCAAGTGGTGAATTCGGCGTTATGTCATGCTTTTAGTGGAACCTATTCGGATCTTAAAAGAAAGATCAACTTTGTGCTACGGGTGGTGGAGTTATACAAACCCTATTTGTTCTCCAAAAGCTTGTAAGTTGTTAGACTTTTGGTTACCAATTTCTTTTATCTAGTAATCATGGAGATTGCGTAGTTTTGAAATCGAAGGACGGTGTTCGTTATAATGTAATGGAAAAAAAAAGGATAGTCTTTATTTAATAAAACACACATGTCTTTTTTATAAAGAGAGTTGATAGTCCACAATACTTTTTTTTCATTAACAACAAAATATGTTTTAAAATGTTATATCCTATATTTTTATAAAACATAAATTTTTGTGTATAAAAAAAAAAATATATTTACGAATCATTTTAATTTGATAATATTTCATGATTCTTTTAAAATTATAATATCATTTCTTATATATAATTAAAAATTTATATATTATTTATTATAATTGGATTAAAATAAACTTTTATTATGTTCATTTTCTAAAAAAAATCATTAATTATAACTGAATGTATATATATATATATATATATATATATATATATATATATATATATATATATATATATATATATATATATATAGTTTAGGTTAACAAAATACGATAACTACGTTTAATAACTCATTTTATTATTTTTCTTAATCAATTATTTTATTTATTTGATTATTTGGCCTTTTATTTTGTCTAATCTAACAGATTCTAAGAATATTTGTATTCATTGTTTTGATAGCTATGATGATATGAATACTGAAAAACTACGTCAAGTAGTTAAAGAAAATGAGGTTGAAGCCAATATCTTCTATTTTGATCCAAAGACGATTGATTGGGAAGATTATTTCTTGCATACACATCTTCCTGGTGCAGTGAAACACGTATTTAAATGAATGCAGAGCTCATAAGGATGAGTTATTTGATACGTTCTATCATATTGTTTTTGGTACAAGTGTCAAAATTGTCTTTTACTTTATTGTGGTCGTTGATTGAACGACAATATATATATATATATATATATAAAATTTAATGAAAGACTTGTTTTACTTAGTTTATGTAATTTGTTTGAACGTATTAACATATGTGAAGAATTTGAATACATTGATGTTAAGAATCTAGATTATGTCTCAATCTCAATTTTTTTACTAAGCTTGTGTTTTTTTGTTACATGTTACATAGTGGGAGTCGACGAGATTGAACACCATTTGTAGTACTAAATTTGTGGGAGTTGACCAGATTGAACACCATTTGTAGTACTAAATTTTTACGATGAGCATATATAATAAATACATTTAAAGCTTTTACATAAACAAATGCTTGAAAGTGAGAATGTGTCCCAAATGAAATATAACGATCACCTGAGTGACTAGAAGGGGTATGCAACATATCTTTCGATGCTTTATGCCATTTTCCAAAGGTAAGTCCCCATACCAGTGAAGAAGACTTGCAAATTTAAAAATGCATTGTCATGGTTTATGTAATAAATAATATGCAATTGTTTTGGTGTCTATTAGTGACTATCAATTAGGAAATTATAAAAAAGTGCCAAAATTGTCTTAGTTAAGATGTGAGTGGTGAGGTATATATATGTACACCCATTAACACTACAAGAAACAAAAATATCAAACACCGACACATTTAGTCTTAGTCAATTATCAGTGATAGTCATACAACACCGATTTAGCTAATACTTAGCTAGTCTCGGATACATAGTCCTAGATAGTGGTTTTTTTTATAGAAAAACTGCAAGAAAAAGTTCATACATATTAAGCTCATAATCGATTTAGTCATTGTATTTTTTTTATTCAGTTAAGTCCCAGAAATCGGTTTTTATCCGGACGACAGATAACCCAACTTTGAAAAATTACACTTTTGGCCAGATTTCAAATTTCTTTTACAAATTTGGTCCAAAATTTACACTATTAGCCCAGATTTTACATTTTATTACAAATTTAGTCTAAAAATTACCTTTTTGGCTCAAATTTCAGAATTTTGTTTTGAATTCATCATAATTTTATTTTTTTTTTTAAAACATTTTTTCTCAAAAAAAAAATTCGAATATATTTTTTCTTTATAAAATCATATTTATACAAAAAAAATTCACATAAAAAATCTTATATTTTCTATGTATTTAAAAAAAACTTTTCTGTGTACGAAATACCTATTGATAAAAATAGATATTTATTAAGTACATAAATATATCCAAATCTGTTTTTATAATATATATATATATATATATATATATATATATATATATATATATATATATATATATATATATATATATATATATATATATAAACACGTATTTTACAAGAAAAAATGTATACAAACATCTATTTTATTATTAATACATTTTGTAAAAACATATTTATATGCATTAGAATAAGTGTTTGTATATATTTCTTTTGTAAAAACATATTTATATATTTCTTATAAACACCTATTTTATAATAAACGTATTTGTATTCAACCACGTTAGCCCTTGCACCTTTAATTAATTTTGTTAACCCATAATAAATTTCTAAATTAATTCTAACTAATTCTTAATTAACTATTAATATTTCTAATTAATTTGTTTTTTTGGAAGCGGCGAACAATATTAATCAAAATCGTGAAAGGAACAAAACAAAGAAACGCTTAGCAAGTAGCTAAGACGAAAGAGAAAACAGAGATACATATTTCGAAATAACAAAAAAATCAAAAGCTTGTGTAATAAAGTGTGTAAAAGGGGAGCAACACCAATCTGCCTAACTTCCACATACAAGTGTCCCTCTATATTTGTGACATTCGTATGTTTGTAGAATGATAAAATACATCGTTTTTGTTAGAGTTGTACGTTTATTCTTAAAGTTTTTCTCATTTTGTGTCATACAAATGTTCCACAGAATCGAGTAGCAGATCACCATACCAACTTGCCTTTTGCTTGGACAGTTTCCCCAGGATGTTGCTCCATCAACAAATTCCCTTATTGTTGTGAAGTTTGCACTGTGGATCCCACACCATTTGAAAATCCACAACTGCACAGCTTTTGCAAATTCACAGTCGACCAATAGATGATTCACTGATTCCTGCCTTTGGTTACAAAGTTGACAATTAAAATCTTTGACAGTAATATCCCTGTGTGTAAGAGTCTCAGCGATTGGGATTCTGCCTAGACAGTCTCTCCAAATGAAACATCTCACTTTTAATAGAATGACATTTAACCAGCAAATGGGCTGGCCCGTGAACTGGATGAGATGTGAATCAATCATTTTTCTCATTGTGCCAACCGAGTACTTCCCATCAGGATCATGATTGAAGCGAAACCATATTTAGTTTCAGAATTGAAGTTCATTGAACATATCAGGGAATGAAATTCATGGAGTTATGCTTTTGATACATCGCTTGTCAGGTGCGCTTTCCATCTCCAGGTAAAACATGTGCTGAAAATTCTTTCCATGAGCCTACATGATTTTACAGATTCTAATTTATAGAGATTGGGAAAACAAGATTGTAAGGTTTCCTCCCCGCACCATACATCTTTCCAGAAAATGATGTTGATGCCACAACCACGAAGAAGACAAAAACAATCTTTCATAAGTATAGTGTGATCATTTAAGCTCAGTGTCGCTTTAGATATGTTGCACCACAACCCATTTGAGTTCTTCTGTGCCATATGTGAAACTAGTTGTCTATGTAAGTTGTGAATACTACTTTTGACCTTTGCTCAAATACTTTCACTTTCATTCTTTAGCCTCCACAAACATTTAGTTAGAAGAGAGAGGTTTTGTGAATTGAGACTACCCACACCAAGACCTCCTTCTTTTTGGACACCACTTTATTCCAGCCGACCCAATGTATTTTAGTTTTGTGATCTCCCCTTCCCTATAGGAATTTACGTCTCAATTTTTCCAGGAATTCAATTACATCAGCCGGAGCTTTAAAGAGAGAGAAGTAGTAGGTAGGTAGACCTCCTAACACCTCTTTGATCAATGTTAATCTACCTCCAAGTGAGAGAGTGTTTTCTTTCCATGATGAGAGCCTAGCTTTAAACTTTTCTATTATTGGATTCTAGTGTTTTTCAAGGACATATCTCCTCCAACAGGTTTGCTGAGATAAGTGAACGAAAACAACCCTTTTGCACACCCGAGAGTTTAGGCCATGTGATGCAGTTCAGAATCGGGGATACCTATATTAAATAATCTTGACTTGTAGAAGTTGACATTAAGACCAGAAGAAAGCTAGAAACACTTCAGAAATTTGGAAAGATTGTGAATGTTGTTATAGTCCCAATTGCTAAAAAAAATTGCATCATCTACATAGAGTATGTGCAATATCATTAGCCTGGAATATGGAAGGTTTATACCACAAAGGAGGAGTTTGTTTGTAGCACCTATAAGAGCGACGTATAGTCCTTCCATAGCTAAGATGAAAAGGAATGGGGATAATGGATCACCTTGTCTTACTCCCCTAGATATAGGAAATTCGACACTAGGAGCACCATTTACCAAGACCAAAGCATGCGTTGAAGAAAGACAGTCTAGAGACCACTTTCTCCATTTTTAACCAAACTGCATTTGAGCCATTATCGAGTCAAGGTAACCCTAATTTATCGAATCAAAGGCTTTCTCGAATTCTGCTTTGAAAAGGAACATTGACGACTTTGACTTTTTGGCCCAAGAATATATTTCATTCATGATGAAAGGTCCATCAAGAATATTTTTGCCCTCAATACATGCGGATTGCACTTCATTAATAACCAATCTGATGGCCCCTATTAGGCGATTATCTAGAATTTTTGCAAATATCTTGTATAAGCATCCAATTAGATTGATGGGTATGTGTGTAACGACCCAAAATTCATAAGTAAAAATTTCATTTTTCAGTTTATTAATCCAAACAACACATGTATCGAAAGTACACAGAATACAACTTATCACAAACATCAAAGTAACAGAAATCATAAAATGCGGAAATCATGGGGGGAGAATGTTGTGCCATCAATCCGGGATCTTCCATTTTGAACTGGAAGAACTTGAAACCAAAAACATATCTTTAAGCATAACGCTTAGTGATCTTCCCTAAAATACCACATAAGCAATACACATAAATACAACAGCATGTGGTTGTGTCAGGTCTTTAACAACCATCAGGTTCGTATCAACCCTATGCAACATCAATTGTTGTGTCGAGTTTGTATCAACCCCGAGTCTATATGAATCCGAGCCCAAATTGGCTCCATGCATAAACAATAATCACATTATCGTACACATTCTACATATACAGATCAGTAGCCGGCCTTGGTACCTTCGACCCACTAGTGTGGTAAGAAAACTCACCTCTAGCTGAAGGTAACTAAATCTCACACACGTGTTACTTCTAACACGACTCCATTAACATTATTAAAGGAAAAATACCATTTTGCCCTTCCAATTCCTAGCCTAGCTAAACAAGTCCAAAAATCCTACTGGGCCAAGGCCCAAAAATGGCCCAATGGGATTTTGGGAGTACGCCCGACATACTCCATATTATGCCCCGTGGACCATCGAGCCTTGGAAGATTTATGAGGTCGAAACCCTTTATGCCCAGCGTACATAGCACTACGCCCAGCGTAATTCCCTGAAATTAAAACTCTCAAATGAGGTCTGAATGTGTTAATACTTAACGTCCAAACTTCAGATCTAACTCCAACAAATGTCTAAAATCAAAGAGTTGTAACCTTTATGCCTTTTCATGGAAAGAAGTAAGCTAAAAACCAAAACCCAACTTAAATCATCATCTAGACTTCGATAACTCTTGCATGGATGAAAACCAAGGAGCAAGCTTGAATTTTTATGACACTATACATCCTAAAATGTCTGAAAGGACAACACAAAAGCTATAGAGTATTCCATACTCACAAAGATCAAGGTTTTAGGACAAAAAGAGTACAAATCTAAGCTTAAATAAGATCTAAACAAAATATGCATCAAGGTTAGAGCTTTATACCTCCAGAAGATGCAGAGGGATGAGAAATCGTTGGATCCAAAGGCTTGAGAACAAAACCTCTTCTTGGATATCTTCCTTCACACTCAAGAATACCCAAAAATCATTTAAAATCTTAAAATCTTACTCTAAAAGGTTGGGGTATCAATTTTAGGGTTTAGAGGGATGGAGGCTGGAAGTAAGGGAAGTTCTAAGGCCATAATGTTCTTTAAATAGGGTCCAAACCCTAAAAATTAGGGTTTGCCCTCTGAAGTAGTACTCCTGACGTACCTATACGTACGCCCAACGTACACAATGAAATCACGATCATCATTTAAACATCTATGCTCGGCATACCTAACTCGTACGCCCAATGTAGGGACCAAATTCGCAAAATTTTAAGGAAATAAGCCAAAATTGAAAATACCTGGGTCACTGGTGTTACAAATCTCCCCCACTTGAATCAGATTTCGTCCTCAAAATCCGTTGTTACAAACAGGTCAGGGTAGTGCTCCCTCATCTCATCCTCAGGCTCCTATATCCATTCTAAGCCTTTCTAGTGTTGTCATTGCACCTTCACTAGGTTTATCACTTTGTTGCGTAGAGCCTTGGTCTTCCTGTCAAGAATCGCAATCGACCTATCTACATAATTCAGGTGCTCATCAACCTGAATATCATCCAGAGAAATCATCGTTGAATCATCAGCTATACACTTTCACAAGTGCGAAACATGGAAAGTGTTGTGGATCTGATTGAGCTCACCAGGAAAATCCAGCCGCAATGCAACCTTGCCCACCCGGGTGGTAATACTAAAGGCACCGACAAATCAGGGGCCCAGCTTGCCCCGCTTCCGAAAACGTATGACACCTTTCCAAAGTGACACCTTCAGAAGCACAAAATCCCGTACCTGAAACTCGAGGTTCGAATGACATCGATCTGCATAACTCTTCTGTCGGCTTTGCGCAACTCATAATCTGTATCGCACCTGTTGTACTACCTATGTGGTCCTAAGCACTGACTTAGTACTCCCCATGACCCGATGTCCGACCTCGCCCTAACAAACTGGGGTCCTACACCTCCTTCCATATAGCATCTCAAAAGGTGGTCAGTCAATGTTGGCATGATAACTGTTGTAGTAGGAGAACTCGGCCAGTCGAAGATAAGTATCCCAACTCCCTCCTAAATCTAACATGCATTCCCGAAGCATATCCTCGATCATCTAAATCGTCCGCTCGCTCTGTCTATCGGTCTGGAGGTGATATGTTATACTGAAAAGCAGTTGGCTACCTAACTCCTCGTGAAACTTCCTCCAAACCATGGAGATGAAATGAACGTTGCAGTTAGAAACCACTTATATCTGCACCCCATGCCGAACAACCGCCTCCCAAATGTAAATGTCAGCCAACTTCTCAGTGGATATACTCTCGGCAATCGGTATGAAATGAGCACTGTTGGTCAATCTGTCCATAATGACCCAGATAGAATCGACTCTACGTGTCGTCCTTGGAAACTTTGTAATGAAATCCATGGAAATCTCTTCCCATTTTCACATATGAATGGGAAACAGCTGCATCTTGTCGTTAGGTCTCTAATGTTCAGTCTTGACTTTCCAGCAAGTCAGGCTCCTCTCTACAAGCCATGTTATTTCCCTTTTCATACAGGGCCACCAATAGCTCAGTTTCAGATCCCGATACATCTTCGTGGCCCCTGGATGAATCAAAAACTTCGACTTATGAACCTCTTATAGAATTGTCTGTCTCACTCAACCAGTAGTTGGAACCCAAACTCTACCACACTGAGTAAACAAACCTCGACTATCTCTGACGAATAAAGGAATCTGCCACCTGATTCGCTAGGCTTTCCAATTCTCATTTTCAATCCATACACCTAAGCTTTCTTGATCAAATCCAACAAAGGAGAAATGATAACCATCCTTAGACATATATCCCTGATAGGAGGCACTCATTACCTTATAGCTCAGGGCATCGGCCACCACATTGCCCTTTTAAGGATGGTACAAGATCTCGCAATCGTAATCCTTTACCACATCTAACCACCTCACCTGCCGCATATTCAAATTCGGCTGATCTATCAGGTACCTCTAGCTCTTCTATCCAGTATAGATAGTACACCTAACCCCATACATATAGTGCCTCCAAATCTTGGGGGCAAAGACCACAGCCCCCAACTCCAAATCATGTGTGGGGTAATTCGACTCATGAGGCTTCAGCTGCTTCGAAGCGTAAGAAATCACATGACCTCTCTGCATAAGAATATCTCCCAAACTCGATATGGAGGCATCACAAAAAACCACGAAATCATCCATACCCTAAGGAACTCCGAGAATCGAGTCCTCGTGTAATCTCTGCCTCAGCATCATAAAAGCCAACTGATGGCCATGCATGCACCAAAAAGTAAAATTTTTCTTCGTCAAGCGGGTCAATGACACTGTAATCTTGGAGAAATCTTGGATAAATCTCCGGTAATACTTTTGGATTCGGTGTCTAAGCCCATAACTAAAATTGGTATATACTTGAATTGATAGTAGTACAGTCATTTTGGGTTGCCCTCAAACCTAGTGTAACAACGTAAATTTTCAAAACAATTTTTCATTTTTAAATCATATTTTCAATCATCAAAAACAATATCAAACAAACTGTATCCAATGTCATCATAACAACAAATCCCAGAATCTCGAAACATAATCTCTATGAGTGTGTACGGATCATGACGACGTCTTCCCACGGTCCTCGCTAGTACCTGAAACACATAACACAACAACTGTAAGCATAAATGCTTAGTGAGTTCCCCAAAATGCCACATACAACACATACGCCACTCGAGGCTATAGTACGACCCTCCAGTCGATGTGTCTCAGCGGGACCCTCCAGTCCCGTAGCTCGTTGGACCCTCTGGTCCGGTCATAGTTCGTCGGACCCTTCGGTCCAGTCTGTGTCGTTGGACCCTTCGGTCCGGTCTATATCGTTGGGCCCTCCGGCCCGGTCTGTTCAACACATAACATACATATAACACAATGCACATAATCTCATATATACACATAGCATACAAGAAACTCTGGTCTACATATAAATACCACTTTAGGTAATGTATAGTGAGAAGACTCACCTCGGGTATCTCGGATGATCTCGCACACGAATATACTGATCTAGCCCCCGCCTAATCACATACACAATATCCTCAAATAAATAATGGCACTCAAAGGCTAGATTAAATCCCCTTCTACAATCCCTCAGAAGGGTAAAAGACCATTTACCCCCCCCCCCTTGACCCAAAAGTCCAAATGTTGACCAAAACCCTTAAAGTCAACGAAAGTCAATGGTCAAACTTTGACCCGACTCGTCGAGTGCACATGGGCGACTCGGCGAGTCCATGCGGGTCCTCTGAATCCTTCTAGCCTCTCTTGGCTCGTCGAGTCATCCCTCCACTCGACGAGTTACACCTGTCACGAATCGCGGGGCAACCCCGACTCGACTCGTCGAGTACACTAATGGACTCGGCGAGTCCCTTCCATTGCAACACTGAAATGACCTTCTGAGGTCAGATCTGCTCCTCTAACCTATAGATCTGACCTTCCCAAACACGATAATCACGTAAAGGTTCGAACTTTAGGACCATGCATCATACTATCACCTCTATATGCCAAAATAACCCTTAATGTGATAACCTAAGCTCCAAACTCATAAAGGACTGCATAAAGTTGGAGAATAGGGACTCTCTGGACCTCTCAAGGTCCAGATCTGAAGATATTGACACAAGGGGACATCACATTCACTGGATCTTTTACCAAAAAGAAGAGAAAAAGCCCTAGATTCATGAAATCTATTACTCAAGGAAAAATGGACATGAATCCTTACCTCTCATAGCAGCTCTGAACGAAATGATGGAAGATTTGAGTCCACAAGTCAGCCTAGCTCGAAATATTTCCTTCCCTTTGCTAAAACACACTCAAGAATGATGGATTAGACTTCCTCTTGCACTACAAGCTTCTCTCTGCTCTCTAGGGTTTCTCAGGGGAGTAGTGGCCACAAATGAAGGCCATAAAGGCCTTTAAATAGGGCACAGACCCTGCGATTTAGGGTTCCACTTTACAGCGCGGACTCGCCGAGTCCACTCATCGACTCGTCGAGTCCGGTCATTAATCCAGACAAGAACTCGCGATCCTACTCGGCGAGTCTGAGCGTCTACTCGCCGAGTCCCTCCATAAAACCCAAGATAAATAATTAAAATAAGATACCTGGGAATCCGGATGTTACAATTCTCCCCCACTAGAATCAGACTTCGACCCTCTCCAATGTTGCCACTAGACCTGAACCAGGGACACCTCCTTGTTCCTCAGAACCTTGATCTTCCGATCCCAGATCGCGATTGGCCTCTCAGCATAATTCAAGCTCGCATCCACCTGAATATCCTCCAGCAGTACCACCGCCGACTCGTCGGCTATACACTTTCTCAACTGGGACACGTGGAAGGTATCATGTATCTGACTCAACTCCGCAGGTAGCTCCAACCGGTACGCTACCCTGCCCACCCTCGCGGTCACCCTGAACGGCCCAATGTACCGGGGCCCCAGCTTGCCCCTTTTCCTGAATCGAATCACTCCTTTCCAAGGAGACACCTTCAGGAGTACGAAGTCTCCCACCTGGAACTCCAGCTCGGATTGTCGCCTATCCGCATAACTCTTCTGGCGGCTCTGAGCTGTCAACAACCTCTGTCTAACCTGCTGTATCTGCTCGGTCGTCTGAAGCACTATCTCAGTGCTGCCCATCACGCGCTGTCCTACCTCTCCCCAGCAAATGGGAGTCCGACACCTCCTCCCATACAACAACTCGAAGGGAGGCATACCAATACTCGAATGGTGGCTGTTGTTATAGGAAAACTCAGCCAATGGTAGGTATGTGTCCCAGCTTCTTCCGAAGTCCAACACACATGCTCGAAGCATGTCCTCGAGCGTCTGAATCGTCCGCTCACTCTGTCCGTCCGTCTGTGGGTGGTATGCGGTGCTGAAATGCAGCCTCGTACCCAACTCCTCATGGAATTTCTTCCAGAATCTGGAAGTGAAACGTATGTCTCGATCTGACACAATCGAGATCGGTACTCCATGCCGCGATACCACCTCTCTCACATATAGCTCTGCCAGTCTCTCTGCAGAAGAGCTCTCACTAATAGCAAGGAAGTAAGCGCTCTTCGTCAACCGGTCGAAAATCACCCAAATTGCATCGACACCTCTTGCGGTCCGTGGCAACTTGGTGATAAAATCCATGGAAATCTATTCCCACTTCCACTGGGGAACCTCAAGTGGCTGCAACTTGTCATGCGGTCGTTGGTGCTCGGCCTTAACCCTGCGACAGGTCAAGCACCTCTCCACAAACCACGCAACATCCCTCTTCATACAGGGCCACCAATAGTCTCTCTTCAGGTCCAAATACATCTTAGTGGCCCTGGGATGGATCGAAAACCTCGATCTGTGCGCCTCCTCCATCAAAATGGTACGCGCCCCACCCTCAAATGGCACCCAAATCCGACCCTGAAAGGTCATAAGCCCTCGGCTATCGGCAATGAACCCAGATACCTGCCCGATTATCCGTTCTCTCTTGCAGTTCTCCGGTCTCATGGCCTCTACCTGGGCCTCCCGAATAGTGTCCAACACCGGAGTCATCACCATCAACCTCATACAAACATCTCGTATCGGGGCACTCTCCGCCCTACGACTCAAGGCATCGGCTACCACGTTAGCCTTGACCAGGTGGTACAGGATCTCACACTCATAATCCTTTACCACATCCAACCATCTCCTCTGGCGCATGTTCAGGTTGGGCTGATCCATCAGATACTTCAAGCTCTTGTGGTCCGTGTATATGGTACACCGAACCCCATACAAATAGTGACGCCAGATCTTGAGAGCGAACACCACAGCCCCCAACTCCAGATCGTGAGTAGGACACCTCGTCTCATGAGGCTTCAGCTGCCTCGATGCGTATGCTATCACGTGACCTCTCTGTATCAGCACCGCACCCAATCCTGATATCGACGCGTCACAATACACCACAAAATCTTCCATCCCCTCCGGAAGGGCTAACACTGGGGCTTCGCATAATCTCTGGTGAAGTGTCTCGAATAAGGCCTGCTGCTCCGGGCCCCAACTGAAAGCCACGCCCTTCCGGGTCAACCTGGTGAGAGGAACAACAATCTTGGAGAAATCTTTAATAAATCTCGTATAATAGCCGGCCAACCCCAGAAAACTCCTGATCTCGGTCGGGGATCTCGGCACCTCCCAACTCATCACCGCCTCAATCTTGGCCGGATCGACCAATATCCCATTCTGGTTAACGAGATGTCCCGGGAACTGGACCTCTCGTAACCAGAAATCACACTTGGAGAATTTGGCGTAAAGCCTCTCCGATCTCAGAACTACGAGGATCTCCCTCAAATGCTCCTCATGCTGCTCTCTGGATCTCGAATACACCAATATATCATCAATAACACGATCACCGAACGATCCAACATCGGTCTGCACACCCTGTTCATGAGATCCATGAACGTCGCCGGTGCATTGGTGAGTCCGAAAGGCATCACCACGAACTCGTAATGCCCATAACGAGTCCTGAACGCCGTCTTCTGGATATCCTCATCACGCACTCTCATCTGATGATATCCCGACCTCAGATTAATCTTGGAGAACCAAGACGCTCCCTGCAACTGATCGAACAAATCATCGACCCTCGGTAAGGGGTAACGGTTCTTGACCGTTAGCTTGTTCAACTCCCGGTAATCAATGCACATCCGGTGTGAACCATCCTTTTTCTTGACAAAAAGGATCGGCGCTCCCAAAGGTGAGCTACTCGGTCTGATAAATCCTTTCCCCAACAGCTCCTGAAGCTGTGAGGATAACTCCTGCATCTCTGGTGGCGCAAGGCGATAGGGCGCCTTGGCGATAGTTGCCGCTCCCGGAACCAAATCGATGCGAAACTCCACCTGCCGCTCGGGAGGCACACCCGGCAACTCCTCGGGGAAAACGTCCGGGAACTCACGCACTATCGGCACATCATCAACAGAACTAGGCCTCTCCGCTGCTACTCGTGTGTCCATCACGTAGGCCACAAACCCACTACAGCCCTGCTGTAGACTCTGCCTCGCTCTAGCAGCCGAACATAATGCTGACCCTGAACGGGTACCCTCGCCGTACACTGTAAGAACTCCCCCAGTAGGGTCTTGTATCGTCACCAACTGTCGCTCGCAGTCTATAAGAGCCCCAAAACGGCTCAACCAATCCATGCCCACTATGACACACACATCCCCCATCGCAATCAGGACCAGATCAATCGGAAACTCAACACCGAAGATCTCGAGTACACATCCTCGAATCACATCCGTAGCATACACCGCTCGCTCGTCAGCTATGGAAACTCGTAGAGGTCGACTCAATGCCTCCCGCTGGATACTGATGTGCTGACTAAACGCTAACGACACAAAAGACCGACTCGCACCCGAGTCAAATAACACCAAAGCAGGTACAGAACTCACAAGAAAAGTACTTACGCATATCATAATATAAGCACAATATCTCAAACTCAACTTAAATAAATGAAAGAATACATACCAACCACGACATCGGGCGCTGCGCGGACCTCCTCCGCTGTCAACTGGAAGGCTCTCCCGCGAGCCTTCAGTGCCTCGGCCTTCGCTGGCCGGATCTCAGTAACTCGAGCAGTGGGTGCAGATCCCTGCGCTGATCCCTGCAGTAGCTGTGGGCACTCGGCCTTCCGATGGCCGGTCTGGTTGCAATGAAAGCAAACCGTGAACCCCTTGGGGCAATCCCTCGCATAATACCCCTCCTTTCCGCACTTGTAACACACCCCAACTCTGCACACTCCCGCGTGGCTCTTGCCGCACTTCCCACAAGTGCGGCCCTTCGGACCCCCAGATCTCGAATCAGCGGGCTTTACCCGCTTGGCTGCCCATTGCGCCTGTGCCGGTCGCCTATCCATCCTCTGAGACTCGGCCTCCTCCCTGACCTGAGTCTCCAGCTCAATCTCTCTCTTCCGGGCATTTGCCTAGATCTCAGCAAATGTCCGGTATGACGAGTTCGCCACGAACTCATGGATATCCCTCATCAGTATGCTCAAGTACGGGCTCATACGTGCCTACTCAGTCGACACGTGCTCAGGGCAAAACAAAGCCCTCTCATGAAACATCCTCGTAACCACTGTCACAGACTCAGTTCCCTGCTTGAGGGACAAGAACTCCTGGGCTAGACGTTCCCTCTCCACAGGGGGAACATACTCATCTCGAAACATCGTGGTGAACCTCTCCCAGGTCACCGCAGTAAGCTCTGCCGTAGTGAAGTCTGCCGTCACAAACTTCCACCAGTCCTTCGCTCCCAAGCGAAGCTGGTTCAGCGCAAACCGAACCCTCAGATGCTCCGGACACGAGCAGGTGTAGAAGCATCCCTCGATATCAGAAATCCACCTCATCGCAGCGATCGGGTCCTGCGTCCCATTAAACTCTGGTGGCTTCGTGTTGCTGAACTCTAGATACAGCAACGAGTCACCCCCCTGCGGCCTGGCAGCAGCGACGGCTGCGGTGGCCGCAGCAACAGCAGCATCAGTAAGAGCAGCGTACCACTCATCAAAAGTCTCGATCAGCGTGGTCTTGATAGACCCGAACATCTCTGGTATCTCAGCTCGAATGGCCGCAGCCACCTCCTTGTGAATCAACCTACAGATCTCCTCATCACTGGTACCACTGGTACCACTGCCTCCTGGGTGGTGGCGCGTCCCAACCTTGGTGTCTCTGAAATACAACACAAAAGAAATCAGAGATTCGCTCGAGTATACTCGCACTCGATACTCAACCCTACTTGTTCTTAAGTACCCTAAGGATTCTTACTTGGACTGCTCACCGACCCGGTGTTTCCAGTAGTACGGGCCCTATACTACCTTCCACAACGCATCGGTATTCACCCCAAGTCCTCCTCCTAGGAACCCAGGTCACAAGTACTCTACATCTCGCTAGCATAGGCTACCCTTCGGTAGAACCCTCATCAGCTCCTCGCTGCTACCTACTCACTCTCAAGCATCTCATAGTAGCAGTAATCTCCTAGGCTAAGGCATCACAGATCAGGCCACTCTAGTCCTAATATGAATACCTAGCCTATTCTAGCCTGCATAATATATAATATCATATCTCATAACACATAATGTAAGGGTATTTTGGGAAATCATCGTTCGGGCGCTGGCTGACCGTACACACTACTCTGTTCTGCTCGTCTCAAAACCTTTTACTCTTTTTAGAAAAATTGTTTTATTGCGAAAAAATCCTCAAATCCTCAGTTTGAGTTTAGATACACCCGAAGGTGCGTCTGAATCCCTCAAACCAAGGCTCTGATACCAACTTGTAACAACGTAAATTTTCAAAACAATTTTTCATTTTTAAATCATATTTTCAATCATCAAAAACAATATCAAACAAACTGTATCCAATGTCATCATAACAACAAATCCCAGAATCTCGAAACATAATCTCTATGAGTGTGTACGGATCATGCCGACGCCTTCCCACGGTCCTCGCTAGTACCTGAAACACATAACACAACAACTGTAAGCATAAATGCTTAGTGAGTTCCCCAAAATACCACATACAACACATACGCCACTCGAGGCTACAGTACGACCCTCCGGTCGATGTGTCTCAGCGGGACCCTCCAGTCCCGTAGCTCGTTGGACCCTCTGGTCTGGTCATAGCTCGTCGGACCCTTCGGTCCAATCTGTGTCGTTGGACCCTTCGGTCCGGTCTATATCGTTGGGCCCTCCGGCCCGGTCTGTTCAACATATAGCATACATATAACACAATGCACATAATCTCATATATACACATAGCATACAAGACCCTCTAGTCTACACATAAATACCACTCTAGGTAATGTATAGTGAGAAGACTCACCTCGGGTATCTCGGATGATCTCGCACACGAATATACTGATCTAGCCCCCGCCTAATCACATACACAATATCCTCAAATAAATAATGGCTCTCAAAGGCTAGATTAAATCCCCTTCTACAATCCCTCAGAAGGGTAAAAGACCATTTACCCCCCCCCCCCCGACCCAAAAGTCCAAATGTTGACCAAAACCCTAAAAGTCAACGAAAGTCAATGGTCAAACTTTGACCCGACTCGTCGAGTGCACATGGGCGACTCGGCGAGTCCACTAAAAGTCACGAATCGTGAGGCAAACCCGACTCGACTCGTCGAGTACACTAATGGACTCGGCGAGTCCCTTCCATGACAACACTGAAATGACCTTCTGAGGTCAGATCTGCTCCTCTAACCTATAGATCTGACCTTCCCAAACACGATAATCACGTAAAGGTTCGAACTTTAGGACCATGCATCACACTATCACCTCTATATGCCAAAATAACCCTTAATATGATAACCTAAGCCCCAAACTCATAAAGGACTGCATAAAGCTGGAGAATAGGGACTCTCTGGACCTCTCAAGGTCCAGATCTGAAGATATTGACACAAGGGGACATCACATTCACTGGATCTTTTACCAAAAAGAAACGAAAAAGCCCTAGATTCATGAAATCTATTACTCAAGGAAAAATGGACATGAATCCTTACCTCTCACAGCAGCTCTGAACGAAATGATGGAAGATTTGAGTCCCACAAGTCAGCCTAGCTCGAAATCTTTCCTTCCCTTTGCTAAAACACACTCAAGAATGATGGATTAGACTTTCTCTTGCACTACAAGCTTCTCTCTGCTCTCTAGGGTTTCTCAGGGGAGTAGTGGCCACAAATGAAGGCCATAAAGGCCTTTAAACAGGGCACAAACCCTGCGATTTAGGGTTTCACTTTATAGCGCGGACTCGCCGAGTCCACTCATCGACTCGTCGAGTCCGATCATTAATCCAGACAAGAACTCGCGATCCTACTCGGCGAGTCTGAGCGTCTACTCGCCGAGTCCCTCCATAAAACCCAAGATAAATAATTAAAATAAGATACCTGGGAATTCGGATGTTACACCTAGTAATTGGACATGAAGAATTTTAGAGAGAGAGAGAGAGATTAATTTATTATGTGAATAATAAATTAAATAAATGATTTGTTAATGTGTTATGAAAATGATATACTAATTGTATAAATCATGTTATTTAATTAATAATTAATCAGAAATTAATTAGAATTAATTATGGGATTAATTGGATTAATTAAAAGTATAGGGACTGTTTTGTTACTTATTAATAGTTGGGAAAGGAACGCTCTAGAGCCGCTTGGAAGAGGTACACGTAAATCTATAGGGAAACCCTAGGAGATTTCTTCCAAGGCCCCTTGGACAAGGGGTTATGGGTTGCTTCGTCACCAAGCAAAGGATCTAGGGGATTTCCTTTTAACCGTAGCTTTGGTACCAAGTTTCCTCACTATATAAGGAGGTCCCTAGCCCATAGTTTCGTCTATCCCTTCCCTCTACAGGCCTTGGACGGAATCTTGGCTCTCTTCTCCTCTCTCTATAGTTTTCCTCTTGCTAGTTTGGGTGTGACTCCATTAGAGGCACGACACTTGTGGTGCTTGCTTCCAAGAGATCAATACAGGAGAATTCTAGTTGTTTTCTATATCAACTAAAATGTATGTAACCCTAAATCTTTTTGTTACAACCGACTATTCTGGGTCAACAAAAGTCAAACAAGTCAACAAAAGTCAATGGGTTAGAACATAAATCAATATTTTTATACCTTGCTTTTAAGGTTCTTGGTTTAGGACTGAAAACCTTGAGACTTCGGTGGTTCAGGACCGAAATCATGGAGATTTCGGTGGTATAGGACCGAAAACATTGAGACTTCGGTGGTACAGGACCGAAAACACTTAGAATTCGGTGGCTTAAAGGTGTTCTCGGTTGGGGCTTAGACCGAAATCACTAAGTGAATTCGGTGGTTGCTTGAACGTGATTGGTTTATCTTTTTCCCAATGAGATCTATTACACAAACCAATACAAACATCACTTCACCCCACCCCACCCTCACCCCCCCTCTTATATATATTAGGCCAAGAAAATCCCTCACAATCCTCACTTGCATCTTCAAAACTTCTTCATTTCTCTCAAGAAAATGAGATCAAACATCTTCAAACATTTTTTTTCTCCCCAGTAACATCACCAAAACATTCCCAGGAAACTATTCTTCAAGATTGATTCTTAGGAATTGTTGTAAGTTTCCTTAATTATCTAGTGTTTTTACAACACTTTCTTGATAATTTATCTTATTTACACACATTTCTATGTGTTAAAAACTCATAGTATACAACTATCTTCGAGTGTTCTAAGCTTAAAGATCTTCACCATCACCTTTTTATCCAACCACGAGCACACTCAAGGTGAGTTCTTATCTCTACATTTTTCGAGACTTTTCCATGTTTTAGGGGGGGGGGGGGGGAATACAAGTAAAACACAAGAAAAATTACGTAAAAACACAAATGTTTAAATATGTTTTGTTACTTTTTGTGAAAAAAAAAATGCTAAATACATGAAATAGATTTACTACCAAACTTGTGAACTTTTACATGCAAAGTTTTAATAAAAACATAAAGCTATGAAAAACGAGTACAAACACGCTATGTTATTTATATATATATATATATATATATATATATATATATATATATATATATATATATATATATATATATATATATATATATATATATATATATATATTGGGTACAAATTTAATTGATATAATAAACTATGTAAGTATAGTTTATGAGACTTTATCACCTTTGTAACATGTTGAGTAAGGTGCATAATTATATAAAAATACATATATAATTATTTCATTCCATATTACTTTTATCATGGTAAAATGATAACATTACACACAAAGGTTTTCACATGTCAACGAAGCATTTTTATAAGCTATAATAAGTATAGTGTATGGGGCATTTTCACTAGTTTACCCTCTCGGAACAAAGAAATGATTATTTAAAGGTATAATTATTTTACACTATGTAACCACTATGGAAGGCAGTTTTTCACTTAAGAAAGGGTTTTCATTACACTATACGTAAACCTGTTGATACAAGGTTGTGAGACACTATCTTCACGTACTTACTAGAGTACATACAAAAGTCATGTATTATAACCGGAATCTCCCGTAAGAGAGCGTGATACTTGTGTATAGATCTATACGGGACTGACAATCCTGCACCTAAACTATTAGCTACAGTTACACCGACAGGTCTAGGGTGACAAGTGTAAAAACAATCCGACGCCTGAGGAAAGTCGTAATAGGCCAACTAGTCGCTAGCACGGTTATAATAACTCACATGGGGTATTAACAATACATTTGGTTTACGAGGTTAACTTAAACTATTTTCAATCAGTTTATAAAACTACACTATACTACTTTTCAGTACAGTACTTATACATATCGATCTTAGGGTATCTAAGACTACAGTTCATTAAAAGGAGATATTGGATTTTTTGGATGTACACTCTATCATTTTACAAAGAAAAATGGCAGATTTTTCTCATACAAAACACTTATGAACTCACTAACTTAATTGTTGACACTTTTCAAAAATACTTGTATTCTCAGGAAATGAATAAACATGTACCCATAAGGATTTTGAAGATGATGCGTAGCAGCGTCACCTCATATATTTTTGTCATTTGTATTTGGCATCAAACAAACAACGATTCGAATACAATGTAAACTTATAAACTATCAATATGATGGTTATATGGCTTTGATCACTCTTATTCAAATGTTATGATATTGTACATAAAGTCAACCCACCCCCAAACGTTTCCACCGTTTCAGTTTGGGGGTGTGACAGATTGGTATTAGAGCATTGTTTATAATGAACGAAGTATATCAAACCACGTAAGATATACAACTATAAATACAATGGGGCTAAAAAACTCTGACCAAGAAATATACTTTTTAAAATATAATAATATTTTTATAAAAGTATACGTACATGCATACATACTAGAACAGTGTCATCACGAGAACAACACAAAAGTAAAGAGATAAGTTGAACACTACGATTAAGCCTAGATAGTTATGTAATCATATCTGGGATAAATATAGCCTGATCAACTATATTTATGCGAGATATGACTAACATGTGTTGGGAATGGTTGTGGTGAACAACAATTCTAAAACTTACCGACACCCCATACAAGGAAACTCTAGAACCGAACATAAAGTTTAAAATACTATAGGATTATTTTATGATCCTATAGAACCATACAGCTAGACTCTTTATGTGTCTTTTATATCATTATTTCTTGCATAATCGACATAACCAAACATGTAGTTAAGACACTCTATTTCGATAATACTCGATTCATGACCATTATCAAAGACTTACCATCATTCCACCTTTAAACATTATGGAAGAAGAATGCCACCACTAAAGTCTATCAGGCGTGTCAACAACACACCAACAACTCCACAACCGCCACTACCCCCATTAATGGATTCAGCCGTTTTTCAAGCTGCTGTAACAACCGCTGTTGCAGCCGCCATGGCACAAATAAGTACAAATAGTACCAATAGGATGGGAAATGGTACCAATAATTCTAACCAGGGAGAAAATGCAGGGATGCCCAAGGGAATGCTCCTACAAAGGTGTCATTACTCTGACACGATGGTTCGAGAAAACAGAGTCAGTGTTCGAGATATGTGCATGCCCGGAAGAAAGCAAGGTCAAATTTGCGGCCTGCACTTTCGCTGATGAAGCTCTTTCCCGGTGGAATAGCCATGTCAAATCACTAACTCTCCCGGTAGACAACTCTATGAGTTTGGAGGAATTAAAGATCATGATGTTGGAGGAATATTGCCCGAGGGGCGAAGTACAGAAACTGGAACAAGAGCTTTGGAACCTCACAATGACAGGCTCCGACATCGCAACCTATACTACCAGATTTAGCGATCTAGCAGTACTATGTCCCAGGATGATCAACCCGGAAAGGAAGAAGGTGGAACGTTTCATCTGGGGAATATCCCCCCAGATTCAAGTAATTGTGATAGCTTCAAATCCAACCACTTTTGACAGTGCCAAACGCTTGGCCCAAAGACTCATCGATCATGGAGTTCACCAAGGCATAATGACCCCCGTCCCTGAGCAAACAAAAGGGCGTGACAATAAGAGAAAGCTCTGGAACAAGAATAAGGGTCAGCCGACACAAGAGCCCGGAAAGAAAAAACAAACTATGGCAGTCCATGCTGCTACTGTCCCCGCCGCTCCAGCACCCGCCAAACAATATGATGGGACTCTCCCAAAATGCAACAAGTGCAACTTCAATCATTGTGGAGCCTGCCAAAATGCAACAAGTGCAATTTAAATGATAAAACTACACTATACTACTTTTCAGTATAGTACTTATACATATCGGTCTTAGGGTATCTAAGAGTAGAATTCATTAAAATGAGATATTGGATTTTCTGGACGTACACTCTATCATTTTACAAAGAAAATTGGCAGATTTTTCTCATACAAAACACTTATGAACTCACCAACTTAATTGTTGACACTTTTCAAAACTACTTTTATTCTCAGGAAATCAGTAAACAGGTACCCATAAGGATTTTGAAGATGGGGCGTAGCAGCGTCACGTCATATATTTTTGTCATTTGTATTTGGCATCAAACAAACAACGATTCGAATACAACGTAAACTTATAAATTATCAATATGATGGTTGAATGGCTTTGATCACTCTTATTCAATTGTTATGATATTGTACATGAAGTCAACCCACCCCTAGACGTTTCTGCCGTTCCGGTTTGGGGGTGTGACACTTTTCTTTAGTGATTTCGAAAATTACCTAGGATTCTTAGGGTTTCTTTTTGATGTTCTTAGTTATAGGTTTTATAGAGAAAACATAGATTTATTATTAGGGTTGTTTGCACACTTAAGAGGTTAAGTTTATTTGTTTTGAATAAAACTCATCAGTGGTTTGTTTTCTGTAGAGTAGCTATAATTGAAGAATAGATCAATTAGGGCTTATCGAAATTAAACCCTAAAAGGCATAAATTTCGACTAGGCTTAGGGTTTGTCAAAACCCTAGCCTCCTTCCTTTAGAATTTTGAAATTTGGGCTAGGATTTGGAAACCCTAGCCTTCCTCTCCAAGATTTCAAAAATATGATTAGATTTTAGGGTTTCCAGTTTTTGGTAATTGTTATTTCACTTGCCTAACATGAAATAATTAAAATTTGAATAAATCCTACACCCTATTTCCGGAAATTAGAGGGTAAGGATTAGGATTAAATTATTTGATTAATTTAATTAGATAATCCTTAATGGATTTAATTGATTTAATTAATTTTTAACTAAAAGATAATAATTAAATCATTATTGGTTTATTTACTGTTGGATTAGGTGTCTAAGCTCATAACTAACATTCGTATATACTTAAATAGATAGTAGCACAGTCCTTTTGGGTTGCCCTCAAACCTAGCAATTGGACATCCAGACTTTCAGAGAGAGAGAGAGAGAGAGAGAGATTAATTTATTATGTGAATAATAAATTAAACAAATGATTTATTAATGTGTTATGAAAATAATATATTAATTAGAAATCACATTATTTAATTAATAATTAATCAGAAATTAATTGGAGTTAATTGGATTAATTAAAAGTACAAGGACTTTTTTGTTATTTATTAATAGTTGGGAAAGGAAGGCTCTAGAACCCTTTGGAAGAGGTGGACGAAAATCTATAGGGAAACCCTAGGAGATTTCTTCCAAGGCCCCTTGGACAAGGGGTTATGGGTTGCTTGGTCACCAAGCAAAGGATCTAGGGGATTTCCTTTTAACCGTAGCTTTGGCACCAAGTTTCCTCACTATATAAGGAGGTCCCTAGCCAATAGTTTCGTCCATCCCTTCCTTCTAGAAGCTGTCACACCCCAAAACCTAAAAACGGCGGAAACGTTCTGGGGTGGAGGACGTCATGTACAGTATCATAACAATGCAAGTAGTAAACAAGCAACAACATCATCCATTGCATTAATAATATAATTTCATACAAGTGTGTTCTGTCAAGTTTATAAAGACACCAAAACAATATACATCAAAAATTGAAGATGAGTCTTGAACAAACTCCATCTTCTCAAAACCTGGCTCCGGTACCTGTCTACTGGTGACCTGAGAATACAAGTTATTTTGAAAGAGTTTATCAGCTTTAAAGCTGGTGAGATCATAAGTATATTAGTGTCTGTATTTGTATGAAAGCATTTGTAAGATGTTTTGTAAGATATACTGTGTATGTTTGTAAAAGTTTTGTATTTGTTTGAACTCTCCTAGAAAACCCTATGTTTCCTTACTAAAAGTAGCCTTCTACCAAGGCATCTAGTATCTGTTTGTGTGTTTCTTGTAAAAGTGTGTATTTTCCCAAATCCGACTATCATTAACCAAAATTATAGTTTTTTTTACATTATTGTTTATTGTGTGAATATCACAAAGTAAAATGTAAAGGGAAAATGTTATAGTACTGTAATGTAGTATTAAGTAACTACTGATGTACTAACTACCTTAAGCCAAATGTATATTTTAAGGTAACATGTGATCGGCCTGTATCTTGCTACCGACTTAGCTGAAACACGACAATGTAAGATGCCGTAAAAATGACGTTTGGCACCCGTAGACTTGCAAGTCCCACTGTAGCGAGCAGCAAGGTGTAGGATAGTCAATCCAGTATAGATCTATACACAAACTCATACGCTCCCCAATTAAGGAGATTCTGATACAAAAACAGTCATGGCAGGTAGTGCCATGCCCTGTTTAATGGCTCACATAAATGTATTAATGTAAATGTTATGTGAATTGTGTGCTAGCTGTATTGTGTGTTCTTTCTCTGTCTAGCCTGTATGTTTGTTTCTCATCACTCTGTTTCATGTTTGTTTCTCATCACTCTGTTTTATGTTTGTTTCTCATCATAGTATGTATTGAATCATGTATGAACTGACTCAATGTATGTTTCATTGTTCTAGTAATAGTATCTTCCTAAACTACTCCCATAGTAGTTTACTAGCAATGTATGAACATGTTTGTATACCCTTGCTACCCAAGGGCATAGTACTGGGTGAAAGAAATAACCTTTTATATCTATATACATATACATAATATATAACTAGGATTCAAATGACCTTCGGACAACTAACCTTGAACCCTAAGTCCACAACCAAACAAGGAACAGGAAACAAGGTAGGCTAGCAGTCCTAAGTCCTTTCTATCCTACTTATATAACTATATCTATATAGATACACAGAATATAAGTTAAAAGAGTTTAATAAAGGTTAATTAAGGGGGTATGAACTCACCTGTAGTGAGTAACTCGAATGAAAGATCGATATAGGATTGTTGGGTGTCAATTGGAGTCTTGAGCACAAACGATTCCTATTTAACATATAATCATACATATATGTATACATCCCACGAATATAACTACTAAAAGTGTTAGGGACACGCCTTAGGGACATAAAAATACTTAGAATTAAGTGTTACAACCATATATGATTGTATGAAAGGGTTATAAGGCTACACAAGAGAGTGTATGGCCAAAACACACACTATATGTGTGTGTGCGGCGAGGTGTGCGGCCAGCATGTGTGTGCGGCCAGTGTGTGCGGCCAGGTGTGCGGCCAGCATGTGTGTGCGGCCAGTGTGTGCGGCCAGCATGTGTGTGCGGCCGTACACATGGTGTTCTTGGTGTTCTTGGTGAAAGATGTTACCTTTTCGGATGATACTTGAGAGGATTTTCGGGTCCTAGCTTTGAAGAAGTGTAAGAAATGATCAAATTGACCAAAGGTAGTATATATAGGAGGGAGTGTGCGGCTGGAGGGGTGTGCGGTTGGCTGTGTGCGGCTGGCTGGCCGCACACTCTGGTGTGCAGCCGTACACACCTAGTTTGGTGTGTTTGGCCCGTTTTTGCGAAGCTACACACATTCTAACCCATCCTACGACACGTATCTTGATTATACTAAGCCTTAAGCACTCATATAGACTCAAAACTTCATTATAAAATAGCAAAACGAGGCTAACTTTGATAGAAATGAAGAATGTAAGCTAGAAATTTCGGGTTGTCACAGAAGCCTTGGCCAAAATCTTGGTTCTCTTCTCCTCTCTCTATAGTTTTTCTCTTGCTAGTTTGGGTGTGATTTCATTAGAGGCATGACACTTGTGGAGCTTGCCTCCAAGAGATCTATAAATGATAATTATTATAATTGTTTTCTATAACAACTAAAAGGTATCTAACCCTAAATCTTTTCTTTAGTAATTTAAAAAATTACCTAGGGTTCTTAGGGTTTCTTTTTAATGTTCTTAGTTATACGTTCTATAGAGAAAATATAGATCCTTATTAGGGTTGCATGCACACTTAAGAGTTTAAGTTTATTTTTTTTTGCATAAAATTCATCAAATACCCTGCGAGACCTAAGAAGCTCAAAATCTTAGATAGTGTCCTTGGTACTTCCCATCGCATCATGACCTCGATCTTGACCGGATCGACCAATATACCCTTTTGGTTGACGATGTGCCTCAAAAACTGCACCTTGCGCAACTAGAACTCATATTTGGAGAATTTGGCATACAACCTCTCTCTCTTCGGTGTCTCTACTACCTCTCGCAAGTGTTATGAATACTATCACCAACCGATCCAACATCAGCCTATAAACTCGGGTTATGATATCCATGAACGTTGTTGGTGCATTGGTAATCCTCGAATGGCATCACCACGAACTCTTAATGACCATAATTAGTTATGAAGGCCTTCTTTTTCACATCCTCGTCTATGACCCTCGTCTGATGATAACCTAATCATAAATCAATCTTGGAAAACCAAGACCCACACTCAAGATGGTCAAATAAATCATCCTCAGGAGTGGGTAACGATTCTTCACCGTTAACTTATTCAGCTCCTGGTAGTCAATGCACATCCTGTATGAACCATCCTTCTTTTTCACGAATAGGATCGTGCTCCCCAAGTTGAACTACTTGGTCGAATAAATCCCTTGTCTAGCAGCTCCTGAAGTTGCGTAGACAACTCCTGTATCTCCGGTGGTGTCAAGCGATACAGTGCTTTGGCTATTTGGGCCGCACCAGGAACCAGGTCAATCCGGAACTTGACCTGTCTCTTGGAAGGCACTCCTGGCAAATCCTCAGGAAACACATCAGGGAAATCCCGAAAAACGGTCACCCCACTCAATGTCGTCGTCCCCTCAACCCGAGTATCTACCGTATAATCCAGATACCCAAAACAACCATGTTGAAGATATTTCCTCGCCCTCGTAACTAAGTAGAGATTCAGCCCAAGCGAAGCTCCTTCTCAAGGAATAATCAGTTCTCCACCACTTGGGGTTCGAACTCTTACTAGCTGACGCTCATAGTCAATCGTGGCCCTATAAGGACCCAATCAATCCATCCCAATGATATCCTTCGATCCCCGCAAAGGAATCAGCACCAAATCAATAGAGTACCTCTCACTGAACAGGTTCAGGACACGCCCACGATGAACCCTCAAAGCACTCATAAAACAATCATCAGCAATCTCGACCTCCAACGGATAATCCAGAATCCCCGGAGCATCACTAAACTTCTTGTTGAGCACAAGAGATACAAAGGATCGGGTAGCGCCCGAATCAAACAAAACATGAGCAATAACACCATTGACTAAGAAAGTTCATATACACGATCAAATACGATATAAGCATAAATAAGGAAAGCAATAAAGACATAATAAAATTACATACCAGTAACCACATCCGGTGCTGCTCGTGCATCATGGTAGTCAGCTAAAATGCCCTGCTCTTCACCACAGGTGTCTTCACCTTGCCCTGGCGGTCATCAGTAATCCTCAAGGTGGCAGGTACAGGTGTCGCCACTGCCCCTCCTGATATCCTCGAACAATCGGCCTTTTACTGGCCTATCATGTTGCAATGAAAACATATTAATGCACTCCAGGGGCAATCCCTACTCATGTGACCAGTCTGCCCACATTTGTAATAACCCGAACCCTACTGTGCTACTTTCGACACTTGTCATTACGGACCTGGCCGTGCTAGCCTCTAGAATACGAATTAGAAGTCTTGGACCTCTTAGCCTGGCCCACGACAGTCTATATCTGCTTCGGCCTTCGCTTCGTCCGAAGCTCCAGCTCAATCCCTCGCTCACGATCCCTCTCAATCATATCATGTAGGGTCTTGCACCCAGAATAGCTCAGGAACTCTCAAATGTCATCCCTCAACATGTCATGGTATCTCGTCTTCTTCATCTCCTCATCCACAGCATACTACGGAGCCAACAAATCCCTCTCACGGAACTTGGTGGTGATCTTGATGGGTTATGAGCATTCTAACACTCCTAAGTGTACATGCAACCCTAAATACCTTGGATCTATGTTTTCTCTATTATACATGCAAATATGAACATCCAAGGTATTATCCTAATCTAGCATACAAAACAATGAATATAACAAGATAGAATACATACCTCTTTGATGTAGAATGTCATCATGAAGCTTGAGTGCCTAGTGCCCCAAGTGTGACACCTCAAATGGTTCACACAACACCAAATACACATGGAATGACTTGAGAGAAACTTGAACACTTCTTGAAATCGTGTAGCCCTCATATTCACACACACTAGTGCATGATTTCTTGAGCCATGGGATTATTTTATATGGTGGCTATTAGGGTTACACTATGTAACTCCTAACTTTACCCATTCCTTATGCTCCATGGATTTTAACCTCCATGGAGTATCCATGGGTTACCCCATGGACTTAGTCCAACATAAGGAATCTTGGATCACAAGCCCACATATATAAGAATGAGTGATTTACACAATCAACCCATATATTTAATTAGTCTTCTTTTGATCACTTAATTAATCCTAGATTAATTCTTGATCAATACTAATTAAATAATCTTATTAATATATTAGAACTTATAATATATTCACAAACCTTAAGTGTTATTTCTCTCATTGTAGTCTATCCAAATGCATGATGCCATGCAACCCAAATGGACCATGCCGGGTCGGGTCAAGTCTTACCAATTATAGTTATGGACTTAGACATTAATCCAACAGTCTCCCACTTGGATAAGTCTAAAACTATTATTGCAAGTATGACTTCAAGAACCGACTGGCAATCGTAGCTCTCAAAAGCTTCCGTCGAACTCTGACCTTGCCGATGATCTCTGACCTTTGTCAATGACTTGTCCATTAAATAAGGGATCATATATTCCTCCATTCTAGATATCATATGGACTGAGACATGGATTATAATCATTCTCTCTGTCCATTTGTTGTTTCCCGATTTCCGATTTATGACGACTGACTAATTGAACAAATCAAATCAGTCCAAGCCCGACCGAGCACTTACATTTGTCATCACCAAATCATCGAGGGGCCCACAGATATCGCTTTTATCCCAAAGGTAAAAGGAATGGATAAACTTCGACTCATATGGCTTGTTCTACTACTTGTTGAATCATACACAAAGGCACGTTTTATAACATCGAGTTACCAATGCTTTTTCGTGCAATCAATGTATAACCAACTCATAGTAACAACTCATATCTCTAGGTTTGAAGAATATAAGATATTATCGTCTCATGATCACTCGTGATAAAATCCATGAAGTGATTCCAATGAGCGCAGGTTGAATCCAATACTCAGAACTTATGAGCACTCATGAGTGTTGTAGCCCTTTGTCCAACATCTTAGACCTCTACAAGCCAACCCATGACAGTCTTGATTCATATCTACTTCCAACATATGACCGACTGTGGATGGTTTGAATAACTTAGTCTATCAGAACAATGACCTAGTTATTCTGGAAGTCAAAACATGCAAAGTGAAACACAATAATAATCGAATCCAATATGGTCTCAGAACTTATGAATATAAATAAAACACCTTTTATTTATCACCATATGATTACACATTATTCATTGTATACTGTTTCAGCTATCAACTTTATTCTTGAATTTAAAACAATAGTTGTCCCATGCTCCAAGCATGTACACTATGTTTTTCTAAACACCAGTCATGTCATACACCAAGTATGCATACTATGTTTGTCTATGATCTTTACTTTGTGAAATAGATCAATTGAACATAACTCCAACGATTCTCATTTCATATTCCCAATTCCTTACTACAACTGCAAGAATTCCAAATTTATGCCATTTACTAAAATTTGTTAGATTCTAAACTTATATGCATTGAGCCTCTTGTAATGATTATGCACAAAGTCAGAAAGATTTGACAACAAACATTACAGAGCATTCCAAAGGAGATCAACTCCTTGGAAACATCCTTCTTGCATTAAGTTTCCTAATCTTACACAGATTTATTGAACAATTTCTAACTTTGAAACATTTCCATATTCCATTTTGACTATCACTTCTGAACAAGAGTTGCCTCCTTACAGATTATGTCAATATGGTCCTTCCAGAATTAACATTATACTTCCAACTATCCTTGAGCAACCAATCTTTGGTAAACCTTAGATTGTCCTCGACAATTGCTTAATCATTTTAGTCATATCCAATTCTAGACCTTTTCCCTTCATAATGCCCCAGACATTTGGAAAATTTTAGAAAGGATAAATATAGCACATGTAATCGATCCTATATCCGAAGCATATGGGACACGATTCATGATGTCTCACATAAAGACTAAACCAGTCTTTTGCTATAATATTTCCATTTCAATTTGCCAAGTTCTCAAAATTCAGATTATCAAAAGGGATGCCGTAATCATAATCGAATTTTAGAACGCAAATAATGGACCCATATATAGAATTTCCTTATGTTGAGCCATTCCAACATGAAATTCATATATATATCCTTGATTAAATACGATTAAAATCTCAATCTAAGCTTTTAGAATTGAAATGAAGTATAATTTCCTCTCCCTTAATTATAGCAAAACAACTTTTTCAACCCCTACAGCCTCACGAATTGAAACTTTTGTTTTCTATAATTAACATTGCTAACTTGCAACCTTTGTCATAATTATCATGCTCCCACTATCATGATGATTATTAGCATAACACTTATGCTCCCACTAGCTTTGACATGTACTCAGAAATCAGCTGACTTTCTTACCAAAGTTCAGATTTCTGATACTAGATTGTTTTGATAAAACTTTATCAAAATCATACACCTCTTTTAGATAGCTCACATGTGTGTCTAAACAATTTTAAAACTATGAAAAAGGGATGCCGTAATCATAGTCTCAATTGTTTAGACCTTTGCCACTTCTCACAAGTCCATGTTAGTGTGCCGGTAAACCACACACGCTCCACTAACGACTTTGAGAATGCAAATATCACAATTGCTATCTAGCTAAAATCTACTTAGTGAAAGTGTTTCCTCACCATCATTTTCATGAATCGGAGAGAAACCTTATGACACTTAGATTTAATAGTGTATGTGTTCTTATCCATGTGAATTTGTCAAAACCATAATCACAAGACAAGGTTAGTGACAAATCCAAACTCATATTGATTAAACTTGTGCAATCTTAAATTCTTGCCATTTGGCAGCTCAGGTGCCTGCCATTGCTTCCAAGTAGTTGTGCAACCAATTGAGAACTCTCAGAACTCCTATGCAAAGCCAACTTGAATAGGCACAAAAATTTCAACACGATAGGTTATAAACCTCAAGTCGTGTGCTAGTGAAGGACTTTAGGTTTTATTCTTGATTAAGTCTTGAAACTTTCAAGAGCTTTAAGACTCCCACTGTCCTCTTGACATATAAGACTCCCTTGTCAAATATTCAAGAGATAGTGTGGATTCTTTATCAAGACTAACACTTTACACAATTGGCCTAAGTTGGTCTCTGTTTTATCCAAAACATCACAACTTACCAATTTCAAATGTACAAGAGTAGATAACCTTTTACTCTTACATTTGACTAGTGTTAACAAACCCTCTTTAAGATATGTCACTCAAGTTACAATCTTGGAGTATGACTCTAAGAATTGTTTTGGAACGAAGTATGACTCATCTTTTTGATTTAACCATTTCAACAATTCATGACTCCTCTTCTTAGTCATAAGAATGCACTAAGATGACTTTAGAGGACCAATTGTGATATGGTATCTTAATCATTAAGATGATCATAAACATGATACTAAAGTACTCTCCCATCTTTTCATATTTGAGAAACTTTTATCTTTCTGCCATACTTTGATTCTTCTTATTTGTTCTGTCTCACATTGAAACTTCTCCAATGCTACAGACTTATACTTAAACTTATAAGTATAACCATATTTACTGAACTTAAGTAAATCATGACGAATAGTCTTCTTGATCTTTTGTGGTGGACTTGACTAGTGCACAAGAATGTGTACTCGATCCCTTAGTCCTTTCCTTATTCACATAAGGAATTAGTCTTAATTTTCCAAGCTGAAAGTTCTCATTCATCATACTATACAACTTGTATGATTCCAAGTTTCGGTCCAATTGAACCTTGGGTGATGAGAATCTTTCCTTATTTGGTAATATTAGACACTACCACAACCGAAAGAATCAAATCCATTTTTTTCCAATATTACTATCAATGGAATCTTATAAGCAACAACTTTTCACAAATGCCATTGTAAGGATACTTAAAATAAATAAAATCAAAACCTTTTTCTTTTATTTTAAAACTTTGCGGAAAAACTTATCCTTACAATCCATATGAAAACCTTGTTGTTATCTATTCCTAAGCAATATAAATATCATAACTCTTAAGTAATAGCCCAAAATTCTGATCACCGAACCATGCGATTGAAATCCATCTTCGCGATCAGAATCAGCATGTACTTAATAGAGTTAGACAATGGACTTTACCTGAAGTAGAGCCAAACTTATTGACTTTAACATCCTTAGGTAAATTTGGCAGCTTCGCAACCAATGCCCCTTCCTTTGGCAATAGTTACCTATGGACCCTTGATAATGGGACTATCTCAGACTTCGCCTCTCTCTTTACCATTGGGTCAACCGAGTTGACTATGGCCGATCCCTTTCCATTGGGAAGAGAGAGCTTTACTGGATATCCAATGTCATCATTGTCAATGTCCATAGAGTTTTTAGGAAGTTGATCTTAGCAAATAGATAAGATCATTAAGGGTCTTGTCTTAGTTTGTTTCATAGGATTCCCAAAAGAACTCACTATGTGACTTAGAAAGTAGTTGAGCCACCAACTTTCTCAAGACTTTGACACCCAACTCTCCCGGCTTGTCAATATGTGACTGCATCTCCAAGATGTGATCACACCTAGACCTTGCCTTGCCAATAGGGCTTGAGTGACCTTAAACTTTTTAGGAACTTGTGGGTTAGGGAGAATAATTGGAGGAGGTGAAAGAAGTATAATATCCATGGGACATCATCTTCATTTAGGAAAGCTTGTTTCAAGAGATTTGGGAAGATCATAAATGTCTAGACCAGACATCTTTTTGGGAGATATTCAAGATAGTTGATTTAAAGTCCTTAATATGACACCCAATTTGAAATATTAAGGCTAGGACCCAACAAACTATTTTATAACTTAGAAGTGGGATGCCGTAATCCAAGCTATAAAATATTTGAAGGTAGGTGAATGACGATTCACCAATTTCCACCATGAAAAACGAAATAATTTATTAGGTTTTAATTGGATTTGAAATTCCTAGATCTTTGAGATTCATTGAACTGTTCAAAGGCATGTTTCAATCTCGAGTGTGCCCTTCAGGTTTTGTGACTGGGATGCCGAGGATCACAAAACAAGGTGTGAATAACCATGCAAATATACTTGGTACCCTTAATATTTACCCCTTAATCTGTGTGCCGGTTAACCACACACGCTCCACCGATACTATGATAAATATTAAGTTACCCTTTGCCTACCTTGTTAAGTCCAGGTTAGTGTGCCGGTTAACCACACACGCTCCACTAACGACTTAAGCAAAGTGCAAAGTGTAATTTCATGGGTTAGCACCAAATTCACATTTTCCTAAGTAACTAAGATTGGGTATTAATAAGAGTTTAGTTACTTAGTATTTATCATTAATACTTTTAATGAATGGAGAATTATAGTCCTTGTCCTACCCGTTCGGCTAACTACCCTCCACCAGTCAAGGAAGCGGTGGGTGAGAGTGGACACCCATTAAACTGCCATTTTATAGGCAGTAACCTTATACCCCCCTTATAGACCGATTTCGTGAATGAGGCCTACTAACGGTAAGACTGACTTTACTCTTATACATATATATAAATATTATTAACTTATAATATTATAAAGTATAAGGGTTGAATTTTAACTTTTAAAATTCTAAGGGCTAACTTGGAATTAAAGTATTCATAAGTGAAAACTTTTCAAATTCCAAAACTTGAGGGCAAGTTTTGAAACTATTCAAAACTAATTAATTCCATAACTTATGAATTTAAAGTAGTTTTAATTTAAAAAAAAAACTCTTCAAGTTCAATAACTTGAGGACAAGTTATGGAAGACTTTAAACTAATTAATAAAAAAAAACTTTTTTTTTATTGTGACTTATGGAACTAATTAATGTTACACCTTTTTTTTTAATTTAATGAAGAGACTCTTGAACCTCCATAACTTGAGGACAAGTTATGGAGTCATAAAACCATTTAATTAGAACTAGACTCTTCATTTTGTAACCTTTGCCAACTTTTATGAGTTTTATGATTCTTAAATGTGACTTTTCATATAACTTGAGGACAAGTTACAAAAGCACACTTTGGAATCAACTCTTAGATTAAAATGGATTGAAAACAACTATCTCATAATTTTTCCTATTAATCTAAACAAACTCATAAACATGAACATCCATAATCAAAATTTTTCAAGCATCATATAAACATGTATAAAACTTGAAACTTTGATTATTATCCTTTATTTGGATGAGAATAAACATTACCATAGTATAAAAAAAACAAATTTTATGAACAAAAACACTTTGCGGTAATGATTCTAATCCAAAACAGGCCAAAAAAAAAATTCGATTTTTTCCAGTTTTTTTTCCAGCAACTTGCATCAAGTATAATTGAAAAATAACCAGGCTCTGATACCACTGATGGGTTATGAGCATTCTAACACTCCTAAGTGTACATGCAACCCTAAATACCTTGGATCTATGTTTTCTCTATTATACATGCAAATATGAACATCCAAGGTATTATCCTAATCTAGCATACAAAACAATGAATATAACAAGATAGAATACATACCTCTTTGATGTAGAATGTCATCATGAAGCTTGAGTGCCTAGTGCCCCAAGTGTGACACCTCAAATGGTTCACACAACACCAAATACACATGGAATGACTTGAGAGAAACTTGAACACTTCTTGAAATCGTGTAGCCCTCATATTCACACATACTAGTGCACGATTTCTTGAGCCATGGGATTCTTTTATATGGTGGCTATTAGGGTTACACTATGTAACTCCTAACTTTACCCATTCCTTATGCTCCATGGATTTTAACCTCCATGGAGTATCCATGGGTTACCCCATGGACTTAGTCCAACATAAGGAATCTTGGATCACAAGCCCACATATATAAGAATGAGTGATTTACATAATCAACCCATATATTTAATTAGTCTTCTTTTGATCACTTAATTAATCCTAGATTAATTCTTGATCAATACTAATTAAATAATCTTATTAATATATTAGAACTTATAATATATTCACAAACCTTAAGTGTTATTTCTCTCATTGTAGTCTATCCAAATGCATGATGCCATGCAACCCAAATGGACCATGCCGGGTCGGGTCAAGTCTTACCAATTATAGTTATGGACTTAGACATTAATCCAACAGATCTCTGCCACAGTCTCAATAGTCTAGCGAAGGTCCTGAAACTCCCTCGCCAACTGTTGCAGCTCGATTGCTGGTGCAAACTCCCTCTGAAATCTCATAACAAACTCCTCCCAAATCATGGCTACCACCAGCGCAGTCCCCACAGCTCGGCCGACCTCATCCCACCAGTCACGTGCTTGATCCCTCAGAAGGCGGGATGCAAACCCTACTTTTGCCCCCTCCGGGAAAAAACTCATCCGTTGAGCATTTTCCATGCCAGCGATCCAGCCTCGGCTAAGCGATGGGGTCCTTAGCCCTAAAGAACTCAGGAGCTCCACAAGCCTTGAACTCCCGAAATGAGGGGGCTCGCACTCCTAAATGACCCACACCAATATCGGTCAAACGGCCCTGAGACGCTCATCAATAAGATCCATAATCTCCTCCTTGATGGTACCAAACATCACAGGAGTAGCAGCCATGATACCATGAGTGACCTCGACCGCAATGAACTCACGTAGCCTCTCATCAATTGGTTATGTGCCTAAGCCAGAACCAGAACCAGAACCAAAACCATAGCCATAACCTCCTCCTCGAGTGATCATCACCATACTCGAACTGAAATACAAACATATAAACAATTAGCATTGAACTCGAGGAAACTCTCACTATACATATATTTAGAGTCTCCAAGTTCGTCTTTGTCTCGAGTACAGATCCTGGGCTTCCAGTAGTACGAGCCCAATACTACCTTCCACACCTACCTGTACCCTCCTCAAGAGCAGTCTTGATTCCTCTAAGTCACCACACTAAAACCATATAACAATCTTATGCTAAACAACATACCAAATCTACTATGGTATTACATAGGCTCTCCTAGGAATTCTTAATCTAACCACCTCTACAATACAAAGAATCTCAATCAACATTATTGGTTGCCTTATGCATGCAAGTTATACCCAAACAAAGAATCTCAATCAACACATAGACTGTCAAATAATGATTCTACCCTAAGTGTACAACCAGACAAAGAACAGGAAATAAGGCTAAATCAACCATTCTAGGGCTATATGATCCTAATTATATACAACTATTAAATCATACACTTAGCAATTAACCGAGCCGATATCAATTCCAAGCAATACATAGAATTCGAATCCCCTAGACTATGAAGCATCACACAAATAAGGTAATCCTATCATACGATCCCCAAAGGTATCCTTATCCCTAATCTAGCATGTAATTTACATATCAAGCACACTAATCATAATACATAGGTATGGGTAATTTGGAAACCACTTACTTGAGCTTGGCTAATTGCACGCATCGCACCCCTTTCTATTTAGTAAAAATCTTTTCTTTTAGAAATTGCATTTCTTTTTATTTTGAAAAGATTATCATTTTCTCGGTTTGAGTTCTACACACCCGAAAGTGTGTCCAAATCCTTCAAACCAAGGTTCTGATACCAACTTGTAACGACCCAAAATACATAAGTAAAAATTTCATATTTCAGTTCATCAATCCAAGCAACTCATGTCTCGAAAGTACCCAAGATACAACTTATCAGAAGTATCAGAGTAACAGAAACCATAAAATGCGGAAATCGTGGGGGGAGGATGTTATGCCATCACGCTAGGCTCTTCCCTTTTGAACCGGAAGTACCTGAAACCAAAATCATATCTGTAAGCATAACGCTTAGTGAGCTTCCCCAAAATACCACATACGGAATACACATAAATATAACAATACGTAGTTGTGTTAGGTCTAACCCCCGGGTCCGTATCAACCCTATGCAACAACAATTGTTGTGTTAGGTCTGTATCAACCCCTAGTCAATATGACTCTGAGCCCAAATTGGCTCCATGCATAAAAAATAATCACATAATGGTACACATCCTACACATACAAATCAGTGGGCTGGCCTTCGTGCCTTCGACCCATAGTGTGGTAAGAAGACTCACCTCTAGCTGAAGGTAACTGAATCTCACACACGTGCTGCTGCTAAGACGGCTCCACACACTAATCAAAACCCAAAGACAGACCTAATTAAAATCGGGGTTTTAACCCAATAACAGTGGTCCAAATCATCCTTTATATTCTTAAGGGAAAAAAACCATTTTGCGCTTCCAATTCCTAGCCTAGCTAAACAAGTCGAAAAACCCCTAATGGCCCACGACCTAAAAATGGGCCAATGGGCTTTCTGGGAGTACATTCGGCGTACTCCATATTACGCCCCGCGTAGCATCGAGCCTTGGAAGATTCATGGGGTCGAAACCCTCTACGCCCAACGTAAAGAGAATTATGCGCATCGTAATTCCATGAAGTCAAAAATCTCAAATGAGGTCTTAATGCATTAAGAATTAATGTCCAAGCTTCATATCTAACTCCAACAAACGTCTAAAATCATAAAGTTGTAAGCTTTATGCCTTTGCATGGCAAGAACAAAGCTAAAAACCAAAACCCCAACTTAAATCATCATCTAGACTTCCATAACTCTTTCATGGATGAAAACCAAGGACCAATCTTGAATTTTTATGTCACTATAAATACTAAAACGTTTAAAGAATAACTTAAAAGCTCTGGAGTATTCCATACTCACAAAGATCAAGGTTTTGGGACAAAAAGAGTACAAATCTAAGCTTAAAGGGGATCTAAAGAAATATACATCAAGGTTGGAGCTTTATACCTCCAGAAGATGCACAAGGATGAGAAATTGATGGAACAAAAATCTTGAGAACAAAACCTCTTCTTGGATAATCTTCCTTCATAATTAAGAATACCCAAAAATCACTCAAAAACTTCAAATCTTACTCTCAAAGGCTAGGATTTCGATTTTAGAGTTTAGAGAGATAGATGATGGAAGTAAGGAAATGTCTAAGTCCATAATGTTGTTTAAATAGGGTCCAAACCCTAAAAATTAGGGGTTTCCCTCTGAAGCAATACACCCAGCATACCTATGCGTACGCCCATCATAAGCATTGAAATCGTGATCATCGTTTAAATGTCTACGCCTGACGTACCTGACTCGTACGACCAACGTAGGGACCAAATTTGCAAACTTTTAAGGAAATAAGCCACAATTGAAAATACCTGGGACACTGGTGTTACACTGTAATCCTCGAGTGTGAGAGGATCCTTGGTTTCTGGGATGAGTGTTATGAACGAAGAGTTGCAACCTTGTGACAGTTTACCTGTTGGTTCAAAATATTGGACAAATTTGATGATATCCGGTTTCATGGACTCCCATTTAGTTTTAATGAGCTTGAAAGTGAATCCGTCTAGTCCAGGTTCCTTTTCGCTGCCACAAATCCAAACTGTGTGTTTTATTTCCTCGATCGAGATGGGGTATTCTAAACATTTTTGTTGGTTCAAGGACAATTTTCTAAAAAATAGGATTATCAGATGCGGTCTGTTGGGCCACGGTTCATGAAATTTTTCCGAGAAGAACCTATGAACCTTAGATTTTTTTATGATTAGGGTCGGAGGACCATAAACCGTTAATGTTTAATCCATGAATTCTGCTTTTCCTGTATTTTTTTTCAATGTGCCATGAAAGAAACTGATGTTTTCATTACCATCCTCGATCCATTTGACTTTTGCCGTTTGTTGCAAGTCTAGCTTCATTTAATGTTTAAGCTCATGGATTTTGATTTTAACCTCTCACCACTCAGATATCCCCCTCTCCCCTCTGTGAGCAATTTGGTTTCAATAATATGTTTGTATTCCTCCACCTTTGCTCTAAGAGAGTTGATGTTTCCCTTTGCTTTGTGGTCAACCTCCACCCTCCATCTTTTAAGACATTTTTCAAATGTCTTAATTTTGCCATAACCTGCATATCTGGTGTTCTGAAGCCACGGAAGTTACACCAAGCATTATCGAAAATATTGTTGAAGTCGTGATTGATCAACCATGAATTAAAAAGCGAGATGGTGGTGGTTTAAAATTTGCATTGGTTGTTTTAATATGATCGATGAATGGTCGGAGTACTTGCGCGGAAGCACTGAAAGTGACTGTTCGTTGAAAAACGATCTAATTTACTCAATTTTAGACCATCATCACATAAGTAAGTGAATTTACTACCATCTGTTATGAATTCTTGAAGCCCAACATCAACGATGAACAATATTGAAGTCTTGTGCAGAGTATCGGCAAAAGTTCGATTTGAGACTTTCGTCAGCATATCTAACGACATTGAAATCCCCGAAGAAGATCCAAATCCTTGGTTAACTCTTCTTTAGTTCCTGTAGTTCAGCCCAAAACGCCCTCTTTCTGTGATCGGTTGTGGTTTATAAACGTTTACAAGGGTATTGATACATGTGAATCTTTTCCAGTGTCCGGATACAGCGAAAAAATATCTACCAAATGTTTTGTGAGTTTCTACAAACTGTTGGGATCCAATATCCTGACAATCCCACCTCATCTGCCAACTGGATTTACATAATCCCACTCAAAATTCATCGATCCCCAACACCCTTCTAGATCAATGAAATTAGAATCACAAATGCGTGTTGCTTGTAACCCAATGAAGTCTAATTTCTAAGAAAATTTAAGTCTACGAACCCAATCTACTTTGTAAGTTTCGCCAGCCCCTCTGATATTTAAAGTGAGGATATTCAGGAGGAATTTTTGTGTGAATCAGCGCCCACGAGAATTCTACAAGTGTTTTGTTGTTGCTATCGATTTGGAAGCCAACCTCTTTCTCAACCTGGGTAATGCAGTCAATTTCGTTTGTGGAGGAAACCTCATCGCTTACAAAATCATCACAACTTGAATTTGAAATGGCAAAGTTTTGTTTAGGTCAATGGAGGTTGTGGGTATGGGGTCGGTACGAATCAGAGGAATGGTGGGTGTGATTAGCTTAGTGTAATTGTGGATTTGAGAGTCAAAAATATTTCTTGGGGTAATGTTGGATCTTCTTTGAGCACGTCTATGTATTTTACGCCTTTTACCAATTGAATCTCCAAGTTCGAAGTCTTGATTTGGGTCGGGTATGAGAAAATTTTCGCCAATTTGTTTTTGTATTGGACTCAGTAGGGTTCTCCATATCTGGTCCACTAACAAAAGGCCCAGATGAATTAAAATTAGGTTTCAAATGTAGTGCAAAGTTTAATTCCTTTTCGGCATTAAATTCTTTTCCTGGACACGAGGTTCTATCATGGCTAGCTTCACGAGAGTTCGATTGGACTTTCGAGTTTAATGCACCGTTCCTACTTCCAATGTTTCTCACCACTGTCGTTGGATCCAGTGATTTCGGTAGCTACTCTCCGATGTCAACCACCATGTTTCTGTCTCTAGTTCGTAGACAATCTCCCATTCTTCCTATATTGCTTCTCAATATTTATGATTATCCCATGTTTCTGAGATGCCATCTTCCTCTGAATAGGAATCGCTTTGTTAGGCATCGTCCTTGTCCTCCACGACATTATCATATTTGTTAGAAATCGGCTCTGGTTGGGCAAGAAACGGGTCCTACATGAAATCATATTCAATAATTCCCACATTGAACGTTTTGTTTTGGAATGAACATGACATCTCCTTATTGATACGTGTTTTTGAGGTCATGAGAATGCAGGTTGTGCCATAGGACAAATCAATGTTATCCCAATTTCTGCCCTCCGTTTGTAACGTCTTCTCTAGGGTATTAGTGATGGCGGTGTAGTTTTCCTCTGCCCGAAGTTGTATTGGGAGCCCTGTTATTTTCACCCACGCAATTATGTCAAAATTACTTCATCTGAGATTCCTTTCTTTAGCCATTTGAACCAACGGTTCCAGTTGTGTTCATCTTTGAGAAAGTTGCCCACTTCCTTTGGAATGTCGAATCTTACCACTACCCTTAAACCACCCGCATAATATACATGCATCGATATATTCATGTCTTCCTGAAGTGGTTTAGGCAATTCTGATATATGTTGCAGACTGATAGCTTCTCCCAGAAGGGTTGATTTGTTGCGATGTGACATGGCCTTGACTTCTATGAGATTTATATTGTGATCAATCGAGGTGGATGCAGTGTCACATGGCCTTGCAGTGTGTCGTCCTCCAACTAGCTCAACGTACGTTTTGGCTTCTATATTTCCATCTGATGTGTGCTTGGTTTTGTGGTGTAGATTAATAGAAGGACCTAACAGGACCTGACCAGGAACTAGACCTGGACTGGACTCAACAGGCTCGGTCCAAGGTCCACCAATTTCTGCAAAACCAATCTTGTCGAATATGTCGGTCCGATCCAATTTCGATCTGGTTTGATCCAAGTAATCATCCCTATAATCGTAATAGATAAACTAAATTTCAGTAGGCTTCAAGGATTTGTACCATATGCACCTACAGTTGTATCGGTCCAATGGGTAAAAGAACCGGACACCTCGGACCTGGACCGGCCTCAACCGATCAGGTCCAAAGTCCATCAATTTCTGTCAAACTGGTTCGGTCCAAGAACCGGTGCGGTTCGGTCGAAATGTTTACCCCTAACTGAACTACTTTTTTTTTATTGACGTTAAAAAGAGAGCTATGTTATTTTTTTCGACTATTAGATAGAAATTTACTCTATTGATAAATAATATCTATTGCGATGACCGATTACATTAATTAGAATTGGTCGTAGTTTTAGTATAATTTTATTCCCACACACAAGGCACGCCTAATTTATAAAAATAAATAAATAAAAACGTCACTTTAAAATCCCAAACACTTATCCAAAATTCCAAAAACCAAACCAAATATGACCCTCCCGAATTAATTTTATTTTACAAAATATCACAAATGTTGGTGTGATATTTGAAGCCTTCATTAATTTCGAATGGTCATTGTTATTGATTTCCTTTATTATAATCCAAAAGCCCTAAATTGTTCAACACTTGGAATAGCTCTACCTCTACGGCCATCACAAAGGAAGTATACTAAAACCCAACAAAGCCTAATCACACATAGAATGTCCTTTTTGCGTTTAACACTTCCATCCAAAAGAAGCCTTTCAAGCTCAATGATCAATCTAGTCATTATTGGATTCAAAATCAGTCTAGACTTGATCATTACAGTTCGAGAAACAAAAGATTTGAGGCCGTGGTGAACTTATTGTAAATGTTAAAAGTTTAGCAACACAATAGAAAAAAAATGATATTCCACAAGAAGGTGTTCCTTAAAAACTCCAGAATGTTACGGATTAGGTTAGAGTTTCACCAATGCAAAAGATTCTCTCCTCCCTCCCTTTCACTGATAAAACAATTGTTATTTTTCTAAGATACATATTTTCACTTCAGCTATTCACTTTTCACTATCATCATCCTTACAGAATTCTGGTGTTATATATCTAAAGAAGTTTCTGTTTAGTTGTGGTATATATCTAAAACCCAATAGATAATGACATGGTTCAACCGATTTGTAATATACATGGTGCATTCTTCAAATGCCAATGCTTATCAGTTCATTAGAACTTATTGCATTCAGATATCTACATCATTAATTAAGTTTAATTTCTAAGAACCCCACCAATACGTGAAGTTGTTAGGGTAGATCATTCCACACAGTCTATCATAATGTGCACCAACTTGTTTCCATAAATCGGTCCTGTGCCAAGCAACATGCTAATTATGGCTAGATGGCTGCATTTAATCCGGAAGGAAAGGCCCTCTCTGTTGGATACAATGAACCCTTTTAAACAGGTTTCCTTTTTCCAAATATGGTAATGGTCCTTACACATACAACACCTACCCACAAAAATAATAAAATATCAATACTTCCACTGGTGATATTATTATGCCTGTCCTACTAAGAACATACATAATAACAGTTTTTTCAATGCCTTTTCATTTATCCCTTATTGTGTTGGCTTTTCCAAATAGAGTTTTTTTCAAAATGCACTTGGTAATTAACAAATTCTGTAGGAGAGCTTTTTAATATTTTAGTGGACACTATAGTTTTCAACAAATAAAAAGAGTTTAGTTCAGTCATTTTAATGGGGATCAAACTATTTCTACTATATTTAATTCATAAAAAGACTTAATAAAAGAAAGATATTTTGAGTTTTTTATTTTGTTAAGGTGACGTTATATTTTGTTCATATGACATTAAAAACTTGATCAACAAGCTTTATTATTGTAAATGCTCTAATTAGGTTTTGAAATATGATTATAAACTACATGCTAAAAAATAAAAATAAATAAATAAATAAAAGCTTGGCAGGACCGATGTATGGGAACACAAGTTGTCATTAAATAAGGATTTAATGGACCAAAAATGGTCCCTTTGTTTTTTGTTTTTTTAGGTAAAATCCAAAATAAAAATAATATTAATAATAATAAAATAAAATAAAAATAACTTTCAAAATAGTCCTTATGATTTGGTTTGGTGTCCCCCCACCCTCTCCCTCTCCCTCTTAATTTCTTCTACGGACTTCATCTAAAAAATCATACCATCTACCTCCTTTCTACCCTAATGACTTGTCCTACTGTCAACGACAGCATCGTAATACCATCACCATTTTAATGGTAAAACTCATCAAATACTTAAAATCGTTACTTTTTGTCCGTTAACTTCTATCAATAGAAACGTACAATTTGTGTGGTACAAAATAAAACTTAATTACTCAAAATTTTAACTAGATTGCAAGTAACAACTCTGAAACTAACGATTTACCATGTCAATTTTAAAATCTTAAATGATGCAACCATAAAATACGGTAGAGATTAGAATTGCAAAAAAAATGATTTACTACAAACATCGAATCTATATACTGAGATATGGTATGAAGGAGTATGGATGTGAGAGTTGGAATCTTCGGAGAGGAAAGTGACCAACAACAACGATGGTAAAGGCGATCGTGTTCCGATTACATATGAAGAAGCAGAGGTTCCTTTCCTTCCATTTTTTTAAATCCTGTCAGAGGTTGAAGAATGTCTGGAAAGTCATTGCTTGGCGAGGAATAGTTTTTAAATCTTAATTTCTTTTAATGTTGGAAAGTCATTGCTGGGTGAGGATTAGTTTTTAAATCTTAATTTCTTTTTTAAAAGAAATTAAGATTTAAAAACTAATCATCGTTAAGAAATGGCTTTCCAGACATCCTTCAACCTCTGGCGGGGTCTAAGGGAAGCTCTCCTAGCGGGGTCCGAGGGGCAGCGCCCTAGAAACTCTTCGGATTTTACAAATGGGAACATACTAGAAAAATCGAATTATTGAGGGTGATTATGGTAAAACTGACTAAGATCGTTAGTTTTGGAAACCATTGATTTCATCATTAATTTCGGATTCCCTTGAATTGTTTCCAAAGCAACCCATGACGGCCAACCCTAAAACGAAACCCTACTTATCGTTTTCTATGTAAACGACTCTCTTTTTGTGGAGAATGATCACCTTTTTAGCTCTCGTTTTTCTTCATACAAACTCAAAATCTTCTAGCATTTTGACTTACTTTTTCTGTACCTAGATTCGTAAGTGTCCCCTTGGGATTATCCTAGGCCGAGTTTTTTTGTAACTCGGGCATAATGTAGAAATATCAGTTTGGAAAGTGTTTACACGATCTAGGGGGTATCCAGATCTCCACTATAAACCCTACTAAATTTCTAACAATCAAACTGATACTTTCTATTTCTGGAGATGGGTGAATCAATCCGTGAGATGACCATGAAGTTCGCAAAACTAGAGAAGTTTGAAGGCGTAGATTTAGGTGTTGGAAGAAGAAGATGCACTTCATGCTGACCACTCTGAAGGCAACATGCGTGCTGACTACTCCAAGACCACCTAAACCAAAGGAAGGTCTTGATGAGACGCTTGAAGAGACCAGGAAGAGAAAAAAGTGGGACAACGACGACTGCATCTGCAAAGGTCGCATCTTGAACGGTATGTTTGATGCTCTATTTGATATCCATGGTGATGCTTTAACTACTAAGGATTTATGGTACACCCTTGAATTGAAATACATCACTAAGGACGCTTCTAGCAAGAAGTTTCTAGTTAGTAACTTTAATAACTTTAAGATGGTCGATTCAAGGTCTGTCACTGAACAATACAATGAACTCCTTGGTATTTATGGTCAATTTAAACTACACAATATGAATATGGATGAATCCATTTTTGTGTCAAGTGTAATTGACAAACTTCTACCATCTTGGAAGGATTTCCAACATAACCTAAAACATCAAAAGGAGGAATTGTCATTGGTTTAACTTGCTAGTCATATTTGTATTGAAGAATCTCTTCGTACGAAGGAAATTGACAAATCTAATAAAACCAAAGGGAAAGTTGACTCTAGGCAGCCCTTTGTTCATATGGTTTAAAATAAAGCCAGGAACCCGAACCATAAAGGACATGACAAACATAAGTAGGAACATGTCCCAAATAACTCCAAGAAAAAGAAAAATGAACTAGTTTGTTGCAGGAGCAACAGGGTGGGGCATTGCAAGCATGATTGTCGTGTGAATTTAGGAAACAATAATACCAATAATGGTGCTGGAAACAGTGGAGCCAATGGAAGTGTGAACGGGCCTTCGGTCCAAGTTAAAGGAGGTCAGTTTTTTACTAACTTTGATAATTTTAATCAGAATTATGTTTATTATGCTGCACTCATTCCTGAATCGTTCTATGTACATGATGATGATGTTGCTTGGTGGATCGACTCTGGGGCAACGAACCATGTATGCAAGGATAAACAGTTGTTTGAAACATTAACACCACTTGAAGTTCGATCGGTTATGAGAATGGGAGACGATTCTTTTATACCTATTTGTGGTGTCAGTGTCTTGTGTCTTGAATTTACTTATGGAAAGACTATTAGGCTTTTTGATGTTTTGTATGTTCCTAAGATTTGAAAGAATCTTGATAGTTCAAGTTGTTTAAATTCTGATGGTTTTAAACAAGTTATTGAGTCAAATAAGTTCATCTTATCTCCAGGTGGAATGTTTATTAGTTTTGGATATTTATATAATAGAATGTTTCGTTTGAGTATTGTTGACAAATTATTATCTATTCAAAATTTTAGATTTGTATCTTCTACTTCGAATGTTGATAAATCTATGCGTTGACATGTACGATTAGGTCATGTCAAATTTAGAAGGATGCATGAGATGTCAAAAGATGGATTAATTCCAGCCTTTGACATGACTTTTGGTAAATGTAAAACATGCATACTTACAAAAGTGAAAAAACAACCCTTTCCTAGTGTCACTAGAAATTTGACTATTTTGGAACTTGTACACAGTGACTTGTATGATTTTCACTCCACTCCTTCCTTGGGAAATAAAAAATATGTAATCACTTTCATTGATGATTGCACTCGGTTTTGCAATGTGTATTTTTTACATTCTAAGGACAAATCCTTAGATAAATTGAAAATATACAAAACCGAAGTGGAATTGCAATTGGGCAATCCGGTTAAGTGTCTTCCGACTGATAGGGGAGGTGAATATATGGATCCCATATACTTCCAATCAGTGGGTATCATTCATGAGACCATTGTACCTTACTCGCCCTAACAGAATGGAATTGTTGAACGCAAAAATCGATTTTTTAAGGAAATGGTAAACTCGACGTTGTCATAATTGGGATTAAGTAATGGATTTTAGGAAGAGGCCATGTTAATGGCCTGTTAATTATTAAATAGGGTTTCAAATAAAAACAACAAATATGTCCAATATGAACTTTGGTACAAGAAAAGGCCGAATTTAAGCTATTTTTAGGTTTGGGGATGTCGGTCAGTTGTAAAATGAACCGAGCCTAAAAGGACAACTTTGGGAGAGCGTTTGTTGAACATTCCAAGGAATATAGGTTCTACGTAATTGAACCTAATGATTGGGTATTGGTTAACACCGTTATTGAGTCACGAGATGCAATTTTTGATGAGATATACTTTGCATATATTCAAAAGCCTAAGGATCTAACTTTTGACACTAATGAAGTGCAAAATCTAGAAGGTTCAAATGGTGTTACCGAACCAGAAACACAAAATCTACAAAAAAACAAAAGTGGCCAAATTCCGAAGAAAATTCGGTTCCAACTTCCAAATGTACTTGGTGGAAGGAACAAGGGATGAGGAGGGTCCTCAATACTCTTATTGTTATAGTATTGATGATGATCAAAAAAAATTTTTTGAGGCCATGCAGTCTCAATATGTAATATTTTGGAAGGAAGCAATTGATGATGAAATGTCATCAATTCTTGAAAATAATAGTGGAGTGTTGACTGATTTGCTCAATGTTCTAAACCAATTGGTTGCAAAGGGATTTTCAAAAAGAAAATGAATGTTAATGGGACTATTGACAAGTTCAAATTCCGGTCAGTCTTTCAAGGTTTTAGACAAAAACCCAGTGTTGACTATTTTGATACGTATGCTCCGGTTGCGCGTATTTCTACTATTAGATTGTTGACTGATTTGGAAAGTATCCATAATATGGGCATTCATCAAATGGATGTAAAAATAGCCTTTTTGAATGGTTAACTTGACGAAGAAGTTTACATGAAATAACCAGAAGGTTTCATTATGCCCGGTAAAGAGCATATGGTTTGTAAACTTGTCAAATCTTTGTATGGAGTAAACAAGCGCCTAAACAATGGCATCACAAGTTTGATGAGGTTATATTTACCTCTGGTTTCAATATTAACCAATGTGACAAATGTGTTTATAGTAGATTTGATGATCCTACTAGTGTTGGAGTCATTATTTGCTTATATGTAGATGCCATGCTGATTTTCGGTACCGACCAAAATCAAGTGGATGAAACAAAGAAATTGTTATCATCAAAGGTTTCCATGAAATATTTAGGAGAGGCTAATATAATTCTTGGAATAAGAATTAAAAGGATGAACAAAGGCTTGTTAATGACTCAAAGTCATTATATTGAGAAAATTCTCAAGTGGTTTAACTTTACTGATTGTTCTCCTGTGAGCACTCCTATGGATCCATGTGTGAAATTGATGGACAACACAGGAACTCCTATTTCACAATTGGAATACTCTAAGGCCATTGGTAGTTTTATGTATGCAATGACAAGTATCAAGCCTGATATTGCTTTTGTTGTAGGAAAATTGAGTAGGTACACTAAAAATCCTAATGATCAACATTGGCAAGCAGTGAATGGAGTGTGTAAGTATCCTATGGGAACTATGGATTATGGCTTGACTTACTTGGGATATCCTTCGGGTTTGGAAGGATATTCGGATGAAAGTTGGATAACCAACCTGGAGGATCATTCCTCAATGACTGGTTGAGTATTCTTGCTTGGGGGAGGTGTCATTTCCTGGGCTTCCAAGAAGCAAACTTGCATTACAAACTCAACAATGGAATATGAGTTTGTTGCGTTACATTCTGCCGGTAAAAAAGTTGAATGGTTAAGGAACTTAGTCTATGAGATTCCTTTGTGCTCTAAAATGATAGCACCTATTTCTATCCGTTGTGATAACATTGCCCCTGTGGGTAAGACCTATACTCAAGTATGTAATGACAAGTATCGACAATTAGGTGCTTGATACAGTATGGTTAGAGAACTAATCATGAATGGTGTAATTTCGATTGAGTTTGTGAAATCGCAACATAATTTGGCAGACCATTTGACTAAGGGTTTGTCAAGAGACATAGTCTACAAGTATGTGATCTAGATGGGATTAAAGTCCATCTAAATTATGTAATGGTGAGACAACCAATTCCCTTCTAATATGACATTAGGAGCTGAATTCAATATGGAAAGCTCACACTTATAGATTGGAACACATGAAGTATACATCTCAAGTAATGTGTTCGGTTCTGCAGTTGACCATGTCAAAGTTTAAGTTCTTAATAATTCCTTTGATTAAATGTATGTGCATATACATGGAAAGGAGTGACCTACGTGATTGTGAAATGTAGTCGCGTTTTAAGAGGTTGTGGACTTGGCCTTGATACGATCATGAGAGGATTAGGACACGCGACTTAAGAATAGTGTCAAGTTGTATTTTGCTAGAAATTTCAGTAAACTAGTATGTATTTTACTTTCTGGTATTCAAATGGGTTGATGTGTTGAATTCGTAGAACACACTAGTTCTCGAGTATTTATAAGAGTATGAAACTATGTGGAAATTCAATCGTTACGGCGTTTTCATTATGTGCTGGTTTGGTTTTGTTTTGATAATGTTATGTTGGTTCAAGGGTTACAATAAAATGGGTGTGGGGATTGTTGGCGATTTTAGTGTCACCAGGGCATTTTTTTATTGGAACTTACATGTGATATAATGGGCTTCATAATTTGTACTCTAATATATGTTTGGATATGTGCGGAGTGCACACATGTATAATATCGAATTAGAAGCTGGTTTGACGACAAGTCGGAGGTTCGGGGGTAGCGCCTCTGGGTCTGGGGTTTTGAAAGGGGTAGCATATACATGGAAAGGAGTGACCTACGTGATTGTGAAATGTAGTCGCGTTTTAAGAGGTTGTGGACTTGGCCTTGATACGATCATGAGAGGATTAGGACACGCGGCTTAAGAATAGTGTCAAGTTGTATTTTGCTAGAAATTTCAGTAAGCTAGTATGTATTTTACTTTCTGGTATTCAAATGGGTTGATGTGTTGAATTCGTAGAACACACTAGTTCTCGAGTATTTATAAGAGTATGAAACAATGTGGAAATTCAATCGTTACGGCATTTTCATTATGTGTTGGTTTGGTTTTGTTTTGATAATGTTATGTTTGTTCAAGGGTTACAATAAAATGGGTGTGGGGATTGTTGGCGATTTTAGTGTCACCAGGGCATTTTTTTTATTGGAACTTACATGTGATATAATGGGCTTCATAATTTGTACTCTAATATATGTTTGGATATGTGCGGAGTGCACACATGTATAATATCTACTTAGAAGCGGGTTTGACGACTAGTCGGGGGTTCGGGGGTAGCGCCTCTGGGTCTGGGGTTTTGAAAGGGGTAGCACCCCTTTGGCGAGGTCTACTGGCAGTGCTCCAAAAATTCTTCGGATTTTACAACTGGGTACATAGTTAAAAAATCAAATTCTTCAGGGTGTTTATAGTAAAATTGACTAAGATCATCAGTTTTGGAAACCATTGATTTCCTCATTAATTTCGGATTCCCTTGACTTGTTTCTAAAGCAACCCATGACGGCCAACCCTAAAACGAAACCCTACTTATTGTTTTCTATATACATGACTCTTTCTGTGGAGAAGGATCTTCTTTTTAGCTCTTGTTTTTCTTCATACAAACTTAAAATATTCTAGCAATTTGGCTTACGTTTTCTGTGCCTAGATTCATAAGTGTCCCCTTGGGATTATCCTAGACTGAGTTTCTTGTAACCCAACATAATGTAGAAATATGAGTATTAAACAAAATTAGTCAAGACAAGTAAACAAAATTAGTCAAGAAAAATAATCATACACAATATATTCTTTGAAGTCTTCTTAACTATTAAAAACTAATAAAAACCCAAAATCTTAGTATAAATTAAAAACCCAAAATCTTAGTATAAATTCTTTATCAACAGTTATGGAGTCTTAAAGTATCTACATCCAAGAAAAATACAAATTCTATTCGTAATAATGACATCTAAAAAACTTTTTAATTTTTATGAAACTACCAAAAACTAAAGAAAAAAAATCTAAAAAATCAAAATAGTTTAAAACCTAAGAAACCATAACGTCGAAGCTGCTTGTCTAATATCATATTAAATTGACATATATGAATTTATCAATAGTATGGTTATGTGGTATCATATATTGGCTAAAACAAATAACTCAAGCATACAACTACAAAATGAAACCATGTGTATTGATGTGTAACACCCGATTTCGAATCGCTTCATTACTTCGAGGCTGCGGCCCGATCATCAGTTATCATATTTGTATTGAAGAATCTCTTCGTATGAAGGAAATTGACAAATCTAATAAAACCAAAGGGAAAGTTGACTATGGACAGCCCTTTGTTCATATGGTTTAAAATAAAGCCAGGAACCCGAACCATAAAGGACATGGCAAACATAAGGAGGAACATGTCCCAAATAACTCCAAGAAAAAGAAAAATGAACTAGTTTGTTACAGGAGCAACAGGGTGGGGCATTGCAAGCATGATTGTCGTGTGAATTTAGGAAACAATAATAACAATAATGGTGCTGGAAACCGTGGAGCCAATGGAAGTGTGAACGGGCCTTCGGTCCAAGTTAAAGGAGGTCAGTTTTTTACTAACTTTGATAATTTTAATGAGAAATATGTTTATTATGCTGCACTCATTCCTGAATCGTTCTATGTACAGGATGATGATGTTGCTTGGTGGATCGACTCTGGGGCAACGAACCATGTATGCAAGGATAAACAGTTGTTTGAAACATTAACACCGGTTGATGTTCAATCGGTTATGAGAATGGGAGACGATTCTTTTATACCTATTTGTGGTGTCAGTGTCTTGTGTCTTGAATTTACTTATGTAAAGACTATTAGGCTTTTTGATGTTTTGTATGTTCCTAAGATTTGAAAGAATCTTGATAGTTCAAGTTGTTTAAATTCTGATGGTTTTAAACAAGTTATTGAGTCAAATAAGTTCATCTTATCTCCAGGTGGAATGTTTATTAGTTTTGGATATTTATATAATAGAATGTTTCGTTTGAGTATTGTTGACAAATTATTATCTATTCAAAATTTTGCATTTGTATCTTCTACTTCTAATGTTGATAGATCTATGCTTTGGCATGTACGATTAGGTCATGTCAACTTTAGAAGGATGCATGAGATGTCAAAAGATGGATTAATTCCAGCCTTTGACATGACTTTTGGTAAATGTAAAACATGCATACTTACAAAAGTGAAAAAACAACCCTTTCCTAGTGTCACTAGAAATTTGACTATTCTGGAACTTGTACACAGTGACTTGTATGATTTTCACTCCACTCCTGCGTTGGGAAATAAAAAATATGTAATCACTTTCATTGATGATTGCACTCGGTTTTGCAATGTGTATTTTTTACATTCTAAGGACAAAGCCTTAGATAAATTCAAAATATACAAACCGAAGTGGAGTTGCATTTGGGAAATCCGGTTAAGTGTCTTACGACTGATAGGGGAGGTGAATATATGGATCCCATACACTTCCAATCAGTGGGTATCATTCATGAGACCACTGTACCTTACTCGCCCTAACAGAATGGAATTGTTGAACGCAAAAATCGATTTTTAAAGGAAATGATAAACTCGACGTTGTCATATTGGGATTAAGTAATGGATTTTAGGAAGAGGCCATGTTAATGGCCTGTTAATTATTAAATAGGGTTTCAAATAAAAACAACAAATATGTCCAATATGAACTTTGGTACAAGAAAAGGCCGAATTTAAGCTATTTTTAGGTTTGGGGATGTCGGTCAGTTGTAAAATGAACCGATCCTAAAAGGACAACTTTGGGAGAGCGTGTAATAGATTGTATATTCATTGGATATGTTGAACATTCCAAGGCATATAGGTTCTATGTAATTGAACCTAATGATTGGGTATTGGTTAACACCGTTATTGAGTCACGAGATGCAATTTTTGATGAGATGTGCTTTGCATATATTCAAAAGCCTGAGGATCTGACTTTTGACACTAATGAAGTGCAAAATCTAGAAGGTTCAAATGGTGTTACTGAACCAGAAACACAAAATCTACGAAAAAGCAAAAGAGGCCAAATTCCGAAGAAAATTCGGTTCCAACTTCCAAATGTACTTGGTGGAAGGAAAAAGGGATGAGGAGGGTCCTCAATACTCTTATTGTTATAGTATTGATGATTATCAAAAAAATTTCAAGAGGCCATGCAGTCTCAAGATGTAATATTTTGGAAGGAAGCAATTGATGATGAAATGTCATCAATTCTTGAAAATAATAGTGGAGTGTTGACTGATTTGCTCAATGTTCTAAACCAATTGGTTGCAAAGGGATTTTCAAAAAGAAAATGAATGTTAATGGGACTATTGACAAGTTCAAATTCCAGTCAGTCTTTCAAGGTTTTAGACAAAAACCCAGTGTTGACTATTTTGATACGTATGCTCCGGTTGCGCGTATTTCTACTATTAGATTGTTGACTGATTTGGAAAGTATCCATAATATGGGCATTCATCAAATGGATGTAAAAATAGCCTTTTTGAATGGTTAACTTGACGAAGAAGTTTACATGAAATAACCAGAAGGTTTCATTATGCCCGGTAAAGAGCATATGGTTTGTAAACTTGTCAAATCTTTGTATGGAGTAAACAAGCGCCTAAACAATGGCATCACAAGTTTGATGAGGTTATCTTTACCTCTAGCTTCAATATTAACCAATGTGACAAATGTGTTTATAGTAGATTTGATGATCCTACTAGTGTTGGAGTCATTATTTGCTTATATGTAGATGCCATGCTGATTTTCGGTACCGACCAAAATCAATTGGATGAAACAAAGAAATTGTTATCATCAAAGTTTTCCATGAAATATTTAGGAGAGGCTAATATAATTCTTGGAATAAGAATTAAAAGGATGAACAAAGGCTTGTTAATGACTCAAAGTCATTATATTGAGAAAATTCTCAAGTGGTTTAATTTTACTGATTGTTCTCCTGTGAGCACTCCTATGGATCCATTTGTGAAATTGATGGACAACACAGGAACTCCTATTTCACAATTAGAATACTCTAAGGCCGTTGGTAGTGTTATGTATGCAATGACAAGTATCAAGCCTGATATTGCTTTTGTTGTAGGAAAATTGAGTAGGTACACTAAAAATCCTAATGCTCAACATTGGCAAGTAGGGAATGGAGTGTGTAAGTATCCCATGGGAACTATGGATTATGGCTTGACTTACTTGGGATATCTTCGGGTTTGGAAGGATATTTGGATGAAGGTTGGATAACCAACCTGGAGGATCATTCCTCAATGACTGGTTGAGTATTCTTGCTTAGGGGAGGTGTCATTTCCTGGGCTTCCAAGAAGCAAACTTGCATTACAAACTCAACAATGGAATCTGAGTTTGTTGCGTTACATTCTGCTGGTAAAAAAGTTGAATGGTTAAGGAACTTAGTCTATGAGATTCCTTTGTGCTCTAAAATGATAGCACCTATTTCTATCCGTTGTGATAACATTGCCCCTGTGGGTAAGACCTATACTTAAGTGTGTAATGACAAGTATCGACAATTAGGTGTTTGATACAGTATGGTTAGAGAACTAATCATGAATGGTGTAATTTCGATTGAGTTTGTGAAATCGCAACATAATTTGGCAGACCATTTGACTAAGGGTTTGTCAAGAGACTTAGTGTATAAGTATGTGATCTAGATGGGATTAAAGTCCATCTAAATTATGTAATGGTGAGACACCCAATTCCCTTCTAATATGACATTAGGAGCTGAATTCAATGTGGAAAGCTCACACTTATAGATTGGAACACATGAAGTATACAACTTAGGTAATGTGTTCGGTTCTGCAGTTGACCATGTCAAAGTTTAAGTTCTTAATAATTCCTTTGATTAAATGTATGTGCAGATACATGGAAAGGAGTGACCTACGTGATTGTGAAATGTAGTCGCGTTTTAAGAGGTTGTGGACTTGGCCTTGATACGATCATGAGAGGATTAGGACATGCGGCTTAAGAATAGTGTCAAGTTGTATTTTGCTAGAAATTTCAGTAAACTAGTATGTATTTTACTTTCTGGTATTCAAATGGGTTGATGGGTTAAATTCGTAGAACACACTAGTTCTCGAGTATTTATAAGAGTATGAAACTATGTGGAAATTCAATCGTTACGGCATTTTCATTATGTGCTGGTTTGGTTTTGTTTTGATAATGTTATGTTTGTTCAAGGGTTACAATAAAATGGGTGGGGGATTGTTGGCGATTTGAGTGTCACCAGGGCATTTTTTTATTGGAACTTACATGTGATATAATGGGCTTCATAATTTGTACTCTAATATATGTTTGGATATGTGCGGAGTGCACACATGTATAATATCGAATTAGAAGCTGGTTCGACGACAAGTCGGGGGTTCGGGGGTAGCGCCTCTGGGTCTGGGGTTTTGAAAGGGGTAGCACCCCTTTGGCGAGGTCTACTGGCAGTGCTCCAAAAATTCTTCGGATTTTACAACTGGGTACATAGTTACAAAATCAAATTCTTCAGGGTGTTTATAGTAAAATTGACTAAGATCATCAGTTTTGGAAACCATTGATTTCCTCATTAATTTCGGATTCCCTTGACTTGTTTCTAAAGCAACCCATGACGGCCAACCCTAAAGCGAAACCCTACTTATTGTTTTCTATATACATGACTTTTTTTGTGGAGAAGGATCATATTTTTAGCTCTTGTTTTTCTTCATACAAACTTAAAATATTCTAGCAATTTGGCTTACGTTTTCTGTGCCTAGATTCATAAGTGTCCCCTTGGGATTATCCTAGACTGAGTTTCTTGTAACCCAGCATAATGTAGAAATATCAGTATTAAAAAAAATTAGTCAAGACAAGTAAACAAAATTAGTCAAAAAAAATAATCATACAGAGTATATTCTTTGAAGTCTTCTTAACTATTAAAACTAATAAAAACCCAAAATCTTAGTATAAATTAAAAACCCAAAATCTTAGTATAAATTCTTTATCAACAGTTATGGAGTCTTAAAGTATCTACATCCAAGAAAAATACAAATTCTATTCGTAATAATGACATCTAAAAAAGTTTTTAATTTTTATAAAACTACCAAAAACTAAAGAAAAAAAATGTAAAAAATCAAAATAGTTTAAAACCTAAGAAACCATAATGTAGAAGTTGCTTGTTTAATATCATATTAAATTGACATATATGAATTTCTCAATAGTATGGTTATGTGGTATCATATATTGGCTAAAACAAATAACTCAAGCATACAACTACAAAATGAAACCATGTGTATTGATGTGTAACACCCGATTTCGAATCGCTTCATTATTTCGAGGCTGCGGCCCAATCATCAGTTATCATATTTGTATTGAAGAATCTCTTCGTACGAAGGAAATTGACAAATCTAATAAAACCAAAGGGAAAGTTGACTATGGGCAGCGCTTTGTTCATAGGGTTTAAAATAAAGCCAGGAACCCGAACCATAAAGGACATGGCAAACATAAGGAGGAACATGTCCCAAATAACTCCAAGAAAAAGAAAAATGAACTAGTTTGTTGCAGGAGCAACAGGGTGGGGCATTGCAAGCATGATTGTCGTCTGAATTTAGGAAACAATAATAACAATAATGGTGCTGGAAACGGTGGAGCCAATGGAAGTGTGAACGGGCCTTCGGTCCAAGTTAAAGGAGGTCAGTTTTTTACTAACTTTGATAATTTTAATGAGAAATATGTTTATTATGCTGCACTCATTCCTGAATCGTTCTATGTACAGGATGATGATGTTGCTTGGTGGATCGACTCTGGGGCAACGACTATTAGGCTTATGTAAAGACTATTAGGCTTTTTGATGTTTTGTATGTTCCTAAGATTTGAAAGAATCTTGATAGTTCAAGTTGTTTAAATTCTGATGGTTTTAAACAAGTTATTGAGTCAAATAAGTTCATCTTATCTCCAAGTGGAATGTTTATTAGTTTTGGATATTTATATAATAGAATGTTTCGTTTGAGTATTGTTGACAAATTATTATCTATTCAAAGTTTTGCATTTGTATCTTCTACTTCTAATGTTGATAAATCTTTGCTTTGGCATGTACGATTAGGTCATGTCAACTTTAGAAGAATGCATGAGATGTCAAAAGATGGATTAATTCCAGCCTTTGACATGACTTTTGGTAAATGTAAAACATGCATACTTACAAAATTGAAAAAACAACCCTTTCCTAGTGTCACTAGAAATTTGACTATTTTGGTACTTGTACACAGTGACTTGTATGATTTTCACTCCACTCCTTCGTTGGGAAATAAAAAATATGTAATCACTTTCATTGATGATTGCACTCGGTTTTGCAATGTGTATTTTTTACATTCTAAGGACAAAGCCTTAGATAAATTCAAAATATACAAAACCGAAGTGGAATTGCAATTGGGCAATCCGGTTAAGTGTCTTACGACTGATAGGGGAGGTGAATATATGGATCCCATATACTTCCAATCAGTGGGTATCATTCATGAGACCACTGTACCTTACTCGCCCTAACAGAATGGAATTGTTGAACGCAAAAATCGATTTTTAAAAGAAATGGTAAACTCGACGTTGTCATACTGGTATTAAGTAATGGATTTTAGGAAGAGGCCATGTTAATGGCCTGTTAATTATTAAATAGGGTTTCAAATAAAAACAACAAATATGCCAATATGAACTTTGGTAGAAGAAAAGGCCGAATTTAAGCTATTTTTAGGTTTGGGGATGTCGGTCAGTTGTAAAATGAACCGATCCTAAAAGGACAACTTTGGGAGAGTGTGTAATAGATTGTATATTCATTGGATATGTTGAACATTCCAAGGCATATAGGTTCTATGTAATTGAACCTAATGATTGGGTATTGGTTAACACCGTTATTGAGTCACGAGATGCAATTTTTGATGAGATGTGCTTTGCATATATTCAAAGGCCTGAGGATCTGACTTTTGACACTAATGAAGTGCAAAATCTAGAAGGTTCAAATGGTGTTACTGAACCAGAAACACAAAATCTACGAAAAAGCAAAAGAGGCCAAATTCCGAAGAAAATTCGGTTCCAACTTCCAAATGTACTTGGTGGAAGGAACAAGGGATGAGGAGGGTCCTCAATACTCTTATTGTTATAGTATTGATGATTATCAAAAAAATTTCAAGAGGCCATGTAGTCTCAAGATGTAATATTTTGGAAGGAAGCAATTGATGATGAAATGTCATCAATTCTTGAAAATAATAGTGGAGTGTTGACTGATTTGCTCAATGTTCTAAACCAATTGGTTGCAAAGGGATTTTCAAAAAGAAAATGAATGTTAATGGGACTATTGACAAGTTCAAATTTCGGTCAGTCTTTCAAGGTTTTAGACAAAAACCCAGTGTTGACTATTTTGATACGTATGCTCCGGTTGCGCGTATTTCTACTATTAGATTGTTGACTGATTTAGAAAGTATCCATAATATGGGCATTCATCAAATGGATGTAAAAATAGCCTTTTTGAATGGTTAACTTGACGAAGAAGTTTACATGAAATAACCAGAAGGTTTCATTATGCCCGGTAAAGAGCATATGGTTTGTAAACTTGTCAAATCTTTGTATGGAGTAAACAAGCGCCTAAACAATGGCATCACAAGTTTGATGAGGTTATCTTTACCTCTAGTTTCAATATTAACCAATGTGACAAATGTTTTTATAGTAGATTTGATGATCCTACTAGTGTTGGAGTCATTATTTGCTTATATGTAGATGCCATGCTTATTTTCGGTACCGACCAAAATCAATTGGATGAAACAAAGAAATTGTTATCATCAAAGTTTTCCATGAAATATTTAGGAGAGGCTAATATAATTCTTGGAATAAGAATTAAAAGGATGAACAAAGGCTTGTAAATGACTCAAAGTCATTATATTTAGAAAATTATCAAGTGGTTTAATTTTACTGATTGTTCTCCTGTGAGCACTCCTATGGATCCATTTGTGAAATTGATGGACAACACAGGAACTCCTATTTCACAATTGGAATACTCTAAGGCTGTTGGTAGTGTTATGTATGCAATGACAAGTATCAAGCCTGATATTGCTTTTGTTGTAGGAAAATTGAGTAGGTGCACTAAAAATCCTAATGCTCAACATTGGCAAGCAGTGAATGAAGTGTGTAAGTATCCCATGGGAACTATGGATTATGGCTTGACTTACTTGGGACATCTTCGGGTTTGGAAGGATATTTGGATGAAAGTTGGATAACCAACCTGGAGGATCATTCCTCAACGACTGGTTGAGTATTCTTGCTTGGGGGAGATGTCATTTCCTGGGCTTCCAAGAAGCAAACTTGCATTACAAACTCAACAATGGAATCTGAGTTTGTTGCGTTACATTCTGCCAGTAAAAAAGTTGAATGGTTAAGGAACTTAGTCTATGAGATTCCTTTGTGCTCTAAAATGATAGCAGCTATTTCTATCCGTTGTGATAACATTGCCCCTGTGGGTAAGACCTATACTTAAGTGTGTAATGACAAGTATCGACAATTAGGTGTTTGATACAGTATGGTTAGAGAACTAATCATGAATGGTGTAATTTCGATTGAGTTTGTGAAATCGCAACATAATTTGGCAGACCATTTGACTAAGGGTTTGCAAGAGACTTAGTGTACAAGTATGTGATCTAGATGGGATTAAAGTCCATCTAAATTATGTAATGGTGAGACACCCAATTCCCTTCTAATATGACATTAGGAGCTGAATTCAAAGTGGAAAGCTCACACTTATAGATTGGAACACATGAAGTATACATCTCAGGTAATGTGTTCGGTTCTGCAGTTGACCATGTCAAAGTTTAAATTCTTAATAATTCCTTTGATTAAATGTATGTGCAGATACATGGAAAGGAGTGACCTACGTGATTGTGAAATGTAGTCGCGTTTTAAGAGGTTGTGGACTTGGCCTTGATACGATCATGAGAGGATTAGGACACGCGGCTTAAGAATAGTGTCAAGTTGTATTTTGCTAGAAATTTCAGTAAACTAGTATGTATTTTACTTTCTGGTATCCAAATGGGTTGATGGGTTGAATTCGTAGAACACACTAGTTCTCGAGTATTTATAAGAGTATGAAACTATGTGGAAATTCAATCGTTACGACATTTTCATTATGTGCTGGTTTGGTTTTGTTTTGATAATGTTATGTTTGTTCAAGGGTTACAATAAAATGGGTGGCGGGACTGTTGGCGATTTTAGTGTCACCAGAGCATTTTTTATTGGAACTTACATGTGATATAATGGGCTTCATAATTTGTACTCTAATATATGTTTGGATATATGCGGAGTGCACACATGTATAATATCGAATTAGAAGCTGGTTCGACGACAAGTCGGGGGTTCGGGGGTAGCGCCTCTGGGTCTGAGGTTTTGAAAGGGGTAGCACCCCTTTGGCGAGGTCTACTGGCAGTGCTCCAAAAATTCTTCGGATTTTACAACTGGGTACATAGTTAAAAAATCAAATTCTTCAGGGTGTTTATAGTAAAATTGACTAAGATCATTAGTTTTGGAAACCCTTGATTTCCTCATTAATTTCAGATTCCCTTGACTTGTTTCTAAAGCAACCCATGACGGCCAACCCTAAAGCGAAACCATACTTATTGTTTTCTATATACATGACTCTTTTTGTGGAGAAGGATCATCTTTTTAGCTCTTGTTTTTCTTCATACAAGCTTAAAATATTCTAGCAATTTGGCTTACGTTTTCTGTGCCTAGATTCATAAGTGTCCCCTTGGGATTATCCTAGACTGAGTTTCTTGTAACCCAGCATAATGTAGAAATATCAGTATTAAACAAAATTAGTCAAGACAAGTAAACAAAATTAGTCAAGAAAAATAATCATACACAATATATTCTTTGAAGTCTTCTTAACTATTAAAAACTAATAAAAACCCAAAATCTTAGTATAAATTAAAAACCTAAAATCTTAGTATAAATTTTTTATCAACAGTTATGGAGTCTTAAAGTATCTACATCCAAGAAAAATACAAATTCTATTTGTAATAATGACATCTAAAAAAGTTTTTAAATTTTATAAAACTACCAAAAACTAAAGAAAAAAAAATGTAAAAAATCAAAATAGTTTAAAACCTAAGAAACCATAACGTAGAAGCTGCTTGTTTAATATCATATTAAATTGACATATATGAATTTATCAATAGTATGGTTATGTGGTATCATATATTGGCTAAAACAAATAACTCAAGCATACAACTACAAAATGAAACCATGTGTATTGATGTGTAACACCCGATTTCGAATCGCTTCATTATTTCGAGGGTGCGGCCCGATCATCAGTTATCATATTTGTATTGAAGAATCTCTTCGTACGAAGGAAATTGACAAATCTAATAAAACCAAAGGGAAAGTTGACTATGGGCAGCCCTTTGTTCATATGGTTTAAAATAAAGCCAGGAACCCGAACCATAAAGGACATGGCAAACATAAGGAGGAACATGTCCTAAATAACTCCAAGAAAAAGATAAATGAACTAGTTTGTTGCAGGAGCAACAGGGTGGGGCATTGCAAGCATGATTGTCGTGTGAATTTAGGAAACAATAATAACAATAATGGTGCTGGAAAGAGTGGAGCCAATGGAAGTGTGAATGGGCCTTCGATCCAAGTTAAAGGAGGTCAGTTTTTTACTAACTTTGATAATTTTAATGAGAAATATGTTTATTATGCTGCACTCATTCCTGAATCGTTCTATGTACAGGATGATGATGTTGCTTGGTGGATCGACTCTAGGGCAACGAACCATGTATGCAAGGATAAACAGTTGTTTGAAACATTAACACCGGTTGATGTTCGATCGGTTATAAGAATGGGAGACGATTCTTTTATACCTATTTGTGGTGTCAGTGTCTTGTGTATTGAATTTACTTATGTAAAGACTATTAGGCTTTTTGATGTTTTGTATGTTCCTAATATTTGAAAGAATCTTGATAGTTCAAGTTGTTTAAATTCTGATGGGTTTAAACAAGTTATTGAGTCAAATAAGTTCATCTTATCTCCAGGTGGAATGTTTATTAGTTTTGGATATTGATATAATTGAATGTTTCGTCTGAGTATTGTTGACAAATTATTATCTATTCAAAATTTTGCATTTGTATCTTCTACTTCTAATGTTGATAAATCTATGCTTTGGCATGTACGATTAGGTCATGTCAACTTTAGAATGATGCATGAGATGTCAAAAGATGGATTAATTCCAGCCTTTGACATGACTTTTGGTAAATGTAAAACATGCATACTTACAAAAGTGAAAAAACAACCCTTTCCTAGTGTCACTAGAAATTTGACTATTTTGGAACGTGTACACAGTGACTTGTATGATTTTCACTCCACTCCTTCCTTGGGAAATAAAAAATATGTAATCACTTTCATTGATGATTGCACTCGGTTTTGCAATGTGTATTTTTTACATTCTAAGGACAAAGCCTTAGATAAATTCAAAATATACAAAACCGAAGTGGAATTGCAATTGGGCAATCCGGTTAAGTGTCTTACGACTAATAGGGGAGGTGAATATATGGATCCCATATACTTCCAATCAGTGGGTATCATTCATGAGACCATTGTACCTTACTCGCCCTAACAGAATGGAATTGTTGAACGCAAAAATCGATTTTTAAAGGAAATGGTAAACCCGACGTTGTCATACTTGGGATTAAGTAATGGATTTTAGGAAGAGGCCATGTTAATGGCCTGTTAATTATTAAATAGGGTTTCAAATAAAAACAACAAATATGTCCAATATGAACTTTGGTACAAGAAAAGGCCGAATTTAAGTTATTTTTAGGTTTGGGGATGTCGGTCAGTTGTAAAATGAATCGAGCCTAAAAGGACAACTTTGGGAGAGCGTGTAATAGATTGTATATTCATTGGATATGTTGAACATTCCAAGGCATATAGGTTCTATGTAATTGAACCTAATGATTGGGTATTGGTTAACACCGTTATTGAGTCACGAGATGCAATTTTTGATGAGATGTGCTTTGCATATATTCAAAGGCCTGAGGATCTGACTTTTGACACTAATGAAGTGCAAAATCTAGAAGGTTCAAATGGTGTTACTGAACCAGAAACACAAAATCTACGAAAAAGCAAAAGAGGCCAAATTCCGAAGAAAATTCGGTTCCAACTTCCAAATGTACTTGGTGGAAGGAACAAGGGATGACGAGGGTCCTCAATACTCTTATTGTTATAGTATTGATGATTATCAAAAAAATTTCAAGAGGCCATGCAGTCTCAAGATGTAATATTTTGGAAGGAAGCAATTGATGATGAAATGTCATCAATTCTTGAAAATAATAGTGGAGTGTTGCTGATTTGCTCAATGTTCTAAACCAATTGGTTGCAAAGGGATTTTCAAAAAGAAAATGAATGTTAATGGGACTATTGACAAGTTCAAATTTCGGTCAGTCTTTCAAGGTTTTAGACAAAAACTCAGTGTTGACTATTTTGATATGTATGCTCCGGTTGCGCGTATTTCTACTATTAGATTGTTGACTGATTTGGAAAGTATCGATAATATGGGCATTCATCAAATGGATGTAAAAATAGCCTTTTTGAATGGTTAACTTGACAAAGAAGTTTACATGAAACAACCAGAAGGTTTCATTATGCCCGGTAAAGAGCATATGGTTTGTAAACTTGTCAAATCTTTGTATGGAGTAAACAAGCGCCTAAACAATGGTATCACAAGTTTGATGAGGTTATATTTATCTCTAGTTTCAATATTAACCAATGTGACAAATGTGTTTATAGTAGTGTTGAGTCTAATTGTGTTGCGTCATGGGCTTATGTTTTGTATCCGGATTGGGCCTGTCCATCCGTGATTATCTAGTAGGGTTATACTATAAATATGCATGCATGTATGCATTAGATGCTGTTGATTATTATGTTTATTGTTTTGTAACCCTAAAGACCTCTACAGTCGAAGTTCTTAATCGAGCTCTTCTGAGGTGTTGAAGTTTTAATCATACGACACATTCAAAGCCATTCTCGTGTTCATAATTACATTCTTAATTGTTTGCCTGCATAGAATCTAACGATCCTAATTGAACTTTGTTCTAACAATTGGTATCAGAGCAGGAGACTGTGTGATCAATACACATTCCTTCTATATTCAGGATTCTTTAGGGTTTCCGCTTTTATCGTATAAATAGAAGCCGTCTTCTTCATATCGACGGTAACTCTGTTTCAGATAAAACCCTAATCTCAAGTTTACAGGTTTGATTCTAGCAGCTCACCATGTCTCACGAAGATTCGCAAACAAATCCCTTCAACATCTCAAACAACATTGGATCCACTACCAAAATTCCCATTCTTTACACTCCAGACTATGAAGTATGGGCGCATCACTTTAAAGATTACATGGTTGGATCTGAAGACAATGGCTATCTCATCTGGGAAGCTATCACGCTTGGGCCGTTTGTTCACTCAGGAACGAACACAACAGTTATGTCCCAAAAGGAATATAACAAGCTGGTGGCAGATGTAGATAAGATGCCACAGGACGAGAAAGACAAGTTGTTGTGTAATGTGAAGGCCATGAGAATGATCAGATTCGCCTTGCAATCTGACACTTTTCGGTTGGTTGGTTCATGCACGACGGCCAAAGAAATATGGGATAGGTTGAAAGAACTTTATTCAACCGATGAAGATCTAGAACACTCCATTCATACCTTGCTGCTGTCAGAATTTGGAGTTTTCGAATAGAAACCAGAAGAGAAACTCATACAAACTTTCAATCGGTTCAATCATCTCCTAAGTAAAATGATCAAGCATGGAATAGAAAGAAAGTTGATCGAGCAGAAGGTAACCTTCATGAACGGTCTGAGACTTGAATGGATGGCTGTGGTCTCAACCGTGAAAGCACATGAACATTTTAAGTCTTACTCGTTAGTTTTGGAAACCATTGATTTCATCATTAATTTCGGATTCCCTTGAATTGTTTCCAAAGCAACCCATGACGGCCAACCCTAAAACGAAACCCTACTTATCGTTTTCTATGTAAACGACTCTCTTTTTGTGGAGAATGATCACCTTTTTAGCTCTCGTTTTTCTTCATACAAACTCAAAATCTTCTAGCATTTTGACTTACTTTTTCTGTACCTAGATTCGTAAGTGTCCCCTTGGGATTATCCTAGGCCGAGTTTTTTTGTAACTCGGGCATAATGTAGAAATATCAGTTTGGAAAGTGTTTACACGATCTAAGGGGTATCCAGATCTCCACTATAAACCCTACTAAATTTCTAACAATCAAACTGATACTTTCTATTTCTGGAGATGGGTGAATCAATCCGTGAGATGACCATGAAGTTCGCAAAACTAGAGAAGTTTGAAGGCGTAGATTTAGGTGTTGGAAGAAGAAGATGCACTTCATGCTGACCACTCTGAAGGCAACATGCGTGCTGACTACTCCAAGACCACCTAAACCAAAGGAAGGTCTTGATGAGACGCTTGAAGAGACCAGGAAGAGAAAAAAGTGGGACAACGACGACTGCATCTGCAAAGGTCGCATCTTGAACGGTATGTTTGATGCTCTATTTGATATCCATGGTGATGCTTTAACTGCTAAGGATTTATGGGACACCCTTGAATTGAAATACATCACTAAGGACGCTTTTAGCAAGAAGTTTCTAGTTAGTAACTTTAATAACTTTAAGATGGTCGATTCAAGGTCTGTCACTGAACAATACAATGAACTCCTTGGTATTTATGGTCAATTTAAACTACACAATATGAATATGGATGAATCCATTTTTGTGTCAAGTGTAATTGACAAACTTCTACCATCTTGGAAGGATTTCCAACATAACCTAAAACATCAAAAGGAGGAATTGTCATTGGTTTAACTTGCTAGTCATATTTGTATTGAAGAATCTCTTCGTACGAAGGAAATTGACAAATCTAATAAAACCAAAGGGAAAGTTGACTCTAGGCAGCCCTTTGTTCATATGGTTTAAAATAAAGCCAGGAACCCGAACCATAAAGGACATGACAAACATAAGTAGGAACATGTCCCAAATAACTCCAAGAAAAAGAAAAATGAACTAGTTTGTTGCAGGAGCAACAGGGTGGGGCATTGCAAGCATGATTGTCGTGTGAATTTAGGAAACAATAATACCAATAATGGTGCTGGAAACAGTGGAGCCAATGGAAGTGTGAACGGGCCTTCGGTCCAAGTTAAAGGAGGTCAGTTTTTTACTAACTTTGATAATTTTAATCAGAATTATGTTTATTATGCTGCACTCATTCCTGAATCGTTCTATGTACATGATGATGATGTTGCTTGGTGGATCGACTCTGGGGCAACGAACCATGTATGCAAGGATAAACAGTTGTTTGAAACATTAACACCACTTGAAGTTCGATCGGTTATGAGAATGGGAGACGATTCTTTTATACCTATTTGTGGTGTCAGTGTCTTGTGTCTTGAATTTACTTATGGAAAGACTATTAGGCTTTTTGATGTTTTGTATGTTCCTAAGATTTGAAAGAATCTTGATAGTTCAAGTTGTTTAAATTCTGATGGTTTTAAACAAGTTATTGAGTCAAATAAGTTCATCTTATCTCCAGGTGGAATGTTTATTAGTTTTGGATATTTATATAATAGAATGTTTCGTTTGAGTATTGTTGACAAATTATTATCTATTCAAAATTTTAGATTTGTATCTTCTACTTCTAATGTTGATAAATCTATGCGTTGGCATGTACGATTAGGTCATGTCAAATTTAGAAGGATGCATGAGATGTCAAAAGATGGATTAATTCCAGCCTTTGACATGACTTTTGGTAAATGTAAAACATGCATACTTACAAAAGTGAAAAAACAACCCTTTCCTAGTGTCACTAGAAATTTGACTATTTTGGAACTTGTACACAGTGACTTGTATGATTTTCACTCCACTCCTTCCTTGGGAAATAAAAAATATGTAATCACTTTCATTGATGATTGCACTCGGTTTTGCAATGTGTATTTTTTACATTCTAAGGACAAATCCTTAGATAAATTCAAAATATACAAAACCGAAGTGGAATTGCAATTGGGCAATCCGGTTAAGTGTCTTCCGACTGATAGGGGAGGTGAATATATGGATCCCATATACTTCTAATCAGTGGGTATCATTCATGAGACCATTGTACCTTACTCGCCCTAACAGAATGGAATTGTTGAACGCAAAAATCGATTTTTTAAGGAAATGGTAAACTCGACGTTGTCATAATTGGGATTAAGTAATGGATTTTAGGAAGAGGCCATGTTAATGGCCTGTTAATTATTAAATAGGGTTTCAAATAAAAACAACAAATATGTCCAATATGAACTTTGGTACAAGAAAAGGCCGAATTTAAGCTATTTTTAGGTTTGGGGATGTCGGTCAGTTGTAAAATGAACCGAGCCTAAAAGGACAACTTTGGGAGAGCGTTTGTTGAACATTCGAAGGAATATAGGTTCTACATAATTGAACCTAATGATTGGGTATTGGTTAACACCGTTATTGAGTCACGGGATGCAATTTTTGATGAGATATACTTTGCATATATTCAAAAGCCTAAGGATCTAACTTTTGACACTAATGAAGTGCAAAATCTAGAAGGTTCAAATGGTGTTACCGAACCAGAAACACAAAATCTACAAAAAAACAAAAGTGGCCAAATTCCGAAGAAAATTCGGTTCCAACTTCCAAATGTACTTGGTGGAAGGAACAAGGGATGAGGAGGGTCCTCAATACTCTTATTGTTATAGTATTGATGATGATCAAAAAAATTTTTTAGAGGCCATGCAGTCTCAATATGTAATATTTTGGAAGGAAGCAATTGATGATGAAATGTCATCAATTCTTGAAAATAATAGTGGAGTGTTGACTGATTTGCTCAATGTTCTAAACCAATTGGTTGCAAAGGGATTTTCAAAAAGAAAATGAATGTTAATGGGACTATTGACAAGTTCAAATTCCGGTCAGTCTTTCAAGGTTTTAGACAAAAACCCAGTGTTGACTATTTTGATACGTATGCTCCGGTTGCGCGTATTTCTACTATTAGATTGCTGACTGATTTGGAAAGTATCCATAATATGGGCATTCATCAAATGGATGTAAAAATAGCCTTTTTGAATGGTTAACTTGACGAAGAAGTTTACATGAAATAACCAGAAGGTTTCATTATGCCCGGTAAAGAGCATATGGTTTGTAAACTTGTGAAATCTTTGTATGGAGTAAACAAGCGCCTAAACAATGGCATCACAAGTTTGATGAGGTTATATTTACCTCTGGTTTCAATATTAACCAATGTGACAAATGTGTTTATAGTAGATATGATGATCCTACTAGTGTTGGAGTCATTATTTGCTTATATGTAGATGCCATGCTGATTTTCGGTACCGACCAAAATCAAGTGGATGAAACAAAGAAATTGTTATCATCAAAGGTTTCCATGAAATATTTAGGAGAGGCTAATATAATTCTTGGAATAAGAATTAAAAGGATGAACAAAGGCTTGTTAATGACTCAAAGTCATTATATTGAGAAAATTCTCAAGTGGTTTAACTTTACTGATTGTTCTCCTGTGAGCACTCCTATGGATCCATGTGTGAAATTGATGGACAACACAGGAACTCCTATTTCACAATTGGAATACTCTAAGGCCATTGGTAGTTTTATGTATGCAATGACAAGTATCAAGCCTGATATTGCTTTTGTTGTAGGAAAATTGAGTAGGTACACTAAAAATCCTAATGATCAACATTGGCAAGCAGTGAATGGAGTGTGTAAGTATCCTATGGGAACTATGGATTATGGCTTGACTTACTTGGGATATCCTTCGGGTTTGGAAGGATATTCAGATGAAAGTTGGATAACCAACCTGGAGGATCATTCCTCAATGACTGGTTGAGTATTCTTGCTTGGGGGAGGTGTCATTTCCTGGGCTTCCAAGAAGCAAACTTGCATTACAAACTCAACAATGGAATATGAGTTTGTTGCGTTACATTCTGCCGGTAAAAAAGTTGAATGGTTAAGGAACTTAGTCTATGAGATTCCTTTGTGCTCTAAAATGATAGCACCTATTTCTATCCGTTGTGATAACATTGCCCCTGTGGGTAAGACCTATACTCAAGTATGTAATGACAAGTATCGACAATTAGGTGCTTGATACAGTATGGTTAGAGAACTAATCATGAATGGTGTAATTTCGATTGAGTTTGTGAAATCGCAACATAATTTGGCAGACCATTTGACTAAGGGTTTGTCAAGAGACATAGTCTACAAGTATGTGATCTAGATGGGATTAAAGTCCATCTAAATTATGTAATGGTGAGACAACCAATTCCCTTCTAATATGACATTAGGAGCTGAATTCAATGTGGAAAGCTCACACTTATAGATTGGAACACATGAAGTATACATCTCAAGTAATGTGTTCGGTTCTGCAGTTGACCATGTCAAAGTTTAAGTTCTTAATAATTCCTTTGATTAAATGTATGTGCATATACATGGAAAGGAGTGACCTACGTGATTGTGAAATGTAGTCGCGTTTTAAGAGGTTGTGGACTTGGCCTTGATACGATCATGAGAGGATTAGGACACGCGACTTAAGAATAGTGTCAAGTTGTATTTTGCTAGAAATTTCAGTAAACTAGTATGTATTTTACTTTCTGGTATTCAAATGGGTTGATGTGTTGAATTCGTAGAACACACTAGTTCTCGAGTATTTATAAGAGTATGAAACTATGTGGAAATTCAATCGTTACGGCGTTTTCATTATGTGCTGGTTTGGTTTTGTTTTGATAATGTTATGTTGCTTCAAGGGTTACAATAAAATGGGTGTGGGGATTGTTGGCGATTTTAGTGTCACCAGGGCATTTTTTTATTGGAACTTACATGTGATATAATGGGCTTCATAATTTGTACTCTAATATATGTTTGGATATGTGCGGAGTGCACACATGTATAATATCGAATTAGAAGCTGGTTTGACGACAAGTCGGAGGTTCGGGGGTAGCGCCTCTGGGTCTGGGGTTTTGAAAGGGGTAGCATATACATGGAAAGGAGTGACCTACGTGATTGTGAAATGTAGTCGCGTTTTAAGAGGTTGTGGACTTGGCCTTGATACGATCATGAGAGGATTAGGACACGCGGCTTAAGAATAGTGTCAAGTTGTATTTTGCTAGAAATTTCAGTAAGCTAGTATGTATTTTACTTTCTGGTATTCAAATGGGTTGATGTGTTGAATTCGTAGAACACACTAGTTCTCGAGTATTTATAAGAGTATGAAACTATGTGGAAATTCAATCGTTACGGCATTTTCATTATGTGCTGGTTTGGTTTTGTTTTGATAATGTTATGTTTGTTCAAGGGTTACAATAAAATGGGTGTGGGGATTGTTGGCGATTTTAGTGTCACCAGGGCATTTTTTTATTGGAACTTACATGTGATATAATGGGCTTCATAATTTGTACTCTAATATATGTTTGGATATGTGCAGAGTGCACACATGTATAATATCTAATTAGAAGCGGGTTTGACGACAAGTCGGGGGTTCGGGGGTAGCGCCTCTGGGTCTGGGGTTTTGAAAGGGGTAGCACCCCTTTGGCGAGGTCTACTGGCAGTGCTCCAAAAATTCTTCGGATTTTACAACTGGGTACATAGTTAAAAAATCAAATTCTTCAGGGTGTTTATAGTAAAATTGACTAAGATCATCAGTTTTGGAAACCATTGATTTCCTCATTAATTCCGGATTCCCTTGACTTGTTTCTAAAGCAACCCATGACGGCCAACCCTAAAACGAAACCCTACTTATTGTTTTCTATATACATGACTCTTTCTGTGGAGAAGGATCTTCTTTTTAGCTCTTGTTTTTCTTCATACAAACTTAAAATATTCTAGCAATTTGGCTTACGTTTTCTGTGCCTAGATTCATAAGTGTCCCCTTGGGATTATCCTAGACTGAGTTTCTTGTAACCCAACATAATGTAGAAATATGAGTATTAAACAAAATTAGTCAAGACAAGTAAACAAAATTAGTCAAGAAAAATAATCATACACAATATATTCTTTGAAGTCTTCTTAACTATTAAAAACTAATAAAAACCCAAAATCTTAGTATAAATTAAAAATCCAAAATCTTAGTATAAATTCTTTATCAACAGTTATGGAGTCTTAAAGTATCTACATCCAAGAAAAATACAAATTCTATTCGTAATAATGACATCTAAAAAACTTTTTAATTTTTATGAAACTACCAAAAACTAAAGAAAAAAAATCTAAAAAATCAAAATAGTTTAAAACCTAAGAAACCATAACGTCGAAGCTGCTTGTCTAATATCATATTAAATTGACATATATGAATTTATCAATAGTATGGTTATGTGGTATCATATATTGGCTAAAACAAATAACTCAAGCATACAACTACAAAATGAAACCATGTGTATTGATGTGTAACACCCGATTTCGAATCGCTTCATTACTTCGAGGCTGCGGCCCGATCATCAGTTATCATATTTGTATTGAAGAATCTCTTCGTATGAAGGAAATTGACAAATCTAATAAAACCAAAGGGAAAGTTGACTATGGACAGCCCTTTGTTCATATGGTTTAAAATAAAGCCAGGAACCCGAACCATAAAGGACATGGCAAACATAAGGAGGAACATGTCCCAAATAACTCCAAGAAAAAGAAAAATGAACTAGTTTGTTACAGGAGCAACAGGGTGGGGCATTGCAAGCATGATTGTCGTGTGAATTTAGGAAACAATAATAACAATAATGGTGCTGGAAACCGTGGAGCCAATGGAAGTGTGAACGGGCCTTCGGTCCAAGTTAAAGGAGGTCAGTTTTTTACTAACTTTGATAATTTTAATGAGAAATATGTTTATTATGCTGCACTCATTCCTGAATCGTTCTATGTACAGGATGATGATGTTGCTTGGTGGATCGACTCTGGGGCAACGAACCATGTATGCAAGGATAAACAGTTGTTTGAAACATTAACACCGGTTGATGTTCGATCGGTTATGAGAATGGGAGACGATTCTTTTATACCTATTTGTGGTGTCAGTGTCTTGTGTCTTGAATTTACTTATGTAAAGACTATTAGGCTTTTTGATGTTTTGTATGTTCCTAAGATTTGAAAGAATCTTGATAGTTCAAGTTGTTTAAATTATGATGGTTTTAAACAAGTTATTGAGTCAAATAAGTTCATCTTATCTCCAGGTGGAATGTTTATTAGTTTTGGATATTTATATAATAGAATGTTTCGTTTGAGTATTGTTGACAAATTATTATCTATTCAAAATTTTGCATTTGTATCTTCTACTTCTAATGTTGATAGATCTATGCTTTGGCATGTACGATTAGGTCATGTCAACTTTAGAAGGATGCATGAGATGTCAAAAGATGGATTAATTCCAGCCTTTGACATGACTTTTGGTAAATGTAAAACATGCATACTTACAAAAGTGAAAAAACAACCCTTTCCTAGTGTCACTAGAAATTTGACTATTCTGGAACTTGTACACAGTGACTTGTATGATTTTCACTCCACTCCTGCGTTGGGAAATAAAAAATATGTAATCACTTTCATTGATGATTGCACTCGGTTTTGCAATGTGTATTTTTTACATTCTAAGGACAAAGCCTTAGATAAATTCAAAATATACAAACCGAAGTGGAGTTGCATTTGGGAAATCCGGTTAAGTGTCTTACGACTGATAGGGGAGGTGAATATATGGATCCCATACACTTCCAATCAGTGGGTATCATTCATGAGACCACTGTACCTTACTCGCCCTAACAGAATGGAATTGTTGAACGCAAAAATCGATTTTTAAAGGAAATGATAAACTCGACGTTGTCATATTGGGATTAAGTAATGGATTTTAGGAAGAGGCCATGTTAATGGCCTGTTAATTATTAAATAGGGTTTCAAATAAAAACAACAAATATGTCCAATATGAACTTTGGTACAAGAAAAGGCCGAATTTAAGCTATTTTTAGGTTTGGGGATGTCGGTCAGTTGTAAAATGAACCGATCCTAAAAGGACAACTTTGGCAGAGCGTGTAATAGATTGTATATTCATTGGATATGTTGAACATTCCAAGGCATATAGGTTCTATGTAATTGAACCTAATGATTGGGTATTGGTTAACACCGTTATTGAGTCACGAGATGCAATTTTTGATGAGATGTGCTTTGCATATATTCAAAGGCCTGAGGATCTGACTTTTGACACTAATGAAGTGCAAAATCTAGAAGGTTCAAATGGTGTTACTGAACCAGAAACACAAAATCTACGAAAAAGCAAAAGAGGCCAAATTCCGAAGAAAATTCGGTTCCAACTTCCAAATGTACTTGGTGGAAGGAAAAAGGGATGAGGAGGGTCCTCAATACTCTTATTGTTATAGTATTGATGATTATCAAAAAAATTTCAAGAGGCCATGCAGTCTCAAGATGTAATATTTTGGAAGGAAGCAATTGATGATGAAATGTCATCAATTCTTGAAAATAATAGTGGAGTGTTGACTGATTTGCTCAATGTTCTAAACCAATTGGTTGCAAAGGGATTTTCAAAAAGAAAATGAATGTTAATGGGACTATTGACAAGTTCAAATTCCAGTCAGTCTTTCAAGGTTTTAGACAAAAACCCAGTGTTGACTATTTTGATACGTATGCTCCGGTTGCGCGTATTTCTACTATTAGATTGTTGACTGATTTGGAAAGTATCCATAATATGGGCATTCATCAGATGGATGTAAAAATAGCCTTTTTGAATGGTTAACTTGACGAAGAAGTTTACATGAAATAACCAGAAGGTTTCATTATGCCCGGTAAAGAGCATATGGTTTGTAAACTTGTCAAACCTTTGTATGGAGTAAACAAGCGCCTAAACAATGGCATCACAAGTTTGATGAGGTTATCTTTACCTCTAGCTTCAATATTAACCAATGTGACAAATGTGTTTATAGTAGATTTGATGATCCTACTAGTGTTGGAGTCATTATTTGCTTATATGTAGATGCCATGCTAATTTTCGGTACCGACCAAAATCAATTGGATGAAACAAAGAAATTGTTATCATCAAAGTTTTCCATGAAATATTTAGGAGAGGCTAATATAATTCTTGGAATAAGAATTAAAAGGATGAACAAAGGCTTGTTAATGACTCAAAGTCATTATATTTAGAAAATTCTCAAGTGGTTTAATTTTACTGATTGTTCTCCTGTGAGCACTCCTATGGATCCATTTGTGAAATTGATGGACAACACAGGAACTCCTATTTCACAATTGGAATACTCTAAGGCCGTTGGTAGTGTTATGTATGCAATGACAAGTATCAAGCCTGATATTGCTTTTGTTGTAGGAAAATTGAGTAGGTACACTAAAAATCCTAATGCTCAACATTGGCAAGTAGGGAATGGAGTGTGTAAGTATCCCATGGGAACTATGGATTATGGCTTGACTTACTTGGGATATCTTCGGGTTTGGAAGGATATTTGGATGAAAGTTGGATAACCAACCTGGAGGATCATTCCTCAATGACTGGTTGAGTATTCTTGCTTAGGGGAGGTGTCATTTCCTGGGCTTCCAAGAAGCAAACTTGCATTACAAACTCAACAATGGAATCTGAGTTTGTTGCGTTACATTCTGCCGGTAAAAAAGTTGAATGGTTAAGGAACTTAGTCTATGAGATTCCTTTGTGCTCTAAAATGATAGCACCTATTTCTATCCGTTGTGATAACATTGCCCCTGTGGGTAAGACCTATACTTAAGTGTGTAATGACAAGTATCGACAATTAGGTGTTTGATACAGTATGGTTAGAGAACTAATCATGAATGGTGTAATTTCGATTGAGTTTGTGAAATCGCAACATAATTTGGCAGACCATTTGACTAAGGGTTTGTCAAGAGACTTAGTGTATAAGTATGTGATCTAGATGGGATTAAAGTCCATCTAAATTATGTAATGGTGAGACACCCAATTCCCTTCTAATATGACATTAGGAGCTGAATTCAATGTGGAAAGCTCACACTTATAGATTGGAACACATGAAGTATACAACTTAGGTAATGTGTTCGGTTCTGCAGTTGACCATGTCAAAGTTTAAGTTCTTAATAATTCCTTTGATTAAATGTATGTGCAGATACATGGAAAGGAGTGACCTACGTGATTGTGAAATGTAGTCGCGTTTTAAGAGGTTGTGGACTTGGCCTTGATACGATCATGAGAGGATTAGGACATGCGGCTTAAGAATAGTGTCAAGTTGTATTTTGCTAGAAATTTCAGTAAACTAGTATGTATTTTACTTTCTGGTATTCAAATGGGTTGATGGGTTAAATTCGTAGAACACACTAGTTCTCGAGTATTTATAAGAGTATGAAACTATGTGGAAATTCAATCGTTACAGCATTTTCATTATGTGCTGGTTTGGTTTTGTTTTGATAATGTTATGTTTGTTCAAGGGTTACAATAAAATGGGTGGGGGGATTGTTGGCGATTTGAGTGTCACCAGGGCATTTATTTATTGGAACTTACATGTGATATAATGGGCTTCATAATTTGTACTCTAATATATGTTTGGATATGTGTGGAGTGCACACATGTATAATATCGAATTAGAAGCTGGTTCGACGACAAGTCGGGGGTTCGGGGGTAGCGCCTCTGGGTCTGGGGTTTTGAAAGGGGTAGCACCCCTTTGGCGAGGTCTACTGGCAGTGCTCCAAAAATTCTTCGGATTTTACAACTGGGTACATAGTTACAAAATCAAATTCTTCAGGGTGTTTATAGTAAAATTGATTAAGATCATCAGTTTTGGAAACCATTGATTTCCTCATTAATTCCGGATTCCCTTGACTTGTTTCTAAAGCAACCCATGACGGCCAACCCTAAAGCGAAACCCTACTTATTGTTTTCTATATACATGACTTTTTTTGTGGAGAAGGATCATATTTTTAGCTCTTGTTTTTCTTCATACAAACTTAAAATATTCTAGCAATTTGGCTTACGTTTTCTGTGCCTAGATTCATAAGTGTCCCCTTGGGATTATCCTAGACTGAGTTTCTTGTAACCCAGCATAATGTAGAAATATCAGTATTAAAAAAAATTAGTCAAGACAAGTAAACAAAATTAGTCAAAAAAAATAATCATACAGAATATATTCTTTGAAGTCTTCTTAACTATTAAAACTAATAAAAACCCAAAATCTTAGTATAAATTAAAAACCCAAAATCTTAGTATAAATTCTTTATCAACAGTTATGGAGTCTTAAAGTATCTACATCCAAGAAAAATACAAATTCTATTCGTAATAATGACATCTAAAAAAGTTTTTAATTTTTATAAAACTACCAAAAACTAAAGAAAAAAAATGTAAAAAATCAAAATAGTTTAAAACCTAAGAAACCATAATGTAGAAGTTGCTTGTTTAATATCATATTAAATTGACATATATGAATTTCTCAATAGTATGGTTATGTGGTATCATATATTGGCTAAAACAAATAACTCAAGCATACAACTACAAAATGAAACCATGTGTATTGATGTGTAACACCCGATTTCGAATCGCTTCATTATTTCGAGGCTGCGGCCCAATCATCAGTTATCATATTTGTATTGAAGAATCTCTTCGTACGAAGGAAATTGACAAATCTAATAAAACCAAAGGGAAAGTTGACTATGGGCAGCGCTTTGTTCATAGGGTTTAAAATAAAGCCAGGAACCCGAACCATAAAGGACATGGCAAACATAAGGAGGAACATGTCCCAAATAACTCCAAGAAAAAGAAAAATGAACTAGTTTGTTGCAGGAGCAACAGGGTGGGGCATTGCAAGCATGATTGTCGTCTGAATTTAGGAAACAATAATAACAATAATGGTGCTGGAAACGGTGGAGCCAATGGAAGTGTGAACGGGCCTTCGGTCCAAGTTAAAGGTGGTCAGTTTTTTACTAACTTTGATAATTTTAATGAGAAATATGTTTATTATGCTGCACTCATTCCTGAATCGTTCTATGTACAGGATGATGATGTTGCTTGGTGGATCGACTCTGGGGCAACGACTATTAGGCTTATGTAAAGACTATTAGGCTTTTTGATGTTTTGTATGTTCCTAAGATTTGAAAGAATCTTGATAGTTCAAGTTGTTTAAATTCTGATGGTTTTAAACAAGTTATTGAGTCAAATAAGTTCATCTTATCTCCAAGTGGAATGTTTATTAGTTTTGGATATTTATATAATAGAATGTTTCGTTTGAGTATTGTTGACAAATTATTATCTATTCAAAGTTTTGCATCTGTATCTTCTACTTCTAATGTTGATAAATCTTTGCTTTGGCATGTACGATTAGGTCATGTCAACTTTAGAAGAATGCATGAGATGTCAAAAGATGGATTAATTCCAGCCTTTGACATGACTTTTGGTAAATGTAAAACATGCATACTTACAAAATTGAAAAAACAACCCTTTCCTAGTGTCACTAGAAATTTGACTATTTTGGTACTTGTACACAGTGACTTGTATGATTTTCACTCCACTCCTTCGTTGGGAAATAAAAAATATGTAATCACTTTCATTGATGATTGCACTCGGTTTTGCAATGTGTATTTTTTACATTCTAAGGACAAAGCCTTAGATAAATTCAAAATATACAAAACCGAAGTGGAATTGCAATTGGGCAATCCGGTTAAGTGTCTTACGACTGATAGGGGAGGTGAATATATGGATCCCATATACTTCCAATCAGTGGGTATCATTCATGAGACCACTGTACCTTACTCGCCCTAACAGAATGGAATTGTTGAACGCAAAAATCGATTTTTAAAAGAAATGGTAAACTCGACGTTGTCATACTGGTATTAAGTAATGGATTTTAGGAAGAGGCCATGTTAATGGCCTGTTAATTATTAAATAGGGTTTCAAATAAAAACAACAAATATGCCAATATGAACTTTGGTAGAAGAAAAGGCCGAATTTAAGCTATTTTTAGGTTTGGGGATGTCGGTCAGTTGTAAAATGAACCGATCCTAAAAGGACAACTTTGGGAGAGTGTGTAATAGATTGTATATTCATTGGATATGTTGAACATTCCAAGGCATATAGGTTCTATGTAATTGAACCTAATGATTGGGTATTGGTTAACACCGTTATTGAGTCACGAGATGCAATTTTTGATGAGATGTGCTTTGCATATATTCAAAGGCCTGAGGATCTGACTTTTGACACTAATGAAGTGCAAAATCTAGAAGGTTCAAATGGTGTTACTGAACCAGAAACACAAAATCTACGAAAAAGCAAAAGAGGCCAAATTCCGAAGAAAATTCGGTTCCAACTTCCAAATGTACTTGGTGGAAGGAACAAGGGATGAGGAGGGTCCTCAATACTCTTATTGTTATAGTATTGATGATTATCGAAAAAATTTCAAGAGGCCATGCAGTCTCAAGATGTAATACTTTGGAAGGAAGCAATTGATGATGAAATGTCATCAATTCTTGAAAATAATAGTGGAGTGTTGACTGATTTGCTCAATGTTCTAAACCAATTGGTTGCAAAGGGATTTTCAAAAAGAAAATGAATGTTAATGGGACTATTGACAAGTTCAAATTTCGGTCAGTCTTTCAAGGTTTTAGACAAAAACCCAGTGTTGACTATTTTGATACGTATGCTCCGGTTGCGCGTATTTCTACTATTAGATTGTTGACTGATTTAGAAAGTATCCATAATATGGGCATTCATCAAATGGATGTAAAAATAGCCTTTTTGAATGGTTAACTTGACGAAGAAGTTTACATGAAATAACCAGAAGGTTTCATTATGCCCGGTAAAGAGCATATGGTTTGTAAACTTGTCAAATCTTTGTATGGAGTAAACAAGCGCCTAAATAATGGCATCACAAGTTTGATGAGGTTATCTTTACCTCTAGTTTCAATATTAACCAATGTGACAAATGTTTTTATAGTAGATTTGATGATCCTACTAGTGTTGGAGTCATTATTTGCTTATATGTAGATGCCATGCTGATTTTCGGTACCGACCAAAATCAATTGGATGAAACAAAGAAATTGTTATCATCAAAGTTTTCCATGAAATATTTAGGAGAGGCTAATATAATTCTTGGAATAAGAATTAAAAGGATGAACAAAGGCTTGTAAATGACTCAAAGTCATTATATTTAGAAAATTATCAAGTGGTTTAATTTTACTGATTGTTCTCCTGTGAGCACTCCTATGGATCCATTTGTGAAATTGATGGACAACACAGGAACTCCTATTTCACAATTGGAATACTCTAAGGCTGTTGGTAGTGTTATGTATGCAATGACAAGTATCAAGCCTGATATTGCTTTTGTTGTAGGAAAATTGAGTAGGTGCACTAAAAATCCTAATGCTCAACATTGGCAAGCAGTGAATGAAGTGTGTAAGTATCCCATGGGAACTATGGATTATGGCTTGACTTACTTGGGACATCTTCGGGTTTGGAAGGATATTTGGATGAAAGTTGGATAACCAACCTGGAGGATCATTCCTCAACGACTGGTTGAGTATTCTTGCTTGGGGGAGATGTCATTTCCTGGGCTTCCAAGAAGCAAACTTGCATTACAAACTCAACAATGGAATCTGAGTTTGTTGCGTTACATTCTGCCAGTAAAAAAGTTGAATGGTTAAGGAACTTAGTCTATGAGATTCCTTTGTGCTCTAAAATGATAGCAGCTATTTCTATCCGTTGTGATAACATTGCCCCTGTGGGTAAGACCTATACTTAAGTGTGTAATGACAAGTATCGACAATTAGGTGTTTGATACAGTATGGTTAGAGAACTAATCATGAATGGTGTAATTTCGATTGAGTTTGTGAAATCGCAACATAATTTGGCAGACCATTTGACTAAGGGTTTGCAAGAGACTTAGTGTACAAGTATGTGATCTAGATGGGATTAAAGTCCATCTAAATTATGTAATGGTGAGACACCCAATTCCCTTCTAATATGACATTAGGAGCTGAATTCAAAGTGGAAAGCTCACACTTATAGATTGGAACACATGAAGTATACATCTCAGGTAATGTGTTCGGTTCTGCAGTTGACCATGTCAAAGTTTAAATTCTTAATAATTCCTTTGATTAAATGTATGTGCAGATACATGGAAAGGAGTGACCTACGTGATTGTGAAATGTAGTCGCGTTTTAAGAGGTTGTGGACTTGGCCTTGATACGATCATGAGAGGATTAGGACACGCGGCTTAAGAATAGTGTCAAGTTGTATTTTGCTAGAAATTTCAGTAAACTAGTATGTATTTTACTTTCTGGTATCCAAATGGGTTGATGGGTTGAATTCGTAGAACACACTAGTTCTCGAGTATTTATAAGAGTATGAAACTATGTGGAAATTCAATCGTTACGACATTTTCATTATGTGCTGGTTTGGTTTTGTTTTGATAATGTTATGTTTGTTCAAGGGTTACAATAAAATGGGTGGCGGGACTGTTGGCGATTTTAGTGTCACCAGAGCATTTTTTATTGGAACTTACATGTGATATAATGGGCTTCATAATTTGTACTCTAATATATGTTTGGATATGTGCGGAGTGCACACATGTATAATATCGAATTAGAAGCTGGTTCGACGACAAGTCGGGGGTTCGGGGGTAGCGCCTCTGGGTCTGAGGTTTTGAAAGGGGTAGCACCCCTTTGGCGAGGTCTACTGGCAGTGCTCCAAAAATTCTTCGGATTTTACAACTGGGTACATAGTTAAAAAATCAAATTCTTCAGGGTGTTTATAGTAAAATTGACTAAGATCATTAGTTTTGGAAACCCTTGATTTCCTCATTAATTTCAGATTCCCTTGACTTGTTTCTAAAGCAACCCATGACGGCCAACCCTAAAGCGAAACCATACTTATTGTTTTCTATATACATGACTCTTTTTGTGGAGAAGGATCATCTTTTTAGCTCTTGTTTTTCTTCATACAAGCTTAAAATATTCTAGCAATTTGGCTTACGTTTTCTGTGCCTAGATTCATAAGTGTCCCCTTGGGATTATCCTAGACTGAGTTTCTTGTAACCCAGCATAATGTAGAAATATCAGTATTAAACAAAATTAGTCAAGACAAGTAAACAAAATTAGTCAAGAAAAATAATCATACACAATATATTCTTTTAAGTCTTCTTAACTATTAAAAACTAATAAAAACCCAAAATCTTAGTATAAATTAAAAACCTAAAATCTTAGTATAAATTCTTTATCAACAGTTATGGAGTCTTAAAGTATCTACATCCAAGAAAAATACAAATTCTATTTGTAATAATGACATCTAAAAAAGTTTTTAAATTTTATAAAACTACCAAAAACTAAAGAAAAAAAATGTAAAAAATCAAAATAGTTTAAAACCTAAGAAACCATAACGTAGAAGCTGCTTGTTTAATATCATATTAAATTGACATATATGAATTTATCAATAGTATGGTTATGTGGTATCATATATTGGCTAAAACAAATAACTCAAGCATACAACTACAAAATGAAACCATGTGTATTGATGTGTAACACCCGATTTCGAATCGCTTCATTATTTCGAGGGTGCGGCCCGATCATCAGTTATCATATTTGTATTGAAGAATCTCTTCGTACGAAGGAAATTGACAAATCTAATAAAACCAAAGGGAAAGTTGACTATGGGCAGCCCTTTGTTCATATGGTTTAAAATAAAGCCAGGAACCCGAACCATAAAGGACATGGCAAACATAAGGAGGAACATGTCCCAAATAACTCCAAGAAAAAGAAAAATGAACTAGTTTGTTGCAGGAGCAACAGGGTGGGGCATTGCAAGCATGATTGTCGTGTGAATTTAGGAAACAATAATAACAATAATGGTGCTGGAAACAGTGGAGCCAATGGAATTGTGAATGGGCCTTCGATCCAAGTTAAAGGAGGTCAGTTTTTTACTAACTTTGATAATTTTAATGAGAAATATGTTTATTATGCTGCACTCATTCCTGAATCGTTCTATGTACAGGATGATGATGTTGCTTGGTGGATCGACTCTAGGGCAACGAACCATGTATGCAAGGATAAACAGTTGTTTGAAACATTAACACCGGTTGATGTTCGATCGGTTATAAGAATGGGAGACGATTCTTTTATACCTATTTGTGGTGTCAGTGTCTTGTGTATTGAATTTACTTATGTAAAGACTATTAGGCTTTTTGATGTTTTGTATGTTCCTAATATTTGAAAGAATCTTGATAGTTCAAGTTGTTTAAATTCTGATGGGTTTAAACAAGTTATTGAGTCAAATAAGTTCATCTTATCTCCAGGTGGAATGTTTATTAGTTTTGGATATTGATATAATAGAATGTTTCGTCTGAGTATTGTTGACAAATTATTATCTATTCAAAATTTTGCATTTGTATCTTCTACTTCTAATGTTGATAAATCTATGCTTTGGCATGTACGATTAGGTCATGTCAACTTTAGAATGATGCATGAGATGTCAAAAGATGGATTAATTCCAGCCTTTGACATGACTTTTGGTAAATGTAAAACATGCATACTTACAAAAGTGAAAAAACAACCCTTTCCTAGTGTCACTAGAAATTTGACTATTTTGGAACGTGTACACAGTGACTTGTATGATTTTCACTCCACTCCTTCCTTGGGAAATAAAAAATATGTAATCACTTTCATTGATGATTGCACTCGGTTTTGCAATGTGTATTTTTTACATTCTAAGGACAAAGCCTTAGATAAATTCAAAATATACAAAACCGAAGTGGAATTGCAATTGGGCAATCCCGTTAAGTGTCTTACGACTAATAGGGGAGGTGAATATATGGATCCCATATACTTCCAATCAGTGGGTATCATTCATGAGACCATTGTACCTTACTCGCCCTAACAGAATGGAATTGTTGAACGCAAAAATCGATTTTTAAAGGAAATGGTAAACCCGACGTTGTCATACTTGGGATTAAGTAATGGATTTTAGGAAGAGGCCATGTTAATGGCCTGTTAATTATTAAATAGGGTTTCAAATAAAAACAACAAATATGTCCAATATGAACTTTGGTACAAGAAAAAGGCCGAATTTAAGTTATTTTTAGGTTTGGGGATGTCGGTCAGTTGTAAAATGAATCGAGCCTAAAAGGACAACTTTGGGAGAGCGTGTAATAGATTGTATATTCATTGGATATGTTGAACATTCCAAGGCATATAGGTTCTATGTAATTGAACCTAATGATTGGGTATTGGTTAACACCGTTATTGAGTCACGAGATGCAATTTTTGATGAGATGTGCTTTGCATATATTCAAAGGCCTGAGGATCTGACTTTTGACACTAATGAAGTGCAAAATCTAGAAGGTTCAAATGGTGTTACTGAACCAGAAACACAAAATCTACGAAAAAGCAAAAGAGGCCAAATTCCGAAGAAAATTCGGTTCCAACTTCCAAATGTACTTGGTGGAAGGAACAAGGGATGACGAGGGTCCTCAATACTCTTATTGTTATAGTATTGATGATTATCAAAAAAAATTTCAAGAGGCCATGCAGTCTCAAGATGTAATATTTTGGAAGGAAGCAATTGATGATGAAATGTCATCAATTCTTGAAAATAATAGTGGAGTGTTGCTGATTTGCTCAATGTTCTAAACCAATTGGTTGCAAAGGGATTTTCAAAAAGAAAATGAATGTTAATGGGACTATTGACAAGTTCAAATTTCGGTCAGTCTTTTAAGGTTTTAGACAAAAACTCAGTGTTGACTATTTTGATATGTATGCTCCGGTTGCGCGTATTTCTACTATTAGATTGTTGACTGATTTGGAAAGTATCCATAATATGGGCATTCATCAAATGGATGTAAAAATAGCCTTTTTGAATGGTTAACTTGACAAAGAAGTTTACATGAAACAACCAGAAGGTTTCATTATGCCCGGTAAAGAGCATATGGTTTGTAAACTTGTGAAATCTTTGTATGGAGTAAACAAGCGCCTAAACAATGGTATCACAAGTTTGATGAGGTTATCTTTATCTCTAGTTTCAATATTAACCAATGTGACAAATGTGTTTATAGTAGTGTTGAGTCTAACTGTGTTGCGTCATGGGCTTATGTTTTGTATCCGGATTGGGCCTGTCCATCCGTGATTATCTAGTAGGGTTATACTATAAATATGCATGCATGTATGCATTAGATGCTGTTGATTATTATGTTTATTGTTTTGTAACCCTAAAGACCTCTACAGTCGAAGTTCTTAATCGAGCTCTTCTGAGGTGTTGAAGTTTTAATCATACGACACATTCAAAGCCATTCTCGTGTTCATAATTACATTCTTAATTGTTTGCCTGCATAGAATCTAACGATCCTAATTGAACTTTGTTCTAACAATTGGTATCAGAGCAGGAGACTGTGTGATCAATACACATTCCTTCTGTATTCAGGATTCTTTAGGGTTTCCGCTTTTATCGTATAAATAGAAGCCGTCTTCTTCATATCGACGGTAACTCTGTTTCAGATAAAACCCTAATCTCAAGTTTACAGGTTTGATTCTAGCAGCTCACCATGTCTCACGAAGATTCGCAAACAAATCCCTTCAACATCTCAAACAACATTGGATCCACTACCAAAATTCCCATTCTTTACACTCCAGACTATGAAGTATGGGCGCATCACTTTAAAGATTACGTGGTTGGATCTGAAGACAATGGCTATCTCATCTGGGAAGCTATCACGCTTGGGCCGTTTGTTCACTCAGGAACGAACACAACAGTTATGTCCCAAAAGGAATATAACAAGCTGGTGGCAGATGTAGATAAGATGCCACAGGACGAGAAAGACAAGTTGTTGTGTAATGTGAAGGCCATGAGAATGATCAGATTCGCCTTGCAATCTGACACTTTTCGGTTGGTTGGTTCATGCACGACGGCCAAAGAAATATGGGATAGGTTGAAAGAACTTTATTCAACCGATGAAGATCTAGAACACTCCATTCAAACCTTGCTGCTGTCAGAATTTGGAGTTTTCGAATAGAAACCAGAAGAGAAACTCATACAAACTTTCAATCGGTTCAATCATCTCCTAAGTAAAATGATCAAGCATGGAATAGAAAGAAAGTTGATCGAGCAGAAGGTGACCTTCATGAACGGTCTGAGACCTGAATGGATGGCTGTGGTCTCAACCGTGAAAGCACATGAACATTTTAAGTCTTACTCACTAGCGAAACTTGTGGGAATACTTAAGTCCCATGAAAGTGTTGTAACCAAAGAAGCGAAGGTAGTTTCTGGTGTGGGATCGCTGACCCTTGTCTCAAAAGGAAAAAGCATTGCAGAAGAAGAAGAAGAGTCTGATATGTCTGAGTGTGACCTTACAAGCGAGGAGTATGCTTTGATGGTCACCAATCCAAAGAAGTTTGCACGAAGAAAATTTCCTGTCAACAAGAACCGAAACTGGCAGGGAAGTTACAGCTCTGAGAAGGTAAAGGATGAAACGAAAAATTCTTCTCAAAAGGATGAAGACAAGAAGGAGAGCAAGCTTGCTGGAGACTCTGGGTTCGACTGCAATTACTGTCACGGCAAGAACCACTTTGCCAAAGATTGCATGCTAAGGAAAATGGCTGAGAAAAGAGATGGTGAAGATGATGAGGCGTACTATATGCGCAAGTTGGATGAGATCAAGAAAAAGAAAGCGACTAATAGTTCTATGAATGCCTTGATTGTACAGGAGAATGCAGATAAAGATGAGTTCGGTGGCGTTGAAGTTTGGTCAACCGATTCTGAAAATGAAGAGGTGAGAAAGCCCACTTATGGAAAGGATTATGTGGAAAAGGAAGTAGGTTTGGCTGGAAGGTGTTTAATTGTCACAGCTGGTTCATCAACCGAAAGTGCAAGTGAGGAACCAAACCTGACTGAGGACAAGTGTTTTGCAGCCAGGCCTGTGAGTGAGAAGATCAACGACTACGATCGGCTGATCAAAAAGGTACAATCCATCCTTGAATCACTTAAAGTACCAATAACAGATTATGAAGAAGAATTAAATGAATTAAAATTTAAATTTTCTAACTTAAGTGGTAGTCTCATGCAAACTCGCTTAGCGAATTCTAACCTAACTGACCAACTCAGCAGGGTGTCTTCAAAAAGTGAGGAGAGAAGGATGTGGATTGAGCTGAAGGAGGCGGAATTAAATAGAGCTAGGGATGAAAGTATTTATTTGCAAAGAGACAATTTAAAGTTTTTAAAACAAAGGAATGTTTTTGTTTAATTGCTAAGCGTCTATACTCTAATATTGCTCAATTGCATTTAAGTTGTGAGATAGGAAAGAAGATTCATAAGATGATTTTACCCTTCCTTGAATTTAAGGAGGATGAGGTCATAGCAAAATGTGAATCAGTAGTATCATCAGAAGAGACATCCTTGTCTTACAAAATTGGACTGGACAAGATAGAAACCTTCATTGATTCTAAGGAACACAAATGTATGCTCAAAAATATTTTAGATGAAAATGATAGGTTAAAAATTAAGTCAGACACTATTCAATCATTTGACTTGTCTAATGCCAAATTAACTTCAGAAAATAAAATGAACTTAGAAAATACGTCTGAATTTGATGAGGAAAGTGAGATGAGTGAAATCTCAGTAGAAGACGAAGTTGATTGCTCTGAGTTCATGAAGAGTGAAACCGAGAATGAGAAACCCCTCATATCTGAAAATTCGGTTGAGTTCGCTCGCTTGTCAAAAGACAAGACACAGAAACTGAAGGAAAAAGCTATGGTCTATCAAAAAGTTCAAACTGTGTCGAATCAGGTATATGCAGTTACAGGGGTCACTACTAAACAAACGGCAGAATTAAAAATCTTGGTCGACAAAGACAATGCTGAAGGATGCGACGATTACTTCTGGTCTGCCCCTATTGACAACGCAGACGAAACCGTAGGCTTATCTGAGCAGACTTCATGGAGGGTTAAAGGAAGATATGTTGCTGAACCCATCAACAAACCCTCAAGTTTCTACAAACCGAGCACAAGTGGAACTAAAGAAATCCCTGAAGAACCGATGACAGAACCAACTGTTCCAACAAATACAACCGAAAGTCAAAAGGAGAAGCCAAAGGCTAGCTTCAATATCCACAAATCACAGAAGGAGTTAGCTGAACAGAAACGCTTAAGAAATCAAAGATACTCAAAGAATCTGAATGAGCGAACGTCACTGGGAATCTCAAAATCCCAACTACGTACCTCCTAAGAAAGAATCAATGGATAAAGGAAAGGAAAAACTCAAAGGAAAAGAAAATTTCAGCCCAAATTCCTACTATTCCAAATCTCAGAACCGAACATCTGCTTTCGGTTCCCAAACTAGCGTACCGAACCGAAAGTCAAGTTTCGGTCCCCACATGGGCTCTCAGAACCGAAAGTCATGTTTCGGTCCCAAGTCTAGTTTCAGTCCTTCTAACTCCCATAGCAAAACAAATTCAGTGAAGGACATCAAAGGAAAGGGAAAGCTCGAATCAAAATCTGAGTTCCATAATAAGAAAAATTCAGCTAACCCCATGATTCAAAAGAAAATTCCTAAACCATCTAACAACACACCAACTAATACACCAAAATTTAAACAAGATAAAACTAAAATCAAGGTGTATACCATTAAAAGAAAAGATCAAACCACTCTAGTAAAAAGAACATATTTGGTTGATATTTCTACTGTAATTCCTTTTTCTGTGAAAGACTCACCAGGACCCAAGAAACTTTGGGTTCCTAAATCTGCTTGAATTTGCAGGTAATTAGTGACGAGCAGTTCGATGATGAATGGTATATAGACAGTGGCTGCTCGCGTCACATGACAGGAAGGAAGGAAGAGGTGAGGGAGTTTCGGTCCCTAAAAGATGGTGGGTGTGTAAAGTATGGAAATAACTCCTATGGAACAATCAAGGGATATGGTATGATAACCAGTGGAGATTTCTCGATTCGAAAAGTGGCGTATGTGGAAGGATTGCAGCATAACCTCATCAGTGTGTCACAATTAGTTGTGGGAACAGGTCTGAAAGTATCATTTGATGATGAGGGCTCTGAAATAATTGAAAAGCAATCGAAAAACGTTCTGCTAAAGTCTGAACGCAAGGGAGAGATGTATCCTTTAAATCTCAACCCAATACAAGGAAAACCAACCAATATGTCTGTTGTCAAAGGCGAACACTGATGAAAGCTGGTTGTGGCATCGACGTCTATCGCACCTGAACTTCAAAGACATTAATAAGTTGGTGCTTGGTGATCACGTTCGAGGACTCCCTCTTCTCAAGTTTGACAAGGAACATCTGTGTGCAGCGTATGAGATGGGCAAACAAAGCAGAAAGAGCCACCCTAGACGAATCAATACAAAGATTGTTGAAGCTCTTGAACTATTGCACATTGACTTATGTGGATCTTCGGCTATCGAGAGCATCGGTGGTAGTAAGTACATTCTTGTTATTGTAGATGATTTTTTGCGCTTCACCTCGGTTTTCTTTCTTAAGCAGAAATCAGATGCAACTCCCAAGTTGAAGACATTTATCAAGCAAGTGGAAGTGCAGCTGAGAAAGACGGTGAGGAATATCAGAAGTGACAACGGTCTGGAATTCTAGAATAACGATTTTGAGGACTTTCTGGCTGACAAGGGGATAACTCACAATTTTTCGGCCGCTTATACACCACAACAGAATGGGATTGTTGAAAGACGAAACCGTTCTTTATGTGAGGCAGCCAGAACCATGCTCAGTTTCGCTTCTCTTCCGTTATACTTCTGGGCTGATGCAGTTGCAACCGCCTGCTACACTCATAATCGATCCTTGCTCAACAAAAGATTCTCAATCACTCCATATGAGATTGTAAACAATCGAAAGCCAAATGTCAAATTTTTCCACATATTCGGTTCAAGGTGCTTTATTTTCAATTCTAAAGAGAACCGAAATAAGTTTGACGTCAAAGTCGATGAAGGAATCTTTATGGGTTATTCGCTAACATCAAAAGCATACAGAGTACTGAACAAACGCTCCAAACGAATTGAAGAAACATATTATGTAACCTTTGATGATAATTACATGAAGAAAGTTCAAAGGAGCGAAAGTGACTTAGGGGAAATTTTTCCTGCATTAGGACAAGTCTCGCTTCCCATATCCAACTTGTTTGAAGAGTACATTCGGTTATTTGATGAACCAGAGAAAGCAGTACACTCAGAAGCGAAAGCGGCAGATAACAAAATCGATAATCTCAAAAAGATCATAGATGAAGCTGCCAAAGAAATAGAAACTGAACCTCCTAAACCGACAGGTGGTCAACCCTCCACTGACTCTCCAAACAGAGGCTCATTGTTCAAGGGGGAGAGTTCATCAGCACCAAAGACAACCGAAGTATCTTTCGAGGGGGAGAATCCAATTCCGTCCCCAACTCATAAAGGTCCAGGCGAGGGGGAGCATACAGCTCCAAACCCACCCAATAGTAGTCCAATCGAGGGGGAGAATCCAACGCCCATAGAGGATGCAAACTCTGATGCTGCCACAGGTTACACTTCGCCAGTCGAGGGGGAGAGAGAGAATGCAACTGACGAAGGCAAGGGTGATCAATCAGAATTTGAAGAGGAAGTGAATGCTGAATTGGATCCAGTATATGACCCAAATTATCCTCCGTTAGTTAAATGGACCAAGGACCATCCCAAAGCTCAAATTATTGGAGAATCATCTGAGAAAGTACTCACTCGTTCACAGTTGAAAGCGAAACAAACTGCATTATTCTCTAAAGTTGAATTCTGTATGTTTAATTCGTTTATCTCCAAGGTCGAGCCGAAAACAGTTAATGTTGCACTTGATCATTCTGATTGGGTTCAAGCAATGCAAGATGAGCTCCATGAGTTTGAATGCAACCGAGTTTGGAGGCTGATTCCCACACCAAAGGATGCTTCAGTGGTCGGCGTAAAATGGGTCTTCAGAAATAAATTAGATAAAGAGGGGAATGTCATTCGCAACAAGGCTCGGTTGGTGGTGAAAGGATATTGCCAAGAGGAAGGGATAGATTATGAGGAAACCTTCGCTCCAGTAGCTAGGTTGGAATCAGTTAGAATCTTCGTGGCATATGCTACTTATAAAAACTTCAAAGTTTTCCAAATGGATGTCAAATGTGCTTTCTTGAATGGAGAACTAGAAGAAACAGTGTATGTTGAGCAACCTCCCGGGTTCGTGAACGAGAAATTCCTTGATCATTGCTATGTGCTGGATAAAGCGGTATATGGTTTGAAGCAAGCACTGAGAGCCTGGTATGAAACTTTAACTCGCTTTCTGAAAATGTCGAAATTTAAGCACGGTTCGGTTGACCCAACCTTCTTCCGAAAGAAAGAAGGCAAACATCTAATGATAGTTCAAATTTATGTCGATGACATCATCCTCGGCTCCACGAATCCTAGCTTAACGGCTGAATTCAGGAAGTTGATGGACACTAAATTTGAAATGAGCGCAATGGGTCCGATTAATTTTTTCCTTGGTTTGAATACTAGACAGGGACCAGAAGGTATCTTTATCAACCAGGAGGCGTACACAAAGAACCTGCTAACAAAATTTGGCATGACAGGAGAATCAAAAGTGAAGGTTCCTATGGCGTTTGGCACTAAGTTAACACCCTATTTGGAAAAACCTGCTGTTGACATAACACTATATCGACAAATGATAGGGTCCTTAATGTATCTAACAGCTAGTAGACCGGACATTATGTTTTCTGTTTGTTATTGTGCCAGGTTTCAAGCTAATCCAAGAGAACCTCACATGGTGGCGGTGAAAAATATTTTCCGTTACCTGAAGCGAACCTCATCTCTCGGTCTCCGGTATCCTGCTAGATCTGGATTCTTCATCCAAGCCTTTTCTGATGCTGATCTTGGAGGATGTGGTCTGGACCGAAAGAGCACTACAGGCGGATGCCAATTTCTTGACGGAAAACTTGTTAGCTGGCAGTCCAAGAAGAAAACCTGTGTATCACTTTCAACAGCCGAAGCTGAGTATATAGCAGCAGCATCTTGTACCTCTCAAGTCATATGGATTCAAAGTCAAGTAAGAGATTATGGGCTGAGTATGAAGAAGATTCCTCTCTATTGTGACTCAGAAAGTGCAACAAGGATTTGTCACAATCCTGTGCAACACTCTAAGACTAAGCATATTGCACTTAGATATCATTTTATCAAGGACCACGTAGAAGATGGGAACGTAGAAGTTCATTTTGTTAGGTCCTCTGATCAATTGGCAGATATATGCACTAAAGCATTACCTGAAGCGAGCTTCAATAAAATATTACAAGGCCTGGGTATGATGGAAGCAGAGTCGGTACTGAATCCTCAAATCTCTCACTAAATATTAGACAAGCGAAATGGAGCGAACGCTCGGTCTATTTCGGCTCCATAATTTTCAAGAACCGAAATGAACCGATCGCTCGGTCTATTTCGGCTCTGGAATTTTAAGGAACCGAACGCTCTGTCTATTTCGGCTCTATAATTTTCGGGAACCGAAATGAACCGAACGCTCGGTCTATTTCGACTCTGGAATTTTAAGGAACCGAAATGAACCGAACGCTCGGTCTATTTCGCTTCATTCTTTTAAGATAAGGTTTCGGTTGTACACTTTGTTAACTTTAAAAATCCAAAATTATTTTCTTTTTCTGTTTTTATTATTTTTCAGAAAACTTTAAAAATCCAAAATTATTTTCTTTTTCTGTTTTTATTATTTTTAAGAAAACGTTAAAAAATCCAAAAATATTTTCTTTTTCTGTTTTTATTATTTTTCAGAAAATCTCAAAACTTCAAAAAAAAAATTTATGGTGTGTTTGTTTGCTTGTTCTTTTAATTAGGTCACAAGTATTCCAGTACAACAGAATTTGGAGCTAAGGCAGGTATCATCATTTCCATAAGAACTAGTTAAGGGTCCCTAGAAGCATGCTGCTGCATGTTGACCAACGCCTCTACGACTTAGAGCAAGGCCTTAATGATTCGATCTATACCTATCGTTTCTTCCCAATCAGGCTGTTAAAATCAACTCAGTCTAGAGCTACCTTACTCTTCTCATATGAGTTAAGAGTTTTTCTGCTTAGTCACGTCTTTATAGTAGAAGGTACTTTCGGTTCTTTAGCCACCCTCCTTACATTCTCCATCAACTTTCGATTCACCACTGTAACCCTTGAGACTCTCAGTCTTTACCACTGATGTTTATGGTTGCACAAAATCTGTGTTTGTGATCTTAGATACGTATACCACGTACTGAGTGAAACCCACAATCCAACACCAACAACGAATTGACGGTAAATTGTAATATTCAAGATCTTACTGGTTACCTAATGAAATCTCATTTTTTATTTTTGAGTGATCTTTTATGAATCTGTCTAACACCAAGGCTTTTCTTCACAAAAAGATCCAGTTTATTTTTGTTTTTGAGATTTCTATAACTTCTTTAGTTACTATAAAATATATCCTACCTACTTGTTCAACAGACCTCATCGGTCTCACAAGTACTTCTTCCAATGTTCGGTCTTATGTTAAGAATCGACGTTCGGTTGAAGATAAGCCACCTTAAGCCTATGAATTAAAAAGAAGCCTTTCAATGTTTCTCTACAAACATTTCATCGTTATTTCATGGGAACCCACACAAGCACTTTAAGTATCTCTTGACTTTGAAGGAAGCGATTCTTGCCCGGAATCACCTGCTTTCTGTCTTATAATAGACATCACTCACATCTAATACACATTTTGCTTTATTTCTTTATCTTTTGTCACACTATTGCATGAAAATTTTATTTTCCAACATTTTGGTTGCTGTTGGTTCGATTTTTGTTTATCTTTTGGCGAAACAGGGGTAATCCTAAATCTTTGAGCGACACTGAATTTCAAAGGTCGATTGAGGATAAGATTTTGGGCGCGTGAATTTGAACGGTCTTTATACCCAAGCGTGCTGACGTATACGTAGGAGTAACCAACCTGTCCCATCGCGCTTTTTCAGGCTACGTTTCAGTGATCTCATCATTATGATGACGATTCTTTCTCTCTCCTAGCAACGGTATATAAAGGGTTTCTAATCTTATTTGTCTTTTACCAGCAACAAATTCTCTCAAATTACAAGACAAGTTGAAACTGTTCATCTTCTTTCTTCGATTAACAATGGCGACTTCTTCATCAGTTCACGATCAAACTGCTTCGTCCACATTGCTTTCGATCAAGCCAAATCAGAACATGATTATTGAACTCAATCTGTTTCTGTACGATTATATGCTGCAGGTGGTTGAGTGTTTGAAGTATTCTCTACTGGTTCTAGCCCTAACACAGGTGGAAGTCGTCCGTATGTCACTTTTATCACAGGTTTACTCTACTGCCTCTTATGACAAGAACAAGGAACGAATCTACTTCCAAATCCATTCTCATAAGGCTTCAATTTCAAAAGGGAGATTTTGTTCCCTACACCTGGCTGTGGATTCATCTGTAATTTCACCAGACTTCATCAACACTACTCAACTTTTCTCGATGCTTTACGAAATGGGATACACTGACGTGCTTACCACAATAACAATGGTTAAGAAATCATGCCTACCGTCCCCATGGAATGGAATGCTTACTCTTATCATCAAGAGTTTGGCGGAGAGAAGTGCTGGATCTGATGGCACCAGTAAGCGTTTTTTAACCCTTCTCTACGGCCTTTACAATGGTCTCAATCTTGATTATGGGACGATTATCTGGTCTCAAGTGGTGCAAAGCCTCAACACTTCAACGAGGCATTCTGAAATCTCGTGTGCACGATTTTTGACTCTCATTACACGAAGGGCGATTAATTCTTTGGAAATTCCGGTGATGAAGGATGCCTTAGTTGCGTCTACTGCTATGTTTCACACCAAGAAAATCATAATTTCTGATCCTAAGAAGTTCCCTCACATTGGCTCTATCCCTGAGACAATGTACAGATGTGTCACAGCCGAGAGTAAACTCATGGCTGATTATCGCAAACTTCCTCCCAAGGAACCGAGAGTCCTATCTCCTGAACAGCAGGCTGCCCTAGATGCTGTGGACAAGCCTAGTAACCAAGGGAAACAGACCACTACCAAGAAAGAGCCAACAGAGGATGATAAGTCTAAGACTGCCAAGTCCAAGAAGCGAAAGTCTGAGAAAGGGGATTCTTCTAAACCAAAGAAGATTAAAAAGATGGTGAAAAGGTCCAAGAGTCCTACTCCTCCCAGTTCCGAACACGATGAGGAGGATGAAGAAGAGGAAATTCATCATGAATCACCGAGAGGTAATACTCCTCCCCGTTCTCTTACTCCAACCGAATCTCCTCATAACAAACTTCCAACACAACCTCCATCACCGAAACAGACAGTTCCAGTTTCGGTTGCTCCTATTCCCCCACCGACCACATCTCAAACAACAACTTCTTTTCCACCACCACCACCAGTTTCTTCTGTTCCTATTTCTACAACTCCCTTACCACCTCCTATAATTTCCCAATCAACTACCACTACTATTCCTGAACCGACAGTAAGAGTCAACGTATCTGATACGGGGGCGACTACTGAAACAGAACCTCTAGTTACCTCTACACCACTTTCACCCTCACCTTCAACCGATTCTGGTGCCACTCTCGGTGGTGCTAATGATAAGTTTGATTCAACATATTACAGTTCCTATAGGCTTCCTACTACTGAGGATGATGATTCTCCTGTCACACGTCAACACTTGCAGGGCATTCATGATAAATTGGATAAGTTGCTTGATGACAACAAGTCTTACAGTGGTGTTGTGCTCAAAGCCTTTTTGGACACAGCTCTTGAGCAATACACTGATTCCATTGACAAATCCACCAAAGCGGTTAATGAGTCTACTTCCTCTTGCCAAAAGGCCACTGCTGATGTTGCTGACATTATTCATACTACTCAGATTTTTCTCGAGTCACTTAAAGGACATGCTGATACAAGTGCAGCCAAGGTGCAAGCCTCTGTGGATTCATTTTCCAAGTCCCTTCAAGAAGAGCACACAAAGTTTGAAGCTGTTCGTTCTTCCATCCAAGCAGAGAACAGTTCACTTCTCAGTTCTGTGTCTTCTCGGCTGGAATCTCTTCACGCTGATCTAGCAAAAGAAAGTACTCTGAAGGAAGAACTTGCTCAACAAGCATCCACGATTGAAGTTCAGAAGGTTCAGCTAGCTGAAGCTGAAAAAGAAATTGCTTTGTTGAAGACAGAGAGAGCTGTTTTTCGCAGCTGTGCAAGGGATGTGAAGGATATGCTCACCAACATTCTTGGTGCTCATGATCCTATCCTTACTTTGACCATTAGGAATCATCTCACTACCAAACTTCTTCCTGCCCTTGCGTTGTTACACGAGATGAAGGGTGTTTCAGAGAGATTTATTGCTCCAAAACAAGGGGGAGAGGGTGCTCATCAACCGAAGGTTAAAACTGAAACTGATTCTGCTCAACCGAAGGTCAAAGTTACAACCGAACTGAAGGATAATGTAGCTTCAGGTTCTGGTTCACAAGCCAAGCAAAAGGAGATTGATGATGATAGCAATGACGAATCTGGGGAAACTATTGTTGAGGCTCTTAAGCTAAAGAAGAGGGATAAAGAGCTGATTGAAACCTTGAAGGTTGCAAGGGAAGCAGAGGAGAGGGAGAGGAGAAACAAGGAAGAAGAAGAAGCCTTGAACTACAAGAAGGCCTTGTTTCCCCTATGAACAAAAGAGGCACTTATCAATCAAGCTATAGAGTTTCCAAGTGTTTATTGGTTGGAACCTGTTGCTTCGTTTGACTGTGACAATTCTAAGGAGTCGCAGTTCGATATGCCGATAACACGAAAGGCATTCACGTTTCACTGCTTTGATTCGACTGCTGAGGTTCCTTTTCCTCATCCTAAGGTTGCCCGTGAGCTTATAGATTTTTATTTGAAGTATGGTCAACCGCAGTACTTGACATGGAGCGCACAGAAGATAATCACTGTCGAGGTACTGAAACCTACGTCTGCTGGGATGTTTATCAATGTTAATTTTAAAATCACACGAGGATCTGCAAACTCGGAGTCAATTATCTCCCTGGCAGACCTTCCAAATCTAAATCCTCATGACTGGATTCTTTTGTTTAATATTCTGCTCACAAATCCGAGGGAATATGAGTCGATATTGGAGCACTTAAAGAGGATGTTGGCTTCTTACATCCATGAGGTTTCAGCTATGGATCAAGAGATAGCGAAAGTGATGAATAAGAAACCGACCATCAAGCCAACACCGAAACCAGGAGATGTGAATAAGATGAAGATGGGCCAAATAGATTCAACACATCTTACTGTGATGTTTACAAAAGGCGAAGCACACAGATTTTTATTCGCTCTTGTTGATAAACATTTATTTTCAACTGACTGCTTGGAGCACATCATCAACATTATTCATCGGCGTAAAGCAGAACTCAGAAGCAGACAAAAAGAACTTCATGGACATGCTTCGGTGGTACATAACGTTCCGTCATCATTTGCTGGCTATCATTCCGAAGGTGTTCAAAACAATAAAGAAGTCTTCTGCAGCACAACCGAAGTGAGCTTTCTGTTCCATTGACGCAAAGGGGGAGATTGTTGAGTGTAATTGTGTTGCGTCATGGGCTTATGTTTTGTATCCGGATTGGGCCTGTCCATCCGTGATTATCCAGTAGGGTTATACTATAAATATGCATGCATGTATGCATTAGATGTTGTTGATTATTACGTTTATTGTTTTGTAACCCTAAACACCTCTACAGTCGAAGTTCTTAATCGAGCTCTTCTGAGGTGTTGAAGTTTTAATCATACGACACGCTCAAAGCCATTCTCGTGTTCATAATTACGTTCTTAATTGTTTGCCTGCATAGAATCTAACGATCCTAATTGAACTTTGTTCTAACAAGTAGATTTGATGATCCTACTAGTGTTGGAGTCATTATTTGCTTATATGTAGATGCCATGCTGATTTTCAGTACCGACCAAAATCAATTGGATGAAACAAAGAAATTGTTATCATCAAAGTTTTCCATGAAATATTTAGGAGAGGCTAATATAATTCTTGGAATAAGAATTAAAAGGATGAACAAAGGCTTGTTAATGACTCAAAGTCATTATATTTAGAAAATTCTCAAGTGGTTTAATTTTACTGATTGTTCTCCTGTGAGCACTCCTATGGATCCATTTGTGAAATTGATGGACAACACAGGAACTCCTATTTCACAATTGGAATACTCTAAGGCCGTTGGTAATGTTATGTATGCAATGACAAGTATCAAGCATGATATTGCTTTTGTTGTAGGAAAATTGAGTATGTACACTAAAAATCCTAATGCTCAACATTGGCAAGCAGTGAATGGAGTGTGTAAGTATCCCATGGGAACTATGGATTATGGCTTGACTTACTTGGGATATCTTCGGGTTTGGAAGGATATTTGGATGAAAGTTGGATAACCAACCTGGAGGATCATTCCTCAATGACTGGTTGAGTATTCTTGCTTAGGGGAGGTGTCATTTCCTGGGCTTCCAAGAAGCAAACTTGCATTACAAACTCAACAATGGAATCTGAGTTTGTTGCGTTACATTCTGCTGGTAAAAAAGTTGAATGGTTAAGGAACTTAGTCTATGAGATTCCTTTGTGCTCTAAAATGATAGCACCTATTTCTATCCGTTGTGATAACATTGCCCCTGTGGGTAAGACCTATACTTAAGTGTGTAATGACAAGTATCGACAATTAGGTGTTTGATACAGTATGGTTAGAGAACTAATCATGAATGGTGTAATTTCGATTGAGTTTGTGAAATCGCAACATAATTTGGCAGACCATTTGACTAAGGGTTTGTCAAGAGACTTAGTGTATAAGTATGTGATCTAGATGGGATTAAAGTCCATCTAAATTATGTAATGGTGAGACACCCAATTCCCTTCTAATATGACATTAGGAGCTGAATTCAATGTGGAAAGCTCACACTTATAGATTGCAACACATGAAGTATACATCTCAGGTAATGTGTTCGGTTCTGTAGTTGACCATGTCAAAGTTTAAGTTCTTAATAATTCCTTTGATTAAATGTATGTGCAGATACATGGAAAGGAGTGACCTACGTGATTGTGAAATGTAGTCGCGTTTTAAGAGGTTGTGGACTTGGCCTTGATACGATCATGAGAGGATTAGGGCACGCGGCTTAAGAATAGTGTCAAGTTGTATTTTGCTAGAAATTTTAGTAAACTAGTACGTATTTTACTTTCTGGTATTCAAATGGGTTGATGGGTTAAATTCGTAGAACACACTAATTCTCGAGTATTTATAAGAGTATGACACTATATGGAAATTCAATCGTTACGGCATTTTCATTATGTGCTGGTTTGGTTCTGTTTTGATAATGTTATGTTTGTTCAAGGGTTACGCTAAAATGGGTGGGGGATTGTTGGCGATTTTAGTGTCACCAGGACATTTTTTTATTGGAACTTATATGCGATATAATGGGCTTCATAATTTGTATTCTAATATATGTTTGGATATGTGCGGAGTGCACACATGTATAATATCGAATTAGAAGCTGGTTCGACGACAAGTCGGGGGTTCAGGGGTAGCACCCCTTTGGCGAGGTCTACAGGCAGCGCTCCAAAAATTCTTCGGATTTTACAACTAGGTACATAGTTGAAAAATCAAATTCTTCAGGGTGTTTATAGTAAAATTGACTAAGATCATCAGTTTTGGAAACCATTGATTTCCTCATTAATTCCGGATTCCCTTGACTTGTTTCTAAAGCAACCCATGACGGCCAACCCTAAAACGAAACCCTACTTATTGTTTTCTATATACATGACTCTTTTTGTGGAGAAGGATCATCTTTTTAGCTCTTGTTTTTATTCATACAAACTTAAAATATTCTAGCAATTTGGCTTACGTTTTCTGTGCCTAGATTCATAAGTGTCCCCTTGGGATTATCCTAGACTGAGTTTCTTGTAACCCGACATAATGTAGAAATATCAGTACTCAACAAAATTAGTCAAGACAAGTAAACAAAATTAGTCAAGAAAAATAATCATATACAATATATTCATTGAAGTCTTCTTAACTATTAAAAACTAATAAAAACCCAAAATCTTAGTATAAATTAAAAACCCAAAATCTTAGTATAAATTCTTTATCAACAGTTATGGAGTCTTAAAGTATCTACATCCAAGAAAAATACAAATTCTATTCGTAATAATGACATCTAAAAAAGTTTTTAATTTTTATAAAACTACCAAAAACTAAAGAAAAAAAATCTAAAAAATGAAAATAGTTTAAAACCTAAGAAACCATAACGTCGAAGCTGCTTGTCTACTATCATATTAAATTGACATATATGAATTTATCAATAGTATGGTTATGTGGTATCATATATTGGCTAAAACAAATAACTCAAGCATACAACTACAAAATGAAACCATGTGTATTGATGTGTAACACCCGATTTCGAATCGCTTCATTATTTCGAGGCTGCGGCCCGATCATCAGTTATCATAAGGCTTGGGAGCTTGGGGGAGAAAGGTTTTGGCCCTTTTTGGATGAGGGTGTTAAATTCTAAGTGATTCGAGTGGTTGATGGTGTTTCGGAGCCCAAGGGGCATAATTGTAATTTGTTACCTTGGTCCTTTATGAATTTTAGGCTTGGTTCGGGAAACTTCAAGGTTTTGATGGGTTGGTAGAAGTGTAGGGATTCTCGCCACCTTTTTGTGGATATAAATTTCATCGGAAACGGACTTAGAATGAAGAAGTTATGGCCTTCGGAAGAATTTAGGGTTTTGGTAAAAACCCTGGTACGCGAGGCGTACATGGGTGGTACGCAGGGCATACTCGTATGAGGGTATCTACGCAGTGCGTACTTTGGCATACGCTAAGCGTAGCCAGTAGTATTGGTCGCGACGGTTCGTCCTCGTACACTGGGCGTACGAGGGTTTTCTAAACCCAAATTTTGATCATGTGTACTCTATTTAAGCATCCTAATTTCTTAGGGTTGGCCTCCTTATTAGCCTCTAAAACCCCAGAAACCCTAAAATCGAGTTTTAGCCTCCATTGTTAGGTGTTTGAACCTTGGGTGAGGATTTGGTGTTCATTGGTGAATCTAGAAGATGAAGGAGGAGCTTGAAGACTCATTGTTTGAAGGAAAGCTTTGAGATCCAGCAATTCCACCTCCTTTTGGTAGCTTGGGATGTATAAAGTCCTAACCTTTCCTTTTCACTTCATAGATCTCATTCTTGGTTCATTTTTGGTCATTTTGACCCCTCTTGGGTGATGATAGGGAGTTTTAGTCGTTTGTGAAGCTTGTAATTGTAGATCTGGTTGTTTCATGGGTCCCTTGAGCATAATGGTGCAAACTTTATGGTGGTTATGAGTCCATGCATGTTTTAAGTCAAGTATTAGTCTCGTCTTAGTTCTAGGGTCCCATTTAGATATGCATGCACATAAAGTTGGCAACTTTATGTGATTAACCACCTTAGGGAAATCAGATCTGAGTTTGGACCCAAGTCTTAATGGATTAAGTGCCTATATGGAAAGTTGTTTGTGGGCTGATGAGTACGATGGGCGTACAAGCATGTACGCTGCGCGTACAAGCCTCCCAAGCAGTACGCTGAGCATACAGGCTGAGTACCCCCCGCGTACTCAGCAGACTTGGGCCATTGTACGTTTTAGGCTTCGAATTGGGTTGGGTTGTGTTGGGCCATGTTCAGTCAGCTATATTTCATTGTTTGGTTGTTGTTTCCTGTTGGGCCTTCTTGGGCAAAGGCCCATGAAAGGAATTAGGCCCAATTTGGAAAATTGAGCCATATTTCGGCCTTAGATGTTTATTTCGGATTTTTGGGCTTCTGGATCAAAGATTTGGACTTGGGTCTTGGCCCATATCGGGAAAGGGTAAAATGGATATTTACCCTAAGTATGGATCACTAGTCAAGGATGGTAATCCAATTTATTAATTGGATGTTTGGTTTGTTGTGATACTTCTGGATTCTTCGTGAGCCAGCTGTCGAAGATTTTCAGTGTGGTTCGGCATTGTGAGGTGAGTTCTCCTAACTGTATTTTTGGGTCGAAGGCACCAATGTTGGCCCTTTGGATTGTTATCCTGGTTATCGTACGATTGAGTACTATGGTAATCTGTTAGATCTGCATCCTAGTAGATAGGATGATGCTATGCTTAGTGATCTGTTAGATCTGTCTGTTATCTGTTCTGGCTATATGTTTACCAGTCGCATCTTTTGAGGTTGTGTGGTTGGGTTGAGACTGTGCTGCTTTGTGCTGCCAGTCAGCAAACCCGGTAATGTTTATATCGGTATATTATATGTATGTTTATTTGTTATGTATATGTCGACATGGTTTGTGTGTGGGGTTGGGTTGAGGCGGTCCTGCTTTGTGCTGAAGGACAACAGACCCAGGGCGGCCCGAATAGACTGAAGGCCTATGAGGCTGACTAGTCAGGCCAAAGGCCTGGTGAACTGTCCACATAGGCTGAAGGCCCGGTGAGGTAGTCCAGACATGTTGAAGGTTTTGTGAGCAGTCTAAACAGGCTGAAGGCCCGGTGAGGCGGTCCAAACATGCTGAAGGCTCTGTATGCATGTTGTTAGTTGTATATGTTATATGTGGTGTGTAGTTATCTTAGGGTAAACTCACTAAGCTTTGTGCTTACAGTTTGATTTATGGTTTCAGGTGCTTCTGTTGATTGTGTCAAGGTGAAGGTGTGACCGTATACATCCTCGCGTTTTTGACTTATGATTTCTAGAAAACTCTGATAATGTGAATGTTTTTAAAACTATGTTGAAAGCGACTCTGAAAAGGGTTGTTTTCAGAGCCTTGGTTTGAGTGAATTTTATGAAAAGGGTAGTTTTTAAAAGTTTAAATTTTATGAAATTTTTATAGATGTTACAAGTTGGTATCAGAGCCTTGGTTTGAGTGAATTGGAGAACACTCGTGTGAATCCAGTACCAAACTAAGGAAAAAGATTTTCAAATGGTTTTCAAAATACTTAAGGAGGATGCATTGTGTACGATCAGCCGGATCGAGTAAGTAAACCCCAAAACACCATACTGTTATTTGATATTGTGATATGTTAGAATAACATGCTAGTGATAGGGTAGGGATCTTCAGGAATTGCATGATAGAATTTCCTGATTATATGATGCCTTAGTTCCTATAGAGTTCCCTTGTTTGGCTGTTGTGTGAATCTTTCGCGTGTCAACTGGCTATTCAGTGGATGCGCTAAGTCACATGCTACATGGTTTAAAGGATCATAGACTAAGGGGTTTGGTCCTGCTTCGCAGCTCTTGTCTGAGTCCAACCATTGTGGGATTAAATCTTTTAGCCTAAGATTGTTTAAACTGTGGGGCATGTGACTGAATTCATGCGATAGTCGTCTGACACCAATGGAGAGTCGTGTGGCAATTAGTGGTATGGTGAGTCGTATGGGGTCAGCCGGCCAGACGCGTTATTTGATGAGGTAGCGGTGGTTTCCTTGTAATGGGCCCGGTACATAGCGGGTCCGCGTGAGGAAGGATTAGCCATTCTTAAGAGAGTGAGGGTAGGGCGAAGATGCACACGAAATGATGGGAGTTTGAGATCGAGGATTTCGTATGAGGATCTGTCTGATTTTGTTGCATTTTTATGCCAGTCAGCTCCCCTGCAAGAATGTTGCTTGCTTTGTGATTTGTGGAACTCGTGAGTTAGCTATTAAGTGAATATGTCAAGTCACATGTGATAAAGGTTGGATAATCTCATAGTGATGGATGTGACCCTGTTGCACAACTCTCGTTTGAGTCCAACCGTTGTAGGGATGAGTCTGTTACTCGAAGGATTATCTGAGATTTGTTGCATGTGATTGTATTCATGGAATAGCTAATTGACATTGTGAAGAGTTCTTCAACAGCTGATGGTAGAGAAGTGTGGAACCCTAGGACAACCTAGGGAGTATTTTAGTGTAGTTGTTGCGCTGTTGAGCAGGTTTCAGGAGTATTTTGTTACTAGGTCTTAGAGGATCCAAGATGATTCTTGAGGAAAGTATGGATAGGTGTGGAAGGTAGTATTGGGTCCGTACTACTGGAAGCATAGGATCCATAATCGATTCAAGGAAAATTTCGGGGATTCTAAGGACTGGTCAGGAAAGATAGCATGGTTGGATACCATGGTTCGAGACAGTGGTTCCGTATATGTTGATCTTTTGGCTAGGGTTGCTCAAGCGAGGATGGGTTTTGGTGTTTGTTCAGGACCCTGTAGCGATATTGATGTGGTTTGAGTGGTTCAAACCCAAATGAGTATGTTGGTTGGAAGTCCCGAGGGTTTTGTTAGAGGTCATGCATCAGTCCTCGAGACACAGGGAAGAAATGGTTGATATGGTCAGCTTGGAAATCGCATCTGGGATTTAAGTGTCAGATGGTCGGATTAGATTGTCGTTATCCGTGGCAAGGATCTTACCCTCCAGTTTTTCCAAGCTAGAAGGAGTGGGCAGGCTTGTGACATCCCGAGTTAGGATGGATTCTTAGCTTGGGGTCTGTTGGTCGTAGTGGTTGGCGACAGTATTTTAGCGCCGATGTGCGCTGATGGATTGATGTGACATGAGTGCATTAGCGGTGCAAGCAAGGGCCCATATTCTTGGGAGATGGGGAAGCCAGGTGTTCGATTGTAGTTGAATTGCAAGCAAGGAAGGTATGTGTGGATCGTAAATCGCTAGTTGCTTAAGCCTTGTAAGTGGTTATAATTGGGAAATTCAGAGGTATTCATATGGAATTCAGGTTCTCTTAGGGTTCGTTTTATCCAAATTTGGATGTCTATTCCGTGTATGTCATTCATTCCATGGTCAAGTGTGGTTGTACCTGGTTGGACTAGTAGGGTTATGTTTTGGGTTTTGCCACTGGTGAGTGGTGGTTCGAGTTCTAAGTGGGGGAGAACTGGGATTCTCAAGTCGAATGTCAGTCATTGAGGGTTTTGTCAGTTTGTTATTCGGATTGCTGCTTTCAGATTTGTTGGGCGGATGTTAGTCAGTGAACCCTTTCCAGAAACGGGTATGTTCAACTCCAAGTGGGTTGTGGTTTCTCTAGTTTGGGTGTCAAGGTGTCCTAGACCATTGGTAGTTGAGTTCGTTATTCATCGGGAATTCTCCGAAGGATTTAAGTGGTGACAGTTAAAGGTCAAGGAATGCATCAGCTACCCTCCTGTTCAGTATATTCTATGTTCCTTCAGTCTTCAGGTATGTTTACCCTCAATGGTATAGTGCAAGCTTGGTTCATAGCAGACTCAGGTTTTGGTAACCTACAGGGTCATCTTGGAGGTTTTCTAGAGCTAATGGTGTAGTGATGGAATCCGTTCAGTCTTATCTAGTATGGGGTCTTGTTTTGACCGATCATGAAGATGTTTTTCTGTTTTGATTAAGGTGGCATTTCAAGTATCTTTGGTGTTTCTTTTCTCTTCGGATGAGATTATGGGTCTCTTAAGTATGTGTATGGGGGTGTTCCGTGTAAGCTGGGCAAGATGGCATTGGGGCTTTTGGTTCGAATTTTGTGCATGGTTATTTTGGGTTTTAGCTTCCGATTTGTACCAAGAGTGCAACCGTTATCATATCTGCGGGTTGTAGGCAACCTTTTTTTCGTAAGGTTTTGCTTTGGTAGCAGCTATGTTGTGCTCGGTTGGCACTATGAGAGCGTCGACAAGGCCGGTGTGTTATCGGTTGGCACTATCAGTTAGGTATCAAAAAGTCTCTGTGGGAGGTATGCATTATAATTCCAGTTGATCGCAAGCTGTTGTCAAGATTGTGATTTTCAAGTCACAAGTCATAAGCTCTTTGTGATGTCTCGAGTGGTTCTTTAGGTGGGGGTACACCCAATCCGTTATGAGTTGGTTGTATCGCGGAAAATTTTGGTCTGATTGTCCTTGATCATCAAGGAAGTGGTTGGTAATGACATAGAAAGGGTCAAGGTTATTCAGGTTGGATACGTCATATGATTGGTTTTGGGTGAAGTTCGCAGTTGGTATGTTTTTGAGGATCAATTTTGCGTGCTTCGGGTAGTGTCTCCTGTCAGGGATTGGGGGTAGATTCAAATGGATGCTCATTAGTTTTAGGGTCGGTTCCTCAAAAGGAATATGAGTGGCCATTTTTGAGGGGGATTTTGGTGGAACTCGCATTTGGAAATCGCGAGTGTATCCGTACAAGGTCTGGGCTCAGAAAATTGTGGATTAAGAAATTCGTATATCAAGGCATCAGTTGGAGGGTTCAGGATTTAGCTTATGTATCAGTGTTTCAGTTGTTCTACGTGTGTAAAGTTCGGGCGAGTGGTGAGGTTTTAGCGCCTTCGCACCAACATGTCGGTACGACGGTTAAGAAAATCTATATCTTGTATCTCTTTTGTGTTCATGGAATAGTTATCTTCAGGAGTTGGAAAGATGGTTTGATGGTTAAGTGTCATGGATTTAGCCTTGGTTCAGTTTGGGAAGTCTGTCACGGATTCAGACCAGTTCGAGACTTTAGGTTTCAGAGAAAGTAGGTTGGGATTCAGCATGGATTTGAGGATTCGTCTTCTTTGTGTGGGAATTCTGCTGGATTCAGTTGCCTTGGAAAGGAAATTGTTTGTTTGAGGTGGTAGTTGTGTCCTTCAAGTTTTCGGGCACGTCAGGAATGATAAGGAATGATTTCGAGGACGAAATCGAATTTAAGTGGGGGAGAGTTATAACACCCGGTTTCGAATCGCTTCATTATTTCGGGGCTGCGGCCCAATCATCATTTATCATAAGGCTTGGGAGCTTGGGGAAGAAAGGTTTTGGCCCTTTTTGGATGAAGGTGTTAAAGTTTAAGTGATCCAAGTGGTCGATGGTGTTTCGGAGCCCAAGGGGCATAATTGTAATTTGTTACCTTGGTCCTTTATGAATTTTGGGCTTGGTTCAGGAAAATTCGAGTTTTTCATGGGTTTCTAGAAGTGTACGGCTTCTCGCCACCTTTCCATGGATATAAAGTTTGTCTGAAACAGACTTAGAATGAAGAAGTTATGGCCTTCGGAAGAATTTTGGGTTTTGGGAAAAACCCTGGTACGCGGGGCGTACATGGGTGGTACGCAGGGCGTAGTCATGCGAGGGCATTTATGCGGTGCGTACTTTGGCGTACGCTAATCGTAATCAACAGTATTGGTCTCGAAGGTTCGACCTCGTACGTTGGGCATACAAGGAGTACGTTGGGTGTACAACGGTTGTCTAAACCCTAATTTTTGATCATGTGTACCCTAATTAAACATCCTTATTTCTTAGGGTTTGCCTCCTTATTAGCCTCTAAAGCCCCAGAAACCCTACAATCGAGTTTTAGCCTCCATTGTTGGGTGTTTGAACCTTGGGTGAGGATTTGGTGTTCATTGGTGAATCTAGAAGATGAAGGAGGAGCTTGAAGACTCATTGTTTGAAGGAAAGCTTTGAGATCCAGCAATTTCACCTCTTTTTGGTAGCTTGGGAGGTACAAAGTCCCAACCTTTCCTTTTCATTTCATAGATCTCCTTCTTTGTTCATTTTTGGTCATTTTGACCCCCTCTTGGTTGATGATTGGGAGTTTTACTCATTTGTGAAGCTTGTAATTGTAGATATGGTTGTTTCATGGGTCCCATGGGCATAAAGGTGAAAACTTTATGGTGGTTATGAGTCCATGCATGTTTTAAGTCAAATATTAAGCTTTTTTGAGTTCTAGGGTTCCATTTAGACATGCATGCACATAAAGTTGGCAACTTTATGTGATTAACCACCTTGGGAAAATCAGATATGAGTTTGGAACCAATTGTTAATGGATTAAGTGCTTATTTGGAAAGTTGGTTAAAGGCTAGTGAGTACGTTGGGCGTACAAGCATGTATGTTGCACGTACAAGCCTCCCAAGCAGTACACTGAGCGTACAGGATGAGTACGCCTCGCGTACTTAGCAAACTTTGTCCTTTGTGCGTTTTGGGCTTCGGTTTGGGTTGTGTTGGGTCAGTTGAAATTCATTTTTAGGCTGTTGTATCTTGTTGAGCATCCTTGGGCAAAGGCCCATGAAAGGAATTAGGCCTAATTTGGAAAATTGGGCCATATTTGGCCTTAGATGATTATTTCTGATTTTTGGGCTTTTGGATCAAAGATTTGGACTTGGGTCTTGGCTCAAATCGGGAGAAGGTAAAATGGAGATTTACCCTAAGTATGGATCACTAGTGAAGGATGGTAATCCAATTTATTAATTGGATGTTTTTTTTATTGTGATAGTTCGGGATTTTTTGTGAGCCAGCAGTCGAAAGTTTTCAGTGTAGTTCGGCATTGTGAGGTGAGTTCTCCTCACTGTATTTTCGGTCGAAGGCACTAATGTCGGCCCTTTGAATTGTTATCCGAGTTTATCGTATGATTGAGTATTGTGGTGATCAGTTAGATATGTATCCTGATAGATAGGATGATGTTATGCATAGTGATTTGTTAAATCTGCCTGTTATCTGTTCTGGCTATATGTTTATCGGTCGCATGTTTTGAGGTAGTGTGATTGGGTTGAGACTGTGCTACTTTGGACTGCCAGTCAACAAACTAGGTAATGTTTATATCGATATATAATATGTATGTTTATCTGTTATGTATATGTCGACATGGTTTGTGTGTGGGTTTGGGTTGAGGCGGTCCTACGTTGTATTGAAGGCCAACAGACCCAGGACGGCCAGGATAGACTGAAGGCATGTGAGGCGGACCAGTCAGGTCGAAGGCTCGAAGAATAGTCCAAACAGGCTGAAGGCCCGGTGAGGCGGTCCAGACATGCTGGAGGTTTTGTGAGCGGTCCAGAGAGGATGAAGGCCCGGTGAGGCGGTCCAAACATGTTGAAGGCTCTGTATGCATGATGTTTGTTGTATATGTTATCTATGGTCTGTTGGTATTTTGGGGGAAACTCACTAAGCTTCGTGCTTACAGTTTGGTTTATGGTTTCAGGTGCTTCTTTGGATCGTGTCAAGGTGAAGGCGTGACCGTACACATCCTCGCATTTTGGACTTTTGATTTCTGGGAAACTCTTATAATGTAAATGTTTTGAGAACTTTGTTGAAAGTGACTCTGATTTTTAAAGTAATGTTTTGGAAACAAGGGTTTTGTAAATACTTCTTTATAAAAAGGGTTGTTTTGAAAAGTTTAAATTTTATGAAATTTTTATGGATGTTACATGATGAAGCAATGAGTAGAGTGAGAGAACTTATTCACTTTTTAAAGATCACTCGAAGCATGAGTTTGAGAAGCTTTGAATTGTATTCGAGTTATAACTTCTAATTTAGGAATTCATTTGGTGTTTGTTAAAAAAAAATAGTTAAGAAAATACTTTTTGACGAGAATGAACTAGAATCATCTAAATTAGTACATGAATTTTCACCTTAATAATCATTCACCACAAAATAGTTGAAGTCGTTGAATGCTAATGGATTAAAGACAAGTTGCAAATTTTTTGAAAATAGGTTACAAGATGGTCATATCTGATACATTGATGGTGATAATTTAGTCAACAACTTGAATTGCTACAAAAGAATATCAATTGACTGTTTCAACTTGGGTATAACATAATTAAATAAAAAAATTAATATATGAGTATCGTTATATAATAATAAAATAATTTAATAAATAATTAGTAATCAAGTGATATTGATTTTTTAAAATAGAGTGTGGTACCTAAAGATAACTTATAACACCCCATTTTTAGGTAAATTTCTTAAATTCTAAAGTGTTTATTGATTTTGAATATTTGCCTATTACGTTGGGCGTAATCATGGTAGGTTGAGCGTAATCATGGTAGGCTGGGCGTAATCATGGTACACTGGGTGTACCTTGGCAAACCTTAGACATGGGGTTTTCCCCCTAGTACGTTGGGCGTACCTATGGTAAGCTAGGCATAATGGAGCTAGAGTCAAACCCTAAAGTTTCGGGTTCGGACCCTATTTAAGCACTTTATAACCCCAAGGCCTCTTCTATGATCAGCCTCCTTCGTCCCAAAGCAGCTTCCACAAAACCCTAATCCATCTATATATAATATTGAGCCTTGTATGTGTCTGGGTGTGTGTTTGGTATTTCTTGAAGGAAAGAAGAACCCTTGGAGAAGGTCTTGTTGATTTGATATTTTTGGATCAAGAATCTATTCACCTTGATTAACTTCCAGAAGGTATAAAGTCAAAACCTTGGTGATTCTTTGTTTAGATCTAAGCTAGTTAGGGTTTTTGGCATATTTTGGTCCCTTGAGTTGATTCATGTGAGTATAAGTTACTCTGGAAGTTTAGAATAGTAGATTTTGATGTTTTTGAGATCCATTGTTCATAAAAATGGCATCTTGATGGATTTAGCTCCACCATGCAATAGTTGATGGTCATAATATGAAGTTAGAGAGGTAGAAATCGGTGTTGGGCCTTGTTGAGCCATGAAAAGGCATCAAGTTGATGAATTTATCATCTAAGACGTTTTCCTTAAGCAAGATATATGATTTGGACGTTTGGGCTTAAGCTATTAAGTGCTTAACATAAGATTTGGCCATTAGGGGAGTACATTGGGCGTACGAATGGGTACGCTCATTGTAATGCATTCAGCCCCCCGTTTTCTCATTGTTAAGGGTTATACGCGGGGTGTACAGGTGGTACGTGGGGCGTACTCACCAAAAGCCTTTTTGGGCCATTTCTTTGGCCTTAGGTCATTGGGGCTTGGTCCATGGCTTATTGGGCTTAGGGTAGGAAGGGTCAAAGGTTCTTTTACCCTTTGTGTGAGGGTTTGTGATTACACTTTTAGTTGCGGTCGTTACCCTGATTATTTATTAGAGTTAGTTTGGATGTGTTCAGTTGAGGAGCCATCGTAGCAGCAACTTGTGTGTGTGACTGTTCATTATGTGATTGAGGTGAGTCTTCTCACAGTGTTTTGGTGGGTCGCAGGCACCAATGCCAACCCATTGATTATTGTTATTAGAATTCTACTTGTTTGTGTGACTCTTGCATGTACTGTATGTGTTTGCATGTATACCTGGTGAGGCCTGATACCAGGCGAGACCTGATAAGTGTGTTGGGCGGGGCCCATCACATGTTATTGACAAATTTGTACTCGGCGGGTCCCAATGTCGAGCGAGGCCCATTGTATATATGGTATGTGGTATTTTGTGGAGAACTCACTAAGCTTTGTGTTTACAGTTTAATTTTTGTTTCAGGTACTTCCAGTGTGGAGGGGAAGGGCCCGACTTGATCGCAGCGCATCCACCCATGTTTCTTCACTTTTATGATTTTGGGATTGTACTCTGATAACTATTTTTACTTTGACATACTTCTGGATGGTTTGATATGACTATTTGATGGTTTTTGTATGAATTTAAAAAATGATTTTTGGGATGTTACATGCTGGTATCAGAGCCTTGGTTTGAGGGATATGGACAAACTCTCAGGTGTGTTTGAACTTAAACTGAGGGTTTGGTAAGTTTTTCATAAAGAACTGATTTTCTAAAAGGATTACTACTAGAAAGAAGGGGTGTGATGCATGCAGTCAGCCGAGCTCAAGTAATTGTTCCCAAAATACCCATACATGTTTGTTTGCTTTAGTATGTGAATATGTGAACAACATGCTAGATTAGGGCTAAGGATATGCTCATGATTTGTATGATAGGAGAGATACCTTGTATCTTTACTGTATCATCCCCTAAAACTGCATGCTAGTATGGATTATTGATGATATATTAGGATGGCATGTTAGGCAGTGTAACACCCGGTTTTGAATCGCTTCATTATTCGAGGCTATGGCCCGATCATCAGTTATCATAAGGCTTGGGAGCTTAAAGAAGAAAGGATTTGACCCCCTTTTTCGATGAGGGTGTTAAAGATTAAATGATCCGAGTTTTCAATGGTGCTTCGGAGCCCAATGGCATAATCGTAATTTGTTAACTTGATCCTTTATGACTTTTGGGTTTTGTTTGGGGAGTTGTAAGGCTATGAGGGGTTGCTAGAAGTGTAGGGCTTCTCGTCACCTTTCCGTGGATATAAAGTTCATCGGAAACAGACTTAGAGGGAGGAAGTTATCACCTTTGGAGTGTTTAGGGTTTTAGAAGGAACCCTAGTACGCGGGACCTACCAAGGGAGTACGCAGGGCATATTGTTGTGGAGGTCAGTATGCTTGGCGTAAAGTGGTGTACGATGGGCATACTGCGAAGGATGGTGCGGGAGTGCGAGGCGTCATACACTAGGCGTATGAGGGTAAGTGAGAAAACCCTAATTTTTGTCTTGTGCCCTATATAAGCTTTATGATAGCCTCTTTTGATCATTTATAAACTAGCCTCAATGCTAAAAAAAACCATAATTCGACCCCCTAGCCCATGTTTGGTGATTATGAAGCTCTTGTGAGATTTTGTGGAGGGTTTTGTTGATAGCTTATTTTATTTCCTTATTTTTACTAGTTTATTTTATATTTTTAGCTCTTTTTAATTATTAACGCATTGTATATTCTTTATTTTCTTTATTATGGATCGTACCGGATGCTTTTTACTTTGCATAAGGTATTTTGCAGGTTTTCGGTGTTCTTTGCTGTTGTGGGTTGATTGGAGACGGGCTTAGTGGGATCTCGAGGCATTGTTGGGCTTGGCGGATCCATAAAAGAATATTTGGACCTTAAGAGTTAAAGACTTGGATATTTTGGGCTTATGAAGATGGGTCATAGACTTTTATTTTGGGCTTGGAGCATCCACATTTGAAGCTAAATGATGATTGGTTGGTTTAAATCACATGGATATGGAGGGGCCCAAAGGAATCTTTGGTAGTGGAAGGGTGGACTGTAGAAATGAAGAGCCAATAACATTACAGCAACACTTGGGCGGGTGGAATTTTCATCGCGCGGGTACCCGTGCAACTGCCCAGTTTGGGCATTTTAGTCATTTGGCACACCATAACCTTAGGGGATCAGATCTATCAGCCATCACTTCGATTTTACACCATTGGAGAGTTGGAGAAGGTGATTTTGGAGCTTGAAACCCATTTCTTTTCATCTTTCCAAGTCATTGGTAGTTTCTTTATGCGATTAGACTTTTGTGATTGTTATTTTGTTGCCATGAGTGGCTAATTTCTCTATATTGGTTAACTTTGGTTAAAACCTTTGAATGTTTGTGGGTTTCTGAAGGATTCATGCTAGATTATCAATTATCTTATATTTATGGTTCTAGATCATATTTCTTATGCTTGTTTAATGCTTTGATCATGAGCTTGGCACTTGAATGAGCTATTGTTAGTTTATTTCTTTGGTTTTGCATTGAATCATTGAATTAACTTAGAACAAGGGCTTTATGATGGTAAAAATCATCTCTAGTTTGAGAATCATAGCTCCTTGATGGATGTGTAAGCATTGACATCCTCTAGGAATTGGGGATTCCATCTTTCTTATGGCTAATTAACTTCTTGGGTTCAATTGCTTCAATTAAACCCTTGATCTTGATTAAGAAGGTGTGTTGTGGGCTTCCCCAACCTCCATACTACCTAAGAGGAATCTTGGCATATCATGCTTCATGATTGCTATAACTAATTTCGGATGAATGATAAGCTTCATGTTGAATCCTAATGATAAGCACACAAATGTTCATTGTGTTGAATTTCCTTAGTTAACCAACTCTCTCCAATATTTGAGCATCTCACTATCTTGCTTAATTGCAAGTTTTTAGTTATTCAAATCTTTTAGTTTTCAAGCAATCATAACACCCTCCCCCCCCCTTTTTTTTTTGTTTAATTGTAGTTAATTAGTTTATTTACACTAGTTCTTTTAAATTGCATTGGTAATTGAATACAACAATTTCCCTGAGGATCAATACCCGTTTTTACCATTATATTACATTTTATTTGCAAACAAATGGTGTAATTTGCTTGGTGGACTTGACATCCCACCAAGTTTTGGCGCCGTTGCCGGGGAAATTTGTTATTGTTATTTGATCGTTAATGCCTAGGTCTACAAGAACCGGTGAACTACTCTACAATCCGGAAATTGAAAAGGAAGCAAAAAGGTTGAAAAAGTTAGCAAAACAAGCAAAGCAACAACAAATCGTTCAAGCTTTTTCCTCTTCTCCACTAATCAACATACAAGATCAAGTTCACACTTCAAGTGATACCGACACCGAACCAAGTTCTCCAATTGTTGGTCATTCCTTTGAAGAGATTCCTTTTAAAAACTACATAGCCATGAATCACACTCCACCTCACAATCCTAACCCAAACCCAAACAATCAAGATGCCAATACTCCACCCCATCAACCAAGACAACAACCACAAGAACCTCTTATTGATATGCCACCTTGGAATCAAGCCCCTCCACAAAACCAACCCAATTATCAACCACTACAACCACAAAACCAACACTTCCACCAAAACAACCAACCTTAAAACAATGCTTTTCAAGTTCAACAAGTACATTACCCAAATCAACCCAATTACCAATCCCCTCCAATGTACCAAAACCCAATGTACCCACAACAACAACCTCCCTCCAATCAATATCCTAACTACCAACCTTATCCACCACCAATGTACAATCACAACCAATACCCATACCCACCTTACCAACAACCACCCAATTACTTGCAACAAAATCCCAATTACCCCAATCCACCCAATCCCCCTCAAGAGTTGACACTTCTACAAATGATGGAGACGGATGTTACTCATACACCTCTTGCTATTGTTTATCCTGCAAGCCGCCAAGGAATTGAATTGAAGTCAAGTTTCATACATCAACTTACCAAGTTCCATGGTTTGGATAGAGAAGACCCTCAAAAGCATTTGAAGTCATTTCATATGATATGTGTTAGCATGTTGCCCGAAAATGTGACATTGGATGATTTCAAGCTAACCGCCTTCCCGCTCACCTTGGAAGATAAAGCTAGAGAGTCGTTATTCAACTTACCACCGGGATCTATTCATACAAGGGAAGAGTTACTCAAAGCCTTCAATAGCAAGTTCTTGTTGGGTTTTTGGAATAATACAACATCCTATGGTGCACATACAACCCTAAATACATTGGTTCTATGTTTTCTCTATTATACATGCAAATATCAATTTTCCAAGGTATTGTTCTAACTAGCATAATATGAAGTACATATAATATAAATTCTAGTAGAATTACATACCTCTTTGTTGTATCTTGATTCCATGGAGCTTAAGAGCCTAGTGCCTCAAGAGTGACACCTCAAATGGTTCACACAACATCACCAACATTTTGGAATAACTTGAGAGAAAAGGTTCCTATGCTCAAATTGGCTAGCCCTCATGTGTACACACACTAGTGCCAATTTCTTGAGCCATGGGGTCCTTATATATGGTGGTTATTAGGGTTACACCATGTAACTCATGTCTTTCCATATTCTTCATACTCCATGGGTTAAAGCCTCCATGGAGTATCCATGGGTTTAGCCCAACATGAAGAACTATGGATCATAAGCCCATATATATAAGTATGAATGATTTACACAATCAATCCCCATATATTTAATTAGTCTCCTTTTGATCACATAATTAATTCCAAATTAATTCTTGATCAATACTAATTAAATAATATGATTTCATATTAATATATTAGAACTTATAATATATTAACAAATCATAATTATCCTTTTCTCACAAAAGTCTATCCAAATTGTTCTGATGCCATGCAACCCAAATGGACCATGCCAATCGGGTCAAGTACATACCAATTATAATTATGGACTTAGACACTAATCCAACAGTCTCCCACTTGGATAAGTCTAAACTATTATTGCAAGTACGACTTCATAACCCGACTAGCAATCGTAGCTCTTAAAGCCGATGTCGAACTCTGAACAAATCAATGACGCGTCCATTAGATAAGGGATCATATATTCCTCCATTCTAGATATCATATGGACTGAGACATGGATTATAATCATTCTCTCTGTCCATTTGTTGTTTCCTGATTTCCGATTTATGACGACTGACTGATTGAACAAATCAAATCAGTCCTGGCTTGGCTTGGCCAAGCACTCACAAGTGTCATCATTAAATCATCGAGGGGCCCACAGATATCGCTTTTATCTGTTTAAGGGTAAAAGTAATGGATAAACTTCGACTCATATGGCTTGTTCTACTACTTGTTGAATCATACACAAAGGCACGTTTTATAACATCGAGTTACCAATGCGTTTTCGTGCAATCAATGTATAACCAACTTATAGTAACAACTCATATCTCTAGGTTTGAAGAATATAGGATATTATCGTCTCATGACCACTCGTGATAAAATCCATGAAGTGATTCAAATGAGTGTGGGTTGAATCCAATACTTAGAACTTATGAGTACTCATGAGTGTTGTAGCAACTCTTGCCATGTCCAACATCTTAGACATCTACAAGCCAACCCATGACAGTCTTGATTTAATACCTACTTCCAATGTATTAACGACTGTGGATGGTTTGAATAACTTAGTCATTCGGGAAGAATTACCTAGTTATTCTAGAAGTCAAAACATGCAAAGTGAAACATAAGAATAATACTAATCCTATATGGCCCCAACACTTTGAGAGTAAATAAAACACATTTTATCTAAGCACCATATTGATTACTCATTATTCAATGTTTCGATTTTATCAACTTTATACATGAATTTAAAAAAACACTAGTTGTCCCATGCTCCAAGCATGTACACTATGTTTTTCTAAACACCAATTATGCCATACACAAAGTATGCACACTATGTTTGTTTACGATCCTTACTATGTGAAATAGATCGATTGAACATAATTCCAATGATTCTCATTTCACACTCCCAAATCCTTATCGGAAAATGTAAGAATTCCAAATTCCTCCCATTTACCGAAATATGTTAGATTTTAAACTTATATGCACTAATCCTCTGTAATGATTATGCACAAAATCACAAAGACTTGTCACCAGACATTACAGAGTATTCCAATGGAGATCAACTCCATGGAAACGAAGTCTCATATTCAAAGTACATTGCTTTGAACATCCTTCTTGCATTAAGTTTTCTAATCTTACACAGATTGAATAACTTCCACCTATGAGAATATTTCCATATTCCCATTTTGACTATCACTTATGAACAAGAGTTGCCTCTTTTCAGAATATGTCAATATGGTCCTTCCAAAATTAACACTATACTTCCAACTGTCCCTGAGCAACCAATCTTTGGTAAACCTTAGATTGTCCTCGACAATTGTTTAATCATTTTAGTCATATACAATTCTAGACCTTTTCCCTTCTTAATGCCCCAGGCATTTGGAAAATTTAGAAATGATAAATATTATAGCACATGTAATCGATCCTATACCCGAAGCATATGGGACACGATTCATGCTATAAAATTTTTATTTGCCATGTTCTCAAAATTTGACTATGAGGAGGGATGCCGTAATCATAATCGAATTTTGAGAACGCAATATATAGAATTTTCTTATGTTGAACCATTCCAACATAAAAGTCATATATATATCCTTGACTAAAGGTGATTAAAATCTCAATCTAAGCTTTTAGAATTGAAATGAAGTATAGCAAAACAACTTTTCCAACCCTTGCAACTTCAAGAATTGAAACTTTGTTTTCTATAATTAACACTGCTAACTTGCAATACGTATCATAATTATCATGCTCCCACTAACATGATGATTATTAGCATAACACTTATGCTCCCACTACCTTTGACATGTATCAGAAAACAGATGGACTTCTAGAAGTCAATACTTTATTAACTTTCTTACTAAAGTTCAGATTTCTGATACGAGATTGCTTTGAAAAGACTTTATCAAAAACATACACCTTTTCTTAGATAGCTCACATGTGTGTCTAAACAATTTCAGAACTATGAAAATTGATGTCGTAATCATAGTCTTAATTGTTTAGACCTTTGCCATTTCTCATAAGTCCATGGTAGTGTGCCGGTTAACCACGCACGCTCCACTAACGACTTTGAGAATGCAAAGATCACAATTGCTATCTACTTAATATCTACTTAGTGAAAGCGTTTACTCACCATCATTTTCATGAATCGGAGAGAAACCTTATGACACTTAGATTTTTTATGGTGTAAGTGTTCCTATCCATGGGAATTTGTCATAACCTTAATCACAAGAATATGTCAACACAATAGGTTACAAACCTCAAGTTGTGTGTTAGTTATTAACAATAGGTTTACTCTTGATTAGTTCTTGAAACTATTCAAGATCTTTAAGACTCCCACTGTCCTCTTGACATATAAGATTCTTTTTGTCAAGAACCATTCCTTGACAAAACAAATATTCAAGAGTTAGTGCGGATTCTTATCAAGTTAAACACTTCTCACAATTGGACTTAGTTGGTCTTTGTCTTATCCAAAACATCACAACTTACCAATTTCAAATATACTAGAGTAAGAAAACATTTTACTCTACATTTGACAAGTGTTTTAAACCTTTCTTAAGATTATGTCACTCAAGTTACAATCTTAGAGTATGACTCTAAGATTTGATTTTGGAACGAAGTACGATTTATCTTTTGATTTAACCATTTCAACAATTCATGATTCCTCTCCTTAGTCAAACAAATGCACTAAGGTGTCCTTAGAGAATCAATTGTGATATGGTTTCATAATCACTAAGATAGTCATAAAACAAGATACTCAAGTACTCTCCAATCTCTTCAGATTGGAGAAACTTTTATCTTTCTGACTTATTTGATTCTTCCCATCCGTTCTGCCATACATTGAAACTTTTCCAATGTTTCAGAATTACACTTAAACTTGTAAGCATAGCCATATTTACTAAACTTTAGTAAATCATAACGAATAATCGTATTGACCTTTGTGGTGAACCTGATCAGTGCACAACCAAGTGTACCCAAGCCTATAGTCCTTCACTCGACTCACACATACATGTGAACAAGGTCTTAGTCTTAACTTCCCAAAGATGAAAATTCTCATTCATCATACTATACAACTTGCATGATTTCCAAGTTTCTATCCAACTGAAACCTTGCATGATGAGAATCTTTCCTTATTTCGTAAATTTAGACACTACCACAAATGAAAGAATCAAATTCATATTTCCATTATTGCTAGAAATATACAAACATCAATTTTCCATAAGTGCCATTGCAAGGACATATAAAATAAAACAAAATTTTATTTATTTATCAAATGCGGAAAAACTTTCCTTACAATGCAACTTTAAATGGAAACTATGCTATTACATATTTCTTAGCAATATATCATAACTCTCTAAGTAGTAGCTCAATAATCCGATCTTCGAACCATGCGATTGAAATCCATCTTCGCGATCAGATTCAACATACTCTTTTTCTAAGTTCCCTTCCCTTTGCTTGATCCTTTCATACATTAAGAATGTATTAAGAATCTTCAAATAGGAACTTAAGAGAGTTAGATAGTGGACTTACCTGAAGCAGAGTCAAGCTTTTTGACTAGACCTTCTCTCAGATCTTTCAGGTAGTTAAGGCAGCTTCGCAACCAATGCCCCTTCCTTTGGCAACAGAAACATATGGACCTTTTGGGAATGGTGCACTGGACTATCTCAGACTTGCTTTTCTCTTTACCATTTGGTCAACCGAGTTGACTATGGCCAATCCCTTTCCATTGGGAAGAGAAAGCTTTTCTGGATGTCCAATGTTACCATTTTCAAAGTCCATGGAAGTTTGGGAAGTTGATCTTCTAATCAAATTTGCTCTACCAGTGCTCCAAATCATTGCTGATTCAGCAGCACAAAGCAAATAGATAAGATCATTAAGGGTCATGTCATAGTCTTTTACATAATAGTCCATAAAGAACTCACTATGTTTCTTAGGAAGTGATTAGTCAACATCCAACTTCCTCAAGACTTTGACACCGAACTCTCCCGGCTTGTCAATATGTGACTTCATCTCCAAGATGTGAGCACACATAGACCTTGTTTGCCAATAGGGCTTGAGTGACCTTGAACTTATGGGTTAGGGAGAATAATTGGAGGAGGTGGAGGGAGTGAAGAATGATTTTCGGGACATCATCTTCATTAGGAAAACTTGTTCCAAGAGTTTTTGGGAAGATCATAGATGTCTGAACCAGACATGTTTTGGGAGATATTCAAGATAGTTGATTTAAAATCCTTAATATAACACCCAATATGAAATATTAAGGCTAGGACCCAACACAATATTTTATAACTTGGAAGAGGGGTGCTGTAATCCAAGCTATAGAATATTTGAAGGTAGGCGAATCACGATTCACCAATTTCCACCATGAAAAATGAAATAATTTATTAGGTTTTAATTGGATTTGAAACTCCTAGATCTTTTGAGATTCATTGAACTTATCAATGGCATGTTTCAATCTCGATTGTGCCCTCTCAGGTTTTGTGACTGGGATGCCGAGGATCACAAAACAAGGTGTGAATAACCATGCAAATATACTTGGTACCCTTAGTATTTACCCCTCAATCGATGTGCCGGTTAACCACACGCGCTCCATCGATACTATGATAAACATTAAGTTACCTTTTGCCTACCTTTTTAAATTAAGCTAGTGTGCCGGTTAACCACACGCGCTCCAGTAACTAACTTAAGCAATGTGCAAAGTGTAATTTCATGGGTTAGCACCAAATTCACATTTTCCTAAAGTAACTAAGATTGGGAATTTATAAAAGGTTTAGTTACTTTATATTTATCATTAATACTTTGAATGAAGGGATAATTCTAGTCCTTGTCCTACCCGTTCGGCTAACGACCCTCCACCAGTCAAGGAAACGGTGGGTGAGAGTGGACACCCATTAAACTGCCATTTTATAGACCGGCTTTGTGAATGAGGCCTACTAACAGTAAGACTGACTTTCTCTTATATATATATATATATATATATATATATATATATATATATATATATATATATATATATATATATATATATTATTAACTTATAATACTATAAAGTATAAGGGTTGAATTTTAACTTTTAAAATTCTAAGGGCTTACCTTGGAATTAAAGTATTCATGAGGGAAACTTTACACATTCCAAAACTTGAGGGCAAGTTTTGAATAATTCAAAAACTTTTCTATTCCATAACTTATGTGCTTAAAGTAGTTTTTAATAAAAAAACTCTTCAAGTTCCGTAACTTGAGGACAAGTTATGGAAGACTTTAAAGCATTTACAAAATGAGACTCTTCATTTTTTTTTATAACTTATGGAAATCTTATGAGTTTAATTAAAGTTTTAGAGACTTAAATGAAGAGACTCTTGAACATCCATAACTTGAGGACAAGTTATGGAGTTCATAAAAACTATTTATGAGAAAAATACTATTCATTTTGTAACCTATGACATTATTTATGAGTTTTAAGAATCGTAAATGTGTCTTTTCATATAACTTGAGGACAAGTTACAAAAACACATTTTATGAACAATTTGTAGATTAATTTGGATTGAAAACAACTAACACAAAGTTTTTTCATTAATCTAAATTAACTCATAAAACAAGGTAACACAAAAAAACTTTTGATAATCCATAACTTATGGAAGTTTCAAAACTCTTAAGATCATAACTTTTAAAAAAGACTTTTGAGTTCCAAAATTTTATGACAAAATTTGTAACTCCTTAAAAAAAATTAGATCAAACTTTTAAAACATATAAAATAATCATATCACTCTATCTTTTAATAAATTGACCTAATTTAACTCTTGTAGTAAAATGACTCAAATTTTACAAATAATTAGTTTTCCATAAAATCAAGTAATTATCTTAAAATTTGACAAACATCATGTTTTTTTCTTTTTGTTTTCAACTCTGAAAATCAAACATTTGCATCAAATATAATAGAAAACAACCCATGGCTCTGATACCACTGTTGGGTTTTTGGTATAATACAACATCCTATGGTGCACATACAACCTTAAATACCTTGGATCTATGTTTTCTCTATTATACATGCAAATATCAATTTTCCAATGTATTGTTATAACTAGCATAATATGAAGTACATATAATATAAATTCTAGTAGAATTACATACCTCTTTGTTGTAGCTTGATTCCATGGAGCTTAAGAGCCTAGTGCATCATGAGTGCCACCTCAAATGGTTCACACACCATCACCAACATCTTGGAATAACTTGAGAGAAAAGGTTCCTATTCTCAAATTGGCTAGCCCTCATGTGTACACACACTAGTGCCAATTTCTTGAGCCATGGGGTCCTTATATATGCTGGTTATTAGGGTTACATCATGTAACTCATGTCTTTCCATATTCTCCATGCTCCATGGGTTAAAACCTCCATGGAGTATCCATGGGTTACTCCATGGGTTTAGCCCAACATGAAGAACTATGGATCATAAGCCCACATATATAAGAATGAATGATTTACACAATCAATCCCCACATATTTAATTAGTCTCCTTTTGATCACATAGTTAATTCCAAATTAATTATTGATCAATACTAAGTAAATAATATGATTTCATATTAATATATTAGAACTTACAATATATTAAAAAATCATAATTATCCTTTTCTCACTAAAGTCTATCCAAATTGTTCCGATGCCATGCAACCCAAATGGACCATGCCAATCGGGTCAAGTACATACCAATTATAGTTATAGACTTAGACACTAATCCAACAGTTCTATCCCACCTCCCGGATTTCAAGCCAAAGAAGTGACATTTTGGGGATTCGTCAAGGGGAGAATGAAACTTTTCATGATTTTTGGGAGCGATTCAACAACTTGTGTACAAGTTGTCCTCAACACAACATTCCCGAACAACTACTTCTTCAACAATTTTATGAGGGTATGAATGAAAAATATCGAAGGATGATTGATGCTTCAAGTGGTGGTGGCATCTTCAACAAGACACCTCAAGAGATAAGATCACTTTTTGGAACCATTTCTCAAAATCAAAGGAACTTTGGGACTCGAAATGAAATGAAGAGAAATTCTCCACAAGTGGTTGGTGAAGTTAGCAACACTCAACACTTGGAATCAAAGCTCTTGGATTTGACTAATGTGCTAATTCAAATGGTGGTGGGAAGTGGTCAACAATTGATGGTATGCGGTATTTGTGCAATGACGGGGCATTATACGGATAAGTGTCCCTCACTTGCAAGTGAACCGGAGGATGTTAATGCAATGGGAGGATATCAAGGTCAACCAAGACCCATGGGCTTTCAAAATAACTACAACCCAAATTAGAGGAATAACCCAACCAACCCATACCCACCAAAGCAAAACCTACCACATGTCATGATACGACCCCAATTTTCTCAATACCCATCACAAAAACCTCCATATCCACAAACATCTCATCCACCTCCAAATTACCAACAACCTCCACAACAAGGCCAATCCAGTGGTAACCATCAAATGAGCCTTCAAAAACTCGTCACTTCTCTTGCTCAAAGCCAAACCCAATTTCAACATGAGACCAAGAATACTTTCTCCAACATTCAAGCACAAATTGGAGACCTGGCCACAGCTCTCAACAAGATGGAACAAAGGGGTAAACTTCCATCTCAAACCGAGAAGAACCCCAATGTGAGTGTAATAACCTTGAGAAGTGGCAAAACACTTGGAGAAAGCAACCCTAAAAGAGTTTCAAGAGAAGAAGAAGATGAGGTTATTGTTGTTGAGCCTCCGAAGGTTGAAGCTACTCCAAAGGACCCGATTATGCCAACCAATGATCAACCCGACTCTTCTAACAAGAAAATCAAGCCATTGGTCATACCACCACCTTTCCCGTCCCGGTTGGCTTCCTCAAAGAAGCTAGAAGAAGAGAAAGGATTTCTTGAGACTTTCCGCAAAGTTCAAATCAACATTTCACTATTGGATGCCATAAAGCAAATTCCGCGTTATGCCAAGTTTCTTAAAGATTTGTGCACTAATAAGAGGAAATTTAAGGCGAATGAAAAGATTCAAGTCAATGCAAATGTGTCCGCGGTCATCCAAAAGAAGTTACCACCCAAATACAAGGACCCGAGAATGTTTATTATTCGTTGCACCATTGGTAATTTGCATGTCGAAAGTGCAATGCTAGATCTTGGAGCCTCAATAAATGAGACTCCACACTCGGTTTTTCAATCTCTCAATGTTGGACCTTTGGAAGAAACCGGCGTGATAATTCAATTAGCGGACAAGTCAAGTGTATTTCCAAGAGGCGTATTGGAGGATGTACTAGTGCAAGTCAATCAACTTGTATTTCCCGCGGACTTCTATGCCATTGACCTTGAAAAGAAGACTCCATCCAAGTCTTCTATGATCCTTCTTGGAAGACCTTTCATGAATACCGCTCACACGATTATTGATGTCCATAATGGGAAGATCACCATGGAATTTGATGGAGAAGCCATTCACTTCAACATCTTTGAAGCCATGAGATACCCTAGCAACATTTCTCCATTATATCGGGTTGATGTGATTGAGCCAATCACCCAAGAATTATTCGAGTTATCACATGGAGATATTTTGAAGATGGTGCTCAACATGAGTCTTGATGGTGAAAGTTTGAAGAATACATTGGATATGTATACATTGGACTTTGAAGTTGAAGAGATTGTGAAAACTTTAGAATTTAACAATTCCACAAAGAAGGATGTTTCTCAAATTGCCTTATCTCATTCTCCAAACAAGATGCCACCTTCCATAATCTACCCACCCACACTTGAATTGAAAGTCTTACCTAGCCATTTGAAATATGCTTATTTAGGTCAAGATGAAACTCTACCGGTGATCATATCTTCTCAATTGAAAGGCTTTGAAGAAAACCAATTGAATGAAGTATTGAAAGATCATAAAGAGGCCATGGGTTGGACAATAGCGGACATTAAGGGGATAAGCCCTAATGTATGCACTCACAAGATACTCATGGAAGATGATTGTAAGCCTAGGAGGGAAGCTCAAAAACGATTAAATCCTCCCATGATGGAAGTTGTCAAGAAAGAGATAATCAAACTCCTTGATGCAGACATGATTTACCCGATTTCCGACTCCAAATGGGTTAGTCCGGTTCAAGTGGTTCCCAAGAAAACAGGAATCACGGTTGTTCAGAATAACAAAGGAGTAATGGTACCCACTCGAGTTCAAAATGGATGGAGGGGGTGCATTGATTATAGAAAGTTAAATTCAAGCACACGAAAAGATCATTTTCCTCTTCCTTTCATTGACCAAATGCTCGAGAGATTGGCGGGCAAATCGCATTATTGTTGCCTTTATGGATACTCGGGTTTTCATCAAATACCCGTTGCCCCTGAAGATCAAGACAAGACGACTTTTACATGCCCTTTTGGCACGTTTGCCTACAAGCGGATGCCATTTGGATTATGCAATGCCCCCGCCACATTCCAAAGATGCATGGTGAGTATCTTCTCTGAGTATGTTGAGAATATAATTGAAGTGTTTATGGACGACTTTACCGTGTATGGCAATTCGTTTGATGAATGCTTAGATAACCTTAAGAAGATTTTGAAAAGGTGCATTGATAAGAAGTTGGTGCTAAACTTTGAGAAATGTCACTTCATGGTCAATCAAGGCATCATCTTGGGATACTTCGTCTCCAAAAAGGGAATTGAAGTTGATAAAGCCAAAATTGATGTCATACAAACCCTTCCTTACCCAACATGTGTTAGATAAGTAAGATCTTTCTTGGGCCATGCGGTATTCTATAGAAGATTTATCAAAGATTTCTCGAAGATTACGCGACCGATGTGCCTCCTTCTCCAAAAAGATGTTGATTTTGAATTCAATGTTGCATGCCAAGAAGCCTTTGACAAACTCAAAGACTTGCTCACCTCTGCTCCAATAATCCAACCTCCAAATTGGGAGCTTCCATTTGAAATAATGTGTGATGCAAGCAATTTTGCAATTGGGGCGGTCTTAGGTCAAAAGGAGGGCAAAGCATCACATGTCATCTACTATGCCTTCAAAACCTTGGATAATGCTCAAGCCAATTACTCAACCACCGAGAAGGAACTTCTAGCCATTGTATTCGCCTTGGAGAAATTCCGACAATACCTTCTCAGGACAAAAGTGATTGTGTACTCCGACCATGCCGCCTTGAAATATCTCATGACCAAGAAATATGCCAAGCCATGGTTGATTCAGTGGATTCTTCTTTTACAAGAATTCAATCTTGAAATAAAGGACAAAAGTGGTGCCTAAAACCTAGTTGCGGACCACTTAAGTCGGTTGAATATTGGTGACTCCTCATCTTCTATCCTTGATGAATTCCTGGATGAACACCTCTTCTATATTTCAAACACCATTCCATGGTATGCGGATATTGTGAATTACTTGGTTACTAAAAAAATTCCTCATGCGTTTACAAAGTACCAAAAAGCCAAATTGAAGAGTGATTCCAAATACTACGTGTGGGATGACCCTTATCTTTGGAAACATTGTCCGGGTCAACTAATACGAAGGTGTGTTCATCAAAATGAGGTTGAGTCAATTTTGAAGTTTTGCCATGAGTATGCATGCGGAGGACATTTTGGTCAAAACAAAACCATGCAAAAAGTGCTCGAATGTGGACTCTATTGGCCAACAATATCAAGAGATACATATCTATTTTGCAAGAGTTGTGATAGATGTCAAAGAACGGGAACCGTATCCATGAGGCATGAAATGATTCAAAGCCCTATCCTTATTTGTGAGATCTTTGATGTATGGGGAATCGACTTCATGGGTCAATTATCCGTTTCTTTCGGTTATAATTATATACTCTTTCCGGTTGATTACGTTTCAAAGTGGGTGGAAGCAAAGGCTACAAGGCATGATGATTCCAAAACTGTAATTGACTTCTTGAAGTCAAACATTTTCGCAAGATATGGTGTACCGAGAGCTTTGGTGAGTGATAGGGGCACTCATTTTTGCAACAAAATGATGGAAGCCATGATGAAAAGATATGGTGTCACACACCGGATATCAACCGCTTATCATCCACAAACAAACGACCAAGCCGAAGTGTCAAATCGAGAAGTCAAACAAATTCTTGAAAAGACGGTCAACACCACACGAAAAGATTGGAGCTTGAAGTTAGAAGATGCATTGCGGGCGTATCGGACCGCCTACAAATCCCCTATTGGTATGTCTCCATTCCACCTCGTCTATGGAAAGTCTTGTCATTTACCGGTGGAATTGGAACACAATGCATATTGGGTGGTTAAAAAGTGTAACTTCAATATCGAAGAAACCGGGAAGCACCGAAAGATGCAACTGCAAGAAATCGAAGAGTTGAGGAACGAGTGTTACGAAAATGCAAGCATCTACAAAGATAAGACAAAAGCATTTCAATACAAGAAAATCACTCGTAAGCATTTTATTCCAGGGCAAAAAGTTCTTCTTTATCATTCACGCTTAAAGCTATTCCCGGGAAAGTTGCGATCTCGTGGCACAGAACTTTTATTGTTATAAAAGTGTTTGATCACGGTGCGGTTGAAATTAAGAGTTTGGAAACGAACCAAGTATTCAAAGTGAATGGGCATCGCTTGAAACCATTTTATGAAGGCTTTGACAAGGGAGAATTTGACAACATAACATTGGAAACTCCGAATTACGAAGGTTGACGGAAACGGAGCTATGTCTTGGCAAAGACGTTAAATAAATGCATTGTAAATAAATAATCTCCACTTGAAGTTTTGGGTGTTTCTAAGCTTGGAGTTGGTCTAAAAATAAGCATATGGAAGTCTTGCAATGATCTTGGCGAAGTTTGAAAAATGCCAAAAATTTGAAATTTGTGCGGGTGCCCGTGCAACCTTTGCGCGACCGACCCCCAGTCGCGCAATTTCCGAGCTCCAAATTACTCTTATTAGTGTGCGCGGCCTAACTCCACCCTCGCAGCTTCTCGCACGGCTAAGAAGAAAACTCCATCTCCCTTGCACGACCAGCCCATATGAGCCAAACCCGAACCGCCCCACCCGATAACCCGAGCCATACCCGAAACCGACCCACTGTTCGACCCGAACTTAACCCACCTTATACCCACCCCCTTCAACCCGTCGGACTCTAACCCTCCCCTTGTCACCCCCTTCTACAGCGAACCAACACCCACCCTTATTCCTCCAGCCGCCAACCACGACGATCGCGACCGCAGCCGGCGACGACTTCATTGCCACTGCTTTCGCCACTGGTTGGCACCGTCAACCTCACCATTACCTTACGCCGCCTTCGTAAGTTCCTCCCCTCCTCTTCTCCAGCCAGCGGCGGCCACCAAATCTCGATTTCGCACTCCCGTCGTCACCAAAAAAACGACCATCACAATATCCCGCCATCCTCCTTGTTGCTACCAGCGGCGCTTCCCCACCAGCCTTCTCCCCACACAATTCCGACCACCCTACACTATTTTAATCCCGAGAACAGCCAACCACCGCCACCATTATCACCTTGCCGGAAAACTGTTAAAGCCCGATTCCGACACCAAATCCCATCCAATTCCAAAATTTCTTGGGGCATTCTCCACCAAACACTTCCTACAACACCGATCTATTGCACATTTGGCCAAATCTCATCGTCGGAAACCCTAGCTCCGCCGCCGGCCGCCATCTGTCGTCGTCGCTAATTTTGACCAAAAATAAAAATTTCAAATTTCTTGTTTCTCACCGGAGTTTCAAAAGATTCAATCGTGCGGGTCAAATTCCAGCTTGGAGTGCGGTTTTAGAGAATTTCTTTTCGGGTTTCGACACTCGAAGTTGGTACATTTCCTTTAATTTTATTGCATCCAATTTCTAATTTCAATAGGCTTGTGCTATGCATTAGATTGATTAGAATTAGACTTAGTTTGCTTTGAATTGATTGGATTGCATTGAATTGTGCCAAATTGCAAGTTTGGAATATTTGCCCGGTATATTTTTTTTGTTAATTGGTTTGATTGGATTGGTGTGAGGCGAGTGTGAGGGATAATTTTTGGCAAAGTTTTTGTGTTTGCTAGGTTCTATTAACAGGTACAATGGCAAGGGACAAAACCATTCACGCATCTCATGGTTCTTCCCGTGAAGGTCAATCCTCGGGACCACCAAAAAAAGTGTCCACCGACCATGTTGATCGTAATGGCAACCTTACCCTCACTAGTGCACAAATCAAGCAATTCAAATCCAACCTCCAAAAACGTGCAATTCGAGCCACCAAATTTTACCATCAAGACTAAATGACGCACCTTGGCCTTGACGATTGCTTGCAGCAACTGTTCTTCAACATTAGTTGGGACGATTTCCTATCTCTTTCCGCGCGCACATATAAACAACCCACACTAGAGTTCCTCTCCACTTATGCACGGGATGATGCGGCGGGGGTGCTCACATTTAAACTCCAGGGTCGGCAGCACCGACTCACCTACGACACCCTCAACACCATCATGGGCACAAACGATACCTTCAACACCAACATCTATAGCCATTAGTAGACTCGATTCAAGAGCGTGTCTAATGTAGAGTTTTGGACTCAAACAAGTCTTCCAAACTTCAATCCAAGTCGACAAAAAGATCCTTACATCATCCATCCTTGTTGGAGAATCGCCCACCGAATCCTTTCAACTTCCATCTTTGCTCATCACGAGCCGGGACAAATCAACACAGTCGAGCTCTATTTCCTCTATTACATGAGCCATCAGCGTTGGTCTTGTCCCGGTTTCGCCACCTTTTTCTTGGATAAATGTGACAGCATCCGCATGAAGACCACTGGCGATATTTGCATCGGAGGTTTCATTACTCTAATTGGTTTAGGTGTGGGCCTTCAATTTCCCGAGTCTGAGTATGTGCCAGTGGATGACCCACCTCTCTACCTCCTTGACTGCATAGCTTTCACCCGGATGGAATTACTAATACCTCATCCTGCCCGTCATAACCATTTTTCTTGGCTCAATCATGTCAAGGAACCAGTTTACATCTTGCCTAATCCTAGCATCTCTGCTTTTTCCACCAACGACCCCGAAACTTGGTTCTTGCCTGAAGAGTTACACGATGGTGATGATGAAATGCAAGTCGACAATTCCAATGCTGGTAGATCATTTGAAGCTGAAGACCATTATGACCTCCCAATCCGACAATTGCCACCACCTTATTATGATCAGCCCTCGGGGTCACACTTTCAGCCACAACATAAGTACCACTCCTATCAGCAACACAATGATCCCGATCTCGAGCATGAATTCCCTCTTCATATCTACAGTCAGCTTGCCTCATTGCGCATCCAGGGCAACCGAAAACACAGCAGCCATTCGTTGCATTGAGGAGCAGCAAGCTCGCGCCAACAACTAAATGTAGGACCTTTGGCACCACTTTCGGCCCGAAGGCGGTTACCCCCCTCATGGGCCTCCTCCACCTTGATCCCGGTATGATCCTTCCTTACTCTCCTACTAAGCAGTGAGGACAATGCTTCATTTTAAGCTTGGGGTGGGGTATTCTTATATTTTATTTTTTATTGCATTTAGGTTGTATATTTAGAGTAAGTTATTTACGTCATTCATAAAAATTGCATAAAAATAAAAAATATTGCATATTTTGTTTCTTTCTTTTCGAATTTTCATACTTTTTAGATGCATTCTAGTTTAAGTTCATGCATTTTTGTTCTCTCTTGTCTTCTCATCCCTACAGGTACCATAGCGCCGAGTCATAAGTATTGAATCATAGATTGGTCTCGGGTCTTGATATGGAATTCCTTGTATTGGATAAATGGGACACGTTTTGAGCCTCACATACCACTTTGAGACCGCTTGTGTGGGGGTCAGATGCATGTAGCTTGATTGGGTCTAGGTGTGGAGGGATGTGGTTGGTCAAACCGATGTATGCGAGCAAAGACTAGCCCGGTAAGGTATTTTGAAGACATTGAAGATACTGAAGACTCGCATCTTGGTTTTGGGGGGAATACCCCTTAGTACTCCCGAGTCTCGTCCGAGCCTTACTTAGTTAGATTCTCACCACCTTTTTAAGATAGGTCATCATTTTTCTAGGGGTCTAGAGTAGATAGTTAGATAGATGTTGTTTATCACAACTTGCATCGAGGTGCTAGATGAACTTTGAAGTGGGTCCCCCAATTCACATCTTTTGGGACCAAGTTTTTCGGTAACACCCATTTTTGAGTCATATCCCACCCTCTTTAGTTGATCTTGACACATTCTCAATGATCATTAGGTGTTCATGTTAGCCTCCATCCTATATTATATGGTGAAATTCCTTAGACCTTCCAAGAAGAAAACACAAAAATAAAGAAGAAAAATGAAGAAAAGGAGCAACACAAAAAGAAGAACAAGAATCCAAGTTCAAGACCTATGGTTTATTATCAAAAATAAATAAATAAATAAATAAATAAATAAATAAGAAGACAAATAAGAAGACAAAAGATCAAGCAGTAAAGAAAACTGAAGACCGAATTTCCAGATTGAAGATTTAAGCTCTTAGGTTTGGGTTAATTAGATTTTTATTATTTATTATTTTTGATTTTGGTGAGAAAAGGTTATGACGATGAGACGGTAGACTGTAAAGATCAGTACAAGGGAGAAGCCTCTGAAACTGGATGTTTGCCCGGAGGTCGTGCTGCAAAGCCCTATTTCGTTATTATACACTTTAGCCTGACAAATGTAGGAATCATAGTATATGAAGAGGCACCTTTCCTTCGTGCACTATGGTCTGCATTGGTGATTCAAAGTGCCCCCACTTGGCGCATCCTCTATTTCCTTTGTCTTGCACACCGCGACTACATCCAGCCGTGATCTATTCGCCCTTCAAGTGGTCCGAGAATGTGGTTTAAGGCTTTAAAGTGGGGAACATTTTGAAGATGCGTAGGGTCCATGAAGGACTAATTCTGATCATGTTGACTGATGTTGACCAAGTTCTATGGTATCTTTCTTTTTCCTTTTTAGTTTAGCTCATCCCGAGCTCATTTTAGTCTTGTTCTAACTTGAGGACAAGATAGGTTTAAGCTTGGGGTGATTTGATAGCTTATGTTATTTCCTTATTTTTACTAGTTTATTTTAGATTTTTAGCTCTTTTTAATTATTAATGCATTGTATATTCTTTATTTTCTTTATTATGGATCGTACCGGGTGCTTTTTATTTTGCATAAGGTATTTTTCAGGTTTTCGGTGTTCGTTGCGGTTGCGGGTTGATTGGAGACAGGCTTAGTGGGCTCTCGAGGCATTGTTGGGCTTGGCGGATCCATAAAAGAAGATTTGGGCCTTAAGAGTTAAAGACTTGGATATTTTGGGCTTGTGAAGATGGGTCATAGACTTTTATTTTGGGCTTAGAGCATCCACATTTGAAGCTAAATGATGATTGGTTGGTTTAAATCACATGGATATGGAGGGGACCAAAGGAATCTTTGGTAGTGGAAGGGTGGAGTGGAGAAATGAAGAGTCAATAGCATTAAAGCAACACTTGCGCGGGTGGAATTTCCGTCGCGTGGGTACTTGCGCAACTGCCCAGTTTGGGCATTTTGGTCATTTGGCACACCATAACATTGGGGGATCAGATCTATCAGCCATCACTTCGATTTTACACCATTGGAGAGCTGAATAAGGCGATTTTGGAGCTTTAAACCCATTTCTTTTCATCTTTCCAAGTCATTGGTAGTTTCTTTATGCAATTAGACTTTTGTGATTGTTATTTTGTTGCCATGAGTGGCTAATTTCTCTATATTGGTTAACTTTGGTTAAAACCTTTGAATGTTTGTGGGTTTTTGAAGGATTCATGCTAGATTATCAATTATCTTATGTTTATGGTTCTAGATCATATTTCTTATGCTTGTTTAATGCTTTGATCATGAGCTTGGCACTTGAACGAGCTATTGTTAGTTTATTTCATTGGTTTTGCATTGAATCATTGAATTAACTTAGAACAAGGGCTTTATGATGGTAAAAATCATCTCTAGTTTATGAACCATAGCTCCTTTATGGATGTGTAAGCATTGACATCCTCTAGGAATTGGGGATTCCTTTTTTCTTAAGGCTAATTAACTTCTTGGGTTCAATTGCTTCAATTAAACCCTTGATCTTGATTAAGAAGGTGTGTTGTGGGCTTCCCCAACCTCCATACTACCTAAGAGGAATCTTGGCATATTATGCTTCATGATTGCTATAACCAATTTGGGATGAATGATAAGCTTCATGTTGAATCCTAATGATAAACACACAAATGTTCATTGTGTTGAATTGCCTTAGTTAACCAACTCTCTCTAATATTTAAGCATCTCACTATCTTGCTTAATTGCAAGTTTTTAGTTATTCAAATCTTTTAGTTTTCAAGCAATCATAACACCCCCCCCCCCTTTTTTTGTTTAATTGTAGTTAATTAGTTTATTTACACTAGTTCTTTTTAAATTGCATTGGTAATTGAATACAACCATTTCCCCAAGGATCGATACCCCTTTATACCATTATATTACATTTTATTTGCAAACAAAGGGTGTAATTTGCTTGGTGGACTTGACATCCCACCATTTGTGGATCTAGATGAAGAAGGAGAAACTCGAAGATTTGTTCTTTGTAACGCTCGTAGATTCAGTGAAAGACCCACACTTTCATATTTCTGAAAGTGCCAAACTTTCATACTTGACAATTGTTACTCCAAAACATGCTACATGCATATTCATAAAAACAATATTTTACATTGATAAAGTGATTACAAACTACTGGATACAAACTGACTATTACAAAGTGTTATATATTACATAGCTTCCCAAGATACTATAATTTATACATACATGAGTACAAAATACAATAGTTTCAAACTATTCAAAATCTTCCAACAGTATACGATTATATTGGTTACTTATCTCCTGCAATTTGTTAAACATTGAGAGGGTAAGCGGTGACGCTTAGTGAGTTCAATAATAGATACAATATAACGTTATGCCATATATATACTTTAATATGGCAGAAGCAAAGAGGAACAAGGAACAACAAAGGCATACGTGAATCATGTGACAAGCTTTCCATATCAATCAATGATTTGATTCAAAGATATACAATCAATGAGACATAAAAATCTCCATACTTGATATACATCAATAAAGCTTTGGCCCAAATGGCACAGAAGACATACAACTTCTGATTAACATTTTGGTAGATTTCAGGCTTATAGCCCTGTCTAACCATCTGTCAATGCCATAGAATAGAAGTCATTCTCTTAAGGAGACATGCTCTACATGGCTAGAGGCAACGTACCAGTACCAATGTGACTCTAAGTCATTTCACTAATCACATGGTCAAAGGTATTACTTTGCTATTAAAATAGCGAATAAAACAAATAACATGGGAAAATAACCCGGAATAATAACACTGAAAAGCACATAGCACATATAACACATAGCATACAATTGTTCCTATATATTGAACTCACCGTGAAATAACCGGGGGTTAAAATAGTAATTTGTGCATCACTTCGTTATAATAAATAGCTTTCTTCGTTGAAAATCGGGAGCTTTATTGAAAACCGGGCCCTCCGACGGTTGGGCTTCAAAACCGAAATAATAAAATTTTCGGGGTCTTCGGGCACTTCGGAACGTAATTCAGATGTTGGATATGATCCCGGGGCTTCGGGGGACTAAAGTTGGCTTAAAATAGGCTTTAGAGTGAAAAAGTATGAAAAATTCCAACAAAAACCGGGAGGGTTCGCACCCTCCTATTTATAGGATGCGAGCCTCGGATCTTCGGCCGGAGGAAACAACACGCGACAACAGCGAGGGGCTCCAGATGGCGCGCATGCGAGGGAGGCAGGTGGCGGGTGCGAAGCTCGGACACGCGAGGAGGGCACGCGTCGGACACCAATTGGACCGCGCTTTGGACAGCTCTCCGGATCGGACACGTGTCTGCTGACTCACCGAGATCGGACAAGGGGCGGGTGACGTGTGCGAGATCCGACCTTATCCATGCGAGATTCCTCGGAAATTGAGCCGCAAACTTCTAAAATCCATAACTTTCGCATACGAGCTCCGTTTTTAATTTATTTTTAATATTATTATTTTTAACAGACCGGGACAGGAAAATCCGTTAAAAAATCATAACTTCTTCATCCGACGTCCGTTTTCGTCTGTATTTTTACCGTTGTACTACTATTGACGAGACCTTCGATTCTCGTTTAGGTTGTGTCGGCTAAATATCTCTCGATCTTTATTTCGAGTTTTTAGCTGTCTACTGTTATTCTGAAACTTTGAAAAATCATAACTTCCTCATATGAAGTCAGATTTGGACGTTCTTTTTATGAAAATTCTCGGTTTAACAAATACTACGACTTTTATTTAGATCACCAAGGCTAAAAAGTAGTTTATCAAAAACTCACTTTTTACGTCATTCGGCGCCGTGCCGGTTTTGTCGCGGATCTTCGATTGGTCATAACTTCTTCGTTATAACTCGGATTTCGATGTGGTTTTTGCCTAAATGTTTCTAACGAGATTATTTACAACTTTAAAGAATAAAATTTTACTTATTTCAAATTTTATATTTTCGTTAAATTTCAATATTTGCCTTTTGATTGGAATCTCATAAGACTTCCAATATTTTTCGAGTGATTGTAAACATAGATTTACTTCATTTCTAGTAAAAACTATTTTTTAGAACTCAATACTCAATATTACATAATATTTCATAATATTATTTACTTTTAACATTTACAAAACACGATTTTAAAACGTGTATGTTACAAATACCTCCTCCTTTTGAGGATTTCGTCCCCGAAATTACATCGATTAAAATAAATGGGGATATTTTGCTCTTATCTCATTCTTATTTTCCCAAGTATAATTTGGGCCTCGATGGTGTTTCCACTTAACAAGCAGCAACTCTACTTCTTTATTACGTAGCTCAGTCGTTCTTTCGGTTACGATCTCTTCAGGCTCTTCTACATAAGTTAACTTATTATCCAGTTTTACCTCGGATAACGGAACTGCTTCATCATATATGCTTAAACATTTATGCAGATAGCTCACATGAAACACATCATGAATACCTGCCAAATCTTCCGGCAATTCCAAGCGGTATGCTTGTTTACCAATTCTTTGGATGATTTTGAAAGGACCAACAAATCTAGGGCTTATTTTTCCTTTCTTCCCAAATCGCATAATGCCTTTCCACGGGGATACTTTTAGCATTACGAAATCACCCACCTGGAATTCTATGGGTCATCTCTCTTTTCTGCATAGGACTTCTGTCGATCCTGGGCCGCTTTCATTCTTTCTCGTACAATTTGAATCTTGTCGGTGGTGTCTTGAATCATTTTAGGGCCTCCAAGGATCTTCTGTCCTACATCACGCCAACATAATGGTGTACGAAATTTGAGACCATATAATGCTTCATATGGTGGCATTTTGATTGAAGCGTGGTAACTGTTATTATACGAAAATTCGACAAGAGGTAAGTATTTATCCCAGTTACCACCGAACTCCAAGACACATGCACGAAGCATATCTTTTACTATTTGGATTGTTCTCTCCGTCTGACCATCTGTCTGGGGATGATAAGTTGTGATGAGAGCAACTCGAGATCCTAATTCACGTTGCATACTCGCCCAAAAGTGAGAAGTGAAGCGAGTATCACGATCAGAAATGATCTTTAGTGGCACACCATGTCTTGCAACAATTTCATCCAAGTATACTTGTTCGTATTTCTCCATTGGAGCCGTTTCACGCATGGCAAGAAAATGTGCACTCTTAGTCAGGCGGTCGACGATTACCCAAATGCTATCATGTTGTCTAGCAGTCTTTGGCAATTTGGTAATAAAATCCATGGACAGTTCTTCCCATTTCCATACAGGAACACTAAGACTTTCTGGGGTTCCATAAGGCTTTTGGTGCTCTGCTTTGACTTGTAAGCATACTAAGCATTCCTGTACATATCTTCCAATGTCTCTCTTTAATCCAGGCCACCAATAATCAGCTCTTACGTCATAGTACATTTTACTTGTACCAAGATGTATTGACAGTTTAGATTTATGGGCTTCATCTAAATTCTTCTGTCCTAATCCACCAATCTTTGGAATCCATAGCCGATTCTTGAATACCTTTAATCCTCGTAGATTATCAAGTAAAACATCAGCATAATGTACCATCCCTTCTTTCTTCACATTTTCTGGATTTAGGGCCTCTACTTGCCATTTCTCTAGTTCATCAAGAATAGTGAACTTTACTGTGGTGTGAGTAATAGTATAACACATACTATTACGATAAACTTTTCTGCTAAGTGCATCGGCAACTACATTGGCCTTTCCAGGATGATACAGGATTTCACAGTCATAATCTTTGATCAGCTCCATGGATCGTTGTTGTCTCATATTCAAAGTTTGCTGACTAAATATGTACTTGAGACTTTTGTGGTCGGTAAACAATTGGCATTTTGTACCAAAAAGATAATGTCTCCAAAGTTTTAGGGAAAAATACCACTGCAGCAAGTTCGAGATCATGGGTGGGATAATTCTTTTCATACTCTTTCAGTTGTCTTGAGGCATAGGCTATCACTTTACCACATTGCATCAACACACAACCGAGTCCCAATCTTGAAGCATCGCTATATAAGGAGAAATCATCATCACCTTCTGGAAGTGATAAGATTGGAGCATGAGTCAAAAGATCTTTTAAGGTTGAGAAAGCTTTTTCTTGGGCTTCACCCCCATTCGAACTTTACTTCTTTCCGTGTAAGACTCATGAGAGGTACGGCTATACGAGAAAAGTCTTTAATGAATCTCCGGTAATATCCCGTGAGACCCAAGAAACTACGAATTTCGAAAGCATTACGGGGCACTTCCCAATTTTGAATGGCTTCGATTTTGGTAGGATCTACGGATACACCATCACCAGAAATCACATGGCCGAGAAATTGAACTTAACGAAGAAAAAAAATTCACATTTCGATAATTTAGCATATAGTTTCTCCTTTCGAAGAAGTTCTAATACCGCACGAATATGAACGGCATGATCAGCTTCAGATTTGGAATAGATTAGAATATCGTCAATGAATACGATGACAGATTTATTGAGCATTGGGCGGCATACCCGATTCATCATATCCATGAATACAGCATTTGTCAAACCAAACGACATGACAAGGAATTCGTAATGTCGATATCGAGTACGAAAAGCAGTCTTTGATACATCCTGCTTGTGAACTTTCAACTGATGATAGCCAGATCTCAAATCAATCTTTGAGAAATATCTAACACCCTGAAGTTGATCAAATAAATCGTCAATGTGAGGTAGTGGGCACTTGTTCTTGATAGTTACTTTATTTAGCTCACGGTAATCAATACACATTCGCATCGATCCGTCCTTCTTCTTGACAAACAATACCGGAGCACCCCAAGGAGAGGTACTCGGTCGAATAAAGCCTTTGTCAAGTAATTCCTGCAGTTGGATCATCATTTCCTTCATCTCAGCTGGCACAAGACGATAAGGATTCTTTGCAATCGGAGCAGCACCAGGCACAAGGTCAATTCGAAATTCTACTTGCCTGTCCGGAGGAAGTCCAAGCAATTCATCAGGAAAAACATCAGGATATTCGTTAACAACGGGAACATCATTTACCGTTTTCTTCTCCTCGTTTGAGACATCAGCTGCGTAGGCCAAATAGATAGAACATCCCTTCGATATGAATTTACGAGCTTTGAGGAAAGAGATTATTTTTAAGATTCTTTGTTCACCGTAGACAAAGATAGGATTCTCTCCTTCAATAGGAATGCGTACTATCTTTTCATAGCATAAGAGTTCTGCGTGGTTCTTTGACAACCAATCCATGCCGAGAAAAATATCAAAGTTGGGCAAGGAGATAGGGATCAAGATAGCAAGAAAATTATAGCCTTCAATTTCTATAACACAATCCATATAGACTTTATCAGCAAGTAATGATATACTTCCCGCGGTATCTACGTGAAATGGTTGTGCAAGTGCATAGCTAGCAATTTGAAAAGAATGCGCAAATTCATAAGACACAAAAGAATCTGAGGCAACAGAATCAAATAAGATGTGAGAAGGTCTAGAGTTGACAAGAAATGTACCTGTCACAACATTCAGGTCCTCGCGTGCCTCCTCTGTGGTAATCTGGAATGTACGACCCTTAGCTTTTGGTACCTCCTCCTTTTTAGTTGGATTACCCTTTGATTGTTGAACAGGAGCTTGACTTCTCGCCGGTTGTTGAACAGAAGCTTGACTTCCCGTCATCTGACTAGTAAGAGTAGGGCAAAAACGCTTCTTGTGGCCAGTAATACCACATGCATAGCAAGTAACATCCTTTCTTGGGCAGGCTGGCTTTATATAACCCGTTTCTCCACATCCATAACAGACAACGGATTCCTTGTCTATTTTGCATTGGCCCAGATGATTCCTTCCACAAATACGACATGAAGGCGATTGAATAGAAAAAGATTGTGATCTACCACGACCACGAAAAGCACTCTGAGATTGCACTTGCTTGTTAGAATCAGATCGAACGGATTGAGCTGGTGGAATAGAGGGAATAGGAACAGTTCTTTCAGTACGTGGATGCTTCGGAATAGTAAAAGTGGCACCACGTATTTCTAAGTCATGCTCGCGCCTTCGAGCATACTCAACGGCTTTATCGAATGACAGAACATCCCAATTGACAACGAAATCGTGGATTTCGTGCCGCAGTCCCTCCATGAATAACTGAATTTTCTCATCTTCAGTTAGAATATACTTTGTAGCAAACCTTGCTCTTTGATTAAACTGAGTTTCATACTCATTCACAGTCATTCCTCCCTGTTTAAGCTCGAGGAATTCCTTCTCCAAGCTCCTCCTCATGTCTAGAGGACAATACTTCCCTAGCAAACGAGTTTTGAACATCTCCCAGGATATATTATCCTGGTCATACCCGTTGAGAGCTTCATATGTTGCTTCCCACCAGACTAAGGCTTCTCCGACGAACATAGCAGAAGCATAATTAGCCTTGTCTTCATTATCCACATGAGAAATACGAAACACTTTCTCTGTGTTCTGGATCCAGGTAAGAACAACAATAGGATTAAGAACACCTGAAAACTCCATAGCACCACTACTCTTGAAATCTTTGAACGAGGGACGTTTCACCTCCCCTTTTGAAGATTCTCCAGTGGCTTTCTCTTTTCCTTTGCCTTTATCACCATTCTTTTTGTGTTCTTCGAAAGTTTTCTGAATAATACCAGTAAGTTTACCCAAGAGTCGCTCCTCACGAAGGGATACTGGAGTATTTACTTCCTCAGGACGAGGATCTCCACCCACTTCTGGTGTATGGCTACCTTCCTGTTCAGCCATTCTTCTATAAATTTGGAGCAACATAGCATTTTAGAATATTAGGATTTATTATTACCTAACACTTTTACTTAATATTTCCTATGGTTTGTATCCACATACTTACAATGAATCCGTTCATATATTGAACTTTCAATAGTTTAAGTCTAAATACCAATCCGTGGAATTTAGTTCACTTAAACTACAGCTCTGATACCATAATTGAAAGACCCACACTTTCATATTTCTGAAAGTCCCAAACTTTCATACTTGATAATTGTTACTCCAAAACATGCTACATGCATATTCATAAAAACAATATTTTACATTGATAAAGTAATTATAAACTACTGGATACAAACCGACTATTTCAAAGTGTTATATATTACATAGCTTCCCAAGATAGTATAATTTATACATACATGAGTAAAAAATACAATAGTTTCAAACTATTCAAAATCTTCCAACAGTATACGATTATACTGGTTACTTATCTCCTGCAATTTTTTAACATTGAGAGGGTAAGCGGTGACGCTTAGTGAGTTCAATAATAGATACAATATAACGTTATGCCATATATATACTTTAATATATACAATCAATGAGACATAACAATTTCCATACTTGAAGCAAAGAGGAACAAGGAACAACAAAGGCATACGTGAATCATGTGACAAGCTTTCCATATCAATCAATGATTTGATTCAAAGATATACAATCAATGAGACATAACAATTTCCATACTTGATATACATCAATAAAGCTTTGGCCCAAATGGCACAGAAGACATATAACTTCTGATTAACATTTTGGTAGATTTCAGGCTTATAGCTCTGTCTAACCGTCGGCCAATGCCATAGAATAGAAGTCATTCTCTTACGGAGACATGCTCTACATGGCCAGAGGCTACGTACCAGTACCAATGTGAATCTAAGTCCTTTCACTGATCACATGGTCAAAGGTATTACTTTGCTATTAAAATAGCGAATAAAAAAAATAACACGGGAAAATAACCCGTAATAATAACACTGAAAATCACATAGCACATATAACACATAACATACAATTGTTCCTATATATTGAACTCACCGTGAAATAACCGGGGGTTAAAATAGTAATCTGAGCAGCACTTCGTTATAATAAATAGCTTTCTTCATTGAAAACTGGGAGCTTTATTGAAAACCGGCCCTTGCGAGGGTTGGGCTTCAAAACATAAAAGATAAAATTTTCGGGGTCTTCGGGCACTTCGGAACGTAATTCAGATGTTGGATATGATCCCGGGGCTTCGGGGGATTAAAGTTGGCTTAAAATAGGCTTTAGAGTGAAAAAGTATGAAAAATTCCAACAAAAACCGGGAGGGTTCGCACCCTCCTATTTATAGAATGCGAGCCTCGGATCTTCGGCCGGAGGAAAGAACACGCGGCAGCAGCGAGGGGCTCCAGATAGCGCGCATGCGAGGGAGGCAGATGGCGGGTGCGAAACTCGGACACGCGAGGAGGGCACGCGTCGGACGCCAATTGGACCGCGTTTCGGACGGCTCTCCAGATCAGACACACGTCTGCTAACTCACCGAGATCGGACACGAGGCGGGTGACGTGTGCGAGATCCGACCTTATCCATGTGCGATTCCTCAGAAATTGATCCCCAAACTTCTAAAATCCATAACTTTCGCATACGGGCTCCGTTTTTGACGTTCTTTATATGCACGCGTAGGCGGGAATATATTCTACAACTTTCATTTAGACTCTGTCGGCTAATTTTGACTTTATTTTAATATTATTGTTTTTAACAGACCGGAACAGGAAAATCCGTTAAAAATTCATAACTTCTTCATCCGACGTCCGCTAGTCTGTCTTTTTACCGTTGTACTACTATTGACGAGACCTTCGATTCTCGTTTAGGTTATGTCGGCTAAATATCACTCGATCTTTATTTCGAGTTTTTAGTTGTCTACTACTATTCCGAAACTTAGAAAAATCATAACTTCCTCATATGAAGTCAGATTTGCACGTTCTTTTTATGAAAATTCTCGGTTTAACAAATACTACGACTTTTATTTAGATCACCAAGGCTAAAAAGTAGTTAATCAAAAACTCACTTTTTACGTCATTCGGCGTCGTGTCGGTTTTGTCGCGGATCTTCGATTGGTCATAACTTCTTCGTTATAACTCGGATTTCGATGAGGTTTTCGCCTAAATGTTACTAACGACATTCTTTACAACTTTCAATAATAAAATTTTACTTACTTCAATTTTTATATTTTCGTTAAATTTCAATATTTGCCTTTTGATTGGAATCTCATAAGACTTCCAATATTTTTCGAGTGATTCTAAACATAGTTTTACTTCATTTCTAGTAAAAACTATCTGTTAGAACTCAGTACTCAATATTACGTAATATTTCATAATATTATTTACTTTTAACATTTACAAAACACGATTTCAAAACGTGTATGTTACATTCGGGCTAGTCAATTTATAGATAATAAGCGTTAAAAATGACTTTTTGATAGAATATTATTTAGAATAAATAATCTTAACCAAGTTATAGTATATGTCACAAAGATTCCGTACATATAAGGAACGCGAAAATCCGAGTTATAACGAAGAAGTTACGACCCGTCGAATTTTTGCGACAAAACCGGCACGACGCTGTATGTCGTAAAAAGTGAGTTTGCGATAAAGTACATTTTAGCCTTAGCGATCTAAACGAGAGTAGCATACGTTAAACCGCGAATGTACATAAAAAGAACGTCCAAATCTGACTTCGTATGACGAAGTTATGATTTTTCTAAGATTTAGCATAGCAATGCACAACCCAGAATTCGAATTTTAGATCGATCGATTTTTAGCCGACACAATCTAAACGAGAGTTGGAGATATTGTTAATAAGAACTCAACAATATAAAGACAGGTGAAAATGGAAGTCGGATGACAAAGTTATTAATATTTAACGAACTTTATCTGTCTAAGCCTGTTAAAATATAACTTTAAAAATAACTCAAAATTAGCCGACGGAGTCTAAACGAAAGTTGTTGATCCCGTCGCTACCTACGCGTGGATATATATAATGTTGAAAATGGAGCTTATATGCGAAATTTATGGAATTTAGAAGTTCATTAAATTGTGTAAGGATGCGAGGGTGACACGTGGCCGAATCCTAGCCTTCGCTTTCCCTCCACGGCTTCGCATAAGATTCCGTCACCTAGCCCTCATACGCGCAGCGTAGAGCCTCGTATGTGCAGCGTACGATGTGTTCACCAGATATACTCTAAAAAAACCCTGACAGTTATGGACTTAGTGCCTTACAAATGAACGTTGGCAGCTATGGATTTTGTGCCATATAGATAGACATTGGCAGCTATGGACTTACTGCCTATCAGATAACATTGGCAGCTATGGAGATAATGCTTGTTGGATTAACACTGGCAGCGATGGACTTCGTTCCTATTCCTAAGGACAATCCTTATGAATGAATGAATGAAGAATAGATGATTCTTAGGGTAGATCCTTAAGAATAAAGAAGATAATGGGGATTGGAAGTTGGGTTAATTGTTTGATGATTAAACATAATAACTATATTATTGTGGGTTGAAAACCCAATGTACTCACCACGTTTCCCAACCTGAACCACTCAGTTTATTTGTATCACATGTACTGATACGAAGACACATTACACTGAGAGATTAAAGGAGATGTAAATCATTAGTGTAAATGAATGTAAGGTCGGTTTAAGCTTATGTTTCTGTATTAATGGTGACATCCCAATGTTTTAATATAAAAAAATACATTCCTTCGGAAATGCTTTGATAATATTATTATCATGTTTTTCAGGGAACAAATTCTGTAATACTACTTTTCAGAAAGGATACTCTGATTTTCAAATAAGCATAAATAAAAATTTTAAAATGATCGTGAATTTGGGGATGTCACATTCTTTGAAGGAAAGCTTTGAGATCCAGCATTTGCACCTCCTTTTAGTGGGTTGGGAGGTATAAAGTCCAACCCTTTCCTTTTCATTTCATGGATCTTCTTCTTGGTTCATTTTTGGTCATTTTGACCCTTTTGGTTGATGATTGGGAGTTAAAGTCGTTTTTGAAGCTTATAATTGTAGATCTGGATATATCATGGCTTCCGTGGGCATAAAGGTGCAAACTTTATGGTGGGTTTGGTTCCACGCATGTATTAAGTCAAGTATTAAGCACTTTTGAGCTCTAGAGTCCCATTTAGCCATGCATGCATATAAAGTTGGCAACTTTATGTAATTAACCACCTTAGAGAAGACATATCTGAGCTTGGATCCACATCTTAATGGATTAAGTGACAAATTTGGATAAATGGTCATGGTTGGTGAGTACGCAGGACGTATAAGTATGTACGCCGCACGTACAAGCCTTCCATGTTGTACGTCGAGCGTACAGGCTAAGTACACCCCGCGTGCTCGGCAGACTTGGGCTTTTTCGTTTTGGGCTTTGATTTGGGTTTGGTTGTGTTGGGCCATGTTGGGCCATCTGGATTTTTATGGTTGGACTGTTGTGACTTGTTGGAATTTCTTGGGTAAAGGCCCACGAAAGGAATTGGACCCAATATGGAAAATTATGCCTTATTTGGGCCTTATATGTTTATTTTGGATTTTTGGCCTTTGGTCATCTAGTTTGGGCCTTGGCTTTGGGCAAGCTTGAGGAAGGGTAAAAAGGTCTTTTCCCCTAATATGGACTCATAGTGTGAGTCAGGGGCTAGATATTGATGGATTGTCATCCTGGTATTTGATAGCGCATGGATTTTAGCGAATCTGCAGTCCGAGATTATTCATCGGATCAGCTGTTGATGAGGTGTTGTCTTGATATTGGCAGTTCGGGGATCTGTCAGCCAGCAGCCAGGGATCGTATATATGACTCGGTAGTGCGTTGTGAGTTTTTCCTCATTGTACTTACGGGTCGTAGGCACCAAGTTCAGCCCATTGGTTGGATAACCTGATATTGTGGATATGTTGAGAATGGAATAGATATGCATGCTAGTCTTGATATGCTAGTCTGGTAGATTAGTTGGAATACTTGTGATTCTGTCTGCATGATTACATGTATATGTTTGTTAGCTGTCGGTATATTGTGTTGGGTTGAGGTTGTAGTGCTTCATATTGAAGCCAACAAACCCTGGAGCATTCCAGATATGAGCTGAAGGCCGGGTAATGCATGCCAGACTCATACTGAGGGCTCAGGTGCATTCTAGATATGAGTTGAGGACCTGGTTGGTATGCTAAACTCGTACTGATGACTTGAGGGTATTGAAGCAATCCACATATGAGTTGAGGGCCGGGGTAGGGTATGCCAGACTCATACTAGGGGCTCAGTAGCATTCCAGATACGAGCTGAGGACCCAGTTGGTATACCAGACTCGTATTGAGGGATGAACATTGGTACTCTAGTTTGATGATTTATTGGGTTGGGTGCAAGCCAGATATATGATGTGGGCCCCGGGGGCAAGCCAGACTTATGTTTTGGGCTCAAGAGCAGGTCAGATATGAGCTGTGGACCCAATAGGCAAGCCAGACTCATATTCTGGGCTCATGGGTAATCTAGTCTTTTAGTTGTTGACCCAGTACATGCTGTTGTTGCATATGTGCTATTTGTTTGGGTGTTGGTACTTTGGGGGTACTCTCTATGCTTTGTGCTTACAGTTTTGTTTATGGTTTCAGGTTCTTCAGATGATTCATTGCAAGGCGAAGGCGTGACCGTACACATCCTTGGTTTTATAACGGATTGGATCTTGGGAGACTCTGATTTTAAATCATGTTTTACAGACATGCTTTTGTAAACACTTTTATCAGTAAATGGGTTGTTTTGAAAATTTAAATTTGTTGAAATTTTTGGAGTGTTACAAGTTGGTATCAGAGCCTTGGTTTGAGTGATCTGGAGGAACACTCGTGTGAATACAATCTTAAACTAAGGAAAGAGGGTTTTTAAAAATGATTTTCAAAGTAACGGTTTTAAAAAATAATATAATTTTCAAAGTTGCTTTCAAAATAACCAAAAGAGGATGTGATGTGTACGATCATCCAGAGCCAGTAAGTTGACCCCAAATTACCACACTGTTCTTTGATATTGTGATATCTTAGAACATCATTCTAGTGATAGGCTAGAGATCTTCAGGAATTGCATAATAGAATGGCCTGATTATATGATTCCTTATCTCTTATAGAATCCCTGATTGATTGTTGTATGACTCTTTCGCGTGTGAATTGGCTATTGAACGAATATGCTAAGTCACATGCTACATGGTTTAAATGATCTTAGGATAAGGAATTTGGTCCTGCTGCGCAACTCTTGTCTGAGTCCAACCGTTGTGGGATTGAGTCTTTTAGCCTAACATTGTTTAAACTGTGGGGTATGTGATTGTATTTATCTGATAGTCATCTGGCCCTAATGGATGGTCACGTGGCGGTTAGTGGTAGGGTGAGTTGTGTAGGGTCATCCAACCAGTTGCGTTATTGGATGAGGAGGCAATGGTTCCCTTAGAGTGGGTGCGATTCATAACGAGTCAGCGTGAGGAAGGTTCAGCCACTCTTGAGAGAGTGGGGCGGAGCGAAGGTGCGCCAAGATGTTGGGAGTTTGGTGTGCTTGTTTCGATGTTGAGCAGGTTTCAAGAGTATTTTATGACTAGGACTTAGAGGACCTGAGATGATTCTTGAGGAAGGTATGGATAGGTATGGAAGGTAGTATTGGGCCCGTACTACTGGAAGCACAAGATCCATACTCGAATCAAGGAAGGTTTTGGGGATTCTAAGGGTTGGTCGGGGAAGATAGCATGGTTGGATATCATGATTCGCAACAGTGTTTTTGTTCCTGTCAGTCTATTGGTTGTGGCTGCTCAGGCATGGGGATGGACCTGGTAAGTTTTTTGAGCCCCAGTGGCGTTATTGATTTGGGTTGTTTGGTGCATACATAGTGATCTTTGGTTTGAGGCCTCGGAGGTTTTGCTCGAGGCCGGGTATTCGAGTCGCAGGACTCAAGAATAGGAAGATGATTATGATCGTCTTGGTTTGTGCAGCTGGTTTGAGTTATGATTTGGTTTCAACGCCAGTTGGTGGTGGTTCGAGCCTAAGTGGGGGGAACTGGAATTCTCAAATTGAGTGTCAGTCATTGAGGGATTTTGTAACATCCGTGATTCGAGGTAATACTAATTATTTAATTTTGTAATTAATTGTTGGACTATGAGAGTAATGTTGGACTATTTGAGTTGGGCCGTTAGTGAGTAGGCCGACTGAAGATGTAGGTCGGGCGTAAGCTTGGCGTACACGAGGCGTAATGGCAGCATTGGATGCGCGGGATCGATACGCGTACGTGCAGCGTACACGAGCATACTCAAAACCCTAATTTTTAGGGTTTAAGCCATATAAATACCTCATTATGTCCCAAACCCTAGCCTCCTTACCAGCCACCTTGACTCAGAAACCCTAGAAACCTGACCTTCTTCATCTTTGTGTGATTTTGATCTTGTGAAGCCCATTTTGGTAATTTAGAGCTTGGAAGGAGAAATAGGAAGTTGGTGAAGAAGAACTTGAGTAGCTTGAGCTCAAGGATCTGAGATATCATCACCATTTAGCACTCATTTGAGGTAAAAAGCTCACAACTTGCCTCATGTATGCTTAGATCTATGATAATGGTGTTTTGGACCTTTTTGGTCCCAAGAATGGATTTTTATGGTCCAAATCTGTTTCTAGGCTTAGGGTTGCCACCCTTAGTGCTATATGAGTCCCAAGAACAGAAAAGTTTCCATTTTGAAGGTCTTCTTGTGGCCATGCATGAGTTTTGGTCATTTCCATGGAAGTTAGTTGCCATATTTCAAGTTTGGGTCCATTTGGTGGGTTACAAGCCACCAAGTAATCGACTTTATGGATTAAGACACTTTAGTGGACTCAGATCTGCGCTTTGAGCTTAAGGTCTTAAGGGATTAAGCCTTTTTGGAGATTATAGCTTGACAGGTTAGTACGTTGGGCGTACAAGCCCGTACGCACAGCGTACAAGCCATGCAAGCTGTACGCTTAGCGTACAGAGGAGTACGCCCCGTATACTCACTGGATATGGGTTTTCGTCATTTGGGCCTCGGTTTGGGCCGATCCTTGAACTTCTTAGCTACTGGGCCTTAGTGGGCCATCAGAAGTCAGTTATTGGGCTAAGGGCATGTTTGGGCTCAAGGAAAGGCCCATTTGAGGAGTTGGGCCCAATTTAGAAAATTAGGCTATAAGTGGGCCATTAGCGGGCTTGTAAAGGCTATATAGAATTGGACCATGTATGTTATGGATTTGGGTCTAGGTTATGGACCAAATTAGATCAGGGGTTAAATGGTTATTTTACCCAAAGAAGGATTATTGGATTTTGACTAAGTATTATTTTGGTAATGATAGCTCGGGGAGTCGTCGGGGCAGTCGTTAAACTTTCCTTACCGTCAGATTTTGCATTTAGTTTTGCGAGGTGAGTTTCCTCCTATAGGAACGGGTCGAAGGCACCAATTTCGACCCCTTTATGTATGTTAGCATGTTCCGGACTTCGATCCGATGTTGGGCAATGCCCGACGAATGTTTGTATGCTTGATGTCTTCGTGATTCTTGCATGTGTATGTATTTGTATGTTTCTGGATTACAGTCCGAGGTCGGGCAAAGCCTGAGGAATGTTAGTATGCTTCCGGATTTCGGTCCGATGTCGGGCGGGGCCCGAGGAATGTTTGTATGTTTATGTTATGTGATTATTTATGTGTATTTGTTGATATGTTTATATGTATACCGAGCTTTGCTTGATACCGGGCGGGGCCTGATGTCGGATTTCGGTATGATGTCGGGCGGGGCCCGACGCCGGACATTGTCTGATGTCGGGCGGGGCCCACAATATGTTTATATGTGATTATATGCTTATGTGTATGGTATGTGGTATTTTGGGGAGACTCACTAAGATTCGTTCTTATAGTTTTCAGTTTTGGTTTCAGGTACTTTTGGTAGCAAAGGGAAGAGCTCGGGATGACTGCAGTGCACACACCATTATGTTAGCCTGGGATGTTTTACTCTGATATATTTATATGTGTTTTGATATGATGTTTTGAGATACTACGACGTACATTTTAATGAGATGATTTTGATAACTATGGTTTATTTATGATTTAAAAACGAAATTTTTGGGCATGAGTTTTGGGATGTTTTTCAGATTTTCCAGTTCGTTGTTTGGATTGTTGTTTTCGGATTAGTCGGGTGGATGTTGATCGGTGGATCTTTTCCAGAAGTGGGTATGTTCTGTTCCATATGAGTCTTGATTCTCCGGATTAAGTGTCAATGTGTCCTCTACCTCTGGTCGTTGGGTTCATCATCCAGCGGAGGTTCTCTCGAAAGTTAAATTGTGGCAGCCGGATGTCAATGGTCGGGTCAACCTATCATCAAGTTCAGTGTGATATATGTTCCTTTGCTCTTTGGTTATGTTTACCCTCAATGGTGGAGTGTAAACTTGGTTCATAGCATACTCAGGTTTTGGTAACTTTCGGGATCACCTTGGAAGTCTTCTCGAGCTAGTTTCGTATTGGTGGAATATGTTCGGTCTCAATCAAGTATGGGATCTTGTTTCGACCGATCATGATGATGTCTTTTCTATTGATTGAGGTGTTATTTCAATTATATCTGGTATTTCTTCTCTCTTTGGATGAGATTATGAGTTCCCTAGGAATGTGCATGGTGGCGATTCATGTGAGCAGGCCAAGATAGCTTTGGAGCACTTGGTTCGAATTACGTGCATGGTTCTTTTGGGTTATAGCCTTCAAATTGGACCAAGAGTGAAACCGTTTTCCTATTCTCGGGTCGTGTGCGACCACGTTTTTGTAAGGTTTTTCTTTGGTAGCAGCATTGTTTTGCTCATTTGGCATTGTGAGGGAAGTTGATTAGGTCCCTTCAAGGTAATGGAATGAGGTGGGTATCTTTAGGCCCAAAGTGCTGGGTGAATGATGTGATGACGACAAGGTCGGTATGATATCGGGAGCATTCCAGACATGGGTTGAGGGCCAGGGAGGGCATTCTAGACTCATGTTGTGGGCTCGGAGGCAATCCAGACCTATGATGAGGACCTTGCAGATGTATTCCAGTCATAGGCTGTAGGCCTAGTGAACATGATTGTTCATTTATTTTGCTTGTGGTACTTTCGGTGTTGACGTGCTGATGGGAGTTGGGCGAGTCACAAATTTGTTGGTTGGATAAAGGGAGCAGTAAGGGTTGTGGGGAGTATTAGTCTGGTATCAAAAAGTCTCGGTGGGATGCATGCATTATAATTCCGATTGTTCGCAAGTTGTTGTTAGGGTTGTGATTTTCAAGTTGGAAATTGCTTATGAGTTCACAAGTCACAAAGTTCTTTATGATTGTTTCGAGTGGTTGTCCAGGTGGGGGTACACCTAAGCATATAAGGGGTTGGATGTAACGCTTAAATTCTTGGTTTGATCATCTTTGCTCAGCGAAACAGTGATTAGTAATGGCATAGCAGAGAGTCAAGGGTTGTTAAGGTTTTGGTGCATCATATGGTTTGGTTTTGGGTGAAGTTCACGGTCGGTATGTTTTGAAGATCATTTCTGCATGTTTCTGGTAGTGTCCCCAGTTAGGGACTGGGGGTAGATTCAAATGGATGCTCATCAGTTTTAGGGAATGATCTACGAGAAGATATTATGAGTGGTCATTTTCAAGTGGGATTTTGGTGGAAACTCGCGTTGGGAATCGCGAGTGTATCCATGCAAGGTCTGTATCCAGAGAGATGTGGGTTAGTAAATTTGCATGTCAAGGCATCAGCTAAAGGGTTCAGGATATAACTTATGTGTCTATTCTCCAGGATGGTTCTACCTTTGTGAAGGTCGGGCAAGTGATGAGGTTTCACATTTATAGCAGCAGTTTATCGGTCTGACAGTTAAGGAAATCAATATATTGTATCTCATTGTGTTCATGGAATTGCCGTCATTAGGAGTTGAGTAGAAAGTTTCATGGATTTAGCATTGGTTCAGTATGGGCGGTATGTCAAGGAGTCAGACCAATTCGAGACTTCAGATTTCAGATAAAGTATGTTGGGTTTCTGCATGGGTTTGTCGATTCATCTTCTTTGGGTGGGAAGTTCTGTTGGGTTCAGTTACTTTAGGAAGGTAACTATATGTTCAAGGTTGTGGTTGTGTCCCTCGGGCTGTCGGTCATGCTAGGGTGATAAGGAATGATTTTGAGTATGAAATCAAATTTAAGTGGATGAGAGTTATAACACCCGGTTTTGAATCACTTCATTATTCAGGGCTGCGACCAGATCATTAGTTATCATAAGGCTTGGGAGCTTGGGGATGAAAGGATTTGAACCCCCTTTTGGATGAGGGTGTTAAAGTTTAAGTGATCCGAGTGTTTGATGGTGCTTCGGAGCCCAAGGGCATAATTGTAATTTGTTAACTCGGTCCTTTATGAACTTTAGGTTTTGTTTGGGGAGTTTTAAGGCTATGACAGGTCGCTAGAAGTGTAGGGCTTCTAGTCACCTTTCTGTGGATATAAAGTTTGCCGGAAATGAACTTAGATCGAGGAAGTTATGGCCTTCGGAGTGTTAAGGGTTTTAGAAGGAACCCTAGTACGCGGGGCGTACCAAGGGAGTATGTGGGGCATGTTGTTGCGGAGGTCAGTACGATTGGCGTAAAGTAGTGTATGCTTGGCGTATTGGGAAGGCTGGTTCGGGAGTGTGAGGCCTCGTACGTTGGGCGTACGAGGAGTACGTTGGGAGTACAAGGGTAATTGAGAAAACCCTAATTTTTGTGTTTTTCCCTATATAAGCTTTATGATAGCCTCTTTTGATCATTTCTAAACCACCCACCATGCTCTAAAAACCCTAATTCGACCCCCTATCCCATGTTTAGTGATTTTGAAGCTCTTGTGAGATTTTGTGGATCTAGAAGAAGAAGGAGAAACTTAAAGATTTGTTCTTGTGAGATTTTGTTGATGATTGGGAGTTAAAGTCGTTTTTGAAGCTTGTAATTGTAGATCTGGATATGTCATGGGTTCCGTGGGCATAAAGGTGCAAACTTTATGATGGGTTTGGTTCCATGCATGTATTAACTCAAGTATTAAGCTCTTTTGAGCTCTAGAGTCCCATTTAACCAAGCATGCATAAAAGGTTGGCAACATTATGTGATTAACCACCTTGGAGAAGTCATATCTGAGCTTGGATCCAAGTCTTAATGGATTAAGTGATAAATTTGGAAAGATGGTCAAGGTTTGTGAGTACGATGTGTGTACAATCCTTCCATGCTATACGTTGAGCGCATAAATAAAATTTATAAAATGACCGTGAATTTGGGGATGTCACATTCTTTGAAGGAAAGCTTTGAGATCCAGCATTTGCATCTCCTTTTGGTGGCTTGGGAGGTATAAAGTCCAAACCTTGCCTTTTCATTTCATGGATCTTCTTCTTGGTTCATTTTTGTTCATTTTGACCCTTTTGGTTGATGATTGGGAGTTAAAGTCCTTTTTGAAGCTTGTAATTGTAGATCTGGATATATCATGGGTTCTGTGGGCATAAAGGTGCAAACTTTATGGTGGGTTTGGTTCCATGCATGTACTAAGTCAAGTACTAAGCTCTTTTGAGCTATAGAGTCCCATTTAGCCATGCATGCACATAAAGTTGGCAACTTTATGTAATTAACCACCTTGGAGAAGTCAGATCTGAGCTTGGATTCCAGTCTTAATGGATTAAGTGATAAATTTTGATAGATGGTCATGGTTGGTGAGTACGCAGGGCGTACAAGTATGTACGTCGTGCGTAAAAGCCTTCCATGTTGTACGCTAAGCGTACAGGCTGAATACGTCCCACGTACTGGACAGACTTGGGCTTTTTCGTTTTGGGCTTCGGTTTGGGTTTGGTTGTGTTGGGCCATGTTGGGCCATCTGGATTTTTATGGTTGGGCTATTGTGACTTGTCGGACTTTCTTGGGTAAAGGCCCACGAAAGGAATTGGGCCCAATTCGGAAAATTGGGCCATATTTGGGCCTTAGATGTTTAGTTTGGATTTTAGGCCTTTAGTCATCTAGTTTGGGCCTTGGCTTTGGGCCAAGCTTAAGGAAGGGTAAGAAGGTCATTTACCCTAAATTGGACTCATAGTGTGAGTTAGGGGATAGATATTGATGGGTTGTTTTCGTGGTACTTGATAGCGCATGGATTTTAGTGGATCTGCAATCAGAGATTATTCGTGGGATCAGTTGTTGATGGGGTTTTGTCTTGATATTGGCGGTTCGGGGATCTGTCAGCCAGCAGCCAGGAATCGTCTGTATGACTTGGCAGTGCAAGGTGAGTTTTCTTCACTGTACTTACGGGTCAAAGGCACTAAGGTCGGCTCATTGTTTGGATAACTTAATATTATGGATATGTTGAGTATGGAATAGATATGCATGCTAGTCTGGTAGATCAGTATGACTACCTGTGATTTTGTCTACGTGATTAACTGTATATGTTTGTTTGTTGTCGGCATATTGTATTGGGTTGAGGTTGTACTGCTTCATGCTGTAGCCAAAAAACCCTAGAGCATTCCAGATATGAGCTGAGGGTTGGGTACGGCAGGCCAGACTCATACTGATTGATCGGGTGCATTCCATATACGAGCTGAGGACCTGGTTGGTATGCCAGACTCATACTGAGAGCTTAAGGGTATCAGAGCAATGCAGATATGAGCTGAGGGCTGGGTAGGGTATTCCAAACTCATACTGAGGGCTCAGTAGCATTCCAGATACGAGTTGAGGACCCGGTTGGTATACCAAACTCGTACTGAGGGCTGACCATTGGTACTCCAGTCCGATGACTGATTGGGTTGGGAGCAAGCCAGACATAAGTTGTAGGCCCCGGGGGCAAGCCAGACTTATGTTGTGGGCTCAAGAGCAGGCCGGATATGAGTTGTGGGCCTAATAGGCAAGCCAAACTCATAATGTGGGCTCAGGGGTAATCTAGTCTTTTAGTTGTGGACCCAATACATACTTTTGTTGTATATGTGCTATTTGTTTAGGTGTTGGTACTTTTGGGAAACTCACTAAGCTTTGTGCTAACAGTTTTGTTTATGGTTTCAGGTGCTTCAGATGATTCGTGGCAAGGCGAAGGCGTGACTATACACATCCTTGGTTTTACAACGGTTGGATCTTGGGAGACTCTGGTTTTAAATCATGTTTTGGAGACAATGCTTTTGTAAACACTTTTATTAGTAAATGGATTGTTTTGAAAAGTTTAAATTTGTTGAAATTTTTGGAGTGTTACAGGCAGTGCCCTAGTTAGAACTCGATGCTCTAATGTTGATTGTTTTATGCTATTAGGAACTACTGCTAGTGTTGGCTGACTATTAAGCGAATATGCTAGGTGATATGTGCATATTTAGCTATGTATTTAGTATAGATTTTCATTATTTGTTAGCTAACTATTTACATATTATGGACAAAAGGTACTTAATAGTGTTCAAATTGTATTTTCAGTCCAAAACATATCCTCGGAAGCAAAAGGAAGCAGGAGAAGCAGTTGGAAGTTCGGGAGTTGAAACAAAGAAGAAGAATGCCAAAAACAAGAAGGACTCGGCGAGTCAAAGCTTGACTCGACGATTTGGATCGAAGATTCGAGAAGCTCTAGAAGTCCTTTCCGTACACGGATTTTTAATGAGGGACTCGACGAGTTGGGACCCTGACTCGACGAGTCACCTCTGTTTCCAAAAAAATATAAATAGGGACTTTGAGATTGAGATGGGGACTTCTCTGGAACCCTAGGAGGCTCAGATTGCAATTGAAGATACTGCTAGACCGAGAGAAGCTGAGGAATCAACCTTAAGTTCCTTTTTGAAGAGGATTAAGGCAAATTCTAATTCATTCTTAGTTAAGCTTTTGATTGAATCATGTTTGAACTAATTGAATTCGTTTTTGAGTTTGTTTTTACTGCAATTATGTACTAAAACCTTTATCTTGTGTTTAGGGTAGATGAATTTGTGAATATGGATTGATTTTATGGTTAGAATTAATTTTAATTGGTAATATTGTTTTGCTAAGCTTGTTAAAGAACCTCATAGATTAATAACAACTATTTTCTGTTAATAAATCAGTAATTAAGTTGTATGAACATCTCTTTGTTATTAATTTCATATAATTTATGTGACCACATAGTTATATATCTAGGAATAACGAATGTCAAACTAGAATTAACTAGAAACTAGGTAAATTAATACGTGAGCTTGTGTGATACACCATCAATAAGAGGTTAATTGAATCACCATTTCAATTAACCATTACAAGTCCTACTTAACCCGAATTAATTAACTAGGGAACTTATTAATTTAGACAACTGGTCACTGCTTGAATTAATCTATTTTCTAAGGATTAGCAATAACGAACGTGAACCTAATCATCTCAACCGGTAGCCAATGAAAAATTAATCTGATATATTTACCATAAAATCAACCATAGGATCAAATGAATCGAACCTAGACAGAAGTCCTTTTTATCATTGAATTTAGTTGCAATTTAATTGTTTAGCTGTTCAATTAATTGCTAGGTAAGTGTTAGTTAAGTTTCTAGTCTTGTAAAACTAGAGAAACCCCTCCTATTTTATTATTTGTTTTAGATAATATTAGTAATTAGTTTAATTTTTGTTCCCTGAGTTCGATACCCTACTTATTTAACTATACCACAATTGATAGGTCCACTACCTTTGTGTGCCTAATTCATAAGTGAAGAGTAGGATAAAACTTAGTTCGTTTCACACTAGGTTACATGTTGCAGAAATTAGATAATTTTAGAAGGTTATGAATAACTCTATGGCACAACTCTTGTTTGGCTCCAACAGTTGTAGTGTGAGACCTTGCAGTCGAAGAATTATCTAGCGTTTGTGGTATGTAATTATATTCGTAAGATAGTTAGTGGGAGTTAGTGGGGGTTTCTTCTGCTGCTAATGGCAGAGAGTGGTGGGAAGGGAATCCTAGGAGAACCTAGTAAGAAAGTTAGCATTAGCAGGTACGTTGTTAGGGAGTCACTTAGGGGAATCGGTATGACTCTTGAGGAAAGTATGGATAGGTGTGGAAGGTAGTATTGGGCCTATACTACTGGATGTACATGATATGTACTCGAGTAAGGAGAGAAATGAGGATACTAAGGGAACCACTTGGTGTGAGACACTTCGAGTGTTTTCTGATGGTTTGTATGGTTTATTTTCAGTATGGTGGTCGCTCGAGGTGGTTCAAGATCTCATGAACCGGGTTTGCAGACTGATGTTGGATCAGTCGGTCGTTGTGTTTTTTGATGATATTTTGGTCTATTCTAAGACCATGGAGCAGCATGAGGATTATCTGTGAGAGGTTATGGAGACTCTAAGGAATGAGAGGTTGTATTCCAAGTTCTCCAAGTGCGAGTTCTGGTTGTGCGATGTGCAGTTTCTTGGGCATCTTGTCAACCAGAAGGGTATATTGGTCGATCCGGCCAAGATCGAGGTTGTGATGCAGTGGGAGGTTCCGAGATGTCCATCCAAGATTCGTAGTTTCCTTGGCTTAGCTAGGTATTATCGGAGGTTTATCGAAAATTTCGCTAGCATCGTCGTTCCATTAACAAGGTTGACGAAGAAGTCTGCTACTTTCCGTTGCGGGACCGGAGTAGCAGGCGGCATTTGAGACTTTAACGCAGAAGTTATCTGAGGCTTTGATCTTGACCCTGCTAGAGGGTGTAGATGATTTTGTGGTGTATTGTGATGCATCAATTTTGAGATTGTGTGCAATTTTGATGCAGAGGGGTCGTGTGATAGCTTATTCTTCGAGGCAGCTGAAGCCTCATTAAGCGAATTATCCCACTCTTGATTTGGAGATGGGGGCACTGGTTTTTTCCCTCAAGATTTGGCGACATTACTTGTATGGGGTTCGTTGTATCATTTACACAGATCACAAGAGTTTGAGGTATTTGATGGATTAGCCAAATTCCATGAGGCGGTGCACATGGTTGGATGTGGTGAAGGATTATGATTATGAGATCCTTTATCACCCAGGGATGGCCAACGTGGTGGCCGATGCTCTTAGCCGCAAGGTGGCTGGTACTCCCATCATGGATGTTTGTCTAAGGATGACTGTGATTACCCCACTCTTAGAGCAGATTCTAGAGGCTCAGGTTGAGGCTATGAAAGAGGAGCATTGGAAGAGCAAGCGCATAGTGGATCAGATGGCTTCTTTTGATTATGATAGTCAGGGATTATTGACCCTTCAGCAGAGAGTCTGAGTTATATATTGTAGGGGTATGCGGCAGATTTTGATGGAGGAGGTGCATAAGTCGAGGTTTTCTATTCATCCAGAAGCGACGAAGATGTATAGAGACCTCCGACTCGATTATTGGTGGCGCTGCATGAAGTGAGATGTGGCCTGGTATGTGGAGAGACGCTTGACTTGCAGGAAAGTCAAGGTCGAGAATCAGCGAACTCACGACAAGATGGAGCCGTTGAGTATTCCTGTGTGGAAATGGGAAGAGGTTACGATGGATTTTATCACGATACTACTGCGGACCGCACGAGGGGTGGATTCGATTTGGGTTATTACGGACCGATTGACCAAGAGTGCACATTTTATCCCCATTTAGGAGAGCATTTCCACAGAGAAGTTAGCAAATGCCTATATCCGGGAGGTTGTAACACGACATGGGGTTCCCATCTCAGTGGTTTCAGATCGGGATGTTCGGTTCACTTCCAGGTTCTAGAATAGGTTACATGAGCAGTTGGGTACTCGGTTACACTTCAGTACAACTTTTCATCCACAGAACGATGGTCAGAATGATCATACTATCCAGACCTTGGAGGATATGCTTCGAGCATGTGTATTGGATTTTGGTGGTAGCTAGGATACGTATCTTCCATTGACTGGGTTATCTTACAACAACAGCTACCACGCTAGTATTTATCGGCCTCCTTTTGAGATGCTCTACTGGAGAAAGTGTTGGACCCCGATTTTCTGGGATGAGGTCGGTCAGCAAGTTATGGGTAGCACGGAGGTGGTACTCCAGACTACTGATAGATCTAGTATGTGCGCGGGAAATTATAGACTGCACAGACCCGTCAGAAGAGTTATGCGGATAGACGTCGATTAGATTTGGAATTTCAGGTTGGGGACATGGTACTCCTGAAGGTGTCACCTTGAAAAAGTGTCATCCGGTTCAGGATATGGGGAAATTTGGGCCCCAGATATATCGTTCCATCCAGGGTTGTTTCTTAGGTGGTCCGGGTTGCTTATCGTTTGGAGCTACACGAGGAGCTTAGTCAGATTCACAACACTTTTCACGTCTCTCAACTGTGGAAGTTTTTATTTGATGATTTTGTAGTGGTTCCATTGGAAGATATTCAGGTGGATGAGCGCCTGAATTACATAGAGAGGCAGATTGTGATCCTAAACAAGAAGACAAAGATTTTGTGAAATAAGGTTGTGGGCCTAGTGAAGGTGCAATGGCAGCATCAGAAGTGTTCATAATGGACATAGGATCCTGAGGAGGATATGAGAGTGTACAACCCATAGTTGTTTGCGGAGACGGACTTCGAGTAAGAAGTCTGATTCAAGTGGGGTAGAATTGTAGTTCCCAATTTTCATGTAAATTTCTTAAATTCTAAAGTGTTAATTGATTTTCCATATTGGCCTATTACGTTGGGAATAATCATGGTACATTGGGTGTACCTTGGCGAACCTTCGACACGGGGTTTTCCCCCTAGCACACTGGGCATACTCATGGTACATTGGTCGTACTCGAGCCAGAGGCAAACCCTAAGTTTTAGGGTTTGGACCCTATTTAAGCACCTTATAACCCCAATCTCTCTTCTATGATTAACATTCTTTGTCCCAAAGCAGCTTCGACAAAACCCTAATCCCTCTCTAGAGAATGTTGAGCCTTGTGTGTGTTTTGCTTTGTGTTTGGTGTTTCCTGAAGGAAAGTAGAACCCTTGGAGAAGCTCTTGTTGATTTGAAGCTTGTGGATCTAGAATTTATTCACCTTTATCGTCTTCCATAAGGTATAAAGTCTCAACCTTGTTGATACTTTGTTTAGATCTAAGCTAGTTAGGGTTTTTGGCGTATTTTGGTCCCTCAAGTTGATTCATGTGAGTATAAGTTACTCCAGAAGTTTAGAATAATAGATCTTGATGTTTTTATGGTCCATTCTTCATAAAAATGGCATCTTCACGGATTTAGCTCAACCATGCAAAAGTTGATGGTCATATGTTAGGGTGCAAAGTTCTCCTCGGATGTGATGTAGGCTTACCCTCTTTAGGATGTGGAATGGGTTGAGCCTTTGCTATAAATAGGAAGTGAGTAGCTCCCATTTATGTAAGAACCTATATGTGTGAGATTTAGTTTAGAGAGAGAAATCATTACAAGACCCACTTTGTAAACTTTGAGAAATCATTACAAGACCCACTTTGTAAACCTTTTCTAGTCTAATTGAGCTTAAACAGAGAATTATTTATTGTCACACCCCCTGCACGGCCTTTGGCGGAAACGCCGACCAGTGTGACGGTATAAAGAGCGCCAATCCTATTAACATGAGAATACATGCATTTTGAAAGTCAGCATAATGTTGGTGAGTGCATGAGTTTTTATTTTGAATTTTTGAATTCCTTTTAAGAATACTTTTCTTTAGTGAAAACCTTTCTTATTTATTTATGTAGTCTTCTATCTTTTAAGATATCTTTTACTGGTCTTAAATAACTATCTTTTCAGGATATCTAACAATCCTAACGTAATATAATTAGGATTGTCTTCTGTTAATTTACTATCTTTTAAGGATTTCTAAGGATCCTAATGTATTTTAATTAACATACCAGGCGTCCCTAATAGTAATTTAAGCTCTAAGGCAATTTTTAATATATTAACGTAATCCCCTATAATAGACGCTACGACCGTAAATGTACCCCTGATCACGACGCTTCATCGGACATCGAATAGTAACTTATATGGAAGGTATCCTGTCGGGATTGTATCTAGCAATCATAGGTGGGGTTGTCATGGCCCCGGATAGATCTATAGATAACATCCTACCTCTCGTAAGATTAACGATTATAGGTATTGGGGACACTACAAGAAAAACGCGATTTTGCTAGGGAAGGTTGCTATGGAACGTATTTTCGTTGTTAATCTGCAATGGATCGTGCTATGGAATGTCGTTCCATAGCAATGTTTCTACCAGATTGTCTACGGATTTTATTTCTGGTAGCGAGAGTGGGAGTTTCTAGGGAAAATGCTACCGACTCCATATCCGTTGGTATTATGCTACCGATAGTTCTATGGAACAAAAATTCGTAGCAACTTTCCAACAACATTTGTTACCAAATCACTTTCCGTTGTACTGTTGCTATGGAATTCATCATCGTGGTTAATATGCAACGGAGTTTGTGACGGAAACCAATTTCATAGTTTAATTGATATGGAAGTACCATTCGTAGGTATTTGCTAGGAAATTCTGGTATGGAATATGATTTCGTTTGCTTGTTTTTCTATGGAACAAAACGCGTAGCTAATTTGTGACGAAATTTATTGGGATGTTGTATGCTTAATTAATTTTGTTATACTATGGATGAATTATTATTATGATCATTGGAGTTTGTAAGATATGGTTTGAATGAAATGTTTTTGAATTGGTAATATGTGGCATAAACTAACGGCTAAAAAATGTAAAAATGAATAGATATTGCTGGCAAGCAGACTCGAACTTAAGCTTATGCTAGAAAAGGGCGCGGTTAAGCCAATTGTGCTAATCAAGTTGTGTATAATTTATTGAAAACATAGTATTATAATGAATAATTAACAACGAATTCATTACAAAATTATTTTTAATTACATTAACCGGGCATGTTAAAGTATATATAATCTATGTAGATTATTTTCCTTAATAACAAATTCATTACAAACTTATTTTTAATTACATTAACTATACTTCATCACAAAAATAACATGGTTTTTAGAAATACTTCATCCTACTCAAACAACATAGCAAGCAAAAATGACTAAAATGCCCTTTTAACAGAACCAAAATAAAATTATAGTAGTACTATACAACTTCATATATAATACAATAAGAACACTAATATTCAATGTCCATTCTATTATCAACCATTAATATTTTTAAGAAATATACAAACCTACCATACTCTACATACCAACGACAAACCGTGCAATATCTTTGTCGATCCTCATCCTCTTCATGGCCTATTGTCAATGCACCTTTAACAGAATGATGTGGGTCTTGACATTGGAATGTGATGTTATTCGTTGTAAGTCTATGAACAACATCAATAGCCCGCAACAACTCTTTGGCACTATCAACAACACCCGTGTACTCCCCATCATCCGGAACTGCCCAGCCAAAATAGGCATCAAGTAATTGTAAACCTACACATTAAAATATCCATCAATTAATCCAATGTACCATTTCCAATAAAACAGTAAATATTATACAACACAACACAACTAAATACTAACCCCAAACTACAAACATGCCTTAATTAACTATATATATAATTTAATTTACATATATACCATATATACATACCTTCATCACATTGATGAGGCCCTATTGAAATGTAGATCATTCCAAGCAAATAAATTGCCTCAAGATGATCTTCATCTGCTGCTTTTCTCAACAAAGTCAATCCTAAATCAAAATTGCCATAATAAAAGCACTCATCCTGTTGACAGAATAACAATATCAATATATAACATCTATGACACAAAATATTAATAAATGATATATTTAGATTACATATAATTACTGAAATTACACATACAATTCCTTGTCTATACATGGCTTCAATGTTATTATGCAATGCACATGTGCGTATAAATGAATTAGCTTTCAGAGTTTTAGGACCCATTCCTTCAAACATGTCAATGCATGCTGTTCTGTACACTTGAGGATCACCCCCTGCTTCATACATCTTCTTTGAACTTCAAAAATTTAAATACACAGTAAATAACTAACAAATAAAGTTTTATTTCATCAAATATACATTCATTAGTTGATGTTTATTGATAATTACCAAAGTCTTGCAGAGACGATGCCTTTCGCAGATTCTGACCCTAATACTACAAATATCCGACTCAAAACCTCTAGTGGGAGATCATCTAACGAAAGGCGACTTCTAGTATTCGACATTCTACTTACAAAATACACATTTGAGTAGTTGATTTCAATTTCTTTTTTTATTAAGCGTAAATATGAAAGACAATGTAACAGGGTATGGAAAAAAACTTACTTTATGCTGATTTGGTCGAGAGGAGTACATGAGTCTCTATTATCGGAGAAAATCGTTTTTGAGAACGATTATTCTAAGACGATTTGGGGGTTTTACTGTTTGTATATTCAGATATATCGTCCGTAAAAGTTGAGATGTTATGAATGGTTGAAGAACTGGAACGTCGGCGTGACGTCAGATGTATGATGGTGCCTTAACAATTTAGAGTGCAAAAAGACCAAATTGCCCATGAAATCATTCCAAATATGTGAATACTAAGGGTATTTGTGTCAAAACACATATTCAAATATTATAGCCTTTTATAGCTAGGTAATATTGGACTTTTGATTGTTAAAATGAAAAAGACACAAATAACATATATATCATAATCCATAATGTAATACATTTATATTAACATTTCACCAAATTACTAGTATATATTCATGTACTAATATACATATTAGTCCCTATCTTTATAGTAACTTTTTTTACTTTGATTTCAGCCACAATACTTTTTCTTTTTTGCCACTTTTAGTCCATATGTTTATTCCTTTACAATTTTACCCTATGAAAAGCATGGGTACTCCACTAGTTGATATTAAACCAAATTACCAAGTCCAAAATAAAATACATGCTTGTTTATGCCTTTACAAATGTATTTTATATGTATTTAATACCAGGAAAGAACAAACATTTGCTATATACAACTATAATCATAATACAATATAAACACTAATATTAAAAGTCCAAAATACATTATTCAAATTTCAAACATTATTTAAACATCATTCCAAACTTTAACTCATTTAGTCCCTTATATTAAACCAAAAGAATCTACATAGCATTAATTGTCATAATATGAAAGTACATATCAACAAACTACTCATAAATTATACCAAACTCCCTAGAAAACCTAACGAAAGAAGCATCCCATAAACAAATGTCACACATAAACACCCATTTGTATCCATTCACAAAAGCGTCTGACACACTACCCACAGACTTATGCAATGCACAAGATCTATGGAAGCCATGGAAGTGTACATGTTTCCTCCCCTCCCTATTTAAGTGGAGATGAACCTTAGAACAAGTTGCTCAAAAATTCCACTTACCTTTTGCTCTGCGGTAAGCATTGTTCAACATGTCCAAAGCTTCGTGCTTCCTATGTCTCCCTTCAGCCATTAGCATCATTCCCAGGACAAATGTTGAATCCAAATGTCCCAATCCAGATCCTTCTTCAAGCATCGTTTTCCCTTCATGTTCAGCTTCTAAGAAAATAACTTCATCTGAAAAAAACATTAAACACATAATTTCTAGTTAAAGTTATGCAAAACAAGTAACATATTAATTACTAATATGCATATATACAACAACGTACCAATCCATTTCTGAATAGAATATTTGGGTTTCTCATCTCTATGCATTTATTGGCAACTGTATGTTTCTGGTCAGAGCAAACACGAAATCGTAATCCATCTAACTCCATATGTTTATATACTTCATCCGTTTTTCCTGCCTCGTTGAAGAATCTGCAACTGCAAACGAAACACAATATTTGCTCGATAATGTAAAGACAACTCAAATACACTTGTGAAGTAGAATGATCAAAGGCAAAACTTACACACTCTTCATCCTGAAAGCCTCGACTGCTGAAATTTTTGCCAAGTCGACTATTATTTTCTCCATCACTTCAAATGGCATGTCTGATAGCGATTTTGTTTGATTTCTTGACTGAATCTTAGATGAATTATTGGCTTCCATAATAATAAACATTCACTAAGATAACGATTCTGCGAAATTGATTTTAGGGTTTTTTGTCTGTCGGAATTTTTAAGTTGGGGATGTTTCAAAGTGACTGAATTTCAGAGTGAAGAACTGAAACAACGTGTTTCGTCGGAAAACATTATGGCGTCGGGAAGATGTTCCATTAGAAAATGACCAAATTATCCTAATACATACAATGACTAGTATTTAATTAGTAAGGGTAGTTTTGTAAAAACTCATATTTAAAAGAAAAATCAATTTCTATTTTAATTAATCAAGGTTGTAAAAATCGCTCGTCGGTAGCTCGGCGGTCAACTGGCGATAAGCGATTAATCAGACTCAGCAGGGATTAATCGGGGACCCTAAATTATTAATAAAATTATTTAAAAAATTAATATTTCCTACAAAATTAAGTATTTGAAAATTTTAAATTTTAATACACAACCGGCACAAATGATATATGTTGACCAATGGCCCATATGTCATCCATATGTCAACTATGGACACCATAAGCAACAACCATGTTGACCAATGGCCCATATGTCCTCCATGGACACCATAAGAAACAACCATGTTGACCAATGGCCCATATGTCCTCCATGGACACCATAAGAAACAACCATGTTGACCAATGGCCCATATGTCATCCATATGTCAACCATGGACACCATAATCAACTACCATGTTGACCAATGGCCCATATGCCATCCATATGTCAACCATGGACACCATAAGAAACAACCATGTTGACCAATAGCCCATATCTCCTCCATGGACACCATAAGCAACAACCATGTTGACCAATGGCCCATATTTCATCCATATGTCAACCATGGACACCATAATCAACTACCATGTTGACCAATGGCCCATATATCATCCATATGTCAACCATGGACACCATAAGCAACAACCATGTTGACCAACGGCCCATATGTCATCCATATGTCAACCATGGACACCATAACCAACTACCATGTTGACCAATGGCCCATATGTCCTCCATGGACACCATAAGCAACAACCATGTTGACCAATGGCCCATATGCCATCCATACGTCAACCATGGACACCATAATCAACTACCATGTTGACCAATGGCCCATATGTCATCCATATGTCAACCATGGACACCATAAGCAACAACCATGTTGACCAATGGCCCATATATCATCCATATGTCAACCATGGACACCATAAGCAACAACCACGTTGACCAATGGACCATATGTCCTCCATGGACACCATAAGCAACAACCATGTTAACCAATGGCCCATATGGCATCCATATGTAAACCATGAACACCATAATCAACTACCATTTTGACCAATGTCCCATATGTCATCCATATGTCAACCATGGACACCATAAGCAACAACCATGTTGACCAATGGCCCATATGTCATCCATATGTCAACCATGGACACCATAAGCAACAACCATGTTGACCAATGGCCCATATGTCCTCCATGGACACCATAAGCAACAACCATATTGACCAATGGCCCATATGTCATCCATATGTCAACCATGGACACCATAACCAACTACCATGTTGACCAATGGCCCATATGTCAACATGGACACCGTAAGCAACAACCATCTTGACCAATTGCCCATATATCATCAATATGTCAACCATGGACACCATAAGCAACAACCATGTTGACCAATGGCCCATATGTCCTCCATGGACACCATAAGCAACAACCATGTTAACCAACGGCTCATATGTCAACCATGGACACCATAAGCAACAACCATATTAACCAATGGCCCATATGTCATCCATATGTCAACCATGGACACCATAAGCAACTACCATGTTGACCAATGGCCCATATGTCAACCATGGACACCGTAAGCAACAACCATGTTGACCAATGGCCCATATGTCATCCATATGTCAACCATGGACACCATAAGCAACAGCCATGTTGACCAATGACCCATATGTCCTGCATGGACACCATAAGCAACAACCATGTTGACCAATGGCCCATATGTCATCCATATGTCAACCATGGACACCATAATAAACTACCATGTTGACCAATGGCCCATATGTCAACCATGGACACCGTAAGCAACAACCATGTTGACCAATGGCCCAAATGCCATCCATATGTCAACCATGGACACCATAAGCAACAACCATGTTGACCAATGGTCCATATGTCCTCCATGGACACCATAAGCAACAACCATGTTGACCAATGGCCCATATGTCATCCATATGTCAACCATGGACACCATAATCAACTACCATGTTGACCAATGGCCCATATGTCATCCATATGTCAACCATGGACACCATAATCAACAACCATGTTGACCAATGGCCCATATGAAATCCATATGTCAACCATGGACACCATAATCAACTACCATGTTGACCAATGGCCCATATGTCATCCATGGACACCATAAGTAACAACAATGTTGACCAAAGGCCCATATGTCCTCCATGGACACCATAAGCAACAACCATGTTGACCAATGGCCCATATGGCATCCATATGTCAACCATGGACACCATAAGCAACTACCATGTTGAGCAATGGCCCATATGTCAACCATGGACACCGTAAGCAACAATCATGTTGACCAATGGCCTATATGTCATCCATATGTCAACCATGGACACCATAAGCAACAACCATGTTGACCAATGGCCCATATGTCCTCCATGGACACCATAAGCAACAACCATGTTGACCAATGGCCCATATGTCATCCATATGTCAACCATGAACACCATAATCAACTACCATGTTGACCAATGGCCCATATGTCAACCATGGACACCATAAGCAACAACCATGTTGACCAATGGCCCGTATGTCATCCATATGTCAACCATGGACACCATAAGCAACAACCATGTTGACCAATGGCCCATATGTCCTCCATGGACACCATAAGCAACAACCATGGTGACCAATGGCCCATATGCCATCCTTATGTCAACCATGGACACCATAATCAACTACCATGTTGACCAATGGCCCATATGTCATCCATATGTCAACCATGGACACCATAAGCAACAACCATGTTGACCAATGGCCCATATGTCATCCATATGTCAACCATGGACACCTTAAGCAACTACCATGTTGACCAATGGACCATATGTCAACCATGGACACAATAAGCCACTACCATATATATTGACATGACCCGTACGTCTTTTGTATATAAATTTCGGTTTAATTAGAAAAGCATAAAGATGTATAGTTTTTTAATGTTTAGTCCTCGTATATAATTTTATGTTAAAATTATACTATGAACACATTGTTACTCTATCCTCGTATATAATTTTATGTTAAAATTATACTATGAACACATTGTTACTCTATCTTCTTTCTTGACGTTATTTATATGTATATATCTTATCTATCAATCTGTAGCTACTTTAAATAAATTTGAATTACTAAATATTTAGCGGTAATTAGCACAGCTTGAATTTTTTATTAGCGGAGGTTCAAAGTATTTCACATTTCGTTTCCCTCCAACCTACACACGTTTATGCTGCATATTAGGGTAATTAATTACCGATTAGAAATAGGGTTTATATTTTCTGTAATCATCATCACCGGCGGCTTATTGATTGAAATCTTTGTTCGTTATACGTTTGTGCACTGACTTTTGGCGATATAGGTTGTCACTCATCTAAAATTTATTTTAATTTAATTTACTGTTGTCGTGATGATCGATCGTTTTTTGTTCTCTGGTCATCTTCATGTAAATTGGTTTTGATTGTATTCAATAGTTTGCATGCAAAGTAATGCCTTCATATATAATTTATTTTTATTGTTTGTGTCAGAAAGATATCGGCCTCGAAAGCAAAAGGAGCATTCGGTGTGAAGCCAACTAAATTCAT